>NC_056056.1:2420000-4820000 GCF_016772045.2 Ovis aries
GAATCCTCTCTCACCACAGGAGACCCGTAGCATCCCACGTTAACTCCCTCCAGGGCCTTGCAGGTCCTGGGTGGAGGGGTCTGAAACCCAGAATCTTCCTGAAGGAGACATTGTTATCGTTCAGTCACTAAGTCGTGTCTGACCCTTTGCGGCTCCATGGACCGCAGCACGCCAGGCTCCCTTGTCCTTTACTAACTCCCGGAGTTTTCTCAGATTCATGTCCATTAAGTCCACGATGCTATCTAATCATCTCATCCTCTGCCACCCTCCTCTTTGGCCTTCAACCTTTCCCAGCCTCAGGGTCTTTTCCAGTGAGTCGGCTCTTCGCATCAGGTGGCCGAAGTACTGGAGCTTCAGCTTCAGCATCAGTCCCTCCAGTGAGGAGAGGGTCTCTGAGCGAATTCAGACTGGAGAAGAGCCGCACAGCAGGAGTGCTGCTCAGGGAGACGTTTGGGGCTTGACGGGTCTGCCTCCCCACCCCCAGCACGGCCCCTTTCCATCGAGGGGTCCCATCGGGTCTCCGCTCCCCAGCCCAGGACTCTGAGCCTCGCAGGGGGCTCCTGCTAGCTTCAGAAGCAGTTCCTTCCTCTGTGGGTCACCCGGCAGAACCACGCCAGCCGCTGGAAAGATGGGCCCCGGCCAAGCCCTGGCGATTCCTGAGTGGTCACCGAGCTGAGCCAAGCAGAGAAGGACACTGCTCCCAGCGGGACCTCACACAAGATCCTGCTCTGGCTGCTTATTGTCTGCTGCTTCCCGGGAGGTGCAAGACCAGACCAGCTCCCCGTTCCACCCTTCGGCTCTTTTGCACATGCACCCGGGCGTGGGATTGCTGGACATATGGAAGTTCTATTTTTGGTTTTTCGAGGAATCACCATACTGTTTTTCCTAACAGTTGCACCATTTTGCATTCCCCCAACTGCGCCCAAGGGTTCCAATTCCTTCATATTCCTGCCAGCACTGATTATTTTCTGTTTTCTTCGAAATGCTAATGGCTTAGAAGTCATATCTCATTGTGGTTTTGATCGATGTTTCTCTACTGCTTAGTGACGTTGACCATCTTTTCACATGCTTGTTGGCCATTCGTAGATTTTTGGTGAAATCAGTTCTCAGTTCATTTCTTAATCGGGTTGCTTCGTCTTTGTTGAATTGCAGTGTTCTTTATATATTCTGGATGTTAACCCCTTACCAGCTACATGACTTTTGAATGCTTTCTCCCATTCTGCAGGTTAACTTCTCACTGCTGTTGTATCCTTTGAAGCACAGAGGTTTTTACACTTGCTGGAGTCCCATCTAGCTCTTTCTGCTCTTCGTTGCCTTTGCCTCTGATGTCGTATCTGGGAAATCACTGCCGAGTCCAGAGTCATGGAGCTCGCCTCTGTGCTGTCCTCTAGGGCGTTCACAGTCTGCAGGCTCACGCCTGGGCTCTAATTCGGTTTGAGTTAGGGCGTGTATATCGTGTGCGTGGTATATGAGAAGGCTCAGTTAGCCTATCGTTGTCCTTTCCCCATGGAGTAGTCACAGCAAGCTTGCGTGGGTGCATGCTCAGTCATGTCTGACTCTCTGCGGCCCCATGGACTGCAGCATGTCACGCTCCAATATCCGTGGGATTTTTCCCAGGCAAGAAGAGTGGAGTGGGTTGCCGTCTCTTCCTCCAGGGGGTCTTGCCCACGCAGGGACTGAACCTGCGTTTCCTGAACTGGCGGGCAGATTCTTTACTGCTGAGCTGCCGGGGACATCCCAATGGTCTTGGATCCCTTGTTCAAGGTCACTAGGCATTTACATGAGGGTTTATTTCTGGGCTTTGATTTTATGCCAGTAGTACCCTATTTTGATTGTGGCAGCTTTGGAATAAGTTTTGAAATGAGGAAATGAGTTTTCTGCCTTGTTCTTTTCCAAGATTGTTTGCCTATTCGAGGTCACCCATGTAACTGTTAGGGTGAAATTTTCTATTTCTGCAAAAAACAAACAAACAAACAAACAAACAAAAAGCCACTAGGATTTTGATAGAGATTGTATTGGACCTGTAGATCACTTTGGGTAATACTGGTATCTTGGTGATATGCAGTCTTCCAGTCCACAAATGAAAGAGTTGTCTCTCCATCTGTCTCTTTCATTTCCTTCGGCAGAGTGTTCTGCAGTTCTGAGCGTGCAGGCCTCTCACCTCCATGGTTAGGGTTTTTCCTCAGTATTTTATTCTTTCTGCTGTGACTGTACATGGAAGTTTTTCTGATTTCCTTTTCAGATGGTCTGTTGTTAGAGTACGGAAATGCAGCTGATTTCTGAGTGTTGAGTTTGTGCCCTGCAACCTTGCTGATTTGGCTTGTTGCTTCTAACAGTATCAGGGAAGTCCTGGGGGTCATAAAAGGGTTTAAACAAAAGCTACTTTAAGGCCTTTCCTGATGATCTTCTGCATCTCCGTGGCCCAATGCACCGTCCGTGGTTCCCAGAGCAGGGCGGGGCTGTTTTGCAGAGGGTTTGCCTCAGTTTGGGGCTCGCTTTTAAAGCTGATCCAAGCTGATGCTGACTGGCACGAGGCACCTGCCCTCCATGAGCCTGATGCTCACCCCCATTTATCAGACGTGGGCACTGAGCCTGGGGGAGGCCGACCCGTGGGTCAGGCTGATTCCGAGCCCGTGTTGCGGGTGCGCTCATTCTCAGCCTGTGTACCCCTCGGAAGACCCCAGGGCTCGCCGAGATCCGCAGCTTCAGGGGGAAGAGTGCACGGTGTCTCCAGAACCAGTGATGCTGGCAACTTAGAAAGTCTCTAGGAATCCCCAAGCCCTTCCCCTCGCTTTGCCAGAAAGCAGAGCTTTGGCCCTCTGCACCTGTCTCCCCACTCCGTCCGGGAAGTATTTATTCAGCCCCCTGCGTGCCGGGCTTGCCCACAGGGCTGTAATGGAGAGCAGCCCAGCCAGCCCCCCAGCCTCGTTGGATTCCTGGGAGCTGGGGAAGGGGCCGGGTGGCTCCATCCCACCCCTGAATTCACTCAAGAACCTGGCTTAACTGAAGGAGGGTGTCTGACAAGACCCGCAGTCCTGGGCCCATTAATGGGTGAGCTTTGAAAATTATTTTTTTTCCTGTTTGAAATGAGATTGGCTTTGAGCCCCAAGCTCCTCTGTGGTCTGTCTAAAATTAGAACCCCGTTGACAAGGCAGTCTTTGTCAGGGGCCCACAGCTTGCACCAGGGGAGCAGGGAAACGTCAACAGTATGTTTTCTGTGTCAATTCTGAGTTTTTTGAGAGGCCCCGGGCAAATGGCAGCTCAGAGCAAATGTGTGCCTTTCAAAAGCTTTCTGAATCCAGCCCTCCTAGCGGCTGTGATTTCAAGTCATTTGGGAGAGCGGGCCAGCTCTCCGTCCACTGACCTTATCGCCGCAGGAGCTATCCGAGCCCTTTGGGCTCGGAGCAGTGATGGGATCGGGTCCTCTGCCTCCAGGAGCGCTGCAGCCTGCTGAGGCCTCCCTGTCCCTTCTGTGACCTGGACAGGGCCGTGCCCGGCCCCGCACGCGGGGACACTGGACGTTCAAGGGTTTGCCCGCAGGCCGGAAGCAGCCACCAGGAGCTGGGTGTGCAAGCGACCTGGCACCAACCAGCCGGGCAGGAAAAGCCAGGCTGCCGGGCCAGGCATCGCCCATCCTGCTCACGGCCTCCACGTGGCTGCTGGCGCGGGACACAGGCTGACAGACACACTCGCCCGGAGACCAGCCGTCCCTGTGTTAGCACTGTGTGTACGCAGCCAGGCAGGCTGTCTCCGGAACCCGTTTCCGCATCATCTAGAAAGTTTTTGCAGTGATGTCTACAAAGAGCAGGCCTGGGGATGCTCCATGAACAGCACTGTCCCTTCCATGGGGTTTGGGGGCCCACGGTCCCTTTCCTGGCCTGTGAACCCAGCCCTGGGCAATGCTTTTACGGTCCAGCATCAGCAGCCGGTCGGCAAGGCCCTCCCGGCCTCACCTGCCAGCCTTCTTGCCTGCCCCCGCCCCGACAACACCCGCAGCTGCTCCCGCTCCGTGCCTTTGCACTTGCTCTGCCGCTTGTCTGGAAGGCCCGTCCACAACAGCAAACCCCGCACAAGATCCCAGCGTGGCCTATGCCTGCCTCAGAGTCCTTCCGCCTGCCTGCCCCGGAGCCTGCTTGGGCGTCTGGCGGTGGCCTTCCAAGACTCAAGGCCTGGGGGGCAGAGGATGTGTCTGCCTCCAGATCCTAGCTCTTGGCCGAGGTCTGCTGGGGTGGGGGGTGACCAGGACACTCGCCCAACGTCCAGCTGCCCCCTCCCGCTGCCCTTGAATGCACTAAGCAGGCGACTCATGAGTCGTGTGGCTGACTCCTCATCCTTACTCGAGGACACCCCCTCAGCGCTTCCTAAGACAGGCAAAGCCAGGCTCCCGATCCCATTTAGAGGCCAAAGAGAGGCCAAGTGTCTTGCCCAAGGTCACCACAGTGATTGGACAGTGGCCCCCTAAAGAGATATCACCCCCGGGCTGGGAGCGGGACCTTGGAATCAGGCGCTGTGCTGATTCGATGCCGGTGAGGATCCCTGGGTGAGAGCACCCTGGTAAGGGGGGGCTCCGCCCAGCAGCCAGTGTCCTGATGAGAGGCAGGCGGGCACAGACACGGAGGAGACAGAGGCCAAGGCCAGCGTGACGCATCCAGGTCAGCAGAGCCTGGACCCCCAGGAGATGGAAGGGGCAGGAGGGACCCGCCCCAGAGCCTCCAGAGGAAGCACAGCCCTGCCCACACCCTGGTTTTGGACTTCAGGCCTTAGACTTGGCAGAGAGCTCACTTCCATGGTCCTCCACCCCTGGCTACCGAGGCCCCAGGAGACTACTATAGTCAGGAGACGTCTCCTATAGGAGACGAGCTGTGGCCTGGGAACCGCGTGTCCACTTCCACTCCCAATGGCAACATCTCTTCCTTTCACAGACTTCCCGAGTGCTCCTGAGGACTCTCGCCAGCAGGCCCCCTTTCTTGGTGGCCTGTGGCCTGGGCCCAGGTCTGGCTATTAGTGGTGGGAAGAGTCCACCCACTGGTGGCGGCTGGGCCTCCACCCCGGTCTGCGCCTGGCCCGGGTCTGAGCTATGCCTCGTCCCCAGGTCCGGGCCGTGAGGCTGTCCTTCGTGGGGGAGCTGGGCTGGGAGCTGCACGCCCCGAGGCCATCCTGCCTGCCCGTGTACCAGGCCCTGATGACCGCGGGGGCCAAGCACGGCCTCGTCAATGCCGGCTACCGGGCCATCGACTCCCTGAGCATCGAGAAAGGTGTGTGCTGGGCCTGGACCACAGGGGGGCTGCTGAGCCACACTCGCTGGAGGCTGTTGACCAGCCCCCATGTGTCCCCGTGCTCCCTTCCTGCCATGCCGTGCCGCCCCATGCCCCCACACGGACTGTTTCCCCAAACCCCGTTCGCTGCCCTTGTACCAGGGCCTGGGGACGGTGCTGGCATCCCTGACCTCAGCACTCTTGGCAGGGGCGCAGGTATCTCCCAAGGGGAGGGGCCCAGAGCCAGACTTGGATTCAGCGCTGAGATTCCCAGAGAGAGCTGAAGACCATCAGAGCAGGAGGGGGGCCCTCCTAGCTGCCCGGCTCTCCACTGCCCTCTCCCCAGGGCCTCCAGCCTGATGGCAGAGATGCGTGTCGATGCTGCTGGGGGTGGTCTAACTCCAGGGCTCAGCCAGGGCACCTCCTGAGACTGAGGATGCTCCCAGCCCCCGGAAACCCCGGGTTATGGAGGGTCTAGGCTGAGGGTGTGACCGGGGGCGGGCATCCCCCAGGGCGCCTTCTGAAGTCCCCGCCCCCGCTGGACAGTGACCCCGTGGCCTCCCCCACTCCAGGCTACCGGCACTGGCACGCTGACCTCCGGGCTGATGACAGCCCCCTGGAGGCGGGCTTGGCCTTCACCTGCAAGCTCAAGTCCTCTGTCCCCTTCCTGGGGCGTGAGGCCCTGGAGAAGCAGCGGGCCGAGGGCCTCCGCCGGCGCCTGGTCGGCTTCACCCTGGACGAGTGAGTACTGCTGGGCCTGGGGGCCCCGGGAGCGGGGGGCGGCCGTGCAGACACGTGGGACGGTGCTTCTGGGCTCCGCTTGCCCCTGCAGGCCAGGCACCGTCTCCCGGAGCGCACACCGCAGCCCCCAACAGGAAGGAGACTGGGACCCGCGGGGCAGGGCTGGGTCCACAGCGGGCCCGACTCTGAAGCTGGGGCTGCAACTCAGATCCCATCAGGGCCAGGCAGGGGGCAAACTGGGCGCGGGCTGATGGCGGTTGACAGGGAGCGGACAGCGCAGCCCTCGGCAAACACAGGTTTCGGTTCCGCTTTATTGATTTTGGCCGCACCACGTGGCTTGCAGGACCTTAGTTCCCCACCTAGGGACTGAACTCGTGCCCTTGGCAGTGACAGCTGTGAGGCCTAACCGCTGGACGGCTGGGAAGTTCCTCCGAACATGTGTCTTGAAAGGGGAAGGCCCTGCCCAGCCAAGTGGGGTTTGTGGGGGGCTGCCGCTGGGGCCCCCCGATCTGGTTGCCCATCAGGGCACTGCCATTGCCCCCCGTGTCCTGGTCAGAGCCTCCCCACAGCCCGGGAGGGGCCCTGCAGAAGGAGGGGCCAGGCTGGGGCCAGCCCCAGACAGACGGAGACCACAGGGGCCCAGGGGCAGAGTGGTTCTCGCCCAGGCCCGTGGCCAGGGTGGAAGGAAGCCCCATGCGGGGCCGATCTCTTCTCCCCACCCCCCCACCTCCCCCCATCCCCACCTCCCTGGCAGCTCCGAGCACGTTGCCCTTTGTGCTGGGAGCTGAGCCCGCACAGGCCCTGGGTCCCTGGTGCTGGTTGGAGGACGTGGATGGCGTGATGAGGAGCTGGGTAGCAGCCGTCCCCAGGGCGGTGGGCGTCTCTGGGTCTCGTTGGCTGATGCCAGCGGTACCCTTTCTCCCAGATTCAGCGCCTTCAAATGAAGTGTCGAGGCTTCTGAGATTGGGGTCGCTGAGTGAGCAGACCTGGGCCTCTTGTCTCCTAACTTCTCCCTGGGACCCTGTCAGGCTGCCCCTCTGCCTGACTCCTTGTCCACTTCCTGGGGAGCACTCGGCTCTGGTTTGGGGTGCAGATAGGGCAGGGGTCGGCCGAGCCCTCCTGCCACCTGGCCCTCCAGAAACCTCCCGCTGCCTCGGAGGGCAGTGGCCACCGCCCGGCTCACCCCTCCCCAGGGTTCCCCGCGGGGATGCAGAGTCTGCCTAGGGCCGCAGCCTGGCCGTCCCGGACCGAGGAGGGATGCCACCAGGATGCTGCTGCCCTGCCCTGGGGCCCTGGGCAGGGCAGGGGCCTCGTGAGGCTGTCTCCTCGCATGGACACGGCACCCCCGTAGGACGGGACCGAAGGAGACAGGATGAGTTTGCAAAGCTTCCGCCACCCCACCCGTGGGGCCCAGACCTTGTCACCCCTGACCTCCAAACCGGGAGGCACCCAGACCCTGTTCAGACTCTGGCTCAGGGCAAGGTTCCTCCAGTTCCTGTTACTGTAATCACCCCAGCCGTGCCCCACACCCCACCGGGCACGGTCCTTGGCACCCACCCCAGGACCCGCGGGGCCACACGGTGCTGCAGCCCTGGGGGCACCTGATCCCCAGCACCCGGCCCAGTGCCCGCAGGCGTGAGGACTCAGGCAGGAGAGGGCACACCGGCCAAGGTTTACACCAAACACTTTGGCACTGGTGTTTCTGTGATTGCAGTTTAATCCTCTGCTCATTTCCTGTTTTAAATTTTCAAAAATTTTACGGCGAGCACTTGTATTTTATGTGAAAGACAGAAAATTACTTTCAATAAGTGATGCATCACACTGTCAGCAAAGGAGAGCTGTCAGATTAAAACAGGTTGTGTGGCGGTTCCAGATCCGTGGGGCCTGCCTCCAGAAACATGAGAGTCGGGCCCTGGTTTTGATGTTTTCTGTCCATTTATCTGCTCGGAGCCTGAGCCCCAGCATCCTCGGGGGCCAGGTGAGGGGCCCGTGGGCCCCTAGCAGACCAGCCCTGAGGAGTGGAGCCCGTGGTCTGGGGGGCTCTGTCCTTTCTCCTCGGCCAGGCAAAGTGCAGGAGTTCCCCCTCCGGGGGCTCTGGGGTCCCAGCCGTCTATTGCTTCTTCCAGGAAAGTGCCCATGTTCGGGCTGGAGGCCATCTGGAGGAACGGCCAGGTGGTGGGCCACGTCCGCAGGGCCGACTTCGGATTCACCATCGATAAGACCCTGGCCTACGGCTACATCCGAGACCCCAGTGGCGGGCCGGTGAGTCCCACCGCCCCTGCACTGCCATGGGGAGCCCTGGTCCCCTCTGGGGCTCTCCCTTGCACCCCTGCCTCCCACTCTGGGTGGGCTGGGCCTGGGGGGACAGGAGACCAGTGAAGGGACTGACTGACGGGGCCCTGTCTTCCCCGGGCATAGGTGGCGGCTGTTTCTATGTTTTCTTTCTGACAGAACCTGACTTTGGAAGCTCCAGGCTTCTCGTGGTCAGAAAGGGGCTCTGGGCAGGGCTCACCCGCTCTGCTCCCTGGAGCTGGAGATCCTGTGTGTGTGCAAACGGCTGTGTGCGCACACATCGGTGTACACACAGGGGTACCCACCTGTGAGCACACATACGGCCACACGTGCACGCAGGAACACACGTGCACAGGCTCATTTGGGGGACTCGGCAATGAGACCGAAGGGGCGGCCTGGTCTGTGTGCAGAAAGTCTAAGCATTTTGCACAAACCGCCATTTATAAACCCCAGAAGTACCCCGCTGGTCGCCCGCCCTCCCAGGGATCAGTGGCTACAGGGCAGGGCTTGCTGCCCAGCGGGAGAGGTTCTCCCCAGTGCCAGACCTCGGCTCCACCGGACCCCAGGGGCTCAGGCCCAGCTCAGGGGCTCAGGTCCACCCCAGGGGCTCGGGCCCAGCTCAGGGGCTCAGGCCCAGCTCAGGGGCTCAGGTCCACCCCAGGGGCTCGGGCCCAGCCCAGGGGCTCGGGCCCAGCCCAGGAGCTCGGGCCCAGCTCAGGGGCTCAGGTCCACCCCAGGGGCTCAGGTCCATCCCAGCAGCTCAGGCCCAGCCCAGGGGCCCGGGGACGCGGAGTCCACATGCTCAGGGTTAGGGCAGCTCCTGGACTCAGAGGAGGGAGGGGTGTGACAGGACAAGACAGCAGCTCCGTCCCGGGAGGCAGGCTGCGTGAGCCCGGCTCCCACGGGGCGCCGAGTGACCACGGCCACTCCTCTGTGCCCACCAGGTCTCCCTGGACTTCGTGAAGAGTGGGGACTACACCCTGGAGAGGATGGGGATGACCTACGCTGCCCATGCCCACCTCAAGTCTCCCTTCGACCCTGACAACAAGAGGGTGAAAGGGGTCTACTGACGGCCGCGGGCGCCTCAGCTGGTCCCCCCGGCCCACGCCACCCCAGCCCACGCCACCCATTCCCAGGGACCTGCGCCGCCCTGCACACCAGGACCTGGACCCTGGCTGGAACGTGGACTCCCCTGCCCTTCGTCGAGAGCTACTTGCCATGCCCCCCAAAGATGCAGACAGAGGGGGTGGAAAGAGGACCCAGAAGGCCCGTCCTGTGGTCACTGACCGAAGGGGGGGTCTCGAGTCCACCCCCACCCTCCCATAAAAGCCACCTGCAATGCTGTGGGCTCAGGGACCAGCCTGTAGCCCTGGAGCGCTCCTGAAGAGGAGCTTAGGAAACCCTCGAGAAGGCCCCCATGGAAGCGGGCGGCAGAGAGTCGCCCAGTGCTCCGTCCCTGACGGGCAGGCTGCCTGGAGCGGCCTTGAGGGTTGCGGGTGTGTCTGGCACGGGGGACCATGTGGGATTGATTAGTGCTGTCTGCTTCGGGCACAGTAGTGAAGGCGGAGAGCAGGTGTGCCAGGCTGGCACCGCCCCTGAGGTCAGGGTTGGCAGGATGGTCTGTTCCCAGGTCCCAGGAAGGAGGGGTGGACCCAGAAAGTGAGCTCTGCTTGTGTTCACACGGGGAAGCCCCCGGAGAGTTCCCAGCCCTGAAATCGGTGCCAGGAGCAGGGCTGGGAGGGTCTCAGCTGCCCCCCGCCCGCCAAGGTGCAGCAGCTCCCTCTCCTGCCCTGGTTTCCCCCGGGCCCCTTGCTCACCATGTCGGAGATGAAAGGGTGCTGCCGGGTGAGGACCGCCCCCCCCCACCCGGGGGGCCTCTGTCCTTGCTGTCTGACTCAGCTCTGGGCCTCATCCCCTGCTCTTCCAGTCCTCAGGGGTGGCACTCACCCAGGGCCTGGAATGAGGTGACCCCACTGTCCCCACCCCAGGGCCTTCAGAACTGCCCGTCTTCCCTGCGGGGACGGCACCTGGCCCTGGCACCCAGGCAGCCCCCTGGGGAGGGGGCTCGAGGGGACGCGGGCAGGAAGCTGTGCGGTTGACTGGGGTGCAGAAAGTCCTGGTGGGCCTGGGGTTGGTTTCAGAGGCGCCATCGCACTCAGCGCCCTCTGTGGACTGGGCTGAAACGGCTCAGGCTAATAAAGTCAAGGCCATGGGGAGACTTTGTGCTTCAGGTGACCTTCGGAGAGAAGCTGGTCCCCTCGTCAGACCGCAGCCTGGGGGCCAGGGGCCTTTCTCAAGCCTCGGGCAGAGGAGCGCCTGCAGCCCCTGCCCATAGGTGGGCCTGGGGGACCCCGAGAGGGCCCTGTGGAGCCAGGAGAGGGGAGGGGGGAGCAGGCCTGCTTCCCGGACCCTGTGGCTTGGCCCCGGACCCCCGCACGGGGCCTGTGCAGCGTTCATTCCACAGCCGTCCCTGGGGGCAGCTCGGGCCGAGGGGCGGCCTGGCCCAGGCTCCACCTCGACTCCTCTCTCAGGGGCTGAGCCCAGAAACAGAAGTGTTCACGCTCCCTTCCCTGCTGGGGAGGAATAACCCTGGGCCCCTCTGGAAATGGCACTGGCCACCGACATGAGAGAGGCCATGATGGGCTGCACCCCTCAGCCTACCCGCTTCACCCCAAAGGGCCGCTCGGGAAGGTCTGAGCCCCAGCAAGCTTCCCCATCGCTTCGGGCTGGACCGTATCACCCTCTCCCCTCGGAGCTGGTGACCTAGGCCAGCCCTTCCTCACCCTAATCCCAAAACACTCTGCTGCCTTAATTTTGGAAGGTTTTTCTGGGCAGAATGAGCACCGTGGCTCTGAGCGCCGTCTGGAGCTCTGCACAGGCAGGGCTGAGCGTGGCTGTTAGCAGGACACAGGAGAAGGGGCCCCCCGCCCTCAGACCCAGCCCGCCTGCGGCCAGCCATCCCGGGAGCTCTGAGCCTCCTGCAGGGACCCAGGGCAGCAACGTGCCCTCTGGAGGAAAGTGGACAGACCCCTGCCTACCCGACTCTCCCACTGGCCCCTGTCCAGCAGCCTGAGCAGGGTGTTAGGGACCATGCAGGTCCCAGGTCCCTGCATCCAGCAGGGATGGTCTGCTGGCACCTGGCCTCTGGTCTCTGCATGGCCGGCAAGGATGAGGGGCCAGCTTGCTCAGATCCTGCATGCCTCACACTCACGGGGCTGGCCCGGGACCCCCTGCCCTCCAGCTGGTAGGAGTGGTGGCAACAGCATTTGGCAACAGAGAGGCCCCAGGGCCAGACAGCGAGCCCGTCACATGCAAAGGTCCTGGGGTGGGCATGACCTGCCGTGTGCCCTGGGCAGTGTCGGCCTGGCTGGGCTTCCTCCACCCCGTCTGCAAAGGGTTTTAGGGCAGTGGGCAGAATGCTCTTCTGCTCTGCCTCAGTTTGGGGACACCCCAGTGGAGCTTCTGCCTGCCGAGGATCCTCCCAGACCGCACAGAAGTGCCATCCAGCCTGAACGGGCCCGAGAGTTCAGCTCACCCCCACGCCTCGGAATGAAGTGCTCGCCTAGGGTGGCCAGCACATCCCGCCCTCGTCCCTGATGGACAGGTGAGCGCTGAGCCGTCTGGCCTGGGGTCACGCACCATGAGCTTGGAGAGGGCCTGCCCGGCAAAAGCCCTGGGACCCGAATAAGACGCTCACTCCTCCCAGGGTCCTCACCTCCTGCTCGAGCAGGAGGCAGTGGGGCCTCTATGGGCTGTGGGGAGGAGCGGGCGGTGTGGCCAGCGGGCATCCCTGAGCGTGGCCATGGGGCTGGGTACACGCAAGTCTGACTCTAGCGCCTCTCCTCTGCCAAATGCCGTTGCCACCACTCCTACCAGCTGGAGGGCAGGGGGTCCCAGGCCAGCCCCGTGAGTGTGAGGCATGCAGGATCTGAGCAAGCTGGCCCCTCATCCTTGCCGGCCATGCAGAGGAGACCAGAGGCCAGGTGCCAGCAGACCGGTGCAAACGTCCTTGCGGGGTGCAGGGACCTGGGACCTGCATGGTCCCTAACAGTCTGCTCAGGCTGCTGGACAGGGGCCAGCGGGAGAGTCGGGTAGGCAGGGGCCTGTCCACTTTCCTCCAGGGCGCTGGACGGCCTTCCAGGTGGCCTGCTGGCCGCTCCCAGAGCTCAGCGGCACGTGGCAATCCTGAGCGGCCTCAGATCGCCAGCGTGGGGCAGTGCTGGGTCCCACCTTTGCTCCCCTTCAGCTTTATCCTTCGTCTCTCCTCATGGCCCAAGGAGCCTGCTGCCAACATGCTAGCCCCCTGCACGCGGGACCTGGGGCTGCAGGTGCTGCCCCTCGGCTACCCCACTGGGCTCCCCCTCCAGCCCCCAGGCCTCTCCCAGCAGCCGGGCCCTCTTGCCTCCAGAGGAAGAAGGGACAGAATGGAAGCCCAGGGCAAAGCCTTGGTCTCAGACTGGGAGGGGATGGAGGGTGAGGGTCCCCACACAAAGGCCTCCTGGGCTGTGACGTCAGAACGGGCAGGGCTCCCCAGGATCTGGTCTAGAATCTTCCACTGAAGGCTCCCAAAGTCCCCCCGTCAGGAGTCTGCCACAAACACCATAGTCTGTGGCCAGGGATTCACAGGACACGGCGGGCTGCCTTCCATCCAAGAACCTCCTGAGAACGCAGGGAAATGTGGCATGTACGCGTGAGGCTGGGTGGGTGTGGGGGAGGGGGAGACTGGAAAGCGGGAGAAAATAGAACCATGCGTGTCCCAGGGAGACCGTTGGCAGGTTTCAGCGCGTTTTGGAAGAGCCAGAGGGGAACGGAACGGGGCTTCTTTGCCATAACAAGAAGCTTTGTTTTCCTCTGCAACGGAGCCCAGAGCAGCAGGAGCCCCCAGGAAGCCTGGGCTCAGTTTCACCTTCAGCAGCACAGGGTTGGGGCGGGGCGGCGGCAGGGACTGAGAGCCTTTGATGGTCTGGGTCCTGAGCCCGGCCCTCCCCAGGCTTTGGGAGGCTTGTCGGGCAATTCTCGTGCTTGTACCGGGGGCCGGAAGGACCTCCCTTGGCCTGGGAGACTGGTCTTGCCCTGCATGCCTCCATGGACAAGCCCCACAGCCCTGCCGGTCCAGTTGCTCTGCCCAGTGACAGCCACATCAGGGCCGCTGGCCCCCCGGGAGGGAGCTGGGAGGCGGGGGTGCAGGCGGCTCCCGCCCCATCAGTCTGGGACCTGGCCCCGGTGCGGAGCAGCCCGACGGAACTTCCCACCCTGATGGACGGGCTATCCCAGCAATGCACACCGGAGCCCCGGTCGCATGTGGCTGTGGAGCGTTTGAAACATGGCTTCTGTGACTGAGAACCCAGGTGCATTATTTTACATCATTTTAATTTATTTACAATTAAGCTTCAACAGCCACGTGGGCCTAACGGCCAGCGGGTAGAATGGCCCTGGGGCATCCTGGGGCCGGCTCAGGCCAGGCACCCCCACCTCCCAGGCTGTCTCCACACTGAGCCTGCGCGGGCACACTTCAGCCTGGCTCTCCAGGCCTGGCACCCTAGCAGCCCTCACCCCCATGAGCCCGGGGAGCCTTCGTGGGCGGACGGGGAGAGAAAGACCCAGAGGAGGAGAGTAGGTTGGCAGCGCCACGCAGCAGAGGGCAGAATGGGACCCCTGGCTGCTGGGCCCGCGTCGCTCCCATCCTGCAGAAGGTGGGCAAGCCTGATGGTGCACGGGGGGCCTAGCTGAGGGGGCGCCCAGCCCTGGCCACAAACGTTTCCCTGGCTGGCCTCGTTCGGTCCCCATGAGGCGTGGGGGTGCTGCCTGGGTCCTCAGGGGAGGCTGGCAGCTGGAAGCCTGGGGTCTGTCATCACACAGGCCCAGGGTCACCTCCAGGCCCCCCACACACGCTGGGTGACCCTGGCACCTGGCTATAGGTGTCTGAGCTCCCCCATCTGTCAGTGGGAGGAGAGACAGTGTGTCCTGGGCTTGTGGGTGAGTTAATGCAGAACCAGGGTACATGTTCTTACAGATGACCCAGGTGGGATGCTCTGTGTGGGGCAGGGGGCGGCAGGGGCCTGTGCATGGAACAAACCACACTCCACCCCCAAGGAAGAGAGCGACCAGCCCGAGGGCCACAGTGAGTGCGGGGGAGGGCGTGTCAGTGGGGGTGGCAGAAGGTTCTGAACTGGGAGCGATTCCTGGTTGCCACTAATCCTCCTGGGACCCTGGGGGTGGGGGGCGACTTTCTCTCCTGTGGACCTGGGCTCGCCCCTGGGTGAGGCTGGGGTGGGGCACCACTGGTGCCTCCCAGGGTCTGAGGAGCAAAGCGATGGTGCCCAGGAGGGGCTGGGTGGGGGTGAGGCCAGGGGTCACCTCCAAGCCCTCTCCCAGAGCTCCGGGCTGACGGGACCCCTCAGAGGGAGGGGACTTCCTGGGCCAGACAGTCAAGGCCACCAGCTAGGTGAGCTGCAGCTGCCCTCCTGAGGCCAGGGTCCTGCGGGGAGGAGCCTCGCGCTCTGCTGTCCCCCGAGGCTCTAAAGAAGACGGAGAGCTGGCCGCTCTGCAGCCTCTGTCGGGCCTGGCAGCTCACAGCATCGCGGCCTGACTCATGGCAGGGGCAGTGTGATTTACAAGACCCGGTGCGCAGCGCCTGGCCTGTAATGAAGTGCTGGCAGGAGGAGAAATGGCGCTTAGCGGGCGGCTGTTGGGGTGTAAGGGGGCGCCCCGAGGCCCATCCATCACCCTCTCTCTCTAGAAGCTGCACAGCGTTTTGCTGAACTGGCTGAACAGAACTGAATCTGTCACTCCAGGCAGCAACTATCAGAGAGCTGGACTTGGCCTGAAATGAGTGGCAGCTGAGAGGGAAGGAAGGTGGAGACGACCAGGAGGCAGAGCCTGGCCAGGCAGCGCCACCCTGCACTAGCTGTCGCCGGGTGCCGGCCCCAGGCGTGAGCTTTATCGTCTCAGTAACCTGCGCAACACTGGCCCCGTCTTGCAGATGAGAAGACCGAGGGTCGGGGAGGCGGGGCCGGCCTTCTAACGTGGGTCTGATTCCAGGGCTTGCTTGCTGTCACTACCTGTCCCACCGCAGAGAGAAGTGACCCCGGCCATCAACCCCATCTCCCAGGGAGCTGGCACCCAGATCCTGGTCTGGATCCTTGCCGTCGCATCCTTTTGGTGGTGGTGAGAGCTGTTCTTAGGGTTTCCCTTTAGGTAGGCGAAAATATCTATTTACCCTGCAATGGAGCAATTTCCCAGGCGAGTCTCTAACTAGCTAAGCGGTTTGTCCTGCCCCCGTTGGCAGGGAAGACACCCACTGCGACACGCGAGCCAGTCTGCAGGGACACGTTTAAGTACAACAGCGCTTGTACCCGTCACACGCCAACACCGATCACCCTCCGTGGGGTCTGGGGACGCGGGGCCGGGGCAGCTCTCGGGAGTCTGTGGCTCGTGTCCCAGGAGACGGGCCCCCCCCCCCCACCGCCCCAGCGAGATGGCAGCGGACTCTCGGAGCACTGGACTCTAGACCTCCAAGAGGGGTTACCCTCATGCTGTGTCAGAGGGTGGGCAAGGGTCTCGGTCCACCTGGGCCTTGGTGGGTCAGCAAGAGTGGTCATGGGACCCTCTCAGCCAAGCAGGGGGTCCCCCGGGGAGAAAGCTGGACTGGACCCTGTTCTCAGGCGGTGGCTTGGTTCAGCCCTCCATGCTGGGCTGTTCCATGGGGGTCTTCACAGAGTATGGGGAGCACAGAGCCGGCCTGAGCCCGCAGGGACAGTATGGTGGCAGGAGCGAGGAGACCGCCCACGCTCAACCTTTGCCCTCCCCGATGCTGAGTACAGTGGGGCCAGTGGGACTCTGAGCTCGGCTGGCCGGGCAGTGCGGGGTGGGCTCTTCCAGCCTGGATACGATCTCAGGCAGGGGCTGCTGATTCCACTCGCCCTGCAAGGAAGGGACGAGGAGGTAAACGGAGGCTGGAGGGGCGAAGTGGGGGCCACCTCCCCCGGCACTTCTCCCAGTGACCCCGTGGGTTCCTGCCCTTAAACTCACCTTCTCCCAAACCAAAGCAAACCGCCCATTGCTACGTGGGGGTCCTCACCTGGGAGCCAGGGTTGCCCCTATCTGCCTGCTCGGCCACCCTTCACTTCATTCAGGAAAGCAGTCAGAAGGCCTGGGTGCAGCCTGAGTTTTCAGCCACTGTCCCCACCCCCCGACTCATACACACGGCTGCGTCAAATGCCCCACTTCAACCACATCAGACGTCGGCCCCAAGCTGCTCTTTGGTGATCCAGTGTTGGCCCTCCCTTGGGGCTGGGAACGTTCGATTAGCGATTAGTCCAGCTCCCAGTGCTTCCAGGAAAGCTGCCTTGCAGAGTCGCAGGTCGCGGAGCCTTCTCCACCTAACTCAGCCCCAGCCCAGGCCCTGGGCCCTGCCAGGAGCTCGCAGGGGGTGAGCAAGCTGCCTTTGGATCCCGGTGGGTCCCAGATGAGGAGGGAACCCAGGCTGCAGCCTCAGACCCTGATTTCTCACCGCCCCCGCCCCCTGAGCACTGTGTTGTTAGGCTCCAGGGGCAGCTGTGGATGCCCCGCTCACACCACCGAGGTTGGTCCCCTGATGCGCCGGCGTCCCCCGCAGAGGGCGAGAGGGCGGCGCCTCCAGGGGCAGTGGTCAGCGCCCCCCGCAGGCCGTCGGCTATCTGTCTGGGCCCCTCTCACCACCTGCTCCTTGCTTTGTGTGAGTGCTTCTTGCCAGCTCCTTGGGGGTGGAGCCCTGTCACCCACTGGGCTCCTCTAGGGGTTCTGGGGTACAGGGCGGTGGGCAGACTCAGAACTTGCTGCTGGGTGTCCGGAAGGGGTGACGGCGTGGCCAAGGGCAGCCGGCCAGCCCCAGCCACATGCACCCTCCCCCCAACATGGGCAGGTACAGCTGGCAGCAGACAAACCACACACACGCGCACGCACACACACACGGGGAGGCACCCCTGGAAACGGACGCCCCCCCAGACACACACACGTGCACACACACGCACACACACGCACACACACGCACGCAGACGCACGGCAGGCGCACCTGGAAGCGGACGGCCGAGGACTTGTTGCAGTGCATGGAGATGGGCGCGAAGCCGTACAGGGCCTTGAGCACCTCGCGGTTGAAGGAGTTCCAGGGCACGGAGGCGAACTGCTCGGGGACAGACGCCTGGGGGCAGGTGCAGACTTCCTCGCTGTTGAACCTGGTGCAAGAAGAAGCCGCCCAGAGTGGGGTTTGGGGGAGCAGAGGGGAGCCCAGCAAGGCACAGGTGATGCCTCCCTGCAGAGGGGTGGGGCCCCCAGAGCGGACCTGAGGCCACAGCCTTCCGGCACACTGCCCTGGCCCTGCCTCCCGCCCTGACGACTAATGGGTTTCATCTGTGCCATCTTGGGTCACTTGGGAACGGCTGCTCCAGGGCTGGGTGGAGGGCTCCTCAGGCCAAGTCCAGACTCGATAGGAAGCAAGTATGGGGATCGATTGGTGATGCCTGCCACGGGCGCCTCAAGGTGAGTGGGGGCCTGATTGCCAGGTTCCTGCTCACCTTGCTCCTGGGCTCCCTGCTTTTGCCCAGGGCCTGGAGGGTTTGGGGTTGGGGGGCGCGTTCGGGGCTGGAAGGCACAGCGGGCACACGCCCCGTGGAGCCGTCACCTGTTCACAAGGTGGAAATACTTCTGCAGGAAGCCGGGGTCCACGGCGCTCTTGCAGAGCTCCAGCTGCGTCTGCGGGTAGTAGTGCATGTAGTTGACACACATCTCCTCCAGGATCCCGAAGCCGCCCTGCAGGGTGGAGAAGACGCCCGTCGGCGCCGGCGCACCAGCGTTAGCCCAGACGCCGCCGTCCAGGCTCCCTGGGCGTGCAGTGCCGTCACGCACACACACGTGCACCCACTCATCACACGAGGCCGGATCGTGTTCTGAGTGGGCAGAGGCGCTGCCCTCCTGGAGTCCTCAGCCTTTGCCGGAGAGACAGACAGCAAAGCAGCCAGCCGGCACGCGCAGCTCAGGCAGCGACGCCTCCTCCGCATCCCCAGCTTTACTCCACCTTTACGGTCGCAGGAGTCAGGTGTGGCTGGCGTGTCTCCCTGGGGGCAGGGAGCCCCCTCACGCCCCCGGCCTCTCCCCAGCGTGGCTCCGGGGCTGACACACGTCTCTGGCAGTGGCTTTCCGACTAGGGCAGCCATCAAAATAACCCAGGTAGCTCGTTAGAGCAGACATCGCTGGGAGTCACCACCCAGCCTGGGGAGGAACTGATGAGTTTATGTGTTTTTTTTTACCGAGTACCCAGGTGATGTTTGAGGGCAGGAGGAGGAGAAGGGGACGACAGAGGATGAGATGGTTGGATGGCATCACCGGCTCGATGGACATGAGTTTGAGTAAGCTCCAGGAGTTGGTGATGGACAGGGAGGCCTAGCATGCTGTGGTCCACGGGGTCACAAAGAGTCGGACATGACTGAACTGAAGAGGGGATGTTAATGCTGGCCCAGGGCCCACAGCCTGAGAGCGGAGCTGAGAGTGGTGCCCACGCCCTGCGGCACGGGGCGGGCGGGACATTGGGGTGACTTACCACGGTGGCCAGCCTCCTGTCTTCCGTGTTGTACGTGCAGGAGGTGATGAGCACGTCTCCCTGGAGGGCCGAGCCGACAGACGCCCTCAGCACCTGCCCGCCTGGGGTCCAGGTGCGCTGGGCCGGACCCACGAGTGGCCACAGCAGCCGGTCCCCCCCGAGGAACCTGACGGTGGCCCCCGGGGTCCCCACACATGAGGACCACCCTGGAGTGTCCCCAGGGAGTGACGACCAGTCGACTTCTCTGGCTTCTTCCTACTGGGGCTACAGGCCAGTTGGTGGCTGCATGGGGCTGGTCGGGCGGCACAGCCTGCGTTTGGGCGAGCCCCCACCCTGCCCAGGAGTGCCCTGCTGCTTGGTCAGCGACCCCCCGGCGAGCCCCAGGCCCTCATCTCTCCTGAAGCTCTTGGGTCTGTGGTCCGCGGATCAGGCGGGAGGCCTGTGACCCCGAGAGCCCTCTGGTTCTGGCTCCTCCAAGGGCCCCCTGTGCAGCCCTGGGGGAGTCTCAGACCTGGTTCTGGAAGGCCTCCCACGGCCTCTGCCTCCCCATCCTTCCTGCCCTCCCCCTACCTCGGTCTCCTGCCCCGAACCGGGCACTCACCGGGTGGACAGACACGACCTTCCTCAACATGCGGATCTCCTGGGGTGGGCAGAGCAGAGGGTGGGGAGGGGCAAGGACGAGGCAAGACCTCAGAGTCCTGCAGGCCCAGTGCCCCCCCGCCTCCCGCCGCCCCACGACCTTCTGGGGGACGCCAAGATGGCTAAGTGAGGCCTCCGGCCGGGAGGCCATTAGGGCAGGAAGTGAGCGCGGGATGGGGGTGTCGGAGGAGAGGCGGGCCTGGCGGGGCAGGGAGGGTGGGGCCGGGGGTCCCCACCTGGAAGTGCGGGCTGTAGTGGCTGTCCCTGTTCACGACCTCTGTCTCCCGGCCGTCCCTGGCCAGCACTGTGACCACCTTCCGGCCCGTCAGGTGCGTGTGAAGCTGCGAGGCGAAGACGTGGATCCCCGAGGGGGGCAGGGCCTGCGGGGCAGGCGGGCTCAGGGCCTGGCACCCACGGGCGGCCTTGTGCCTGGGCAGCTCTGGCCCTTCCCGGCCCTGACCATCCCAGCCGTGGCCGGGCAGCCCTAGGGAGACGGGCTGGCCCTCACATCACCCCCAGGGC
Organism: Ovis aries; assembly: GCF_016772045.2. Lineage (NCBI taxonomy): Eukaryota > Metazoa > Chordata > Mammalia > Artiodactyla > Bovidae > Ovis > Ovis aries. Next base: position 2,440,023 of record NC_056056.1, read on the forward strand.
AGAAGACGACGTCCCAGATGTTCCCCCGGCGTGACGCTCACGCGGTTTAGACGGAGAGCGTCCTAAAACGATTACATTCACCGAGCGATTTCTCCACCACACGTCGTCTCCCTGACCTCGCACCGCCGTGCCGTGCCGTGCACACGGTGACCACAGGCAGTGACCAGAGGCTGCGCCTCTGCGGGTCACCCGACTCCCGCTCCGTGCCTCCAGCTTGCTCTCCGCCAGCCACCACCCCTGCCCTCGGTCATCACGGGTACGCTCTGGCCCCCTCGCAGTGATGGAGGGCTGGGAGACCTTATGGACACGTGTGTGACAACTGGGAGCCCCTGACGACGGGTGGGACCCTGGGTCTCTCCCCTCCAGTCCCCAGAGTCCAGATGTGTGACAGCTTCAGGGGGGTTGCCATCTTGGGGCCTGTGGTCGAAAACACGGTGCTTCTTCTGGGCTTGTCTTCGGCCGGGTTGTCTAGACCGCGACAGACTTCCGACTGCGGAAGCTGGGCCCCTCGGGGGTCTGCCAATGGAGACGAGACCCCCACTCTTCCAGAAGCCCTTCCATGAGTGTCCACAGAAATGCGATTTTCCCAAATAACGTACTATTTGAAGGGGAACAAGAACACGGAGCTCTCTTTGTTTTGTACTTAGAGACTCTGCAGAGAGAAGGCACGCAGGCCCTCGTTTCCAGGCTGGCGAGAGGTGTGCCCAAGGTCAGCGGGTCAACACGCCCCGGGTCCTGCCGGCACAGGAGGCCCGGGCCCTTCATACGGCCAGGAGTCACCGTGTTCTGGGGATGCGGGACGCGGTCAGACGCGGCTGTGGTTACAGTTCCTCAGCCTCGTCTCAGATGGAGCTGATCCTCCGTGGACGCTGACGAAGCCCATGAGCCCACCGGCTCTGTCTCAAGGGCACCTTGCTTGCCTAATGCTTCGAGGAGTCCCCCCACCATGAGGGACAAATCCCAGGGGATCCACTCATGGGAAGACAAGTCTGCTCTAAACCTCACCGCAGAGCAGGCTGCATCTGACTTCTCGCTCTGCAACGGCAGGCACCATGGCCCCCGCGGGCCCCAGGCTCCTCATCTGTTGGCTGGAGACGCTAACACCTGGCGCTGTGAGAGCGAAGGGGCCACGCGGGAGAGGGTGTTCGCAGCATTCATATGGACTGAGAAGCAACATCCGCCAAATAGAAACCACCAGAGTAAGACAGAGAGCCCGCCGGAAACCCTGGGCAAAGTTACGAGCAGATATTCACAGAAAAGAAGGGCAAGTGGCCTAGAGGTCGGTGCCAAGGTCCTCAGCTTCTATAAATGCGTCCTGAGGTCAGTCGCTCAGTCGTGTCTGACTCTTTGCCACCCCAGGGACTGTAGCCCGCCAGGCTCCTCTGTCCATGGGATTCTCCAGGCAAGAGTCCTGGAGTGGGTAGCTTATCCCTTCTGCACGGAAACTTCCTAACCCAGAAATCAAACCAGGGTCTCCTGCACTGCAGGCGGATTCTTTACCAGCTGAGCTACCAGGGAAGCCTACTTCTATAACTGGGGGAATTCAAATGGAACAGCAGGGGCGTTTTTCTCCCAGTGATCGACACGCTAAGACACTGATAACATGGTTGGTGGGTGAGTCTGGGGCTCCGGGCACACCCCAGTTCTGTGGGGGAAGGAAGCGCCTAGTGGGCTTTCTGGTGGGTTTTGCCTAGTGGGTTTTGCCGGAGTTAACCCAGTGAAAGCTTACATCCCCGTGCACAGAAGCTGCACCTCTAGAATCCACCTGGCACACGTTTCCCGAGTGCCCAGAAATTCCCTGGAGGGTTTCTTCTCATCAGTGGGAAGTTAAGGCAGCCTGGATGGTGGTGATGAGGGGACAGGTCAGCCCTGGCTGGAACTGGGGGAGGCAGAGGGCACGGAGGACCCAGAATCTGGGGAGCCCCTTTCACTCCTCCGGAAGCACCGGCCCTCCCTGCGCTCAGGAGACTGACGTTACCTGTGCCCACCTGCCCCCCGCAGCCCTGGGCACCAGTGCTTGCTCACGCGCTCTGCCCTGGGTGCCTGGCTGACTCAGGTGATGAGGTTCCCGCTTCATCCGTGCCGCGCGTCGGTTAAAGGGCAAGTCACGGACGAACTGCTCAATCTGTTTCGAAGCACGCACATGAACGGGCTCGTAGCAACAAGCAGGGGAAACGTCTAGAAGGGCACAAAAGACCCAGGGACTGGCAGCCAGGGAGGGGGGACGCTGTGCTGAGGGGGCCTTGGTGGCTGGCTGCGCTGCGCGTGCTTCTCCGCGGTGGACGCACGCCTGTCTCACTCATGGCTGAACTCGCATTTTAAGTGCTGGCTGGGGTGTGCACTGAGTGCTTGCGTGCTGCGTTGCTTCGGTCGTGTCTGACTCTTTGTGACCCTTCGGACTGTAGCTTGCCGGGCTCCTCTGTCCATGGGATTCTCCAGGCAAAGTATTGGAGTGGGTTGCCACGCCCTCCTCCAGGGGATCTTCCTGATCCAGGGATTGAACCCGAGTCTCTTACGTTTCCTGCATTGGCTGGCGGGTCCTTTACAACCAGCCCCACCACCAAGTGGGGGCCCACAGTTATGGCTAGAGAGGGTGGTACAGAGCTCGCGGCCGCAGGAAGGCTCCTTGGCGGCGAGGGGCTGGGGGAAGCTGCGGAAGCTTCAGGGTGGGGGGGAACGAGGTCACAGCTGCCGCCCTTGGTGCCCACCCTCGGGCCTCAGCAGGGGGAGCGGGCGGTGCCCGGCCCCACCCCGGCTCCGGCCACTCACCAGCTGGGTGCACTTGTCTGTGCAGTAGCCGGTGAGGACGAAGGCCGTCTCCTGTGGGGGGATGGCCATCACAGGCGTGTACACCAGGCCCAGCTCCATGATGCCCGCGTCGAAGCGCCGCAGCGTGGCCGTGTAGTACAGGCGGATGCCCGAGGAGTCGCGCCGGCCTGGGGGGAGGAGGGATGGAGGTGAGCAGAGGCCCTGGCCCCCAGCCCCGCAAAGTGACCCCTAGCCACCCTCAGCCAGGAGGCACAGGGCACCCGCGCCTGCTGCCCCCTGCCTTTGTCCCCACACCCGTTTACTCCAGGCGGACACCATGGTTACCGGAAGGCCAATTCACGCATCCCGCGCAGTTCCCGTAGGGAAAGAAAGAGCTATTGTTTCTGCGAAAATGAGGCGAGTGCTCTGGGAAGACTTAACTAAGGCAGCAAACGAAAACCCAAAACGGTGCTGTTGAACCGGGTGGGGCGAGACGCCTGCGTGGGTTTGGGAAGCTGGCCAGTCCCTTCGAGGGCTGGGCAGGCGCTATTGATGTTCTTCCCATGAGTTCACAGGGCCCTGAGCTGGAATCCACCCTCAGTGCGAACCGCTCAGTTTGGGCAGAGAGGAGGGCACGGCCTGTCTCACAGAGGGGCCTCTGCCCCAGTGCAGGTGAGCGGGGGTCTGGGTGGTGAGGTCAGCAGGAAGTATTTAAGGCATGTCCTTCTGGGGCTCCCTCCATTGATTCCTGTCCTGCAGGGCTGACCTGAGGCTTGCATCTCCTGGGAGGACGTCCCAGGAGAAAGCTGAGAAGGAGGGTGGGCTCCTGGGGCGAGGTCCTGGAGCTCCTCCGGCTCACACACCGCACTGGGCTCCGTTTGCTACAGTGTGCTGTGTGGTCTCCCGCAAGTTGCTGTCCCCCTCTGGGCTCGAAGTCAAAGGCCTCATCCGAAGAAGAATCATCGCTTCTGCCCATCACGGTCCAGCCACACCTGCCAGCTCTTCTTGCTCTCGGCTAATTGGCGAGCACCAAATCTTCCTGGGCAGCCTCCCAGTGGTCATGTGAAGCTGATGGCCGGAGGTCCGGGGATGCTGGCACCCACAGGCCTCTAGCGGCTCCTTCCTGCCCTCTGCCTGCCCGGAATCGCTCAGCAAGGCCCTGAGCAGTTCAGGGCTGGTCCCATCGGGGAGGAGTGGAGGCTGGACATGGCCCACCCCCTCGGGATATGCAGGAGAGCTGGGAGCCAGGCAGGGAGCCCATGGAACTGAAGAATCATTGTCCCACGTTATAGATGGGGAAACTGAGGCTTGGAGCCTGAGCTGAAGTCGCTGCTCAAGAACCGCAGGGCTGGGAAGTAGCCGAGCTGGGACACAGCCCACGGCACCTTTGGGGCCGGGCTGTCTCCCTGCTCAGCTGCTCTGAGATGGAACCAAGAACACCCCCTCTGCCTCCCACCCCCTTGCACCAGCCACCACCCCCACCCCCCAACCACCACCACCACAGTGTCCAAACTCAGCCTCTGTGTCTCTGGGCTGATTACATCAGAGGATAATAATAAAAAGGGAGATGCAATTGGTTAAAATTCAGACAGGGATTAAATAATGAAATAATTGTGGAATTTTGATATTTATAGAAAAGAGACCCATCTCCAGATTTTGCGAAGCGACAGGAGCATCCTTATATTTGGCAGAGGATCCATAAATACAAGCAGATAACCAGGAAGAGACAGACTCCCTTGACGTTTAAGGAGTTTTCGAAAATCCATTTGCTTTCGGGTTTTAAATGAGCCGTAAATCCCGTACCACGCTAAGGCCCAAGCTGACTTATGGTCCTCTCTGTGCACGCGGCAGATAATTCTAGCGGTGGCAGAAGGTATTAATTATGCGGCCGGGAAGAAATCGCTGGCGGCTACCGGTCAAGCACACCCCCGGAGCCTGCACCCCGTTGGGAGCGCTGTGTCCTGAGCCTTCACAGCCCCAGAGCAGCCGAGCGAGCGAGTGAGCACGGGCAGGGCGAGGGTGCCCCATGCCCGGTCACACCACCAGGGAGAGATGGGCTGGGCCCAGCCTGGAGCTCAGCTTCTTATCAGACTGTTTCTGCCCTTCACTTACACAAATGAAAAATGTCATTTAAAAAAAGTGAGTGAGAAGAAGCCTGTGTGGCTATATGTGGCGGAAGACGCCGGTGAAACAGAGAGGAAAACGCTCTCAGCTTCTGGGGTAGTGTCAGCTGGCATCACCCTCCTGAAGACTGACCCTGTGCCCACCTTCGGGTGCAGAGCGACCCAGCCGTCCTGCTCTCTGGCCCCCACCTCGCTTTCCCAGCCCCTATGCTGCCTCCAGGCTGGACCACCTGTGCTTTCCAGAACATGCTGGCCTTGCCCACCTCCATGTCTAGGCACAGCCTGTCCCTCCATCTGGAACGCAGCACGTGTCGGCTTCCCTCGTGAAAAAGCTCCTCGTCCTCCGAGGCTGCCATGCCGCCCGGGCCACTGAGACTGCTCCTTTCACACGCCCTCACCCCCTGCTTCTGTCTCCCTCCCGAGAAGCCTTTGCACCTTCCTGGACCCTAGGTCTGCTGTGGTTGGTCGGGGAACGAGATCACACTCTGCTTCCCACACGGGGGTGTCTCGTGGGTTTCTGTCTGCTGAGCACGAACTCAACAGCAGGAAGCAGAGGCCACCCCTCCAGCACCCAGGGCAGACATCTCCAATCAATCCCAGATGCCTTTCCAGGTGCCGTCGCCGAGGGTCACTCAGAGCAGAGCCAAGCGAGCAGGACCTGTTTGCTGCCCTGACTCAGAACACGTGGAAACAAAGCCCCGTTTTCACACGCACACTCCAGGCACACATTTGCTCCATCGAGAGAAGCAGGAGGGAGGTCCATGGCCAGAAACGCCCCTGTTGAGCCCGGCATGCCCCTTGCCCTGAAGACAGTCTGGGGCCGTGCCTCCTGGTGGTCAAGCCATCAAGGCTGGGTTCTGGGGCAGGGATGATGTTGGCTCAGGGGAGCCTGCTTCCTGCTATCCAGCCAGGTACCTTGTACCGGCCCATGCTGTTCTGGGGACAGAAGAAGATGGGAGCACCCCTCCTTGGGGTAGGGGGCGTCTCTGGGTCTTAGCAGCCTCACAGAAGTTAGACTTCCAGGGGATACGGCGTATGCAACCCCCTTCAGCTGACACCTTCTCTCCACTCTCTGCGTCCCCATTGGTCGGCACACCCTGATACTAGCCGTCTGCTCTGGCAGGTGCCAGCAAGGAAACGGTGTGAGGAGAAGGAGTGAGCTGTGTCTAACCCTGGCCTCAATTTCCTCATCTGCAAAATGGCCACACAAGAAACCTCAAGCTGCCTTTCCCAGGTGGTTCCTGGGGCAGTGCCAGGGCAGCGGCAGCTGGTGTTTGTGGAGGGGGAGGGGTGAGGTGCTGGGCCCTTCCTGCGTGGGTGTGCGCCTTTGAGAGCCCACCGCAGCCACAGGAGACGGGCAGAGAGGAGGCTGAGAGGGCCACAGGCCACCGTGGGTCAGGCGACAGGCAGGCTGGACTTAGGGAGAGGGCTCAGGCTGAGCCCTGCCAGCCGGGCTACCCTGCTGGGACATGGCGAGCCCACGGGCTCCCGAGGGCGGGTCGGAGGCAGGCAAGAAGGGCGGCGTGTCTGGGGCCTCCTTACCTCTGATCACCAGCGGGTTGTGGTAGTGAACTTCCAGGCGGAGAAACCTGGAGGAGCCGGGCCCCCCGAAGGCCAGGCCAGCTTCCTCTGGGTAGTAAAAGGCCTGCAGGGGGGCGGAGGGAGGGCTCAGCCCAGAAGACAGACAGGGCGGGCACGAGGGGAGACCCTGGGGGGTCAGGGCAAACCCACCCGCCGGAGCCTGAGCTGCAAGGGCGGGGCAGGGGCTGGTGGGCAGCCAGATTGGAAGGATGTTCCCCCCTGACAGGCAGCTCGTCACCGGCCCACGCAGTGCTCCCGTTAGACTTGAGGTCAGGGGGTGCGGGCTCTGAACCCCAGGCTAGCCCACCGCCTGAGCCCACCACTGAGCTGCTGGAGGAAGCTTCTGGAAGACCCTGGATGCAGCCAGGGCAGCCCCAGGACCACCCTGTGCACAGTCCCCTCCAAATCCAGCGGAACTTGACGGGGAGCGAGCATGATGCCCACAAGGGAAGGAACAGGGGCTGGAGGAGGCATCTGTGGCTCCAAAGAGCCATGGGACTCCAGCAGCGAAGGGGCCCCCCCGGGAGACATGGGAGGGGCACGCACCTTGGCACCCAGGGCCCAGGCGGCCAGCACGTGGCGGCAGTAGTTGAGCCGCTGCGGCTTCATCTTGGAGTCGCAGGGCCCGCTGAAGTGGGGGACGCTCTCGAACTCGGCGGCGCACTGGAAGACCTCCATGTGGTGTACCAGTGCCTCGTTGCCCTCGGTGACGATGGGCTCGTACTGCGGGGCGGGCGCCCGCTGAGACCCCACCCCCACACGCTCACCCCCACTGAAGCTCCCCTCCCGACTGGGCCTCTGCTTGCCTATCTGTAAAATGGGAGGACTGCACCTGGTGATTTCTGGGGAGCCTCGAGTCCAGGGTTTGGGGAGCTAAGCCACCACCTGGGAACCAGTCAGGATCTGCCAGAAGGTCATGGTGAGAGCTGAAGCAGAGGGAAGGGGTCCCAGGCAAGTCATTTCTTGGTTGGGGGGGACAGGTAGTTAGCAGTCCTTGCATGAAAGCAGCAGGGGCTGGACAGAGACACGGAGGTTGTCCGAGGCTAAGCCTGAGCCTAGGGGACAGGTGCAGCTGTGAGTCTGGCCCGTCGCTTCCTGCTGTGTAAGTTGGGAGCTCACACAGCCTCTCTGGGCCATACACCCTCGACTGGAAATAAGGATGGTGTTCTGCAGGGCTGTGTGTGTAGTGCTGGGGCGATGGAGTGGGTAAACCACTTTCCCTTCCCCTGGAGCCAGACAAAGAGTAATTCAGCAGCAGTTGTCACTATTGCTGTGTCTCGGGTGGGTGTTCAGGGCAACTGAGCTCTGAGCTGAGCGGTTATTTCAAGGGGGAGGGTAGCCTGACAGACAGACAGATAGATAGCCAGCCATTCCCATCCCAGGGGAAGATGCAAAAATCAAGACATCGGTTGGTCCAGGCTGGGAAGCCAGGGTACAGCAGCCCTGGGGTGGGGGTGGGGGCGGGTGGGGAGTGAGCAGGGCGATGGGGGGCGCCGCACGCGTGGGGCTGGGCCCCGGACAGCTCTCCAGGGGTGGGCACACACGGACCCGCCTACCATGACGATGTGGTGCCGGGGGAAGCCATCTGGGAGCTCGGCGATGTAACACCAGTACGTGGTCTGCTGGCCGGGGATGAGGACGTCGGGGGCGCGGATCTCCATGGTGCGTGTGTCCGCGGGCAGGGCTGGCTGCGGAATGCTGGGCTTCAGCAGCTGCACCCTCTGCAGCCCCGTGCGCAAGCCGGAGGTGTTGATGGCCTCCAGGGACTGGAGTGGCTCCTCCAGGAGTCCGTACACCAGGTGGACGGTGCCGTCCTGCGGGTGAGATGGGGCCTCGTTACTCACAGCCCCGAGCCTGGCTCCTGGTGAGCAGGGAGGCTGCCAGGTCCCTCTCCACCCCCGCCTGGCAGGTGACATGCTTGGTTCTCGTCTCTGTGAAGGACGGGAACCTTCAGGCTCTGTGTGAACTGGGCTGGGATTAAATCCAAGGCCGCCCACTCCCAGAGCCCGCGGTTTGCACCCAGCCTTGATACATTGTCTTCCTACGTGCCCTCAGCCTACATTTGCTTAGTGTCCATTCAACTAACCATTGCTGGGTCGCTGTGAACCAGTGGCTCGTCTGGGACCCTGGTTCCCTCTGCCTCCCCCGGGTCCCTGGGAACAGGGCTGTTCTCTGCACGGGTGTCTCAGAGCTCCAGGCAGGAGGCTGCCCCACACCAGACTAGAAGCTCTGAGCTGAGCACACGTGGGCATCAGACACCCTGCAACGTTCGGGGAGAGGGTGCTCTGCCCGCCCTTGCCTCCACCATGGGTGAGTGAGCAGGAGGGTGAGGACTCGGGTGACCTTCTGGAAGTGAGACAGGGACAAAGCAGGGGATTAAACAGTTGATCCCACTAGCAGATTCTAAGTAGGAAAAAATATGAGAGACCCCTGAATGTTAACGATTACTTGAGAAGCGTTTGCTCAACCGCAGAACCAAGCAGGCTTGCTTAGCAAAAAAATCCACGCAGCAGAAGCAAGAGGCGCGGCCCTCAGATAAGGAAACAATGGCGGCGCGAGGCCCACAGCCCTGCCCAGTGAGCTCGGTGGGTTAGGGCGTGCTCTCTGCGCACAGGAAAAGGAGTACTTTGTGGACCTGGCTTGACCAGGTAGGGATAGGAAAACTCCCCTGCCCGACCAGGGGGAGTTGCTGACGACGGAAGCTTGATGTCTACTCAAGAAAGACAAAGACGGCCTTCTCCCCACCCCACTTCTCCTTTGGCTATAAAACTGTACCCACTAAGTTCTCAGGGTGCAGCCTCCCAAGTGTCCTGTTCTCATAAACCCCTTCTTCTTGAGCCCTCTGCCTCTGGCTGGATTCTTTCTGTACTGAGACAGACAGGACTGGTGATCTTTGGAGCCCCCGGAACACCACCCATCTGTTTCAGGACTTATCCTGGCCCCAGCTCTGTCCCCACCGTGCCGTGGGTCCCCAGGCCCGTCCTCCCCGGTCTGGCCTCAGTTTCCTCACGTTGCACCAGGCCAGCCTGTGTCACTGTTATGATGCACAGATAACACAAGACCGTGGGTGTCAACGTGCACTGAAAAGTTACATGGATTTTGTCTTCAAGAGAGAACTGGGTTGTTTTTCCCTAAGGGTCTCGGGTCCACTGTGGCCGTGAATTCCTGGACCGAGCAGGTTGAGCCTTACTTCTGGGTCCCTTTCTTCCTTTGCAGACACGTAAACTGAGGCCCAGTGGAGGCGGGGGCTTGCCCAGAGCCTCACAGCCCATTGGCCAACCAGGGCCGGGTCGGGGGACCAAAGTCTCCTGGAGTCTTCTCTAGAATTCCACTGAAGATGCTGGACCCGGAGGAGAGAGCGGGTCCAGGGCACGGTCACTCGGGGCGAGGCCCACGTCTAGAAACATGTCAGCTATGTGTCAACCAAGAGCTGCTTATTCATAGGATCAGAGGCTGATAGCAGAGCTGGCTTCTCCCAAGCTGCCTTGTCCCTGCCCGGCTGCCCCTGGGAGCCCCTCTCTGTGTGGGCAAGGGGCCCAGGGTGCTGCCCCAGGACGTTAAGACGGCTCCACCCCGCCCACAGCAAGCGGGCCGCCTCCTACCTCGATGAGGTAGTCGTTGGGGTCACAGGTGCCAAAGGGCCTCTTGAAGAGGAGACACAGGCCTTCTGGCGTCCTCTGTGCCCGCAGAAGCTGGTAGTCCTGCTGGGAGTCCAGGTGGACCTGCCCCTTCTGATCACTCCAGGCATCCTGCAGAGACAGGGTCAGGCTTGAGCCCAAGTGGCCAGGCTGAGGGGCCGGGTGGTCACCCACAGCACAGCCCCAGGACACACCCCGCCCTGGGGTTCCCGGCCTCAACAGGTGACCTCAAATGCCAGCCGGCACTGCTTGGCCGTGCAGGTTCCCAGACCTCTGGGTGGGACCCAGAACCTGTATTACTCGGGAGGTGCCACGAATGGGAACATGGGGTCCTAGACGAAGAACCCCTCTTGGTCTGGGGGGCAGCGGCCTGACAGCACAGGCAGCCTTGGAGAGGGGAGGCGTGGAGAATGGGGGGAGAGAGAGAGACGCTGGCAGTGGGGTCTGGGCACCAGCCCGCACTCACACGCCCCTGAGAGACTGAAGCCCTGCACCTGCCCACCTCAGCCGAGTCCCAGCTTTGCCTGGAGAAGGTAAACTGAGGCCCCGGAGCACACAGACCCACTGCCTTTCCCCAGGATGTCCCAGGGTGGCGGCTCTGGCCAGCCCCTCCCCTCGCCTCCCCCTAGCTGCTTCTCAGCAGCCAGCTCTAAGGCCCAGCCACCCAGAGGCTCCAGGCCAGGGCACCAAAGACAGCCCCTGGGCCAGGCGGCTGCGAGGGAGGCCCTGCCCCAACCAGCAGGTGAGGAGCGACACGGGCCAGCGGTCCTCGGCCTCAGAATGCTTTCAAACCCTGCATTCAGGGCGGCAGCACGTTTTCTTCATTTCCTTGAGGAAAAAAATTAAAAAAAAGAAACCCTCAAAAGATTTTGCCAAATCTCTCCCCTGGAGAAAAGCACCATGACGAAGCTCCTGCCGGGGGCCGCCGGGGATCTACAGGACTCGGTTCAAACAGAAGCAGAAACTTAGCCTGTGAGCCTTCAGCTGGGACTCGAGACTGTATTTGTTGAACAAAATTGCTAAAGGAGGAAAAACAAGGCTGACATTTGTTTGCATAGGAATTTGTTGTGCAAATTAATCTTGCCTGTGCGGGAGGATGCGAAAGTCACCCCAGCTCTCTCGGCAGCCGGGGAAGCTGGGCCCAGGGCTCGCTGCTCCTCTGGGACCAGCTTGGAGCCACACTGCCCCGGTCTTCCTGGGCCATGACCCGGAGCCACTGAGCTGCCTCATGCAGGGGAGGCGGGGCGGCCCAGAGCCAGTGGCCCTCATTCCATCCGGCTGGTGGTCAGACTCGCCCAGCCTCCCACCTCCCCGGAAAATGGGCGAAGCTCCTTCCTGCCTGCAGAGTTGTGGTAGGGGTTGGACGGAGCACCCCCAGGGTTCCAGAAAGATCAGCCAAGGGCGTCACCTCGTGTGAACCCCCTCATCCCGAGAAAGTGGAGAGGCAGAATTGTAGCCACTCTAAAGATGGGGAACACGAGGCTGGGAGGCCCCTCCTGAGCCTGGCTCGCCGGTCTGGCCAGATTCCCACTCTTCAGGAAGTAAGAGCCGCTTTGCCCACAGATCAAGTGCCTGCTGACTTGCAGGAGGGTGTTAGCCCTCCTGGGTCTGTGTCCCTGAGAGAGCGGGTTTGGCCCCCAGAGAGGCTGGGATAGAGGAAGCTGGGGCGGGGCTCAGGGCAGGATGGCTGGGCTCTCCCCACCTGGGGGGCCCTCTGCAATCTGTCCAGGGCCCCACAAGCCCCTCCTCTGAGGGCAATCCCCCTGCTCCTCCGCCCTTTCCAGCAAGAATTGAGGGTGACTTTGAGGTGTGGAGCGAGGGGTGTGCCTCAGTGCGGATGGTCCCTTCCAGGCCGGGTGCTCAGGTCCCCCATGGGTGCAAGCACCACCTCCCAGGCGGTGCAGGCCAGGGCCCTCGCTTGGGTGCATGTGAGCTCTGCGCGTTGTTTGTGCAGGTGAGGGGGTGGGGGCCGCCCCCCCAAGGGCGACGGGGAGGTGTGGAGAGGCTGTGCTTTATGTGGTCAGCGTGTCCCCCGTCTCGGGCTGCACTCCTTGGGCGTGCCAGGCGGTCAGGGAAGCCACCTGTTTCCCCTGTTGACCTCACATTGGCATCCGAGACGCCCAAGCTTGGGACACAGGGATGGTCAAATACAGGGGACCGGAGAGGCGATACCCGGGTTCGGGAGGGCGAGTGCAGACAAGGGGAGGGTCGGGAGCGCTGGGGTGGGGGAGGACTCACCCCAAAGTAGGCGCCATCCCTGTCAGTCCAGAGCACGACCAGATCGGCATTCTCCAGCTCCCCTCGGTCCGACATCCCGAACAGGACGCCGGCCTTGAGCTCCCGCACCAGGAGCTGGAAGTAGACGGTCTCCTCCGCGTAGCTGACGTTCCAGGACAGCTCCAGGGTCCCCTCGGGGTCCAGGGGGATGTGGAAGGGGAAGGGGCTCTCGGCGGGGGCCGAGCCCTGCAGCGCAGCCACAACGATGACCAGGAAGACAGCCACCGCGGTGCCGTACATGGAGGCTGCCTCGCGCGCGCTGGGGCTGGGGACCTTCATGGCTGGGCGAGCGCGCCGCCCCGCCTGGCCATTTATGTCCCAGGCCCCCCGGGGAGGTGGGCCCAGGCTGCAGCGGTAATCACATTTGTCTGGTGGGGAATTCAATTGTCCCAGCGACCCTCCCACCAGCCCCGGCCCCCGGGCCAAAAGCTTTTCTGCCCTCGTTTCTCCTAATTGGCGCTAATGACACATGGCCATCATCAGCAGGAATCGAAGCAGACGGACTGACTTCATTCCCTCCGAACGGTCCCCGAGAGCCATCCGGGAAGGGCTGCTCCCTGCGGGCGCCCTCCAGCTGGGCACCGGGCTGACAACCAGGGCCTGTCCCCGCATGGCTGGCAGGTGGGGCCTGTGCCGCCCCATCTGTGGATGGGCAGACTGAGGCTCCACGGGTTTATTTCCAAGGTTGTGGTGGTGGTGGTGGCTTAGTTGCAAAGTCGCGTCTGACTCCTTTGTGACCCCGTGGACTCTAAGCCCACCAGGCTCCTCCGTCCGTGGGGTTTCTTAGGCAAGAATCCTGGAGGGGTTGCCATTTCCTGCTCCAGGGGATCTTCCCGGCCTAGGGAGCGAACCGCCTCTCTTGCAGTGGGAGGCAGATTCTCTACCACTGAACCACCAGGGAAACCCCTATTTCTAAAGCGACCAGTGGGAAAGGAGGCCTCACTGCTGCAGGCCCAGGGAACCATGTCTACAGCCCAGGAGGGTGGACCAACTTCAAACTGAAAATAAGAGATGATCCCCAAATAGTCCCCGTGTTTAGACGCTCTCTCCGGGCCTGCTGCTGCCGCTTGTGTCTGCTCTCTTCTCCCCGCAGGCTCCAGCTGGCGCCGCAGCTGCTCCCGAAGGAGTGGGCGTGCTGCTGGGGGCAGGGGCAGATGGCCCAGCGGTACGCTGGCGGTGGCGAGGGGGCGGACTGCAGGTGGGTTTTGGGGAGCCCGGGCAGCAGGGCACATTGCTGGGGAGCAGACTCCTTGACGGCGCCTTGCGAGGGGGTAGACGGCTGACTGCAGAAAGGGGTGTGAGCTTCCCTGCTTCCTCCAAAGCTCCAGCGCCCGCAGTGTCGTTCAGCCTGGAGGGGACCCAGGCTGAATTCGGAGCCGCCCAGGGCAGCAGTCTTGACGGTGTCTCAGCCGCACACACCACAGGGCCTTTGCACAGACCCAGTGGGACTCACAGCCCACTGAGCTCAGGTGTCAGTCTCTCTGCAGACCAGCTCGCCCAGGCCTTCTCCACGCAGAGTGGGCTGGGCATGTGCTACCGCCGCTGGGAAGTTCTCCCCGATTGCCTTCTGCTCTGAACTTGGCTGCCTCCTTCCAGGAACCTGACTTTCTTCTTTCTTCCTTCTCCAGTTACTCCTCTCTCTGGGAAAACCAAGAACCTGAGCAATATCCTCAATATCCACAATATTGCCCACGAGTACCCACAAGTTCTCAAAGGTCGACAAAGGCCGGCCTAGAGCTTGCAGCGTCTGGCCCTGCTTTTGCTCTGAGCTCTGCTCCTCAAGAAGTGGTGACTGTGTCTGCCTGAAGGCGAAATCGGAAGCAAACTGCCCCCCTCCCAGGACCTGGTGGGTGGTGGGCTCTCCTCCCGGCAGCCGGGGCCGCCCTGCAAACAGAGCAGAAGGAGAAAGCTGCTACGAGACGGCCCGGGACCCCTCCCTGACTGTACACGGGTGGGGTGCTTCAGGGCGCGCTGCTCACGGCGTGTCACCGCATGGCTGTTCTTGGGGCCGCTCCCCGAGGCGGCACAGCGTCAGAGCAAGACACAGGGTGAGTGAGTCCATGAAAGCGCGAGCCGACTCTCGACCGGGTGAGACGACGCCGCGGGCCTGCGTCCTGGGCCTGTGGAAAGATGCGGATGGATAATGGGCCACGAGAGCTGGCCCCCTGGGCCCCGGAGCCAAGCCACAGACCCTTGGCTCCAGTGACAAGACAGAGCCCAGGGAGGGCTGCAGCCTGGGATGGCGGGTGGGCTTCTGGGAGCAGGGCAGGGACTCAGAGCCTGGGAGGACGGGGTTCCCACGGTTGGGGTGGCCCCAGGTGTGCCTGGCTACAGGATCAACCGCAAAGGCCTTAAGGTAACGGTCCCTGCATGGAAGACAGGAGGGTGCAGGCTGGGGGAGGCCACAGCACAGGCTCCGGAGGCCCCACCCCTCGGGGCACTGCCTCGTTCTTTAAAATTCTGCCAAAATGCCCTCATCTGTGCTGGGTGGGCAGGCGTGGAGCCTCTGAGATCTCTGAGACACCCACTCTCTGGACATCCACTAGCCACCTCCTCCCCCAACTAGGGAACAGCTGCGGCGAGGGGGTGAGACAGGCTGATGGGGAGGGCGCCATGCCCCCGGTGGGCACAGGGACAAAGCCAGCAGGTGCGAAGCGAGGGCGACCAGGCTCCACAGCAGTCCTAGCTCTGGGTGAGTGTCCTGGCCACCCACGTGGCTCTGGCGACAAGAAAGAGTGGGTACCACCCCCACCCACCCCCAACCACCTGGAGTAGCAGAACCCCCAAGGACTCATACCCAGGGCTGGGGGCTCTGGTCTCAAGCCCGCCGCACCCCTGTCGAGTCCCAGATGGACCTTCACACGGAAGCTCTTTCCCACCCAGACCCGTGCCCAGATGCAGATATTAGTAGTTTATCCCTCCGCCCCTCTTCAACCCAGAGGTTCCAGGGGACTGAGAGGTGTGAGGCCTGGGAGCCAGAGCCCAGGAGAGGGGTCAGGAGCCCTGCAGGGAGAGGCCCAGGCAGACGCCTCTCCTCTCTGGCTGCAGGTGAGAGCAACAGTTGCTCAAAGAGCTGAGGAAGCGAGGTCCAAGCGGCTCTCAGTACACAGCAGAGTGCTGGGCCCGCGTGTTTATTTTTAACAGGATTCGGAAGACATTCTCTGTCTGCTCAGAGCCGGGCTGGCATGCTGACCTTCCAGTTGCATTTGATAAAAAGGGTTTGGCTGACTTCAGAAATGAGAACTGCCCTCCTAGTAATTAGCCAGAGCTGGAAATCGTGTTCACGGCAGTCCCTTCACCTGCTCACTTCGTTTCAGCCCCACCAGCCGTGGGCGCAGGTCTGCGACTGTCCTCGGACAGAAGATGACGCTCAGGAGAGGGGGGCCCCCCGCTGGGGGCAAGGTCTGCCTGGTGTCCCGAGCGCACTCTCGGCCAGGGGGGCTGCACTTGCGGCAGCCAAGGTCAGGGAAATTCCACTGGGGAGGAAGGGATGCTGGGGGCAGAAATGCAAGCAGGGAGAAAGGCTGAGGCGGCTCTGGGCCGGTGGGGGTGGGAGGGAGCTGGTCCAATCCGGCGGCCTCCTCCACGACGTGCCGCTCCTTGCATTAATGGATTTTTAAAAAACAAGCAATCTGACCCGGAATAAGGAAGCAGTGCTCAGCGCTCCTGCCCCGGCCATGTAGGTGAGATGCCTGCTCGCCCCAGGTGTCCTCTGGACAGCGCCCCCCCGCCCCCCGGGACGCATCGCAGGCTCCCTCTCCATGCGTTCTCGGGGTGGGGTGGGGGCTCACGCTGCCCCCTGCTTCCAGTCCCGTCCCCCTCACTTGGCTCTGCTCTGGCGATCGGGTGCAGTTTGCCCTCCAGAAGTGGGGGTGGGGTGGGGTGGCACCCCGGGGTGTCTCTGCCACCCTGTCAGGAAATAAACGCCAGTTCACCACTCAGCGCCTGGCTCTCCTCCAAAGCGCTTCGATGGCTGACCTTATTTAGAACTGACTTCAGCGTTTTAATAAGCCCCTTGCCTTCCTGCTTCTCTCTAACGCTGTCACCCTTGGAACTATAATCCCCCACGGCTTCTGCCACGTGAGGCCAGCTCCCCAACAACCAGGTTAGAGCCCGTGGGGCCACAGAGGTCAGAGGAGGGCTTCAGCCAGACAGGCCAGGCCAGGACACTCCCCAGTCACCCCAAGGCGGCTGCAGGCAGTGTCCACCACCCTCCGTCCCCGGAAACTCCAGCAGTCCAGCTGATGTCAGTGTGGAAAGCGGGCTGAGAAGGGCTAATGGGGGCTGTTGCAAGCTGAGACCCACCCCACCCCCCAGGGCTGCATGCAGGCCCCTCCCACCCACAAGACAGTCTTGACCAGCAAGCCAGCAGGCAGCAGTCAAGACAATTGGATGACCAGCCTCTCTACCCTGGCTCAGAGGGCAGAGGCCACACCCCAAAGGTCCCAGGCCCTGAAGCTCGGGACGCCGGGATGCCAGCGGCTCAGCTGACACACCAGCCGCAGGTCAGAGGGTGCCACCCAGCCCAGGACCCCCTGATTTGCCCTGCTCCTTAAGCCACAGCCAAGGAACGGTGACCCCAGCCTGAAGGTCAGAGGGCCCCAGCCACCCCGGCCCCCACCTGCTTTGAGGCAGAGTGGGTTTGGAGGTCAGATCTGAGAGAGGCCTGCAGGGCTGCACCTGGCCGGCCCAATGGAGCTCTCACCTGGCCAGAGTGCCCGGTGACACCCATGGTCCCACTGAGGACACAGGCTACACGGAGCAGCCACGTCTGCCTGCAAGGGTGCTGGGCACACGGCCTCTCTCCCTTCCATAACTCTCGACACGGCCTCGTGGGACTGCGCGCTAGCTTACGGAGCCCAGTCCCTCTCGGTCAGTGTTTGGGCTGTCTGTGTGTTCACCTAAACCAGGAGTGACAAGAAGCAGCCAGTGGCCGCGCCATCCATCCTCACACACTGGTGCCCCCGCTTCTTCAGGGCCACCCCCAGGACCAAAACCACAGGGCCAAAGGCAGCGTGGCTTCCTCTCGGACGCCACCACGTCCTGAGGCCCGAAGGCCTTCATCCAGGAGGAGAGGCTGCTGCTGGCCGTGCGCCACCGAGCAGACGCAAAACCCCTTGCCTGGAACAGATAGCTTCTTACAGGTAAGTAGGTTTCAGCCTTGTTGATGGGCCAAACCCACTATTGGGCTGGACAGCTGCCCTCGGGCTACAGTCAAATGCATCACATACAGAAACGCAAATTCAATAAAGCCCGAGCCTCGCCATCTGCTTTTCAAAGCTGAGACTTTGGAAAGAGCAGGTCTCTGCGCCCGGGGGGCCTCTGACATTCGCGCGGTGAGAGGGACCAGCGGATAAGCGCTCTCTGATTCAATTGTCCCTTGGCTGATCGAGTTACGGAGCGATTTGCCCACTAGCGGCCAGGGGACAAGGTGAATTAAACGTCCGGACAGAGACGGTGCTGCACGTAGCTGAGGAGCCGGGGGGTGCAGGCAGGGACATCTTTCCGGTGGACACTTGGTCAATATCTGGCGCGACAGGATGTCTCAGTAGGGCCAGGGCATCGCCACCCCGGACGGCGGGTCTGGACTGACAGTCCCCGCGTGGTGGGAGCGCCGGGCTCACTGTCATTGCTGCCGAGGGTCCCAGGTGCCTTCCAGAGCCTGTCAGGAGCTCATCCGATGGAACCTCCTCGTCCAGGCTGGTCGATGTTGCCGCCCCCTGGCTAAGATCCTCTGTTGCCACTGACACCATCTCAACACAGAGGGGCATCTTTCAAAACCAAAACGCCAACCGCCTTCCTTCCATCTGGACAAACGGAAGTGTCAGAACAGCACTTTGAGGGCAAAGGGGTGAGTTGGCGTCTCTGCTGGGGAGCACAATCACCACCTCAGCAGCTTCAGCATTTTATCTTCTGTCGTAAGGCCAAGCAGAACCAAACTTTAGTCTCAAACCAGAAGCATCACCCAAAACCAAGGGATGCGGCTGCATCCTGATGGCTGCTCCTTGGAACCCAGGGGCGGTTGGTGCCTCCCCAGCCCTGGAGGGGGCCACTAGATACCCAGGGCAAACACACGCCTCGGGCGTGTTTAATAACACACCCGAGGCTTCAGACAAACACCTCCTCCCCACCAAAATCCTACCCCGTGTCAGAAAGATGCTTCTGAAAGAGAAAATTCACAACAGAATTGGTTTGTTTGTTTTTTTAATGGAGTCTTTTCAGGGGATCAGAATTCTGCAGGAATCATAGAAAGAGGCAAAGAAACAAAATTAGCGGAAACCACACCCCAAATGCTGGGAGAGGACAGCTAGAAGCACCTGTGGCACCAGACCCGGAGCCCTGGGGACCAGACACTGGGTGGGTGAGGATGGTCAGCTGGGCTCCTCCAGCAGCTTCACGGGCACCAGCCACGTGACTGATCGTCCCTCACCCAAAAGGTAGGCAGCAGAGAGCCCCCGAGTCTCCAGATTAAGGCACAGAGCAGTCACCACTGCACGACACTGACCAGGGAATTACAGTCCCCGGCGAAATGCAGGGACCCGCGGTCCAAGCGAGCAATTCCCCGCCCACCCTGCCAGGATGCACATTCCTCCCCATTCTGGTCAGCGGCTCAGAATAGACACAGCAGCCGCAGGCAGCCGCACTGGGGATCGAATGCAAAATCAGGCAAAGGGCCCGCCAGACCAGGCGTATTGAGGAAAAGCTACCCCATCAAAGAGCCTCCAGCTCAGAAACAGAAACTCCAGCACCCAGGGAAGAGGCATGGATGGAGTCAGCAGAGACTTGAAAATAAGTATAATTAGTATCTTTAGAGAGATAAGAGAGGTTATCGTAGTCGTGAAGTGAGAATGGGCTTTGATATAAAAGAACTAATTAGAGATCTTGGAAATTTAAAATAGATGAGCTGAGAGCGGAAAGGAGACATCTGAGAGGAGCCTGGTGAGCTGGAAGACCAGGCCCGGCGCCGGTCGAGGAATTCGTCTTCCAGTGCAGAGGGCTGGAAAACTGGAGGGAAATATGGGGACTTGTGGGGCAGCTGCAATGCCCCGCAGCCAACTAAGGGACATCCGGAAGTGTAGGGTAGCAAGGGCAGAAGGGAGAAAACAGCAAAGACGTCCGTCTTCAGACCCAGAGCCAGTGAGCCCAGGCGCGCAGACACGGGGCGGCCAGAAAGAGCACCGGAAGCAAAGGAAAGATGCTCCCAGACGGAGAGACAGAGAGAGACAGAGAGACAGAGAGACAGAGACAGAGAGGATGTCCATTGGAGAGCAAAACCGAGAAAAAGAGGCAGAGGGGAGCGGGCAGAGAATGCTTACCTGAGGAGGAATCTGTGGGGGCACTGCCAGCTTCCCTAAGAGCAGCAGAAAATGATATCTCCTGCAGAGTCCACCACTCTGAGGCTGAGGCTGAAGCCGAAGCTCCAATACTTTGGCCACATGCTGGGAAGAGCCGACTCACTGGGAAAGACCCTGATGCCGGGAAAGATTGAAGGCAGGGGGAGAAGGGGACGACAGAGGATAGTTGGACAGCATCACCATGACTCAAGGGACATGAATTTGAGCAAATTCCAGGAGATGGTGAGGGACAGGGAGGCCTGGGTGCTGCAGTCCATGGGGTCACAAAGGGTTGGATATGACTGAGCGACTGGACAGCAACAACAATTCCAAACCCAGCATTCTGGTTTGGGGGCAGAATTAATAATATTCAGGCACACAAGGACTCATGTTTTGCCACTACCCTCCTCTCTGAAAGAATTATTCAAGGGTGGTGTTCTCATGAAAAACAATCTTAAGAAAGAAGAGGAAAGGGGACAGACGACATCATGGGAAGAGAAAAGTCAGCAGAGGGTGAAGTCTGGGTCATTCTGTTGTTGTCAGGGCCGGGCTCCATCATCGTCGCTGTCTTCTGAAATATTTCCAGCGCAAGGAAAGAGAGGAGAACGGTGTTAGAGACACTCATGCGCTCACCACTCAGATCTTCTCTGTGTTTATTACGCTGTGTTGGCTTCAGTTTCACAGCACAAGTAAGCATCACAGGTCCAGTTAAGCCAGCCCTGTTCCTCTCCTCAAATTGAAACGGTGTTTCATTGCATTTCTCCTTGGGTTATGGTGGTTGTCTCTCAATCGTGTCTGACTCTTTGCGACCCTGTGGACTGCAGCACACCAGGCCTCCCTGTCCTTCACCATCTCCCAGAGTTTCCTCAAACTCATGTGCATGGAGTCGCTGATGCCAGCCAACCATCTCACCCTCTGTTGCCCCCTTCTCCTCTTGCCCTCAGTTCAGTTCAGTTCAGTTCAGTTCAGTCGCTCAGTCGTATCCGACTCTTTGCGACCCCATGCATCACAGCACGCCAGGCCTCCCTGTCCATCACCAACTCCCGGAGTTCACTCAGACTCACGTCCATCGAGTCAGTGATGCCACCCAGACATCTCATCCTCGGTCGTCCCCTTCTCCTCCTGCCCCCAATCCCTCCCAGCATCAGAGTCGTTTCCAATGAGTCAACTCTTCGCATGAGGTGGCCAAAGTACTGGAGTTTCAGCTTTAGCATCATTCCTTCCAAAGAAATCGCAGAACTGATCTCCTTCAGAATGGACTGGATGGATCTCCTTAGCTGGGTACAAAACTATTGATTTTTAACTGTTTATTTTGCTGCTGGCTGACTTGCTAAACTTGTAATTGTTGTAATAAATCTTCACTGGGTTTGCTTGGATTCGTGGAATTTTCCAGCGTCACTGAGCATTCACAGACCAGCGTCTTCTGGTTCAATATTTGTGTCTTTTATTTCCATTTCTATCCCTCAGACCTGCCGGGCGTCCCCCGCCCAGAGCACGAGGGTGCACAGCTCAGCTTGTTCCTGTCAGCAAGTGGCGTGTCTGCCCCAGGGCAGGACGCTTGCCATACACTGGCATGAAACATCCTCTCGTGGGCAGCAAGCTTCTCTCCATTTCTTTTCAAATAGCAATAGGTGCTGACTGGGATCAGCTGCTTTGTCAGCATCTGTTAAGATACTCCTAAAGTCTTCCTGCCTTTCTTTTAAGGCAGAACTATGGTTCTCAAACTTTGGGGCTTCTGGAACCCTTTACTCTCCTAAAAATGATCAAAGACCCTAAAGAACTCATATGAAGACTGTTACAAAAATTTTACTGAGGGATAGAAAAAGAAAACCTCGGTAAATATTTAAGGATAAGGACCTAGCTCCTTGATGGGAAGATACGGTAAAGCTGTGGAGACATGTTCTCCTGTATTGATTCTGATGAACACATTTCCCACCTCTGAACATCTCTGAAACTGAGATATTCTTTACAGTTAAGGGCTTATCGCCGCTTGACTGGCAGGTTTTTCCTTCCTAGTGAGAAAGTCAGTCGTGACTCAGCTTAAATCAGATGGCGTCTGAATTCCTACATGCTTTACTTGTAGCAGTCCTTTTATTTTTTCTCACTAATGCTTCCAGCAATATTGGGGTGATTATTACCCCATTTTACAGATGAAGGCGCTGAGGCACAAAGGGCACCTTATCCAAGGGCACGCCGCTGGGGAGCGACAGAACTGGGATTTGAACCCACGCTGTCTGGCCCTAGGGCTCTGCCACCGTCCTCCTCTCCTGCCGAGTTTCTTCAAATTAAACTGTGACTGATCTTACATAGAGCCCCCAAAGGATTCCCAATCTCACAAGCTGACTATACAGATCATTCAAAAGAGAAGAAAACTCAAGAAAATTTTGACAGCCAGATAAAGGAACGTTGGCAGGCATTCCACGCTTCTCGATAACAATGGTTCCCCAAGCTGTAAAAGCTCTATCCGTCACATGCTGGGCAAGGGAGGGGCAAGCAGGACAGCAAAGGGTCCAGAAACCCTTGCATGTATGGAGTGAGATTACCAATGGATGCAAGTTCCACTTCGATAAAGAACAGGTCACCCTTGGCTATTCACGTGCGGAAACAAAATAGAAATAAAAACAAGCAAACCTCTAGCCCACATTTGCGAAAATCTTAAGTGGGCTAAAATCAAAAGTATAAAATTGCACCAGTAGTAGGGAAAATACTGTCTACTTTGACCAGCCTCCCAGAAGCTTAAAGAAAAAGCCTGACAGATCTATCCTCGAAAGCTATCAGCCTCAGCATGACAATGGGCGCTAAAAAGAGGCGAAGACAGACCCCAGTCTGGGAGGAAATAAAAACAGATCCAGGATTCATATCCTGAATATGTAAAGAGCATCCCTAGATCAATATGAAGACACAAACATTCTGGAACAGAAAAAACGGGCCAAGGAAATGAGCAAGTGTAAGAAAGAATTCATTCCCAGCCTTGCCAGCTGGCAGCCCAAGGCATAATCAACCAATGAGATACAGTTTAACACCAAGAAATCAGAAGAAATCACCCCGTTTAATCATATCCAATATGGGTCCCAGTGTGTCTGGGAGAAAGGCATCAGGCAGGGTCCTGGAGGGAAAACGACGGGTCACTCAGATAAAGGAGCTCAGAGAGGGTTTAATAGTGGGGATTTTAGGAAGACCTGGGTCCAGTGAGGGGCCCAGATGAAGGGCAGTGATGAACCCTTATTCCCACTGCTGGGATGAAGAGATGAGGCCCCAGAGGGAGACATCTGGGTCCCAGGACCTGGGACGTGATGTGGAGAGAGGAACCTGGTGGGGGGGTTAGGGGTGGCCCGGGGCGTGAAGACCCCCAGCCCTCTCCCCTTCTGCCTCAGCCACACCTGGGGAGACTGGAAGGTGCCTGTGGCTGGAGTCTACACAGGCAGCAGACATGTCCGCATCCTACCTGCCCTTGTGAGCCTCACACCGCTGCCACCCATACAAGGGAAGGGAAGGACCTAACATTCAGGCCGAGTGGAGCCCGCTCCGGCCCAAGCCCCCCGTGCTGGGGTGACAGCCCCCAAAGGGAGGGCAGGGTTGCTGGCAGCAGAGTGCATCCCCGGCTCCTCTGAGGGGAGACGCACACTCCATAAAGTCTGCGGGGTCTTGGAGCACGCCAGGGCACCCTCCCACACCAAACTTCTCATCAGAACAGAAAGAGCAAAGCAAGTGAGAAGAATGAGGCGGGAGAGGCGGCCGGGGTCGGGAAGGTCTGCCTGCCAATTCCAGTCTCATCATGAGGACCGGGGCCCTCCCCTCCCCACATGGGACCCACACTGCATCCCGGCTCTGAGAAGAGGGCACGGAGGGTGAGCTGGGACTCGAACCCCAGACCGACCCCGTTTCAGGGTGACAATGGGGCAGCGAGGAGACATACCCGAGGCGGCCCTTGCCGCCCCCACCACGGGTCCGGTCGGCTTGTCCACTGGCCCTGCTTGGAGCCAAGGGTGGAATACCGGCCCCTCCAGGCTCTGTCAGAGGCAAGGAAGCTGCCCAGCCCCACCTCCCTCCAGGACGGGTGAAACTGGCAGGGCTGAGGCTCTGGAGACCAGCACCCAGGGCCCGGGGGGACCACTGGGAGGAAGGGCGGGGTTTCTGCCAATCGCAGCCCCTGCTGCCGGAACGGCCACGGCCTCCCCTGCAGCCCCTCCTCACAGAGTAGCTGCTCCAGCAGGCTGCCTCCCCCTCACCCGGGAGGTGAGCATACCCACGTGGCTCAGAGCCCCACATGGGGAAACCGAGCTCGGAGAGGCTGGGCTTGGGGCTCACGCTTGCCCACTCAGGAAGCAGGGGCCGAGGTCCAAGCCCCTGCCCTACTCCTGGGCTGCCCCAGGGCACTGTGGCCAGAGCTCCACGTCCAGGCCCAAATGTTGGACCTGCCCAGATGGCGAGCCTGACCCAGGGGTCGATTCTGAGAGGACGAGCCTGGGCCTGTCCTGTTCACCTCCCTCCCAGCACCATCCCCCTTCCTGCACACAGTAAGTGCTCAATAGAGGAGCTGGTCTGACGGCATGAGCACTCGAGCTCAAATAGGTTAACGACTGCAGAAAAGGTGTTGTTGGGATTTTGATTAAAGTGTTATATGACCCTCCTGGTATCCCGGAGGCGGCAACATTCAAGCTGGGCTTTGTAGGGCGCATAGGAGTTCGTGTGATGGTGCTGGGTAGATAGGGGCTCTCTGGCAGAAGCACCAGGAAGGGCGATGGCAGCGGGGTGTGGCCTTGGGAACTGCCAGTCCAGGGCCAGCACTTGGCTGCGCCCCCCCAGGTTGCACTCCATCCACAAGGCCTCTGGACGCAGCCAGGGGTTCCTGCTGGGGAGGGGCTCTGGCCTGTGCGGGTTCCTGCGGTGAGGGAGGCTCCACGTACAGTGAGCCCAGGGCAGATGGTGAGATGGGCTCTGCCTTTCCTCCCTGCGGAGCCTGGCCTGGGGAAGTGCTCTGGGCCAGGAGTTCCCTGGGCTGTGCATCAGCTCCGTATCCGGCCGGTCTTGACCCTCGCCGCCTCAGTTTCCTCATCAGTCCCACAGGAAGGCTCACCATGGGCAGCGGTCTCAGTGGGATGTCGAGGGCAGAGGGAGGCTCTGCATTCTCACACAAAGGTCTTTCTTTCATTCAACAAACAGTCGCTGTGGCTGGTGCTGGGATCCCGAGACGGAGAGCGCGAGCACAGCCCTCGCAGACCTTCCATCGTGTGCAGAGCAGCAGAGCCTGAAGGGGCCACAGGTGAGACGGCGCCCGAGAATCGGGTCCACTCAGAAAGGCAGCAGGTGTCGGCAGAGAAGGGCCGGGGTGGGGCCGGGGAGGGGGCGCTGCTGAGGGCGGAATGTGCCCCTGTGTATGTGTGTGTACACGCGTGTGCGTGTGTGTGTGTGCGCGTGTGTTCAACTCTTTGCAACACTGGACTATAACCTGCCAGGCTCCCCTGTTCACGGGATTTCCCAGGCAAGGACACTGGAGTGGGTTGCCATTTTTCTCCCCAATTCTGGGTCTGAACCCCCATCTCTGGCATTGGCAGGCCGATTCTTAACCAATGTGCCACCAGGCTTCTTTACTGGAGTTCAAAAAACCACACGTATTTTTTTTCCCATGCAGACACTGGCTCGCGAGCAGTGTCTTTCCACACAGAACCGTGGCCGAGGCTCTTCAGGTTACCCCAGGCCACCCAGGTTGGGGGGGGGGGCGGTGCGGGAGCAAGTGCAGGGCAGGAGGGAGCCTTTGGTTGGCACAGCCCACCCCTCACCCCTGCACTCAGAGACCCCAACACCGTGCTCAGCTCTGCTTCCCCACGTGGGACCCTGCTGGCCCCCTAGCCTCTGACGCCTCCCCTGGTTTGTGCCCCCCTTTCAGGTCTGCCACTGGGTGGTGGGGGGCGGGTGGCCGTGATAGGTCCTGACAAGCGTGCGGGCCAGTCCCTGCTTTTGGTCTCTGTGCCTGGCGGAGGTGATTGCCGAGGGCCTGGGTGGCGGAGCTCCCCCAACAGCGTGGAGACTGTCCTGGCGGGGGAGGAATGGCTCACTTGCTGTGACGATGAAAGGCCTCCAACCGTGCTCAGACGTCCTGACATGTAAGTGTCAGTCGCGGAGGGCCGCCAGCTGCATCTGCTGGCATGAGCAGCGTTCGGCCCTCGCCACAGCCTGCGCTGATAGAAGCTGACGGGTGACAGGCGAGGTCCTTGCTTCTAGGCAGGCGCACATCGTCTGAACGGGGCATCTCTGTTCTTAAGTCCTTTTTCAAAGCAGCGTAGAGGGGGCCGCTCAGAAGCGCGGGGCCTGGTCGGTGTGTGCGGGGGGCCGGCACGGTCCCGGTCCCCGCACAGCCCGGCGGGCACCCCGTCCCCGTCTCAGGCGCTCTGCTGCCAAGTGAGCCACGTGAAGCAAGGGTTCTCGCCTCCCAGGACTGTTGGGAGGGCTCAGCGATAAGAAGACCCCGTACGTGGTAGCTCTTTGTAGCACAGTCCTGGGTCCAGCTCCATCCAGCGTGAGGAGCTTGGTCTTGTTGGAAACCTCACCCAGCTCTGAGTTCCCAGATACCGGGGGCTTTGGCTCTGTCTCTGCCTCACCTTCCCCAGGGCACGTGGATGGATGGATCGATGGATCGATGGACGGAGGGATGCATCACTCTGGGTTGCTCCTGCTGCAGAAGGTTTGATTGGGAAACAGGATCGTGTCCCAGGAGCTCTTGCCAACGCGTCCCAACAAGTAACAAAAGTCTGAAATGGGGGGAACGGGACGCCTCCGGGGCCCCGCCTCGGCCCCCACCCTCGGGAGGACTTGTCCTGAGACCCGGTTAAGGAGCCCTGAGGGACCCTTGTCGGAGCCCTTCACTCAGTCCCCAGGCTTCCTCGTTCAGCAGCCTCGAAGACTTCTAAAGAGTGAGCGATCAAGCTTGCTGTCACAACGTTTTAAAACACTGCGGTGATTAAAAACCACCAGTCATATCTGTTCAAACAGACGAGGCTGTCTGTTCCAGCCAGGGCAACTGGGATCACCCCACTCACCACGTGTGGGGAACGCTGGCACGCACACAGCACCCCGCCCACTCCCGACCCCCAGCACGCCTGGTCGCCTAGCCTTCTCGCTCTCTCTCACTTGATGCCTCGTTATTCTCCTGGTCACATCCAGACAGCATCCAATACAAAGGCCTTGATCTAGGGTGTGAGTGCACTCTGCTAGCCCACATCACAAGATAATCCCAGTGTCACGGCATTGCCCATCGCGGAAAAAAAAATGTAAATTATCTGTTCTCTGAATGGGCCTGACATGCGACCTAGATGTAGTGACGTCAGTGGACCTGCCCCAGGCAGAATCCGTCAGGAGTGCAGACCGAGAGAACCAAACGATTCAATGAGCACACAGAGGTCAATGTGGCAACTGCCAGAAGGTATGGACGGCGTCCATAAGGACTTCAGTCATTTGGCCCAGGGCCCACAACCTTGGAAAACTCAACAGGGGCCCCTTCCTGGTGCTCAAGATTCACCATCAGCCGAAACAGAAGCTGAGGGAAGTGGGATCCCCTTTCTGAAAACTCGTGGACTTCCAAGGCTGGAAGCGCCCCCAGGGCCAGGTCAGCCAGCCTATCCCTGCTGTAAGTGATGGCCAGCCGCTGCTCGGACACTTCTGGAGATGGCGAACTCACCCCTCCTGAAGATTTCCAAAGAGCTGGAAAGGTTTTGGGCCATTAGTCACTCCTCGAGCGCTCTGCTCCTCTGCAGGACCAAATTCAGGCCAGAGATGGCAGCTAGGCAAATACCCTCGGCTCCCAAGAGCTTAGTTCAGTCCACCCAAACTTGCGCGTGGCTGTGTGTGCAACATGGCTGTGAGTAGAAGGCTGAGTCCCCACGGTGAAGTCAAGGCCCCTCCCCTGCAGGCTGCCCACACCTGCACCCAAGAAGTGTGTGGCTATCAAGGTCCTGGCTTTATTGCGTCAGCCTCAACTTCCAAGAGCCCCGTTTGCTCTTAGTGGGAAACGCACCTTTGTGAATTGCCATGCGTGATCCAACGTCCTGGGATTTGTTTTTTTTACCAACTTGGCCATCTGTTGGATCTGAGTTCTATCCATGTAGCTCTGCGTCGCGGAAAGATGCTGGAGTCGGGGACATAGTAGCTGCCGTAGACTGGAGTTGCCGTGCAACCGAAGAGCAGACTGTAGTGGGAGGAATGCCAGCGGGGTGGCGCCGTGCCTTCCTCCCACCCCCAGGCCTGTTTTTGGCCAACCTGAGAGAACTGTGTGTAGCTCAAATCCTTTTTTTTTTTTTTTCCTGCACGGGAGAAATTACTATTTAAGGAAATCTGAAGATGAATTGTTTCTATAAAGTCAGACCAATGAATCCTCATTTTCCCCCATTTTTATTTTTGGAAATGAGGTTTTTGCTTAAAATGAAGCCACGCGTTGGTCACACAAAGAACCAGTTTGGTGGTGATCACAGGCATGGTTATCTAAATAAAATCCATTCAGTGCAGCCACCTCCTGGCCAGTGGTATGACCGTGGGTAATCCACCTCACCCTCTGCTACCATCTATAGACTGAGAATAAGGTGCCTGCCTTACATGTCAGGGGGGATATTCAGGATGGTCTTAATAAAATGGGCTTAGACTGCAGTGTGACAAGCACCGGGAGTCCACCTCTCTGCACAGCCTGGGAAGAAACCAGTGCTTCAGCAGGTCAAGAGCTCCAGAGCCTGAATCAGCCTCCGAAATTTGCAGCTGCCCAGACCTACGGCTGTGAAATTCCGTAGAGTGAATGAAAAGCAGGCCTGCGGAGAAGTGGAAGGGCCTGTGAACGGGTTGGTAAGGAGGGTTTGGCAGTGACGCTGCTTTTAAAATTCCTGGCACACAGTTGCTAGGATCCAAGAAATCTTGAAAAAAAAAAAAAAGAAAAAGTTGCTCAGCTGTCAAAACGAGGATTTTGACTGGAAATGTTGAGTTAAAGGGTTCCTATGCCGACTGCTAGGGCGCCGAATGGCTGGCTACTTTGCATCTCTCCTGGTTTCCTCTTTCTCTCTCTCTTTCTAACTCCTTATATGGAATTTCTATTCATATTTCCACCTATTTTCCTAGTTTGGGGACAACGTGGAAAATCTGAAAGGAGACTGTTAGGAGCCTATGCTTGACAACTGGTCCGACCCAACTCCAGCCTGCTGCTCTTAAAAGCCTCAATCCTCAGCTGCAAACTTAGGCACCAACAGTAACCATCTCACTGGGCTGTTGAGGGGAGTAAACGCGACATTGCAGGACAAGTGTTCAGCCTTGTGTCTAGAGCATGTTGAGCACGTAATGATGTTTATCATGAGATAAGTGCCTGGTGGACGCAGGCACGGCTCACAGTCAGTTTATGAATTAAACACGGCCACCGGTCCCCTGGGAAACGAGGCAGGTGACATTTAATTACCCTGCTATGAAGGGACAGAGATACTCGCAGGGCAGGCTCCAGCTCTTCTCGTTAGTCAAGAGGAACAAGCTCCTTGCCTGGTTTGTTATAAGGAAGCCCTCCAGAGTCAAAATTGCTTGAATAACTCTGGAAGATCAGACAGGCACCCCTGCCAGAGGAGCGGCAGGGGCAGGCTGCAGTGGAGTCTGACGCTTGGTTTGCAAGCACTCACCTCTCGGCGCTGTCGTGTGGCTCTGAGCAAGCTGCATACCCTTCTGTCCTCAGCCTACCTGTAGGGTGGGAACTCTGTTTTCGGTATTCTCATCTCGAGAACGGGCCAAAGTTACATGCTCTTCCTACCAGGGTATAGCTTCTTATACAGAAGAGTAAGGTCAATAAGGGGCTTCCCTGGTAGCTCAGCTGTGAAGAGTCTGCCTGCAATGAGGAGACCTAGGTTCAATCCCTGCGTTGAGAAGATCCCCTGAAGGAGGGCATGGCTACCCACTTCAGTATTCTGGAGAACTCCATGGACTTGTATAGTCCATGGGGTTGCAAAGAGTTGGACACGACTGAGCGACTTTCACTCTCTCTCTCTCTCTGAGGGTCAATAAGGGCTTCCCAGGTGGTGCTAGGGGTAAAGAACCTGTCTGCCGATGCAGGAGACATAAGATGTGTGGGTTTGATCCCTGGGTCGGGAAGATCCCCTGCAGAACGGAATGGCAACCCACTCCAGCATTCTGGCCTGTAGAATCCCATGGACAGAGGAGCCTGGTGGGCTACAGTCCATGGGGTCGCAGGGAGTCAGACACGACCGAAGCAACTTAGATTAGAACACACGCAAAAGTCAATCAAGCAGACAAGCAAACAGTGCTTTCAGTGAGCCTGACGTGGTTTTCCGTGCTTACACATTCTAACTCGAAGCCTTTTAAATTCCAGCACTTTCTCAGTTCAGGGTCTCTGTGGTTGCAGCCTCCTCTGGAGTGTCCATGGGGACAGAGGTCCCAGAATATTCCGTTCAGGTCAAGGACCTTCCATCAGAGAGTTTTCTCTGGTACCCAGCCCAAAGCTGCCTCACTTTAACTTCCGACCGTTGGTCCTGAGTCTGTGTTTTGAGGTCCCGAGGAAGAAGTCCACTCCCTTCCCCTATGAATGCTCTGAGAAGTGCAAAGACAGCTATCAAGCCCCCAACACCGGCCAGCCCCGTTCAGGACCAGCACTGCCCCCTTCTCTCACTTGCTCTGTGTCTGCTAACCAAGAAAAAGGTGGGGGTGGGGGCGGAGGAATCGTGATAAAGGCAACCATTTACTACGCATTCATTGTGCGCCAGGCGCCTGGACGAGGTTGAATTTCATTCTCAGACCGACCTTCCAGGCACTGCTCCTAGTCCCATTCTGAAGATGAGAGCCAGAGGGGCACCCCAGTAAGGGACTTGCCCCAAGGTTGCACTCTTGGTAAACAAGCAACTTCTGTCCGGGTCCGAATCTCAGCGCGGTGGAAACGCAAGGAAAGCAGGCGAAGAGCCAGTGAGCCCCGCAAAGCGCGGTGAGAGGGTAGGGGGTCACCCCCAGGCCGGCGGGAGGTCGCGAACCCCCGGCCCGGAGCGCACCCGCCGTCAGCACCAGGGACAGCTCCCAGGCCGCTCCCCGCAGCCCCCGACGACGCCGCGCGCGGGGCCGGCGGCGCGCTTCTCGCCCAGCTCGGGCGCGCGCCCTCCCCGCCTGCGCGCGCGCCCCGCTCCCGGGACGCGGCCGGAGCAGCGCGCGTGCCGCTCGCCGGGAGCCAGCCTGGCGTCCGGAGCCGCGGCGCTGCCGGCGCTGGCGAGGGGCTGCCGCCTGGGCACGCAGCCGCCTGCCGCGGTCCTCCGGGGCCTCTCCCGCGCCCGCCTCTCCCGCCGGGCCCCAGCAGGGGCCGCATCCGTGGCCTGGGCATGAGCGGCCGCTACTAGCTGCGCCTGGCCTGGGACGGACGCCGGACCGCCCCGTCACGTGCGCCCAAGTCCTCGGCCAGCCGGGGCCGCGCCGTTCCCATGGTTCAAGGTAAGGGCCGAGCGGGCGCGCGGGTCACGGGGCGCGTGGGCAGAGGAGGCAGGCGAGGAAGCCCAGGAGCAGTGCCTACTTGGTCTGGAGTGCCCGCCGCAGCCTGCCCCGGGCTGCCTTGCGCCAGGCTCCTGTCCCGGGCAGCTGCCGGGCCGCTGACACCCGTCCCACCCCTAGCTGCCCTCAAAGTACGCGCCTGTCGAGGAGGCAGTGGACAGAACCGGAGGTGGGCAGCGAGGGCCTGAGGAACAGGCGGGGGCACCCACCGTGCCAAGGGATGCCTCGTCTCCCTCCCGGCGGGGGGATGAGGGATGCTGGAGACGGAAACTTTCCCAGCGGAGCCTGGCCCCTGTTCTCTCTGCCGCCAGGGGCTGAGCCCTTTCTTTGCCAAGATCCGCCTCCTGCGAGACACCCTGCTGGGGCCAGGCCTGCGGCGTCACCCATTCAAGGCGCTCAACACCCAGGAGAAGAGGGGCATTGGCCCTCCTTGACAGATGAGACCGAGGCCCAGGGAAGTTCAGCCACTTCCCCAAGGTCACACGGCCAGTAAGGGGTAGAGCTGGCCTCAGACACACAGCCTGCTGCCCGCCTCACTCCCACCTTTGTCCGAAATCTCAGCTGAAGTGGGGGAGGGGAGCACCAGTCTGGTGTTTGGGTTTTTCCAGTCCTGGATGGAAAGACTCTGCAAACACCAAAAATCCTGTCCACCCTCCCAGCTCTGCCATTTCAACTCACTCCACGTCCATACTCCCAAGGCCAAGGGCCACGTGGGCATGAGGAATCCTGCCAGTGGGCAGACCCCGCAGCTCTGAGACTAGGATCTTGAGGGTCAAGTTCAAGGACCCATCTGGAAAATGAGGGAGCATCCTGGAGGCCATGGCCCCAGCGTGCCCCCTCGCATGCCCCCAAGAAGCTGGCATGGGAGACAAGGTGGGACCCCCGGACGCTCTCCAACCAGGCCAGGCCAGGCTTTTGCCGGGGGGCTTCCAGCAGCAATAAGAACTTCTAACCCCCGAAGTTCGGGCTTGCCAGGAAAACGCAGTGCCCATCTTCCCACCCTCCTCCTCCTCCTCGGGGGGGCATTGGGTCTCTTCTTATCTAAGCAGGTGGGTGTGAGTGCCTCCTGGGCTGGGAGAGTTTGTTTAACCCCTTGCGTGCTGACTACTAGCTTTCTAAAGAGCTTGTGCGCTAGGGGCTTCTGAAAACTCCGTCTTGCTCCTGAAGCCAGGGCTCAGGCAGTGTGGGGTTTTCTCCATTCACTCTTTTATGTGGTAGCGGCCGGCTAGGCACCTGGAGAACAAGGTGAGAGAGACAGAGAAATCGCCATGCCCTGGACCCTGCTGAGCTCCCGTCTCCCCGTGGACTGCATTTCCAAAGGGGCTGGATCCCAGGGATTCACTGGGAAAGCTTGGAAATGGTTTCCTGAAGGGTTTGGGGTCTGAAAAGGACCTCCAGGCTCTCCCAGCCTTGGAGCTCCAGGATGCGCAGGAGTAGGGGTGGGGAGCGCCGGGGAGCCCTGCCGGCCTCTCTGGAGCGAGCGGAAGCTCTGCTCCAGGCTCTTGCCCACAGAAGGGCTGCTGCTGCTCCACCTTCGCGTCTCCAGCATGGGGAAGGGAGAGCACGCCCGCCCCAGAGCTCCCGTCCAGCCTCCAAGGCTTTGAGCCCCCAGGCACCACGACATGTCAGCACGACAGTCCAGCGTGAATGAGGGTGCTGGGCGGAGAAAGGCAGCCGCAGCTGGAGGAGCCGGGCTTCTCTGCCCAGTTCTGTCCACCTTTCTGGGTGACCTTGGACAAGTCGGTCTCTCTGCAGACCTCGGTTTCCCATCTGTGAAATGATGGGGTGAATCACGTCACATCCTCCGTGGGCCATTGCGAGTCTATTCATCGCAGCCCCAAATGGAGCAGGTAAGGCTGGGAGGAGTCACAGTCTTCGAGTTCAGCAGGGTTTTGAAATCTTAGGGCTGGCCTGGGGCCAATCCCACCAACGCCACTTCCCTCTCAAGTGAGGACCCCAGTCTTGCGTGTCTGGGGGCTGGTTCAAAGTCGCCGACTCCCGGCGCTGATTCTGGGCAAGCCACGCAGTGTGTCCGGCCGGGAGGCTACAGAGCCCTGGGACCCATTCCCGCAGACAAGCCTCTGGGCTCCGGCCACGCAGGCTGGCTCTACGGAGTGATGGCAGCGGGAGCCCAGAGGAGTGATTACAGCGGGAGACGGGGCAGATGGGGCTGCGGGAGAGATTCATTACATCTCAGTAAATCATCTCTGACTCGAGGCTTGCCGGGCAGGAGGCAAGGCGGAGTGGCAGCCGGCCCTTGTCCGGTCCTCCACGGCAGCCCCAGCCTGCCTCTCTCCCTGGAGCAGCAGGTCCACATCTGTGCATCAGGGAAAAGGCAGTTCCCATGGCAGAGAGAGTGGATTCCAGGCTGCTCTGGGCAGATCACTCAGCCTCCTCATGTGCAAAAAAGGGGGTGCTCCTGCCTCTGCCCCCACCCTGGCACATGGTGGGTGACTGAGAGTCCCAGACGCGTCACCAGTGCCCGGAGCCTAGTCCAGGGTCGGTCCCGCCGAGGCCACGCTGCGGGGCTTCTCCGCCTGGCTCTGCTGCCCTCCTCGGCGCTGGCTTTCTTTGCGGTGTGTCAGTCCCTTCGGATTTGCTCCAGAGGGGGTTTGACAAGCCCAGCATCTTCGGTTTGCCAGCTTCTCTTCTTGCACTGTGTAGCGGAGAGGCTCCTGGGTGCCCAGCTTGCGCCTGTTTGTCTTTGCAAACCTATTTGTTCCTTTGAGAATCAGGTCCCATTCCCACAGAGGCTCACGGTGGTGAACCTCCCCGCCCTGCTCCCTGGGGGTGTCCGAGGGTGGGTTGGGTGGGTGGAGGGACTGCAGGAGGAAATCTGGGTGGACTGGCCAGCCTGCCTTGGGCAGAGGGTGAGCAAGAGCCCCAAACTCAGGCCAAGGTGTGGGTTCCATGCCCAGCACTGCTGCGTCCCGGTTGTGAAGTGGGGACTGTGGCCCCTAATTCCCTGCGGGCCTTGGAGGATTAAATGAACAGTCCTGGTGAGAGCCCTGGGATTGGAAGTGGGGAGCAGGTAGGGGTCAGATCAGGCAAGGCTTGTGAGCCCAGCTCTGTGGGTGGGCTTTCTCCGAGGCCTCCAGGAACCACAGGTAGGAAGAGTCTTGGGAGGACCCCAGGCAGGTCTGGCTCTCAGGGTGCAGTGTGCAGGATTCCCAGGAGAGGGTGAGGCTGGAGGGGACCCAGGAGAGGGTGAGGCTGCGGTGTGCAGGATTCCCAGGAGGGGGTGAGGCTGGAGGGGACCCAGGAGAGGGTGAGGCTGCAGTGTGCAGGATTCCCAGGAGGGGGTGAGGCTGGAGGGGACCCAGGAGAGGGTGAGGCTGCCGTGTGCAGGATTCCCAGGAGGGGGTGAGGCTGGAGGCAGGGAGGCTTGGGAGGAAACCGTGGCATTCTGCCAGAAGGAAAGCAGCAGAAGCCTGGACCAGGAGAGTGAAAGGCAGGCAGGTGCCAGGCTCAGTTTTCCCAGATGGCACAGGTGAGAGAGGGCTGGACCAGCCCAGAGGCCCAAGTGGGGCTGATCAGGGGCCTGGGCAGTGGCCCCAGCTCAAGCCAGGCTCTCGGAGCTGCAGCCTGGCCTGCCACGCCCCCCAGCCACTGAGGACAGGTGGGCAGTGTGGCCCAGTAAGCATGAGCACAGCCTTCGGGGCCAACTGGGACTGTGTTTGTGTCCAAGCTGTGTGTCCTCGGTGAAGTTGCTTAGCCTCTCTGGACCCCAGGCTCTTCATTCACAAAATGGCGATAATAACGTCGAGTCCATACACTGCTGCAAGCTAGCAAGAACCTCTCTTCCCAGCCAGGTCTACCCCGGGGCGGCTGCTGCTGGCGGTCACGTCCGGGCTTGGCCACAGGCTGGCCTCGTGGCTGACAAGCGGGCAGACCCCATACTGGGACCACACGGCTCCCTGACTGTCACCCGCGTCCTGATGCTACCCGACCAGGTGCACCGTCTCTGCAGGCAGCAGTAATGGCAGAGGTGGCCCTGGGGGCACTCCCAGGCCGGCTCTGCCTGGCAGCTGGGCCTCTGTGTGGGCCCTGGGTCCCTGGGAAACTCTTCTCTCTGTGACTGTTATCACCACTATTCGCTGTGTTTAGCTGCACATACCACCCACAAGCACGGGCTTCCCGGGTGGCTCAGAGGTGAGGAGTCCAACTGCCAAGCAGGAGACGCAGGAGACCTGGGTTCGATCCCTGGCTTGGGAAGATCCCTTCTCTAGGAAGACCTAGTAACTAAGCAACGACAACAGCAACCGTCCAAGCATCAGCCCGGAGCAGTGGTCCTCCGCACACCAGCAGCTTCAGCATCCCTGGGGGCTGGTTGGTGGTTGGGAAGTCAGCTCCTCAGGCCCCCTCCAGACCTGCTATAGAACTCTGGTGCTCAGCGAGGTTTGAGACACACTGTTATGGAAAACATACTCTGCAACAGAACAGAGAAGGGCTGTGCCTGCAGAGAGCTCTTGTAGGTGATGGTCTGCTTTATGCTCCTCACGTTTTTAATGAACGTATATTCGTTGTAATCTACATTAAAGAGTTGTTTAAATAGAATAAATGCACACCTGCTGTTAAAAAAAGAATCAAGCCAGCCAGCTTTGTGACAAAGTAAAGGCGCAGTTCCCGCTGCAGCCCAAGTCCCTGAGCTTGGCCATCAGCGCTGCTGCAGCCACACTGGGCGTCGCCAGGGGCTCTTCTGCCCCCCTTGTCCTTTCATTGGCTGGTCTGGAGCACCTTCCCACGCCAGCACCCCGTTCTCTCGTCGAGTTACCTGGGCGCCTGTTAGTTGGCAGGGTTTCATCTCTGTGGTATAGTTTGTGCAGACTGGTTCCGTAATGCCCACAGGGAGTGGCTTGGGGCGGGAGGGAGGCAGGGCCCCGGGGGAGGGATGTGCGTGCCTGGAATGTCCGAGAGGGCAAGGCAGTTCCCGGTGGATCGTAACCTGGGTGTGTGCTGCCCGGGTTCAGAGGAAGGCACCCTGCGAGCTGGGGCAGTCAGGGAAGGCTTCCTGGAGGTGGAATTCGAGCTAAGCCCTGAGAGATGAGCATGGGGTGGACAGGAGCATGCACACTGGAGAGATGGCACGTTTCTGCCATCCCTGGGATGTTGAGGCACGTCTGTTGGTTTTGGCTGGTAACGGGGGACCCACTGAAGATGCTCCGGGTTTCCTCACCTCTCTGCTCCCCTTGAGAACCACCTGGGCTCCTTCCTGGGGGGTCTCCCTGGCTTGAATCACTTGAGAATGTGCTGTGATTGAAGTTGGTTTCCCCACCCACGGCCTCCTCTCTCATCCTCCGGTCTCTCTGCCGGGCTTGAAAAGGCGCACGCACGCGCGTGCGCACACACACACACACACACACACACACACACACACACGCCCTGCCCCCTGTGCTGAGGGCATTCTGCTGCAGTAAATGAAGGACCCGCTGCGGAGCCCCCGCCCCCGGCCCAGCTGTGGCAGCTGGGTTTGCAGTTGCTGCTGACGCACCCTCGTGTTAGCGCCTGTTGTTTTGCCAAGTGTGGGAGGAGGCAGGAAAGCCTGGGGCTGCAGCGGGGACCTTGGGGGTGTGTTTGGCCCAGCGGAGGAGCGGGGTGGCCGGGAAGCATCGTTAGTTTATCCGGAACACTGTCCCAGGCCTCACCTTGCAGGTGGAAATGTCATATTTACATCCTGTTTTCCCAATTCTTCCACTTGGCTTTGGCAAACGTGCCCACACTCTGTCCATTCAGGGACTCTCTTCAGACAAAATTAAAATGCTTACTTTTCTGGTTCTAAGGCGACCCCTGGATCCTTTCTCCGCAGGGGGCCCTCCCCCTGCACCAGCCGCTGCTCCCAGAGCCCAGCAGAGCCGCTGGCTGAGAGAAGCACCCGCGTGTAGATCCAGAAACCACGCGTCTTTTCCTGCCAGGGGCTCCCCTCGAAACACCGCAAAACCAACCACGGCTTTGAGAGGGCCGACCCCAGGATGCGATAACCCAGTCCTGGTCTGAAGGAAGACGGTGGAAAGAGGCCGCTTCAGCAACAACGGCGGCCACTCACTCGCCACGTTGCAAGCGTCTGGTATTTACCTGTGTCTAGGGTCTGTTTGGTTAAAGCGCTCATTATGCAGAAGGCTCCTGGCTCAGTGCAAACCCGTTTACAAAATGAAAGCCATAGTCAACTTTAATTGTACCTCATGGAACTTCCCACACGAGGGAGTTCCCCCTAATTACTAAACAGATTTCTCTTCCCCCAAAATATTTTGGTTTATGACACTGTGTCTTGAATAATCACTTCCGCGGTGGCTTTGACTTCCCTGGTAAAGAATCTGCCTGCAAGGCAGGAGACCCAGGTTCAATCCCTGGGTCGGGAAGATCCCCTGGAGGAGGGAATGGCCACCCGCTCCAGTGTTCTTGCCTGGAGAATCCTGGACAGAGGGGCCTGGGGGGCTCCATCGTCCATGGGGACCAAGCAGATGCGACTGGGTGACTAATACTTTACCACCGCTGGGCTGTGTCTGGGTTTTGCTGTCTGCTGCGTTTAGACGTCAGGATGAGGGAAGGTAGAGCAAGGAGGAGGGCATGGGTTGGGGGTGGACGGGGACCGGCAGGGCTACAGATGCAGCGGGAAGCTCAGAGCAGGCCCGGGGCTTGGGACCCGGCCCACGCTCCTCCCGCTGGCGACCTCAGGTGTGTGCCTGAACGTCTCTGCTCCATACAGACAGGGGCGGTCGTCCGCCTCTCACAGTGAGGGCTCGTCGTCACCCACCTAAGACCCTGCACGCCGCAGGAGCGTGCCAGCTGCAGCCTGGTGCTGTTCTGGGGCCTCTGGCTGTGGTGGGCGGCGCTGTGCAGTGGCCCTCGTGCTGGAGTTCGGGCTTGCTGTGGTCGCCTGTGGTTGGCGCTCGTGCTTGTTCACTCGCCTCTGACTGTTTGTGACCTCCGGGACTGGAGCCCCCCAGGCTCCTCTGTCCAGGATTCTCCAGGCAAGAACACTGGAGTGGGTTGCCAGTTCCTTCTCCGGGGATCTTCCCGACCCAGGGATTGAAATCGCGTCTCCTGTGTCTCCGGCATTGGCAGGCAGATTCTTTACCACTTCGCCACCTGGAAAGCCATCCTTGCTGCGGCCAGCTCCCAGACACCTGGTACAGTCCAGAGGCCCTGCAGGGGACACACCCTGCCAGCCCCCACTCCGCAGCCTCATCACGGACCTCCCCTGCCACACTTACTTCCATTCTGGAACATTCGAGACCCTCATCCCTAGGGGGTCCTGCTGCCTCCTCGCCTCCCTGCCTGAAAGATCCCTGATGGTTGGCATAGGTCTGCTTGTCAGGGAAGCAACCCTGACCTCACGCCACCTCCCGAGGAGGTCGAGTCCAGGACACGGTCTCGGCCGGTCAGCGCCTGGCTCTGTGGCTTGAGCCCCCTGGCCTCCTTCTGTCTACGGCCCAGGAGCCCGTCAAGGATGGCACCTGTCGGCCTGGCTCATCAGGAGCCCAGAGCTGGCACCCGAGTAGGGGCACTCACAGGTTTTGTCAAGTGGCTGGATGTTTCTGTGCCATTCTCAAGGTCAAGGTCAGCCGCGTCTGCTGGGAACAAGGAGGGAGCACCGGCCTCTGCTGACTTTCCCTGGACTGAGGACCACCCCCTCCCCCCGACATCTCGAGTCAGAAGCACCATCACCCAAACCTGTCCGGGGAAGCAAGGCTTCAGAGCGCCCCAGAGACGGGAGGTCAGCCAACTCCCGGGGTCCGGCCGTCAGCAGAGTCTGTTCCAAGCAGCGCCCACCGCCCTCCAGCAGCGGAAGCGTCATCGTCAGACGAGGTGCTGCTTGACGGCTCCGAACTCGTGGCCTCACTAGATGGGGCCTCGGCTCCTGGCCAGGCCTTGGGGGTTAATGCCACTTTTCACTGACAGCGACTCCTGGTTTTGAAAAAAAAAAAAAAATCATTTAATCTGCAAGACGGGCCCTTTCAACAACACGCCTACGCTCACTTAAAAATGGCTGAGCCCAGTTTTTTTTTTTTTTAAGGAGAAATGGATGTAAACAGATCGCTTCGAACAGAGTCTTCGCTGGTGCCTGGGCCAGGGAAGACTGCCCAGGGCAGCTGAGTGGCCCCTAGAAGTGGAAAAGGGGGTTGCTGAACTGGCCGCGGTGGCCGAGGGTAGAACAGGGCTCGCGGCAAGTTTGCAGGCGTGGTGCCGGCAGGCCCGGTGGGCAGTGGAGCTTCATAAACCCTCAGACGAATGAAGAGGCATGTGAGTGGGCATGGGGTGAGGATGCACCGGGGGCTGACTGCTGCCCTTTGGAGCCTCTGTCCCCTGGGTGGGGGTGCACAGGCCGGGGGGCGGCCTTCTTCAGCGGCCCTCCTGGCTTGTACTTGGAGAGAAACAGCGGTGACTCCAAGGAGGAGCAGAAAGCTTAGCGTTTGATGAGCGTCAGAGGTGGTACTTCCCTCCTGTGCCCCTCTAGGGAGAACTGGAGACCTAACCTCTCAGGCTGACCACCTTGGATGAATTGTGATTTCGAGAGGAGAAAAGTTCCCTTACTGTTCACAGAGCAGGTGATTAGCCCTGGTAACGTCCAAAGGCCCTTCTGAACCTAGGAGGAGACTGGGGGGATTCTGTTTCTAGACATCTGTGGCTCAGACGTTCTGATTTTCTAAGACTGCAGGACGTGGGTGCTTGGGTCCCAGGAGTCTCTGGTTCCATCACCTCAGAACAGCCTCTTTGCACCCGCTCCACAGGCCCCCGGCTGCCCACCCACCCTTCACCCTCTGGCCCCCGTGTCCTCTTCCCCACACCCACTGTAGACCCTCCCGGAAGCCACAAGGCAGATGCTGAGCTGCCCTAGTCAGAGACAAGGGCCGGGGTGCAGGGGGCTCTCTGTGGCAGGTGCCAGGTCCCCCGAACTTAACGGGAGTATCCAGAGAGAGTGGTGGCCGCGCCGCCCCCAGTGCTGCACGGCCCTGCCTGTGTCTTTGGAAGAAGCCGGTGGCTTGATTGTCCTTTGCCTCCGTCCGTTTGCTCTCCAGTCACCATCAGCACCACACACGCGCAGACACACAGACCTACACGGATGCGCACACGAAACACACACGTTATGGCATACACATACAGATACACACGTGCACACACAGATGCAGACACACACACGTGCCCGCCCCCCCACACACACACACGCGCAGCTCCAGGGCAGGTGGCCCTGCCTGGGCTCAGCAGGAAGGGCTGGCCCTGGCCCCTCCGTCTGCTCTGGGTGGTCTCCAGCGGGGGTGGGAACTTCAGCGCCACCCCGGGTGTGCTGGGCGGGAGTTCACAAGTGGGCCAGCAGCCCAGGCCTTCATCTCACTGACTGTGGTTTCCTGGGTGGCCCTGGTCCCCGGTCCTCAGTGCCCGCCTGTGGGGAGGATGGCATGCTGTCTTCCGAGCCCACAGGGCTGCTGGTGCTCCGGGGATTCCCTGCCTGAAAAGCCAGCTTACACTGGAGAGAGCTGTGAAGTCACGGGTGCTGTTCTAATTAGCCACCAGAAACCACGCCGGCCGGTGGGGAGGGGGGACGGGGGGCATCGGGGAGGGACAGGGACATCCTGGCTTGCTCTCTGCCCCCCGCCCTCCCTCCAGCCCAGCAGCCTGGTGCCTGTCCTGGGCCAGAATTAATTGTGCAAGTGCCCATATCTACTGGGCTACAGGGAGCCCCACCTCCTCACCTCAGTGCGTGCCGCTTGCAACAGTAGCCATGGAAACTGCCTGTAACCTTGCGAACAGCTGAAATTCATGTATTTTTTGGTTGGTTGTTTTTAAAACATGATGCAGATCTCCTTTGTGCTTTCACGGTCCTGTGGGGTAAGTGAGGGGAATGCGGAGCACGCGGTCACCAGGCCAGCGCGCCTCCAGCCCCTCCTCCTTGCTCACTTGGCAGGGCCCAGATCCCGGAAGTCGGGGTCCCCAGTGGGGTGAGCCCCTGAAGGGCCACTGCCCCTTCCGCCTGGGCCTCCCCCAAGACAAGCCACACTCGACCCCGCCTCCCCGAAGGCAGGGAGCTTCCCACACGGCCGCCCCGCCCCCTGCTCAGGTAGGGTCACTGGGAACCCAAACCCAGCGAGAACACGAGGCTCCTCGTAGGTCCAGACAGCGTGCGCACCCTGGCAAGGAGCTGAGCGGTGGGCCCTGCCCTGCAGGGCTTTCTAGCCAAGAGGAGGAGACAGTGCTCACGCTGTCCTTTATTTCTCCCTAACGTCAGAAAGGTGTCCTGCTGGGTAGAGCGTTCCAGGTTGGTGTGCCTTCTTTGAAGGTGCGACCCACTGTCTCCTGGCTCTCATCAGTTCCAGTTCAAAGTGGCCGTCCTCCTCGCCTTCACTCCTCTGCGCGGCCTGTGCCCTTTTCTCTAAGAGTCTGTCTTCATCCCTGCTTTTAAGGACTTCGATCTGTTCCTTGCTGCTGTTCTCTCTGTGCTTTTTGTGCTTGTGTTTCCGACTGTTTGGACCTGTGGGTCCGTAGCTTTTCACGCACTTTGGACGCTTTCCATCCAGGACTACTTCTGATCATTTTTTTCGGCATCCTCCTTCCTTTAGGATTTCAGTTACACATCTGTGAGGTCACTTGAAGTTTCCCGAGGCTCCGTTTACTTCCTTACATTTTGTCTTCTCTCTCTGTGTTCATTCTGGATAGTTGCTATTGCTGTCTCTAAGTTCGCTGATCTTTTCTCCTGCACTATGTAAATTAGTGTTAACCCCATCCAGTGTTTTTCATCTTAGACATTGTATCTTTTTTTATCTCTAGAAATTCGATTTTGTTCTTTTTAACATTTTCTATGTTTCTACTTAATGTGTCCAATTTTTTCTCTAGTGTTTCAACATGTGGGCGACAGTTACGATAACTATTTTAATGTTCTCGTCTCCTGATTCTATCATCTGTGCCATTTCTGGGTTAGTTCCGGTTGATTTTTCTCTTCAGTGTGGATTCTGTTTTGTTTTTGTCTGCATGCCAAGTAATTTTTTTTACTGGATGCTAACCTTGTGTATTTTACTCCGTCGGGTGTTAGACCCCTGTATATATTTGTGAGCTTTGTTCTGGGGTTTGGTTGTTACTTGAAAACAGCTGGTTTCAGCCCTAGCTGTTATGCTTTGGGAGGCAGGAGCAAAGTACATTTAGTCAAAACCCTCTGAATTTTCTAAACCAGTGCTCCAGGAATTACGAAGTTTTCCTCTCTGATAGGAACAGGAACTGTTCCTGGATCTATGTGAGCTTCCAGTATTGTTCCCTAGAATCCTTTCAAATGGTTCTTTCTCTTAAAAAAATAAAAGTTTCTTTCTCTGACCTCAGGGAGTTTCACCCACATAGCTGTGCTGACCGGTATGTAGCTGAGCAATCAAGGGGACCCTCTGCACAGATTCATACCCGCCACGTAGCTCCTCCTGCCTAGGGCCTGCCTTGTGCAGTAGCATCACTCAGCTTCCTTGGACTTAGCTCTCTCTCCCCAGCTCAGGGGGATCACCAGGCCCCGCCTGGATTCCCCTGCCCTGCAGCCACCAGATGGGGAGCCTGGAGACTCTCACCAGGTGGGGAGCCTGGAGACTCTCACCAGGTGGGGAGGCTGGAGACTCTCACCAGGTGGGGAGGCTGGAGACTCTCACCAGGAGGGGAGACTGGAGACTCTCCCCAGGTGGGGAGCCTGGAGACTCTCACCAGGTGGGGAGCCTGGAGACTCTCACCAGGAGGGGAGACTAGAGACTCTCACCAGGTGGGGAGCCTGGAGACTCTCACCAGGTGGGGAGCCTGGAGACTCTCACCAGGAGGGGAGCCTGGAGACTCTCACCAGGTGGGGAGCCTGGAGACTCTCACCAGGTGGGGAGCCTGGAGACTCTCACCAGGAGGGGAGCCTGGAGACTCTCACCAGGTGGGGAGGCTGGAGACTCTCACCAGGAGGGGAGCCTGGTCAGTCTGGTTGCTCCTCATTCCTTGCCCATCTCTTGAGGATGGTCCTTCA
The DNA here is from genome assembly GCF_016772045.2 of Ovis aries. NCBI lineage: Eukaryota > Metazoa > Chordata > Mammalia > Artiodactyla > Bovidae > Ovis > Ovis aries. The sequence goes on from NC_056056.1 coordinate 2,483,191, forward strand.
TCACCTGATGCTAGTGTCTTGGGAACCATTGTTTCATAGATTTTGTCCTGGATGCTTAGTTGCTTCAGGCCATAGGGTAAATCTCAGCCTGGTTCCTCCATCTTGGCCAGGACCCTGATTAGCCAAGGCTGCTCCTCAGGACGTAGGTTAGCCCTCCCAGTCATGAGAGGGGCCCCAGCATCACCTCCACTTGGTCAGTGAGCGCACCGACACGCAGAGGAGAGAAGCAACTTACCCAGGGTGATGCCGAGCCTGGAGGCAAGTCCTGGGTCACAGCGTGCTGCCTCTCACAGACAGGAGCACCGCAGACTCAGTGGCTCCCCATCACGCAGACACCCAGGCCTGAAGCCTCGGGGTCCCCAGGACCCCTCCCCACCCCCGCCCCCATCCCGCCTCCCAGTCACCCCCTTCTCTCTATCTCCACCCCCTCTTGCCACCTGAAGCCTGTGGTAGCCTCCAGATGGCCCCTCCCGCCCTGCCTCTGTGCCCCGCCACCCACCCCACAGCCACGGTTTTTAAAAAGCAGAACTGACCCGGTGGCTGTCCTTGTCAACACCCTCCCGAGCCTTCCCGCTGGATTCACTCTATTCATTCATCACTTAACTGAGGTAACACGAGCCACTCTTCCGGGCAGCAGGATACAGCAAGAAGCAGAACAGAGCCCCTGTCCTCGGCGACTCAGATTCCCGGGAGGAGAGATGGACAGTGAACGAGCGTATGATGTGTAAAGGGGTGAGGGCTGGAAGGATGAGCCCCTCGGGGTGTGGGGCGGCCATGGCCGGGAGGGAGGTTATTTTGGACAGATGGTCACAGAAGGTCTCTCAGGAGGAGACGTTTGAGCAGTGAGGGGAAGAGCCACACAGCCTGTGAGAGCAGGGCGTCGCAGACAGAGAGGGCAGCGTGCAGAGGCCCCGCGGCCGCCATGGGCCTGGCGTGAGACAGAGCAGACCCAGGGAGCAGGCGAGCAGAGGAGTTGGTCCCGGAGGGGTGGGGGGGGAGGAGGGGCCCAGGGATGCAGCAAAAAAGCCCTCAAAACACAGAGGGGATGCGGCCAGCAGGGCTCCAAGGCGCCCGCATCTCAGGCTAGGCTCGGGGCTGCCCGGGAGTCCTGCTCCCTGAGGGCCAGGAGGAGGCTGGCACCCCAGCCCTGTTCCCTGCTGTGACCTCGGCACAGCACAGGCTGGCACACTGCCCACACCCCACAGATGCTCGTGGAGACTGGCATGAACATCTTGTTCTGAAGATGAGGACACAATGCCCGTGGTCGCCCTGGCACTAGGGCAAGAGCCTGGATTCACCCCCAGATCTGTCTGACTCCCAGACAGACCAGCGCTGCCGCCTCCCCCAAAGTCTGCGCTGACCATGACCTCTGCCCTGAACCGTCTTGCACTCACCTCCACGCGCCTCCGTTCCCCAGAGCACAGGGCAGCCCCTCCAGTCCTGGAGTCAGGGCACGGGGACTGGCCGTCGGTGCTGGGCTGTGTGTTCAATCACTGTGCAATGCCACAGGCGGCCGGCGTTTCTGTAGGAGTCTCCTGTCCCTCCAGCCTGGCCCCGAGTTCTGCCTGTCACTGACCTTGGGCGAGTGCCATTCTCTCCTTGAGCCTCAGTTTCCTCATCTGTAAAATGGAGTCAATTACTCTGACTCCAGGGACAACGTGTGTGTGTGCTCAGTTGCTTGGGTTGTGGCCAGCTCTTTGTGACCCCATGGACTGTATCCTGCTGGACTCCTCTGTCCACGAGATTTTCCTGGCAAGAATACTGGCGTGGGTTGCCATGCCCTCCTCCAGGGGATCTTCCAGACCCAGGGATTGAACCTGCGTCCTCTGCGTCTCCTGCTCTGCAGGCAGATTCTTTCCCACTGAGCCACCAGGGGAGCCGAGGATGATGGTGAGGCTTAAAGGATGTGACCTGCGCTGTCTCCCTGGAGCACCAGCAGCGCAGGCGCTGTCCCCGTATGCTTCCGCAGACGGTAAACCGAGGCTCTGGGGGCAGTGAGGCTTTCCTGATGCCATAGAGCAGGCCAGGAGCGGAAGCAGATGTGGCCAGGGTCTCCTGGGCTCAGCAGCCTCAGTCTCCCTCCTCCGCTCACCCCTCTGGCACGAGCCCTTCACAGCCGGCTTGATCCTCTTCCCGGAAACGCATCAACGGCTCCAAAGTCTCCATCCGCCTCCTCCAGGGCTTAGCTGCCAGGGGCTCTGCTGTGGCCAGTGACTCCGTGCACGGGGGCACAGAGAGCGCCTGCTGTTTACCGGAGCCTGTGCATCAAGGGCAGGCTGACAGTGCGGGGGCTCCTGGGGCCTCGCGGGTGCTGGCAGGAAGGCGGCAGCTCAGAATGAAAGCACAGGCTATGCAGAGGACAGCTGGGTGCACAGAGGAGGGTGCAGGCTTCCTGCAGACGGGGAGACCTGGGCATCCACCGGCAGGGTCAGAAGGAATCGGCCGCCTAGAGGGAAGCAGGCAGCGGTCCCAGGGGCGTCCCAAGCAGAGGGACTGTGGGGCAAGGACAGGCCTGTGCCCCCACAGCGCAGAGGCAGGGGATCCGGGCTAGCCCTGGGGAAGCCCTAGCCCCACTGTGAGTCCAGCCTTGCTCTGGGGCCCACCCTTCAGGACAGCAGTCCTCCAAGCGAGCTCCCTGGTCCAGCAGTATCAGCAGCCCCTGGACATGCTCAGCCCACCTGGACCTCAGAACACAAGCTTCCAGAGGAATCCCTGAAGCCCACAGCGCCCCCAGGGGAGGCCGGTGCAGCCTAAAGTGAGAATCTCCAATGAGGGGAGCCCTCAGGGTGGCAGGCACTGGCTGGGGAGCCAGTCGGCCCAGGGTCCAGGAGGCAGGAGGGAAGGGGGTAGGATGGAGCGCTGAAGCCTGGTATTGTCTCAGGGCCATTCCGACCTCCAACTCACCCAGGCAGACAGTGCCCTGAGGTTAGGCCTGGGTTGGGGGGAGCTCCCCAAGCCACAGTGGTACTGCTCTGCTGACCCTTGGGCACCCATGGGCCCCTCACAGAGAGGGCAGACGTGTCAAAGGGAACTCAGGCAAGTGGCTAGGACCGGCCGTGGTGTGGGTGGGAGACTCGTGCAGGTGGGGGTGGCTGGTTCACTTGGATGCCTTAGCGATCTGGTGGCGGTGGGGGGTCATGTCACTGTGCCCCCTCAGGCCTGGGCAGTGGCCAGCTCTGTGGACACGGGAAGGACCCCCGGCAGGCAGGCCCCCCAACCTTGGGCCCACGGTCATGCCTGGCCCCGAAAGACTGCCCTGCGGTGCCCGGGACAGCCGTGTGGCCGCAGGGTCGGGAGCCCAGCCTGCCACGGGTGGGCAGTCCTGGGTCACCGGGGACAGGTGCGTCCCTGCTGAGTCTCCGAGCCTCTGTTTGCCCCATGGGGTCTGGCTGAGTCACGAGGGTTTTAGCAAATGCTGGTAGGGTTTCGTGGATCCCAGGGCTGAGCTGCGGTCCTGGGCCAGGGCCGAATCGGGTCCTGCCTGTGCCCCGAGCCGACCTGGATACGCCGCGTCTGTTCCCCGCCCGTGCTGAGCTCCTGTGAGGGTGAAGTGAAGCACAGCAGGCAGAGCCCTTGCCCAGCGCCTAGATTTCGTACGTGCTTAGTGATCAGAGCTCTGGCGGTCCCAGGAGCCCTGGCCGGGGCGCCCACCTGCACAGCCCCCAGCCCTGAGCTGGTTCCGGGGACTGTGCCCAGGTCTTAGACGAGGAAAGTAGAAAGAAACCAAGTTGTCTAGCAGCAGAAAGGGGTTTTGCAAACCCAGCTTCTGCACATGGTTATTTTAAGGGAGAGGAAAAGCCTGCTGCTGAGCTGGGGTTCCCTCGGGGGTCTCAAACCACCTTCCCAGAAAGCCCCTGAATGGGGCACCCCAGTGCCTTTCCCCTGCCCAGGACGCCCGCCCTCCACGCCCTGACCTGGCCTGCAGCGCCCACCATGTCTACTGTCCCCTCCACCTGCCCAGGACACGCTGGGGGCGGCTGTGCCAGAGCTGGGGGCCGCAGGGCCGAGACCCCATCCCTCACTTTCCCACATTCAGGGCCTGCTCAGCCAGGCCGTGCCAAACGGACCCTGACAATTCAGTCTGCCTGCCGCACGGGGCCATTGCTGTGTCCTTGGGAGGCCCTGCCCCTCCCCCCCCGGGGGCAGATGGACTGTGGACCTGAGGCCCCCCGGGTCCCTGCCTTCAAGGGGCCTCCATTCGGTGGAGGACCGGGAGACATGTGTGCCCTGCCACCCACAGGCAAGCAGGGGTGGGCTGGGAGAAGGGGGACCAGACAAGATGCTGACCTGGGGTGGCACACCCAGGCTCAGCCCCTGCTCCCCACCTCTAATCATGTGAGCTGTGTCTGGCTGTTTCCTTGGCCAAAGGGGACCATGGCGACCCTGCTCAGACCCTCCTAGGGATTCAGGATGCTGGTCAAGGGTGTAGTGCCCTGCCTGGCACAGAGGAGGTGTTCAGGACAGGACCCTGTGCTTACTGCTATTGGGAGGCCCGGTGGAGCCACCCAGGGTGGTAGAGGGAGGCCAAGACCTGCCCAGACTTAGGGTCAGGAGCCCCAGGGGGGCAGCATGGGCAGGAATGCCAGGTCCTGGGATGCCCGCTCAGCCTCTCTGCTGTGTTGGTGTCACTGACATCAACAGCTGGGGGGCCCACCAGAGAGATGGGCCCAAACTGTGAGCATTTCCATAGCATGCAGACTCAGAGCACGAGAAGGGCAGGCCAGTGATGTCTAGGCGCTACTGAGCTCAACGTCCAGCAGCTGGGGGCCTCGCCCTCCTCCCCCAAAACCCCCCACCTGATTCCTGCCACCACCTGGGGGCCCAGAGACACAGTTTAGAGTCGCTGGCCTGTGGCCTTCCCTCTGTGCAGACATTGGGGTGACCCTGAGCCAGGCTCCCCCTCTGGGGGCACAGCCACCCGTCGCCACGGTGAGCAGGCGGTGGTGTGTTCACAGCCTTTTGCACCCCCAGGCCGGCCCCCAGAGAGCCAGGGCTCCAGCTTCTCTGACCGCAGTCCTCAGCGCATGCACCCCGAATTTCTGCTCCTCTGGACAAGCCAGGCAGTGGGGGGAGGCAGGGGCTCCGGGCTGGACAGCAGCGATCACAACTCAGGCTTTAATTTTGCAGTGGATTCTGAACGCCGGCCTCCCAAGAGGACCCTCTAGGCCAGGCCTCCCACCAGGACGACCAGGCCCGCCCTGGCACCGCCCACTGTCCCAAAGGACCAGGGAGACCCCGAGCAGCGTTGGCGCAGCTCCTTTACAGAGGCCAGGAGGGACCTCCTGCTGCTCCCTGGGGACAGCACCCACATGGGGACCATGCCAGGGGGGGCAGGAAGGCCACCCAGCTGGGGGTGCCCAGGCAGTGGGGAAGCCAGGCCACTCGGCCTACTCAGGTGTGGCAAACCCCTGCTCCCCACAGATCCCCAGCCACCAGGCCCTGGGGTCCGCCCTGAAGGCTCTCCTCCCGGACCGCAGAGCCACCGGCTTCTCTCCTCAGCTCCAGCTGTATCCCCAGCGGGGCGGGCAGGGCCACAAAAACGGGGTGTCTGTCTGGTTGGGTTTTCCTTTCATGGTGGGTTGACTCGGTCCTCCAGCCTCAGTGGACCCTGGGGAAACATGAGTGGGGTGATTGTGCAGAGAGACGCATCTGAGCCTGCTTCCCACATGGCCCGGGAGTGCGGTGTGTCCCGCGGTCCACCCTGGGGGAGCCGCGGGGTGAGATGAGATCAACGCGCGGGTGCGGTGGCCACTGATGTCCTCCTGAGCCCTGACGATGCTGAGCTGAGGCCCGGAGAAGTGGCTCCCCAGTCTCCCTCCCCAGCCCACTCTGGAGCTCTGCCGGGCTCCCACTAGGAAATTCTGGTTCCTCCTTCAGAAGCTCGAGGACCCTGGCAGGTCTTTCATTCACATCGGTGCCCCTGAGTCCCTGCCGGGCACCCTGCTCTGGGCTGGGCAGCAGAGCCATGGGCCACGGGCAGGGCCCTGCTCTTGCGTTGCTCACCCCAAGGGACTCTTCAGCAGGACTATGAGCAGAGCTTCTGGACATTCGTGAACCCCAGAAACGGCTGGCAAAATGGGACAGCCCCTGTGCTCTGGGGGCCCTGGAGGAGTCCAGACCACAAAGCCAACCAGCCCGAGGCATCCATGGTATTTTCTGGACACCGGTAACCCAGCCCCAACCCACCTGGCAGTACCAAGGCCCACTGCTGCAGGCATCCTCCGGCCTTGGGACTCAGGGTGGGCACAGGCCCGGCTCACTAGGTCCCGGTGCCCAGGTGGCCTGGGTGCTCTCTGGGCTGGGCTGATCTGGCTGAGGATGGAGCTTGAGGGTGGGGTGCGGGGGGCCGCTCCAGGTGCGTTTGGGCACAGCCTCTCCAGGCTCCATGCCGCTCCCAACACCCACCCCCACCCCCAGCCAGGCTCTGGGTAAGATCTCCAAGACCGGCCGCAACGATGCGGAGCGCCTCGCCGTCTATTTATTACCAAACGCAGGAGTCTGGGAGCCCGCGGAGCGTGAAATTAGGACCAAATGTGGGGGAGGTCTAGACAGGAACTCCGGCCGCTCCCGCTCGCAGGACGACGGGGCCCCTGGGCTCCCAGGAACCAGACAGATGCTGCGGAGGGAAAGCCCTGGACCAGACACCAGGGCGGGGAGAGGCTGGCGGGGGGCGGCCGACCCAGGTCCCCAGCCATGCTCTGCCCTCTGCCCGCCGCCCCAGCCTTGGCTCCCGGTCCTGAAAGGAGCAGCACCATTGCTGCTTGGTCTAAGGTGCTGCTAGCGAAAAGGCGGATTCCAGGGCCCCACTTAGACCCACTGAGGCCTGGGCCTCTGTAGGCTGCCCAGGGTCTGGTCCCAGAAGTGGTTGGACGGGTTGAGCCGGGGGCCCGGCCAGTGCAGAGGGGGCAGGGCTGGGCTTCTCCTTGGCTCCTAAAAGCGGCAGACGGAGCCTTCAGGAGGCACTGCTGCATGCCTGAAGCAGGCAGGGCCTGGCGGTGGGGAGAGGGGGGCTGCCTACAGGACAGACTGAGGAGGCTCGGTCCTTGGTCTTCAAGGCGGGGGGGCGGGATGGAGCTAGGGGAACAGAGAAGAATTGGAGAGTCTGAGACGGGGCGGTCCATGTGGTCAAGATGGCGGCTGTGCAGGCTCTTCTGCCAGGGGAGGGGCTCTGGGGCGGGCGGGAGGCAGGTGGGGGCGTCTGGCTCTGCCGCCAGGCGTTTCCTGCTCCCACCTCCACTCTCGTCGTCACGCCCACAGGAGACAACCAGAGCCTGCACAGCGGCGGCTCCCTGGAGACAGGCTGTGGGGAGGGGGCTGTGGCCCACCCAGCCCCCCTCCACAGACTCCGGTGCCCAGAGGGGGCCCCCCTCTCTCAGCTTGTCCCTGTAAAAGCCGGGGATGGGACCGGGAAGCAAAACCGTTTATAAAGCTTTAAAACCGTTTATGGTCCCAGGGGGCAGATTAACAATTCAGCACAATCCTGGCCAAATTGTCTTGGCGGGCGGGCAGGCGGTGTGTGGAGACTTGGGGTGGGGGCGGGGGCTGGAGGAGGCGCGCTGGTGGCAGGCGGCTCTCCCAAGCTGTTACTGGACCCGTGGCCCCTCGCTGTCCCTCACCTTCCTCTCCCAGCCCGGCCCATCAGATAGCCATCCTTCTGGGATGGCTCAGAAGCCTCCTCCTCCAGGAAGCCCCCCCATGGTTCCCCGACACAATAGCACCCCCTGAGCCCTAAAGCCGTCTGCTGGTCTCTGGGGCACTCAGCCATTCTAAGGACGCAAGTGTCAAGGGGACGCTGGGTCAGCCCAGTTTCCCTCTGAGCTCCCAGGCAAGTGTGCCCAGCGTTCGCAGCCCTGCAGGGGTTCACATCCCGAGGTATTGCTTGAATGAGCAGCTCCAGATTTTCACACTCATGGTCCTGAAACTGTGCCGTGCATCCCAGTTATCCGGACCCCTCACAGGCAGGGCTGGTTAGGGACGCACGCCTAGATTCTTGAAGTCCAGAGCTGCCTGGAGTCAGTTGTCTGCCTCCTTCCGTACCCATACTGCAGAGGAGACTACGGAGGACTCCGAGGCCCAGAGGGCGGCCTGTGACCCAGGTTCCCAGTGAGCATATGGCAGGGTGCTCCCCAACCTGGCCGCCCGCCCTCGTGGGCAGGACAAAGGCCCCTCAGACCGCTCGGGGTCCCGCTGGGAGAGTCCCTGGCGCAGGAAGGAGAGCGGGGGAGCGACAGCTCAGCAAGGCCCAGGCCTGGGGGAGAGGGTCTTGGGCTGCTGTTCTTCCGCTGACTTGCTGTGTGAGGCCACGAGTGTGCCCCCCCACCCCGTCGCTACCCCTGCGCTGGCCTCAGTCTCCTCCTACCGCACCCGTTAAGCGGAGGTGTGGGACATGGTTGCAGCGCTGGCACTCCGAGGTTCTGTGAGTTGCTTTGACAAGTCCAGGAAGGCTTCCTGGAGGAGGAGGCGTGTTCTGGGCAGTGATGGCGGGGCAAAGCCTGCAGAGGCAGAGGAAAAAGCACGCTTGGGGTGGGGCCGGGTGAGGGCAGAGGGGCGGCTGGAGGGTGGGGGTGAGGAAGCCACATCACTCTCAGGGGCTGATGTCAGGCTGGGGCGTAAGCGAAGCTGCCAGGGGTGCGCGTGGGCACCTGCTGCCGGGCCTGGTCCTGGGACCAGCTCCCAGCACGGGCACTGCTGCTCCTCGGCCTGCCCGTGTCTGCAGAGTGAGGCTGAGGCGCTCCAGCTGGACGGGGCGGGGGTGTCAGAGCCGCGGCTACTGACAGCCCTGGTCACCTGGCCTGTGCCCACTCTCCCATCACTCCAGCAGGCTGCCCGCCGCTGGGCACCCCCTACCCAGAGCCAGGAAGACCAAGGGGCCATCTGTGTCTCAGACCTGGGAGGGGGCTGTGTGGCCACGCCCTTGGGAACCCGGTGGAAGGTTTTGATGCGGAGGGGAGGTGTGTCTGAGCACAGCACACCTGCCGTCTTGCGGAATCCTCCGTGCGCTCCCATTCTGCAGAGGAGGAGACTGAGGCCCAGAGGAAGGGGGCATTCGGAGCCCTGTTCTTGCAACTGGCAGGAGACGGGGCCACGCGGGGGCAGCTGGTTTCACTCCCGTCCTGCCTCCCAGACCTCTCTCCCGCCCGGCGAGGCCCCCTGTCCATGAGGCAGGACCATGACGAGCTCTCTGGGATGCAAGTAGCAGAGACACAGGCAAAGCGGCGTATTCACAGCGAGTCACCCTGTGGACCCCCGGGAGGGTCGGGACCCTGTACACTGGGCCCACAGCCGGCTCTCCGTCCTGTCTTCCTGCGGACCGGCTCCTCTGGCTCCACACTCAGGCCGCCCTGCTGCAGCCTGGGCACCTGTGTCTCCACCCAGGGCCAAGGGAGTAGGGACTGGCCAGTCTCCAGGCCCCGGTTCCATTTCCTGGTAGAGAGAAGAGGGCTGGCCCAGCTGGAGTGGGGGGAGTCCTTTCTACCCCGTGCCTGGCAAGCGGTGTCCAGAGGGGCAGCAGCAGTGGGCAGGAGGCTGTGGGACCCTCCGGTCCTGGAAGACCCTAGGTTCCCTGCGGCAGGCAGTGGGTCCCCCGTGGCCTTCAGCTGTGATGGGCCCGTTCACTGGAAATGACACATGTGCTCCACATGCGTGAACTGATGGAGGCTGGGTTTTGGCTCAGCCAGCGGGACTGACTTTGGCCAGCTCTGAACCTGTCTCTTCATCTGCAAATTCGGGGTCCCAGTGCCTGTGCTGCCCCCCACGGCCCCCCAGGAGGCCAGGGAGGGCTGCCGGGGCCCCTTCCACTGCCCTCTCTCTGGCCACCCCAGGGTCAGGCTGAGATGAGCCGTGCCCTGTGAGTCCCCGGAGGGCAGTGTGTGGGCATGTGGGGCCTGGCGCTTCGCCGGCAGCTGCCCTCTTTGCTTTGCCTCACCTCCATGAAGGGCGTGCAGCGCACGTGGACAGCAGGCCTGGCCCCTGGCCCCATCCCCGCTGGCCGCCACCTCGGCACACCCAGCTCCCTGGATCAGGCCTCAGTCAGCCTGCACCCTTGGCAGGGCTGGTGGGCCAGCTGGCCTCGGCCACCCTGGGGGCCGAGGGAGGTCGGAGCTGCCCGGCAGGGCGCCCAGGAACGCAGGGGTCCCTGGGGCTGCTGCCCCGTCTGTGTGGCCTGCACTGTGTCTTCCTGACCGGGCCCCATGGGCCCAGCTGTCTGGACCTGCCTGTCTACACTCCTGTCTGTCTGAATTTGGAGCTGTCTCTCAGTCTGGGTCTTGTTGTCTTGCAGCTCTGGGCCTGTCTGGATCTACCTTTCCGTCCCTCTGTCTGTCTGCTCGGGGTCTGGGGTCCCCTGCACATGTGGCCTCGGACACACAGTGCTGGCTGGGCCCAACCCCAGGGACACGTCCACATCCTCCTCCGTCTGTGGACTGGGGTCCGTGGCGCCCCTGCCCAGCTGCTCCCTGCCAGGCTACCTGAACCTGCAGACGAGCCTGCGGGAAACCGCTGAGCCTCCAGCCTCGCCACGTGGGGCTCCGGTCCCCTCACTCCTGACCCTCCGCCCGCCAGACCCCGAGTCTCCGTCTGTCAGTTCTCGCACATTCCTGGAAGAAGGAAAATCAGCCCAAATTCCAGCAAGTCTTTGGCAAGGCTTATCAGCAACTTTAGAAACGTGCACACCACAAAACTCTTCACTGTGAGTTCCTAGGAACCTGGGAAGTAATGCAGCTCCTGGCCCGCAGGGCCTGGCTGAGCGAGTGGGGCCCCTCCACGCGGCGGGGCCCGTTCTGGGGATCCCCGCAGACAGTCTCTCGTCTAGAAGAACCTGGGGGCACCTGGGGAGAGACGTCTGCATAACCAGAGAAGGTGCGGAGGGTGCAGACAGAGTGTCACTTTCACTGAGGAGGGGGACGGAAAGCTATATCTGCTTACCTTTTTGGAAAGAAGCCACAGAAGGGCAAGCCAGAACTCAGTGAAACGGTCAGATCTGGACGGAGCAGGAAGGAAGCAGGACCTCTCTGAATGCACCTGGTTTTATGCTTTTGACTTTGGAACCAAATGTTTTCTACAGTGAAAAAGGCAAACTCGACTCCCTGGAGGTCCCGTGCTTAATTAAGACTTCACCTTCCAAGGCAGGTGGGGGCTCCCCTGGTGGCTCAGATGGTGATGAACCCACCTGCAGTGCAGGAGACCCGGGTTTGACCTCTGGGTCGGGAAGATCCCCTGGAGAGGGAATGGCAACCCACTCCAGTGTCCTTGCCTGGAGAATCCCATGGACAGAGGAGCCTGGCGGGCTACAGCCCGTGGGGGCTGCAAAGTGTCAGAGACGACGGAGTGACTGACATTTTCATTTTCCAAGCAGGGAGTTCGAGTTCCATCCCTGGTCGGAGAACTAAGACCCCACGTGCCTCACAGCCGAAAAACCGAAAACAATAGGAGCAATATTGTAACAAACTCAGTAAAGACTTTAAAATACGAAAACCACTTTAAAAAAAGAAAAAAAGCTAAGCTAAATCAGTGTAGTTTTTTTAAGACAGTAAACCAACTGAAGTCAATGAATCTAAATATCGAGGTGGTGAGAAAAAAAAGCGTACCAAGAATTATTTCAGGCGACTTTGAAACAGTCTTTTTACTTCACAGCCCTAAGGGGGCAAAACCGCAAAGAAAAACAAATATCAGATTCCGTTCAGTAAGCTTGTTAATAAAAACATTGGTGAGGATACTTTTAAATGGGAAAAAGCACGGAAGTAATGAAGTGTATGTTATGAGGAAATAAAATTTGCACTGTAGAAGTCACATAGACAGCACATTTTAACATGGAAAAACCCCTTTCATGTCTAATTTTAAGTGGAAATATCAGTATAAACTCATGTTCATTTTTCTCTCCCTTAAAAAAAAAAAAAAAAAAAGTCTTTCCTAGATCTGGCCACTGAAAAAGCCCAGAACCATTGCAAAGCCAGAAGCAACTAGCACCTCTAGGGTCCAGACTGTCGTCCCTAGAAGCGCGTCCCCCAGCAAGAGAGCCAAGCGTCCCAGGACTACAGCGAGAAGAACTGGGAGCTCTTATGCCTAAAAGCAGCATGCCTTGAAGGATTAGCGGGGTCCCGTTAAACTAACTTTGGGGCTTCCTGGTGCCTCAGTTGGTAAAGAATCTGCCTACAACGCAGGAGACCCAGGTTTGCTTCCTGAGTGGGGAAGAACCCATGGAGAAGGAACTGGCAACCCACTCGAGTATTCTTGCCTAGAGAATTCCATGGACAGAGGAGCCTGGCAGGCTACAGTCCGTGGGGTCGCAAAGAGTCGGACACGACTCAGCGGCTAACCTACCACCATCAGAATGACCCTGGAGCCAACGTGGGGGCCAAGCCCGTGGTCCCAGCAAGATCATCTAAGCACCAGAAAGAATGATGACTGCGGTGGATTGAAACCCATCAAATGTGTGTAAATCAGTGAGAAAAAGATGGCACTGTGAAACAAGCACAGCCCTCATGGGTGCCAACTTGTTCTGAAAATTGAAAGATTTATAAGCTGAGCATCTATGCTTTTCCTCTGCAGACAGTCTTTTGATATTACCGGCTACGTAATAGGGGAAATTCTGTAGAGAAGAGTCGGAGCTGATGCACGCAGACCAAGTGGCAGGATTCGAACCGTCTCTGTCTGCATCTCCTAACGAGACAACGGATCCCGGCAGGGATTCCCAGCCGCTGCTGAAAGAGTGAGGGGGTGCTGGCGGGGAGGCCTGGGCTGACGGCAGCTGAACGCCCGGGCTCACCCCAACATCACGGTGAGAGGGACAGCGGTCCTGGGGCCCTGAGGGTGGTGCGGAGGGAAGCCAATTTAGAGGGCAGAACCGTGGCAGAGGGACACGTGAAATGCTGCTGGAGGAACTACGAGCCCGTTCTCGTACATGGAAAATTCTGTGAGATAAATGACCCAGTTTCTTCCGTAAACAACCTGCAGGGAGCGGGAATACAGGGGACAACAGTCAAAAGGGCCAAACACAGCTGGATCTGGATGTGAACAAGCCGACTGTGGGAAAGCATTTTGGAGATGAGCAGAGGCTTTTTAAAGGTCCTCACCTGTCAGATTCTGCACTGAAGTGTCTAGAAATAAACGGATATGCTCTGGGATTTCCTTTAATGAACTCAGTTGCCCTGCCATGCTATTCGCTGGGGTTGAGGGGAATGGAAGGGATTGGGAGGCTGAGACAGGGTGTACTCAGCAAAGCCGCTTGTTAAACCTCGGTAGCCTGGAATGGGCCACAGTGGGGATATTTACACGGCACGCATGTTAAGCTGCTTCAGTCGTGTCCGACTCTTTGCCACCTCGTGGACTGTAGCCCGCCAGGCTTCTCTGTCCTTGGGGATTCTCCAGGCAAGGATACTGATGTGGGTTGCCATGTCCTTCTCCAGAGCTTCTTCTCGACCCAGGAATTGAAGCCAGAATCTCCGGCAGAGTCTTTATCTACAGAGCTGCCAGGGAAGCCCTTAATTCCCTGACCCGTGATCAAATGCTCGCCCCTGCCCTGGCAGTGCAGAGTCTTAACCGCTGGGCCACCAGGGAAGTCCCTTAAGAATTTTTTAATGCCAACAGCCTAAATATAAAACGGGAGTTGTTTTTCAGTTTTGAAAGATCAAAAGCTTTTGAAAATCAGCTGCAGACCGTTTGAATACACTTAGCACCACTGACCTGGACATTTAAAAACGGTGAAGATGGTGAGTTTTATGTGACTTGTAATTTGATATTTTAAAGGAGGGATTGTTTGTGTTATAAAATGGAATATGGTTCAAAATTATGTTGCAGAAGAAAATTTAACGATAAAGCAAAATAAGGGTGAGCTGGTGAGGTGATAAAGGACGTTACAAAACCGTACGCTCAGCCCGACTGCATTGGGGTCAATTTTTAAACCCATGAGCTGGTCGCCTAGGCTTCCCAGGTGGCGCTAGTGGTAAAGAACCTGCCTCCCAATGCAGGAGATGTCAGCGACGCCAGTTCGATCCCTGGATTGGGAAGATGCCCTGGAGGAGGGCAGGGCAACCCACTCCAGTGTTCTTGCCTGGAGAACCCCATGGACAGAGGAGCCTGGCGGGCCAGAGCCCATGGGGTCACAAAGAGCTGGGCAAGACTGAAGCGACTGGACACGCACGCACACATGTGCACGAGCTATCCGCCCAAGCTGCAAGTGTGCTAGGCTGAGCACTCATGCAGAGGCTCACGAAAACTTCGCAGCACCCCGAGAGCGAGGGTGTATGCTGCTGGCTTCCCCTCCTGCAGACGTGGGAAGTGCTGGCAGGGACAGGGGTCCCCCCCCCCGCCGCACCCCCGCCCCTGCCTCCTGCCGGCCCTGGGGTGTTTGTTTTCCCTTTTAGCGTGGTTGGTTAGCGTCCTAAGCTGGGATGGGCTCCTGTGATGAGCTGGCTGAAGGTGGTGGCGTGTGTTGCAGGCTGTTGATGGAGAAGGGGGCGAATGACAGCCGGGACGGTGGTCATCACCGGGGGCATCTTGGCGACTGTGATTCTGCTCTGCATTATTGCGGTTCTGTGCTACTGCCGGCTCCAGGTACTCGGGGGCGTGGCGGGGGGAGGTCGGGAGGGGAGCCCAGAGCGGGGCCCTGCAGAGGGCGGGGGCCCCCACCAAGACCAGGCCTCCAAGACGGTGCAAGGCAGCCAGCCCTGCCCAGCCTCCGCGGGTGAGGGCTCAGCGGCAGCTTCCCAGACCCCCTGCAAGGCGAGGCTGCAGAGGTTTGGAGAGGGTGAGGGCCTTAGCCAACGTCACACAGCTACCAGGCGGGCGCAGTGGTGAGCCCCCGGGCCGTGCCTGCCTGACCTGCCCACCCTCGACGGCTGTCCTGGGCCCCGTGTCTTCATGAGAGGAGAAGCCATGTGTGCAGGGCGAGGCGGTGCAGCTCGGCCCTCTTGAGCTAGACTGGGGCCGGCTCTGCCAGCTGCAGGCTGCCTGGGCCTCAGCGTCCCCACCTGCAGATGGGACTTGGTCCCTGCCCCTGCCACGTAGCTGCTGTGGGGCAAAGTGAGTGAAAGTGAGTGAAAGCCGCTCAGTCGTGTCCGACTCTGGACAGTCCCTGGGGTTCTCCAGGCCAGAATGCTCGAGTGGGTGGCCTTTCCCTTCCCCAGAGGATCGCCCCAACCCAGGTCTCCTGCATGGCAGGAGGATTCTTTAGCAGCTGAGCCACCAGAGAAGGGCTGAAATGAGAGAACCCCTCCTTTAGGGACGCCAGGAGTCCGGGGCGCCTCCCCGCCGTGGTCGAGATGGGGACGTGGCTGTAAGACTCGGGGGCGTCCGGGCGCCCTCCGGGGCCTGCGCGGGGCCGGGGCGGGTGGGGAGCCGGGGGTCACGGTGGCCTCTGCCCGTAGTACTACTGCTGTAAGAAGGACGAGTCGGAGGAGGACGAGGAGGAGCCGGACTTCGCTGTGCACTCGAGCCTGCCGCCACTGCACTCCAACCGGAACCTGGTGCTGAGCAACGGGCCGGCGCTCTGCCCAGCCACCGCCTTCAGCCAGAGGTCCCCACCAGCCCGCGCCCTCTGCCGCAGCTGCTCCCGCTCCGAGCCGCCCGCCTTCTTCCTGCAGGAGCCGGAGGACGAGGGCGTCAGCAACGGTGGGGAGCGCGTGGCCTACAGGAGCATCAGCCAGGAGGACGTGGGGCCGCCGCCCGGGGGCTTTGGAGGGCTGCAGGCGCTCAACCCCAACCGCCTGTCGGCCATGCGAGAGGCCTTCTCCCGCAGCCGCAGCGTCAGCACCGACGTCTGAGCGTGCCCCCTGCCCCCCGGCAGGGCCTGAGACCATGGTGAGAGGTCCCCGCCTGGCCCCGGGGCCCCAAACCTAGCGATCCTCGTGTGCCTGTCATCACAGGCGCTCCGGGGCTCCCGGCAAGGGTCAGACCCAGTGAAGGCTGGTGGGGCCACCCCGGGCAGCAGCCACCGGGGCCTGGGTCTGCAGGGAGGCAGGTGTGATGCGGGCGCGGGTGGGGCCTCCAGGTGCCCCAGCTGCAGAGTGAGGTGGGGCTCCAGGGCGCAGACGCCGGACTGCGGATGCCTGGGCTGCCATCAGCGAGGGGCCGGGGGCCAGGGCCTCCGTCGCAGCCGCCTCTGCCGCTCGGCCTGGCCGCTCCCCTCCATCCCTGGGTCTCGGTCTACCCATGTATCCAAGGATGAGGTGGTGGCAGCCAGGCTTGGGGTCTTGCAGCTTAAGCCTTGGGGGCCAAGTCTCCTGTCTCCCCCAACCCACAGACAGCCCGGCTTCCAGTGCAGCTGAGATCCTGCTCCCACCTCCCCACCAATGTCCAGAGAAAAGGGGGGTTTCTCGGGAGGGGCAGCCCCAACTGGCTTTTTGGTGAAAATGGAGTAGGGAAGAGGCCCTGTGCCAACCCTCCCGCTTCAGAAGTAAAACACGCAGCCCACTCCTCAGCCCTGACGTGGTCGGGCAGAGAAAGCCACGCAGAGGCAGAAAGTCCCACTGACGCCCCATGGGACCTGGGACGCCCTCAGGTCCCCAGAGGGACAGGCCCACACCCTCCCACCTGGTGGGTCTCAGGAGGACCTGGGAGCAAGGCCTCAGGCTGCCCTTCCCTGCGCCGGCCCCCAGGTGAGGATAGCTGAGCTCAGCCCCCATCAGGCCCCCTCAGGCCTAGCAGCTCCTCCCTACACCCAGTGAGAAAGCTGCCCCAAGCCCAGGGGTACCTGCCGTGAGGGACACAGCCCCCCATTCAGAGGCCCTGTCTCCTCTGCAGCCTGGTCCCCGGAACCCCCCCCCTCTCCTGGGCCCGCTCTCGCTCGCTCTCTCTCTCTGCCTCTGGGCCCCACCATGGAGTGCCCCCCAGCACCCCCGTAGGGCAGCCCTCATCTGCCCAAGAAGATGGACCAAGCTCCCCAGCCAAGCGGCCTTCCCAGAAGACAAGCTCTGGGGCCAGCGGCTTCCCCCCGGTGTGGGCACATCTCTCGCTCTCTCTCGAAAGCGCTGCAGAGCTGTGATTCTGGACGTGAGCAGAGTTAGGAAGACTTACTATTTTGGGCATTCTCGATATTTTTTTCCCCTCTTCTTCCCTTTGCCTCCTGCCTCAGTTTGGACTCGCTAATGGATTCACGCCCAAGCTTCCCGTTCCTTTGTCACACCCCACGAGTTTCTGATGTGTTGGCTGGGGGTGGGGGTAGGGGGGGGTGGGGGAAGGGTCCGGAGGTGGCACTTCCCGTGGCTGTTCTGTTCGGTCTCCTGTTTCCTTTTCTTGTCTCTGGCCTCTGCATAGATTCCTAGATCCGTCTGACAGCATTACCCCGCACACACCCGTCCAAGCTCTCCCTCAGCTCCGCCGTGGAGACTGGGGGAGCTGCCCGCTCCCCAACACAATCGAGAGCCAATAAAACTCCTCTCCGACACCTTGCGTGCTGTCTTTGGTCCGCCTGGGACTCCAGGCCGACCCAGACTCCTCTCCTGAGCTTCCTGGGAGGGGCCACGTCCAGCCCAACCCAGACAGAGTGGGCCTTCCCTTCCCATCTAGCCCCAGGGGGTCAAGGCTCTGCCCAGAGGGGCTGGTCCTGGCTGCAGCCACATTGGGTTTTTTGACTTTCCTGGGGTGGTTGTATCAGTCTTCCAAGATTGGAAACCACCGGCCTAGAAACCCTGAGCTCCTGGAGAGTGGGTAGGGGGTGAGGTGCTGTGGCCCCTGGGGCGAGTGACTGGCCTCTGTGGGCCTCGGTCTCACCGTCCACACAATGGGCGGCCATGACCCTGGATTCACGGGGCTCTTAGGAGGATTAGAGGCGGTGCTGGTGATGCTCTGGGCACAGAACCTGGCCCACGGGATGTGCACACTAAGTGCTGGGGGGTGGGGAGTCATCGGGAGAGGAGGCGGGGCAAGGCGGGGAGTGACTGGGCATGATGGTGGGGTGTGTCAGGCAGCCCCGCGCCCCTGGATTGCCGTGATCCCATCTGCGCTGGAACCGAGCCGCTGACCTTGAGGGAGCCCACCCCACAGGCCTCCACCCTCACGGCCACACACCCAACTGTGACGCTGTGCTAAACACTGCGGCCCACCCTGCTCTGATCCCGTTTTGGGGACAGAAGGCTCTGCATCCCAGCAAAGCAGCCGGACAGCCGCTCACATCCCCGCTCCCTGTTCCTGACGGAGCCCCTCCCCGTGGCATCTGCGCCCAGGGCCTGCTCGATGTCCCTCAGTCGGTGGATAGCCAGACCCTCCCTCCTCCACTGCAGCCAAACCAAGGTGCTTTCAGCATTGTAAACACCCACCCCTCTCCCTGGAGGCTTTAGAGTCACTCCTGAGGCTGGACCAGCTGAAACATCACCTCCTCTGGGAAGCCCGCCGGTGTCCCGGCACCCGCCAGTCGTCCAGATGAAGAGGCTCGTCTAAGAGGCCCGCCAGCGGTAATGAAGACTGTTTCCTGAGCCCCCCACATGGGCCCGCACGGTGCCCCCCACCCTGCCTGCCTCACCCCTTTTCTTCCCAGCGCACCCCGAGGGGGGAGCTTCCCTCTCCCTCGGGCCCCACAGACCCCAGGCTGGGGCCCCCGCAGCAGTCGGGAGGCACGAGATGCGCTCAGTCCTGACTCCAGCGCCTGAGTCCAAAGCCCCCTGAGCCTCCTCCCTGCAGGCACCCACTCATTTGTCACCTTCTGTCTGCTTTCCCCGAATGGCATTCCTCAGGGAGACACTGCAGTCCACCCCAGCCCGACCCAGACCCGGTCCCAGCCCCAGACCCAGGCCCGGCCCCAGACCCAGCCTCAGACCCAGACCTGGCCCTGGCCCCAGCCCCAGACCTGGACCTGGTCCCGGCCCCAACCCCAGCCCGACCGGTCCCAGCCCGACCCAGACCCGGTCCCGGCCCCAGAGCCAGTCTCAGACCCGGACCTGGACCCGGTCCCGGCCCCAGCCCCAGTCCCGGACCCGGTCCCGGCCTCAGAACCAGACCCGGCCCTGGTCCCAGACCCAGTCCTGGACCCGAGGCTGCATCAGACCTCCCCAGGACGGTGAGCCGCGAAGACACCCCGCCCCCTCCTTGCAGAGCCCCGGACAGCCCAGGATGCCGCCATAAATACAACCACTTTATTAACATACAGAGATTACAGCACGGCCCGGGGCCGTGAGAAAGACGCCCCTCCCCGGTGTAAAGTGCGGTGGGTCCTTCCGTGCCAGGAGCTTCGGATGGGGAGGCGAGCGATGCTAAACTGTGAGATTACGAGTGCCCCGCAGGGAGGGTCGGGGCCTGGGGTGCCCCCTGCGGCCCCTGCCTGTCCCCTGGGCCTGCAGCCCCGCAGGGAGACGGGGCGCTCCCGGGCCTCTGGAGGGGGCAGGGGGCCAGCCTTGCTGCTCTGTCCCGGGGTGAGGGGGGCCGGCGGGCGTGCCGGGGGTGGGGTCTCTCCTGCCCAGGAAGAGCGGGGGCTCAGTGTCGCGTCTTCACCGCTGGGCGCCCCGCGGGAAGGGTGTCCGCGCAGGGGCCGCCGTGGCCCCAGGGACGCCGAGCTCGGCCTCTGAGGGCAGCCGCCGGGCCTAGGAGCGGGGCGGCCGGCAGGAGCGGCAGCAGGCCTTGCCGTAGTGCCAGTGGCCGCAGAGGCTCAGCTTGATGGCCAGCGCGCAGTTGGTGCCCGGCTGGTCCCGGCAGCTGTCATCTGGGGAGGGGGCCTCAGTGCATCAGGGGGCGGCGGGGCGGTGGGGGGGGACGCGGCAGGATCCCCGCCCCGCCCCGTCTACCTCCTTTCCTGGAGCTCTCCCTAGTACCCCTCGCCAGTGACGTCAGGACCCCACCGGTGATGTGGAACGCTCACAGGGAAGGTGGATACCCTGGGACAGGATTTGGAGGAGGCCCTGACCTTACCCCAGAGGTCTGAACATCCCCAGGAGGCCCACCGCTCCCCTCCACTCAGTGGGTCCAAAATAGAGCTCATCACTGGGCCCTGATGCCCGCTCCCCACCCCCGAGCCTAGGACACGCCTGCATCTTCCAGGTGCCCGAGCCAGAGAGCCTGCTTCAGGCCCTTGCCACCCTGCCCCTGCGTGGCCAGCTCGAAGGGGCTCTGGATGAGTTTGCCCAGGCCCTGGCCCCCTGCCCCACCGCCAACTTCCCATCTTCTGAAGCCAGATGCTCTTTGCAAAAGGGTGGGTCTCGGCCTGGCTCCTGGGGGGCCCAGGCTCCAGTCAGATCTCACCTGCCGCCCTTCCCACCCGCAGCTCCCAGCTGGACTTGGCCCCTCCCGGAGAGAGACTTCGCTCCCCGCCCTGCCTTGGTCTCTGGAGCCAAGAGGCGCTCCCGGGCAAGTGCCTGCTCGTTGGGCCCCGACGCGGCCTCGGCGTCGGCCTCCTCACCTGGGGGCTCCGTGGGGCAAGGCTGCAGATCACAGGCCTGTCTGCCAACAGGCTTCACCAGCGGGTCGCAGCCCCGGACGATGTCGGTGCCCTGGTAGCACTTCACGTCGCGCATCCGCACGCCCACCCCGCACGTCTTGGTGCACTGAGCGGGGAGAGACGGGGTGACCATGGCCCCCGGCAGTGCAGGGGGCCCAGCCAGGGGAGACGTGGGACTCCCCTCCTCTCGCCAGGTTGCTGAGTCTCCGTGGACGCGGGACACACGGACGCTCAGGGGCTCGGCAACCAGGAGATGCTGCTGCCCGCCCCCCACCACCACCGCCGTGAGGGCGTGGACCCCCTCATCTCTCCCCCCAGGCAGGTCCTTTGGTTCCAGCTCTCCAGCGTCCTATGCTGCGGGAGGCTCAGGACACAGGGGGCCACAGCCCAGGAAGAGGCTGCCTTCCCGCTCCAGTTAAGAGCTGGGGGCCAGTCAGCTGCATCTTCCAGAGCCAGCACCCCCACCGCGGCTCCCCGTCCAGATGTTCCCCTCGGAAAACCCCGCCGAGCTGCCCAGAACGCCAGGGCCATCTGCTGACCCCAGTTACCCTGCTGTCCTCCCGCTGAGATCCTAAAGGCGGTGGCTCCCTCTGGCTCCCCCTGCTGTGGGTGACCCCATATCACCCAGGCTCCGCTGGGACCTGTGCCCTTGGTCTGCAGAGGTTCCGGTCCTGACCACCCCCCTCCGCCACCCACCAGTTCTATTTGTAGAGACACAAGGAGGGCTTCCAGCCCGATGCCCGCGCCCAGCCTGAGGGAGTCAGCCCAGCCTGGGGGACCGAGCCAGACAACAGTCAGCCTTTGAGGGGGATGCCCCAGGGCGCCTGCAGCCACCCCCCATCCCCCAGAGAGGACGCAGCATCTGGCCTTTCCTGGCGCCCACTTCTCCACCCTTGGTGGACAGCTCAGAAGACGCACTCTTACTAAGCCCCCGACCCAGGCAGAGGCGGCCACAGGGGGTCAGGGTGATGGGTGCCCTCCCCCCAGGCCCAGGCTCCTGGGCGAAGACCCTTCTGGGCCTCCCCATCTGGCACCCCCGCCCCCGGAAGCTGTGCATCCCCAGGTGGAGGGGGGTCCCGGGGTGGGGGCCGGTGATGCGGCCAGGAGAGAGGGGGGTGCGTGGGAACCAGTAAAAACCGCAACCGAGACGCGCCCCTGGGCTGTAGAGTGGAGAGACCGTGCTCCACGGCACCCTCCAACCAGAGCTGGAGGAAGGAGCCCACAGGCCAGAGTCAGGCCGGCGGCTGCCACTGCTCCTGGCCCCGCTCTGCCCGGGGCGCACCGTCCTCCCGTCCCATCTCCTTCTCTGATTCTGTGTCCCTGCCTTAACTCTGACTCTCCCCACCCTCCCGGTGCCCACTGGGATCTGTCTGCCCCACGGTGGGTGTCAGACACACGGGCTTTCAAGCACGTGACTGAAAGGCTTCTAAAGGCAAGGCCAGAAGTGACCTGGGCCAAAAAAAGGGCCCGGGATGAGTGCGGCAGGGATCCCAGAGGTGAGATCCGGGAGGATCTCTTGGAGGAGGCAGCCCTCGTGCTCGCCAGTGTGGAAGCGCTGACAGTCTCTCCAGGGAGGGAAAGCCCTGATGGAGGCTGAGCCGGGGGACGTGAGGGGCACTCAGGGTGGGAGAGGAGGTCCTTCGGCAGGACCAGAGATCAGGCCTGGCCTCAGGAGGGCCAGTGGAGCGCTCACCTCCGACCAGGGGCTGGTGTACCACTTGAAGCAGGGCCTCTCGAAGCAAGTGCTCTCCTCGGGGGGCTTCTTGGCCAGGCCGCACTCGGGGCCGCTGCGCGTCTGCGGCTTCCCGTTGGCCAGCTCCATGCACAGGACCAGCCTCTTCTTCACGCCTCGGCCACAGGTGGTATTGCACTGGGGCGGAAGGGCAGACAGGTTAGGGGTCAGGGGCCAGAGGTCAGGAAGACCAGAACACGAGGCCCCCAGCCATGCCCGTGAAAACGGCTCGGTCAACAGCAAGTGAGTAACAGCCAAGATCAAAGACACACTGGCTGGGAACCTGCTGGTCGATAGCCACGTGGCCCCAACAGATTTGATCAGAAACAGTTTAACAGAAAAACCATCTGTTGTGAAACAAAATGGTCAGTGGCCATTTGCCTGGTGATGAATTAGCTGATAGCAATCTGCCTAAGCCAAGCGGTTGAAAGCCATGTGGTTGGGAACCATGCGGCTGGAAACGGCAAGCTGGTGACCTTGACGGGTCACCAGAGGTCACGAGAACAAGCGGGAGCACAGGGCCCACGGCCCAAGGGGGAGTGCGGCCCAAGAACCCCCAACCTGGGCTTCCGCCTCGGGAGCACGGAGCTGTGGGAAACGGGTCAGCCCCGCACGCCTCACCGAACATTCGCTACTCAGATCTGGGAAGTTTTAAGCGTTTTCTTACCTTCTTTGTTTTTTTTTTCTATTTCAAGTTAATGTTCACTGGGTTGTGGCATCATAATGTCCAATTAATTCCTCACTTGGCCAACCTGTCATTCTGGCCACCTGGCTCTCAGCCAGTTAAAGCCTCTCCCAGACGGTGGGGCCCTGCTCGCTGGGTGGGGGGCACTCACCCGCTCCCAGTCCTGGGCCAGCCAGTGGGCAGGGCAGTTCTTGTCCCCACAGGGGTGGATGGCCAGGGGCTTGGACTCCATCTGGCACTGAGACTCGGGCACGACCCGTCCGTCGCTGGTCTTGCAGTACACGTGTCTGATCATGCGGCCTTGCCCACAGCTGCCGCTGCACTACAGGGGCACAGCCGGGGTCAGAGGCAGAGCCCCTCCCAGGGCCCCCGACCTCCTTCCCCAGAGAGAAGAGCTGGGTGGGGGAAGGGTTGCCATGGTAACTGTGTTTTAAATACCATGTTCTGTTCCAATTACAGAAAGATGGCAAGCTCGATTAAAAACACACCTAAAACCCCAGAAGAGTCCCCTGCGTACCCAGCACTCAGAGGGGAGCCCAGTGGGCATCTGAGCGTCTCACCCAAGTGGGAGAAGAGAGAGGCAGGCAGGGAGCTTAGAACGAGGGCACGGCAACGGGACCGCTCGTGTTGATCCAAGGTTCTGACCCCCGTAATCGCACGGGTCAGCCCCCTGAGCACCCGGCCCTCACCGGCCCCCAGTCGGAGACGGTCCACTGGCGGTCGCAAGGGGGCCCCGCACAGTCCTTCTCCCCCACAGGCCTGGTGCTGGGGTCGCACAGCTTCTCGTCCTCCGAGCAGCGGATGTCCCGGGTCACCACGCTTCGCTCCCCACACTTGGCCGTGCACTGTGGGGAGACGGCGGAAGGGCGGGCTCGTGGCTGCCCTAGCTGCAAGCAGACCCCGGCCCGGCTCCCACTCGGCTCGCTTGGCCCCCACCCAGCCCACAGCCCACAGCCCCCAGCCAGCCCAGAGCCCCCACCCGACCGGGCGCCCACCCGGCCCACTCAGCCCGCGTGCACCTCGGACCACTTGGATATCGCCCACTGCAGCCCGGCTCCCACCGGCCCACAGCGCCCACCTGGCCCGCTCGGCACCCACCTCAGACCACTGGGACATCTCCCACTGCGGCCCGCAGGCCGGGCCCCGGCAGGTCTTGCGCTCCTCGGGCCGCACGGCCTCGGCGGCCTCACAGAGGTCGCTATAGACGGAGCTGTCGAAGCCGGGCGAGAGCATCTTCCAGCAGCGCACGACGCGGAACTGGAAGCCCTCGCCGCAGGTGCGCGAGCACTCGCTCCAGCTGCTGGTCTCCCACCTGCCTCGGGAGGGCGCGGCCGTCAGCGACCCCCACCCGCTCCCTCCAGCCCGAGCGCCTTCTGCTCCTGCCAGCTCCACCTTGGGGTCCTGCCTCAGTGTCCTGAGGCGCCCAGCCCCACTGAAGGGAAGAGGGGACCCCCATGACTGCACACCCAGCTTCTCGGAAAGGAGCAGACACATGTGGAGAAGAGACCCCAGGACGGAACAGAGACCCCAGGACGGAGCAGAGACCCCAGGACGGAGCAGAGACCCCAGGACGGAGCAGAGACCCCAGGACGGAGCAGAGGCCCCAGGACGGAGCAGAGACCCCAGGACGGACAAGAGACCCCAGGACGGGCAAGAGACCCCAGGACGGACAAGAGACCCCAGGACGGAGCAGAGGCCTGGACGGAGCAGAGACCCCAGGACGGACAAGAGACCCCAGGAAGGAGCAGAGACCCCAGGACGGGCAAGAGACCCCAGGACGGGCAAGAGACCCCAGGATGGAGCAGAGACCCCAGGACGGACAAGAGGCCCCAGGATGGAGCAGAGACCCCAGGACGGAGCAGAGACCCCAGGACGGAGCAGAGACCCCAGGATGGAGCAGAGACCCCAGGACGGACAAGAGACCCCAGGATGGAGCAGAGACCCCAGAACCAAGCAGCGACCCCAGGACAGAGCAGAGACTTCAGGATGGAGCAGGGACCTCGGGATGGAGCAGAGACTCTGGGACGGAGCAAAGACTCCAGGATGGAGCAGAGACCCCACGACGGAGCGGAGACCCCACGACGGAGCAGAGACCCCATGATGGAGCAGAGATCCCGGGACAAAGCAGAGACCCCAGGACGGAGCAGTCCCCTGGACACAGCCTGGCAGAGCCCCAGCTCACCCACCCCCAGCACACACCCTGCCCGGAGCCTGGGTGGCAGGTACCTGGGCTGGCACTCCCTGCCTGCGCAGAACTCCTGGACGGGCTCGGGCCGGGTCAGGGCGTCGCAATAGCTGTCATCCACCTCGATGCCGTCGTAGCGGACACACATGGCGTAGGTGGACAGGACCCCTGGGTTCAGGACAAGGGAAGGGCGCCTGAGCCCACTGTGAGCTCCGGGAGGCTGGCAGGCGGGCCCCGGGGCCATGGGCGAGTCACCCGGCCTCTCAGCACTTCCTGGTTTCAGTCCAGAACAGCGACAGTTAAGCTGACCGGACTGTGGCCGGGTCCCAGCAAGGCCGGGTCTGTGCATCTGAGCTCCCTCCCCTCCTGGGCCCAAGCGCCTCAGCTCCTCTCTGCACAGCCTACCCTGCCCAGGCCGGGCACTCAGTGCTGCCTCACAAACCCTGAGCTGAAATGAGGAGGCGATGTGCTGGCTGCTTCGGGCGTGTCCAGCTCTGCGACCCCATGGACGATAGCCCGACAGGCTCCTCTGCCCATGGGATTCTCCAGGCAAGAACACTTGGGAGTGGGTAACCAGTCCCTTCTCCAGGGGATCTTCCTGATCCAAGGATTGAACACAGGGCTTTTGTATTGCAGGCAGATTCTTTACCATCTGAGCCACACGGGAAGCCAAGAAGTCACAGTCACCGGGCTTTTGGTAAACTCAGAACGGCCCTCACAGAGGTGCAGAGGCAAACACAGCCAGGTGCTGCTCATCTTCACTCACTCAGTGACTATTGTGGGTGGGTACATGGAGGGAAGGATGAGTGGATGGGCAGGTTGGTGGTGGACGGATGGATGGGTGGATGAACGGGTAAGCTGGTGGGTGGGTGGGGAAGTATACCTGGATGATGGACGGATGGATGGGCAGGTTGATGAGTGGATGGATGGATGGATGGGTGAGTGGACGGATAGACGAGTGGATGGGTGGGTGGGCAGGTTGGTGGATAGGTGGGGAGGTATGGATGGGAGGTAGGTGCGTGGATGCATAATGTATCCTTTCCAGCCCTTCCTCAGATGTCACATTCGACCTTCAGGTCCTCCGTGCCCTCCCATAGCATGCCCTAGTCCTTATCGAGCTCCCTCTCAACTTTCTTTTATCATTTTTGTGGTTAAATATCTGCTACTCTATAAATCTCGGGTTCCCCGATAGCTCAGTTGGTAAAGAATCCGGCTGCAATGCGGGAGACCCCTGTTCAGTTCCTGGGTTGGGAGGATCCCCTGGAGAAGGGAAAGGCTACCCACGCCAGTATTCTGGCCTGGAGAATTCCATGGACTAAGTCCATGGGGTCGCCAAGAGTCAGACACAGCTGAGCGACTTTCACTTCACTTCACTCTATAAATCCCGTGGGGGGACCGTATGTAAAGGGCCAGCCCTCAACTAAAATTATTTATTCCTTTGCTGCCACCTCCACCCTCTGCTTCTCTGCTCTTCCTGCCCTGCACCCCCATGCCAGGCACCAGGCCGACACGGGCCGAACCCACCCCACAGTGCGGGGTTCCCTCCCTGCCGCGGAGCCAGGGCGACTCGGGGGAGTGTGAGCACGGGTGGGGTCAGGGGCTGGGGTTGTTGTTATTACCAGCGCATGTGTGCCGAGGGGAACCTTGCCGGATGACCTCCCCTGGGGGTTGCCCTGCCCCATAAACCAAGAGCACCCGCCGACTCGCGCTCCCTGCCCAGGGGCGCGTGTCTGAGAGCCGGCAGCTCCTGCCTCTCCAAGCCCCAGCCTTGGATGGAATGAAACAGCCTGGGAGGCGGCCCACACGGGGGTTTTTTCTTTTTTCCGTGAGGGATGAGCCAGGTTGCAATCACGGCTTCCCCTCTGCCAGCGCCGGGCTGTGTCGTCTTTAGCCATCGCTGAGCGGGGGGCTGGCTTCCTGGCCAGGCCTGCTCAGAATGTTCCAGAGACGTCAGTTCTGGGGCCCAGAGAGGTCCCAGCAGCCCCTCAGCAACTGTCTGCTTGTTCTCGCCTCGTCATCAGGGAAACAGCAGGTCCTGATCAGGAGGGACGGGACTGCTGGTCCCAGCGCCGTTGCTGGCTAGGGGTGATGTGAGGGCGGTCAGACTCTCCAGACCTCCGCTTGCCACTCACCCTCTCCCGGGAACCCCTCACATGTGACGGGAGGCACAGCTCCACTCTTCTGGACACCCACCTCATGGCATCAGTCCTGAGTGCGGGGCTTCTCAAACCTTCTTACCGAGCCCTTCCTCTAAAGGAAAGAAGCAGGAAGCCCCAGTGCCGGACTGGGTGGGCCTCTTCTGCCCGCAAGGCCGGGGGTCTCAGAGCCTGTCCACTCCACTCCCCTCGCTCTGGGCCAGGGGGTTGTCGAGAATCATCGGGAATCATCCCGTGTGACTCAAGCGAAGGGTCCAAACCGATCCACCTGCCTTTCTCCCGCTCTCAAGAGCATCTTTAAGGAGAAGAAAGAATGCTTGCTGCTCTGGCCGCTATGGCCGGGGCTCAGGACACACGAGACTTGCTGATCACCAGTGATGTTTGCACAGGCCCCAGAGGCCACAGAAGTTTTCTAAACCACCACCCTCCCCCCAGCCCCCCAGAGCTGGCCTGGGGTCAGCACCCCAACAAGTGGGATTTCAAGAGGAGCCCGCCACAGGATGTGCAAAGGTGAGCCGTCCTGCAGGGACCCCGGCTCACCACTTCTGTGGAGTGCCGCCTAGACCCCTCTTGGTGCCTCTGCAGCGACGGGGAACCCACTCTGGGTCGGGGCCGCTCACTCCAGTCCCAGACGGGCTCGTCTGAAGGAGAGCGCGTCCTTTCAGCAGAGCCAGAACCTGTCTTCCTCACCTCCTTTCTCCTTGCATCCTACTTTGCACCTCAGGCCGCCCAGGGCGGGTCAGCCCATCCCCTGCCCAGCACTCTGTGGGCGTTGAGACACGGTGCGGTTACCTCCCTGGGGACCGCCTTCTGCCCAGGGCCAGCCAGGCTCAGCCGCTCGCCACCGAGGCAGCTTCGTCCAGGAGGAATCTCAAGCCTTGTCACTTCCCGGGCAGGGATGTGTCCAAGGGGAACAGCAGACGCTCCCCACCACGTGTGCTGTGGCCTCCTCGGCACACGTGGAGTCCGACAGATAACGTCGGGGCTCCCGATTCAGAATGGGACCCTGCCCTTCGGGAGCAGGCTCTCAAAGCGGGCTCCTCCAACACCCCCGCCCCGACACTCAGCCCAGACTTCACTCCCCAGACCAGCGCTGTGGCCGCTCCAGGCCCCGTTGGTGGCACGCAGCAGCAGCAGCAGTCCTGCTGATGGCGCCCCGCTGTCACGCTTTGACCCCGATTGCTTCTTTCCCCTTTCCTGTCTATCCCCATAACCACGCTTGGATAGGTGGACATCCCACTTACAGGTAGAGAGGAGAGACTCCGAAATTAAGAGCATGGGATGTGGACGACCAGATAGTTCATCCAAGAGCTCACCACACCCCCACAAAGCCCTCCTCGAACCCTCCAGAATATCAGGGGGCAATCTCAGCCTGTCATCTGCCCTGCTCAGGGGAGGAAGGACGGCATAGCGGGAACAGGCCTGACTTCCCACCCAAGACAGAGAGCCGGTGGCCCCCCCAGCGCCCCACAGAGCCACCTCCCCAGCTTCTTCCTCAGCCACATCTCCTGAGATGCTGCACCCCCAGACCCCCAGCTGCCCAGGACCCGGCCAGCTGCTTGCTTCTTCTGCCACACTGGCCAGAGCGTGCAGGGGCTCCCAGAGCTCTGGCCAGCTGCGGTGGGAGGGCAGGGGCAGGGGCAGGGGCCTCGCACGTTTTGGGCAGCAGCAAGCCCAGTCTTGCCCAACCACCAAATCCCAGGTACAGACAAGGCAGCACCCGGGGTCTCCCTGCGTTTGCCGCAGGCCGGCACCTGGGCCTGACGTCCAGACTTACGGGGAGGGGACCATGGCTAGCGGCAGGGGGTCCCAGCCTCTGGGCTGCAAGCCAGCGTCTTGGTGCAGCAGTGGCCGGCCAGGCGAGCAGACAGACATCGGCTCAAGCCCTGGCCTGACACCTACTGACCCCATGTGTCTGTCCAGGCAACCCCAGGGCCTCCGATACCCCCGCTGTTTCCTCCCCAGATGAGGCCCTGGAATCTGGAGTCTCCTCTGTCCCAGTCCACACTGGTCTACCTTCCCCTTCTCCTCACCACCTGAGCTTCCCTACGTTTTAACCAAGAGGAGGCTTTTCCTAACAATGTACTAAATGCAGAAAGATGGACGAGGGAGCCTGGGGGGTGCTGACTGACCTCCACCCGGCTGGACCCTTACGTGGTCCAGCATGAGGACACCCAGACTGCCACCGCGTCCCACCACATCCCATGGGCCAGGAAACCGCTAGACGAGCTCACAGGGCAGTTCAGGGCTATAAGCACGCAGACGGGCCCCGAGGCCCAGACTCGCGCCCGCTGTGGCGGCGGGCTCAGCGGGCGCCCTCCAGCCCGTCTCGGGTACCTGTGGTGCAGGTGGAGCTGCAGGGCTCGTGTGACGAGAGCTTCCACCGGTACATGTCCGCGGGGCTCACGCCTTGCTTGCGGGACTTGGGCCTGGTCCTGAAAGCAGGTGAAGCAGAGAAGGGGCTGAGTTCCGTGGAAGCACATGTTTTCATCACTGGGGTGGGGGGCGCAGTTGTGTGCACCTGTCCTGAGCCCCTCCTCCGGGCAGAAGGGCAGAGTCTTGCTGCCCTTCCGGGGGCCCCAGTGCCCACTGTCTAGAAGGAGCACCCCTGGGGTGGCAGGGCTAGGAGGGAGGGGGAGCTGGCATTTTCCATCTCAACAGCTGGCTGAGCACACGGCCCTGCAGCTGTCGGGGCCCTTTTGGGGGCTCTGGGGGGGTGAGAGAAGAACTTGGGGCTCCCCGCCGTCATAGTTGCCCCTTCCATACCCACAGGCCTCTCACTGTCCCCCCCACCCCACAGGAGCATGCTGATAACTCCTCCCTCATCCCTGGGAAGGGACCTCAGAGGCACCCGGTGTGCGTAGAAGGCACCGGAATCCTCTCCTGCAGACTTCCCCATCTGGGATTCTGACTGAATGGGGGCCCCCTGGCCACCGGGCCTCCAGGGATCAAAACAGACCAGCCCTGGGGGCAGACGGGGGAGGGCCGCGGACCCTGCAGACGCCTCTGCCCAGGTCTGCGAGGGCTGCTGAGCAAGGGAACGCCGGGCTGGGTCCCCGCCAGGAACGGGCTGGGATTCTTGGCCGGAACTCAGGCGGCCCGGCCAACTATTGTTAGGACTGTTTGCTTCTTTGAACCAGTCGGTGTGCTAGGCCCAACCTCGGGATCCAATGTGCCGGCTCGTTGTGGACCCGGCAGGAGCCGAGGGAGGTGGTGGAGACATCTCCCTGAGCCCAGCATCTGCCCTGAGAGGCAGCCGCCCCCGGAACCAGCCAGGGGGCGTGGGGCGATGGGCCTATCGCCCAGCCCTGCTTCGCTTCCCATCCAGAGGGGCTGATGGAAGACCACCTGAAGCCGAGACCCTTGCACGGGCACACCCACAGGTCCTTTCTTGGGACCTTCTGTCAGCCCGGAGGTCAGGCTTCAAGGAGGGTTTGCAGGGCACACATTCTTAAAGGCTTTCCGGGGACTTCCATGGTGGTCCAGCAGTTACACTTCGCCTTCCAATGCAGAGGTTAAGGGTTTGATCCCTGGTTGGGGAGCTAAGATTCCTCGTGCTTCATGGCCAAAATACCAAAAATCCATTAAAAACAGAACCAATGTAACAAATTCAGTAAACGCTTTTAAAAAATGGTCCAGAGCAACAACAGCAACAACACTAACAAGCAAAAATAAATAAATAAAAGCCTTTAAAACTAAACAAATAAATAGAAGGCTTTCCAGTCAATTCTGTGACAGAGACCTCAGTTTGGATTCGACTGGGAGTTTACCGTTTGCCTTCCGACTTCTGGAATTTCACAGGAACGGCCCTTACACTGCACTTGTGGCCTTGAAGGCACGTCCTGCTCTGAGAACCAGGAAATAATCTACCCACAGACGGACATGAAGTCATGAATTCACTGATGTGGTTCCATGAGCCCAGGAAGGAGGCAAGGCGACGGCGTGGAAAGCCTATGGCGCTCCGTCGCTGGGTCACGGCCGCCGAGACTCCTCACCGGGTGGCCTCACCCTCCCCCCGTCCGAGCCTGCCCCGGCCTTGCCACACGTATGGGGGAAATCAGAAGGCCCTCCCCTACTCTCCTGAAAAGTGAGAGGGCCCTTTCAGATGGGCCCCCCACCCATCCAAGACCAGGCATCTCTGAACAAAGGGCCCACGGTGCCTCCTCGAGGAAGGAGAGCCGGATGCCCCACACAGCACAGTGACCCCCGCCCTCTTGTCAACAGCTCCCAAATCTTCCCAAGAACAAACAAGGACCAAGGGCTTCAGCCCCCGCCCCGCCACCCCACCCGTGGAGGAGCCGCGCCATCTTTATCTAATTACACACTCCTGGGCCAGCAGGCAGCGTGACTCATGGTGGAGAGACAGCAAGCCGTTCAAAATAACCCTCTGGGTTTTCAGCACCAAAGGTCTTTCTGGTGAGGCTGCCTGCCCCAGCTCGCACCAGCGCAGCACAGGGGAGGGGGCCTCCTGCTCAAAACGCATCTTTGCACAGCAATGCAATGCCTAAAATGCTCTGCTCTTTGGGGAGAAGAGCACCCGGGAAATCTCTGGACCAATAGCCCTTCACCGCCTCTGTCTGGAGGGAAGCTAGTGCCCGCTGATTGCCAGGCTGGGTCGGGCATCGCGCAGGGACGCGCCAAGTCCTTCATCTGGAACTTTCCCTGGATGGCCTAGATGGTTCCTAAGAGACTCGGAAAGAGTTTTGCTTCCCCGCCCCCACCCAGGCTGCGAGAGAGACCCCGGGTCTGCGTCCCAGCCCTGGCGTCTGGAGCCAGGCCTCCCCTGGTTGCTTGAGGCGGTTCCGAGAAGGTGAAAATAACCTTGCTCTCTGGACCACGCCGAGACTGTGCCCTCCCTGAGCAGACGCGACTTCCTGTGTTTGGACAACTCGCCGCGACAGGGCTATTTTGGCCTGGCGGTTTCCCCCGCCGCCTCCTCAGCCCTTTATCTCCAAAGACCATCTTTGGCCTCCATCAACGGTGTCCTTTGAAGCCGCTGGTGGGCAGCGGCCCCATCTCACCCCGTCGGGGCTTTCTGAGCCCCGGTGGTCATCGTATTGGTTCCTGCATCCCAGGCATTCCCCTAAGGGCCCGGGGTGGGGGCGGAACCCACGGGACCAGAGGGGAGAGGCTCTTTAAAATGTGACTTAAGGACCTGAGAGCTGCTACCCTGACCCGGCCTGGGGATCCTGGGACGCCTGAGCTGACAGCCCTGACGAGCCCCGTGACAAGCCCGTCACTCAGGGACAGGGCACCGAGGATCACCGCACACGCGTGTGTAGGGGGGCCGAGCTAGGATGGTGACCCGGACCTCCACTGCACTTTCTGGGCCTCTAGCCGCATTAAACAGCAGCCTGTGTGCCGCCTCCGTAAACCCATTCAGGCAGGGACCGACCATCGGAGAGCTGGCCATCCTCACACCCATGCTCCCAAGAGGGCCCGTCCCCCAGCCCTGCAGGCTGAGTGCATTCGTGACCCTTCCTCTTTCCTGGTTCCTGGCTAGGTGCCCTGGATAGAATTCAGTCCTCTGGACACCCCTGAGGCTGAGAAGAGCCCCCCAGGCTCACAGAATAACTAATTGGCCCCAGGTTACACAGGCAAGTGCAACTGATTCTGAATCCCGCTCTCAGACTCAGAGCCTGTCCCCCTCCAGCCGCTGGGTCCCACACATCCCTGAGGCCCACTCTGCGAGCTTCTGGACCCATGTCGGGCCAGCAGATGGCCTCCACGGGCCCTGGGAGAGGAAGCACAGCCTCAGGGACTCCGGACCTCCCACTCTGTCCACATTTGCAAAGTCTCCCCTCAGAAAGGCCAGGATGTGCCGGGGAGTCTCACAGGGCCCCAGAAAAAAACACCTTGAGAATGGGGCCAGAGGGGCACCTCCTGTGGGCTCGGGGGCCCAGCACCCCTGCTCTTGTCCTCTGGGGATGAGTCCCCTCCAACTGTGCCACCTTGAGAGTGAACCCCAAATATTCCACCAAACTCAGTTCTCTAAGGATGCCCACCTCTGCACCCCCAGCCCTGGCTAGGGTTCCACTGGCTTCGTGTCTAAAGCCAAGGGGTTTAGGCAGATCCACAGAAAACAGGGCGGAACAAAACCCGGTGGTCTTGTTCCGCCTCCAGGCCCCGCCCGCACTGGGGTCTGCTGGCCTCCTCCGTCTGTTTAAACAGCCTCACTGCCCTGCGAGCCTCTGGACGACAGGGCCTGGTCACCAGGGCTGTCCTCTTGTAGGGACAGTGATGGCAGCAGGCCTGAAGCCTCCCTGCTCCCAGCTGGCCCCAACCCCAGAGGCTCCTGGCCTCAGACTCCTGCAGGGCCAGCTGTGGCCGTCCTGTGACCATCCAGGCATCCCCAGCAATGGCCATCCAGGCGTCCCCAGCAATGGCCATCCAGGCGTCCCCAGCTATGACCGTCCAGGCGTCCCCAGCTGTGACCGTCCAGGCGTCCCCAGCTGTGACCGCCCAGGGGTCCCCAGCTGTGACCGTCCAGGCGTCCCCAGCTGTGACCGTCCAGGCGTCCCCAGCTGTGGCCGTCCAGGTGTCCCCAGCTGTGGCCGTCCAGGTGTCCCCAGCTGTGACCTTCCAGGCGTCCCCAGCTGTGACTGCCCAGGGGTCCCCAGCTGTGACCGTCCAGGCGTCCCCAGCTGTGACTTTTCGGGTGTCTGCAGTGTATCCTCACCACTGGACCCTCCCACATCCCAAACCCAGAAGCAGCTCCAGCCAACACAGCAGAAGGCCTTGCTCCCAGTGCCTGACCCTGGGGTCTGGCCCCTGGCTGGGGGCCCCACTGGACCAAGCCCGAGTCTGTTCCTCGGCCAGCAGGGAAGGCTGTCCTGAACCACTCTACCTTCAGGGAACGTCTGCCTCATGTGTGATGGCCATGTGTGCAATGACCGTCCAGACGAGGAACCACAGGACCCCAAGCCTCCAGGCTCTGAGCCCCAAAGGCGTCACTCACCTACCTCTCTGAGCCCTACCAGTCCCTAAAGACAGGGGGCTGGGACGATAGCCCACCTCTGTACAGGCGATGCTCAGCCCCATGTGCACGGAACTGTCTGCCTCCCCACTTCCCAGCCCCACTGCAGAGCAGTAACTTCAACCCATGGTACTAACTTGTGGGAAAGACGTTAAAACCCAGGCCTCTGGCTCCCCGAGGGGCTAGGCAGGGGCGGCCCCTTCCCCCTTACCTCTGCCCAGGCCCCCCTACCTTAACCAGCCCTGGCCAGACAGGGCTGGGGAGGCTGCCTACCTGGCCTTCTGCGTCCGGTTCCCAGCCAAGGCGGGGAAGCTGGCGCTGGCATTGGGGAAGGGGGCCTCGGAGGAGGTGTTGGCCAGCCTGTCGCTGCTCAGCTCCAGGTAGGACCCGTTGAGCAGGTAAGCCCCGGCCCCCTCGCTTTCCTCGTAGTCCAGATAGAGGCTCTCGGCCGGGGAGCCCCTCGGGGCGCCCTGGGAGAAGATGCTGTTGACGGTCTCATTGAGGGGGAGCTCCCTGGAGTCGGAGCCTGCGCCCAGCAGCTGATCGGAGATGGCGTTGGCCGAGAGCAGCTCCTGGGAGGCGAAACGGGTGTCGGCCTCTCGGTCATCTGGGTCTCCCACCAGAGCCGTCCAGGTGGCGTTACCGTCTGCAGGGGAGATGAGTGCTCAACCTCCCGTGACTCCTCGTGTGGGGCAAGGGTTGCCCTGGTGGTGGGGGAGGGGGGGCATGGGTAGTACAGATCTGGGTGGGGGGGAGGGGGGCAGGGCTGCCGCAAAGACCCAATCCAGGAAGCACCCAGAGGCAGGTTTCCACCCAGTAAGAGGACGCAAATCGTCCTGCAAAGGCCCGCAAGCCAATCCAGACAAGCTCTCATTGGGGAACCTGCCTGAGCTCAGCAGGGGCGTCAAATAGGGCCTCCCCAAATGCATGCCTGCTCCGCAGCCACAGAATGTGAGCTTCTGTGGAAATGAGGTCTCCACAGACTACACAGCTCCAGAGCAGATTGCTAGAGGCTTAGAGTGGGTTCTGACTGTAATGCCCCGTCCTTGGGAGAACACAGGGAGACACACGGACACAGAGGGGAAGCCAGCTGAAGAGTCTGTGCGCTTCTGTGGCTTTACGGCCCCAGCTTGCGGTCGGCTGCCACCGCAGCCCCAGGGGACTAACAGCTTCCGAAGTGTTTTCTACCTGAGGACTCCGAGGGTCTCGGAAACGTGCCCCTAAATTAACAAGTGCATTCTTCTCAAGCTTGATCCACCCTCCGCCCTCGGCAGGAGTGAAGGTCATGGCCAGCCCCCTGCACCCTCAGGAGCACAGCCCAGCTGCCAGCCTGGGGCTCAGGGACCCCTGTCCATCCCCCATGTCTCCCCCTGTGCTTCCTGCCACTTCCCCTGGAAAGCGCCCCATGCAGGTCCCCTGCCTGCCCCAAGCCCTCCCCGGCTCACCCTTAACTCACTCCTGGGCCCTCATTTCAGGGGTCCCCCCCGCCAAGGGCTCAAGGTCCTCCCTGTACCCCTCAGCTGCCCATCACTCCCTTCCAGAGCTCTCGCCACACCTTGCTGCATTGTCTGTCTGTCTGTCTCCACCGAGTGGTCAAGAGCACAGGCTATAGGGTCAGACTCTCTGGGATTTGCCCCCAGTAGATGGGGACAGTGTGACTTGGGCAAGACCCCTCCCTAGGACTCAGTGCCCCCTTCCGTCAAGTGGAGATAGCCTTACCCACCTCGAAGAAGGTGTGTGGAGGGGACACAGCTGCCCCGCAGCCCGCACGTGACCGGCGCCGCCGCCACCCTCTTCTGCGGGCTACAGGCTCTTTAGACCCTCCGCCCGAGGGCCCTCTCCCTAGGAGCACCCCCCGCCCCGCCCCTCCTCCTGGTTACCTCGGAAGCCCTTGCCCCTGGGGGGCCCCTCGCAGGCCCTGCCGCTGGCCTGCGCGCACACCTCGTTGGTCTCCTGGCCTCTGCTCAGACCCAGCTCGATCCCCGGGCCCCGGTGGCCAAACAGGCGGTTGTCCAGGCCCAGCCGCTCCGAGGAGGCCTGGCCGAAGAGGGAGGCGTTGTGCTGCAGGAAGCCCGCCAGCCCGGCCCCGTCCAGCTCCTGGCTCTCGGCGCTGTCGGAGGTGGGATCCGAGAAGCTGTAGTAGATGGGCTGGAGGCGGTGGGCGTGCGGCGGCTGCAGCAGCGTGTACTCGAAGGTGATGGAGGGGCTCTTGCCATTCTGATTCCACACCTAGGGGGGCAGGAGAAGAAGTGGGACCCTGGCCCCTCCCCACCCCAGCCCCTTCCCCATCAGCCTGGAGCGGCTGCTCAGGCCACCGAGCACGAGCCCCTTGAGGACAGGAGACTCTGGTCCCAGAGCTGCGGGAGGGTTCCCTGCCACACACAGGCCCACAGCTGAGTCCTTCCCGGGGACTCCTCCTTGCCTGGAGGAAGCTGCCTCACCCGCCCAAGGCTATACTTAGCGCCACGGGCAGCCCGTGTCCAAAGACCCGTGAACACAGCCCGGGACCAGCAGACAAAGCCCAGACACGAGAAGTCAAGGGCGCTCGGGCAGCAGAGAGTGTTTGAAAGGTAATGAAGCCAGTGAAAACCCAGCCTGCGTTTCACCGTCACCACGTGCCGGCAAGTCCTAAGCAGTAAGACTGGACTGTCCCCACCACCTCACCCCTGGCCGTGTGGGAAGGGCCAAGGCCCAGGCCCCTGAGGGCCCCCCAGCATCACAGCTGGTGGGGGATGTGCTGAGGCTTCTGTTGAGACCGAATCATCGCCAGCGTCTCCCCGGCCTATCCAGCTCCCGTCCCCACCCCCCCGCCGAGGGCTCTCCTGGTCTAAGTCAGCTGGTGTCAGAAGCCCCAGGAAGTGGGCTCTCAAATAGGAATTTAGTGTGGGGTTCCCTGTCAGCAGGGGTGATTCCCTGGCAGTGCACAGACCCCTGAGATACCCCCCACATGGCGGGCTTTGGGTGCCATGTCTCAAGAGTTGGGAGCTGGCTGGAGAAGAGATAAGGGTCTATGGAGAAAGACAGTGGAAGGCTAGGGTGACGTCACCACCTAACCTGCAACCTAAGGCCGAGCCAGAGGGCCTCCTCGGTGTCGCACGGAGACACGCACGTCCCCCGGCAGGACTAGAAAGTGTCCCGGAGGCCAGAGAACCAGGCTGGCTTCTCCACCTCACCAAGAGCCCGACCCGGGGAAGACTTGGAGCCTGGGGATCTGAGTGAATCTGCTTGAAAATTTTGAAATCTCAGATTCCCCTGAATCTTGGGGCCTGGAAAGTGGTCATTCCACCCCGTGGCAGCCAGCCCCCGGCCCTCGCCGGAAGACGGCACAGAGGTCTCTGCCTTCAAAACCCCGCCAGCCTTCCTCAGGGCCATGCCCGCCTCCTCCCTGGACCACCCAGCCGGGGGCTCATGCTCAGACCCCTTTTCACCTGCTCAGGGCAGCCATGGGGCTGCTCAGGGGAGAAGGGGCAATCCGTGACAGGCCTTTGGGACCAGCCGCGGGGGGCAGCAGAAGCTGAGTCTGTATGAGGCCTTAGGAGGAGTCTCAGGAGGAGGAGTCTCCCAGGGGAGCCCTCGTTCAGGATGAGGGAGGAGCCACATAGGCAAGAAAACCCCAGGAGGAGGGAGGCCAACACTGACGGAGCGATCCACACTGGGACCGTCGCAGCAGACGGCAGAAGAGTGAGCGCCGGGCGACCGTTTTCTGTAGGGTCACCTGGAGGACACGCCGTCCGCCGCAGTGAAAGAAGTGTGACGGCGAGGAGCCACCAGCGCCACTCAGAGGGACCCCGGAGGGCTGGTGTTGGGGGTCCTCGTGGGCCAGGGCTGGTGGTGAGAGATGCTGTTATGTCTGCTCTCCAGGACAGTCACAGCAAGGGGGCTCAAGTACCATGATGAGCCGGAAGGTTGACACCGTAGCCAGGGACACATGTGGATACAGCTGATAGAACAAAGAACACCCTGGGGACAGATGCGTGGGCCCAGAAAGGCGCTTCTCCATCCATCCAACCAGAAGAAATCGAGGGTGGATACGCACGAGGCAGAGGCAGCTGCCGCACGAAAGCACCCGTCCCTGCTCTATTTCCTGGACCACTTTTTAGACCCAGAATCCACTGAAGGATGGAACAGCCAAGTCCCCAGGAAGAAGGCTACCCCAGTTCTTCCCCACAAAAACTCACAGCTATTTACGTGGTGAACTGCTCAGTGGAGAAACAGGTAGACACCGTGGGACCTGGGTCCACGTGGTCCTCGTTGACCAGGAACCCAAAGCATCATTATTACCTCCCGTTACTGTGAGAACACGTGGGCAACAGGTAATGGCCCCAAGATGACCCTGGTCTCATCCAGAGTCCGTCCGCTGCATCCAAGGCTCACTCAGCCCCCAGATGCATAATTGGGAGCTGGCAGAACTCTCATGTTGGCTCCCTGACCTGGGAGGGAGTAGCTATACCATAGTTGGGAAGCCTGTGAACCTGAGTCCCAACCTCCTCCAAGAGGGTAAATCAGAAACCACATTGCATCCTTGGGGAAAACAGAGAGATCGGTGCTGCTCAAAGACCTCAAGGATGCGTGGGTGCTGACCCCATCATAGCCCCCATTTAATTCAACAGTTTGACCCCAACAGAAGCAAGACAGAGCCAGGAGGGTGACGGAGGACAGCCCAGCAATAGCCTCAGCTGCAGCTCTGGGGCCGACATGGCACCTCTTCTAGAGCAGATTAATGTGCCCTCTAGCTGACCGTGTGGCCCGTCCTCCTGGCACATTCTCGCCTGCCCCTTCGGGAAGGAGGAGCAGAAGAGAGCTGTTCCACATGTTGGTGGCTCTGCCCCAGGGCCTCCCTGACTCACCCACTCCCTGTCACGACACAGGACACAGGGGTCTGAACCATTCCACTCTACGTGACCTTTGTCCTCTAGACTAACGACATCCTGCTTATCAGATGAGCGGGAAGGGGTGCTGGAGGCCTTGGTAAGACACAGGTACTCCAGATGCTTGGAGATTAACCCCTGGGAAGACTGGCCCCAAGGAGTGAAAATCTCCGGGTCCAGTCATCAAGGGCAGGAAAGGACCTCTCCTTGAAAATAAAAGGAAAATGATCACTTTCTCACACTTCCCCATCATGAAGAATTTTGGACACAAAGTATTCCGCGTGTGGGAGAACTGGTCCAATCCATACACTGAGGACCTGCTTTGAGTGGGGTCCTGAGGGGAACAGGCTCTGCAGGAGGTCCAGGTGGTGGCACATACATCTGCCACCTGGGCCATAGTGCCCAGCAGCCCTTTACAGTAACGGAGTAGCCTGGTGGAGAAAGATGGACTGCGGAGTTCCTGCCAAGCTCAGCTGAGAAAA
Source organism: Ovis aries (assembly GCF_016772045.2). Lineage (NCBI taxonomy): Eukaryota > Metazoa > Chordata > Mammalia > Artiodactyla > Bovidae > Ovis > Ovis aries. Next base: position 2,522,634 of record NC_056056.1, read on the forward strand.
TGGTAATGCAGACCCTAGCGTTCTAGAGAAAGGCCATCCCACCTAAAAGAAACAGATGTGCTTTGGGAAAAGCTCCTGGCAGGCTCCGAGGCCCTTTGACCATAGGCCAGCAAGTGACCAGAGCTGGACAACATAACACGAGGCCCCTCAGCTCTGTTAAGTTCTGGGCTTGGGAGGGCCCAGCAGCAGTCCAGGGCTAGAGGGACGGAAAGCTGGTCAGCAGGTGACCCAGCTGCCATCATCCACGACTCTTGCGCCAGCACCCTCTCTTAGCTCACAGCTATGGCCGCGTAGGGTGCCCTTCTGATGAAGTCAGAGAGGAGGACAATGGCCAAACTTGACACAAAATCAGGTCAGCTTGGTCTGGGGGTGCAAGCTGAAAATGAGCTCTGCTCCGGAGTGACCCTGAAAAGTCGCTGTGAAAGAAAACCCTCCCAGCAAGCTTCAGGCAGTACATGAAAGGCTGTCACCCGGTTTGTAAGGAAGGCAGGGTGGCCCTAGGTAAGAATAAATGCTGACTCATGGACAGTGCAATTGGCCTGGCTGGTTGGTCAGGCGCCTGGATGGAAAAGATTTTAAGATCCGGGAGGAGGTGGTCTAGAGAAGGCACGCGCGGGTGGGTTCAGGGAAGAGGGTCTCTGGTTCATCTGTTAGTCTCCTCAGTGCAGCCCCCGCCCCGGGAGGGCCCAAAGCAACCAGGCAAGAGACAGAAGAGGTTTGCTGGCTGACACGGGCCAGCCTCTGGCATCAGCCAGGCGGGCGGGCTCCATTCCCAGCATCTCCCTCAGTGTCTGTGAAGGCCGGCAGGCCTCCGAGAGCCTCAGAACTGCCTCTGAGCAGCCCCTGATCTCACTGACAGTTCTGCTACGCTTCCAGAGCCGGGCACGAGGCGGCAGTGACCTGCATTTCCTGACGGGAGCCCTGGGGAGAGTCCTGGCAAGCTGGGCCCCTCTGCTCCGGCCCCCACCCCACCCCCAGGAGCCGTAAGCAACCCGGGGCCGGCGTCCGGGGATGGCTGTGACAAGCTCTGCCACGTCCTCGGCACTGAGGGTCCATGCAGTCGGGAGTAGGGAACTCCATGGGGGGCTCCAATCCCCAACTGTGGAGTGGAGTGGGATCCTGCACCCCCGCACCCCATCAGCCTTCTGCCCTCAGCCCCCCGCGCAGGTCCTGGGGGCCCCTGCTGTGCGCACCCTCCAGGGGAGCTAACCTAGAAGCGGGGAAGGAGGAGGCGGGGAGGGGAGGGAGGACCACACAGGTGAGAGGGTGAGCAAGCGAACAGCCAGTGAATTCATGAGTCACTGGGAGGCCAGAGAAGGAACTCAAATCTGAGTGAGGGCTGGGATGAGGGCGTGAATCAGCAAGTGGCCGGGGAGCGAAGGAACCACGCCAGGTGCGTGGGGGCGGAGGCCCGGGAGTGCCCGCCTGCGGCGGCCCACGCACCATGACGTTCAGGCCCTGGTTGGTGGGCCCCTGGGCCACGATGTACTCGATGCCCGTCTCGTACACGTCCATGGGCCGCCGGTACTTGACCACGGTGCCGGCGATGTTGAAGTTCTTGGGGCTGTCTACCTTGAAGTTGCCGTTGAAGAAGAAGTAGCCGGCTTCATCTGCAAGAGCTGAAAGGCCACAGCTGCCCAGTCACGCGTGCCGGGGTCGGGGTGGGGGAGGGGGCTGAAGGGCAGGGGGCAGTGGGACCCCACGCTCGGGCTCTCTGGTTAGCCTGGCCGTGTGACCCTCCCCAAACCCTCAAAGCCGGGAACCTCCATGTGGTGTGGGAGTGGCAGGCTCCGTCTGCCAGAGCATGTGGCCCTGGCCGGGGAGACGTGAGTCCTCATTCCTAACCAGCCTAAAATAAACAAGGGCTTGTCTAGATGACCCAAGGATGGCTGGCCCGCGGCCCGCTTGGTCCTGCCATTCTAGTGGCCTCGGAAGGGCCCAGGCTGCAGGGCGATGAGGAGCGTCAGGACCAAGCAGCCAGGTCTAGACACGCGCTAGACCACAGGAGTCACCCAGGTTGGGACCAGGCCGCCCAGCCCGGCTCTGCTAGAGAGTCCCCGTGAGTTCGGGGGACTCGCCACTCTCAGCTTCCCGCCCCAGTGGGGTCCAAGCTGAGAGACACTGCAGCCCTGTCCCAGCGCCCCCCGTAGGCCCTACCAGACCACCCCAAGCTGACCAGCCTGGTGCTCTTGCTGGGAGCATGACACTCTGCCAGGCTGGGAGACCTGGCTGCCCCTTCTCCCGGGCAGGGCTCCCAGTCAGCCTCTCTCTGAGGCAGGGTGTGGTGGACACTTGGAACTGAGGACCTTGGAAGGACGTCTGCTCCCGGAACTGGAAACCCTCCCCCTCAAACACCCCTGGCAACAGGCTAGAACATCTGCCCAGAGCCGGGAGCTGGCCCTCCCCAGGGGCCTCAGGGCTGGCAGGGGTGGGGGGCTCCACCTCGGGGACAGCATCTCTTCCAAAGGGTGTCCTTAGAGCCCGTTCCAGGAACTGGCCTGAAGGCAGGGAAGAGCTTAGCTTCCAAAGCTCCTGATGCAACACGCACAGCGGAGCCCGGCAGTTAATTTATTATCAGACAGACACAGCGAGCAGCCTCCGCCTGCTGGAAGAGCACCCTCCGTGCAGCACCGTCAAAAATAACGGGGACAAGAGCATGGGCCGGGCGAGGGGACCTGAGGGGCCGGGCTCACGCATGGGGCTAGATCCCCGGCCCGCGTCCAAAACCCGCTTCCTGACAGTGATGACCTTCCTTCCTGCGGCTTCCCCGGCGCTCTGGGCCGCCCTCAGTATTTCCACGCGTCTGTTTCAAGAACGGTGTCTTTGCAGCCAGCTCTGGGAACACGGTGTTTCCTGGCCTCGCCGCCCTCCCCCGCAGGCCACAGAGCAACCGGCCTGGCAGAGGCCAGGCTCCTGCTCGGGTCCGGGGCTGGGGCCTGGAACCTGCAGACCTGCCGGGTCAGCGGCTGGTGCTCAGGGGCCCAGACGCTGGGGCTGACAGCCTGTGCAGGGTTCAACCCGGGGACCTTTAGCAAACACCCCACCCCCATGCCAGCACCCCCCAGGAAGGGTGGCTGCACCCCACTAGCCCTGGCCCCCAAGAAGATGCCTTGAGAGGCAGGGAGGTGCCTCAGGCTTCAGGGACAGCTGGCCTGCCTGGCAGAGGTCAGCTCCCAGTTGTCAATACCTGTCCTCCTCGGCCAGAAGGGGCTCCCCAGGGGTACAGACAAGGTGCATGGCCCCACCAACCTCCAGCCGCACAGGGAGGCCTTCCTGACACCGTCCCCCAGGTGGGCCTCACTGCCTCGGCCACCACGCAATGCACTCCAGAGTCCTCAGGTCAGAGACTCCAGCTGAACCCGGCTTCCCACCAGAATGGCCAGGGGCCAGAACATCAACTCTGGGCCCCAGATGGGAGCTTGCATCCCACCCCTGCTTCTTGTCACCCTTGGTTTCCAACTGGCTACCCACTTCCATCTTGCTCTGCCCCAACTTTCTCACCCCCGACTGTCAGTCCTCAGACCCTGGGGCAGGATGAGGGCCAGGGATGCCACCTCCAGCACCTCCAGGTTTCTCTGTGCCTGGCCCCCCAGGGATGGGGCGCTCACGACCTGAGTCACAGCCCCCTCTTGTGTCAAGCTGCCCCGAGTGTGAGGTCTTTCCACACCTGGGATGAGGTCAGCCTCCCGATGGCCCCCTCACCCTCACCCCATGCACAGACACTCACACCCAGGCAGAGCTGTGGCTTCCAGGACCACCCTCCCTGCAAGGTCAGGTGCTCCCCATTCACCCGCAGCCCGTACATCTCACCCCGTGTAAATCTGCAGCCCTGCGAGCCGCCCGGGCCCCACATACACACCCAGCACGTCCGCAGACTTCTTCCGCTCCACGATCTGGATGTCTCGGGCGCCAGCTGGGATGTGGGTCACCAGAGAGTAACCTGGGGGAGGGGACAGTGGTGAGCGGCGGGTCAGCTGTGACCGGCGCCTCTCGAGAGGAAAGGCAGCTCTGGATGGCGGTCACCACCCTCTTGAGCTCCTGGAAGGCAAGAGGCAGTGTCTCAGGGCAGCCCTGTCCCCACCCAATAGCTGCACCCAGGCCCCCAAGGGGCGAGTGCACGGCACTGTAGGAACTACCTGTGAGTCTGGAAAGCAGACTGGCCGCTCCGGCACGGCCTGTGCGGTACCAGATTCCAAGACACTTTCCTATTGAGGCCGTGGGTGCCGCTCCCAAGTACCTGCCCTGCTCCTCCCGAGGGACACCACAGGCCACGGGGGTCATAGATCGGCCAGAGTGAAACGTCCTGGGCCTGCTCCGCTGCTGTCACCAAGGTGGCCCTTGGCAAGCTGCTGGAGCCTCGGGCCTCCGTGCTCTCATCCACACACAGGGATGATGGCCCCCACGCTTGGTGATGGAGGAGATTCTGGGTAGCTCAGAGTCTGGCCCTGGGGACGCTCTCATTATTATTATTTTAAAAATCCACACTGTCATAACATCGCATTTATTTTACAGGCTTGCTACATCACAAAGGTGAGGAAGTACACAGCCCCAGGTCGGGGCCTGGGCCTGGGGCCCAGGTCCCAGCAGGTGAGGAGGCAGCCACGGAGATTCCCACAGAGCCCCCTACAAAGGGACCAAGGGTCTTGGGGGCAGGGTCTGAGGAAGGGACGGTGCTGCTGGAAGGTGGTAGAGGGTTCGCTGGGGAGAAGGAGGGGAGATTTTTAAAGTCTTAAGAATGAAAAGCCTTCCAGGAGAAGATGGTGAGAAGGTTCTAGAATCAGGTTTGCTGGAGCCGACCCTCAGGTCACCTGAGGAACATGTGGGCCCACCTGGCAGATGAGACGCTTCTACAGGCTGCTCCCCTTTGCAGGCATCTGAAGACCCTGAGCTTGTCCTTCCAGCCAGCAGGGTGCCCCTAAATGCTTAACCACCAGCTCTCTTGGTGGGAGGGCGGGTGCTGTGACCTGCAGTACTGGCTTATTCCCGGGGTGCAAACACTTCCTGTCACAGTGACCAATTTCAAACAGCCAACCGGTGTCGCTGGGTACAGGGTTGGGAAAAGGGACAGAGTCATTTATCTTCTGCCCTAGTATTTCCCGCTGACAGACACAACAATAATTCTAGAGGTTAAATGATTGGGAAGTGAGGACCGTGCTTGTTGTTGTTCAGAAGCTCGGTCGTGTCTGACTCTTTGCAACGCCATGGACTGCAGCACGCCAGGCCTCCCTGTCCTTCACCATCTCCTGGAGTTTGCTTAAATTCACGTCCACTGAGTCAGTGACACCACCCAACCATCTCATCCTCTGCTGTCGCCTTTTCCCCGACCCTCAATCTTTCCCAGCATCAGGGTCTTTTTCCAATGAGTTGGCTTTTTGCATCAGGAGGCCAACGTATTGGAGCTTCAGCTACAGCACCAGTCCTGCAGTGAATACTTAGGGATGATTTTCTTTAGGATTAACTGGTTGACTTTGCTTAAATATCACTTATTTAAATGAAGGTTTGTGCACAGTTGCTTAGTCGTGTCTGACTCTTTGTGACCCCGTGGACTGTAGCCCACCAGGCTCCTCTGTCCATGGGATTCTCCAGGCAAGAGCACTGGAGTGGGTGGCCCATTGAAGGTCCACATATCAGTTCAGTCAGTTCAGTCACTCAGTCATGTCTGACTCTTTGTGACCACATGGACTGCAGCAGGCCAGGCCTCCCTGTCCATCACCAACTCCCAGAGTTTACTCAGACTCATGTCCATCGAGTCAGTGATGCCATCCAACCATCTCATCCTCTGTCATCCCCTTCCCCTCCTGCCTTCAGTCTTTCCCAGCAACAGTCTTTTCCACTGAGTCAGCTCTTTGCATGAGGTGGCCAAAGTATTGGAGTTTCAGCTTCATCATCAGTCCTTCCAATTAATATTCAGGACTGATCTCCTTTAGGATGGACGGGTTGGATCTCCTTGCAGTCCAAGGGACAAAGAGTCTTCTCCAACACCACAGTTCAAAAGCATCAATTCTTCGGCGCTCAGCTTTCTCTATAGTCTAGCTCTCACATCCATACATGACCACAGGAAAAACCATAGCCTTGACTAGACAGACCTTTGTTGGCAAAGTAATGTCTCTGCTTTTGAATATGCTATCTAGGTTGGTCATAACTTTTCTTGTCTTTTAATTTCATGGCTGCAGTCACCATCTGCAGTGACTTTGGAGCCCAAAAAATAAAGTCTGCCACTGTTTCCACTGCCTCCCCAGCTATTTGCCATTAAGTGATGGGACTGGATGCCATGATCTTAGTTTACGTATACTCATTTTTTAATTAGCAACCAGCTCACAAGCTTCTTCACCGTGGTTACCATGGTTACCATGCACAGGTCTACCAGGGGACCACGTGGGTCAGTGCTTAGGACCTCAGACCCGTGATCAGGCTCTCTGGGTTCAGACCCAGCTCTGCCTCTTTTGGCTGTGTGGCCTTAACCTAGTCTCTTAACCTCTGTTTCCACGTCTGTAACACAACAGCAGCAGTAGGCCCTGCCCAGAGGAGACGCCGTGAGGCGGGAGCAGGCTAAGCTTGCTGCGTGTGGCTCTGTGCACAGAAGGCACTCGGTAAAATTGGGTGGGACTGGTTCCGTGTCAGCCCCCAGGCCCCCAAGCTGAGAGCTCCGTGCAGGCATGGGCCCACGTACCCTGCAGCTCCTGGCACACAGGCGGTGCTCAGAAAGAGACACATTGCCTGAATGCTCCCTCTGCTGTGTCCACACCCCAGGACCTGGCAGAAGGTCCTGAAGGCAGGTGTGTGCAAGGAAGGCAGGAAGCACACAGTGTCTTTGCCCACACTCCTTCCAAAGTGAGCCCTGCAAATGAAGTTGCCTCTGCCCACTGTACCTGTCAAGCGTTATTCAGAGCCCTGTCCAGCTGGGCCTCCGCTAAGACACTCCTCCTTTTCTTACCCTGACCCTCCTCAGTCGGCGTGTTCATCCCTGGGTCCCACGTCCAGGCTCTAACACTAACTCCAAAATTATCCCTCTGCTCTACCTCCAGGAGCAGTGCAGTCCCAACAGCCAAGCCCTCGGGTGCTCTCCAGGGTTGGTTCCATCCAGACATGCCTGGCCTCCATGGGGGACTTCAAGTAGGCAATTCCCACCCTGCGCCTCAGTTTCCTCATCTGCTAAATGGGTTTAGAGCTGCCCTGCTTCTCCCACAGTCCAGCGGCTGTGATAACCCAGTTTAATCCCACTGCATTAATCGAGACCCAAGAATGCCTCCCATTTAACCCCGAGTATTATAAGTAACATCTCTCCAAAATCGTCAAGTCCCAGCACACGCACAGACGCCCTGTTGGCCCAGCCCCCAGAGGTGGATGCTCCTGTGAGGCCACTGACAAGCCACGGCCCGGGAAAGAGAGGGGCCGGCTCTGCGCTGGGTCGGCCGGGGCCGGTGGGACCCAGCACGTCCCTTCAGCCCTGGAGACCTGGGTCTGAGAGCTCAGGCCCCGGAATCCACGTGCCCAGGCCCCACCCTCAGGTCAGCAGCGAGGACCGACCGTGTGCCTCAGTTTCCCCCTGCTACAAGCGGGGCTAATACCTCCCTGTCGGCTGTGTTGAGTTGCAGGTGGTACCCCAGACCCATGCACACTAGGGCACCTGGGATCTAGGGGTGCGAACACAGAGCTGCTCTCAGTCCTGTCCCCAAGGGGTCCTTCCAGAGCTGCTGGGCCAGCCCCACTGGGCCTGGGCAGAGGATCGAGGGAGCCAGGAGGGGAAGGACCCTGCATGGTCACTCGGCGGCCGGAGGCAGGCTGCCCCAGGCCCTGGACCCCGGGCGCCCGAGGCTCTTACCCAGGTGGGTGTTCCCTTTGCGGTAGTTGCCCGTCACGTGGGTGCAGCTGCTCCCGTCGCCCTGGCAGACGCCACACTTGTCCAGTGTGTGGGTGGAGAAGAGCACCCCGTCACAGCCGATGGGCTGCAGAAAGGGAGGCGGAGAGGCTGCTGGGAGGGCGCCGAGGCGAGACCCCGGGGCCGCCACCGCCTCGGGGGACGGGGTGGGCGGCGGGCGCGAGGGGACCAGTGGGTGCTTGTGCTACAGTGTTGAACAACCTCACATTTTCCAGACACGCAGACCCCTCGCAGGTCGGCGAGCTTGCAGGACGTGCCGTCGCGGGCGGGCACCATGAGCTGCCGCTGGCCGTCCACGGTGGTGCAGTGCAGATCACACGGCTTGCTGGAGATGTGCACGTAGTCGTCTGTGGGGAGACGGGGGTCTCAGGGCGCTGCAGAGCCGGAGTCGGGGACATCTCTCGCCCCCCCGCCCGACGGAGACAGTCCTCTGTCCATGGCACAGATGGAGGCACTGACACCTGGATAGTGGAAGGGACCTTGCCCAGGGCCTCAGCGGTAGGAATGGGGACCGAGGTGCACACGATCTGGCCCAGACAGGCTCTCAGAGACCAGCCTCTGCTGCGCTGTGAGTAGTGGGCAGCGTCCCCTCTGCAGGAGGTCTGAGCCGACTTGGTGGCCCCGGGGCTGCCAGTCCTGGGGACCCTGCACCTCCTCCGTGAGCAGGAGAACCCAAGTCCTGTACACTGTTGCCTGAACTACTGGGGACCTTCGACAAGACCCCCCCCTCCCTCCAGGCCTGTTTCCCCACCTGCCCACCCGCTGGACAAGGGCGCTCCCTCCCGTGGTCCCCAGGGGCGGCCGCAAGGGACAGAGCCTGGTGGAGCGGGCCCTGCTGCCCGGCCCAGGGCCGCGGTACCCGGATAGAGAGGCTTCCACTGGTGCGTGCGCCCGTTGTACACGCGGGAGTTGAAGGAGATGCACTGCTCCTCGCGGAAGCTCCTCCCGTCCGGCGGACACTCCTGGGAAGCAAGAGACAGGGAGGGAGGCTCCGGGAGGAACTCGGCCCGACAAAGGCATTTTTGTCCAGGCTGAGCAGGAAGTGGCTGCAGCCGGCACAGCCGTGCCAGGGCCGAGGCCCGCGGGGTGGCCTCTCCTCCCCGCTCTCAATCTGTCAGGCTCTCTGGAAGGAGGGCGGGGGCGCCAGGCCTCCAGGCCCATGTGTGCGGGCCCTCCCGCTGCTGCAGGCTGGACCCCATCACCCCCAGCCACCCTGGCCGTCTCCCCCGCTGCCCATGGAGCTGCGGGGACACCAGCCTGGCCTGTGCTCACCCTGCCTTCTGGGGAAAGGGGCCCATCTGCGTGTCTGCAGCCACAGCCACGGGGCCTGGGACATGGGCATTGACTGAATGGGCTTGACTTCGTGGAAGAGGAGCCCGAGGGGGCCAGAAGCCCAACTGGCCGAGTGTCCCTCCTGAACTCGAGTCTGGAGGGCAGCTGACCCACAAGGCTGACCCAGAAGCCAGGCTGCTCACTTCCGCTGACCCCTGAACCCCCCTTGTGCACACAGACACAAAGACACACACGGTCATCTCTCTGCCCCCCACCCCGCCCTGGGGGTGGGGTTCAGACTGGCTCGGGCCCCATCATTGTGAAATGTCTGGAGGCCAAGCCAGAGTGGCTGCCTCCAGCCAGCCTGGCCCGGCCACCTTGCTACAGAGAAGGCTCAGGGGCTGAGTGCGTGGGCATGGAGTGGGTACGCGGGAGCTGCAGCTGGAACGGGGCCACCTGCGACGTTAAGCCTCCCCGGGAACATGGTTCACCCTGGGTGCAGGGGGCGCAGGCGGCCAGAGGCCTCCAGCCCTGAGGTCACGTGAGAGCCCTGCCAGCAGAAGCGGGCCCTCGCCACTCAGGTGCCCGCAGCCCGTGGTGGGCACCAGGGGCTTGACTTGAGGCAGGCAGAGGGGTTCTGAGCCTGGGGCCCCCACCCCCACTTCTGTTCACTGGGATGCAGGGGGCAGGCCCAGGACAGAGTGTCCGCAGGGCTGGGGCCACAGGGAAGCCGCCTGGAGTCCTGCCTGGGAGGGGTTGGAGGGTGGCAGTGGTCCGGCCGTGCGGGCCTCACCTGCACTCTGCACAGCTGGTACCTCTTGGACGTGCCCGTGCAGGTCCGGTTCCCGGCGCCCGTGACAGACGTCTTCCTGGAGGGAGGACCCGGGCTGTGAGCTCAGGTCAGGAGTGGCCGGCTGCCATCCTGACCCTGCTCCCAGCCCTCCTCTGGACAGCGTGCCCCAGCCCCGACCCTCCGCGGGCTCCTCTGACCAAGGCCTCCTTCTGCCCCACTCCATCTCTGCTGCTCCAGCAGAGCCTGCTCCTGTCACAGGCACCCCCATAGTTTCAGGGTTCTTCTCAGCCTCTTCCTGGGGGAGGGGCGAGGTCCCGTTCATGTCTGAGTCCTCAGCACACAGTGCAAGGTCTTAGGCCACAGAATTAGTGATGGCAGAACAGCGTTCACCACGGGCCCAGCCCTCTGCACACACGCACACGCACACGCACACGTGAGCACACACACACATGCACGCACACGCACGCGCACGCCTGCACACACACGCACATACAGTCTCGCATCCTCAGAAACGTCAGGTGGGCTCGAGCATCATCTCCGCTCCACAAAGAGGCAACTGATACTCAGAGAGGTTAAGTGACTTCCCCAAGGTCACACAGCTAGGAAGCTGCAGAGGCAAGATGTGAACGCAGGTCTGGCCAGCAGTAACCGCTGCACTGTAGGCTTACCCCATGTTTATCCAACTTGGGTCTTCAGGAGAGAGAAGGCCAAGGCGGACCTGACCACTCCTTGAAAGAGCCCTAGGCAGGGTCTTCTTTTCCCAGTGCCCCAGAGAGGGATGAACCGCAGGACACCCTTGCCTGGGACCCGACAGAAGCTGCGTCCCCAAGGGAGGCCAATGAAAAGACTGACTGGCTCAGCTGGCCTGTGCAGCCTCAACCTGAAGGCTGCGTTCAGCCCGAGCCCCCCACCCAGCAGCTGCTGCCCACCTCCCCGCCCCCTCTGCAGTCCGGGCGGCCAGCCCCACGGGCCCCGCTCTCACACCAGCACCTCTGCTGTAGGCAGTGCCGCTCCTGGGACGTCACCCCGGCCCCGCAGCTGCGGGAACACGCCGTCCATTTGGTCCACTCTCCCCACCAGTAGGCGGTGGCATCGGGGCCCACCTCCAGGCTGTTGGACGTTGGGCTGTTGTCCTGGGTGAGAGGCCCCACGACGGTTAAAAGGAGGCTGGAGCACCTGGCCAGATGGGCCCGCCGACCCCGTGCCCTGGACGGGAGGACACAGCCCCCTGGGTGGGTTGCTCGAAGCCCCGGCTCAGACCTCCAGGGGGGTCTCCGAGGGACCTCCCAGAGAGCTGAGCACCTCAGATGCTGCCTGATCTTGAGATCTGGAACCTTCTGGGGGCTTGGTGGGATCGTAACGCCAAACCTAACCATCCTCCTTCGCTCCCAAGTGGCCTGCGGGAAGGTGCTGGCCAGCCTGGGTTCTGCAGGACCCAAACCCACCTGTCCACACACTACACCCCGGGTCTTTGCGCTGAAGGGGAGCACCCAGTCCCTGCAGCCCCCGGCCTGCCAAACCGGCAAGGACGCTGGAGTGGCCTGAGCCCCCCACCCACCCACCAGGGGCTGGCCTGACCGGCGTGTAAGGCGTGCTCCTGGGAGTGGAGGGTGCCCTGGGCCCCTGCCCCGCATCTTGCCACGTGGCTCTCAGCATCAGCCCATCTGGGTGAGGGCCTGTGCTCCCCACTCACCGTGGTCCCCGTGGACGATGCACTCCCAGTCACTAGGGCCACAGCCAGCAGGGCCCGGGCCCATCGTGAAGGCTGCCATCTGCCCTCCATCCTAGGAAGCAAGGCCACAGTCACTGCCAGGCCAGGCCCAGCTCCCCTCGCAGGCGGCCAGAGTCTGCTTCGGTGAAAAACCCCCTGGGGCCCACCCAGTGAGGCCTGAGATTATCTGGGATCTGTTGGTAGTGGCTGCCTGCCAGCCCTGTTGGGTGGGCTCCGTGAGTGATTGGAGATGTCTGCCGTGGGCTTGAGACCCTAGGATGGTGGTGTGCATGCTAAGCCCGGTCCACCGGATCTGAGGGCGTTTGGGGACACGGGCCAAGCTTTGCCTCGGAATACCTGAGCTCCTTGGAGGATGTCTGGGGAGAAACCCAGGGGCACAAATAGGCCCAGGCTTCACCCCCTGGATGAAGGAGCTAAGGATCAGTCTATTACCTCGGCCGCTGGACCTGGCCCAAGCAAGAGCACCCTTGGATTTTTGTCTGCTCAGCACTTGCTGACCTACATGGGAGAGCGATCCTTCCCACCAGCCATGTGGAGCTGCTGGAGAGGGTGTGGACGTGCAGACTCTGCCTGGCCCTCCCTGACAGCAGCTCCTTGCCTTGGAGGGACCCCAGACTCCGTAGAGCCCAGGCACCTCTGTCCCCTCCCTCCCCAAAAAAGACACTCAGCTTGCACCTCCAGGGCCTTGGCGTGAGGGTGACCCAGGGCCACCCTGGGGCTGTTTCCTTCCCAAGAAGTCCAGCACCCCCAGCCCAAAACACGACTTGACCTCCCTGCTACGGTTTAGTCACTCAGTCGTGTCCAACTCCTTGCAACCCCATGGACTGTAGCCCGCCAGGCTCCTCTGTCCATGGGATTTCCCAGGCAAGAATCCTGGCGTGGGCTGTCATCTCCTTCCCCAGGGGATCTTCCCGGACCCAGGATCGAACCCGCGTCTCCTGCACTGGCAGAAGGGTCCTTTACCACTGAACCACCAGGTAAGCCCATGCTTGGCCTCCCTGCCAGGGGTCAAATCAAGGGCTGCCTCCAGCCTCCTGGGCCCTCAGCCTCCCTTATCTGCCCCTGAGATAGGAGTACCAGCTGGGGGCCTGCAGTGACCTCTGGCCAGGGTCTGTCTCAGGTCCTGAGTGTCACTTGCCAGTGGGTTGGAGGAGTTTCGGAAACCCCCAAGCCCATCCTCCTCTAGCCCAGAACCAGAGAGGGGAGCCAGTTTGCCAAACCCACACAGCCATCTATGTGGCCAACTAGCCCCCAGACCCCAGGGCAAACAGAGATAAATTCCAGTGAAAGAAGGTAGAAGGCACCCGCCGCCCGATGCCTGCCAGGCCTGAAAACAGCTCCTCATCTGCCCCCTCTCCTCCTCCACCAAACCCTCACCTCCTCGTGGGCTCAAGCACCTGCAAATTACCAGGAGCTACGCCAATGCCAGCCTCGCACCCCAAGAATGTCTCCCTGCCCCAGACGCGGCAGCAGTCCACCCCGAAATTTGGAGCTGAGACCTTAAGATCCGCAACTCCCCAACCGCCTGCCTGCCTGCCCACTCACCACCCGGGGGCTGCCCCTCCCCCGCAGGCCCCCACTTGCACCCCCACCAGCCCCCTCTGCAAGCACGGACCCCCGTCGGCAGTACCATTGGCTCGTCTGTGGCCCCGGCTCCTGCCTGCAGGCTGAAGACAGGTGCTGAGCCGGCCGCACACTTGGTTTTCATTAAGGCTCCCAGACAGCCGTGGCTGCAGGCCAGGCCCGGCTCACGCGGGATCCAGCCCTCCCTGGGGTCCAAAAACAGCCACCACCGGCCAGCGGGAGAGGCTTGCCCTGCAAGTGAGGGCTTTGGGCTCGGGGAGGCTAGGAGCTGAGGGACCCCCACTCCCACTGCCCAGACCGGGCTCAGAGGGTCTGGACCCTCCCCAGGAGTCCCTGGTCCTGTTATATAACGGCTCCCCAAGGGGCCGGGGCTGACCTGCAGGCACTGGGGGCCGCACCTTCGTCCTGGGAGGGCAGCCGTGGGAAGGGAAGCGAGACGGCGGGGGAGGTGGCCTACCTGGCTGGGGCTCGGCAGGGTGTCCTCGCGGGGGAAGGGGCCGCGGTCGCGGGCAGGCTAGCCAGGTGCGCGGTGCAGGGGGAGGCTGGGACGCCGAGGGCCGTGGGCTGTGCCTCTCTCTGTCTGCTCCCCCGCCCCCTGGCCGCCTCCCTCCTCCACTTCAAAGCGCACCCACGAGAGGGGGTTCCCAGGGAGGCGCAGCCCAGCGGCGGCCGGGCGGGCGGGCGCGGCGGCCTTTATAGCTGTCAGGCAGACGGGGAGGAACTCACACTTCCCACCAGGCTGCTCCCCCGCCCGCCGCCCCGCCGGCCGGCCCGGCGCACACTTTAACCCGCTCCGCGCCTCTGGAGCACGGCCAGGCCGGCCCAGCTGCCTGCCGCCGCCGTGAGTGGAGAGGCCGCCGGCCCGGGGCCACCACGCGGGTCCGCGTGTCTGGGTAACCAGACGGAGTGGCCGCTGTCCCGGGGTCACAGGGGAGCTCGGTGCAGAGGGTGGGGGAGCAGAACTGAGCCCCAGGCTCGGTCCGTTGGATGCCTGCCTCCCTCGGGGGGCGGGGTATGTGTGGGGGTGCCGTCTCTGCCCCTCCCCAGAATGGATCCTAGGTGTGTGAGGCAGCCATCTGATGGCTGGTGCTTACAGATGGTGAGGCTGGGGTCTGGCGGGGCGGGGGGGACACCGGGCTCTGAGGTCACCCAGCCAGGCTTGGAGACATTTCTCCTGAGCAGCGGAGGGACTGACCGAGACCCGGCGCAGGCCCCAGCCAAGGGTCCGGGGACGGGACAGGAGGGCCCGCAGCCCGCGGACCAGACAGCTCGCACAGCCGGAGCCAGCGGCGGGGAGGAGCGCGGAGCTTCGCAGATGTTCACACCAGCTTGGCAGGGCACACGGCCTGGCTGGGCGCGCGCCAGCTGGGCAGCCCCTGGCAGGCCGGCGTGGGGCTCCAGCCTGCGTTCCTGCTGAGTCAGAGCGTGGAGCAGAGCACGGAGCCAGCAGCATGCACTCCAGCCGCACCCCCCTCCCTCCCCGGCACCCAGGGGGCACCCCAGACACTGCAAGTAGCCCCGGAAGCAGGCCAGGCCCCCGCCCCACACACCAGACCCTCCAGAGCCCGGCACACAGGGGCACCTCCACACACGGTGGGCGTGGAAGGGGGCGACCCCGGGCCACTGCAGCCATCCCCGGCCTCTGCGCTGCAGACGGCTCACAGCGGCGCCTGGAGAGCCCTCCCCCTCCTGCATCCTCCCTGCCGGAAGGAACTGCGGAGCTCCTCCAGGCTGAGAACCATTCCACCCCTGGGAAGCTCTGCCACCAGCAGGAGCGGGGGGGGGGGGGGAGGAGAGCCAGCAACCGCACCCGCCGCCCTGCCACCGTTGTCCCTCCTGCGTGAGTCCTTCCTGCCTGCAGAGAGCTAGGAGATCCCCATTTTATAGACGGGGAAACTGAGGCTCCGAGACTGCCCAGGGACGCCCAGGCTTGCACGTCTGGTAAGCAGCACAGCCCAGCCCCCTGGTGAGCACATCCCCGCCACAGCAGGCTCTTGGATCGCGTTCATCCTCTCCAGACTCTGGGGAGGCAGGTCTTATCCATCTCTGCTTCTCTTCCCCTGGGGCCCCTGTGATGTTCGGTGGAAACCAGGCCCACGCTGCCCCCTGTTGGCACACTGGATCACGGACACGATGGGACCTGCCACACAGCACTGGTGAGCATGCACACGCACACACGTGCACACACATGTACACGCGTGTACACGCGTGCACATGCGTGTACACCCATGCGTGCGCACACACACACAGGAGCACACACTCACCGACCCCCTCACAGACACCCTGCTGATCACTCTCGAATGCTGGGGCCTCTGCCCGCCCCACCCCGCCCCTCCAGCCGAGCACCAGGGCTCTGTGTCCCCAGTCAGAGTCCTAGCTCTCCGGACATAGCTGGATCCACGTCCAGCCAGAGACAGAGTGACTAATGGTTTCCCGTGGGAGGGACCCTACAGCCAGCCGGCGCAAACGCCCCAGCGCCTTCTCTTAGCCCAGTGGGACAGCGCCGGGAGGCAGGCTGACCCCCTGGCTCTGGGACCTCCAGCAGGTGTGTGACCTGGGCCAGCCCCCCATCCACCCCCACACCACCCTCTACCTCCAGGAGCTGGCTGGGGCTCCCCTTCCCGAAGGGACACCAGCCTTCCCCCAAACTCCAGACCCACAGGGAGCTCTGACCACGGCTTGGTCCACTGGTGGTCTGGGGGAAGGCCCGGGGCCCTGAAGACCCTAAGAATTGCGGGGGGTGGTTGGTGATAAAGAATCAAGCACAGCCAGGAAGCACAACCGAAGGCCTTGTCGTGTGCCCAGCACAGAGCTGCCATCAGTTCCGCAGAACCGGTTAGGCCGGGCTTCCTGGTCCTCACGTGCCCTCTGGGCCCACTTTGTGGGGCTGCAGCCAGACCTGGACGGCAGATCCAGAGGACCTAAGTGTCAGCGACCAGAACAGCAGCCCAGGCTCAGAAGAGGCCACGCCTGGGGTCCACGCTCTGCCATCACCGTTGCCAAGGGTTTAATCACATCTTCTTAGAGTTTGTGTTCTGGGGGTGACATCGCATGGGGCGATGGAGCCTCTGCTGTGGGACAGCCCACCCCCTGTACCTCTCAGGTCTGCCTCGTGCCCCCTGGGGAGCCAGGATCAGGCGGAGTCTCTGGTGGAGTCCCAAGCGCTCACACCACGACCTCCCCGGGCCCAGCGGAGCGCAACGTTAAGAGGGAGCGGCCCTGGAAGAAAGAGGAAGCTTTGACCTGCTGGTGAATGAGGGGCTGCCCATTTTGCATTGAGCCCCAGATCACCCTCCGCTCACCCTCCGCTCAGCCTCCCCTCACCTGGGGGCCCGGAATTGCCTTCCCCGCCCTGACAATGCCCAGGCTGCCTGGGGTGTCACAGAAAGAAGTGGCTCGGAGCCCCCATCTTGGTTCCTGCCAGCCCCTCCCTGGAGCCCTCGTTCACACCCATCTGGACGTTCCTGGCCCTCCAGATGATCTCCTGAGCACACCTCCTCCAGGAAGCCCGCCAGGCAGCAGCCCAGCGCTTTGATCTGGCTTCCCGACCCATGGCTGGGACTCACACGGCATCCCTAGCACCTACCAGGGCCCAGCATATAGAAGATGCTCAGCGCGTGGAAGGGCGGATTGTCTGGCAGCCCCTGTCGTTTGGGGTGAGGGGAGGTGTCCCTACCACTTTCTGTGCAGCCCGGCCTGGAGATGCTGTGAACACCTGTTTTTTTTTTTTTTTTTTTAGAGATATTTTGCCAGACCTGGATTTCTGAAGAGCTTGGAGACAGGAAAATGTGCACATTTCTGCGGGAAGGTGAGGTGAAGCGTGGAACAAGGCGGAAGGAGAGGAGCCTGCTCAGGGAAGGGACAGGTCAGGGAGGGAGAGGGGCAAAGTGGGCCAGGGGTGACCGGCTTGGCGGTCCTGGTGGTTGCACAGTCACGCTGGGAGCTGGGCCCTGTCCTGTACAGCCGAGTATCTAAAACAGAGCTCGGAAGGTGGGGGACCAGGGCCAGAGATCCTGCGAGGGGGTCCTCAACTCTGGTACCCAGAGGCCCGCCAACACGGTCTGAAGAGCCAGGACCCCCACCCTCCCCGGCCACGTCCTGCTGCCCACCCAGAGCCTGGAGCACCCTGGGCCACTTCTGACAGCGGAGCCCTTCTTCCCAATGGGGACTGAGCCACCGAGGGCCGCTGCGGCCAGTTTGGAAGTGGTGGGCCAGGACCGAAAGAGGCCCAGGCCCCAGCAGAGGCCCCAGTGGCCAACCTCACCCCCAGAGCTCCCCGCCCAGCCCAAGGCAGGCCCAGCTTTCTCTGCTCTCCCCGCTCCGGGAGGCCCCTCCTCCACAGACCACTGCGGCCAGCAGCGCACGCGTCCATCGCTCCGTCATGCCTGACTCTTCGCGACCCCACGGACTCTATCCCTACAGGTTCCTCTGTCCATAGGGTTCTCCAGGCGAGAATACTGGAGTGGGTTGCCGTGCCCTCCTCCAGAGGGTCTGTCCCCACCCAGGGATCGAACCCGGGTCTCCCACCTTGCAGGCGGATTCTTTGCCATCTGAGCCACCAGGGAGCCCCGGGGACCAGCAGGCTGGACCAGAGCTCTCCTCCTCCCTGCTTCCCAGCACTGCCGTTTTCCATTAGGCCAAGTCCTGACATTCAAGCGGGGACCTCTACGTGTAGGCCTCCTCGCTCTTAAAATTCACAAGAAAGAGGCACCCTTGTCCCCAGATCTGGAGGAAGGATGGGGTCCTGGGGGGCCCTGGCACAACTGGGACGTGAGCTCGCCACTGCAGCTCCAGGGACAGCCCACCGCCAGGCCAGGGGGGTGGGAGGGACCTGCGTCCTTGGGCTCCTGGATTACACAGCCCGCCCCGATATGTAGAGGTCCCCCAGGAAGGCCAGGTGCCCAGGAGCTCCGTCCCGTCTCAGCCTCACTCTCCCCTCTGCACAGAGAGGCAGGCCCAGGGTGCTGCCACAGTGGTGGGTGGGGCGCAGGGGACAACAAGCCTGTGTCCCCGTCCCGGCCCTGCTCCCGGCCCCCAGGTCCCTTGGACAGCTGTCTCCGTGCATGGATGCTAAGGCCCACCTTTCAGAAGAGGATCCCCTATAATGACCCGCATCGGCTCTTCGCTGCTTCTCAGGAACAGACGCACAGTGCTTCCTGGGCCAGCTGCTCCCGGAGCCAGCGCACCTGCCCAGGATCACAGAGACCCTGTGGGACAGTGGCGGGCGTCCCTTGCGTCTGTGAGGAGACTGAGGCTCTGGGGGCAGAGGGCACAGCAAGGCTGCTGAGCGAAGAGGGCAGAGCCCTCGCCTGGCTCACCCGGCAGCTGTGCAGGAGCTGGGGGCAGCGTGAGCTGCTCGCGTCCGGCCATTAGCTGGACACAGCGCTGGTTGTGGAGATCTGGGCTGGCACACCAGCCTGGGGGCCCCAACAAAGGGCTCAGGAGCATCAGTGCCCAGGAATGGGGCCGGAGGCGCCTCAGGGGATCCCTGCACCCAGAGCCAAGGCCTGCCGTGCTTGGGGGTGACCGGAGCTCCAGGCTGGGGCTTCAAAACATGGAGAACGCAAGTGCAGCAGCTGGCCCTGCTCTGCAGGCCCAGCCGGGCAGACAGGCAGCTGTCCGGGAGGCGGGAGCCGTGCGGCATTCCGGGCATTTCAGCACCTCTATAAAACCGGAGGGGAGGGGAGGGCGGGTCGGCTTCCCCTCCCTGCTCCCCAGGCTGGGCTGCCCGGTCAGGCGGCCCACCCCACCCAGACCCTGCTAGGTCTCACTGGCACCGGCACCATCTGCTGGGGACAGGGGGCATGCTGCCTGCAGTAGGGGTTGGGTGCCTTGGCCAGGAGCAATGCCAGCCTCCCTGCCTCTCTGAGCCTCAGTCTTCTCCTCTGTAAAGTGGGGAGAGAAAGAGACATCCAGCCGCTGACACAGCCCAGAGGGACAAAATAGGAAGAGAGCTTGGCAAGCGCCAGCGCTGAATGAATGTCTGTGTGCGTAAATGGTTTTCAAGATACACGGGGCAGCAGGGCTGAAACTGTGAGCGCTCCCCGCCCCATCTCCAGGGGTCAGGCAGGACAGAGAGCTACACTGTGAATTCAGAAGCAACCCCCGGGGGCAGACACCCTGGCAGGAGGATCCAGGCCTGCTTCCTGTGGGGTCTACGGTGACCCCAGCAAGAGCAGCTGACGGTGGGGTGGTGGGGGGCGTATCAGAGGCCAGCTGGCAGGCAGAGCCCCAGGCAGCGGGGCGGACGGGATGCCAGCTCACGTCTCTGCTGGCTCCGAGCCTGCCCAGGCTGAGCTGGGCTCCCAGCCCAGCTCCCTGCCCTGTGCCTTCAGGGGCAGTGCCACCCCCAAGCAACCAGCCTGCTTCTGCTGCTCTGCGCCCCCTCCCAGCTCCCCAGGCGGATCGCTGCCCTGGCACCAGTGAGAACGGAGGGTCATTCCAGTCCTGTTCAGAGCGTTCCCCCAGGCCGGCTGGTCTGTCTCCAGGCCACCAGGTCTCGGCCGGGAGCACACGCAGGCTGCACCCTGACCTCCGTTCTGCGCTCCACCCCCCTCCTTAGAGGCAGTGAGGGGGCGGTCCTCTGCCTCAGCCCCTCGCCCCAGCCTGGCCACCTGTCTCCCTTCTTCAGGGCGGGCCCCTCCTCAGCCCCCTTCCTCCTTAATCGCTACAACGCCCGTGCAGCTCCCCCGCACCCCCGGCCCCTCCCCCCTTCTCTTTTTCCCTTCCCCAGGCTCTCAGCCCTGGCCCTGGAGTTCACAGCTGCAAAAAAACACACACACACACTCATGCACAAAACCAGCTGTGGGATGTTTTCCCACTTCCGAGTGGGGGGTTGTGGCCCCAGAGAGCTCTGTCCTAGCACCTGACGTCCAATCCATGTCCTCACCGCACGATTTCTGCTCCTCCTGGAAGCCGGGGCTGGGGGCAGAGGTGGTGACCAGCTCACCGGGAGTCGCCTGCCTCTTACCCAGAGCCGCACGCACGCATGCATGGCAGGGCCTGGTTTTCCCATTTGGAGTGGCACAGGGCTACTAAGTGCCAGGCTGAAGCGCGCTGCCGCCCGCCTCTCCCAACTTTGATTCATTCTTTTCACAGAATCATTCATCCAGCCAGTGTCTGCTGACCACCCACCACGTGCCAGGCTCTGCCCGGGGCTTGGGCGGGGAACTGGCCAACCGAGCCCCGGGCACACAACCCAAGCAGCTCCCCACACACAACCCAAGCAGCTCCGTACAGAGGCGCGGATGCTCGGATGGGAGAGAGCAACGTGTTGGGGCCCAGTGCAGAGCACGTCGGCTTACCTGTGCCGGGTGGCGAGCCTTCCCCCCAGACGCAGAGGTGGAGGAAGGGTGCTCTTTCCAGGAAGGCAGGGAGGCCAGGAGGAGGTTCTGGGCGCACGAGGGCGGCTAGGGGTGCTGAGGGGAGATAGCTGGGCAGGGATGGCCTGGGTTCTCCTGGAGACGCTGGACTTCACACTGAGGGTGTGGGTGCCTAGGAAGAAGGCACATAGGCAGAAAAAGATGCGACCACATGTCCCAAGTAGGACTTTTCATTGCAGGCAGCAGAAACAGGCTCCAGCCAGCATACAACGAAACAGAGAGTTTTCTGGAAAGGGTGAGGGAGCTCCCAGGTGGAAGGAAAGGTGGGTCAAGCGCACCCCGAAGGCCAGGAACAAGCCGGCAGCCTCTGCTTGAGGCACCGACTGGCGAGCGTGGGCACCCCTCAGCCTTGCCCCTCCCCCCCCCACACTTTTCCCATTCTCCAAATTCCAATTCCCAGGAGAACAAACTCCAGAGCAGCCACCCAGTGACCACAGGAACAAGCCTTGTGACACCCGTGGGCGACTCCCAGGGCCGTTCCGGGGCTGTGAGAATGTGCCCGGCATGCGTCCGTTTATGCCGAGACAGGTGTCTCCAGGAGCCAGAGCAGAGGCTGCCTCTGCTGGGGACTGCAGGACGGCGCCGCAGTGAAGGGGGCGCGGAGCCGTCACATGCCCTTGGCAAATCCCACCAGGCTGCACGTTATGAGTCTGTGCGTCCTGCTGCAAGTGACATCCTTACACCTGGATGAAACTCAGAACGTGTAACGAAAGCAGTCCTTTTGCTGACAACAAATAAATCAACCCAGCAGTCCTTCCAGGGAAAGAGTCAGCCTGGGGAACTCACACAGAGTCACCCAGAGGTAACTTGGCCAGAGGATGGGGGGCCCTCTGCCAGGCAGCTCCCCCCAGGCCTCTTCAAAAAGGGAAGAGTATCTCCCGAAGGAACATTGAGAGGGCTGGCGGAGGCCTTGCCTCGGGGACCCTGATAGAGAAGTTCCTGGTCCGTGCGCTTCAGGCTTGAATCAATGTAACCAAACAGAAAGGAAGGTTCGTTTCATTCATTTAGTTACCAAGGAAACCTGTCTGGGGCGAGAGCAGGCGAGCAAGACGTGGACACCGGCTGGTTAAATGTGAGACTTAGCTGCAAGGCCCTTGTAGTGATTGGTGCGCTGTGTCCAGTTCTTACAACCCTGTGGACTGTAGCCCGCCAGGCTCCTCTATCCGTGGGATTTCCCACGCAAGAGTACTGGAGTGTGCGGCCGTTTCCTTCTCCAGGGGAACTGGCTAACCCTTGGGTTCTCCCACCTCTTGCCCCCCTGTGTGACTCAAGTAACAGCGTCTGTTCTTGCTCGTTCTGGGCTCCCCAGCGCCCTGAGGAGGGGCCAGGGTGGAACGTGGCTGGACGTTGGGGACTGTGCTCACGGGGGAGTTTTCTCCAGAGCGGCTGCCTCAGAGGAGAGAAGTATGGTCTCCCTGAATCAACAACTCTGACCTATCCCCAAAAAAAACAGAGACAAGTGCTGGTCACATGGCCCGTCAGCTGTTGGACCCTCCCCATGAGCTTCTCGACATGTGCGCTCCCATCCCTGCCTCCTTCAAGGCATTTAAGCCGCAGCTGCCACCGGGGCCCCCACTGGAAGGAGCAGTCCGTCTCCCTCTCTTCTCCCTGCCCTGGGGACCCCGGCGGCCGGCACCCCGCCCCTCCTCCCCAGCCCATGGGGACGCTCATGGCTAAACTGCTGCTGCCCACAGTCAGCAGCCTGGCCTTCCTCCCCACGGTCAGCATCGCTGCCAGAAGGCGGTTCCACATGGAGGCCATGGTTTACCTCTTCACCACTTTCTTTCTGGCGGTAAGTCTCGGGGAGAGGACCCCACCGTCCACCCAGAGCACCTTCCCAGGGACGGAGGTCGGGGCTGCCTTCTCACCACTTCCCTGTGTTGGGTTATGGAGGAAAGTGACGGGGGGTGAAAGAAAAAGCCCAGGAGGGAGGGCTGGGGACCCCCTCGCCTCCCTGGACCCCAGTCTTCCCGTCTGGGCCAGGAAGGCCCTCCAGGGTTGGTGTGAGTGAGACCAAGCCCACAGGGGCCAGGGACAGTCGGTCCAGGCCCGGCCCCTCCAAGGTTCCCCTTCTCCTGTCACTGGCCGATCCCCCCCAGGTGGCTCCTGGCTCTGGCTCCCCGCCCTGCCCCCTGGTACCCCGGGCCCCGCAGGGGGGCTAGCAGGGCCCAGAGAGCATGAGGAGCCAAGGAATCTGCCTCCGGGACGCGGCAGCAGGCCTCGGCTCCGGACGGCCTGCTCACGTGCGCGCGTCTCCCCTTCGTGGGGCCTGCACTTCTCTCTGGGCCCTTCTCGCTCTATTAATGCTTCTGGCTGCTGGCTCCTGGCCCCTGCTCCCTGCCCCCGCCCCCACCTCCCTGTGGGTCTCCCTCTGATTCTCTCACTGCCTCCCTCTGGGCCTGCTTCTCTTTGTTTCTCCGTCTGTGTCTGGCTCCCTCTCGATTTCTGGAGCTGCACGCCCATGGAACGGACTCTCTGCGTCTCCGGGTCCCTCCCTCCCTGGCCTCGTCCCCCTCAGCCTCCGTGCGTCTCCCTGGCTCTATGGATCCATCCCGCTGGCTTCTGTCTAGCTGTCTGTCCACCTCCCTACATATGCACTCTCTGTGATCAGTCATCCATACATGTATGTTACCAGTCGCCTCTCTACCTGCCTGTCCAGCCATCCACCCACCCACCCGTCATCTCTCTATGCCTTAGTGCCGTCCTGCCCCTTACCCCCGTCCCTCTGAAGCTCCTTCCACCACTCTCCCCAGTGGACCCCCCTGAGTGGCCCCGCTGACTCCCCAGCATACTCCGTCAGTCCCAGCCTTGACTGAAGCCCACCTCCCTGGGGCGGCATGCTCGGGGGGAGGTCAGTGACCCCGAGCTCTGTGTGGGAGGTGGCCTGCCCCCTGCCCCGGGCAGCTCGATTCCCCAGCACCAGCCCCTCCCTGCTCATTCGCGGCATCTTCCCTCCCCCCTTCAGGACCCCGGCTTGGGTGAGGGCCAGGAGGTCTGCCCAGCAGGTGGGAGACTGGGGCCAGGCAGGCAGGGGGCTTCTCCGCAGGGACGAGGGCCTGCGGCCGGGCAGAGGAGCCGAGGTCTCGTCCTCCAAGAGCCCACGATAGACCCGGCCCAGGAAACCACGGTCACTGCCGGGCCCCCCCTCCCTGCCGGGGTGAGCTGGCCCCGCAGCTGCCTTCGAGGCTGGCTTCAGAGGCCTGCTCCACCCACCCCACCAGCCCCACCCTGCCCCGCCAGAGGGACAGGGCCAGCTGCCTCCATGACAAATGTCCTCTGGCCACAAAGACTCGCTCAGCCCCTTTCTCCGGAGCCCCTGGAGGCACCATCGCTCCCCTTTGAATTCTGTGTTGGTGTACAGCCGATACCATCCCCGCTTCTTCCTCCCACGTGGCATCTTCTGTGTCCCGACCAGAAGGTGTGAGCCGGCTGAACGCCCCGCTGTGCGCCCAGTCCCGTGGAACTCCCTGGCCCACACCACCCCATGGGCGAGGGGCTCTGGTCACCACGTGACAGAAGCCCCCCCTGGCCCCAGGGGCCGTCAGCTGCCCCTCCGAGCTCGCGGCCAGGACCTGAGGCCATGCATTCCCTGCCAGGCCCCCAGCCCCACGCCCCACCCCACCCCCGCCAGGGCCACACGGAGCCACGTCCTGGCAGATGCAGAGGCCGAGTGCCCACTGCCGCGCCTCCCTGCTCCTGGGCACGTGGTCCCTCCTTGAAGCTGACCTGCCCCACCTGTCCCGCAGCAGTGAACCATGGGCCCAGGGGGCAGGTCCCTTCCTGGGCCAGCTCTCCTCCAAACTGCTCCAAACCCCGCCTCCTTGAATCCGAGTTCACAGGCAAGCCTTTGGCCGAGGGCAAGCCAGCTCTGCTGCGAGCTGGGGTCATGGCTGGGACAAGGCAGTCGGGATCGAGGGCACAGACCGCATCCAGAATTTCAGAGCGATGAGGTCTTCCGTCCCACACAGTGACCCGTGTATTACGGGAGCTTTGAATGCATAAGAGACAGCGGACGATGGGACTGGGATGGGGCTGGGGCTGGGGCTGGGGGAGAAGGGGACCCGCGTCACTCTCAGAGTCTGGCCCTGCCGGCCAGAGCCATGCAGGGGGGCAAGCGTTCTCCTTCCTCTATCCTGGTGTGGTGAGCACCCTAATCAGGCCCCACCTGAAGCTTCTGCTCTTTCCTGCGCCAGTCATATCCACCACGTGGTTCCTCCCCTTCACCTTTTCTTTCCCTGTGTCTCTTCAAAGGGCGTGGCACCCAAAGCTCAGCATGGTCCTGTAGTTAGGTCTGACCGGACAGACAGGAGCAGCACTCTCTCCTCCCCTGCTCTGGACACTATATCTCTGTTAATGCCGCCTCGGTGCCCGCAGCTTTAGGTCGCATACAGCTGCAGCCAGTGGAAGCTCTAAGCTGCCCTCACCTTGGCTCGAGGCACCAGGTAACCCAAGGCTCCCTCTGACCCCACCCCACCCCTCACCACAGCGCCCCTGGCATCTCCAGACGTGGACTGCCCTCCTGCACGCCTCTCCATCCTGCTGAGCCGGGTTAACCAAGAGTCCATTGTGCTGGTCCCCAAGACTGTTTATGCCCTTGAGCTTGTCAAAATAATTACATCACATAATTAAATATTGCTGAAAATGATGAAACGCGTACGCCAAAGGAGAGAGTTGTCCAGAAATAAGTGGACGGCTTTGAGAATACTGGCCCTTTGCTTTCAAAGTCGATGTGGAGAGACGACCGTCGGAGTCAGGCCGGGGGCTGAGACGAGGCGCCGAGTTCAGCGCCTGCACACGGGTGGGTGTGGGGTTGGTGAGGGGGGGCGTCTCTGCCATCTGTCCTCACTCAGACAGAACCTGAGAGTCTCCAGCCGGTCGTTCTCAAAATGGGTTTCCTTCTGGCAGCACCCTGAGACCAGCCTGGGAGCTTCTTAAGAAAGCAAGCCTCCAACCTCCACCCTGACCGGCAGACAGGGCAACTTGCAGGCTAGGTCTGCGCCTGCGTCTTCACCAGCCCCCCTCCCAGGGCTCCAGAGGCTCAGTGGTCAGAAGGGTCACTTGCGGGAGAGGAGGTGTCCCCACTCTGACCAGGGGAGAGCAGACTGGAACCCAAGGGAAAAGGCTCTGGCCTCAGCTGAGCAGATGCTGAGGGAATGTGTGGAGCGTGTGGGAGGGCCCCCACCTCAGTGGGGCTTTGGGGGACCCTATGGGAGAACGGTTCAGAGCGCCCCCATTTTTCGGATGGGGAGACAGAGGCCTGGGACCGTTCAGCGGCCCGCCTGAGGTGCCGGCTCGCAGGGCCTGGGGCCCCGGCGCTCTGCCTCCCTGCTGACCCCCCGTCGTGGCCCCCGCAGCTCCACCACGCCTGCGCCGGGCCCGGCCTCTCGCTGCTTTGCCTCCTGCGCCACGACGTCCTGGAGTACTTCAGCATCTACGGGACGGCCCTCAGCATGTGGGTCTCACTGATGGGTGAGTGGCCGCCGCCCGCAGCCCAGCCCTGCACGAGGGGGTCAGGATGCCCCACTGCCCGCCGTCCACCCAGGCCGGCCTGCTGACAGCCCACCCCTCCGCTCCCCTGAGAGAAAGCGCACGCAGGACATCAGTGCCTCGACTCCCATTTTTCATAACCATTGGAAACCGTGCGTCTAGAAAAGGCCCCTCACCTCACCCCGCTCTCTCCCCCGCAGCGCTGGCCGACTTCGATGAGCCTAAGCGGTCCACTTTCGTGATGTTTGGTGTCCTGACCATCGCCGTGCGGATCTACCACGACCGCTGGGGCTACGGGGTGTACTCTGGCCCCATCGGCTCGGCCATCCTCATCATCGCGGCCAAGTGGGTGCGTACGTGCGAGCCTCAACGCTCGGGCCGCCTCCCCTGGCGGAGACTCTTCCCTCTTGGGGTCTCAACCCACCTCCCATCTCGTGGGTCAGCAGGCTGGACACAGGGCCTCAGCTAACGCACAGGAAGTGACTGTCGGCTGCCCCCGCCTTGCAGACCTAGTTTGTATCATGTCTGGACTCACCAGCGCTGGATCTAACCCAAGTTACTTAATCTCTCTGCCGCATTTTCCGTATCTGTGAAATGGGTGTTACAGTTCAGTACCTGCTTCACAGGGGTCGGTTCAAAGATTAACTGAGATAAAGCACTCCAAGGACTGGCATGGAACCTGGCTTTTAATATGCTCAGCAAATAGGAGCTGCTATTATAGGCATCGCTATCGTTATTATTATTGAAGAGAATGGCTGGTTTAGAGATGCAGCGTCAATTGGAAGTGGCCTGGGTTAATCTGGGAAGACTTCCTGGAGGAGGTGAGCCTTCAGCCTGGTTCCAATGAAAAGGGAGGATGTAGTGTGAGGTCCACAGGAAGACGGGGTCACTCGTGAGCACGCAAGCAGCCTGAGCCAGAGTTTCCAACACCGATGGCCCTTCGCTGGGCACACAGGAATCTAACACTCACAAGGCCTTTTACATACGGTCCCCAGGCCTCGCCCATCTGAGGGCCCTCCTGGCTGCAAGGACTGAAACCCACGCAAACTAGTCCAAGTGAAAGAAGGTGTTTGGCAGAGTAGACCCAGGGTACTTCCTGGGCCCCCAGGGCAGGGTTAAGGAACTGCGCCTCGAGGGGACCAGACACAGACCTGGGAAAGAGGTGGGGCTGGGCAGAGGATGAGAAGGTGCCCAGTGACCCACTGTGCAGTCTGGGGAGGGAAAATGAGGTCCAAACGCCGCCCTCCTCCCTGTGCCCAGAGAGTGGAGGATTTAGTTTGCCGTCTGGTTAGTGAAGAAAGCAAGGCTGGGAGGTCAGCGACTTGACAAGAAGTCACGGCAGGACAAGCAAGGCCAGGCTGTGACTCCTCACATCTCGGGCAAGCCAAGCTGGCCCCACGCTGACCCGGGAGGCCCTCAGAGAGGCGAGGGGAGGCAGCGCGCTGGGGTCTGACTTGTCTGGACCCGAGGAAGGGCCACGTTAATTAACATTCTGGAATGCATAAACACAGAGAGCTCCCCTCTCTGATAATTCACTCCCTCCCTGGCAGGAAGTGGGATAAAGGCTCCTTGTTCTGCCCTGAAGGGCTGTCCCTCCTCCAGAATCTTGACCCGTCTGGCTCTGGGCTGGATTCTAATTAGCCGGGAGAGCAGTCCCTTGCCTGTGCCCCCGTGAAGCCCCACGGGGACCCAGGCTGCCTGCCTCCCTCCATCTGGGGCTCAGATTGTGTTTTCTAGACCATTGAATGTGCAGCTTATTTTGGCTTTTCCAGGGCAGTTGTTTCCTGGAATGAGGGTGCATTTTTCTCCCGGAGCCTTGTCCCTTCCTGAGCAACGGTCAGGGAGAGGAAGGCAGAGAGATGGGTGACCAGAGCTGGGGGAGGGGCCAGGCCGGGCACCCCCTGGGGCAGGGGCCTCGAGTTCCAAGGTGCTGGGTGGGCTGAAGGAGGCCTCCTGGGTCCCCGGGCACCTGCGCTCAGAGTCACACTGTCTAGCCGTGCCCGCACACCACCTGCGACTTTGCAGGTCCTGAGTCCTCACCAGTGGTGGAAAATTCCAGAAAACTTAACACCAGATATCGGTGCAGGATTTATTTCTCGGCAAAACCGGCCCTGACCCAGCAGGAAGCTACTCACAGTCTCTGTGAGACGCTGGAGGTGGGGTGTCCGCCACCCAGAGTGTGTGTGACAGCGGGCTCCCTTGCTGGAATCCGAAACGCCCTGCCGGCTGTGGCAGTCGCGGCTCGGGTTCTCGGGACGTGGACCTGCTTCTTCTTCATCTGTTTAGCGAATGTGAACCCACGTCTCTACTTTCTACTTGAGTCTTACTCTAGGCAGCCCAGCTGAGGCACAGCCGTCTCACGTGCTGGGAAGGTTTGTCTAAGAAATGCTATGATGAGTCGGTCCACTTTGAAAGTGGCCAGAGGTCTCGCGGGGTCGGCCACACGCACCCCACTCTCTCCTGCGGTCACGCTGGAGGGCGGGTCCCACACCGCCGTCACCCTTTGGCTGGAGAACACCATGCAACTGGTCTCCTGGGGCTGGAAATTTGAAGGGTTTCTCCAAGAGGCAGATGGGGCAGGGGGTCTTTCTGGGGTCAAGGGGCTGAGGGCAGCCGCAGTCCGCCCACCCAGGCAGGGCCTCCCGTGGGTCCTGCAGCCATGGAGCCCGATGCGTCTGGGCCCCTCCCCGAGCCCCGCTCCCCGCCCCCCCGAGGGTGCCCGGGGTGCGAGTGCCCGCGGCTGGGGCCTGAGGCTCTCCCTTTGGCCCCGTCCCCGCAGCTGCAGCAGATGAAGGAGACGCGGCGCCTGTTTCCGGACAAGAGCGTGTACGCCCAGCAGATAGGCCCCGGCCTCTGCTTCGGGGCCCTGGCCCTCATGTTGCGCTTCTTCTTCGAGGTATTCTGGGAGGGGGTGGGGAAGGAGCCCCCCACAAAGGCCCTGGCCAGCCCCAGCCTGCTTGGCCTGAGGCTGGATGGGGCCGCACCCCTCCAGGAGGCTCCAGCAGCACCCCACTCCTGCTGACACCAGCACCCCCGTTCAGTCACAGCCTGGTCCTTCCCCGGCACCACCAGCATCTCCAGGGGCGGGGGGTACAGACAGCTTGCACTTGGTTGGTGCACAGCCCTGAAGGAGCCACACCTGGAGGAGGGGGGAAGAGGGGAAAGTGGGGGGAAGACATGGTGGGGGGAGGAGCCCCACCCCACCGGCAAAGCCCTGGTGAGTCAGCACAGACCTTCGGTGGTCTAGGCATGGAGGGCAAGACCACCATGCGCTGGACAGTGACAGGAAGCCTCTTCAGGGGGATACTTGGCCAGACTCCCAGGGACGAGCTGGGTGGTTGGGGAGGGGCGCGCTGACCCTGGCAAGTGCCAGGTCTCACCAGGCCCGAAGCCCAGGGCGGGGGGGGGGGGGGGGAGTGTGACGGGTGGAGGAAGACGGGCCTTGGGGCGGGGGCTGAGGCCACAGACGGGTCCCGCTCCGCCCCCGCAGGACTGGGACTACACCTACGTCCACAGCTCCTACCACTGCGCCCTGGCCATGTCCTTCACCCTGCTGCTGCCCAAGGTCAACAAGAAGGCCGGAAGTGCAGGGGCCCCCGCCAAGCTGGACTGCTCCACCCTCTGCTGTGCCTGCATCTGACCGTGCATTCTGGCTCTGAGCCCCGCCCTGCCCTGTCCCCGGCCTGCCAAGAGCGCCCCGTCCTGCCCGACCTGGAGGAACATCCCTCCTCGGAGCCTGAGGCCTCTCCAGGGCTTCGGGAAGCACAGGCCGGGCGCTTCTTGAGAATCCACTCATTTGGTTTGTACTGGGTGCTAAGCACCACGCTGGAAAGAAAAGAACTTTCTCCCTTCTCCTAGGCCAAGGTCCTGGCAGATGGGAGTGTCTGCAGAGCCCTGGAGCCAGCGTCTGTCCCCCTACAACCCGCCCAGTCCCAGCGACAAGGGGCCTGCCCGCCGCCCCTGGCCGTGTGCTCCCCACGTCACCTGCCACCTGCTTTCTCTTGGCAACCGGTCTCCCCACTCCTGAGCTGTGCCTTAGGCTCAGCTCGCCAGGGTCAGCCAGGCCACTCTGGCGCTTGCTGCCCTTCCCGCCAGGCCCCTGAATCAAGCCATCTCCATGTCCTGTCCACCCTCATCATTTCATCCAGTCCTCAAAGCAAGTCTGAGTAGATGGCAAGTTCAAGGCACAGAGGTACCCTACTTTGATGGGAGAGAAGGTTGGAAAGTGATGTAGGGTTAAGGTTATAGTATGAAAGTCACTCAGTCACGTCCAACTCCGAGACCCCATGGACTGTAGCCTGCCCGGCTCCTCTGCCCATGGGATTCTTCCGGCCCAGAGCTCGAGACGGCAGCACTGACCTCAGCCCACAGTCACCGGGCCTGGCACCACTTAGGGGAACCTCACTCAGGAGTGCCCTCAGGGCTTTCGAGATCCCACCCAGGGTGGGCCCGGGTCCAGAACCCCTAGCAAGACCGCCGGGCCCCCAGACTGGCCCCACGGGGCAGGGCTTGCCACCATGTGCAGAGGTCAGCCCGCTCCCATTCAGGGCCCGCTGGCACCGCCCGGCGGTGGGGGCGGGAGCTGGCTGCCCAGACATCACCTCACAAAGCCGAGGCTCCCAGCTTCCCGAATGATCCGGGCACATCCATCAGGCAGGAAGTTACCTACACCTGTCTGGGGCCTGTTTGTGTTTCCAGACGTGCAGCTACCCACGTCTGTGCCCACCACAGGGGGCAGCCCCTGGCGTGTCCTCAAGTCACCCCAGCCACGCTTCAGGGGCCGGGAGAGAGCTGGCCCCGAGGGCGGGGGACCAGGCGGACCCCACAGCCCAGCCTCCGTGTCCGTGGGCCCCCTTGACTGCCCAGGGGTCCCGCATCCTGGGGGGCCTGGACACCCACAACCCGGCCCTGGCCCCACCCCTTTCCGCTAGCGACAAAGTAGCCTGCCTGCACTCAGGGTCCTCGCCAAGCCTCGTGGGGCGAGAGCTGGCTCGTCACAGCTCCAGGGCCATCAGCCAGACGCGGCCCCACAGGCGGGCCCAGGGGCGGGCAGGTGACGCCTTGATCGGCTTCGGGCTTGCTATGGGGGTGTGAGCACACGTGTGCACACACAGACATGCACACACACCTGAAGAGACTTCAGGTCTGCCCCTCTGGTCCCGTCTCCCAGTTCTGCAGGGGGAGATTCCCGGCTCAGCACCAGGTGGTAAGGACAGGCTCTGGGGGCCGCTCGGGTCGGGGGAGCCAGGCAGCATCACTCCATAAATCTGCAAGGTGGCTGGCCTCTGCCCACTGCCTGCCGCCATCCCCCGACCATCCCCTCAACCCATCACCTCCCGCCCAGCCCCCCCGGGCCCCCCCAGTGAGCACGCCCCGGCTCCCAGCCCCGCGGCAGTGCAGCGCCTGGAAAGTTGGAGGCCGCAGCCTGCTCCCGAGCAGGGAGGAGGCAGGGGCCTGCCAGGCGCGTAGGGGCTGCACCCACAGGCTGCTCACTGCGGCTGCCCTGATTTATGAGGCCGTCTGGGAGCCTGGCCAAGTCTGTAAGTCATGGACAATTAGGAGGCGCGCTCCAGGACTCAGCCCCGTCTGCCTCTCGGGCTCCAGGCCCGACTGCGCCCCTCCTGAGCACCGCTGGCCCCCGCGGAGAACCCCTCGGAGGGTCCCAGGGGCGGGTCCTGAGCCCACTTTGCAGATGAGGACCCTGACGGCCGGGGAGGTGGCAGCTGGCCCTCGTCCCTTGGGCACAGACCACTGAGTTGGTAGTGGTGCCCGGGGTCTTGCCAGACATCCCAGAGGCGTCTTCTTCTGGCTTGAAGGAACACTTTGGCATCTTGTGGGGTGAAGGGGTCTACCCAAGGGGCTGAGGGGTCTACCCAAGGGTCAGAGGGGAGTGCCCAGGAAGGGGACCGGGAAGAGAGGCAGCCTCCTCCACACCCCAAGACCGACGAGGGCCAAGTGCTATCGCCTTCAGGCTCCAGCACCTCCAATCAGTGTCAGGGACTCCTGGGGTCTTCAGGTCCCTGGAATCTGAGACTCAGGTCCCTGGTGCAGGAAGCGCCCCACCCCAGGCCATCCCGGGCCACCTTGGGCTCCAGACAGGACTGCCTCTCCCACCCAGCCCCGAGGCAGGGAGGACTGGGGTCCCCGAGTCCTGAGACTTCCAACAGTGAATGCCTGAAAACATCCTCTGAGATGTCACTGGAGGCCTCGAGCGGTGACGTGCCGCGGAACTTGCTTTAGCGGTAGAGACGCTCCCCCGGCCCAGGCAGCATCCGCCGGACGCACAGGCCCGTGAGCCTCTCAAACGCGCCTGGCAGAGCTGGCTCTTTAAATGCCAGCTGAGTCTAATTGATCTGAACATCAATAGCCACACGGGTAGGGTTGCAGATAAAATACAGGATGCCTGGTTCTATTTGAATTTCAGATAGTAGATGATTATCTTGCCTCAGTGTGTCTTAAATTTGGGGCACGCTTGCAGGAGACCTACCTAAAAATGACTCTCTTCCTCTGAAATTTAAATGTAACCCAATGTCCTGTGTTTTATGGGGCATCCAGCCCCCACGGCTAGCAGCTCCCCGCATGGCAGGGCATCTGCAGAAGGATGGGCAGCTCCCTGGACATGTGGGTTTGGGTGCCCAGGGTTCACCTAGGCGACACAGTCAGGGAGGCTGCAGCGCCCAGTGCAGGCGAGGCAGGGGCTGGGCGAGGCGGGGGCTGGGCCGGTATAGGCCCACACTGGCCTCTCGGGGCCTGGGCTCGGCTTCCAGACCCTGCGGAGTAGCCGATGCCCTGCCGAGCACACGGATGCCCCGGGCCCAGGCACATGGCCGCCTCTCCCCAGCACACTCGCAGCCCCGTCGGGGGAGGAGGAGGGGGGCGTGGCGCACACCTCCCGCGGCCCAAACGGAGAAGTATTATAAACATTTGCAACAACGTAGACAAAACAGTCTATTGTAGCGGGCCCCTCCGCCTCCCCCAGGAGCTGGGGCGAGGCTGGCATGGCGAGGGGAGGGCTCGGCCCCCGCCAGGGCGTCCTCTGTTTGCACAAGCGGAGGTGTTTTCGTCTGAGGGCAGTCTGCACGCTGTAGCCTTTGTCGTGTCTGCTACTGAGATTTCCTGTCTCTGCTACTCTCTTCCCCAGGAAGACCATCTGAAACCCAAAACTTCTACTGCCCCTTTTTAGAAACGGCTTTGCGGCTCGCCGTCTCCTGCATCCCGGCCTGTTCCGCCTCCTGCTGCGCGGGGCTGCTGCGGTTGTAGTTAGGGGAGGCCTGCTGGGTGCTGGTGCTGGGGCAGGAATTCGCCCTGGTCTCCGCCGCAGGGTCTTGGCGGCAGGAGCTGCAGGGAGGAGGGCCAGGTATGTGGGCAGGACGATTCTGCAGAGTCGGCAGGAAGCCCCGGGGTGTAAAACTCAGGCCTGCAGTTTAGCTGGTTGGCGCGGCTGTGAGCTGAGAGCCGGGGTCCGCAGAGACACATGGCCCATGCCCTCAGGGACCTGGCCACCCCTCTCGAGGCTCTGTGCCCTGGAGCCTGGCTCTTCCCATCCCTGCGCCCGCTTTCCCCACTTTGACCGGGAGCGGCAGCCTCTCCCCGCCCGACGCTCAGGCCCATGAAGGTGAATTAGGTCAGAGGCTGGCTGGACTGAAGAGGTCTTGGGAATGAAGGGAAGGAGGCAAAAGCAGGAGGCGGGAGGTGGGGCCAGGGGCGCTGGGAGGCAGTCAGGGTCCCACCTGTAGTTTCCCACTGCGTCCCCAGGCAGGCTCACTGAGTCCCCCGGGTCCTCTCCCCCTCAATTCGTCCATTTGTAATAGCGCTCACTTCGCGTGGGTTTTTCCAAGATTAAATGAGATTACTGAGCGCAGAGCACCAGAGAGTGTTTCTTTAAACGTCACCGCTTAGTGGTGTCGCTGTCATCCTCAGTGGTCACGGACGGAAAAGGAGTCTCTCGAAGGTAAGCAGAGGACCCTGACTCGGGGGACGCTCACCCCCAAACACTCCCATTGGACAAGGAAACAAAATGCTTCAAGACAAGCGTTTATTATGCATGAAGGGATTAAGCAAGGCAGGCTGCTCGGAAGAGGCAGGTTTGAGGCCGAAACTAGCAATGCAAGTGGACGGAACCATGTGGGCCTTCGCACACCTGGCCCTCGGACCTCTCCGGGGATGGCTTCCCAGTTCCGCACTCGGAGTGTAACCGTCTCCCTGAGCTCCTGCACCCTTCCTCAGAGCGGCGAGAAAACCGCTGCTGACCTGAAGGAGAGACGGTGCCAACAGCTGAGAGGGGAACGGTCCCTGCTCCAGTCGCTGGCGTGGGTGCCACGGAAATCACCGAGACGCATCCCGGGAGCTCCAAGGAGCGCTGGCTCAGGACGTCTCGGCACAGGAAGAATTCAGAGAGAGGCAAAGCGATAGAACGGCGATTTAGGAGAGCAGGACGCTTAGGAGGCTTACGAGTGGGTGGGCGAGAGGGAGCCGCACCCCGAGAGCTTAGTGGGCTGCAGTGTTGCAATCAAAGGCAAAGTGTGGGGGGAGAAGACCCCCTTCTTCCTCCCTCTCGAGGAGACCTCACGCTTGCATCATCAGCCCCCCTCCACGTCAGGCAGCAGGGTTGCCTTGTCCGCACGTGGTCAAGCCAGGACCGTCACGGCACCATGTAAATGAGCAGAAGGTGGTAACGTAAGCTACAACAGGCGAAGGGCCTCAGGTCTCGGTAGGATGCCGCCTTTCCCTTATATTCTTGTTTCCAGTGTGCCCCGAGGAGCATGTCCTAGAAATCGTTAACTCGCTGAGCTCCCGGGCAGGGTGTGGGGCTCACGCCACCTTGGTTTTATGGTTCCGGGGCACATCTCGCGCTTCTGCCACAAGGCTTTGTTGCTCGGCAAGCCAGCTTGGTTTTGTGGTCACGCGAACCTGCTTCCTTGAGTGATCATTAACTTCCACGGGTCTCCAGGACTTTTTTTTCTTTACTTAAAATCCCCTAGCGGGATTAACTGTGTAATCCCCCTCTACTCTGCCCCTAACACCGGAACAGGACTTCCCTGGTGGTGGTAAAGGGTCCGCCTGCCAAGGCAGGAGACACAGGACATGCGGTTCGATCCCTGGGTCGGAAAGATCCCCTGGAGAAGGAAATGGCAACCCACTCCGGTATTCCTGCCTGGAGAATCCCATGGACAGAGGAGCCTGGCGGGCTTCAGTCCATGGGGTCGCAGAGAGTTGGACACAACTGAGCGCAGGTCACCAGGGCAAGAGAGGTGATTTCGTCTGGCGACTCAGGGTCCAGAGGCAGAGGAGGAAGCCGGCCGCCCTGCGTGGGCACCGAGCGGTCCCCCAGCCCCTCGGTTCACCAGGAACCAGGCAGACCTTCCAACTTCCACGGTCTAGCGGGGACAGCAGAGCCAGGAATAAGAGGCGAGGGCTGGGGGTCAGGAACATCCCTGCAGAGGGTGTGCTGTTCACTGACTTCAAGGAGACGGGGCGGAGCTCCAGGAAGAGGGTGAAAGGTCAAACAGGTACATCTGGGAACCGCAGGGTCTGATTGGCCATGGATGGCTGTGGGCAGGGCGAGGTTGAGAGTGGATGGATGGCTCCCGAGGGCCCAAAGGCTCTGTGGGAGGATTTTAGGGGGTCAGGTCCCACTGCTGTGAGAAGGGGGGCAAAGCCCAGGGAAAACAACAGAGGCTGCCGCCCAGCAGGAGGCCCCGGTGGGC
This sequence comes from Ovis aries, assembly GCF_016772045.2. NCBI lineage: Eukaryota > Metazoa > Chordata > Mammalia > Artiodactyla > Bovidae > Ovis > Ovis aries. The sequence continues at coordinate 2,558,470 of NC_056056.1, forward strand.
CTGGTGAGGGCAGAGGAAGGGGGCGTGGGGGAGAGGGCAGTCCCTGAAAGAGGGCAGGCAGTGGGTGCACCGGGCTGGCGAATGCTTGCTGGCTGCCTGGCTGCCCCCCAGGGAGGTGTGTCCGTATCCTCTGAGAGTCCAGGAAAGCCATCGGAAGCTTCTGAACAGCCCGTTGGTTGTGCCAGCTAGCGTAGAGTCACGGCCAGCCCCAGGTCGTGGTCCCTCACCCTCCTGCATGATTGTGGGGAGGCGGAGAGAGAGGTGAGGACCGGCTGGCCCAGTGGGCAGCGGGTACCACGCATGCCAACGTCATGCCCAGAGGGGCCAGGAGGCATCTGAGTCCCTCTGAAGTCTGAGAGCTCAGTTGGAGGGTCTGAATCCGCACCCAGCTCACACTTACCCAGTGTGGGTCGGACCAGCAAACAGGCACCTCTCTCCATATCTGCTGTGGTGACTCCTGGAAGAGCCCATGCTTGATAGATGGCTGGTCTGTGACCTCAGAGGCTTTAGCCTTGACCCCTGGCTGACTTGTCCTCGCAAAAGCAAGAGAAAGGGGAAGGGACCGGCTTGGAGTGCCCACTCCCAGGGGCCATGCAACCCTAGGCGGCCTTCAGCTCCCAATATCTCCAGAAACAGGGGCCCCTGCTCATCCTGCTGGGGCCATCCAATGGCACCTCCCCTGTGCCCCTGCCCCAGCTCAGGAGGGCCTGCAGAGGCACACAGGAGCCCCTTCCACCAGCAAAGGGGCGCCATGCTGTGGAGTACCGCCCCTCCCCCACAGTGCAGAAGCAGAGGCTAGCGGCTCCACCTAGCCCTCCAGGAACCGGGCCACAGCTGGAGAGACTCAGGGCCCAGGCCAGGAGGCAGCCAGAGGCGGCTGCGACCACCCCACGTTCAGGGCCAGCCTGGGGGCCGTGGAGAAGGAAGCGGCCGGCGAGTGCCTACAGCCGCACATCCAGCCTGCCCGCCGCCTTGTCTCCCATCAGGGTGGCTGGGCCCCCGGCGCCTTCACCGGGAACTTTTCGTTCTCACGGGAGCCTGTTGGCTGAGAGCCCCAGGTGGAGCCCAGTGAGCGGGCGGCCGTGGCCACATCTGGAAGAGGTTTGGCAGAGCCCCGGGCTCCCAGCGCCACAGCCGCCAGCCTCGGAGCTGCAGCTGATAAGCGCCCGCCACCGGCTGGGACTCCAAGAACCTGTTGGGCCCAGACTCACAGCCCCAAGTCCAGGGGTGGGCAAGGGGGCCAGGGGCACGGGGCACTGTCTGTGCCAGTTCCAGAAATCGCATCACGGCAGGCCCCAATCGGCAACCTCACTGGCTCCGAGGGCCGGCTCATCCCTGCTGCAAACTCCTGCTTTTCTGCACGAGGTTCCCAACGCTGTGTCCTAGGGATGGGCGTCGTCACCCCCCACGTCAGACTCCAAAGCCTGGAAGGGGCTTGCACACCTGTGATCAGCCCTTTGTCCCCATGCTTCTTGGCCATCCCCCTGCACAGACTGGCAGATGTGGATGGCCGTGTGTGACTGTGTCTGGGGTCTCAGACCGAGAGATCTGAGACGTTACCCTATCTGGCTTGGGGTTTCCCCATCCAGCTCGGACGTCCCTGGGCTTCCTGTTGCCGCGGAAGCCTCACTGAGGACCAACCAGCCAGGCCACCGAGCGCTGCACCCGGCCATGAGCGCTCAGCGAACTTGGCTGCTGGGTTCTTGGCCACCTCTGTGCAGCGGTGACCCCCTCCAGCTGCCTGGGGGCCCCAGGGAGCCTCCTCCTCCCCCTACCCCCACCCACAGCCAAGTCTGGGGCACGACTGATCAAACTGGCAACCCCGGCAAACAAACCAGGGCAAGAACCAGAAAAGGAGCAGGAAGCGGAGGAGGCGGAAGGAGCCGAAGGACGAACGCAGCCCACACCTCGCCTGCCGGACGCTTGCCCGCGCGGCTTTGTGTTAATACGAGCTGACTCCTGGCCCCTCAAGCTCCGCGACAAGCCTTGAGATCCACCTTACTTTGATTTCCATGAAGACGTGTTCTTGATTCATTTATGGACAAGGGGATTCTCAGGCTATTTTACTGTGGTCATTATTACTGATTTCTGACTGGTCCTGAGTTCAGCCGATGCTTCAAAATGGGCTGTGGTCACTTTACAATCGAGGGCGTGTGGTCAGTGCCCTGGGGGCCATGGGGGAGCCTGGTCACACTCTGGAGGGGCCACCGGAGCCGGCGCGCCCGCTGTTTCGCTCAGACCGTCTTCGTCCTGACTAGGTGGTTGATGCCACTTGCCTGTGTCTGGTGCTCACTCAGTCGTGTCTGACTCTTTGTGACCCTATGGCCTTTGCGACCCGCCAGGCTCCTCTGTCCTTGGGATTCTCCAGGGAAGAATACTGGAGTGGGTTGCCATCCCTTCTCCAGGGGATCTTCCCAATCCAGGGACTGAGCTCTGGTGTCCTGCATTGCAGGCAGATTCTTTACTGCTGAGCCGCCGTTTAGAGGGTTTGTAAATCTCATGATCTGGGACACACAGCCTTTAGAACAAAGGATGTCAGGGCAGTTGGTTGTCCACAGTCAGAAACCTCACACCCTGTCCCAAAAATTAACCCAAAGAACCAGAAGGCTTCCAGCAGAAAACATAAGAGAAAGTCTTTGTGATCTTGGGTGAGGTGCAGAGTTCTAAGGTAGGACACCAAATGTGCAATCCATCCAAAAAACATCAATAAACTAGACTGCACAAATTTAAAGCTTTTGCCCTTCAAAAGCCATCATTCAGTCAGTTCAGTTCAGTTGCTCAATCGTATCCGACTCTTTGTGACCCCACGGACTGCAGCACGCCAGGCTTCCCTGTCCATCACCAACTCCCAGAGTTTACTCAAACTCATGTCCATTGAGTCAGTGATGCCATCCAACCATCTCATCCTCTGTTGTCCTCTTCTCCTCCTGCCCTCAGTCTTTCCCAGCATCAGGGTCTTTTCCAACGAGTCAGTTCTTTGCATCAGGTGGCCGAAGGATTGGAGTTTCAGCTTCAACATCAGTCCTTCCGATGAACACCCAGGACTGATCTCCTTTAGGATGGACTGGTTGGAACTCCTTGCAGTCCAAGGGACTCTCAACAGTCTTCTCCAACATATTTGAAGGATGCATACAGAATAAGGGTTTTCCTGGTGGCTCAGATGGTAAAGTGTCTGCCTGCAATGAGGGAGACCGGGTTCAATCCCTGGGTTGGGAAGATCCCCTGAGAAGGAAATACAACCCACTCCAGTACTCTTGCCTGGAAATTTCCATGCACAGAGGAGCCTGGTAGGCTACAGTCCATTGGGTCATAAAGAGTCGGACACAGCTGAGCGGCTTCACTCACTTCACTTTGTACACAATAAAGACCTTGAACATACAAATAAACTTTTAAAGCTCAATGAGAAGACAGACAACTGAAGAAAAAAAAAAGGGGGGCATAAGATTTCGACACTTCACCGAAGATTTACGAATGGCCCATAAGCAAATGAAAAGATGCTCAACATCCTAAGTCAACAGGGAAATGCACTCACACTACGGTGGCTATAATCACAATGACAGCACTTCACGCAGACAGAATCATCCAATTCCCACAAGAGGTAAAAGTAGAGAGGCTGATCGTGACTGCCTAGGACTGGGGGTGGGGAAGCAGCACTCGCCTACAGATGGGCGCAGGGGGAGTTGGCGGGGAGGGTGGTGGGCGCTTCTTGAAACTGGACTGTAGGACTTCGCTGGTGGTCCAGTGGATAAGCGTCCACCTGCCGGTGCAGGGGACACCAGCTCAAGCTCTGGTCCGTAAGATCCCACGTGCCGGGGGTCGCTAAACCCGGGCACCGCTAACTGCGGAGCCACCCGCTCCAGCTCCTGAATCCCGTGTGCCTGGAGCCTGTGCCCTGCGCCGAGAAGCCTGGGCGCTGCCGTGAGGAGCAGCGCTCGCTTGCCGCAACTGGAGAGCCCAATACGACCACGGAGACCCAGTGCAATCAAAAATGAGCTGGAGTGTCGTTCCATTCACAAAAACATTGGGTTTAACGTGGGTGCACTTATGGCGTGGAAACTGCACGTCTAAACCCGTTTTTCGGCAATTCTCCCATTCCACACGGTGGACTTGGGGCTTCTCCTTCTAGTTCTGCCAAAGTTTGCTTCATAATATATCTTGAGGTTTAGGTACATCCGAAAGAAGAACAGTTCTATCTTCCCAATAAACTGATTTCTGTTTATTACTAAGTAAGGAGTGAACGACTTTCTAGCAGTTCTTTTTGACTTACAGGGTGTTTTTCTTTTTTTCCCCCCAAACTTTAAACTTTTTATGTTGCACTGGGGTATAGCTCATTATAGCTGAATACTCACGGGAAGGACAGATGCTGTCACTGAAACTCTAGTATTTTGGTCATCTGATGTGAACAGCCGACTCACTGGAAAAGTCTCTGATGCTGGGAAAGCTTGAGGGCGGAAGGGGAAGAGAGCATCAGAGGATGAGACGGCTGGATGACATCATCAGTGCAATGGACATGAACTTGGGCAAACGGTAGGAGATGTGACGGACAGGGATGCCTGGCGCGCTGCAGACCTGGGGGCGCAAGGAGTCGGACACGACGGGGCGGCTAAACAACAACATAGCCGATTAGCAATGTTGCGGCAGTTTCAGGCGAACAGAGAAGGATAAAAGTGTGTTTTCCTGATGTGAAGACAGTCTTTTCCAACATTCTCTGGCTTAGTATTTGCATAAATGCTTCCTTTCTATCTTCGTGCATCTTTATGTCTTAGGTAAGTTTCTTACAAAGATCAGCTGGATTTTGCCCTTTTTATCTGGCCTGAAATCATAAGGTTTCATCACTGTAACTTTTAACTGTTCTATTAGTTTCTACGTATTGTAATCGTCAATAGAGTTGGACTTATTTCTACCACCTTATCAACATTTTGTCTTTTTCACATTTTGTTTTCCCTCTCTTTGCCTTCTGAATTCTCGAGCTTCTTTGTCCTGCCCCTCTCTCCATTGGTTTAGAATTTATGCACTCTATTTCCATTCTTTTAGTGATTGTATATCGAAGTTGATTCTAAATTAATACTTTTTCATCTCTTTTAGAACCTATTCGTTCCAACCGACCACACACGCCCCATCCCTGCAGCTTTAAGGACAGCCTTACCTTGCGTGTTGCCCTGTCCTCATTTAAACCCCACACAGCACTTTTGCCGTCCACGTTTATCCAGATGTGCCCACATGCATAACAACGTCTTTGACTTCCGTCCTCTCTAACATTCCTGTCATCCTTTTGGGGTCACTTTCCTTCCGCCTCCAGTACGTCCTGTAAAACTCTCCAGCGCAGCTGCTTGTGGGACGCTTTCTTGGTTTTCCTTTGCCTGTTACCGCTTTTCTCTGTTGACTTTTGGGCCAGGAGCCTTCTGCTTGTGGCGTTTTGACGATACCACTTCTCTATTTTCAAGCTCCCGTTGTTGCTACCGAGAAGTTGGCTCTCCACATCAGAGTCCTTGAAGGCGACCTGTGTGTCCTCTCTGTCTCAGGGCTTCTGGCCTTGGTGCCCTGCATGTTCACTCTGAAGTGAAGAGGTGTGGACCCCGGGTTCTCATGGTGCTTGAGCTTCCTTGGGCTTCTTGTGCTTGCGGTCAGCTGTCTCTCATTGAATTTGCAGCTGTTCCAGCCTTAATCCTCTTCAAACACTGCCTCTGCGCCTCTCTGTCTCTCTCTTTATTCTCTGGAGCTCCAGCTAGCAATATACCTACCCTCTCACTCCAGCCTCTGTGATCTTTGTTTTCATATTTCCCAGGTGCAAGTTTCCTAATTCCTTTGAGTTTATCCTTCAGGTCACTGATTTCTCTCCAGTTGTGGCTAAGTTGTTGTTACATTTATCCTTTGATTTTTAATTTCAAGCATTGGGTATATTTTACTTCTAGGAGTTGGCTTGCTATTTACTGACGTATTCAAGTCTCTCTTATTTTTTCTATAAATCATATTCACTTTGTTTTCTGGGCCTGATAGTTTTAACATCTGAATTTCCTGCCGATCTGACTCTGCGTGCATGCTCAGTCGCTCAGTCGTGTCCAGTTCTTTGCGACCCCATGGACTGTAGCCCACCAGGCTCCACTGTCCGTGGACTTTCCCAGGCAAGGATGCTGGAGTGGGCTGCCATTTCCTCCTCCAGGGGATCTTCCTGACCCAGGGCCTGAGCCCGCGTCTCCTGTGTCTCCTGCACTGGCGGCTGATTCTTGGCCACAGGCGCCGCCGGGGGCTCCGGCTCTGCTGCCTCCTATTTTGGTCCGCTTTCACTCACGGTGCCTTGTTTTCTCGTGTATGTGAAAGTGAAAGTGTTAGTCGCTCAGTCGTGTCTGACTCTTCGTGACCCCACGGGCTGTAGCCCGCCAGGCTCCTCTGTCCATGGGATTCTCCAGGCAAGAATACTGGAGTGGGCAGCCTTTCCCTTTTCCAGGGGGTCTTCCCCACCCAGGGATGGAACCCAGGTCTCCTGCATTGCAGGTGGATTCTTTACCAGCTGGGCCACCAGGGAAGCTTGAGTACATAGTGAGCATTTACTGAGTTGCTCATTGGCTCTGGGACTCTGTGAAATGTCTCTGAGGCTTGAGAGGCAGGTGGATTCCTTTAGAAAGTGCTTGCAGGACTTCCCAGCGGTCCAGGGGCTACGACTCCGCACTCCCAATGCAAGAGGCCCTGGTTTGACCCCTGGTCAGGGAACAAGAGCCCCCGCGCACACCTGAGCGTTCCATGCTGCCACTAAAAGCGCCCACACGCCGCAGTGCAGATCAAAGGTCCCGAGCGCTGCAGCTGAGACGGGGGCGGCCAAGGAAACACACAGCTCTTCAAAAAGAGAGAGCGCTGGCGATCTGAGAAGCCTTTAAACTGAAATCCCTCGTTTGCAGTTTGGGGATAACTGAGAGGAGATGGGTTCAGGCTGTACCGGCCCCGAGGGCGATTCTGTCACGGTGGATCCTTAGAGCCCAGTTCCTCCTCTCCTCAGCTCCCAGGCCTGAGACAGCAGGGCCGATGTGCTACCTCGAGGCCAGGCCCAGCGTAGCTGGATGCGAGGTTGAGCCCTCGGGAACCCTGGGTGCATCGAGGTGGTCCTCCCTTGGGCCCCCAGGACGCCCTCTCTGAGCTTTGTCTTCTGACCCTGAGGTCAAAGGGCGTCAGAAAACAAGAACAACAACAATAAAACCAAACAGACAAACAGACAGACAGACGAACGGACAGACGATGCCCCGGTTCACCCGCCAGGACAGAGACGCTCCGACTCTTCCAATTCAACGTGAGGGGACAGGTTGCTCTTCCGCCGGCATAGCCAGTGAACAACAGGACCAGCCGTCCGTTGGTGACCACCAGCTTCGGTCAGCCAGTCCGCGGGGGTCACGCCCTAGGAACGGCACGGCCTCGCTGAGGACCACCCAGTGCCTACTCTTCCCCTCTGACAGTCCTCCTGGCCGGACGCCGCACTTAACTGAAACTCCGAGCCAGGCCAGCGGGAGGCGTGCCTGGGCTCACGACCGTGGCTCTCTCCATCCTAAGGATCAATCCATTCAGCACTTTCGCTCACACTTGGGGGCAGCAGCCTCATGTTCCCCCCTCGAAGCAGAGCCGGTTTTGGCTTGGCTGCTCCTCTCTGGGCCCCCACTTTCGCCAGCCTGCCCTGAGGACTCCGCACCTCCTAGCCAGCTCAAAGGGTCTCCCAAGTGGCTCAAAGGTAAAGAATCCACTTGCCGATGCAGAAGCCACAGGAGACACAGGTTCGATCCCTGGGTCTGGAAGATCCCCTGGAGGAGGGCATGGCGACGCACTCCAGTATCCACGCCTGGATAACTCCATGGACAGAGGGGCCTGGTGAGCTACAGTCCATGGGGTCACAAAGAGTCAGACATGACTGAGCGACTGCTCACACACACAGGCACACACGCGCACACATACGCAGCCATCTCAAGGCAGCGTTCAAGAAGTCCCTCCCTGGCGGTCCAGTGGTGAGGACTCTGCTCGCTCACTGCTTAGAGCCAGGATTCAATCCCTGATCAGGAACTAAGATCCCACAAGCTGTGCAGTGTAGCCAAAAAAAAAAAAAAAAAGACAGCTTTCAAGATGAATATCTTATTTTACCCAGAATGTGTAGCTACTTTTAGTGAGAGGGTGTATACAGGTTCTTAAGTGGGTGTCGTGATGGGAACAGATGTCTTTCACCTTTATTTTACAGATGGGGAGACTGAGGCTTAGCACGTTCGTGAGTGCGCAGTCCTGTCTGACTCTTTGCAACCCCCATGGACTGTAGCCCGCCAGGCTCCTCTGTCCGTGGGATTCTCCAGGCAAGAACACCAGCATGGTTTGCCATTTCCTCCTCCAGGGGATCTTCCTGACGCAGGGATAGAACCTGGGTCTCCTGAATTGGCAGGTGGATCCTTTATCACTGAGCCATCTGGGAAGCCCAGCTGAGACTTGGGGACACTCATAATTCACAGACTCTAACCTCGGAATCCAGACAAACTGCCTCCCGGGTCTATGCACTTAACCGCTGCCGTTGGCTTGCAGAGGCGCGGGCAAGTGCTTAACGAATGAGTCAGTAATTGGTGAGTTCATTCATTCACGCATCAAATATTCATTGAGCTTCTTCAATTTGCTACACGGTCTGACGGCCTGAAGATACTGCAAGGGCCAAGGGTGACATCACTGCCCCCAGAGAGTTCACATTCCAGAGGCCGTCAGGGATGGTCAGAGGCTCTGCATCTCTGCAAAGACCTCGGCCCGCGCTGGCCACTCCAGCAGGGCCTCAAGTCTGGGACCCCTCCTCTAAGCGGGAACCCACTAAGAGGAGTGGGGGACCCCTCCTCTAAGTGCTCATGCCTCTGGGAGGCCACAGAAGTGACCCCGCTGACCGTGGGAACCCCGGGGCCAGGCCAGCTCTGTGATTTCCCAAGGTTTGTGGCCGAGCTGGCCTTGAACCCAAGCCCATGATTTTCCACCCTGTCTCCATCAGGGTGAGAGTTCCAACAGGATTCAGGTGAGCGATTCCAGGCTGACATCTCTGGGCCCAGGGAGGGCAGCAGCCACAGCGGTCAACTGGCCTCCCTCCACTGGTGACCCTGGTGGTCACGATGCAGAAGTTACCAGTCATTCCATCAGAAGCTGGCGCCACTCCTAAATTCACTAGCGTGACACCTTTGCCTGCAGGCGAAGGGCACCCCAGGGACTGGGCTGTAGACAAACCTCAGCTCTGATGCTCCCCAGAGGACTCGGCACTTGCCCACAGTTCAGCCAGCCAAGCAGCCTCAGCCTCCACCATTACCCACTAGAGTCCTGGATCCCCGAAAGGGCCCCCACACCCGTGTCCCTTGGTCAGCCGAGCAGCGGGGGCGGACGGTGGTGCTCCGGGAACAGCTGGGCACAGCTGCCTCCCAAGGATACTGCCCCCGGCGCGCCTGGAACACAGGGTCAGACGCCATTCATTCCCCGCACGGGCCCCACTCCAGCAGGCCAGGCCAAGGGACGGCATGTCCTGGGGGTGGGCTGGCCCCCGGCCCAGCCTGACAAAGCAGTGGCGGGGGAACAGAACTCCAAACCCGAGGAACACGGGCCTCCTCTCTGCAGCTGCCGCCCCGAGCTGGGCGCTGTCTGTGGGGCAGGGTGGCGTGCTGGCCCTGGAGTGGTGGGGGTGGGGACAGGGAGGTGACCCGAGCTTCTGGAGCCCAGGGCTGTGGCTCCCACCCCCGCCTGCTCCGGAGCCAGTACTGGGATCCGGGGACCTGGTGCAGCTTGTCCCGGAACCCTGCACACAGGCCACCGCAGGCCATGGGGCACTGCCCTCCCAGCCCCCGCCCAGCCAGTCAGGTGCTGGGACCAGGTCACCGTCCGTCTCCAGCTAGAATCCCCACATTAAACCCCCCTTGCCCATCAGACCTGCAGCCTCGGGTGGGAGTGACAGCAGGGGGGTCTGGCTTCAGTGGCTCCCTGGCTCTTGCCACACGCCCACCCTCACTCCCAGAGCACTTTATGCCTCCATCGGGAAGTGGGGGGAGGTGAGTGGATGTTCGTGTAGTTGTGACGTGTGTTGGGGGAAGGGGTGAGGGATGGGCAGCAAGGTAAGTGGGTGGGGGGTGGATGGGGGGTGGGGGTGAGTGGGGGTGAGTGGGGTGAGTGGGGTGAGTGAGGGGTGGGGTGAGAGGGTGAGTGAGTAGGGGTGAGTAGGGGTGAGTGGGGTGAGTAGGGGGTGAGGTGAAAGGATGAGTAGGTGGGGGGTGAGTAGGGGATGGGGGTGAGTGGGGGGTGAGAGGGTGAGTAGGTGGGGTGAGTGGGGTGAGTAGGGGTGGGGGTGAGTAGGGGGTGAGAGGGTGAGTAGGTGGGGGTTAGTGGGGGTGGGGTGAGGGTGAGTAGGTGGGGGTGGAGTGGGGTGAGTGGGGCTGGGGGTGAGTGGGGGGTGAGAGGGTGGGTAGATGGGGGTGAGTGGGGGTGGGGGTGAGTGGGGGTGGGGGTGAGTGGGGGGTGAGAGGGTGAGTAGGTGGGGGTGAGTGGGGTGAGTAGGGAGTGGGATGAGTGGGGGGTGAGAGGATGAGTAGGTGGGGGTGAGTGGGGTGAGTGGGGCTGGGGGTGAGTGGGGGGTGAGAGGGTGGGTAGATGGGGGTGAGTGGGGGTGGGGGTGAGTGGGGGGGTGAGAGGGTGAGTAGGTGGGGTGAGTGGGGTGAGTAGGGAGTGGGGTGAGTGGGGGGTGAGAGGGTGAGTAGGTGGGGGTGAGTAGGGGTTGGGATGAGTGGGGGAGTGAGGGGGTTGGACGTCATCTTCCCAGCACCCGGCCGCCCTATGCGCCCCTCTGCGCGCCCCCCACCTGCTCTCATCCTGCCTGCCTGCCTCTCCCCTGAAGGCCTCCCAAAGCGCGCCTGCTCCCTCTCCCGCCCCTGCCCCCGCCGCTTGCCCCTCTCGGTTGCTAAGGCAGCTCTTGCATCCAGGTGAACATCACCCCCTGAGACCCCTACACCCCCCCCCCCCCACTGACCTGGCCTGCCCGCAGCTCCCAGCCCTGCCGGCAGCTGCCGCCCATCAGCCTCCGACAGAGGAGAGCTTCCTGGTGTTTCATTCATTTTCACTTCACTTTTTTTTTTTTTTTTACCACATAAGCAATACATAGGTAGGCGCAGCTTTGGTCAAAGCAGCCATTTAACTCTCTTAGAAAGTGGGAATTCCCTGGCGGTCCAGTGGTTAGGACTCTGCACTTTCCCCCAGGCCCAGGGTCACTTCCTGGTCAGAGAGCTAAGATTTCGCAAGACGTGAGGCCAAAAACGTATAAAGAAAGAATAACTCCAGTCATTGTAGAAAAATTCAAACGTGGTGAACAAAAAGACCGTCCAAAGCACCTGAGGTCGCTGGCACGTTTCTCTGCAAATGGGCGGCTGGCGAGGTGCCCAGGCGCCAGCCGGAGAGCTCACTCCATCCCCAGACGACCCTGAGAGGGGGGCCGCTCTCCTCACCACTTACAGTGAGGGGACAGAAGTGCGAGGTCAACGGTCAAGGGCGCCGATGGCTGGGAACCCGTGGGAACACCACAGGCTGTCTCTCCTGTGACCACACCCCGTCCCACTGACCACGCCCCCATCTCTCTGACCACGCCCCATCCCTCTGACCACGCCCCCATCTCTCTGACCACGCCTCGTCCCTCTCACCGCACCCGGTCCCTCTGACCGCGCCCCCATCCTTCTAGGTCGGCCGCTGAGCCCTTTCTCAAGTCTGTTACCTCACAGGGTGGACAGACGCTCTGGGGGGGGGGCCTGTGGGGACAGCCCGGCCCCGGGACCCCTTCCCCGAGGCCAGGCCAGCTGCCCCCACCCCTGGCTGAGGCAAGAAGTCCAGCTCCTGACAGAGGAGAGGCCAAGTCCACTCAGCGCAGTCTCCCAGAGGCGAGGGGCTGGTTCCAGGTCTCTGAGGCTGCAGTCCAGGTCCGCCAGCGTCGGGGGAGCAACGGAGGGGTCCGCCCGGCAAGGACGCTGCCTGGACCTCAGGCTGAGACGTAGGGCGTAGGTGAGCTGGGCTTCCCACTTGGCAAGTCCCGTCCAATGGACAGCATCACGAGACTGTTGCCCCAGCAGAGTCCAGGGGACCGGTGCGCTCAGCACACACAGAGAAAGCCAGGGCCGGGTCCTGCAGCCAAGCCACGTCTGGACCCTGAAGAGCACCACATCTCGCAGGCAGAGAGGGGTCCACGGGGCAACAGTCAGAGGACGCGCCTGGACCATGTCAGTCTCCAGCCTCAGTGGGCGAGCTGCTCCGGGGGCCATCCTGCTGTTAATACTCTCATGCGGGGAGCACATCGCTTCTGCCAATGGCGTGCTCATACAGACCTCATTCCCAGGAGATGGTCACCAGGGCCCCTGGCGAGCTGAACTGGAGGAAGGCCAGTGAGCCATGCACGTAGGCTACCCACCTGGTGGATGCTGGGGAGGCCCAGGCCTGGCCAGGATCCCGGGCTGTCCAGCCCACTCTCAGCCCCTCCCACAGCCAGGCCTGCTCCTGGGGAATGTTCCAGAGAGAGTGGGAATCCAACCCCAACAACCAGCAGCCCCCTCCCCTTCTGCCACCACCCGACTCCAGACCTTCCACTGCAAGCAAGCCCATTGCGCCGTCCCTTTAAGGACCACAGGGACCCAGGCTCCATCCTTCCGGCCTAAGAAAGCAAACCCAGCTCCTCACCTGTGAGCCAGAGCCGGGCTCCTCCAAGACCCCTCTCCTGGGGCGGCTACTCTGTCAGCCCCGAGACCTCAGTCTTGCCACGCTGGACAGCCCCTGAGGCCCTGGCCTCCGCGGGGCTCCCGGCTCACAGACCCGCCAGGGGCTGCATCTCCCCAGACGGAGCCTCCAAAGGCCGGGGGCAGCGGAGGGCAGGCCCCCCGGCTGCTCCTTTCCCTGAGATCGCAGCCACAATTCCAAACACACGAGGCCGTCCAGGCCGACAGAGCAGCTGGGAGCCAGGCCTCAGCTGGGGAGACAGCGGACATAAAACACACATGTGGCCCCACGAGGCCACCCCACTCCTGGCTCAGCCCCAGTGTCCAAGGCTGCCGCTCGACAGCCCACTCGGCCTCAGGCTCCAGACGCCCCGGATCCCGCCCTGGGGCCTCACGAGCACCCGGCCTGTCCCTGCAAGCCAGCACCCAGCCCCCTACTCGGGCATTTACAGAGCTCAGGCGCCCTCGATTGGTGCCAGGTGTGGGTGGCCCCCATCCAGGCCGGCTCCCGGGCCCCCTCCCACGTGCCCTCTTGCTGAGCTTCTGTCTCCCCCAGCAGAGCCCGAGCCCCCCCAGGGCAGGGCCGGTCCAACCCACCGCTCGGCCGGGAGCCGGGCACGAGCAGTCCCAGAGGAGGCTGTGGCCAGTGTTCCAAAGCCCAGGGCCCCCAGCCAGCCTGTCCCACAGGAGGCGGGAGTGCACGCGTGTCCAGCCACCCTTGTGGGTACAGTGGGCTTGGCCTCCTAGCCTCCCTCCCCCGGGGGGCAATGAGCATTCTGGGCCCCCTGAGAAGAAGAGCCGGTGGGAAAACAGGGTCAGCCATCAGCTCAAGCAGGGAGGACCCCTGCCCCAGGGGTGCCGCCCATGGTGGGCACGTGGCCCCCGGTCCCCGGACATTGGGGTGCTCAGCCTCCAGAGCCCACTCAGCTCCCACCCCATCTCCTCCCCCCGGAGACTCCTGGCCCTCCTGGAAACTCGCTGGGGGTGGTGCTGAGGCTGGTAGAGAGGTCGGGGTCAGAAGCTCGCCTGAGCCCAGGCGGGGCGCCTGCCCAGCAGGTCAGGGCCGCCGGGCTCCCAGCCCCAGGGCTGCAGCCTTCCTCCGTCTCTTTGCCTATGGCCAGTGGGTGTCCCTGAGGGCTGGTCAGGGGGCAGAGGGCGGCCTGGGCCCGGGATGAAGCCCACCAGGTGGAATCCAGCCTCCCACGACCCCAAGGTCCTCCCTGGGACAGCGTGGTGGTCCTGGTGGAGACACTGGAGTCGCGGGGCTGGGCTGCAGACCCACGGCCACACAATGGAGCCCCTCAGAGACGAAGGCCCGGCCTGGCCTGCTGCTGTGGCCTCTGGTCCGTGGCACTGAGCGAAGCCTGGGGGAAGGGGGAGACCCCTGGGGGCAGATCCCGCCTGTTATTTGGAGCCCCCAAGCCCTGCTACTGCAGATCAGGGTGAGCCCACCCCCCACAGACGAGGGCCAGAGCCCAGGCACAAAGCCCTGCAGCCACCTCCCAGCACCGGGACGTCAGCTGGTCGCAGGGCAGCTCTGAGCCTTGGAAGACAGACTCCCCCCCTCCACCGGGTTCTCAGTGTCTGCACACAGACTAGCGCTCCAGGGCGCCGACGGACAGCAGCTGCGAGGGACGGCCCTCGCTGAGCCCTCCTCCTCCTCTGCCTCTCCAGGGACCCCAGTGGTCCAGTCCTGGGGGACCCCCACGGGGCGCCCAAGCCCCCTCCCCTCCCCCAATCTCGAGCTGCCCTCGGGTCTCCCCGGTGGAACATTGTTGACATACTCTAAGCCATCAGCAAAACAAGATGAGAATTCAGTAATTGCTTTTGGCAGGGAGTCCCTGGGCCAGCACAGGGGCCAAAAATAACCGAGGAGAGGGTTCCCGGGCCACCTGCGGCCTCAGTGCGGGCTCTGTCTGAGTGCTGGAGAGGGGCCCCGTCGCAGGGCAAGGTGGGCGCAGGGTGGGCTGGAGGGACACGGGAGCGGCGGGGACGGAGCGAGGCTGTCGCTTCCAACATCGCAAAGCAGGGAGCGACTGGCCATCCAAAAATACGTGACGTCACTCTCTAGCAGGAGGAGCAGCTGCTGGGCGACTCTGCGGCCCACACATAGTTGGCTGCATCCCGGGAGAGGGTGTTGGCTGAGGCCATGAAAAGGCGGAAAAAAACGCCAGGCTGGCCGGCCACGCTCGGCCCCAGCCCCGCCCTCCCCAGGCCCGGCCAGTGCTGGCCGCAGGGGAGGGGCGTGAACCCCAGAGTGGTGGGAACCGGGGTCACGGTGCACCTGGCCAGGGCGGAGGGCGGGGCGGCGGGACCCTGGGTCTGACCCTTCCCAGTGCAAAGGCCAAAGCAGGAAGGAACGCGCTTCACCGGTCAGGCCTGACCCAAGTCCACGTCACAGGACCAAGCAGGGGCAGGCAGCCAGCATGGAGACCGGCCAGCCTTGCCCCAGCCTTTGCTGCTGCCCCTTCTTGCCCCAAGCAAGACACACCTGCCCATGAGGCGTGCCCGGCCAGAACCCCGAGAACGTCCCCGGAAGCATCTGCTGGGGGCTGTCTGGCCGGCTCTGTGGTGAGGAGACCAGAGGAGTCCAGCCATGGTCGGGCTCTGGGGACTGGCCACCCCGCACCATGGAGAAAGCTGATTGTCCCCTCTGCCCGCCCGCCTGCCTGCCTCTGGTGCCAGCCCCTCAGCCCCCACCCCTTGAGGGGAGGGGGTTTCCAGCATCACCTCCCTCCTGCCTCTTTAACTCTCACCTTGCCAAGGACGCAGGGCAGGAGCAGGTCTCAGACACGGGCCCTAGAGGCCCCCGCTCCCTGTGGGAGACCAGGCCAGCTGTCTGGGGCCCCTTGTCCTTCTCCCCTCAAGAGATGCCTGAAGGCCTCTGAGGACCATTCCCCAGTGCCCCGGTGCCCTGGGGCCCAGCACAGAAGAGGGGGCCCAGGTCTGGAGCACACCCACAAGCCTGCCCCTTCAGTCTCCAGGCCACTTCCACAGGGAAGGAGGAGTCGATGGTCTGTAGCAGTTAGCAGTGCTTGAGGCTGCAACACCCAGAAAACCAGCCCACACAACAAGGTGCCCAGCCTCCACACCCCCAAAGAACCAGCTCCTGCTTCATCCCTGCTCATCATCCTCGCCTGGGCTCCCACCTCCTGCTTGCAAGAGGGCTGCTGCACCGCCAGGCAACACGACTGAATTCCAGGCAGGAAGAAGGGGATAGGACCCGAAGCCTTGCTAATCAGGAAGGCGGCCCTCTCTGGACACTCGGGACTAACCACACCCCTGGCCAGAAGGGACTCACGTGGCCACCCAGCTGCAGGGCGGCTGGAGGGCCTGTGAGTTGAGTAGGCACGCTGCCACCCCAGACACCATCAGGGCCCTCTTGGGAAGGAGGCAGAATGGAGTAGAGGAGCAGTGTGGTCCCACTGACCCGCGGACTGATGAGGAAAGGAGACTCGGTCTGGGGCTCGCCCACGGCCACAGAGCTGGAGAGAGCTTGGCGGAGAGGAAGCCACGGAAAAGTCTCTCCCCCAGGGTGGGGCCTCCAGGCCCTAGGGGCCGTTTGAACCCTGCCTGGCAAACACGCACAAGCTCACACCCAGGCTACGAGGAAAGAGGCCAGCTCCATGCCATCCCCAGGCTCCCGTAGCAGCGCCAGACAGAGCAAGCACGCACACGTGTACATGCACACACGCCTGCTTGTGTCACACAAGTACGTGTGGGCATGCGTGCTAAGTCGCTTCAGCCGTGTCTGATTCTCTGCAACCCTAGGGCCTGCAGCCCGCCAGGCTCCTCCATCCATGGGGACTCTCCAGGCAAGAATACTAGAGTGGGTTGCCAGGCCCTCCTCCAGGGGATCTTCCCGACCCGGGGATCAAACCTGGATCTCCCGCACTGCAGGCAGTTTTTTTTTTGGTTTTTTTTTTGTTGTTGTTTGTTTGTTTGTTTGTTTTTACCGCTGAGCCACCAGGAAAGCCCACAGAAGCACATGCATGCATGCAGACACAAACGTTCGTGGTACACATAAATTCACGTACATACATGGGCGTGCATACGTACATTCACGCACGCACGCACGCACACACGAGCATGTGTGCGGAGGCGGGAGTCCATAGGTTCACGTGTGCGATGTGCGTGTACATGGGCGGCGCACACGTTTGCAGCCCGGGGGCACAGATGTATACATGCAGACACACATGTACACATACATAGTCACACACAAGCTGCCAGCTCCCAGATCCTTCTCTGCCAAAGGGTTTGTTCCAGGAGCAGGCCTCCAGCCCCAGCCTGGCCCTTCCTCTCACCCTTGGCAACGTCCAGCCCGCCAAAAGCCCAGACTTCCCCAATTTCAGGCATCTGGCTGCACCAGCACCATTGGAGAGAGGGAGACGGAGCAGCAAAAACCCCAAAGGGAACCACAGTGTTTCTGAAATGGGTCACTGAATCGCACAGAGCAACGCTTCCCTCACAGGCGCAGTTCCTTTCTGGACCAGCTTCGGACAGACCCCGTGCCAGCCTTGGGTTGGGGGCTGGGAGTGCAGAGGGGGTTCCGTGGCCTGGAAGAACCACAGGGGTGGGCCGGAGGCCATGCTGCAGCCGCTGACACCCCAATGAAGCCACGCGGCATTTTCTGGGGCCTTTTCTGGGGCGCTGGACAGAAATGCAAACAGGAGGCTGCTCACAATCTGCCCTCACCCTGCACGGGGCAGCGGGCAAGGCTGAGGCCTTGGGCAAGGTCCGGAGAGGCCGCTTCTCCCTGGAGAATGGAGGATTCTGCCTCAGGAGGGGTCCTGACAAGTGCTTGCTCAGTGAGAGTCGGGAGGATCCCAGGGCCTCCAGCCCTGACCTGAAGGTCGCCACGGCCCACCCATCCCCAGAAATGCACATCTTCCCCACCAAGGCCCAGGGAGGACCGCTGTGGGGCAGAAAGGCCCCGTGACCCTGGGCAGACGCCCCCTTCCCGCCCCTGCCACCCCCTCCACCCCCCCACCTTAGGCACAATTCTTCCCCACCCCCTCTGCCTCCTTCCCGATGCTGTTTCAGATCATAGATTCGGAAACAGGAAAAGAACGCAAATAGAAAATGGCAAAAGAGGTTCCCTCTGGGTAACGAGAGGTATGTATGCTTGTCCACAGTCTCAAATTTTTAAAAATAAAACACCTTCAGTTCCCAGGCCCTGATGGAAACCCCAGAGGGCTCTCAAAGCAAATGGCGTGATTCTCAACTTTAGCCACCAGGTGGCGGCCAAGACCAGCGCATCCCGCCTTGGACCCGCCTCAGCGCCGGGGAGGGCATGGGGCTTCCTCCCGGGGTCCTCTGGGTCCCA
This sequence comes from Ovis aries, assembly GCF_016772045.2. NCBI lineage: Eukaryota > Metazoa > Chordata > Mammalia > Artiodactyla > Bovidae > Ovis > Ovis aries. The sequence continues at coordinate 2,576,515 of NC_056056.1, forward strand.
GGAGGTAGGAGAGGGCGACACCCGGAGGGAGACTGTCAGCTGCGGAGGGCCACAGAATTCCTCCCTCCCGGTGGGCCCTCCTGACAGTGCCCAGGGGCAGGGAATGCCACCCTCACTGGATGACTGGGGAGCTGAGGTTTGGGCTGGGGCAGCGCCTTTTCCACCCTGGAACGGGCCAGCGTGGACAGAGCCTGAGCTGCAACTCTCGTCTCCCAGCTCGACCTAACCCACTCCACAGACACCCAGGGGTCGCCTGGCTTCACTGGCTGCACTCAGGATGCAGGGCCGGGGGCGGGAGGGGGGTGGGGGCGCAGCCAGCCGTGGCCTGCAGCAAGCCAGGATGAGCCGGTTTTGAGCCCGGTCGGCCTGAGCACTCGCAGCCGTCCCGGACCTCGTAGTCCATCTTCCGCAGTCACCCCCAGGGGTGAGGCTGCAGCAGTGGCCTTCTGCAGCCGAGTCCAGGACTCATCGGGGTTCCTGCACTCCAGGGATCCAGTAGCTGGGGGCCCTTGGGGGCCTCCTGGGGTCCCACTGGGGTTGCCACAGGCAAGGGCGGAGCGCTGGGTGCAGGGTTTGGCCCAGGGCACAGCTGGGAGGCTGTGCCATGCCCGGCCCAGGGACACCCTGACCCTGGCTCGGGAACCCACGTCAGCGGGAGTCTCGGGGGGCGCTGTCCCATACCAGCCAGACGGAGAGCAGGAGGAACAAGAGGACCAGGGCTGCAGCCAGGGTCAGAGAGGGCACCAGGTCCGAGTCCTCAGGGCCGGGAATGACGTCAGCCGGGGCACGGTGCGGGGCGGCCCGGGCACCAGATAGCTGGGTGTTCGAGACTCTCTCCCCAGGGGGCCCGGGCTGGCCCATCTGTGAGGAGGAGATGAGAGACAGGACTTCCTCTGGGAGGGGCCCACCTCACACCCACCGCCCCTCCCATCCGTCCCCCCATCACGGCAGGAGCCAGGGGCCGAGAGGTGCCACCGGGCAGTGACTCCCTGAGCCTCACTGTTTTCCTCTGTGAAATGGGGACGCGGAGGACCACAGAGGGAGGGCAAGGACCAGACGCGACAGCCCCGGGGGCCACCGTTGGCCCCGCCAAGCTCCCACCTTCCCCCTCTCAATGACGGGGCCAGAGGTCAGGTTCAGCCCCACTGCTCCCTTCCCCGAAGACCTTTCCCCCTGTGCCAGGGAGTCTGGAATGCAGCTCGGTTAGTTTCCTGGGCAACTGGAAGCCAGTGGACGCGTCTGGAAGGCCCTCCTCACACTGCAATGGGGTTCGCAGCAAGACTGCCAGCTGCTCTCCGCCCGCACGGCAGCGAGGCCGGGGGCACCGGCTGTCCACCGGACAGATGAGAAAAGCGAGGCTCGCTCCCGGAAGCGCCCCCGGAGCAGGATTCCCAAGAAGCCCGAGCCTGGCAGAGGGGGTCGTGGTGGCCTGAGACGCCACCCTCAGCCTCCCGCATGGGGAGGACCAGGTTTGGACTAGGCTGGTCGCTTGTGAAGCCCCAGGCCCTCGATCAGCCAGCAAGGTCCAGGAGACACGGGGTGTCTCTGCCCAGCGTCTCTGCCCAGCCCCTCCCAAACCCCCAGCCCCGCTGTTCTGCAGGACAGTTACCTTCCAGCCATCGGGGCTCCCGCGTCCTGGGAGAAGCCTGCCCCAGAGCTGCCATGTTCCCCAGGGACAAGGGCCAGTGGGTGGTGGCCTGAATGGTCACCTCAGCGGCCGCCTCTCCTCTAAGGAAACCAACCCCTCTGGGGCTTCCCCCAGGGCGTGGCTATAGCTGGAGGCGGGTGTGAGCCCCCCCACCGCCAGGTAGGTGTGTCCAGGGCCCTCCCAGGCCCTGCGGAGCCAGGTGCCTCTTTCCCCAGACAGCACTTTCTGCTTCCTCTCAGCTGAGGCTTCCTCGTGGGGGCTGAGGGAAGAGGAGGTCCTTCCGACTCTGCGACCCCGTGGACTCCCCGCCAGGCTCCTCCATCCATGGGATTCTCCAGGCAGGAATACTGGAGTGGGTAACCACTTCCTCCTCCAAGGACAAGGGGCAGACTCAATTCCAGTCGGCAAGGGGCTTCTAGGCACTGGCTGTGTGCCCATGCTGTGCCAGGTGGGCGGGGGGGGGGGGGGGAGCGGTGGAAGAGGGGTATAGGCCCACCCCAGCGCCAGGGCCAGGTTCTGGAGCAGCCCGTCTGGGGCAGACCCAAGTGGGAGGGTTCGGAGGCCGGAGGACCAGAGAAGTGATCTTTGCTGAAGGAAGTTACCCCTTACCGGCAGAGGCGCTCATCCCGTCGCTAATTTTAAAAGCAGAAAAGGTAAGGGCTTCCCTGTTGGTCCAGTAGCTAAGACTCCATTTTCCCAGGGCAGGGGGCCTGGGCTGGAACCCGGGCCAGGGAGATAGCTCCCACCTGCCAGAATTAAGATCCAGTGCGTTCAAACAAATAAATATTTTTATAAGCATATTAGTTTGGGGGGACAAAAAGCAAAAAGGTGTGAAATAACCTTCAGTTCAGTTCAGTTCAGTCACTCAGTCGTGTCCGACTCTTTGCGACCCCATGAATCGCAGCATGCGAGGCCTCCCTGTCCATCACCATCTCCCGGAGTTCACTCAGACTCACGTCCATCGAGTCCGTGATGCCATCCAGCCATCTCATCCTGCCCCCAATCCCTCCCAGCATCAGAGTCTTTTCCAATGAGTCAACTCTTCGCATGAGGTGGCCAAAGTACTGGAGTTTCAGCTTTAGCATCATTCCTTCCAAAGAAATCCCAGGGCCGATCTCCTTCAGAATGGACTGGTTGGATCTCCTTGCAGTCCAAGGGACTCTCAAGAGTCTTCTCCAACACCACAGTTCAAAAGCATCAATTCTTCGGCGCTCAGCCTTCTTCACAGTCCAACTCTCACATCCATACATGACCACAGGAAAAACCATAGCCTTGACTAGAGGGATCTTAGTTGGCAAAGTAATGTCTCTGCTTTTGAATATACTATCTAGGTTGGTCATAATTTTTCTTTCAAGGAGTAAGCGTCTTTTAATTTCATGGCTGCAGTCACCATCTGCAGTGATTCTGGAGCCCAAAAAAATAAAGTCTGACACTGTTTCCACTGTTTCCCCATCTATTTCCCATGAAGTAGATGGGACCAGATGCCATGATCTTAGTTTTCTGAATGTTGAGCTTTAGGCCAACTTTTTCACTCTCCACTTTCACTTTCAAGAGGCTTTTTAGTTCCTCTTCACTTTCTGCCATAAGGGTGGTGTTATCTGCATATCTGAGGTTATTGATATTTTCCCGGCAATCTCGATTCCAGCTTGTGTTTCTTCCAGCCCAGCGTTTCTCATGATGTACTCTACATATAAGTTAAATAAGCAGGGTGACAGTATACAGCCTTGATGTACTCCTTTTCCTATTTGGAACCAGTCTGTTGTTCCATGTCCAGTTCTAACTGCTGCTTCCTGACCTGCATACAGATTTCTCAATGCCCACGAAAAAAAGATTCATGAGCAATTCCAGCTTCATCCACTTGATAACCTTAGAAACCCCATAAGAAGGGGCTGTGAACAAGGAGAGTCATACAAGATTTATCCTTTAGCCCCAAACTGAAAATGGCCTGTCCAGGAGGGGAACCCCTCCTCCTGCCCTTCTTCATTATTTCAGCTGGTCTGATAATTGAATGGACACAAGACAGATCAGGAGGAAAACTAAACGAATTGAATTTCACACATACAGTGCTCTCGTAGACATAGAACCCAAAGAAATGACCGAAGGCAAGAAGCCTTTATGTTTTTTAGACAAAGAAACAACAAATCTGTCAAGAACTGACAAGACAAAGACACTTAGTCTTGGGTACCAGTTAGTGAAGAAACTGGGCGGGTTTGTTACCAGTCTTGGTGCCCTGATTTCCCCATCTCTGGGGATGAGCCTGACTCTCTGCCTCCTGGTGCAAGAAGGCTAGCTTCCCCACAGGAAATTCATTCCCTTCTTTCACAGGGACAGAGAGTAGGGGCAGGGCCTCCTTCAGCATCCACTGCTTTCCTCAAGTAGCCTAAATTCAGAGTAATCAGCCGGCCACTTTGCATATTTTAGGGTGACTTGCCCTGAGCCCCGTGAAACCCAACCACCCGTAAAAGAGTGGTGCTCACACACACAGCAACAAGCAGAGTAAGCCACTAGAGAACACAGCACAGATGAGTCTCGCAGACGCACCGCTTAAAGGAAGCCAGAAAGGAAGCACGTGCCCTCCAGGTCTCTTTCTGTGAAGCTCTAGGAAAGGTGAGTGCAGTCGACAGTCGGAGACGGACGACCAGCAGCTGCTTAGGGGTGGGGGAGGCATACTGACTGGGAAGGGGGATTCTGGAGGGTGGTTCTCTGTCTCGATTGGGGGCCAGGGGGTGATACAGTTGTCAACACTCATCGACCTGCACACTTAAAGTGAGTTCATTTTCCTGTGTGTGTAGATTGTCCCTCAATAAAGCTGACTTTAAAAGAAAACAACAACAACAACCACCTGGGGACTTCCCTGGTGGTCCACTGGTTAAGAACCCACCCGCCAGTGCAGGAAACATGGGCTCAATCCCTGATCCGGGAAAATCCCACATAGAAAAAAAAAAAAATTTTAATGGGAAAAAACTGGGGGGATGGGGAAGAGCCAAAAACAAGAGCAGGAGTCCATTCAAGAGTTTCAAGAGTAGGGCAATCCAATCCACAAGGACAGAAGTCAGTGACGGGACCTCAGGAGGGCCCACGTGACTGGAAAGAGGTGCCTGGTGCTCTCTGGAGGTGATCAGAATCTTCTTTTTTAATATGTATTTATTTGGCTGTGCCGGGTCTTAGTTGCCGCATGCAGGATCTTCAATCTTCGTTGAAGCATGTGGGATCTAGTCCCCCAACCAGGGATCGAACCTGGGCCTCCTGCATTAGGAGCTCAGAGTCTCAGCCACTGGACCACCAAGGAGGTCCCAGAAGCCTCTTTCGTGATCTGAGCTGCAATTCCTGGGGGGCACACAGAAGTTTACTCATTGTGCCGTACGTCTGACATGTTGCTACTGGGCTTAGATTTGGCTGCTTGAAGCTTGCAATCCAGTACTCAAGGAACAAGTGTTGGTAGGAAAGGAAAGCTTGCTTTGTATAGGAGGCCAGCAACCTGGGGGAGAAGGCCGACTCGGGTCCAAAAGCCAACTCCGCTCGCTGCTCGGGGGATTTCGGGATTTTCACAGGTGACAGAGGGCTTCCCAAGGGCTGGGCCGCGTTGTGGTTAGTCACTCAGTCCTGTCTGACTCTTTGCGGCCCAATGGACTCAGCCCACCAGGCTCCTCTGTCCATGGGGGTCCTCCAGGCAAGAATACTGGAGTGGGTTGCCATGCCCTCCTCCAGGGGATCTTCCCAACCCAGGGATCAAACTCAGGTCTCCTGAATTGCAAGTGGATTCTGTACCCTCTGAGCTATGAGGGAAGCCCAGGTGGTAGAGAACTGGCCTGCCAGTGGAGGAGGCATACCAGACACACGTCGCCACTCCAGCATTCTTGCCTGGAGAATCCAATGGACAGAGAAGCCTGGCAGGTTATAGCCCATAAGGTCACAAAGGTTCGGACACAACTGAAGTGCCTTAGGTGGAGGGAGGGGGCCACATACCAAAACAGCACAGTCAGGTCCACCAATCAAATTGGTCACACAGTGGTCTCATCGGCGTCATCTTAAGTACAGTTAATTTTCAGTTCCGTGATTGGCTTGGGTCCATTTCTTTGAGGCCTGCAGCACCTCCTGTCGTGGCTACGGTCTGGTCATCAAGGAGTTAACTCCTTCCACCTGATGGGGGTTTCAGAATCAGCCAACAGCTCACAGGAGATGACTCAGAGTATTATCTATAGCCTTTGAGGAGGAACTAAGAGGTCCTTGACTTTGTTTAATGACTAAACTTTATTATTTTCCCTGTTTGCTTTTCTTTGCTTCTGCATTTTTTCCCCTTTCTCTGGATGAATTCATTCTATGGCTAACGTTTTTCTATAGACAAAAGGCAGGTGATGTTCTGTCCCGGGAAAGCCCCATCGGGTCCTGCTCAGAGTCAATGTCTTCTATCTCAATTTCCAAACTACGGTCATGAGGACCACGCAGCATTGTAGCTGGAGTCACCACTTACTGGATGTGCTGAGTCCAAAGACTATGTCCCTGATAGCAAGAAGAAAGTGCTTAAAAGCGTGAAGTGCCACACGATCTGATGCACATCCAGTGTGCAAATATGCAAACAGGTACGTGGAGAAAAGAGGGGAAGCTGAGGCTGTTGGCAGAGCGCGTGGTTTTCCCACGTCTCTGCTTTGTCTATTCTAATATATATGGTTATATCTACTTCGATGAGTATAAAAGAGAATTGTAACAACTTCTTAAAACTCTTTGCTATTTTGACAGATACAATTTGGAAATAATCCAAATGCTCAACAAGGAAGGATCGGTTTTGAAATATACGTGGACGTCCATTCAGTACAATAGGGTCTGATCCATCTTCCTCTCTCCTCTCTGAAAAAGTCCAAAGGGAGAGTTGGCACTAGTGACTCAGTATTTTTTGTCATTGTTCTGTGGTGTGTGCGTTCGTGTGTGGGTTGGGTTGGGTTTTTTATTTGGTTGGTTGGGGAGTTTTTTTAGGTTGGACTTCCAGGGAATTTTCAGTTTCTGCTTTTCCTATTTGTAAATTGTATCTTATTACCTGGATGATTTGCTACAAGCCCAGGTTACTCCCCCAGTCAGAAATAGGAAAATATACAAGTCTCGCCCACAGGAACCGCCACCCCCTCCTGCCTTCATGCCACACACCCTGGCTGAGGGGCCCCTGGATCTGGCGAGCCTGCCAGGTCTCACCGCGTTAGGGGACTGCGGTGACTCCAGACGCATTGTGGCAGGGAGAGGGCGTGGAGCGCAAGGCGGAGCCCACGGCCTTCCTTCGAAGGGGCACAAATATCCCCTGGGTGACCCTGACGCCTTGCGGCCCCTCTCTGGGTTTCAGCTTCCCCCAGCTTATACCAACTGGGCCCCGGGTGGGATGCAGGGATGCGGTCTACGCCCCCAGGGCTGGTACCCAGCCTGCACCAGGCCCCGCACGACTTCCAAGAGTCTCCCCACGTGAAGGGCTCCTATCTGCCTAGCGAGCCCTGCTGCCTCCAAGGGCGCACGAGGGGCCTGCGGCGTCCAGGGAAAACCCTGCCTCCCGGTTCCGGTTACTCCGGCCGGGACGCGAGTCGGCTCCCGGGGAAAGCCCGGCCGCCCCACCCAGCTCCGCGCCAGCATCCTCAGCATCCGCACCACTCGCGGCCGCCCCATTGGCCGACGCCCGCTCGGCAGGGCCGCCCCGCAGCCAATCGCGGCCGGGGGGCGGAGCTCCGGGCTCCGCCGGATGCTTCCATCCGCTGCGGCCCGACGCGCCTCTGGACAGAGCCGCCCCGGCCACTCGCGGCGCGCCCGGGCGGGAGGAGCCGGTCATGCAGGAGCCGCTGCTGGGAGCCGAAGGCCGGGACTATGACACCTTCCCCGAGAAGCCGCCCCCGTCACCAGGGGAGAGGACGCGGGTCGGGTGAGAGTCGTTTGGCGTAGGGTCTGCGGGTGGAGGATGCGGATGGCCTGGTAACCTCCAGTGGGCACCTGGCTCCCCGACCTTGGGCCTCCACTGACTGTCTGGGAGTGGCCCCCAAGGGACCGCCTCGTTCAGACACGCTAGTCCGGGTCCCCCCCGAGTACTAGGCCAGCCCCCAGCTGGCAGAGACAGGACCATGGATGCCCAGGGAAGGTGAGGGGTTTGCCTAAAGTCAAGCAGCAAGCCTTCTTGCGTGGCAAAGCTGGGGGCAGACGCCAGGGCTCCTGTTCTGGGAACAGCGCCCTGCACCCGTGTCCCAGCCCCAGCAATGAGCTGTCCTCATGCCCCGGGGGCTTCCCCAGGAAGCTGGTGCTCAGGCCCGGGAGGTGCCAGTCTGACCAGCTCTTGACCCAGCTGTCCCCAGCACTGCCCTCTGAGCAGGCATCCATTGTGCTCAGGCCAGGCAGCAGTTAGAAGTGGGGGGACTCAAAGATCCTGACAGCGCTGCACCGCCCCCACACACACCAGGGTCCTGCAGAACAAGAGAGTGTTCCTGGCTACCTTCGCTGCTGTGCTGGGCAATTTCAGCTTCGGGTACGCCCTGGTCTACACGTCCCCCGTCATCCCCGCCCTGGAGCAGTCCTTGGATCCAGACCTGAATCTGACCAAAACCCAGGCATCCTGGTTCGGGGTAAGTGCCATGCTCTGAGCTAAGGGACAGGGCAGAGGGACCGGGGACCCACTGCACTCTGTCCCCAACTAGGAAACCAGCCCCCTTCCCCAAGCAAAGCCACAGGACCCCCTCCAGGGCCCTGGTCTGCCCCTCCCCCATCCACCCCAGGTCGGCAGTAGGGGTGGGGGGTAGTGAGGCCAGACAGTGCCTCCGAAATGAAAGCGGGAAGTGAAAGCTGATGGAGAAGGCGTGGGAAGGAGCAGGTGGGGAGGTGTCCCTTAAGATCTCTACCCAGCGGGGCTGAGGGTTCCCCAGACTGCCCCCCACAGCAGAGCAGGCACCTCCCTGGACAAGGGGAGGCAGGACACTCTGGTACTGATGGGAAGAGCACTGCTGGGCCACAAGGGTGCCAGGAGAGATGGTGGGCATGTGGGTAGGAAGAGCATGGGTCCTCGGACTCCCAAGTGCCTAGAACTGCTGTCTTAGTAGCCTTGGATTTGCAACCTCAGCATATTAGCTAAGATAATAACACCCAACACGCGCTCTGCACCTAGGCTGTGCCGGGCCCCTGCTTGGCACTTCCCACGAGAGCTTGTTCACTCCGGGGCCAACCCTGTGAAGTGGGTGCCACTGCTCTCCCCATGATGTAGCTGCAGAAACTGAGGCTCAGGCTCAGTAGGATGCCCAGGTTGCTAACTGGGTCCAACTCCCTGTGTGCTCAGCAGGGAGTCCGAGAACCCCAAACCTTAGAATCCCAAGGGCTTCAAGTCACAGAACCCTCCTCTCTGCTATATGACAGTACTAGGCGTTTAAACATCCAGCTGGATAGAACCATGGCAGACACCTGTTGTGGCTTCCCTCACAAACAGCTGTCAGTGTGCTGCTTGTACCCCTCTGGGGACAGGAGGCTCACTATCATCCACAGCCCCAGTCCTGCAGCCCAGGCTCCCGGGACAGCCTGGGAGAGCAGGTGTCTCTAGGCTCTGATGGGGTCGGGGTGGGGGTGCTGGGTGCCCAGAGCGCCCAGACATGCCTGCCCCGCACCCTCCTCTGCAGTCCGTGTTCACCCTCGGTGCGGCCGCCGGGGGACTCAGTGCCATGGTCCTCAATGACCTCCTGGGCCGGAAGCTCAGCATCATGTTCTCAGCTGTGCCCTCAGCAGCCGGCTATGCGCTGATGGCGGGCGCCCACGGCCTCTGGATGCTGCTTCTGGGAAGGATGCTGACGGGCTTCGCAGGGGGGCTCACAGCTGCCTGCATCCCGGTAAGGCCAGGACTGCCCAGCCTGGTCCCTTCACTGCCTCAGTATTTGCACTGATCACCATGAGCTGAGGGCTCCTGGCTTTGGAGGCTCCCCCCCACAATCCAGGGGGATATGTTTGCCAGGGAGCCTCAGCTCAGCACCCCCAGGGCAGCTAACATGGGGGAAATGTGACACCATGCCCCAAGTTGCCCCCAGTCTGGACTCCCCAAACTTCCTGTCTTGAGGCCTGGCAGACTCGTTGCTCAATCAGAGAAAATCCACATTGAGCAACGTAACAGGGAGGAAAAGGAAGTCCCTGCCCTGCACCCCTCCTGGGACCCAGCATGTTACCCATCGATCCCACGTCAGGGCTGGGCAGGCCCAGCTGGGCACGAAGCCCTAGCTCAGGGGAGCGGAGGCCAGAGTCTGGGGGCCCTCGGGCCTCCACCCTGTCAGGGCTGAGTGGTTCTGCCCACTTGACTGTTCAGGCAGCTGAGGTCCTGCTGAGATCACGACCAGGGCGAGAACCCATGGAAGCCCCCACTCCCTTGCTTCCCGGGGCTCACTGGGCCACCCTGTTCATCCTAGCCGGGCCGGCACATGTGCTCAGCAGAGGCCGGGTGGGCTGTGTCTTGCAGGTGTACGTGTCTGAGATTGCTCCCCCCAGCGTGCGCGGGGCCCTGGGTGCCACGCCCCAGCTCATGGCGGTGTTCGGGTCACTGTCCCTCTATGCCCTTGGCAAGTATCATCCAGAGGCACGCAAAACACCTCCTGCGTGCAGGCTGGGGGGTAAGGGGACGGGGCCGCTGAGCAGCAGGGGCCGGAAGGCACAAGCCAAAGCGTGAGTCACTTAACCGGGTCCCACTCTTTGGGGCCCCATGGACTGGAGTCCACTTGGCTCCTCCGTCCATGGGATTCTCCAGGCAAGAATATTGGGGTGGGTTGCTATTCCCTTCTCCAGGGAATCTTCCAGACCCAGGGATCAAACCCAGGTCTCCTGCATTGTAGGTAGACGTTTTTACTGTCTGAGCCACCCGGGGAAGCCCGACCCAAGAGAGGAAGGGACAAACCTGCCCACGAATGAACCCGCTGCCGGGAAGCCAGGGGTGGTGGCTGCCATTGTGCCGCACGCCTCCAGGCAGTTCCCTACCCCTCTCTGGTCACGAGGCCCCACCCCTAACTGGGCCGTGAGGGTTCCCTTAGGCTGGCAGTCTTGTAAACTGTCTTAATAGCAGAATGATTTCTGGCAAATAGTCTTAGGTGGGAAGTCCATAGATTGAAGTGATCAGGTCTATGGCCATAACACCCAGAATGCGCCCGATCTTGTCAGATTTCAGAAGCCAAGCAGGGTCGGGCCTGGTTTATACTTGGATGGGTGAAAAGTGATTGGAGTGCGGCCGGCTTGCGGGGGGTGGTCAGTGTTTGCTGGTAGAGGCCCCCAGGGCCTTGCTGCTCAGGCTACTCCTCCATCACCCTGCTGTGACCCTTGGGGCCCTCCAAGGACCTGGGCCCTTTGATCAGAGTGCAGCCCGGCTTGGAGCAACCAGGGTAGGCTTCCTGTAGGAGGCGGCCCTGGGACTAACCCTTGAAGCCAAGTGAGGCTGCTCAGAGGCCCCCCGATGGGAGGGGTTGTGTCCAGCCCCGCCCCAGCCCCTCACAGCTCCTGTCCGCAGGCCTGCTGCTGCCCTGGCGCTGGCTGGCCGTGGCCGGGGAGGGGCCAGTGCTCGTCATGGTCCTGCTGCTCAGCTGTATGCCCAACTCCCCTCGCTTCCTGCTCTCCAAGGGCAGGGACACAGAGGCGCTGCAGGCGCTGGCCTGGCTGCGAGGGGCCGATGCCGACACCCGCTGGGAGTTCGAGCAGATCCAGGACACTGTCCAGAGACAGGTGTGTGCAGGGTGGGTGTCCTGCAGCGCTGTGGGACACAGGCCTTTCACGCCGATGGCATGAGCCTCGGTTGCTTTTCCTGGGAAGTGGGGATGAGAGCAGTTCCCACCTCCAGGAGCAGGGGGTGGGGGCACGACCTCTCGGGGTCTGGCCCAGGGTGTGTATGCGCCGCACCATGGATGCCCGGGGACCCGGCCATGTTGTCAAGCAGGGGGTCTGCCTCAGCCCACCCACTGACCCGGGAGCCTGGGTCCCTTGGGGGTCCCCACAGCTAGGGCTGCCCCAGTGACAGGGACCTTTCCTGGAAGAGGGAAGAAGGGAGCCTCCTACCTAGCCCCAGGCAGCCCAGGCCAGGGTGGCTCCAGCCGGAGGGCCTGGCACAGCCCCCCGCAGCGGCAGCCTCGTGTCTGCAGAGCAGCCCCCTGTCGTGGGCCGAGGCCCGGGACCCCCACATGTACCGCCCCATCGTCATCGCCTTGCTGATGCGCTTCCTGCAGCAGCTGACGGGCATCACGCCCATCCTTGTCTACCTGCAGTCCATCTTTGACAGCACCGCCGTCCTGCTGGTGAGAGCGTGCCCCCGCCCCTCTGCCCCCGGGCCCAAGGAGGCCGTGCCTGCTGAGCGCCTGCCCTGTCCGGGGCCTCGGGCGCACCCACGTCTCATAACTATTTCTGTGCGCCCGCTTGTCCTGAGTAATGTTTGTAAGGCTTCCATGTTGTAAGCAAGATACTCGGAATTACAAGGGAGACCAGACTTCTAGAAGAACTGACCCCGTGGGAGCCACAGATCCCAGGTTCCGGGCATCTGTCACTCGCTGAGGAAGTCAGTCCCCCCTGCCCCCCTGCCAAAACCTCAGCTTCCTCCTCTGCCAACTGGAGATAATAGCCAGCAGGCCTTCACCCGCCTGTCCTGGGCTCAGAGATGAGATGAGATGTGAAGATTAGGGGCAGTGGTGCCAGGATCCAGTGCCAGCCCTGGGCTTACTGGTGGGCATGACGGTTGTGCCCCCTGCCAGCGAGGCCCCGCGGGCTGGGCTGGATGACTGGCAGAAAGCCGCTGAGCCCGGGGCCTGACCCTGCAGAGCCTCGGGGGTGGGGGAGAGGCCCAACAGGCTAGGGTGGCTTGGCCTCAGGGCCCCCTCCTCACAGCCCCCCAAGGATGACGCCGCCATCGTGGGCGCCGTGAGGCTCCTGTCCGTGCTGATCGCCGCCCTCACTATGGACTTGGCCGGCCGCAAGGTCCTGCTCTTCGTCTCGGGTGAGTGCGGGCGGTCGCCTGCGTGTCCTCCCTTTGCTCCTTCAGCTGCCGCACTCGCAGGCCTGGGTCACAGCTGCCCTGCCGGGTGGGTTCAGTCTGCCCAGCACCTGGCGCAGGGCCGGACGTCCAGAAAGGCCGGCTGGGGCTCGCGGGAGTGAACTCGCACGCTGGGTGTGGCAACCCAGATGCCAGCGGGGTGGGAGCGGGCGGCACAGGGCGCAGGGTGCCGAGGGGCTCGGGCTCACGGGGTCCCGGCCCCCCGAGGGCCGCTGGTCTGTCCACAGCCGCCGGCATGTTTGCTGCCAACCTGACCCTGGGGCTGTACGTGCATTTTGGTCCGAAGTCTCTGGCCCCCAACAGCACCGTGGGCCTGGAGCGCGCGGCCCTGGCGGGCACGGAGCAGCCCCTGGCCACGCCCACCAGCTACCTCACCCTGGTGCCCCTGCTGGCCACCATGCTCTTCATCATGGGTAGGGTGCCCGTGGAAGGGTGGGGGGCGGGCCAGCGTCATGTTCGGATGGGCTGGGGCGCTGCCGTCTCGGTGGTTGGGGAGGGTCTCCCAGCTGCTCCAGGGAGACACCGAGGCCTCCCCCGGCCCCTGAACGGGGTCTGAGCACACCCTTTTGCCCCTCACCCCTGGCAGGCTACGCCATGGGCTGGGGCCCCATCACCTGGCTCCTCATGTCGGAGATCCTGCCCCTGCGGGCCCGTGGCGTGGCCTCGGGGCTCTGCGTGCTGGTCAGCTGGCTCACCGCCTTTGCCCTCACCAAGTCCTTCCTGCTGGTGACGGTGAGTGCTCGGCCCGCAGGCCCCTCTGGCCAGTGCCGGGGGCCCATGAGAAGGCGTCTCCGTGTGTCCCCTCGGCCTCAGCACATGCTCCCTTCACACCAGGCCAGGGACTGCCACGTGACAGCGTGACGAAGGCTCTTTCAGTTCAGCAAACACTCGGCTCAGGGAACTGTTGGGGGGAGTCAGGCAACTGACCCCCAGACCGAGGTGAAACCACAGAGCCAGGCCTGCCTGCCCTGCCGCACCCTCCCAGGCAGTGAGCACGGTCCTCCCTCCGGTGGGCAACTTGGGTCTCTCAGCCAAGCGCTTCCCCATCCTAACTTGACTCTTGGCTCAGATTCCCAGCGGGCCTTGGAGCCAACCAGAGTCCCCAGTCCCCGGGCGGGAGGACCTGATGCGGACAGCTTGGGCAGGGCCTGTCCTGGAGCAGTCAGTGCATCAGGGCAGGGCGGGGGCACCCACAGCTGGTGCCAGGAGAAGGCAGAGTGATGGTGGAGAGGGGGTGTTGTGGGCAGAGCAGGAGCCTGTCCCAGGCCACGCGTGGTGGTGAGCCTGCTGCATGCAGGCGCGTGGGAAGGCTGCGAGTTAAGGTGGGCGTTGGGACCTGGGAGAGAGAGGCTGGTGTCTGGGGCCAGGGTGGGCTCCAGCTCAGAGGAGGTGGTCAGTCCCAGGGCCCAGCACCAGAGGAGGGCTGCCTGCAGCCCTGGGGGCCCTCGAACGCCCTGCTAAAGTGGCTGGATATCCTGCCGATGGTGGGGAGCCCCCGGGTATCTGACCGGGTGATGCGATGGACCTCTGCCCCCGCCCCTGGCTGGCTGGCACGAGCCGGGCCAGAAGCTGGTGCTGGGCTCCCCGTGACCCGTGCACTCTTCCCCCTAGAACGCCTTCGGCCTGCAGGCCCCCTTCTTCTTCTTCGCCGCCGTGTGTCTGGTGAACCTGGCCTTCACTGGCTGCTGTGTGCCCGAGACCAAGGGCCGGTCGCTGGAGCAGATCGAGTCCTTCTTCCGCACCGGGAGGAGGTCCTTCCTGCGCTAGGGAGCGGCCCCGCCGGAGAGGGCCCCACCAGAGAGGGCGGTGGAGCTGGGCTCTGGCCCCGAAGCTGCACCCTGCACCCAGGAGGCAGCAGCAACCCACCACCGGCAGCCCAGGCACAGGGGGGCAGCCCAGAGGCCTGACAGCCCCCGGAACACGTGCCGGCCCCGGGCAGCCCCGGGCAGGCAGCACCGCCGTCGAGCGTTGTCACACACTCACCCGCCGGACCTGCCAGCAGAGGCAACCGTCACATGGCCTTGGGCCAGGGACAAGGCCTCGCTAGGAGACCTCGTGCTGAGGATAAACGGGGCCAGTGCTGGTGGACTGGCTCTGCACAGGGACGCCGCCGCCCCTGTCCGGCTGCTCCCATCACCTGGTGGCCGCGTGGGGACCAGGACAGGAAGCTGCACCTGTGAGGCCTATGGACACCACAGGGGACGTGCTGGACGCCCACCGGCCAGGGCACAGGACCCTGCATGGACTCTGCCTCCTACACCCACCCCGCTTCTGGGAACAGGAAGCGATTGAGGGCGAGCTGTGTTCACCCTATTTATACCAATAAATGAGAGGAGGGAGTGGGGAGTACTCCCGGTGGGGGAGCCCCCCGCCAGCAGCCAAGCCAGACCCAAGACTCAGCCAAGGTCACCAGAGCCTGCTACCCCAGGCCACCCCAGTCTGCCCACAGTGAGGCAGAAGGAAGGGGCGAGGGCTGGGTCTCCCCGGCCGTGAGGTTCCAGCTCCTCCTAGCTGTGCGCTCAGAAGAGCCACCTGCGCCGTCTGAGATGCTGGGAGCAGGCTGCATGGCACCCCGATGACCTGGTGGGTTCCCCCGGGGCCGGGGGCCCCTGTTCGGCTGCTCTAGGGTCGGGGTGTCCCTTCTGGACCAGAGGGAAAAGGTAACGAGCAGAGCACGGGAGCAAGCGTACAGACCGCCACCGGGCTTTATTGCTCAAAACACAAGCCAGACACGGAGAGTCGACAAGGAGCACGGGAGGACAGAGCCCAGACCCCCAGGGTGGGCAAGTCCTGGCTACCTCGGTGGGTGACCTGCCCACTCTAGCCTGTGACCCAGGGGCTGGAGGGCCTCCCTAACACCCGCCCAGCTTCCTCACAGGCCAGAGCCACAACCCTGCTCCACACACAGCCAGCTCTTCCCTCCCGCAGCAAGGAGACCCCCATCGGCAGGAAGGACTCCGTCAGCAGGGAGACCCCTCTCAGCAGGGAGACCCAGCAGAAGCAGGAGTGACCCCAGAGCCCCACTTCCTGGGGAAGGATGAGCCAGGAGGTGGGCAGGGCCCTCGCTGCTCCAGGGAGGTAGACAGTCTGATCCACGGCACACACAGGAGACACGCACACGCACGCACACACACACGCACACACCCTGCCTACAGCCCACAGCCCTTTGACCCCGGCGCAGGCCTAAGGAAGATGGTCCCAGAGGACCCCTGAAGGCACGTGTCACACCGGGCTGGCCGCACGGTAGACCCTGCCACCCCAGAGCTCAGCCCAGCTGAGGGCTGGGGGCATGCTGCTATCCCCGGGACACGGCCTGCCTCCCAGCCGCCAACCCTAGCAACCCCCAGAGATGAAGGTCCATCTGGAAGCAAAGACTGGGTGCAGCCCTGGGGCTGGCTCCAGAAGGCGGGCGCAGCCCCCCAGGCTCCTGGGAGGAGCAGGGGTGGAGCCCCAGAGCCGCGCACGGCTGGCCCAGGCGGGCCAGGCCCAGGGGAGAGGCCTGCTTCTGTGCTCGTCCATGGTGCCGGGACCAGAGGCCGGAGCACACCCCAGCCAGCGGTCAGGCTGCCAGGGCTGCCGGCCGGGGCACTGGAGGGGCGTCTGGGGGCTCCCATGGAGGAGACTGGCAGGGCCTGGGCGGTGGTGGAAGGCCAGACAGAAGCGGCCCAGGCAGCTCAGCTCACGGGGTATGCTCCTGCCTGGGAGGCCAGGAGGCCCGAGCGGATGTACCCCCACATGGAGATGGCACCCACATCCCCAGGAGCAGCTCCTCCCAGGCCTCCAGCCGGTCACAGTGGGTGGTCCCGCCAGCCACTCGAAGTCTCAAAATCCACCCCGTGGCCTGTGGCCGGCCAAGCCAGGCCAGCTGGAAACAGTGGGGCCAGGAGGGTGTCTGTGCAGAGCCCTGCAGCTGGTCACCCCGAGGCTCCCTCTGGTCACCCTGCTGCTGCTGGTGAGGCCCTCCGAGCCCTCACCCTGCCCCTTGGCACTTGGCTCAGGGTGATGCCAAGGGCGGGGCGTGGCGGGGGGCAGAGAGAGGACTCCGGGCGTGGGGACAGGTGAGCAGGACTGAGAGAACCAGATGTGGGCTCCTCCCCAGACCCCTCGGGGTCCATGCTCCTCGGCACAAGCTCACTCAGACCAGGAGGCAAGCGGGGGCAGGAGGGCCCCAACTCCCTCACAGCTCCCCCTCCAGGGCGTCTGTGAGCTTCTCCTCGTCCACCTGCTGCCTCTGCTGCTGGATCCTGGCATAGGAGATTGCATCGCCCCTGGGGAGACAGGGCAGTCAGCGCCACACGGGGGACAGACCCCAGACACGCAGCCGCCCAGCCTCTGCCCCGTTCCTGGCCTGGGGCCCTGGGGGGGCCCTGCCTAGCGCCTGCCACGCCCCCTGGTTTCCCCAGATGAGACCCTGTCACTGAGGATGGCAGAGACCCATCCTGTCGCCTCTGAGAGTGGCCTGGACTGCTGGGGACGTGAGTTGAGGAGGACTGGGGCCCTCAGGCTGTGCTTTGCGGGACTGGGGGGGGCATCGGAACACCAGGCCGGGAGCAGGCCCGATGGGCAGAGGCTCTCCAGGAGCTGTGCCCCTGCGCCCCTGCCAACTCTGTGCCCCAGGGGTCCCGTGAGTTCTCCCGCCTCCACCCCTTAAGAGCTCAGACGCCCCGGAGGCGCTGATGAGGGTCACTGACGGTGGTAAACGGCCGCTCCCAGACCTGCGTCCCCAAGAGGCTCTAGAAGGGAGAGGCCACCCCCACTCCCCCTGCAGCCAGGCGGGGACCAGCGTACGCACTTTTTGCCCAGCGCAGACAGCCCATACAGCACCCCGGTGGCGAAGGCGATGGCGTTGCCCAGCAGTGTGGTCAGGGTCAGGCTGATGACGACGGGAACAACCGCCATCCTGCGGGAGGAGCAGAGGTCACGGGGCAGGCCCGCCCACCCATGACCACACCACCACTTCCTGCTGCCCAGGCTCACCCAGCCCCTGCCCGGACAGCGGGCACAGGAAGGGACCCCGGGCATCAGCTGGGACACAGGCTCACAATCCAGCTTCACAGAGTCCTCAAACACCCATGAGCCTGTCTGCAGAATTCTGTGCACTGGGGAGAGAACCCGAGGCTTTCATCGGATTGTGGGGAGACCTCCCCGGTGGCTCAGTGGTAAAGATCCCCCTTGCCAATTCTGCAGACACGGGTTTGATCCCTAATCCAAGAAGGTCCCCTATGCCACTGAGCAATGAAACCCATGGGCCACAGCTACTGAGGTCTCGCTCCGTACAGCCCATGCTCTGCAGCAAGAGAAGCCTGCACACCGCGACAGAAGCGCAGCCCCGCCTGGCTGCAGCTACAGAAGGTCCAGACAAAGCAACAAGGGGCTGGCACAACCAAAACACAAGCAAGATTATTAAAAAAAGAAGATTTTTAAAAGGGTCCATGATCCAAAAAGGTGGAAACAGCGCTGAGATGGTCCAAGCCCTCAGTGTGCATAGAGACAGAGAGAGGAGACAATTCCCGTGTCCGTTCAGGCCCCTGCTGGCCTTGTGACTCAGGGCAAGTTATTCAACTGAGGCTCAATCTCGCTACGGTGGGGTGGGATCAAATCTCAGAGGTTGTGAGATGGAGCAGGTAAGGTGTGCTGACTGCCTAACACGATGCCCGGAACAGCATAAACAGTAAATAAACTAAGGCTCCGACTGGCGCAATGAAACCAGCCACATCTCAACAAGGAAGATTCCAAAGGTTAAGCTGCCCGGGGCTTTCCTGTGGCGAGGCCCACGCAGAGCGCATCTCTGGTGAGGCAGCCCCCGCTCTGTCTGGTCCCAGTGGCACCACCTGGAGGAAGGCGGCCGCTCTGGCTTACGCGTCCACAGGGTCAGTGGCTGGTCCTGGTTGGGATGTCCAAACCAGTGGCAGCGATCTGGGCTAACACACACACCCAGTACACAATGAAAACAAGACTGTATACCCTCTTCTTGAGCACGACCAACTGAATTCTACCTGCGTGTCCATTCTGGCGGGATGTGTGATCGTGAGGTTTTACTGGAGTTATAAAATTTCCCAGTAATAAAATAATAATAGGAAGTGTGAAGGGAAAAAGAGACCGTGGGAAAAAAATCTTCTGTTAAAACAAAATTAAAGGCAAACAGCAGGCTGGAAATATATTTACAGGGAACACAATAAAAGATGACGGAATCTTTAATACAGAAAACACACGCAGCTTACTAAGTAAGACATTAGGATGTCAACGGGTAAAAAGAAAACTAGACCATTGATTACCAAAAAAGAAAATGCAATTAGTAAAAGCACAGAGAAAAAGACTTCGCCTCTTAGCTAACAGACACAAATGTGAAAAAGGCACACGGCCCAGGGCCAGGGACAAGGAGGAAGAAACCCAGGGAACCTCTTCCAATTGTGGAAAACAATTTAGCCACACACTGGAATCATTTAAATGACCATAATCTTTGACCCAGTAACTCCACATCTGGAAACAGATCCTAAGGAAATCATCAGAAACACAGAAATTTTTAGCACCAAGATGCTCATCGCAGCCTGACCTGTACGTCAGTTGGCAAACTAAGAAAAGCAGGACACAGCCAGTGGGATAAGCATTTCTGTCATTAACAGTCATGTTATGAAGCCTTTGTGGTAAGACTGAAAACATCTGTACCATGATGTTAAGGGGGGAAAACCAGGACACAAATTTACTTGCAATGGTTGAAACTGGGTGAGAAACCGGTTTTTTAAAATGCCTGCAGACAGGCTGAAAGAACACATATCAAAATGTAACAGGTAGTGGGGCTTTGAGTAACAACTTTCTCTTCTCCAGCTTATCTTTAACAAACATACATTACTGTTAGCATTTTAACACACATTTAAAAAATAAAGGTCAAGGCAAAGGACATGCCGGCACGCATTTCATTCCTCTGTGATCAGACACGGGGGAAGCGGTCTAGAACTGACCACACAACCACTGGCCTCCAGGAAGGGAAGAAACCTTTGAAATAAAAACCTCCGTGTTGACGCCTAAGGATAATCCAGATAACCACTCCTCCTGCTGTTGCCTGGAGCTCTTAACAGCCTCCCAGACACCAGGCGCTATTCTAGAAGCTGCATGAGACACATCCTGAAGTTAGTTCAACCTGGGGGTTCAGACGCAAGGACTCAGATGCAGAACTTGTTGCTAGAAGTGGGAAAATCCGAGAAAAACATATTTGGAGGCCCTATTTCCTGTGCTTCCCCCTTCCGTGTCAGGACACCTCGGTCGGCCACTGTCCTGAAAGGCTTTCCAGAGGGACACAAGGATCTACCAGAATCCGCCCAACAACTCCCAGCGGATGGGCTGACAGCCCAGGCGAGCCTCCCTTCCCTTGTCACCCTCGAAGCTGCAAGGCGCACGGGCCTCGCGGCCGGAGCTGCGGGCGGCGCAGAGCCGCTGGATCACGGTCAGCTGGTCCACCGCGCGACTCAGCACAAAGGCCGTCCCCGTTTAAACCTCCCCCTCCCGGCCAACACCGCGCGTGGGGCAGAGGCAGGGTCTCGGGGAGCCGAGTCACGCCCAGCCCGCGGCCCCTCACCCGCAGTAGAAGATGGCCTTCTGCCAGGAGCGCAGCCGGTCTGCCTTAGCTGCCACAGCGTTCGCAAACTCCATGAACTGGCAGCAGGAGGGCGCCTCGCAGAGCAGCAGGACAGAGGCGTTCATGCTGGAGGGCCGGGGAGAGGAGCCAGCTGACAGCGGCCCCCGTGTGCCCGGGATGCCACCCCTCCCGCTGCTGCCTCGGGGAACACCCCCTCCATGCTGCTCACCCCACCAGGCTCCGAGACGAGCCAGAACAGGGTAGCTGGAGCAGGGCTCCCAGGGCAGAGCTGAGGCCGGGGGCTGCCACGGCCCCCCTCGGGGGGCTCCCACAGAGGAGCCCAGGTCCCAGTCGCAGTGACCAGACCCTGGGCCCTTCCAGTGGGCTGGGCCCTTCCATCCCCCCAGCCTGGAGGGAAAGAACCCCTGTTTGCCCCAAGAATCCCCCGAGCCCCAGAACAGGAATTGTTCTGCACGACTCACACCCCCCAGGTCCCCAAGTCCCCCGCACACCACCAGCATCCAGCAAGCCTCATGGACCAGTGCTCCCAACTCGACCCCCGTGGGCTCCCCCAGCCCTCCTGGGAGGTGAGGCTCTACACACACCCCCAACCCCCCAGGCAGGACCGTCGCATGCTTACTCACACCATCCACACGCCGGCCGCGATGTTCAGAGGGTGGATGGTGATGCAGTTGAAGAGGCCCGAGATTGCACAAGCTGGAGAGAGACACAGGAGCGGGAGTTGGCCGGGGGAGGCTACCCAGGGAGACGGCTCAAGACAGCGAGAGAAGCCCTTCCGACTCAGCCCCAGGTTCTCCTCACAGCACCCAGACATCTACCCTCGGAGAGGTGGCCCCAGCGAGGCCAGCACACGGCTCCATGGACCACGAGGACAGCTCAGGCAGGTGAAGCGCTTGCCCAAACCCCACGGCCAGGGCGCAGCAGGATCCTGGAGCTGGCTTGCTCGAGGGCTCAGCAAGGGCATCCTGCCCTCTCTCCGTTCCGGGCCTGGGGGAGCCTGCCCTCCGAGCCCCAGCTGTCCTGACACCCACTTTGCAAGGTGAGCAGCATCAAAGAGAGACCATCTCTCAAGGGCTCGGGGCAGGGCAGGCGGCACCACGCACCGCGTGGGCCACAGAGAAGCCCTCTGGGTGTAGCTGCAGACAGGAATGCCCCTCTTGGAACAGAAATTGGGATCAGGTCAGCCTGGGTCACAATCCCCGCTCTGACCACAACCCAGCCCAGTGACTCTGGGTACGGTCTTTTCACCTTTCCAGGCCCATTTCCTCTCCTGAAGCCCAGCCCACCCACCTGGAAACACCCAGGGCCTGTGGTGGGGAGGAGGCATCCTCTGCTACCCGGAAAAGCGGCTTCCCTGGGGACCCAAACACAGAGCCGGCTCGCCCCTCCCGATGGCCTCCCAAGGCAGGGTCTGTGCACTCGCCTCCCTCCGTCCCCAGGGCCCCAGCCTGCTTCGCCAAGAATTCCAGGAGCCTGCCAGGCAGGGCCAGGAAGCCAGTTGCTGGGCAGGAAGCTGCCCCCCCCCCCCGCCCTGAGGCAGCAATAAGCAACCAGTTCATTAAATTTGCAACAGCTCCCTCCATACCTGATCCCTGAGAAGGCCTGGAGCCCTCCTGGTGTGTTCCCGTGTAACCCTACGCAGACAGCAAGCGATGGAAGATGAAACCACGTGAAGTGAAGGGGACTGCCCCGTGTGACCCCCAAGGCCTCCTGCAGCGACAGACGCGCTCCGGCCTTCTAAAGGTGGCACCTGTCCTGGACCGACCGTCACACTCATTCAGGCAGCAGGCTCCCCTGGGCCACAGATATGAGTGCCCCAGACATGACGCTGCTTCTGCCCGACGGTCCGCTGGGCTCAGTCTCGCCTGACAGAGGCCCATACATCCTGCCTTCCACCTCCAACCGTGTCTACCAACAGCCAACCTTCCGGGAGGACCAGGTTTCAACCCAGACAAAGAGGCTCCAGCCAGGAGCCCTTTAACCATCAAGTGCTGGAAGATGTCCCTTCGGGGGCCTCTGATGCTTGTTGCAAGTGAGGGAGGTGTCCAGGGCCAGCCTGTCTCCTCCAGATGACAGTCAAGCCCCCGAGGAAACACCTCTCCACGGCCCCCTACCTGAGGAAGGTAGTGCTTCCACACAGCGACCAGAGAGAAGCAGGACCTCTACCTGAACCCTAGTCTCATCTCTAAAACTCCCGCGTGCTTTGCAACTGACCCTGTGTTATATGCTTTTGGGAATCCACATGACAATCACGTTCCCAAATCTGCAGGTGAAAGTGACATTTCAGGGTGAAGCCACAGGTCTCTCTTCATCTTCACGGGTCAGTACCCCAACACCATGAACTCCTGGTGCGGCCCAGGTATCCCACTTCAAAAGCACAAGCTGGATGGGATGCCAGAGTCAACAGGGGACTCAGCCTCATGGCTCAGCTGGTAAAGCATCTGCCTGCAATGCAGGAGACCCGGGTTCGATTCCTGGGCCGTAAAGATCCCCTGGAGAAGGAAATGGCAACCCACTCCAGTATTCCTGCCTGGAGAATCCCATGCACAGAGGAGCCTGGCGGGCTACAGTCCACAGTCCATACAGTCGCAAGAGTCGGACAAGACTCAGTGGCTAAACCACCACCACCGGCAGAGCTGAAGACCCCAAGACAAAGGGAGGAGGGTGATGGCCCACAGGACACAGTCAGGCCCTCCACTCCCCACCCCATGCCTCATCAATGTCAGTCCCACAGCAGCCTCACTTTGATCTGCCAGGGAAACAGCTACCCAGACTCTGAAGAATCATACCGAGTCTCTCCTACAAAGTCAAAAGCATGCTTCCTCTGAAGAGCAGTGACAGGGACTCAGAGGCCCTTTGGTGACTGGCAGAGGGCCCACTCCACTCTGGCCTCTGGACAGGGGCACACCCTGCCTCCACCCGCCTGGGAGGGCCATGAGACTGGAAAGGGACCCTAAAGAGGTGCTCCTTCTGGCATATCTGATCAGGGTCCGCCTGGCCCCGGCCCTCTGTGCCAATCCTGAGAATGCCTGGACAAACAGACACTCCCTCTCTAAGGCGCCGGGCTGTGCCCGCCCCGGTCCAGTAATTCACAAGGTTGTGGGTAGCAGCCATTCAGCTAGACTGGCGCTCGCCTCAGAAGACCCGCCACGAGATCCTTCTTTCACTGAGTAGCAGGTCCACCTTCCTACATCTGCTCTTTTGAGGGTGGTTGTACTAAAAGAGCCTGGCTTCCCGGAAAATTGAGGTTGGGGGCGTGTCCAGGACATGCCTGCATCCCGGGAACAGGAGGATGCGTGGCGCTGCTGCGGCTGAGTTGACAGCCGGAGGCAGAACTGACATCAGAGGAAGCGCACGTCTCCAAGTGGACAGCGAGGACCCAGAGGAGGGGTCACCTTCCTTCCTCGGGGATCACCTGCTCCCTGACACCACCCGCCCCTTGGGAAACCTGGCCAGACCTGCACCCGCCCCACGTGTAAACAACCTTCGCCGGAAGGATAAGGCGGCCGCTGTCCGCACGCGCAGCAGAGTCAGCAGGCGGGGCTGCCCTCTGGCCAGGCGGGTTGTGGGAAGGGGGGTGGTGCGGCGGTGAGGCCACGCCGGGCCCGCGGCTCCCCGGGCGGTCATGCTCCACCACCCCCCGCCGGAACGCGCCCTGAGTCCCGGCCGCCAGCCGGTAACCATGGCAACCACAGAAGCGCCCGCTTCCCGCGAGCCCAGCGCAACCAGCGGACTGCATGTCGAGCGGGTCCCTTCCAGGAGGCACGCGGGGTGGGGGGCGCGGGGCCGGGCCGAGTACTCACAGACTGCCCCTAACACCCCCGACAGGCGACACAGCCAGCGGTACCACCACGTCATGCCCTCCTCCTGCGCGGGCTGCGCCGAGCTCGCGGGCGCCACCGCCGCTCCGCCCGCGCCGCTCATGGTGCCGCTGTCAGGCGCTGCCCGCCGCGCGCACAAAGAGCCGCGGAGCCGGCCGCGTAGTCCCGGCGCGCGGCCTTGTGGGAGAGGCGGCCGCTTATTAGCATAGGGGGCGGGGCTGGCGGGGAAGAGGCTGGCGGGGCCGGGCGGAGGGAGGGCGCCCGAGAGGCCCGGGCTTATTAGCATAGGGGCGGGGCGTCGTGTCTCTACATGGGGGCGTGGCCCTCGGGAACCTGGACGGAAAGCGCCCGGGGGCCTCGCGCTTATTAGCATAGAGGCGGGGCTTCACGTTATTAGCATAGGGGGCGGGGTCCGCTGGCGCGCCCCGGGTGGCCTCGCGTTTATTAGCGTAGGAGGCGGGGCCGCGGCGAGGCGCGCCCGAGAGGCCCTGGGTTATTAACATAGAGGCGGGGGCGTCGTGGCTGGGCGCGGGGGTGGACGCCCGAAGCTCTTGTTCATTAGCATATGGGCGGGGCGTCTCATTAGCATAGGGGCGTGGCCCGCGGGGACGTGGACAGCGCGTGCCAGGCCCCCTCGCGCTTGCTAGCACAGGTCCGGGCCCTGCCCCGCGGGACTCTCCGATGGTCTGCCTCCCTCCCTACTCAGACTAGCAGAGGGGCGGGGTGTCGCAGGGAAGCGACAGGAGCGCGGGCATCAGGGCCTCGGGACTCCCCCCTCCCTCCCTGGATAGACGGACGACCGCTGGCGGTGGCCAGGGGTTTCCTGGAATCGGGTGGGGATGTGGAGCCCGACTGCGGCCAGGGAATCCCCGTTGTGCGGTGGGCTGGGTTTTCAAGCCGTGTTCGGGCACTTTGGGTAAAGAAAACGCTACTCAGACGGAACGCTCAGTTTATTGGTACCCGAGGGGCTGGAAGAGTCCCGCCTCCCACCCCCTCGTGTTCTGTCTGTTGGAGGAGGCACTCAGACACCAGAGTCAGCTCACCAGGGCTGGACGGACACCTGCCAGGTGTTCATAAATGTCAGGCACCTTCC
The DNA here is from genome assembly GCF_016772045.2 of Ovis aries. Classification (NCBI taxonomy): domain Eukaryota; kingdom Metazoa; phylum Chordata; class Mammalia; order Artiodactyla; family Bovidae; genus Ovis; species Ovis aries. Next base: position 2,601,679 of record NC_056056.1, read on the forward strand.
TTTCCCTACTGGTACTGGGAGGAGGCATTCCACTGTGTCCACCGAGCAACTTAGGGATGCGCTTAGAGAGGAAGCTGAGGCAGGGGATCGGCTGGCTAACGAGCTCTTGTGTGGAGGGTCCAGTACTGGCCCCGAAGGCTGGCGTGTGCTTCCAGGAAGCCCTGGCTAAACTCCATCTCTGCCTGGCTGCCCTCTGACTCCCAGTAGAGCGTCTGTTGCCCACGAAATGCCGTTGTCCTCAGGCTGTGGATGTCCCGGATCTGGGAGAAAATAGGCAGCCCAAAGGACCGACCGCAAATAATAATTAGCATAAGCACTTAATGTGTAAAGTATCGTACACCCAGGTCACACAGCAGCCCATCACGAAGACGCTGTTATTCTACCTGAGCAACTGAGGCTCAAAGAAGTTGTACTCCTTCCTCAAGGACACACAAGCCAGAATGCCAGAGCTGGGATCTGAGCCCAGATTTGTACAGAGGCCAGACAGCCTCCTGCAGGGAGCTGATACCTTACAGAGGCCAGTTCTCCCAGAACACACGAAAGCTCATCGAGGGAGGGCTTGGCCTACTCTTCCAGTAAAATTATCTGATGCGCTAAAATTATGCTTCAGTCCTGGGTGAACCGGCTGTCTACATCAGCCAGTTCCTGTATTTCATTCTTGTAGGGAGCTCAAGAAACATTTGCTGGGAAATAAGCGGAGGAAACTTATCTCCCATTCATTCACTGATTTTGAGGATTTTGGTCTGAAGTAGACTCAGTGGGCCCAGCAACCCTCCAGTCCAGTCCCTGCCCCTGTCCCCAGGGACGGCTGTCGAGAATGGTGGCAGAAGTCAGCCCCTTCCTGTCCCCATCCCAGTAGCCTCACCAAGATATAACTGGCATCAGTTCCCTCAGCTCTGGTGCCGCTGTCCACGGTCAGGGCATGGATGGCGATCCTGGCCCGCGGGGCCACGTCGATGAAGATGCGACAGCCCCCCACGTTCCTCCCACCCGGACTCATCGATGGGCTCAAGATTTCACCCCGGGGTCCGAAGAGCTGCGTGTCACATCCTGCAGGGGAGAGCAGGTGGACAAACTGTGTGTGGACCATCTCACACACAGAGGATGCCCCAGGAATGGCTGCTCCTGGCAGAGGCCAGGGCAGCTCACAGCTGGGCAGCAGTGGGGATCAGTGCGGCACCACGGTCAGGATCAGGGGCCCCGGCAGAAGTCCCCACTGAACCCCACCTCTACCACTTCCTGGCTGGGTGACCCTAATGAAGGCTTTAAATGCTCCGGGCTTCAGTTCCTTCTGCAAAGTGAAGGGAACAGGAGCACACACTGGGCAGGACAGACTTTAAGAGATCTCAGCGAAGTCACACGTGCAAGAGAGCTTTACACCGACCCGGCCCGGGGGCAGCCCTCCTGAGTCTCCCCCAAGGCAGGTGCCTGTGCGTGGGGAGCCTGGGAAGTAAGGAGCGAGGACCAGGCCGGCAGCCAGGGCCTGTGCTCCATGCTGAGGGGCCAAGGAAGAAGGGTCCCAGGGTCCCACTTCCCATCTGAGGTCTGGGGGGCCCAGAAGTGCCTGGAACCCTGAGGGAAGCCACCTTCCAGCAGCTTGGGCTGCAGGAAGAGGGCAAGACCCCCAAAGCAAGCCAGAGGGCTATCCATGGATGCTCTGGGGCCCCAGGCTTGCAGGGCTCCCGGCCACTGTCCTGCATTTAAGGTATGTGTGCACACACACCCTGCTCTGCAGAGGATGAGCCAAGAGGACAGTGAACTCAGTGGGGCTGGGCAAGGCAGCATGCAGAAGGCCCTTAAAGGATCCTAAAGGACCTGAGTGCCAGGCCAGGGTGTGGGGCCTCGGTGGTCTGAGGGAGGGTGTGAGCCCTTGTGCCACGGGGCCCCAGAGGAAGGGAGGCCGCACAGCTCAGGACCCTGTCCTGGGCACACGTGCAGGGGTGGGGTGTCGGGGGGTCCAGGAAGGCACTGCATTTCATTCGCAGTCAGCTCATTACTTTGTCGACAAAGGTCCGTCTGGTCAAAGCTACAGTTTTTCCAGTAATCATGTACGGATGTGAGTTGGATCATAAAGAAAGCTGAGTGCCGAAGAATTGATGCTTTTGAACTGTGGTGCTGGAGAAGACTCTTGAGAGTCCCTTGGACTACAAGGAGATCAAACCAGTGAATCCTAAAGGAAATAAACCCTGAATATTCGTAGGACGGACTGATGCTGAAGCTCCAATACTCTGGCCACCTGATGCAAAGAGCAGACTCATGAGAAAAGACCCTGATGCTGGGAAAGATTGAGGGCAGGAGGGGGAGGGGGCAACAGAGGATGAGATGGTTGGATGGCATCACCGACTCAATGGACGTGAGTTTTGAGCAAACTCAGGGAAATAGTGAAGGACAGGGAAGCCTGGCGTGCTGCCGTCCGTGGGGTCTCAGAGAGTGGGACACACGGAGAAACCGAACAGCAGCAGCAGCTCAGTCCTCCGTCTGCCTCGCCCGCCAGTCCATCAGGCCTGGCCCCACTGGCAGGTTCTGGGCGGGTGGGGAGGCTCCGCTGCCTCGCCGTACCTCGGTGGAAGGCTCCCGGGGCAGGCTGGCTTGAGTACCGTAGCAGCACTCCGCCTCCGGGCCGCACAAGACGCTGCCTCACCAGCAGCGTGTTGGCTTGGGAGCTGAAAGCCATGCCGGCCGGCTTCCCGCACATCTTCCTCCACACGAGCCTGCCCCAAAGCAGCAGCATCTCCCCTGGGGAAGGGGCAGTGCAGTGAAGACCCAGCAGCAGCCCAGTGGCCTGGCGCAGACTCAGCTGAGTTCAGGTCCTGACACGCCCACTTACTGGCCATGCAACACTAAGGAACTCCATGTATAACTTAATCTCTTCTAACCTCAGTTTCCTCATCTGTGAAATGGGGACAACCACACCCCAGTCCTCAGCTGGCTGTAGTGATTACACGTGGGGAGGCACTTGGAGCATGCTCCCAGGCATGGGGCACCCTCGAGTGACTCTCACTGGCACCCCCAGACCCTGGCACTGGCAGCAGCTGCTCCTGTGGTCCAGACATACCAGCACTGCAGTTGAGAGAACCCTCCAGGACCCGGAGGGTCACCACTTCACCCAGGGGCCGCCCGATGGCCGCCGCACAGTCCGGCCGCGTCGTGCCTCGCATGTCGATGATTCCCGTTGGCTCGAGGTGCTGCCGGCCACAGACACCTAGCCCACGAGCAGCAGGAAGGCAGGTGAGCCGCGCTCCCAGGCGGGGCGTCCCCCGCAGGGCAGGGCCAGGGGAGGAGCCTGGAAGCTGGGGTGGCTCATGTCCTCCCAGGCCCCACCGGAAGCCTTCTCGGGTGGGAAGGGGGCTGCGTGGGCCAGCATATCACCACCCCAGGCACAGAGCCACGCCTGCTGCGCCAGTGGGTCACACAGGCAGGGCTTCTGACTCTCCTCAACCTTCGGGTCCCTCTCCCCGATGATAGTAAAAGTGAGCTTGCGCTTCCCCAGTGAGGCAGAGGGCCCAGCCTCCCAAGCCCACCCCTCCAGTTCAGCTGCGCTCAGCCCAGCGTCCAGAGTCCTGCAGTCACAGGTCCACCCCCCTGAGAGGTCCCCATGAGGAGCGCAGTCTGACTGTCCCCGGTGAAGACGCCTTTGCCCCCCCTCCTGCCCCCCACACAGAAAGAAGGAATCAAACTAACTGGTCTCCACTGGGCTTTCCTGGGGCCTGGGCAGGTGTCCTCGAGCTGGGGAGAGGAGGCGGGTGTGGGGCTGGGCCCACTCCGGGGACGCGGCTGTGGCAGCTGCGGTCTGGCCTGGAGCAGTGGCTTCCTCATGGGGCGCCGGGCTGGCCGTCCCCTGCCCCGTGCAGGGCCCGGCCTGGCAGCCCCGCACGGTCACCGGCTTGGGAAGGTGCTGGCAGAAGTCGGCGGGCACAGGCACCCGGGCCCGGGGCCCTAGGCAGGCGTCGTGCCGAAGCTGGATGCCCTCCCCACAGGAGACGGAGCACTGCCAGGGAAGAGGGACAGAGTGAGGCTGACCCTGCCAGGGCGAGACAAGCACAGCGGTTGACCAGAGGCCCGGCAGGATCCGATATAATCTCTGCCCAACGCAGGAGGCGAGTGTATGTACCCATTCTCCAGACGAGAAGACTGAGGCTCAGAGAAGTCACCCTGCAAGGGTCACAGAGAGAGGAGGAGCATGGATTCAAACCCGAGTCTCTCCCTGTCGCCCTCCAGGCCTCGCTGTCTCCAGGCCCCAGAGTGGGGACCCGTGGCTTCCTCCCCCTGCCCTCCATCACTCACTGCAGCGCAGCGTCCGCCCTGCCTGCCCGCCCCGTGCCGCCTCTTCCAAGAGATCATCTCTCCACCCTGGATGCCCAGGCTCCTGACGCTGGCGGCTGTGTGCTCCGCCTCTTCTCCCCTCCGCGCTCTGAGCGAGACCCTCCAGGGGGAGGGACCCAGCCCTGTCTACCTTCGTCTCTCCAGGGCTTTGCAAGGTGCTGGGCACAGGATGGCAGCTGCTCTCCTTCCGGAGTTATCAGCCCTTCATCTTCTGACGTCTCCAGACCTCGGGGCCTCTGAAGGCCTACCTGTCCCCGATACCTCTAGGTCTTCCATCCCTCGGTGTCCTAACAGGCCTGGCTCTCCCCCTCCTTTCAGGGGATCACAACCCCCTGCCCAAGGTCCCCATGCGTGAGGACCCTCGGCTGACACACTGGCCGGCCAGCCCCAGCTGCAGCGCTTACCTGTGTCCAGGCGCTGACATGCCACCGGTAGGCGCAGTCGGCAACGATGCAAGGGATGCTGGCCTGTGGCCGCACGAGGCCCGCGCAGGCTGCCCTGTCCACCTCCGTGTCCTGGCCGCGGTCCAGCCGCACACAGGCCACCGAGCGAGTGGCCGTGCCGAGCCCACAGCTGGCCGAGCACGGGCCGAGAGACGTGACTTTCCACCTGCAGCAAGAGAAGACCCCAGGGAGAGGTTTGGCTCCCCCAGAGGTGGCACTGCTCAGGGGGGCTTCTCGGACGGCCAGCCAGGAGCAGTTCCGAGGCCCCTGGGGGGGTCCAGCAGCACAGTCCCTGGGCCCCTCCTGGCTGATCACTGGGCTGAGTGGCACGGGGGAAGCTCTGCAGGAAAGAGAGCTCTGTTTCCTTAAGAAGGTCCCCTTTGTCACAGAACACCCGTGGCACCAGCTGCTGGCTGGGTCAAGAACAGGGACGGGGCAGCCGTGCCCTGGGATGATGGACAGCTGATCTCCGTCCCCATCATTCACTCCTGCACATGGTGATTTATCATCTTTCAGCAAATGATGACGACTGGTACATTCAGAGCCAGGGCTGAAGCCAGGCAGGCTGCCCTGGGGCCTGGAGTCCTAATCACTACACTAGGCTGCCCCAGCCCCGAGACCCGAGATTCCCCCTCCCAACCGCGTGCCTCCTGCGGGCTTGGCGCTGTTCCAGGTGCCGAGATACGGCCGGGAACCAGACCAAGTCCTCCCCACCCGCCTTGGAGCACACACAGGTCTCCACCTCGTGACGTTTGGGGCCGGATAGGTCTTTGTCGCGGGGCCATCTGAACAGTGAAGGGTGTGTGTAGGGGCACCCCCGGCCTCCACCCACTAGATGCCAGCAGCAGGTCGCCCCACCCCCACCCGCGTTGTGACAGTGTCTCGGGGGGACCCCCTGCCTCCCTGTGATGGCACTTCAAGCAGAGCCGGGGGAGGGATTTCTGAGGAGACAAATACAAGAGCAGCAGGAAGGCAGGTGCACAAGCATCGCCTGGAATGTTCCAGAACATCACGGAGGCCAGGGTGGCCACAGGGACATTCCAGGGGTGAGTGGAGCTCCTGTGTGCACGAAATTCCCATTTTAAAAATCCCAGATCATCTCAAATATGATGCGCAAAAATAAATGGAGTGCACGTTTTAGCGTGAGCAAGGAAATCAAGGGACACAGGTATGGACAGCAAACGGATCATAAAGTTACACCGATTAAAACACTTTGACTTGGGGGTGGCGGTAGGTGGGGTATAAACCAACAGAGTCTGGTAGGAAGCCTCACACAGGTCCGACACAGGAGAAGTCAGGTGCAGTGAAGGAGGCAGCTCGCAGGGGCAGGGGGGATGCAGCCAAGGCCGCCGCTAGCCGGTGATTTGGAAAAACGTTTTGCTCCCCTGCTTCGCACGCATGCTAAGTTGCTTCAGTCACGTCCAGCTCTTTGTGACCCTACAGACTGTGGCCTCCAAGTTCCTCTGTCCATGGGATTCTCCAGGCAAGAATACTGGAACGGGTTGCCATGCCCTCCTCCAGGACATCTTCCCAGCCCCGGGATCGAGCCTGAGTCTCATGTCTTCTGCGTTGGCAGGCGGGCTCTTTACCACTAGCACCACCCGGGAAGCCCCCTACTTTGCAACAGACCCCAGATAAATCACAGATGAGTTTAAAGGTTTCAGCGTAAGTGAAGCCGTCCTGCGGTGGCATACTTCTTTAAAACCATGGAGACAGACAGAGGAAACAGATACGGAAGTATCTCTGAAACCTGGTGGTGGGACGCGGGTGAGTTGCATTCTTTTCTGGATGTTTCTGAGTGGCACACAGGAGCACTGCATTATCTAAAGTGCTAAGTTGCCAAGAGAAGCCGCGGGGACACTGGGAGCTTCCCCACCAGGCTCCCACCCGTCTCTGGATGCCCCTGGCGGGACCCGCGCTGTCCCCGTGGCCTCGAGCGGTGCTGGGCCCCAGGTGGACAGCCCTCGGGCTCTGCTCAGATGCTGCCTCCTCCACCGGGAAGCCCCCAGCCCCACCCCCGTTAGAACCAACAGCGACTGAGTTTGCTGGAATGACCCCGGATGCAGCCTGCCAGGAGGGGGTGCGGGTCCTATTTCTGGTGCCCCTGAGACGCCCGCCCCGTAACCCCCAAGGCCCGGCCCCACGTCAGCACTTGGCAGGCGCTCAGGCTGCCCACTGCCCAGGCTGCCCACTGCCCAGGCTGGGGCTGCTGACCTGGGCGGGCAGGGCTCCGGGCTGCAGGCCTCCTGCTGCTCTGGGCGGGGCAGCCCCTGGCACTGGGTGTCCGGCAGGATCTCCTCGTCCGTGTCCTCCCCGTGGGCCCGGGCACAGTACAGGATCCTCTGCGCCACCCCTCCTCCACAGCTCAGGCTGCAGGCCGCCAGCTTGTACCGCCACCTGGGGCAAACAGGAGTCAGGGGGCGTCCAGGGGGAGCCCGGCTTCCCCTCACGTCCACCCCAGACCGGAAAGGGCCTGGAAAATGTTCTCTCTCCGGGGAGTCACTGTCTCCACCGGGAGGAGCAGTGCAGGGGACAGAGAACATTCAGAAGACCCCGCTTTGCAGAAGGGGAAGTTGAGGGCAGAAGCGTCCAGAAAAGCAATGGGGAAGGGGCCGGGCACCCAAGGGGCCCTGCAGAGACATCGGTCTCCAATAGGAATCCCAGCCTCACCATCACCCGGACCCGCCCTGCCAGGACTCCCAACCTTCTTCCCCACTGTGTTTCCACGTCACACCAACACTGTCCATCAGATTCTACGTATACACACATACATGTATATATCTTCCCATCAATCGTCTTTGTCATGCGTCCCCCCGCCCCCAGCCCCCGGCATCTGCTCCGTGAGCACGGGGCTGCCTGACTGTCTTGTTAGCGGTGGTGTCCCCTTGTGACAGCGCAGCAGCTGGGCATAGCAGGCGCCCAGGAAAGAGCAAGTGATGAAAAACAAGCCACCAACCGCATGTGCCCACAGCATTCCAAACCCTGTGTGATAAAGCCCCCACCCCCCAGTCTTCTGTGCACCAGTATGACCCCCTCCTGCGGGTGAGGACGCGAAGGCTTAGGAGCTAATGGGAGGTGATGATGCCACCCTGCAAGGATGCCCGCCTAGGACTACCTGCCTCCTTAGGGAGGGGCCCACCTGGCAGGGCAGGGCTCCGGGCTGCAGTCCTCCAGGGGCCTAGGCCGGGGCATGGGCCAGCACTTGGAGTGAGGCAGGGAGACGAGGCGGCCTTGGTCCATCCTCACACATCGAACAGCCTGTGGCACCTGCCCGCCTCCACAGGTCACTGGGCACGGTGCCAAGGCTCGGGTCTCCCACCTGCAGGGAGGGAAGGCCAGCGCTCCATAGGGAGCCGCAGCCAGGCTGGAGCTCCTTCCTCCTGGGGGCAGCCAGACCGCTGCCCTTCTGCACGCCCTCCCTCCCTCGGACTCACCTGGTCGGGCACGGGGCAGCCTGGCAGGCCTCCCGCCGGCTCCCGGGCTTGCTTGCCAGGTCACACAGCTCTTCCCGGACGGGTGTCCTGAGGGCAGGGTCCATGCACACGAAATGCAGCTCCGCCAGGCCTGTGGAGGAAGGAGGAACCCCGCGCCCCGAGAAGGGGGTCAGCGAGGACTGTGGGGGCCCCAATCTCTGGACAGCTGTAGCAGATGAGGCCTCCCTGGATTTGAGTCCCGGCTTCCCTCAGAGCTCAGTTGGTAAAAAATCTGCCTGCAATGCAGGAGACCCCAGCATGATCCCTGGGTCGGGAAGATCCCCTGGAGAAGGGATAGGCTACCCACGCCAGTATCCTTGCGCTTCCCTTGTGGTTCAGCTGGTAAAGAATCCACCTGCAATGCGGGAGACCTGGGTTCAATTCCTGGGTTGGGAAGATCCTCTGGAGAAGGGAAAGGCTACCCACTCCAGTATTCTGCCTGGAGAATTCCATGGACTGTATAGTCCATGGGGTCGCAAAGGGTCGGACACGACTGAGCGACTTTCACTTTCTGCCACCTACCAGCTGTGTGACCTTGGACAAGTGACTTAACCTCTCTGAACCTCAGTTTTTTCATCTAATGGTGCCCGACTTGGAGGGATATTTATCAAGATTTTTCCAGGAGACTAGACAGTGCTTGACGGGCTTCCCAGGTGGCTCAGTGGTAAAGAACCTGCCTGCTAGTGCAGGAGTCAGGGGAGACACGGGTTCGTTCCCTGGGTCAGGCAGATCCCAGGGAGAAGGAAACGGCCACCCACTCCAGGATTCTTAACCTGGGAAATTCCATGGACAGCGGAGCCTGGTGGGCTATAGTCCATGGGGTCACAAAGGTTGGACATGACGGAGCAACTGAGCATGCACGCACACACAGGAAGTGCTTGGCACATAGTAGGCACTCAAAAATGGTGGCTGCTCTTTTTTATCGAGGGGCATTATAAGAGTTGTTACATTAGAACCTCTTACTGTGTCTACCGCCAAGATGTTATTAGGGCCGTGTCCTTGAATCTCTCCTTTAGGAGTATCCACAAAAGAAATCTCTGGCCTCAATTCTAAACATGCTAGGGTTTAGCTGAGCAAGTGATTAGGGTTTTAAGTTAGTTAGTTAGTTATTTCCAGCCTTGCCTCGCAGCTTGCTGGATCTTAGTTTCCTGACCAGGGATTGAACTCGGGCCACGGCAGTGAGTCCTATTCACTGGCCCACCAGGGAATTCCCAGGGTTTTTAGTTTAAAACACTCTGTATCTTAACATTAATTTTTACTTCTCTGGATTGGCTGCCAGAAAGCTCAGACCTAAGCTTGGGGCCCGCCTTAGACCTTAAGAATATGCTCTTGGGTCCCAGCACGGCTGGGTTTTATGATCACTTCCTACCTTCCAGCCAATCAACGGGCACGTTCACGTGGTTGCTGTGCTTGGCTGGCCCCAGTCTCCTTGTTTATAAGGTCATGTCCTTGTGTATGCCACCTCAAACGCTATTCTCGAGTTAGCCAACCCTCAGGAGTACCAGGGCCTCACCTTGACCGCAGGAGGCAGAGCACGGCCCCGCCAGGGGTGTCCACACGTGCTTGGCGAGCGCCTCCAGCCTGGGGCCGCCTGTTGGGGACGCAGCCTCCTGCCCCGGGGACCGGACGTCCAGCTGCAGGGGCCAGGAACCGAGCAGGTAGGTCTGGGCCTCCCACCTCCAGACCCCCGGGCACCTGGCCCTCCACTCCCACCCAGCGCACCCCTTCAGGAGAGAACAGAAGTGGTCACCAGCACCCAAAGGCCACCCACCCATGGCTGCTTTCCCAGGAAGCTGGCTTCCTGGCCCCGGGGGTGACTTCATGCCCCACCCTGGCCTCTACACTTGGGAGCCAGATTAGCAGGCACACCTGGCCCTGAAGTTCACCCCCCACCACCACCACAGCCCAAGGAAGTTAGGGGCATTGTCCGGCATGCTTGTCTGAAAGCAGTGCCTCCCAGCTTGAGCCCATGGACGCCGGCAGGAGCCTGGCAGCAAAGTGCCACCATCCTATCAGGCTCTGGATGCTTCAGGCTGCTCGCCAGTGGGGAGGGGGCGTCCCAACACCCTGAGCTCTGCGTCGAAGTCTGCCCTCTGCCCAGGTGCCTCCCGGGGACAGCAGCCCTCCATGAGGGCAGCCTTCCAGCTCTGGCCAGGAAGCCAGCGTAACCAGAGTTCCCCCTTCTCCCAGGACGCTCACCTGGTCCCAGCTGGGAGGACATGCCGCCTCGACACAGGGCTCCAGGGCAGGTGGCTTCTCGTCTGCAGAGCAGGGCCCAGCAGTTGCCGACAGCCCCGTGCCATCTGCCCCCGGCATACACGTTGTGTTCTGCACGGCCGGATCTGCTCCGCAGGCCGACGAGCACGCGTCTGTCTCCCTGAGGACGGGACATGACAGCCGTCAGGCCCTGCCTCTGCCTTCGGGCGGTCGTGCAAGCCAGCTCCTGGTGCAGAGGCGGTGAACCTGCTCCCCAGTCTCCAAGAGCCCAGGAAGGGTTCCTCACAAAGAGGTAAGGCCAGGGGCCTTTCCCTGAAGCCTGGCTGAATGGCTGCAGGCCTCTGCTCGGCACCCAGGGTACAGAGACCAGCCCTGACCCTCCGGCCTTCCAGAGGCAAAGGCGGGTCCCCAACCAGAAAACAGCGTGGCTCTGCACGACCTAGACCCAGCGGTGCTGGGAGGCATGTGCCAGATGCAGGCGGCTCGCCGGCTCAGGGACAGCAAACGTGTCTCCTGCGCCGGCCCTGAGAGCTGGAGGCGGCCTGGAGCGCCGTGTGGAGAGGACCCCAGGGCAGGCTCAGCCCTCAGCAGGAGAGGGCAGTGACTGCTCTGTCCACCGCCGTCACACGGTGTGCGGGGGAGGGGGGGTGCCCAGAGCCACCCGCCCACCACCAGTGGCCTAGGCCACCCCACCCCCGCTGCCCAGGTGACAAATCTGGGACCCAGAGAGGGAGGGGACTGGCTCCAGTCCCCCAGACGGCTAGCCGCAAATCAGCCTGATAAGTCTCCGTCAGCTGGAACGCTACGGGGTGGACGACAGCAATGACAAAGTGCCGTCTGTGGCTGGACATCTGTGGGTTTGCTCGGTCCTCACGAGTTCAAAAACAAGTTCAAAGAGAGGGGACTGGCCAGTCCAGGGCCTCTTGGGTGGGAGGGTGGAGGGGTCCGGCCAGAGGCCTCGGGAAGAGGGGACACCCTGAAAGGGAAGGGCTCAACGCAGGGACAAGCCCCGCCGGAGGTTCTGCCTGGATCTGGCTGTGGCGGGCCCTGCCCACCCCGTGCTCACCTCTGGGGGCAGGGCTGGGAATTGCAGGTGTCCACGGCCGCCGGCTGCGGGGCCAGCGCTCGGCACCGGGAGCGGGCAGCGGTCCTCAGCAGGCCGCCCTGAGCCTCCACGCAGCGCACCTCCCGCTCCCGCAGGCCACCCCCACACGAGGCGCTGCAGGGGCCGAAGTCTCCAGCCGCCCAGCTGAGGAGAGGAGCAGGGCATCGCGCAGATCCATCTGTGACCCATTAGATCACTTCCCTGGCCGGGGCGGGGCCCAGGGTCCCTTCAGGGATGTGGGGGCCGCCGCCCAGCCCTCCAGCTCTCCAGGTGTCCCCGAGCTGCACCTGAGCCTGAGGACGTCTGTTTGAAAGCAGCAGCGGCTGGCTGCCCCCGCCCCGCACCCGACATGGACCGCCTCATCCCTAGCATCATGCTCCCACCGGGCTGTGGTCCCTCCCCAAGCCAACGCCACAACCCTCGCAGGCAGGGCAGTCCTCTCCGTGTGGTGGGCGCCTGAGCTCAGAGAGGAAGCGAGCTGCCCATAGACGGGGGCAGCAGCTCACACCAGTCTGACCAGCCACTCGGGTCTGCCCGAGTCTCGGTGTCTGCACCTGCCACCCGGGGACACTGCCAGGGCCAACCAAGGACTCGCCCTGACCCTGCCGGCTGTGCTACAAGGGCCCCTGAGCCACCCCCACCCCCGGGGGGCCACAGCCAGCACTCACTGAGGGGGGCAGGGCTCGAGGGTGCAGGCCTCTGACCACGCCTCTGGGGGCCGGCTCCCCGCACAGCGGGCAGCCTCCACCCACTCGCTCCTGGACTGGTCCCAACAGCTGTAGGTCACCTGGCGCAGCCCTGGAGGGAACAGAGGGGCTGGGCCATCTCCACGGGGCGGGCAGCACGCTGGGCTTTCAGGTGAGCCCCACCCCGGGCCCCACCTGCCCCGCAGCTCACGGAGCAGGGCCCCCGCAATGGGGCCCACGCCCAGGCCCGCCGCTGCTCGGGCTGGAAGTAGGTGAAGGTGATGTCGGGGCGGGCGGGGCTGCCGTACTCCTCGCCGTACCGCCTGTAAACCTGCCGGGAGAGCGGGGGCTGTCATGGCGGCCTCCTTCAGGAAGCCTTCTGCCCTGCCTTTCTCCCCCTATGTTCTTTCACTCAGCAAGCCGCCACTGATGCTGAGCCCACCCCGCACGTAGCGGCCAGGACACTGTCCCCGGCTCCGGGAGCTCATGGTGGCTGGGGGAGGGTGGGCTGTAGGCAGGTTCAGCAACGGGCGTGCACAGGGGGCCAGGGAGCACACAGAAGGGCCCTGAGGAGGCTGAGCAGGGTGGACAGCTGGAGGAGGCCGCGGAAGGGGTGAGAAGCCCACAGCTCTGGCTTCTGCAGCACAAGTGAGGCCCCGGGAAGGGCAGACACGGGCTGCATGTGGGGCTCTGGAGGGGGCCTGGCAGTCTGGGCTTGGCCCTGAGGACACAGGGGGTTAAGGAAGAGGGCCCAGCAGGGAGGCTGGGCTTGTCTGTACTGCAGAAAGGTCCCTGGGTCCTGGGAGGAGCCAGCCTGGAGGGCAGAGGTCCCAGCCCCTGCCCCTACCCGTCACAGCCCTCTGCTAACGTGCGGGTTCTCGGCACACACACCACCCCCCACCGTCACCAGCAGGTCCCGGGTCAGAGGCCCTGAACAGGACCTGGGAATCTGTGTTTCTATCTGCGCTGCAAAGGACGCCAACAGAACTGCTCGACAGCCAGCATTTGGAAGGCGGCTCCTGGGGGTGGGGAGGGGGCTGAGCTAGGTAGGCCACATGGGGAACCAGGGAGGGGGTTAACCGCTCCCTGGGGGCTCGCTCTGGCCTGGCCTTCTGGGGGAGCCCCACTGTCTCCCCAGCTGTGGGAGCAGGAGCGGGCTGCTAGACCAAGTCAGGGGCCGTCAAGACTCGGACCACCCCCAGAGGTTCTCTGGGGCTATTTCAGCCTCCACTGCTTTCTGTCCAGCACTCTAAGCACCTTTCTCAGCAAAGCATACACGGGGCCGCCCGCAGGCCAGGTCCCAGTGGGAAGGACCCGTGCAGACACAGCCTGGGCTCCATCTGCCCCAGAGAGACAGCAAGACCCACATCCACGCTGAGCTGCCCCGGGTGGCCAACACTGCCTGGCGCACAGCACGTCCCCTCCCCGGGCCCGCCCATGACCCCAGGATTGCAACCCGTGTGCACGGGGCGGGGCGGTGCCAACGCTCTGCCGAGCACATATTGTGCCGTATCTTGGAAAAAATAAAAGATGAATCCTCACAATCACTTTATCTCGGTGTGCTTAGTTTCGTTTCGCAGACGGGGGAAACCGAGGCCCGCAGAAGTAAAGCGTTTGCCCCAAGTTTCTGCGGAGCCAGGACTGAACGCTGGGCTGAGCCCCTACCAGGCTCCTGACCCCTGTGTCACCCTGCTCCCCCGTCTTGGGCTGACTCTGCTCCTCCTGTTGGGACGACAGACTCCACGGGGGCCTCTAACCCCGGGCGTCGGCATGGCCTCCCCCTCTGTCTAGAGGCCCACGGCCTCCGTTGGTGGGTCTGACACAGCCCAATCCCCACTGCACCTGCACAGGGGACCCCCAACAGCTCCCCAGGCCCTCAGGAGGAAGCCCAAGCCCCTCACACGGCCAGCAAGGCCCCTCAAGGTCTGCCCAGGCCTCCGGCAGCCTCGTCACCAGAGGTCCCCTTCCTCCCCTCCCCTGAGCGCCCCTCCACTGCAGGCCCTGGTCCCCCAAGACTCTCCCCCCAGTGCTAGCCCACAGCCTCAGCTCGCCCTCCTGGGCCTCAGCTGCAAGGCCCCTTCCCGGGAAGCCCCCGGCCCCTCTGCAGGGCTCTCCCTCTGAGCCGCTCTCAGGACTCCAGGGGCTCCGGTGGGCTCTGAGTGGAACCCCAGCCCCCCAGCAGCTGCTGAAGGAGCGGGTGTGGCTCTGAGCCGATGGACAGGCCGACCCCGGTGGAGGCCCTGCGGTCACCTGGATCTCCATGTCGTCCCGGGTGGGGCCCCAGATGCGGATCTCCTCCCGGCGGGGCAGCTGATCCTCGCTCAGGGTCACCCTGTACTCCACGCGGTTGTCCTCCAGGAGGGAGGGGTAGCTGGTGCTGGCAGAGATGCTCCCATTTCCGGCCACGATGTAGCGGCCACGCACCTTCACTGCTGTGGGCGAGGTGCCGTCAGCACCGCAGGGCTCCCCACCCTGGGAGCCAGAACCGCCCCCTCTCACAGAGAGCCCTGTTCAGGGAGAGGGGACAACTGGGCCAACAGGACGCAGCGTCCAGGGCTTCACCTGCCACGCCCGCCCCGGGCCCCCCGCCCTCCCGGGAGCAGCCCTTCCTGGTGCCCCACACACCGCTACTCTGCGCCTCCTCCCGGAACCTGGGGAGTGCTGTGGACCCGCTCCGTCACCGAGTGCGGCCACAAGGACCTCAGGGTGAGCACCCCAACCCAGATCCAAAGCGCACCCTCTGCACAGAGAGGCCCACGGTGTAGAGGGCGGCCTCACCCAGAGACAGGTCTGACCGGCGGCCTGTGCCTGACCTGATCCGTCTTTGTTTAGGGTGAAAGGTCAAATATGTGATTTAGGGTGGGGGCTTTGAGTCACCAAGCCTCAGCCAAGCTGGAGACTGAGATCGGAATGATCCCGGCAGCGATCAGTCAGTCCCTCAACCTCATCGACATAAGGAAGTCCCCATGACACCCGGGCACTGAGCTCAGGAGAGCTCCCAGGGTTGGCAGTACGCCGCGTGTGTGGCTGCTCTCGAGGCTGGACACAGAGCCCTCCCTGACGCATCTCTGCCTTTGGCTGTCCCTTGTAATAAGCCGTAACCGTGAGCGTAACAGCTCTCAGCGTTCTGGGGATCCACCCGGTGGATCCTGCAACTGAGGGCATTTGAGGGACCCTCACACTTGCAGGTGGCATCGGAAGGGAGGGCACCTTGGGGCTGTGCCCTCCCCCTTCACCGTCTGGCCAGCTCACCCAGGTGTGTGAAGAGAGGCCTGCGGTTGATGACGGAGATGCTGGTGAGGTTGGGGGTGACGGTCAGGAATGTGACGTACTCTAGGAGGAAGCAGAGGAGGGGGTGGTCTCAGGTCGCTGAGGTCACAGTCAGAGGGAGGAAACGTTAGCGCCAGAGGGAGGTGGGACTTAGCTCGTCCACCGACTTTGCAAGAGACCTGACTTCTTGTATGAATAGATCAAAGTCAAGGATTTTCCAAGCACAGCATCCCCTGTGCTCAGATGCCTCCAGCAGGAGAGGAGAGAACAGCCCAAGGCAGACGTCCCGTGTCTGTGTTTTTCTGCATCACAGGTGCCGAGAGCAACCGTGAGTGATGGGCCACCTCATCACCGACCTGAGCCTCCTGGGAAGGCTGAGACCCGCTGGGAGGGCCCAGGACCGAACTAGCACGCAGCCCCACCACCTAGGCAGCAGGTACCCGGGCTCTGGGCTGCGCGTTTTCCTGGAGGCTGGGGGCCCTTCGCCCCAGGGAGGCCCTTCGCCCCAGGGAGGCCCTACCTCTGGCCCTTCCGGCCGTGAAGGAGCCGTTCTGCGGCCGGCACGTGCTGCTGTCCCCGCCGCACACCTGGCACACGTCCCGCACCTGCCCGGAGTCCATCCGGCCATCACAGCCGAACGTCTGCGCAGAGGAGGGTGGCAGGTGAGGCCCCGGCGGTGTCTTCGGACAGGGCTGGCCTTTGAGGTTCACACAACCTCAAAGGTGGTTTCTGCCATTTCTGGAGTAGGAAGTGAGCTTGGAAACTTGCCCCAGGTCACGGCAAGGCTCTTGACTCCAAGCTCGGCCTGTTCCCCAGCACCACCCAGCACAGACTCTGCTGCTGCGGCTTCGTGGGGGCCGCACCCCCAGACCTGACCCCCTTAAAGGCCCCTTCGTGCCCTGGCTTCTCTGGGGAGAGCCCTCGGAGCCACAGAGGGTAGAAGGGCACTCCGCCGCGCACACACGCTTACCCTGCAGCTGCCTGACACGCACAGGCTCAGGGCCCCATCCTCCTGAGAGTCGCCCAGCACACAGCGCGTGCCGTCCAGGAAACGGTCCCCACGCCGCACCATGAAGCTCTCACCAACAGCCCGGCACACATGTCTGCACAGGGCGTTCCCTGGGGACAAGCAGAAGGACAAGGAGCCCGGTGGGAGGGTGCAGGGAGCCGGGGACAGAGACTCTGCGAAGCTGGATCCAAGTGGGCTCTCACTGACCCCCAAGCGCCATCTCACTGCGCTGTTTGCGTTTGGGGTTGGCGTGGGTTTCACTTCCCACCTGCCCCGCCTCCAGAGGCAGTAATCGCATCGCCGTGTGATGAGTGTGCAGACTCGTGAGCCGAGTGCTTTTCCAGCATCACGCTACGCCTCCTATCTCCGTTTTACAGACAGGAGACGAAACTCAGAGAGGACAGGTCAGGGCTGACCTGCTGGCAAGGGCCGAGCCGGGGCAGATGGGATGCTCGGTGTGATGCAGAGCCTGAGCCTGCTCGCAACAGCATCAGCATGACGCTGGGCCTCCCTCAGTGACGCTCCCCACCCAGGGTCTCGAGCCTGGCCCCCCCAACCTGGGCCCACCTTTGCTGTACTGCTCCGCAGTCCCCCAGCGGTAGAAGGAGGTGCTGCCCCCCGGGGAGAGGTGCAGGGGCTCGCCATCTGTCTGCGCACACTGCTCGGACATGAACTCCAGCTGGGTCGTCTCACAGGCCTGGATGGAGGAGGCGGAGGACGGGCATAGGAGGGGCCGGGGCAGGGGGCTCGGAGAGGGAACCCTCGCCCCCGGGAGACAGCAAAAGCCCCTGCAGCGAGGATGAAGACGCGGGTTTGAGCCTGGCTCCTGGCTGTACCTCGGTTCCCTGCCCTGGAGACTGCGGTGTCGAGAACCTTCCTCTGCTGACAGGAGGATTCTACAAGAATCTAGGAGGACACAGGGCAGGGCCTGCCCCCGGCAACGAAGAGGAAAGAAAGCCAGAGAGCTTGGCAGAAGGGAGGCCCCGTTTACGGGCATCCACTACATCTGTGCTACGTCTAGTCAGAGCTGCGGTTTTTCCAGTGGTCACGTATGGACGTGAGAGCTGGACTATAAAGACAGCTGAGCGCCAAAGAATTGATGCTTTTGAACTGTGGTGTTGGAGAAGACTCTTGAGAGTTCCTTGGACTGCAAGGAGATCCAACCCATCCATGCTAAAGGAGATCAGCCCTGAATATTCATTGGAAGGACTAATGCTGAGGCTGAAACTCAAATTCTTTGGCCACCTGATGCGAAGAACTGACTCTGATGCTGGGAAGAAAAGACCCTGATGCTGGGAAAGGTTGAAGGCGGGAGAAGGGGACGACAGAGGATGAGATGGCTGGATGACATCACCGACTCAATGGAGATGAGTCTGAGTGAACTCTGGGAGTTGGTGATGGACAGGGAGGCCTGGCGTGCTGCAGTCCATGGGGTCGTGAGAGTCGGACACGACTGAGCGACTGAACTGAACTATGTCTGTGCAGGTATCAGTGTTGGAAAAGTCACAGGAGTCACGAGCCAAGGGCCTCTGCACAAGAAGTTGGGCGCCAAGGCAGGCTGGCGTCCTGGCCTGCTCTGCACTGGAGTCTGAGGAAAAGAATTGGAGTGGGCCTGCTGAGTCCGCCTGGGGAAGGCGGGCAGGGAAGGTCTCACCACGTGCAGATCTTAAGTCGAGGCCAGGGGAGTGTCTCCACACCGTCTACGATGGCCTCGTGGGAAACACGAGTAAGTGCTGGAGGGGATGTGGAGACATCGGAACCCTCGCACACTCCTGGTGGGAAGGCCAAATGGTTCAGCTGCCGTGGAAAATGGCTTGGAGGTTCTCAAGGAGTCAAATGTAGAATTACCGTGGGATCCAGCAACTTGGCTGCTATTAGGTGTACACCCCGAAGAGTGAAAGACTGGTGCTCGAGAAAGCCCACGTACACACACATCCGTAGCAGCGCTACTCCCAACAACCGAAGATGGAAACAGCCCAAATGTATCAACAGATGGACAACGGATGGAGGGATGAGCAAAAAGCGGTCCAGTGGAGCATTATCAGATAATATTCCATCCGGCGGAGTATTACTCGGCCACGAGAAGGAGTGGAGTTCTAATACACGCTGCACATGAAAATGCCACGCGCCGAGTGGAAGACGCCAGATGCAGGAAGCCACACGCAGCGTGATTCCCCTTATATGAGGTGTCCAGCGCAGGTAAGCCCCCAGAGCTAGAAAGTGGACTGGTGACTGGCAGGGACCGGGGGGAGGCTGCAGGGGAGTGGCTGTTTAATGAGCTGGGGTTTGCTCTGGGGTGACTGGAACTGTTTGGAACTAGAGCAAGGTGGTGGTCGCGTGGCGCTGTGAAGGTACTGGATAACACAGAACCGCGCAGTTTCACACGGTTGACTTTATCGGTGTGAGAGTCACCTGAGCTCATAACTAAAACAATCGCCAGCGCTCTCCCAGTGACGGCTTGGCTGTGGGAAGGAGGGGTGTTCTCAGTGCAGGGCAGTGCCATCCGGGTAAGGAGGGGAACACTTCGGAGGGGGCTGCTTTCAAGGGTCGGACAGGCCTGGGCTGTGTGCTGTGGTCCAGAAAGTGAAAGTCACTCAGTCGTGTCCAACCCTTTACAGTCCATGGAATTCTCCAGGCCAGAATACTGGAGTGGGTTGCCATGCCCTCCTCCAGGGGATCTTCCCAACCCAGGGATCAAACCCAGGTCTTCGGCATTGCAGGCAGATTCTTTACCAGCTGAGCCACAAGGGAAGCCCAAGAATACTGGAGTGGGTAGCCTACCCCTTCTCCAGCAGATCTTCCCGACCCAGGAATCAAACTGGGCTCTCCTGCATTGCAGGCGGATTCTTTATTGACCGAGCTATAAGGGGAAGGTATCAATAAAACCACTTTTGCTCTCAAAAGTGCCCCGTGTGAACCACAGATCACAGCCATCCTGACCCCTGGGCTCGTCCAGGCCAGTGCCGCCTCTGACCGCAGCCCCTCCCCTGCCCAGGGAAGCAGACCTACCTGTGTGTTGCACATCTCGGCCTGGAGGTCAGAACCTACGCACGCACGCCCCCCAAAGGCAGGCCTGGAAATGCCCACAGACGACGGGTGAGAGGTGACCCAGGGCCCCGAGCCAGGGAGTACGGAGCGGCCGCCTCCACGCAGTACCTGGGGTTGTCACACCGCCGCCTCCTGGTGACCACACCGCCTCCACAGGAGCGGGAGCAAGGACTGGCGGGTCCCCAGCCAGACCAGTGCCCGTGCACCACCCCCACGGGGGCCAGCTCTGCCAGCGAGCGGCAGTGACCCTTGGAGCACCACTGCAAGAGAAGGATGGGACCCTGTTCAGCACCCAGGGCCCCCCACGCCCAGGGCCCCCCACGCCCAGGGCCCCCCACGCCCAGGGCCCCCCACGCCCAGGGCATCCCACACCCAGGGCCTCCTACACCCAGGGCATCCCACACCCACAGGCCCCCCACGCCCAGGGCCGCCCACACCCAGGGCATCCCACACCCAGGGCCCCCCACGCCCACAGGCACCCCACACCCAGGGCATCCCACACCCAGGGCCCCCCACGCCCAGGGCATCCCACACCCAGGGCCCCCCACGCCCAGGGCCCCCCACGCCCAGGGCATCCCACGCCCAGGGCCCCCCACACCCAGGGCCCCCCACGCCCAGGGCCCCCCACGCCCAGGGCATCCCACGCCCAGGGCATCCCACACCCAGGGCCCCCCACGCCCAGGGCATCCCACACCCACAGGCCCCCCACACCCAGGGCCCCCCACGCCCAGGGCATCCCACACCCAGGGCATCCCACGCCCAGGGCATCCCACACCCAGGGCCCCCCACGCCCAGGGCATCCCACACCCACAGGCACCCCACACCCAGGGCATCCCACACCCAGGGCCCCCCACACCCAGGGCCCCCCACACCCAGGGCATCCCACACCCAAGGCATCCCACACCCACAGGCCCCCCACGCCCAGGGCATCCTACACCCACAGGCCCCCCCACACCCAGGGCCCCCCACGCCCAGGGCATCCCACGCCCAGGGCATCCCACGCCCAGGGCCCCCCACGCCCAGGGCATCCCACACCCACAGGCCCCCCACGCCCAGGGCATCCCACACCCACAGGCCCCCCACGCCCAGGGCATCCCACACCCAGGGCACCCTATGCCCAGGGCCCCCCACGCCCAGGGCCCCCCACGCCCAGGGCCCCCCACGCCCAGGGCCCCCCACACCCACAGGCACCCCACACCCAGGGCCCCCCACACCCAGGGCCTCCCACACCCAGGGCCTCCTACACCCAGGGCACCCCACGCCCAGGGCCCCCCACGCCCAGGGCATCCCATACCCAGGGCATCCCACACCCAGGGCCCCCCACACCCAGGGCCCCCCACGCCCAGGGCCCCCCACACCCACAGACACCCCACACCCAGGGCCCCCACACCCAGGGCATCCCACGCCCAGGGCCCCCCACGCCCAGGGCCCCCCACGCCCAGGGCCCCCCACGCCCAGGGCCCCCCACACCCAGGGCATCCCACGCCCAGGGCATCCCACGCCCAGGGCCCGCCACGCCCAGGGCCTCCCACACCCAGGGCATCCCACGCCCAGGGCATCCCACGCCCAGGGCCCTCCACGCCCAGGGCCCCCCACACCCAGGGCATCCCACACCCACAGGCACCCCACGCCCAGGGCATCCCACACCCAGGGCCCCCCACGCCCAGGGCATCCCACACCCAGGGCACCCCACGCCCAGGGCCCCCCACACCCACAGGCACCCCACGCCCAGGGCCCCCCACCCAGGGCCCCCACACCCACAGGCACCCCACACCCAGGGCCCCCCACACCCAGGGCCTCCCACACCCAGGGCCTCCTACACCCAGGGCACCCCACGCCCAGGGCCCGCCACGCCCAGGGCCCCCCACGCCCAGGGCATCCCACACCCAGGGCATCCCACACCCAGGGCCCCCCACACCCAGGGCCCCCCACACCCAGGGCCCGCCACGCCCAGGGCCCCCCACACCCACAGGCACCCCACACCCAGGGCCCCCACACCCACAGGCACCCCACACCCACCCACACCCACAGGGTAACCCCCATACACACACACACACGCTTGCAACCTCCATGCTGCTCAGGAGCCAGTGCTAAACAGAGAACAGCCAACACCTGCCCGCAGTGCAAGGACTGCAGGAAGGTTCTGGCCACACAAGGCAGACGGGACACGCCGGGCAGCTGCAGGCCAGGTGGCCAGGGCAGGGCACACAGAGGCCCGTGGCCGAGCGGTCACGAGAAGCCCTGCCCCTCTGTGAGGCCGCTGACAACACACCCCTGTCCGCAAGCCACCACACCGGGCCCGGGAGCAGGCATCCCAAAGTACACTGCGCTCTCGGGGCCAGTGAGGAGGTCAAGAGGGGGGCCCTGGACCCCCGCCTGCTCCAGCAGAGTCACGAGGGTCCCGTAAGCCTGGAATAAAGCCACTTGCAGAGGGGGCGGGGCAAGCACTGGGCTGCCTACCTCTCCTGACCAGCGCACCCGGGACAGGGCCAGGGCCCTCTGCCCCAGTTTCCTGAGGTCCTGCTGTCTCCCACCCCGGGAGGAGGGCTTCAGGGAGCAGGTCTGGGCGAGCACGTGTGAGTACCCACGTGTGTGCACACGCACACGCACTCACACGCACGCACACGCTCCTCCACGCCCCGCTGACCTTCCCCACGCCACACTCTGTCCCGTCCAGGAGAGGAATAAGCAGGCGGCTACAGCTGCTTGGGTCCAGGGGGTCTGTGTGGCAGGACAGAGCCTGGCACATGTCCTAAGAGGGGGGACAGATGGCCAGGTGAGGGTCCCCCGGCCCGTGGGGTCAGTGTCCAGCCGCACCTGCCCCTCCCAGACCACAGGACAGGGGCACAGCCAGCGCCCCGGGCAGCGGAGGGCGGGGAGGGGGCCTGGCTGACCCCGTATTGGGAACAGGAGCAGCAGCCAGGGCCCACAGAAGTGTCTTCATCTCTTTTAAAATCGGAAGAAAAAAAAGATAGTCTTTTAGATCAAATAGAATGTCCTAATATATAGCATTAATACATTTGTGTTTATAAAAACACCTGTAATATCACATATTTAACGAAAATACTAAGATGTAATTCCCAGTATTTTGTAAGCAGGAAGGGGCTCACAGAGGCAAAAGCGGCTGCAAGCCCTGTGCAGCCCTGGGAGGAAGTCTGTCTTTAGCGCGCCTGCCCGCCCCAGGCTCCCCTCCCACCGCCAGCTCCCACCCGTGCTGTAAGGTTGGGCTTGGAGGTCACTTCCTCCAGGAAGCCCTCCAGCTCCCACATAGTTGGAAGCTGTTGGTAACCATCTGTTGCAGGATCAAGGTCCATGGGCTCAGGGGCTCTATCATAGGCAGCTCTACATAATTTGTGGGGCTTCCTCAGAATGAAAACGTGAGGGCCCTTGTTCAGAAATTGAGAATTTCCAGAGGCATCTGAGGGTCTGGGCTAGTGGGCAGGAGGGCGAAGAAGGGCGGTGGGGGCATGAACGGGCAGAGGGAGGCCCTGGGGCAGAGGGAGGCCCTGGTGCAGAGGGGCGGGTGTTGGGGCGCGTCCCCCACGGCCGGACTCACCAGGTGCTCCCCGCGGAAGGTGCAGGCGACCGCCGTGGGGCCGAAGGCGACGCGGCACTGCTCGTCCGCGCCATAGTAGAGGCCGGGCTGCGCTTCGGGAGGCCGCCCCGCAGGCCCGGGCCGCTGCGCCGGAGGGTCCCACATGCAGCGCGCCCGTCCTGCGCTGCGACAAGGCCGCGGTTCAGCCCGGGGCTGGACCTCGGGTGGGGGACCCCGGGAGGGGGCGGGATGGAGGGGTGGGCACCGGAGTTGGTGAGGGCGAGGAAGACCGAGATGGAGGGGTGCCCCCCGAGACGGGCTGCGAGCCGAGGAGAGGTGGACTGGGGCCGCGACGGGAGCGGACACCGGGCGGAGGGCCACTGGAGGGTTGGGCCGGGGCCGGGAGGAGCAGGGCGCGCAGAGCGGAGATGGGGGCCCAGGGAGGGGGGGTCGGGGGCGCGGCTACCTAAGCAGACTCAGCAGCTGCCGGCGGCTGCAGGGGGACCACGCCGGGCCCCCCAGGGTGAGGGCGGGCGCCGCACCATCCGAGGCCATCACATGGCCGCTGGGCCCGCAGCTGCTGCCCGGCACACCGTCGTGCTCCAGGCCAAAGCTGTGGAGGAAGCGGCTCTGAGGGCGGCATTGACCCGGGGTAACCCGCCCACCCTCGACTCCAGTGGGCTCGCCAGGTGCCCAGCCTCTGTTCCCCCACCCCGGGAGGGAGCGCTGGGCCGGCCAGGTGGCTTTGGCCTCTTTTAGCCAATACACATCTAAAGGCTTTAGAAACTTGCAGGCCACTCTCCACGGGGTTTGGAATCCGGGAGGACAGCGCTCCAGGGAGGGCTGTAGAGGCCCTGGTGCTGTTCGCCTTCTTGACCTGGGCTGGATCGGTGGGGTGAACACAGCAAAAACACTGCATTCTGGAGAAGTGGAAAGGTGGGCCTCTGGCCAGGGTTTCTGCTCCCAATGGAAGGCAACGGTTTTCGATTCCTGTTTGTTTCTCCAAACAAGACAGATGGAGGAGGGACTTCCCTGGCGGTGGTTGAGAATTATTCATTTTCCAATGCAGTGGAGGGTTGGTTCCCAGGGGAACTGAGGTTGCACATGGTGGGGGCTGGGGGGCACCTAAGACCCCATGCAACTAAATAAATGAATAAATAAATATCTTTTACAAAAAAGATAGATGGAGGAATTGTGATGGCTGGGTGGGGGGAGAAGTCAGGCAGAGACGCAGCGAGCTAGGGTAAAACTGGCGGCTGTGGGTAGGAGCCCAGCCTTGTCCTAGAAGGGGGGATGGGAACTCCTCCACGCTGGCAGGAGGCCAACAGGCAGGATGTGGGAGTAGGGGGCTGGTGGGTGAGGAAGTTAGGCACTTTTCACTTTAGGAGTCTCCGGTACTATTTGAATTTTCACAGAAAGCAGGTATTTGCTTTCATAATGAAAAGACTAAAAATCAGAAAAGCGAGCCGCCCTCCACTCTTGGTAAACAACACAGAGGAATCCCGCTGCTGCTGCTGCTGCTGCTAAGTCGCTTCAGTCGTGTCCGACCCTGTGCGGCCCCACAGACGGCAGCCCGCCAGGCTCCCCGCCCCTGGGACTCTCCGGGCAAGAACACTGGAGTGGGCTGCCATTTCCTTTTCCAACGCATGAAAGTGAAAAGTGAAAGTGAAGTCACTCAGTCACGTCCAACTCTTACCGACCCCATGGACTGCAGCCCACCAAGCTCCGCCGTCCATGGGAGTTTCCAGGCAAGAACACTGGAGTGGGGGGCCCTTGCCTTCTCCGACAGAGAGCACAGAGTTGCCCAAAGAGCGTGTAACAGTCATACAAGGAAAAGTCTGAAAATAACCAAAGCATCTAACACTGGGGGATGGATTGAGTAAAATACGTGCATACCAAAAAAATTAACATATATTGTTAAAGAACATTTGAGAAAAATGCTTGGGATATATTCTTACATAAAAAGGCAGTTAACTTGGCTTCCCTGGTGGTCCAGTGACTGGGAATCCGCCTGCCGGTGCAGGGGACATAGGTTCAGTCACTGGTCCAGGAAGATCCCATGCGCCTCGGAGGAGCTAAGCCCGTGCGCCACACCTACCGAAGCTCTGGAGCCTGTGCTCCGCAGTGAGAAGCCGCCGCAGCTAGAAGGCCGCACACCACTGCTAGAGGGGAGCCCCCGCTCGTGGAAACCAGAGAAAGCCCAAGAGGAGCCAGGAAGACCAGCGCAGCCGAAGATAATTAATTTAAAAAATGGTTACGTGGAAAAATTATTTTTAAAGGCAGTTAACCAACGTACAGCATGATCCCAATTTTGTGGATGAAAATGATGTATGTGCGTGTAAAGAAAAGATGGATGTTTTCTCCGTGTGGTGGGATTTGGGATGATTTTTACAGCCTTGTTTTCCTTTACATGAATTTCCTACAATAAGCACTTTTTAACTCCTAAGTTTGTTTTGCTTATATTTTGGGGGAAAAAAATGTTTTAATTATTTAGTAATGAAGAAGTATCAGATTCCCAGCCCTTGCCCCTCACCCTCCCGAGTCCACTGGGGTCAAGAGTAGAGGCTCCTCCCACCTGGCTCTTCCTGAAACCCCCACCAGCCACGACCTCCCCTCCCCAGGTCACGTCCTTGTCTGGAGCTTGGGGCCAGGGCATGGGACCCCTTACCTGTGCCCAATCTCATGGGCAATGGTGAGCCCCAGGTCAAAGCCGGTATCCTCAGTGATAAGGCAGCTCCAGGAGGAGGAGCAGGCGCCCCCCAGCTGGGTGACCCCCCGAACCTGCCGGTTACCATCAGGCAATTCTAGGTCGAACCTCAGGAAGAGAGAACAGACACGGCGGGGCACTGAGGTGCCTGCCCGCCAGCAGGCCAAGTTGGCAGAGAATAGGAGCAGCTCCCGGGCAGGCTGGCACGCCCACAGGGGGTTCGGCTACCTGGTGATGTACAGGACCAGGTCGGCATGCCCAGGGTCCGTGTCGTCCTCGGGGTTGACTGTCTTGCTCCACTCACAGACGCTCAGCAGTGACGCGGTGATGTTGGCTGTGATCTTCGGAGCATCCTGGGAGGCCGCAACAGAGCACACACTTAGGGGTTCCGCCCCAAGCAGGGTGCTGACTGCTGCTGCAGCCTCAGTCCTCACGACAACGCTACTACCGTCCCAGGGCACAGAGGAGGGGCCTGGGGCTCAGCAGGGCAGAGCTGGAGCTCGGGGCCAGGGCCGGCAGGCAGGAAAACATCACCCCTGCTGCACATCCACTGGAGAAGTGAGGTGCAGGTCGCTCAGCCGTGTCCAACTCTGCGGCCCCGTGGGCAATACAGTCCATGGAATTCTCCAGGCCAGAACACTGGAGTCGGTGGCCTTTCCCTTCTCCAGGGCAATCTTCCCAACCCAAGGATCAAACCCAGGTCTCCTGCATTGCAGGCGGATTCTTTACCAGCTGAGCCACCAGGGAAGCCCAAGAATACTGAAGTGGGTAGCCCATCCCTTCTCCAGCAGATCTTATAGACAGAGGTTAAAGACCGCAGAAACAGGTTTCCCGGGGACTGGGCTCCCGGCTCAGCACCTACCTCAGGCTGGGTCAGGATGACCATCTTCACCAGGTGAACTCGGAACTGAGCCCCCAGGGATGGGTCCCTCAGCAGCTCCGACCCCTGTGGAAGGCAGGAGAGGCGACACGTGAGGGCGGCCGCGGCTGACTTTGGGGATCCAGGGGTGGGGGTGGGGTGCCTGGAGAGGATGCTCCATCAGCCTGGGGGGAACCTGAGGTGCTAGTCCTCCAGCTGGAAGCCAGCCATAGAGACAGTCGGTCCTCCGGCCCTCCCTTTGCTCATGGCTCAGGAAGGCCCGCCAACACAGAGAACCCTCGAAACAACAGGATGCAAATAACTGCCATCCATCTAGAACGTTCCTTTCAAACACAGGCTTCCCTGGTGGCTGAGATGGTAAAGAGTCTGCCTGCAATAAGAGACCCAGGTCGCTCCTGGGGTCAAGAAGATCTCCTGAAGAAGGAAATGGCTACCCACTCCAGTATTCTTGCCTGGAAAATCCCATGGCCGGAGGAGCCTGGCAGGCTACAGTCCATGGGGTTGCAAAGAGTCGGAACGACTGAGCGACTTCACTTTCACTCCTCTCGGCCTGGAGTCACCCTGTCCTTTCTCATCTCCATCCAACACCTCTCTCATCTCTGCTCATCTCCACGAGGCAGCTGAGGACCTCCTCCCCCGTCCTGTGTCTCCTCCCTGGGCACCCCAATGAGAAGGCTCCCCTCCAGGTTCCCAGGCTTCCCACGTGATGCTAGTGGTAAAGAACCCACTTGCCAATGCAGGAGACACAAGAGACGCAGGTTTGATCCCTGGGTGGAGAAGATCCCCTGGAGGAGGAAATGGCAACCCACTCCAGTATGCTTGCCTGGAAAATTCCATGGGCAGAGGAGCCGAGTGGGCTACAGTCCATGGGGCCGCAAAGACGTGGGCAGACCTGAGCAACTGAGCGCTCTTACAGCCGGCTCTGCGCTCTTCCCGGGCATCTGCCGAGATGCCGGCTGCGGTCGCCTTGCACGGCGCTTGTTCACACGAGCTGGTGCTCTATAGATGTGGCGTCCAGCAGAGAGGATGTGGCCGCCACCGGCCTCAGCTGGCCTGAGTCTGAGCCAGGCTCTCCCCCTACCTACCTGTGTCCTCAGGATCCTGTTAACTAACCTCAGGGCCCTAGTTCCCTCCTCTGCAAGAAGGAGAGAAACACTTCCATAGCTGTTGGCAGACTTAGCAACAATGCAGCCGGCACATGGTGGGTGCCCGGTCATGACGCTGGCCGTTACCACGACCGGCACCACCTGGGAAGGAGCCAGTCTGCAGTCTCCTACCTGACCATCGCTGGGCCTCATAAAACGCGTTGACTGGCCAGAGGGAGCGTGGTTTGATGATCAAATTTCAGTATATTTGAGGCAGAGGGGCCCCCAAAGCTTGAAAACAAGAGCTTTCAAGGGACTTAGAGGGAATATTTTCCTCCTCTGGGGCTGGGAGTTGGAAACCCAAGCTGGCTTGTCCTGGACTTGAGCCAGCTTCTCCGGGACCTTCCTTTTGTCCAAGATAGCTGGGCACAGCTGACGCTGGGAACGAGGTGATGCCAAGCACCCCACCTTCTGACGCTGCCCGCCCTCCAGGGCCCACTCACCAGGGGAGCAGCTCGGGCCCTGAGCTGCCAGCGGGGGCATTGCTCTCCTAAGGTTTGCGGAAACTTACCTGGCTGCCTAGGACGCGTGTGTTTCTGTGTATTTACAAGCAAATGCGCTCTGGCGTGGCCCGGCTCTAGCGGGAGAGCGATCACCAGCTTTGGGGCCGCCTGTTTCTATGCTGCGTCTTTGTCTCCAAGATAATATTCAGTGGGAGCTGTGCGTCCTGTCTCCTCTGTTACCTCAGAAGTCAGGTGAGGGGGAGCCCCTCCCACACGGGGGTGCCGGCAGGAAGAGCGATGAGAGAGCCCAGCATGGGGGAGCCCCACTACCAGCCAGTGTAAGCTGAGGGGCCCCCAGTTCAAAGGGACGTTGGGGGAGAGGCCAGGCTTGAGGGTCCCGAAGCACAGGGACCCAGGAGCAAGAAGCTGGGGGTTGCTTCTTCTTCTTCAAACTCCCCAGTTGAGCGGGAGATAAGAACAGATAGCATCTCTCCCCACCCCAGGACCCTGAGCCTCAAATGCGACCCCAGCCTCAGGCTTACACCGAGTTCGACCCACCAGATAAGCCAGCCCACTGACGCTGTGCGCAAGCCCCAGGTGCGGGGCGCTGTGTCCACAGGCTCCCGAGGATGGGCCAGCGGTGGCCTCCAGGGAACGCCGCCGCCGCCCCCTGCCCCTGAGCCGGCCCCCAGTCTGCACTGCCCACAGAGCCCACTGCCCCAGCCCGCTCTCACCATGTTGAGGTTGGTGAGCACATAGCGCTCTGTCTCCTCCCCGTGGGTCCGCTGGACGTCGGGACCCACAGCCACCAGCAGCTCCAGGTGCAGGACGTGTCCAGTCGACCATCTCCGGAGGCGAGGGGCAGGGGGGCGGCCTGGTGAGGGAGCGGGCAGGGCTGAGAGCCGGGGTCCTGGAAAGCGGGTGAAACGGGGCTCTGGCCAGCGGGCCGGCTGACCTCAGGGCCCCGCGTGGCCAGGCCTCACCAGCCCCTGTGCTCGTGGGCTTGGAGACACGGCGGTGGGAAGCCACCCCGTGCCATCCACTGTGGGGACGGGGAGTTGGCGGGCCCCAGCCTCAGCTCTCGCGGGCAGCTGCCTCTGGCAGGGAGACGGAGCGGGCCGTCTGCTGGTTCTTTTCTAGTAATTAATTTGCTAAGCATTTAGTTAGTTAGTTAATGAACCGATGTAGAGTAACTTACAATGTGTTAGTTCCAGGTATATAGCACGGTGACGCAGTTATGTGTGTGTGTGCGTGTGTGTGTGTGTGTGTGTGTGTGTGTGTGTGTGTTTGTTCAGTTGTTAAGTCATGTCTGACTCTGCAGCCCCATGGACTGTAGCCCGCCAGGCTCCTCTGTCCATGGGATTCTCCAGGCAAGAACACAGGAGTGGGTTGCTATGCCCTTCTCCAGGGGATCTTCCCAACCCAGCGATCGAACTGGAGTGTCCTGCTTGGCAGGAGGATTTTTTACCACTGCGCCACCTGGGAAGCCCATATATAAACCCACACACATATATATGCGTTCTTGTCCAGATTCTTTCCCCTCTTAGGTTATTACAAAAAACACTAGCAGTTGAGTAGAGCTCCCTGTGCTATAAGCAGGACCTTGCTTATCTACTGCATGTATTCAGTCGTGTCTGACTCTTTGCAGCCCCACAGACTGTAGCCTGCCTGGCTCCTCTGTCCATGAGATTTTCCAGGCAAGAACACTGGAGTAAGTTGCCATTTCCTCCTCCAGAAGATCTTCCCGACCAATGCATGGAACCTAAGTCTCTTGTATCTCCTGGTGGGCTGCAGTCCATGGGGTCGCTAAGAGTCGGACACGACTGAGCAACTTCCCTTTCACTTTTCACTTTCATGCATTGGAGAAGGAAATGGCAACCCACTCCAGTGCTCTTGCCTGGAGAATCCCAGGGATGGCGGAGCCTGGTGGGCTGCCGTCTATGGGGCCGCACAGAGTCGGACACGACTGAAGCGACTTAGCAGCAGAGGCAGCAGTAGCAGTGTGTATATGTTAATCCCAAACTCCTAATCTACTCGTCCCCTCTTCTCCTTTCCTAACTATAAGCTTGTTTTCGGTGTTGAGCGAGCAGTTCCGTGCTGGCCCTCCTCGAGCTGGCTTCTCAGGGCCTGTGGTTTTGTGCCCTCAGCCACCAGCTGAGTTAGGACATCTCTGCCCTCCTCGGGCAGGGAGTGGGAGGTGCCAAGCTCTCGCACGTCACTCGCGCCGTGACTTTTAGAGCAGACGTCTCGCCCGGCTCACAGGAGAGAGTTGGCCAGGTCTTGGGAGGATGGCTGTCTCAGGTGGAGAGACTTCATTCCACCCCCCCGGGCTGGCTGGGCATGCAGGGCAGTGCAAGGCCCAGGAGTCAGCTACTGTGTGGATTTTACATCCTCTGGTCACCCCAAAGCCCCACTGTGGGTACACTGGAGAACGACATCATGCCAGGATGGTAAGAAAAGCCCAGGACCCCACCGTGCTTGCAGCAGACGCAGCCTGGGGAAGGCACAAGCAGGCCTGCGGGCAGCAGAGCCGACTCCCACCGTGGCTGTGCCCGCAGTCCTTGCGCAGGCTTGCAGCGGCCACTTCTCATCTTTGGGCCTCTGGGTTCCCATCTGCAGCATGGGAACTCTCAGTGACCTCTGACCTAGGGCCCAAGGCTCCAAGGCCCATGTCAGAGAACGTGCTTTGTAGATGGTGAGCGGCTGTTCAGGGGCGGGAGGTCTGCGCGTCCGCCAAGCAGACAGTCTGAGGGCGCAGCTGGCGGCCATGCGCCCCCGGCCTGCCCCGTGGGCTGGCACACCCTGCATGCTCGTGAAGGCGGCGAGGAGCTCGGCTGTTCCGCACGGCCCCAGGCATCAGGAAAGCCGGGCCCTCCCCCAGAGCCGTCCCTGCCCACAGCCCCCTCCCCTCCCAGGAGCTGCACCTGGAACGGTGGGGGCCCCGGGGGTGGGCCTGTGGATCAGGTGGGGCTGCGCGCCCCCCCCTCCCAGAGATGCACCAGTGCCCGGTGCTGCCTCCTCAACGGCTGGATGTAGAACCCATCTGCACCCACCAGGATGTCGCCCTCCTGGAGGACAGAGAGCCATCTGGTCTACCAGCCCTTCCCCCTGTGCAGGGAAGCGCCTCGCTGGGCCGTCACCGCACCAGGCACGGACTGGCCCTGGGTCTCTCCCAGGGCTCCTCCCCAAGTCCAAGGCCCAAGAGCCCATCTGTGGGGGCACAGAGGGGGACTCATGCCCTCTGGGGCTGCACCCACTGACTGCCACCTGCCGCCTGCCCGCCAGCTGGGTTCCCGTTCCCCGTCACATGCTCAGGCTTCAGGCCCCAGACTGCAGGGCTTGGTGAAGACCACGGGAAGGATGGAGGGGGTCTCAAGGGCCGCACTGGGCCTGCGCTAATGGACAGCGCTGCCTGTCACCGGGTGGCCCCCGAGTGCCCTGTCTCGGCCCGGGCTGGACCGCCCAACCAGGCAACCTAGCAGTGGGGGGCGGGGGCTCTGCTCACTGCGTGACACGGTGGCGACGCATGACGCCAGTCCCCGCAGCCCCCAAGAGGCCGGGGCCGCCTTCACCGCGCCTCAGGGACAGCACAGGCCAGCGGAGGGGCCGGCCCCGGGTCAGTTGGACGAAGGGGCGCAGCTGAGCCCGAACTCAGCTCTGACTGCAAAGCCCACCCTCTTTCCATCCCCCACGCCCCAGGCCTGCACTCAGCTCTGTCCCCTGCTAGCTGGGTGGCCCTAGAGAACTCAGCGGCTTCTCTGAGCCTCCGAGGAGCAGGCCCTCACTGGGTCAGAGTCTGGCTAAGATCCAAGCGGTCTTGCTCTCGCATCTGGGGGCTGGGGGACACGTCCGCCCCAGGGTGTCCCCCCAGCCAGCCTGGGTGCCCCCTCACCACGAGGCCCAAGCAGTAGGTGAGCCTGGCTGCTGCCTCCGGGGGCAGCAGGGCCCGGCCTCCTGTGAGGCAGGGGTGGGGAGGCCCCCTCAGCAGCCACAGGGAGGCACTGACCGCGAGCTCGCTGGCGAAGGAAGCAGCCAGCAGGCCCAGCTCAGGCTGGAAGCAAAAGGAGAAGAGCCGGCCCAGGGCTGCCAGGGAGCAGCACAGGGCCCTGCAGGGCGGCCCCGCCAGCCCGCCCTCGTCCTTGTGCTTGCAGGCGCAGGCCGGGGAGGCCACGTCGAATGGGGGCGCTGCGGGAAACAGGAGGCTCCGCGCTCACCCCTGCTCGGCCCTCCGGGTCCTCTTGGGGGTCCCCGCTGGCCCACCGGCCCGGCCCCGCACCTGACCCCGACCCCAGAGCAGTCACGAGCGGGACACCCCTCACTCTCTGCTCGCCCTGCCCCTGGCCCCCACCGGCCTCTGGATCAAAGTCCCCAGTGGTCCTCGTCGGAAAGGGGGCTGGCACCATGGAGAGGCCCACAGAGGCAGCCCAGGAACAGCGGGAAAAGGCTCTGGCAGGAGTGCGACCCAGTTTCCATCTTGCTTCTCACAGAAAACGTAAATGTTTACATCCTGGCCAGAAACCCGCAGGACTTCCTGAGCCGGTCGTCCCAGGCGAGGCGCCGGGCTGGGAGAGACCAGCTGATGAGTGACCGTTGCCTCGAGATACTGAGTAGACTCCCAGGGTCAGAGCCCCAGCTCGCCCGGAACACCCAGACCAGTCTTTATCAACTTGGCAGACAGGGCCAGAGTTAATTAAGAGCGACAGCGGCGCCTCTGACTTCCTCCCAGGACAGCCTCCAAAAAGTCGGGCCCCCTGACTCAATGGTGAGATGCCCCTGCCTCCCCCCACCCCCGGGGGCTCTGAGAAACTTCCCTTGCAAGGGGGCCCGCCAGGACACGTACCTTCAAAGGCAGCATCAGGGCCAAAGTAAGAGGTCACGTCCCCTGGCTCCAGGGCCTGCAGAAACTGCTGTGAGACAGAGAGACAGCACTGAGGAGTGAGGGGACACAGGGAGGGGAAGTGGGGGGAGCAGGCTGAGGGGCAAGAGAGGGGCCCTGGACAGACTGGAGTGGCGGGGACGGCATCCGCCCTCAACATCAGGCGCACAGCACTGAGGCCGACTCCATCTCCAGGGAGCCCAATTGTCCCCTGAACCCCGCGTTCAGACTTCCTCCCCCTCTGCCCAAGTGCTATTGGGCACCCCTTCACCCCCCAGGGAACCCAGCCCTGAGCCCTAGGAGAGTCTGGATTCTCAGCTCCCGGGCTCCCCCAGCACCACGGCCCCGCGGGCCCACCCACCTGCCGAGGATCAGGGAGCGCCCAGCAGCTCAGGAGGAAGAGCGCAGAAGTGAGGGTCCCCTGCATGCACCTCCCCAGCGTGGAGGGAGCCATGCTGCCTGCGATCATCTGCCGGAATCCTGGAGTGCTCCTGGAGTGCCGGGCAGGCAGGGCCTCGGGGCTGGACCAGGAGGCTGGGTTTACTCGCAGGCGCTTCCTCCCAGGGCAGGCGCTGGGGGACTAGGCGGCCTGCTGGCTCCTCCTGGCCATGCGCGGGGGCTGGCTCTGATTCAGAGGGCTGCCACCCAGCCTGCCCCTAGGAGCACGGGGCTGGGGTCGGGGATTGGGGAGGGGTAGGATTCATCTCCCAGCAGTGTGACTGCCGCTCCCCCAGGGACACCCTGCGCTCCCATCATCACCTCATTCCCTCCCTCTCGGCCCCTGCCTGGCCTGTGTCTGCATCCAGCAGGTGCTCACAGCACTGGGCTGGGGGCACTGGGCACACTCGGCGTCACAGGCTCCCTGATCCCCTCCGTTTGCTGGGAGGTTCTCAGGAGCGTGTGCCCACTCCCCCCGCCTCCAGGAGGCCTTCCCCAGCAGGAGGCTAATGAGGGAGGGGGCCCCCCTGGCCCGTGCCCACCTCAGCCCGCTTCGAGTCCTATTACACTAGAGGTGCTTGCCTGTCCATCTGGGCGCGTCCGCTTCCCCTCACAGCTGCCAGCAGCGGTCTGAGCCTCCGCCCTTTATCTGCCACGGGCATCCCACCCCAGTGGGTGCTGCTCTTGCCCGACTCCGTCTCTGGCAGTGCTTTCCGAGACCCAAACTGACACACCGTGCTCATCCAGCCATCTCATCAACCTGGGCTGGGATCTGGACTGGGCGTCCCACCTGGCCCCTTGGCTCTCCCTCCCCCCTCCCATCTGACGTCCTCACGCCCCAGCTCTGCCCTTAGGATGTCATGTCCACTGAGGCTCCAGGCCTTGTGATTGCCGTCTGGCCCCGTCAGCCCTCTGCCTGCCTCCCCAGCCCGCCCCCTGTGCTCACAGACCTTCAGCTACCCACCCCCAGCTTGCCGTCCGTCCCTCAAACAGCTCCAGTGTCCTGTCCACCCCCTCACCTCTGGTCTTCACAGTCCAGTTTCAGCCCAAACATCACCTTCTTCATGGCGCCATCTAACTACCCCTCCCCCCACGAGGGGTGCCACATTTAGAAAAAAAGTCAGGACAACAGTGGAATTTGAATTTCAGATAAACAACGGAAGTTTTTTTCTTTCTCTGGTGTACGGGTGAAAGTGAATGCAAGCAGGCAAAGTGGTTGTCTTGGGAGGTCTCACAAACAGCCGAGAAAAGAGAAGCGAACCACGAAGGAGAAAGGGAGAGGTCTGTCCCAGTGAAGGCAGCGCTCCAGAGAAGAGCAAGGAGGGGTAAGGAAGCCTTCCTCAGGGAGCAGTGCAAAGCCATAAAAGAAACCGGCGGAATGGGAAAGACTGGAGATCTCCTCAAGAATATGAGAGATACCAAGGGGACGTTTCGTGCAAAGATGGGCTCAATAAAGGACAGAAATGGTCTGGACCTAACAGAAGCAGAAGATATTAAGAAGAGGTGGCAAGAATACACAGAAGAACTGTACTAAAAAGATCTTCATGACCCAGATAATCATGATGGTGTGATCACTCACCTAGAGCCAGACATCCTGGAATGTGAAGTCAAGTGGGCCTTAGAAAGCATCACTGCAAACAAAGCTAGTGGAGGTGATGGAATTCCAGTGGAGCTGTTTCAAATCCTGAAAGATGATGCTGTCAAAGTGCTGCACTCAATATGCCAGCAAATTTGGAAAACTCAACAGTGGCCATAGGACTGGAAAAGGTCCGTTTTCATTCCAATCCCAAAGAAAGGCAATGCCAAAGAATGCTCAAACTACCGCTCATCTCACACGCTAGCAAGGTAACACTCAAAATCCCTCAAGCCAGGGTTCAGTAGTATGTGAACTGAGAACTTCCAGATGTTCAAGCTGGGTTTTGAAGAGGCAGAGGAACCAGAGATCAAATTGCCAACATCTCTTGGATCATAGAAAAAGCAAGAGAGTTCTGCTTTACCAACTACACTAAAGTCTTTGACTGTGTGCGTCACAACAAGCTGTGGAAAATGTAAAGAGGCGAGAATACCAGAACACCTGACCTGCCTCCTAAAACTGGTGTGCAAGACAAGAAGCAACAGTTAGAACAAAACATGGAACAACAGCCTGGTTCAAAATCAAGAAAGGGGTGCAAGGCTGTATATTGCCACCCTGCTAATTTAACTTATACGCAGAGTGCATCATGGAAAATGCTGGGTTGGATAAGTCACAACCTGGAATCAAGGCTGCCAAGAGAAGCATCAAGAACCTCAGATATGCAGATGATACCACTAGGACAGCAGAAAATTAACAGGAACTAAAGGACCTGTTGAGGGTGAATGAGAAGAGTGAAGAAGCTGACTTGAAACTCAACATTCAAAAAACTAAGGTTAAAAATACACGTGTATCCCATCGCTCATTGCAGCACTATTCCCTATAGTTAGAACACGGAAGCAACCTCGATGCGAAGGCAGACACTTCAACCTCTGAGCTACCAGGGAACTCAGCCACAAAAAGGAACTCATTTGAGTCAGTTTTGATGAGCTGGATGAACCTAGAACCTGTTAAACGGGTGAAGTGAGTCAGAGAGAGAAAGATAAATATTGTATTCTAACGCACATAAACGGAATCTAGAAAAATGGTTCTGAATCATTTATTTGCAGGGCAGCAACGGAGAAACAGACATAGCGAACAGACCTATGGACATGAGGAGGGGGGAGAGGGCGCGATGCATGGAGAGAGCAACATGGAAACTTACATTACCGCATGGAAAATAGAGAGCCAACGGGGATTTGCTGTCTGGCTCTGTGTCAACCTAGAGGGGTGGGGTGGGGAGGGGGATGGGAGGGAGGGTCAAAGGGGAGGGGAGAGATGTCTACCTATGGCTGATTCGTGCTGAGGTTTGACAGGAAACAGAAAAATTCTCTAAAGCAATTATTCTTCAATAAAAAATTAATTAAAAAATAAAACTAAGATTATGGCATCCAGTCCCATCACCCCATGGCAAATAGAAGGGGAAAAAGTGGAAACAGTGACAGATTTTATTTTCTTGGGCTCCAAAATCACTGTGGATGGTAACTGCAGTCGTGAAATTAAAAGACGCTTGTCCTTGGAAGGAAAGTTAAGACAAACCTAGACGGTGTATTAAAAAGCAGAGACATCACTTTGCTGACGAAAGTCCATATAGTCAAAGCTATGGTTTTTCCAGTAGTCACGTACAGATGTGAGAGTTGGACCATAAAGAAGTCTGAGCACCAAAGAATTGATGGTTTCAAACTGTGGTGTTGGAGAAGACTCTTGAGAGTCCCTTGGACAGCAAGGAGATCAAACCAGTCAATCCTAAAGGAAATTAACCCTGAATATTCATTGGAAAGACTGATGCTGAAGCTGAAGCTCCAATAATTTGGCAACTTGATGCAAAGAGCTGACTCCTTGGAAAAGACCCTGATGTTGGGAAAGATTGAGGGCAAGAGGAGAAGGGGATGACAGAGGATGAGATGGACAGATGGCAACATCAACTCGACAGATATGAGTTTGAGCAAACTCCGGGAGATGGTGTCAGACAGGGTAGCCTGATGTGCTGCAGTCCAAATGGTTGAAAAAAGTTGGACATGACTTAGCAGCTGAACAATAACAATGACGTCCTCAGGGCCTCCCAGGTGGCTCAGTGACAAAGAATCCACCTGCCAAGCGGGAGATGTGGTTGGATCTCTGGGTCGGAAAGATCTTCTGAAGAAAGAAATGGCAACCCTCTCCAGTATTCTTCCCTTGGGAAAGCCCATGGACAAGAGAAGCCTGGCAGGCTACCGTCTACGGGGTCACAAGAGTTGGGACGCAACCTAGCGACTAAACAAGGAGTATGCCCTCAGTGTTGTAGCTATTATATGGAACATATTATAGTAAAAATTATTCTTTATCTGAAATCCCTGTTTCTCTGGGCGTCCTGCAGGTTCTTTGGCAGCCTTAACCCTCCTCGGTCTCTAACACAGCATTTCATCTTCTCATCTTGGTGGCAGTTGCTAGGATACAAAATTGCTGATTTGGTATCTGAATCTCCCTGAAGGGCCCCCAGCACAGGTACAGAGGCTGGGATGGGAGCTTTGGGGAAATGCAGGCCTGGCCTCCAGGTGTTGTCAGAGCCAGGCAGGAGGTGCGAGTAACATCATTGTTGTCACATAACATACAACACTCTCACTCCTTGGAAGAAACGTTATGACCAACCTAGACAGCATACTCAAAAACAGAGACATTACTTTGCCAACAAAGGTCCGTCTAGTCAAAGCTATGTTTTTTCCAGTAGTCATGTATGGATGTGAGAGCTGGACTATAAAGAAAGCTGAGCACCGAAGAATTGAAGCTTTTGAACTGTGGTGTTGGAGAAGACTCTTGAGAGTCCCTTGGACTGCAAGGAGATCCAACCAGTCCATTCTAAAGGAGATCAGTCTTGAGTGTTCATTGAAAGGACTGATGCTGGAGCTGAAACTCCAATACTTTGGCCACCTGATGCGAAGAGCTGACTCAGCTGAAGAGACCCTGATGCTGGGAAAGATCGAAGGCAGGAGGAGAAGGGGACGACAGAGGATGGGATGGTTGGATGGCGTCACCGACTCAACGGACATGAGTTTGAGTAAACTGCGGGAGTTGGTGATGGACAGGGAGGCTTGGCGCGCTGCAGTCCACGGGGTCGCAAGAGTTGGACATGACTGAGCGACTGAACTGAACTGAACAGACAACACTTGTCCCAGCGCTTTATCCTTGTTATCGGATGCTGCTGGACTGCGGAGAGCCACCTGGGGTCGCCCCTCCCGGCCCTGGACCTCAGTGTCCCCGCCGCGTAGGCAAGACGGGCCGGGGTGGGAACAGCGGCCGGCGGACAGCGGCCCGCAGGACCGGGCGTCGGCTCCGCGCCCGCTGCTCCCCGGTCCGGCCGCCCAGCGCCCCCTGGCGGCCGCCTGCCGCGCTCCCCGCCGGCCCGGCCTCGGTGCTACACCAACAGCGGTCCCCCTCGCTCCCCTTCCGGCGCTCGCCTTTCTCGGCCCCGGGCCTGCCCTCAGAGACATCCCGGGCTTCTTCCAACCCGACCCGGGGCCTCCAACCGCGGACGCCGCTCACCAGGGCGGCGGCCCTTCTCCTCAGCAGTCGAGGAGGCCCGCCCTTCTCCCGGCTGTGTGGAACCAGAGGCGAAGGCTCGGTTTCTAGCCCGGTTGGGGAGAGAGAGAGCACTTCCCGGAAACCGGGGCCCACGTGAGGGGGACGCGTGCCGGGCGGCTTCCGGGGTCCCGGACTGCGGGCAGCCGGGCTCCGGGGCCGGCATGGTGAAAGCGAGGGGGCCGGCCGCCGCGCGCGCCCCGCGTGCCCCCGCGCCTGACGCTGGGCCCGTCAGGAAGCCGAGACGGAAGAAAAGGGCCTGGAGGAGCAAAGCGCGAGAAGCCGGTGGGGCGCCGGGGAACGACCCCGGAGTGGTCGCGGTGCGGCCCCCAAAGGCCCCGGAGGACTTTTCCCCGAACTGGAAGGCGCTGCAGGAGGCAAGTCCGCGGGGGGCCTACGGGCGGAGAGGGGGACGGTGTGTGGGTCCCGGGGGGCGCGCGGGCTGGAGCGGACCCGGGGAGCAGAGCCGATCGCAGAGGCCGGAGCGCGTGGGCTGCGGAACAGCAGAGGCTGCATGCAGAGGACCCTGCTGACAGTTCAGTTCAGTTCAGTCGCTCAGTCGTGTCCGACTCTTCGCGACCCCCTGGACTGCAGCACACCGGGCCTCCCTGTTCATCACCAACTCCTGTCCATCGAGTCGGTGATGGCCATCCAACCATCTCATCCTCTGTCGTCCCCTTCTCCCGCCTTCAGTCTTTGCCAGCATCAGAGTCTTTTCCAGTGAGTCAGCTCTTCGCATGAGGTGGTCAAAGTATTGGAGCTTCAGTCTCAGAGTCAGTCCTGCCAATAAACACCCAGGACTGATCTCCTTTAGGATGGAGTGGTTGGATCTCCTTGCAGTCCAAGGGACTCTTAAAAGTCTTCTCCAACACCACAGTTCAAAAGCATCCATTCTTTGGTGCCAGCTTTCTTTATGGTCCAACTCTCACATCCATACATGACTACTGGAAAAATCATAGCTTTGACCGTATAGACATTTGTCAGAAAGAAACATCTCTGTTGTTTAATATGCTGTCTAGGTTTGTCATAGCTTTCCTTCCAAGGAGTAAGTGTCTTAATTTCGTGGCTTCAGTCACCATCTGCAGTGATTTTGGAGCTCCAAAAAATAAAGTCTGTCACTGTTTCCCCATCTATTTGCCATGAAATTCTGGCAACACTGGGCCTTTAATCGGTGACCACTGCTACTGATCACTGAGTGCTTCACGTGTGCTTTAGACACTGCTGGATGAGCTGAGCTGATGTGTTCATATTTAACCTGAGACCGACTCTGAGATCTTGTATCATCTGCATTTTACAGATGAGGAAGTGGGCCTGACAGGTTAAGTAGATTGCAACCAGGTCAGCAGAGCCAGGAGTCAGACCCCAAGCCCCCTCCCATCAACTCCCTGCTCGTAATGCCACGATACCTCCTTGCCTTTCTGGGCCATCAGTGCACCAAGACTTGCAGATTACCTACCGGCCACTATCTCCTGGGTGCTGTCGTCGGCTGAGCTTCACTCGTAAACCGCCTTCGCCAGAGTCGGCTGCTGCTGTACAGCTGTTTTCTGGATGAGGAGACTGGGAGGGGTTGAGGGACATGGCCCAGGGTCACACAGCGAGCGCCTGGGGTGCAGGTGCACAGGGCTGGGTGGGAGTTCGCGCTCTTTGCTGCTGCCGACCCTCATGGTGTCTCCGCAGCCTCTTCTGAGCTCCTGAGATCTCTCCAGGAGTCTCAGAGTGGGTGAGGGGGAGCGCAGAGAAGGGCTTCTGAGACTGTTAACCTGCGCCTTAAGGGGGGAGTCCAGATCATTCTCCTGTCCTGACACATAGACCATGAAATTCCCTCGGGCAACCCCAGGGGTCTCAGACTTCCTGGGCTGTAACTCGGCCTCTTTCTTACAAGAAAGTAAAGCAAAAAGAAGCGAGCAGAGGGATGGATATTTGTTGTGGGAAGAAACTTCACGTTTTCTCTAATTCATACAAGAAAGGCAGTTCTCCTGTTGTTTAAACATCACAGGAACAGCTAGGTAGGAACTGCCTCCTCACTCAGCTGGTTGCCGCACAGCAGGGTCTTAACCGAGGGCGCTGGGCTGGGAGACCTCAGCCCTCCCTGGGGGAGAGCAGGGGTATGGTGGTCCACCCCGTGTCACTGGACGTGACCATCTCTTCCTGAGACCCTCACAGCAGGAGCAAACCAAGGGATCTGGCTGAGGAAGTGGCCCCCACGCGTGGGCTCGGGAGGAGGAGACTCTGAAACAACAGTGCGGGGGCGGGCGGCTTCTGGACACAGACGCGCTTCTTTCCCACCTCTGGTGTGCGATTCCCAAATCACAGTGCGTTGTGTATTTTGTTTTGGGTTCTATTAGCTGCTGAAACAAAGATCACAGACTCCACAAGAGCCTCCACTTCTCTCTCAAACGGATTCCAAAAAGCAGCCACAGCATGTCCAACAAAGTAGAAACTCGATCTCAGATAAAGCAAAGAGAGATGCGATGGGGATGGAAAACACAGACCCTGAGGTCACAGGGTCCTCTGGGCCCTCGGGATCACTGAATAGCAGGAAGATACAGGCGCAGCCCAAGGAGAAAGGGGCCGAGAAAAGGACCAGTGGTGACATTTCTCGGCAGCAAGGCGACATCAAACATAAGAAGCGGAAAGCTGAGGAGCCGACTGCCCCCTTGCCTCCAGCCCTGCCCACCAAGTAAGTACCACGGGACGTGATGATGGATGCGGCCTTCCCGGCCGCCCTGTGCCTCAGCCTCCTCCCCGGTCACAGCCACCGAGGCCTCTCTCCCTAAGGAGGCCGAGGCTGGTGGCCCCTCTGTCACCTTATCCTGGCGTTGTGGGTTTCTTCGTGGGTAATTCAGGGTGATTCAGCTAATTTAGAATTAACCTGGGGTAAGTCTGTCCCCCTAGAACGTAGGCAGAGCAGAGGCTGACCCTGTCCCATAGCTGCTGTATCTCCAGGGCCCTGAACAGGGCTTGGCACCTCGTGGGCCCCCAGGAAAGACTTGTGGAATGAACGAACACCAAAGCCAGAAAGACTTGAGTTCAAAACCGACTCCTGCATCTTGCCAGTTGGGTGGTTTGGGGCCAGTTCCTGAGGTGCCCTGAGCAGCAGCGCGGCAACCGGTGCTGGAGCTGAGGCGCCCCTGCTGCCCCAGTGCATGCCGGTTATGCAACAAAGCCTGGGTGTCGCCCACGCGGGACCGGTCAGCAGCTGCCTCTGCATGGCTCGGCAGGGGGTGGTGTGTCTGTAAGTCCGCCTGGCTGTGTGTCGCCGGGGGTTGAGGACGCAGTGGCTGAAGGTTTCAGGAGGCAGCGTTTCAGGGCCTGCGTGTGTCTCGGTGCTGGGCGCCCTCTTGGGAAAGAGTGGTCCCAGCTGGGCCCCGCATCGAGAAGGGGCCGTTGGGGTGCGGGGATGCACTGATTCAGTGACTCCCGAGGTGTGGTCGGGGTCAGTCCTGCGAGGGAGGAGCCTGAGCGGGCAGAGGCCAGAGGGCCTGTCCAGTCGGCCAGTGCGTCTCGGAGGAGAGGACCCGGCTGCTGAGCATCCCAGCCCGGGCGCCCCGTCTGCAGGCTCGGCACGGGGACGCTGCGGGCACCAAGGGGTGTCTGAGTCTCCATTTTCCTGGCAGCGTGTTTATCTGTGGTCCCTAAACGTCTGGTAGCTGTTCGTTCTGTCATTGAGAAGGAAACGTCACAGCCGTCACACCCGAGTAGGGGCGCAGGTGTGTTTCCGTCTCGTGTTTTTTGTGTTGCTCTGAGGTTCCTCCATTTTAGCTAAAGGGCGTATTTTTTAATTAAACGGGAAAGTGCCAAGGTGATCACCGTGGCCGGTGGCCAGGCACACGGGCCTGAGCTGCCCTGAGAGCGGGCCACGCTCGCCACCGCGCTCAGCCCGTTCTCCCCTCTGCCTTCTAGAGAGGACATCTGGTTTGACGATGTTGACCCAGCGGACATCGAAGCGGCTATCGGCCCAGAGGCAGCCAGCGTAGCGAGGCGGCAGCTGGGTCAGAGCGAGAGCAGCACCACGCTGGTGAAGGAGCGGCCCTTCGGCGGGTACGCAGGGCACACTCAGCCTCGGGGGCGGCGGGGGCTCTTCAGGAAAGGGCTGCTTCCCTCCCCTCCTGTCGTATGGGCAGGCAGCTCGGTGCCTGGCCGAGCCCAGTCCTCGGCACGGCACTGAGTGGTGGAACCGGGTCCTGGATCCCACCGGGTAACCTGGAGCCTTGGTTCCTCCCCAGGCTGACTAAAGCCTTAGCCATGGACTGCGAGATGGTGGGCGTGGGCCCCAAGGGGGAGGAGAGCATCGTGGCCCGCGTGTCCCTGGTGAACCAGCACGGGTGGTGCGTGTACGACAAGCACGTGAAGCCGACGCAGCCGGTGACTGACTACAGGACCGCCGTCAGCGGCATCCGGCCCGCGGACCTGGCGCAGGGTGCGTGGCTCAGCCGGGCACGGCCGCCACGGGGGCCCGGCAGTCTTTCCTCCCTCCCGGGTGGGTGGGCTTTGTGTTGGCCTGGCTGCCTCTCGGCCGCCTGACTGTCGGCTGGACCAGTGTCCCCAAACTGTGGTGTCGCTGGGCAGCGGGGACAGACAGGGTGTCAGAGGAAGAAGGCCGCTGGGAGGTGAAGACGGGCCTGGGGAGGCGGGACAGGCGGCAGGGTCTTCTAGACTATTGGGAAGCTGTGGGGACAGGGCGAGCAGCGGGAGGCCTGGCCTGGGGCAGGTTCTCGTAGGTTCCCTTGGGATCCCTACATTGGGAATGAGGTCGGGGGGGCAGGCGGAGGTGTCCCACCTTGGGACACATCCGGGGCCCTGGTCTGCAGAGTTTGCCCTTGGGCGAGCTGTGC
Organism: Ovis aries; assembly: GCF_016772045.2. Lineage (NCBI taxonomy): Eukaryota > Metazoa > Chordata > Mammalia > Artiodactyla > Bovidae > Ovis > Ovis aries. Next base: position 2,645,276 of record NC_056056.1, read on the forward strand.
TCGGGGGCCTTGAGATCTGGGGCCTGGAGGGATCCTGAGGGCGGGGGCTCGAGGCAGCTGCCCCCCTCCTCTGGGCGCGTGGTCTCTGCCGTCCACGCCTCTCGGATCCTGGAGCACGGCCCGTGCTGCGGCCTGGCTGCTCCTCGGCCCCAGGCTCTGCCAGTCCCGCCTGGGCCGGGTGGGCAGCCCGAGGGCACGAGCCCGGTTGGCGCAGCCTCCCCTTGGCCCGCCCTCCTGAGGCCCTGACCCACCCCGGGTCTGACGGGGCAAGAGCGCTCGCTCTCGGCGCGGCACTGAAACCTCTCCCGTGTGTGGCTTCCAGGAGAAGAGTTTGAAGTTGTTCAGAGGGAAGTCGCGGACCTGCTCAAGGGCCGGATTCTGGTTGGACACGCGCTGCACAACGACCTCAAGGTGCTGGCCCACGCCTCTGTGTCCCGCGGCGTCGGAGGAGCCGCGCGCGCCTCCCGCCGTGGGTGACGCGCCCACAGTGAGAGCCGGGGCAGGGGGCAGCTCCTCACACACCCGGGTAGACGGAGCCGTGGCTAACGCTGCCGCCCCGCCCAGCGACGGCCCCACTCCTCAGGGCAGAGCCCCCTCCCCAGGCGGGGGCACCCCCGGTGCCTGTTCCCTCGGAACCCCGGGCAGACCCCATCTCACAGGCTGGCCCACGGCGGGCGGCAGGCCAGCTTCGAGGGCCCCTTCCTGTGCCCCTGAGGGTGGGGCTCGGCCGTGCCCGCCAGGGTCTCTGCCCCGGGCCGCACTGGCCCGCCCATTGGGATGAGGTGCTTGGGCAGCACGTGCTCTCAGCTCGGAGGCCCTGGGCGCTCAGGCTCCCGCTTCAGCCCCTGTGCCCTCCCCACCCTGGTAACCTGGGCAGACTTGCCTTCCACCCTCTCCTGGGCCTGTCTCGAGATCGTGGGGGGCCCCGTTTCATCCCTGACTTTCTGTGTGTATGTGTGATGCAAACTCAAATACAGGACAAACGGTTGCTGGTTCCTTGGTGACTGAGTCTCCGCCTTCCCCACTTTTAAGGCTGTGTTTCTGTCCACGCGTTCTTCCTGCTGAGCATCACCTGTCCCGCGATAATCGCCCCCAGGAGTTCAGCCTCTCATCAGTGCTTTGTCCTGTCTGTGTGCTCAGTGTGGGATTCTGAGAAAGGGGTGCACCTTTCTGCAGATAGACACCAAAATGCCTGTCGTGCCTTCCTCCTCCAGGCGCTGTTTCTGGGCCACCCAAAGAAGAAGATCCGGGACACTCAGAAGTACAAGCCTTTCAGGACCCAAGTGAAGGTACCTGAAACCATGTGGTTCTGAAGGCGTGGTTCACGTGATTACGGGTTCTGGTCCCTGGAAGCTGGCTTCCTGGTTAAAGGTGTTTGGGTTTGGTTTGGTTTTCCGTTTTAACCTTTAAAACTAAGAGGAGGGACTTCCTACTTGTCCCGTGGTTGGGACTTGGCGCTTCCATTGCCGGAGGCCCAAGGTCAGTCCCTGGTCAGGAAACTGAGATCCTGCATGCTGCAGTTCAGCCAAAAAAAAAAAAACAACCAGTGAATAAATAAATGAGAATCACAGGAGAATTAGACATTTTTAAAAAAAGTAATCTTAGAGAAGACTTGGCCAACCCAAAGTTAGCGCCCCTGAGGGCAGTGGGCCCTCTCTCACCTGTGGTCACACCCCCAGCTGTGGGTCAGAAGGCACGTTGTGTGTGTTCCAGAGGCAGGGCCGCCGCCCCGACAAGCAGGGACCCCCCACGACGAGCAGGGCCGCTCCCCCCTGCCCATGAGCAGGGCCGTTCCCCCACCCACGAGCAGGGCCGCCTGGGGCCGACGATGCATAGTCCCTCCCTGGTCCTCCGCTGGCCAAGCGGGCAGTCACCAGCCCACACGGCCACTTTGCGTGGGAGGGACACTCACAGTCCCTTGGGTCAGTGCTCGGCGGGCCACCCCCTGCCCAGGCCCCACCCGAACGTGGCGACGCGCTCCCCTCTCCCCGGCAGAGTGGACGGCCGTCTCTGAAGCTGCTTGCAGAGAGAATCCTGGGGATCCAGGTGCAGCAGGCGGAGCACTGTTCAGTAAGCACGTCCTGGGTGATGGGGCGACGGGGCGACGGGCCTCCGGGTCCCGGGTGACGGGGCGACGGGCCTCTGGGTCCTGGGTGACGGGGGTGAGGGGCCTCCGGGTCCTGTCTAGATTGCAGACCCCCAAGGGCTGAGGGTGAGGCTGCGGGCCCACAGAGCCTGGCCCTCTGGGCATCGGGCTGGGCCCGCAGCCCTCCCATCTGCCTCCCGAGTTGTGTGGCATCCGGGGCCCCTCGTGAGCCAGCACGCCCATCCCTCCCGAGTGGGAGCCGCGTCAATGGTCATCGCCCCACGTCTGGCGGCAGGACTCGGGAGCTGTGGGATGGACGGGGGTGGGTGGCCACACCAGCCACCAGCAGGATGACCGTGGTGATGGCCCGTGTCCCCCAGGTCCAGGATGCACAGGTGGCGATGAGGCTGTACGTCCTGGTGAAGAGGGACTGGGAGAGCCTCCCCGGCGACAGGAGGCCCCCCGCTCCCGAGGCCCGCAGCCAGGACGCCTAGCAGGGCCCCGCCCCAGGAGACCGTTGCGCCTGCGGGAGCTGCAACCGCATCAGAGGGCAGTCGGAGCCCCGGAGCCCCCGGAGCTGTGACGCTGAGGGCGGGTTTCAAAATCACGGCAGCAGAGGCACGTGGTGTGCGTGCTGCTATGCTGAGCCTCTCCCACACGGGGGGCCCCGGGGCTGTCCCTGCGGTTCCCCGGGGCCAGGGCGGGAAGCATCTGGTTGTCTGACGGGTCTTCATCACCTTCCTCTGGGGGGCCTCTTTCCCTCACTGCTGTCGGCAACAGGAAGAAAGGAACACTGGGACTCGGGCATGGACCGCACAGCTGCCCCGTCGCCCCCTCATTGAGGGATTTTCTCTGCCACTCGGGGGCTTGGGGGGATCTCCTGAGGCTGGGGTTCCGCTCGCCCCACCCGTGCACACCCGCTATATTCAAGTTCCAGTTTAGAGCCCACAGCAGGCAGGGGGGCTCGGGCTGCCCAGTGTGATTTTCCCGGAGGTGGGCGCCCCCCGACCTGAACGGACGAGTGAGCGTGGGTGCCTGGGGCACCCCGCCCTGCCCCGCCCGGGGTGCGGGCTCTCTGAGGACAGGAACAGCCTTCTGCACTGAGGGGAGCGTGCAGTGCCCTAGGCTACACTGAGCCCCCGCCAGCCGTGTGAAAAGTCCAAAGCCACCACGAAGGTTGTGTGACATAAATGCCTGTTTTTACTTGAGCTGCGCCTTGTGGAGGCCCCGTGTCTGAGAGGATGGCTGGGTCTCACCTCTCCTGACGCCCTGCCCCCAGGAGACGCCCGTGGCACTGGGCGCCTGGTCAGGTACAGGTCGATGAGGAGAGGAGGGCCAGGCGGCTCCCCAGAGTGGCGTCTACCGGCCGCCCTCAGAGCTGGGCTGGGCGGCCGCCTCCAGTCTGTGGAGGACGCTGGCTGCGTAAGAAACGAGCTCCTGCAAGGAGAAGGCGGCTGGCTGTCCTGGACGGTGTCTGGGCGGCCCCCGCCCCGCAGGGTGTTCCGCAGCCCTAGCGGGGCCCTGCAGTGAGGCAGGGAGGGCCCACCAGCACTCACCAGGCTGGAGGTGAAGCGTCCGTGGATCTCCACAACCAGGGGCTGGATGCCGCTGGACGCCAGCTCAGACAGGATCTCCTCTGCGGGCAGAGGGGGTTCCTGAGGTGGGTGCGACAGGGCCGGGCCTCCACCCTGTGGGGCTCAGTGAGAAGCCCTGGGACTCAGGAGCATGGTGCCTGGCCCAGCGCATTCCTGCCCTCGCCCCCACCACAGCCGTGAGCCGGGTCCTCACTGTAGGCGGCCAGGTAGGCCAGCAGCAGGCACACGCTCTCTACCACCTCTGGGTCGTCACAGTGCAACTGGTAGGTCTCCCGGATGAGGTCCAGGCCGCCGCCGGTCTCCCTGGGCAGCACCACCTGCAGGGCGGCCAGCTCTGGGCAGAGGGTAGAGGGCGGCGTTCCCTGATGGGTAGGCCTCAGGGTCCTCCAGGAGATGGGGGATGGCCATACTGAGTTTGTGGGGTTGTCGAGAGCCCAGAGCGCTGTGGGCAGCAAGCCTCAGCTGGCTGAGGACACCATGGTGGCCCCAGGGACCGCAGCAGTCAGGCCTTGACCACTGCACACCTTGGGGGTGTTCTCCAGCAGAGGGCACCTGTCTCTTCACCCCAGCAGTCTCCCAGGCCAGGGGAGGGGGTGGCCACACGCGAGGAGGCCCGTCAGGGCAGGTTAGACCCAGCTCCTGATGCCATGTGATCAGGTCCCCTGGAGTCCCGGGGGAGGCAGACACCCTAAGGTGTCAATAAATCCTGTAACCCTAACCCAGACTCTGACTTGGGTCTGGCTCACTGGGTTCTGACAACCCAGCTTCTGTGTGCTGAGCCACGAGCCTTTTGCTCTCGGCTCCAGGCCCTGTCCCCAGCCAGTTTGATGGGATCCCAGATGGACTGGGGGCAGGCCTGCAGCCTAGGGTGTCTCCATCAGAAAGGGGAGACCCTGCCCCACCCCTGAGCTGCTCTAGGAGCGAGGGTCACGCCATCTAGCCTGCGTATCCAAGCAGACCAGACCTCACAGGCTGAACCACCCTGACGCAGCAGGCAGCCTTGGCCGGACTCCAGGCCCCAAGCATCTCTAGAGGGCTATGGTCCCGAGTCGAGTGCAGAGCCTGGCCGGGGGGCTAGGTGACGGCTGGGATTCCTGTGGCGGTGGGGTTCAGACCCCATCCGCTGTGCTGACTTCAGAGCCACACCTGGAGGAGCACTTCTGCTCACACCAAGTGTGTTCGGGCAGAGGAGGTGGTCATGATACAGGGTCACACCAGCAAGTGTGACGTGGGTGCAGAGGATGCGCTGGGACTGTGGGTGTTTCTTTTCCCTGCTTGAGTGTGGGCATGGTTTTGGTCTGTGGGCCACCAGCAGGCTTCACTGGGAGGCCTGCCCCCCGCCTCAGAGCGGCAGCCCTGCTGGGTCCAGGCTCACCGGACACCTTGGCGAGGCTGGCCAGCCCGCGGTAGGCGTTGTTCACCAGCAGAACTCGGTCCTGGTGCAGCCGTATGCTCTGCAGGAGCAGGTCCACCACCTCCGCACACTCCTGCTCCTGGATGCAGCCTGTGGAGGGGCCAGCACACCTGTGTCCAGGGGCCCGGCCAGCCCTCCGGCCCTGGGCCCCCAGCTGCTCACCCAGCAAGGACAGCAGCCACAGAACTGCACAGCCAGCTTCAGCCACTTCCGCATCCCCAGGGAAGGTGGCCAGCACCTCGGCAACGAGAGCCGGGGCTCTCTCCAAGGGGGCCTTGTTCACAATGATAGCTGCAATGGGATGGGGTGAGGAGGGGTCGCCCGCTTCCTGGCACGGGGAGAAGGGCCTGCTGTGTGCATGGCCCCCGCCCGCCACAGGGACAGCAGGAGCTATGGGGTTTGAGGTCCACCATCCTCTGAGATGGGGAAACGGGAAGGCTGATTCCAGCCTGCTAAGCAAGTCTGGGCAGGCATCAGACCTCAAGGAGAGGCTTGGGGCATCTTGCACCCAGCTGTGCTCAGGGCCCTCCAAAGCTGGGAGACCTCTTCTCCTTGGGAAAATGACTGTCCAGGTGCTGGAGCGCCAAGTGGGACCTGGAGAAGGAGCCATTCGGCTGGTGGGGGTCCCCCTTTCTGAATCAAGTCGAGAGAGGTCGCCCAGTGCTAGAGCCAACCGGTGAGACCACAGATGCCAGGAAGTCCCTGATGTGTGCAGGCAGAGGGCCGCCTCGGGTGGGTGGAGGGGGGCCTGGGGTCAGGGTCTGCCCCTTCCCTTCGCTTTCCCCAGCTCTCGGCTGATACCCCAGCGGGAAAGGGTATCAGCCCCGGGCCCACTCACCATCCACCAGCAGGGCCCAGAGCAGGCTCAGGCCATGGATACAAATGTCCCTGTTCCTGGGGAGGCTGTCCAGGCGCTTCAGGATGTCCTCAAACAGCCCAGCCCTCTGCAGCTCGTCCATGGCCAGTCCTGTGGGTGGGCCCTGGAGTGAGGCCACGGGGAGCCCCTCCTCAGGAGGCCTTCCCTGGGGGCCCCTCCCTTCTCCCCTGACCTCGGGCATCACGATCTCCATGCGTGCTTAGTCACTAGAGCCTGCTCTGGGCCAGCCTCGTGCCCAGCTTGGGACCCGGAAACAAGGGTCCTATTGGTCCATCCCCTGGGCCACCATTCCAGCACCTCCCACCCCGTCAGCCTCCAGGGCTTCTTTGCCAAGGTGTTTCTCTCGGGTGGTGAGCGGACATTGCCAGGTGGCCCTGACTTACACCTGTCGTCCCAGCGTGACGGCGCATGGCAACCCTTTTCACTCCCTGCTGTGAGATCAGTGGACTGCGGTGGGCTGGTTAGTGCGGCCAGGCTCCAGGTGAGGGCCTGGGCTCTCTGGGGCCCCAGCTTCCCTTTACAGAGGTGAGTGGTCAGACGAGAGTCAACTTGGGTAAGGCCCTGGGGGGTGACCCTCTCTCCCACGCTGCCCCTCGACCAGGACTCGCCAGTGGCCATTGTGAGGTGGGGCGGAGGGGCAGCAAGGGCAGGAACCTGAAGCCCATGGTGGTGTCACCGCCTGGCAGGGCCCGTGCCCGTAGGCAGAGGGATGCACGTGGGCACAGGGCGGCTGGAGGCAGTGTCTGTGCCCCCATGGAGGGGCTGGGTGCCGCCCGCCCTGTGCCTAGCGCCCGAGGACGGCCCAGGCAGCACCCACCTTGGCTGGCCACGATGGTGAGCAGGCTGTAGACCGTGGCCAGGAGCTGCTCCTCCACGGGGTGGCTCTGCAGGACGCTCAGCAGCACAGCAGCGATGGTGCTGGTGTTCGCGACGGTGGCTGCTGCGTCCTGGGCCAGCGCTGCGCAGGCCGCGGGAGAGGAGGGTTTACTCTGGGCTGGGGGCTTGGGGGGCCTCCGTGATTGCAGGGAGGACGCTGAGGTCAGGGCACAGAACGGGTCCCCACAAGTGCTGTGTGACTGAGTCAAGGACTGCGGGGCTGGGAGCCCGTGCCAGGGTAGACATTTATCAGAGTGGACACATAAAGCATTACGCAGGAATTCAACCTAAATAATAAAGTTCAGAAATGTAGTGAAATACTTCCAGTTTAAAAACCAGGTATTTAAAGCTTTCTTTAAAGACTCCAGGAGGAGCCCTGACTGTTAGCTGCAGCCTCTCTCGCTGCCCCCTCAGCTGACCCCCTGGAAGCCCATGCTAGGACTCCGCCCAGCCTGCCTGGGGTTGGGGGGTGGGTGGTCACACCGCAGAACCCCCCCAGTCCAGCTCCTCCTTTTGTGCCTGGAGACCAGCCAGAGCAGGGAGGAGTTGGCCCAGGCCCAGGGCCCCAGAGCAGGTCACAGGCAGGCCCTGGGTGCTGCCCCAGCCTCCTGGCCACACTGTGCCGTCATCCTGGGGTGAGGTTGGGTGGCAGAACGCCCAGAGGGTCTGGATGCCAAGGCCAGACCTGGTGACGGGGGGTTGGGGGAGCCCACCCAGGCTCATGGTGGATGTCGGGGGGTTGGGGGAGCCCACCCGGGCCCAGGGTGGATGTCGGGGGGTTGGGGGAGCCCACCTGGGCCCATGGTGGGTGTCAGGGAGGCAGGGGGAGCCCACCCGGGCCCAGGGTGGGTGTGGGGGTGGGGGAGCCCACCTGGGCCCAGGGTGGGTGTGGGGGGCCGGGGAAGCCCACCTTGGCCCAGGGTGCGCAGCAGCAGGGTGCAGGCACGCAGCTGTATGTCCAGGATCCTCTGGTGCTGCTTCATGACGGTGAGCAGCACCTCCACTAGCTCCGCCGGCCACGGCAGACCTGGGGGGTGGACAGGAGCAGGTGGGCGAGGGACGTGGGCCAGACCAGGGACCAGCCCCGCTGGGAGTCAGGGGCATCGTGTGTGGGCCCTGGGTGGCCGGACACTGTTCGTCAGGTGTGCGGGGTGCCTGCCACAGGTCTGCCGTGCCAGCTTCCTATCCCAGCAGCTCTACAGGGTCAACCCTCCGCTGACAAGAACTCAGCTGGTGTGACTCCAGAGCGCCAGCACCCCTGGCTGCGGCTGCCCTCAGAGGGGACGTCTGTGGGCCCCTTAGACTGTCGGCTTGGCGGCCCGGGACCTGTGCCGAGCACGGGGCGGGGAGCAGGCCGTGGCAGCAGGGTCCAGGCCCAGCTGGGCCCCTTCCCACTGCCGTCCTCTCTCCCACCCTGTGTCCTCACGGTGAGAATGACAAGGTCAGAGGTGCTGGCGCCAGGGAAGCTGAGTCATGGCTGGCCCGTCTCCAGACAAGGTGCCGAAGGCTGGGGTGGCCACCAAGGCCCCCTTTGGAAGGGACCCAGCACCGCCTCACTTTCCCCGGGAGCAGATTCTCCTTGCCCATGGACTCTGTCCTGGCCACAGCCCAGCTCGATGGGATCGCGGGGAGGGAGGAGGGAAGGGAAACGGCCGAGAGGAGGTCTCCGTGGCCTCAGGAGGGGGCTGGGGCTTGGCCTCCGTGATCTCTGCAGCCCAGCCACTGGGACAGCCTGCTATGGAAGGATGGACGATGGACAAATGGACGGTGGGTGGATGGAGGAGGAGGATGGACAATGGATGGAGGGGACAGGTGGTGGGTGGATGGAGGGGAATAATGGACGATGGACGGTGAGTAAAGGAGACGGATGGTGAGTGGGTGGATGGATGATGGACAAATGGAGGGCGGATGGGAGGGACCGATTGTGGGTGGATGGGTGCATGAATGTAATATTCAGGCTGGTGAGACAGGCTGAGTGCAGAGATCTTCCAAAACCATGTTTTGGTAGAATTAACGATCTTAGTATTAATACTTCATGGTGATGCACTCTTGAGAGGTGAATAGGTTGGTGCGTCTGCGCAGGCAGTGAGCAGTGTCTGCGAAAACGGGAAATACTCAGGCCTGCACATCTGGGGTCTTACTACGCAGAAGCAGACGGAGCGCTCAAACGCCCCAAGGTGGTCTGTGTGAGCTCGGTTATGACCCTGGGAAGTCAGGAGCCACTCATGCCTGACCAGAGGGACGGTGGAGAGGTGGGGTGTCTGTGTAGCGTCCGTGAAAAGCAGGTGGAATGAGGCCACAGGAGATGGTTCTGACCCCGAACCACCCACCACCCACCACCCTCGGCTCAGTAAGAGAAGTCCAGGCCCCTGCTCCCGCCGATGCTGAGGGATCAGGCCTCGGAGTCCAGCGAGGGGCGCTGGAGGGGGCGGGGCTCCCCAGGAAGCAAGCGCACAGGGGCGGAGTGGAGCTGGGACCCGGGGCTCTACCCAGCTGGTCTTCAGTCATCCTCAGGAGCCTCTTCAGGGCCCTGAGCTGGACTTCGGGTCGGCTGGAGAAGTTCTGCATGACCTCTGCAGGGGACAGGGGCCGTGGGGAGGTCTCGGCTCAGGGCCCATCTGTGAGCCCCCCTCCCCCCCCCCCACCACACAGACACACGTGACCAGGCGTGAGGCCACGCCTTTATCCCCACCTCCTGGGCGGAGCCACCGGGCCAAAGTCCAGGGTCAGCCTTAGCGCCCACCCAGGAGCTCAACTCTGGCGACTCCCTCCAGGCCACTCAATTAGCGAGTGGTGGGCTTCAACTGGACCCACCTGTCCGCCTTCAAAGCCCATGACCACGAGACGGGGAGACTGGGCAGCTAGGACCCAGGGGGTGCCCCTTCCCCAGAAAGGGAGGCAGCGGCGGTCCACTGGGGGTAGGTGGGTGGGAGGGAGTGCCTTGTCGTAGCCCAGGCAGGGGGCCACTGAAGGGGAGGAGGGAGTGAATGGCCCACCGACACCAGGGGCAAGGGGGTTGGAGGGCAGAGCCAGGCCTGAACTGAAGGTGACCTCCAGACCCACCGTCCACCCAAGAGCAGAGGTGTAGCCCCGGCGGAGGGGTCTACTGAGCAGGGCCACGCTTGGGATGGATGAGGGGCAAGCCCACTGGCCACACGGGAGGAGCAGTCCAGGGGACCCCCAGTTTTATAAAGAGGCCACGGGGCCCCCCTGCGCCGGCCCCTGGGCCCCCGTCGTCACCGAAGATGCTGGCCACGTTGCTCTCCAGCAGCATGTCGATGACGAACTCGGGCACCGCCTGCCGGCGCAGCACCTGGGCGATGCCGGAGGACCGGAAGTTGCTGCGCACGAAGGTGACGTGAATCACGTCCCTGGGGAGGAGCAGAGAGCCGCCGCCTGCGCCCGCGCCCCGCTCGCCGGCAGCTGCGTGGCCTCCACCTTCTGTGGGCGCCCACTTTGCAAGCACCTCTCACAGCGGGCGCCCCAGCCTGTCCCGTCCAGGAGGGACCCAGCACTCGCACCCGAGTGGGCCCCTCCCTCCATAATGTAGACCGAAAAAAAAAAAAATTCCCGGCTGTGTTGAAGGAAAGGTGAACAGAACTCAGGATGGATCATTTTGTTCTTCTGACTTTAAAATACCTTAGAGTTCAAACATGCTCCTGAGCCCGGGGCCGTGGCCCCTGTAGGGTCAGGGCTCAGAGACGCGGCCACAGTTTGGGACGGCCCAGCTCGGAGGAGCCACTGTCTGTGGATGAAGCACTTTGTGGCACTGAAACCCAAAGTGGCCGCTGAGAGATTGAGAGGGGAAGACAGTGACAGACAAGAGTGAGGTGGGACCCCGGCGCCTGAGCTCACCTCACGGTGACTCGCTCCGCGGGGTCGGCCTGGAGCATCAGCGGCAAGAGGGCCTGGAAGGTTTTCGCGTCGGGGACCTTCCTCTCCTCCATGGTCCTCAGGACGCCGCTCAGGCTGGCGGGGGAGCTCCGGATGGACCTGCGCAGGCGCATGGCTCCCAGCGTCTGGGGGAGAGAGGACCGTGTGCGCTCTCCCTGCGGGAGGGAGGAGGCCTGACCCCGGGCAGAGGGAGCTGCGGTGGCTGCTGCTGTCAGGAAGGCATGGAGGCCCCCTGTGCCCCAGAGCTCTGGTCCAAAGAAGAAATGCTGGTTCGGAGAAAAGCCAGTGGCCGTCTCACTGGCCGGAGGGGGTGGGGACAGCCTCCCTCCACGGCCGGAACCCCACGCTGGGCTGGGTAGCGCACCTGAACTCGGCGGATCTAGTCCCCGAGGGGCGGCTGTGGCGGGCAGGTGGGCATGTTACCAGCATCGCCCCCACACAAGGGCCCAGCGGGGTGGAGCGCGGGGGGCTTCACACGGGGCACACCCATGGCAGGAGGATGCCTTGGGGAGCGTGCGCCCCTCTCAGGGCCAAGGTGGGCTCCCGGGCGGGCGGGAGGCCCTCACGTCCAGGAAGGAGCAGCTGGCCATGTCCAAGATGATGCAGCCCAGGGACCAGACGTCGGACTTCTGGCTGAAGGAGAAGCTGAGGGCTTCGGGAGCCATCCAGGACTTCTGGAAGGGGTCTGTTGGCAGGAGCGAGGCGGACCATGCATGAGTCCTGTGCACCCCGGGGAAGCAAGCAGCTTGAAAATGGGCCCCTGGTCACTCTCCTCGGGGGAGGGAGAGACATGCTGTCCGAGGCCCCGGTCAGTAAGATCCTGGCCCGTGAGGCTGGGGCCCACCAGGCCGGCTGTGTGCGCGCCCCTGAGCCCATGGTGGCTGCAGGAACATTTGGACAGGGCGTTTCCAGGAAGGCTGAGACCTGCGTGCTCGTTCAGCATCTTGCCTCTACATGCCAGGACCTCGAGGCAAAGCTCTAGGTGCCCTGCTCCAGTTCCTCAACTTGAAGCCCAAACGGGGAGCCAGCAGAACAGGTCCCTGTCCAGCTCTCAGGGCCTGACCCGCCTCGGGCACCCCTCCTTTTCTGGACCCTCACTGCCCAGACAAAGTAAAGGGGGGCTCCAAGGACCCCTGCCATTTACACTACCAGCAGACCGGCCCATCCATGCACCTGCCTGCCCACCCACCCGTCCATCCACCTGTCCATCTGTCTGCGTGTCTAGCCACCTGCTCACCCGTCCACCAAGGGCAGCATGCCACCAGTACCTGCCGGCCCAGGACTCTGCTGTTCTCCCGTGGAGAGCCGCCCTCTCCTCTCACCGCCCTGATGGCTGTTAGGCTTGAAGCCCAGCTCCCTTTGCCCTGTGGTCTTTTCGGAGGATAGAAACGTCTCTCTGATTCTTACCTCTACCATCTCCTGGGTTACTCTGAGGGTCAGTAAAGAAATCCAACCCGAGGGGCTTCCCTGGTGATGCAGTGGATAAGAACTCGCCTGCCAGTGCAGGGGATACTGGTTCAATTTCTGGTCCGGGAAGACCCCACAGGCTGCGGAGCAACCAAGCCTGGGTACCACAACTACGGAGCCGGAGTTCTGGAGCCTGCGAGGTGCAGCTCATGAAGCCTGCACGCTCCAGGGCCCACAGGCCACAACTGCTGAAGCCTGTATGCCTAGAACCCATGCTCCGCAACAAGAGAAGCCAGCACACCGCATGTAGAGAGCAGCCCCCGTCGTCTGGAACTAGAGGAAGCCGTGCAGCGATGGAGACCCCGCGCGGCCACAGATAAATAAAGAAACAACCCGAACTGGTGCCCGGCGTCCTCCAGCCCTCCCCGCGCGTCCCTCCCCTCCTTCCTGCGGAGGCCTCCCTCCCCCTCCATGAAGGGGAACATTTTCTGGGTGTCTTCTGGACCCTGTGTGCGTCCCACCCCTTGGCTGCACCCTGCTCGGTTACAGCCCCAGGCAAGGGGGCCTCTGTGGAGTCCACAGGGGTCTGGGGGGGCGGTCTCTGGGGACCTTCTGAGCAAGCAGAGGTTTGCTGTTGCCCTGTTCCAGCTCCTAGAGTGGCCCCCGCCCTAGACCCCTCTCAAGGGAACAGCCCCCACTGCTCCTAGCCACTGCTGCCCCCAGCCGGGGTGGCCAGCCACCTTCCTCCACCCGGACGTTCCACTTGGCCTTGTCGGTCATGAGCGTGTTGGAGCTCAGATCCTGCAGTTTGCAGTGGTCGTTGCTGACAAGGGCGATGTTGGAGGGCTTGAGGTTCCTGCAACCGAGAGGCGCGCCCTTCAACCCGCTGCCTGGCGGGCCGCGTCTGCGAACCCTCCACTCCCACCACACCTAGGGCCCGCATCCCTTCTCCCGCCTCAGTACCACTTTTAAAATAACACTTTTCATAAGTGTGAGTACACTCAGTCACTTCAAATGGGGGAAACAAGGCAACGACAAGCAGGGAAACGGGCGATCCGCCTGCGGTCCCTTCACCGCCAGCCTTCCAGATCTCAGCCGAGAGCTCATTGGGGCCTGGCTCCCATCAGCGACTTTAACAGGATCGCGAGCGCTCCCGGCCTGTGTTGGTTCACGTGGTTTTCTCTCCTTCAAACACGGACGGGTCCTTCCGATGATGACTCTAGAGCATAGCCGCACTGCTGCTGTGACTCCCAGGGTCAAAAGCTCGGCCTGGGAGGGCCCAGAGGCCACGGGTGCTCTCTGCTTCTTTCCTTGCACTTTAGAACCTCCTGCCCCTTGTGTGCCTGGGGAGGGTCGCGGAAGGGGTGGCACTCCCTCTGAGTCTGGGAGGTGCTCCGGGAGGAGCAGGGCCTGCCCTCGTCCAGGCGCCCCTCCCTCCCGTGGGCCTGCCCCTGGCAGACGCTGCCCTGGGAGGTGCCACCCCCGGGAGGGGCCTGGCCACCCGCTCACCTGTGGATGACGTCCAAGTGGTGCAGGTAATCCACTGCGTCCAGCACCTGGCCCAGCATGTTCTGCAGCCACTGGGGAGAAAGAGACGCCGGGATGGGCGGCCGGGAAGCACCCGCCCTTCACAGGCAGCTCGGGGACTACTCAGCACAGCCCGTGGGGTGATGGCCCGTTTCCGCCCTGTGGGTCGAGATGGGCCTGAAGCCAGTGGCCAGCAGCTCAGAGCCACCATGGGAGCTTCTGCTGCGGGCTGCGTGGGGGCTCTCAGGACAGCAAGACCTCGTCAGTTGCAAGGCCCTGGGTTCCAGCTCTACCTGCACCCCACCCCTCGAGGGTGCCAGAGATGCTGAGTGCTCAGCTCTCACTTGGGACTTTCCTGTCCAGGTCATTAGTGTGAAAAGAGCCCTGAGAACATTCTGGAAGCAGTTTGTGTCAGCAACAAGATCCATGTAGTTTCTAGGGCAGTGGTTTTCACACCGTGTTCCTTAGGATCCTGGACCTCACCCGGGTGCCAGAGAGGGGCTGAGGGGCAGGACCTCGGACTTCCTACTCCCACTGACCCCAGGCCCCTGAGTAGAGTGCCTCTGATCTCCTTACTGGGGTTCTGAGAACATCCTGTGCTTGACAGGGTTCTGCAAACAGAAAGTTTGAAACCCACTCTGAGCCTGTCTTGAGGCCCACCTTGGAAGAGGAGCCGGGTGCCCCTCGGAACACCCCACCACCACCCACCCACTGCCAGCGGGGAGATGGTTCCCAGAGGCCCACAGAACAGAGGTGTGTGCAGAGCAAATGTCGTGTGGTGTGGGTCACGGGCCTACGTGTGAAAGCAAGATAGAGCCAGTCTGAGGACAACCGAGCAAGACATTACCCTAATCCTGGGCCAAGAACAGCTTCCCCGAGGGCTCAGAAGGCACCAACCGGAGGGAACACTGATGAACCACAGCTGGTGACAGCTAAGGAAGTGAACCGGCAGCTGCAGACTAGGAGGAGACGCTTGGACACCATGTCCAGAATACAGACACAGCTTGTACCAATCAGTAAGATGGGTGACCGTGTTTAAACGGGCCAGGGCCTGGACAGACACCAAAGACGATATCCAAACGACCAAAAAGAGCTCACCATGGCCACGCTCAAAATCAGTGAAGCTGAAATGTGATTTTTAGTTAAAACCAAGAAGGCTGGGACTTTCCTGGCGGTCCTGCGGTTAGTACTCTGAGCACCCAGTGCTGGGGGCATGGGTTTGATCCCTGGTTGGGAATGAGCTCCCATATACCGCAAGTGAGCGTTCACACGCCACAGCTAGAGATCCCGCGTGCCCCAGGGAAGACTGAAGATCCCGCACGCTTCCACTGAGACCCGGCGCAGCCACGCAAAGAAACACGAGGAAGAAGATTGACACCGAGCAGTGTGGCCGGGATGCACAGCCCGAGGGCCGCGCCCTGAGGGCCAACACCAAGTCGACTAACCGTCCAGGAAACCTGGCACGCTGGCCGCAGCAGCGCACGCAGCCACTCTGTGACCCGGCAACTCCACGCCGAGGGACTCCCCCAGGAAACGGATGTTTCGGTCCATCAGACACGTGCCCTGCAGTGTTCGTGGTGGCCCTTGCTCACAACAGCCCCAAACTGGAAGCAATTCAGATGCTCACAGCCCTGGACCGGGTGCGCGACGGAGATGCGGCCGCCCGATGGAGCCACACCTGGCTGTGGACAGGCATGCTCTTCTGACACCCAGTTCAGTTCAGTTGCTCAGTCATGTCTGAGTCTTTGCGACCCCAGGGACTGCAGCACACCAGGCCTCCCTGTCCATCACCAACTCCCGGAGTTTACGCAAACTCATGTCCATCGAGTCAGTGATGCCATCCAGCCATCTCATCCTCTGTCGTCCGCTTCTCCTCCCGCCTTCAATCCTTCCCAGCATCAGGTCAGTTCTTTGCATCAGGCGGCCAAAGTACTGGAGCTTCAGCTTCAGCATCAGTCCTTCCAATGAATATTCGGGACTGATTCCCTTAAGGATTGACGGGTTTGATCTCCAAGGGACTCTCAAGAGTCTTCTCCAACACCACAGTTCAGAAGCGTCACCTGGTGTGAGCCAAGCACGAGTCGCCTGACACACTCACAGGTGAGTAAATCTCAAAGCACCAGGACGGACAGGAGGAGCCAGACACAAGCGAACGTCATGCTGTCCGAGCCCGTCTGTGGGAACTTCAGGGACAGCGGGGCATCTCCAGAGGCGGCAGTCAAGCCCTGGCACCGGCTGGGGGCGTCTGGAGGGCCAGGAGCACTCTGACCTCATGGGAGGCGGGGATGGAGTGTCCACCCATGCAAAACGCAGCCCACTCTACACTTAAGATCTGTGCACATTACGGCAGGCAAATACCGTCACTCATAAGCGTCAGAAGAAATGAGCCCGGGCTCCAGTGGTGCCTGCCCCCCGCTCTGCCCGTGCCCCTCTGCCCCTGCTGTGGGGCCTCACACCATCCAGGTGGGCCCCAGGCCTGGCGCCCCTGACAGCCTGTCTCACCTCGGAGTCCATGGCTGTCTTTGCCGCCCTGTTCTTCTCAATGACATTCTGGAAGCTTCCCTCGTGGTGCTCCATCACCAGGCAGAGGAACAGAGAGGAGGTCTGCTGGGAACACAGCCCCTTAGCCGGGTGCCGGGTTCGGGCCCCCTTAGCCGGGTGCCGGGTTCGGGCCCCGGGCAGCCCAGGCCTGGGACCTCCTGGGCCATCACCGCTCCAGGACCTTCCTCCCCTGGGCCGGCGGTGGCTACGCCAGCACTGCCCCCATCCCCCAGGGGGCAGACACGGCCCATCTCGAGTGACTCCCCCCTCCTGCCCCACTTGGGCTTCTCTTAAAGGTGCCTGAGTCCACCATAGCACACGCAGGCCACGGCGCCTGGGGCCCTGGCACCTTCATCCCTTAGGGCTCAGCTGAGACCCACTCCCTCTGAAGGAGACGGGACCCAGCAGCCCCCAGCTCAACCCCATCTGGAGTAACCGGCAGGCAGGCCTCGGGGTCCCTGGAAAGACGAGGAGTCAGACGACCACCGGGACCCAGCGCAGGGCTTAGGGGCTGCCAGGCCCAGACTTGAGAGACATTGGGTTGTTGCCAGCTGGTTTCTCCCAGCCTTTTCCTGGAAAGTGGGATAATGAGCCCCACGCAGAGGCTGTAGGGTCCCAGGTGAGATGCTGCCCAGAAGCCCCGCATGGCCCAGAGGGTGCAGAGCGGGGTGCGCCCCATAGAGGTCCTGCCATTGGCGCTCACGGGGTTACAACCGGCGGGGTGGGGGGCCCTCTGTGCCTGCCGAGTCCACGGGGCCGGCTCTGACCCACCTCGCTGTTCCACATGATGAAGAGCTCCTGGTAGATGGAGATGTGGGCGTGCTGAAGCTTCAGCAGTGGCATCAGCTGTGGACAAGGGCAGACGAGGTGGAGGTGTGGGGAAGACCGCCTCTCAGCCAACTCCTCTACCCAGGGCAAGAGTGGGGTCCCGGGAGGGTGGGCGGCCCAGAGGTTAGGAGCCAGATGGCCCGGGGTAAGTCCTGTCTCCAGGATGTGCTGGCTGTGCTGGGTGACTGAGGACGGGCTCCTCAACCTCTCTGAGCCGCCCAGCCCCATCTGGAAAGAGCAGTACCCATGGTATCTGCCTCGTGGGGGGTCAGGGGGACCGGGTGAGCTGATGCAGGCAGAATGCCGGGCACGCCGGAAACAAGCAGGGTCCGGGATGTCTGGGGAAGGGGGTGTGGCCAAGGGGAGGGGGGTACTGCTGTGCCCTGGCCCCCTGGCCTCCTGGCAGTGGGCACTACAGGTCCCAGGCCCCTGCCCTCAGCTCCAAGTGCTCTGAGAATGATCGCAGTTAGGCGGCAGAAGTGGCTTCCTTAGCAGCTTGGAGCCAGATGGACAGCTGCTCATGATGGCAGGTTGGGTGTGAAAGGCAGTGGCCTAGCAAGACGTGGGAGGGAGTGAGGGCCGGCGGTGATGCTTGCGGGGCTATGGGATGGCACCCCACTTCTTTCTTCCATGAATGTGGCCTGGGTCCACCACTGTGCCTCAGACATGTTGTGCACGGAATAGCTGCTGGTAAAGCTCAAAAGCTCATGATTCCAGAAAGAAGAGAAACGGGTGGCCATTAGACGGAAGGGGAGACATTTAGCTTTGCGTAAAATTCAAACAACTCAGGGCCTTTGCCCAGAAACTGAAGTATACGCAGCTGTTTCTGCTCTTATTATAAATCCGGATGTCACCGTCAGTGCCGACAGGCAGATCTAAGCAATGTAAAAGAGCTTATATTTTCTTCGTTAAACAATTCTCTCTTTTCCAAATTTTCTGTTGTAACTGATACTTTCATAATTAAAGAAAAAGATCTTTCAAAAGATGGTTATTGGTAGAACAGCCTAGGGACCTAGCCAACATTTAAAGGTAATCTTCTCTGAGAACATATATTCTAAGTTATCGGCACCTGGATTGAGAAATAAATGTTTGGGGCACAGACTCCCGTCATGACCTGGGGGACCTGGCTCCATAGCAGCAGCCAAGAGCTGGTCCTAACTCTCCAAGCCCCCAGCAGCTCCCACCGTTCACTCCACAGGCGGGTGCCGAGCAGGCTCTGCGCGCCCTGCATCACATCCTCTGGAGAGCTGATCCCCCAGAGAGTTACCTCCTCCAGGGCCTCGTTGGCCTGATGCTCGTCAATGCACTCCACCTAGAGGAGCACAGGAGAGCTCGGTCAGTCGACACTCAGTGGACACCCCCATCAAGATCGCCTCTACCGCCATCACCACCGCCACCAGCACCATCAAAATCACCACCATCAGCACCATCAAAATCACCATCATCACCGCCAGCATCAAAATCCCAGTCACTACCATCACCACCACCATCAGCACCATCAAAATCACCATCATCACCACCAGCATCAAAATCCCAGTCACTACCATCATCACCGCCACCACCATCATCACCACCATCAAAATCAGCATCACTACCATCGTCACCACCACCACCATTATTCACCAGGGGTGCCAAGCTCCTATCATTCGTGACCCACCACACAGCACCAGATGGGCCTGGAGAGGCTCTAAGGGATGGATCCAGAAATACTTTAAGCAGTGAGATCATCTTTGCTCCTATTGCAAGGATAAGTTTAGGACAGCATAACATAAACTCCAAAGCATCATTAACCATTTTCAGACCATTTCGAAAGCCGGGAGGAAAACAATGTGTCGCCCCCAGAGCCAAAGAGCTTGGCAAAGTGCCAGCCTTATCCTGCATTTCTCACTCGGGTCCGGGGGGCTGTCCCCGGCGCTGGACGTGGCTGCCGCGGAGCGTGTGCCGAGGGAGGCAGGGCACTGGGCAGAGGGGCACCAGCTTCCATTCTGCGCCAGCCTTGGTGGCAGCGACTGTGGGTGCACACTGTCCCCGCATCTTACCAGATCCTCACCCAGAACTTCTGCTCATAAGATCTACCAACGGAGAACTCCTGTAATCAGCTGATCACAGAGGAAACTGCAGTTAGAGAGTGGCTCCCAGACCCACGTGAAGACCCTGAGATGGGTGCGCTGTGCGTCCCCTTCTTCTGCTCAGGGGCTTGTGCTTCAGTCATTTTGGCCAAAAACATATTGAGAGCTTTAAAATTATCACCTCTTTTTGACCTGGAAATCCCACTTCTAAGAATTTATCCCAAGGAGATCTCAGATCCTCAAAAAAAAAGTTAACTGTAAGATTGTTTAGTTGTCTGTGACCCTTTGTGACGCTATAGACCCCATGGAGCCCGCCGGGCTCCTCTGTCCATGGGATTTCCTAGGAAAGAATACTGGAGTGGGTTGCCATTTCCTCCCCCACGGGATCTTCCCAACCCAGGGATTGAACTCGAGTCTCCTGTAAAGGCGGATTCTTTACCACTGAGTCAGGGAAGCCCTATCAGAGTGGCTTCTACAGAGTGAAAAACCAAGAAAATGTTAGCGCTTGTTGTTCTGAGTGGATAGCTGTGGGGTCAGTCCTCGAAGCCAGCCCACAGAGGGGCAGGAGGCTGGTACGGATTCCCAGCCTGACTGCCTCGGGGGAACTGCTACAGAGACAGGAGGCCTGGCACAGCGAACGGGTGTTGGCGGCAGCCAGCAGCAAAGCTCTGGCCTCGACCCTCCACTCTTCTGGGCCACCTGGGCCTGGACATGCCAAGAGGCACACTGCACATCCCCCTGAAGCGTGCACTGCACCCTGCCATGCCAGCCCTGGTGAGGACGTAGGGGAAGGGCCCAGGGTTGGTGCCCTGCCCTTAGACTTGTGTGACCTTGGGCAAGACCCTGCCCCTACTCCCCAGCCAGCCTTCTTCAGTTCAGTTCAGCTCAGTCACTCAGTCATGTCTGACCCTTTGCAACCCCATGGGCTGCAGCACGCCATGCCTCCCTGTCCATCGCCAACTCCTGGAGCTTACTCAAGCTCATGTCCATTGAGTCAGTAATGCCAACCAGCCTCCTTATCCTTGGCTATAAAGAGGGGTCATCGGTCCCACTTTGTTGAGTTGGTGGGCGGTTAAACAAGATGACAATGATGCCTGGCACCGTGTCCATGTAAATGGGGAGTATGGTGGTGGTTGCTGCTGGAATAAACATGAGCATTCCTTCCCGCATCGAGGTGGAAGAGTTGAGTCTCCAGGGAACCCCAAGGAGCCTCATACCACCCCCACGGCTCCCCTCACAGCCCCTCGCCACCCCTGGATTGCCTCCAGGACTGCTGGCAGACAGGAACCCGGCGGTTGTATGAGGAAGCCTTCCTCTAGCGTAGGGGAGGTCCGTGTGTGTTTGGGGCATGGCCCCACTGGAGGGCCTCGGGCATGGCCTCTCACCTGCTTTATCACGTGTTTGACTTTGGTTTTTGTCTCCTCCACCACGAGGTTCACCCCCAAAGCCCCAGGATTCAGCCAGTCCAAAATCTGCCAGCAAAAGAGAAGCTTTCAGGAAAACGTACCCATCTGTGCACTTCCCAAAGTGTGCCCACCTCCAGGGTCTGTTCCAGTCCTCCTAAGTTTCTTCGTGGGCTGGCAAAGAAGGAAATGACCCAGAAGGCTGAGGAGGCCTGCAAAGGCAGAACCTGAGCCCGTCTCTCAGGGGCCGATTCTGGAGCTCCATCCACCACCCCAGGCCCCTTCTCCAATCTGTGGTTAGGACCAGCCAGCCATCCGAGAGCCAGCACCTCCCTGGGGCAGACGGTTTCTTCACTCGCTATAGCCCCTTAGGATCCCAGCTTTCAGGGGCCACCTCCAAACTGGGCTGCCAAACAAGAAAGTAACTGGTCCATAATTGGTGCAATCATAAGCCACGGCCCCGTGTGAGCCTGGCATGTGCCAAGCGCTTTACAGCCACCCACACAGTTGGCACTGTTGCTTGTCTCCTCATTTACACTGGAGGAAACTGAGACGCCAGGAGCTGGGGCCTTGCCCAAGGGTACAGCACCAGTACCTCAGAGGGCCTGGCCTGGCCTGGGAGTCGGGAGCCTGACTCCAGAGATGGTTCGTGGACGCATGAGGCTGGGTGGCGCGAGCACATTCGTCAGAGGATGAAGGAAAGTGGGCTGCAGGAGGCAGAGGACTTCGTCCAGGTGGTGGGGCCCTCAGTCTACGGACCCTCAGAGTCCAGAGTAGTTTTAGGGTTCTGTAACCCAGCACCTGCAGCCTGAAGCCTCTCAGGGCTGGCAGGGGCGGAGACCTGAGCAACTCATGCCCCTGTAAGAAGGCTCACACTCAGGCACTCTCAGCAGGCAAATGAAACAGTAAAATGCACCGGTGTCTCAGATCAAGGCTTTTTGTCCTTTTAAAAAGTAACTTTGTTTTTAAAATTCTCTGGTCACCCAGAAACTCGTCTGCTTTACCACTGGCTCACCCCCCACCCTAGACCACCCCCACCCCCACCCCCCCACCCATGTCGCTCCAACACAAAACGGGATTCTCACAAACTGAGCAAAACCTAACTTAACGAATCAGTGTCAGATTAATGAATCTTTTTACAAAGACTGACTCTAACATTTAATAAAGTGGACATTTTATGCATTTGGTAAACATTCAAATGCACTCATCTCACACGCTAGTAAAGTCATGCTCAAAATTCTCCAAGCCAGGCTTCAGCAGTATGTGAACCGTGAACTTCCAGATATTCAAGCTGGTTTTAGAAAAGGCAGAGGAATCAGAGATCAAATTGCCAACATCCGCTGGATCATGGAAAAAGCAAGAGAGTTCCAGAAAAACACCTACTTCTGCTTTATTGACTATGCCAAAGCCTTTGACTGTATGGGTCACAATAAACTGTGGAAAATTCTGAGAGAGATGGGAATATCAGACCACCTGACCTGCCTCTTGAGAAACCTACATGCAGGTCAGGAAGCAACAGTTAGAACTGGACATGGAACAACAGACTGGTTCCAAATTGGAAAAGGGGTACGTCAAGGCTGTATATTGTCACCCTACTTATTTAACTTCTATGCAGAGTACATCATGAGAAACGCTGGACTGGAAGAAACACAAGCTGGAATCCAGATTGCCGGGAGAAATATCAATCACCTCAGATATGCAGATGACACCACCCTTATGGCAGAAAGTGAAGAGGAACTAAAAAGCTTCTTGATGAAAATGAAAGAGGAGAGTGAAAAAGTTGGCTTAAAGCTCAACATTCAGAAAACGAAGATCATGGCATCCGGTCCCATCACTTCATGGGAAATAGATGGGGAAACAGTGGAAACAGTGTCAGACTGTATTTTTGAGGGGCTCCAAAATCACTGCAGATGGTGACTGCAGCCATGAAATTAAAAGATGCTTACTTCTTGGAAGGAAAGTTATGACCAGGCTAGATAGCATATTCAGAAGCAGAGACATTGCTTTGCCAACAAAGGTCCGTCTAGTCAAGGCTATGGTTTTCCCGGTGGTCATGTACGGATGTGAGAGTTGGACAGTGAAGAAAGCTGAGCACCGAAGAATTGATGCTTTTGAACTGTGGTGTTGGAGAAGACTCTTGAGAGTCCCTTGGACTGCAAGGAGATCCAACCAGTCCATTCTAAAGGTGTTCTTGGAAGGAATGATGCTAAAGCTGAAACTCCAGTACTTTGGCCAACTCATGTGAAGAGTTGACTCATTGGAAAAGACTCTGATGCTGGGAGGGATTGGGGGCAGGAGGAGAAGGGGACGACAGAGGATGAGATGGCTGGATGGCATCACTGACTCGATGGACATGAGTTTGAGTGAACTCCGGGAGTTGGTGGTGGACAGGGAGGCCTGGCATGCTGTGATTCATGGGGTCGCAAAGAGTTGGACACAATTGAGCGACTGAACTGAACTGAAACACTCAAATGGCTGTCTGAGGAGGTCTTACAAATAGCTGTGAAAAGAAGAGAAGCAAAGGAGAAAGGAGAAAAGGGAAAGATACAGCCATCAGAATGCAGAGTTCCAAAGACCAGCAAGGAGAGGGAAGAAAAACCTTCCCAACTGATAAATGGAAGGAAACAGAGGAAAACAATAGAATGGGAAAGACTGGAGATCTCTTCAAGACAATGAGAGATACCGAGGGAACATTTCATGCAAAGATGGGCTCAATAAAGGACAGAAATGGTATGGACCTCACAGAAGCAGAAGATATTAAGGAGACAAGGATACACAGAAGAAGTACACCAAAAAGATCTTCATGACCCAGATAACCACGATGGTGTGATCACTCACCTAGAGCCAGACATCCTGGAGTGCAGTCAAGTGGGCCTTAGGAAGTATCACTACAAACAAATTTGGTGGAGGTGATGGAATTCCAGCTGAGCTACTTCAAATCCTAAAAGATGATGCTGTGAAAGTGCTGCACTCAATATGCCAGCAAATTTGGAAAACTCAGCAGTGGCCACAGGACTGGAAAAAAGTCAGTTCTCATTTCAATCCCAAAGAAAGGCAATGCCCAAGAATGTTTAGACTACCACACAATTGCACTTATCTCACATGCTAGCAAAGTGATGCTCAAAATTCTCCAAGCTAGGCTTCAACAGTATGTGAACCGAGAACTTTCAGATGTTCAAGCTGGATGTAGAAAAGGCAGAGGAACCAGAGATCAAATTGCCAGCATTTGTCAGATCACTGAAAAAGCCAGTGAATTCCAGAAAAACATATTTCTGCTTCATTGACTACACTAAAGGCTTTAACTGTGTGGATCAAAACAAACTGTGAAAAATTACTCAAGAGATGGGAATACCAGACCACCTGACCCGCCTCCTGAGAAATCTGTGTGCAGGTCAAGAAGCAATGGTTAGAACCGGATTGGAATAATGAACTAGTTCCAAATTGAGAAAGGAGTACATCAAGGCTGTATATTGTCACCCTGCTTATTTAACTTATATGCAGAGTACATCATGTGAAATGCTGGGCTGGAAGAAGCACAAGCTGGAATCAAGTTTGCCAGGAGTCAATAACCTCAGATATGCAGGTAACACCACCCTTATGGCAGAAAAAGAAGAGGAACTAAAGAGCCGCTTGATGAAAGTGAAAGAAGAGAGTGAAAAAAACTGGTTTAAAATTCAACATTCATAAAACTAAGATTATGGCATCCATCCCACCAGTTCATGGCAAACAGATGGGGAAACAATAGAAACAGTGAGATACTTTATTTTGGGGGGCTCCAAAATCACTGCAGATGGTGACTGCAGCCATGAAATTAAAAGACACTTGCTCCTTGGAAGAAAAACTATGACAGCATATTAAAACCTAGGCAGCATATTAAAAAGCAGAGACATTACTTTGCCAACAAAGGTCCATCTAGTCAAAGTGAAAGTCGCTCAGTCATGTCTGACTCTTTGCGATCCCATGGACTATAGAGTCCATGGAATTCTCCAGGCCAGAACACTGGAGAGGGGGGCCTTTCCCTTCTCCAGGCAATCTTCCCAACCCAGGGATCAAACCCAGATCTCCTGAATTCCAGGTGGATTCTTTACCAGCTGAGCCACCAGGGAAGCCCAAGAATACTGGAGTGGGTAGCCTGTTTCTTCTCCAGCAGATCTTCCTGACCCAGCAATCGAACTGGGGTCTCCTGCCGTTGCAGGCAGATTCTTTACCAACTGAGCTACAGGGAACCCCCAATCTAGTCAAAGCTATGGTTTTTCCAGTAGTCATGTATGGATGTGAGAATTGGACCATAAAGAAAGCTGAGCACAGAAGAATTGATGCTTTTGAACTGTGGTGCTGGAGAAGACTCTTGAGAGTCCCTTGAATTGCAAGGTGATCCAACCAGTCAATCCTAAAGGAAATCAGTCCCGAATATTTATTGGAAGGACTGATGCTGAACGTGAAGCTCCTATACTTTGGCCACCTGATGTGAAGAACTGACCTGATGCTGGGAAAGATTGAGGGCAGGAGGAGAAGGGGACGACAGAGGATGAGTTGGTTGGATGGCATCACCGACTCAATGGACATGAGTCTGAACAAGCTCCGGGAGTTGGTGATGGACAGGGAGGCCTGGCAGGCTGCAGTCCATGGGGTTGCAAAGAGCTGGACACAACTGAGCGACTGAACTGAACTGAAACATTCATTTTTTATTTTCCAACTTTCCTTTTGTTTTGTGAATTTTTTTAGGCCCTAAACATTTTCACAAGCCCTGGAAAAGGCCCAGTTTCCCCCAGCTGGGGACTACTGATAGGGTGTCTTAGGAGCCTGAGGGCTGCAGATGTTGAATTCTGAATGTTCTAGGGTTTGCAGGAGCTGAAGCGCATGGACCTGTGGGGAAAAAAGGATGAGGTGGTTTTCTAGCATCCTATATTCAGACTGGAGAGGCCTTAATTTCATCCGTCATTTTAGAGAGGGGAAAACCCAATGGAGAGGGGCAAAGGGCACCCAGGAGGTCACCTATGAGCTAGAGGCAAACACTGGCTCAACATGGGCGCCTTGCCTCCCTGGGGTCAGACGTGGAATTAGGGCGGCTTTTCAGGTGTGCTGTGCTTAGTTGCTCAGTCCTGTCCAACACTTTGCAGCCCCATGGACTGTAGCCCGCCAGGCTCCTCTGTCCATGGGGTTCTCCAGGCAAGAATACTGGAGTGGGCTGCCGTGCCCTCCTCCAGGGGATCTTCCCCACCCAGGGATCGAGCCCGGGTCCCTCGCACTGCGGGGCGGATTCTTGACCCCTGGGGGCCACAGGGACTGTGACCGTTAAACCGGTAGGAGCTGGGGGTGGTGGCAGCAGGACCGGGTCCTGGGCTCGGCCCTGACCATCGGCCCCTCGTCGTCCCCGCCTACTCGCCAGGGGACCACTCGGCACCTGGTACTTTTCCATAGGGTCTTCAGGGGAAGACTCGGCCTCCCTGTCCCTCTGCGGGGCGCTGGGGTGCACCTCTGGCCCGAGCCGCAGTCCGACCCCGGACTGAGCATGCGCAGTGTGGTCCGCGTCCGGTGTGCGCCCATCCCCCACCCGGGGGACACCCGTCAGCCCCCGGGAGCTCGCTTGCCGACCCCGGCTCTCCCGGCCTGAACAGCGCCGGCTGCAGCGTCCTTTCGGCAGGCCGGCCCTCAGGGGCGGGGCCTCGCCGGGGAGGGCGGGGCCTGAACGCGGCGGGGAGGGCGGGGCCTGGGTGCGGTGGGCCGCGAGCGGCCCCTTTAAGGCGCGGCCGGGGCGGGCCCTGCGGCGCGGCCCCTTTAAGGCTTGGCCTACGTGGCAGCCGCTGGAGCCGCGGACGCGGAGCGAGGCCGGCCGCCTGGTACTTCCTGTGGAGGCCGCAGCGGGCGCTGGCGCCGACGGGCCGAGCGCCGAGGGAGCGAGCGAGCCAGCCAGCCAGCCAGCCAGCCGAGCCTCCCGCCGCCGCCATGGGCCAGAACGACCTGATGGGCACGGCCGAGGACTTCGCCGACCAGGTGCGGCCTGCGGGCCCGTCCGCCCGGGGCGCCCCCCCTCCCCGGCCCTCCTGTTGGGCCCCCGGCCTGGTTGCCTCCGGGCCCCGCCCGTGCCCCGCGGAGCCGGCCCCCGGCCCCCGGGCCGCCCCGAGGCCTGGGCCGGGCCCCTCCCGATGCCCCCGCCGGGCTCGCTCCCCCTCCCCCAGCCGGGGCCCTGCCTCCCGGGCTCGCCGCCTGCCCGCGCCGGGGGCACCCCCAAACTCGGCCTCGGGGGCCCGGCCCGCCCTGGCGCCGCCTGCGCGCCGGGGCGCCCTGGGTGTCTTCCCCGGGCCCGGGCTTCGGGCGCCCAGCTCTGTGGGCCTGTCCTCCCTCCCTGATCCGGCCCGGCTGGTCCTAGACGCCGAGGGGCGTCAGCGGCTGTCCCCCCGCCTCCCGGGAAGGGGTCTGAGGCCCCGGGGTGGGATGCGGAAGGCTTCGGGAGCGTCCTCGCCCTTCTGCACCGCTGGGTGGTCCCTGCACGCTTGTCCTTCCACTGGGCACTCTTAGGGGGCGGATCCTGAACAGGGGGCTTGGTCAGATTGGAGGCCTGAGGGGGTCCTCCCGGTGGAAAAGGGGGCGCCCTGGTTGGCACCCCCGCTGCAGAAAGCCACGGCACTGTTTCTTTGCTCTGTCCCAGACGTCTTGGGTTCATGGGGTCCCTTTGACCCTTCCCTTTCATCTTCCTTCCCTGTCTGGACTCTGCCCCGCGATGAAATGAATGGGTATCTGTCTGTACATACAGCTAGGGGGAGGGGGACGCCTACCTTCCTGTTGGGGAGTCCAGGAGTGTCCAGGTGGCATTCCTAGCAACAGGGAAGCGAGCCCTTGAAATCGGCCACTGAGTCACTGCTAAAGGTGTTCGGAAACTAGACGAACAGAACCAGGTCCTGCAAAGGGGACAGAGCTCTCCCAAGGTCTCCTTCGACCAAGCGTGGCCCGGAGACCACGGTGTTGATTCTTGAGCCGTGTGCCTCCTGCTTCTGAAAGTGTCCCGTTATGTCTACAGACCTATAGGAAGAGCTGCAGCTGGCCCAGCCGCCATGGTTTACTTAATGGGTGTGTGGCTTTGTCAGAGTTAAAAGTAGTGAGGTTTAAGTTTCTGTTTTTATGGGGGTGGTTATAATTCATCGTACTCCAAGGCTGGACTCACTGGAAGGTGTATGTGTTTGAGAGAGAGTTTTAAACAATAGTTAAGTGAGCTGTTTTCTAATCAGTTATCGGTGAACAAGATTTCCTGTTGTTCCCCTGACGGATGAGATCTCTCTAGCGTGGCCTCCCCGTTGGGTTCTCGAAGCCCCACTTTCCTGTGAGCTGCTTGTGTTATGAAACTGTGGGGCTAAAACGGTCAACTTGAAGAAATGTTTTTCCCTCAGGTCACGATTTTGTGTTTACAATCTAAAAATTGTATCCCTTGCAAAAACAATTTGTATAGAAAGCTCTCAAAAACCAAGCCAGCTGACTTTGTCCGCTTTCATTGACATGATTTTAGTGACCCAGTTTTGTTTCCCCAAGTCGCCGCCACCTAGGAAGACGGCTCAATTCAGCCCTGGTAGCCGTGAGAGCCTCGTACACTCTCTGCAGCCCGGAACAACCCCGGTTTTGCAACTGAATTTCATAACTGAATCTAGATAAAATGTCTCCACTCAAGTTGCTGCCAACTATCAAATGATAAACCCTCCTCTTGCCAAAAAAAAAAAAAAAAAAATCAGACTCTTTACGTAATCCTTTCTTTTTTTTTCCTCCATGCATTTCGTTTGCATTAAATGAAAGAAGCAGAATCTTGGAACTGGAAAGGCCCTGGAGGGGCACACAGGATCAACCTGTACCGGTTCCACTGCTGAGGCGCCTGGGGCCTGGGGCCACAGCCCCGGGCAAAGCCCAGTATCACACGCAACATGCTTCTCAGGCTTGGGGTTTTTCTGTACGAGAGCACGCTGCCTAAGGTCTGGAAAAGCAAGGCCACATCTGCCGGGCAGGGCAGGCTCCTGCGGTCAGTTTTTGAGGGCCAGAGCCCACCTTGGGGGTGACATCTGCCCGCAGACACCTCCATGCCCTTCCGTGGGAGGGCAAGGCCGGGCCATGCTGTCACCACCGAAGTTAGGAGCTGCTTCTGCCACCCGGCCTGGTGTGAGCGAGAGGCGTGGATGGGTGATGGGGTGCAGAGCAAAAGCGATGGCTTCCTGTGGACAGAATCTGGCCAGGCTGGGCTGGCACTTTTGTTTTTTGACATTGATCCACATAGTGTTAGAACAGCTGCCAACAGTAAAGGTGCAGAAAGTCCCGGCTTTTAAGATGACAGTGATCTCACTTGAAGGGATTGGGGAAATGTCATGAAAGTCACTGATGTGACTAGTAAATATAAGCATGACATACCTGTGTTTTCTAACCTTATCTTCAGAAAACAGAAGCAAAAATGAAGGGACAGAAAGTCAGCCAGAAGTGAGCAGGGTCTCAGAAGGGCCACGTGTCCCCTGAGAGCTACGACGGTAATCCGGAATCTTCGACGCTCCGGCATGGGGCCCGGTCGTCCGTGTGCACTCCTTGTGTTGCCCGAGGGTCCCGGGAGCTCGGGCCACAGTGCTTCCATCTTCAGATGCAGAGCGGGGTGGGGGGGGGTGGTCTGTGTGGTCTTGAGTGGTACGTGGTGGCCTGCCACATGGAGTCGGCACGCTGCGACCTTCAGGTCTGCAGAGGCACGAGTGTGGCTGAGTGGTCTGGCTCCTTGCGGCCAGCAGGCTCAGCTGCCTCTTTGGCATCAGGCTCCTTGCCCTGGGTGGCAGGGACAGCGTCCTCCTGCTGGAGAAAGTGCTGAGAGAGCTGTCTGCGGAAGCTGGCATTCGGAAGCCATCTGAGCCTGGGTCTGAAGGGGCCAGAGACTAATGAATTCAGCAATCCAGAATGACGCCCGTCCCCTGCAGCTGGGACTCAAGGCCAGGCTGCAGGCTGTGACTCCCAAGCACATTTGCCCCAGTAAATAGGAGTGTTAGCACTTAATGGGCTGCGTCACCAAGGTGACAGATAAGCCGCCTGAGGCCTTGCTTTCCGTGTGGCCTTTGGTATTTCCACCTGTCCCCTGGCAGGACAGAGCCAGTGCGGGGGGCTCGCACCTCCAGGAGCTCCCTTTGGCCTCTGGTCAAGCGCTGGGGAGCGGGGGATGGCTCTGGCGGGACACTGAGCCGGGCCTCCGTGGCCCCCGGGTCTCGGGGCTGTGCCTTCGCCCCGTGTGGAGCCACCGGGGTGGGTAGGGTTCGGGACAGCGCTGGGTGGCTTCTCTGTGCTCTCCTCCTGTTCCTTTGCCATCCCTCCCCCACAAGGGCTTCCGGCCTTACACCAAAAAGGAGCGGGGAGAGGGCAGAGAGGAGCCGGCTGACTCACTGTCCCCTGCTCCGACCTCAGACAGGAGGTTCTGAGAAGGCGCCCTGCCTCCCTGCCTCTTGGGGAGCAGGGTGGAGGCGCAGGCGCGGGGGTGGCAGGGCTTCTCCCGGAAGGCCCCGAGCAGCCTGGCACTGCTCCTCACAGTGGCACTGTGTCCCATGTGGGTTTTCGGTGGGGAAGCCAGGCCCTCTCTCTAGGCCAGGGCCGAGCAGCGCCTCTTCTTGGACCTCCAGGTGCTGCGTGGCTTTACAGAGCACTCAGGGAGACTCACTGGGGGTCCGAGGGCCCTGGTGGATGTGTCCCTGTGAGTCACCAGGCTCAGGTACCAGCCCTGACTCAGCCTGCTGGGCCAGAGGTCACTGGCCGCAGGCTCTAATCTTCTGGGGTGTGCAGGCTCGGAGCGGCCCTGGAGAAGGGTAGCCCCAGTTCTCAGGGTGCACGGAAGCCTGACCTGCCTCTTGCCTCTGCCTGCAAGTTCTCATGAACCAAGAATGGCAGCCTGCTTTCCTCAAGTCCCTTTTGTCCTGAACACTGCGAGAGAGTAGGTTTCCCCGTGTTCTGTGGGAGCTGCGGGTGGCTGTGTGACGTGAGGGCCGTGTCCCAGAGCCACGTCCCAGGTTGGATACAACTGCTGCTTGAATCCCTGCTGCTGGGAAACCACAGCCCCTTGTACGGAAACCTTAGCTCTGTAGGTGAGCCCTCAGGTGGGGTCCTGCTTAGGACCCATATGCCATGCTTGACCGTGAGCTTCCTGCGAAAGGCCTGCCCCCCAGAGGCTGAGAGACCCGGTCGCTTGTCCTGCAGGCCCTGCCCACTCAGCGTCTCCGTCAGCCTTCCCCCCGTGACCCTCTGTCTGGGTGCAGGGCGTGCACTGCCCGTGACCACTGTGGCTGCGTGAGCTGCAGTCAGCCCCTGGCCTGGGGCCCATGGTGTGTGCAGGAGGCCAGCTTAGCGTGCGCACTGGCCGGGCGGCCTCTGGGTGCCTGCGTTAGGGGCTCCTCTGCCGTGCCGGGGGCTGCTGTCTGCAGCAGCACCGTGTGGGTCCAGGGGCCAGGGGCTGAGAGCATAGCGTGTGCAGGCGAGGCTCACGTCGGTTCTGCTCCCGTGCCGTCCCCCCGGCCACCTTCCTCCGTGTTCAGTCCAAACAGGTGCTCGTTAGAGGGTGGCTGGTTTCAGAGAGGCTCTGGATCGGCCTGACTTATAAAATAGCCCTAAATCTAGCCCACATTGTTGTTTAGCTGCTAAGTCACGTCCAATTCTTTGTGACCCCATGGGCTGTAGCCCACCAGGCTCCTCTGACCATGGGATTTCCCAGACAAGAATACTGGGGTGGATGGGTTGTCATTTCCTTCTCCAGGGGATCTTTCTAGCCCAGGAATCACACCTCCTGCATTGGCAGGCAGATTCTTTGTCACGGAGATGTGCTTCGTTCAGAGCACAGACACCTGAAGCTTTGCAGTGTTTTCAGCTCAGAGAGCTGTCTGTCCTGGCATGTCTGCACTTGGAGGAAGGACTGAATTACCCGTTGGAAGAGAACTTCTCTGCCGCTCTCTAATCCCCTGGACCCAGACACTCAAATTAAGAGCGCAGACGCGTCACGGAGGCTTTAAACACTGCCTCCATCTTGCGGCTTAGGGGCCAGTGGAGGCGAGTTGGCCCCAGCCTGGGATTCACAGTCCGCACTGCCCCCCCGGCGGGCTGTGCCAGCCTCAGATGGCTTTCCCCAGGTTTCAACACCCTGCTGAGGCCCGTGTTGTCGCCAGGGCTTCTTGGCTGGTGGCTGGGCCTACCGGGCTGGGTGATTACCCCATTGCTGGGCGTTTTGATTCAGGCCCTGAGGCAGAAACGGGAGGGTGTGTGGCCTCTGCTGTTCCCACAGCTCCTGATCTGAAGTGCTTCTTCCCTACATGGACTCTAGAGTTCATGTAGGTATATTTGGGACCTCTTTTTTTTTTTTCCTTTTAAAGACAAGGTCCACTGTCTTCTTTTTTCCTCTGCTCATTAAGGTCGGAAAGAATCTTCACGACTATTAACCCAGTGGTCCTCACTTTGTAAGATAGTAGAGAACCCCTGCCCCCACCAAAGCACCCACTCAGCTTGTCCACAGTGTGCTGGCCGTCAGGGGGTCAGAGCCAGGGTGGGCGCACCAGCCGTCAGCCTCGGCCCCGGGCCCGCCTGCTCGCCTGTCTGTGCGTCTCCCTCTCTCACTGGGACTCTGGCGCAATTCCGTGGGCGTCAGGGGCCAAGCAAATGTGTGCAGAAGTGACACCTCGGGGCCTAGGCTCTGGGACTTGGAGAGGGTGGACACCTGGCTTGTCACCCCTCTGTCCTCAGGCCAGGCTGCTGTGGCCCAGAGCCCGGGGGAGGGGAGGCGTCTCTGTGCTGACTAAGCCAGAACTGACAACTAAAGGTTGGTCTAAATAGCTGGCGGCTTGCTAACCATGGTGGACGGCTTTAGCAGCGCCTAGGACTTTCAGTCAGCTTTTCAAAACACCAAAACGGAAGAAAGGCTCCCAGGCACACCTTCTATTCCAGCAGCAGGTCACCCAGCCTGAGAGGTTGTGACACTCAGTGTCCCTTCGAGGGTCAGATTCATGGGTGCCCTTCGGACTCTGGCTGCTGACACACGAGTCACGTGGGCGGGCACCCGCTCTTTCTCCCCAGTTCCTGCTGTTACCGTGTCACAGGTGTCTTTCCCTTTGTCCCTCTGCTTTGAGTGCTTGGGAGGAGCAAGTGCGTGCGGTTCACCTGAATGACGTTCGTGCCTCGGTTTCGTGCGTGTTCCGTAGTCAGCCATCGTGAACGGCCTGGCTGGCGCGGGGCAGGAGGCGGCTGTGTCTGCAGGCGTTTCTGTCACCGTGGGGGCGGGGCTGTCCCAGCAGCTCGAGGGTAGTGAGGCCAGGCAGGCTCTCACGGCCTTTGTGGACACCCCGCGACAGACCCTGGGCGCGAGCCGGGGCAGCGGTACTGCGGTGGAGAGACCCGGGCCAGGGCTTCGCCGAGGGCCTGCTGAGTCTGTCGTGGGCCAGTCTGGCTTCCCACGCCCTTGACTGAGGTGGACGTGCTGTCCTGCAGCAGTTCCACGTGTGATGACTGTAGTTGACACGCATACACTGGCTGAAATCACAGAGGAGGAGGTCGGGGGCCGGCCTGAGGTCTCCCTCTCCTCCAGGCAGGGTGCCCGGATCCGCCCCCCCCGCCCCCTGGGCCGTGCTGGGAGCGGCTGCCAGACCTCCCCCCACCCCGTCCCGCTGCCCCTCACCATGGCTTTCCCGGCCTGCAGTTCCTGCGCGTCACAAAGCAGTACCTGCCGCACGTGGCCCGCCTCTGCCTGATCAGCACGTTCCTGGAGGACGGCATCCGCATGTGGTTCCAGTGGAGCGAGCAGCGGGACTACATCGACAGCACCTGGAGCTGCGGCTACCTGCTGGCCTCCTCCTTTGTCTTCCTCAACCTGCTCGGACAGCTGAGTGAGTGGCACCCGTGCCCCCGCGGGTCTCCTGGGCAGCAGCCTGGGAGCGAGCCCTGCCGGCCCTCGGCTGGCTGCTCTGTCTCTGGTCCTGGCCGCATTTCTTTGCGGTCCTCGGCTCAGTGCCCGGAGCAGGAGGTGCAGGGGGCTGGGGGGCGGCCAGTGAGGAGCCGAGGCACCCCAAACCCAGGGTCTGGAGAGGATGCCAGTGGCAAACGTAGAAGGGCGGGCCTCAGACACCGGTGTGGCCGTGTGGGCTTTGGGCCCGGCTCCCACCGGCCGTCCCCTGTCCTCGGGGGCCAGGACAGGGCTGCAGCTCCCAGCAGGGCTGCCTGTAACACACGGCGACTCTAGCCAGGAGTCCGCTTTCTGGACCAGGGCTGTTGGTAGGTAGAGGCCGTCCCCGCCAGAGGCTGCTTTTTGCTCGGGCGGGTGGCTGGGCTGCCGCGCTGACCTCGGCCTCCTTGCAGCTGGCTGCATCCTGGTGCTGAGCAGGAACTTCGTGCAGTACGCCTGCTTCGGGCTCTTTGGCATCATCGCACTGCAGGTAAGCGGGTCTCCCTCCCCTCGCCCTGCTTAGAGCTGAGCCTCGGGGACAGAGGCCGTGAGGACTCGGCCCCACTCGCCTTCAGCCCGCTTGGGGCCAAGCTCCGCTTCCACCATTGGCCGCTTCCCCGAGCTCCTGTGACGAGGCAGCAGGTCACAGGGCTCTCTACTTCACAGAGGACACGCAGCTGCTCGTGACACGCTTAGCTCATAGCTCATCTGCGTCGGGTCTTGGAGCCGCCATGTCCTCCAGAACTGTCTGGGCCCAGCTCTGAGGAAGCAGGGGCTTGTTGACAGGTCCAGGCCAACACCCACCCCAAGGGACGCGGAGCCCGTTGCTGAGTTTGGGGCTGTTGATGTCCCGAAAGGGTTCTGTCTGTCTTGTATTTAGGTTTCTCACGTATGTTGGAAGAATTGTCTGATGCTGTTAATTCTGCAGAAACAGAAATCTGTCTGGAAATACTGAGACTGAAAACGCTCTTTCCTCTTTCCTCAGACGATCGCCTACAGCATTTTATGGGACTTGAAGTTTCTGATGAGGTAGGTGTCTTCTGGTTGGTGACTAGTGTATCTCCTCGTGTCTCTAAAGTCAGTAGCTGTTGGCTGAAGTGAGTTTTTCTGGGTCAAAACCATGCTTCTTAGACTCTGTAGTGGACGTTGGTGAGGCCTTTTCCTCCCCATCTCCAAACCCCGAAAACACAGGTGAGAACCACCATGTCTCATGAGGGCTCATGGGTCCAGGGGGAGTGCTGGTCAGCAGGAGAGCCTGGCTCGGGCCCCGCGGTGGGTGCAGACACATCTGTGTCTCCGGTCCTGTCCACAGGGGTCAGCGGGGTCCCCTTCCTGCTGGGGCCTCCGACCCGGTCCGCCCAGCACTGGCAGGGCCGGGGGGCCTGTGCGACCGCTTCGGGGGTGTGTCCCGCAGGAACCTGGCCCTGGGAGGAGGCTTGCTGCTGCTGCTGGCTGAGTCCCGATCCGAAGGCAAGAGCATGTTCGCGGGCGTCCCCACCATGCGCGAGAGCTCCCCCAAGCAGTACATGCAGCTCGGAGGCCGAGTCCTGCTGGTCCTGATGTTCATGACGCTGCTCCACTTTGACGCCAGCTTCTTCTCAGTACGTCTCCCCCGGTTGATCCCCAACCTTCTGGAAGGGCGCCGCCCCTCCCCTGTGCGCTGCACACTGCCGAGGGGCCGTCAGAATGGTCCCTGATGCTGCTGAGTTCTCGGCGCCAGGAAGCTGCCCTGGCCTCACCGCAGAGCCCCTCCAGCCGGGGGTGCAGGCTCACAGCACACACACCTGCTTCTCTTTCCTTCCAGGCACGCCTGCCTGCAGCGTGTACTGTTTGCACGCCAGGGGTTGGGGCTGCAGAGTCGAAGGCTTCATCCTCGGCCCTAGGAGCTCATAGAGCTGGGGCCCTGGCTGGGCAGGGTCCTCAGGAGGGCTCCTGGCACTGGGGGCAGGGATCGGTTGGTCCTGAGCAGCTCGGGGGAGTGTGGTCCCAGCTAACAGGGCCCCTAGGGTCAGCCGTGAGCGAGTCCCACTAAGCGAGTCCCACTAGTAACCCTGCCTGTGAACTGCAGACCTCTCTCCGTCCGGGCGGCCATCTGCTGCCCTCCCCGCAGTAGCGCCTCTTCTCCTTCCCTGCTTGTGATGCTGGCTCTCAGCACGCCCCGTACTCCACCCTGGCGCGGAGCCTACAGGGACGCGGGCAGCTGGAACTGGCCTGCATGTCAAGCAGGACATGTCTCTTCTTCACATTCACTCTCGTTCCACGCCTTTCGACCCGTGCAGATCCTTCAGAACATCGTGGGCACGGCGCTGATGATTTTGGTGGCCGTCGGCTTCAAAACCAAGCTGGCCGCCTTGACTCTTGTCGTCTGGCTGTTTGCCATCAACGTGTACTTCAACGCCTTCTGGACCATTCCTGTCTATAAGCCCATGCACGACTTCCTCAAGTACGACTTCTTCCAGACCATGTCAGTGATCGGAGGCTTGCTCCTGGTGGTGGCCCTGGGCCCAGGGGGTGTGTCCATGGACGAGAAGAAGAAAGAATGGTAACGGAGTCCTCCCTGCCTGGCGGGGACCCACGGCCGTCGAGGACTGGTTCAGGGTGGATTTGAGTAACTGCCAGCATCTCCTGTACCCTCTCCCTTCCCTCCCCTGGTAAAGGCACAGATGTTTTGAGAACTTTATTTGCAGACACCTGATCGTTAATGGCTAAGCCTGCTATGGACCCACAGCCTGGCATCTATCTGACCGTGCGGAGCCGGCCGGCCGAGGCCAGCGCCCCCTGCCCCGGGGCAGGGCCGTGGCTTGTTGGAGTGAGCATCTTGCTTGGCTGTGGCCCATTGGCCCAACTTTTTTTCTTTTTTGGGGTGGGGGACCTTGAAGCTGTACTGTGAGCAGATACATTTGTGTATCATTCAAAGCAGTCTCCCTCTTTTTTTTTTTTTGAAGTTTACCTTTTTAGCTAAAACTACTCAATGATTCGGGGTGGCCCAGCCCAACATCAACACACTGGTTTAGGCCCGCACCAGTGCCTTCCCCGTGGGCTCCGCCCTGCGCTGTGATCCTGTTATAGGGCCGGTGAGAGCGTTTAGAGACACCCCAGACCCCAAGAATACGGCAGTATTAGAGCAGGGGCTGAAGCTGCGGTTTACGGCCAGGGCATTCCTCAGAGAAGCAGCCGGGGTCGGTGCAGTTTCCACAGGGTGATGCCTGGGAGCGCGAGGGGCTCATGGCGGGGACAAGGCCCTCAAAGGCCACCCGGAGCCTGCAGGGGCCGGAGCCCAGGCCTGGCAGCATGTGTGGGCCTCATCAGTGCCCAGATGGGGAGCAGCCGCCACCGTGGGCAGGGCTGGGCTGGAGCGGGCGCTCAGACCAGTTACCTCAGGCCGACCTGTCCCAGAGCTGCAGCCGGCGCCCCACTGCCCGGTGCCCCCAGCCCGCTTGCTCCCTGCCCTCACGAGGCCGCTGCTTGCTCAGATTGTCTATTTGCTATGCTGAATGCAGCCCCAGTTACTTTTTACGATTTGTGATGCCTTACCGATTGGATCTTGATCCTGTATTTAAAGTTTTCTAACATTGCCTTATACTGTGTTTCTCTTCTTGGGGATGGGGCCGTGAGCTTTCCTCACTGTTCTTCACTCCTCCACCTGGTAGCAGAGGCCACGAGGTGACGGCAGCCCCCGTGCCGCCCCCGGATCCTCCTGGGGGCCAGGCCTTCCAAGGTCTTACAAGCCTTGCCTTGGAGCGGGCCCCGTCTTCTCTGGATTCATCTGCTGGGGGTGCGAGCCTGATCCAAGGGCCTTCCCCGGGGCCAGTCCTGAACCCGGATCCACACGGACCTTTGTGTCGAGCCAGGGTGAGGGGAGAAACCCCACCCCCACCCCGACCCACTTGAGCCCCTGGCCAGCTTCACAGGAGAGGGGGAGGCTGGCTCTTACCCACTAGAGCTGCTAGAACCTTCCCTACAGTCTGGACCCAGCTAACCCAAGGGGAGCCATCGCCACCTTTCCAGCACCACCTGTGCCCCCCCCAACCCCAAGCCCCCCACTTCAGAGGCTCCTTATACACCACCCCCAGGAGCCCACTTCCCTACTCCCCACGTATTTATAAGGATGGAGGGCTTTCTACTTCTGTCCCTGGGGTGCTCCCACGTGAAGGGGGCTCTGACTCTGTCTCAGTCTGGGCAGGGTGCTCTTTCAGCACATGCCCACCCAGTTAACCCAGCCTCCCGGCCCCAGGGACAGCCCGCTTGGCTAGGCCACAGCTGCCTGTGGCATTGTTTCTGGCGGGGTACAGTTTTTAGTTTGCAAAAACAGACTGCCCCCGTGGTGGTCCCCAGCCCACCTCCCCTGTCCCTGAGTGGGCTAGTGCTCAGGGCAGCGGTGGATGCTTATGTAAGAAGAGGAAAAAGGACCTACTAAATTGGTTTTAGCAAAAAGAATTTCTGAAACACACTTTTTTTTGCTCTCTGTGGGAAATAGGTATAAATCTCATGCTGTATTTTATATCTTAGTTGTGTTTGAAAACATTTTGATTTTTGGAGACACGTCCAAATAAATAATGGCATTTGTTGTACGCAGTGTGGTCCTCTGGTGTCCTCCAGCCAGGTGGGGCTTGGCCAGGGCCCTCCCTGGGTGCCCCCTCCAGGCGTCGCCGGAGACCGCGTCCAGTCGGAGGTCTTCCTTCGGGGTCCCTGCCACTTCCTGGGTGTGGGGTCAGACCCCAGCCGTGCAGGCAGCGGCAGCAAACGAGGAGTGCGTGGAGCAGGTCTTGGGAACTGGACCAGTGGGGACCCTGGCGGGCAGCTTCCGAGGACTTTCAGAATTCTCTCAGGATGTGTTTTCCCCAGTGACCTTTCATCAACCTGACTGTTTAAAAGAGCTGAAGCTCTTAGGTTTGCGGTAGTGACTTTTGAACTTCTTTTTCAAGGAGCTGGATTGCTTCTGTGGCACAAACAGAGAATTCCCGTCAGCGGGGGCATTCGGATGTGATACCGGGGTGCTGTGAGCCTGCCTCCCAACCCCAGCTCGCAGAGAGGAAGGGACTTTAGTGGGAACCCCTGGGCAGCTTTCTGCCTGCGGCTTCCGTGGCAACTCGGCCGGGCAGTTAAAAGGCAGCACTCGGACCCCAATCGCACAGTCCTGCCCCGCCCTCTACCAGCCCAGTGCTACGTCACTGATGGAACTTCTTTCCTGCCCCAGTCTCAGAGGTTCCGGGGGCTCTGATCAAGTCCCCTCCTCTAAGTCCCTGCGCTGCTCTCTGGACGCACTGCCTTAGACCCAGGGCCCTGAGCCTGCTCCGTGCAGCCCCTTCTGCGCAGACCAGGAAGCAGCCCCACCCCCACTGAGCAGCCCCACCAGCGCCTGTCTTGTATACTGCTGGCTTGAAATTTCAGCTGTGGAAAAAAAAACGTTTCTGAGTTTTTTCTAAAGCTGAAACCCATGGCTATACGAAGCCGCTGCCGCGCTGGCAGCCCGGGGGCCAGCACTACCTTCCTGCGCTTGAGGACGCGCTCCTGGCCCGCTCCCAGGGCCCTGCCGTCTTCAGGGCCCGGCTCTTGGGGACATCTCGGCTTCTCGTCCTCGTCCTCGGTCAGAAAGTCGTCAGTGCTGTCCCCAGGCCCAGCCGCTTCCGGGTCCTTCTTGGTGAACAGCTCAGCTGCAAGGGGTAGAGGTTTGGGCTGTCTGAGGTCAAGTGTACCACCTGTGCCGAGGGGTCAGCCAGGCCCAGGACCAGAAGCGGACACAGCGGGAGGGAGCTGCTTGCTGATGGAATCCGCGGGGGCAGCTGTGATCGAATCCCGAGGCCGGGTTGGGGGGCCGCTTTAGCTTACGCGGGTACAGGTCTGTCATGCTATCATCACTGTCGCTCGGGGCGGCGCCATCATCGCTGGACGGGGGTTCCCAGAAGGCTTCTCTAGGATGTGGCGGCCCATCACCGTCCTGGTCTTCCCTCCTCCTCCTCTTGTGCAGGAGGCAGGCCGGCACGAACTCCACGCCCTGCTCCTGACACTCCTCATCTGCAAGACAGACCGGCTCCCTCGCGTCTCCCCATGGTCCCCCGGCACACAGCTGGGCTCGGCCTGGGCCCTGCCACCCTCCTCCCCAGGGAAACGTCAGGAGAGCCTTCAGCTCGGCTCCTCCTGGGACTGCAGCCAGGTGCGTGGGGGTGCGGGCCAGGGGCAGGACAGCGGAGACCGAACCGGCCTGGAGCACCCATTCCTTCGGCTCCAGCCAGTTTCCAGGAAGCCACGCCAGCCTGCCACCCGGAGACTGAAGTCCCCTCAAGCACAGCAGCTGGGACCCCTCCCGGGACGGTGCGCTCCATAAAGGCCCGGCTCTAAGCCTCCAGTGCACTCCCATCCAAAGCTGCCAAGACCCTCTGTGGTCTTGTCCCCACCTGCCTGGTGGCACAGTAGCCGTCCTACAGAACTTCCCCCCTTGCCGAGCTGAGCACTCTCCCCGCAGCCCCTCAAATCCTGTCTGAAGAGAAGCCCTGAGAGAGCCTCCTGTGTCAGGCAGGCCCACCTGGCTCAGCGCCATCTTCTTGGGAGCACTTGACCTCGCCTGTGCCACTCTGGTGTCTGCTGCCCGCCCTGTGCTGCCCCTACCATCACCCTCTCCTCACCGTGCTGGGACCGGGCCTGGCGCACCCACCAAGGGCCACCAAAGGCTGACCAGGCTGCCGCTTCTGCCCTCTAGGGGTGCTGGTCCTGGGGAGAACACGCAGGCCCCCAGACACCCACGTCCCCCGAGGCTACTCACACTTGCGCAGCGCCCTCTGGTACCGCCGACCCTGGGTGTGCCTCAGCACGTGCTCCGGGCACTTGTTGATGTGTCTCAGAGTGAGTTTGCAGAAGAGCTGGTGCCTAAGGGACAGTTCACAAGCCAGGGTCCAGACCCACAGCTCTGTACCATGGCCACGTCTTAGAATCACCCCTAGAGAGGCTGATGGGGGAGGTCTGCCGTGTGGCTTAGGCATCAGGATTCTTCCAAGCAACTGCAGCCTGCCACTCCTCCAGACAGCCTCACTGTCCACCCAGAAAACAGGCCCAGACAGCCTGGCCAGCCTCCCCTGACTGCTCCAGCAGGAGAGGCATGTGGACCACCGCTTCACAAGGGGCTGGGCAGTGCGACTGTCTGCCACCCCCTTCATCTTGACTACTACTGTCAACCGTGCCCTCTCGGCTAAATCAAAGCTCTCCTTTAAACTAAAGAAGGAAAATGGCCACCTTCAGAACCTCAGGTCACAAAGCACAAGCGCGCCAACCCTCTACGAAGCACACAGGCCCAGGTGGCAAACCTTGTGTTTACGAAAAGAAAACGAAATATCAACTTCAGATATCCAGATGGTACCACTGTAATGCACTACCATCCAGTAGTCATGTATGAATGTGAGGGTTGGACCATAAAGTAAGCCCAGTGCGGAAGAACTGATGCTTTTGAATTGTGATGCTGGAGAACACCTTTGAGAGTCCCTTCTACAACAAAATCAAACCAGTCACTTCTAAAGGAAATCAACCCTGAATATTCACTGGAAGGACTGATGCTGAAGCTGAATCTCCAATACTTTGGCCACCTGATGCGAAGAGCCGACTCAATGGAAAAGACCCTTAAGTTGGGAAAGATTCAGAGCAAGGGGAGAAGGGGATGACAGAGGATGAGATGGTTAGCTAGCATCACCGACTCAATGGACATGAATTTGAGCAAACTCCAGGAGATGGTGAAGGACAGAAAAGCCCGGTGCACTGCAGCCCAGGAGTCGCAAAGAGTCGGACACGACTGAGTGACTGAACACGCCCACATACAGACATGAGCAAGACGGGGACCTCACTTGGGGTCCCAGGTGGCTCACAGCTCCAGAACTGCCCCCTGCATCTCAGGTCTCCTATCAGACGGGAGGGTGGGCGCTGCCAAACTGGCCGCATCTCTGAGGAGCGCTCACTCTGCGGAGAGGGGTCGGGGCTCCGGAGTCCACCCAGTCCCGGCCAGACTCAGCACTAGGAACTGTCCCTCCCCCGGCCTGTCCGGCAGTTCCCGGCCGCCCCGCCCCGGCCTGGCCACGTACGGGTTCTTGGTGCTGGGTACGATGTGCGGCTCGAACTCGGTGTAGTCGAAGGCCGGGGAGGCGCGGACCAGCCGCCGGTACTTCTTGCCGCGGGTGTAGACCTGGAGCTCGGGCAGGCGACAAGGCAGCTCGTGCCCAGTCAGAGCGCACCGCACCTGCGGGCGGGAGCGCGGCGCGGTCAAGGGGTCCGGGCGCTGGGGGTCTCGGGGCCCGCCGTGGGGTTCCCGCACCCCACCCCCGCCCCGCTCCCACCTTGCAGGCGCCGGGCTCCAGCCGCAGGCTCGGGTGCTCGCGCAGAAAGGCGCGCACGTCTGGCGGCAGCTCGCTCATGGCTCTGCGCGCGGAGCTGGGCGCCGACCTTCTCCGGAACCACGTGGGGCGGGGCGGGGCGGGGCGGGGCGGGGCGGGGCGGGGCCAAGCGACGCCCGGGAAGCACACGCCTCCAGGGCCCGGAAGTGGGCGGGCGGGGCGATGGCGGCGGCGGCGCGGCTCCTAGGGCTGCGCGCGGCAGGGCTGCGGCCGCTGCTGTGCGCGGCGGGTGCGGGGCCGGTGAGCGGGCCGGGGCGGTGCGGCGGGCCGGGGGTGCGGCCGGCCGGGCGCGCCCTCGGAGTGGGCGAGCTCAGCCGGCCCCTCACGTCTCCGCAGGCCCCGGCCAGCGTCGTCTGGAGGAGCGTCCTGGGGATCTCCCCGCGCGCAGGTGAGTTCTCATGCAGGGACGCCCCAGGCGCCCGGGGAAAGCCTTTCAGTCAGTGCGTCCACTTTGCCGGGGGGCGAGGGAGTCGCGACAAGCTCAGAAACTGCCGCCCCAGCCTCGGGAGTCAGGCCCTGGGTGCGCGCGGGCTGTTCTCCGTGCTGCCGCCCTCCCGCCGCACCCAGCCGACAAGTGCAGCCACTGCCCGAGGCCGCCTCTGGCTGAGGCGGGGCCGAACCGAGACCGAAGCTGTCTGGAATCCTAAAAGAAAGCAGGACTTGTCAGTACCGTTTGCATTGTGGTCCCCGAGGTTCAACAAAGGGTGTTTGTGTATAGAGCGCTGTGCACCCTGGAAAGGTGGCTGTAAGTCTTACTCCAGGCCTGCCTTTTTTTAACCATCGCTAACACCTAAGATGCTTTCCATTGATGGAACTCACGCTCTGAGAGCTTAAAGGTACCTCTTGTGTAGGTTTTTCCAATTTTAAATTTATAAGCAATTTTTGTTCTGAGAGCTTTGTAAACCACTCTCCTGAAGTGTATGACGTCCTTTCTCTGCAGAGCATGGGCAAGTCCTTGCATCTAAGTGACAGGATACGTCTCAGCATGTTCTTGCAGGAAAGCCATGAGGTGGTTCCATGAGTTACCCAGGGTCATGGTGGGTGGCAGAGCCAGGCCCTAATCGCTGGATCTCATTCAGTCGGTGACTGTCTGCTGAGTGGGTGTCCTGCGCCGGGCGCTGGGTTAGGAGCTGGGCTGGACGCAGCTGCTGGTTGGCTGCAACTGCCCATGCT
The DNA here is from genome assembly GCF_016772045.2 of Ovis aries. NCBI lineage: Eukaryota > Metazoa > Chordata > Mammalia > Artiodactyla > Bovidae > Ovis > Ovis aries. The sequence goes on from NC_056056.1 coordinate 2,688,251, forward strand.
GGCCTGGCCCTCCTCCTGTTCCACGTTCTCTCAGGCAGTCAGGGCAGCTTTGAGGAGCTGGCTGCTCCAGTTCTTCGTTCAAGGGCTTCCGGCCCCATCCCCGTGCTGTGACATCTCCTAGGGTTGGCCTGGAGGCCCCGCAGGTGTGGCAGCTCTTCAGCCGAAGCAACTGCCACAAAAACCGAAGATGAGGGCTTCCTCCGCTGGTTTCTGCTTCTCATTCCTGTGACTGCCTTTGGCCTGGGGACGTGGCAGGTAAAGGCTGACGTGGCTCTCTTGGCCCTGAGCCCTTGACCATGCTGCCGCTCACTTGGGCTTACGCTCTGTGCCCACAGGTCCAGCGTCGGAAGTGGAAGCTACAGCTGATCGCAGAGCTGGAGTCCAGAGTTATGGCCAAGCCCATCCCACTGCCCGCGGAGTGAGTTTGTGCGGCTGGGCTGGGCTTGCTCAAGGTCAGCAGCGGGGCCTGGCTGCGGCTTGCCTTCCTGACTCATCAGTGGTCCTGCTAGGCTTCTTGCTGACACCCAGCTGCTGCCTGACACACACGTGTAGAAAGGCCTCTGGGCTTCACCTGTTTCCAGGCCCGGTGCATTGAGGGCTTCTGCAGTGCTGACGGCCTTCCGTAGCAGGAGTTCTTAGGTGGTGGGAATGCAGACGTCTGTTGCGTCTGGACATGAGTGGTGTTATGAAAACGTACCTAGTGATTCTCCTGCCTTCTTTCCCTCCTTTAAAAGCACTCCCCAAGGACAGCTGTCATCATGACGCTTCCCATTCGAGGCAGCATACAGTGGGTCGTATTTGCCTTGCAGATGGTCGCTTTGGCCCCTGTGTTTTACTGAGTTCAGACAGGCGTCCACAGCTTTAAGCTTTTCTTGAAAACGAGGGCCTTTTGGCAGCATAGATCCTCGTTCCCACGTGGCTTCCAAGGACTCAGCCCCACTTAGAGGGCACAGCATGCAGCCCTGCATCCCCCACGGTGCTTGTGCATCACCTCCCGCTCCGGCCACGGTGGGCGTCGTGGTCTGCAGACCCTCAAGTGGGTCTCGGCTCCCCTTCTCCCACCCCATATAGCCCAATGGAACTGAAGAACCTGGAGTACAGGCCCGTGAAGGTCAGGGGGCACTTTGACCACTCCAAGGAGCTGTACATGATGCCGCGGACGATGGTGGACCCTGCCCGGGAGGCCCGGGAAGCTGGCCGGCTCTCATCAGCGGCCGAGAGCGGAGCCTACGTGGTCACTCCCTTCTACTGCACTGAGCTGGGGTGAGTGGCGCGTCAGGGGAGGGGTGCTGAGTGGCCTGGCATAGGTACTGGTTCCCACGTTCCTTCTCAGCCCCCAGCCCCGGGGAATCCAAGCTACCCAGACAGCTCAACTCCTTGGAGAGTTTGAAATGTCATCCTGGTTGTCATTAAGACAGCTAATTACTGAACTTCATCTGCGTTGTCAAGCTCCGAAGGGCAAGGAAAATTAAACTGGTCTCTTTGGAGAAAACCGTTTAGTGGCTGACACATTTAGTGATTATGGGGCAATGGGAGGGGCCAGCAGAGGAGCCCCAGCCTCGCATGGAGGGTTTTGGGTCAGGGGAGCCTTCCCAGGAGTGTTTGAGTAGGAAATGGTATGTACTCAGCACCACTCTCACAGCACCGCTTCACCCCCCACCCCCCGACCAAGATCCAAAACCAGAGCATCAGCCTAAGAAGGAAAACCCAGGGCCCCAGCCTTCACCTTCTGGTTTTAGGTGCAGGATGGGCCCCGGTGCTGCAGCTAGGACAGGACAGGGAACTGAAGGCAGGAGTTGAAGGGAGAGGCAGCGGGGAGACGTCCGTCGCTGGCTGTATGGCAGCAGGCGAAACAGCAGAGGTTGGCGGTGGGGAGGGCGTGACCCCCCCACCAGCTTGCTCTGCTTCAGTCTTTCCCTGGGGGCACCCAGTGACTGCTTGTTCGTCATCACTTGCATTCAGAACCTCTTCCCTGCCTGAAACAGCGTGTTCTTAATACTCTAGAATCACCATTCTGGTAAACAGAGGGTTTGTACCCAGGAGGAAGGTGAATCCGGACACACGGCAAAAAGGCCAGGTGAGGGGGCTAGACTGTCCTCTCTGGGAGGAGCCGCCCCAGCTCTGCAGAGACGGCATCTCTCACCTTCCCTCACAGGTTGAGGGAGAAGTCGATCTGGTGGGGATGGTGAGGCTCACAGAGACCAGGAAGCCTTTTGTCCCCGAGAATAACCCGGAGCGAAACCACTGGCATTACCGGGACCTGGAGGCCATGGCCAGGCTCACAGGCGCAGAGCCCATCTTCATCGACGCGGACTTCAGTATGTCATGACCAGCACACCCCAACACCTCCCTCCTCCCCTCCTGTCCTCCACACCCCAGCGTGTATCAGTGGCGGGAGTGTGCCCACCTTGGCTGAGTGCCCCACAGCCACCGTGAGGACACCTTCCATGTTCCTGCAGAGAGCACAGTCCCTGGAGGGCCCATCGGAGGGCAGACCAGAGTCACCCTGCGGAACGAGCACCTGCAGTACATCATCACCTGGTGAGCCGGGCCTGGCCTCGCCCACACTCCCCCCTACCCCACCAGCCCCTGGCAGCGTGCCCACCCCCCAGGCCTGATAGCGCGCTCTGCTCTTCAACCCTAGGTACGGACTCTGTGCGGCCACATCGTACCTCTGGTGCAGGAAGTTCCTAAGTCGGACTCCTGGTATGTGAGGAGATTAGCAGAAGTCAGCCTGTCCCTGAACAACTGAAGCCACTTAAAGAGATTTGGTTTTATGCTCATCACGTGCCCTTGTATTAATAAATCTCTACACCACACGAAGTGCCGTTCTTTCCACCCAAACTCCAATGTGCCACCTAGGACAGCCTTTTGAGAAACTGGAGACGCGCACACACAGGGCTTCCATGTGGCAGCGGTGAGCCCCTGCAACAGCCCACACAGCTGGCGTAGCCCCTGCTCGCCACACAGCTGCGCAGAAGTAAAAACAAAACCAGACACACAGCTGATGGTGTTGTCGCCACCCCCAAACTCACTCCAAAACGCCTGACACCAGCTGGACAAGAATCTTCTTTATTACTTTTATGTACAGAAAACTCAACAGTGCACACTCAGCCCAGCTTGGTGGCCAGCTCTTTGGCCTTCGCCTTTTCCAGCTTGGCGATGCGAGCCACTGACTTTGGCCCCAGGACATTGCCTCCCCAGTGACGACGGATCTGTGGGAGAAGAGGCAGTCAGCCTACTGTTCATTTTCTGAGGCTTTCAAACCACGCCAGTCATGCAGTTCTATTTCCCTGTTCCCAGCTGACTGGTATATACAACTGCTCAGAGCAAGAGCAGCCAGTCTCTGACTAAAGGCTTCACTCAAAGACAGTATCTGGAATGAACACGCTTCTTACCTCGTCGTATCTGTCATTGTAATTGGTCCTGATGGCCTCCACCAGCTTCGCCAGGGCACTCTTGTCCTCCCTGACAAAGCAGAGGGAAGTTCAGGTCACTGGCCTGTGAAGTTAGCCCCCTCCCTCAAAGCAGACAGGACGTCAGTTTAGACCCAACACAAGCCTCTTGCCTCAGATACAGCATGACCACACGACTTCTTCAGGTGAAGAAATTCATAACCATCATTGGCAAAGATTCAGAAAATGCTCTTTTTAAAGCCTGGTCTTTAAGGTAAGATCCTGACAAACCGTGGGAACCTGGAGTGGGGCAGGGCGGCCCCCAGTGACGGGAACACCGGCTCTGCTGCACTTACGAGTTGACCTGCGTGAAGGCCACGGCGGTGCACGTCTTCCTGTGGACCAGGCGCCCCAGCCGGGCCTTGCCCTTGATGATGCAGTAGGGGACCCCCATCTTGCGGCACAGGGCGGGCAGGAAGACCACGAGCTGGAAGACAGCGTTAGCGCTAGCGTCATCTGAAGCTAAAGCAGTAATGTAAAAAGGCTAGCGTGGTAGCAATTGCTCAGGGTTAAAAAGCTCATGTGTTTGCACTTCAAGGTTTAATTCAGTAAGAAATTCACATCATCGCAAAAGCCAGAACTGCACCCCTTGTCAGGACTTCTTTATATGAAAAGCTTACCATCCGTGTCATTCCACCAGAGCCTGTCAGGCCCAGCATCTAGCTTGGCGCTGTCTTCCTGGTACAGACAAGCACCCACCAATCTAAGCCCAGCAGTTGGCACAGGAGAAGCAGCCACACATACCTCGATGGGATCCACGTCGTGAGCGATCACCACCAGCTGCGCCTTCTTGTTCTCCACCAGGGTGGTGACAGTGTTGACCCCTAGAACACACAGTCAGTTTGCATGAGGGCGGGTGGGGCTGCTGTTCCCAAAAGCAGTTCCACTGCAGCCTGGCTGTGACTCAGGGTTAAAAAGCTCGGATTTTACTCTCCACAGTGATTCCAGGAGAAGAAATTCATGCATCATTGCCAACAGCCTGCCCCACAACTCACCCTCTTCAAGGAGAGGTCCACTCACCTGCTCGGAGGACAGGCGGCCTCTTGGTGGGGACATCACCTTTGCCGGCAGCCTTCTTCTCAGCTCGGGCCAGCAGCCTCTGCTTCTTCTCCTGCTTCGTCTCTGGTCTGTACTTGTGGGCTAGCTTAAGCAGCTGAGTAGCTGACAAAAAAAAGACCACCATTCAAATTTGAAGTTGCAATATTTGCCACTTAACATAACAAATGCTCTATCACCATCCTGAGTACAACCACAGTCCAACAGATCTCAGACCCAGTTCATTATCCCATCAGTATATCACGCTGTGGAACGAAACAAGGAAAACCAGCCTATTAAAAGTACCCACTGCCCCTTCAAAAGCCTGAGTTCTAGCAGGGCCAAAAAAGGGTGTCAACACGCCCAAGAAAGCCCTTCCCAACAGTGTTTTTAGGCCACAGAACCTCACCTGTCTGTCGGTCCAGGGCCTGGGTGAACTGGTTAATCGCAGGAGGCACTTTCAGCCGCTTATAGAGAATAGCCCTTTGCCGCTGCAGCCGGATGTAGCGGGGCCATTTGACAAAGCGGGTGAGGTCCCTCTTGGGTTGGATGTCCTGTCCTGTGAAGTAAAGAGTAACTAGGTGAGGCTCAAGCTCCTTGTCAAGTGCAGGTACAGAGACACACTCAAGGATGTAGGTGCATCAGCGATCTTGGTGGTTTAAAATGTCATCACCGTCTTCCAGGGAGCAGACTCTTGCATCACTTGCACACAAACACCAGAAAACACAGGGAAGACTACAGCGCCACCTCTTGCTCAACAAGGAACCGAGGCGCAGTCCGCCCCATCACCTCTGCTCTGGGAACGCCAGTTTCTGGATGGCCAGCACCCGGGCTCCACGGTGACACACGCTCGGGCTTACAGTGAGGCCACCGAAAAACGACCATCACTGTCCCCCACCCCCGGCTCAAAGCGAGAGATTAAGAGCCAAGCACAATTTAGTTAGAAAGTGGCAAAACGTGAGAATTCCAACCCAAGTAAGCCTCGACTCCAACCCCAGTGAAATCTAGAATAAGCCACGACCTTCTGTTCAACTACTGTTTTTCTCTATCGAGGATTAGGTGAAAACACAGCATCTCGCGTTTTTTACTCACCAATGCCAAAATTCTTGGGCCTCTTCTCGAACAGGGGGTTGACCACCTTCTTGGCCTCCTGCTTCTTCACCACGGCCGGGGCCGGGGCCACCTTCTTCCCCTTGGCCTTCTTTCCCTTCGGCTGGGCGAGAAGAAACACCAGCTTTCGCCGCCGCCTCTGCCGGTTTCTCTGAAGAGCGGCGGGCCCCAGGGGCCACAGCCCCCCGAAGACGAGTGCGGACGGCGGGCGACCCCGCCACCCCCGAGGGCAAGCCCGACCCCTCCGTGGGTCGGGCGCCGCGCGGGCCCGGAGGCCCCCCGGCTCGTACATCAGCGATCTTGGTGGTCAGGAACGTCCTCACCATCACTCAGATAGCAAATATTCTTTCACATCATCTGCACGAGGCCGGCGGGCCCGCGAACCCGCGGCGCCACCCCTTCCCCGCGACGGGGACAGCCTCTTCGGGGGCCGGCAGGCTCCAAACAGCAGAGGCGAGCGAAGACACCGCGCGGGCCAAGATCCCCTGAGCGGGCCTCCAAGAAATGGAGGGGACCCCCACCCCCGGGGCACCGGCGCGCTTCGGCCCCGTCCGTCCCCGAGCCCCGCACTGCGGCGCTGCCCGCCTCGGATCCTCATCCCCCCCCCCCGCCAGGCGAAGTCGGGGAGTCTTATCCAGCCCCAAGGCCGATGAACGAGGTCCTGCGGGGCGCCCCTCGCTCTGGGCGGTGGAGGGACCCCCGCGCAGTCGCGCTCCGAGGAGGATGGCAGCGGATAGAGCTCAGACGGCAGAGCCAGCACCACGAGCAGAAACCAAACTCACCATCTTGAAGGGCTGGCGTAGAGAGAAAGGACGGGGTATTGTGGGTAATTTGTAGGCGTCCTCGGAGATCGCGAGAACTGGCGCCGGCGCGGGATTTCGGATTTAAAGAGAAAGAACTCCCTTTCCCCGCTGCTCGGTCGCGGGCGGTGCCTAAAGCCGGAAGAGCCGTGGGAGGCCCGGGGAAGGGCCGCGGAGACTGACCCGCAGGGGCGCGCGCTTGTGCCCCTACTCCGCCCCCAGCGAGGTACGCCGCGGGCCCTAGCTCTGCGGGCCCGCTGAGGGAGCTGGGGCGTCGTGGCTCGGTCGGCGTCCTTCTGGTGGGGTTTACTCCCCCGCGAATTCGGTCGGGGGCCCTGGCCGGGCGGGAGCGCGCGCAGCCCGGAGGCACCTGGCGCGGGGCGGGAGGGCGGGCGGTCCCGGGGCGGAGGAGCCCCGACGCCTCGTGGGGCGGCCCTCCAGGGGCCACGGCGTGGAGACGGGGGCGGCAGAGTCGGGGTAGGACCCGAGCGGCTCCTCGGGCCCGCGCGGGCCGACGGGGACGTGCGTGAGCCTGGCCTCCGAGAGGGCTGCGCCGGCGCCGGCTGGGTAGTTGTCGGGGTCCTGCCGAGGGGGCGCGGACCAGAGGAGAGCCCGTAGCGCGTGTTTGGCGGAAAGGGCACCTCCGGAGAGCCTGCCCGAGGTCCTACCCAGGCTGGTGCCTGCAGCGAGGAGAGAGGCCGGAGCTGGCCTGCTCACACCCAGACTCGGTTCCAGGTGCCCCCCTCCCCGTCCTGCGCAGCCTGAGGCCCCGCCATGGCCCAGCAGAGAGCCCTGCCGCAGAGCAAGGAGACGCTGCTGCAGTCTTACAACAAGCGGCTTAAGGACGACGTCAAGTCCATCATGGACAACTTCACCGAGATCATCAAGACCGCCAAGGTGGGTGGGGGCCGCTGGTCTCCGGCTCCCTTTGAGACCAATACAGTGGTGAGCAGAGCTGAGTCGGGGCGTCCGCTTTCAACCTCCCAGCCAGGTGGTGGCCATAGTGCAGTGAGCCCATAGGCAGGGCCCTCGTGCCCATGGGGAGAACGTCTGGGAGGGCCTGGGATGGGGGGGCGGTGACCGCAGCAGACAGGTAAGTCATCCGGCTAATCACAGGCCCTGGGGAGGCATCTGTAGGGGACTGCAGTCAGTGCCAGGACCCAGCATCACTTACTGGCAGCAAGGGGTTGGATGACGTCCTGACTTCTCCGTGCCTCGGTGTCCCCTGCAGCATGGCAGCCTTGTATTGGTGGATGAGTTGTCCACGTAAAGTGGTCACTGTGGGGACTATCCTGAGTGCATGTGGTCGCAGAGAACAGCTGGGGAAAGCCCCTCATGTGGGCAGAGAGAGGGTCGGCGGCCGGTTCTGGGCAGGCAAGCCCGCTGACTGGAGTGGGCTGGAACTCCGCATGACTGTTCCAGTCCTGGAACTCGTTTGAGCCTTAATAGTGTCGGTTGGGTTCCCTGGTGGCTCAGAGGTTAAAGTGACTGCCTGCATTGTGGGAGACCTGGGTTTGATCCCTGGGTAGGAAGATCCCCTGGAGAAGGAAATGGCAACCCACTCCAGTATTCTTGCCTGGAGAATCCCATGGATGGAGGAGCCTGGTGGGCTACAGTCCCTGGGGTTGCAAAGAGTTAGACATGACTGAGTGACTTAACTGTCACTAACTTTCAGCGTCAGGCTGAGCTGTGAGGGCCCTCTGTGTGCCATCCCGTTTAAACGTCACAGGAATGCTACAGGGCAGGTCATTGCTCTCCAGTTCCTTTTCAGAGGAGGGAACAGGGACTCAGCTTTAGCATCCTGCCCCAAGTCAGGATATTCTGTGAATATCCAGCAGGGCTGGGATTGGGACCTGGGAAATCTGGGTCCCTACCATTTAGGGTGCCCTGACCCCTGCCCGCATCCTGGCCTGGTGGGTGGGTTGGGACAGTTAATAGCCTGGGCCTTGGACAGAACAGGTGGGGCAGGACTCCTGGCTCCTCCACTGACCGTCTGAGACATGTGGAGTGCGCTCAGGTCTGTCCCAGCTTCAGGTCTGCTCACCAGGGAAGATGGTTCAGGCTTCAGTGAGAGTTTCCTAAGACAATGGTCAGGTGCTTGACACAGTCCCTGGCACCCAGAAAGTGCTCAGTAAATGGTCACTTAAAAAAATACATCGTCCTTTTATTCATCCATTCAGCAGGTAGCTGACTGCCCAAGCTAAAAAGATGGGGGCAAGCCCTCCTTGCACCTGGCACAGCAGCCTTCGTACTTGGGCATCTTGGTCCTGTGAGGGTGCCCGTTAACCCTTAGAATGGGGCGGGGGGTGCTGGTGCACGCAGCCCGAGGTCTGGGGGCGGTGCCTCGTGCAGAGGGCACGACGGGCCACAGGGCCTGGCGAGTGGGGGTGCACTGCCGTCGCCACCGGGCACCTGTGGGCCAGGGCACCTGCCCACGCTGGACTTTCTCGTTTGCCCCGCAGATTGAGGACGAGACGCAGGTGTCAAGGGCCACTCAGGGCGAGCAGGACAACTACGAAATGCACGTGAGAGCCGCCAACATCGTGAGTCGCCAGGTGGAGGGGACAGTCTGGGCTCTAGAAGCCTGTGGTCCCTACTGGGGTTCCCGGGGGGCAGAGGAGCAAACCGCTTCTCAGGAGACTCCCTTCCAGGGGAGGGCTTTCCTCAGCAGCTGAGGGAGGGGCTGGCAGGTAGTGGGTATGGTCACGATGTCGAGTGCTGGGCAGGGGTTACAAAGAGGTCAGCCCTTCCTCTCTGAAGGTCCTCTCTAAGTGCAGGCTCTCTATAAACGAAGATTCCTTGTAAGTGGAGGTTCTGGAAATGCAGGAAGCAAACGGCCAGATGAAACAGGACAGGCGTCTTCATCCCTTTCCATGCCACAGGATAAGCAAAGCCGCCAAGCGTTTCCATGGGTCCACACCCACGTTGGAAATGCATACCACGGGGTCCTAAACGAGTGCCCCCCAACTGGCAGGTATGCTGGTCCTGAGGAAGAATAGGGCAGGTTAAACGGACGGCAGTTTTGTCTGGGGTTTGAGGTTTTCAGAAGCAGGACTCGTGATTGAATAAAGCGTGCAATTGGTCGTCACACCTGCAGGAGAGGCAGCCAGAGGCCCAACAGCACCTGCTTAGGCAGCAGTTCACGTGCCTGCGGTGGCTGCCAGGGACCCCGCTGCCCCCTCCTCGCCTTCTAGTCCCTCACTTCTGACGACGACCCTGTGTGAGTGCCGTGGCCCCACTTCGCAGAGGAGGCCACCGCTGCCATTGCCTACCCAACATCAGGCACGGGGAGGCAGGCAGTCCCTCACCACGCCCCCGATCCCCGCGGCCGCAGGTCCGAGCTGGCGAGTCCCTGATGAAGCTGGTGTCTGACCTGAAGCAGTTCCTCATCCTCAACGACTTCCCGTCGGTGAACGAGGCCATCGACCAGCGCAACCAGCAGCTGCGAGCCCTGCAAGAGGAGAGTGACCGGAAGCTCATCGCGCTGCGGGACGAGGTCTCCATCGACCTGTACGAGCTGGAGGAGGAGTATTACTCGTCCAGGTACAAATAGGGCTGCACCCCGTGCACGGCGGACCTGCGGACTGGGGCCCAGCCAGCAGGCATGCCAGGCCCCACCCGGCAGCCTTGTTTCCAAATCCTTCCTGGTCTCAGCAGCAGAACCCTTTGTCTGGGTTTCACAGCAGACGTCAGGGTCAGAGCGTCTGATCAACAGACAACTGATGCTGCCTACTGGGGCCCAGGCATCAGAATGAAAATGAGAACCTCGAAGGTTGGGTGGGCCAGGCCAGCGTTTCTGTCTGGGAGGCCAGCTCTCCGAAATAACTGTCTAATCCAGATCTAAATAGCCCAGCCACATGGGGCCAGTGCTCTTGGCTACCCAGCCCCCATCCAGGACCCCGGTGCTTGCCCAGGGTTGTGATTGCCATGGGTGTCACTGAATACCCACTCTGTATGTGTGTGTCGGGGTGGGGGTTCCTGGGAAGGAGGAGGAGAAAATCCAAACGGAGCGTGGCCCTGAACACCAGGCCTGGGCACTTATACCACTGAGTTCTCATTCAGTTCAGCGTCATTCAGACCACAGCCCTCCTGCACGCTGGGCCCATTACAGCAGTGGGCAAGGCCTGTGACACCAGCTCTCGTGGCCTGCTTAGAATCCTGAAACCCAAGGCAGTTTGAGCTGGAGGGGCCCCAGGAAATCAGAATCCAGGTGTAATTTACTCACGGGGAAGCTGAGGCTGGAGAGGCCTCGCACATCCGTCCTTGTTAGCTTGGAAAAATCAAGACTCGGTCCAGCAGACACCAGGTTGGCACCCCCTCGCCCTCGCTGGACAAATGTGTCTTCCTGTCATGGATTTTCATTACCCCTTTCTGTCCGGTGGTGGCCAGGCCGGAGCCACAGATGCCCAGAGCCAGCGTCTGTGGTCTGAGGCTGGGCTTCTCTGTGTGCGTCCCAGGGCCGCCCCTCACGGTCACTCACACCCTTACCTTCGTGGGAAAGGCCAAACATCACTGCTCAGTTGGAGTGGTTTAAACTCTTCCAGAGGGTTCTGGGGCCATCTCTCATCTCTGATGTGTACTGGCTCAGCAGACACCTAGCAAATGCTTCCTACATACCAGCCTTCAGGGAGGGGTCCAGAGTGGTCCCTGGGGAGGTTTCAGACCCTGCTGGGTACGTTGCTCCTTATGTCCTTGTTTGCCCCCCTGTGGCCCCCATGGGCCAGGACCATGGACTGAATGTCTGCAGGAGAGCAGCTTAGGCCTGCCTTTTGAGGCTGAGGGCAGTGGGGGCTGCAGGGGAACGCCTGAGAGCCAGGCTCCTCCTGTCCTGGCTCTGGGCCATCAGTCTGGCCTAGAGGGGTTTCTAGTCCAGCCTGGGGTCTTCGAGATGCTGAGGCCCTCCGTCTGTAAATGCCTGTGGCGGCCGGGGCTCAGCTGAGTCAGGGCCAGCCGGCTGTGGGCCCCTCCCTGCTCGTCCCCTACACAGGCGGCATGTCCCGCTGCACCCCCCCCCCCCCAAGCCACCAGCGCTCAGCTCGTTCTCCACGTGCATCCCTGCTACCCACACGCTCGCTCCCCCGCTTTCTGCTCACAATTTGCTCTTTCTCTCCCTCTCGCCTTCCACTCTCCTCGAAACTCTGCTCTGTGTCCAGGATGGTTCTGAGGCTGGATGCTGGGGGCGGGAGCAAAGGAGGGCGCGTGAGGCAGGATTTGGAAGGAAGCCAGTGAGACGTGTGGGGACGGGGCAGGCCCCACTAGCCCCCTCGATGCCCTCCGCGAGCCATGCTCTGTCCACGTGCATCCTTGCTGAGAGGCCAGCCATGCTATCCCCGTATTAGATGAGAGCTGGTGCTTTCAGTGTGGCGTGGCCGCAGATCGTCCCCGTGTTAGAGACAGGAGCCTGAGTTCAAGGCGCTGGCGTCCTATTTTGAGGTCACAGAGCTGGTGGAGGGCTGCAGGACAGAACGCCAGGGCCTCTGCTCCTAACCACCACCCCATTCAGGCTGAGTCCCAGACCCAGAGAGGAGACAGCGTCTCTGTCCCCAGAGGCCTTGAGAAGCGCAGGGACTGTGGAGACCACTTCTACATGCTGGTTCCTGCAACTGGAGAATGGAGCGTGTGGTCAGGCTGGCAGCTCCCTGCTAGAGGAAGGCAGCTAGAGCTGGGACAGGAAGGGGTGGCAGGAGGGACACAAATGGGTCAGTAGAAGGGACCTGCTGAGGTCACACAGCCTGCCAGTGGCTGGTCCCAAATGGGTCCCTGTGGAGCCCCTGGAGGGCCCGGAAACAGGAGCAGTGCCCATGCCTCCCCCTCAGCCAAGCCTACTTGGTGGAGGGGCCCGCACACGGGGGAGGAGGGAGATGCAGGTCTGCGGTGTGGTCTGTGTTTCCTTAACTGCTTCTATCTTGCTTTTCTTCCCTGGCTTCATCTCTGCCTGCTCCTGTCTCTCCCTGGGTTTCTGGTGGTGGAAAAGCTCAAGTCTATGCGAAGCTAACGATCTGCCTCTGTGCGAAGCTTACTGGAGGCTGGACCAGGACACAGACTCCGCTGACTTCCTCTCAGCCCCTCTGCTCGCGTCCCCAGAGCCCAGTGCTGGCGGCCCCCTGCAGGCTGCAGCCCCCGCCCACTCCCACACTGGTGGCCCCGGGCCCACGGAGCACACCTGAGCCTCCCAGAGCTCTGCCACCCTCCCCACTCCAGGGCCCCTAGGATCTTGGGAACGAGATCCAGTCCTCACCCCAGCCTCCACTCCCTTCAGCCTGGTTCCCGCTTGGGGAGCCACTGTGGCTTCTTGGGAACCTTGTCAGCCCAGGGACAGCCCACCTAGGGGTGCTGGGGGGAAGGAGTGCCCCCTACCATTCTAGGGTGGCCCATCCTTCCTATTTGCTACTTTCTGGGCTGGCCAGAAGGGAGTTTCCAGGAGAATTTGTCCCGTTGAGGACCTAGCAGCAGGGCAGGAGGATGCCCAGTGTTGGGAAACCTGACCTGTGCATACTGTTTACCATAGGGGAAGCGGGGAGGTGCTCAGAGTGGACAGTACTAGCCAAGGCCTGGTCTCCGTGCACAGCTCTGCCCACTACCTCACCCTGAGGCTCCTCTGCTAGCTGACTGCCCCTGCAGGGCTGTGGGGAAAGGAGGCTGCCCACTCTCAGGCAGGGTCCTTCCTAATGCTGCTGCTGCATACACTTGGTTATTTTTGTAATAAAAGACTGTTGAATAAAACCACCTCTGCCCTTTTGCATCGGTTGGTTCCTTTTCTTGCTTTTGGACCACTCGGTCTCCCAGTGGCTGTCGGGAAAGAGCCCTGGGCTCTGCCTAGTCAACCTGGGCCCTCGGGTCAGCTTTCTGGCCCCGGGGGGCTCTATCAGCATGGGGTTCATGGCTGCATCTCCACTGCCTGGAAAGAGCCGGCCAGGGCCTACAAGGGCCTTGATGGAAGTACTTCGTGAATGTGTGAGAAACTACCGTATCATGCGGCCCGGGCGCCTGAACCTCCGGCTGCCCCCAAGTCGGGGCTGTGGTTACCGGCATCTCAGGGAGGGAGGAGCTCCGTGGTCTCCGAGCCGGGGAGTGCAGTGAGAGGGGCAGGACTCAACCCAGGTGGAACACGAGGCCGCGTGCCCGGAGCCAGGCTCACTGAGGGGGGCGGGGGCTGTTGCCCCAGAAGAGCCGGGACGTCAACCCTGCGCCCTGTCTCCTTCCCAGAGGGAGGTCAGCGTCCACTGTACGGAGGCAATGGCAGCCCGCGACCCGACACCTGCGATACTCGGAGTTTATCACCAGGCACCGAGGAGCCACACGCTCTGCAGGGACACCGCCGCGTGTTTTCTTCATCTTTTTTACTTTTCTCGCATCCCCGGGGCTTGGAACCTGCCTGGCGCGCAAGTCCTTTCCGGGCGACCGCGGTCTTGCCAGCTTCCCCTTGGGGGCCGAGCTCCAAACAGGCCTCAACTACTACAGGTCTATTCCAGTCACCCCGTAGGTTCCCGGGCGCCCGGGGCATACGGGGAGCCGCCTCTGCCCCACAATGCTTTGCGTTTCCCGCCCCAAAGACTTCTTCCGGCGGCATCGAGGCCCGGTTAATCGATCGCCGTGCGCTGGCGGCTCGGCGCTCGGCCAGCCGCGCCTGCGCACGTGGTGATTTCCGGCGAGCGCCGCTGGGCGGGTGAGGGTCTTGTCTGGTGTGAGGGGCCTGTGGGCCCCGCGGCGGCCCGGAGCGCTGCACCCCGGCCCTCCTCGCTCCGAGCAGGACGGCGAGCGAGCCCCGGCCATGACTTCTCTGTTGGCGAAGGACGCTTACCTGCAGGGCCTGGCCAAGAAGATCTGCTCCCAGCCCAGCACCGAGCCGCAGAAGCGCAAATCGGGTAAAAGCGCAGCCCGGGGGGCCGGGGCGGAGAGGGCTTCGGAAAGGGTACCCCGCCCACCCCCGCGGCGCTCGCGTCCCCGCTGCGCTGCACCGCCCCTGAGCCGTCTTCAGGCGGAGTAGAGCCGCAGCCGCGTGAAGCAGGCCTGCGAAGTACCAGAGGGAGGTACCGTGAGAGACGCTCAGGGCCGCGCCACTGCCCTGGCCCGTCGGGGGCCCCCGTCTCGGGGTCCGAGGGGGCTCAGCCGTGCGCCCCACCAGGCAGGAAGCTCGGCTGGGGTTTCGAGGAGGTGACTCTGTGGAACAGGCTCGGCCAGCTCTCCACATTGAGTGGAAAGACTGGTGTGAGCGTTGATGAGAAAAAGGACTTAGCCCTTTATTGTGGGTAGTGTGGGGAGAAGGGAGGAAGAAGATGGTTCCTGCCAAAGGCAGTGTACGTGGCAGGGGTGACAGGCCCCCCTCATAGACACAGATAGGCGAAGCAGACAGAACTGCCTTGTGGGGAGCCGGGGCTTGTAAGTCCTGCCCAGCCTTGGAGGAGAGGGAGAGCGGCAGGGACGGGCGTGGACCTACCAGAGGAGAAACGGACTTTCGTTATACCCGGGAAGCCTGTTCACTCTAGGGGTTAAGGGAATTTCTCATCACTCAGTGAAAAGTTAGATCTTTCTGGTTCCTTTCCTGTGTACTTCTCCCGGAACCAATTGGCTCCCTACTTGGTGCACTCATTTCTCATTTTGCTTTTAAAATGTAAACATTTCCTCCACTTTTTTCTTTTCCACATCACTTATGGGATCTTAATTCCCCAACACACGTTGAACTCAGCCCTTGGCAGTGAGAGTGTGGAGTCCTAACCACTGATTCAGTTCTGTTCAGTCGCTCAGTCGTGTCTGAGTCTTTTCCACCCCCATGGACTGCAGCACCCCAGGCTTCTCTGTCCATCACCATCTCCCAGAGTTTGCTCAAACTCATGTCCATCGCGTCCATGGTGCCATCCGGCCATCCTACCATCTGTCAGCCCTCCCACCCCATCCTGACTCCTTCTTCTCCTGCCTTCACTCTTTCCCAGAACCAGGATCTCCAGTGAATATTCGGGGTTGATTTCCTTTAGGATTCACTGGTTTGATCTCCTTGCAGTCCAAGGGACATCAACTCCCAGAGCTTGCTCAAACTTCTGTCCATAGAATTGGTGATACCATTCAAGCATCTCATCCTCTGTCGTCCCCGTCTCCTCCTGCCTTCAGCCTTTCCCAGCATCAGGGTCTTTTCCAGTGAGTCAGCTCTTCGCATCAGGTGGCCAAAGTATTGGAGCTTCAGCATGAGTCCTTCCGATGAGTATTCAGGACTGATTTCCTATAGGATTGACTGATTTGACCTCCTTGCAGTCCAAGGGATTCTCAGGAGTCTTCTCCAACACCACAGTTCAAAAGCATCAATTCTTTGGTGCTCAGCTTTCTTTACGGTCCAACTCTCACATCCACACATGACTACTGGAAAAACCATAGCTTTTGCTATATGGACCTTTGTTGGCAAAGTGATGTCTCTGCTTTTGAATATGCTGTCTAGGTTGATCATAGCTTTTCTTCCAAGAAGTAAGCGTCTTTTAGTTTCATGGCTGCAGGTGTTTTGGAGCCCAGGAAATAAAGTCTGTCACTGTTTGCACTGTTTCCCCATCTGTTTGCCATGAAGTGATGGGACTGGAGCCGTGGTCTTCATTTTTTGAATGTTGAGTTTTAAGCCAGTTTTTTCACTCTCCTCTTTTACTTTCATCAAGAAGCTCTTTAGTTCCTCTTCACTTTCTGCCATAAGGGTGGTATCATCTGCATATCTGAGGTTATTGATATTTCTCCCGGCAGTCTTGATTCCAGCGTGTGCTTCATCCAGTCCAGCATTTTGCATGATGTACTCTGCATATAAGTTAAATAAGCAGAGTGACAATATACAGCTTTGACGTATCCCAACTTTGAAC
Source organism: Ovis aries (assembly GCF_016772045.2). Lineage (NCBI taxonomy): Eukaryota > Metazoa > Chordata > Mammalia > Artiodactyla > Bovidae > Ovis > Ovis aries. The sequence continues at coordinate 2,704,481 of NC_056056.1, forward strand.
CAGTTCATTTTTCCATGTCCGGTTCTAACTGTTGCTTCTTGACCTGCACACAGATTTCTCAGGAGGCAGGTAAGGTGGTCTGGTATTCCCATCTCTTTAAAAATTTTCCACAGTTTGTTATGATCCACACAGTCAAAGATTTCAGTGTAGTCAATGAAGCAGATGTGATCCAGTGGATGTTGGCAATTTGATCTCTAGTTCCTCTGCCTTTTCTACATCCAGCTTGAACATCTGAAACTTGTCAGTTTATGTATTGTTGAAGCCTGGCTTGGAGAATTTTGAGCATCACTTTGCTAGCCTGTGAGATGAGTGCAATTGTGTGGTAGTTTGAGCATTCTTTGGCATTGCCTTTCTTTGGGATTGGAATGAAAACTGACCTTTTCCAGTCCTGTGGCCACTGCTGAGTTTTCCAAATTTACTGGCATATTGAGTGCGACACTTTCACAGCATCATCTTTTAGGATTTGAAGTAGCTCAGCTGGAATTCCATCACCTCCACTAGCTTTGTTTGTAGTGATGCTTTCTAAGGCCCACTTGACTACTCCAGGATGTCTGGCTCTAGGTGAGTACACCTTCGTGGTTATCTGGATCATGAAGATCTTTTTGTACAGTTCTTCTGTGTATCCTTGCCACCTCTTTTTAATATATTCTGCTTCTGTTAGGTCCTTTATTATGCCCATCTTTGCATGAAATGTTTCCATGGTGTGTCTTAATTTTCTTGAAGAGATCTCTAGTCTTTCCCATTCTATTGTTTTCCTGTATTTCTTCGCATTGATCACTTAGGAAGGCTATCTTTGCTGTTCTTTGGAACTCTGCGTTCAAGTGGGTATATCTTTCCTTTTCTCCTTTGCATTTTGCTTCTCTTCTTCTCTCAACTATTTGTAAGGCCTCCTCAGACAACCATTTTGCCTGGACTGTCGGAGAATTCCCTTTCCACCTGTTAGCGTGAAAGCGTGTTCGCGTGTCTTCAGTCGCCAGTTGTGTCCCGCTCGTTGCGGACCCCGTGTACTAGAGCGCGCCAGGCCCCCCTGCCCATGGACTTCTCCAGGCGAGAGTACTGGAGCAGGTTGCCGTTTCCTCCTCCAGCGCATCTTGCTGACACAGGAATCGAACCCACATCTCTTTAGCAAGTGGATTCTTTACTAGCTCCACCTGGGAAGCCCAAAACAATATACCCCGTTTGGGGCTATATAATTTGTTGTGGGACGTGCCATCATTGTCCCTGTGGATGGATATTTAGGTTTTCCTAGTTTTTCACTCAAAAAAAGGATGCTATGATGAATATCTTTGAGGCCAGATTTATCTGCACACTGGGAATGAATTTCACAAGTAGACCGCTGGGTCAGCGTGTTACACTCTTCAGGGATTGATGAGTGTGACCAGTCTGCTTTCCAGGAGGTGTGTGGTTCTGAGCTCACATGAAGGGCCCCACAACTCCCATCTCAACTGGCTTCTGGCATCCTTCTGGAATCAAAACCTTTGCAGGACCTTCTTACCTACTGACTGGGTCACAGGGATTGAAGTGGTAGCCCTTTCTTGTTTCTTGTTTCAGCTGGCAAAACTCAAGTCTCAGATGCTGCTGCACCCCCCAGGAAGAAGAGGAGGAAAGCACAGAAGAAACCCCGGGAGCGGGAGGAGAAGACTGCAAAGCCCAGGGCCCAGGCCTCTGCGAAGTCTGAGGCCAGGAAGCCAGAGGCGGCTGAGGAGGAGGAGGGAGCCGCCAGCTCCACCAGGGCCCCGGCGGGTGAGGGGGCCGGGCAGGCAGGCAGGGCCCCCGCGGGTGAGGGGGCTGGGCAGGCAGGCAGGGCCCCCTGGGATCTGGGATAGGTGTGTATGTGGCCCTCTCCGGTCATAACAGCACGATCAGGTACACTGGGATGGTGTGAGGCTTTGCAGAGGACAGATCGCAGGGTCTCTGGGTGGATGGGAAGCTCAGGAAGGGCACAGACGTCCCAGGTCATATAGTAACCGGGACGGGGAGGGTCATGGCCGTGTCCTCTGAGATCCTGAGAGGCCTGGCACGCCGAGCTTCACTGCCCTCAAGTCTCTGAAGTGATGTCGTGAGAGCTGCCTCTGGGTGTGGGTGGGTGCCGCACAAGTTGGAAGAATCCAGAGATGGGTTTGGCCCGTGTTGCACAAGCAAGCCCTACCCCGCAGGCCAATCCAGCTTGAAGAGGTGAAGAGTTCACTAGAACTGCTCTGCAGGTCCACCAGTGGCCACTGGACAGGAGTGGGGGTGGGGGGCGCACACGGAGGCTCAGGCTTTGAATCCGGCACCGGGGGGGTGGGGGTGGCACAGAAAGGTCGGGAGGGGTTCTCCTTCTGGATTTCTGATCCTTCTTTGCAGGTGGCCTGGCCGCAGAGTCTGACTCTTTATTTGCCTTGGATGTTCTGCGACAGCGCCTGCATGAGAAGATTCAGGAGGCGCGGGGCCAGGTAGGTGTGGGGTGGGGGGCGGGCAGGGGTCTCGGGAGCTGCAGGGCTTTCCCCACCCCACCTGGAGGAGGAGACACCCCGGTGCTCTCGGAGGTCGGCTCCCTGCTCTGCCGGCCGTCACAGGCCTGGCAGGAGGGTCTTGGCACCTCTGTTCTGCAGGAGGTCGGGTGCCGTTCGTGTCATCTGAGGGGCACTGCAGGCTAAGCCCCCACGTTGAGCTGCTGGCTCTTCTCTGCTGCGGCCTTTGAGAGGCTCGGGCTCCTCTCAGCAGCACTTCCTGGGCGATCGTTCTTCTGATTGTCCTGACGGCCCTGAGGTGAGCCAGGGCCTGAGATGAGGTGACCTGCCCGAGGGGACCGCCTCGGGACCGACGCTCCAGGACGTGAACCAGCCTCAGTGCGGAGTGCTGAGTGGGGTCGCCTCCCCTCCTTTCCCTGGGGACCTCCCCAGGCCTCTGCCGTGGGGGACAGGCCCGAGGGCCCTGCCTTCCTGCGGTGGTCCAGAGCACTCTTGTCTGCCGGGCGGGGCTCAGAGTAGCGCCGGGGTCTGCACAGGCAACACTGCCTTGTCCTGACCGAACCTCCCGATTTGGTGGTGGCGGTGCCCCAAGCCCCCTGCCCTTACCCCGTCTGACTGGATGGAGGATGAGGTGCCCCTTGTTGGGTCATCGGATGGACTTAGTGGCCCCTTTTGGGAGGTGCCCTGGCATGTGGTCTGCGCCTGGAATCTGGAAGCTGTGGTTCTCACAGGGTCCCCTCCTCCTTGTCTCGGGCGCACTCTGGGGCCAGGTCATCTCGGGGAGGAACGCCGCACCCCGCTGGCCCTTGTCCTGACCTGACTGCACGTGCTAAGCTGGGGGCCCTGTTATAAGAACCTTATGAGTGAGCGCGGGATCACCCCACAGGGCAGCGCCAAAGAGCTGTCCGCCGCTGTTTTGGAGAAAAGACGCCGGAGGAAGCAGGAGCGCGACCGGAAAAAGAGGAAACGGAAGGAGCTGAGAGCAAAGGAGAAGTCAGCCAAGGCACTGGAGGGGGCGGAGGCCACCGAGCCGGACCCGCCGGTGCCCGGGGAGGAGACGCAGGCCCAGCCGGGGCTGCTCTTCAACAAGGTGAGCGCCGTGCCGCTGGGCTGTGTGCGCGCCCTGTGCTGCCGTCAGGTGGGCAGAAGTGGGCCCCTGGGCGGGCGGGGAGCGGCCCTCAGCTCGCGTCGCCCTCTCCCCCGAGGTGGAGGTGACTGAGGAGGAGCCAGCCAGCAAGGCCCAGCGCCGGAAGGAGAAGAGGCAGAAGCTGAAGGGGAACCTGACACCGCTGACGGGCAAGAACTACCGGCAGCTGCTGGAGCGCCTGCAGGCGCGTCAGGCCCGGCTGGAGGAGCTGCGGGACCGGGACGCGGGGCAGGCCCAGGAGCTCGAGGCCAAGATGCGCTGGACCAACCTGCTGTACAAGGCCGAGGGCGTGCGGATCCGCGACGACGAACGCCGGCTGCAGGAGGCCCTGAAGCGCAAGGAGAAGAGGCGCGCGCAGCGCCAGCGCGCCTGGGAGAAGCGCACGGCGCACGTGGTGGGCAAGATGCAGCAGCGGCAGGACCGGCGGCGGCAGAACCTGCGCAAGAAGAAGGCGGCCAAGGCCGAGCGCCGCCTGGAGAAGGCTCGCAAGAAGGGCCGCATCCTGCCCCAAGACCTGGAGCGCGCCGGCCTGGCCTGAGGCCCCGGCTGCCCGACCCCCGTCCCGAGCGGTGCAGGCTCCGGTGGAAAGTGGACTCTGCCTCGTGCCCCTCACCGGTTTGTCTGAGGCTCAGGCACCCCCGTGCAGAAGAGCCTTCACATCCGGGGAAGGGGCTGACCCAGACCCAGCTCCAGCCTCCTCTTATTAGACCAGAGGCTCCCTGCAGCTTGTGGGGTGGTGGACCAGGGGGCTGTGAGGAGGGAGCGGGCTCCTAGGGAGGGCTTTGCTGGCCGCCTCTTCCTCTCATTGTCACAGCAGCAGGAAGGGAATGGCCTTCGTGACTACGGTGTTAGCCCCAGGCGCGCTTGGGAAGGGTGAAACCAGCTCCTGCAGCAGAGCTGGAGTGGAGCTGATGGGCTTGGCGGCGGAGCAGGCAGGGTGTCCTCAGGCACCTGTAATTGAGTTACACCAAGTTGATGGGAAAAGTGGGTAAAGAGTAGAATTTAAGGTGAAGATGGTTATTAAAAATTCTAACTACTAAAAGATAGTGTTGTTGGAGTAGGAGGGAAGAGAAAATGGAGCTGGCTGGATAGTATCAGTCTAGGGGGAGGCGGGAGAGAAGGGGTAAAACCTGGAGAACTACGTGGGGTGGGTGGAGGGTCCGCAGTGACAGGTGAGTGCAAGCCCACAGGCAGGCAGTGAGAGCGGAGATGGGCGGTACGGTATGTGGATTGTAGATCAGGAAGACTGTTCCTAAAATTCTTTAGATTAAATTCCAGTTAAGAAACATGGTAACCAAAACGATGTGTTACTAGAATTTAAAAGGTATTGCTAGAGAGAAAAGAAGTCACTGAATGATAAAAAGGGTTCAGATTGCCTGAAGGTGAAACAGCCTTGCACCAGAAACAGCTGCAGATCTGTCTATCAGAAGCTGGCACACCTGCAAGAAGTCAGTTCACAAACCCAAGTGGGAGACGTTTAATATCCACTGTAGGGACTGGTGATCAAGTAGACAAATCAGATGGATCCGGAAGATTGGGATGAGAGCATTCATAAGCTTGATCTAATGGACACACAGAGACCCATGTATCTGGAAACAGTGTGTCCTAGCATTTCCCTAGTGGTCCAGTGGTTTAGTTCAGTTCAGTCGCTCAGTCACATCCAACTCTTTGCGACCCCTTGGACTACAGCACACCAGGCTTTCCTGTCCATCACCAACTCCTGGAGCTTGCTCAAACTCAGGTCCATCAATTTGATGATGGACTCTGTTCCAATGCAGGGGTACGGGTTCAATCCCTGGTTGGGAAACTAAGATCCCGGATGCTGCGGGGGTGGGGGGGGAATTTTTTAAGGAAAAAGAAAAAAACCTCAAGCATACGTGAAACTGGTGAAAACTGACCATCACCTAATCCACAAAGCAAGTCATATTTCAAAGCTTCAGCATCATACAAAGTGTGTTACTGGGCCATAAAACAGTTTTAAAATTTCAGAGGTAACTGTTAAAATTACACGTTTGGAAATTTAAAAACACACTTCTAAATTACCTGTCAAAGAATCTTCATAGATGTGAGAGACTGTTTAGGATTGGAAAATAATGGAAGTGGTGTGCATTAAAATTTGTGGGCCACAGCTGAGGCAGTGTTAAAAGCCCTTTATAGCCGCAAAGCTATGCGTACATGTATCCTTGGTTATAAACGTTAGGAAGTGAGTCCATCATGGAGCACAGTTTTCTGCTTGACCTAGAGCCTCGTTCCTGGTTTCTGTTGACCCACTCTGCCCCTGGCAGTTGCTCCCAAATTAATGCCCACGCGTTGCAGTTAGTGTGGGCGTCACAGGAGGGTCTCCCGGGGCCTGGTGGGCACGTGTCATCGGGTATCCGCTCCTTCCCCTGAGGCCTGGAAGGCCAGGAAGCGTGCCTCCGGCCTGGGGTGCTGCTGTGGCCTTGGTTTCACGTGGCTGGGGAGCGAAGCGAGCAAACGGTGCGTTTTGGTGGCGGGTGGCACGAAGCAGCCCTGGCCAGCAGGAGTCAGAGGGACGGGAGGGTGAGGACACAGGGAGCACTTACCTGGCGGAGACTGTCCGCGGCCAGGCGTAACATGGACGCACTGCGGGCCGCCCGCACCCCTGGCTGACCCGGGCTGGGAGCTAATGGTGCACAGGAGCAAGGATGCGCCGCACTGCGTTCAGGGCAACAGAAGCGTCTCACTCGCAGCAAAGAACGTTACTGGTGAGTCTAGGGCACTGGATGCCAACTTCTCATTACTGGTGAGTCTAGGGCGCTGGATGCCAACCTCTTGGGTGCCGTGTGCCTCGAGTGCAGGTGAAATGCAGAATGGAGAGAGAACGTCCAACAGGCCTCATACCTCGTATTTTCAGGACCAGATGACGAGAGTCTCCAGGTCGGAAGGGCCCCCCTCCTGGTCTATCCAGTGAGTTGGATAAAGATAGCCCCAACCAGGACATGTTCATGGACTATGGTTCACCAGGAACCAAGGTTCCAACAGTCCTGCAAAGACAGGGTAGTCTTAGTCCACTGGCCCCCTTTGGGTGAAGCTGGGAAGAAGGCTCCAGCCAGCCTTTCCTTCTGCTTGGGGGCTCCAGGACTTGAGTGAACTCATGATTAGAAATTCAGTGAGGGGCTGTAAGCAATTGAGTAAGTAAGTGAAGCAAGTGAAGCTTCTGTTCAGCAGAGCTGCCGCCCAGGTGCAAAGGCAGAGAGCTGTCTCCAGACCCCGATGGGCTGGCTCACTGGGTCACTGCACTGTGCCCCAGCTTGGCAAACCGTTGAGGAACCTCACACAACCATGCCACAGCGTGTTCCCTGCTGCCCTCAGGCCCCCAGTCTGCACTGGCCTGGGAGCTTGGTTCCGCCCCTGTGTCTCCCACGGCATTCCGTCCAGCCTTCAAAGAGCCACTGTGGTGCCTCTGGTGCTTTTCCCAGGACCTTGGGAGAGGCTGAGTCTTATGTAGGCTCCCCAGTCTGAGGTGGATGAGCAGGTAACACCGCTAAGACCCTCCAACAAGCCTGCCCCTCTACTGAGAGTGCTTAGCTCTTGTAAGTTATTCCTAGGGGTTTCTGTAAAGTTCACTTAACCTTAGTGTGGGCCACTGTGGGTTCCAGGTTTTGGCTGAGCAGCAAAGGAAGTAATGGGAACTTTTCCAGTTCCGTAGCCAGCCCACTAGATCTTGCTTCTGGAAGGAACCATATCTGAAACTGCCGACTCCTTTCCTGGCCGAGCGCTTCTAGAATTAGTTTCCACATAGTTCCCTGATTTCTTTTTTCCCAAACTTTTTTTCCTTTTTTTTTTTTTTTTTTTTAGGGAGCTCTTCTCCCCCCGCCTTTTTTTTATGGAGAAGGGGATGGCACCCCACTCCAGTACTTTTGCCTGGAAAATCCCATGGATGGAGGAGCCTGGTAGGCTGCAGTCCATGGGGTTGCGGTGAGTCAGACGCGACCGAGCGACTTCGCTTTCACTTTCTCCCTTTTAAAAAAACAATTTCATCTTTGGCTGTGCTGGGTCTTCACTGCTCAGGCTTTTCTCTAGCTGTGGTGAGTGGGGGCTCCTCTCTATAAATAAATGGGCGTTATTCCAGTGGCCTCTCGCGGACCACAGGGTCAGTAGTTGGGAGATACTGACTTAGTTGCTCTTTGCCATGTGGGATCCTCCCGGATCAGGGATCGAACCCGTATCATCTGCATTAGTAGGCAAATTCTGTACCTCTGAGCCACAGGGAAGCCCCTCAGACTCTTCTGACTGACTTTGTAATTGGCCACATGGGTCCTGCTGAGACCTCACTCATATGTATCAGTCTAGAGACAAGGTGAGATGGGGGTGAAATGGAGGAGACAGGTTTCACCTTGGAAATAACGCCTCAAATGAGAGTTTTTAGATATGGCAGGGATTGATTTCTCAAGGTGGTCCTCGGTAGGTTGGATATTCAGGGTGCCTGAGGTCCCCAAGATTGTCCAAATACCCACATTTCAATTCCCGGGACTGATGAGTGCTCCAGCTTTCTCGTGAGAGATCTGGTAAGGCTGTGAATTCACCTGTTGGTAGGATTTGCTGGTGAACTAGCTGAAACTTTGGTTTCCTGTTAACTCAGTCTTGGCAGTTGCAGACTCAGAGATTCTTCTACAAAGTAAGAGAAAGTTCCTGATTCGCAGCCCTTGTCTTAACCTAAACCTTTAGGACTTTGAGCCCATCATTGCCTGTTGACTACCAGCACTGTTAAAGGAGACCTCCCCACCCCCAGCCGCCCTGCGAAGTCCTTGAGTCTCTCAAGTCTTACTGTTTTTAAGGTGGTGTCAGCTAGTCTCAAAGTCTGGCCTTCAAAAAATATTTGTCTCTGGTGTCGACATCTCCAGATAAGTGGTTTTGTAGCTGTGTGCCAGTATATCCAGGGCCCCCCCGCCCCCGCCCTTGGTACTGTCTAGATCACTGCCCTCTGCTAAAATCATGGGCTTCCCAGGGGGCATTAGTAAGGAACCCACGTGCCAATGCAGAAGACGCAAGAAACGTGGGCTCAGTCCCTGGGTCGGGAAGGTCCCCTTGAGGAGGGCATGGCAGCCCACTCCAGCATTCTTGCCTGGAGACTCCCACGGACAGAGGAGCCTGGCGAGCTACAGCCCATAGGGTTGCCAAGTGTCAGTACGACAGAAGCGCCTTAGCATACACTAAAGTCCAGCCAGATAACAAGCCCCAGACTTGCACCAGTTCATTCATGACAGGTCACGTTATGGTGCATTCACAAAAGTGCTGCTTGACAGAAGCAGGGGTTTAAAGCCATATGTTTTAGCAACTAGGAACAGAGGAAAGTGCCCTCAACTGCATAAAACTTCACCAAAAGTGTGAAAGTCCCATCATACTTAATGCCATCATCAGAGTTTTCTTGCTAAGATCAAGAACAAGGCAAGAATGTCCCTTCTGTGGCTGCGTTTCAGCTTCACACTGGAAGTCCTGGCACACGCAATAAGACAAGAAAAATGAAACACGTAGACGGGGAAGGAAGGAGTCGAACTGTCTGCAAAGGATGTGATCATCTATATAAACATCCAAAGACAACAGAACCTGAAGCTAATAAGTGATTATGTCAGGGTTGCAGGGTACAAAGTAAATGTAAAAGTCAGCTGCTTCCCTGTATAGCAGTAATGAACAAGTTATCATTTTCACTATGTGAAAATGGATACACGCGTACCTCAGATATATTGCAGCTTATTGCAATATCCAGGTATTGCAGAGAGCCAGACCCCCACAACAAAGTGAACATCGCAGTAAAGTCACACCTTTTCCTTTTGTTTCCCAGAGCATGTAAAAGTTAGGTTTACACTATATTGTGCTCAGTTATTAAGTGTGCAATAACATTATGTCTAAACAAATGCACATACCCATACCTTAATTTTAAAATTATTACCAAAAAATGCTAACCATCATCTGAACCTCCAGTGAGTTGTGATAAAATCAAAGACCACAGATCGCTATAACAAATACAATAACAGTGTAAAGTTTGCTTTCAAGATTGTGAGAGTTGCCAAGACAGGACACAGAGACATGACGTAAGAAAACGCTGTCGGGAAAACGGTGCAAACAGACTTGCTTGATGCACCCGCCTTCAGTCTTTAAAAAAGCAGTATCTTTGACGTTCAGTAAGGCAAAGCGCAGTAAGAGGTGTGCCTGTAAAGGGGAATCTCGCTAAAACAGAGCTGAAAGGGCAGAAGCAGAAGCTCTCGTGCACAGGTCACTCAATACGGTGTCCATAGGAGATGGGCCTTGCCTCTCAGGCCGGAAGGACACCACTACTGCCAACAGGAGGGAGAGAGTTCCTCCTTGCCTGGTGATCGCTCAGTGTCAGGCTGCCACAGCTCAGCTAGCGAGGACCCACTGTGCGTCACATCCCAGCTCGCTCCAGTGGACGCTTAATTTTTAGTTTCCCTTTCCAGCTTCCCCTTCTGCTCTATAAAAGCGTTTCCTTGGCAGCTTCCATGGTGCCCGGTGGTAAAGAATCTGCCTTGCAGTGCAGCGTATGCGGGTTCAAACGTCGGTCAGGGAACTAAGATCCCATATGCCATAGGGCACCTTAGTCCACAAGGAAGAGCTACTGAGCGCGTGTACCACAGCTGGAGAGTCCATGCACTGCAGGGAAAAGGTCCCATATGACACGAAGAAGATCCTACATGCTGCAACTAACACCTCACGCAGCCACTCACTTCTTTAAAAAGTCTCATTTTCTTTACTGGACTTGCGAGCAGTTCACCGTAGCTGCAGGTCCTGAACTGCAATTATTTGCTGCTCCTGAACAGGCCTTGTTTTGTTGCTGGTGGTGAACTAACTGGCCGTCTTATTGCTTTAGGTCAGCAATGAGCTTCCCCAAAATGAAGTAATTGGGTATAAGTCTAACAAGCCGTATACTTGATCTATATACCAAAACTCTGATGAGAGAGACCAAAAGAAGTAAATAAATGGGGAGATATTCTATGTTCATGGACGGGGGGCTTGATATTGTCACGATGTCGCTGCTCCCCAACTTGATCTACTTGCATTTTCAGCAAGTTATTCTGGATATTGACAGACTTATTCTAAAGTTTATGTGGAGAGACAAAAGACCCAGAATAGCTGAGTCCATATTAAAGGTTCAGAAGGACACAGGTGGAGGACTGCCACGACCTAACTTCGAGCCTGTAATAAAGCTTCGGTAATCAAGACAGCATGGTATTGGCCACAGAGGACCCAGAAATAGACTGACAAACGTAGTCGACTAATCTTTGAAAAGAGAGTAAAAGAAATACAATGGAGCAAAGACAGTCTTCTGAACAAACGGTGTAGGAAAAACTGGACATCAACCTGCAAACAAATAACCTAGACCTTACACAAAAATTAACTCAAAATGGATCATAGATCTAACTGTAAAATGCAAAGCTATAAAACTGAAAGAAAGTAACAGTGGAAAAGCTAAATGACCCTGGGTGTGGTCATGACTTTTTAGAGGCAAAATCAAAGGCATGATACATGAAAGAGGTAATTGGTACTAATGACCTCATTAAACACTTGTGCTCTGTGGAGTACAATGCCAAGGGAATAGGGAGAGACTTAATCTTCTAAGCCATAGACATAGACTAGGAGGAAGTATTTGCAAAGGATGCAACTGATAAAGGACCATTATCCAAAATATTCAAAACAAAAAACAAAACCCTCTTTAAACTCAGCAATCACAAAATGAACGTAATTCAAAATGGGCAAAAAAACATGAACAGATAACAGGGAAGAGATTCCGACGGCAAATAAGCGCATGAAAAGATGCTCAATATATGTCATTAGAGAAAGGCGAATCAAAGCAACAACCAGATATCACTAACACACCTGTTAAGGTGAAGTTGCTCAGTCGTGTCTGACCCTTTGTGACCCCATGGACTGTAGCCTATCAGGCTCCTCCGTCCATGGGATTCTCCAGGCAAGAGTCCTGGAGTGGGTTGCCATTTCCTTCTCCAGGGGATCTTCCCGACCCAGGGATCGAACCCAGGTCTCCCACGTTGCAGGCCATGCAGACGCTTTCCGGTCTGAGCCACGAGGGAAGCCCTAGCACACCTGCTAGAAATGGCGAAAAGGCAGAGCACTGAGCGCGCTGAATTCTGGGGAGGGTACGGAGCAGCACAGAGCGCCACCCATGGCCAGACGCAAAGTGATACAGCTGTGTTCGAGCACACTGGCAGTGTTTCACAGGATGAAACAAGTTCTTATCAGGTGACCCGGCAATCATACTCCTTAGTATTCGCCCAGATAAAGTGAAAATCTGTGTCCACACAAAATCCTGCAGAAGGATGTCCATAGCAGCTTTACTCACAGCTGCCGAAACTCAGAAGCAATGAAGAGGTCCTTCAGAGAGGCCTAGATGTCCCCTGACGGACGAGAAGAGGAAACATTGTGGTGCATGCATACGATGGACTATCACTCACCTATAAAGAAGAATACATTCAACTCAGTCCTAAAGAGGTGGGTGAACCTAGAGCCTATTACGCAGAATGAAGTAGGTCAGAAGTTCCATTCAGTCGCTTGGTCGGGTCTGACTCTTTGCGACCCCATGGACTGCAGCACACCAGGCTTCCCTGTTCATCACCAACTCCCGGAGCTTACTCAAATTCATGTCCATTGAGTCAGCGATGCCATCCAACCATCTTATCTTCTGTCGGCCCCTTCTCCTCCTGCCTTCAATCTTTCCCAGCATCAGGGTCTTTTCCAGTGAATCAGTTCTTCACATCAGGCGGCCAAAGTATTGTGGCTTCAGCATCAGTCCTTCCAATGATTATTCAGGACTGATTTCCTTCAGGATTGAGTGGTTTGATCTCCTTGCAGTCCAAGGGACTCTCAAGAGTCTTCTCCAACACCACAGTTCAAAAGCATCAATTCTTTGGTGCTCAGCTTTCTTTATAGTCCAACTCTCACATCCATACATGACTACTGGAAAAACCATAGCTTTGAGTAGATGGACCTTTGTTGGCAAAGTAATGTCTCTGCTTTTGAATATGCTCTCTAGGTTGGTCATAGCTTTTCTTCCAAGGAACAAGCATCTTTTAATTTCATGGCTGCAGTCACCATCTGCAGTGATTTTGGAGCCCCCAAAATAAAGTCTCTCACTGTTGCCCTGTCTATTTGCTGTGAAGTGATGGAACCAGATGCCATGATCTTAGTTTTCTGAATGAGTTTTAAGCCAACTTTTTCACTCTACTCTTTCACTTTCATCAAGAGGCTTTTTAGTTCGTCTTCACTTTCTGCCATAAGGGTGTTGTCATCTGCATATCTGAGGTTATTGATATTTCTCCTGGCAATCTTGATTCCAGCTTGTGCTTCATCCAGCCCAGCATTTCACATGATGTACTATGTGAGAGTTAAATAAGTTAAATAAGCAGGGTGACAATATACAGCCTTGACATATTCCTTTCCAGATTTGGACCCAATCTGTTGTTCCATTTCCGGTTCTAACTGTTGCTTCTTGACCTGCATACAGATTTCTCAGGAGGCAGGTAAGGTGGTCTGATATTCCCAACTCTTTAAGAATTTTCCACAGTTTGTTGTGATTCACACAACTATCCACACGCAACTATAAAAAAGAATGTATTCAAGTTAGTCCTAATGAGGTGGATGAACGTAGAGCCTATTATAGTGTGAAGTAAGTCAGAAAGATAAAGACAAATACTGTGTATTAACACACGTGTATGGACTCTAGGAAGATGGTATTGATGAACCTATTTGCAGGGCAGCAATGGAGACAGATATAGAGAGCGGAGTTGTGGACACAGTAGGGGAAGGAAAAGGCGAGATGAGCTGAGAGAGTACAGAAACATATACATTGCCAAATGGAAGACAGATAGCAAGTGCAAGTTTGCTGTGTGACCCAGGGAGGCCAACCTGGTGCCCTGTGGCAACCCAGAGGGGCAGGGTGGGGTGGGCGATGGGAGGGGCGTCCACAAGAGAGGGGACATATGTATACCTGTGACTGATTCATGTTGATGTATGGCAGAAACCAACACAATACTGAAAAGCAATTATCTTCAAAAAAAGAAAAGAAAAAGATGTCCTTCAGGAGGCCAATGGATAAATAAATGTTGGTCCATTCAGACCAACATAAATACCTAATACTAAGTGACAGAACCCAATCTGAAAAGATGACAAGCTGATCGATTCCAGCTATTTATGACAGTCTGGAAAAGGCAAAACTGTGCAGACAGTAGAAAGATCACTGGTTGCCAGGGATTAAGGGGAGATGGAGGGACGAAAAGGCAGAGCACAGAGGACGTGTAGGGCACTGAAGCGATTCTGTACGACCCTGTGATGGTGGGTGCACGCCATATACATGTGTCAAAACCCATCGGGTGCACAGGGCTTCCCTGGTGGCTCAGATGGCCAAGAATCCACTTGCAATGTGTGAGGCCAGGGTTCGATCCCTGGGTCAGGAAGATCCCCTGGAGATGGGAATGGATACCCCCTCCAGTGTTCTTGGCTGGAGAATGCCATGGACAGAGGAGCCTGGCGGGCTACAGTCCTTGGGGTCACAAAGAGTCAGGCCCGACTGAGTGACTGATGTTTTCACTTTTCACTTTTGAAGAGTGTACAGCACCAAGAGTGACTCTTAGTGTAAACTGGACCTTGGGTGATGATGGCGTGTCCGTGTAGGTCCATGGATCACCATCTGTGGTGCAGGATGCCGGTAGTCGGGGAGGCTGTGTGTGTGGAGACAAGAGGTTTTATGGAAACTGTTTATACTTTCCACTCAATTTTGCCGTGAACCTAAAACTGCTCTTAGGGAATAAACGTAGGGACTTCCCTGGCAGCCCAGTGGCTGAGCCTTCCTGCCTCCACTGCAAGGGGCATGGTTTCAGCCCCTGGTCAGTGAGCTGAGATCCCGCATGCTGCTTGCCTTGGCCGAAAGAGCAGCAATAATGAAGTTTATTGGTTGAAAACCAGAGTGCTCGTTGAGACTGAGCGCTTTTCCCTGGGAGTGTGGTGTGCCACTTCTGGTCACGCTTCGCTGCCCAAAGCAGGGCACACGGCTACAGCTCTACACGGAAAGAGAGAGCAAGGCTGTTCTTCAGAGCCCTCCTGCCTGCTGAGCAAATGCCACCTGCCTCCACTCTTGGCACAAATTTTTATGTCAATCAGGACTCTTAGATGCAATTAATTTAATTGCATTAATTAATTTAAGCAGAAAGAGGATTTAAAAGATATCAGGGCATATCCAACTTGAAGATTCCTTTAGTCTCCTTTCGGAAAGTACCACAGAGCAACTCGGAGAGAAAACACCCCCTGGAGGTAACTAAAGATGCATTTAATATCCTGGACCATACAGAAGTGGCCAGGGTGTGGAAAATAGTAGAGAGGCGTCAGGAGAGCCAAATGAAAGGAGGAGGGGTTGTGCTGGGCTCCAGATCTCCGGAAGCAGTGATGAGGCCCCTTCTCCAAGGTGCAAACACAAAATCCTGCTCTGGCAATGAGGATGGCATGGGCAAGGCAGCAGTCAGAGCCTGCATGGAGCTCTGCTTGAGCAGAAGAGGGCAGGGCGTTGAGTGGAGACCTGCATGATAAGGTTTATTGGCAGGACTATTGGAGGCTGGGATTAGAGAGACGAAGCCCTGGGAACAACCTTACAGCTTCCTTTTCTGACTCAGGGATGTAAAGGCTAAAGGAACTTACACATTAAGGAAATCCTTTTGCCCTTAATTATGATCTTGTTCCCTCCCACAATGACGCTTGTGCAACTATCTATGCCAGGAAATACCTTATTTGTGGATGAGTTTCAAAATGGGAAACAGCAGACGATCTATGCAATAAGATTACGGGATTAAAAAGAAGAAAAGAAAAGGTGAAACTTGTGGAAAATGAAGAAGCCATACCAAAAAAATTTATAAAACAGATGGACTTTTGTCTGATATTTCTCCATGAATTTCCAAAAAATGAAGCAATCTCCTCCTTAAAGGACAAAACAGAAAAACATGAGCTTCTGGAGGAAATATTCAACAGAAGGGTTTAAAAATCTAAGTGAGACAAACACAGAGAGAGAGTGGAAAAAAGAAATCATCCCAGAAATTAAGTAAAATTAGAATTAGCGTATGAAAGGATGACTGGCTGTGTTGTGTTCGTCGCTCAGTTGTGTCCGACTCTTTGTGACCCCAGGGACGTAGCCCACCAGGCTCCTCCGTCCATGGAATTCTCCAGGCAAGAATACTAGAGTGTGTAGCCATTCCCTTCTCCAGAGGATCTTCCTAACCCAGGGATCAAACCCGGGTCTCTCACGTCGCAGGCAGATTCTTTACCATCTGAGCCACCAGGGAAATTCATATGAGAGAATAAACCCTCCTAAAAACACTGTAAGGGACACAGAAAAAAAGAGTCATGATTATAGGGGTCCCAGAAGAAGAAGGCAGGAAGAAAGGGGCTGGGAGCATGCTTGAAGACATAATAGCTGAAAATCCCCCTAACCTGGGAATGGAAGCAGACATCCAGTCCAGGAAGCAACGACAATCTCAACGGGAATCAACCCAAAGAGGGTCACACCAAGACACACACTAATTAAAAGGGCAAAGATTAAAGATAAAGAGGGAATATTATAATCAACAACAGAAAAGTAACATACAAGGTAACTCCCATTAGGCTAACCTTTCAGCAGAAACTCTGTGAGCCGGAAGAGAGTGAGTGGCATGATATACTTAAAGTGACGAAAAGGATAAACCTACAACCAAGAGTACTCAGCAA
Organism: Ovis aries; assembly: GCF_016772045.2. Classification (NCBI taxonomy): domain Eukaryota; kingdom Metazoa; phylum Chordata; class Mammalia; order Artiodactyla; family Bovidae; genus Ovis; species Ovis aries. Next base: position 2,720,819 of record NC_056056.1, read on the forward strand.
GGCTTTTATTCAGATTTCATGGAAAGATCGAAAGTTTTACAGACAAAAGCTAAAAGAGGTCAGCACCATCAAAACAGCTTTACAAGAAGTGTTAAAAGAACTTCTCCAGGTTGAAAAGAGAAGGCCACAGCTAAAGCTCCTTGGTAAAGGCAAACATATGTCAACAATAGTAGGAAGGTTAAAAGACAAAAGTAGTAAAGTCATCTATATCCAAAATAAGAAGTTAAGGGGTACACACACACACACACACACACACACACACACACACAAAGATGTCAAAAACTAAATGTCGAGGGTGGTGCAGTAAAAATGAAGGGTCGTTAAAATGCTAGTGAGGTTATATCCAAAATCCTCTGAGCTAGGCTTCTCGGTTTCTGGAACACCGAGAACTTCCAGATGTTCAAGCTGGTTTAGAAAAGGCAGGCGAACCAGAGATCAAATTGCCAGCATCTGTTGGATCATAGAGAAAGCAAGGGGATTTCCAGGAAAACACTTACTTCTACTTCATTGACTACACGAAAGCCTTTGACTGTGTGGATCACAACAAACTGTGGAAAATGCTTAAAGAGGTGGGAATACCAGACCACCTTACCTGCCTCCTGAGAAACCTGTATGCAGAACAAGAAGCAACAATTAGAACTGGATATGGAACAACAGACTTGTTCAAAATTGGGAGACTATTACGTCAAGGCTGTATATTGGAACCCTGCCTGCTTAACTTATATGCAGGGTACATCATGCAAAATGCCGGGCTGGACCACTCACAAGCTGGAATCAACATTGCTGGGAGAAATCAACCTCAGAGAGGCAGTTGATACCACTCTAATGGCAAAAAGCAAAGAGGAACTAAACAGCTTCCTGATGAGGGTTAAAGAGGAGAGTGAAAAAGCTGGCTTAAAACTCAACATTCAAAAAACAAAGATCATGGCACCCGGCCCCATTGCTTCCTGGCAAACAGAAGGGGAAAGCATGGGAGCAGTCACAGGCTTTCTTCTCTGGGCTCCAAAGTTTCTGAGACAGCGACTGCAGCCACGAAAGTAAGAGACGCTTGCTCCTTGGAAGGAGAGCTGTGACCAACCTAGACAGTGTATTAAAAAACAGAGACGCCACTTTGCCAACAAAAGTCTGTATAGACAAAAGCTATGGTCTTTCCAGCAGTCTTATACAGATTTGAGAGTTGGGTCACAAAGAAGGCTGAGCACCGAAGAATTGATGCTTTTGAACTGTGGTGTTGGAAAAGACTCTTGAGAGTCCCTTGGACAGCAAGGAGATCAAATCAGTCAATCTTAAAGTAAAGCAACTCTGAATATTCATTGGAAGGACTGATGCTGAAGCTCCAATACTTTGCCCACTTGATGCAAAGAGCTGACTGATTGGAAAAGACCCTGATGCTGAGAAAGATTGAGGGCAGGAGGAGAAGGGGACAACAGAAGATGAGATGGTTGGATGGCATCACCGACTCAATGGACATGAGTTTGAGCAAACTCTGGGCAATAGTGAAGGACAGGGAAGCCTGGTGTGCTGCAGTCTGTGGGGCACAAAGAACTGGACAGGTCTTAGTCACTGAACAACAGCACCAACAAATGTATATATGCATGTGTGTGTGTGTATGTATATGGGGGAATGTAGTAAATAACTCTGGGATATCTTTTTATGGTGGCCTGTTGATGGGACTACAAAATGGCGAAGTAGGACGTGCTCTCATCTTCTCCTGCAAGAACTAAATTACAACTCGCTGATGGCAGGAGGGTGTTGGATCCCACCAAAACAAGACACCCCACATCCAAGGGCAAAGGAGAAGCCCCAGTAAGACAGTAGGAGGGGCGAAATCGTATTTAGAATCAAACCCCATACCTGCCAGAGACGCTCAGAGGGCTCAGACAAACCTTGTGAGCACCAGGACCCCTCAGAGACTGAGCCAGAACTGTGTTTGAGTGTCTCCTGTGGGGGTACAGGCCAGCAGTGGCCTGCCACAGGGGCAGGGGCTCTGGGTGCGGCAGACCTGGGTGCGGTATAAGCCCTCTGGGAGGAGGTCGTCATTAACCCCACCATAGAGCCACGAGAACTTACCCAGGACTGGGAAACAGACTCTGGGAGGGCAGACAAACCTTGTGCACCAGGACCCAGGAGAAAGGAGCCAGGACCCCACGAGAGATCGACCCAGACTCGCCTGGGAGTGTCCAGGAGTCTCTGGGGAGGCGTGGGTTGGCGGCGGCCCACTGCAGGGTCGGGGGCACTGAATGTGGCAGTGCATGCCCAGGACCTTTGGAAGGAGGTCGCCATCATCTTCATCACCTCCACCGTAGTTTGGCCTCAGGTCAATCAACAGGAAGGGAACACAGCCCCTTCCATCAACAGAAAACTGGATTAAAGATTTACTGAGCATGGCCCCGCCCATCAGAACAAGACCCAGTCTTCCCCACAGTGAGTCTCTCCCATCAGGAAGCTTCCGTAAGCCTCTTATCCTTCTCCATCAGAGGGCAGACAGACTGAAAACCACAATCACAGAAAACTAACCAATCTGATCACATGGACCACAGCCTTGTCTAACTCATTGAAACTAGGAGCCATGCCGTGTAGGCAAGACGGATGGGTCACGGTGGAGAGGTCTGACAGAACATGGTCCACTGGAGAAGGGAATGGCAAACCACTCCAGTATTCTTGCCTTGAGAGCCCCTTGAAGAGGATGGAAAGGCAAAAAGATAGGACACTGAAAGATGAACTCCCCAGGTCAGTAGGTGCCCAATATGCTACTGGAGATCAGTGGAGAAATAACTCCAGCAAGAGTGAAGAGACGGAGCCAAAGCAAAAACAACACCCAGCTGTGGAGGCGACTCGTGATGGAAATAAACTCCGATGCTGTAAAGTGCAATATTGCACAGGAACCTGGAATGTTAGGTCCATGAATCAAGATAAATTGGCAGTGGTCAAACAGAAGATGGCAAAAGTGAATATCGACATTTTAGGCATCAGCAAACTAAAATGGACTGAAATGGGTGAATTTAACTCAAATGATCATTGTATATACTACTGTGGGCAAGAATCCCTTAGAAGACATGGTGTAGCCATCATAGTCAACAAGAGTCCAAAATGCAGTACTTGGATGCAATCTCAAAAACGACAGAATGATCTTTGTTCGTTTCCAAGGCAAACCATTCAATATCACAGTAATCCAAGTCTGTGCCCCTTGGAGGAGGCGGACAAAGGGGGGCACCTAGCTGATGGTTGGGGGAAGGGGGTCGAGGCCACTGTGCTGGGTGGAGGCTGTGGTGCTGGGAAGAGAGAGGGGCAGGGGTCCTTACCCTCCTTTCTTCACCAGGCCTCCAAACCTGGTACCTCTGACAGCATCTGCCGTGCAGTCGGCCACAACCCTAGTCACCTAGCATGTGAACCTTTATGCAACATCTTGTTGTGGACACGGTGACAAAATGTGTGCCGGCCTGCCCTCGGGGCTCGCATTCTGCAGGGGACAGGAAGCACTGTTCAGTGGTGTGGGCAGGCCTTCCGTGGGGCAGTGCCCGATGCCTGCAGGCCTGGGGAGTCAGGGAGAACCCCGGGGGAGCCGTGCCTAAGGGGGCCCTGGAGACCAGTTGAAGGGGAGGAGTGCTGGGGCAGGTGTGGGGCTGGGGGAGAGATGAAGGGTTGCTCGGGGGGCCGCAGGGAGTTTGCTCTGGTGGGCTTGCTCTGGTGGGCTTGCTCTGGTGGGCTTCAGGCAGCAGGGGAACCAAGGTGGGTGGGTGGGGCACGTGGGGGGAGCGTTGGATCTGTGGGCCTGTGTTCAAAGCCTTTCCCTCTAAGGTGACCTGGCCACACAGCTGCTGGGTGGCTGAGGGGTGCAGAGAGCAAGGAGCGAATGCTGTTTATTTGGCCGAGAAGGAAATGGTCCTGGGTATCAAGAATCTGGAGATAAGGCACCAGGAGCCCTGGCCAGGGGAGACTGGATTGACCAGACCAGCTCAGGGCAGAGCTGGGGCCAGCCGCGGGGAGCACAGCCACGGAGCCCAGGGGCAGGGCCCGGCAGGCCAGGCACAGAGGCAGAGAAGACCAGCGGGATGCCCCCTTTGGTGAGGCAAGGGCGGAAGAAAGTTTGAGGAAAGAGCCAGAGCTGTAGGGAGGTTGTGGCCTGTCTGGATGGGCTCCTTGGCAGCCGGGCTTGAGCAAGGTCACCTTTATTTTCCCTTAATTTCCACTGAGTCAGGCTCTGCCCCACCTCTGTGCTTAGTATTTGGAACTTCGACCCAGCTTGAGTCACCGCCCCGTGAGCACGCCCCGTTCCTCTCTCTCCTGGCCGTGTGCTGACCACTGCTCCTGCAGCTGCACGGGCGTCCTCAGCCCTGACCTCAGGCTGGGCCTCCGGGGTCCCACGCTCTGCTCCCCAGGCCTTGATCTCAGTGTCCAGCCCCACGGGTGCTCTTGCGCGTGCCCCCCAGCAGATGTCTGGCCATCCCAGGCTTGGCGAGCACTGGAGACCCTCCCTCTGCCTCTCCCCACGTCCCCCGCCAGACCCATCAAAGCCCAAACTTCTCCTGGTAAGAAAAACCCAGTTCCAGGAACTGGGAGACGTGGTTTTTGGGAAAGCAAATATCCTTATTTATTCATCACGAGCCTGTGGTAGAAAATACAACACGGTCGATTTTTCAAAAAGTGTGAAGAGGAAGCTCACACACAACATCAGTAATTTTAAAGTGTGCAACTCAGTGGCGCCTAGTCAATTCACAATCCTGTGGAGCCATTGTCTGAATTTTGCCCAGAACGTTTTCATCGCACCCTAAAAAGATCCAGGACCCAGCAAACAGTCACTCCCCGTTCCCTCCTAGTCCTTGCCCGCCGACCATCAGTCTGGATTCATCTCTACAGACTCCCCTCTTCTGAATACTTCTTATAAGTGGAATTATGTGATTGATCTGGGTCTTTGTGTCTCGTTTCTTTAACTGATCACATTGTTTTTTGAGGTCCATCCACGAGGTGGCATGTATCAATACTTCATTCTTTGTTATGGCTGAATAACACTCCGTGGTTAGAGTAGACCACACTGTTTAACCATTCATCTGTTGATGGACACTGGGGTTCTTTCTACCTTTTGGCTACTGTGAACAGTGTTGCTGTGAACGTTTGGGTGCGTGTACTTGTCTTTGTATCTGTTTTCAATTACTCTGGGTCCATACCGAGGAGTGGAATTGCTGGGTCATGGGATAATTCTGCGTTTACATTTTAGGGGAACTGCCAAACAGTTTACCACAGCGACTGCACCACTTCCCATTCCCATGCAAAGCGTGAGGGTTCCGACGTCTCCACACCCTCACATCACTTGCCATTTTCCTTCTCATTTGGATTTGGTGTGAAGGGCTGTCTCACTGTGGCTTTGATGTGTGTGTGTCGTTGATGGCTGGGGGGCTGAGCATCTCTTCACATGCTTATTGGAGATGTGTATTTTGAGAATCGTCCATTCTGAAAGTGAGTGCTGTTTGCTGTGTCCTAAAGGTTCCTTATACATTCCGGACACTGGCTACTTATCAGATTTACAATTTGCAAGTATCCCGCCCTCCGTCCTGCGGTTGCTTTCCCGCTCTCAGGAGTATTCTTTGCTGCACAAAAGCTTAGACTCCAGATGAAGCCCAGCTCACTGTCTCTTTTCTTCTTATGCTTCTGGAGGCGCATCTAAGAGTCCACCACGGAGTCCAAGTCAAGAGACCTGTTTTCCCCTGAGAGCTTTTGTTTATGAGCTCTTACATCTAGGCTCACAAAAATTAACTAAAAAGGGATTTAACTTTCGTGTATATGGTATGAGGTAAAAGTGACCGTTGATTTTCCGTCAACTCTTTTTTTAAAAAAATTTTATTGAAATATAGTTGATGTACAATGTGTAAGAAGAGGTGGCAAGAATACACGGAAGAGCTGCACAAAAAAGATCTTTACGACCTGGATAATCACGATGGTGTGATCACTCACCTAGAGCCAGACATCCTGGAATGTGAAGTCAAGTGGGCCTTGGAAAGCATCGCTACGAACAAAGCTAGTGGAGGTGATGGAATTCCAGTTGAGCTGTTTCAAATCCTGAAAGATGATGCTGTGAAAGTGCTGCACTCAATATGCCAGCAAATTTGGAAAACTCAGCAGTGGCCACAGGACTGGAAAAGGTCAGTTTTCATTCCAATCCCAAAGAAAGGCAATGCCAAAGAATGCTCAAACTACCACACAATTGCACTCATCTCACACGCTAGTAAAGTAATGCTCAAAATTCTCCAAGCCAGACTTCAGCAATACGTGAACCGTGAACTCCCTGATGTTCAAGCTGGTTTTAGAAAAGGCAGAAGAACCAGAGACCAAATTGCCAACATCCGCTGGATCATGGAAAAGCAAGAGAGTTCCAGAAAAACATCTATTTCTCCTCTATTAACTATGCCAAAGCCTTTGACTGTGTGGATCACAATAAACTGTGGAAAATTCTGAAAGAGATGGGAATACCAGACCACCTGACCTGCCTCTTGAGAAATCTGTATGCAGGTCAGGAAGCAGCAGTTAGAACTGAGCATGGAACAACAGACTGGTTCCAAATAGGAAAAGGAGTACATCAAGGCTGTATATTGTCACCCTGCTTATTTAACTTATATGCAGAGTACATCATGAGAAACGCTGGACTGGAAGAAACACAAGCTGGAATCCAGATTGCCGGGAAAATATCAATAACCTCAGATATGCAGATGACACCACCCTTATGGCAGAAAGTGAAGAGGAACTAAAAGCCTCTTGATGAAAGTGAAAGAGGAGAGTGAAAAAGTTGGCTTAAAGCTCAACATTCAGAAAACGAAGATCATGGCATCCGGTCCCATAACTTCTTGGGATATAGATGGGGAAACAGCGGAAACAGTGTCAGACTTTATTTTGGGGGCTCCAAAATCACTGCAGATGGTGACTGCTGCCATGAAATTAAAAGACGCTACTCCTTGGAAGAAAAGTTATGACCAACCTAGATAGTATATTCAAAAGCAGAGACATTACTTTGCCGACTAAGGTCTGTCTAGTCAAGGCTATGGTTTTTCCAGTGGTCATGTGTGGATGTGAGAGCTGGACTGTGAAGAAGGCTGAGCACCGAAGAACTGATGCTTTTGAACTGTGGTGTTGGAGAAGACTCTTGAGAGTGCCTTGGACTGCAAGGAGATCCAACCAGTCCATTCTGAAGGAGATTGGCCCTGGGATTTCTTTGGAAGGAATGATGCTAAAGCTGAAACTCCAGTACTTTGGCCACCTCATGCGAAGCGTTGACTCACTGGAAAAGACTCTGATGCTGGGAGGGATTGGGGGCAGGAGGAGAAGGGGCCGACAGAGGATGAGATGGCTGGATGGCATCACGGACTCGATGGACGTGAGTCTGAGTGAACTCTGGGAGTTGGTGATGGACAGGGAGGCCTGGCGTGCTGTGATTCATGGGGTCGCAAAGAGTCGGACACGACTGAGCGACTGAGCTGAACTGAACAATGTGTTAGTTTCAGGTATACAGAAAAGATTCATATATATAATCCTTGTGATTCATATATATATATGTATATATATACACTGAATCTTTAGAATTCGTATATATATGTTAGATTCTTTTCTATTATAGGTTACTACAAGATATTGAGTCAAGTTCCCTGTGATATACAGGAAGTCCTTGTTGGTTATCTCTTTTATATACAATAGTGTGTATATGTGCTAGTCTCAGACTCCTAATTTATCCCTCTCCCATCCTTTCCTCTTTGGTAACCATAAATTTGTTTTCTGCGTCTGTGAGTCTATTTCTGCTTTGTAAAGAAGTTCATCTGTATCATATGAGTGAGATCGTATGATATTTGTCCTTCTCTTGCTTCACTCAGTGTGATCATCTCTGGGTCCATCCATGTTGCTGCAAATGGCACAATTTCGTTCTTTCCCTGTGGCTCTCCCAGCCCCAGCTCAGCAAAGGCTAGGACCTTCCCTTGGGATGCTGGTGGAAGGACCCTCTCCTCCTTCCCCGGTGGCCGGCACCCAGGGATGGAAGCTAGAGAGGGGAGAGCGTCCAGGTTGTAGGTTGAGCCTGTGAGCCACTGCTCAGGAGGCTGCTCCCCATCCAGCCTGGTTCCCTCGTCCCCCTCCCTCGGCTGGGGGTAGGGGGGAACCGGCGCACGAAGGGTGAGCTGGGGGAGGCGGCCGAGAGAGGGCTGCCATCTCCTCTGCCCCTCTCTGAGCTGGTGAGCTGGGCCGTGTTGGATTTCTGAATGAGGCCCACCAGCCTGAGGTTCCCGCTCCCCAGATGGACCTCCCCAGAAGACACAGGAGACAACTTCACTGAAGCTCCTCTTTACCACCGAATGCTGGAATTCTCTGGAAACAGAAGCTTCCCTCCAGAGAGGATGATGGGGCCCAGTGAGTGTCCAGGGCCTCTGGTGGGTGAGGCACCAGGTGTTTGAGAAAAGCAGTCCCCAGGGTGACGGCCAAGGGGTGTGTGTGGGAGAGGCAAGCAGGGGTCTACCACCCACACCCCTCACCGGGCTGAGGGCCAGAGCGAGGGGTAGGGCTTGGCCCTGCGAGCAGGGGGAGCAGCCCACGGGGCCCCTCTGTAATCTGAGGTGTGGGCAGAACGCTGCCCCCAAGCTGCGGGGGGCAGCCAGCTTTGGGCATCCAGCCAACAAGTCTGGTTTCCATCGTGGGACTGACCTGGCTGGCGGCCCTGGGCAGATCTGGGCAAACAGGTGAGCTGCTGAGGCCCCTCCCACCCCAAACAGGCAAGCAGGATTGGCCCTGGGGAAGGGGCTGGACCTCAGTCCTCAGCTCTGGCTCTGAGCCTGAGGTCGGAGCTCCCTTCAGCTTCTGCTGCGCTGACCGCAGCTTCCCATCCCCGGCCTCTGTCTCCAAGCACCCGGCTCGCAGGTCCTCCCAGGAGCCATGGATCCCAGAGGTGAGTGGGGAGGGCCAAGGGCTCCAGGAACAGGGCTGTGGGCACCTCTCAAGGGATCTGACCGTCTGGCCAAGCGTGCCCAGCAGGGTCAGAGCCGGCGGTCCTGCACCGGGAGACGGGTGCGGAGAAGGCTTTGCGTGTGTGGTGGATGGTCGCCGGCAGGAATGGTGATGCCTCCCAGGGAAGTAGGTAGGGCTTCTCTGCTGGCTCACGTGGGTAGAGAATCCACCTGCCATGCAGGAGACCGGGGCTCAGTCCCCGGGCAGGAAAGATCCCCTGGAGAAGGGAATGGCTACCCACTCCAGTATTCTTGCCTGGGGAATTCCACAGACAGAGGAGGCTGGACGTGCCCAGGGTGGTGGAGGGTGGAGGGCAGACCCTCGAGGGCAGCTGTCCTGATTCGACGGCCAGGTCTCCCCCAAGTAGAAGCACCCCCAACAGCCGCATCTCCGGAGCTCTCTCTCTTTCCTCCACTTGTCTGGGCCCCAGAGGAGGGAGCAGGTGGTCAGTGAAGGACTTCCTTCTGCTGCGAAGACTACTCGGTCAAAGCCCCTCCTGGGTCAAAGTCTCTGACAGGGCCAGTGTGGGAAGTTGGAACCCAGGACATCTGGGGAGTGGGGGGTTGGTGGGGGCGGGGTCAGAGCAGGAAGCAGGGAGGGAGCGAGGGAGGGAAGGAGGAGCTGGCCAAGGGGCAAGGAAGCTCTGTAGGCACAGCCTGCGTCCTGGATGGCAGAGCCCAGCCCAGCCCTAACCCGATGCAACAAGCGTCAACCAAGGCCACCTGTGAGGCTGGGGGTCGAGAGGGAGAGGGGAACAGACCAGAGTGGGAGAGGAGGAGGAACGGGCGGCGCGTCGCTAGGGTGCTCTGTGCCCCTGGGGTGGGGGTGGAGGCTCAGCCTGGCCCCCTCCCGCCCCACCCTGTGGCTTCCTGGCAATCATCCTCTCTCTCCTGGAACCGCCTGCTCTTATCCCCACCCTCCCAAGCCCTGGGTGGGCCAGCCCAGCTCCTGTGACTGCCCATGCAAAACCCAGGCTCTGCGGGCAAGTGGACTGCCAGGCACCTGGACGCCTCAGGAGCCGCGCACAGGGCCATTCATGTGCCCCCTTCACAGAGCCCAGCTCAGTGAGCACCCGCAGTGCAAGCTCCAGCTGGGGGGGTGGGGGGGAAGGGGGGCACCCTGCAGCCGGCGGGGGGGGGGGGGGGGGCACCCTGCAGCCAAGGGGGAGGGAAGGGGGCACCCTGCAGCCGGGCGCTCCTGGGGGCACCCTGCAGCCAGGGGGTGAAGGGGGGCACCCTGCAGCCGGGGGGGGAAAGGGAGACACCCTGCAGCCGGGGCCGCTCCTGGGAGCGCCCTGCAGCCGGAGGGGGGAAGGGGGCACCCTGCAGCCGGGGGGGGGTTAGGGGGGCACCCTGCAGCTGGGGGGGGTAGGGGGGCACCCTGCAGCCAGAGGGGGAAGGGGGCACCCTGTAGCTGGGGGGTGGGTAGGGGGGCACCCTGCAGCCGGGGCCGCTCCTGGGGGTGGGCCGGGACACTGGGACCTGACTTGTGTGCATGTGCCCCGGGCCGGCCCAGGCACTGTTCATTCATCGCATCTGGGGCCCGTTGCACTGAGCCTGCCAGAGCAGCAGCCCGAGGCATGAAAGGGAAAACCGGCTCTGTGGGTCCCCTTCTCCTGGGTTCTAACCAGGGCTACAGTCAAACCCCAGCCCCTGGAGTCTCCCCTTGCTTGACCGGTGGAGAGAGGTAGGGAGGGACCCGGGACTCCCGCCATCCTTCAGGGGATCAGCGGGAGCAGGACCCAGTCCTCTGCCTGCTCATGGGAGCCCCTGGGTGCCGGGGTGGGGGGGGGCAGGGCACACATCTCTCGGAAGACCGGGTGCGCGGCCGCCTCTTTTTTCTGACAGTTGACACAGAAGTTGTCTTTCACTGATGGAAGGAGGCAGACTGACTTGGCGCAGGCTGGGTCTCAGGGCAGGGCTCCTGGAAGAAATCCTTTTCCCAGACAGACTGGGTGTTCCCGGCTCAAGTGGTTCAAGTTTGTACTGGTTCCCTAAAGCCGTGTGTCCTCAGAGTCTGCTCTTCATGACCAAAGCAGAGAGGCCCCTGTGAGGGTGGCACGTGGGAGCCGTGGGGACCAGGGCTCTTGGCCTTTCCCAGTCAACAGAAACTGACCAGAGGCCGGACAGTAGAGATTGACCAGAGGCCAGAGAAGTTCAGGCAAGGTTTTACTGGGGGCTCTGCGGCAACAGAGGGCAGTGAGAAGTGACAGATTCCCTTGCTTGCTCGCTTACTGGGGGGGTGGGGGGTGGGCAAGCTTGTTCCTTCTGTGGGCTGAGGGTACGGGTGTGTCCGGGCGTGGGACTGCAGGGCTGGCCTGCCCACCCCTCAGGTGCTGTTGTGAGCAGGGCGCATGCGGGCTACCCGGCTTTTGCTCCCCATCCCCTGCGTTTGTTCCGGACTTTTCCGAGGTGATAACTAAGGGTTGGTTTGGGGTTTTTTTGTATCTTTTGTCCAGAATTTACCCCAGCTGTGCACGCATGAAGTTATTTTCAGTGCCGTAGAGTTTCTCTGTGTCTTGTTGCTAGAGGAGAGGTGTGTCTAGGTGCAACTATTGCAGAAAAGGGTTCCGGGTCCCAGCCTGTCTCACTTCCCACCGAGAGACTCTATACCCTTATTCGTAAGGGGTAGGGGACCGAAGGTCTCTCCTTCTGAAGCTTCTTCCTGCTGGTCTTCCCAGAGACCGTAGGTTTCTCTAGAGGTATAGAAGTCCCTTGCTGACTTTTCCAAGGACCTGCAGGGACCTGAACCGCCCTCCACAGGAATGGGTTGAACTCCTTGAGCCATCATGAGCCTTACTTCAAACTTTGGAGCCTAGTAGATACAAACCTAATCAAAAGGTTAAACAAACAAGGGCTAGAAAGAAGAAGAACGATAGTCACTAAAGGGCCTGGACGGGGAAGGGATCAGGTGAGCTTTGAGAGGGCTCTCTTAGCTGTTGACCAGTCAGTGGATGACGTCATCCCTGCCATGAGGTCATTCTGCTTGGGTGTATATTTTTGTTTACATCAGGATTAAAGTTTAATATGTTTCTCTACTTTTAGAATCGGAGATCTGGCCCTGTTGGTTCCAGGTGTCCTTCTTGGGCCGAAAAGTCGCAGGTTTGCGACACTTGGGAAGACAGTGGGGCGCTAGAGGAGATATGGCATGAATCAACGTCGACTGAGAAGAAAAGGGCTGTGAAAGTGAAAACCTCCCGGCAGACAGCTCTTTATGGCTTGCAGGATCCAAGAGAACAGACTAGCAGGCCGCTCTCCAGTCTCCCCAGCTGTACTGAGTAACAAGCGTTGGTGACTGAGTGTCTGCTGAGGCCAAGGCTTTTCCAGTGTCGGTTCTAGCTGGTATGGGCCTCGGGGCTGTTTTCTTTGCCTCCCAATCTGCCCTGCTGTTCCCTTGGATAAACTGAGAGTTTTCGCTTTGCTGCCCATGGCTTAGGCCTAAGATAGGCTGTTTTCTATCTGGAGATAGCTGTCTGCTTCCAGGGTTTATAACATATCTCAGATATTTGACTTGTTTTGAGAGCTGTGCCTTCATTTGGGAGAACTTGTGAACCCAGGTCTCGAGGAAATTAAGGACTTCGGTGCTCTTCTGATCTGAGGCCTCCGTGGTGGGATTCCATATTAACATGCTATCTGCATACTGTAGAATAGCCTCTTCTTTGGGGTGTGTTTCCCTCCGTTCTTTCCCTAGGGCCTGGGCAAACAAGTGTGGGCCGCCTTGAAACCCCTGAGGCCGCGCTGCCCAGGCATATTGCTGCACTGGGCCCCACCGGGGGTCAGTTCACTCGAAGGCAAACAGACACTGAGAGGAGGGATGAAATGGGATTCCAAAGAGGGCGCTCTTGAGGGCAAGCGCAGTAAGCTGCTTGGCTTCTCCAGGAATCTGGACCAATAGAAGGGCTGGCCACGCAAGGACTGATAGGGACCGCCCCCTGTGTACAGTTCTGTGTACAGGTCTTGGACTATTCAATATTCCCCCACTGACTTAGCAACTGGCAGAATTAGGATATTGCATGGGGCTTCCCTGCTGGCTCAGACAGTAAAGAATCTGCCTGCAATGCAGGAGACCCCAGTTCGATCCCTGGGTTGGGAAGATCCACCAGAGAAGAGAGTGGCTACCCACTCCAGCATTCTTGCCTGGAGAATTCCACGGACAGAGGAGCCTGGCGGGCTACCGTCCATGGGGTCGCAGAGTCAGACCCGACTGAGAGACCAACACTTGCTCACTATGGAGACTGATGGGGTACTAAGAGGCCACGGTTTCAGGATTTATCTGGGAGCTGTCGCAAACTTTTTTTGCTCCCAACTTTATGCCTTGTTAGGATAAGCGGCTTCTGGCTTAAGGTTAATTTTTACAGATTGGATATTTATAGACTTCCCAAGGATTCTTTTGCCCCAAACTTCAGGGAATAGGACCTTGCTCTTGTGAGGATCTTTCTTATTCAGAGTCAAGAACAGGGGCTGCCTGGGGTCTCCTAATTGTCATATGGCTGAGAGGGAGCCATATTATGGTCTCTCCCCAGTAGTGGGGAGAACTTCCCTGGTGGCTCAGACGGTAAAGTGTCTGCCTACAATGTGGGAGACCCAGGTTCGACCCCTGGCTCGGGAAGATCCTCTGGAAAAAGAAATGGCAACCCACTCCAGTACTCTAGCCTGGAAAATCCTGTGGACGGAGGAGCCTGGTGGGCTACAGTCCATGGGGTCGCAAAGAGTCGGACATGACTGAGCGACTTCACTTTCTAGTAGTGGGGTAGGAAGCTCAAGCGCAGCCGCAGAAGCGTGTGAGAGGCCCAGGGGAGTAACTGCTTCACGGTTTTCCATCAACAGCCATTGCTGTGTAGGTTTTAGAGGAAAGAGGTCCAGAGGGAGAAATCAGGACAGGGTAAGTGGCTCCCATATTGCTTTAAAAAGTCAGTCTTCTTACCTGCCACGTCAAGGACCACCCACAGCTTCTTGATAGAGACAGACAGCTTGTTGAGAGGAGTCGCCAGAATCCCCAAGCAGCCTTAGTTGTCCAGCACAGCTGTCTCGGGAGTGGGAGCCCCCTTCCCCTTTGGGACTGGGGATAGTCCCACCTCCAATGACCGTATACAGACTGGGCACGGACCAGAGGGTGCTTTTGGGCACTTTTGGCCCGGTGGCCAGTTGACGTGTATTTGAAGCGCTCACCCCTGCCGGCTTTACCTCCAGGAGGACAGTTAAACTTCCGTGGCCCCCTTGGGTCGTCCTGAGGTCGCACGGCTAACAGCATGGCCCTCAGTTTAGCCTGGCCCTGGCCAGCCTGTTTGCACGCCAGGTTCTCTCTTCCTCCTCGGTTTGATCTGGATCAGTGAATAGCCCAGAGGTCTCCTCTAGGGGCTGGGGCATCGGGGTTTGTGGGCCGAATTGTAACGTTTGGAGTTTCCGCCTGCTATCAGGGGCGGGATGGCTGATAAAATGTTGTCCCAGCAGGGACTGACCCTCAGGAGTGGATGGATCCAGGTCAGCAGATTTTTTTGAAAACCACAAGCCGTCCCTGAAATAGGGCTGGGTTTTCTTTTCCTTCTTGGGTTGCTCCTTTAGCCTTTTCACAGTTAAATGGCTTTTTGATGTACTTTCTCATCCCTTCTCATACACACGGTAGCAGGTGCTCCCCGGCTTCTGTTCTCTCCTGGGAATTACAGTACTCTCAGGATTCCCGATTTGAGACTGCGTCTCCACCCATATCAAAACGTTTGGGTTGGTGCCTGGTCAGTGTGCCCCTGGGCTGCTGCCCAGACTCTCTGTTTTTCCTCAAGGGTACAGCAAGTAGATAAGACTGTTTGGACACCCTTCCAAGTTAAAGGCCAGAGTTAGGGCCTGAAACCTTTCAACAAACTTGCTAGGTCTTCAGAAAACTGGCTCAGTCGCTGTTTGCCTTGGGTTAAGTTGGTTAAAGAGAAGGGTACACGTCCTCTGCTTGGACTGTCCTTTTGCCATTTGCCACGTCCCTAAGTTAGTTCAGTTCAGTCGCTCAGTTGTGTCTGACTCTTTGCGACCCCGTGGAGTGCGGCACGCCAGGCCTCCCTGTCCTTCACCAGCTGCCTGCACAGGGCATTCCCGACTCTGGCTTATAGGAAGTCCCATTATGAATCACCCCGAGGGACCAGTCTCTCGCTCCTGGGGTAACGGAGAGTATAAAGGCACATAGGTGGAGTGAGGGCTTGGTCAGAGGGATCTGCGGAAGCCGGTGCCTCTGGGGAAGCAGGGGAAAGATTGGGGAGGGTTAGCAGGAGGTCACCTAACGTGTCGGGAGTGCTTTACGACTCCCCGGCTTTTCACTACAGGAGACAGTCGAGTGGGGTTTTGGTAAAGGACCATGAAGTCTTGGACAAACAGAACCTCAGTTCATCTTCCCATCTTGCCACAGTAAAGATCCAATTGCAAGATAGTATTGTAATTTAGAGACCTATTTTCAGGTCATTTTTCTCCATAGCCCCAACGTATCTAAATGCCAGGTAATTCCTGTAGACTTCAAGTTCTTTTCCCTTTTCTGCCCATCTATTTTTAAAATGTCCAATTTTTTAAGGATACATTCCAGAGATGTTTCTTCTGTCTTAGAAGAGGATCCTTCCATGGTGATTAACTTGCAAGTAAGAACGCTTCTGGCACCCCACCCCAGTACTCTTACCTGGAAAATCCCATGGACGGAGGAGCCTGGTAGGCTGCAGTCCATGGGGTCGCTAAGAGTCAGGCACGACTGAGCGACTTCACTTTCACTTAAGAACGCTTCTAGAAATGAAATCCATCCTGGAGACATTTACCAGAAGGCTATTATCAGAAGAGGGTCAGGGTGTCCTCTGAATTTCCTTCTTACCTAATGAGATTTGGGGCATTGCCCACTCTCCCTTGGATTCCCTGGTGGCTCAGACAGTAAAGAGTCTGCCCTCAATGCGGGAGGCCCGGGTTCGATCCCTGGGTCAGGAAGATCCCCTGGAGAAGGAAATGGCAACCCACTCCAGTATTCTTGCCTGGAGAAGCCCATGGACAGAGGAGCCTGGCCGGCTACAGTCCATGGGGTCCCAAAGAATCGGACACAACAGAGTGACTAACACTTTTACTCTCTTTCCCTCCTTGTTGAGGCATTTAGTCTGAACAGGGACTCCACTGGTCTCATGCAAGCCAGGCAGGTGGGTACCCTGGCCTGGATCTGAGCCCTGACATTGCCGTGAGTTCTACGTGACTTTGGGCAAAGCTATTCCTTCTATGCAAAGTTCCTCCCTGGCTGGAGTTCCTGTAATGAATTCTTGTGGGACAATGATGCCCACACCCTCCTCTGCAAAGCCCTCTATTTCCTCCCCTCCCCTGAGCGCTAAGAAAGGAGGAGCTTTGTTTCCAAGGAGGAAGTTCAAGGTGGCCTAGGGGACACCTGAGGCCCTGTGAATTGTTGTCGTTGTTCAGTCACCAAGACATGTCTGACTTTTTGATCCCATGGACGGCAGCCCGCCCGGCCTCCCTGTCCCTCACCACCTGCTGGAGCTTGCTCAGACTTACGTCCATCGAGTCAGTGATGCCATCCAACCATGTCATCCCCTCTCGTCCCCTTCTCCTCCTGCCCTCAATCTTGCCTAGCATCAAGGTCTTTTCCAATGAGTCAGCTCCAAAGTATTGGAAGCATCAGTCCTTCCAGTGAATATTCAGGATTGCTTTCCTTTAGGATTGACTGGTTTGATCTTGCTTTGAATATTTGAAATTAAAAATCTCTGGCTTTAAATCACTTCCTTGGTTAGTGGTTGATAAAGTGTTCTCTGTTCATTTCACTTGACCTGTCAGCAGCAGCCCCGGGACACCTTTGGGTGTGGTTTGGCGGTGTCAGGGCACACAGATTTTGAGAACCTGTCAGGGAAGTGCAGCCTTCGAGACCCCTTCCCTACTCCATCCCCACACCCTCTCCCTCCCTGGACATGCGACTCAGGACAAACACCGTGGCACCTTGCCTGTCGTCGTGCCCAAGTGCCTTATCCAGTCCAGCCCCAAGGCCTGGCGGCCCAGCTCCCAGTCTCCCTGGATCCTCCAACGCCAGGAGTTTTCCATGGCCTCTGCATCATCTGGTCTCTCCCTCCTCTCTCTGGTCCAGCTCACCTCGCTGCTCCCACCCTTCCGGGGCTCACTTCCCGGTCCTGAGCTGCTGGCCCTATGCCTTTGTGGGAGCACAGGAGAGCTTCTTGCATTTTGCCCAAAACGGTCTTTTGAGGCTCACCTGTGCAGCCTGCTCTGTTTCAGAGATGGGTGAGGCGTCGGGGGCTCAGGAAGTCAGCTGGGATGTGCCAGGAACCCAGACCAGCTTCCAGCTCTGAGCCACGGGGCAGCTGGGCTGTACAAGGTGTGGGCCGAGAAGATTCCATCCAGATCTGTGTGCCAAACACCGTCGAGAGAAGGGACGCAAAGAGTCAGAACACGTGTCCCGGTGCCCCCAGCCATCCTGCTCGGGGCCAGGGGAGATGCCAACGGGGGAACCTCGAGGTCGGGATGTGGCTTTGCTGAACGGGACCCACCTTCAGCCCACCCTCCCGTCAGCTCACCCGGCCCACTGAGCCCCATCAGTGGCAGGAAATGAGCCTCCAAGCCCACCCCATTTGTCGGCCCACTTTTTTTTTTAAGAATTATTGTGGTAAAATATACATAACAAGAAACTTACCATCTAAACCACGTTTAAGTGTACATTCCAGCGACGTTAAGTGCACTCTGCAGCCATCACCACCATCGTCTCCAGAATGTTTCATCTTCCCAAGTGGAAACTCTGTGCTCCATCCCAGCCCGGCCCCTGACCCCCACCACCTACTTTCTGCCTCTAAGGATGTGACTCCTCTAGGGACCTCGGAGAAGTGCAAAACTGCAGGATTTGCCCTTGGGGACTGGCTTACTCCACTTGGCGTGATGTCCCTGAAGTCCATCCATGTTGTTTCTCATGAAAGGGAAAGTGTTAGTCGCTCAGTCATGTCCGACTCTTTGTCATCCCATGGACTGTAGCCCATCAGGCTCCTCTGTCCATGGGATTTTCCAAGCAAGAATACTGGAGTGGGTTGCCATTTCCTTCTCCAGGGCATCTTCCCAACCCAGGGATCGAACCTGGGTCCCCTGCATTGCGGGCAGATTCTTTACCGTCTAAGCCACCAGGGAAGACCCTGTTGCATCTCACGACAAGCCTTTATAAGGCTGGCTCGCGTTCCACAGTATTGATGCCCCATGATTTCTTTATCCATCATCCATCAGTGGATGTTGGGGTGTGTCTTCTTTTCAGCTCTTGTGAATAATTCTGCTGTGAACACTGCTGTCCAAATATCTGTTTGAGTCTCTGCTTTTACCTCTTTGGGGGTATATGCCCCTGAGCAGAATTGCTGGATGGTAAAGAATTATATGTTTGATCTTTTGAAGAACTGCCATACCTTTTCCCACATGACCAGGGATACATCTTGAAGTTGGAGCTGACACGGTCGATGGTGAACTGAATTCAGGAAAAGGAAGTGTTTAAGATGCCTCGGGGTTTTTTGTTTTGTTTTGTTTTGTTTTATGGCCGCCAACCAGGGCTCGTGCTTGGGACCAGCAGTGAAAGCCCCGAGTCTTAACCACTGGATTGTTGGGGAATTCCCAGGCTCAGATTTTTTTTTTTAACGCTTATTTATTTTGGGCTGCGTTGACTCTTCGTTGTGACGCACAGTCTTCCTCGTGACATGTGGGACCTTCCGTTGGGGTGCACAGGCTTCTCTCTAGTTGTGACTCGTGGGTTTAACTGCCCTGTAGCATGTGGGGTCTTGCGCTTCCCTGGGGCTCAGTGGTAAAGAATCTTCCTGCCAGTGCAGGAGATGGGGGTCCAGTCCCTCAGTCAGGAAGACCCCTTGGAGAAGGAAATGGCAGTCCACTCCAGGAGTCTTGCCTGGGAAATCCCATGGACAGAGGAGCCTGGCGGGCTACAGTCCATGCGGTTGCAAAAGAGACAGATACTCCTTAGCGACTAAACAGCAGTGATGACCTCTGGGACCTTAGTTCTCCAGCCATGGGTTGAACCCCCGTCCCCTGCATTGGAAGGTGGATTCTTAACCCCTAGACCACCAGGGGAGTCTCAGCCTCAGACCTTTAGGTGCGTGGTGATGCCCTATCCTCAGACAGGAAGAGTGCCTCTTGGAGGTGTGCTGATGGAGGTTTGGGGGTGTACCTCCTGTTTGGCCATGAAAAGGTTGATGTGCCCTCAGTGGGGATGGCCATTCCAGTTTCCTGGTCCGCAGGGCCACAGAGCAGTGAAGACTGCAGATATGACTAGAGGGTCGGCAGCACAGATATGGTATTTAATGCTCTAGCACAGCTAGGAGCCCCTGGGTGGGGAGTGCAGGAGCAGGAGGGGGCTCAGGACCATGCCTGGAGCCTCTAGTTCTCATGCTACATGACGAGGAAGAGCGAAGGGAAACAGCCCGAGGAGTTCAACTGCAGCTGATGCATTAACTCAGACAAGGACGAAGACATCGGATTAGGGAGCTGAGACTCTTAGAGGCTTTGCGTAGGGAAGCTTCAGTGAGGCACAGGGTGAAAGGCTGGCTAGTGAGGGTTAAGAAGGTTCTGGAGAAGGATTGGAGGGCTCAGGTATAGAGGACTTTCTTTTCCAAGATTTTCTCTAATGGGATGCTCAGATGAAAAGGGAGGGGCGCCAGAGGCAGACAAGTCGGAAGAAGATTGTGAGTGATGTACAGACGTCACATTCTGCCGCACCCCTGCTCTGCTCATGGCCATTGTTCCTGCTCACCTGGTCCTGCACACAGCTTATTACCAGGGCACAGCCAACACCCCATTGCTCACCCGGTGGGTGAGAACGGGAGTCTCAAACAATCTTTATCTGCCCGCCCTTCCTATCATGAGGCTGAATGCCTTTCAACATGCATTGTCATCTCACACACTTTGCCCTTAAGAAAAATTCAACAATTGCTCGTATTTATTAAGTCATAGGAGGTCTGGAAGAAGCACAAGTGGGAATCAAGATTGCCGGGAGAAATATCAATAACCTCAGATATGCAGATGACACCACCCTTATGGCAGAAAGTGAAGAGGAGCTAAAAAGCCTCTTGATGAAAGTGAAAGTGGAGAGTGAAAAAGTTGGCTTAAAACTCAACATTCAGAAAACGAAGATCATGGCATCCGGTCCCATCACCTCATGGGAAATAGATGGCGAAACAGTGTCAGACTTTGTTTTTGAGGGGCTCCAAAATCACTGCAGATGGTGACTGCAGCCATGAAATTAAAAGACGCTTACTCCTTGGAAGGAAAGTTATGACCAACCTAGACAGCATATTCAAAAGCAGAGACATTAGTTTGCCGACTAAGGTCCATCTAGTCAAGGCTATGGTTTTTCCTGTGGTCATGTATGGATGTGAGAGTTGGACTGTGAAGAAGGCTGAGCACCGAAGAATTGATGCTTTTGAACTGTGGTGTTGGAGAAGACTCTTGAGAGTCCCTTGGACTGCAAGGAGATCCAACCAGTCCATTCTGAAGATCAGCCCTGGGATTTCTTTGGAAGGAATGATGCTAAAGCTGAAGCTCCAATACTTTGGCCACCTCATGCGAAGAGTTGACTCATTGGAAAAGACTCTGATGCTGGGAGGGATTGGGGGCAGGAGGAGAAGGGGACGACAGAGGATAAGATGGCTGGATGGCATCACTGACTCAATGGGCGTGAGTCTGAATGAACTCCGGGAGTTGGTGATGGACAAGGAGGCCTGGGGTGCTGCGATTCATGGGGTCGCAAAGAGTCGGACACGACTGAGCCACTGAACTGAACTGAGGAGGTATTATTAAGGGAGTTAGGGTTTCCTGTGACACGAGCTGTAAACGTTTTTCCCCTGTTTCGGTTTCTTTTGCCTTTGTCCGTGGCTCTCTCTAACCATGCATAGCGCTTCGTTGGGTCTTATTTATTTGCCTCCATTTAGGGATATTAAGAAAATCTTTTGTCAAACTTAGGCTTTTCTCCTCTCCAGGATTTAAAAAGCGACATGTTATTCTGGTTTATTTACATGTTTATTTGATGTCTTTATTGTACATTTGGAGAAGGAGATGGCAACCCACTCCAGTATTCTTGCCTGGAGAATCTCATGGACAGAGAAGCTTGGCAGGCTGCAGTCCATGGGGTCACAGAGTCAGACACGGCTGAGCAACCAACACATGGTACATTACCCGGTTCAGAAATAAAAATGATTCTTCGGGAGATAAGCTGCATGTCACGTCCGCCTGGTCACCGCCAGGACTGCTCCCCTGCTCTGTGTGCACAACTTTCTCACTTAGTTCTTGGGCTGCCTTTTCAGTTCAGTCAGTTCAGTTCAGTCGCTCAGTCGTGTCCGACTCTTTGCGACCCCATGAACTGCAGCACGCCAGGCCTCCCTGTCCATCCCCAACTCCCGGAGTTCACCCAAACCCATGTCCATTGAGTCGGTGATACCATCCAGCCATCTCATCCTCTGTCGTCCCCTTCTGCTCCTGCCCTCAATCTTTCCCAGCATCAGGGTCTTTTCCAGTGAGTCAGCTCTTCCCATCAGGTGGCCAAAGTACTGGAGTTTCAGCTTCAACATCAGTCCTTCCAGTGAACACCCAGGGCTGATCTCCTTTAGGGTGGACTGGTTGGATCTGCTTGCTGCTGCCTTTCAGGTTTTTAAAGAGTAAATGTAAGTTAATATGATCACACGTCCTTTCCACCCTCTTTTCTTGCACAGTGGGTAGAATATTGTACTCTTCTGTACTTTGCTGGAAGCATGACTTATAAATTCCGACAGCATTTGTGTTTTTTTTTTTTTTTAACGGTTGTATAGTATGCCTTGTTGGACACACCAAATCCAATTTAATCAGCACGCCCCCCTCCAGCCCCGCCACAGAGGAACCTTTGGGTCACTACTGGCCTTCTGCTCTCACGTACAAAGCCTACCAGTCACTGTACCCGTGTGTGGCTTCCTCTGCCTTGTAGCTGCTCCGAAGTGAATCTGCAAGATCACTTGCCGCATCTGCCTCCGGGTAGACACTGTCTGATCTTCCTTCGTTTTGAGCTCTACCCTCTTCCACCCTCTACAGCGGTGTTTCTCACTCACCCACCACCCCCACACACACAACTGTGGCACTGTAACGGAAAATATTTTAGAAGATCTTATTGAGTCAGGTTAAGCTTTGGAAGGCCACACATCATTGATGTCCAAAGTTTTTTTGCACTCCAAGGGTCAGTTTTCACCCTCTTGGGGGTGATACGCCTACTCGCCCTTCTCCCGGCGCCTACCCTGCCTTGAGGTTTCGCGCCGCACCAAGGCGTGAGCAGGTGCGGTCCACACAGTCCACTCAGTCCCTCCCGCAGAGTGTCCTATCATCGCTGGCCTTTTCACCATCTGATGGTGAGAAACGGGATCTCGCTGTGGCTTCATTGCTTTTATTTTTAAAACAGCCTCAGGAATAATTGACATATAATTGAGGGTTCGATCCCTGGGTCGGGAGATCCCCTGGAGAAGGAAATGGCAACCCACTCCAGTTTTCTTGCCTGGAGAATTCTGTGAACAGAAGAGCCTGGCGGGCTACAGTCCATGGGGTCCCAAAGAGTCGGACATGACTTAGCGACTGAAAACCAGCAACAACAAGCTTCACATATTCACAGTGTGCTCTTGGGAAATGTTAGCATCTGTGAACCTGCATGAAGCTATCGCCACAATTGGGGTGACAAACAAACCTGTCATCGTCAAAGTTTCCTCTTGCTCTTCTGTGACCCGTTCCACCTTCCCCACCCCTGCCACACGAGGCAGAACCCCCTTTCTGTCCCTATAGACTACTGTGCATTTTCCAGAATTTCATATGCAGGCAACTGTTCCGTCATGACTCCTTCTCATCCGGCCTCTCATTATTCTGCAAACCCTCCATGCAAATCTGTGTGTCCAGCTCATTCTTTCTGCCACGGTGCAGGCGCACGTCGACTTGCGTATCCTTCCATCTGTGGATGGACATTCGAATTCTTCACTCTGACAAATAAAGCTGCTGTACCATTCCTGCACCAGTCTTTGTGCAGACACGCTTTCATTTCTCCCGAAAAGGCTGGGTCATCTGGCAGGAAATGCTGAACTGTTTTTCAGAGTGGTTGTGTGATACTACAACCCCCACCCCCAACAAGCATATGAGAATCTCTTTAAAAATTTTTTTAATTTATTTATTTTTAATTGAAGGATAATTCCTTCACAATATTGTGTTGGTTTCTGGCACACATCAACATGAGTCAACCATAGGTATGCGCTTGTCCCCTCCCGCTTAAGCCTCTCTCCCATCTCCCACCTGTCTAGGTTATCGCAGAGATGGTGGCTTCACATCCTCACTATCGTTTGGTATTACTGACCTTTTAAATTCTAATAGGTGTATAACAGTATATTACTGTGGTGTTATTTTATACTTGAAAGTGATTTCTTTTTAATTTTAATTAATTTATTTTTCGGCCTCGCCACATGGTTGGTGGGATCTTAGTCCCCCGATTAGGGATTGAACCGGCACCCTTGCCAGTAAAAGTGCAGGGTCCCAACCACTGGGCCGTCAGGAAATTCCTTTTACTGGGATTTTAATGTACATTTCTCTAATGACTAATGATGAACATTTTTCATAAGCTTTTTTTTGCCATCTCTATATCTTCTTTAATGAAGCCAAGTTGGTTCAGATCATACGTATATGTATTGGGTTGGCCAAAAGTTTTTCTGTAAGATTTTATTGCAAAACCTGAATGAACTTTTTGGCTAACCCTATGCATAGAATTGATGCCTTCAAACTGTGGTGCTGGAGAAGACTCCTGAGAGTCTCCTGGACTGCAAGGAGATCAAAACGGTCAATCTTAAGGGAAATCAACCCTGAATACTAGTTGGAAGGACTGATGCTGAAGTTGACACTCCAGTCTTTTGGTCATCTGATGTGAAAAGCTGACTCGTTGGAAAAGTCCCCGATGCTGGGAAAGATTAAGGGCAGAAAGAAGAGGGCATCAGAGGATGAGATGGCTGGATGGCAACACCGATGCAAAGGGCATGAAGTTGGGCAAACTTCGGGAGATAGTGAGGGACAGGGAGGCCTAGCATGCTTCAGTCCATGGGGTCACAAAGAGCTGGACGTGAGTTCAGTCGCTCAGTCATGTCTGACTCTTTGCCGCCCCATGAATTGCAGCACGCCAGGCCTCCCGGTCCATCACAACAATATAAATAATATGTGTGTGTTTTCATACAATTGGGTTTTAGATGCAGCTCCTTTACCAGATATGTGACTTGGAAATAATTTTTTCCTGGCTGATTTGTTTTTCTATTCTCCTAACTGTGTCGTTGACAGAGCAGAAGTTACTCGTTTTGATTAAATCCAATTTATGAATTTCTCTTCTCTGGATATGGCTTTTGGTGTTGTATCTAAGAAATCTTTACCTAATCCAAGGCCATAAAAGTTGTATTTTTTTCCTAAATGTTTTGTGGTTTCAGCTCTTTTATCTTTGTCTATGATCCATCGCAGTTAATGTTTGTACGTGGAGCGAAGTTCATTATTCCTGTGTGCAGACTGCCAATCTGTACACGAGAAATAAACTCTGTCGCTGCTTCCACTTTTCCCCTCCTATTTGCCATGAGGCGGTGGGACCAGAGGCCAAGATTTCAGTTTTCTGAATGTTGGGTTTCAAGCTAGCTTTCCCCTCTCCTCTATCCGCCTCCTCAAGAGGCTCTTTAGTTTCGCTTTGCTTTCTGCTGTTAGAGGGGTATCATCTACATATCTGAGGTTGTTGATAATAACAATTGATTTTTGTATATTGACCTTGTATCCTGCCGTTTTGCTAAACTCACCTGCTCACTTGTTAGTTCTAATAGTTCTTTTTAAAAATAGATTCCATTAGATTTTCTACAGAGATGAACATGTAGTATGGGAATACGGACCGATCTGCTTTTTCCAATCTGGATGCATTTCTTTTCTTTTTCTTTTTTTAAAAGCAGCTTTATAGAGGTAAAGTAGGCATGTAACAAACCACACATTAATTTAGAAGTATAGAATTTAATAACTTTGATGTGTACACCTGCAGAACCCATCACGGCGATTATGAAAATTAATATAACTCTCACCCCCAAAGAGTCCTGTGCTCATTTGCAATTCTCTCTGCCGTGCTCTGCCCACCACCATCCCCAGGCAACCACTGTTCTGTTTTCTGGCACTACAGATCAATCTGCATTTCCTAGAATCATATATAAATGGAATCTTCCAGGAAGTACTTGTTTCTATCTGGATTTTCCCACGCAGCATAATTTGTTTTAAACTATGACTGTAAGCTGAATTGATCTAATTCTCTCAGACACAGAAGATGGAACAGAAGGCTCTCAAGTACAACAAAATCTTCCTATCCACTTGAAAATCTTGTCCATCCATTAAATCAAGCCCAAATTGGGCATATCAAGTTCCCTTAAACATTTAAAATATGGGACACATAGAGTTTATACAAAATTATATAGTACAGTTGTTACCCAATTCATTGTAAACTTGTATAAGCTCAAGTTTTTGTTTTGTTTTAATTTTTATTTTTTTATTGAAGTATAGTTGATTTACAATATTGTGCTCATTTCAGGTGTACAGGAAAGTGATTCGGTATTATATATATTTATATTCTTTTTCAGATTCCTTTTCCTTATAGGTCGTTATATAATATTGAGTAAATCTCTCTGTGCTATACAACCAGTCCTTGCTGGTTATCTATTTTATACATGATCGTGTGTATACGTTAATCCCAAACTCCTAATTTATCCCTCTCCCCTCTTTTCCTTCTGATAACCATCAGCTTGTTTTCTGTCTGCGGATCTATTTCTATTCTTTTGGACCTTTTAAAAGCGATGCCATATGTTTGTCTTTTTCCCTCTGGCTCACTTCACTTAGCGTGATAATCTCCAGTCCATGCACGTTGCTGCAAGTGGCGTGATTTCGCTCCTTCCTTATGGTTGAGTGACGTTCCACTGTATATGCTCATACGTATGCACCACGTCTTCTTTTCCCATCCATCCGTCAACGGTCATTTAGTCGCTTCCGTGTCTTGGCTGTGTATGTGTGAACAGCATTCCCACCTGCACAGCATGTGCGTCTTCATGCCTAGCCAAAGGAAGCAGAGGTGTCTGTTCTTGACCAGATGCAGCCCTCTGGCCAGTGTTTCTGGGCTGCACTCAATGCACATAGATTTCTTAGTTCAACGCTTGGGAGCCCCTCAGGCCGCTGCAACTTGAGACTTGGGGCTCTGAGACCCGGTGTGGTGGCCGTGTGGTGGCCGTGGGTGGGGGCTTACTCAGGACGCTGTTGTTCAGTCGCACAGTTGTGTCCGACTCCTCGCAACCCCGTGGAGTGCAGCCCGCCAGCCCGGGGCTTGCTAAACCCACAGCCTCCAGCCAAGATTTTCTCAGCACATATGACACAACTTCCTTCAAACGCGCACGTTCCCTGGAGTGTGGCATCCCTGCAGGGTCTCCCAGGCCTGCCTGTTTCTGTTGCAGGTAACCCTGGTGTGAGCTCCTGCAGCAATAGGGATCCGGGTATTTAGGAGGCTGGGAATCCCCTTGGCAGGCTGGATTTGCGACCTTTGTCTCTCACAGGCCTGCGTCTCGTCGCCCCCCTGCTGGTCACTCATGGCCATTGCACCTGCTTCTCCGGCGTGTACGAGTGGCCCTGGCCCCCAGGGGCCTGCCAATGAGCAGGGGTGCCCAGGCAGGTGCCCAGGGGCTGCAGGGCGAGGCTCAGTGGGATTATGGCTGCAGGAGAGGTTACAACCCACCTTCCCTGTGAGCATAAAGGAGGGAGAGGCCGTCCCTGGCCAGTGCCTGATTTTGGCCTCGACAGGGTGACAGGCACCAGGTGACCCAGGCTTCCTCTTCACAGATTTCTGGGGAAAGAGCACCAAGTCCTGGCTGTGTCTGATCCTGCTCTTTGCCGTACTTCTGGGCTTCTACAGGGAAGGAGGATGGGAGCAGCCCGGGGCCCTGTGGAGGTGGGGACTCATGACCTAAGCGACTGGAGCAGCTGTGAAGGGCGTCGTGATTCCCATCGTGCCGATCTCGTCGGGGCAAGGCTGAGACGCTGGCGCCGCGGCAGCG
This sequence comes from Ovis aries, assembly GCF_016772045.2. Lineage (NCBI taxonomy): Eukaryota > Metazoa > Chordata > Mammalia > Artiodactyla > Bovidae > Ovis > Ovis aries. Next base: position 2,747,883 of record NC_056056.1, read on the forward strand.
CCTTGCTCTGCTCCCAGGCGGTTGGCAGCTGTTGCTGTAAGTGCAGGTGAGGGGCTCACCTGGGAGGTGGGTGTAAACGTGGCTGTGGGTGGGGAGGGCTCCGGAAGGCAGTGCTTTTAGAAACACCAGTTACATCAACATACGGGGTTCACAGAGCATCCCAGGTGGCACTCGTGGTACAGAACCTGCCTCCCAACGCAGGAGACATCAGGGATGCAGTTTCGATCCCTGGGTTAGGAGGATGCCTTGGAGGAGGACACCGCACCCACTCCAGTGTTCTTGCCTGGAGAGCCTCCATGGACAGAGGAGCCTGGAGGGCTACCGTCCACATGTTCACAAAGAGTCGGACACGACTGAAGCGACTCAGCACACAGGCACGCATGGGGCTCACGTCGCACTTGACACAGATTTATGGAGACTAGAGGACAGCTTTTCACTGCATTGGAATACGCTATTTTATGTTTTAAACCTGGCAGCTGTAAAACCGTATTCCCTTCAAAGAGGCTAGTCAATACTTTTTTGTACTCCGGTTCTTATTCCACAAGAGGGTGAGATTACCCCCAGACTCAGCTGTGCAGTGGGTGCCGAATATTTATTTGCTATCTCAGACTGCAGACTGCATAGGCGTTTAGTTGTTAGTTGTTAGAGCTATATGCACTTTGTCACTGATGACTTTTGCAAAGAAATGTGTTAGAAAGAGCCTCCATTTATGGGGTGTTCATTCTGTGTGATGCCTTGAGGAGAATGCATGATGGGCGTTCTGGACTCTCCGCAGCCTGTAAGATAACCGTGATTGCTGCTGTTTAGTCACTCGCTCGTGTCCAGTGCTTTTGTGACCCCGGGGACTGTAGCCCACAAGGCTCCCCAGTCCATGGGCTTTCCCACACAAGAATACTGGAGTGGGTCGCCATTCCCTTCTCCAGGGGATCTTCCCGACCCAGGGATCGAACCCGAGTCTCCTGCCCTGGCAGGCGGATTCTTTACCACTGAGCCACCAAGAAAGCCCAAGACAGGCATTACTATTCCCATTGTATACCCCAAGGAGGAGGCTCCAGAGGTTAAGGAATGAGACCAAGGTCATAAGGTAGGAAGTGGCAAGGCCAGGGTGCCAGCCTGTCCACCAGACTCCAAACCCAGGTTGCCAGGTCCCTCAGGGAAGGTGTCCTCTAGGATGAGCATCGAGTCTCAGGGCTGATGGCGTAGGGATGGCAGGCTTTGGAAAGTGGAGCATGCGTGCAGTGGGACAGGCCCGCACGCTCACCTCCGTGAGGGTTTACTGAGCGCCTGCTTTGAGCCTGGTGGTTTGGAGGGCACCAGGATGCCAGTGTCCGTGGGACGGCTCCCTGTTCTGAAGGATGTCAGGTCTGTTAGGAGTAGACAGGTGCCAGACAGTTACAGCTGACCGGCTGTCACAGGAGTGGGCACAGGATGTCCTGGCGCTCCTGGGAGGGATGCCACCCCTCCTCTGTCTGCCAGCACTGGACTTAACTGGGGCTACCTGGAGCAAGTCTTGTCTGGGCAACAAAGCGAGCTCATCACATACACATCTGGTGCAGGGTCGGGAAGGGTGCGACATTCCTTGCGTGGGGGCTGTTGGCACGCACAGGGCCCCTCCTGAATCGCTGAGGCACTCCCCTGGGCGCCCATCTCCATCTCAAAGCTGCCTCTGCCATGCTGTCGGTCTTGGGGCCACGCTGGTCCCGCAGCGTGACTGGCAGGTGACCAAGCCTCCTCTGATCTTCCCCAGCAGGAGCGCTCAGTTCTCTGCAAGCAGCCTGTCCGCATATTTGATCCTTAGAACAAGTGCTCAGTTCAGCGGCTCAGTTGTGTCCAACTCTCTGCGACTTTATGAACCACAGCACACCAGGCCTCCCTGTCCATCACCAACTCCCAGAGTCCACCCAAACCCATGTCCCTCGAGTCGGTGATGCCATTCAACCATCTCATCCTCTGTCGTCCCCTTCTCCTTCTGCCTTCAATATTTCCCAGCATCAGGGTCTTTTCACCTGAGTCAGCTCTTTGCATCAGGTAGCCAAAGTATTGGAGTTTCAGCTTCAACATCAGTCCTTCCAATAAACACCCAGGACTGATCTCCTTTAGGAGGGACTGGTTGGATCTCCTTGCAGTCCAAGGGACTCTCAAGAGGCTTCTCCAACACCATAGTTCAAAAGCATCAATTCTTCAGCGCTCAGCTTTCTTTATAGTCCAACTCTCACATCCATACATGACTACTGGAAAAACCATAGCTTTGACTAGGCAGATCTTTGTTAACAAAGTAATGTCTCTGTTTTTTAATATGCTGTCTAGGTTGCTCATAACTTCTTCCAAGGAGTAAGCGTCTTTTAATTTCATGGCTGCACTCACCATCTGCAGTGATTTTGGAGCCCCCCAAAATAAAGCCAGTCACTGTTTCCACTGTTTCCCCATCCAGAACACGTGCTGGAATTGCATAAAGATATTCTTCCTGATAACACAAGGACCCCAGGGAGCCCTGAGGGTGTGTGGCACATTCTGGGTCATGCCTTCAGGAGCTTGGAGACACGGTGGCCATGTCTTGCAGCTTCCCGCTGTGACTCAGCTCTGAAACCGCTCATCCCTTCTGGACTCCCCCTATTTCCATACAGTGCCCAGGTCTTGCGGCCTGTTGAGTCTGGGGTCTGACCTCTCTTCTTTGTTGTTGTTTTTGGCCAAACTGCGCAGCACACAGGATCTTATTTTCCCGACAAGGGATTGAGCTCAAGCCCCTTTAGTGGAAGCTCCGAGTTCTAACCTCTGGAGTGCTCTTCTTTATCTAACGCAGCCTTTTTGGATTCTCCCTCAGGCAGCCTCCTCTTCTATATTATTCCTGTTTCTGTTCAGTCCTGTCTGACTCTTGGTGACCCCATGGCCTGTAGCCTGCCCGGCTCCTCTGTCCATGGGATTTCCCAGGCAAGAGTACTGGAGTGGGCTGCCATTTCCTTCTCCAGGGGAGGGGTCAAACCCAAGTCTCCTGGGCCTCCTGCATTGCAAGTGGATTCTTTGTCTGCTGAGTCATCGGAGAAGCTAATCTTGTGTTTAGATTTCATTTCATCTTCTCCCCACACCCTCATTTTTGTCAGGTTTTATCTTGTCTTTTTTTTTAATCTTGTCTTTTTTTTTTAAAAAAAAAAGAAAAAACAAACCTGATAAATATTGACATCCAAAAGAGTCATCTTGAACTGTGGTATGGAGAAGACTCTTGAGAGTCCCTTGGACTGCAAGGAGATCCAACCAGTCCATCCTAAAAGAAATCAGTCCTGAATATTCATTGGAAGGACTGATGCTGAAGCTGAAACTCCAATACTTTGGCCACCTGATGCGAAGAACTAACTCACTAGAAAAGACCCTGATGCTGGGAAAGATTGAAAGCAGGAGGAGAAGGGGATGACAGAGGATGAGATGGTTGGATGGCATCACTGACTCAATGGACATGAGTTTGAGTAAACTCCGGGAGTTGGTGATGGGCAGGGAGGCCTGGTGTACTGCAGTCCATGGGGTCACAAAGGGTCGGACACAGCTGAGCGCCTGCACTGATGCTGCCTGACTGAAGAGCCGTCCAGCTTCTGAAATACGTTTTCTTCTAGAGCAAAGTTTTTAAAAGATTGGACTCTGCCTCAGAGATTCCTTTCATAATTTTTTATGGCTGTAGAATTTTTACATTTTTTGCTTGCATATAACTTAAAATTCCATCCTGGTTTGAATATGAACACTTTCCAGCAAGCTTCAAAAGCTCCCAGGGACGTCCCTGGCACTCCAGTGCTTAAGACTCCATACTTCCAGTACAAGGGGCTCAGGTTCAAGCCCTGGTTACGGAACTAAGATCCCCACATGCTGTGTGGCGCTCTATGGGGCAGGGTTGCTGTAAAACAGAGAGGGGGCTGGCTCTCAACTTTAGAGTGTACGCAGATCACTTAGGGAACCTGTTAAAAATGGAGATTGCTACACATACATGCCCCCTCCACACACACATCCCCCTCCTAACTTGCTCAGGTCTGGATTCAGGAAGTCTGGATTTGCCTCTAAAAACAATTCCCCAGATGATTCTGATGCTGGGGTCCCCTAGCCACAGAGAGCAAGGCCATGAGCAAGCTATTACAAGCTAATACTTACAAGCTATTCAGTTCAGTTCAGTCACTCAGTCGTGTCCAACTCTTTGCGTCCCCATGGACTGCAGCACTCCAGGCTTCCCTATCCATCACCAACTCCTAGAGCTTGCTCAAACTCAGGTCTGTCGAGTCGGTGATGCCATCCAACCATCTCATCCTGTCATCCCGTTCTCCTCCTGCCTTCAATCTTTCCCAGCATCAGGGTCTTTTCCAGTGAGTCAGTTCTTTGCATCAGGTGGCCAAAGTATTGGAGCTTCAGCTTCAGCATCATTCCTTCCTAAGAATATTCAGGACTGATTTCCTTCGGATGGACTGGTTTGGTCTCCTTCCAGTCCAAGGGACTCTCAGAATTCTTCTCCATCACCACAGTTAAAAAGCATCCATTCTTCAGCACTTAGCTTTCTTTATGGTCCAACTCTCAAATCCATACACGACTACTTGAAAACACCATAGCTTTGACTAGACGGACCTTTGTTGGCAAAGTACTGTCTCTGCTTTTGAATATGGTGTCTAGGTTTGTCATAGCTTTTCTTCCAGGGAGCAAGGGTCTTTTAATTTCATGGCTGCAGTCACCAACTGCAGTGATTTTGGAGCCCAAGAAAATAAAATCTCTCACTATTTCCATTGTTTCCCCCATCAACTTGCCATGAAGTGATGGGGCCGGATGCTATGATCTTCGTTTTATGAATGTTGAGTTTTAAGCCAGCTTTTTCATTCTCCTCTTTCATCAAGAGGCTCTCTAGTTCTTCTTTCTGCCATAAGGGTGGTGTCATCTGCATATCTGAGGTTGTTGATATTTCTCAAGTTATTAGTTGGGGTTAAAGTAGGGTGGAATGGGGGAAGGGGGGATTAGGGCACCGCCTGGGGGATCTGCCTGTGCACGCCATTCTCTCCTTCCACCCACGTGAGATGTCCCACTGGCTCCACTCGGGCCCCACACCTATTTTCTCGGGAGCCAGAGACCAAATGGTCAGAATGCTGTGTTGAAGTGTCAGCCTCAAAACCATAGCCTGTCCGCTCTCCTCTGTCTGGTGATGACTCAACTCTACACTCTTTTGTCCCCCCAGCAACGTGTTCAACCTGATCCCCAGAAGACAGACAGAAGAGTCTCAAAGGTAATGGATGGGTCTTTGGAGTCAAGGTGGTTCCTTCTAGAAAGATCTAGAACAGAAATAAAAATAGAATACACAGTGAATTGGAGGTCCTTATAATGAAAGAGGCACTCAGTTCCCGGCTGATTCCGAGTTCCTCTCCCTACCCTGTTTTCTCAAACCTAAAACACTACAAAGACATAATCCTGTTTTCTGGTGGAGAGAACCCCTTCATGGCTGGCAGCAGCTCCAGGCCCAGGTTTGGGGACGAGCAGTGACCAGAGTTCAGTTCAGTCGCTCAGTCGTGTCCAACGCTTTGCGACCCCATGAACCGCAGCATGCCAGGCCTCCCTGTCCATCACCAACTGCCGGAATCTACCCAAACCCATGTCCATTGAGTCGGTAATGCCATCCAACCATCTCATCCTCTGTCGTCCCCTTGTCCGCCTGCCCCCAATCCTTCCCAGCATCAGGGTCTTTTCACATCAGGTGGCCAAAGTATTGGAGCTCCAGCTTCAGCATCAGTCCTTCCAATGAACACCCAGGACTGATCTCCTTTAGAATGGACTGGTTGGATCTCCTTGCAGTCTGAGGGACTCTCAAGAGTCTTCTCCAACACCACAGTTCAAAAGAATCAATTCTTCAGCGCTCAGCTTTCTTTACAGTCCAGTGACCAGTGTTGATTCTATGTAAGGCCATCCCCAGTAGCCAGTCCGTGACAGGGCGCCCTCTGACCCCATTAGCACCCAGACGGGAAAAGGCTCATTTTTCCTCCCAGAGCTAATTCTTCCGCGATCGTCAGTCTCTGGCTGACCGACAACAGATAAGCTGAGCACTCCTGACCAGCCTCCTGCAATAGCCCGCAAGGCAGGACCTCCAAGTCAAGTCCAGCCCAGCTCCCTCCTCTGTTCAGGCCTTGGGGCCCAGCAAATTACTTGCTGGGTAGAAGGGTGGATGAATGGGTTGAGCTGACCGGGCTTTTCTGTCTCAGCAGCCTTGAGGCCCACCACCTGCAGGGCCAACGGGAGGGCCTGCCTTTGAGGTAATGACTTTCACCTCTTCCTTTTTATCCACAAAACTTGGCATTCCTGAGCCTTGGCAGCAGCTGGAGAGACTTTGCTTGGTCTTCGGGACTGGAACAGCCGGGCCCCTCCCCTCCAAGCTTCATCGGTGGGGAGGGGACAGGCCGGGGGAGGGGGCGGGGCTGGTGAGGGGCGGGGCTGGTGAGGAGGGGCAGGGCTGGTGAGGAGGGACTGGTGTGAGGGGCGGGGCTGATGAGGACGGGGTTGGTGGAAAGGGTCGGGGTTGCTGGAGAGGGACTGGGCCGGTAGAGAGGGCGGGGCCGGTGGAGAGGGCGGGGCCGGTGGAGAGGGCGGAGCTGGTGGAAAGGGGCGGAGCTGGCAGGGAGGGCCGGGCTGTGGGAAGGGGACGTAAGCCTAGCCTTTGCCTGGTTAGCGCCCTCCCCTCTTGAAGGGGCGCTTAGTTATCAAGGCAGTCCTTTTTCCTGAAGTGACCGGGAGCCTGTTCCCTCTGCAGCCAGGGTGAAAATGGCGTGGTTCTGCAGCGGTTGCTGCTGGAGAAGAAGGAGTCCAAGTAGGGTGGCAGCGGGGCTCCCAGGGCTGACGGGGCCGTCGCCAGAGCTTCCCTTCGGATCGCAGGGCCGACCTGGGGGCCCGTGGCTCCCCACCCACCCCCGGAGCGGGGCTCTCCCCAGGCTGGTTTGTCACCATCTGGCGTGGCATTGCTTCGGGCAGACTCAGGCACCCAGACACCGCCATCGTGTCCGAGGTGTCTTCGCTCTGCTTCCCGCCCCCGGTCCCCTCACCTGCCCACACGGCCGAGCTCTGCAGCCATGCGGAGCCCTCCTCAGTAGGGGCTGCGACGTGATGGCCCTCAGGAGCCTGGCCGGGCTGCACAGCAGTGCTTCTCCCAGCGCCATCAGCTCTGAGCGCTCTGTTTTCCTCCCTCAGTGAAGGTGACGGCCACCTGGACACCTGCAGGATACCCGAGGTACCCAGGTACTGTAGACCACGTCTTTGGGCGGTGTCTGGGCAAGTCAACTTGCTGTCTCCCTGCTCCACTGTCCCCCTCACATCCCCTTTGAGTCTAATTGTGAGATTTATCAGGAGGGAAGGAGCAAGAGAAGCTGGGAGGAGGCTAACGAGGGGCAGAAGAGAATGGGAGCAGGGGGAGCAGGCGTCAGATGGTGGGGTCACAGATGAGCCCCCCGTGACCTCGGCCTCCTGGCTGTCCCAGCTCAGCGGTCTTACCCAGGGTAGACTAGCTGTAGCTTCTAAGCCCTCAGCTCTGTTGAAAACTGACAGGGTTGCCAGGGAGGGTATGGAGGGTGAAGGAGCCAGCAGGAGAGCGGAGGGGGGCAGTGAGGTGGCTCCAGACGTGATGCAGCCGGTGGACGGGTGGGAGAGGCCACCCCTGTGCTTCCCACTCCTGAATAAAGCAGGACACCAAGACCTTCCTTGTAACGAGTTAGACCACAGGAGAGTCTCTAACCTCAGCTGAGCATTAGACGGGGAAGAGCCTCCTAGCCCATTCTCACATTTCCACCCCATGAATTTATCTGTCTGTTTATCCCTAGGGAAGCCCCTGACACCCCTTGGCTGGGGGAGGGGTGGGAGGTGGCTGGATGAAGGAAGATGGGAGGATGGAAGGAAGGAAGCCCCTGTGGCTGAGTGCCGCCTCCTGGCAGAGCTGCCCACTGAACCAGGAAAAGGCCCCTGGCAGCTCTGGCGTTGGTGATGTGAGTGTCTGCTCACACGCATGTCTTGTCCACAGGTTGCTTTACCCCAAGGCTCAGCTGCTCAAGCCCTCGTAAGTAGACGGAGTTTCTGTTGTGGCTGCGACCGGTGGGTTCCCTGCCACTACCTACCTTATGGTTGCCTTTCTCTCACTTCACTCCCTGGTTCCAGTCTTTCTTTTGCCCTTTTCCTTTCCTTTCTGTCTGTGCTATGGGAGGCTGGGCTAATTTTCAGTGGGTTTGGTACACATTGAAGGACCGATGAAAGGTGCCTCTAATTTGTGGTCACCAGGAGCTGTGCAGAGGTCCACACCAGGCATGGAATCTTCTCTTGTTTCTTCTTGGGGAAGGAAGCTGGGGACTGGGTTGGGTTATCCCTGAGGCCTTTCCATGAGCATCAGTGTCTGAGGGCTGATAGTCCCAGCTCGCCTTCACATACCAGTGTCTGTCTCCTAATCCGGGCCTCCTTGCCTGTGCCCACACCTCCTGCTTCCAGTGCCCGAGAGAGTGCCAGCAGCCTGTCACCGAGGCACTAGATCCCCGAGCTTCGGGACAGGAAGTCGCCCAGAGAGCCGCTTTCATCAGCCCCATTTTATGGGCAAGGAAACTGAGGCTCAGAGAAGTGAAGGAGGTTGCTTGAGGCCCCTCTGCCGGAGTCCAGCTCCAGCAGCCAGGCATTCAACCTGAAGGGGTGAGCGGTTTTGGCGAGAAACTGAGGCAGCCTCTCATTTTTCTTGGACTGCCTGTTTATTTCAAGCTTATGATTTTCTTTTATACTTTTACAAAAGTATTAGGTCAGAGATTTGATATTTTTAGTTCCCATTGATCCAGATTTATTTTTCTCAAAAAATCATTGTTGCCCCTCAAAAGGAGTTCCTTCCTCAGCAATTCTCTTATCTACTTCTTCTCATGTGTCTTTGTGAATATGCTGTAACTCATGCTAATGTCTGGGCTGCACAGCACAGTCCTCAGTTTATTTCTTATCTTTCTGAGTCCTGTTTGCCCCTAGTATCCTAAGCTCACTATTTCTTAGAAAGGGCTTCTAGCTAATAATATCTCTAAAGTCCCTAATTTCTATAAGCTATAGTAGAATATGCTAACATTATTGCAATCCTTAAATCTTTAGCTTCTAACTATTTTAATTATTCCTAAGCCCTAAATTCAACAAACTCCTTTGCCATAAACACTTTTCTCACAAATGGGCTTCAGATAGCAATCCCTCCCATGGCCTCAAGCTGCGGCCTGCGTGCTCACCCTGGAACAATCTTTTGTAAAAGTCCTTGAACAAATGTCAGCGATTAACTTTATAAATTATTCTTTGAGCACAGCTGCAGAAGGCTTTATGCTTTCTCATGCTCCTCTCAAAAACAATAAGCACCTTAATATTCTCTTCAGTCAACTCAGCCAAGGAAAGGAAAAAACAAATCAGAATCACAAAGCCTAACTCCTTCATTCCGGGTCCGTGCCTATGGAGCAAAGGGAGGGGGTTTAGGGCCGTGCCTCCATTTTGTTAGTAATGCCTAACTCGGCTCCCGACACCCGTTGGCTGGAGAGGGGCAGGTCAGGATGCAAGCTGCGGGGGTTCTGTCACATCCTGCCACGTCCCTGCCAGGGGACCTGGAGGCGCTCACTGTCATTTCTGAAACCCACATACACACCTCCTTGAACTTCCAGAGCCGCCAGCCACGTGTGGCCTTGAATGCTTGAGACAGGACTGCTCCAGGATGAGCTGGGCTGTCAGCGTGAGGTGCCCAGTGGGCTCCAAACACTCAGTCCATGAAAAGTGTGCTAGGAGTGGGGATTAACCTAGGCACACCACTGTATATAAAACAGGCGAACAACAGGACCCACTGAATAGCCCAGGGGCTCTACTCAATATCTTGTCATATCCTATATGGGAAAAGAACATGAAAAAGAATACACAGGTATGGATGTATACCTGAACCACTTTGCTGTACACTTGAAGCTAACACAGCATTGTCGATTAACTAAACTTCAATCAATACATCAATTACATGCTGAAATGATACTATTCTGGATATGTTGGGTTGCACAAAGTCTATCATATGAACAGTCATTTTGCCTGGTTCCTTTCACTTTTCTGTGACTCCCAGACAGTTTTTAGTGGCATACATTTCCGGGGGTCAGCACACATCTGGAGGGGCAGATTGGCATGAGCTGTTTTGGTGGATCCTGGCAGGGTGACAAACGAGAGAATGAACACTCGTGAAATAAGAGTCAGGGGAAGGTGAAAGGGGTCCTTGCTGGCTGGAGAACGGAGAAGGGGCAGAGACCACAGGACACGAAGAGCCCCTGCGAGGGGAGGGGGCTTGAAACTCAGCTCTGTCTCTGAAAGAAAACCTTGTTCTGTCTACTCACAGCAAGCGTTGGGGTTACCCACCCCAGGTGATTCTGACACTCCCTGCAGTCTGCACAGACGCCGCAGGTGGACGGTCAGCCTCGCAGCCTGCCCCCACTCAGACCCTTGTCTCAAGTTCCAGATTGTCATCTGAGCTTTTGACCGACGGGCTATAAATCATTTCTCACCACCCGCTCCTTGGGTTGGATGGTTTGCTGGGATGCTCCCAGAACTCAAGGAGACTTTACTTACTAGATTCTTGCCTTGTAATAAAGCATGCAGCCCAGAGACAGTCGGATGAAGAGGTAAATAGGGCCAGATGGGGAAGGGGCGGGCGCCTGAGCCCTCCCTGGAGCACCTTCCCCCCAGCCCCTTCCTGCATCCACCAACCTGGAAGCACTCTGAACTCCACAGTTAAGGGCTGTTTATGGAGGCTTCATCTCACTGGCGTGATTGATTGTTAACTTGACCTCTAGCCCCTCTCCCTTCCCAGGAGGAGGGGATTATCAGTTCAGTTCAGTTCAGTGCAGTCGCTCAGTCGTGTCCAACTCTGCAACCCCATGGACTGCAGCACGCCAGGCCTTCCTGTCCACCACTAACTCCTGGAGTTTACTCAAATTCACGTCCATCGAGTTGGTGGTGCCATCCAACCATCTCATCCTCTGTCGTCTCCTTCACCTTCCGCCTTCACTCTTTCTCAGCCTCAGGGTCTTTTCCAGTGAGTCAGTTCTTTGCATCAGGTGGCCAAAGTATTGGAGTTTCAGCTTCAACATCAGTCCTTCCAATGAATATTCAGGACTGATTTCCTTTAGGATGGACTAGTTGGATCTCCTTGCAGTTCAAGGGACTCTCAAGAGTCTTCTCCAACACCACAGTTCAAAGGCATCATTTCTTTAGCACTCAGCTTTCTTTATAGTCCAACTCTCACATCCATGCATGACCACAGGAAGAACCATAGCCTTGACTAGATGGACCTCTGTTGGCAAAGTAATGTCCCTGCTTTTGAATATTCTGTCTGGGTCGGTCATAACTTTCCTTCCAAGGAGTAAGCATCTTTTAATTTCATGGCTGCAGTCACCATCTGCAGTGATTTTGGAGCCCCCCAAAATAAAGTCTGTCACTGTTTCCACCATTTCTCCATCTATTTTCTGTGAAGTGATGGGACCAGACTCCGTGATCTTTGTTTTCTGAATGTTTAGCTTAGGAAGGGATGTGAGGCACAAGGTTCTAAGTTCCAAGTTTATAATCCTGGCTTGGTCTTTCTGGTGACCAGCCCCTATCCTGAACTACCCCCAAGCCCACCCAGAGTCATCTCATCAGAACAAAAGATGCTCCTACAATCCAGGACCTCCCAAGGGTCCTAGAAGACTAGTGCCGGGTAAAGGGAGGGCTGTGGCAGAGACCAAATGTCTATTTCTTGTTATGGCAAAGTTCCCACGTGCTGAGAGAGGGCTTAGTGCTTGCCCTCCCTCGAGACTATGCTCCTCCTGGAAACGGGGCCTCACAAAAGGATGTCTCAGGGGGCCTAGCGCATGGCTGGTGCTCAGGAGGTGCGCTGAGTCAGGGCAGTGAAGGGATGGGAATGTTGCATCCTCAGTGCTGAGCTTATGCTGCCTAAAGCATTGGGTTGGGAGTCCGGAGTCCTGTCTGTTCCTAGCTCTGCAGCTTTGGACAAATCCTTCTCTGTGGCCCACATCCCTGTGACCTGCTCTCACGTGCTGTGAGTCTTCTCCCCAGGAGAGTGGACGTGCTGGTCATGACCCCCTGGTTTGCTCCCATCATCTGGGACGGGACCTTCGACTCTGCCATCTTGGATGCGCAATTCAGAGACACCACCATTGGGCTGACCGTGTTCGCCATCAAAAAGTAAGTGACGGACGCTCGCCCAGGGTGAGCCAGGGAGCCGGCCTGAGCTGCTGGGCAGCGCTCCGCTCTGTTTTCCAGGACAGGGTGCTCAGCTCACAGGGTGGGTGAGCGTGCAGAGGCAGCAGTGACTTTGGGTGTAGGTGAGCGTGGGCTGGGTTGTGCAGGGGTCACTGGGCAGTCATATATATGTATATATGTGTGTGCGTGTGCCGTGATAGCACGCAGCGACGTGTGTGCATGTGAGCTAACTCACTTCAGTGGCGTCCAACTGTTCCTGACTCTCTGGACAGTAGCCCCCCAGGCTCCTCTGTCCATGGGATTCTCCAGACAAGGACACTGGAGTGGGTTGCCATTTCCTCCTCCAGGGGAATCTTCCTGACCCACGGATCAAGCCCCTGCCTCTTATTTCTCCTGCATCGGCAGGCAGGTTCTTTTCCACTAGCGTCATCTGGGAACCCCTGCTCAAAATAGCAGTCCCACAGCTGAGAGGCATCACCCCAGAGGTTACTGTCCACCTTTTAGAGACGGGCAGCTCACTTCACCATTTCCAGTACCAGCCACCGTGCCAGGGGGTTAACCCCACCACAGCCCAGACGCTGGTGCTCCGTTACCCCAGTCTGTCACCCTGGGGGGCCAGCTGTTTGCAGCGACCTTCTCCCCGCTTGCAGGTCGCCTTGTCACCCTGTGGATCGTCTCTCTTGCCGTGCGGAAGCTTTCCAGTTCGATGCGGCGGCGCGCCTTTATTCCCTGCTACTTGTGGTTTAGGCGTCATGCCCGATAAGCCACTGCGAAGATCCACGTGCAAGAGCTCCCCGCTGTTTTCAAATGAGTGTCTTATGGTCTCGGTCTTACACGGCAGTCTTCAATCCATCTCAAGTTCATCTTTCTGTGCATGGAAGACGGAGGGCTGTTTTCCTTTTTCTGTATGCCAATATTCAATTTTCCCACATGCTGCGGCTAAGAGCCAGCATGAGGTGGTGAATATCCTGACTGCTGCCTCTAAGACCTTGAGCGACCATATACATACATATTTTAAAAAAGAAGACTGTGAGTGTGAAAAAACATGTCAGATGGCAATATGAGCTCTAAAAACTAACTAAGTTTGGGCAAGGGGATAGAGAGTGACTTGTTCTCATGTTTATTTGCTCCTTTTTATTTATTTTATTTATTTTTTACTTGAAGGATAATTGCTTTACAGAATTTTGTTGTTTTCTTTGAAACCTCAACACGAATCAGCCATAGGAATACATCTCTCCGCTCCCTTTCGAACCTCCCTCCCATCTCCTTCCCATCCCACCCCTCTAGGCTGACACAGAGCCCCTGTGTGACTTTCCTGAGACATAGAGCAAACTCCCGTTGGCTCTCTAGTTTCCATATGGTAATGTAAGTTTCCACGTTACTCTCTCCGTACATCTCACCCTCTCCCCTTGTCCATAAGTCTATTCCCTGTCTGTTTCTCCACTGCTGTCCTGTAAATAAAGTCTTCAGCACGATTTTTCTAGATTCTGTGTATATGCGTTAGAACACGATATCTATCTTCCTCTTTCTGACTTGCTTCACTCTGTATAATAGACTCTAGGTTCCTCCACCTCATTAGAACTGACTCAGATGTGATCCTCTTTGTGGCTAATAGCCCCTCCTTGTCCTTCTTATTGAGCTGTAATTGGCACGTGGTCAGATGGACACGTTCAAGTGCACAGCCTGCTGGGCTTTCACATCTGGTTGCACTGGTGTAAGTGCCAGAAGCTCTGGGGCGTGTCCAGGCTGGGCATGAGTCAGAGGATGGGATGCCCCTCTAGGGTGAACACCGCAGGGGAAGGGTTCCAGGCAGAAGAAGGTGCAGAGGCCTGGGGGAGGAGGGATGGCGTGTGTCAGGAACATCAAGGAGCTGGCCTGCCCTGACGGAGGAGAGAGAAGACAAAGGCAGAACAGATCTCGTAGGGCCTGGTAGACCATTGCAGGATCTTGATTGCTTTTTTTTTTTTTAAGACAAGAAGCCATTTATTTTATTTATTTTTTAAAAGCCCAATGGCATTTTTTTGGAAAATATCTATTTGTTTGGCTGTGTCAGGTCCGAGTTGTGGCACGCACACTGCTTGCTTTGGTAGGTGGGCTCCAGAGTGCTCGGGCTGAGTGGCATGTGGAATCTTAGCTCCGCAGGCAGGGATCAAACCCGTGGGCCCTTCACTGGAAGGAGGATTTCTACCCACTGGACCACCAGGGAAGTCCCAGAAGCCACTTATTCTATACCCAGCAGTCGGTAGCTCTTGGCCCCCCAGCCCTGCGCCGCCTCCCCTCCCCACTCTCCCCGCTGGTGAGCACCAGCCTGTTGTGTGTGTCTGTGAGTCTGTCTCTTGTCTTAGATTCATTTGTTTGCTTTATTTACACTGAACACCACGGGGAATGTTGCTGTTGTTCGGTTGCTAAGTCTTGCCCGACTCTTTGTGACCCCATGGACTGCAGCACACCAGGCTTCCCTGTCGTTCACTGTCTCCTAGAGCTTGCTCACACTCACGTCCATCGAGTCAGTGATGCCATCCAACCATCTCATCCTTGGTCGTCCCCTTCTCCTCCTGCCTTCAGTCTTTCCCAGCATCAGGGTCTTTTCCAGTGAGTCAGCTCTTCGTATCAGGTGGCCAAAGTATTGGAGCTTCAGCTTCAGTCCTTCCAATGAACATTCAGAGTTGATTTCCTTTAGGATTGATTGGTTTGATCTCCTTGCAGCCCAAGGAGCCCAAAGACTCTCAAGAATCTTCTCCAACACCACAATTCAAAAGCATCAGTTCTTCGGTGCTGAGCCTTCTTTATGATCCAATTTTATAGCCAATATTTTACAATACCTTTAAAAGGAGTATAATCTATATAAATTTGGAATGACTATTTTATACTCCTGAAACTAATATAATATTGTAAATCAACTATACTCAATTAAAAAAGAAAAAGACAAGAAGCCATTGGATGGTCCTGAGCTGGGAGACAGCCATCATTTGGATACTATCAATCATTTGAATTTTTGCCAAACTTGTGGATTAATCAAATATCTTATGGTTGGGAACATTTGCTCAACAGCAAATAATCTGAACCCCTCCTCTCACTAGCCAGTCAGGGGCTGTTACTGTAATGTTTAGCTAGTGGGACGGCGATGGTTTTGTTTCTGATTTTTAATTTTGGTAAAAGGCACGAGTAGGGCTTTCCCAGAGATGCAGTGGCAGGGAATCCGCTTATCGATGCAGGAGCCTCGAGGGACTCGAGTTCGATCCCTGCACTGGGAAGGTCCCTTGGAGGAGGAAATGGCAACCCACTCCGGTATTCTCACCCGGAAAATTCCATGGACAGAGAAGCCTGGTGGGCTACAGTCCATGGGGTCGAAAAGAGTCACGGCACCACTAAACACACACAACTCACAAAATGCACATAATATGAGATTTACCAGCTTAACTATTTTTAAGTGTACATGTTGTGCCCAGAGTCTGAGTCCCCAAAACTGAGAGAATAAGACGTCCACAGCGATGCAAAAGCATGAAGGGGTTTATTGCTAGCTGGGGCTCAAGTCTCATCCAGCGCAGTGGAGTCTCCAGAGAGCCCAGAGCTCTGAATCACATCTACTTTGTATTTATACAGACGGTTCTTTGTTCCTGTAACAGCATAGCTGATTGGTTAAACCGTATGCATGCGGGACTTTTAACCTCGCATCCCTATCCGGATTGGCTCAGGTCTGGCGCAGTCGGGGGACTAAGAGGATTTTTTCTGATTGGTTGAGCTACACTGCCTGCGGGAGTTCCCAGTGCCTCAGCTTTCCTAGAGACTAAGCCTCAGGCCTAGCCTGCCCCTTAGAGCCTGTCCTGGCTTCAGTTTGGTCCTAACATACACTTAAGCACACATTTCGGTGTACACACTGAAGATGTGGTACTGCCACCAGAACGGTTCTCATCTTGCAAAACTAAAATTTCTGTGCCGATGAAACACTCGCTGCTGGTTCCCCACTCCCTCAGTGTCTGGCAACCACCCTTCTATTTCTGTGTCTAAGGCACCTCATCCACGTGGAATCATTACAGTACTTGACTTTTTGTGGTTGGCTTATTTCACTTCACATAAGGTCCTCAAAGTACGGCTAAGGTTTCACAAACTGTTTTTGCCCAAGGGGATTCTTCTGCCGGCTGTTTGATTCTAACACCCACCCTCTCCTTCCTGTTGGATTTAGATACGTGGTCTTCCTGCGGCTCTTCCTGGAGACGGCGGAGAAGTACTTCATGGTGGGACACAAGGTCACCTACTACGTCTTCACTGACCGGCCGGCGGACGTGCCCCAGATCGCCCTCCGGGCTGGGAGGCAGGTGGTGGTCCTCCACGTCGGGAGCTACAGACGCTGGCAGGACATCTCCATGCATCGGATGGAGATGATCAGCAACTTCTCGCGGCAGCGCTTCCTCCACGAGGTGGACTACCTGGTGTGCCTGGACGTGGACATGAAGTTCAGCGACCACGTGGGCGTGGAGATCCTGGCGCCGCTCTTCGGGACCCTGCACCCCGTGTTCTACGCCGCCGACCGCCAGTCCTTCACCTATGAGCGCCGGCCCCTGTCTCGAGCCTACATCCCGAGAGACGAGGGTGACTTCTACTACGCGGGAGGCTTTTTTGGGGGGTCGGTCCCTGAGGTTTACCGGCTCACCACGGCCTGTCACCAGGCCATGGCGGCTGACCAGGCCCAGGGCATCGAGGCCATCTGGCACGACGAGAGCCACCTGAACCGGTACCTGCTGTCGCACAAGCCCAGCAAGGTGCTGTCCCCCGAGTACCTGTGGGACGAGCAGATGCTGCAGAGGCCACCCTTACTCCGGAAGCTGCGCTACGTGGCCGTGCCCAAGAACCACGGAGAGATTCGGAACCGATGAGAACGTACTTGCCAAGAAAGTCCGTGGGTATCAGACCGCAGCGCATGTCAGTGGTTCTCCCCTCTCGATGAGGGACTGGCCAAAGGCTTGATGGAACCGCTGAGAACGAGCTTTTCAAGAAAGTCCGTGGGAATCGGGCCGCACCTCATGTCAGTCGTTCTACCGTCTCGATAAGGGATTGGCCAAAGGCTTGATGACGCGGGTGAAGCCGTCGGCTTACTTCGTCTTCTGGAGGGAACTCCACTGGGCAGACAAAGCCGGCCCTGCAGTCTTCATTCCCCCCTCATCCCGCCTCCTCTTTCAACGTGACTCGTCCTCCAAGGGCTTGACAAGGTCACCTTCCTGGGACGCTTTCTTTGGTTCTCTCTTCTTCCAGTCGTTGAAGGGAATTTCTCCTTCCTCTGACAAAACAACAGCAGAAAGAACTGTATTTTCATGAAGCGCTAAGGATTTACCTTTGGCCGTGTCTGCCTTTCTGCCTACCTTACCCATTGGTCTTGCCCATTGTAATGTGAGATCCTGAGGGTGGAGAACAAGATGTCTTCATCTTTTTATCCATCAGCACATACCTCAGTGCCTGATGCCCAGGGACTTTCAAAACTGTTTGCATTTAAATTTCAGGAAGGGACTTCCCTGGGACCCATCCAGTGGTTAAGAGGCTGCCTACCAATGCTGTGGACACAAGCTGGATCCCTGATCCGGAAGCTAAGATCCCACATGCTGTGGGGCCACGGCTACTGACCTGGCGTGCTAGAGCCAACAAGAGAGGCCACCTAAAGCAGTAGCCCCTACTTTCTGCAACTAGAGAAAGACCCAGAGATCACGCGCAGCCAGGAAGAGGCTGTGTGCCACCACGGAGACCCAGTGCAGTCAAAAATAGATCAATGAATTAAAAAAATAAAGTAAATTAATTTAAAAATCAAATTAAAAGTAAATGCATACATTTAAGGAACTCTTTGTTTTGCAGTTTCTTTTTTTTCCCCCAAAACTTTATTTAAATTTTTATTTTGTCCTGGGGAATAGCAGATTAACAATGTTGTAGTTCCAGGTGAAAAGGAAGGGACTCGGGGTACATACAGATGTATCCGTTCTCCCCCAGACCCTCCTCCCATCCAGACTGCAGCAGGGCAGCGCTTTTTTTCCTTAACTAATTTTTTTGGGGAGGACAGTGCTGTACTTTGCTGCTTGCAAGATCTTAGTTCCCCATCAGGGCTTAGTTTCCCCATCAGTGAAAGTTTGGAGTCCTAACTTCTGGGCCACCAGGGAATTCCCTACATGTCAGGGGACTCCTGAAAGCCTACTTTACCATGTGTGACGGGGGGAGGCCCAGCCTGGAAACACCTCCGGCTTCGGTTTGCTTGTGTTGGCAGCTTGTTGCTTTGGGTTGTCTGCTCTTTTTCTTATTGATCTGCAGGTGTCTGTTAGTATTTTGGATGTTAGCACTTCTAGTAGACACATGTTAAAAATAGCTTCTTCCAGTTTTTAGGTTGCCATTTCAACTCTTTTAATGTAGGTAAATTTTAGAAATCATCCCCTGCTTTGAAATCACCCAAATAGCCTTCTGGTTATTCTCTGAAAGCTTTTATGTTCTTGCCTCATACTTAGGTCTTTGAAAGTGAAAGTCACTCAGTCCTGTCTGACTCTTTGCAACCCCTTGATGGAATTCTTCAGGCCAGAATACTGGAGTGGGTAGCCTTTCCCTTCTCCAGGAGATCTTCCCAACCCAAGGATCAAACCCAGGTCTCCCACATTGCAGGCAAACCCTTTACCAGCTGAGCCACCAGGGAGGACCTAAGATTAAAGACTTAGGGCCTAATCTACTGAAATTGACTTGTGTGTGATCTTAATGTAAGGGCCCATTTTAACTTTTCTTCCTCTGGGTAATCATTATCTGAACACCACTTATTGAAAATGTGTTTGAAAACTTATTGAAAAGCTCTCTTCCCTACTGACTTGCAGTGTCATTGGTCACAGGACACCGAGCGTCCGTATGTGTGTTTTGGGGGCTCTTCGTCTGCGTGCCACTGGTCTGTCTGTCCTTATCATCTTAGTCACTCTAGGTTTATACATAGATGTTGGGCTCTGACCGGGCAAGTCTTCCCACCTGGTTTCTCAAGAATGTCTTGACTGCTCCTGGCCTGTTGGATTTCCATCTAAATTTTAAACTCTTGTGTCAAATTGTACAAATGAGCCTTCTGGGCTTTTTGAAAAATCAGAATTATGTTGACGATATCTGGCATCTTTTCAATAATTTGGATATCCCAAAGTAAGAACAAATCTCTCCGTTTATTTAGGTCTTCCTTAATATCTTTCAATAATTTCATAGGTTTCCCCATAAAGGTCTTCCAAATCTTTTTTTAAAGATTTAAAAATCTTTAAAGACTTCAAGGTTTTTAAAATCTGTTTTTCTCAACATTTTATTTTGAGAAATTTTAAGCATACAAAAAATGTAAGAAATTGTACAGTGAATATTCACATCAGTTCAGTTAAGTTCAGTCGCTCAGTTGTGTCCGACTCTTTGCGACCCCATGAATCGCAGCACGCCAGGCCTCCTTGTCTGCCACCAACTCCCGGAGTTCACTCAGACTCATGTCCGTCGAGTTGGCGATGCCATCCAGCCATCTCATCCTCGGTCGTCCCCTTCTCCTCCTGCCCCCAGTCCCTCCCAGCATCAGAGTCTTTTCCAATGAGTCAGCTCTTCACATGAGGTGGCCAAAGTACTGGAGTTTCAGCTTTAGCATCATTCCTTCCAAAGAACACCCAGGACTGATCTCCTTTAGAATGGACTGGTTGGATCTCCTTGCAGTCCCAGTGGCTCTGAAGAGTCTTCTCCAACACCACAGTTCAAACGCATCAATATTCACATACCTATCGCCTAAATGCTACCATTACCGTTTTGCTGTGTACTGTGATTGTACCACTCATAGATGTCACCCATCTGTCTGTTCATGCCTTCATCCACCCGCCCGTCCGCCCGTCCGCCCGTCCACTCAGGAAGATGCATTTCCTGTTTCTCCCTGTGTCTGCTCATTCTTCATTGTCTCCTAGACATCATGATCATTTATTGTGGAGTGAGTTTCTTTTAGAGTCTTTAGGGAAAGGTTAACTCTTTTGTTGTAGGAGGTAGGAACTCAGGTGGCTCCAAATCTCAGGCTCTCTCTCCTCTGTGGTGGATGGGCTGCAGCTCGATTCTTCGATTCTTCTTCTAGAGTCAGCTCGGTGGCTCGACGTCTACCCTACACGTGACTAGTCCACACATCAGCCAAGGACTTGGCTGAGGTCACACGCAGGATTCAGGGCTCCTTCTCTCTGTCCCTCTCATTTCTGGTATGTTCCCTTGTAGTTTCCAGCTGCTGTGGCCACCCCAGACTTGCCTCCTTGTTCCTCAAACAAGTAAGATGTGAATGTTTGTCTTTGTTGAGTTTTGGTTGCACATTGCTGATGGGCTTGTGGCTTTGGACCAACAGCTGTAAGTAAAGGAATCGCTCCGATGTTATCTCTTTTTCCCAGTGAAGATTTTCCTTCCAAATCTTCACTTTTCATCACTTTCTAAAGGCTTCAGGTAGTTTTGTAAAAAAATGTATATTTTGGCTGAAGGTTACAGCTATCATGTCCAAGAAGGCGAGTCATCTATGAACTACTCATCCACTACTGAAAGCGGAACTCCCCAATTTTCTGTTATATACACTGCCCACGGTTAGTAAGTTTCATTTCTAGGCATTTAATGGTTTTTATGGCTATGATGAGTGGTTTTATTCCTATCACCAGGGTCAGCAAACTTTTTCTGTGAAGGGTCAAATAGTGAATGTTTTAAGGCTTATGGGTCATTCAGCCCCTGTCATAACTAATTTAACTCTGCAGTTGGTGCAAAAGCAACCATAACTACATAAACAAATGAGTGGTTTTATTTCTAAAGACAGGCGGTGGGATAGCTTTAGTCCACGCGCCATAATTTGCTGGTCCCTGCTATTACATTTGTCAATTAGTTATTACTGGTGTGCAGTGCGTGAGAAAGCTACTCATGATTATACAGTGTCTATATCACGCATCTGGTTATATTATTAGAATCTTTTACTGGTCTTAGCAGGCTTTCTTCTGATTGATTCTCTTGAATTTTCTAGGCAGATCATCGCATCAGTGGTTAATAATAATAAAAATAATAATGCTTTTATTTATTTCTTCTAGTAGCCCTGTTGACTTTCTCTTTTCATTCCCTTCTGATACCTGGCCAGCTCTCAGGGTCATGATGAACAGGAAGACCCATCTGGATCTCAGTGCTCCGAGACCAGCTCATTTAGGGCACGTGGCCACTGAGCTGCTTCTCGCTCCCCGTTCTTGGTTTCCTCCGTTTGGCAACAAGTTGGTAGAAATGTGTCCTCAGGTCAGCTGTTCCCCTGGTGTCCTTGGACAGGAATGCTGGGATTTGCGCAGCCCCCAAACCACTCTTCCCTGGATTCCACACACGTCTCTGCACAGGACATCCTCCCAGGTGGTCTGTACCATCTCTGGGTGGCCCCGCGGTGTGGGCTCCACCAGGAGCTCCTTGGGCAGCAGCCCCTCCTGTGGGGTGACTACGTCATGACCTCACGGGACAGGGCTTGGGCCACCTCCCAAAGCTCTTGTGCCCGGTGTTCACATCTCTGGCCAGGCTGGTTTTATTTCCTCCTTTGACCCAAAGTTCCTCAGAAGAGCAATTTCCCCCCATTTGGGGGGAATGGTTTGGTTTCCCTGTGGTGCAGCCTTCACTTGTCATGTCTGGATTCGCTGTATTTCAGTCCAAGCTCTTGTTCAGCACCATGAGTCTTCCTGCTGGTTGGTTTCCTTCCAGGTATGTACACACAGCAGAGTGTCCCTGAAATCAGAATCATGGTGTGTCTCTGAAATCAGAATCATGTAAGGAGTTATGTGTTTACTTTGGTGATATCCCCTGCCAGCCAGTTGGTAATAAACAGATTTAACTATTTATTCATTGTCCCTGACCTGCTGATTCTGGTGTGTGTGTGTGTGTGTGTGTGTGTGTGTGTGTGTGTGTGTGTGAGCCTAAGGTTACTCACACTCAGTCTGCTTACCTCTAAGTCACCATTGTACTTGCTGTTATTCTTTATTTTACTCCCCACAAGTCTTTATTTTTCTTTTGCTCCTCCTTTTTCCTTTTCCTAGTTCTTGCAGGATGTCCAGAGCAACACTGAACAGTGACTGTTAGAAGAAATACTCCCCAGGGCTTCCCTGGTGGTTCAGTGGTAAAGAACCTGCCTGACAATGCGGGAGACTTGGGTTCGATCCCAGATCCGGGCAGATCCCATGTGCAGCAGAGCAACTAAGCCGTGTGCCACAGCTGCTGAGCCTGGGCTCTGGAGCCTGGGAACCGCAGCTCCTGAGTTCACGTGCCTCAGCCATGAAGCCTGCACGCATAGAGCCTGTGCACACGGCAAGAGAGGGCACAGCAATGAGAGGTCCACACGCCGCAACCAGAGAGTAAGCCCCAGCTGACACAAGCAAAGAAAAGCCGCGCGACAACAGAGACCTAGCATAGCCATGAATAGATAGATAGATAAACACACTGTAAAAAAGAAGACTCCCTGTCCCTTCAAGTGTCCCTCTCTGCTTTGCTGTTGCTTAAACAACAGTGAGACTGTTTCATCATCTTGGGAAGGTAGACATCTGAGACCGAGGTGTTGGTTGGTTGGGTTGGTTCCCTCTGAGGCCATCAAGCAAGTTCTGCTCCATTCCTCTCCCTGCCTTCTAGTGATTTGCTGCTGATCTTTGGGGTTCCTTGGATTGCAGATGTTGAACCGCCGCCCACCTCTGCCTTCATCCTCGAGTGCTATCCTCACTGTGTGCATGCCCAGCCCTTCTCAAGCAGAAAAGAATTCATGGACTAGAGCACAGAAAAGTCTTTCATCAAAAATAGCTCAATGGGGACTTCCCTGGTGGTCCAGTGGCTAAGACTCCATGAGCCCAATGTGGGGGTCCTGGGTTCGATCCCTGGTCAGGGAACTAGATCCTGCATGCTGCGATGAAAATCAGAGACCCTTTGTGCCACTGCTACAACCTAGGACAGCCAAATAAATTAACTAATTTAAAAAAGCTTGATGAACAAATCATCTCTCCAGATTTAAAAAAAGAAAACAAATCTGAGCTTCACCATTCCCTTCATTTTTAGCGTGGTTTCCTTCTTCCTCTTTCTTTCCATCATTCTGGTGCCTTGAACTGGGCTTCTTAGGTGGCACAAGGGTAAAGAATCCACCTGCCAGTGTAGGAGACTCGTGTTTGATCTCCAGGAGAAAGAAGTGGCAACCCACTCTTGTATTCTTGCCTGGTAAATCCCATGGTCAGAGGAGCCTGGCAGGCTACAGTCCACGGGGTCACAAACAAGTCAGACACAGCTTAGCAACTGAACAACACATCTCAAAGGACGCTGTCCCGAGGGCCTGTCACGCTCTGATGTACAAAATGCACACTCCCTTGGTCTTAAATAAAACTGTGATTCAAAACAACCTCCTCAGACTGCTTGCAACCAAACTGTCAGCCCCAAGACTGCTGTGGGGAAATTCTGGGACTTCCCTGCTGGGGTGCAGGTGGGGGGGGGCATGCATCCTTCTCATATTTCTTACTGTAACTGGGGTGTTAGTGGTGATTCATCGTAGGAACCAGAGTTCGTTGTTATTTCAAGATAACTTCTCTTTATTAAATTTAGAATTCCTTAACTGTAAGTTCCCTTGCCCAACTCAATGGATTTTGAGTTTTGTCAACTTGTGTTGTAATCTGCTGTGATATATAATTTCTCTCTCTCTCATACCATTAATATAAGTGAATTCCAAAGATTATTTCTGAATTTAATTATCCTCACAAACCTGAAGTAAATTGTACTTGGCCATGGTATATTATTTCGGCATAATGATTTATTATTTATATCATATTCACCAGTAAGATTGATTTGTGGTTCCCTTTTGGAATCTTCCCAGTAAAATTGTTATTGTGATCTATGTAGTCTGAAAGTGAAAGTGTTAGCTGCTCAGTCATGTCCGACTCTGTGACCCCATGGACTGTAGCCCACCAGGCTCCTCTGTCCATGGAATTCTCCAGGCAAGAATACTGAAGTGGGTTGTCATTCCTTTCTCCAGGGGATATTCCTGAGCCAGGAATCAAAGCCAGGTCTCCCGCACTGCAGGCAGGTTCCTTACTGCCTGAGCCACTAGGGACGCCCTCAGATGGTCTAGTAGGCTGAACTGAGAACTTCCTTATCTTTTAGGCTCCGAGATATTTGAATAATCTTGGACTTTGGATTTGCTTCTATGATGTATGGTGGTAAATATTTGATGAGCTTTTCTATTTTCTCCTAGGTTACAATGCCTTCTGTTGTAATTTATTCAAGTTTTCCACCTCAAGTCAATTTTGATCATTTATATTTTCATGTGGTTCTGATTTTATGCTTATTTTTTCCTTTAACTTTACTCTTCTTTTTTTTTAAGCACCCTTCTTGAGTAGGGTGCTTGGTTACCAGGGTCATTTATTTCGAATGATACTTGTTTCTAAGAAAAGCATATGGTTTCAACTTTCCACTTGAGGAGAGCATAAGTTCTGTCTCTGGGACCTTTACAGCCAGGGTCTCCATTGTCACTCATTTCGAAAGAGAACATTTCATACAAACATGAGCACAATGAAGGACAGACACGGCCAGGACCTAACAGAAGAAGAGTAAGAAGGGGTGGCAAGAACACACAAAACTATAAAAAATAGGTCTTAGTGACTGGGAGAGCCATAATGGTGCGGTCACTCACGTAGAGCCAGACATCCTGGAGGGTGAAGTCACCTGGGCCTTAGGAAGCATTGCTGCAAACAAAGATAGATGAGGTGATGGACTTCCAGCTGAGCTATTTAAACTCCTAAAAGGTGATGCTGTTAAAGTGCTGCACTCAATATGCCAGCAAATTTGGAAAACTCAGCAGGGGCCACATGCCTCGAAAATGTCAGTTTTCATTCCAACCCCAAAGAAGGGCAATGCCAAAGAATGCTCAAAACACCATACACTTTGAAATAGTCTGATTTTTCTCCTTTGTAGTTTAAAGTTATTTGAAGACTCACTAACGCTTTGTGAGTTGAAGCAGTGAGTCTTGCTTCTTGTCATCAAGCCTTAGGTCTTTGTCTCTAGATATACTGTTGTTGTTCACTCCTGTCCAACTCTTTGTGACCCGTGGACGGTAGTCCCCAGGCTCCTCTGTCCACGGGATTCTCCAGGCAAGAATACTGGAGCGGGTTGCCATTTCCTTCTCCAGGGGGTCTTTCTGACCCAGGGATCGAACGCACGTCTCCTGCTTGGCAGGTGATTCTTTATCACTGAGGCAGTTGGGAATCCCTTCCAGATGCATAGTTTTACAGAAAGAACAAAATGAGCAGCACGGTGCTAACTTTGCTGTACTGACGTGACATTCACTTTTTGTGGGTAATGCAACCCAGAGCGGTCTCCCCTGCCCTTGGACGTGGCTCGCCACACTGGTGACTGATATGAGACAGTGGCTGCCACGGAGAGAGATGGCAGTGATTGCCTGGAAAATGGGCTGGAGGGAGATATGGGGGAGTGATGGAAATACTCTCATCCTGTTACAGGCGATTAAAGGGTACATTGCAATTGCCAAACATATTTGGTGTGTTCAGTGTATGTAAATTATATTGCAGTTAAAATACCGGAACAATCCCTGCTTGTCAGTTACAGCATCCCACATATTTGGATTCCATTAATTTCCCTGGACTTCATAACAAAGTGCTACCAATTGGGTGCCTTAAAACAATGGAGAAGGAAATGGCAACCCACTCCGGTATTCTTGCCTGGGAAGTTCCATGGACAGAGGAGCCTGGTGAGCTAAAGTCCATGGGATCACAAGAGATCCACCACCAGAACAACAGAAATTTGTCCTCACAGTTCTGAAGGATGAAGTCTGGAGTCATGGAGTCAGCAGGACTGCGAAATATAGACACTCACAGTCACTTACGCAGCGTGTGAGCCAGGACCAGTGATCCCTGATCGCATCGTGTGTTCCCCACATTGTCCAGCACCGTTAGGAGCCACCGGCCAACCTCATCATGCTTGTTAGTTTGACAGGAATGTCGCAGAGGATCAAATGCATGATCCTCAGAGCTCGCCTCTTACACAGACATGACTGGGGCCCCGGTGGGCTGTTTCGTACATCCTGCTTGCCCATCACTGCGTCAGAGCGTCTTCCCTATTGGAAATGGAACCATCAGAGCATTTCCACCGAATCAGATTAGGGAACCTCACCTGAAATCCCAGAGCCAATCCGTAAACTCGCCCTTAACATTCTCTTCCTCCAGAGTCATCCAAGCACAGTGTGTATTAACCTGGGTTCTCTAGACAAACAGACCCAGTAAGATATGCATATTTATGGACAGAGATTCATTCTTAGGAATCGGGTGATGTGATTTTGAGGCTGGCAAGTCCCAAATCTGCAGGTGGGCCAGCGGGCTAGAGGCCGAGAAGAGCTGGTGCTGCAGCTTGAATCTGAAGGCATTCTGGGGGCACAGCTCCCGCCTCCTAGGGGGCCCTCTGTCTGCTTCCTCAACGGCCTTCAACCAACCGGGTGCGGCCCACCCCCATTCTGGAGGGTGGTCTTCACTGATGAAGCCTGGAACATGGCAGGGACGAGGTAACATGTGCTCAGTGAAGGAAAGAGAGAATGAAACCACAGAGGCAGGAGTCTACTCTAGAGGAGCCTTTCCTGGGGGTGAGGACTGGCACCGGCCCTGGGTGGCGGCATGGAGGCCTTCCAGCTGTCCTTCCAGCACTGAGCCTCCTTCACCTGCGCTGTGCTGACCTCCTGGGCCTTCTTCATATGATGCTGCCTATTCCTGGGGGCAGGGCTGCAGGAGAGGCCCCTGAGGAGGGACGTCCTGGACCCTGGACCCTGCGGGACTGTGAGCTCATGCCTGACTCTGCGACCCCGTGGACTGTAGCTTGCCAGCCTCCTCCGCCCATGAGATTCTCCAAGCAAGAATACTGGAGTGGGTTGCCATTTCCTCCTCCAGGGCGTCTTCCCCACCCATGGACGGAGCCCGCCTCTCTTAAAGTCACCTGCGTTGGCAGGCGGTTCTTGATCACTAGCGCCCCCTGCAGGTGGCTCGTACATTCCAGGCACCCAGCAAGAGGCCCAACAGGTATTTCTCGGGTGAGTCTCCCAACAACCCATCAGGCTGGCCCAGTGATTTCCCTATTTCACAGACAGGGCAACTGAGGCTTAGAGCCTTGCCTGAGGCACCAGCTACAAAGAGGCTGAGCTGGAGTTAGGACCCCCCCCCCCATCCCCGACTTGGATCACTCCTGACTGCTGTCCCACACTGGGGGCCTCCTGGCGCTCAGGGGTCCTGGCTTCCCTGCGGCCACACCCTCCTGGCCTTGAGCTTCCTGTGAAATCGGGGGTCAGAGCCACGCCTCTGTCTGGGGCTGGCAGTGACGGCTGAGCAATGGCCACCAGCCCTGGGCACTGTGGGCTCTCCCAGTACCCAGACCAGCCTATCCCCACCAGAGGACGAGGCTCCTCTCTGGGCACCGGGACCAATGACTCGCAACGTCAGAGCCCAGAGGTCCCTCCTGTAGCATCTGGATGCAGCTTTAATGTCAGGTGGGCCCCCAGGGGTCTGACAGGCACTGGGTTCAGATCCTGCCTCGGTCATTCTGCAGGGCGCAGAGGGGGCAAGTCTCTCTCTAAGCCTCAGTTTCCTCATCAGTGAAATGGGGGCAGTAATCCCTCCTGGGCCGGGGCCTGTCCTGCCTCTCGCGCCCCCAGTGACCCACAGGCCATGAAGTCCTGGGTATGAGAATGCGTGAGTCCAGCCCAGCCTGGTCGTGGTCCCGGGTCTCCACCCTGGGTGACTGTGGCAGAAACCACTCTGAGGCGCGTGACGCCGCCCCGCCGCGCCCGGGCAACGCCGACGGCTCTCCGCGCAGTTGGTCCAGCCAACGGCTCTGCGACCCCTGCGTCTCCCGGGCCCTGGGATCACCCCGGCCCACCGAGCTGGCCGCAGGGTGCTGGCGCCGTAGGTTGCCATCGTCGGGAGAGGAAAGTCGCCGAACAACCACCCCCACCCCTCTGTCCTGGCAGCCAGACGCCATCCCAGGGCCCAGCTCAGCGCGTGGCCGTAGCGGATGTCTACTCCGGAGAGAAAGGACAGGCCGCCCCACCCCTCCTCGTCTACGCCCTGTCCTGGCCCCCTGTCTTCTGGAAGGACCCGTGGAGGAGGGTGCCCACCACCCTAATGGGTGAGGGTTGAGAGGCAGTTCCTGCTATGAGGGAGCCTTCTGGGTGCTCAGTGATTTCACTCCACCTTGTAGATGAAGAGCGGCCCCATCAGTCAAGGTCACTCAGCTCTAAGTGACCAAGGCCGGCTGTGATGGGGGGACTCGGAACCATTGCTCTTCACCTCCACTGAGCCCGCGCTGACCATCGCAGGCCTTGTCCTGTGCTGGACTCCCCCAGCCAGGCCACCTCCTGAGACCGAGCACTTTGGGTGCCTTCATCCCCCAACCTTTATCCCCTCAAAGCCTTCCAAGGTCAGAGTCGCTGACTCCATCTTCAGTGGAGGAAACTGAGGCTCTGAGAATCGCTGCAGGAGCTGGCCTGTCACAGGGCTGGGACGTGGCCTTGCTATAGGTTTGAACCCAGGTCGTTCTGACCCCAAATCGGTTCCAGCACAGGAGCCTTGGAGATAGCTCTGAACCAGGTTGGTGGGGAGTCTGTCATTTGGGGGGCAGTGGGGAGGGGGCGCTGCAGGCAGGGGGCTCTGAGGGGAAGGGCTTGGAGGGGTCCCAGGGGGAGGAGGGGAGGAAGGCGGTAGGGAGGCTGGGATGGGGGCAAGGGGTGCTCACGGGGGAGGGAGGGTGGACCAGACCGCACAGGGCTCTGAGTGTGGGGCCGGGGGTCGGAGGTCACTGCAGGTTGTGTGTGGGGACAGGACATGAGGCGGCTGTCCTATTAGATCCGCAGCATCCTAGATTTGGAGGGAGCAAGGAGGGCACCCATGCATGCTGCCCCGCCCCCAAGCATGGGTCTCCAATGACCTACTAGGAGGAGGAGGCTGCCTCAGTTTCCCCCTGCGCACAGTGGGGGCTGTGGTGGTCGTCTGCCCCGTCTCAGGGTGGGGCCCGCTGCCCAGAGGGTCCACAGGTGGCCTCTTGTCAAGGCGGCCATTCAGCAGAGGTCTGTACCCAGGGCCGTGTGAGTGAGGGGACCCGAGGCATCGCCCTCCCGGTCAGCATGAAGCTCTTGTCCATGTTGAGTTCTCATGTCCAGGCTGACATGGATGAGGCAGTGTCGTTCACCTGCCGGATGGAGAGTGACAGCGAGGGGCTGGGCTGCGGTCCCCGAGACCCAGCGTTCGTGTGCCCAGGGCTCCACGACGTGCGGGCAGCTGAAGGCCAGGTGTGGCTGGAGGCCCTGCGGGGGCCCGAGGTCCCAGAGGATGAAGACGGTGTCGACTCCCAGAGCCCACGGATGGCAAGAGCAGTGGAGGCCCTGGACTCTGCGGGCGCCCCATGCCAGCATCCCGCAGGGGCGCCTCTCGGCCACTTCTGTGGTGTGGAGGGGGCGACTGGGCACCGGAAGGAAGAGCTGGGAAGAGCTGTTCGGGGAGGGGGGTGGCGTAATCACCTTGTGTTCCTGGACATCAAGGGCCTCGGGGTCACAGCCCATGTTGTCGTGACACACTGCAGAGTGGGGGAGCTGGGCACGTGCTCACGCAGTGCAGGGCAGTGTCCGCACGGCTGAGGTCGGCGCCCCGCCTGAGCTGCTCACGGCCGTGGAGTGGGAGCTGGCCCTGGCCCTGGAGTCTGTGGGGGGGACCTGGTGACTGATGGAGGGGCCAGCTCTGCAGGGGTCACATCTGCTGGGTGAGTGGTGCTCTGGGGTGTCCATGGGCATACCCAGGGACCGTGTGCCCTGTACCCGGGAAGGTGCAGGGGACGTGCACAGAGGGCAGGGCCTGGGTGGTGGACAGGGCGCCGTGCTGGTGGGCAGCGCTCCTCGGAAAGTCAGCTGGAGCTAGCCTGGTGGACGGGCTCCAGGGCTGGGCCGGCTCTGCCTCTGGCAGCTGTGCCCAAAGTGCTGCCCGAGCCAGTGGAGATGGGCGTGGCTTAGCTCTGGAGGGGAAGCCAGAGCGCGCTCTGACCCTGGAGCTGGTCCAAAGGTGAGAAGGCGCTCGCGGCTGTGAGTGGCCCAGGTCAGGTCAGCCTGTTGAGCAGCGTGTCATCTTGGCAGCAGAAGTGCGCTCGGGTGGTCTGGACTGTCTTTTTGGGAACAAGGTGCCCAGCTGGTCTTGGTCTCCAGTCTGTGAGTGCTTGGCTTCCCAGCTGGGTGTAGACCCGGCAGGGCACCCTGTGACTGGCCAGTGCAGGGGCGATGAGAAGGTGCTGTTGGCAACCTTGAGCCCCTTCGGCTACATGTGGGGGAGGGTTGAGCTGGCTCCATGCCTGACCTCACCCCTCTGGTGACGGTCAGCATCTCCAGGACAAAGTCACGGTGGGCGGTGGAGCCAGTGGCACTGAGCACATGGTGGTGTCAAAGGTCTTCTCCTCTGGTGGGGCGGGGCACAGGAGGGTCAGCCGAGCTCTGGAGGGGGCCGCAGGCCGGGGCAAGGGGCCTGCTCGGAGACCGCAGGCAGGCTCATGGTCGTCGG
Source organism: Ovis aries (assembly GCF_016772045.2). NCBI lineage: Eukaryota > Metazoa > Chordata > Mammalia > Artiodactyla > Bovidae > Ovis > Ovis aries. The sequence continues at coordinate 2,778,653 of NC_056056.1, forward strand.
GCGGGGATTGAGCCGTAACTGCCCAGTGGGCTCGGGGCTCCTGTTGTCATGATGAAGATGCTCTTGACCTGGGGAACGGTGATGTTACGCAGTCCAGAGGCCGTAGTTAACAAAGCGCCCCACTTAAAACTGACAAAAGATGACATTATATTGAATCTAACATTTAGCATATTAAATACAAAAAAATCTGTACCATGTAACAGAAATAAGGTGTTGCCCTCACAGGCGAGCTTCCCTTATGGCTCATCTGGTAAAGAATCCCCCTGCAATGCAGGAGATCTGGGTTCAATTCCTGGGGTTGGGAAGATCCCCTGGAGAAGGGAAAGGCTACCCACTCCAGTGTTCTGGCCTGGAGAATTCCATGGACTGTGTCGTCCGTGGGGTCGCAAAGAGTCGGACACGACTGAGTGACTTTCAGAGGCGAGGTGGAGGAGGTCTCCGGGGTTGTAGCCGGGAGTGGCCGGAGCTTAGCGACGGGCGCTGAGGGTGGCGCTGTGGATGAGGCCTGACAGATGGCGGGCTCCGCCTGTGGAACAGGCCTGGGAGCTGGTGCCTCCTGCGAGGTTGGAACAGGGCTGTATCAGGCAACCGTGCTGGAGCTGGTTGTGGAACTCTAGTTCTGAGACTGATTCCAGTTCTGGCGCTGATGCCAGATTCAGTGCAAGAACTAGAGACTGAAATGGCTTTAGCTCTGGAGCCGGGGGCTTTGAGCTGGAGCTAGCTCTGGTCTGGAGCTGGGGCCCGAGCGGGCACTCGTCTACGGGTGGGGCACGTTCTCGCGCTTCAGGGGGCTCCAGCCCTGGAGCTGACTCCAGAGCCGGTCTAGCTCCACAGCTGGTGGCGTATGTGCTGGAGAGGCCCTGGCTCTGCCCCCTCCCCGCCGCTGCGGCCATGGCTGAGATGCTGCCCCCCCCCCATGGGTGGGCTCTCTGAGGGCAGGGCCAGGGTGGGCTCACCACAGTGACCCAGGGGCCTGCACACAGCAGGGACCAATCACAGCGCACAAGGCCTGAGTGAACGACCCCGGAATCTCTCCGCTTCCTCATCTGTAACATAGCACCTACCTCTTAGGCCTGTTGGGAGGATCGCACTGGTTCAATAGAATTTACTTGCTTACCTCGTACCAGGCAGTGTTCTAGAGGCCTGGAAACATTGAGCTGAACAGGCCTGGAGCCGACTGGGGCCGGGGTCAGATGAGTTCGGGGCCTGGGCAGGCGTCCCAGCTCAGGTGGGAGCCGCAGGTCCTGCAGGCGACCCTGTCCAGCCGCTCAGGACCTAGCGGGCGGGGGCTGTGGTGCAGGGGATGTGAGGCCCTTGCTCTGAGTGCCCATGCTGCCCATCACCCCCGCATACCTGCTCCCTCCACTGTCCTCAGCCTTGCCCTCCATAAAATGGGCCTGTGAGGATGTCTGTTCCTAGGTTCCATCACGAAGGTGGCCTTGATCTTTTCAGACAGAAGGTAACTAGCCATTCTCTGTCCTCCCAGCAGTAACTCAGAGGGCTGAGCTTGAGTCCACCAGGGGAACCAGATGGTGCTCGCAGGGCGTTAGCTAGAGTCCCCCTCCCGCTCAGTGGCTGAGCTGGGCCAGAAATCCTGGGCTCACAGACAAAGCTGCTCCCCAAGGTGCTTGGAAAAGGCAGCCCGAAGTCCGGGGGCCTGTCCAGTGAGCCTCAGCCCTGCCAGCAGTCAGCACCAGGGGTGATCTTTCCAGGTTATCGCTCAGAGGTCTTCCTCCCTTCCCCCTTCCTCCTTATTTTCTACCCTAGTAACACCTTGTTTCCTCGTGTGGATGGTCATCACGTATCCTCTCCCCTAGTAGAGGGAGCTGGGGTGTTTCCAGTCTTTGCTCTGATGAAGGTGCAGGAAATAAAACATACCCATGGCAAGTGTAGAGGCGTTTCTGGGGATGGACCCCTGACCTGGGACTGCTGAGTCAGAGGGTAAATGCATCTGTAATTTTGATAGACATGACCGAACTGTCTCCATCGGAAAAAAACATGTGTTCCCATCAATGATGACCAGAAGTTCCTATTTCTACACAGCCCCGAAGCATATTTCCAAACTCTGGGGGTTTTGGAGTCATAAGACCGAACTGTTATCTGTGTGTGTGACATGTCTGATAATGACCTTTGTGTTCCTTTATCTGCACGGCTGCTTTTCTTCGTTTCTAGGGACGCCTTTTTTTTTTTTGGCTGTGCCTCTTGCAGGGTCTTAGTTTCCTGACAGGGGATTGAACCTGGGCCCGTAGCAGTGAAAGCCTGAGTCCTAACCCCTGGACCACCAGGGAGGGCCCTCGGGACTGTTTACGTAAGAGGATGTGAGCCGCTCTGACATGTGGTGACAATAATTAGTTCCAGCTGATTATTTCCTCTTTTCAAATTTATGTGCTTTGCCTCATGTATTGTTAAGATGTTTCTTCTCCTCTGATTTAACACCGACTCTATAAAATACCGTAGCACATATCTCATTGTGGAAACTGGGTCTTTTCATTCTCCACTCCCATCTCTGCGCTGGCGGCCTTCTGAATTGCTGCCACAGAGGACATTGTCATGGTCCCTGTGTGCACAGCAGTGTTTTCGTACAGTTGTGGGGTTCTCTCTGCCTCATTGCCCTGCATGCTGCCCTTCTGGCCTGGGGGCTGAAGCCTGGGGCATTCTCCATGGCACACCATGGCCACAGCTTTTTGGAGCAGTTGGGTTTGTTCAGCGGGACCACAGCCCTTCTCGGCCCCCAGGGCTCGTGAAGCAGTGGTGAGGAGGAAAGGCTGGCAGGTCCTTGCTGGAGTGGGAGTTCTGTGGGAATAACGGGATCACTGGTGGAATAGCATTTGCCGGTCCCGAGTAAGTGAGACAGACAGCAGACAGATGCCTCAGAGCCAGGAACGGGAGCGTCCGAGTGTGAGCAGACCCTGGGACCAGAGGGGCAGCCTGAGGGCAGAGACAAAGGTCTTCACTGTCGTTTTATTGTTCACTTAGTTTATATATGTTATATATTTTATTTTACTTTTTGGCCTCACTATGCCGCTTGTGGGACTTGGTTCCTTGACCGGGGATCAAACCCATGACCCCTACAGTGAAAACACGAGTCCTAAGCACTGGCCTGCCATGGAATTCCCTTTCCGTTTATTTTATAAAGCATGACTTATGTTTGGAAAGCTCTGGGTCCAAGGAATACCACGGTCTACAGTGTGAATATCAGATTCCCCTGGTCGTTCGGATCATCTCCGAGGAAGCAGCCTGACCCTCTCCAGAACGCACACCAGCCTCACCCCCCAGGAAAGAGCTCCAATTGCCCTTCTTTGGGATTGGAATGAAAACGAACCTCTTCCAGTCCTGCGGCCACTGCTGAGTTTTCCAAATTTGCCGGCATGTTGAGTACAGCACTTTCACAGCATCATCTTTTAGGATTTGAAACAGCTCAGCTGGAATTCCATCTCCTCCACTAGCTTTGTTTGTAGCAATGCTTCCTAAGGCCCACTGGACTTCACACCCCAGGATGTCTGGCTCTAGGTAAGAGACCACACCATCGTGGTTTCCAGGTCATTAAGACTTTTTTTGTATAGTTCTGTGTATTCTTGCCCCCTCTTTTTAATCTCTTCTGCTTCTGTTAGGTCCATAGTTTCTGTCCTTCATCGTGCCCATCCGCAGGAGATATTCCCTTGGTATCTTTAACTTTCTTGAGATCTCCAGTATTTCTCATTCTATAGTTTTCCTCCATTTCTTTGCATTGTTCACTTAAGGCTTTCTTATCTCTCCTTGCTATTCTCTTGAACTCTGCATTCAGTTGGGTGTCTGTCCCTTTCTCCTTTGCCTTTCGCTTCTCAGCTATTTGTAAGGCCTCCTTGGACAACCATTTTGCCTTTTTAGGTAGCTTTTTCTTAGCCAATGGGAAAGCAGGCAGCTCAGCCAATGGGAAAGCAGACAGCTCAGCCAATGGGAAAGCAGACAGCTCAGCCAATGGGAAGCCCTCACCAGCCCTGAACTCGCACTTTCCTCCAGTGGATTTTCCTCCAAAGCTCGGTTTCCCAACTGCCTACTATTCTCTGCAAAGTAACTCTATTCTTCTGTTTTGTGGACTTGCCTATAGTTTTTGCTGTGGTATGCTTGTCCTGATAGCAATCCTCTTGCCTTTCCTGATGAAACCCACTGTTAGTAAAATCACTGTCTGCTTTTCAGTAAATTTGGATTCCTTACTCCACTGGCCCTAGTCACCCCAGCCAGGTTCTTTCAAATCCAAGTTTCCCTTCCCTTGTGTATCTGGTAACAGGGAGCACAGGTGGCCACCAGAAGCCCCCAGCGTCTCCTGAGTTAGCTGCGCCTCTTTCTCACTATCCGCTCATCCATCAGCCCCTCACTCTCTCCTCCTCCCCAAGCCCCTCCCATCTCTCCCGCACCTGATGACCTGGCCGAGCAGTCAATTTCAGGGTGCTTTCCTCTCTCTTCCAGAGGTTCTGCCCACCCGGTAACAGTCCCCCAATTCTACTGTGGGCACTGTTATCCCTGCTGGCCTCCCAGGGAACCAGACAGACAGCTGGACAGGTATCAGGGGGCAGCAACCCATAGCTAGCCCCCTCATCCTCTGGACCTGCCCTGCCTCCATGCCCTTCCCACCAGCAAAGCCTCTGCCCCCTGTCCTGCCCAAGGGGCCCTGATCTGAGCCAATGGCACAAAACCTTCTATAGAACTCTTGGTGTGCCAGACATTTTAAGAGCTTTCCCTGTATTAGCTCATTAATCTTCACCTCATTCTTACCTTTAAAAGGTAACCAAGGCCCAGAGAAAGGAAGTTACCTACACAAATTAAGTAGTAGAGACGTGATTTAGACCCAAAGAACTGGTCCAGAGGCTGCCCTCGCATCCAGTCGACATGCTCCAGCACTTGCTGGAGCCCCAAACCCGTTCCTGTCCAAATCGTGGTTCTTAAGGGTTGCTTTAAGCCCTTTCTGCTCTCCTCAAGCCCTCAGTTCTTTGCCCCAGTGCTCGGCTGGACCATGGAGAGCAACTTCGGTTTTGGTCCACTGAGAACTAAGAAGGGTCTGAGATTGGGCCCACTTGCACACTAACAACTGAGCCTGTCACCATTTCCCAGATGCTGGAAGAAGACACGGGGTTCCAGGGTCAGAGACAAAGGAATTTACAACTCTCCCCAAGGCAGCGAGCACACGCTTCATGTTCCCAGGGGTCCCTGTGCCCTCCCAGCTCTGTCCTGGTGATGGGATGCTGAAAGGTCCCCAGGGAGCCCATTTCTCCTCCAGCCTGGACTATGGAACTCCAGGGGCCTTACTTAGGCCTCTTGTCAGACCCGTCTCCTGAGAACTAACCCTGCCTGGGAGGCGTGTGTGCCTGAGCATGAAGACCTCATCTGTCAGCCTGTGCTCATGGCTCTGCCACCAGCATTTAGGAGGCGCCTGCATGGGGTAGGGGGCTTCCCAGGTGGCGCAGTGGTAAAGAATCTGCCTGCCAACGCAGGAGATGCAGGAGACTGCGGGTTCAATTCTTGGGTCAGAAGATCCGCTGGAGTAGGAACTGTCAACCCGCCCAAGTATTCTGGTCTGCAGAATTCCATGGACCTAGGAGCCTGGCGGACTACAGTCCATGGGATCGCAAAAAGTCGAATATGACTGAGCACGCGCGCAGGCGGAAGCCTTCAAGGAATAGGCGCTCGATAACTGGGGGAGAATGAAGGCGTCCAGGCAGCAGGGAACCGCCTCCTGTGCCCTCCCCACCGGTGGGTGCCATCAGGCCACTTCCCACCTCTTTCTTCCTCCTTATCTCCTTCCAGGGTGCACTCCCCAGCAGGGCATTCAGTGTGAGTGTGAGTGTGTGTGTATATGTGTGTGGCACGCGCACACTTGAGCCCATGTGCGGATGCCCAAAGGAAAGGGTCCCACGTGGGAGGGGTGGGCAGGGTGGGTGCGCAGGGTACCCCAGGACCTCAGGCAGTCTGGTTCCCAGAGCAAACCCCACGGCAGGGCTGAAGCCCGGCCTCGGAGCCTGGAAGCCTGCCTTCCCCTCTGCGCGGGGCTCTCCTGGCCTGTTTCCTAACTGTCCCGTGAGGGCTTGGACAAGGACTGCTCAGGAGGCTCAGGGCGCTCACTGCGCTGACTCTCCCTCCTGGGGGCTGGGGGCTGGGGGTGCGCTGCAGGCTCTCAGCCCTCCCCGCGCGCCTGCGGATGGGGTGCGGGGTGACCCGCCAGGGGGCGGGGCCTCGGTCACCCCGCCCCACGCGGCCGCACCGCGCACGCGCGTGCCCCTCCCGCCCCGCGCGCGCCGCCAACGGCGCCTCTGGTCGTGACCGGCCCGCCGGCCCCCCAGTCGGCTGCGCTGGGGCCTGTGTCCCCTTGAGCTCCGACTCCGCCCCCGCCGCAGCCAGGCCGGCCGCCGAGCGCTGGGCTGGGTGCTCCTGGAGAGCGGGAGGCAGGCCAGTCCCCGCGCAAGCCCCCAGCCCTCCGTCTGGACCCCAGGGCCCGGCTGGGTGAGTCTCTGGACGCCGACTCGGCAGGGAGAAGGGGAGGCCACCACGTCCCCGCGCCCTCTGCCCGCGTTGCTTGTCTTTCTGACAGCACCCCAAGACGGAGGTCCGGCCTGTCCCCGCGGGCAGGCCTGGCTGGTGGCCGAGGGTCAGAGGGAGCCGTGGAGAAGGGCGCCCAGCACCCCATGGGCGAGAGTTGGGGGGCAGTTACTGTTAATAGTGAGCCCTCTCGTCACCAGTGATGTCACCCCGCTTTGTAGATGAGCAGCGGTCCCAGCACTCAGGGCCATTCAAGTCTAAGTGACCAAGTCCAGCCGTGACTGGGGCGGTCAGAATCATGGCTCCTCACGTTCACTGAGCCCACGCTGAGGCCTTGTCCTGGGGGACTCCCCCAGACAGGGGACCTCCTGAGTCCAAGCACTTTGGGTGTCTTCCTCTCCCTGCTTTAACCCCAGCACCCCCTCCCAAGGTCAGAGTCACTGATCCCGTTTTCAGTGGAGGAGACTGAGGCTCAGAGAGTCACCGCGTGAGCTGGCCTGTCACGGCCATGACGTGGCCCCGCCGTGGGTTTGAGCAGGCCAACCTGGCCCCGAAGGCTGTCCTTGCACAGGAGCCTGAGGCTCTGAGTCCGGCCTTGGAGGTGAGTCCATTGTGGATGGGGGTGACGGGTTAGGGAGGAACTTGGGAGGGTCCCTTGGGGAGGAAGGCAGTAGGGAGCCTGGGGTGGGGATGAGAGGTGCTCACAGGGGAGGGTGTCTGGACCAGGCCACACAGGACTCTGAGTGTGGGGCCAGGGGTCAGAGGTCAGTGCAGGGTGAGGGGGACAAGGTACAGGCTGTCTGGTCAGAACCCCCACTTCCTAGCTCCTAGATTCAGAGGTGTTTTGTTGAACCTGTGTTCCAGCCCGTATAGCATGGATCCCAGAGAACCCCCCAGAGACGCGGAGGCGGCCTCTGTCTCCTCCTGTGCTCAGTGGAGGCTGTGCAGTCCTCCTCCTCCTCTCAGGGAGGGGCCTGCTGCCCTGAGGGCCCAGGGGGGCATCTCCTCAAAGCCTTTCGGGTGCCGTCTGGACCAGAGAGGTCCGCGTGAGGGGCCGGGGGGATCAGCAGGGCGCTCTGGCCCTTGTCGCTCTTCTGATGTCCAGGCTGACATGGATGCAGGGCGTCCCTCACCTGCTGGTTGGAGAGCAGCGAAAAGCTGCCGTGGCAGACCCTGAGACCAGCCCTCATGTGCCCGAGGCTGCCAAGGGCGTGTGGAGCTGAAGACGAGGGCTGCTGGAGGCCGAGGGCCGTGGGGATGCTGAGGACGGAACGTCTACTCCTGGCCCCCGAGGAGTGGAGGATCAGCAGCGCCCAGACCCCGCAGGGCGCCCCGTGCCAGCGTCCACCTCCAGGGGCTTCTAGGAGCTGGGGCGTCTTGGTCCCCTCTGGGTATGGAGGGAGTGAAGTACGCTGGAACTGGGAGGGGCTGTCCCAGAGAAGGGGTGGGGCAGTCATCTCCTCCCCCTGGCCACGAGGGGGGCCAAGCTCATGTTGGAAAAGCTCACGTTGATCCTCTCTGCTTGGGCCTGGAGTGCACACCGAGCAGGTGGGCACCTCCCCAGCTGCTGAGTTCAGGCCATCTCCTTAGCTGATCCCAGATCCTGGAATGGGAGCTTCTGCTGGTCCTGGGCTCCGTGTTGGGGAACTGGTGGCTGGATGGAAGGACCGGCTTTGCCGTTGTCAGACCTGACGGATGGATGCTCTTGAGTGCCCAAGGGCATAGGCACCAGGGACCCAAGCCTGGAAGGTGTGAGGGAAGCACCCAGAGGCAGAGCCTGGTAGTGGTGGTGGGTAGGGCCTGTGACGTGGGCAGTGCCCCTTTGCAGACTTCAGCAGGTCCTCTTGTTTGCAGATCACAGACAGCACCTGAGGCTGTGGTCTGTGAGGGGCCGGGTCAGCCCGTCTATGGCAGCCACCAAAGCCTGGGGGCTGGCAAGGTTCAGGGTGAAACTGTAGTCGGGCGGGGGATGGCCATGAAAAGCACCTGGTAGCCTGGTCCACTCCAGTGTGTGACTGTTGTCTACCCAACACACAGACCTGGGGAGTTGACCGGCTGTTGTCTGGGGCTGGTGAGACGATGCCCTTGATTAGTTCAGTTCAATCACTTAGTCGTGTCTGACTCTTTGCGACCCCATGGACTGCACCACTCCATGCCTCCCTGTCCATCGCCAACTCCCAGAGTTTACTCAGATTCATGTCCATTGAGTTGGTGATGCCATCCAACCATCTCATTTTCTGTCATCCCCTTTTCTCCCCTCCTTCAATCTTTCCCAGCATCAGGGTCTTTTCGAATGAGTCAGCTCTTTGCATCAGGTGGCCAGAGTACTGGAGTTTCAGCTTCAGCATCAGTCCGGTGAATATTCAGGACTGATTTCCTTTAGGATGGACTGGTTGGATCTTCTTGCAGTCCAAGGGACTCTCAAGAGTCTTCTCCAATACCGCAGTTCAAAAGCATCAGTTCTTTGGTGCTCAGCTTTCTTTATGAGCCAACTCTCACATCCATACATGACTACTGGAAACACCATAGCTTTGACTAGACGGACCTCTGTTGGCAGAGTAATGTCTCTGCTTTTTAATCTGCTGTCTAGGTTGGTCATAACTTTCCTTCCAAGGAGCAAGCGTCTTTTAATTTCATGGCTGCAGTCACCATCTGCCGTGATTTTGGAGCCCCTCAGAAATAAAGTCTGACACTGTTTCCACTGTTTCCCCATCTATTTGCCATGAAGTGATGGGACCAGATGCCATGATCTTCGTTTTCTGAATGTTGAGCTTTAAGCCAACTTTTTCACTCTCCTCTTTCACTTTCATCAAGAGCCGTTGATTAGACAAAGAAGAGCAAAGTAAAACCAAGGTTAGCAGAACAAAGGAAATAATGAAATCTAGAGCAAAGATAAACGGAACAGAGGAGCACCCGAGAAAATCAGTAAAACAGTCGTTTCTTTTAAAGATGTACAAAACTGGCAAGTGTGGGAGAGTTTTATGGAACAAGTTACTTCACCTAAATGAAATGGAAAAATTCTGGAAACACACAAACTACCAAAACTGATAGAAGAAATAGAAAGCCTGGTTAGCCTATAATCATGGAGACAGAAGCAGTAACAAATTCTCAACAAAGCCAAGCCCAGAGCCCGGTGTTTCATCTCAAATAGTTAGAATGCCAGTTCTTCCTAAACTCTTCAGAAGACAAAGGAGGGGATACTTTTAAATTCACTGTGAGATACATGCTGTGATGCCAGCATTAACCCAATTCCAGAGTAGCCACAAGACAAGACATCTACGAGCCAAAATTCATACGGATAGAGATGCAGAAATCCTCAGTAAAATCCTGGCAAACACTGAAAGGACGATACATCATGACCAGCCTCCCCGACAGCTCAAGCAGTAAGGATTCTTCTTGCATCACAACAGACAGAAGACACGGGTTCAGTCCCTGGGTCGGAAAGATCCCCTGGAGAAAGAAATGGCAACCCACTCTGGTATTGCTTGGAGAATCCCACAGACCGAGGAGCTGATGGGCTCCTCGGGGCTGCAGTCCTTGGGGCTGCGAAGGGTCAGACACGACTGAGTCCAGGCAGCAGATGACTGATGACCCCGCTGTGCAGACAGGGAGACAGGAGGCCCCGAGAGGCACACAGCTTGTCCAGGGTCCCATCACTGTTGACGAGGAGGAGCCGAGTCTGAACCCAGCTGTGTCCCCAGAGTGGGGCCCTGGCTGCACCCAGGCCTCCCCGTTGGGGTCACCATGCAGGGACGTGGCATGAAGTGGGGGTGACCCCTCGCAGCCCTGAGGGCCCTTGGGGGGCTGTTTGAGCAGGGACCCCAAGTTATAGAAACCCCAGGAAGTGACATCCCCTCCCCGATGATAGAGCCCAACAGAACTGGGAACCCTGTAACCAGGCGCCTCATCCTAGAGAAGCCGCTGCCCAGCTGGCCTGGCCGGAACCCTCAGTGAGCAGCGTGTCCTGTGCGTCCTGAGGTCCCGAGGCCGCAGCCACAGACATTGTCTGATCATTTGCCCGGAAGAACCAAAGGTGACACGGGGAGGCCCAGGGCAGCCCAGTCCCGACCCAGCCACCTCTGGGGTCCCACGCGGGAGCCCTGCGTCCGCTCCCCGTGTGTGTGGGAGGGAGGGCTCATGTCGGGTGGGCCTGCCCCGAGCAGGAGCAGGCTGAGGGGTCAGAGGGCCGGCTATGTTAACCCCCAGGTGAAGATAGCAGGAAGGAGTGGGGGACCTGGGGACCCTCTTGGCTGAGGTTTGTCCCCAGTCCTGGGGGTGGATCTCACTTCTTCCCGGGACAGGTCTGTGCACCATCTGGGAGCAGAAGGTCCAGGGGTGGGAAAAGCATCATCCTCGTGCGGGCAGGACTCTGGGTCCTCAGGCCACCGGCCCAAGGAGGTGGAGGACCAGGGCACCCCCTCCATCCCCGAGTGAGGGGCGTCCATGTGGGCGGCACGGGCTTGGGAATGCACCGGGGCAGGAAGGGGTCTCAAGGAGGGCCGAGGTGGCTGGGAACACCCACCTGCACCTGCCTCCTGCAGGGGACCCAGGGCAGTGGGGACGCGCCTTCCTGTGAACTGCCTGCAGCACCGGATCCTGACCCGGGACCCTTCTACCTGCTCCCGCGCCTAGAGCTTGCCTTCCCCCTCCCTGATATTTCTGTTTCTAATCTCTGCTTTTCATTTTCTTCACTTACGGTACCTTTTAGCTGAGGCCTTGCTGTCACAGCATTTCATTCTTTGCGCATTACATCACGCACTTCCTGAGCATGGAGTGCGCTCAGGGTGCTGAGCGACCCTCCCCGCGGTTCCACTCCAGAGGAAACCCTGACCCCAGGGCTTGCTCCCTGGCCGCACTCACCTTCCCAGATGGACCGCCTCCCTCAGGGGATCTGCTTCCGACCTGAAGGAACCAAAGGCGCTCTCCCCCGGCCCCTGGCAGCCCGGAATCTGCTTTCTGTGTCTCGTCTGCCTGCTCTGGGTGCTTCCTGTAAACGGAACCAACTTACAGGTGTCTCTTTGATGTAGCCCAGATATGTTAAGTGGGGAGTGGTTAATTTTTTTTAAATTTGAAGTAGCATTCTTGTTAAAGGGAAATTCTAGGTGAATTAAAAATAAGATGTAAAAATTGAAGTCTTATGTAAATACATGTACAGTCTAAGGGTGGAGACCCCTGCTGTAAGCGTGGCCCCAGAGCCAGAAGACGGAGGGAAGTGCCTGGCTCCTCCCGTGGCCAGGCATGCCGAGAGCTGGGAGGACAGACCACGAGCCAGGACAAAGCCCCTCGTGTCCCAGGGCCAGAGAGCGGTTTAACACCCCTGTGGTCCCCAGATCTTGAAAGTCTGTTCTAAAAAGGGACAGAGGACAGACAAGGGCACGTCTAACAGGAGGCGACGCACGTGGTTGGTGCACGTGAGAGACGCTCGGCCTCCCGGCGGCACGAGAACGTAAACACTGAAGACGGCAGTGTCGCCCCGGCCCTGGCGGGTTTCCAGGCTGGTGACGACCAGCGCTGGGGACAACGTGAGGAGAGGCCAGCAGACCCCCTGCAGGGAGGTGTGGAGGACACGCCTCTCTGGGAGAACCGTGCGTGGGACGCCAGGGCCCCACAGGCGCATCCCTTTACCTGCAGAGCGACTCCTGGGAGCTCACCCACGGGGCTCCTCGTGTGATGCGTGTGCCTCTGCACTTGCAGTGTCGGGGGGAGGACCCCAGGGGCGTGTACCCTTCTGAAACGTGGTTCTCCCAGCTGGACTCTGACCAGTCCTCTCCCTCCCACATTTTCTGGGGCCCCAAATCAGAATTTCCGAAGAGCCCCTACTATGGGACGTGGGCCATTTGCCATTTTCCATTCTCGGAATCGTGCTGAAGGGAACATCTGTGCCCATAAATCACTACTTCAGGAAGAACCCATGAGGTGGATTTTCTGGGTCAAAACATACAATACTGGCTGCAGTTTCCAACATTGGCCGTCTCTGCCCACTTTGAGCCTTGCTTGGGAAAACGGGACCAAGGAAAAGAGACCCCGAGGGCTGAGACCTCAGGGAGGAGGAGGAGTTGGGAGAGGAAGTGATAAAGGGACCTGCGAGGGACCTGCCGGGAAGGGACTGTCTCTCCCCTTGGCCCCTACCTGGCCCCGCCCAGTGCTAGAGCTGATCTGAAGCTGGGACAGAGCTGGCTCAGGTTCAGAGGGCTCTCCTCCTGGAACTGGCAGTGGTGTCGGACTCAGCTCCGGCCCCAGGGGAGGCGTGCCAGCCGGGTCTGCCTCCAAGGTGTGGGGACCTGGCCTGCAGCTGGTGCTGCAGCTACTGCGGTCAGCGGCTCTGCCTCTGGAGTGGCCACCGAGGCTGGCGTTGACTCCTGCGCGGGCGCTGGTGTGGCCCCAGCTGGCGTCATGGTGCCGAGCCGCTGCGGGTGAGGCCTGGGTGCGGGAGCTGTCCCTGGTGCTGGAGTGGGGTGGCCTGGGGCTCACGCTGACGCTCGTCCGGGGCTGGGGCTGGTCTCTGTGCCTCCGGCTGCATAGCCAGTCCTGGCTCTCGCTCCGTAACTGGCCCTCAGCCTGGTGGTGGAGCCGGCCGTAGCTCTGGCACTGGGTCCGCCTCTGGAATCGCTGTCAGGGCAGACGCGGGCCCCCAGCAGGCGTGGAATTTGGCCCAGGAACCAAGGATAGAGCTGCCTCTGTGCCTGAAATGGCATCGCACTGGGGCCAGAGTTTGGCCTAGCTCTGGTGTGGGTGCCGGAGTGCCTTCTCCCAGGCCGACACTGGCTTCTGGCAGCCAAGCTGGCCCTAGAGCCATGACTGGAGCCGGCTCCAGCTCTGAAGCCGATGCTAGAGCCGGTGCTGGAGCCGCTGCCTCCTGGGAACCTCACACTGGCTCTGTGAACTGGCTCTGCGCTGGTTCTCCTTCTAAGTGGGCACTAGAACTATCACCGGGGCTGGCGCAGGAGTCGGTGAGAGAGCTGCCTCTATGTCGAGGCGGCGCGCTGGCTGATGTCCAGGCTGGCTCCAGCTCGTGGGACAGCACCAGCCTGCCCGGGAGCGGCGCTGGGGCGGCAGCTGGTACTGGTGTGGGAGCCTGGCTGGCTGTGGAGCCAGCGCTGGCTCGAGCCGTGGAGGCGCTAACAGAACTGCCTCTGGGAGTGGGTCGGTGCAGGAGCCCGTGAGGGAGTGACCCTGAGTCTGGAGCTCCGGGCGGCCTGGCTCCGAAGATCACCGCACTCTCGGGTTGCTGCTGGGAGTTGGCTGGAGCTCTGGTACTGCCCTGGAGCACTCGGTCTCTGGGGCTCGTCCTCCCGCAGGCCCTGGTGCTGGCACCGGCTCCAGAGGGAGCTCTGCTCGAGAGCTGCCAGGAGCACTCGCTGTGTTCCCAGAGCCGCGCTGGAGCAGACCCGAGTGCAGTTCCATCACCCTGGGATCTGGGTGGGGTCTGATCCAGACTCCAGGGCTGGTGCCCGAGCTGGTTCTGGAGCTTACCCGGGTTCGGGGGCTTTCCCGTGAGCTGATGTCGGAACTCATTCTTGCTGCGGGGCTGACTTTGGATCAAGTGACAGAGCTGGCCACCGTTCTTGGTGGCACTTACTCTAAGCCTAGAGGTGGCCCTGGGTTCGGCTCTAGCTCTGGAGCCCGCGTGACCTCTAGCTGTCGGGCATGTGCTGGAAAGGCCTCTAGCTCCAGGTCAGGCTCTGGCGCTGGGGCGAGATCAGGCGCTGACGACGGTGGTGCCGGCTTTCGAGCTGGCAGTCCAGCTGGCCATGGAGCCACAAGACGACAAAAAGTTCACCAGCCTCGAGTCCATAGACTGTATGCGCGTGGGTGTGCGTGCATCGGGTACACGTCTTTATCTCCTCACCACTCAGCACAAGGCAGAACCTAAGATGCGCCCACAGCGGCCACCCTCACGCCCCAGGGCTTCCGTTACCGGGCGTCGAGGAGAGGCGAGTGAGCCTCCGCCAGCATGCCGCGTGCCCCGGGGAGCGGGTCTGTGTGTGTGAGTCGCACCTGGGAGCTGTGTTTTGTTGGGAAGCAGAGTGGCTTACTTACTGCCCTCACTCCAAGACTCAGCACGGCGCCAGCAGAGCTGTGGGTCCCGCGTCAGGAGAGGGCGGGCTGAAACGGTGGCCTCACCTCTTTCGGTCAGACTGGTGATTTAGTCCGCACGTGTTGCGGTGTGCCTGACGTGTACAACTAGCTGCCTTCAAGAAAAGAAGGGGAAAGGGTGAACGTGCTAGTCGCTCAGTCGTATCCAGCTCTTTGTGACCCCATGGACTGGAGTCGGCTGGGCCCCTCTGTCCGTGGGATTCTCCAGGCATGAACACTGGGGTGGGTTGCCGTGCCCTCCTCCAGGGGTCTTCCTGACCCAGACATCAAAGCTACATCTCCCGCATCGCAGGTGGATCCCTTCCTGTCTGAGCCACCAAGGGGGCCCAGGAGAAGATTATTGCCGATAATGTGGGTGGGTGTCCTCAGATGAAGGCCTCATGAGCAAAAAGCAAGGGTTTCTGGACAAAGAGGTCTGCCTCCAGACACAGCGTCTAGGCGCCTGCAAGCCTGGCCTGCGGACTTCGGGCTCCTCAGCCCGCCAGTGCACACGAGCAGCATTAAGGTCGGGTCTCTCTCTCAGTACACATAACATACACACGTGTGTGCGCAGGCGTGTCCCGGTGGAGGGCCCTGACACGCACCGTCCTTCCTGCTCCCCTTTACCATCAGTGTTCTCTGAGGCCTTGGACTCGGTGCCCGGTGGCCTGCAAGCATGGTGCTGCCTTCTGGGCTCATGAGGTTGAGGTTACGAGCAAAACTGAGCCGACACTGTCCTGGCTGAAGACACACGGATGACTCCCAGAGCCCGCTTACCCGCAGCAAGTCAGAACATGGTCAGAGAGCTTACACTCGTGAGGTCAGCCGATGGCACGGTCAGACTCCTGGAGCAGAAAGGCGGACAGGTAAGGGCTCAGGAAAATAAACTAAACCCAAGATTTTTCAGAATGCAGACTTCCTCAACAGGAAGGTCTGCTCAGAATATGTTACCGTCCCTTCCACACAAGCCTTTGCCTGGCCACCGCCACCTTTCCGCCACGCAGCTGAGTCCATGCTGTTTCCTGCACAACGCTGTCCTCTGACACCAAGCATTCTCACTCTGAAGTCTGTAACAGAAGAGGCAATCGTGTGTGTGCAGGCGAAAGGAGCCACCACCCCTGGAAATCGTCAGTCATGTTGGAACTTCGAGCTTGTTTGTTTGAATGTCTCTTGTTTGGGGTGTCCGGAAGGCTGGCCCAGCCAGGGCAAGGACTGCAGGACCAAGAGGTCTACACTAGTCCTTCAGCCGTCTTGCAGCAAGTGCTTAGTTTCGGGATTCTGATTTGCTTCCAGGGAGGTTCTGTGTTTGGTGAGGGAGAAAGAGGAAGACAGGGAGGCAGATGATTTCATGGCTTAAAAGATGCTGTGAAAGCTTTTCCCACTAAGTGCAGAAAAGCTATTTGACAAAACCCAACACCCTCTCATGAGAAAAGCACTCAAGAAACTAGAAACAGAGGGCGTTTCCTGAGGACACCCTGCGGCTCACATCACACTCTGTGGGGAAGACTGGAGCCTCCCCCGGGGGGCAGGAGAGAGGAACAGGGACCAGTCCCGCCAGCTCACTGCCGCACTTCACTGGAGGTTTTAGCCTCGTCCATCAGGTAAGAAAAAATACATAAAAGGCATCTAAGCTGGAGAGGATGAAGCAAAATTATGTCTGTCTGCAAATTTCATGACCACGTACGTAGGAAATCATGGAGAATACATAGGAAAACTATTGGAACTAATAAGCCATTCAGCAAGGTTTCAGGACACAGTGAGTGAGTGGTAGTCACCCAGCCATGTCCTCCTCTTTCGACCCCATGGCCTGCAGCCTGCCAGAGCCCTCTGTCCCTGGGACTCTCCAGGTGAGTATACTGGAGTGGACTGCCATCTCCTTCTCCAGCAGCATACAGGATAAACAGCACAAAATTCAACTGCATTGGAACGTCAGCGGGGGCAGCCACAGTGGAAAACGGTGTGGAAGTTGCCCCCAAAATTAAAAATATGTGGAATTACTATGTGGTCCTGCAACCCCACTTCTGGGCGTTTATCCAGAGGAAATTAAGACACTGACTCAGAACGACGTCTGCACCCCATGCTCACCGCAGCCCTGCCCCAGCAGCCAAGACCGGAAGCAGCGTGAGCACCCACTGAGGGCCGAGTGGCCAGAGAGGATGCGGTGTATGCGAGACGGGATATTGTTCAGCCATAAAAGAAGGAAGTCCTGCCATCTGCTGCAACATGCATGAACCTTGAAACAAGCTGAAGCGAAGTGAAGTTGCTCAGTCGTGTCTGACTCCTTGCGACCCCATGGACTGTAGCCTGCCAGGCTCCTCTGTCCATGGGATTTTCCAGGCAAGAATACCGGAGGAGGTTGCCAGTCCCTTTTCCAGGGGATCTTTCCAACCCAGGAATTGAACCCAGGTCTGCTGCATTGCAGACAGCTTCATTTCCAGCTGAGCCACCAAGCAAGCCCAAGAATCCTGGAGTGGGTAGCCCGTCCCTTCTCCAGTGGCTCTTCCTGACCCAAGAATCAAACCGGGGTCTCCTGCACTGCAGGAGATTGGATTTTTTTTTTTTTTTTGATTCTTTATCACCTGAGCTATCAGGGAAGCCCTGTGCAAAGTGAAACAAGTTAGAGAAAGACAAATACCATATAATCCACTTATACTCGGAGTCTTAAAGAAAAAACATAAGAGTTACTAGCTGCAGAGAACAGCATGGTGGTTCCAGAGGTCGGGGCTAAAGGAGCCAAGATGGGCCACACTTTCAGCTGTAAAATAAGTGAGTCCTGGAGACGCAGCCTACAGCGTGGTGACTGCAGTTTGCGACACCAGACTGAATAGTGGAAAGCTGCCCGGGGAGCAGATCTTGAAAGTTCTCATCGGAAGGGAAAATCTGTGTAACGATGTGAGGTGGTGAGTGGTGACTGACTGGGGTGACCGTTGGGCAGTGTATACAAATATCAAATCATTGTCTCACACGCCTGCAACTAATATGCTGTTATATGTCAATTTAAAAACCACCTAGGGCTTTCCTGGTGGCTCAGTGCTAAAGAATCCGCCGGCCGATGCAGGACACACAGGTCTCACCCCTTACCTGGGAAGATCCCACATGCTTCAGAGCAGCCAAGCGCGTGCTCTAGAGCCGGGGGGCCACAGCTTCTGAGCCCACACGCAGCAACTACGGAAGCCCGAGTGTGCAGAGCCTGTGCCCCCAGCAAGGGGGCCACTGCAGGGAGAGGCCTGCGCACCACACCTGGAGGGAAGCCCGCGCAGCAACCAAGGCCGGCACAGCCGAAGATAAACTTTAGAAAGTCAGCTGTATTTCTAGAGAGGAACACACTCTGCCAATGAATATAAGAAAGCAACTTCAGTTACAGTAAGATTAAAATATTCATAAGATTAAAATTCAAAAGATTTAATATTCAAAAGATTAAAATATTCATAAATCAATGGAGCCCCCAAAGTTAAGGCTTGCATAATGAAAGCCACAGCACATTATGGAAGCAATTAAAGAAGGCCGAAATACGTAGAAGGACACCCCATATGCACGAGTCAAAAGACTTGATGCTGTTAAGACGGCGACACTTCACAAAGGGCACTACAGGTTCAATGCGATCCGCAGCCAAATCTCAGCTGCCTCTTCTCTTTCTTTCTTTTATTTTTTGTTGCAGAAATAAACAAGCCAGTGCTGAAATCCATTTGGAAATGCAAGGAACACAGAATAGCCAAAACAGTGTTGAAAAAAGCAGAGCAAAGATGGAGGCCTCGCACTTCCCAATTTCAAAAGGATTATGAAGACAGTGTGGCCCCGGCGTAAACACAGACACACAGACCCACGAGGCAGAGCGGAGAGTCCGGAAACAAGCCTGGACGTCTGGACTCGGGCTTTGATGAGTGACCAGACAATTAAACGGGGAAAGAGTAGTTTATTTGAACAAATGGCATTGGGACAGCCGGGGACATCCACGCGAAGGAAGAACCTGGACCCTTCCTTACAGCCTCACAGAGACTGACGCAAACCAGATCAGACAGCGACACCGAAGACAGAGCTCGAAGGCTCTCAGAGGAAAACGTGGGCGCAAAACGTGACCTGAGTTAGGCAATGGTTTCTTACACACGACACCTTCTGCACAAGTATAAAAAATGAATTGCATGTCATGAAAATGTAAAATGTGCATCAGAAGACAGTATCTTTCTAAAATGAGATATTGACAATATCACTAAAATGACACCCTGCTGAATGGGACGAAACATCAGCTGACCATATATAAGAGGCTCGCATGCAGAATGCATAGTAAATGCTCACAACCTGATAATAAAAAAAACTAATAACCCAATTTTTTTTAATGGAGAAGGGAGGTGAGTAGACATTTCTCCACAGAAGATATACATGTGGCCAATAAGCACGTCAAAAATGCTCAACATCATCAGGAGGGAAAACAGACCAAATCCACAGTCAACGAGATGCACAGTCAAATCCACATCCACTCAGTCGACTCTGCAGCCCCAGGGACGGCAGCCCGCCGGGCTCCTCTATGCATGGGATTCTACAGGCAAGAGCACTGGAGTAGGTTGCCATTTCCTCCTCCAGGGGATCTTCCTGACCCAGGGATGGAACCCAGGTCTCCTGCACTGCAGGCGGATTCTTTACCAGCTGAGCCCCCAGGGTAGCCCTCACATCCACCAGGATGGTTTGATTAAAAGGACAGATATGGGAAGGGTTGGCAAGGATGTGTAGAAATTGGAATTCTCACACGTGGCTGGCAGAAATACAAAGCAGTGTGGCCCTTTGGAAGACAGCCTGGTGATGCTTCAAAATTTAAAGGGTTTCCATATGATCTAGCATTTCTACTCTTAAGAATATGCCCAAGGGAAATAAAGACAGATGAAAATCTCACATGCAAATGTTCATAGCATGGTTGTTCAGAACAGCCAAAAGGCAGAAACAGCCCAAACGTTCCATCATCCGATGAGTGGATAAGCAAAGTATGGTAACTCTATGCAGTGGAACGTTATTTGGCAAAACAATGAATTATTGATCTGTGCCACAAACATGGATGAAGCTTTGACATCGTGCTGTCACACAAAGCCACACAGTGTACTATTCTATGTCTGTGAAAAGGCCAAAATAGAGATAAAAGGTAGATCAACGGCTGTCTAGGCCTGTGGGGATAAGGGAAATGGGGGGTGACTGTTAACGGGCCCAGGGTTTTCTCTGAGGTGGTGAAAATGCTCTGCTATGATGGTGACGGTTGCACAGCTCTGTGGATACACTAAAAAGCTCTGAATCATATTGAGATATATCATGTCTCATATAATCATGTAATCTCATATCTCATATAATCATACTGAGCTTCCAGGTGGTGCTGCTGCTAAGTCGCTTCAGTCGTGTTCAACTCTGTGCCACCCCATAGACAGCAGCCCCCAGGCTCCTCTCTCCCTGGGATTCTCCAGGCAAGAATTCTGGAGTGGGTTGCCATTTCCTCCTCCAATGCATGCATGCATGCTAAGTCGTTTCGGTCGTGTCCGACTCTGTGTGACCCTATGGACAGCAGCCCCCAGGCTCCTCTGTCCACAGGATTCTCTAGGCAAGAATACCTAGTGGGTTGCTATTTCCTAAATGGTACTAGTGGTGAAGAATCAAGATATCCTTGGGTCTGGAAGATCCCCTGGAGGAGGAAATGGCTCCGCACTCCAGTATTTGTGCCTGGAAAATTCCTTGGGCAGAGGAGTCTGGCGGGCTACTGTCCATGGGGTCGCAGAGTCAGACACGACTGAGCACATATATTTCAAGTGGGTGGATCATGTGGCATGTGTGTTATATCTCAGTAAAGCAGAGTTTTGTTTTGTTTTTTAATTTTTAAAGAAAGTAATTTTCTTCCCATCCAACTTGGAGATGTGTCGTGGTCCCAGAATAAGCAGAGCTGGGCACTTGCTAAGGCCTCAAATGCTGGCCTGCCCCAAGAGTATGGGCCACAGCCCCTTAAACCCCACCGGGGGGAAGCAGGGGAAGACACCCTCAGAAGAAGAGGCTGGGGGATGCTCCAGCCAGCAGCTCGGCACTAGCGCATGCCTTGACCCTCCCAGGTTAAAAGAGGTTAAAAGAGTCTCTCTTGGCAAGAGGACAGGGAAGAAATTTTATCTTTGTGGTTTCGACGCAGCTAATACACATGCAAAATGCATCAAAGGGGAGAAACATGAGCAAACGTGGAGATGACATTTTCCACAGTGCGATCAAGACGCTGAGGTTTGCTTACAAAACTTGTCCATATCAGGGATGGAGATGGGATTCAACACTAGGACTTGGAATTCGTGAATATTTCAGAGACTGACTCACCAGGTATGAGACTCAGGGGACTCTTAAGCGGGTTGAACACAAACCCTCCCAAAAGATGAGTCAAAGTGTCCAGAGGTCAAAAACAAATTCTGATGACGTGGGAGGAGCAGCACGTGGGCGGTGAAGTTTAACGGGACTTTCCGGGACACATGGGTATAAATGACCTTCACTGGACTAATTCACCTTAGAGCTGATCCCGTCTGGTTTGGGCGTTTACTAGCCTATAACTTTTAAAGAGAAAAAAAAACCATTTGTATCACCTGTTTCATGGCTTAAAGAACATTTGGTAACAACATCATCAGCTGTCAGAGCTGAGAGAACCTTTGGAAATCACCTAGCCCCACTGTCCCAACTCATTTTACAGATGAGGACATTGAGGCCCAGGGAGGGTGACTGACCCAAGGACACCCTGGGAGTTTCTCTGATATCTGGTCCAGGGTCCTTTCTGAGAAACTGTGGGAAAACTCTCCTCCCTATCTCAGATTTTAGAATTTTTAGAATATGAGTCTTTCAAAGAAAGCTGCCTTTTTTTTTTTCAACCATGAAGCGATCCTCAAGCAAGATTTCAAAGGTAACAAGTTTTCGTATCATTTTAAGGAAAAGTCCAAGTCTGATGTTTCATTTTCTCCAAAGAGTAAAATGTGGAATCACTTTCTGTCCCTGACACGGAAACAGAACAGGCAACCGGAGAAGAGGAACCTTGAGGGCGCAAGGGCCGTGTTCAGCTCAGCCCCAAACAGATCTGCACAGAATGACTGGAGCGGTGACCCGTGTTCCAGGAGTCGACCCACAAGGAAGAGCCTCAACTCCTAACAGATGAGGCATAAATGAGCCGAGACTGTGTGTCTCAGCCAGGCACATCGCCTGGGTACCCCCTGCACGGGCCTCACCCCCCAGCAGTCGGGGGGGACGGGGGTGGCGGATCCGGCTTCCTGGGGTGCCTTGGCTGAAGGTCCTGGCTCCGTCACTGGGGTGACAGGGCTCTCCAGCTCACCTTCCAGCATTTCCAGCTCGTCCCCTCTTAGACGAACAAAAGCAGAGCTTGACCGCTCCGGACCAGGGACTCAGCGCCGAAAGTTCGTGGTCCTCCCAGCCCCTCAGCCCAGTCCGGCAGGTGAGGGGCCCCGAGGGAAAAGTCCGAGTCTTTGGTTCAGAGGCCAGTCTCTCCTGGCATCCGACACGCTTCTGAAACCGACGCGGGTCCCCGGCCGCTCCAAGGTCAGGGGTGCAGGTTCTCTGCAGACAGGTGTCACCCGAGCTCCGTCCTCCAGCCCTCGGCGCCGCGCCGGGGACGAGGCCCCACGAGGGCGCTTCAAACGCCTCAGCGGACGCGGGGCTGGCAGGGCAGCGGCGGGTCGGGGGACCTGGCGCACGGGGAGCCGTCGGAGTTGCGTGTGCACACGCTGTCGGCGGGCCGGGTGCGCGCCTCCCAGTGGACGCGGCTCCTGGAAGCTCCGCTCCGGGTGCACCCGAGGCCCCGGTTGGAGGGAGGATCGTGCGCCCCAAGCGCGACCCCTCCACTCACCCGACCGGGAGAGCCCCACCCGCACCCAAAGTGGGCCGAGCGGTGCGGGTCCACCACCAGCCGAGAGGGACGGCTGGGAAACTGAGGCCAGAGCAGGCAGGGTCTGCCTGGGGCCATGAGGTGCCACCAGTGGGCAGAGTCCAGAGAAAAAGAGGGGGCTCCCACCTCCCAAGTCTACTCTAGGATGTCCCTCAGGTCCTGCAAGACCCCTGCCCACCCCTCCCAAGTGGGACCCGTTCCTCTGGGCGTCCCCACAAGGGCACAGGTGTGCACATATACACACCAACACACACTTACTCACTCACTGCCCTGCCAGAGGTCAGAGGGGAGTGCACGCAGAGGAGCCGGGAAGGATGAGATGAAAGAGCTTGGGGGCAGCTCTGCCAGGGGGCAGGGGATCCTGTATCCTAGCAACATCCTCAGCCCCTACCTAGTATGGGGAGGGGAGAGGCCAGGCTGCTGGGAGATAGTCCCCACACTTTTCAGGGAGCTCCCTCAGCCGGCCGTCCACAGGGCTCCTCTAGAGCACGGGGGCCTGAGATCTTGTGTCCATCGCTCCGAGCGTATAAATGAATATGAACCCCCTAGAATGTTGGGGGGGAGCAGAGAAGACCCCATTTCTTCTCTGAAATTGGGGTTCTTGACAAGGTGACCCCAGGACTTGCACAGCTAGAGAAGTCACTCGGTTTCCCGTTGATGGCCACCTGCACGCTGGGGTCCTTCGGTTCGTCTGTGGAGGCTGCAGGTCCTGTCTCTCTGGCCCCTGGGGCCCAGGAGAGCTGGCATTGCTTTGCTGCGTAGATCAGCTGAGCCCCTCTGGGCGGGGGCACCTGCCTCCCCATCCTCTCCCCTGCCAACTGCCCAGGGTGAAACGAGGACTCAGTGCCAAGCTACAGCCAGCTGTCTTGTGGGCAGGGCAATGGGCCTCATATTAATAAATTTCGTCCTCAGTGTTGCGGTCCAAGCTTAGGTGGGGAAAGAATTGCCCGAGAAGAGACAGAGTGAGACAGAACAGAGCTGATGAGAGTGAGAGCTACGTTAGGACAGCGGGCGTCCTGACGAGCCAGTGACCGTCAGAGATCATCTGCCTGTTTGTTTGTCTTAAATTCTATCTTTAAAATCAGAGGATAATTGCAACACTGTGATGGCTTCTGGCGTACATCAGCGTGAACTGGCTGCACGTTTGCACTTTCCCCTCCTTCCTGAACCCCCCTCCCACGTCCCTCCCCGTTCCACCCTTCTAGGCAGTCAGAGCACTGGCTCTGGGGTCCCTGTGTCATGCAGCCACCTCCCACTGGCTGTCTGCTTTCCGTGTGGGAATGTATATGATAGGCCGGCCTTACATGAGACAAAAATGGACAAGCCATACTGCCCAGGAGGGCTCAAAACTCCTGTAGCATTTGCAAAGTGGTGGAAAGGGCGACGGGGGTCTAGCGCTTCCTGTTCTGCGCGGGCTCAGTGAAGCTGAGGAGCGGGGATTCTGACTGTCCCAGCGCACTGCTGGCCTTGGTCCCTGGGAGCTGAGTGAGCTTGACCTGAGACCACTGCTCATCTATAAAGTGGGTGAAGTCACAGAGTCCCCAGAGGGCCCCCTGATGACAGTAAGTGCCCCAATACACCCTCATCTGGGTGGTAGGCCTCCGCCGGCCCCCACCTACACTTCTGCCTGGGGTCCTGTGAGAGAGACAAATGGGGTGGCGGGAAGGGTGGAGAAGGAAGAGGAGGGGCCCCAGACCTTCTCCCGGCCCCGACCGGGTGTCTGTCCCCTTGCGGGTCCCCCTAACCCGGCCATGCCCTGAGCTGGACCCTGGGATGGAGTCTGGTGACCAGCAAAGCTGGGCGGGGTAGATTCAGTGACCCTCGGGTCCCCAGATGTCCAACCCAGCCAGCCCACTGTGCTGCAGCCCACCCGTCCGGGAGGGTGGGCTCAGGGCCCAGGGAACTTGGGCCGGGGGAGGGCGGGGGACGGTAGAGGGGAGCGGTGATCGCAGAGCGGTCAGCAAGCGTCAGGACACACGACCAGAGGCGCATGCGCGCTGTGGGCGGGGTCAAGTGCCCCGCATCCTGGGGTCTCCCGCGCGCTCTTGGCCGTGATCGTGAGGCCCGGCCGACAAGCAGGAGGGAGGCCAGTATGACCCCGAGCGGGTGTCCACCACACCCGTCCAGAGGAGAGAGCCTGGGCGCGTCCTCGCGGAGCTGGGCTGATGCAGGTCCCCGTCCAACCCGCCATGAGGCCCCGGCCCGGGACGTGGACAGAGTCTAGAAGGACAGGATTGGTTCCCACTGCCCCAGCCGGCCTCACCCCTCCCCCAGCCGGCCTCACCCCTCCCCGGGGGTTTCCTCTGGGATGAGAGCGCCTCAGGTCCTGGAGGACCCCTGCGCACCCCTCCCATGGGGCCGATTCCTCTGGGCGTCCCCTAGAGGGCGCAGGTGCGCGCTTGCACACACACGCTCACACTCACTGACTGTCCTGCTGAGGGTCAGAGGGGTGTGCACATGAGGGCAGGGGAGAGGGGTGAGGAGGAGGTTGGGGACAGAGATAGTGACCCCCAGCAACATGCCCTGCCCATAGCATGGGAAGGGGGTCGCCAGGGTGGCCCCTGGGCCATCCCTAGAGAGGCCTGGGGAAGACAGGGTCTGGGGTCCTGTGTCCACCACTCTGGGCACCGGGAACTAGGATGAGGCTCCTCCCCAGCGTGGAGGGGCTACAGGAGAGGAGGCCTCAGCTTACTCCCATGTAGAGGGGTTGCTTAGACGGGGTGGTCCCAGAGGCCCTATAAGATTGCAGGAGAGTCTGTTGGCCTTGCTCCCCCATCCGTGACCCACTGTGCTCCGAGTCCTTGGAAAAAGCTTTCTGCTCCCTGAGGTCCTTCTGAGCAGGGGGCAGCCTGGGGACGTGGGGGACTGGGGGCCTGGGCGGGGCAGAAGAGGGCAGGAACTGGACCACCCATCGGGGACCAGTGACAAGACCCTCCTTGCTGGCCTCCGGGGGTCCTCATTTGGACCCCTGGTTGGGGTGAGGAGGCCTCCGGAGTGACCTGGGCATGGGGACAGTGGAGGGGGGAGGCGGCGAGGGAGGCGCTGGGGTCCCTCTCGCCCAGGAGCGGGCAGGCTCTGCTCCTTCGGGGGTGGGCCCTGGTGGAACCACTGCCTTGCTGAGTTGCCGTCATGCCCCGCCAGCCTCCTCTGTCCACGGGGCTTTTTGGGTAACAGTATTGACGGGGCTGCCTTTTCCCTTCTCTAGGGGATCTTCCCAGTGTGTGTCCTGCATCGCAAGCGGATTCTTTACCCGTTGAGCGATCCGGGAACCTGGACCCCAAACAAGGGATTTGGTCTCTGCTTTTCCTGACTGGGGCTGCAGTGCTGGAGATAACCACGAGGGGGCGGTCAGTGCCCACTCTGCTCCGTGGAGAATAGCGCAGGGTCATTCTGGGCGTCCCCCTGCCTCTGACTCAACAGGCACCTTTTATTGTTAGCCTCCAGGCCCACAGTGTCAGCTGCTCAGAGGCGGGAGGGGGCTCTGAGACCCTCTGTTGATGGTTCAGCTACTGCCTCCCCAGCACGAAGAACAGGGGCCATGTCGGGCCTGGGGGTGGTGCTGACATGACAGATGGTTCCTGCCCTGCAGGAGCTCGCGGCCTGGAGGGGCAGGTGGACGAGAGCAGGTGAGCAAGTCCACGTGAGAGAAGAGCACGCGCTCCAGGGAGCTGAGTCAGGGTCCTGGGGGTGGGCCGGGAGCCCTGGGGGTCTACAAGGCTCCACGGGACACCGGTGCCGTGACCAGAAAGACAGGGGCGGCCAGCCCTACATGCTCAGAGCAGTGAGCTGGGGTCAGAGGTGTGGCCAGCCCTGCACGCTTGGAGCAGTGAGCTGGGGGTGGTGGAGGGGTGGGGGGCCGGCGGAGGGGTGGCGGGGGCGGGTGGTCAGAGACTCGGAGGAGGAAGAGATTTTGGCTAGAGGGCAGGTGAGGCGGGAGCCAGGGTGGCCGGAGATGGAGGGGGAGGGGAGGTGGGGGGAGGGCAGACCTGGGCCTGGACAGATGTCCTGGGGTCTGTGCCCTGTGATGGCGTTCCCCTCACTTCCAAGAGCAAGGGGCTTCCCCCGTGGCTCAGCGGTAAGGAATCCTCCTGCAACGCAGGAGCCACAGGAGACAGGAGTTTGATCCCTGGGTCGGGAAGATCCCTTGGAGGAGGGCATGGCAACCCACTCCAGTATTCTTGCCTGGAGAATCCCATGGACAGAGGATCCTGGTGGGCTACAGTACACAGAATTGCAAAGAGGTAGACACGACTGAAGCGACTTAGCACGCACACGCATGAGGGCAAACGCTGACCCTCGAACAGCGTCTGTGACCAGGATGCAGGCTCTGCTCAGATGGGGACCTCTGCCCCGAGGCTGCCCAGGAGGCTGGGCTGTGGTCCCAGCTGAGGCTCCATCAGGGCAGGACTGTCTTTGAGGTCATTGGTGGATTCCGTTTGGATGGGGGTTCAGGTCTTTCCTGTCTGTGGGCTGGGACCCAATGTCAGTTCTTTGTACTGGAGCCTCGGGGCACCTCATAACCTCTGATCCTGCCTCTCTAGAACACTGCATTCGAGACAGGGAGACAGAGACAGGAGAGAGGAACCCAGGAGGAGGGACCAGGCGGAGTCACAGACTTTGCATCGGCGAGTCTTGGAAATGACAGCATACCGCTTTTGCCTGATTCTGTTCATCTGAACCCAGTCCCAAAGCCCCTCCACCCTCAGGGAGGAGGCACACAGGATGTGGGCCTGGAGGCGGGGATGCTGGGGGCTGTCATGGGGCTCGCCATCCACAGGCAGGGGGGACAGGGCAGGAGGACCTTACCCACTCACCACTCACCACTCACCTGTGGAGTGAAGCCTGAAGCTCAAGGAGAAGCAAGGGGCAGCGGATGAGACGGTTACCTAGCATCACGGACTCAGTGGACATGGACTCTGGGAGATAGTAGAGGGCAGAGGAGCCTGGCACGCTGCAGTCCATGGGGTCGAAAAGATCAGACGCAACTCAGTGACTGAACAACCACTGCAAGGAGAGTAAATGTGAGAGAATCGATTCCGAAGGAATGAAGAACTGAAGACCAGAGCCTTCCCACCCTAGCAGGCAGTGCCCCATTCTCACCCCGCCCACCCCTCGTGTGCCCTGAGCCACGGTGGGGGAGGGGGATTCCAGGGCATGTGCGTTTCTGGAACCCGGTTCCCCCTGGTGGACATCGGCCAGTCCATCCCCTTCCTCTTCTGAATTTTCCGGGGCCCCCGAAACGTGTAACTGTTGAGTCCCTTTCTGATTTTTCTCTCCCATCGCTGTGCTGAAGGGAACACGTGAGTCCATAAATCTTTGTTTAGCTCAGACCCCCAGAAGGAAGATTCCTGGTCTAATGCAAACATGATCTTAACAGTGGTCACACTTTCCAAACTCTAAGGTCTTCTCGGCCACTCTGAGCCTTGTTTGGGAAAGCAGCAGTCCACATGCTGGGGCTGAAGCCCCGAGGAGGGCAGCCGAGAGGTTCGGCCAGCAGGGAAGGCGACCGAAGGCTGGAGACTGCTGCTGCCGCCACCCACCCCGGGGCTCGGCCTCCTGCTGCTGGTGGCCCCCCCAGGAGCTGTTCAGGAAGGTGGCCCCCTCCCACTGCCTGGGCCCCAGGAGGGCAAGGAGCACCCCGCCACCACCATCCGTGCCACCGCCACCCAGTTCAGCGGCGTGGCCCACCGCATCATCACCACCTGCCTCGGGGACTAGAGCGTGTCGGCCCGCCACAGGGCCAGGGTGTTGGAGCACTGGATCCCAGGGCCCAGGGCACCTGCGAGAGGGCCCAGGAACCCCTGTCCAGTTCTGGAAGCTTCCTGTCCTTGGAGAATTGAGTCTGCAGCTTGCCAGCTGGTCACTGTGGCTGTTGGGCGGGTAGGAGGGGAGGGGTCCTTCTGTCCCAAAGCTAGCTCAGCCTGCCCCCACGAAACCAGGCCCCACCACTCACTATGGGCTTCAAGGAGGGGGCACCCCATCTGCCCAGGAACGTGGTGTGGCTGGAACGCTCTCGGTTAAGTGGCCCAAGGGGCTGCCCTGGGAGGCAGGTCTGGGACTCCCCCCTCTGGCCCCAATCACAGAGAATCCTGTTAGGAACACTTTTCACAGTGGTGTAGCCCAAACAGGCCGTAACCTGTGAGCTTGTGAGGCGTCTCAGGAAAATGAAGCCATGGTGGGTCCTCCTTGACCCCACCTCAAGGCTTCCCCAGCGCTCCCGGGCAGCCCCCATCCCAAGTCAGAGCCGACACCTAGGTAACCCCTCCTGAGCGGGGCTTGACGAAGGTCTCTGCACTGTAGGAGAGGTGAAGAAGGCTTTCGCAGGACCCCAGACCCACCCTGGGGGCAGGGGCTCCAGGGGGCTATGGCAGAGGAACAGCAAAGCCAAGCCTCCCAGAAGGCGGAGGCCCTTCTGCAGGGAACAAAGAGCTGGCCCCAGGTTAGGGGCGCTCGTGGGCTGGGGCAGTCACTACGGCAGGCGGCAGGCGTTAGTTATCAAGTGCCTCTGGGCTTCGAGCTTCCCTAGTGGCTCAGATGGTAAAGAATCTGCCTGCAAGGCAGGAGACCAGGTTTGATCCCTGGGTCAGGAAGATCCCCTGGAGGACACGCACACCGGGCCTCACCTGGTTCAAAGTGCTTTCGTTGTTGCTCAGCCATGTCCGACTCTTTTTGACCCCGTGGACTGCAGCACGCCAGGCCTCCCTGTCCATCACCTTCTGGAGTTTGCTCAAACTCGTGTCCATTGAGTCGGTGATGCCATCCAACCATATCATCCTCTGTTGTCCCCTTCTCCTCCTGCCCTCAATCTTTCCCAGCATCAGGGTCTTTTCCAATGAGTCAGCTCTTCGCATCAGGTGGCCAAAGTGTTGGAGTTTCAGCTCCAACATCAGACCTTCCAATGAATATTCAAGGTTGATTTCCTTTAGGATGGACTGGTTGGATCTCCTTGCAGTCCAAAGGGCTTTCAAGAGTCTTCTCCAATACCGCAGTTCAAAAGCATTAATTCTTGGGCACTCAGCTTTCTTTATGGTCCAACTCTCACATCCATACATGACTACTGGAAAAACCATAGCTTTGACTAGACGGACCTTTGTCGGTGACTAGACGGACCTTTGTCGGTGACTAGACGGACCTTTGTCTCTGCTTTTTAATACGCTGTCTAGGTCAGTCATAGCTTTTCTTCCAAGGAGCAAGCGTCCAAGTGTTTTGCAGAAGCTAGCTCGAGCTGTCCCGCCCCCCACGGAAGGTAGGTCCCACCCCACCGTCGGAGGCGCGGGGGCCGCGCGAGGATCGCCCCCACCCAGGGCGCTGCTGGCCGGAGGTCGCGACAGGGGAGCTCAGCGAGGGCCGCGGGCGCCAAGCACGCGGTGCGGCCGGGAGGGTCCGCTAGATGGCGCCGCGGCGCCGGCGAACTCGGGGAGGGCGCGGGCTGGGCCTCGCGGGCCGCCGTCCGCGCTATAAAAGGCCCGGCGCGCGCTCGCGCGTCCTTTCTGGGCGGCGGGGATGGAGAGGACGGTGGCGGCCCGCTACGGCCTCTGGATGGGAGGCCGAGCGCCCGCCTGCCCCAGGGCCCGCCCGCGACCGAGCCCCGCGCCCGGCGTCTCCGCCCGGGGTGCTCTCCGCAGTTTCCTGGCTTGGAAGCCTCGGGAACATGGCGAGGCAGCGGTGGCTTAACGGGTGAGTTGGGACATTAGGGGCACGTGCCGCGACACCCCCACCCCGCCCAGCCAACCTTCCGGCTCGTTGCGGTGGGAGCCGAAGCGCAGGAGCTTTTAGCGTCTGGTTTTGTTTTTAAACGTACTGATCGCCTCTCTATACTGGGTCCTGTCTCAAAGCTAGGCGGTCTGCGGGTTATCCGTGGGTGTAGCGTGGCAGGTGTGGGAGCGGGGGTCCCCTTCCCACAACATTGCGGGGGAGGGGGGGAGCGGCATGCCTAGCGCGGCCCTTCTGTCCCCTGGGGTCTGCACGCTGTATTTTAACCTCGGTTTTCCACACAGCCCGAAATGAAGCAGGGAGTCAACCGGAAGGTACCTGGTTTGGGGTGCAGACAGGTGGAGGGCCTCGTCGCGCGCTCCGCAAGCGCATAGGCAGTCCCGGGACTCGGACCCACGGGTGTCATGGTCCTCCCCGCGCTGCCCCTAGAGGCGTTGCAGGTGTGGCTGCCGTGTCACGTCTGCGTCATGAGGTGGCAGAGAGGAAAGAGGCTCGGTCTACGCCCAGTGTTCTGGCCGGTGGACCTCTGGATGATTGATAGTCTGACACTTGACAGTGCCCACCGAGGGTGGGTGTGTGTTGCCAGAAGCCTGTCGTGTAAGAACGCCTTATAATTCTCTCCTGGCGCTTGGCTGGGCCCCAGGACACCCCGAGGTTGCCGTGTGAGGAGCGGCAGCAGGTGGGTGTTTGCTCTCTGGCTCAGCGACCAGCAGGAAAGATGGGTAGGTTTCAGTAAGGCTGACCTGCTTGCATTACAAAATGGTGGCGCTGAAATTTCCCTTTCGAAGGTGAGCTCAAAGCCACCTAGCAACTGTCATAATTGAACTTGTTTTAGGTGGATTGAAATGTTACAGGATATTCACACGAAGCGACTCTAATTTTATGGTAGATTTTACAGCTAGAAACTCTTTAAATGAAAAAGGTGCCAGATAGATAGTTCCAAAGACCAGCTGCAGTAGCCTACGGTGAGGCCTGTTTAAATTCCAGAGCGTTTTTTCTCTGTCGCCTTGTTAATTGTACTTTTCTGATCCATTGATTTATCTAGTGTCTCACTGGTAGCTCCCTGGGAGAGAAGGTGCAGAGATTTCTGAAGGGGGCGCAGGGGTCCTCCTGGATGGGCTTCCTCGGTGACTTGGTGGTAAAGAATCCGCCTGCCAGTGCAGGAGACCCACGAAACTTGGGTTCAGTGCCTTGGCCAGAAAGATTCCCCGGAGAAGGGAATGGTAAGCCACTCTGGTATTTCCTGGGAAATTCCATGGGCAGAGGAGCCTGGCTGTGCTGTGGTCCCCCGAGTTCATCAGACACCAGCCTGCTGCGGGCGTTGGCACCGGCAGACCGTGGCAGCCTCAGAGCTGACCGCCAGGGGCTCCATGCCAGCAGCCCCCTTCGTTAGTTTTAAATACTCAGTAGTAGCTTCTCCTCGCAGATTCTGGACCAACCGTTCTTGTTATTTGATACAGGGAGGACGGCGACTGTTAGCCTGTGAACGAAGGCGAGAGTGAGCAGCCTCATGCTCCTGACCAAGGTAAGAAGCTGTTCCTTGAGGCCTCGGGGGGTGGGCACTGCCCTGCAGATGCCGGACTTGCCGGCACCACGGGTGCGGCCGCCCTGCTGCGCCCGTGCCGTTGGGGCAGAGAGGAAGTGGCTATTTCTACGCTCAGTGCTCAGAACCGTGGGCACTAAGAATGGTTTGTAGCCGGACATCTCCGAGCACTGCCCGAGGGAGCCCCTTGTTCCCACGTGCGCAGAAGAGAAGGCCGGGGAGGACTTTTTAGGAGTCCTTGGGCACCTGTGACGTGCCTCCCTGCCTGAGGGCTGCTGAGCTGGTGTCCTGTGCCACCCAGCCTACGAGTCCTTGTGCCCTGGGCGCCCGATGTAAGGAGTCCCTTGAGGGAAGGCCAGGGGGTGCGGCCGGCAGCACTGCTGCAGGGGGGCAGGGTCTGGGATGAGTCGCTGCTTAGATTCCATCTCACAGATCGTAAGCGCGGCTGGTCCATGGTAGGGAGAGCTGCAGGTGGGACTCTTCAGGACACCTGTCAGGATGGGTAAGTTGGGCAGGAGGCTGGCGGGTCTGACACCTTCTGGACCCTCACAGTGACAGTGGTTTGCCAGAATCTGGGTATGGGCAGTGTATGAAATCCTGGAGGGGAGTCGGGTCATTAGCTGACGGGGCACCTGGGTGGCAAGTTAGGGGTGTGTTGGGGAGAGTGTGCAGCCTGCTGGAATCAGTTGTGGGGGTGCTTTTGGGGGTGTTCGAGGACCCGACAGTGAAAGCTGCCCTGGACAGAACTGGGGGGCAGGATGCAGCTGGCGACTCCCTGCCTGCAGGGGTGAGGGTCTCGTGACGGTGGAAGCCAGCTCCCCTGAGCTCGGGTGAGCCAGCCGTCACGCCCTGTGGTCCCTCCCGCAGGGCAGGTGAGGGCTGTCTGCACAGTGTGTATCTGGTTGGTTTTGAGATCAAGTTGGGTGTGCTGTTTTGTTTTTTCTAAGAATGATCTTGAACTTGTGGCTGCTACTAGATTTTTTGCCCACATGTTGTATTCTGCGCTTGCGTTTTCTGTAGCTTCTCCACTGGAGCGGGGCAGGGGTGACGCGGACTTGCTGGAAGTCAGCGGCTGCAGGTCGCAGCAGGTCCAGTCTGTCCACCTTTGAGCCTGGCGGCGGCATGTCCTTCCCCACCCTCTTGAGGACCCCCACTGGCTGAACCCCCTGGAAACTGCGTGGAATGTTCGGGGGATGAGGCCGAGGAGGCTTGTCTTTGCCTTCCGGAACCCCGCTGCTGTCCTGAGGTCTCCACCCAAGGTAAGGAGGCTTGACCGGGGAGGGGCCTCGTCCGGCCGCTCCAGCGCCGGGAGGCGTGCCTAGTGGGTCCCCTCGGTTTCCTGTCTGCAGGTGGGAACCCCGGAGAGCAGCCCAGCAGCCATGCACCGCCAGACCCGAGGGCAGCACAGAGCCTGGGAGAGGCATGGCCTTGGGAGTTCCTCTGAAGAAGAACGTGTGGGCTTATCGCGTCACGTGTTGAAAAGCAGTAGCGGCGTGTGCTTCTGCCCCTGGTGTGGCTCAGCAGGGTTGGGGCAGCGGCTCTGCG
Source organism: Ovis aries (assembly GCF_016772045.2). Classification (NCBI taxonomy): domain Eukaryota; kingdom Metazoa; phylum Chordata; class Mammalia; order Artiodactyla; family Bovidae; genus Ovis; species Ovis aries. The sequence continues at coordinate 2,811,928 of NC_056056.1, forward strand.
CGATACAGAAGCTTGAACAGAGGCCACTCGGAGCTCAGAACCAGAGATGACAGCCGGCAACAGGGTCAGGGCTGGGGAGGGGGCAGGAAGGCGCCCGAAGGCAGTGGTGTCCGCCTGCAGTGGCCGCAGCCCTGCAGGCACCCCAGGGTGTGGTCCTGAAGTCCTCCAGCTGGGAGGTGCAGGATCTTCTTTGCAGGCCCACCCTGCAGGCCTGAGCTGTCTCTGGATTATACCCCCGCCCGAGGGGAGAATGTCAGTGAGGTTTGCAAATTAGTCTGGAGTGTCTCACAGCTGGAACCTTGAGACCCCTGCTTTCTGCACAGGTTGTTACAGTGAATGGAAAGATCTCCTGTCTTGGTGAAGGAGCATGTCCCCATGTTGGCACAACTATAAAGAATAAATGGATCTTGAGTAAACTGCCTTGACTTTCTCTGTCTTATCAGCTGGGGCCCCACCAGGAGCTGAGAGTGTGAGGGGTCAGGGTCCTGGGCGCTCTTCCTGGACAGTGACAGCTTTTTGAAATGGATGGAACCCGAAGTTCCCCTGTAATTTCGTGTGCCCCTGCTTACATCCCCATCCACGTGTGGTCCAGGTCAGGGCTGGTCACAGCTGAGAACCATGGGCTCTGGTCACCCTTGCCCTTAGTCCCAGTCAACCCCAAGCAGCCTACTGCCAGGATGTGGGTCCAGGGGTGGCTGCCCCCTCCCCTTCCCCAGTCCCTGCAGTAGACTCTCCAGGCTGAGTGGGGTGGGGGTACTCAGTGGGGAAAAGTGGGAAAGCTGGCTTGAGAGAGGTCATCACATCCTGTTCCATCACTTCATGGCAAATGGGAAACAATGACACTCTTCTTGAGCTCCAAAATTGCCGGGGACAGGGATGACGGCCATGAAATTAAGAGACGCTCCTCGGAAGAAAAGCTGCGACAAACTTGGGAGTATTGAAAAGCAAAGGAATCGCTTTGCTGATAAAGGTCCACATAATCAAGGCTATGGTTTTCCCGGCAGACTGTATGGATGTGAGCTGGACTGCAAAGAAGGCTGTGCTTTCAAACCAGTCAATCCTAAACGGAAAGCAGCCCTGAATATTCACTGGAAGGAGTGAAGCTGAAGCTCCAATCAAGCTTCAGCCACTTGATTCGAAGAGCCAACTCATGAGAAAAGACCCTGATGCTGGGAAAGATCGAAGGCGGGAGGAGAAGGGGACGACAGAGCAAACTCAGGGGGACGGTGAAGGGCAGGGAAGCCCGGCGCGCTGCATGCAGTCCCCAAGGCCGCAGAGTTGAACACGACTTGGTGACTGAACAGTAGTTCACAGAAAAGCTTTATTTACAGAGTTCTCCAAAGTAACAAATCCTTGGCCTGGCCAGGTCCCAGGGCCAGCCCTTGGTGCTTGGGCTCTGAGTCCTTCCCTCTCTCCTGCCAGCTCCACTGTCCTGTCGGGAGCCCGGGTAGCCCAGGGCGGGCGGGGGCATGGGGGGAGGTGGTGGTACAGGGGCAGGAACCGCGTGGCTGCCACGCTCTGGCGGCAGAGGGCCTCGTGGTGCGGGAGGCGGAGAGAGGCCTGGGGCGGGGCCCGAGGCCCTCAGGTGTACTTGGTGTTGGAGATCTCTTTCCAGAGCAGGGTCTTGAGGTGGCTGAGCACCAGCGAGTGGTGGGCTTCCACCTGGCTGGCCAGCCCGCTCAGCGTGGTGCAGGTGCGCAGCTGCCTGCCCAGCTCGGCGCGCAGGCCGGCGGGGGCGCCGGGCAGCAGGTAGCCCCTCAGCAGCTCGCACACCTTGGCCAGGTTGGGCTGCACCAGGTCGCCCTTGCACTGGCGCAGGAGCGTGTCGCAGGGCGCCCGGCAGTCGCGCCCGTAGGTGCAGTCCGCGCTGCGCTCGCAGTGGCGGCCCCGAAGGAAGCGGCGCACGGCGGCCTCGGGCGCCACCTGCTGCAGGTCGGCCATCCTGAAGTCGTACTTGGCGGTGTAGCCCACGTTGGCCAGCGTGGTCTCACACATGTAGAAGGTCCCGTAGGCGCCGTGGAAGAGCTCCTCCACGAACTCCAGCAGGCCGATGGCGATCTTGGCGCGCCAGGGCCAGGCGGGCCCCAGCCACTGCTGCAGGGCCCCGTGCAGGGCGGGTGGCAGCAGCGGGCGCAGCAGGGCCGGGAGGGCGGCCGCGGGCCCCGAGCTGCGCGGGACGCCCTCCGTGACGTAGAGGTCCCCGCAGTGGCCCAGCAGTGGCGCAGCGTGCCCCTTCCCCTGCAGGGACAGCAGCAGCAGGAACTCGTTGCGCTTCAGCAGCGCCCACACCGACTTGGCCTCGGCCAGTGACACCCTGCTGTCCTTGTTGAAGTCGGCCATGAGCAGGACCTGGCCGACCAGCGCCGGCAGCGATGGAAGGTCTCCCAGATTAGCCTGAGGTTCGGGACCAGGAGAGAGGGGAGGCGGGACATGGGCGCGCAGCTGCAGGCTTGGCACCCGATGCCACGCATCGGCCCGATGGGGGAGCTCGGCCTCCAGCCCCAGGGGTGAAGCAGGCAGCAAGGCGCTGGGGAGGCCCCTTACCACTCCTGGAAAGCCCACCTGCACTCTACCCCCAGCGCTCGGGGAGCCCAGGGACTTCCCCCATGAAGGTGGGAGCGCTGCGGGGGTCGCTCACCCCTCATCTGCCCCACCCACCCCCGGGTCCCACCTCCTCCCTGGCCTCCTCCCCATGGATGCCCTGCCCCCTGCCCCCTGCCCTCTGGCCCCAGGCGGGTTCTCAGGCCTGTGCGTGCTCCCTGAGCCTCGTGCCTGTGGGGTCTGCTTGGAATTGGCGGGCTTGCCAGACACCCCCTGGCCTGTGTGGCCACCTCCATCCAGCTTGCTGCCTGCCCTGTGCACACGTCCTTGGGCGTGAACTTGACATCCCCCCGCCCCCAGGAGGGCCAACTGACCTTGAGAAAGCTGAGGGTCATCTCCCGGAACTCCTTAATAGAGGTGCCCCGAGTGGGTTTGTCAAACAGCACCAGTTCCCGCCGGGGGGCCACGTCGGCCCCGGCCTTCCAGCTCAGGCTCTCCTCCAGTCCACACTTGATGGTCACCTCCTTGCCCTGCCAGAGCCCGCTGTACACCTGCCAGAAGCACAGGGCCCTGCTGTGTACATGGCCCCCTGCAGCCGCACCGCGGGCGGCAGGGCCTCGGGGGCTGAGCCCCGCCGGGCCTACCTGTTGGCCGGGCGCGGAGGAGAGGCAGGTCCTCCACTCCACCTGCTCCAGGCTGCACAGGTCCTGGCAGATGGAGCCCGAAATGATGCCCTTGCGGTACTGGTCACACTGGGGAGAGCAGGGAGACGCAGGAAGTGGCCCGGGGAAGCGAGGGCTCCATCCGCGGGCCCGCCAGCGCCTCGTTCGCCAGACGCACAGGGAGGGGCTTGCAGCTCTCATCAGGTCGAGCTCTGCAGGAGCCGCTGCCCTCACCGGGCCCTTCCTGCCTTCAGACAGGGCCTTGCAGCCCCCTGAGTCCTGCAGGTGTGGGCTGAGCTGAGCCGGAAGGTGAGGCCCTTCCCAGGGCGGTCCCTAGGTGGGGGGACGGGGGGATCTGTGGCATCTGGAGCACGCGTGGGGTGAATTCCTGGGTGTGCATCACTGTTGCCATGGTGCCCAGGCCCTTGGTGGAGCAGGCCTGCAGGAAGGGAGCGTGCCGGGGGCGGGCAGGCAGGGCCTCCTGAACGCTGAGGCCCTGGACTCACCTACGGGACCGGGGAGGAGGCTTCTGTGCTGTGGCTTCAAAGCCTGACACCCGTTCATCAGGACAGAAAAGGGGAGCCCCTCCACTGCAGAGGTCCGCTCCGGAGCTGCAAGGCCCTTCGTGGGGGGGTCTGCCAGTGCGGGCAGCCAGGCTGGGCCAGGGTCAGGGCCTGCCGGCCATGCTGCCCACCAGGGTGAGGAGGGGCTTCCACTGAAGCTGAGGTGGGCAGTGTGGCCGTCAGCCTCAGGTGGGGCAAGACCCCTCCCCTCCCAGCCTGTCTCCTGTCTACAAACCGGGCTGAGGTGGGGACCCGGCTGAGCACCCTGAGGTCCATGGGTACCTGGTCCGTGACCCTGGTCCTGCCTTCCCCCCAACACACACACCCTGGGTGACCTTGGACAAGCTGTGGAATCTCTCGGAGACAGCTGATACCCCCATGAGGTGGCCAGGTCTTCTCAGGAAAGGAGGGGCTGTCCCCGCGGCCCAGCAGCCGGGGAGACCACTCTGGCGCTGGCGGGAAGGCCAGGGCACTCTGGGAAGACGGAAGCTGCAGATCCTCTGGTTGGGAGGGGCACGTTCCTTGTCTGCTCCCCCAGGGCCCCTCAGTCCTCTGCATGTTGGGGGCGCTGCTGCGGGCACACAGGAAGTGCTCAGAAAACACCCACCAGCTCTGAGCAGCTGCTCACTGCACCCCACGGGCCAGACCTCATCTCACGTGTCCTCCCAGGTCTCACTGCCCCGAGAGGCCCCTCCACCCACCCGGACAGCCCGGGACCTCGCCTGGTGCAAGGGGTCCCAAACAGTGCCCCTCCCCGCCCCTGCCCAGAGGCCAGGCTCCCTCTACACGCACACCTGCCCCTGCGCGTCCCCAGCCCACCGGGCCCAGCTCAGGTCTGACCCCTGGAGGGCCCCAGCAAGCATTTCTGGAAGAAACAAGGTCTTTCCTCCGGGCTGGGTGCTGCACCCTTGTGCCCACGTTGGCCTGCCCCCAGCCAACGGTCTATGATCGATGGGCCCCTCCCAAGTCCTGTCACGTGGGTTCTGGACCCCTCCACCACCACCTCTGGACTGTCCCGAGTTTGGCCCCCATGGGACCCTGGGCAGAGCAGGCCTGCTGAGCCCTTCCACCGTGCCACACAGCGCCCCAGGAAGAGCGCCCCTCACCCTGCAGAGGAGCAGAGAATCCAGGCCCCCACCAGGAGACAGGTTCAAGGCCAGGCGTCTCCCACTGCCCCCACTTCAGGACCCCAGGAGCTCCGCTGGGGCGGGTGCCCCCAGGCATGGATGCCTCGGGCCCCATTAGCCCGACGAGGGCTCACCCCTGCCCGGGGAGCCTCGCGGAGTCGGGGCCCCTTGGGCTGGCGTCACCTCCCCCTCCACCAGTCAGAGGGTATCCTTCGGCAGCATCCGTGAGCCAGTGGAGCAGTGCTCGTGGGCACACACGCACTCCCGTGGACAAGCACACACAGGTTCACGAGCACCCTCACACACACGTGCGCAGCTCTGCTCTACCTGCCGTAGTGACGACTTAGCGCGCCTCCACTCCCAGGCCCGAAGACCACGCCCTGCAGCCTCTTCTGCTGGACCCCGGCCCCCCGCCCAGACACGTCTACAGCTGGCCCTGTCCACCCATCCGTCTGTCTGTCCACCCCCAGCCACGCCCCTGTGCTCCATGGGGCACCCCTTCCTCCGGGGCCCCCGCCCACAGCCTGCATGGATAGCCCCACAGGACGCAGCCGGACCCTCCCTAGAATCCACTGGGCGGGCGGGCCTCAAGCCCCGTTTCTAGGCTGCCCACCGTTGGAGCGCTGGCTGGGGGCGGCCGCAGCGCACAGACGGCCCCGGGCGACACTTACGATGACGACTCTGCAGACATGGCCGCGGCAGAGCTCCGCGTAGGACGAGTAGTGCACGTAGGCCAGCCAGCTGCCTGCGAGGACGCCCAGCCACACGAGGAAGACATACTTGACCCTCAGGCCTGGGAGCCGGCCCTGCGGGGGAGGGGGCGTGAAGAAGTACAGCGGACCTGGCCTCCCAGCCCCCAGCCCCCCAAGCCCCGCCCCGGTCAGTGTCTCCCTCCCACTCCGCTCACCCACTCTGGTGCAAGGCAGGGGCCTGGTGTCTCCCAGACCTTGAAATCTCACAGGCAGGGAAAAATAAATTCCAAATGAGGAGGATTTAGGGCAGACAACTCTATTTTGCTGAATAAAGAGATTTGGAACAATTTTTTCCTCCTGTCCTGCCGTCATTTCATAATGACGTAACCTCTGTAGAAGGTCAGGCTGGAAAGGCACACCCCCCACCCCGGGCCCCTCACGCTGGGCCGGCACCCTTCACAAGGTTCCTCCCACTGGGGAAGACTTCAGGCTGGACCAAGGCCAGCAGGGAGCCCAGGGCTTGGAGGCGCAGTCACCCTGTGAGCTTTTAAGGGACCCAGCCTCGCACACCCCCCATCACACCAGCCAAAGGGTAGACACAACCCGCGGACCCACTGAGGAGGGAGCGGGCAAGCCAGATACGGCCCATCCACACACGAAAACGGTGTTCAGCCATGAAAAGGCAAAGAACTCCGACCCAGGCTACGGCATGGATGACCCAGCAGGACATCATGTCCAGTGAAATGAGCCAGACACAAGACAGATCCTGTGTGACTCCACCCAGGCAACAACCTGGAGGACTCAGATCCACAGACACAGGAAGGGTGGGGACAACGGGGAGCGGTGGGGAGAAAGGGGGGCCTGCCCAGGATGGCGAGTGAGTGTTTGAAGGGGACAGAGCTTGAGTGCTTGAGTTTGGGAAGATGAAACGAGTTCTAGAGATGGAAGGTGGTGGTGGCTCAGCAACGGGGATGTGTTTAATGCCCTTGAACAGTGCACTTAAAAAACGGTTGAGATGCTGAATTCACACGATGTGAAATTTACCATAATAGAGAAGAGATAACCAAGATACTCAGCCCCTGGCCCCGCTGCCAGAGGCTCCGTCCCAGGAGCGTGGGGTGGGCCAGGAACTGCTTCTCTGGAGAGCAGCTCTCCCAGGCTGATGAGTGGAATCACAGGGTGGGGGGGACCCAGAGCCCTGCAGGAACTGGGGGGCACTGTCTCCCATCCAGCCCCCAAGCCAGGATTGCAGGAGCATCAGCTTCCTTCCCCACCCCCGTCCTGGCAAATCACGGCCTCAATGGCTGCTGCCCAGCAGCAGTCAGCTGATGGGCCAGAGCTACCAGGCACTGCTCCGTGGAAGAGCTCAGACACCCTGACTGGGGCAGCTGAGCCTCAGAGAAGAGGGCCCGGGAGAGCAAGGGGCTCCAGAGCAGGGCCTCTACCAGCACTGGTCACACATCCTGCCACCCCTGGGTCAGTGGGGTGGCTCCAGTCCTGGTCAGCCCTGGGCTTCTCATCGGAGGCTGGGGCCCAGAAATGGGGCCAGCGGCTCTCCCCTGGGGACGAGGCAAGGCCTCCAGGCTCAGGTCAGGCAGCTGCGCTAGTTTTCACAGTTCCTCCAGGAGAGGCAGGGCCTTCCCCTCCTGCTCCTCTGGCGGAATCCCCCGGCCGCCCAGGGAGGCGCTGCAGCAGGTGCGGCTGGGAGCCGCGGAGGCCCGGGGTGGCCCTGGCCAGAGTCGCAGGGCTGGGTCGCAGGCCCACTGGTCCTGCCACCACATCTGCTTCTGCCAGTTTTGTTCAAAGGGAGAAGCAGGAAAGCAGGCCAGCGGGTGGGGGGCCGGGGAGCCAGGGGCGCGGCTGGGGGCAGGCGGAGGCCAGAGGACTGCCAACCGCCCTGGGGGGACAGGTGGAGGCCAGAGGACTGCCAACCGCCCTGGGGGGATAGGCGGGACAAGGGCGGGCTGTCGCCTGCACTGGCCCCAGGGGCTGACCTGGGCCAGACCCAGGTTCGCGGCCTGACCGCAGGGCCCACCTCGGACACGGCCCACGCTCCCGCCAGAGCCCCTCCAGCTCCGGCCTTCCCGTGGCGGCCCCGCTCCATGGACACCGTCCCCAGCGCCGAGCTCTGAGAGACCCCCAGGCCCTGATCATCGCAGGCAGGCACTTCCTCCGAGGGGAGTCCCTGCCCCTACCCCCTGCCCTGCCTTGCCCCTGTGGCATCCTGACGCCCAAGGGTGAGCATGCCGCCAGGACAGGGGGAGCTCACTCAGTGCGCCCTAGTCGGCGGCTCCCCGCACCCCCAGACTGCCTGGCTCCTAGTGGAGCACTTGGGGGGTCCCTCGGGGGACACAGACAGCATGATGACCAGCAGCCTCGGGGCCAGGGGCCCACGTACACCGTGGCCTCCACCCCTCACCACCAACACAGGAGTGTGTTTCACATGTGGTAAACTGAGGCTCAGGGTGTCTCCTCTCATTAAGGAGGCGGGTGTCTGGGAACCAACCCAAGCCACTGGGAGCCCATCACCTCTCCTGTCCAGGCTCCTTCGCCGTTCCCAGGCTGAGCTCAGAGGCCTGACACCCCCAGTCCAAGACCTGCCACACTGGCCTGGTCGGTCAAGCCCTTTCCCTCAGGATGGGGCTGCTGCACCCCCACCTCCCAGCGTGGGGGAGGCCACAGACCCTCAGCTCCCACCCGACCCAGAGATGGGTGGAGATCACTACCCCCGAAGACCCCTGGATGGCAGGGGGGCTTCTGGCGCAAACTCCTGAGTGCATTACCTGGCTCCCACCCTTCTCCCCAGAGGGGACTCCAGGGAGGTGCGGGCGAGTCTGACCAGGGCTGTCTCCTTCTGCCCAGGGCCTGGGGTCGTGAAGGTGGCAGGTTTGGCCTGAATAATTTGAGGCTCGCATTCAGCCCGGCTCAGACCACCCCAAGCAGCCATGACAGGGATCACGGTAGGCGGCCCCCAGAGCAGCCTGGGCCTCCCCTGCAGACAGCAGGGTCCCGAGAGGGCCGGGGATCTGTCCAAGGTCACTGTGGGGAGGGCACACTCCTCTTCTCGGGCTGGCTGGGGGATGACCCAGGGGGAGGGTACGCCCTTCCTAGGGTGCTTCTACGGGTCCCAAGTTTTCCATCACAGAAAGACAAACCTGGTCTCCTAAGTAGAGGAAAGCGGGGCGGACCTGGTGTGGCTTCGGGGCCTGCGGGAGCAGTTCCGGCCCGCGGCGGAGCGGGGGCCTTCTGCAGCCCCAGAGGCACTGGGGCCAACCCCGCAGCATCCGCTCACCCGATCGGCAACCTCCACCCCGGGCCCCGCCTGCCCCCGGTCCCCCAGGGACCACGCACCCGGGCCCTCAGCGACCTTGAGTCCGGAATCCGCCCAGGGTCCCCGGGCTGGATGCCGCGCGACCCCGCCGCGGCCCGGGCCCCAGGGCGGGAGGGGTGGGGGCGGGAGCCGGCCCGGCCGGGGGCGCGCCTACCTGCAGGCCCTTGGAGAAGGGGCAGAAGAGGACCAGGTGCGCCAGGCGCCGCAGCCGCCGCATGGTGGGCGCGGGCCGTGCGCGGGCCCGGCTCGCCTCCGCTCGGCCTCAGCCCCGCGGGCCGGCCCGCCCGCATCGGCCGCCGCGCCTCCTCCCCGCCCCGCGTCCGCGCCAGAGCGCTCGCCGCTGACGGCCCGGCGGGTGCGCGGGGAGGGGGCGCGGCGGGGGCGCGCGGCGGGGGGAGGCGGGCAGCCGAGGCGCGCGGGGGCGCGCGGCCGCGAGGCGGGCGGCGCGGGGGCGCGGCGGGGAGGGCGGGAGGGCGGGGGAGGCGCCCGCGGCCCCGCCTCCGCCCCGCCGCCCCCTCCGCGCCCGGAGGGAAGGGGGAGGGCGCCGAGGCCCCGCCCCCCCGCGCCCCCGGCCCGCCCCCGGCGGCGCGGACGAGCCCCTGCGTGCGAGCCCCCGTCGCCCGCGAGGCCGCCACGGGAGGGGGCTGCACGGCGGGGGCCGTCACGCGCCCCTCGGTGGAGGAGAGGCGGGTGATGGAGCCGGGCAGCCTGCGGAGGTCCCCCGGGGCAGGGGCGGACGCGCGGGGCGCGGGAGGCGCCGGGGCCCGGAACAGTCGTGGGAGACCCCTAGTGGGGTCCCGCGCCGACCACAGGGCCTGGAGGGGCGGTGGATACTGCGGCAGCATTGGCCTCTTTCTCCCGCTTTTTAAAGACAGTAAAACGCACTGTTGCACCGTGCGGCTGTGCCGGTGTTTGCACAGACAGCCCGTGGGCACCCCCACTTGCAGGCTGCAGAGCAGTTCGGGCCTCGCTTTCTTCCAGGCTCCCCCGCGCCGGGCCCAGTCCCGGGGAGCTGCGGCTCGTCCCCTGCACGACACAAAAATTGAAAAAAGCGGCCGCAGCCTCCAGGTCTGGCTTCTGTCCCTGGGCAGAGGCCTGGACGCTCAGCACCCCTCTTTGCCAGCGTGGGCACCAGGCACCAACTCGATTAGCCGGTCAGTCACCTCTTGAAGGCCCCCAGAGTTGGTCCTGGCTTGGGACATCAGGAGCAGAGCCGCCGTCAAGTCAGAACTCAAGGTTCTGTGTGAAGGACATTCCCTTTCCCTGAGGTGATACAGGCTGGGGATGCCATGGTAGGCGTAGGCACCCTGCATGTGGGAGTTCTGGTCGCTCCACTTTCCCATGGCACTTGGTTTCGACCCTTTTAAAATTCTAGCCATCCTATGGGGAGCCTGTAAGTGCAGTTTCTTTGTGGTTATTTGCATTTCCCCAGAGGCAATTGATGTTGGCCATTTCTTACATACTTAGTTGCAACCTGTATATATTCTTTGGCAAAGCGTCTATGCAAACTTTTTGCCCAACTTTTTTTTTTGGTTATTGTTTGTTTCTTTGTTGAGTTTTTTCTCTAGTTGCAGCGGGTGGGGGCGACTCTTGCCGGGCGCAGGATTCTCATCACAGCAGCTTCTCTTGCTGCAGAGCGTGCTCTAGGTGGATGGGCTTCAGTAGCTGTGGCTGGAGGGTTCGAGCGCAGGCTCAGAAGTCGTGGCTCACAGTCTGACTTGCCCCACGGCATGTGGAATCTTCCCGGACCAGGGATGAAACCAGTGTCCGCTGCATCGACAGGCATACTGGCATCCACTGAGCTACCAAGGAAGTCCTGCTGCTGCTGCTGCTGCTAAGTCGCCTCAGTCGTGTCGGACTCTGTGCGACCCCGTAGACGGCAGCCCACCAGGCTCCCCCGTCCCCGGGACCTACACGTTCTTAATTTGGATGAGGTCCAGTTTGTCCATTTTTCCCTTTTATTTGTCTGTGCCTGTCAAATCTAAGAAGTCTTTGCCTAACTCAGCCCAGGGTCACAAAGATTTTCTTCTGTTTTCTTCTAGGAGTTTTATAGTGTTAGGTTTTGCGTTTGGGTCAGTGATTCAGGGGAGCTCATTTTGGTACACGGCTTCGCAGGTGGCGCTAGTGGTAAAGAATCTGCTTGCCAAAGTAGGAGATGCAAGAGGTGTGCGTTCGATCCCCGGGTCAGGAAGATCCCCGGAGGAGAGCACGGCAACCCACTCCAGTATTCTTGCTTGGAGGATTCCACAGACAGAGGAGCCTGGTGGGCTGCAGTCCATAAGGTCGCACAGAGTTGGGCACGACTGAAGAGACTCAGCACATGGATCAAGGCAGTGTTTTGGCTTGGGGTTTGGGGGTTTCTGCACATGGATATCCAATTGTTCTAGCACTTCTGTTGAAAAGATGAGCCCTGCGATGGTTGTTGTAGCGGACTGTCTCTGCGGAGACACCTCCGTGCAGGCAGCCATCCCAGTTCCTGGACAGTGGTTTCCAAAAACCTCCAGAGGGCAGACTTCCTGCTATTCCGCCAGCACCAATGACCTCTGCTGGCCCGTGAGTCACAGCTGGGCTCTCCCGCCAAGATCTCAGCCTGGGCATGGGGGCTCCAGCTCAGCCCAGCATGGTACTTTGCTCTCTTTCCTTTTTGGCTGTGCTTTGTGGCTTGCAGGATCTTAGTTCCCCAACCAGGGATCGAATCTGGGTCTTTGGCAGTAAAAGCATGGAGTGCTAACCAGGGGACCACCAGGGAATTCCTTGCAGGTTACTTCTGTCTGATGTTCACTTCCGTCTGCCTTTGCAGTCATTAATTCTTGAAGCAAAACTCTCCCTGTTCAGATTGCCATGTGGCTTTTGTCTCCTAATAGGGACCCAGTTGACACAGGTCTGGTGCAAAAGTTGCTCACTGTTCAGTCACTAAGTCGTGTCCCACTCTGCGATCCCATGGACTGCAGCATGCCAGGCTCCTTTGTCCTCCGCTGTCTTCCCGGAGTTTGCTCAAATTTATGTCCATCGAGTTGGTCATTCTATCCAGCCACCTCATCCTCTGCTGCCCTTCTCCTCCTGCCTTCAGTCTTTCCCAGCATCAGGTCTTTTCCAGTGTCAGCTCTTCGCATCAGGTGGCCAAAGTATTGGAGCTTCAGCTTCAGTTGTTCCAATGACTCTTCAGGGTTGATTTCCTTTAGTGTTAACTGGTTTGATCTCTTTTCCGTCCAAGGGACCCTCAAGAGTGCAAAAGAGACATGGGCATTTTTATTTATTTATTTTTTGGCTGCCTCACACAGCTTGCAGGATTTGAGTTGCCCAGCTCAGGGATTGAACCCAGGCCTTCAGCAGTAAAAGTGCTGAGTCCTAACCACTGAAGCACCAGGGAATTCCCAACAGGGGCACTTCTGCAAAACTTATGGAGACCCACTCTGCCCCACAATTTGGACCATGTGGTCTACCCTCAGATACCCGATGTCTTCAACCAAATGGTAGTAATACTTGGATTGAAGACGGGGATGGGCTCCTAGGAGCATACAGACGGTGGGACAAAAATTAAGTGGAATGTGGCCCACCAGGCTCCTCTGTTCTTGGGGATTCTCTGGGCAAGAACACTGGAGCGGGTCACCAGGCCCTCCTCCAGGGGATCTTCCCGACCCAGGGACTGAACTCGGGTCTCCTGCACTGCAGGCAGATTCTTTACCGCTGAGCCACCGGGGAGCCCAAGAAGGACCGTATCAGGCCGCAAATGGAACTGAACACACAACACCGCTCAGAGCCAGGAGCCACCGAGGCAGCTCCTCCGTGAGTCCTCACGTAGCCTTCAGAGACCCTAGTTCCAAATAGGCCACACTCTGAAGTTCTGGGTGAGCATGAACCTAGGGGGTACACCATCCACCCCAACACGAAGACCAAACAGCAGCATCACTACAGACAGCCAGAGGCAGTGGCAATAGAACGCATCTTGTCAAGGCCCCGGGACAGAGACGGCTCAATCAGAGAGGTGTGTGTGCGTTTCTCTTTCGTGCAGCAGTCAGCCAAGCTTCTGAGGGCTGATACGGAGACCCCGCCTTCTCAGGGACCTGCTCAAGACCTGGTTTCTGTATCGTAGCCCAGAACGGCTGCTCCAGCTCCAAGCATCACCTCCACACTCCAGCAAGGAGGAAGAGCAAAGGGACATGAAGAGCACGTGCTGAATCACTCAGTGTGTCCGACTCTTTGCAGCCCCAGGGACTGTAGCCCGCCAGGCTCCTCTGTCCCTGGGATTCTCCAGGCCAGAATACTGGAGTGGGTTGCCATGCCCTTCTCCAGGGGATCTTCCCAACTCAGGGGTTGAACCCAGGTCTCCCACATTGCAGGTGGATCCTTTACCGTCTAAGCCACCAGGGAAACCCATGAAGAGCATAGCCTTGCCTTTAAAGATGGGATCTAGAAAAGCATGTTTCTCCTGCTCATATTCGGCTTCGCTGGTAGCTCAGCTGGTAAAGAATCTGCCTGCAATGCAGGAGACCCTGGTTCAATTCCTGGAAGATCCCCTGGAGAAGAGAAAGGCTACCCACTCCAGTATTCTGGCCTGGAGAATTCCGTGGACTGTATAGTCCCTGGGGTCACAGAGGGTCAGAGGCAACCGAACAACTCTCACTTTCACTTTCTGCTCAAATCCCATTGGCAAAAGTTTAGTCACATAACCTTTCTTACTGCAAAGAATGTCGGGAAACGTAGTTTCTCAGGGTAGCCGCTGCATATTCCACTAACCTCCGTGTTTTTCTGGAACCCCTCAGTCTTGGGCACAAGTTTGTCATGGGGAATACAGAGAAATGCAGGCTTGGGTCCTTCTAGACATAGATCATCCCACCGCCCCAGGTCCTGAGGACTGAAGTCAGCATTTGTCTCCAGGCGGATATTCTGAGAGGTGTGGATGCTTTCACCTGGGGAAGGTGATGTCTGACCCAATGGATGGGGAAGAGACAGGGGGAGGGAGAGGACAGACTCCAGGCAGAGGACGTGGAGCCTGCTTTTGCACGATGAGTGTTGCCCCATTCAGATGAAGCTGCAGTGGGACTGTGAGCCCCTCGCCCTCTCTCTGCACTTACGCTTCGCTGTCCTGACGAGTCAGGCCTCTTGGGGTCGGTCCTGGGGGCCTCGATTTGATGTGTGTCGCTCTCTTCTCTCACTCACTGCATCTCCGCCACATGCTTGTCATCTGATCTTGATTTCATGTTTGCTTGACCTTAACGCTGGGCCGGATGAAGCACAAGCTGAAATCAAGATTGCCGGGAGAAATATCAGTAACCTCAGATATGCAGATGACACCACCCTTATGGCAGAAAGTGAAGAGGAACTAAAGAGCCTCTTGATGAAAGTGAGAGAGGAGAGGGAAAAAGCTGGCTTAAAGCTCAACATTCAGAAAACGAAGATCATGGCATCCAGTCCCATCACTTCATGGGAAATAGATGGGGAAACAGTGGAAACAGTGGCTGACTTTATTTTTGGGCTCCAAAATCACTGCAGATGGTGACTGCAGCCATGATATTAAAACACACTTGTTCCTTGGAAGAAAAGTTATGACCAACCTAGATAGCGTATTAAAAAGCAGAGACATTACTTTGCCAACAGAGGTCCGTCTAGTCAAAGCTATGGTTTTTCCAGTGGTCATGTATGAACGTGAGAGTTGGACTAAAAAGAAAGCTAAGTACTGAAGAACTGATGCTTTTGAACTATAGTGTTGGAAAAGATTCTTGAGAGTCCCTTGGACTGCAAGGAGATCCAACCAATCTATTCTAAAGGAAATCAGTCCTGAATATTCATTGGAAGGACTGATGCTGAAGCTGAAACTCCAATACTTTGGCCACCTGATGCAAAGAACTGACTCATTCGAAAAGACCCTGATGCTGGGAAAGATTGAAGGCAGGAGGAGAAGGGGACGTCAGAGGATGAGAAGGTTGGATGGCATCACCGACTCAATGGACATGAGTTTGAGTAAACTGCGGGAGTTGGTGATGGACAGGGAGGCCTGGCGTGCTGCAGTCCATGTGGTCATAAAGAGTCGATATGACTGCGCGACTGAACTGAACTGAACTAAATCTATGGGAATCCTGTGGACCTCACTCTAGGCTGCTGGGAGGAACTGCGCTGTGTAGGCAGGGACCCTGCAGAGCTGGAGGCACAGGGCTCAGGGCACAGCAGCAGGCGTCTTGGAGGTCCTGGAGACTTCTGCTTCCTGAGTCCCAGGACCCAATTTTTTTGGGGGGGAGGAGCAGGGGGAGGGTCCTTTGGGTGTCTAGTGCACTGCCTGCAGTGAGCCAAATAGTGGCCCCCAAAGAGATATGTTCACATTCTCACCCCTGGACCCTGTAAATGGGACCTTATTCAGAAGAAGGGTCCTTGCAATGTGATTAAGATCTTGAGCAGAGGAGACCAGCCTGGGTTTTCTCGGGGTGCAGGGGAGGACGAGTCTAGTGACTGTCCTCATGGGAGACTTGCAGAGAGGACAGATGGAAGTGGGGGACGAGATGGGGCAGAGAGGGGCCCTGCTGCCCGCGCCAAGGGAGCCGGGAGCGGGGAGGACCCTGCCCCGGAGCCTGTGGGGAGTGGCCCTCCACACCAGGGTTTTGGACTTCTGGACGCAGAACGTGCGGACTAAATGTCCGTCATTTTAAAGTCACCCTTTGTGGTAATTTGTTACAGGGGGTGCTTTCAAGCAAGAGAAAGTTCTGTACCTGGAATGTGGCTTGCAGCAGGGGCCTTGGAGGGGTGCAGCTGGTGGGGACGGTCCCAGGCATCTCCTGGCTCCCGCCCTGTAGTTTGGAGGGATCTTATTTTCCAGATGCTGAGGGAGGCTTTTCTTTCTTTTTTTAATGTGCACTAGCCATTTCTCCTTTGTGGTTTATTAATTGCATATCACACTCTTTTGAAAGTATCTATTTATTTTTGTTTATGTTTGGCTGGACCGGCTCTTGGATTCGGCATGCAGAACCTTCGGTTGCGGCACGTGGGATCTAATTTCCCAGCCAGGGCTTGAACCCAGGCCCCCTGCATTGGGAGCTCAGAGGCTTAGCCCCTGGGCCACCAGGGACGTCCCTGAGGGATTCTTTTCAGAATGCCTTTTGGACGGCTTCTTGCTCTTCTTCCCAGGATATTCTCTCTATGAATTCTTTTTAAAAAAACATTTTTATAATTCTTTTCCATGCATCTAGTTGCAAAAGCATCTTGTGTCTGTGATCTGCTGCCGCGTAACAAAGCACCCCACGCCCAGCAGCTCAGAGCAGTGAACACTTTGCTGGGTCAGGAATCCGGAGCCACTCAGCCATGTGCTCGTTTCTGGTCCAGGATCTCTGCAAAGCCAGGCTCTCGGTCCTTTGAAGGCTTAAGCGGGGGTGGAGGACCCACGTGCTGGCGGGGTGGTGCTGGCTGGAGGTCAGTTCTCGGCCAGGCCGACCTCTCCTTGGGGCTGCTTGAGCATGGTCACAGCATGGCAGCCTGCGACCCGCATGCCAGATCGGGGCAGCGGTCCCTGGAAGTCACCCAGCAGCACCCCCCTGCGCCGGGAATGAGGTCCGGGGGCACCCTGGGAGCCTGCATCACTCATCCCTGAGGACAAGTCAGGTCTTCACAGGGAGGCTATGAAGGGATTAAACCACAGCAGGAGATGCTGAGGTTGGATCCAGTGCAGAAGTTTCCTTAGTATGACCCCAACCAATGCGGTGTATTTCCCAGCTCACAGGAGCCCTAAGACAGGGACAGTTCCTCCACGCTGTATAGACAGCCAGCCAGCCTGGGTCGTGAAGATGAGCACCCTCTCAAAGCCACATGCTGCCATGATGGGGCCAGGCCGGGCAGCATAAGCAACTATTTGCGTGAGTTATTTCACGACAGGAGGTCCTGGTTAGGAACCCTAAACTAACTAGCCACCACCGGCCAGAAGAGGTCAGGAAAGGTCAAAAGGAGAGGCCGCGGGTCCCACCACCTCCCAGAATCCTTCTCGCTGGAATCCACCTGGGCTGAACGATGCGTGCACCGCTAGGAAGGACTCTGAATCAGAAAGATTGGCCAGAGACCACCCGGAAACTAATCCCATCATGAAAAACCCGAGCCTTCGAGCCGCATGTCAGAGCAGTCCCCCGGGTCCCCTCACCCTCCTGCTCTCTGCCTGGGCGCCCCTTCCCAATAACATCTCTTGCTCTGTGAGCATGTGTGTCTCCTCGGACAATTCCTTTCCCAGCGTTAGACAAGAGCTCACTCTCGGGCCTTGGAAGGGGTCCCCCTTCCTGCAACAAATGGCAATCCAGCAGATGTGTTCGGGGGGACTGGAAGAAGAATGGAGAGGGTTGAGCGTCAGCTGAGGACAGTCTGCTGCCCAGGAGGTGGGGAGGGAAACAGGCAGGGGCTAACCCCCCTGGGACTGTGGCTCCCACATTCTCACAGTTAGTGCTGCCCAGGGCTGCCCCGTCACCATCAGAGGCCCCCTGGAGTGGGGATGGCAGGTCTCTTCCCCAGCTATGGGTGGGGACTCCGTGCTGAGTTACCATGGAAAGCAGATGGTTAAAAACTTTGACCCAGAAATGTCACCTGCTGGAACCTGTCCTGAGTTAATCATTCAGGAAGGGGGTGAAGACTTAGCTGGTCACTCACCCAGCCTTGTTAAGAGAGAGTTCAGAACATCCCACATGCCCGCTGAGAGGTGACTGGTCACAAAGGTCTGTTCAGGCAACAGTCCTGTGCAAAACTTAAGACAGCGCTACAGCCCCAGGCCCTGAACTCTGGACGCTCCTCAAGAGAGACACATTCTCCAGGGCCCGGGGGTCTGCCCGACCCCTACAGGGAGGCCGTAGCCTGCATCCACAAGATGGCCAAGATTTAGGGGGAAACAAGTATTTCCAATGCCAGAAGGAAGCTTATCTTTATTGATGTTTCCGTGTGTGTGTCTGACTCTTTACGATGCGATAGCCCTCCAGGCTCCTCTGTCCGTGGGATCCTCCAGGCAAGAATACTGGCGTGGGTTGCCATGACCTCCTCCAGGGGATCTTCCCAACCCAGGGACTGAACTTGCATCTCTTATGTCTCCTGAATTGGCAGGCGGGTTCTTTACCACTAGCACCACCTGGGAAGCCCACAGATGTTTAGACAAGTCCATTTACCTATGATCCAAACGGAAACACAACATTTAGTAAAACGTCACTTAGGGCTTGTGGATCCCCGAGAGCACAGCTGAGGACTCCAGATCTCCTGAGAGAACCAGTGACAAAGCGTAGGCAGAGTGTGGCCCCAGCTGTGGGAACTGCCCACAGGCATGCAGATATACACTGAGGGGTGTACATGCAATAATAAAAAAAAAATCCTAAAATCTGGAAACCTATGCTACAGTGATAACATCGGTTGGATGTTGAGGTTACAGGCGACTTTTTCTCATTCTTACCCACCTGTATCATTTCTTACTGAGGTGAGATTCATATGCTGTAAATTTAACTGCTTTAAATTGCACAGCTGAGTGGCGTTCAGTACATTCACAGTGTTGGGCAATCGACGCGTCTATATCTGATTCCAGCACGTTTCCATCCCCCCGAAAGGAAACCCAAGTGCCCCACTGGAGTCTCTCCTGATTTCCCCCACCCCGGCCCCGTCACCCACCAATCTGATTTCTCTCAAAACCCTCTTCTCCTGGATGTTTCATACGAGGGGAAATCACAGTATACATCCCCGGGGGAGGGCACAGCAACCCACTCCAGTACTCTTGCCTGGAGAATCCCCACGGACAGAGGAGCCTGGCGGGCTCCAGTCCACGGGGCCACAGAGAGCCAGACACGACTGCGTCGGCTTCGCAAGCAGGCACACTAGACCTGCCTTTTTGTCTTGCTTCTTTCCCTTAGTTTCTGGTGTTCGTGTGTATGGTAACGTGGTCAGAAATTCATTCCTTCTCATGGCTGACTAGTACCCCATTGTATGGATGGTCCATGTATTATTACTCCATTCACGAACAGAAAAGTCCATTTATCAGTCGGTGGACATTTACCTGTACTTTTTTTTTGGCCACGTCACACAGTGTGTGAGATCTTAGCTTCCCAACCGGGGACTGACCAGGTCCACACGCCCTGCACTGGAAGGCAGAGTCTTAGCTACTGGATCACCAGGGAAGCCCCACCTGTATCTTTTACAAAGAACATCTAAGACCCTCCGAGCGAAGGATGAGCCAGGCGGAGGTGGCCTTGCCCCACCTTCTCTCCCGAGTCCTCCCTGTCCCATCCTTGTTCACTCCACCCTCCCAGCTTCTGGGCTTCAACCCGCTCGACAGTGAGGATCTGGAGGAGGTGAGGTTAGGACTGTCAACACAGGACATGAGAATGGCTCGTGTTCCGCTCTGGGGTCTTTCAGATCCTTGACGCTTGAACATTCCCAGCAGCGCCATGCCAGGCACGGAAGGACAGGCGACGTGGTCCTAGGAAAGGGGAGCTGGGCAGGGGCATGTGCAGATGTACAGGGGCTGTCCACGCACCAGGAGGGTCTGCAGGAAGCGGCAAGCAGCCCTGCCGAGGGCCGCCAGCTCGCTCCGGTCCCCAAAGGACAGAGAGGGCTGGGGCAGGCTCCCTGTGTGGGCGTCTGGGCCTCACTGTGAGGTTGTTCTTCCAGGATAAACTCGGAGGGGCGCTTCCCCAACTTTCGAGGTCTCCGAGGGTTGGACCCGGAGGGCACAGGAAGGGGAGGGTTCGCCTAGAGGCAGCTCTGGCGGGGGCGGGGGGGGGGGCAGCCACAGGCCGATCGGAACCCACACACCCACCCTGGGGGACTCTGTCTTCTGAGGACAGGTTCTCCCCAGAGGATGTGGCGCGTGGACTATGTTCTGGCAGAGCTGTGGTCCCCCTGGCCAGATGCTAGGTGCCTGCCAGGCCCCTTACGCTCTGTCTGGCCAGCCCGACCGGCCTGCGCTCCTGCCTGGGGCCTTAAGGAGGTGGTGGGAAAACAGGTCCACCCGCAGCGCAGCGGGGGCTGCAGGGCAGAGGCAGAGGGCTCCTGAGGGCCCCTGGGGCCCAGGGTCAGCCTGCACTGGCCGGGCAGCACAAAGTGCGGGCGAGACTCCATGCGGGCCCTCAGGAGGCCCTGACCAGAGGAGACACTGCATGCACCCCTCCCGCCCGGGGCGACAGCGCCCTGCTGACCCCGGGCGGCCTGCGTGCTGAGAGACCAGCAGCGCCGGGAGCGAGCCAGCCGGCCCTCCACAGTGGCCGCGGCCATCCTCGGCGGGGACGCCAGACGGCAGTGCCGTCAGCCCAACAGATCGGGGGGCGGCCTCCCCAGGACGCTGGTCTTAGAGGGATTTCCGGGGCTGAGGCAGGTGGCGGGGGGGCGCCCCCTCCCTGGGGGCTCAGGGCCAGGCCGAGGTGACCAGACCTGCCCGGGAGTCCTCGGCCCCAGGGCTGCAGCCCTGCCCTCTCCTGGTGCCAGGGACGTCCAGCTGGAGGCACAGCTGGTCTTACAGAACCCAGTGACCAGACGCGGGGGGTCGCACCCCTGTCTGCTGGGATGGCCCGCCGGACCTCTGGGGTCACACACACCGCTCATGGCTGCTAAGACCCCACAGGATACCCCCGCCCCCCGCCTCGGGTCCCAAGCAGGGCTCACCGTCTGCCAGGCCCAGAGCCCAGGACCTGGGTCCACAGGCTTCTAGGGGCCCATGGGAGTGTTTTCAATGTTTTTCCCTCTCCAAATTAGAAAGAAATTGGAAGGGAAAATAATGAACTTTTAGGGTTCCCTTTTACTTTTTTTATACTAATACGGTCAGAATAGAACTTTCATTGTTTTTATAGAGGAAGGGAGGGAGGCAGAGACAGGAGGAAGCAGAGAAGGAGAACAGAGGGGGAGGAAGGGACAGGGAGAGCGTGGAGCCCACAGCTTTGGCGGCGGCCAGGCGCTCTGTCGCCCCAGCCTCCGATGTTGGGGTGAGTGTCCTGGGGCTGCTGCTCCCAACCTGTGGGTGGAGAGGTGGGTGGGTGGGGAGTTCAGAGGAAGGGGACAGAACTCAGAGTGGGCAGGGGGTGGGAGGAAGGGAAGCCCCCAAACCCTGTACAACCCCCCAACACCATTTCGGCCATAGGATGAGCACCAAGACCTCCAGCCTGCTGGCTGTCCCAGGCCAACCACTGTACCCTTCACTGGGGCAGACAACCCGGAGAGGGTCAACTCTCGGGGGGCAGGGGGTTGGGTGTGCCCCCCTGGGGAGCAGAGAGGCAGGGTCACTCTGAGCCCCTCCGTCGTCCTCCACCCTGCGGCCAGAACTGCGTCCACTAGGGGGCAGTGCTGCCCAGCCGCTGGCAGAGCCGGTTGGCAAGTGTGGCTGAGAACCCAGGGTGGGGCTAGGGTACTGGATGTATTTTATCCCCTGCTCTGAGGATAACATACAGGACGCCCGGTGAGATTTCCATCCCAGATAAACAACGAATGACATTTTTTAGTACACGTTTGTTCTCAATATTACCTGGGGCGTTGTTCAGTCGCTCCATCGTGTCCCACTCTTTGGGACCCCACGGACCACAGCACGCCAGGCCTCCCTGTCCATCACCAAGTCTGGAGCTTGTTCAAACTCATGTCCGTTGCGTCGGTGATGCCATCCAACCATCTCATCCTCTGTTGCCACCTTCTCCTCCTGCCCTCAATCTTTCCCAGGATCAGAGTCTTTTCAAACGAGCTGACTCTTTGCATCAGGTGGCCAAAGGATTGGAGCTTCAGCTTCAGCCCTTCTAATGAATATTCAGGATTGATTTCCTTTAGGATGGACCGGTTTGATCTCCTTGAAGTCCAAGGGACCCTCAAGAGTCTTCTCCTGGGACATACTTGTCCTGGAAAAGTGCTTCCTCCTGTTGACCTGCTTCAGAGCTCCCCAGGGCCCTGTATCATTTTACTTGCCTGGTCCCAGGGCAGCACAGGCAAGGGTGGGGAAGGCGGGGCTGCAGCCCCGGCTCCAGCTTCATCAGCTCAGGGACGGATGTTTGGCTGGGTCACCGGGAAACCACACCCACACTGCGCAGTGACTCAGGGGGATGTTGGCACTGGTGCTGGCTGGCATCCAGGCAGGGTGGGGCCCCTGGGTGTGTTAGAGTGAGCTCCAGAAACTTGCCTCTAACCTCCCACCCAGAGGTAGCAGGACCCAAGAACTCTGAGGTCTCTGAATGGTGAAATCCCAGGTGGCACTAGTGGTAAAGAATCTGCAAGAGACGCAGGCTCGGTCCCTGGGTCGGGAAGATCCCCTGGAGAAGGAAATGGCAACCCACTCCAATATTTTTGCCTTAGAAATCCCACGGACAAGAGGAGCCTGGGGGGCTACAGTCCATGGGGTCTCAAAGAATCAGACCCGACTGAGTGGCTGAATACATAGTGAATGGTGAAGGGGGCGGCGGGGGTCAGAGGCCAGAGAACTGGACCTGCTCACCCTGGGAGGGTCGACGGCCATAGCTCGAGTTGTTGGGATGCTCTAGACTTGTGCAGTGCACAGCCTGCGTAACTGGGCCAGGTGGTCCTGGGCTGTGTCTCTGCTTCCCTCTTCAGCCAGGGCCTCTGCCTCATCCCCACCTGCCGGGCTTCCGCTTCCACCACGGCCCCTGTGGCAGCACAGGGGCGCCCCTGGTTACGTTTAGGTCACGGATTCACCTTGAGTTTCACTGTCACGCACGGACAGATGCGAGAGCTGGACCATGAAGAAGGCCGAGGGCTGAAGAACTGATGCTTTTGAACTGTGGTGCTGGAGAAGAGTCTTGAGAGTCCTTTGGACAGCAAGGAGGTCAACTCGGTCAATCCTAAAGGAAAGCAACCCTGAATATTCACTGGAAGGACTGATGCTGAAACTGAAGCTCCAATACTTTGGCCACCTGATGCGAAGAACTGACTCGCTGGAAAAGACCCTGATGCTGAGACAGGTTGAGGGCAGGAGGAGAAGAGGGCAACAGAGGATGAGATGGTTGGATGGCATCACTGACTCAATGGACATGAATTTGAGCAAACTCCGGGAGATAGTGAAGGACAGGGAGGCCTGGTGTACTGCAGTCTGTGGGGTGGCAAAGAGTCGGACCCAAGTGAGCGACAGAATGTCAACGAATGAGGGGAGAGACGCACATGGCCCCTGGTCTGCTCTGCCCCAGTGCTATGTGGCCAACCCTCCTTGGCTGGCTCAACTGCTTGCCTGTGAGTTCGCAGCGGGGAGAAGGCAGGAGCTCAGAAAGCCCGCTCCCTGGGACAGGGTCTCCACAGGGGAATGCAAAGCAGGCTGGACAGACAGAATGGGATTGCTACCTGGGGCCCGCGTGCAGCTCCTTTCAGTGAGAGCACCCTCTTGAGCCCGGTTCTCTGGAGGCCATCCCTGGTGCAGAAGCAAGCCAGTGGTTTCCGCCAGTGACTCTTCTCTGATAACCTAGTCGTCAGCCCCTTTCTGCGGGCGGTGGCCCAGGCTCAGCAGGTCAGGCCCTTGTTGTCCCCCGGCAGTCCGTGAGCTGGCGGGCACCAGGTAGCAGGCGTGTTCCTCTCTGGACTTACAAGGGAGGAGTCCTTCATTCATTCATTCACCAGTGAATTGTGCAGGCCCCAGCCACAGAGCAGGGAGCTGCCGGGAGAGATCTCAGGGGTTGAATGAGAGGAGGTGGGGGGTGGCAGCAGGAAGCACCAGCCTCCGCCCTGCCCTTGGGGCCCCAGGGCCTGGCAGGACGCCGGGACATGGTCAGCACAGCACCCACGGCCCGGGCTGGGCCTGGCCTGGCTGGGGGAGGGCGGGGGCTCCCCCGCAGGCCCTGGGTCATGCAGTGCGGCTCTGGGTTGGAGAGGAAGTGAGGCAGAAGGGACTGTTGGCCTGGCTCAGGGCAGGGCAGGGTGGCTAGGAGTCAGGGGAGCAGGCCAATTTAGGATTTCAGTCCAACACACGCAGGGGAGGGTGGAGGAGGCCCAGTCCCTCCCTCTCTCCCCAGCCCCAGCCTTCACAGTGGAGGGGACGCCCCTCACCCCGTGGCGGGGAGGGCTTCTCTAGGGGCTTGTGACTGCCTCCTTCCTCTACGGCAAGGTGGGACAAGAGGCGCCAGGCACCACTGAGGCCCCACAGCCGAGAGGCAGCGCCCTGGTCAGTGGCCGAGGCTGGGACGGAGCAGCGTCAGGCAGTGGGAAGCCCACTGGGCCTCCAGCCCTGTCCAGTCCCCTGAGCTGGCCTGGGCAGCACTAGGGCAGCTGACAGAGTCTGGGCGCCAGCTGGGTCAGGGGTGAGGTGGCTGAGGGCGGCTACCCAAGGACGAGCCTGGCACCTCACGCCATCCCTTCATGTCCAAAGCCCCAGACCTGCTCTGGGCCCCACACCCAGCTGAGCACAGCAAGGCCCAGAGGTGTGGCTGGTCTGCAGTTATCCCTGGGGGCTCACCCCGGGCTCCAGGACCCATCTCCTGCTCCATCTAGCTGGCCAGGGGCCCCCAGGTGCCCTCCTGCCCTTCTGGGCCCCCATCTGTCTCGTGGAGGACGGGGTGGGGCATCTCCGGCGTGTACCCAGCAGAGACCTGGGTGCCAGCTGATGTCAGGGGCAGGGAGGCTGCCTCGACCCCTGGGGCAGCCCCTCCTTAAGGCTTTCTGCCTTCAGTCCCTCTCGTGCCAAGGTCCCCACTCCCACCTGAGCCTGGAACTCGGACGTGAGTGTTGTGGCCGTGAGAGGCTGAGCGTGGGGGCTGCCACCTTCGTGGAGAGCTGGCCAGGGGCAGGGAGGGGTTAGCGGCTCTCAGCTCTCCAGCGATGGGAGAGGCCACTGCAGAAAGGGCCTCCCCCCGGGGGGCTTCCCCTCCTCTGCTCAGCGGCATCTCCTGGACTCCCTGGTCACTGCCCCCGGACAGCTCCTTGGACCCTGTTCCCCAGCCCAGAGTCCCTCTGGGAGGAGGCTGCTGCTCACCCTCCCAGCTCCCCACCCCTCAGGCTCGTGACGCAGGAGCTCGGACACCACAGCCGGGTGGAGGCTCCCTGCGAGCCCCTGGGCACGGGCCATACGTGCTTGGCCCCCTGGGCCCTGGCCAGCACCCCGGTGGAGCCCCAGCCTGTGGTACTGTCCTCACCCCCTCCCTGGGGAGCCTGTGGGCCCAGCACCGCCCAGCACGGCAGAGACCCGGGAATCGGGCCCAGAGGCCTCGTCTCATCTATTTTTAAGCACGAGCCCATGAAAGATTCACAGGCTGCTTTATTTACCAGTGGGGGGGTGGGCGGCACACCCACCGAGAGGGCCCCACACACACAGGCCCTGGCAGGCTCGCCCGAGCACCCTCCCCTCCAGCAGGCACCTCCTTCCGCAGGCCGGGCTGTGCCCTCCCCTCCTGCCTTCCTCCCAAAGAGCTTCTCCCTAGGAGGGCCAGCCCCCCGGAGACGCTCCCCAGACAGTGGAAGTGGGGGCTCCTCACGGTGCCCCCGACTGGGTGCACTGCCCCCGGTCCACGCTGTCCCTGATCTTGTGTGACTCTGAGGCGTTGTCCCCTCCTGGCTCCCGCATCCTGGCTTTTTTTTCCTGGGCAGGTTTGAAGGGAGAGGAATCCACCTCCTGGTGCCTGAGGCAGAGTTGGGAGAGGCCTGGAGAAGGGCCCCGAGGAGGAAACTGAGGCTCGGGGGGCTTGGAGCTTAACCATCTGTCCGGAGCTCAAAGATGTCGCTCGGCCGGGAGGGGTGACATCGGCCTTCAGAAATGCAGAGGCCCAGCCCTTCCCTCCGGAGGCCCCACCCAAGCCAAGGCCAACCCAGGGACCTCAGGGCCCCACCCCCGAGGCCAGGACTGGACGAGCAGGTGGTTCGTCAGGCCCAGCACCGCCCCCAGGCCCCGCCAACCCCTGCACAGGGCCAGTTCAGGCCAGATGGTCACCTGGTGTTATGTGCTGCTCGGCTGGGCCCCAGCAGACGCCCAGGAGGCCTCAGCTGTCACCCGGGCAGGGGTGGCAGGGCGGGTGACTTAATACGAACCGGGCACCTTCCCTGGGTGCTTGCGGGGACATGGGGCACCCCGAGAGGGTCACACAGGATGCTGGCACAATCCCTGCCCCTCAAGCTAGTGCTCCCTGAGGGGGCACGCTAATTTTAGAGGAAAACCCCTTGTCTCAGGGTCTCCACCAACCTAGAGGATCCTCTGGCGACTCACCTTCTAGAATCAAAAAGAGTTCCTCACAGAATACGGAATAGGTATCTCAGATCAAGTAGAGTCTGAGGCCTCCCCTTTCCCCCCGTTCCGGATCAGAGGCAAAAGTGGCCACTTTCTTTCTACGTTTCCCCAGGGAAGGAAGGAACTGGGGAAGAAGGGAAAAATTGAGCCACAGCCCCTCCGTCTGACTGAAGACAGAACAGTGGTGTCCGGAACCACCACGCCTAGGAGCAGGACAGGGCAGCGGGTCGGGGGTACGGGGCCTGGGCCGGCCTCTCCCCATCACCTCTGTCAAGTGGGGGAGCGCTGGTCTTGGAGGCTGCTCGTGGCCAGGCCCCATCCTCCCAGGTGTCAATGGAGCACCCGGGGAGGTGGGGGAGAAGGGTGGTGAACAGGAACCCATAAACACGTGGCTGAGTCATGGGAAACGCTGGGAAGAGCGAGGCGGGGAAGGCATCTGAGGGGTGGGCGGTGCCGCCTTGGCACTGCTGGCGCTGGCGGCCACAGGACCTCGGGCAAAGCAGCGCTGTCTGCGGCGGGGTTTCTGAGGACAGGATTCATACCTCAACAAGAGCCCCCTGGGGCCTCCAGCTGAGAAACTGGGGACCCCGTGACACCGCTGGTGGTCCTGGGCCCACCTGACTCCCCGAAACCTTCTCTTCCGAGTCTCGCGGCAGTCCGTCAGCCCCACGGCAGCCCGGGCCCAGTGGTGCCAGTGCCCGCCCCTCCTCCCTGGGCGGGGAAGCTCTCTCAGGCCTCCTCCAAGGTCGGGGAGACGCTCATGGACTTGATGCAGGCGGGTAGAGGCGTTTGCGTTTGCTTGGTCGCCGCCCGGTTACTCAGCTGTATCCGACTCTTGCAGCCCCATGGACTTCAGCCTGCGCGGCTTCCCTGTGCCGAGGGGTTTGGGCCACAGGCTTTGCTGTGAAGCATGCACGGGTGTAGCCCAGGGGAAGGGACGTGCCCCTCGTGAAGAGCGAGAACGCCTGTGCCCAGGCTCCTCCACTCTCCTCGGGGAAGCCCTCGTCCCTCTGGGCCTGATGCCGCCCAGTCATCCCGTGATGGGCGATTTTGTACTTGTCACCCAAAACAGCGGTTTGGGGGCTTTAGTGAAGCATTTCAGCAACAGACGCCCCAGCATCTGAAACAGCGCAGAGGCTGACAACAACCTTTTGAAGGCCTCCAAGCACCACGTGTGAGGCCACTGGTCAATGGTAGCAAACCCAGGCCTAGGGCCGCAGTGGAGGGGCCGCAGTGGAGGGGCCGCAAGAGGAGGGCACTCATGTACGAGGGAAACTTGGTGTTACAACCCAGGTCTGCTCTGAGATCTGTCAACGGCCCCCCAGGGGTGACCTGGGTCTGCTCTGAGATCTGTCGACGGTCGTCCCCTAGGGGTGACCTGGAGTTCCTCCCTGCAAGCCAGAGGCTGGCCGCACCACTGCCCTGCCAGGCTGGCCCACCGGCTTGAGTTGAAGTCAGTCGCCCGATCCCTGGGCAAGCCTGACACCTGGGGCAGGAGACAACCTGCTGGCCTGGCGCCTATCGTTCGGCACCCAGGCCCCGCCCAGACACTGGCCTCCTGCCTACCCAGCCCGTCTTCAGACCACCGCTCCCCCCAAGCCTGGGTCTCCCCGCAGTCGCCAGAGGGGACCCGAAGAGGCAGGCTATCGGTTCGTCACCGGGCGCCGCTCAAGGGCCCCTTTGTGCGGTGACCGGGCTGGCACGCGCCGTCGCGGTCTGGGCTCAGGGGCGGTGCCGGCGGTTGCGGAAGGGGATGGGGTCCGGCCCGGGTGTGGGGGGGTCTGCGGGGTGCCACGACCCAGGTCACACGCTGCGAAGGTGCGGGGGCTGGGGGCGGGCGCAGCGCCAGCGGCGGAGGGTGGCCTGGCGCCCGGGCAGAGGCACCGTCCCGGGACGGAGGGGCGGGGAGGGGCGGCGACCGCGCGGCGGGTGTGGAAGACGCGGGCGGGCGGGGCGCACCTCGCCGCTCCCTCGCGCGCCGCGCTCGCCGGCCCGGGCGCCCCGCCCCTCCGCCCTCGCAATAAGGGGCGCGGGCCGGGCGGGGCGAGGAGGAGGGCCCGCCGCCGCCGCCAGCCCGCGCGGCTGGAGCCCAGGCAGGCAGCCCGCGGCCCGCGCCGTCGGGGCTCCGGGCGCGGCTATGGAGCTGTGGCCGTGGCTGATCGCGGCGCTGCTGCTGCTGCTGCTGCTGGCGCAGCTGAGCCGCTCGGCCCGCTTCTACGCTAAGATCGGCCTGTACTGCGCCTTCTGCTTCACGGCCTCGGCGGTGGCCGCGGTCGTCTGCCTGCTGCGCCACGGGGGCCGGACGGTGGAGAACATGAGGCAAGGGGGCCGGGCGGGCGCGGGGAGGGCGGCCGCTTCCGCTTCCCTAACTTTCGCGTGTCCTTTCCCTTCTTCCTGCCGCGCCGCCTCTCCAGGGCTCCAGGAGTAGGGGGAGCTCGCCTACGCCCGAGGGGAGAGCGGGTCGGGGAGCGCGCTGGGGGGTGGGGGGGGGGGGGCTGCGGCCTGCGGAGCCCGCGTCGCCGGGTCCCCGCGCCCTTGCCCCGGGGCCCCGGCCAGGGGCCGGCACGGAGGGCTTTACAGAGGTCTGGCCCTCGGCGTCGCGCAGGGTGCCGGCGGCTCCGAGAGGAATGCGGCGGGGCCGGGCTGGCAGAGGCTCGGTTCCGCTTCCCCGTGGCGGGGGTGGGGGCTCGCCGCCGTGCACCGTCGCGCCCGGGTGTCTCAGCCTCCTCCCTGCCATCCCGCCCGCCCACCTGTCGGGCGATGAGCGCACCTGTGCTCAGCCCCTTCCTTCCGCTTAGGAAGGTGTGGTGGCTCCAGCCGCGGGAGGTTGGGCGGGGACTGCTGGCCCTTGGGGTCCAGCTTTAAGCCAGGGGAAAATGCAGTGGTGGCTGGGATGTCCCCCTCCTCCCATCCCCAGAGTTGGGGAGCTTGCTGGGGTGGGGGTCAGGCTGGGCTGACAGGAAGAGTTGGAGATCTCTCCCGGGCAAGGGTAGGGGCTGGGGAGGCCACAGTGGCCCGAGAGGGGCTCCTTGGCCCTTTCCCCCGGATTCCGATGGGGAGAGGCCGTTGCTAACATGCCACCCTGTGGCTTTGGCAATGATGGTCTTTTGGCTGTGGCCTGGGGTGGGAATACTGTGGTCCCTGAGGCCCCCACCACCCCAGCGCTCACAGGGCAAGGGGTGAGGGGTCCTGGCTTTCTGCCCTTCCTGGCCTTGTCCATCCGAGCAGGCTGACGCTGCCAGACTGGCCTGCTCTGTACAGTTCTTCACGGCTGTTTTCAGGAATTTGTGGCTCCCGCCGCCCCAGGAGTGGGCATGAGGACTAAGAGTGGGGAAGCCTGATGGGTGGGCCATGGGTCTCCAGTGCCCACCCTGCCCTCCCCCGACCCCACGTGGCCCAGGGCAGCAACCCAGGGAGCAGAGATCACAGGGGTGGCCCACTTGTTGCCTTTCCAGCTGTCTTCCCAAGCAGTCAGCTCTCTGGGATGGGGAAGGCTTGTATCCAGAAATAGGGGGTTCCTCAGGGCTGGGCCCTGCCGGCAGGGATGCTGACCTGAATTTGAGGCCCTGGGACCCCCTGCAGACAGTGGGCTCACAGCCTGTGTCTGTTCCGCACCTGCTGGGTGGGAGCCAGCCAGAGTGGGGCGGGGGGTGGTTTCCGGCAGCAAGGGCTGGTGGGCTCCTCGGAGGGGCAGCTGCCCTCCCGAGGCCAGGCCCGAGGGTGGCGCGTCTGTTTCTGAGGCAGGAGGGGACCCTGAGCCTGGCTTGCGCTGCGTGCAGGTGGGAAGCGGGTCCTGGAGCAGGCTTGCAGCAGGCGTTCCTAGCGGTCACCTTCTCTCTCCCTGGCTCTGTGTTGTCTTTAAAAGGTCCAACTCGCTCTTCCAGGCCTGGGCTTGAAAGCTGCTTCCCCGGGGTCAGACTGGAAGTCACAGCCACCCTTTCTGATCATGGTGGACTGGCAGGCCGACCTGACCAGCACTTGGCACCCCAGGCCTAGCCGGCCCCGTGGCCTCTGCTGCCTCGGGCTTGTTCCCCGAGCCCAGAGCCCAGCTTGGCCCCCAGCCTCGCATGAGATTCGGGCCTGCTGGGACGTCCTCCTTAGCTCAGGAGGGAGCTCCCTTCCTTGGGGCAGCCCCTGACTCAGGCTCTGCACAGGCCAACCCAGGACATAAGAGAGGTGCTGAGTCCTCCCCAGAGAGAGGCAGGCCTGGGGGTCTAGGAACCCACAGCCCCCTTCCCCTGCAGCCCCAGGTCCCACAGGGTGGGTCATAGTGATGATACCCACGACTCCCCAGTGATGGCAGAGAGGAGGGTCCCTGTGAACACGAGTTCCCCAAGGGACGCGGCTGTGGAGGGCTGAGAAATGCAGAGGTCGTGGAGGCGCTGTGTCCCTCTAGGCGCTGTGCCCCTCC
Source organism: Ovis aries (assembly GCF_016772045.2). Classification (NCBI taxonomy): domain Eukaryota; kingdom Metazoa; phylum Chordata; class Mammalia; order Artiodactyla; family Bovidae; genus Ovis; species Ovis aries. Next base: position 2,842,377 of record NC_056056.1, read on the forward strand.
AGGGACAGGCGCACGAGGACAGGTGAGGTTGGGGACCGTGTGGACAGGCTCCCTCATTTCAGGCCCGTCCTGGGCTGGACTGTGGGTGCCTGGCTGCCCCCCTCTCCAGTCTCACCCTGACTTCCAGAAAGGACTCTGCCCATCAGTTCTGTCTTGCACCCCCATGCACTGGCAGATGCTTCATCCTTAGGGAGAGGGGTTGTTCCTAGTCCCATTTGATGGATGAGTCCGCAGAGAAGCAGCTTGAAACTCATGTCTCCGGGGGTTGGAGCAGCGGGGAGGCAACTGGTAGGTCCCAGAGCTAGGATGTGGCAGACCTGAGCTGCAGAGCTCAAGGATGACTTCAAGGTGGGTCTTTTCCTCTGTCTCACCCAGCATCGGGGCCGGGGGCAGCACTGTGGCTGCACACCAGGCTCGGGGAAGTCCTAAGTTCCAGGAGGGACAGCTCAGCTCCACCCACCCCCTCGCTTTCCCATCTTCCCTGTAACCAGCAGCCTGTCTCTGTGATGGGGCAGCCAAGGAGGCTTTTGTCACTGGGTTGTGAGTTTTGAGTGTGCTGGGCAGCGCTGGGAGCGGAGGGCCAGAGGCAGGCACTGTTGCGAGCACGCTGGGGCCGGGGCCAGGGACCCCCTCCCAGACTGGCGGGGGCCTGCGTGCCAGGCGGGGCTGGGTCCTCGTCCTGGGGGCAAGTGCCCTTATCACACCCGCTGGGCAGAGAAGAGAGCGAGGCCCAGGATAGCCCTGCATGTTAGAACTGGCTTTGGATGTCGGATCAGGAAAGCAGATAACAGTACCTTAACGCAGAGAGTTTCCTCTCTCACACGTTCCAGGCAACCAGGACAGGGGCCGCAGCTAGGCTACAGGGTCGGGGGCAGGAGAGTGAGGCGCTGGGTCGGTGGAGCCCCCACCTGCTCAGAACGTTGAGGATGGGCATTGCTGCAGCCAGGGCCTGGGGTGGGGGCAGCCCTCCCCCTGGGCGGACTCCTGCAGGCCCGGAAGCAGAGCTCCCAAGATCTGGACACTGCTCGCAGCCCCACCTCCTTACAGGCCTCTGGCCTCCACACCACTCCTGAGCCCCCGTTAGCACCTCTGGGCACCCGCAGAGGCTAGCGCCCCCAGCTCCTCACCATCCAGTGTTCCGGCTCATCTGATGCTGGGGCCTCCTGTCCCCTGAGCAGACCGATGGCTCTGTGTGCCTGCCCTCCTGGCAGGGCCTTCCCGAGTGAGTTCCCCCAACCACCCCCATCCACCCCCGCCAAGTCGTAAGGCAAAGCCCACGGGGTCTGGCTGAGGACTTGGCACCACTTGGCCGAAATAGCTACTGGGTCTCCCCAGAGCTGTCTAGCCTGAGTCGGGGCTGAGGGCAAAGTTCAGCAGGTAGCCGAGACCTGACCTTGAACCACCTCCCAGTGGCCGGGAGCAGGTACCGGCTGGGGGAGGGGCTTCTTTCATTTACTTTGGATTCTTTTCTGCCTGCGTTGTCGCCAACATAGCCGCTGTCTGTGGAGGGCCCCCCTCATCTAGCTCGACCCCTCCACGACCTTCCAATCTCACAAGTGGAAACAAGAAGTGTAGGGAGGTCAAGTCCGTTGCCCAAGGTCACAGCTGTGAGAGGAGCGTCAGGCCCTGTCTGACCCAGAGCTGGGGCGGGGTCCGGGTGTCCGCAGATGAGCACGGCTGGTCCACGGAGGCTGGCTGCCAGGGCTTCGGCCCCAGGCCCCCGAGAATCCACACATTTATGGCGCTTCCTTCGAGGCCAGCGGCCCCGATCAGGGTTAAGTGGAGGGCTCCTGAGAAAGACCCACAAGGGGCGAGGATGGCGCCTCTGCTTAAGGAGATCACTGCCCCTGTGGGTCTTGGAAAGGGGGGCAGGCCCCCCTGCCTTGCGGGGAGAGCTGGCACCAGTCATCCACCTGGCAGCTGCCTGCAGTGCTTCTGGAAGGCTGGGCCACCTGGCTTCAGGCAGCCTTGGCTCTGCCTCCCTGGGAAGGCAGGACTGGAGCTGGGGTGTGAACATCCCTGCCCACACCTGGGACTCCCACCCTGAAGCTGGGGCCCTGCTTCCTGTGGGGAAGGGCACTGGGGTCAGCTGGGCTCCGAAGAGGCCTGGGCTGGGCAGGCCTGGCTGCCTGGGGAGGGCAGCTGCTCAGAGCTTCCTGCTGGGAGAGAAGGGCAGAGCCCCTCCTGCTGGGGGTTGGGTGGGGGCCAGAGAGCCCCTTCAGCGGGTGAGGGGAGGCCTGCCGAGGAGCTAGAACCCTTCACCTGGCAACCCTGGAGCCATCGCCCCGCCTCCAGGTGGGCCTGTGCCTGGCATTTTCCATGCAGTTTTCCAAAGTCAGGTTTAGGGGCGGGCTCCAGCCCGTCCCGGCTTCCCCACTGTGTGACTCTGGGCAAGTCGCTCGGCTTTGCTGAGCCTCCACTTCCCTGGTGCAGGAGTATATGACCTTGTGGGGTTACTGTCTGAGCGAAACTAGACAGCTGGCGTCTGTCCCCGAGCAGGCTTGGCAGGTAGCGTGCAGCGCCGGCTCTCGGGCGTGGGTGTGGGGCGTTAGTCCCTGCGGTTATACATGTGCTGCACTTCAGGCCAGGACAGACCGGCTCTCCCTTCCCCGGGGCCCTGGAGCCTCTGCACAGCTTGGGCGGCCTCCCTCCTCTTGGAGGAAGCACTGTGAGAATGATACGACGTCCCTACCACTTTTACAGAAAACCTTGACAAGATGGGACAGTAGGAGAAGGAAGAGCGAGACCCCTGTGCCCACCCCCCTGCAGGGAGTGACTGGTGGACCCTCCCTGTGAGGAGCGTCGCTTGCTTCTGTCTGCTCCCCGGATGCCCCTTTCTTTTGCAGCGTCCTATACTTATGTCAGTGGCGGTGTCTTTTAGTTTGAGTGCAGTTATTTGTGAAATGTTGCGAGTTGCTCCCTGGGCCTGTCGATCCCTCCTGGAACCGTTTGGTCCTTGGGAGGTCTGCCTCAACTGGCATGGGAGAGGCCCCTGCTAGGCTGAGTATCACAGGATACTGTGATCACAGTATATACAGTATCTTTCATCACCCCCCACCCCCAAATACTGATCCTGTCAATTAGATACGAAAACGAAATATAGAGAAGTTCTGGAGACGGAAGTTAGGGACAGCTGCATTATACACGTGTAAATGGTTTAAAATGATGGATTTTATGTTATGTGTATTTCAGAACAATTTGTTTCCTTTTGGCTGAGTCAGGTAGCATGGGGGATCTTAGTTCCCCAATCAGGGAATAAAGCAGGGATCGAACCCAGGCCTCCCTGCATTGGAAGGGCAGACTGTTAATCACTGGACCACCAGGGAGGTCCTTCATCACAACTGTTTAAGAAGAAGAAAAATGGAGCCAGCAGATACCACCAGAGAGTGACCCACTGTCCTTTCCAGATGTAGCCTGGGACTTTGCCTGTGAGCTTGGCAGGGAAATGCAAATGACAGGTTTGCATTAGAAGTCCCGGGAACTGTCCTGGCAGCAAATACATAGGGATCTTTGCTCTTTCCTCTGCCGCAGCCCTATCTCGGCTGACCCCACGGGGACCCCGAGGTGTTCTTTCCCTGATCCCAACTGCGCCTGTGCGTCGGCAGCTTTAGGATCAATTGTCAGAAGAGGATTGCAAACCTCAGGCTTCCTAAGGGCTCTGCGAGGTGCTGCCAACCTGGCCTCCTCTGGAAACCTCTGCGGCCTCCCACCGCTGCCGGCGGCCTCCCACCGCTGCCGGCAGCCTCGGGCCGTTTCCCGACACCTGCCGGCACCTCCCGTTATCCGGCTGTCCTCTGCCGATCCGAAGGAAGAGGACAGGGCTTCTCGTTTCAGTCTGCATTTCCTCTGATGGCTAGTGAGATTGCGTGCTTCTGTGTTGTTGGACGACACACGTTTATCCTGTTCGTGAATGGCCTGCTTGCGCCCCCTCCTTGGGTCAGTCAATCTTCACAATGACCCTAGAAGCCATCTCTTGGCAGTCGAGAAGCCCGAGGCTCCCCAGCTGAGATGGCCAGGCGAGGTCTCCTGAGAGTGTCCAGCCAGGGGCACCTCTGAGCCGGATGGGGACAAAGGGACAGGCCTGGCTCGAGCTGGCAGAGGCTTAGCGCTAAGGAGGACGGCCCAGCTTCCAGGTCCAGCAAGGCTGGCTGGCCCGACTGCGAGCAGCCAGGGCTCAGCTGCCTCCCTCGCGGAGCGCCTCTCTCCCGCCTGTGCCGTGGGAGGAGGAGGGGAGAGAGGCTGTGTGGGCCAGATGCAAGCCTGCCTTTCAGACAGAGAGGCAGAGCCAATAAGATCCACTCATGTGAGGCTCAGAGGAGTCTTATCCACAGAGACAGAAGGTGGGTGCTGGGCCCGGGGCAGGGCGTGTGTGTGTAATGGGAATAGCGTGTCTGTCGACTTGAGAAGATGAGAGAGTCCTGGGGACGGACGGGGCAGTTGTACAGCGTGACTGCACTTGAACTGCGTATTCAAACCAGCTCAGAGGGTAAATCTTGTGCTGTGTGTATTTTACCAACACTTTTAAAGACTTGAGTGGCCCCGCTCTGAGCCTCTGCTCTATTGAGAACCAGCTCTGGGCCCAGGCCCTTCTGGCTGGAGTGGAAAAGGCCTCCCTCCCGGTCAAGACTGTGAAGAGCTCCCTGGCGGTGGGGTGTGTGTGTGTGTGTGTGTGTGTGTACAAATCTTGTGCAGGAAGTGGAAAGCTCTTGGGTCACTGGGAGCTTACCCTCAGCCCCCACCCACCCACGGGTGGGAAGGACCCAGGGGGCCTGCAGGAGCGGCAGAGGAGTGACCTCAAGCCTCAGGCTCCACCACCCCGTGTGCACTGACCCCTGACTGGCACCGGTCCCGTGCCAAGTGTGTGCAGTGTCAACCTCCCTGCCAGCCAGCTACCCAAAGACAGGGACACACTTGGTCTCCCTCACCCGTCACCTCCTGCAGGGATAGGCCCCTCCAGGTCACGAGTGCCCAGGGCAGCCTCCTGCCGGGAGCAGGGACCGTGCACATCCTGGCTCCGCTGGCATCCTTGTATGACCTTGAGTGTGTGTGTGTGTGGAATGGGCAAGCTGCTGCTTTGTAGGACAAGGAGGCGTGAAGGCCATGTCACCTCGATGGTGCCCGCCAGGCCGGTCTCCCCAGCAGCAGCTCTTCCAAGCCAGGAAGCAGCCCTCAGCTCCTCGCCCAGGTCTCCGCTTGGTGCCCACGCTTCCCTTGCTTGGGTGCGGCTCTGCCTTGAGGGACGGGCACTTCCCGGGGGCCCCCCTGCCCCAGCCTCCTCTGCGGACAGCCTCTCCACATTGGCCCCTTCGGTCTCTGATGCGGCTGAGAACAGAGTTCGCCCAGCCCCGAGGGGTTCTCAGCCTCCATCCCCGCCATTCAGCTGGGCCCCCAGCATGGGGTGACAAGCGGGACTCGGGGGGTGGAGGCTGGATGACAGGTGCAGATCCGGGTACGCGGACGTGGAAGGGGGCATCCTTCCCACGGCTGGGTGTCAGGGTCCCCGAGGCCTTGCTTCCATGTGACCTTCATGTCACCGGCTGGGGAGGTGGGGGGCAGGGGGGCACTCGCCATCCTGCTGAGGGACAGGACCTGAAGGCGCTCGGAGGGGAAGGTGGGCTCAGGGTCAGTGGCCAGCCTGCCAGGGTGGGCTGGGGGGTCTCCGGGCTGTGTGCGCAGAGCCCACGTCACGCTGGAGCAGTGGCCCTCTGCTCACAGGGCCTGTCTCCCCCACAGCATCATCAGTTGGTTCGTCCGGTCCTTCAAGTACGCATATGGCCTCCGCTTTGAGGTCAAAGGCCGTGAGACGCTGGACGAGGACAGGCCCTGCGTCATCATCTCCAACCACCAGAGTATCCTGGACATGATGGGTGAGGCCGGGCTGCAGGGGGCTCTGCGGGAGGGCTGACCCTCCCCAGTTGCCCGGGGGTAGGGGTAGGCTGCTGTCCTACTCGGTGGAGGCTGGACCCAGCTGAGCTGGCAGGCGGGGGTTTGACACTGAAGGGAGGGACCTGCGTAGTGCCTGGACCTGGTGGGTAATGGACTGGGCAGCCTGTGGGGGGCCCCGGGCCCTGCTGCAATGCCCCCCCTGCTGGGAAGCTGAGGCCAGACAGTGCCCAGGGTCCAGAGGTGCCCGAGGCCCAGGGCTGGCCCGCTTCTCCGTGGGGAGTGGCCCCTGAGCTGTGCCGTCTCCTCTTGTCCCTGCCTGGCGTCTGGCGCCCACAGGCCTCATGGAGATCCTCCCTGACCGCTGCGTGCAGATCGCCAAGCGGGAGCTGCTCTTCCTGGGGCCTGTGGGCCTGATCATGTACCTGGGAGGCGTCCTCTTCATCAACCGGCAGCGCTCCCAGACGGCCATGAGCGTGATGACCGACGTGGGCGAGCGCATGGTCAGGGAGAAGGTGGGTGCCCGGGGCTGGGGCGCCCAGTACTGTAGACACTCATGCCCGATCGTGGTGTCAGGTTGGCCCTGAGGGTCAGTCCCTGCGGCAGAAGAACATGCCTGATCGCTGCGTGTCTGTGAGTCGCATACGGAAGAGCCAGGCGTGGGGCCTCGGTTGTCAGCGGTGGTGGTCTCTGCTGAGAAGGGGGGCTCCCCAGGGGTGGGTGCCTCCCTGGCGGCCTCTGGCTTCTGGGTGCAGCCTCCTGTCTCTTCAACAGCTCAAAGTGTGGATCTACCCGGAGGGCACGCGGAACGACAATGGGGATCTCCTGCCTTTCAAGAAAGGCGCCTTCTACCTGGCGATCCAGGCCCAGGTGCGTCGGGGCTGCGGCCTCCTGGTGCGGCCGGGGTGGGAAGGGCATCCGGGCTGGCCTACAGCTGACGGTGACCTCCCGGCCGTCCGGGGCCACTGGCACTCGGGGACCACCTGCCTCTGGACAGGCAGCACCTGTCTGTGAGCTGCTGTGGAGGGCAGTCCTTGGGGTCCCTTAGCCGCTCTGAGCGTGAAGGCTGGCACCTGGTCAGCCCAGGACCAGCTGGAATGACACTCATCACCTCCACACCTGCCCACGGAGCTCCAGCACCTTGCTTTCCCGCTGGCCGGGCGAGGGGGGCTGGGGTTGGCGTAAAGAAGGCCCACTGACTGGGCTGTCGGGAGGGCTCTGCCAAGACCGCGTTCAGTCCCCCTGCACCCCTTGCCGGGGCAGGTTTGGGACTGGAGGGTGGGGGGTGGGGTGTGCACCAGGGCTCACAGGGGCCAGGACAGAGTGAGTGGAGAGCCCGGCACGGGCCTTTGTGTTGCTCTGGTCCTTGACTTCTAGGGGTACAGTTTTTCCTGGGGATCTCGGGGGGATGGCGGGAGAGGCTTGGGGCATGTCCCTCCGTGGGGCGGGGCTCCGGGTGGGTTCGGGTGCCCTGTCTCATCCCCCGGTCCTGTGCTGGGGGCTGTGCGCAGGGGAAAGCCATCGGGGTAGGGGGGAGCTTTCTTCTTGCCTGGTCGGGGTCAGGCTGCCAGCTGGGCAGGGCTCTGCCATCTCCTGGGCTTCACCTGTGACAGGTGGCCTCGAGCACCCCCTGGTGGCCCCAAGCGAGGCTGGAAGAGCCTTCCTTCCAGAAGCTCCCAGCCTGCGCCGGGGTCGGGGGGTGGGGGAGCTAGAGAGAGGGGCGGCTGGGGCTGGGGATGGGAGCCTGGGCTCTGATCCCCGCCCTGCCTGAGCACAAGGAGGAGGACACCCCTGCTGCAGGCCCGGGGCTGGTGTCTCTATCCCTTTGCGGTGGAGAAGGGGTCGCGGGGGTCATGGGAGAGAAGAGAAGAGCGGAGCCTTGGGGGATGGTGGGGCCAGGGCAGCCTCAGCCAGGACGCCAGGCAGCGTATTTCCTGTCAGCCCCCCACCCCAGGGCTAATGATTACTCCCAGGTGCCATTCCCGACACTGGCACCACCACCGTGGACTTGGCCCTGGAGTCTTCCGGGAAAACCGGAAGGCCCTGCCCCCTCCCCTGGCTCCTCCCTGGGGTCGGGGGAGAGGCTGGGAAGGAAGAGATGGTCAGAGAGACCTCAGTTATCTCCTCTGGCTAAACTGGACAGGGCCCTGTGTCATCTCGGGACCCTTGGGGGATGTGGAATGTGAGTCCGGTGGATGTGTGCCAACCCAGGAAGTCTTCCTGGAGGAGGGGATACTTGGGAAGATGTGCAGGATGAGTTTACGGACTGGGGGCCACCCAGGGCACGAAGGGTGTCCCAGGGCAGTGTATGGAAGCACTCTGAGGCAGAGTGGTATGCCTGCCCGGTGGCCACAGGGGCCATGGGGGCAGAGCTCGTCCCTGGGGATCAGGCTCCGCGGTCAGGCTGGGCTCCGCCCTCAGGCTGCCACTTCTGCTGTCCCTAGGTGCCCATCGTCCCCGTGGTTTACTCCAGCTTCTCCTCTTTCTACAGCTGTAAGACGAAGCTCTTCACTTCAGGTAGCCCTCTGCCCCCCTGCACACACACACCTGCCACATGGGGGCCCGTCCACCCGATCTCAGTCCCTGTGACACCCAGACCCCGCTTCTGGGGGCCACTCCAGGCCGTGCCCCTTAGTGACTGGGGGAAGAAGGAAGGAGGCCCCGCCTTGAGCCCCGAGATCAGGGCTCCCAGGGGTGGGCAGAGGCCCAGCTTCACACACATGGGCTGGGCCGTGCCCACAGTTCCAAGGGCCTTAAGGGGTGCACTTCCTGTGCCCGGGGTGGGCTCCGAACCAGTGCATCCAGGCCCGACTCTCAGGCAGCAGCCACCCGGGGACGCCCCTCACGCCCCCTGCCACGGAGCTCAGGACCTCCCTCCATCCTTCCCTCCAGACCCCCACGCGAGGGTGCCTGGTGCCCAGGTGGGAAGTGGGGTCCAAGGGAGAAGCTGCCTGCCCCACACCCGGGACCCCGAGGCCACCTGCACCCCTGTGGATCGCAGGCGGGGGCTGCCCCGGGGCCTCCTGAGGGAGGGGATATCCTGGAGCCTGAGTGGTCCTCACGAGGCAGCGGGCACTCGTCCACACCCGCTGTGAACGTGCCTGAGAGCGTGTGTGCGCCTGCGTCAGTGATTCTCAATTAAGAGCCAACTGCCGGAGACCAGGGTGTCGGGGAGAGCCCAGTCCAGCCCAGGCCCACGGGAGGCTGGCAGACGGCTGAGACGGGGGAGAGAGGCCCCCCGCAGGAGCCCCCCAGGCACCTGACGCCCCCACCCCACCCCCACAGGGACCATCCAGGTGGAGGTGCTGGACGCCGTCCCCACCCGTGGCCTCACTGTCGCCGACGTCCCCAAGCTTCTGGACACCTGCCATCGGGCCATGAGGACGCGCTTCTTCCACATATCCAAGATCCCCCAGGAGAACGGGGCCCCCTTGGGGCCCGACACCGAGGAGGCCCAGTAAGCGAGGCCCGGGGCAGGGAAGGACCTGGCTGGACAATGGACAGAGGGGCTGCCCCCCCACCCCGCCCACCAGACACCACTGTGTCCCCTCTAGCCTTCCCCCCCGGAAGCGGGGCCTCTCTTCCTGCACTGCCTTGGGTCCAGGCCCCCCGATGTCCCTGCAAGGGAGAGTCAGCCCCCCAAGCTCTGAGGGCAGGGCCTTGCCCAGCCCTGTGCCTCTGGGGTCTGGCGTGGGAGCAGGTGTGGATCCCCATGGGCTGACAGGGCAGGGCCAAGCCCCACCCTCCTGCCCAGGCCTGCATCAGGCCCTCAGGGAGAGGTGGGCTCAGGGGCCGGGACGCCTGGGCTCACACCCCCCGGTGGCTCATGCCAGCTGGGCCTCAGGGAGCCAAAAAGCAGGGTCTGCGGCTCCCGCCCGCCCTGGGGAGCGAGTCTGCTGAATGGGTACTTGCTCCTGTTTTTATAAACGAACTCTTGGAAGTGCCTGCTGACTTGTGCTCACTCAGAGGGTGGGCATGGCTGCCTCGGCTTCCCATCCTCAAGCTGCCCACGCTTCCCGCGCCCAGCCGTCGCCCTGGGCAGTGTTCCTGCCAGGGTTGGGGCCACAGTCACCCTGCAGTGCTTCTTCCGTTGGGGGTGGCAGGCACGCCTGGGGTTGGGCAGGCACGTCGAAAGGAGGCTAAAGATCTGCTCTTTGGCTGCCGGCTGGGGGTGGGGCCAGCTGGTCACCTTCACTGAAACCACGCCCTCCAGCCCCACTGGAGTGAAAATGAAAGTCGCTCAGTTGTGTCCGACTCTGCGACCCCAGGGACTGTACAGCCCATGGAGTTCTCCAGGCCAGGATACTGGAGCGCATAGCCATTCCCTTCTCCAGGGCGTCTTCCCAGCCCAGGGATCGAACCCAGGTCTCCTGCAGGCGGATTCTTTACCAGCTGAGCCACAAACGAGAGAGGGCACCGAGACCCTGTCTGGGGGGCCCGGGGTCGGGGGGTAGCGGCTGGCAGTCTCCCTGCCAGCTCCAAGGCTGTCTGCCTCTCTCCCAGCACCTGGCTGTCGGCCTGGGGGAGGCCCGTCAGCTTCAGGACGCTCCCCAGATGCCTTCGTGGACACAGCAGTTCAAGTCTCACTTTATTCTGACAAAGGACAGGGTTGCCTAGTGAGAGGTGCCGGCCCCAGGCCCTGGGCAGGGCGCCTCGTACCGTCCTCGGCCGTGGACCCACAGGCCCTGAGGGTCGGCCGGGGTGCAGGGGGCTGGCTGGCTGGGGCTGGATTCACACAGGGTGAGCCTCACTCCGCCCCGCCCCAGGTGGGGGCCCTGGGGCTTCCCTGGTCAGCAGGGGCGGGGCGGGGCGGGGTGGGGCGGGGCGAGCCTCTCCAGGCTCTTGGTTGCCAGGACTGGTCAGGCGGGCCTGTCACTCCTCCTTCTTGCAGGAACCTGTGGGTGGATGGGGGGCGGGGTGGGATGGGGTCAGAGGTCACCGTTTCTCAGCACCTTCTGGCCAGCCAGGCCCACCCACTCAGCGCATGGCGGCCCCGCCCTCCACCCTCCGACCTCTGGGTGGGAGCAGGGGTCCTGGGCTGTGTGTGTTGGGGGCCGGGGGAGGTCACGGGCCCCGCAGCACTCACAGGAGCCCAGCTGCTCCTCCAGGAAGGAGATCTGCTCACTCAGAGAGTCAATGCGGTCCAGCTGCTGGAGGGAGTGGGCCAGGAGGCTGCCAGGGTCAGGGAGTCCGTGCTCCAGGGCGCGGGAGGCCAGGCTGTGCAGTGGGGCCAGCACCAGCTGCAGCTTCTGTGGGGTGGGCAAGGCCCCGGGGAGCCGGCGGGGAGACCTGTGTGACCCTGGGCCAGCCCCTCACCCTGTCCTTTCCGTAAGGATTTAAGGACAGTAGGGTGGCCAGCAAGCAAGGCACTGCCAACCCGCAGACCCAGGTCCAGCTGCAGGGCCCTGCAGTGTCCACCAGAGGGGGCTGCTGCGCTGGGAGCCCCCGGAGGCTGGTGGACGCAGGTGATCACACGGGCCAGCTTGGCCAAGGCCTGGACCCCTGGTCAGAAGGGCTGGGGGAGGGGAGATGGGCTTCTGAGGGGGTCTCAGGTCAAGGACCTTGTGGGAAGGCCTCAGGGCACTGTCCCTGTAGGGACAAAGGCAAGGCATGGACTGGACCGAGGTTCTGGCTCTTGGTGGGGTCTCCGCCCCATCACGTCCTGGGGTCCCAGACATCGCCTGCTGGGCACGGTGCCCAGACCAAGGGCACCCTAGAAGCCGCTCCGCCAGGACACCCCCATGGAGCCCCACTCCCAGGCTGAGCCCCACTGACCCTGGGGATCCCTGCCCGGGCCTCACCTCCTCCAGCACATCCACCCTCGACTGGAGCCTCTGTACTTCCTCCTTGACCTCACTGTCCGCTCCTGGAGAGGGCAGCTGCGGAGTCAGAGAGGCCTGCTCCCCGCCCTGCGCCCCCCACCCTGGGCCAGCCTCACGGCCCCATGCAGGGGGGCTCCCGGTGTGGGGCCTGGCCCTGGGGACCAAGTTCAGCCCCAGCTCCTGTCGTGTGAGTCCCGCCCCGGCCCCACCTTCCTCCAGGGCCTCACCCGCGCCCGCCCCCCGGGGGCCAGGGTCTCCGCCGTGCTCAGGGTGGTCTGGGCCGACGTCCGCGCGTGCGTGCACTCCGTGCTGGGCTGCTGACGGCGCATTATTACTCACGGTACGAGTTTGAAGTGTCACAGCGCGTACCAAAAGTAATAATGTCCCGTCACCAGCGGAGGTGCTGTGTCTCCGGCTGCTCCGCGAAGGGACCCCGGGTGGCGGCAGCTGAGCTGAGGCCCTCCCCACTGTCCCCGCGGGAAGCCACGGTGTGGCCTGCCTCCAGGATCCCCATCATCACCACCGCTCCCCCGGCCCGCCCTGCCCACCCCCAGGCACAGCGGCAGGAGTGGCATCTAGAAGGCACCTTACCTGTCTCGGGGTCAGGGGTCACCCTGGGGGTCCCTCTCTCAGGCAGGCAGACTGCCCCGTCCACAGATGGCCGGTGCCCCTCCCAACACTGGCACCAGTAACTGCCCGCCGTGTTGACACAGTGCTGGGGACAGCCGCCCCCTCCGGCGCTGCACTCGTCCACATCTGCAGGAAAGGGGGTGTCAGGCCCGAGCACCTTCCCTGAGCCCCCTCAAGACCCACCCCTCGGGGCTGCTAGGGCCTGTGGGAGGTGCCCGGGGGCTCCCTCCCCCTCTGGGTGGCCGAGTAGCAGCCTCACCTGTCTGGCAGGCATCGCCCTGCCACCCTGCAGGGCAGTGACAGCGGCCAGGCTGGACGCAGCTCCCTCCGTTCTGGCACGGTGGCTGGCATATTGCTGTGGGGGTGGGCAGGCCTGTCAGCAATGCAGGAGGGTGCCCGGGGCCCCGCTTGGGGGTGGTGTGCAGCCGGGGGATGGGTGCCATGCAGGGCCCGCTCTTGCCCTGCTGGGCTCTGCTTCCCTGACACTGGGCGCTCCGGGGACTCACCTGCCCCACAGGCCCCCGGCACCCCACCGGTCCTCTTCCAGCCGGGGCAGCAGGCATAGCGAGGCCGGGAAGGGGCTGGCCCGGGGTGGCGGCGGTAGGCGGTCCTGTAGAGGGTCCTGAGGGGGCAGTGGCAGCTCAGAAGGGCCTATGGCCCTCACGGTGCGGCGGCAGGGGGGATGGGGGCTCCGTGCTGCCACCAGGGCCCCCCCCACTGGGGCCTGGTTTCCCCACCCCGTTACCACATCCGCCTGCCTTCTGGGCTGGCTCCGGCCCCGTGCCATTCAGAAGCTGCACGAGCCATCTCCCCAGCATGGATGAGGCCAGCAGCTGTGCCCCCAGAGCGCCTCTACCCCCAGGGAGGGCACCTCGGGGTCCCCGCCCAAGCCGCCTTTCTGACCCAGGCTGCCCTGTGGGCAGAAGCCCAGTGGAGCCTGGAGTGGAGTAGAGGTGGTGCCTCGGAGGGAGTCTCCTGTTCTGGGGAGGTTCTAGGCCCTGAGGGAAAGGGGCTTCCCACCCTGTCCCCGTCCCCCATCAGAGGTCCTTAAAAACTTCATGGAAAATAGAATCTTTCCCAACCACATCACATCCCCATAGCAAAGAACGAGAGATTCTGCCCCCCCGACACGCCCCCCAGCCCATGCTGGCTCAGACTGGGACGTGCTGGGTCTTGGGGGAGGGGAAGGATCTCCAGCTGTAACTGTCGGGGGGCTGCCAAGGGGAGGGGGTGCTCCCTGGAGCCCAGAGGGCAGGACCAGGAAGAGGCTGACCAGGACCAGGTGACACGAGGCTCCGTCTCCAGAGCACACTCGGACCCAGCCTCCGCAAGGCCTTTCACTGCTGGGGCCTTGGTCTCCCTCCGGGGGCCCTCCCAGCCCCGGGGCTCGCGTGTGGCAGGCAGCAGTGGGGGCGGCGCTCACCGGTAGGTGCTGCAGGCTCGGTACCCGTCGCAGGTGGTGAGGAAGGGCTGGTATACACGTTGCACAAAGGACTCGGACATGGGGCCCTGGGGAGCCCCGACGACACACACCCTGCGTCTGCGGGGGGTGGGGGGAAGAGACGGGGCCAAGAAGTCAGCAGGGGGCTCCCAGGGCTGGGACCCTCCACCCCGGAGCCCAGGGGAGCCGGGCACCTGGGCAGGGGATTCCCCGATGGCACGCTCAGCAGGGGCTGCAGGGAAATGCCAGCTCCCCGGACGCTGGGGGCTGCCCCCGGGGAGAGCTGAGGGCCCCGAGCCCCGGCTCACCCAGGCCGGTAGACGTGCTCCGCACTGCCCACTGCCAGCACCAGGAACCAGAGCGGAAGCAGCTCCTGGGAGCCCCACATGGCCCGGGTTTCCGGGTGGAACAGCCTTCTCCTCGGGGTGGCCTGGAGCACAGAGTGCAGCCCTGTAAGACCCTCTGCTGGTCCCCCCTCAAGCCGGCACCACGGGAGAGACGGTCCCCTCGGCTCGTGGTGCCTGCTCGGCTCAGCCGCTTTGCTGGGGCCTCTCACCATGGCGGGGGAGCCCCCACGGCCAGTGCCCGCTCTCCTCACCCCTAGCCCACCTGGACAAGGAGGCTGGCCCTCACTAGCCACATACAGCCCACCCTTGGACCACAGAAGGGCCAGGACATCGGGGTCTGGAAATGGAAGCTGACGCCCTTGCCTGGGGAGAGACGCACCTGGGCCCTGCTGCGCTCGGTCAGGTTCACCCGGGAAGGTGGGGGCCGAGGGGGGACTACCCCTCCCTCCCCTGGCTGGGCTTGGGGCCTTCCCACAGCAGGGCAGAGCTTGTACCCCAAACCTCGGTCTGCACATGGGGCATCCAGGGCAGGCCTGAAACCCACCCCAGCTGGCTTGGCCCTGGCAGCCTTCAGGGACCTCATGTGCCAGGCCTGGGAGCCTGGGGCTGTAGGTGCCCGGCAGGCAGGAGGTCCTCCTGGGTTGGGCCCGGGGCCTGCCCTTGGGAGGGGTCACTCCTATGCTGGGGCCTGAACCACCGTGCAAACCGCCTCCAGGCCTCCCAAGACTGGCTCCATCAGGCCCCGGACAGTGGGGGGGTTGGAGCAGCACCCCACCTGCCAGTGGAGCTGATCACATCCCTGTCCTGGCGGCGGGTAGGAGCCAGGGAGGCTAGAGAGCAATTTCTGGGACTGAGAGAAAGCCTAGCCCAGAGTCAACAAGCCAAGCCAGTGACAAGCCAAGGGGACTGGAGCGGGGCTGCCGTCGCCGAGTGCCAAGAGTCTGGGGAGCGCGCTGCTCCCCTGCTCTGGGAGCACCATCTGAGGTCCCCCCAGGGTCCCCCGAAGGACAGGGCACGGGAAGGAGCTGAGCTTGTTCGTGTGCTGGGGGCAGGGAGCAGAGTCTGGGTACAGTCGCCTCCCTCCCTGGCACTCAGCTTCCTCTGGCTCTGACGGGTCAGTCCCATAGACAGGGACCACCACGAGCATCGAGCATCGCTGAGCTCTGTATCCACACTGGGGTTCAGCTGGGCGCTCGGTCCAGGCCCTCACCCGCCACACCGCCCAGCCCTAGAGCTGCACGAGGGTCCTTCCTGCGAGCCTCCCCCCCCCCCATGCTCTGTTGGTGGCCTGAGAGGGGCGGGCTGGGTGGCCGAGCAGGCAGAGGCTGCAGCAGGCAACTGAGGTGCTGGATTTAGTTTGGGGACTGTAGGGGGTGGCTGCTTCTTGGCAGTTTCTGGGCTGGGGTACATCCTGCCGTCAGGCGGTTCAGGGGATGAACTCTGCAGGGGGGCACCCTGTTAGGCACACACTTGGGGGCCTGGCACTCCCGGCAAGAATTGAAATGAGGGGGGAAAGGTGGTCCTGGGAATGGGCCCCGGGAAGGCAGAGGCGGGCCAGTGGGCTGGCAGCGCCGGGCAGGGGCCTCCCGGCTTTGGCAGACCCTGAGGGCACCCACACTGGGCAGTTGGGTGTCCCCCTCGTGCACACGTAACTGTCCTCCACAAACACCCACCCAGCACCTCCGCTACCTATGGAAAGCTGGCTAGGAAGGAAGTCGTGTTTTTTCAGAGGAGAGACTGGATTTTTGAAAGTCATGCTTTTCTCCTAGCCCAGAGGAAGCGGCTGGCTCTGGCCTCCTGCGCTGGGGGCGAGCAGTCTCATTTCCCTTTGCAGTTACAGCCCCACGGGGGTGGGAGACAGGGCAGGCCGGCAGGCAGGGAAGGGGGACCCATGCTGCCTCCAGGATGACAAGGAGTACTGCCCCATCCCCTCTGAGGGTCTGCAGGAGCCTGCCCCCACCTGCCCGGGGTTGGGGGGGATGGTGCACCGCACAGCCGCCACCCGCGGAGACTGAGTCCGCAGAGCAAGGGGCCTGACTCTGGGTCCCCCCTTCCACCGTGAGGGGTGCTCTGGACGTCAGGACCAGGGGTGGTGGACATGGGGACGCGGGGTGAGATGCCTCCCTGGGGGTGCGCCCTCTCCACTGCCCACCCCACGCCTCCCCTTTCCCCCTGCATCATGGGGAGCCGGAGCGAGGGGGAAGTGACCCCCTCCGGCCACCTCAGGGTACAGCTAGCCTGGGCTGCGGGGTCCCGGGCCCGCCGGGCTGCGGGCCAAGTCCTGGGGGAGCCGCAGGGCCCGGATAGGGGGATAAGGGGCCGCAGCGCCCCCCACCCCGCGCAGGGACCCCCCACCCCTTGTGGCAGGGCCCGGGTCACCCGTCACCAGCAGGGGGCGCCCTTTGCCAAGGCCGCTGGGCCCATTCTCCGGACCAGGGGACTGGGCTGGGGGTCGGTGCCGGCGGGGCAGAGCCCGGCGCTCCGGGCCGGCTCACCTCCGGGCTCCCTGCGGTCGCTCCGCGTCGCCACCCCCCCACCCCGCCCTCCCTCTCCCCGCGGCCCCAGCTCCGCGAGAGGCCAGGGCCCCCGCCTTCCCGGCCCCAGCCCCCCGGCCCCCAGCCCGAACTGTGAGCACACCCCCAGCCCGCGGCGGTCCCCGCGCCCCCAGCCAGGAGCCCCGCTCCCTCCGCACTCACCGCCCAATCCGGGGCGCGCACGCGCCGCTGCCGCCACCGCGCCGAGGGGCCCGGGCCCCGCCCGCCCGCCAAGCCCCGGCCCCGCCCCGCCCGGCCCGCCCCCAGCCCGCCCCCAGCCCGCCCCGGGCCCCGGGTGGGCGCCGAACCCCCCCGCCCGCCCCCATTGCGCAGGTTGGGAAACTGAGGCTCCTCGGCAAACGGCGCCCCCGGGGCCGGGCAGTGAGTCAGCTAGAACCGGGGCTCCTGACGCACAGCCCGCCCCCGATCGCTGCCGCCCCTCCCAGCCCGCTCCCCGGGACGCAGGGCTGAGACTGCGGCCAGGTGCCCGGAGGCAGAGCCCACGCGAGCCGGGGGTAGCTAGCTCTCGAACCCCTCAGGCTGAGCAACGACTCCTGGGGATGGCCATCGCAACCGGGCGGCCAGCTCACTGGGCACCAGGGGTTGGCTAAAGGCGACGGCTGCTCTGCAGCCACACGTGGGGTGAACGGCAGTGACCCCCGGGCGCATAGACTTCTTGAGATGGGGGGTGGTGAGATGGGGCTGGCGGCCTCAGCAGCACCCTGCTGGCTCCTAGGTGTGTGCTGAGCCTCGCTCCCGGCCACTGTGCCAGGTCAGGGGGCCTGTGGGGCTTCCACCCGGCTCTGCCTTGGTTCAGGACAGTTGGGACCACCTTTGAGTGTGCCTCAGGCCCCTGAGGAGTCCTCCGCAGGGGGCTCCCGGGCCATCCCCTCTCCTGTCCAGGCCCCTCTGCACGTTTGCAACGTGGGCTGAAGCAGCCCCAGGTGGTGGAGTGGGCAGCAGGGCCCACTGTGTGGCCAGCGCAGTGGGGACCAGGTGTGGGGCGGCCGGCCCTCCTGAGAACCCTGTCATTTGAGCACGGGGATTATCCCAGCCCTCCCTGGGCCTGCCTGTCTCAACAGTGTCTTCCTCGAACCTGAGCCCCGGCCCTGTTTACCTAAGTGCATGTGTGTGCAGGTAACAGGTTCCTGCTGCTGCCCTGGGCACTCACCTGGGGAAGGGGGCTCCCTCATGCCCTGGACGCTGGTGGCAGCAGCTCTTCTGGGTGGTGGGGGCCGCTCGTGCCTCCCTGGTGCCAGGGTCTGTGGGTCAGACACACAGCCTTGATCCCCCTGACATGCCAGGGCAGGTGGGGTGGGGGGCCAGTGTCCGTGCCGCTGAGGGCCCTCAGC
Organism: Ovis aries; assembly: GCF_016772045.2. Classification (NCBI taxonomy): domain Eukaryota; kingdom Metazoa; phylum Chordata; class Mammalia; order Artiodactyla; family Bovidae; genus Ovis; species Ovis aries. The sequence continues at coordinate 2,860,386 of NC_056056.1, forward strand.
CTTCACTTGGCCTGCAGACCTCTACCCTCGGATGGTCATTCAACTCTGCACACACCCTCAGCCTGGCTGTGTTCATTGCTAGGGGATCCTGAGACCCCCAGATGGAAAGCTTCTCTAGGCAGCTTGGGGTGCTGGGTGGGTGTCCTGTGGGTACATGGGGAGGGGGCCTTCGGGCAGAGCCAGCAGTTCCAGGGCATCCGGTTCAGGCCTCCCTTGGTGCCCAGGAGGAGAAGGAAGGGGCCCGAGGTGGCTGGACGGGAGCCCCCTCCTGGACCAGGGGGCCTGGAGGCCCCGGGAAGATGCTCTGAGTGCTGCTGGGATGCTAGGACGGTTGAAGGGGCGGGGGTGCCCTGACACTGGAGCTCTTCCCTCCAACCCCAGCAGGCAGTCCCAGGCAGTAAAGAGTTCCAGGCCAGGCCTAGGGGGGACAAAGGGGAAAGCTGCCCTGCTCCATCCCCTGCCCCCATCCAGCCCCTGAAGCTGGTCACATGACCCTTTGACCTCCGGGGCCTGGAGCGCTGGTTGGGCTGGTCCTTGCTTGGCTGCTGAGCTGGATGGTGGGTTAGCCTCTGCTTTTTCCGCTGGAACGTGGGTGCTCGTCATACATGCCGGGGCGGACGGGCAGGGCCCAGGAAGGTCCCTGTGCCCCCTTGGGGACCTGTGCTGCTCCGGGTAGGAGGCTCCTGTAGGGTGCCAGGGGGGCCAATGGAATGCCCACACTGTGCTCCACCAAGCTGTCCCTCTCCCCGACCCCCAGCCAGCCCCACAGAAGGCAGGGGGCTCCCCCCATGGCCCATCCTGGCTGCAGACTCGGCTTTGGGGTTCCCGTCTCCCCTCTGGCGCCCATCCCCAGCACCCTTGGGGTGTTTGCCCACCCCTGGGGGATGCCTTTGGGACACACAGGTCCCAGAGAAGAGGGGTCAGTGGGGCCAGGGGTGGGGGTCCTGCTTCCGACCCCAGGGGCTTCCCCGGGAGAGCAGGGCGGCCCAGGAAGGGGCTCGACGGCAGGGTCACCACCGCGCTGGCTCCCCTTCCAGGGCTCACGGAGCTGCTGGGCTGCCCAGCGCCAAGAACGGGGGTGGAGCAGGCCAGGCTGGCGTCCAGACCGGGCCGCCCCAGTGGGTGCCCTTGGCCAAGGTGAGGATGGCCCCAGTAGGAGTGCCGATGAGGTGGCCCCGGAGTGGAGAGCCCTCGGCGCTCAGCCCACAGGTGCCCGTGGTCAGGGAGCCTGCCGAGGGCGCTCTCCCCGTCCTGCCTGCTTCCCGTCCCTGCAGAGCCGCCCCTGCCGTACCTGCTGCTGCCTGCGCCCCGGCTCGGCTGCCTCCCCGGGCCGGGGGTGTGCCCTGCCGCCCCTCGCCCGCCACCTCGAGGCGCCTCCGGAGGCCGCCCGCCTGTCCGGTCCACGGGAGCCTGCTCCTGGGCCATGGGGACGGCTGCCTCGGGGCAGGGAGGCTCCTCCCGGGACGAGGAAGGGCGGCTTTTTATGCTCCATCCCGTGTAAATCGGGATTGGGATGGGCCCTTCCCGGCCGGACTTCCTGTGTGTGCTGCCTGCTGATAACGGGGTCTGTCAGTGAACAAACAGGAGGCCGAGGGCGGGCAGGGGGCTGCGGGGGGGCGGGGGCCGGCTGAGTGGCTGGGGCAGGGCTGGGGGAGCTGCCCCCTGGGGACTTCAGGGTCTAATCCTGAAGCAGCCGCAGACTTTGCTGGGGCCCACCTGGTGACCCTGGGGCCCGACGGGGCCCACGTGTGTTGGGCGTGGCTGGCACCCAGCGCAATCCTGAGGCTGGGGGTCTACCAGGCTGGCAGGGCTCCGCAGACAGGCCCATTTGTCCTGTGACTCAGGCCCTCGGACGTGTGTGGCGGGGCCCGGGGCTGGGAGCAGCCAGGGCAGGCAGCGGGTGGGTGAGGGAGCTGGGGGTCTGAGAATAGCCTGTTCCCTGGGTTCCTGGCGCCCTGAGTGGCCGTGGTCCGGGGAGAGGCAGGGAGCGCAGACATCAGCCCAGGGCCTTCTCTAGGAATGAATGGGGCGGTGAGCTCCTTGCTCCAAGGGTGAGAGCCCCCGGTCCCACTTCGGGGGCCCTCGCTAGGGGAGGACAAGAGGTGTTCCCTGGCCTCTCGGGCTCCTGAGGCTGGGGAGGGCATTGTGGGGGAAGCCTGGGTGGCCACAGAGGGTGCTCCCTCAGGCGCTCCAGGTGCTCCAGCCTCAGGCCAGACCCCCAGTTCCCTCCTTCTGGCAGTGCCCCAGTGGCTGTGCTCTGGCTGGGTGGGTGCCGCAGGGGAGCTGGGCAGTGACCGAGGACACAGCTGGACACGGCTGGCTGAGGGCCCTGGGTGAGCAGGCCCCCAGCCCGCCATCCTCGGGGCTCAGCCCTCACCCACCCACAGTCTGGACACCCTCATTTCTCTGGCCTTGAGCACCTCTGCTCAGCCTTCCCTCCCTCCACCCCACCTAGCTCGACGTCCTGGCCAAGAAGGGAGCTGGGGCAGATCGGAAAATTCCCCCCGGAGTGCTGAGAGCCAGAGGGAGCCTGCCCACCCTTGCTGGGGGCGGGAGGTCTTGGCGGTCAGCCCAGACTGCTCTCTCCCCGCCCCCCTGGGAGGGTGTCCTGTAGGCGAGGCTGTGGTCAGCACAGGACCTTTGCTTCTCCTGGCCTCAGTTTCCCCATCTGTTCCAGGGGGTCAGGTGAGGTGCCCCAGTGGGGTGGCTGTGACTGCCGAGGAGGTGGCTGGCCCTTAAGCATTGCCGGATGGTGTCTGGGGGCTCACCCCCCACCTCTTCCCTGCCAGCCCCCTGTGGCCTGCCCTTGCTCCCTGGCTCTCTCACCCAAGGGCCCAGCTGCCCAGGAGGGCTGTGTGTCCTGCTGAGTGTACTAGAGGCCAAGTTGGGCTTTGCCCACACCCAGAAGGTGGCCCAGACCCTAATGCTGACCCAGCCCTAGGTCCAGGGGTCAGCTCGTGCCCCTGGGTGGGAGGAACAGTGGGTGTCAGGGCTGGCTGGGCGCGGCCCTATCTGTGTAAGGATGGGAAGACTGAGGCCCAAGGGGGAAAGAGGCTCAGCCCAGGTGAGCAGGGCCCCCCCGTTCCTCCTGTGCCCCACCCCAGGGGGCAGCCCCAGGGGGCTGAGGTCATGAGCAGCTAATTAGCCAACTTGTGAAATAGCTAATGGGCCCCCCTCCATCTAAAACACGGGGAAGTTTAGGGAATTTTCTGGAAGGGCACCCAGAGCACGCAGACTGAATGGTGGGTTGAAAGATGGAATTACAGGCAGTGCGGGGAGGGGGGGGGTCTTCTGTGCCCCAGTCTTCCTGGCCCACTGGTTCTGGGACCCCCACTGCTCTGGGCCCTTCCACCAGCTCTGCCCTGCTGCAGCTCCTACAGGGCCCCGCACGGCAGCCAGCCCGGCCCGGCCTGTGGCCTCAATCCCTCCGCATCCCCCAGTCTCAGATCCTGGAGCCTCACAGGCAGATGCCAGAGATGAGCTGAGGTCCCGGCCTGCCCCGGGCAGGTCGGGGACGGGCAGGGACTGCCTGCATGGAGGGTGGGCTGAGTGCCGGCAGACGGAGAGGACGGCTCTGGCCAATACCCCGCCAGACTCCAGGAGGGCCCTGGGGGCCTGCAGGGGGTAGGGTACCTCCTGCCCCACGGGTGCCTGCTCCCGGGTGCTGGGACGTGGGGGCTCACTCTGTGTTCCAGTCTAGGCGACTCTACCTGGGGCGGGCCAGGACCACCCCATCCTCAAGGAGGTCCCCTGCCTGCCCCCCATGGCATCTCTCCAGGGTCGGCGAGCACACCACCACAGCAGGATCAGCTGGGGAAGGAGTTGGTGCCACCCCGAGGGGGCACTGAGGTGATCATCGGCTGGGGTCAGTCCCTCACTACCAGGCGGCCTGGAGACCCGGGCCCAGGGCAGAGCCCCCGTGCGGTCAGAAAGCTGGCGTTCCGGTCCCAGCTTTGGCTCCTGTGACTGCAGCCTCGGCCCATGCTGGCCTCAGTTTCCCCATCCACTCCCCAGCCCATAGGCGCAATGGTCCAGTGGCCTCCCAGCCCGCCTGCAGGCATTCTGGGGGTGATGGACTGAGTCCCGCCTTCTTACCTTCCCAGAGCGCACTGGTCAGGCCGGGGGCGTGGCGGGGGCAGCCAGGGCCTCCCTGGCCTCCTGGGACCCTCCCGGGAGCCCTCAATGCCAGGCTTCTGGCCTCGGCAGGCTCAGGAGCAGACAGACCAAGCCCCTGGCAGAGGCCTGCACGGGCATCTGGGGCGGCTCGAGGGGCGCTGGGCGCAGCGTGTGAGCCAGGCCGCCAGAGGAGAGGACAGGAGCACGGGGCAGGGGAGAGCAGGGCTTCCTGTTTACCCCCCGCGGTGGCCCCTGCCCTCAGGGACAGGATGGCCCTGTCAGCCAGACTCCCGCCAGATGCAGCTGACCGCATCTGGCCCTTCATCCAGGGGCGCGTGCGCCTGGCCCAGTGACCCGTCCCTGGTAGGACTGGAAGGGAGCTCGCATTCCCCTAGGCCCAGGGAGCTGTGTACAGAGTTGGATCGGGTCCCACAGGGAACGGGAGGTCCCACTGGGAGAACGGGGGTCTGTCCGGCAGCCGGGGGTCTTCAGCTGTACCCAGGCCCCCAGTGGCTCCTGCTTCACACCTCTTAGACGTGCCCACTGCCTGGCCCTGTGTGCAGTCCTCACGTCTAACCCTGGAGCTGCTGCAGCTGAGGCTCGTCAAGGGGAGATGATCCCCTAGGCTCGGCTGGCGTGAAACGGAAGCTCTGAACGCTGAGCCCAGGGCTGCCTGGGCAGCGGGAGACCCTCGGGGCACGCTTGGCCCCTTCTCCTTGCTGCTCCGTGGTCTTCCTCGCAGGGGACCCCTCACACAGCCCTCACGGTCTTTCTGCTGCTCGTGTCCTCCCCCGCAACCATGACCTCGGTTTCTGGTGGGTCCCCCAGGGCTGTGCCCTGTCCTGGTCACCACGCTTCCTTGGGCAGTCCCTGGTTGCAGGACAGGCATGAAAGCGACCCCTGCCCGACGTGTCTCCAGGCCACCCCCACCCTCCGTGTGGGAGCGCTCCAGCCTCCCCACAGCCTCGCCAGCACTTGCCGCTGTCCGCTGTTGTGTCTTAGCCATTCTGATGAAGGTGCAGGAGTATCGCTGTGCTCTTATTTCTTTAATATGGGAAGATGAAGGCAGTCTCGTTTTTTGAACAACAGATTTCCTCCCTGGGGAAGGACTCATATCATAGGGGAGATCCCCCGGAGTGGGGTGAGAGCTGGGCAGGGGGCACCTAGGGAGCAGGCAGGGTAGCTCCAAGAGAGCCGGGGTCTGGGCCTCTGCTTTGCTGAGCAGTCTGTGAAGCGCAGGCGCCAGTGGTCTGGGCAGTGGAGAGAGGAGAGACCCCCGGGCAATGAGCCTGGGGGTACCCTAGGGCGGGTGTGCGCCACATTCTAAGCTCCCAGGGGCCTCCAGGAAATGCTTGTCTCTAGAGCTGTTGGTCAGGTGGGGGTTACGGTGCTGACTGTGGCCAGGAGGTGGGCTCGGGGTCCTGCCTGGAAGCTGGCAGGTGGGCAGTGGTGGTCGCGGCTGACCCCTGCAGGAGGCTCGCTGAGCAGGGGGACCCCGGGATAGAGCCTGACCTCCACCTGGCACTGCGGCTGGGCCCTAACCCACAGGTCCTCAGCCCTCAGCCCACAGCCCAGATGTGTTCCGGGGCCCAGCTTTGCCTGGAGCCCAGGCTGCCCCAGCCCCGCAGGGCTCCCTGCCCCCGCCATGAGAGGTTGAGGAAAGGGGGCTTGAGCACCCTGCCTGGAGCCCTGGACAGAAGCCCCACTCATGATCAGGCTGCAGTTTGCCAAGCCTGATGGATAGAGCGGCTGTTAACCTGGGGGTGAAACACTATCTCCAGGACAACAGAAAAGGAAGTTCCAGAGAACCGATGTGTGTGCTGGGGGTGCGGGAGCAGGTCAGTGGAGGTGGGTTACGGTTCAGCACCTGGGTCTGGGCCATGCCATCCCCTCCCTACCTGGCCTGCTCCGGGAGTGCTGGGCATGAGGCTCTCCGAGGCCTTCAGGGAGCAGAGCGGTGAGCGGGACCTCGGGGCCTATAGGACCGCGCCGACGGCACGTGGCTCTGGTGGGCTGTCTCGCCCACCCTGCAGGGCCACCACCGCTGCCCGACCCCATCTGTGCAGGAGGAAAGGCTCCTCAGGATGGCGAAGACCGTCAACTGGCAAGATTGACCTTGAACCGGGAGCTGCAACCCTCCCCAGGCCTCCACGCGAGGCAGGGCTCGGGCACAATGTCATCCCAGCCGTCCGGGGGAGAGGGGCTAGGGGCGGTGGGGCTCCCCTCCCCAGGGAGACCGTGTCGCCGGGAGAGTCTGCCATGTCCACGGGGCAGCCACAGTCTCCGGGAAGGTCTGGGATATTAGAGGCCGGAAGCTGCCTTGCCTCAGTTTCCCCGCTTGTCAGAGCAGGGCCTGGGGAGCCCTGCGGGAGGAATCTGGGGATCTCAAAACGCTGTCACGGTGGACAGTTGTGTCTGAGCCCTTTCTGGCGGAGGGGCGGAGCGGCCCACAGCGTCCACCAGGTTCTCAGAGGGGCCTGTGCCCCCGACGTGCAGACCCCCGTGGGTAGCCCTGAGGTCCCTCCAGCCTCCACGGTCCATGCTGTTTGGTCCCAAGCTGCCTCTGAGCATTTGATTTTGATATCCTTAAAAATGCATCTCCTGCAATTAGCAGGCAGATTCTTTACCCCCAGCTTCACAGAGAAGGGTGCGGGCTGGGGGTGGGGGGGCAGCTCTGCTACCCGGGCAGGCCAGAAATCTCTGTTTCCTCTTGGCCAGGAAACAGGAAGTGAGTGTGCAGGGGAGATTGGGGGCCAGGCTCCGAGAACAATAGAAACCCCCTCCAGAGGGGAAGGGGAACTGCGTCAGGGGCCGGGTGGGGGCCGCCTGACCTCTCCCCTGCAGTGCACGGTCCAGGCGTAAATTTAGTCTCGGTTCTTTTCCTGGTGAGAAGATGCCCCGTGCTGGGGGAGGGGACGCACAGCCCGTCTCGGTCTCTGGGTGCTGGGCTCCTGGGGTCTTAGGGACCATCTGGGTAACCTGAGGAGAGGAGCAGGGTCTGGCCCGGGGACCGTGGGATGTGGGAGTGAGGCAGCTCAGCCATCCCAGTGAGGCCGCAGGTGGCTGGAGAGGCCCACGGGTGCATGGACAGAGCGCCTCACCAGGCCCAGGGGACGAGAGCAGCTCCCCTGGTCCCTGCCCATGGCAGGTAACTCTGCTCCAAGCAAGCAGGCTCTGTGCTGAGAGCCATGTGGCCTTAGCCAGAGCTCCAGGCCGGGCCAGGGCTCAGCAAGAACTGAGGGCCAGGCAGTGGTTTCTTTTTATAATAGAATAGCTATTCAGTTCAGTTCAGTTCAGTCGCTCAGTCATGTCTGACTCTTTGCGACCCCATCAATCGCAGCACGCCAGGCCTCCCTGTCCATCCCCAACTCCCGGAGTCCACCCAAACCCATGTCCATCGAGTCGGTGATGCCATCCAACCATCTCATCCTCTGTCGTCCCCTTCTCCTCCTGCCTCCAATCCTTCCAAGCGTCAGGGTCTTTTCCAATGAGTCAACTCTTCACATGAGGTGGCCAAAGTATTGGAGTTTCAGCTTCAGCATCACTCCTTCCAAAGAACACCCAGGACTGATCTCCTTTAGGATGGACTGGTTGGATCTCCTTCCAGTCCAAGGGACTCTCAAGAGTCTTCTCCAACACCACAGTTCAAAAGCATCAATTCTTCAGCACTCAGCTTTCTTCACAGTCCAACTCTCACATCCATACATGACCACTGGAAAACCATAGCCTTAACTAGATGGACTTTGGGGGCAAACTAATGTCTCTGCTTTTAAATATGCTATCTAGGCTGGTCATAACTTTCCTTCCAAGGAGTAAGCGTCTTTTAATTTCATGGCTGCAATCACCATCTGCAGTGATTTTGGAGCCCCCAAAAATAAAGTCTGACATTGTTTCCACTGTTTCCCATCTATTTCCCATGAAGTGATGGGACCAGATGCCATGATCTTCGTTTTCTGAATGTTGAGCTTTAAGCCAACTTTTTCACTCTTCTCTTTCACTTTCATCAAGAGGGTTTTTAGTTTCTCTTCACTTTCTGCCATAAGGGTGGTGTCATCTGCATACCTGAGGTTACTGATATTTCTCCCAGCAATCTTGATTCCAGCTTGTGCTTCCTCCAGCGCAGCGTTTCTCATGATGTACTCTGCATAGACGTTAAATAAGCAGGGTGACAATATACAGCCTTGACGGACTCCTTTTCCTATTTGGAACCAGTCTGTTGTTCCATGTCCAGTTCTAACTGTTGCTTCCTGACCTGCATACAGGTTTCTCAAGGGGCAGGTCAGGTGGTCTGGTATTCCCATCTCTTTCAGAAAAAACTGTGAAAGAGAACAGCTGTAGTGAGATGTAACTCACATGCCCCGTAAGCCAGCCTCTCCTAGTGCGCAATTCCATGGCTTCTAGCACAGATGCCGAGCAGAGTGACCATCACCAACTTCGATTTTAGAATATTTTTAGCACCCTAAAGAAGCCTGCCTTCTTCTGTCATCTATTCCCTGACCATATGCCCCCTGCCTCCAAGCCCCATACAACTGCCCATCTGCTTCCTGTCCCTCTGGGTTTGCCTGTTCTGGGCGTTTCCTACGACGCGGGGGCTTGTGTGCGTGGCTTCTTGCCCTCAGCAGTGTTTGAGGTTCACGCATGTTGCCCCCGGAGTTGGCGCTTCGTGCCTTTCTATGGCTGCATGGCGTTCCGTTGTGCGGATGGACATGTTATCTGTTCCTCAACTGCTGGGCCCGCGGGCCATTCCCTCCTGGCCGGCTGCTGGCTGGGAGTCATGTCGGGCTCCACGGGGGCCTGTGCACTGCGGGTAGGCTGGACTCAGCCACGGGAGCCCCTGGCAGTCACAGGGGGTCCCCAGCAGTCACCTCGGTGCCTGGGAAGCTCCTGCAGGCCCAGCCTGGCCCCATTCTCGTTGCCCTGGCCCCCAGTTCGGGGACACAGGACCAGAATCAGGAAGGCAGGGCTCCCACCAGCTTGGGGAGCAAAGCAGTGCTGGGGTCTGATCTGGGCCGCATGTTCAGGACCCACCCCCGGGGGTCCGGGGTCTTCTCCAAGCCCCAGTGCTCTCCATGGCAATGACCACTCAGGACTCCTCAGCTAAAGCGGGTTTCCTGCTTGGCCCCACTGTCCCAGGAGCACGCTGAGGCCCCCGGAGGCCACCTGGCGTGGCAGAGCTGGGGTTAGGATACAGGGTCCAGGGTCCCAGGGCCCCAGGTGAGCTGTGCTCTGGGCATCTTGACCAACGCCCTGTGCTGGGGACAGCAATGCCTCTCCACCGGCCGTGAAGGGGGCACTGCGCCCTTTCCTGGGGAGGGAGGGGGCATGGGGCAGACCCCTCCCCAGGCCGGGCAGGCACCCAGGTGCGAGAGGCACCCCGCTAGAGTCCTGGCTCCTCGGCCCCGGCCGCCGTCCTGGCCCAGATGACGCCAGCGGAGTCTCAGACAGGATGCATGTCCCCGACCACCTCCCCCCGGCCCCCTCCACAGCACCACGGGGCCTGCCTGGGGATCACGGCTTCCGGAGCCAACCGGCTGTGGACAATGGTCGGAAACGCCAAACTCAGGCCCCGGGCCAGGCCAGTCACTGGATCCCTGGGAGAGGCTGGAGGCAGCTCCGCCTGAGCCCCAGGCTCCCCTCCCTGGGGTGGAAGGGCTCCCCAAGGACCTGCTGTCTCAGGGGGGTGGCCGTGGACAGCTGCCATGGGGCTGGGCTGGTGGAGGACTCAGGAGGTGGGAGCAGGTGGCCGTTGCAGCCAGGGCCTGCCCCCACCCAGGCTTCGGGGAGTTATGCCCGCCTCCACCCTGCAGCACGAATCCCAGCTCCAGGCCCCATTGGGTTCATGGGGCAAAGCGCAGAGGGCTTGGAATGCCCCCAGACATTCCGGAATGCTGCCTCTGATGGTTTATTGGGTCTGACTCAGGACGCACAGGTGCCCCAATCCCTCTTCCCACTCGGCCGCCCCACCGTTTAAAGGAACAACACCCAGAAGCAAAAGAGCCACCTCCCCTCTCAGGCTTGATCCCTGGCACCTGCGGGCTGAGCTGTGGAGGGACAAAGGGACACGGTTGGGAAGGGGGGCGAGGAGACCCCCCCCACTCTCCTGCCCCACCCCCGCGCCCTGTAGCCAGGGAGGATGTTACTTCTCTGGAGGCCTGCGGCTGGGGCAGGACAGGAAGGGCCCTCTGGGCCGGGACCGCTCATTTATACTGCATTTTATGATTCTAAAATCAAAACCAACCTGTGTGTGGTTTCCACAGCGCGCTCATTACAGGGGCACCGGGGTCCACTGTGCGGCCCACCAAGAACGCACAGCTCAGGGTGGCGTGCTCCCTGGGTTTGGACAGGGGTGTCAAGGTGTGTCCATCATGTGGACTCACGTGGGCAACCTCACAGCCCTGAACTCCCTCTGAGATGCACATATTTGGGACAAATTCACGATTTTGGTGGCTGTAATCCCCATTACAATGGGCCAAGCGGCCACTCATCCCTTGACGCACCCGCACCCGGCCCCCCGCCCCGTGGTCACCATGCCCTCGGCTGGCCCTTGCCACCTAGAAGCACACAGCGGTGCCCAGAGCTCAGCTCGAGGCTTCAGAGATGGCATGAGTGATGAGTGGGTACATGCCGTCCCTGCCTGGGGCTGAGTGGACCACAGTCCAGAGCAAATACATTTTTGAAGAAGGAGCCTGTTATGGCTCAGAAAGTAAGCATAGAATTCCCTCCAGCCATCCCCCTCCAAGACGGTACACAAAGAAGCTGAGAACAGGCCATCATTATTCTTCACAATAACCGAAAACGGGGAACAACCCGGGTGTCCAGCCACTGACGAATGTCGGGTGAATGACACTGGCGGTCCGGCCGCTCAGTGGAACCGTGTTCAGCCAGCAAGGGATGAAGCAGACGCCGCGACCACACGGACGAGCCTTGGGAACAAGACGCTGTGTGAGGGCGCAGAAGGACAAGAGCGGTGTGATTCCATCTGTGGGGAATGCTCCACACGGGCACGTCTGTTCAGACTGAAACCCCGCGCCGGGGACAGAGTTGGGGCGATTGTTTTACAGACGCAGAATTTCAGATTGGGAGGGTGACAAGTTTCCGGGAGCAGACAGGGGTGGTGGCTGCACAAACTGAAGGTGACTCATCCCACCGATTGTACACTTGGAAACGGCGAAGGTGGCAGAGGCTCTGGCCTATGCCTGTCGCCACTGTGCTCGGGGGCTCCGTCGTGTCTGACTCTTGGCAACCCCCTGGACTGCAGCCTGCCAGGCCCCCCTGTCTATGGGATCCTCCAGGCAAGAATACTGGAGTGGGTTGCCATGCCCTCCTCCAGGGAATCTTTCCGACCCTGGGGATTGAACCCGAGTCTCCTGTATTGGCAGGCGGATTCTTTACCACTGAGCCACTCGGGAAGCTGCAAAAGAATTAATAAAATATATCCAAACTCACTGAATTGTACGCTTAGACTGGGTGCACTGAGAAGTCTGTCAAGCATGCCTCAAGAAAGCCCCGATAGGAGAAGCAGAGATGCCCCAGCCCCGAGTGCTTCCTGAGCAGGTGGCCGAGCATCTGCCCACCAGGCCCTGCTACCAACCCCACGAGGCAGGGGGTTGCGTCTTAGGGGGCTGCCAGGGGCTGCTGGGGAGGCAGCCCCGAGGGGTCCGACTCTCTGTTCCGGAAACAGACACGGGGCCTAGCCTTCCCGGTCACCCACTGCCCCCCTTAGACAGGGGCTCACGGTTCTCAGCCAAGGGCAGTCTCTGGGGTCCAGGTGCTCAGCTTGCCAGCTCTCAATGGGACAGAGACCCCTGAGCGTGTGGGCCCCTGGGGGTGGCGTGACAGCCCCCTCTCTGTCTCACTTCGGGTCGCTTCAGGACAGGGCCGGTTCAGAGCCAGGCTGAGCCAGGCCCACGCTTCCCTGGGGCCTCAGGCACAGGAGGGGGCGGTGTCTGCCCCCGAGGGGGCCTGAGCCCGACCAGGCCCCCGCAGCTGCCCTGGCGGACCACTCTCCGCTTCCCCACCGCCCGGAGCTGAGCCAGCGGAGCACGGGGCCTGGAGGGGACCTGGCAGGAAGGAAGCCTGGTCAGCTCAGTTCAGATTCCTGGCCAGTCCTGGGGCCCCTGGCCCTGGGGGCCTCAAACTCCCCCAGACCCTGGACCACGGGGCCAGGACGGAGAGGAGGTGGAGGGGAGGGAGGCCATCGCCAGGCGCTCAGGCTTCTCACCCTGGCAGGAAGGGCTGACCGGAGCTGGGGACAAAAGGCGGACGTGCGGCCAGCCATGTGTGCCCTTATCAGGGTCTGCACCCGCCGGCCCGGCCTGGGCGGAAACGCTCCTCTGAGCCCGCCTTCCTGCCCTGGCTGGGCCCTGTGCAGGCTCAGGGAGGGGGTGGGGGCGGCGGTGTGGGGGGCCGCCTGGCCAGGGGTCTGGACTATCACTCGAGTAACACAGCGGCATCACTCACTTAATGTCAGAGTGAAAGCTCTCCCCCTCTGTCAGACGAGGGAACTGAGGCCCAGAGCAGCAGTGATGGGGTGGGGGGCCTGTCCCCCCAGAGCTCTGCACAGCCACCCGTGGCGAGGGGGGCACCACACGGGCAGGGCGGGACGGATCCAGTGGAGCACGCCCGTCGCAACCCACATGGAGCATTAGGAGCTGCTTGTTTTAGCTCACGTATAAGAAATGCGTCCTGATGAACAAACACGCGGCAGGGGCTGCGGGCGGGAGTGTGGGGCCCTGTGGGCTTCCCACCAGGAAGCAGGTGTGGAGGAGGGCGTGCTCTCCCCTCCCCAGCCCTGGGGGGTCAGGCACGGGTGCTCCGTGTTATAGAAGTGGTCTCAGTGCCTGAGCGCCCTCCGGCCACCCCTGCAGCCCCTGCCCCCAGAGCCTGGGCCCCAGCTGCCCTCTGCTGGGCAAGCCTGGGCTGCAGGGAGTCCCCCCCGACAGCCTCCCCGCTCCAAACGCAGACTCACAGGACCCTGGGCGGGCAGGAGTGGGGGACCCATACCAGCCCTCTGGACGGCCCTTCATGCCCACCCCCTGCCCATCCATGTGACCTGAGATCTGCCTGGGGGCTGCCCTGCTCTGGGGAGGGGGGTGGCCAGGGCTCAGGGTGGGCCCTGCGCTGGTGACCGGGCTGGGTAGCTTGCCCAGCAGGGCTCTGACGTTTGTCCCGTCGCCAGCAAGCCCACGGGACTGGCCCTCCCAGCCGAGGGACGGCACGGGGCAGTGGGGACACTGGGAACACGGCCAGCTCTCTGGGGCGGTCAGCCCTGGGGGCAAACTGTCCCCCAAATCATCCCCCAAGCTAGGGTGACTCTTTACCCCACCACTGAGCCCAGGGCCGGGAGTGAGGACCGCTCTGCCCCTCCGCCCCGCATGCCAGCCGGGGCCACGGTGACCCCAGGCCCGAGGCTCTGCCCTGCAGACTTCGGTCGGGTCCCTCTGGAGCCACAGGCTTCCTCTCTGTAAAACGGGCAGGGGTCTCCCCCGCATGCCCCCTGCTTCCCCAGGCTGAGGCCTGTCATGCTCAGGGCCTCCCCCTCTGTGAACCGTGGTTGGCTTGAGCGTTCCCAGGTCCCAGTCGAAGAGAACGCGAGGCACAGAGAAGGGAGTGGTTCTCAGTCTTGGTACCCAGGGAACCCTCGCAAGTCCCCTGGGTGGGGCGCCTGCTGACCCCTGGGTCAGGGCCTATGCAGCGGGGACTTTGAGAACTCCCCCGGGGGGCCAGGGTGAGGCCGGGGTGGGGGCCCCTGTCTTGGGTGGAACAGGCCCTGGGGATGGGGTACCCTGAGAGACAAACTGCCGGGAACAGCCGGGCGGCAGGGTCCTGGGGGCCACCATCGCCCCCCACCCCCACCCCACCCGAGCATCGGTGGCCAGGCTTCCCCGAGGATGCCGGGTGTAGGAGAGCACTGAGGGCCCTCAGCAGGGCGCCCTTCCTGCAGAGAGGGGGAGGGCTTGGGGGAGGGCTTGGGGGAGCCCCCGGTGCTTCAGCCGCACATGCTCTGCGTCCCGGGCGGGTGCCTGGGCAGGTGGACAAGGACGGGCCACTGGGTGTTCCTGGCTGTGTCTTGGGCGACACGTGGAGCCCAGGTCTGGGGCCGAGGTCCCGAGTCTGCTGCGGGATGTGACCCCCCCCCATGGGATGTCCCCCCCACCCGTGGGATGTCCTCACCCGAGACCAGGTGACGGCCAGGCAGGCCCCTCGGGGGTCTGGCTGTGAGAGTCCCTCCTGTGGGTCCCAGCTGGGGCCTGTGGCCCAGGGGAGGAGAGGCCAAGGCCCCAGAACTGGGCTCCGTGGCCGCGCTGGGCCGGGCCCTGCCCGTCTGCCCCGGCCCCGGGGTCAGCCCCGCTGAGCTGCAGGACGGGAAGTGCTCCGGGCTACAGGAGCGCCAGAGCTCGTGTCCAGAGCACGTCCACACTTGGCCCTGGCCCACCCTGGCCAGAGGCCCTGCCTCTGCTGACCAGACAGGACGGAGGGGTCCTCGGTGGCCTGGTGCCTTGCCTTCCTCACTGACCCACCCCCCTTGGGCTGCTCCGGGGACACGGGGCGCACTGGGGACCCCACACCCCAGCCACCTGTCCCCCCCGAGGCCTGAGGCCTTGATCCCTAGGACACACGTGGCTCCCACCTCCATGCTCCTGGGGGCTCCCTGGGGCAGGAGTCGTCTCTTTACTCCACTCTGTAGACACAGGGCCCAGCCCTGGGGGCACCGAGGCCTAGGTGGTGGGAGGTCAGCACAGCTGTTGCCCATCCCTGTCCCTTCCAGGCCTGGAGGAAGGGAGTTGGGGGCTGGAGGAGCCTCTCAAGATGGCTGGGCCCAGAGGCCTATGGTCCTCAGCCCCACCGCCCTCTGTCCCTGCATCCGTCTGGCTTGGAGCTGAGCAGGAGCAGGCCCCGTGCTGCTCACCCACTGGCCACCAGGCGGCGCTGTTGGCTGCGTGGACCCTGCCGGTCGTCCTGGAAACCCTGGGCGGGGCTTTGGGCAGACCTGAGCCGACTCACGTGGGCAGGCACCCTCCCCTGACCACCTGGCCGCTGTCTAGGGTGGCCCAGCTCCTTGTTTTCTCCCGAAGATACATCAGGTGCACCGGAGTCAGTAGACCAAGATGTGATAAAGCCGTTCCTTCTGTCCGCCAGAACCCTCGAGCCCCCAGGTCACCCCAGAGGCTTCACCCCGGGCCTGCTGCCAGACGCGAGCAGGCTCTCAGGATCTCTACCTGGGGTCTCAGCACCTGCGAGGGGCCAGCGGAGCCAGGATTGCGTGGCCGGTCCCCAGCAGGGAGTGTGTGTGGGTTCCCAGGACTGCCACCTGGCGCCCGCCCGGGGCCCCTTGCCGTGGCCCCTCGGAGTTCTGGCAGCTGTCCCTCTGGTGACGAGACAGCGCTCAGGGCGATGGGTCCTGCGGGACCTACGGCCTGGCCTGGCCTCCTGGCACAGGAGGAACCGGAGGAACAGGAGGGGCAGGCACCCGTCGGGGCACCTGGATGTGTGTGTTTTCTGGGCTTCCCCGAGGTGCCCGGTGCCCATGCGTGTTGAACGCCTTGGTGAGGCAGCTGGTTCCCTGGCTTCCCATCTCTGCCCCTGGAGAGATGATTCCTCACCAGCAACAGAGGCATACAGCCTTGTGGGTGACAAGGACTGGCTCCCAAAAGCCTGGGACCCACGGGGCATTCCTGTGATGATGGGAGAGAGAGACACCAGGGTCACAGCTGAGCTGCAGGCTTAAGGAGAGGCTGGTGCAGGGGGCCGGGTCACAGAGGGCTCCAGCAGGCAAGGATTCAACAGAGAGGTGGGCTTGGGCAAACCCTGTGTTTACGACCACATTGACAGCGTCTGTTGGATGCGGGTCACGAATCTCATTCAGGCTTCTGGAGGCGCGCCATCTCTCGGAGTCTGCTGGCAGGCAAGATCATGGAGGCACTCTTATCTTGGCTGCCAGCTTTAGACGGGTCAACCAGCGCCGTGACTCTGGTGGCAGAGACTTCCGGGTCCCCGGTGTGCGGCTACGGCTCTAGGTGAGGTTCCTCTCTACACAGAGATCAGCTGCTCGGTTCAGTGTTTGTCGTGAAATATACAGGACATGAGATTTGCCATCCTAACCTGGTTTAAGCACACAGCTCCATGCCATTAAGCATATTACATTGTTGTGCCAAAGTCACCACCACCTCCCTGGAGGCTCAGTTGGTAAAGAATCCGCCTGCAACGCAGGAGACCCAGGTCTGATCGCTGGGTCGGGGAGATCCCCTGGAGAAGGGAATGGCAACCCTCTCCAGTACTTTCTCCTGGAGAATCCCATGGACAGAGGAGTCTAACAGGCTACAATCCACGTGGTCATAAAGAGCTGGATACAGCTGAGCGACCCAACAACAGCCCATTAGAACGGCTACTCACGCCTTCTCCCCACTCTCAGCCCTCCACCTACTGTCTGTCTCTGTGGATTTGACTTCTCTAGGGCCCTCGTTGTATTAGTCAGGGTTTTCCAGACAAATAGAATCAATGGGGTGTGTCTGTGTATTTTCAAAGAGACTTATTATGAGGAATTGACTCACATGTTTATGGAAGCTGTAAGTCCCAAGGTCGGCAGGATGAGTGAGCCTCGGGGAACCAAGGTTTCATCTGAACTCTGAAGGTAAGAAAAGATCAATATCCCGGTTTGAAGGCCTTCAGGCAGGAAGAATGCCCTCTTATTCTGGGTTGTTCAGTCACTCAGGTGTGTTTAACTCTTTGCGACACACGAAAGGCAGTACATCAGGCTTCCCGGTCCTTCACCAGCCCCCTGAGTTTGCTCAAACTCATGTCCAGAGGGTCAGACTTTTGTTCTATTCAGACCATCACCTGATTGGAAGAGGCCTGCCTACATTAGGGCGGGCAACCTGCCTTAGTCTACCGATTTAAAGGCTAATCTCAGACAAAGGAAAAACAAGTCTTCACGGAAAAACCCAGAATAACCTTTGACCAAATAAAGGGCACTCGTGCCGGTCAAGCAGACGCATAAAATTAACCACTGCACTCAGATCAGTGGGGCCCTGCAGGTTTTGTCCTTTTGCGCCTGGCGTGTCCCACTCAGCGCGGCGTCCTAGGGCTCAGCCGTTAGCCTGTGCCGTATTTTCCTTCCGTTTTGAGGTTGCACGGCACTCGTGGTCCGGACACAGCACATCTTGTTTGCCCTCCCTCCGTCAGTGGGCACTTGGGTCGCTCCCGCCTTTGGCTACTCTGAATAATACAACTGTGAACACGAGTGTGCAGACCTCTCTTTGTGTCTCTGTGTCCAGTTTTCTTGAGTGCGCCCTCGGATGAAAGTGATGCACTCGATATGCCAGCGAATTGGGAAAACTCAGCGGTGACCACAGGTCTGGATAGCTCAGTTTTCATTCCAATTCCAAAGAAAGGCAATGCCAAAGAATGCTCAAGTGAAAGTGAAAGTCGCTCAGTCGTGTGTGACTCTTTGTGACCCCATGGACTAGACAGTCCATGGAATTCTCCAGGCCAGAATACTGGAGTGGCTAGCCTTTCCCTTCTCCAGGGGATCTTCCCAACCCAGGGAGCAAACCCAGGTCTCCTGCATTGCAGGCAGATTCTTTACCAGCTGAGTCACCAGGGATGCTCGAGAATACTGGAGTGGGTAGCCTGTTCCTTCTTCAGTGGATCTTCCCCACCCAGGAATTGAACCAGGATCTCCTGCATTGCTGGTGAATTCTGTACCAGCTGAGCTACCAGGGAAGCCCCTTCAAACTACTGCACAATTGCACTCATTTCGCATGCTAGCAAAGTACTGTTTAAAATTCTCCAAGTTAGGCTTCAACAGTATGCGAACCAAGAACTTCCAGATGTTCAAGCTCAGTTTAGAAAAGGCAGAGGAACCAAAGATCAAATTGCCAGCATCTATTGGACCATAGAAAAAGCAAGAGAGTTCCAGAAAAACACCTACTTCTGCTTTATTGAGTACGTTAAAGCCTTTGACTGTAGATCACAACAAACTGTGGAAAATACTTAAAAAGATGGGAATATCAGATCACCTTACTTGTCTCCTGAGAAACCTGTATGCAGGTCAAGAAGCAACAGTTAGAACTGGACATGGAACAACAGACTGGTTCCAAGTTGGGAAAGGAGTACGTCAAGGCTGTATATTGTCACCCCGCTTATTTAGCTTCTATGCAGAGGACATCAGGAGAAACGCTGGGCTGGAAGAAGCACAAGCTGGACTCAAGATTGCCGGGAGAAATATCAATCACCTCAGATATGTAGATGACACTACCGTTATGGCAGAAGCCGAAAAGGAACTAAAGTTCCTCTTGATGAAAGTGAAAGAGGAGAGTGAAAAAGCTGGCTTAAAACTCAACATTCAAAAAGCAAAGATCATGGCATCCAGTACCATTACTTCATGGCAAATAGATGGGGAAACAGTGGAAACTGACAGACTTTAGCTTCTTGGGCTCCAGAATCACTGCAGATGGTGACTGCAGCCATGAAATTAAAGGACACTTGCTCCTAGGAAGAAAAGCTATGACCAACCTAGACAGCATATTAAAAAGCAGAGACATTACTTTGCCAACAAAAGTCTATATAGTCAAAGCTGTGGTTTTTCCAGTGGTCGGGTATAGATGTGAGAGTTGGATCATAAAGAAGGCTGAGTGCCGAAGAATTGAGGCTTTTGGACTGTCGTGTTGGAGAAGGCTCTTGAGAATCCCTTGGACTGCAAGGAGACCCAACCAATCAGGAAATCAGTCCTGAATATTCATTGGAAGGACTGATGCTGAAACCGAAGCGCCAATACTTTGGCCACCTGATGCGAAGAGCTGACTCATTAGAAAAGACCTTGATGCTGGGAAAGATTGAAGGCAGGGGGAGAAGGGGACGGCAGAGGATGAGATGGTATCCCTGACTCAGTGGGCATGAGTTTGAGCAAGCTCCAAGAGACGGTGACGGACAGGGAGGCCTGGAGTGCTGCAGTCCGTGGAGCTGCAGAGTCAGACACGCCTGAGTGGCTGAACAGCAACACTCAGATGAGGACCTGCTGGATCGAGTGAGTTCAGTGAGTTTTGTTGACTGGATACATCCATGCGGCCATCGTGAAAAACCAGACTTAGGGCATTTCCATTGGGAAAAATTTTCCCTTCCAGCTGTGATGGGGAATTTACCGCCCCGCTTGAAACAACCGAAAAAACGATGAGCAACCAGACAAAATGAAGGGCAGGATGGCTCTGAGAGCGCTGGACGCCGGGTAACAGGGGACAAAGGCCCCTGAGAGAAGGGGCAGGGGAGGAGGGCCCTACGCTGGCTGCAACTCACTGTCTTGAGGGAGTTTCCAGGTTGTGGCATGAGAAGAGGGACGAGGTGGTCCTGGTGGATCCTCTGGGTGAGAATCTGGGGAGGTCAGGTGGTGTGCCGCTGTGACAGGGTGTCAGAGAGGGGAGGGCGGCCCGGAGCACACTGGCCAGCTGAGAGGGCCCCCCGGAGCGTCCGGCGGAAGACCTCGGAAGGGGCGTGTGAAGAGCCGTCTGGAAAGGTGAGATGCTGTGGTTCACCATCGCACCGACCTCTGGACAAGCTCGCCTCTGTGATAGAGAACAGTGAGCTCCACACTGAGCTGGATGGCATCACCGACTCAATGGACTCGAGTCTGAGCAAACTCCAGGAGATGGTGAAGGACAAGGAAGCCTGGCGTGCTGCAGTCCATGGGGTTGCAGACGAACTGAGCAACCGAACAAAGCCTGCGCCCTGCTCTGGAGCCACCTAACAAGCCGCAAAAGCGAAGTTCAAAAGGCTCACACTGTTCCCAAGCAGTGCCACTATGTCCTAGAACAAAGCCCTGGAAGACCTGCAGGGATGCTAAATACCCAGCACGCGATGAGGTGAAGCTCACAGTGACAGGCACGCAAGCAGAAGTTACCAGGCGCGCCACAAAGCAGGGAGCTCGACCCGTGAGGACAGTAGCCAATCCTCCAAGCCTCCGCAGGGTTCATAGAGATGTCATCATGAACCAGCAGAGAAGGACATTAAGGGCTGCTATAACTGTGTTCTGTGTGTGCAAAATTAAGTAGAACCTCAATGAGATGCCAGCATCAGAAGAGCAGAAAATAAGTGCTGGTGAAGACGTGCAGGAGGTGGAACCCTGTGTGGTGCCCGTGGGAGTGCGGAATGGTAAAGCCGCTGTGGAGAAGGGCTTCCAGGTGGGTCAGTGGGAAGGAACCTGCCTGCCAAAGGCAGGGGGCCCAGGCTCAATCCCTGTTTTGGGACGATCCCTTGGAGAAGGAAACGGCAACTATTCTTGCTGGGAAAATCCGATGGACACAGGAGTCTGGCAAGTTACAGTCCATGGGGTTGCAAAGAGTCAGACATGACTGAGGGACTGAACTGACTGACTGAGTCACCAGCTGCTGCTGCTGCTAAGTCACTTCAGTCGTGTCCGACTCTGTGCGACCCCATAGATGGCAGCCCACCAGGCTCCCCCGTCCCTGGGATTCTCCAGGCAAGAACACTGGAGTGGGTTGCCATTGCCTTCTCCAATGCGTGAAAGTGAAGCCGCTCAGTCGTGTCTGACTCTTCCCGACCCCATGGACTGCAGCCAACCAGGCTCCTCGGTCCATGGGATTTTCCGGGCAAGAGCACTGGAGTGAGATGCCATTGCCTTCTCCGGAAAACAGTATGAGGCTTCCTCAAACAAAAATGGAATTAGCGTATGACCCAGCAGTCTCACTCGTAGGTATGTACCCAAGAGGACTGAAGTCAGGGTCTAGAGGAGATATTTGCATCTCTGCGTTTATTGCAACGTCTTTCACATCTGCCAAGAGGTAGAAACACCTCGGATATCCACTGAAGGATGAATGGATAAAGGAAATGTTTATATAATGGAATATTCTACGTCCTCAAAGAGGAAGGAAGTCCTGACACCTGCCCTCATGGGGGTCGCTGAGGGCATCGTGCCGAGTGAAATAAGCCAGTCACAAAAGGAGAAATGTTGAGTGATTCCATTTACACAGGGGCTGGAGTAGTCAAACCCACAGAGACAGGAGCAGGCGGTTAGTGTCTCATGGTGCCGAGTTTTCAACTTGCCAGATGGAAAGTTCTGGGCGTGGATGATGGTGCTGGCTGCGGGAAGGTACGTCACGCCCCTGAAATGTACACTTGAAAACGGTTCAGGTGGTGAGTTTGATGTCATGTTTTTTTGTTTTTTTGGCCTCAATTTAAAAAAAGAGGGTGAGGAAAAGAGAAAGAAAAAAAAATCCATATAGACAGAAAGTAGGATGGTGAAGGCCAGGGGCTAGGGCTGGACCGGGAGCTCATGTTTAAGGGGAGAGAGTTTGAGTTTGTGGAGAGGAGAAAGTTCTGGAAAGAACCACGGTAACGGTTGTACAACGTTGCGAATGTACTTACGCCACAGAGCGGTGCACTTAGAGATGGTTAGGGCTGTAAACATTTTATGTGGATTTTACCACAGTTTAAAAAAAAACCTTTTTTTTTTTTAAAGTAGCGGCAAGAAAGGCATTACCTCAGAAAGCTCCCTCAGGCCCTCCCTCTCCCCACCCCCGCCCCACGACCACGGATTCCTGTCCCCACAGAGCAGCTGCGACAGCGCTTGGACGTCCTGTAGACAGAATCAGACAGCCCGTTCTCATCCGTATCGGCGGCTTCTTGAGCTCAGCATCATCTTTTAAAATTGTAGATCACGGCTTGTTTAAAATACCTGGAAGTCTGGAATACTCTCAGGAGTTCCATTACAAATTCTGAAGAAGGGTGTTTTTATCTTTTTAAATTCTTTTTTAAAAAATTTTATTTACTTATTTTAATTGGAGGCTAATTACTTTACAATATTGTAGTGGCTTTCACCATACACTGACGTGAGTCAGCCACGGGTGTACACATGTTCCCCATCCTGAACCGCCCCCCACCGCCTCCCTCCCCTTCCCATCCCTCAGGGTCGTCCCAGCACCCTGTCTCATGCATCGAACCTGGACTGGCGATCTGTTTCACACATGATAATATACATGTTTCAATGCTATTCTCTTAAATCATCCCACCCTCGCCCTCTCCCACAGAGTCCAAAAGACTGTTCTATACATCTGTGTCTCTTTTGCCGTCTCGCATACAGGGTCATCGTTACCATCTTTCTGAATCCCACGTTTATGCATTAATATCCTGTATTGGTGTTTTTCTTCCTGATTCATTACACTCTGTATAATAGGCCCCAGTGTCATCCCACCTTCTGAAGGAGTGTTGTGCAATTAAGAGGTGGTTACACTTGATAAAGTTTCCCCTGGTGGCTCAGCTGGTAAAGAACGCGCCTGTCAATGCAGGAGAAGTAGGGGAGGCAGCTTCCATCCCTGGGTCAGGAAGATCCCCTGGAGCAGGAAATGGCAACCCACTCCAGCATTCTTGCCTGGAGAAAGCCATGGACAGGGTATTCAGTCCACGGGGTCACAAAGAGTCAGACCCAACTGAGCGTACGCACGCCTGCACACAAACTCAGTAAGGAATAAGCTGAGAGACAGATGAGTTAGAGGAGGGAAGGAAAGTCCCAGGACAGAGCTTCCCGGCACACAC
The DNA here is from genome assembly GCF_016772045.2 of Ovis aries. Taxonomy (NCBI): domain Eukaryota; kingdom Metazoa; phylum Chordata; class Mammalia; order Artiodactyla; family Bovidae; genus Ovis; species Ovis aries. The sequence goes on from NC_056056.1 coordinate 2,883,045, forward strand.
GGCAGGGCGGGTTCGAGGGAGGAGGTAGATGACCACGTCCACAGCTCCTCAGGCCCCAACAGGGGTCAAACGGACGAGGACGGTTTTTAAAAATGGATAGGAGTCCTGTCCTGGGCGTGTTTAGAAAGTGAGACCAGGCCCCGGCATCCGCAGTGTTTCCTTCCGATGCTTCCGTCTATAGCATATGCTTTGAGTTACAGGCGTGGAGTTTGGATTTTGCCAGCCTGCCGCGTGTCTGCAGCCCACGTTTTAAGGGTTTTAAAGTAAACTTTTGATGTTAGGACAGATTCAGACTTACACAAAACACCAAAGATAGTTCAGAGGGTTGTCATACATGCTGCGCCCATTTCCCCTCTGCGAACATCGTCCATCAGTGGAGTCACAACATCGACACGATGTTTATCATCAACTAAAAGTCCGAACTTAATTCGCATTTCCTTAGTTTTTTCCCTAAGTCCCTTTCCTGCCCCAGGATCCCACCCAGGATGTGCAAGACCGTTGGTTGCCTCCTCTCCTCGGCTCCTCTGGGCTGTGAGTTTCTCAGACATCCCTGGGTTTTGATCACCTTTGATGGTTTTCAGGAGGACTGGCCAGAGATTTCATAGAATGTCCCTCTATGGGGATTTATCTGACGTCTTCCTCAGGACTGGAGTGGCAAGTTCTGGGGCAAGAGGACAGGGGCAGGGCGCCCTTCCCACGCTGCATCAGAGGTGTTTGCTGGCAGCATGGCTTCAGGCTGCGGAGGTAGGCCTTGACCACCTGCCTGCCGTGTGCCTCCAGGCGTCCCCAGTAAAGCTACTCTGCCCACCTTCCGTGCTGTCCCCTGGAAGGAAGTCCACGTGCTTGCCGAGGGAGATGGGACAATGTTTCCCCAGCCCCGGGGAGTACCTACACTCCGAGGCTTCCCTGGTGACTCAGCGGTAAAGAATCTGCCTGCCGATGCAAGGGACACAGGTGTGATCCCTGGTCCGGGAAGATCCCAAATGCCACCAAGCCCGTGTGCCACAACTATTGAGCCTGTGCTTTAGAGCCCAAGAGCCACAACTGCTGAGCCCATGTGCTGCAACCGCCGAAGCCCGAGCTCCGCAACAAGAGAAGCCCCCGCAAGGAGGAGCCCATGAGCCGCAGCTGGAATGCAGCCCCCGCTGCTGAGACGAGCCCATGCAGCCCAAAGTAAAATAAATGAACGCAATTATTTTAAAAAATGAAAAAAAAAATGGCATGATTCTGTTGCTCAGATTTCCCCACGAGGGGCTCTTCTGTGCATATAGATGTGTGCGTGAGTCCCCGCTGTGGGTCTGTTTTTTCTGTGGTGTGAGGGTGGCTGGGTACGTCCTTACTTCCTGGCACCACAAGCTGCTCAGACTCACCCCTGTATTTCCTGTTGTAGCCCCAGAAGCAGCCATTTCTCTAAGACGCTCTGGTTCCTCCAGTGGAAGCTGTTAGAAATCAAGGTCTGGGTGCTGCGGTGCTTGTGGCTGTCAGCATGTCATAGCATCCACAGAGCAAGGAAACATGAGTGCATCTCGGAACCGAAGATTGTACACTGTCTGTAATATTTCTCTGTGTAACGTCTGTATCCACATGAAGCTAATCACAGGTTCCTGCTGATGGCTCCCACTCTAACCCATCACAAGGACTGTTCTAGCGCCTGCCTGCGAGGTCCACTCCAACAGGGACGCCCTCTAACCCATCACAAGGACCGTTCTAGCGCCTGCCTGTGAGGCCCACTGCATCAGGGACCTCCTGGCTCCTTCTGCTTGACCATGTCATTCCAACCTGCACATGCGGTGGTTCAGAACCACTGCCCTGGGTTCCCGGGGGAAACCGCCTCACCAGCGTGACGTTTTGAGACCGTTCACATGTGTGTACCTGTGGTTCCTTGGCAGGGCTGAGTGTGTCCACAGCCGCAGCCTTAGAGGCTGAGCCTCTCAGCGGCTCATGGATATCTGATTGACTTCTGCCCTTCGGCTCTTACGAATGAGGCTTGCTGGAACATTCCCGTACCAAGGCTGGAACACTCAGCCTTGGTGACTGAGGCAGATTCTAAAGCTGGCCCCTGACGAACTCACCGCTTCATCTGGAGCAGGTGGGACCTGCGACATGGCCCGCTGTTCCTCCTGAGATCAAATCCTGTTATATGGCGACGGGAGACCATGCGGTGAGCGGGGCTCAGTCACATGGTCCCATGAAAAACAGAGTTTTCCCCCATGGAGTGGGGGGAGCGGGTTGGAGGAGACTTCTGCGCTGCTGTTTTGCAGAGGGAGGGAGACTGTGCCAAGGGATGAGGGTGGGCTGCAGGGGCGGAAGGAGACCCAGCAGGAAATGGGGGCTGGATCCCGCAGAGCCAAGAGCTGGATTCGGCCCTGAGCCTCCAGACAGGCCCAGTCTGGCTGACCTGCGATCTCAGCGTCAGGAGACCTGTGCCACAAGAGATCTCTGATCTGTATCCCCGTAGCCAATCAGTGGGTGTTCTCTTAAGCCACCCAGTTTGTGAGGATTTGTTATGCAGCCACGGGTAACTGATACAGTGAGGTGTTTCCGTTTCTCTCAGGGACAAATTCCTGAGAGTTAAATTGCTGGAGTTTAGACAGAAAGAAAAGAAAGTGAAGCCGCTGAGTCGTGTCCGACTCTTCGCGACCCCATGGACTGTAGCCTACCAGGTTCCTCCATCCATGGGATTTGCCAGGCAAGAGTACTGGAGCGGGTCGCCGTTTCCTCCTCTAGGAGATCTTCCCGACTCAGGGTCTGAACCCGGGTCTCCTGCATGGTAGGCAGACGCTTTACCATCTGAGCCGCCAGGAAAGAGAAGACCCTGTAGTTTAGAGCAGATGGATATTTGGCTTAATAAGAAACTCCCCAAGAGTTCCCTGAATGGTTGTATAGCTTTATGTCCCTGCTGGCAAAATAAGAGAGTTTCAGTTCTTTGATGTCCTTAATGACACCTGGTGTCATCGGCCTTGGTGACTTTCTTCCTTTTTATTTGTTTATTTGCCGTACTGCGCTGCATGTGGGAACTTAGATCCTCAGCCAGGGACTGAACCAACGCTTCCTGTGTTGGGAGCACAGAGTCTTAACCACTGGACCTCCAGGGAAGTCCCTGTCGTCGGTCTTTGAATAGTAGCCGTTCTAATGGGTGGTTGCTCTTTAGTTGCTAACTCGTGTCTGACTCTCTGTGACCCCATGGCCTGTAGCCGGCTGGGCTCCTCTGTCCATGGGATTCTCCAGGCAAGAATACTGGAGTGGGGTACCATTTCCTCATCCAGGGGACCTTCCCAACCCAGGGACTGAACCCACATCTCCCGCACTGCAGGCAGATTCTTTACTGCTGAGTCACTGGGGAGGCCCTATAGATTCTAATGGGTGTGTATAGATATCTCCTTGTGATTTTCACCTGCATTTCCCTGATGTCTGCAGACACTGGGCACCTCTCCAGGGTTACTGGTCAGTTGTCCATCTCCTTTAATGAAATGCCTACCCAAATATTTTGCCTGTTTTAAAAACTTGGTTGTATTTTTATTGTTTGTTTGCTGGTGCTCTTTACATATTTCAAACACAAATCCTTCATCAGAAATTGTACTGTGAATTTTTTTTCCCTCCATCGTGTGAATTGTCTATGCATTTTCTTGTTGGTGACTTAAAAAAAATGGAAGTATAGCCGATTTAAATTATCATGTTAGTTTCAGGCCTACAGCAGAGTGATTCAGCTATGTTAATGGTATCTTTTGATGAGAGTTTTGCCAAGAAAATGCACTGGTCATAGCAAACACCCTCTTCCAACAACACAAGAGAAGACTCTACACATGGACATCACCAGATGGTCAACACTGAAATCAGATTGATTATATCTTTGCAGCCAGAGATGGAGAAGCTCTATACAGTCAACAAAAACAAGACCAGGAGCTGACTGTGGCTCAGATCATGAACTCCTTATTGCCAAATTCAGACTTAAATTGAAGAAAGTAGGGAGAGCCACTAGACCATTCAGGTATGACCTAAATCAAATCCCTGATGATTATACAGTGGAAGTGAGAAATAGATTTAAGGGCCTAGATCTGATAGATAGAGTGCCTGATGAACTATGGACTGAGGTTCGTGACATTGTACAGGAGACAGGGATCAAGACCATCCCCAAGGAAAAGAAATGCAAAAAAAGCAAAATGGCTGTCTGGGGAGGCCTTACAAATAGCTGTGAAAAGAAGGGAGGCGAAAAGCAAAGGAGAAAAGGAAAGATATAGGCATCTCAATGCAGAGTTCCAGAGAATAGCAAGAAGAGATAAGAAAGCTTTCTTCAGCGATCAATGCAAAGAAATAGAGGAAAAGAACAGAATGGAAAAGACTAGAGATCTCTTCAAGAAAATTAGAGATACCAAGGGAACATTTCATGCAAAGATGGGCTTGATAAAGGACAGAAATGGTATGGACCTAACAGAAGCAGAAGATATTAAGAAGAGGTGGCAAGAATACACGGAAGAACTGTACAAAAAAGATCTTCACGATCCAGATAGTCATGATGATGTGATCACTAATCTAGAGCCAGACATCTTGGAATGTGAAGTCAAGTGGGCCTTAGAAAGCATCACTACGAACAAAGCTAGTGGAGGAGATGGAATTCCAGCTGAGCTATTTCAAATCCTAAAAGATGATGCTGTGAAAGTGCTGTACTCAACATGCCAGCAAATTTGGAAAACTCAGCAGTGGCCACAGGACTGGAAAAGGTCAGTTTTCATTCCAATCCCAAAGAAAGGCAATGCAAAAGAATGCTCAAACTACCGCACAATTGCACTCATCTCACATGCTAGTAAAATAATGCTCAAAATTCTCCAAGCCAGACTTCAGCAATACGTGAACCGTGAACTCCCTGATGTTCAAGCTGGTTTTAGAAAAGGCAGAGGAACCAGAGATCAAATTGCCAACATCCACTGGATCATGGAAAAAGCAAGAGAGTTCCAGAAAAACATCTATTTCTGCTTTATTGACTATGCCAAAGTCTTTGACTGTGTGGATCACAATGAACTGTGGAAAATTCTGAAAGAGATGGGAATCCTAGACCGCCTAACCTGCCTCTTGAGAAATCTGTATGCAGGTCAGGAAGCAACAGTTAGAACTGGACATGGAACAACAGACTGGTTCCAAATAGGAAAAGGAGTACGTCAAGGCTGTATATTGTCACCCTACTTATTTAACTTCTATGCAGAGTACATCATGAGAAACACTGGACTGGAAGAGACACAAGCTGGAATCAAGATTGCCGGGAGAAATATCAATAAGCTCAGATATGCAGATGACACCACCCTTATGGCAGAAAGTGAAGAGAAACTAAAAAGCCTCTTGATGAAAGTGAAAGAGAGAGTGAAAAGTTGGCTTAAAGCTCAACATTCAGGAAACTAAGATCATGGCATCTGGTCCCATCACTTCATGGGAAATAGATGGGGAAACAGTGGAAACAGTGTCAGACTATTTTGGGGGGGCTCCAAAATCACTGCAGATGGTAACTGCAACCATGAAATTAAAAGACGCTACTCCTTGGAAGAAAAGTTATGACCAACCTAGATAGCATATTCAAAAGCAGAGACATTACTTTGCTGACTAAGGTCCGTCTAGTCAAGGCTATGGTTTTTCCTGTGGTTATGTATGGATGTGAGAGTTGGACTGTGAAGAAGGCTGAGCGCCAAAGAATTGATGCTTTTGAACTGTGGTGTTGGAGAAGACTCTTGAGAGTCCCTTGGACTGCAAGGAAATCCAACCAGTCCATTCTGAAGGAGATCAGCCCTGGGATTTCTTTGGAAGGAATGATGCTAAAGCTGAAGCTCCAGTACTTTGGCCACCTCATGCGAAGAGTTGACTCATTGGAAAAGACTCTGATGCTGGGAGGGATTGGAGGCAGGAGGAGAAGGGGACGACCGAGGATGAGATGGCTGGATGGCATCATTGACTCGATGGACGTGAGCCTGAGTGAACTCTGGGAGATGGTGATGGACAGGGAGGCCTGGCGTGCTGCGATTCATGGGGTCGCAAAGAGTCGGACACGACTGAGCGACTGAACTAAACTGAACTTTGGTGAAAGGGAAATTTTGATTTTGATGAAAACCAATTTATCATTTTTTTCCCTTGTATTTTGGTGTTTTTGTGACTTGAAAGAAATCCTCGCCTACCCTAGATCTTGAAGGTTTTCTCCCATATTTCCTTCCAGAAGGTTCTGGAGTTTATGTTTATGTCCCTGACCTGTCCAGGTTTTATTTTTGTGCAGAACTAAGAGATGAGGTTCATTTTTTTTTCCTATATCATATCCAGTTGTTCCAGCGCCATCTTTTAAAAATATTTTCTCTCCCTGTTGACTTGACTTGGCATCTTAGTCTTTTTTCTGGAAAATCTTCTGTATTTTTAAATTATTTTGATTCCTTACCACTTGATTCATTAGTTGGTTATTTGATGTTTTTAATGCTATTTTTTAAAAAATTTATTTTCCAGAAATTCTCTGGCAGTCCAGAGGTTAGAACTCTGGCATGGCCTGGGGTCAGTCCCTAACTGGGGAACTAAGATCCCTCCAGCCGTGCAGAGCGGCCGAAAAAAAATTTTTTTTCCTCAATGCTTCAGTACTAGCATATAGAAACATCGTTGATTTTTCTGAATGGACCCTTTATCCCTCAACTCTGCTAAATTTACTGAGTAGTTCTAGAAGCTACTTTTGACATTTTAAAAGGATTTTCTACCTATAGGCTCATGGTGTCCTTTTACCCCTATATGCCTTTTATTTCTTTTTCTTGCCTTCCTGCCGTGGCTAGGACCTCCAGGACAAGGTTGAATGGAGACAGTAAGAGCGGGCATTCTGACTTTGCTCCTGCCCTTGGGGGTGGCGTCCAGGTTTTGCCATTATTCATGACTTTAGCTCTAGGTTTTATATAGACATCCACACCAAGTTGCTTAAGTTCCATTTCATTCCCGCTTTGCTGAGCATTCCTTTTTATTATCATTTTAAGCTATAATATTAATACTTTGAGAAAGATCTTTATTTGGTTTACACAACAGTAAAAATTATATACTATACATTGCGTGCGTGCGAGCTCAGTCGCTCAGTCATGTCTGACTCTTGTTGTGACCTCATGGATCGTAGCCTGCCAGGCTCCTCTGTCCATAGAAGTTTCCAGGCAAGAACACTGAAGTGGGTTGCCATTTCCTCTTCCAGGGTTGCTGAGAATTCTTACCATGAATGGCGCTGAATTTTTTCAAGTGCTTTGGCTACATCTACTGAGGCGATTACGTGGATTTCCTTGGTTACTCTGCTAAAACATTGCATTATGCCGACCGATTTTAGGGTGTCGAGCCAGCCTTGCATTCCTGGGATAAACTCCCCATGGTGTGTTCTCCTCTTTACATTTTGCTTGATTGGATTTACTAATATTTTGTTAAAAGATTTTCATGTTCTTACTTATGAGGAATATTTGTCTGTGATTTTTTTCTTGGGATATCTTGTCTGATTTTGATCTCATAAAGACAGTTTGTAAAGTGGCCTCATAAAATCTTATTTTCTGGAAGAGTCTGTGTAGAAAAATGTCTTCCCCAAATGTTTGGTTGCATTTGCCAAGGAAACCACGTGGGCAGGAACTTTCTTTGTGGCAAGAAGTAAATGACAAATGGAATTTCTTGAGTAGACACAGGGCTGCTGTTACGCAGTCACTGAATCACGTCCAACTCTGGGACCCCATGGACTGCAGCACCCCAGGCTCTTCTGTCCTCCACTGTCTTCCGGAATCGGTTCAGATTCTTGTCCACTGAGCTGGTGATGCTGTCTAACCATCTCATCCTCTGCCACTCCCTTCTCCTTTGACCTCCAGTCTTTCCTATTATCAGGGTCTTTTCCAGTGAGTTGGCTCTTTGCATCAAGTGGCCCAAGTCTTGGAGCTTCAGCTTCAGCATCAGTCATTTCAGTGAATATTCAGGGTTGATTTCCTTTAGGATTGACTGCTTTGATCTGCAGTCCAAGAGACTCTTAAGCATCTTCTCCAGCATCACAGTTCAAAAACATCAGTTCTTCAGTGCTCAGCCTTCTTTATGGTCCAACTCTCACATCCGTACATGACTACTGGAAAAACCATAGCTTTGACTACACAGACCTTTGCAAAGTGATGTCTCTGCTTTTTAATATGCTGTCTAGATTTGTCATAGTTTTCCTTCCAAGGAGCAAGCGTCTTTTAATTTCATGACTGCAGTCACCAGTGATTTTAGAGCCCAAGAAAATAAAATTTCTCACTTCTTCCACTTTTCCCCATCTATTTGCCATGAAATGAGATGACACCACCCTTATGGCAGAAAGTGAAGAGGAACTGAAAAGCCTCTTGATGAAAGTGAAAGAGGAGAGTGAAAAAGTTGGCTTAAAGCTCAACATTCAGAAAACGAAGATCATAGCATCTGGTCCCATCACTTCATGGGAAATAGATGGGGAAACAGTAGAAACAGTGTCAGACTTTATTTTTGGGGGCTCCAAAATCACTGCAGATGGTGACTGCAACCATAAAATTAAAAGACGTTACTCCTTGGAAGAAAAGTTATGACCAACCTAGATAGCATATTCAAAAGCAGAGACATTACTTTGCCAACTAAGGTCCATCTAGTCAAGGCTATGGTTTTTCCTGTGGTCATGTATGGATGTGAGAGTTGGACTGTGAAGAGGGCTGAGCGCCAAAGAATTGATGCTTTTGAACTGTGGTGTTGGAGAAGACTCTTGAGAGTCCCTTGGACCAACCAGTCCATTCTGAAGGAGATCAGCCCTGGGATTTCTTTGGAAGGAATGATGCTAAAGCTGAAGCTCCAGTACTTTGGCCACTCCATGCGAAGAGTTGACTCATTGGAAAAGACTCTGATGCTAGGATGGATTGGGGGCAGGAGAAGAAGGGGACGACCGAGGATGAGGTGGCTGGATGGCATCATGGACTCGATGGACGTGAGTCTGAGTGAACTCCAGGAGATGGTGATGGACAGGGAGGCCTGGCGTGCTGTGATTCATGGGGTCGCAAAGAGTCGGACATGACTGAGCGCCTGAACTGAACTGAACTGATGGGACCAGATGCCATGATCTTAGTTTCCTGAATGTTGAGCCTTCAGCCAGCTTTTTCACTCTCCTCTTTCACCTTCACCAAGAGGCTCTTTAGTTCTGCTTCACTTTCTGCCATTGGAGTGCCCTCATCTGCGTATCTGAGGTTCTCATTTCTCCTGACAATCTTGACTCCGACTCGCGCTTCCTCCAGGGCTGTTCCGATTGTATATTTCTTGTGCCTGTTCTGATCACTTGTGTCTTTCAAAGAATTTTACCATTTCATCTAAATTGTTCAGTTTTTGGTCACCAATTTATAATACTGAAATATTATTCTTGCAATGTCTTAAAGGTATGACGTGGTACCTCCTCTTTCACTCCTGATATTGTTGCCGAAAGGTGTGCATGGGGGGTCCGACTGCTCACCACTTAAAAGCCAATAGGCAGTCCAGGTTGGTGGAAAGGAACGTTTGCTTTATTTCAGATGCCGGCAACTGCGGGGGTAGGGTAGCAGAGATCTGTCCAAGGCTGACTCCTGCTCCTGACAAGCAGGGGGTGAGAGCTTTTACAGACAGATATTTTTTTTTTTTTTTTTTTTGGAGGGGAGGTTACATGCAGAAACAGTACAAACATCTCTAACAGTGATCTTTAAATTGGTAGTCAGCGGTCTGGCTAGCATCATCTTGGTCATTTTAGGCACAGTTAATCTTCAGTTCTGGGATGCACTTATTCCCGTTTCTTTGCGGTCAGTTCTCAGAATTGCGGCAGCTCTCATCATCGGTAGGCTCTGGTCATTCTGTAGTTAACTTCTGCACCTGGGATTTTGGTATCTATAAGACAGTCTCAGGATCTGGCTCAGAATATTCTCTACAGGCCTTGAGAGAGAACTAATGACCGCATCCCTTATTATTTACTCTTTCGACTATTTTGCTTGGTTTCAGCATTTCTCACTTTCTCTGACTAAACTTATTCTTTGACTAAAGTGTTCCACAGGCAAAAGGCAGGCAGGGGACATGCTGGGGGGCAAGGACCACATGGTCCTGCTCCGTTTCAACACTGGTCATTAGTCTTTTCCTTTCCTTCCCTTTTTTTTTTTTTTTTTTTTTGGTTGCCCCATGAGGCATTCAGGATCTTAGTTCCCTGCACTCCCTGCAGTGGAAGCATGGAGTCTTAACCACTGGACACCAGGGAAGTCCCCCTTTTATTTTTCTTGATCGGATCAACTGGAAATTTATCCATTTTATTGGTGTTTTCAAATAACCAGTTTTGGATTTCACTGATTTTCTCCTTTGCATGTACGTTTTCTATTTAATCCGTATCTGCTCTTATCTTTATTATTTCTCCCATTTCTTTAGAGTTTAGTTTCCTCTTCCACAGTCCTTGGCAGGGCCTGGTAACTCGGCCCGGGTGCCAGGAAGGGCAGGTCTGTGCTGGGACACGTGACCTCACTTTGCACCTGGCTTTCTCAGGAGAAAAAGGGCTTCCCTTGTGGCTCAGCTGGTAAAGAATCTGCCCACAATACAGGAGACCTGGGTTTGATCCCTGGGTTGGGGAGATCCCCTGGAGAAGGGAAAGGTTACCCACTCCAGTGTTCTGGCCTAGAGAATTCCATGGACTGTATAGTCCATGGGGTCGCAAAGACTCATGACTGAGCGACTCTCGATTCACTCACTTCTCAGGAGAGGGCTCTTGGAGGCCCTTCCGGCTGCGCTTGTGAGGGGCCGGAGGGCCGTGTCAGGTCTGGAAGCCCAGGGCTCCACGTACAGACCCAGACTATCCCTGGAGATTTTGGGGGCAGAGCAAGGGGTCTGTGGGTCACCAGGTCCTGCCCTCACCCAGGCCTCATGGTCCCCGTCCCCTTCAGCAGCTGAGCGCCCTGCCGGGACTGGGCTTTATGCGGTGCCTCCCGCTGCCACAGGGGGTCAGTGTGTCCTCAGGAACGGCCAGTGTGCGTGAGTGAGTGTGTTTGAGTGTGTATATGTGTTGGGGTGGGGGGTCGGCGCGCCAGCATGAACCCTCCTTGAGCCACCGGAGGTCTCCCAGGAGTTCTCCGAGCCCCGAATCTAAGCTCCCTCCCCTCCCGAGTCCCCTCCGTGTCAGCGACCAAGCACAGAGCCCCACCAGCGTCCCCTTGGCCCTGCAGGTGGCGCCAGGAGCTTGGGGACCAGCCTCTGGGGCAGGAGCGAGGTGGGAGGGGGCGGGAGGAGGTGCCTCTGCTGGGGGAGGCTGGAGGCTGGCCAGCAGGGCTGGAGAGACTGCCTAAGCGAGCCCCGGGCTCACCCGCAGTGCAGGGGGGCCCTTCCAGGGCTCACCCGCAGTGCAGGGGGGCCCTTCCAGGCCTCCCTGCGGTGGGGGTCCTAGGGGAGGTTGGCCGCGGGCAGGGCTTGGGGCCGGGAGCGACGAGGTGAGCCCGTGAGCTGTGGTGGTTCTGCAGGTTTGGGCAGAGGACCCGGCCTTCCCCGGGGCCCAGGTGGGCAGAAGGCAGCAGTGGGATCCCGCCCAGCAAGGGGTAGTGGGGCGGGGAGCTGGGAGGAGTCTGGGGGCTCCCACTCAGGAGAGGCAGCGATCCCCACTCGGCCAGCTGGCCCCTTTGGGCCGCAGGATGGGCTGGAGCTTTGGCCCTGGGGGAGGGCCTGGGGCGGGGACTGTGCCTGAGGCAGCTGATCCTTCTCCTCTCCTGGGCTGGACTCTCGGGTGGAATCCCCTCAGGCCTCTGGTCTGTCCCAGCAACTCAACAACCCCCCCCCCCCCCAACCAGACCGTCCTCTCCCCGACTATGGCCTTTCTGTTGTGCCAAGGTGGGTGGGGTGGGGTGTGCCAGGGTTAGGCTGGTTTCCCCCAACCTGCACAAATCAAAGCAGCAGCATATGGTCAGCAGGGCCTCTGTTTGCCAAGAGAGGGCTGGGAGGCTGTGGAGGTCCCATCCCAGGGGCCTGGGGGACTGGCCCAGCCCAGTCTCCAGGCTCCCCCAGCAGGACACAGGCAATCCCCAAACAGACAGCCTTGAACCAGGCACAGCCCCCACGCCTCCCAGTTCTCTTAGGCACATCCTGGGTCCATCTGTCTCTACCCATGGCGTGGAGCACGGGGGAGGGTCCTAGACATGCGCCCGCTGAGAGACTGGGCGGCGGGTTCCCCCTCCCCCCCCCCCACCTGTGCCCCTCTCCCCTCTCAGGTGCCGAGCCAAGGGGAGGCTGCCTGCGGATGGTGAGAGGGCGGTGCAGGGCCTCGTTCCCCTGGCAGCTATGCTGGTCAGGGGCTCTCCTGGGGCCTCACAGGACAGGGAGCTGCAGGCCCCAGGTGCGGGCTGTCCTGTCTCAGGGTCCTAGAGGGGCCGCTGGGTGCTGGGCTCCCGAGCCCCCAGGAGGGTGGCAGGCGCTGTCTGGCTGGTACAGGGAGGAGGGAGAGCAGTAGACCTTGCGGCCTGACTGACGGCAGTCCGGGCATCAGTGGAGGGGTGGACAGAGGGGGGGAGGTGCTGGCATGAAGGCGGGAACCCCAGGCAGGCAGTCCCAGGCCAGAAGCAGGGCAGAGAGTGGGCAGAGCCCTGGAGCTGAGAGGCCGCAGTGGAGAGGGGCAGAGGGAGCCCCCCAGCCCCCAGCCCATCCCACCCTATTCCCTCCATCAGGATGACACCCCCTTCCCTACAGGTCCTTCAGATGGCCTTCAGGAACCTCCCTGGAGACCATCTGGTCTGGGGGGAAGCCTCCAGGTCTCTGCCTCACCGGTAGCCAGCCAGCCATTTACCTGCTGGGACCCCTGCCTCACCCCCACGCCGGCAGCAGCATCTCCCCTCTTTCCAGGCTTCAGCCCCCCACCCCCCACCCTCACCTCACTCCACCAGTCCAGCAGCCTCTGAAATACAGACTGAATCTTGCCCACACCTGCTTAAACCTCCTGGAGTTCCTCCTGGCACCCTGAACCAGCCCCAGCCCCACCAAGATGGGGGCCTCCCTGGCTTCCAGCGTGGAGGCTGCTGGACCCCTCCCTGGCTCCATTCACCTCCAGGAGTCTGGGCTCCTCCTGCCTCTTCCCCCTGCCCCTCCTCTCTGGGCTGGCACCTCCTGTGCCCAGATCTGGGCTCCACTGTCACATCTGAGCCACGTGCCTGACCCCCCAACCCAAGTCAGGTCCCTCCTCTGGGCTCCTGAATTCAGAGGCAGACTCCCCCTTCAGACCCAGAGACCAGAGCCCAGGATGCCTTCAGGGGCTCAGGGAAGTATTTTAATGTCTTTTAAAATCAGGAGATTCATGTATCAATATATCTGTCTCTGCATGCATGCGTGCTAAGTTGCTCGGTCGTATCTGACTCTTTGTGACCTCATGGACTGGAGCCCGCCAGGCTCCTCTGTCCACAGGATTCTCCAGGCAAGAGTACTGGAGTGGGTTGCCATGCCCTCCTCCAGGGCTTGGAAGCTACTGGAGGCCCCGTAAACTGGGTGATGAGGATGATTAAGCCCCAATAAACCAGAAAGGAAAAGGGCCCTCCCTGGAAGCAGCCAGGAAGGGAAGGGGTGCCAGCCTGCTGAGTCCGCTGGCCAGCCTGCAGCCGCTTAGGCCCACAGCCTAGTGCCTGGGTGGGGGGTGTGTGCCAGCCTTTGGGTGAGGTGGAGTGATGGCCCAACGGGGTCCAGCCCGGAGTCTGGGTGTGGGACCCACAAGCACCTCGTTTAGTAGCTGGAAACTGGGGCTCCCAAGTCGCACCCTGCCCAAGCGCATGGAAGTTCTTTCACCAGCAGGCTGCACTATCCTTCGGGCAGAGCCTGGGCACCCTGGGGGCCCCCACCCCTAACTTGGGGCTGTGCTGCTCCCAGTCCTACTCCAAGAGGACTTTCCCACATCGCAGGCGTGGGCTGGGACAGCATAGGGGGCGGCCGAGTCCCTCGGTGGTGGGGGGGGTTGGGGCTGCCCAGCTGTTTCTCAGGCTTTCCTGTGAGAAGAGTCCCCTTGCCACACCCTCGTGTGTCGCTATCGGAAGCCAAACTCAGAGCCGGAGAATGTCAACACCGCAGGCACAGCACCTGGCTTGTGGTGCCCGCGGGAGACCCCTCTGTGCTGGGGAGCTCTGTGCTATTTACAACCCCCGGGAGAAGCAGGGCAAATACTGCATTCCCTCCCCACGGCCCTGTGACCTCCAGCCCATGTTTGAACTCTCGATGGGCAAACAGGTGGCGATAAGGCGCTGAGATTAGAGCTCGGAATACACGCAGCTTCCTTCCCTCCAAGCTCAGAGTCCCAGCCTCAGACCCTGGGAGGCTCAGGGAGCCTGAGTTGGTGGCTGCAGGGGTCCAAGAGACCAGGCTGGCCCTCCTCCCCTGCCCCCTGGGGGGCCCAGATCAGGCTCTGACTCCCCAGCTCCGAGGTCCCGGCATCTCCTCCCACACCCCAAAGCTGCCCCACCTCCTTGAAGGTACCCCCAGCCCCACAGGAGGGAGTTGCTGTCGGAGTTAGGCTGAGGTCAGTCTCCAGCAAGTGGCTGGACTGAGCTTTGGGTCAGAGTGACTCGGATCCTGCGTTTGGGAATCGCTGACCCTGTGTTGCCGTGTTCCTCGTCCACAAAGCGGGGTGGGCGTGTCCCTCCTCCCAGGGCTGGAAAACAAGGTGGTGGAGGTGACATGGGTCCCACCAGGCTGACCAGGCCTCCCAGCCCGCCTGTGCCCCCCGGGTGCCTCCAGGCCGGCACTCAGCTCTCGCTCCCGCCTCCGTGGTAGCTTCTCTGCACCCCTTTGGAGGCAAGACAGGAAGGAACACGATCTTCAGCAGAATGGACCATCCCCTTCCTCATCCTTGTGGTTGGCCTCTGCTGGAGGTCCCGGTGTGGAGCTGAGGATGCAAAGGGGTGGGCAGAGCTGGGGTTTGAGATCAGCAGACGTGAGGCTGGTCTGTTTGGAGCGGGTCAGTCACGCCTGCATCAGAAGCCCGTCTGCCTGGGATCAGGGGTCAGTCCGCGCCTGGGTCAGGGCTCCAGTCTATACCCGGCAACAGAGATCAGTCTACGACCTGGGTCAGGACTGAGTTTGGGTTGGGGTCAGGACATGGTCTGGGGTTGAGACTTGTTACTGGGGTCAGAAGCTGGTCTGCGGCTGGATTCGGGGTTTGGGGCTCAGGGTGTGGCTGCGCCCGGGGCTCGGCCGGCCAGGGCCGCGGCTCCGTCTCCACGGCTCCATCTCCACGGCCGCGTCTGCCCCCAGGGGCTCGTCTGCTCCCCAGCAGCTGAACTCTGCTTCCTCTTTGGATCCGACTGGCCTTGGCTGGCACCCAGCTGCTGATTCCCGGGGGAAGAGGCCCTGTTCCCGCCAGTCACATTCCCATGCCTGCCCGGGGGATTGCCAGAGAGCGGCTGGGTGTCGAGGGGCTGCCTCCTGGGGGACTGGACTCTCACCCTCCCCAGCCTCCGACAGCAGCCCGTGACTCACGGGAGGAGCTCATCTGCTGGGGGCCCTTCCTAAGAGCCCAGCACCCCAGGCTCTCCTTCCTGCCCAGCGAGAGGCCTGCAGACTAAGGCCAGGCCGGCCTGGCGCTTCCCAGGGCCCAGCGTGACTCGTGAACCAAGGGCCTCACCCGCCCTGGCCTCGGGTTCCCTATGTGACAACAGAACAGAGGAGGGGTCTGTCCAGGTCGCCCCCTCCAGCCTGTCCCATGTTCCACTCCACTCCCCACCCCTACCCTGCTGCAGAGAATCGGAAAGGCCGGGGACGCGTGCAGTCCTGGGCACCGCCCTCCTCGGGGTCCCCGCTAGTGCGCACGGCTCGTGCCCAGAGAACCCTATTGTCTTTCAAGCCACAGGCCAGCTTCAGGACCTGTGGGCTGAGGAGACCCAGGGGCCAGCCTGCCCTCAAGTGAGACGGATATGCTCAGGGGTCAGGGCCTGGCACCCGAGGATTAGGCCCTGAAGGGACTCGAGGGGAACCCTCCTCCCCACTCTCAGCCAGAGAGTGAGCCCCTCCAATTCTGGCCAGAGAGACCGGAGATCTTGTCCCAGGGTTGAGCGAGGTCTGGGAATCAGGGGCCCCATGCCTCTGTCCCCCCAGCCCATCGGCTTCAGGGGCCCTTAGGAACTTCTGACCTGCTGCCCCAAAGGCACAGCCACGGCGCTGCAGGGCCCGAGATCCCACAGTGGGGACCTCCTACTGGAGCCTCCCGGGGGCCCTGGGGTAGCTGTCCCGTCACCCTACTCTGCAGAGGGGAAAAGTGAGGTCACACGCCGACCTTGCCCCGGGCTCCGACGAGGCGCTGAGCACCATGCGTACACACAGGTGTCCCAGCTCACTTCTCTGGATGAGCTGGATCCCCAGCCTCAAAGCGGGGGAAACAGGACGAGAGGGGCAGGGCCTTGGCCCCCGGGCCTGGGTCCCACTCGAAGAAGGGTGGGAACCTGCCTCCTGCTGCCCACCCATGCTCTCCGCCTCCCCCCCCAGCGGGGGTGGGTGGGTGCCAAGGTGGATAGACGGGCTGGGACACGTGCCAGGCGTGGGCTGGGCCTCCTGCAGCTGCTCAGCCGGTGTTGCAACCCGGCGTCCCCCCCTCCAGGCCATGTCTTGACTTGCAGTGGCCCCTGCCTCCAGGCCCAGAGGAAGGCCTCGCCCACCTTCCTGGGATCGGGGTGACAAGTCCCAGCATGGCAGGGTCTGCTGTGCCAGCTCCGAGCGTGAGAAAACGCTGAGCTGAGGAGGAAGGTGTGGCAGGTGGGAGTGTGAGTGCCAGCTGGTGTCCACCCTCCTGGCGCCCAAGAGGAGGCCAGGCCAGCCCTGGCCGCTTCCCTGGCCCTTCCCAGACTGGCCTGGAGGCCATGCCCAGCTCGGTCCCCTCCAGCAAGCACCCCCTGCTGCAGCTCTCTCCATCCCATCGACTCTGCCCCCCAAAGCAGAGCGCAGCTGCATGCAGCTGGTGACCACGATTGTCTCCAGCAGGAGGTTCAGCAGGGCAGTCGGGCCATGCGGCCAGCGGGGGTCTGTAGAGGCGGGCTGTCAGAGCGCGTCCCTCTCAGCAGGGTCGCTGAAATCCGAGCTATTCTGGCCCTTGGGGACTGGTGTGGAGGCCTGAGAGGCTGCTGCTCCCCAATGTGGGGGAACATAGGGGAGCCCCAAACCCCAGAGGGCCCTTGAGCCCTCTGGCTCATGGAAACCTGGTGTCTGGGTCCCTGGTTCACTGGAAAGAAGCAGGGAAGAAGACAGTGGGGGCCCAGAGCCAGGGGGATGCGGGTGGGCGCCTCCCTGAACCCTGACTCCCAAGGGAGTGTGAGCCAGCGGGGGGCAGCGCGGCTGTCCTTGGAGCCGCCAGCTGCAGTGGGCTCTGCCCAGGCATGTGCCGCCCTCGGCACCCGGAGCTGCCTCTGTGGGAATGGGCTGGGGGAGAAGGGACTGCCCAGCGCCGTCAGTGGGCCTGGGGCCCCCAGTGAGCCTCCGGAGTCACCTGGGCTTCAGATGTCTCGAGGGCCTGGCCAGGCCCCACAAAGGCCCATCATGACTCCCGCAAGGCTAAGGGAGATACAGGCTCTTCTCAGGAGCCCTGGAGGAGGCCCTTGAATTCCAGCGCTACTTGGAGTGGGCGGCGGGCGGCGGGCGGCCATAAGAGCAGAAGCGCAGTGGGGAGGGACACTGAGCTCGCTGGCCCTGGCTCTGGACTGTGCCCCTGATCAGAGGCTCCCCGGACCCTCTGTCCCCTACCTCCCAGCTCCACTCTTGGCCCCAGTCCTTGGTCCTCTCCCCAGCAAAACCTGACGTCCAGGCCCCTTTCGCCCCCCTGCCTCCTCCAAACGTCCGCGGGGTTGCAGAGTGACAGAGCCTGCAGACTACGAGGCCAGGACATGGGGAGGGAAAGATGTCTCAGGGACCAGGAGGTGGCAGCACGGGGTGACTGGGGTGCCGACAGGGACAGCAGAGGCCACAGGAGCACGGAGCTCGCGGCGGAGCTGAGACAGGCTGAGAGCCGCGGAGGGGCGTGTCGGGGGCAGAGCAGTCAAGCTTCATCCCTTGGGGTGGGGAGCGGGGGGCACGTTGCTCCAGGTCTAAGCCGGGTCTTAAGGAGGGGCTCTGATTCGAGGTTTAGAAAGATGCTTGGTGTAGGCAGGGCCGCTGCCCTGATGGCTTCCGGCCCCTTGCGCAGTGCCCAACCTGCGCACCCATGCAGGGCGGCCCTGCGGGCTTCAGTGTGGAGAGCAGCTAGAGGACCCTGGGCCTCATGCAGAGAGGGGACTGCCTGCCTCCAGGAGGCTTCTGGCTGCCGGGCCAATCCCCTCCCCCGCTAAACCCACTGTGAGGGCCCTGCTCCAGCAGCTCCACGGGGAGGAGGCCCACGGCTTGTTTATCCCTTGTCCCTGCAGCTCCTTTGACATCTGCTGTGGAGGAAGGAAGGCCCCTGTCACCAGCCCCACCTGCAGGGGCCACTGCTGGGAACAGGAAGCCAGGGTATCAGGTCGCCTGCCCACCTGCCCACCTGCCCTGGCCTGCCCCACCCCCACCACCCAAGAGGAGCAGGGGGCTGGGGGGGACGGAGGCTGGGCTTGAGGCTGGAGGGTCCTGGGGTGTCCGGTGCCCCCTCCCCGGGCAGACCTGCTGCTTCTGCCCAGCTCTGATCACTCAGGTCCTGGAGAAGTCCCCCGAGGCCCGGACATGCCCGCCTAGCATCCCACACCATCCCAAGGTGTTCAGGGTCCCTTTCCCACAGGCCGCACAGAGCCCCTTCTCCCAGGAGACAGGGGGGCTTCCTGGGGCAGCCCCCAGCCTAGGGGAGGGGCTCCCCGCCCCTCTCTCAGGGGAGCAGCACGCGTGGCACCACTTCTGGAGGAGGCCGGGGTGGGGGCCCAGCCCAGGTAGGCACGCTGAGGGGCCAGCACTGGGTGGACTCGCCCCAGACTGCCAGAGGGTCAGGGGCTGGCTTCATCTGCTGTCCTGGCCGGCTGGTGGGACAGAGGCCTTTGTGGAGGGTCCCGTTTCAGAGCCCCTTTGCCTGGGAGGTGGTGCCCACTGCTGCCCCTTGGAGAACCTGCGGGCAGGACCACAGCTCCTCCACGGAGCCTTGGACTGGCTGCCCGCCACGGCAAGGAGCCGAACGACACAGACAGCGGGGGCACGTCGGGGCCTGAGCCTGAGATCGGGTTTCTGGGCAGCCCTCAGCGCGTGTCGCAAGAGTGGGCAGGAAGACAGCCCCGGGCGCCGGGTGGGTCCGGGCTGGGGGCCCTGGAAGGCCCTTCGCGTGGGAAGAGGGGCTTTGTGTATCCCGTTCTTCTAGGCACTCTCCGCTCTCACGAGCCCCTGGCGCCCCGGGTGGGCGGGGCGGGTGTCTCCTTCCCCTGCCCGGGCCAGGAGTCACGTGCTGGGCCTGGCACAGGGGAGGCCTGCCTGGGGCGTGGGGCTCCGGCCGGCCGGTCCCTGGCAGAGCTGGGCTGCCCTGGGAGCCCCAGGCCGGGCTGGGCACACCCCTTCGATCCTGAAGCCTCCTTCCCAGGGGAGAACACCCAGCCAGGCCTGCAGACAGTGTGGCCTGTCGCGGGAAGATGGTCCTTGGGGCAGGAAGCCGGGAGAGTGAGCCCCAGTCTGGGTTCTTGCTCAACATACCTGGGCCCCGGGCAACCCAGCCCTGGGCCTCCTCTGCACTAGGACACTCAACTCATCTCCCCTCCCAGCGAACGCTGGGCTGAGCTGCTCCACCGAGGCCGGGCCGCCCTCCCAGGGGCCCACCTCCCTTTGCTGTGGCCTGGCCTGGCCTGGCGGATCTTCCCTCCCCAGCTGGGAGCTGGCCCCCTGGCCTTATTCCCAGCATCTATCTCTGCTCTGGGCAATTATCTTGGGCTGGGCGAGGCTGCACCAGATAACGGGTACTGGGCGGGCTGGAAACGCCTCGGGCACCCCCACCCCCATGCCCAGCCTGGGTCTGGTGAGGTCAGGATCTCCGTGGCTCCTGATAACCTGCCTGGCCGGGACCTCTGGGCTCTGTATCTAGCGCCCTGTTGGGGGAGCCGAGATAACCAGGGTCCAGCCGACCCAGATCTGATCTGCCCTGGGTCTGGGAGTCCTGGGGGAGGGCCTGCAGGCCCCATTCCTCACTCTAGGGCTGTCCTCTGGGGGGCTGTCGCCGCTGGGGG
Organism: Ovis aries; assembly: GCF_016772045.2. Taxonomy (NCBI): domain Eukaryota; kingdom Metazoa; phylum Chordata; class Mammalia; order Artiodactyla; family Bovidae; genus Ovis; species Ovis aries. The sequence continues at coordinate 2,903,159 of NC_056056.1, forward strand.
GTGCTGGGGACATGGTAACCCCCGCCTCCTCCACCCAGCCCTGTGCTGGGCAAAGCTGGGGGGAAGTCCCGCCAGCCAGGAGCTGTGGGAGGAGCTGGCATGAGGTCACCACACTGTTGCTCCTGGGCCCTGCTGGGCCCGGCTTCCTGGCACACGAAGCCTGGGCCCGGCTCGTGCTGCCCTGGCCTGGGCCCCCGCGGCTTGCAATGACCTCTCTCAGCTTCTCCCCGCACGGTTCCCCCAGAGCCTCCCAGCCCACCTAGGGCTCTCCTCTCAGCAAGGAGCCCTGAGGGCCCTCCCAGACCGAGGGCTCTGGCCTCATCTCAGGGGGCTCCTGGCCAGTGAGTAGACCCCACCATGACCCCCGAGTGGACCCCTTCATGTCCCGCATCATCACCCCGGAGTGGACCCTGTCATGACCCCCTTCATGACCCTGTCATGACCCCGTGCACAGAGGGGGAAGGGTGTTGCCACAGGGTGCGCTCAAAGGAGGGTCAGTCGGGATTCGAACCCAGGTCTGTTTTCAAAGGCAGAGCCCGGCTCTGACCGAGGGCCTAGGCCTCCTGCTCTGTCCTGGGGGACCGAGGGCCGGAAGGGCGACATGGCAGGAAGTAGGCTGGGACGGGTCCCCCAGGACGCACAGTGGCCACTAAAGCGTGGGGTGGGGGGTGACCTGTACCCTGGGAGCCCCCAGGCCAGGACGCCCTGGAGCTGGGGGTGGTAAGCGAGGCCTCAGTGGCCGGAGTGGGGGCTGGGACCCCACTGGCCGGCTCAAGTCGGGCTGACCTGTCGTGGTGGCTCACCTGGGGCCACCGGGACCAGTGGGCTGCCTCCGGCGTGACCCCTTGGCCCTCCCGTTGCGTGCAGCCACAGGCGGCCAACTTTCCGGACCCCAGCTTCATTGCACAAGCTCCTGAGGTCGTCAGCACCGAGGACTGGCTTGCACCACCAAGTTCCCAGCCCAGCTTCCTCTTTGCTCTGCTGACGATCTCATGAGTGGCTCTCTGGGCTGGGAGGGTGTGGACCTCTGAGCCCTTGGCAAGTCCCAGAAGCTGCCTCCTGGGCTCCTGAGATGGGTGGGGAGCGTGCCGAGCCCGGAACAGCCTCGGTCTGCCTAGGGCTCAGCCTACATGTCTCCGGGGCTCGCCGGTGAACCCTGGCACATGAAGCCTCTTGGACCCACTGTGCAAATGGGAAACAGACCCACACGAAGGGAGCAGAAGCCCTAGAAACTTCTTGTCCATGGGCTCATCTGCTGTCTTCCAAAAATCGAAGCTAAACAAACCTGATCAGCCAATAGGACAAGCATCTTCCCTCCTCACACGGGGAAAACTGGGGTCAAAAGAAGTGCCTAGCCTCCACGCGCCCCTGAAATTCCTCTTCCTCCCCCCAAAAGTCCTCCCAGACTACATTGCCTCAACGGGCCCTCAGCCTCCTTAGGCGATAGGGCATCCGGCCTACCTGCTGCTATGCCCTGCACACTCACAGCCACCCCGCGCCCTGCCTGTCCAGCAGGGGCCCTTTCAGGCTGCTCGGGGACACTGCGTCCTCTTTCTCCTCTGCTGGCCTCGGCACTGATGCGGTGTCCCTAAATGTTTGCTGGTTGCCTCCTTTTCTTCACCTGCAGGAAGGGTGATGGCTTCGCTCAAGGAGTGAGGATGGGGGAGGTGGTTCATCTGTGACCTGTGAGCGCCCCCGACCCGGGGTTCCCAAACCCTGGGCTCCGAGCCCTTGGGGTTGGGGGGTGTTGGCCTGCGGCCGAGGCAGGGCAGGTAGCACGTGTGGGGCCAGGCCTGACCTCAACCAAAGGGCGCTCGTTGACAAAACAGGCTGTGCTGCTCGGCACAGGCAAACCAGCAGACACACGGAAGGGAAGAAAGGAAAAAACACGGGCAGGCAGGCGGCCTGGAGCTCTGTGCTGGCGGCTACCCAGTCCCCCAGCTCTGCTCCCTGCCATGTGGTTCTCACGGAGCTGGAGCTGCCCTGGGCGGACGCCTCGCAGCCTGTGGCCTTTCCCCCGTCTTATGGCCGGTCCTACACATGTGTTTTCATTGTGTGTTAGTTACTCAGTCGTGTCTGACGCTGTGCGACCCCATGGACATTAGTCCACCAGGCTCCTCTGTCCGTAGGATTCTCCAGGCAGGAATACTGGAGCGAGTAGCCATTCCCTTTTCCAGGGGATCTTCCCAATCCAGGGATTGAACCCGGGTCTCCTGCGTTGCAGGCAGATTCTTTACCATCTTAGCCCCCAGGGAAGCCCCCCATGCATATTGTTGTTCAGTCACTGAGTTGTGTCTAATTCTTTATGACCCCATGGACTGCAGCATGCCAGGCCTCCCTGTCCTTCACCACCTCCCAGAGTCTGCTCAAAATTATGCCCATTGAGTCGGCCTACGCGTGGTGCCTGACAGTAAAGATAAGTTCATGGTGCCTTGTCCTTTAAAAGACTGAAGCTTCGTTCAGGCCAGGCCCTCCTCCACACTTCTGCAGAGTAATTAGCCAGGCGGCCACCAGGGGCCCCAGCAGACCCCCGCCCCACCCCCAGCTTCTGCCCAGCTGCCCATGGGCCTCAGAAAAGCCTCCCTTTGGGCCTGAGCAGGCCCGGACCTCGCGTCTCCTTTCTCTCATCCCTTTCTTCTGGTTTCGGCTGGTGGGGAATTTATTGCCCTGAAATACAGGTTCCAGCCCTGGCTTGCCCCTCCCTGCACCTGTCCAGGAGGCCTCCTGCTCGCCTTCCCCACCCAGGGCACCCCTGGAGTGGCTGACTGCCGGCTCCCAGGCTCCTGATTGCCCAAATCCAGCATCTCCCTCACAGCTGCTCCCAAACGCGCCTCTTCTCATCCACGGTCTCCTCCACCCTGCAGCAGCTCCACGCTCTGTTCCCAGCCCACGGGCGAGGCTCTCAGGGCCAGAGAGGCAGAGATTCACCTAAGGTCCCCTCACTGGGTGGGGTTGCCTCCTCTTGGGGCCCTTCCCCACTCCCTGCCTCCGCAGTAAGGCTCCCAGCAAAGCCCCACAGTCTGTCCCAGACTCCCCCAAAGATCACCCTGATGGCCGGCCCTGGGGATCATGACCGTGGGCTCGCCCCTGCGGCTGGGTTGTCAGGTACGGGGCTGTCATACAGCAGAGCCCAGCTGGCCTGGCTGCCTCTCCTAGCCACCCCACCCCGGCACGCCCCTGTCCCCTCCCTGGGCTCTGGCTCAGGGACCCCCCCCGTCCTGGCACCTTGGGCTCACCGCTCCTCTCCCTAAACCTGCCCCTCCCAGCCCAGACAAGCCCTCTGGCCCTGGCACCTGTTGAGGGTCCTTCTGTACCAACTGCCCTTGGGGAGGACTCCCTCCCGAAGACCCCCCACCAGCTCCAACCGACAGCCGTGGGCCGACGTGTCCACTCTCTGCCTCAGGGACCATCCCGAGCTCAGACCCACACCTGCACCACTTCTGGCCTGCCCACTTGGGCCTGCATATCTCCTGTGCTGTCTCAGTACCCCTCACCCTCCAGGCCCATTGGACCCTAAGGCCGAGATTCACCCCAAGCCCCCACACCCTCCCCTGCACCCTTGATGTCTCTCAGCACTCCCACCCACCGCAGTCCCGAGGGTCTCCCCAGACCATCCTCTCTCTCTGCCTCTTAAAGCGCAACGATAGTGATGAATCCCTGACACTGCCGGGCTGGCGGAGCCGGGTGGCAAGCAGGATGGAGTCAAAGCTACTGCAGCAGAGAGGGGTCTCAGAGCCCCCCGGCCTGTGAACTGGGCCAGGCAGCCTCCCCGGTCCAGGTCGCCCCGCAGGCACAGTGTGTTTTGACAGCTGTGAGGGCCCGGGCCGGCCCCTGACCTGGCCCGGGTTCATTTTTAATTAGTCTTTCTGGAGGCGAATGTGGGGAGGAGGCCGAGCAGAGGAAATCACCTCCATCGGGGAGGATAACTCAACTGGAGGTGGGGGAGCACCCCCCACCCCCGGGGGGCCATGGCAGGGCGGTGGGGTGTGGGGAGCGGGGAGGAGGGGCTCCGGAGAAGGCTCTGGAATCTGCTGTCCGGCGGCTGGGATCCAGAACTCCCTCCTCCAGGCTTCCCGAAGATGGGGGGAGGCGGAGCTTCTGTGACCCAAGGAAGAACGTGTCCCCCCCCACACATCCTCCCCACCACCATCCCCCACATGTGAACAGCTGTGACCGAGCATTTCCTGCTCCTGGCCTGGGGGCCTGGGCGGATAGGGGGCTCCTGGGCAGCGCTCCGCCGGCCTCGCTCCCTGGGGCCGGGGCTCTGGAAAGCGGCGGGGGTGGGGTGCTCAGGGGCAGACCCGCACAGCCCTCCCCCGGCCCCCACCATCGGCCAGGACGCAGGACACATCTGTGCCTGGGCTGGTGAGGCGGGTGGGGTCGGTCTAGAGTCTAGAGGGTGGGTACGCTGTGACAAAAGTGCTCAGACCCGCTGTGCCTCAGTCTCCCAGGGGCACACAGGGCTCCTTGCGGACTGGAGGCCTCTGTGGGGTCCCGGGGGCTCCCCTTGCCACAGCCAGGCCAGGTCCCTGGGGAGGGGAGACATGAGCGCTGTGACCTCTGGCTCCCCGATCCGGGGATGAGGGCCCCAGGCGCTCACTCGTGTACGATGTGGAGCCACATGTGGACCTCTGCTGCCTGCCCTGACTGTGGGGACAGGACCTGAAGCTGGGTACACGTCACCCGCTCCGAACGGATCCGGCCAGCCCTGCCGCGTCCCCAAGGCCCAAGCCCCAGGCCTCTGAGCATTTCAGGGGCCGGCAGGGCGGGTGCCACTGTCCTGCTGAGCGCAGTGCCCGGGCCCTGCTCACAGCCCGGGGCCCGCCCCCAGGAGGAGAGAAGGCTCATTTTTTGAGGACCCAGAAAGGACCGCTCCTGAAAAGACCCCTCAATTGCCACCTTCTGCTCCCTGCAGATTCTAGCACGCTGGCAGGAGAGGGGCCTGGCAGCTAATGGAATGGGTTTGGGTTCAGGGGGCCTGGTCCTAGGCTGCTGTGTGACCGCAAGCCATCTGCTTCTCCTCTCTGGACCTTTCTGCACTTGGGTCCAAGGCTGCAGTCTGGGGCCAGGCAGGCCGGTTGGGGGAGTTTAAGCAGCCTCCTCTCGGTCCCCAGGGACACACCCTTGGCAGCAGGGAAGCCCCTGCTCTCCACCTCCAAGGCCCCAGCCTGCCCCCTCCGATAGATCCCCCTGCGGCCCCCTGCTTTGTCTGCTCAGACCTCTGCACTCCTCACTAGCTGCTCCCTCTGGGAAGGCCCTTCCTCCCACACATGTCCCAGGCCCACTGACCCCCTTCTCCCCAGAGTGCCTGTCACCCCTCCAATTCAGTGGGGGTCTTGTGCTGGCTGCCGACGAGGGTCCTGCCCCCCCAAGCTTGGAGCCCCTCTGGTCAGGGTGCAGAAGGCACTCTGTCAACACTGAGGTCATGCGGGAATGGCTTGCCCTGTGGTCCAAACCGAGGCCCAGTGGGCAGCGGGCGGGCTGGACAGGAGGCAGCCACTTCCTGGGCTGGCTGGTGACTCATAGTCCCGTTTCTGGAAAAACTCCCACCCTCTTCCACCCTGACCAGATCCCAGGGCAGGGCCCGGCCACATGGGGGCCAGCGTGGGGAATGTGGTTGTGATTAGGGGCCGGGGTCTGGGGGGAGGGAAGTGGGGGCCCCTGGGACAGGGACAGGATGCCTGCTGAGACGCCTCCCCTTCCTCGGCCACTGGGCTGGGCTCCCCGAGCTGCCAGGCTGAGGCTGAGCTGCCCAGGCCTCCCCAGCTGTTTTTATCCTGAGGATCAAAAGACCCACTCACACTGGGGGTGGGGGGACCCCATGCCCTGCCCTCAGCCTCTCTAATGCCCAGGACCACCTGTGGGGCCTGCCCTCCCTGGTCCTGCGTCTCAGAGAGGCTGCAACACAGCTGGGCAGGCTCTGGCCAGGCCTGGACCATCCGGAGGAAACAGGAGGCTGCTGAACAGGGTGGGACAAGAGGTTGGTCCCCACCAGGCTTCCAGGCCACGGTCTGAATGCCATTTGCTCAGCAGGTCCCTGGAAAAACATCCTTCTGGGAGGGCTTGGAGGGGCCAGCAGAGGCGGGGTATGGGGGGCGGGCTAGGAGGGCTCTGGGCAGGTCGGGAGCAGGGCCCAGGCCTCCTAAACAAACAGCTCTCTCGACCCACGGCAACTGGAGCTGGGCCCAGCCCCCCTCCCAAGCCCATTTGGCTCCAGCGGCCACCCGCCCTTGTCCGCGGCAGGGGATGCAGCGGTGACAAGGGGCAGTGGCCCCCGTGCCTTTGCGTGGAGCCGGGCACCTGGCCTGGCTGGGGACCCGGCGCAGGTCTGTGTCTTAGCGGCGTGATTGGTGTGGAATTCACGCGGCATCCAGTCGGCGCCTTTCAAGTGCGCCATTCAGGGTCTTCGGCGTACTCACAAACAAGGGCAGCCGTCACCAGTCGAGTTTAGGACTTCTTCATCTCCTCCAGGAGAAACCCCTCATCAAGTTGGGGTCCACCACCCGCCACACTGCCCTCCACCCTAAGGAGCCACTCAGCCTCTTTCTGCCCTCCATGGACTCCTCCGTTCTGGACGTTTCCCGTAAGGGGAAATCATAAGCGATGTGGTCTCTGGGGCTGGGCTCTCGCTGGGCGTGACCTCCCAGGCTCACATAGGTTGAGCCGCATCTGTCCTCAGTCTTCTTCACGGCTGAGTGACAGTCCACGGACCGGACGGACCACGAGTAGCTTATCCTTCACTTGTTGACGGACACTCGGCTCTTGACTGCCGTGAGCCTGTGTGTCCAGGCGTCGTGTGGCCATGCAGTCCTTGCTCCCAGGTACATGTCTCCCCAGGAGTGGCCCAACCAGGCCATCTGGCAACTCTGGGTTTAATCCCTCAAGGAGCTGCTGCCTGATTTCCGAGCAGCTGCCCCATTTCACGTTCCCAGCGTCTAAGGTTCTGATTTCTCCACCCGCTCGCCAGCCTTCCCCGGATCATCTGGGCTTCTCTCCGGATGTGGACAGCTGAGCTGGTGGCAGGTGTGAGCGTGAGGAGGGCCCAAGACGCAGGAGCACCGGCGTTCACTCAGCACCAGGGGGCTGGTCCGAGGGGGCTCAGCCCTGGAGGCAGGCAGGGTCCCCGTTTTCAAGAGCACGGCTGGGAGAGGCAGCATACCTCAAGTAGGGGCCCTCCTGTGGGGGCACAGGCCGTCTGGCCCACAACCCCACCTTGGTGTTGCCCTCCAGGCTTCTGGGCGAGGCAGGAATGCAAGGAGCACAGGGCCACTTTCTGCCCCCCCGCTCCATGCTTCTCCTGCCCAGGACCTCAAGTTAGCCAATGGGTCTGAAGCCAGAGAGCCCGGAACAAAGAACATCCAGGCGTGAGGGCCCTCCTGGCTCCCAGAGCTCCCTGGGCACCGTGGCCAGAACATGAGCGGTGCCCAGCCTGGCCCGCCGTCCCCAGCTTGCCTCTTTCCGCCGAGGCGCCCGTGGACGAACACGGGCTGCGGGCTCTGCTCTCTGCCGTCTTCTCTCCTGGAGCACTCCCGCTCCGTGGGAGCTCCCTTCCAGCCCCGGCCCCTGGTGGTCCATGCCCTGCCCACTTGCTGCCCCTGGGTGATGCTGGTGGGTGCCAGGAGCCCTGGGATGATGGTGCCCAGGCCCTGTGCTGGGCTCACAGGGAGGGGCCCTGCCTGGCTTGACTCAGCTGTGGCCCCGCCCCCATAGGAAATGCCTGTAACCATTTGGGCAGCACTGTCTGCCCACTTGCTTCCTAGAAACTGCTGTCCCTTCCCCAGGTGGTCCCCAGAGAGGTGGCAAATGGCCAGACGGACATGCTAGTCACCCTCATCTACTGGACCCCCAGAAGCCCCCAAGGTTGGGTAGAGTCACCCGAGCACCAGCTGAGCCTTCTGGCAGGCTCTGGGTGGAATGGTACCCTGCCCCTCAGCTGCCCCTCGTTTCAACAGCTCCTCGGGCAAGGCCTTGGGAGGAGGCGTCTGCTGCGGGAGTTACACCTTGGGGCGGGTGGCAAGGGGGAGGTGCAAACCCCAAACGTCATCAGTTCCTCCCAAGGCAAGACCAGAGCCCCCGGGCGCCTGTGTGTGGAGTCAGCAGACCCATGGAGGGTGCAGACCGCTGCTTGTCTCACCCCGCCACCCCTGTGCTTCCAGGCTTGTTGGGGAGGCCCAAACCACCCAAGTAGGAGCTCTCTGGGGACAGGGTGCCTGGGCCACTCGGCTCCCCTGCACTTCACCAGATGCCCGGCAGAGCGGACATTCAGAAGAGAGCTGCCAAGTGAAGGGCCGAAACACCCAGCGCCCAGGGCTAGGGCCCCACCCACTGCGTCCCCAAAGGTGGTTTCCCTGCAGCGGAGCCGGGTGGTCCCTGTGCTGTCACTCCCCAGCCCCGGGGCCCCACGCGGTTCAGGGGCCCCTGGGTGTTTAGTGGGAGGAGTCCCTGCAAAGAAAGCCCCTATAGAGGGAAGGAGGGTCCCAGAAGGGGGGGCGCTGTTTGGGGCCACTGCCTGCAGAGGGAGGAGAACGGTGGGGGGGGGGCAGGGCTGGAACTAGGCCAGCCTGCGGGGGGAGGGGGGGGGGGAGAGGGGTGGCCCTGCCCCCAAGGCCTTGGGGCTCCCACAGTGGCGCTGGGGTCGGGATCCGTGCAGGCAAGGAGACCCTGCCCCTCCTCAGGACCCCTCTTCGGGGCGTGGGCACCATCAGGCCTGCCCAGTACCCGGCGTGACTCCGTCTCTGTGCCCGCCGCCCACAGCTGCCCAGGGGGAAGCCGGCCAATGAATCTTTATGGCCTGCCCGCCAGGAGGAGCCTGTGGGAGGGCTGGGGGCCCCAGGGGAGCGGGCGGAGATGCCTGACCACACACACCATTTGCTGAGGCTGCTGCCCAGCCGAGAGGCCTCACCCCCCTGCCCAGCCCCTGGGAACCGCCTAGGCCCATTTGGCATTTGTCCCCCTGACCGAGGAGACCAGTGGCTTGTTTTCCCAGAGAGCAGGGACAGAGAATGAGACAGGAGCTGGGGAGAGACTGGGGCAGGCCAGGAGAGGGCCAGCGGGCGGCACCCCCAACCCCCAGGAGGCTGGCTGGCCGTGGGGAGGGGCAGGGCCAGGCCACACTTGCTCCCTGGCTCAGCTGCCCGGCCCGGGAGAGGGAGGGACAGGTGAGTCAGGAGCGGCCAGGCCCGCATGCCAGCGGGCACGGCACAAAGACCCCTTTGAAATCGAGATCAAATGCTCTGGGAAGAGGCAGGGAGTTTCGGGGCCTCACAGTATAATGTAGGGGGGCAGGTGAGGCAGGCGGCCCGCTTCAGAGGCCTGAGGGGTCCTGGGAGCCTCCTCCCTCCCCCTTTCTTCCTTCCCTATTTCCTCCCTCTCCTCCCTCCTTCCATCCCTCTTCCCTCCCTCCTCCCTTCCCTCCTCCCTATTCCCTCCTCTGTTCCATCCCTTCTCCCTTCCCTCCTCCCTCCTCCCTTCCCTCTTCCCTCCTCCCTTCCCTCTCTCCCCCTCCTCCCTCTCTCCCCCTCCTCCCTTCCCTTCTTCCTCCTCCCTTCCCTCTCTCCCCCTCCTCCCTCCTCCCTTCCCTCTCTCCCCCTCCTCCCTCTCTCCCCCTCCTCCCTTCCCTTCTTCCTCCTCCCATCCCTCCTCCCTCCTTCCTGAAGAGGAGTCCTCAAGGGAGGAGTATCTCATCTTAATTGAGCAAGCACTGGCTGACCACCTCTACGGGCATCCTCAACCACCTCCATGGGCACCCCGACCCTGGCCCTGGGGGCCACTAGGTTGGAGGCAGCTGGCACCTCCACACACAGGGCAAGGCCAGCAGGCAGCTCTAGGATGGACTAAAAGGTGTTGGGAGCAACGGGACTCAGAAACAGCAGGTGGGGTGATGGTTCAGGGCTTAGGGGAGGGCTCCTGGGACGGAGCCTGGGAGTTCGGCCTGGGAGACCTGATCAGTGCGGAGCAGAGAGGAACTCACCCCCCTCAATCTGAACGCCCAGCCTCTATTAATACCCCCGAGCAGGCCTTCGCCCCCTGGCACTCCCCCCACACAGCCAGCTCTGCTTGGCATCCCTGTCCCGGCGTGCCACCCCAGGCCCAGCACTGGCATCTACTCCCTTGCAGCCCTGTGGGAACCATCCAGCCGCATGGCTGGTGGGTGCCTGGCCCGCACCCCACCCCCGGGTAGGGTCATTAACGGCCTGGCCCTGCCCACAGGGCCTCCCCAGGTACGCACTGCCTCCCTCTCTCATCAGCCGCCCATTCCAGCTGCTTTGATCCCCAGCCTGGGAACCCGGTCTCTGCCTCCCCCACACCTCTAGGCATCTCTGGGCACTGTGCCCTGAGCCTGGGCCAGGCCTGCCCCTGCCGCTTGACCCCTGTCTCCCTCTCTGGTGCGGCTCTGGCCTGGGACAGCAATCTCCAGCCCCTCCTCCCCCACCACCAGCTCAAGGTAGCCACGTAGTCTTAGAGGTGCCAACTCTGTGTGTCTCTGGCAAGAGTATCTGGAGGCAGAGCCTGGGGAAGGGGCAGCCCAGGGCAGCGAGCATGGAATGAGCCATGGCTCAGAAGAGCCCCAGCGGTGGGCGGCCCACTGTCTGGGGCTGGAGCCAGACTCCAGACAGCAGAGCTTCTAGAGGCTGTGTAGTGGGCGCAGTGCTTGCCGGTGGGCACGGAGGGCCAGAGAGGGGCTGGAGCTGGAGAAGCGCTGGGCACGGGCATGGGGAGCCACCCAGGCTCCCAGCCCCACCTCTCTGGGCCGCAGCATCCCACCCAGCTAAGGCCAGAGGAGCTGGGGATGCGGCTGGGCTGGCGTCCTGGGCTGAGTGCCTAGCCACCTGTGTGGGCTGGCAGTCCAGTGAGCTAGGTTACGGCCCGGAGCCCCCAGGGCTCACAAAAGGATGAGGTGCCCCGGGCTGCACCCTGTCCCCCAGCCTGGGATGGCTGCTCCCGAGGGACCCAACCCCAGGGGGAGGGAAGACATCAGGACACCCAGAAACTTTCCCTCCCTGCCCAGAGGCCAGCGGCCTTTGAAGTGGGAAGGTTTGGCAACAGGAGAAGAAGGGCCAGGGTATAATTAGAGATGGAGGTTTCACTCTCTCACACTCACGGGAAAAGCAGCCGCTGACTCCCAGGACAGAGGCTTGCTCCTTAGACAGGAGCCTGGGCAGGCTCTCCCGGCTCCATGGCTGCCCTGGCTTCTATCCCCGAGAGGGCAGGTGGTAGGACCTGCTCCCTGAGGACCACCTACCTGTCTCATGATGGAGAAGGGGAGCGGGCAGAAGGCGGAGGGGGCTCCTGGCAGCGCTCCCCTCCTTGCTGCTGGGGTCAGCTCAGGGGGTGCCGCCCTCATCTCTCAGCGTCTTACTGCCTGGGGCCCAGATCCTGTTTCTAGAACAGAGTGGGGGGGAACTCCTGGGACTTCAGGCAGGAATCATGGTCAAACCCTGCTGAGTGTCATCCCCAGAGATCAGGACACTTGGAGGAGACCAGGGCACCAGGGCTGTGCCAGCCAGGTGTACTCTTTCCTGGTACTCTCTCCTGGTACTCTCTCTCCTGGTACTCTCTCCCATACTCTCTCTCCTGGTACTCTCGGTCCTGGTACTCTCTGTCCCTGTACTCTCTCCCTGTGTTCTCTCTCCCCATACTCTCTCTCCTGGTACTCTCTCTCCCGGTACTCTCTCTCCTGGTACTCTCTCCCGGTACTCTCTCTCCTGGTACTCTCTCCTGGTACTCTCTTTCCTGGTACTCTCTCCCATACTCTCTCTCCTGGTACTCTCTTCCGGTACTGTCTCTCTCCCATACTCTCTCTCCTGGTACTCTCTCCCATACTCTCTCTCCTGGTACTCTCTCCCGGTACTCTCTCTCCTGGTACTCTCTCCTGGTACTCTCTCCTGGTACTCTCTCCCATACTCTCTCTCCTGGTACTCTCTCTCCTGGTACTCTCTCTCCTGGTACTCTCTCCCGGTACTCTCTCTCCTGGTACTCTCTCCCATACTCTCTCTCCTGGTACTCTCTCCCGGTACTCTCTCTCCTGGTACTCTCTCTCCTGGTACTCTCTCCTGGTACTCTCTTTCCTGGTACTCTCTCCCATACTCTCTCTCCTGGTACTCTCTCCTGGTACTCTCTCTCCTGGTACTCTCTCCTGGTACTCTCTTTCCTGGTACTCTCTCCCATACTCTCTCTCCTGGTACTCTCTCCCGGTACTCTCTCTCCTGGTACTCTCTCTCCTGGTACTCTCTCCCGGTACTCTCTCTCCTGGTACTCTCTCCCATACTCTCTCTCCTGGTACTCTCTCTCCCATACTCTCTCTCCTGGTACTCTCTCCCGGTACTCTCTCTCCTGGTACTCTCTCCCATACTCTCTCTCCTGGTACTCTCTCCCGGTACTGTCTCTCTCCCATACTCTCTCTCCTGGTACTCTCTCTCCCGGTACTCTCTCTCCTGGTACTCTCTCCCGGTACTCTCTCTCCTGGTACTCTCTATGTACTCTCTGTCTGTACTCTCTTTCCTGGTACTGTCTCTCCGTCCTCTCTCGCCCCCTTGTACTCTGTCCCCTTGTACTCTCTCCCCTTGTACTCTCTCCCTGTCCTCTCTGCTGCTGCGGCTGGGCCTGTGCCAGGAGGAGGACCCAGACCCTGCCCTCGGGCATCCTGGGTTGACAAGGAGAAGGGGGCAAAATGTTGGGCTGTTGGCCCATGGGTCTGGCCACTCCTGCCTCACCTTCTCCACCTAAACTCTGGCCTCTGGCCGTGCTGTGCCCCGCCTGGAGCATAGCTTCTCCACCTAAACTCTGGCCTCTGGCCATGCTGTGCCCCGCCTGGAACACACCTTTGCTTCTCACCTGTCTTTCAGGTCTCAGCCTGGATCTCCAGCCAAAGCTCCCTGAGCCCCCCTGGAGTGAAAGTCCCTCCTCTGCACTCTTGCATGCTCCGTGCATCCTCATCTCAGCACTGACGACACTGAGCATAAAGCCCGGTGTCTAACCCTCTCCTACTGGTGTGTGTAATCAGAGGACACAACAGGGCCTGGTGGTAATTTATTCGCCCTCCCATTCTTCCTTCCTTCCATCTGTCCATCCATCGACCCACTCCCCCACCCAGCTAACCATCCACCCATCCACTTATCTACCCACCCAGCTATCCATCCACCCACCCACCTACCCATCCACTTATGCGTCTACCCATCCACTTATCCATCCATCCATCCACTATCCATCCATCCACTATCCACCCGTCCACTATCCATCCACCTATCCATCCATCCACCCACCCACCTATCCATCCACCCATCCACTTATGCATCTACCCATCCACTTATCCATCCACCCATCCACTTATCCATCCACCCATCCACTTATCCGCCCACCCACTATCCATCCATCCACGTATCCATCCGCCCATCCTTCCATCCACCCACCCACCTATCCATCCATCCATCCACTTATGCATCTACCCATCCACTTATCCATCCACCCATCCACTTATCCGCCCATCCTTCCATCCGCTGTCCACCCGTGCATCATCTATCCAGTCCTCCCCTTTCCCACTCACTCAGCGCAGGTTCATGGGGCATCTACTCTAGGCCGGGCTCTGCTCTGGGGAGAGGACACAGCGGAGAGAACAGAGACAGCACTGTGGGAGGGATTTTCTCAGGGGCCTTGCGGGAGCCCATCCTAAAAAGGCCGTCTGAGCTGGGTCTCTGCAGGGGCTGGAGAAAGGGCAGGGGAGAGGTGCCCGCCTGTCCCTGCAGCCGCACTCCAGAATACCGGGCCTGAGTCATTGTTCCAGGGACAGCAGTGCCTGCCAGCAGAGTGTGAGGCCACCTGCAGTACAACATTTCAGGGAATGAGCCAACTATGGGCGTGGGAGGGGAAGCACGCCTACACACCCACACACACGCATGCACGCACACACACCCCTAACTTCTTGTTCTTCCTCCTTCCCAGACTCAAGAACTGAGTGTCCAGAGCTTCGGGGAGGAGTCCAACCATGCGGTTGGTGACAGTGCCCTTCGGGTCAGTGTGGGGGCAGGGTAAGGGCTGGGGTTGGGAGTCCTGTGCCCTTGAAGCTGCCCCCACGGCTGTGGGCATGTCACCAGGTGGGTCCCCTTCCTCTGATAGCACCTTCCTTCCTGGCCCTTCAGGCCTGCTCCAGAAGCACTGCCAGGAATAGCGGGCACTACCCCCCAGAGCAAGGGCAGGTCAGGCATCCAGAAACACGTGGCCCGCAGTCCATCCAGCCTCAGGCCCCTGGGGGTGGGTGGGGGAAGAAGGGGCCCAGCCAGGCCGGGTGCAGCTCCTGCGGCCCTGCACCGGGACATCGCCCTGGGGGCAGGCTGCCCCCAGCCCTCCTCACTTCCTCGGCCGCCCTGGAATCAAACTGCTACTGCTCACAGGATGGGGCTGGGGGGCTCGCTGGACGGCAGTGATGATCTCTAGGCTCAGGGTCCAGCCTGGACCAGGAGAGCACGGACAGAGAAGGGCCAGACAGAGGGGTGCACAGCGCACGGGGCACGGCCTCCCTGGGAAGAGGGTGGGGAACATGTCTGGAAGGCCTTGGTGGGCCTGTCCTGGCTAAGGTCTAAAGAGGGACAGAAATTTGTCAAGGGAGCCAGGCGGGGAGCCGGGCAGGGTGGAGGGAGGAGGTGCACAGCACAGCTCAGCCGGAGGACGCGCCCGGGCAGGGGGGATGGAGGTCCCCTACGGGCAGCTGGGAGGGCTGTGTCCCTGGAGGTCGGGGCAGCGCATGGTCCACACACTGACCCCGGAAGCGCCTGCGTCAGCCACCCGTGCAGCTGCCCACCAAGGCCCCTCTGTGCCTCTGGACGGCCGTCAGCAGCCAGAGGTCCTGCCAGCAGTCCAGCCCTGACTTCCAAGAACAGATGTGCGTGTGAGGGGCATGGGACATGACCCTCTTCTCTGACCTCAGCTCCCCCACTGGCCTGACCTCACCACTCCAGCCACACTGTCTCTGGGCAGACACTCCCACCTTCAGACTCCAGTCCTCGAGATCCTTCCTGCCTGGCGCTCCCCAAGGAGGAGCCGACGCTGGCAGGGGCCAGCACCTGCAAACAGCAGAGCTTAATAAATACTCGTTAAATGAATGAATGCATCCAGAAGAACTTGAAGCCAGGCCCACAGTCACCGTTAACTAAGACAGGTCCTGGGGGTCTCAGAGCAGCGTGGAGGCAGGGTGTCCTGGGAGCCCAGCACCTTGCCCGTGGGTGCCCCGGCCTCCCTTCCACCCCATGCCTTGGGTGAGCAGGAGCAGCAAAGCACCGCATGTCCCTGGGACTCATGGGCCCTGCCCAGCCCTCCAGCCTGAGGCTTGTAATCCGTGCGGGGTCTGTTCCTGAAGGGACAGGTCTCTGGAACTGGGGAGCCGCCGGCAGGCAGCAGGCAGGGGAAGGAACTGGTCAGGTGGCCGCGGTCAGGGCGGCCAGACCCTAGAGACGGCTGGGGTACCCAGGAAGGGCAGGCCAGGCCAGGCTCAGTACAGGAGCTCGGCCTGGGGTCCGACTTGCTGGGAAACCCTCAGAACCCTACCCTGGGAAGAAGGGCCTGGCCATGCCCACTGGTGGAAGGTCTATCCCTGCCGCCTTCCTGCAGGAGGAGATGTTTCCCTGGCCCTTTAGGAAGCTAGAGGATGTGGTCCTTGGCATGGAGCAGGGAGAGATGCTGATTTTGGGGCAGGGGTGCCTGAATCTCACGAGCCAAGGGCAGCCCTGCGGGGCTCCTGAGCTGGGGAGGGCCTGGGGCGTGAGGCTGGTTGGGTCCTGTGAGCACGGCTTGAGCTCTCCCTTCCCAGGACCCGCCCAGCTGATCTGGGGCTCAGGAGAGTCCTAAGTGGTGGGATCAGGGACGCACACTTCCTGTCCAGGAGCCACCCTGTCCAGGGCCCCAGCCAGCCACCGGCTCTGACACACACTCCCTCAGGAAATCCTGGCTCCGGGGCGGCCCCTGGCTCAGGGAGGCTGGAGCCCCGGGAGGTGAGCCTGTGGGGAAACATCCAGTGGTCTTCTGTCCAGCAGGCCCCAGCATCCCTGCACGGCCCCCTCCCCGCATGCCCCCCATCTGCCCACGGCCCTCCTGATCCTGCCTTCCTGCTGCAGGCCCCTGTCACCTGCAGCATGGGCCCCCCTTCCCCACCCTGGAGTGACCCCTGCCCTGAGCACCCTTCCACAGGGTCCCCCCAAGCCACATCCCCTCCCCACACCTCTGAGCCAAGTCTGAGGAACTACAGCCTGCCCTCCCGCACTGCCCCTTCACATTAGGGGCCCCAGACACCCCGCAGTCTGATCCTCACCCCCCCCCCCCCGGGGAAAATGC
Organism: Ovis aries; assembly: GCF_016772045.2. Classification (NCBI taxonomy): domain Eukaryota; kingdom Metazoa; phylum Chordata; class Mammalia; order Artiodactyla; family Bovidae; genus Ovis; species Ovis aries. The sequence goes on from NC_056056.1 coordinate 2,919,479, forward strand.
AGCTTAGCACGGAATGGCACATCCGGTTTTCAGAGTTAGAGGACTAGAGACCCCGGGAGGCTCGAGCTCAGACAAGGGAGTCTGTGGGCCTCAGGCTGAGTCCTCATCAGGGAAGGAGGTGTCCCCCCACCTGACAGGTGGGGAAAATGAGCCCGGGGCAGGGGTCTGGAGATACAAAGGACGTCTGGGTGCGCAGAGCTGGGCTGGCTGGGCCCCGGCCTGCTGGCAGCCGGGGAGCCCACAGCAGGGGCTGGAGGCACAGCAGCTCCCTGCAGATGGCCCCCACCCCAGCCACGGGGGTCCCCAGGCTGCTGAGAGCCCTGGGCCCGGAGACTCCTAACCAGAGGGCAGCCTCCAGCCGGCGGGCCTGCCGGAAGCCACCCAGCCAGGGCTCAGTCCTCCCCACCCGCCCACTGCCCTCCAGGGTGCCCAGCCTGGGCCAGAGGCTGGCTCCCGGACTCAAACTCCAGCTCGACCTCCAGTGGTCAGTGGAGACTGGGCGGAGGGGGGCAGTGGAGGTGCACCAGGCCCCTGGTGGGTGGACGCAGGCAAAGAAGTTCTGCTGCAGTGGGGGTGCAGGCAGCGTGCAGGCACAGCCTTGGGGGGCTGGACCACCTCCTTGTGGTCCTCCAGGCTCTGCGACCCCCACCCTTTCCCCAGGACAGATTCGGGCCAGGGCCCGGGGCTCAGCGGAGCCCACCACAGACCGGAGCTTGAATGGCAGCTGTGCTCTCTAGAGGGGAGGGTCAGCACCAGCTAGGGAGCCCACCTGAGGGACCCCGGCCCACCCCCATCTCTCCCTGCGGGACCAGGCCATCCGCCGGCACCAGAGGCCAGCTCGATTCCCACGTTCCCAGGCTGCAGAGACAGGTGTTCCTGTCCACCTGGCCCGCCCCTCCCCACCCGCCTCCCCTACACGCTAGGGCCCTAAGGACTTCTCCCCTCCCTCATCCCACCCACACCCCCAAAATCACCGCCCGGAGACACCAGACACGGCAGGCCCCGGCGCTGGCACTCTGCAGCTCCCTGCCAGTGCACAGAGTGGATGGAGGAAGCGAGGGCTGTGCAGGGTGCCTGGCCCCTGCGTCCACCTGGAAGGGCTGACGGGAGCTCCAGGGGCCTCTCCCTGCAAGGGAACTGCTTCCGGGAGAGGCTGTGTCCCTGCTGCCCTGGTGCCCACCCTAGAGGTGAGCCCAAGGTGCTGCAGGATGCCCTGAAGCCCCCTGCCTGACACGGAGTCCAGGACACCTGGCAAGAGCAGGCCTCTCCTGCCACGCCTCTTGGTCCCCAGCTTGGGGGGCCACCTGGGGTTCTCAGGAGTGCCTGGGAGCAGGGAGCACAGACGTCCCCCCAACACGGGGCCAAGAGGTCGGTGAGCTCCCTACCGACCAGGGCACCCCAAGGGACTCGAGGCCCAGGCTGGGAGAGGAGGGAATCTGCCCGGGCAGCGCTCGACCCGACTTGGGGATCCCAGGACGGGCAGAGTGTGCAGAGGATGAGGCAGGGAGCGGGGACAGGTGCGCCTCCGCACGGAGCCTGAGGCACATTCCTGACATGCACACACTCCCCTGGACACGCACAGGTGTGTGCACGCACACGCAGAGTCCCTGCCCGCCACCCTCGGGCACCTCTGGCATGGGCACTTGCGGGGAGGGGCAGCGGGGGACTGTACCCCGGGTACCACCTCTTCCTCGGTTCACGGCCAATCCCCCGGGTGCAGACACTGACGGGGGTTGGGGGGTAAGGCTGAGCAGAGCAGGCCAGGCGGGATGGAGGCAGGGACCCGCAGGGAGGGCACGGAGCTGCCCTCTGGCTCCACTGCCCCGTTTCCACTCATCCTGGAGGGCGGCAGTGCTCAGAGCGTGTGGGTCACAGACCCCGAGATGAGATGCCAGGGCTTGGGCTGCCCCCGGAGACTTCGCAGAGGCCCTCGGGGTGGGCCCCTCAACCCAGCCCTGGGGCCTCACAGGGAGCCGGGGTCATGAAGGCTCGGACATAGCCTTCAGTGGTGAGAAGGGAGACTCAGCCGCCCCGGTGCTCAGCCCCGAGCAGGGGGTGCGAACCCCCAAGTGGCAACACAGCAGGGACACCCGCAGACCCCAGAGGTCGGCGCAGCGGAGATCCCCTGCAGCCAAGCTGGGCTCCGGCCCACCAGTTTTGTGGCCACAGCAGGGCCCTCAAGCTCTGTGAATCCAGCGCTAAAACAAGGCCCATGGTGCAGGGTCAGGGCTAAGCTGAGCGCCTTGCATCCCGAGGATGTGATTCACCACATGGCCAGGCATCTGGGGGATCCACCCCGCATGGGTGGCACCTGCCCCTCCCACACGCCTGCCCCCGCCCATGCACGTGGGCACCTCACGCCACAAGCTGTGTCTCCTCTGAGCAATCAGGACTTGGGGGAGCTCCATCTGTGCCTGGATGTGAGCGGCAGCTGTGGGCACCCAGGGGCCCTGTCCTGGGCTCCTAGGACCACAGCCAGGGCTGCAGCCAGGACCCAAGCTGAGCAACAGCTCAGCAAAGCTGCAAAACCGCCTGGAGACAGGCCCCGTCTGCGTTACGCGTTACGAGCAAGAAGACGCTGGGCTGCTTGGGGCCGCTCCTCCCCTTGCCAGCCGCCGTGGCCACACTGGGGACCGGCCGTGGGAAGCCATGGTCATCAGACACCCCCCGCCCCCCAGCTGCCAGCCTCACTAGGCCAGCTCCCCTCTGGGCCTTGGCTTCCCATCCATCATGAGGCGATGGGGGCCCAGCACCCAGGCTGCTTCCCCCAACCCCCGAGAATCTGCTTGGAAGTTTCTGGGCCTAGAAGTGAGGCGGAAGAGGCAGGGGAGGGCAGGAGGAGACAAATGACTCCGAGAAGGTCCAGGTGGGCAGCCCCAGGCCCAGGGGAGGGGACTCCCCCCTTCTCTCTGAGCCCTCCCTCACAACCAGGAGCCCTTACGACCCCCAATCTGCCAGGTGTACCTCCACCCCATCCTTTCCGAGGGCAGGAGGGACCTTGAGTAGAGCCTGCTGGGCGGTGGTGCAGGGCGGGAGCAGGGCCTCCTGAGCCCACCCTCCCAACTCAGGGCCACCTTGCCCCCACAGAGGCCCGCAGACAGCTGGGGCTCCAGCCTGCTCAGAGACCCCTCTGGCAGAGAGGGGCTGGGCATTAGGGTCTCCTCCATACATCGACCTGCTCCTTGCTTTCACTGGTGCTGCTGGAGACGGGCTGGAGGTGGTCCCTCTCCACAGATGCCCCCTGCCCCCTGGCACCCAGTCTGGACTGAGGGCTTTGGGCTTAGGGTGGTCCCAGCCCATCTAGACTCATCTCCATTCCCAGAAGCACACATGTCCCCAGGAGCCCTGCAAACCCAGGAGCCCAGCCTCCGGCAGCCCCTGTCCTGGGAGCTTTCTCAGGAGGGGCTTTCTCAGGAGCGCTGGGTGGGTGGGGGCAGGCAGGCGGACGCTGGGTGGGGCGCAGTCTTGGACAGAGTGCAGACTGAAACTGGGAGTTTCAGGTGCGAGGCTGGGCGAGGGCCAGGCAGGCAGGCGAGGGCCAGGCAGGCAGGTGGGCCAGGCAGGCAGGCGAGCGCCGCACTGGTTTCCTAATTCCCCCTGGAGGCTCAGCCCCTGGTGCCCGCCTGGGTGGCCCAAGCCCCCTTGCTCTGATGTCATCCCTTTCCCAGGGCAGGGAGGCCCCGCCAGGGACCCTGAGAGAGCCCGCTGCCGCTGCCGCGGGGGTGGGGCAGCGGCGGCTTCCTTATCTGTAACTAGGGGCAACAGCGGTCTCCCCGCCCCTGCTCCCAGCTGTGCCGTCAGCTCCTGGGAATGCTGCTGCTGCCTCCTCCAAGAGGCCCACCAGGACCTGGGGCTGGAGAGGAGTCCACCCCCCCACCCCACCCCCCACTCCAAGCCACATGGAAACAAGCCAGCCTGGCTGGGACGCCCGCTTAATCTTTTGCTGAAAAGATAATTTCTTTCTGTACCATTGTCAGGCACTGGTAGGGGGGAACAAAGGGGCTTTTGTGACAGCCCCCCTTGGTACGACCCGGCAAGGCCCGGCATTTTCCCTCCAAATGTAAAACCCTGTAACGGGAAGTTTTTCTCATAACCCTCTCCTTTTCTCAAGTACAGAATCACTTTTGTTGCCGAGGACCAGCGCATGGCAGTGGGGAGGGCCCGGTTTTTCCTTCTCATCATTGCAAAATGCCCTGTGCAAGGGGCCTGGAAGGCGAGGGGCAGGGTAGGGAGCTGCAGCGTGCCCCTTCCCCTCCATCTTTCCCCGGGGTGGGAAAGGGGTGAAATGAACACATTCCTCAGGGCTTGAAGCCCATGGGCCTCCAGCGCCCACTGCCCTGTCCGTGGGGTTAGGAACATTCCTCTTTATGATCCATCCATCCGTCCATCCCTCCGTCCATCCATCTGTCTGTCCGTCCTTCTGTCCGTCCTGCCCAGCAGAAGGGCCAGAAGGGACAGAGCTGTGACTCCCACGTCCCACCCCCACCCTGCACAGCCACCCATCAGCTCTGCCCTTTGCTCCCACACATTCACCGCAGCTCTTCGGCAATGCAAAATATAAGGGGAGGATCACACAACAAGAGAAGATAAAAATCAGCAGTGACTCCTTCTGGCAGCAACAGTTTCTTAGTATCCAGGGCATGTCCTAGATCAGCTCCGCACACTCATAATAACACATCCTGCCTCACAAAGTTGGAGGCACCGTTCATCCACTCACCGGTTCCTTCACTCATTCCACGGGTAACCCTCAAGCAGCTCAGGGCTCGGAGCTTTGCCCTAGACCAGAGCGGCTGTTGCAAACGAGCCGCCCTGGGGCCCGGCCTTCCCCTCCAGAGGGTGAGATAGCCATGGGCTAAACACACCAGTCGGTCATCCCATCACGCTCTCATCTGACACTGGGTGGTGAGCGCTCGCCTGGACCACTGAACATGTTTCTGCAATGCCCTTGCTGGTCATGGGACTGGGTCTCACGGAGAGGGTTGTTCCACGGTTTATCAAACATGCTTTCAAGGCAGCTTAGTTGTAAAGCTGCTGTTTACATGCCAGGCGCTTGCTGAGCGCGGTTTTGGAGGTGCTGTGCGAACGCTGCTGTGCAGATGAAGAGACAGAGGGTCAGAGAGGTGCCCTGCTGAGCCCACCAGGGACAGCACGGGGGCTGTTTGACTTGGCAGCTGCTGTCCCCTCCCCGCCTCCCGTGCGGCACTTCTCTGTCCCTCCTCTGACCCTCGAGAGAGTCAGCCTTGTCTGGGACACCTCTTTCCCGCCAGACTCTGGGGGCCTAGCCAGGGGCTGTGGCAGTGGGACTCTGGGGCCAGGCATCATCTGAGGAGCCTCCCACCCCCACGAGGGCTCGCCGAGCCACCAGCCATCAGACAAGAGGAGGAAACCCCAGCTCAGGAGGGCCGGGCTGGGTCAGGGGGTCCCAGCTCCCCTAAAAGAAGCACAGGCCCCTCCTGTTCGCACAGCCGGGATTTCCCCACAGATAAAGTCAAGCCGTCTTTGGACTGTTTCCGTGAACATGAGCCCCTGGGACCCCACCGAGCTGGAGTCGTATAGCATAATCGTCCCTCTGTGGCTGGCCGATTCCACTCAGCGTGACGCCCTCACGGCTCATCCGCGCTGCCACCTGCGCGGAGATTCCATTCCTTTTCGGGGCTGAGTCGTATTCCAAAGCTAGTGTTGCCCACACTCACTTCCGCTCTGCACCCATCAGGACACACTCGGGTTGCTTCCACGTTTCAGCTGTTGTGAATAATGCCACTGTGCACGTGGGCGAGCAAATCCCTACTCAAGTCTCTATTTTCAATTCTTTCGGGTAAACATCCAGAAGTAGGATTGCTGAATCATCTGGTAATTCTTTTTTTTTAATTTTAATTAATTAATTAATTAATTTTTGGTCGTGCTGAGGAGGCTCGCAGGATCTCAATCCCTCAGCTTGAGATCAAACCTGGCCCCGGTAACGAAAGCACGGAAGTCCTAACCACTGGACCGCCTGGAGAGTCCCCGTGTGGTGTTAATAATTCTGTGTTGAATGTTTTGAGGATGCGTCACACTGTTCTCAAAGCAGCCGCTCTGGTTTACAGCCCACCAGCAGCGTACACCGTCTCCGAGTTCCCCACATCCTCATCCAAACTTGTTTTCTGGTGGTTCTGTCTATAGTAGCATGATGAAATGGGTGTGAGATGGTACCTTACTGTGGTAACGATCATTTTCCCCAGTGATCAGTGGTGTTTGGCCTCTTTTCATGTGCTTGTTGGTAAACTGTATATTTCCTTTGGAGAAATGTCTGTGTTCTTGTCCACTTCGGAGTCGGATTCTTTGTTTGTGTTGTTGTTGAGTTGTAGGAGTTCTTTTTAAAAATATATATTTTTAAATTTATTTGACTGTACTGAGTCTTAGCTGTGGCACACGGGGTCTTCGGTTTTCTTTGCAGCGGTGGGATCTTTACCCGTAGCACATGGGATTTAGTCCCCCGACCAGGGATTAAACCCGGACCCCCTGCATTGGCATTGCAGAGTCTTAGCCACTGGCCCCCGGGGAGTTCCTCCTGAATCCTGGATATCACTCCTTGTCACGTACACGATTCCCTGGGCTGCCTCCCCACTGCCAAGACAGTGTCGTTCAAAGCACAGACACTTGATTCTGAGGCATCCAAGTCTCCTGTGCAGCTTCTCTGGAAACAGCACTCCGCGGGGAGATCCCAGGGTGGGGGATCCTTCCCTGAGGTTCTCCTCGGGGCACACCTGGGACCACGTGGCCAGGAAAGCTGCTCTGGGCTCCCCCAGGAGACAGGGCTGGGCACTGGAGAGAGGCGATGAGAGGCACGCGGCTGCCGAGGGCGCACCGTGAGCCCAGCCCCGCCCTGGGACAGGGGGGTCGCCCGTCCTGGAGGGCAGGCGAGGCACGGGGCATCACAGGTCCTTCCGACAGGCGCCCACTCTCGGGGGCCCAGGCACAGGCTTCCCCCCAAGCCCTCTCATTACAGGCGCAGATCTGACGCAGGAGGGAGGCTGGCTTCCAGTCAGTCACTGGCCAGGGGCTGCCCCAGGGCCACTGAGAATCTGGCACATCACTGCTCGAACTCAGGACCTGGTGGCCAGGATGGGCAGCCCTGGGCATGTCACTTCTGGTCCTGTCGTCAGCACTGTTTGATTCTCCTGGAGCCACCACCACAAAGGGTCACGGCCCGGGGGCTGCTAGCAGCAGCAGAAGAGTCTCCGCGCTCCAGCATCTGGCTCCGTCACCTCATGCAGAGAGAGGGGAAAACGTGGGAACAGTGGGCTCTCGGGCTGCAAAACCACGGCAGATGGTGACTGCAGCCACGAAATCAAAAGATGCCTACTCCTTGGAAGAGAAGCTACTCAGTGTATTAAAAAGCAGAGACCTCACTTTGCTGGCAAAGGTCCATATAGGCAAAGCTATGGTTTTTCCAATAGTCATGTATGGAAGTGAAATCTGGACCATAAAGAAGGCTGAGCACCAAAGAATTGATGCTTTCTAACTGAGGTTCGGGAGAAGACCCTTGAGAGTCCCTTGGACAGCAAGGAGATCAAACCAGTCAATCCTAAAGGAAATCAAGTCTGAATATTCATTGGAAGGATTGATGCTGAAGCTGAAGCTCCAATACTTTGGCCACTTATGGGAAGAGCCGACTCACTGGAAAAGACCCTGATGCTGGGAAAGATCGAAGGCAGGAGGAGAAGGGGATGACAGAGGATGAGATGGTTGGATGGCATCATCGACTCAATGGACATGAGTTTGAACTCCGGGAGCTGGTGATGGACAGGGAGGCCTGGCGTGCTGCAGTCTATGGGGTCGCAGAGCCGGACGTGACTGAGCGGCTAGACAGCAGCGGTTCTGGGGGCACAGGCCTGAAACCAAGTGTCCAGTGTCACACTGCTCCGAGGGTTGCAGGGGAGGGTCCGTCCTGTTTCATCTCGCTGCTGGGGGCTCCAGGGCCCCTTGGCGTGTGGTCGCGTTGCTCCAGCCTCGTCACTCCAGCCTCTGCTCTGGCTTCACGGGGCTGCTCCTGTGTGACTGGGTCTGTTTCCTCTTCTCTTTGGAGGGCGCCTGTCAGTGGCTTCAGTGCACTCCTCAAGCCAGGGCGGTCTCATCTCAAGACCCTTAGCTAATTACACCTGGGAAGACCATGTGTCCAAATCAGATCCCTTTCTGAAGTTTCTGATCCTCATGAACTGGGGGCCCCTGCTCAGCCCCCAACGAGCCCTCAGTTCTGCCCGCCTGGCACACCGGGCCCAGCTTCTCCCGCAGTGGTGAGACCCAGTGATCAGACCTGTGGCCGGAGCCCTGTGGCTGGGCTTGTGGTTGCTTCGTTGCTCAGTCATGTCCGATGCTTTTGCAACCCCATGGACCGCAGCCCACCAGGCTCCTCTGTCCATGAGATTCTCCAGGCAAGAGTCCTGGAGTGGGTTGCCATTTCCTCCTCCAGGGGATCTTCCCGACCCAGGGATCTAACCCATGTCTCCTGCATTAGCAGGCGGGTTCTTTCCCGTTGAGCCACCTGGGAAGCCCCGGGCTGGGCTTACCCAGTTCTTTTGTCCACGAGGACTCTGGCTTCCTGGGGTCTCCTGGTCCTGGACAAATGGGGTGGGGCGGCCTCACAGCCCCAACTCGCTACGGACACTCTCTTGCTCTGGGTCCCACTCAAAACTGACTGTGTTCTGAGCCACCCAACAAATGGGGTGGGGCAGTGCCCAGGGGGGTCACTGGGGCTGCCTCTCGGACCACCGAGGCAGCTGGGGCAGGTGCAGAGGCACCATCGGGCCACGACCCTCGGAGACCAGTGGCCCCTGGTAGGGATGGAGGGCGGCGTCGGCCTCTGCCGTCAGGCACCGCCCGCTGGTGGAGAAGCCCCTGAGTCTGCTGGGCTTGTCAACCACTTGGACCTCTTGGACCACCAGTCAGATTCCCTCAATATCGTCAGCACAGCGAGCTTGTAGGATGCTCTGCAGAGAGGCACCACTTCTGCCCTCACCCCCACGCTCCGCTGCACGGTCAGGTACGAGTCACAGTGGTCTCCCGGTGCGCTTCCTCGGGTACACCACTGCTCTGGGAAACAGCCAGGCCCCTCCAGGAGGCTCTGGCAGAACTGCCTCTGCAAACCTTGCTTTGTCATCACAGGATTCTTCCTTAAGGGACCCGGCTCCGATTCAAGCGCTGGGCTCCGGGTCTGAACGCCGGCTCAGGCCCCAGACCCGGGTGAAAATGCTTCTACCGCAGCAGCTGGCGCCATTCCGGCTCACCTGTCCCTGCACTACGGGACAATCCCTGGGCCAGCTCCCGCCCATGTTCCCATCGGCCTCACCCCATGGCCGACAGAGACCAGTGAGCCCTGCTGCGTTGCCGTGGGTCCCCAGGGTTGGCCGCCGCCCTGGTTCGGCTGCCCCCGGGGCGATTCTGGCCTCCGCCTTCTGACACTCCCCATCATGGGAGGCTTCGGGAGCTGACAGGCGGTTCCTGGAAGCACCCTCTCCTGTCCAGCTGGCCTCCACACCACGGCCACCACGGGGCCTCCGCTGCAGCGTGCTTCCTGCCGCGTAGGCCGGGCTGTCCTCTGGGAAGGCAGAGGTGGGCAGAGGGTTCTCTGCGTCCTTCCGACGCTCACATGTGCTGCCCCCACCCCTCGGCTAATGTGGGCTGAGCCCCAGAACCAGCTCCAGGGTCAAATCCTGACCCACGACCCAGAACCACCATCAGAACTCTCCCCACACAGCATGGCCACGGCCCCCACCCTGACCCCCCAGGGTCCCGCAGTCCCTCCCTCACTAGCCCCCCCGCCCCCGCCCCGATGGTCACAGCAGCCTGGCCTTGGGAAGGGCCTGGAAGGGAAGGGGAAGGGGGGTCCCATGGAGCATCTGCAAGGCGCCCAGAACAGAGGGCTGCAGACCCCTAGAAGACGGAGTGGCCACTTCTGGGGGTGTCCTCTCCTTGGACCCCCTCACGCAGGGCCCAGAGTGCCCTCCTGCTAGGTCAGAGCCCTGACCCGGCCCGGGGGGTGGGGTGCCTGCCTCCCCTGCAGTCCTGTGTGTCCACTGAAGTCCTGGAGCCCCGCGTCGCCCGCCTCAGCTCTGGCCGCAGGGTAAAGCCAGGGGTCTGGGTGAGCCTCCCCTCCTGTGGGCAGAGGGGAGCTCAGGCTGACAGCCGCCAGACCCAGCCGTGACGTGATTGTCCCCTAGCCCCTGGGTCTCGGGGGACCGCGGCCGGTCCCCCCTCCCAGATCACCCTGGCAGGAAGGGTACATACCTGTGGCACTAGGCCGGGGCTCTTCTGCCACCTGGCTGGACAGTGCTTGGGTTCCAGAACCCCACCCTGAGCTTCCCCTTCCTGGAGCCACGCCAGGGCCAGAGGACCTAATGTGGCTCTCTCAGGAGCAGACCCGAAGTCCAGGCCGGCTCAGTCCTTGGAGGAGCCGGGGAACTACACGAAACACAGCCCAGGACTCCCTGGGAGCGGGGGCCATGTATTGACATTTCCAGCCCCCAAGTGCTGTCACTCCTGGGCAAAGTGGATAAGAAAACAGGCGCCAGCTGCTGGAAGAGAGGCGAAGCAGGCAGAGCACCAACGGATTGGGATGGGAGGAGGGAGCGTCAGCGCGGGGGACTGGTGGGGATTCGGTGCGGTGAGGCAATCTAGGAGGACTTTCAGGCAGTGGCGTGGCCAACCCAAGCTTCACCCAGGAGGCTCCTGTATTAAAGACAGCACGGGCCTTTGAGCCCCAGCTCCCACTAAATGAGCCTGTTCTTACCTCTTTCAAGGGCACAACCCCATGGGGCCCTACTCTCTGGGTGAGGAAATCTAGCCCAGGGTGCCAACGGGATGCCACAGGGGCCACCCACCGCCTCCTCCTTCCCCTCCTCCGACTTCTTCGTGCCCTCAGGGGCCCCTCCCCCGGAGGCCTGGCCGCAGGGCCCAGTGCTCAGCCTGAAGCCTCCTCTAGCTCTGAGCTCCCGGGCAGGCCATGCTGGCTCTCCAGTTTGGAGGGGCACCTGTATCTCAAATCCCAGAGCTGCACTCCCACCTGCTCCTTCCCCGCCTTCCTGCCGGGGAGAAGGCAGGCCCCTCACCCTGGACCCCCACATCTGCTGCTTCCCAGCAGTGGTGCCCCAGAATCTGAAGGCTGTGCCGGCCCCTCTTCTGCCCCAGGTCCCCCTCCACCAGCATGAGCATCTAAGGAGGGATCATGAAACAGCATCTGAGGCTTAACCCCTGCAGGAATCCCCCTGTAGCGAGATCAGAGCTCCCTGTGCCTGGGCGATGGGCGGTGTGTGCGGGGGGCTGTCACTGCCCTGGTGCCATCCTCTCTTGGCTCCCTGAGCCTCACACCCTCCTCCCTGTTTCTTGGAGGCTCCAGGTAGTCGCCCACCACAGGGCCTTTGCACAAGCTGCTACCTGGCCAGCCGCTCCACCCACACTGACTGTCTGGGCATCCAAGTGGATGCACGCAGCTGCTCTCCAGTCTGTGTGCTGAGCTCCTGGGAGCAGAGCTGTGTGGGCACAGCAGGTCCTCGAGGAGTGAGTGAGCGAGGCAGCGGGGAGGGGCATGACCCACCTTCCCCCACTTGGGGAGGCGCTGGCTCACCTGCCAAGACCCAGGGAAGGCTTTCTATCCACCCAGGGGTCCCAGGACACCCCTGCCGGCTGCAGGGCCTGACGGTGATGGGGTGGCGGGGGCCCAATGAAGGGTTGCCCATCCCAGGATCCCCCTTCTTGCCCTGCCCCCTGGGGTTCAGAGGGGCCTTGAGGGGCAGGCCAGACTAGCCAGAGAGGAAATCCTTGTATTTTTGAGGACAAATGGAAACAAACCGTTTCTTGTTTATTTCCTGGTGAATTGTGCCCAGGCCAGCAGGCTGGGGGTGCCGAGCTGGAGTTAACTCTTTCTTCTCTGGATTTAATTGTCCCTCCTTCCGGCTGGCGCTCCTCTGAGGCTCCCAGCGCCTAGGGAACTGCTTTCCTGTACTCCAAGGGGGAGGGGAAGGACTGAAAAAACACACACAAATCAAAGCCTCAGCAATAAATAAGCCCCCGGCCTGTGGAGTCTGAGAACCCGGAAACGCCCCCGCGTCGGCCCCCGGAGCCAGGGATATGGGGCCCGGGGACCTGGGGCATCTGACCGGGAGGAGCCTCGCTAAGCCTGCTGTGGCTTCGGGGATCCTGGGGTGGGGGGGCTTGTCTGCAGCAACTTCTTCCCATTACCTCACCCGGAAGGGCTGAGCCAGAGTAGGGTAAGCCGCCCCCCTGGAGCCACTATCAGGCCGGCGCTCCGGACCGGTGTCCTTGCGTCCGCTGCAGCCAGGGCTGCATTGAGCCCACGGTAGATGCAGACCCAGTGTGCCAGGGGTCCCTGCCTCCACTGCCCTGGCATGCCCTGCCAGGCAGCAGGCTGGCCTGGCGAGGGGGTGGGGGGTAGACCCTGCAGGGGCTCAGCCCTGCACAGGGCACCCTACAGGCTCGGATGCAGAAATTCATGAAGGTCGATGGGTAGACCCACAGCTGGGGGGCAGGGTTCACGCAGCAGGAGGCAGGTGGCCCTATTGCAAGGAAGGTCATTCTGGGCTGGGCAGGGGTCGTCTGACTTCCCTGGCCTCCAATACAGCCTGGAGGCTGCACCCAACCAAAGAGGGCACCGCCGCTGCTGAGGGAAGACCCGGGGTGGGGGCAGCCTGCTGGGGAATGCCTGGGGTGGGTGCGCCCCTCACTTCCCATGGTCTGGAGGCGGGGCTTCTGCAGCCCAGGACCCCCTCCTTGGCAGAGCCTGGAGAGGTGGTCTCCGTCCCACCTGCCTCTGGCCCCTGCCAGTCTGGGGCCCAGTGGCCCACCCGCTCCGGTCCCCTCCCCGCAACTAGCCAGGCTAGACCCCGCCCCCAGCACGCTGGTTCTCACAGTCCCGGGGCCACTCCCACGCTGTTCCGCAGTCGCCCCCCTGGCTCCCAGCCCCTGCCCTGCGGCTCGCTGGAAACACCGACCAGATGTTGGGACAGTGGCCCATGGTGGGGGGGAGGAAGTGGCTGGGGGGTGTCCACCTGGAGAGTAAGCAGGGCCTGGCGGGGCTTGGGCACGTCAGAGAGAAAGGGCCCACGCCACTCTCATTGATCAGACGGGGACACAAGGACCAGGAGGCCCACGGCTGACCCGCCCAGGCCAGGGGACACAGGCCTCCTTTGGGGTCTCTGCCTCGCTGTGCCTCAGCAGCCCACACAGTGTGCAGTGTGTGTGCACATGCTCATCCACACGTGTGTGCACACACTCACCGACACACGTGTGTGCACATGTTCACACGATGTGCAATGTGTGCACATGCTCAGCAACACACGTGTGCACACACACTCATCGACACACACGTGTCCACACGTTCACACTGCAATGTGTGCACACGCTCAGCAACACACGTGTGCACACATGCTCATCCGCACACACGTGCACATGCTTGTCCTCACATACGCGTGCACATGTACACTAGCAGGTGCCCGCCCAGCACACACGCCTGAGGACAAGTACATGCACGCAAACGTGCACACACAGGAGCACCCGCGCAGCGCACGCTCATGTTCTCGTGCCCGTGGTAACACACTCACACACAGACGGAGCCCACCTGCGTGCCCACATACGCGTGCGCACAGGTGTGGGGTACAGCCGGCTCCCTCTCTCAGCCACCAGCCCTCACTCAAACCCGAGTCTGCAAGGCCCTGGGCCCCGGGCAAGGAGCGGGCAGGGTCAGGGCTGGGGGAACCTGCAGCTGTGTGATGCCCGCGGGGGGGCAGGGAGACGCTTTCCAGGAGGACAGGGCACCTGCCCGGAGGGCCCCTGTGTGGGCAGAGCCAGGACGGCTCCCTGCACAGGGTAGCCAAATCCCCTGTCCCGGGACCTCCCGCTGTCTGGGGTCCTGGCTCTTGGCTCACCCTGGGCTCTTGACTCAGCCCATGTGTCACCGGATAAACATTTATTGGATATTTCCTGCCCGGCCCCAGTCCTGAGTGCCTGTCTCTACCATCGGAATGGGGGCCGAGGGAGGGGTGAGTGTGCAGGCCAGGCGTGTGGGAAAGTGTGGTGATGAGAACGTGCACCTGTGCGGGGAGCCGGCCCTTCGGCCCTGGAGGGAGCGCGGCCCTGCGCTGGCCCCACTTCCCGCCCGCGGGGGGTGTGGGCTGGGTCAGAGGCAGGCCCTGGCTGCCCCCTCGGCCATGGGAGTCTGGCCCTGTGGTCCTCCCGGCGCCTGGCTCCGCTGCTTCGGGGTCTGCGCCTTCCCGCAGCGCCCAGCCTCACCTCTGGGTCTGTGCCCGAGCGGACCCCTGGAGAACCGCCTGCCCTCTCAGTTGGCTTACGTGACACCCCTGCTCACCCTGCTGGCCTCAGCCCCCGCCTCAGGCGTCTCTGCAGACCCCTCGCAGGGCCGTCCCTCCTGAGGGCGAGTTCCCAGGGGCGCACGGCCCGACTCGCAGTGAGAGCTCTGCAGACGCGTGGAGGGTGAATGAGGGAGTGAACGCATGAACCTCTGCTTGGCTGGGAAGAGCGAGAGGAAGCATGGAGGCCGCTAGGGGCCCAGGAGAAGCCCTGCCCAGTCCATCTCCCGCCCCTCCCTCTCACCACCCTGTCCTGGGGTCCCATCCTGCAGGTGCCAAGACCAAGGCTAGGAGAACTAGAGGTATTTGCCCCTGGTTGCTCAGGTCCAAACCTTCTACTCCTGGGGTGGGGGCAGCACCCCCATTGGCCGGTTCCAGAAGGGGCAGGGGCCAGGTGATAGGGAAGTGAGTCAGGCCCCTGCGTCCAGGCTGCCCCTCACTGGTTGTGTGCCCTTCAGCGTGTTGCTGGGCACCGGTGTCCCCTCCCGTAACCTCCTGAGGGCAGCCCCTTAGGCTGGGAGCAGGATGAGGGGGCCCTGGCTCCTTGGCCGCACTTGCTCATGACCCCGTGACCCGAGGTGTGCAGGCTGGGCCCGGGTGAGCAGCTGGCCTGTCTGCCCGCCAGCCCGTGGGAAGCAGAGGGTGAGGGGGAAGGAAGGCCGGCTCCAGCCAGCCTGGGGGAGGGCGACGGCAGGGGCGCCCCAGGGCCGCTCACTGTGACCAGGGCTGCAGTGGAAGGAGGAGGAAGCTGGGGGCGCCGCAGACCCCAAGCAGGGAGGCAGAGGGGTGGGCAGGGCCTGCCGTGGCCCCAGGTCAGGCTCCCCGGCCACCCAGGCTGCCCCTGGAGACTAGCGCCGCCTGGCTGCTTCCCTGGGGACGGGGCGGTCGCTGAGCGCTTGCTGTGTGCCTGATGGGAGGCAGGCACTGCGGTCAGCTAGAAAGGGACACACCCGCTGTGCTCCAGACGACGCCCTGCTGAGAACCCTGCGAACCTGGGAGGTGGGGCACCCTGGGATGCGGGGCGCCCTGGGATACGGGGTGCCCTGGGATGCGGGGTGCCCTGGGATGCAGGGGTCCAGAAGGCTCCAGGTGGCCCTGCAGGGGGTGGGGCATCTGTGATGTTATTAGTGTCTGGGACAGCCGTCGCAGAGGACCATAAGCCGGGAAGCTTAGAGCAACAGGAATTAACTGCCTCCCAGCTCTGAAGGCCAGTCTGCCTGCAGGCCGCCATCCCTCGGAGGCTCCGGGGGGCAGTCCACTCCCGGCCCTTCCCAGCCCCTGGCGGCTGGCCGGCGACCCTCGCAGCTCCCGGGCTGGCAGCCGCATCGCTTTTATCCCAGCCTGCTGTCAACACGGGCTTTCCCTCTTCATGTCCATGGGGCCATGGACGCCTGTCATCGCATGGGGCCACCCTAAGCTGGGAGGGTCTCATCTCCAGATCCTGACTGAATTACATCTGCACCGACCCCGAGTCTAGAGAAATTCTCCTTCGGAAGGTCCCCGTGGACCTACCCTTGGGGAGGAAGCAATCCGACTCGCCACAAACACCGTGGACCCTTGGCCCAGCTCCGGACATCCGAGGGGCCCCTACCCAGGTGCTATCTTCAGTCCCTGCGCCCTCGAGTCAGAGTTAGCTGGTGGGGGGCAGGAAGGACTCTTACAGAGGGAACAGCGTGGACAAAGGCCTGGAGGCTGGACTGGGGCACTGGGGCCCAGGCCCGGGCGGGGCGTTCCCTGCTCTCTGCGAACGGCCAGCTGCCTCGGCTGCCTGGCAGCGTACACGGCCCCCCACCCCTGCCCACAGGTGGCTGCTCTCCTGGCCATAGGGTAGAGGCTGTGGGCCCCATAGCTGGGTGGGGACAGCCTGGGCTGTGGGCAGGCTGGGCCAGGGAGCAGAAAGGAGACACCTGCTGTGAGCCTGAGGGCCTGGGAAGCCTGCGACAGGTACGTCCCCAGCCCCCGGGGCCGGGCCAGGGCCGGGCTAAGGTTTCCTGATCTGGTGCCGAGGCTGGGCTGGGGCATCCCCAGCCTGGGCCAGCCCAGGGCCCGGCTCCCAGGGCACCGCAGAAATGTCCCTTTGTTGGCCGAACAAAGCAGCTTTGAGCCGGGCCCTTATCTCAGGTGCAGTGAGATGGGACTCCATCAAGCCAGGCGGGAGCCAGCCGGCCAGCTTGAACAGGGCCCACCCCTCCGCAGGAGGGGCAGGGCAGGGCAGCCGGAAGGGGCTGAGGGGTAGGGGGTGGGCTGCCTCGTGCTCTTCAGGGCCCGTGTGGGCTCACAAGGGATGGAGCAGGCCCATCAGATAAGGCCCAAGTAGAGAGGCAGGCATAGCAGGCAGACACACACACAGGCGTCGCAGGCAGACACACCAGGGCACACAGGCTGGCCTGGGATGAGGGTGCGGTGCCCCTCCGTGGCAGGGGCCCAGTGGTCGGGGGCTGCTCCCTGGCCTGTGCCTGGGTTCCTCTGAAGACAAAGCCCCTGACTCTGGGCAACTCAAGGGCAGGGCCAGGAAGTACGTCCTGCAGGGGTCCCTGCACCTGCCCGAACCAGCCCCCCAGGGTCCCAGGGAGCTCAAAGGCCCACCCAGGCGGCAAGGATGGGGCGGGATGCCAGCCAGAATGTGGCAGGGACGGGTCGGGTCAGGACAGCTCAGGTATGTGGCCAGCTGGGGCCCTGCCGTTGCCCTGGCCTCCGTTTCCCCATCTGCGCAGGGACCCCCAGGGCTCCAGGGAGACTCGGCCGCCCTGCCCTGCTGTCGAACACCCACCTCGGGCTGCCTCGGTGGGTGGGGGCCCCCAGGAGAGACCACAGTGGAGGACAGATGGGAAATGGGTGGGGTCGGTCAGCGGCAGAGCTCGCTGCCCACCCGCCCCCCGCACCCCCGACAGGCGGGCTGCGTCTCGGCGGCCTGACGCCCACGTGGCCTGCAGGGCACTGGACGCAGACGGGGGCATTCGGCCCCTTCTCTTCTCTCCCCTGTGTGTATTGAACAAATGAATGCGTGAAAGAGTGGATGAGAGTCAGAAAATAAGAGGAAACAGGCAGGCCCACCAGCCCAGGAATGCAGGGTGCCTCCAGCAGGAAGTTCTCTCATCAGGCCCAGAAGATGCAAGGCTTTTCCGGAAGACCGAGGGGTGAGGGCACTCGGGCTGGGTGCCCGCCCTCCCCTCCAAGGGCTGCAGGATGGCGGGAGGTGGGGGGCAGAGCATCCCGGCAGGTTGGAGGTGGGAATGGGGACGGGTGGGGGGTAAGGGGGTAGGGGGTAGTTTCCTGGCTCAGTGAAGGTGGGTCTGGGCAGACACCCTGCCCTCACCCTCCCTGACCCCTTGGGAGCTGCCTCGCCACCGAAAATTGTCCTGGTGGCTCAGAAGGACTGGGAATGGGCAAGACCACCAGCAGGCCCTGTCTAAACAGGCTTATCTCAGCGTGCTCTGTGGGGCGCAGGGGCTGCCCCCTCCCAGCTATTAGGCCCTAGTTGGAGCTGGGCCCTGGGAGGACCAGGGCTTTGCTGTACAGAGGAACCCTGCAGCCCCCAGCCCAAGCCCCTGGAGCTTGGCCAGGCTGAGCGAAGGCCAGCCGTGCCCCCTCCTTCCCCGCTCCCCCCACCACCACCCCTGGCCCCCCCCAGCATGTCCCTCCCCAGCCCAGGGTCAGAAAGCAGCCACTGAAGAGAACGGTCCCCTTCCCGCCTGCGAGCCTTCCCGCCTGTGAGCCGGGCCTCTCTGTTTCCTCTCCTCCCACTCCCCTTGACTTTCCCACAAACATCTCTGCGCATAAAAATAACTTCGTTGGGAATGACAGTCCCTGGCCGCCTCCTTCTGAGCCCCCCTGCCTGAGGGGGTCTCGCAGACAAGCCCGGCCCAGGATGGGGTCCCTGTGAACACTGGGCCGTCCGCAGCTGTCTTTAGAGAATTTCACCAACAGAAACAACCAGGCTGGGTTTGTTTATAAGTAACCAGTGTTTGGGGCTGTAAACGTGGGGGGGGGGGGGTACCAGGAGTCTCTGGGTTGGGGTTGGGGCAGCTTGTGATACTGTATACTTTGATGCAGGGAAAATGACTTCTGTCATTAAGACCATTTGCCAAGTCATTTAGAATCTTTATTTTATTGGTTGGGAAAACGGTCTTTGTACAAAACCTAGCCACTGCCCCCACCCCCCACCCCGGGAAGTAACGGTTCCCACGGGGCGGGGCCTTTGCAGCTGGGGGTGCTTGGGCTAAGCCCCCCGGGAGAGGTGGGCTCAGGGGTGCTTGTGGTTTTTCGGAGAACGTCCTCACCACATCACTAAGGACAGAGCCTGCCGGCCTAGGGGTGGGGCTGGCCAAGGGCCGGGAGCCTGACGCAGCGACCTGTGGCCCCCCGGGCCGCCCCCTGAGGCTCAGTGTCCCCGGGTCAGCGGGGGTCCCAGAGGAAGGCTGGCATCCAGGCTTGGCCCCGGAGTCCACGGTACTAACCGCATACCTACAGGGTCACACGGAGGGAAGAAGGATCCCCCTGCGGTCACTGGGTCCCCTCTGCCCGCTCTGCGTCACGACCTTGCGACCACCTCAGCCCCTCGCGGAGGCCCTCTGTTCCCATGCGGGTTCCCCTCGGGGTCTGGGACCATTTCTCTAGGTGCGTGCTGACGGGGCCCAGCTGTCTCTGAAGCCCGGGGACAGTTTTATGGGTCTTGGAGCCTCACGGCCCCATCGCCAATGCTGCCAGAGTCCCCGGCTTCCCACAGCCTCACAGCCCGGGGTCAGCGGGCCTCCGCTCGGGTGGGCTCGCTCGGCTTCTCTGCGTTAGTCTTGCCCTGCTGCGTGTCCGTCGTCCAGCAAATACCCGTGAAGTGCCTTTGGGAGCAGGGGGCTGCTGCCCGGACTTTTCTAGGTGCGGTGGGCAGGGGCTATTCTTCACGTGGTGAGGGGGCTTCTCACTATGGGGACTTCTCTCGTTACAGAGCGCGGGCTCAGGGCACGTGGGCTCAGGAGCTGTGGCTCCCGGGCTCCGGAACACAGACTCAGTAGCTGTAGCTCACGGGCTTGGCAGCTCTGGAGCCCGTGGGATCTTCCTGGATCAGGGACTGAACCCACGTCTTCTGCGTTGGCAGGCGGATTCTTCACCCCTGAACCGCCAGGGTGGCCCGAGGTGCGAGATGTTGTGCAAGATGCTGAGGCGTAGCAGCCTGATCTTCACATCCTTCTGCAAAGCACGTCTGTTAACCAGGTTTTTCTGAAAGGGTGAAGGTGGAAACACCCCAAATAAACAGCGAGATGTGGGGACCAATGCCGAGGGATCCTCAGTGTCCACACTGCTCAACTATGTGCAAAAGGATTTGAAAATCTTGGATGAAATGGGCAATCTTAACCAAAACTTGCACTAGAAAATATTGAAAATGTAAACAGACCAGTGATCAGAGAAGAAAGCAATCACATGACCCACCCACTTCCCGCCAAAGCACAGGTCACCAGCGGGATTCTGCCAGAGCGTCAGGAAGGAGAGGGCTCTAGCGCGGTTTCAACTGCTTCAGCCCATAAAGGAAGGCGGCGGGGGTGTGGGGGGGGGGGGGAGAAGGAAAAGAAAAGCTTCCAATTTTATTTTATAGGAACAGTATAATATGAATATCAAATGCAACTGTAAAATTGCCCTGAAATATATTAAAACTGTAGACAAATTTCACTTTTGAAAATCAAGGCAGAACTCCTAGGCAAGCAACAGCTGGCAGAACTTAGTAGTCCTAAAAAGACGTAGCGCCCCTTCTCCACCCCTAGCTGAGTCCTGGGAGCCAGGACTCCGGGGCACACCTCTGTACCCTCGTCCTCACCCTGCATGGACTTGCCCTCTGAGGCTGCAGGCGAGGCTGGGCAGGGACGGGGGTGGGAAGAGTCTCCACCTCGCTGCCTCCCTTTTTGCCCGGCCTCATCCCTCACCTGAGCATCTCTCTCCAGGCCCCTGTGTTCACGTGTCCCAGCCCTAAAGGCTGGAGCGCATACGGCCCTCAGGCTGTGCGGCCCCTGGCTATTTCCCCAATCCCTGCCCCCACCTCTATAAATGGTCCTTTTACAAAGTCTCTTCAAATTACCTCATCTGAGCACACCGCCTGTGTCCTTTTTGCACTCTGAATTATATCATTATACCTCAGCTTTTAATAGCTTAAAAGAAAAGCTATATCTCCACTGAGATCCAAAAAGGCATTTGACAAAATGCAACAATGTTCTGGATTTTAAAAAATCATAATGAAACAAGCTTCCCTGGTGGCCAGATGGTAAAGAATCCACCCGCAATGCAGAAGACCCAGGTTTGATCCCTGGTTTGGGAAGATCCCCTGGAGAAGGGAATGGCAGCCGGCTCCAGTATTCTTGCCTGGAGAATTCCATGGACAGAGGAGCCTGGTGGGCTACAGTCCACGGGGTTGCAGAGAGTCGGACGCAACTGAGCAACTAACACTTCCACTTTCAATAAAATAGGACTGGGTAAATATTTCCTTAACTTGATAAAATATCTGTCTTCACCTCAAAGCAACACCTTGCTTAATGTGAAGACTTTAAAAACACACGTATAAAAGTCAGAAATGGACAATGGGATCCACCAATATCTAACATTGTTCTAGAGGTACTGGCTAGTGAAGTTAGACAAGAGAAAGAAAAAAAGTTATGACTATAGGAAAAAGAGGAGATAAATGTATTACCATTTGCAGACAATTTTATTGACTATTTGAAAAACTGAACTCTTTCAAACAATTAAAGAATTCCTTATAGTGTCTGGAGCAAAATAAATACAGAAATCTCAATATCCTTCATGTACAAATATTAACACATTGGGTGATATATGAAAGACTCCCTATCAGTTCAGTTCAGTTCAGTCACTCAGTGGTGTCCAACTCTTTGCGACCTCATGGACTGCAGCACGCCAGGCCTCTCTGTCCATCATCAACTCCCAGAGTTTACCCAAACTCATGCCCACTGAGTCAGTGATGCCATCCAACCATCTCATCCTCTGTCATCCCCTTCTCCTCCTGCCTTCAATCTTTCTCTGCATTAGGGTCTTTTCAAATGAGTCAGCTCTTCGCATCAGGTGGCCAAAGTACTGGAATTTCAGCTTCAACATCAGTCCTTCCAATGAATATTCAGGACTGATCTCCTTTAGGATGGACTGGTTGGATCTCCTTGCAGTCCAAGGGACTCTCAGAGTCTTCTCCAACACTGCAGTTCAAAACCGTCAATTCTTCGGTGCTCAGCTTTCTTTATAGTCCAACTCTCACATCCATACATGACTACTGGAAAACCATAGCCTTGACTAGACGGACCTTTATTGGAAAAGTAGTGTCTATGCTTTTTAATATGCTATCTAGGAGAAGGCAATGGCAACCCACTCCAGTACTCTTGCTTGGAAAATCCCATGGATGGAGGAGCCTGGTAGGCTGCAGTTCATGGGGTTGCTAGGAGTCGGACACGACTGAGTGACTTCACTTTCACTTTTCACTTTCATGCATTGGAGAAGGAAATGGCAACCCACTCCAGTGTTCTTGCCTGGAGAATCCCAGGGACAGGGGAGCCTGGTGGGCTGCCGTCTATGGGGTCGCACAGAGTCAGACACGACTGAAGCGACTTAGCAGCAGCAGCAGCAGGTTGGTCATGATTTTCCTTCCAAGGAGGAAGCATCTTTTAATTTCATGGCTGCAGTCACCATCTGCAGTGATTTTGGAGCCCCTTCAAAATAAAGTCAGCCACTCTTTCCACTGTTTCCCCATCTATTTGCCATGAAGTGATGGGACTGGATACCATGATCTTTGTTTTCTGAATGTTGAGCTTTAAGCCAACTTTTTCACTCTCCTCTTTCACTTTCATCAAGAGTCTCTTTAGTTCTTCTTCACCTTCTGCCATAAGGGTGGTGTCATCTGCATATCTGAGGTTATTGATATTTCTGCCAGCAATCTTGATTCCAGCTTGTGCTTCATCCAGCCCAGAGTTTCTCATGATGTACTCTGCATATATAGGATTGCTGTAAAATTATAAAATATTTGGAAATCAATATGATATTCCAAATTCACATTAAGAAAGATTTAAAATGCTACTGAAGGACTTAAAGAAATATTTAAACATATGGAAAGACCTAACTTAAAATATAAAGACAATACCATAAAGAAATCAATTCTCCTTAACAAATCCATAAATATATTGATGTTTCACTTTCTGAAAAGCCAAATAAGATACATTTTTCAATTAAACAACCGAATTCTAAGTTTCATGTAGAAAACTAAACAAGCAAAAACAGCCAAGAAAATTCTGAAGAAGTATGTTTCAGGAAGAATTAGGTTTGGTTGCTATAACAGAAACCCATACTCAGAGGCTTATTCTGATGAGTGTTTATTTCTCTCTACGATAAAAGGAGCCCTTAGTGAGGCAGGCAGCGCTGGGCTGCCTGGCTGTGGCGGCGCCATGGTATCCAAGACACAGGATCCTTCCCTCTCTCTAGCTTTGTTGTGCGATTTTCTTTGCAAGTCTGTCTAGTGGTGCAAGATGGCTGCTGAATTCTAGCCATCACCTCAGATTCCAGGCAGCTGGGAGGAGAATGGAAGGAGTATTCCTTTACAGAGAAAGTCCTTGGAAGCACCAAACCTCACTTCTACTTTCCCCTCTAGAACCCCTGTCTTCCCCCGGTCTAGACCTGAATGCTGTGGCCACATTCTGCATTGCTGCTGGGAGGTGCATGTCCTCAGCGCTTTGCCGCCTCAAATACAACCAGGTCACAAAAGAGGAAAGGTGAAGGTTGCGGCTCCTGCATTCTCTGCAGGTGTAAGAAGAGGAAACTAGCCCCTGCAAGCGTCAAAACCATTAAAAGCTAGAACAGTTAAAACAGCAGGATGCTAGATGAATGGGATGCAACAGAACCTCAAACAGTTTCAAACACGAAAGAGAATTTAGCACGTGACAAACACAGAATTTCAAATCAGTGAGAAAAGATGGCTCATTCGAGACCCACCCATACCTGGGAAGCCATCTGGAAAGAAAAAAGAGAATAAGGTTGGAGCTATATCTCACACCTCGTACCAAAATAAATTCCAAACGAGTCAGAGATTTCGAAGGTGAAAACTGAAACCACAAAGTCTTAACAATAAATAGTAGAAATTTCTTTATAAACTTGAGATGAGAACTCCCTAAGCAGGATACAAAATACAAAAACACCCAAATACACACAAAGAACTGTTTTGATCATTTCAAATACACGAAATTAAAAAAAAAATACTCGAAATAAAATTTCTGCATAGCAAAAGCCACACAAAGCAACTTGGGGAAAATATTTGCAAATTGTGTCAAAGAGCTTGTTTCTATCATATGTAAAGAACTCTAACAAATCAATAACAGGGTCACAATGCAGTAGGGGATAAAATGAAAAAGCAAAGAGTAAGAACAGGAGTCTCGATACCCTTCCTTTTTCATGAAAGGAAAAAGCAAATGGCTCCTGAAGAGATGAAAGACACTCAGCCTCGCTCTTGGTGAGAGAAACGCAAGTGACGGCTGCACTGATGGCATGCGTGCCTCCCAGGCTGGCAGAGACTCTGATTACACGCTGGCATTGCTGTGAGAGTACAGGGGCTCGCACATATTTCTGTAGATTATTGGAAATGGTTACAGCCTCAGCAGGCAGGCGTTTGGCAAAATGCCTCAGAATTACAAACTCACGTCCTGCGACCCAGTGGTCCCACCTCTAGGAGGGCATCCTGCCCACAGTCACCTTGGGTACCAGGTCGTGGCAGCATGGTTCCTGAGCCAGCCAGAAAAAAACCTTGAATGCCCATTATAGGATGTGTTAATGTAAACCACATGGGAAAGCAAAGAGTAAGGAAAAAGGCCTTCCAGTTTTAATAAAAGGCCGTGTCTGCAGGCTGTATGTGATAAAAAGGAGGCCCAGTGGTATGTGGAACGGGTTTCCGATTGTGTCAGGGGACAGAGGGGCTGGCAGAGACGGGTGCACGAGACGTGCCTGCAGAACCTGGTCTGGGGAAGGCCCCACAGACACGGCACCTGCCGGCTCTCAAGACCGGCTGCGTGAGAGCCAGGGCGTGTGCGGAAAGCTTTCCTCGGCACAGTCTGGATCCTTGTTGGTTTCAGGACCAGGTGAATGTGAGTGAAGGAGGGGCTGGGGTGCTGCCAAAGCCTGGCCCCCTGTTTTGGATCTGGGTCGGGACTCTGGGAGTGTGGGGCGAGCTGTGGAAGGCTGGAGAGGTCGCTTATTCATTCATTAAACAGGCTGCTGATTGCAGAACTCAGTCCTGACCAAGCAGGCTCTTCCCTCTGGACTCAGACCTCAACAGCAGTGACACAGTGCTGTTGCAGCAGGGAGCAGGGGCACTGACAATCCCTGGGGCCCAGGGCCACACTGTGGACAGTCAGACCCTGAGGAGGGGGGCCTACCAGGCTGGGATTCCAAACAGAGGAAAGAGAATGCATAAGGCCCAGGCGAGAGGCCCAGTGAGCTGCCCTTTCCACCCAAGAAAGTCTCTGTGGAGGGGCTGGAAGGTCAGCCCACAGAAGGGGGAGGGCCGGGGTGGAGGACCCCCTCCCTGCGGGCTGCTGAGGGGGCAACTCCCCAGACTGCTTTCTGGGGACGCCTGGCCTGGGTTCATCAGCATCTCATTTGCATGGCCATTCATCCTCTAGGGCATTCCCAGCCACCCCAGAAGCCCTTTCCTGCCCTGGAGAAAGGGACCAGGCCGGGGTCCCCCCCAACCAGTGCCCCCCACACTGCCCTTCTCCAGAGGGAAGGACAATGGGGTGGGGAGGAGGCGGAGGCTAGGTCTGGCTGGGCAGCCAGGCTGGCGGGAACCATTGTGTGTGGGGCCCCGAGTGTTTGCATAGCAAGTGCCTTGGCTGCTGAATGGGGCACAGGCATCCCAAGAATGCTGCTTGAGCGCCGAGGGCCCAGGGTCTCCAGCTCTTGGCCAGCCAGGCACATCCTCGCCCAGCTTCCGAGTCCTTCTGTCACTCACACCTGGCAGGCACAGGGTGGACAAGGATGAGAGCCGCCAGGTTTTGGCACCCGCGGCAGTGACCCGGGCTCACCAGGCACAGCAGCTCAGCCTGCATACTGTACAACACCAGCGTACCCCACTCACCTGGGCGGCCCCA
The DNA here is from genome assembly GCF_016772045.2 of Ovis aries. Lineage (NCBI taxonomy): Eukaryota > Metazoa > Chordata > Mammalia > Artiodactyla > Bovidae > Ovis > Ovis aries. The sequence continues at coordinate 2,944,947 of NC_056056.1, forward strand.
GCTGCCAGCAACCCTGCAGTCTCCCTGTTGGCCTCAGTGATAGCAGTAAAAGGGGACAGGCCATCCCTACCCTGAGAGGCCATCTGCTCTCAGCCCAAGGTGGCAAGGGGAGGTGTGGCAGAAGCGGGGGCGGGCAGAGGGAAGGAAATCCGCTAAGTCTGTGAGATGGGAGAGGCCCCTGTCCGATAGGCTGTGGCCCACGCAGGAACGTGAGGGGCTGCTGTGGGCCGTGTGGGGTCCCCCCTGCAGATGTGGAGTGACGGCGGGTAGTTCAGAAGCAGCCCCTCCCCGCTGTCTGGGAAGTGGGAGAGGTGGTTAGGGATGGGGTCTGCCTCCCAAGGAGCGGGAGGTGAGTGGGTTGGTACCCATCAGAGAAGACGCCGAGTCAGCACCCAGAAAGCACGGCCAGTCTGATCGGCACTATTCCCAGAGACAGGTCCGCGGTTTGTGCTTTCTGGGCGGGGGCGGGGTGTACCTGGGGGAGAGAGCAAGGGCAGAGGTTAAGAGGTGGGAACAGGCCTGGGGTGTGGCCAGGTGTAAGGAGGAGGGCTGTCGGAGACGTTGGTGATTGGGGAGGTTGGCACGGAGCGGACGGGTCACCGGGGATGGAGGCAAATGAGGCCAAGGGGCAGCCGGGAGGTGCGGCGGTCTGTCCCGTCTGCCCCAGCCCAGGGACGTGCTGTCCTGGGAGCAGCGGTTCAGTGGAAGCCGTGGACAGCCTGGGGGTGGCAGGGCACTGACCAGCCCTGAGCTGGCATCCACAGCCCGGCAAGGGGACACTGACAGTCAGCAGGCCAGCTGGGGCCAGGCCCCCTGGAGGCCCAACCTTGCAGGAGGGTGGCCCCCTCTGTCCCCTGCCACCCACTGGAGCCCCTGGGAGCTAGACAGGGTGGGTCAGAGGCTCGCGCCTGCTCCGAGGGGATTCAGCCCCACTCTGCCCCACATCTCCTGTGTGGTTTACGGCCAATGGCTTCCTGTTCCTAGCTTCAGCAGCCCATTCGTCAAATGGGAATGGCCACTGACCTCACCAGCCAGGGCTGAGTGAGAACTCCAACTGGCTCCATGGAGCTGGCCGAGGGGATTCCTGTCGGCATTGGAACAAGCCAGGAGAGCTCCCTGGTGGAGGCAGCACTGGGGGTGGGAACATGACCAGAGGCAGGCGGGCTGAGGTCCCCAGTGCTGGGAGGGCCACGTTCCCAAAGTGGGGATGAAGAACAGGCTCTGGGAGTGGCTGGGGCTTGCCAGGGACACAGAGGGAGGTTGGGAGGGAGGGAGGGAGCACTGGGCGGGCGGGCTCAGGAGCCTCTAGGGGAGGACAGCGGACGAGGCACCACAAGGCCAGGAATGGAGACGGGGGCCCCGACTGCCAGGCCTGTAGGTCTGGGCATTCGCAGGGCATCTCGTGTTGTGGGCCAAACCTGGGGGTCGGGGCTGGAAGGCTGGGCCGACGGCTGGAAACAGGGATCTTGTCCACCTGCAAACCCGGGAAGCGGCATCAGAAGAGCCTCAAGGGGCTGTAAGGAGCTGAGCTGGCTCCCAGCCTCGGGTCTCCCCAGGCCTCCAGTGAGGGGCCGGGGCACCTGGGTTCAGGGCAGAGAGAGGGCATCTCACCCTCCCACCCTGGGCAGCGGTGCTGGAGGCCTGTTCCCCCCATCTCAGGGTCCAAGTGCCAGACAGGTCTGCCAGCCAGCAGGTCCAGCTCAGCTCTGGTCCCTGGCGCAGGGCCCTGGCTCTGGCTGAAGGGGAGGCCTGGCTTGGGGTGAGGGGGGGAAGGGCTGGGAAGGGCAGGGCCTTCCTCACCTGGGGGCACAGTGCCAGCCCTTGCCCTGGGACTGGCGTCGTGCCAGTAGGGGTCAGCTACTTGGAGGGAGCACCCCTATCTGTCCACGCTTCGGGCTTCTGCAGTGGTGCTGAGACTCACATAACACAGAAGTGCGTGTCTGATCACTCAGTCCTGTCCAGCTGCTTGTGACCCCATAGACTGTAGCCCACCAGCTCCTCTGTCCATGGGATTCTCCAGGCGAGAATACCGGAGTGGGTAACCATTCCCTTCTCCAGGGCATCTTCCTGATCCAAGGATGAACCTGGGTCTCCTGCATTGCAGGCCGATTCTTTACCATCTGAGCCACACGGGGGTTCCCGACACACACGTAGCCAGTTTAAACTGGACCATTCAGTGGCATCTCACACGTCCTCAAGCGTCACCATGATCTAGCCCCAGAGCCTCCTTGTCGCCCCCGGAGGAGACCCCACCCCATGGGCATCACTCGTACCCTGCGCCCGCCCCGCCCTGGCAGAGTCGCTCTGCCTGCAGGATTTGCCGCCTGCAGGCTCTTCGCACCAACGGGAGCCTGTGGCACCTGCCTTCCTGTCTCACCTTCTTCACCGAGCACATGGCCCCGAGGACGTGCCAGGACTCCAGTCCCTTCCTTCCTCTTTCCTTCATTCATGTGTGCAAAGAGCAGCACTCAGCCTGGCCCCACGAGGAGGCCACGTGGCAGCCGCCCCTGTCACCTCAAAGCCCACGAGGAAAGCAGCGCTACTCCGATTTCCCGGTGAGAAGATGAGGCTGGGGGAAGATTAGGTGGGCTGACATCCCTCCCAGAGACCAGGCCCTGGGCTGCGCTTTTAGGGAGGGGCACAAAGAGGGGTGGGGCTTGGCACGAGGGCTGAGGGCAAAGGCCAGGAGGGGTTGGGTGGAAAGTCTGAAGTCAGACAGGGGCTTCCCCACTCCTGGGCTGGCTCCCCATCTGGGGTGTGAAGGGGATGAAAGAGCAGCAGGCACCCACAGGGAGCCAGCCTGGGCCCGTCCCGGTCCTGGCTCCTGGCAGAGAAAAGCAACACCCTCACTTAGCCTGGAAGCGATCCGCATCTCGTGTGAGCCTTGAGACGCTTGACGGTGAGAAGGCTGCCTTGTGGGCAGTGGGGTGCCGCTCACCATCCGCGTGGCCTTTCAGAGCCTGCTCACCTCCCTGTTGGGCTCCTGGGTCACTCTGAAATTAGGTCTTAAGCAGAAAGAGTGGGGAGTGCTCTGGGGAAATGTATGTGGCCCAGTGCCAGCCCGATGGTGGCAGGCCACGGGAGGCTTCCCCCCACCCCTCTGCGTGGCCCCGGGGGTCCTGGGGAGCCTGGTGAAGGCTCAGACCCTCTCCCCAGGAAAACCGGAAGCTCGAAATCCTGCATCAGACTCCAGGGTGTTCTGGGAACCGTGGAGAAACGTTGTGGCCGCTGCTGGGGTCATTAGATCCCATCCTGCCTTGCCTCTCTCCCCCCACGTGACTCAGGTTCTCCACTTTTGCACAGCGTTCCTCACCAGATGGTCAGATAACCCATTAGAGAAAGAAACAGTGGTGCCCGCTGGGATGCACGTGGGCTACCACCATCCATGGGCTCCCTGGCCAGAGTCCCAACCTAACCCTGGTTGCCCGAGGCCCTGCCCCTGAGGCTACTACGCCTGCCACCTGCAGGAGGAAGACCCGGCTGCAGAAACCTGGACACGAGAAGGTTAGGAGAGTGGCTGCAGCTGGCTGCTCTCCCGGGCATGCTGCCTGGCATGTGGGTCACAGGTTCCTCTGCTCCCTGGGACCCACTAGCCCTCAAGGGTCAGGTCCTTGTTGCCCCCGCCCTCCCATGAGTAGGACTGTGTCTCACCCCAGGGTCAGCATGTGACTTGGGTGGGGTGGGACCGTTCCCCGGTCAGACACCTGACCACTTACCCACCTCCTCCATTTGTCCGCTCTGTGCCCTGTGTCTGGCTGGGCTCCCTGCCCGCCAGGCACTGCCAACACCCGGGCCTGGAGCTCACACTTTCCCAGACGTCCGGGGGGCCCAGGCCCTTCCCCACACCCCCAGCCCAGGCCCTTCAGGGGCAGGGACACTGACCGCAGTCCATGTTCTCTTTAGGACCCCAGCAGGCTCCAGGAGAGGAAGCAGGGGCGGCCAGTAGAGGGTTCGACGGTGTCGGCCCCCAGCCAGTCTCCCTGGGAGAAGACCCCTCACTCCATGCATCCTAGTGGCCTGGGGCTCAGAGACCACCCCCCACCCCCACCAAGTGCCAGGTCCCAACTGTGAGAACAGGCCTCACACCAGGGGCGCCCATCCTCCGGACTCGCCCCCAGAGAGCCTCCCGCCCTACAGCTGCTGAGCTGGAGACAGAGCTTGCAGTCCCAGCCCCTGGGGGCCCCGGGGTCGGGGGTGGGTCTCCAAGTCCAGGGTTTTGTGAGAAGGTCCCCCCCCACTGCCCCCTGCATGGGCCACAAAGCAGAGCAGAGCGTGGCAAGAGCCCAAACCACGGCTTCCTACCACCTGGAACCAGGGCGGATGCCGGGGCCCCCGGAACGCTGGGTGCTCGAGGCTTCGTCCCCGCGGCCCAGAGACGCCGTCTGCCACCGCCTCCTCCTCCCATGGCGTAGGAACCGTTTCCCACGTTGTTGGAACTTCCCACAGGCCTGACTTCTAACAACTGCACATCATTCAATTAGACAGACCCGGATGGTTTCTCAGCCGGCCTCCGCGCACATCTGGGCCGCTTCCGGGTTCTGCCGCTTGTAAATAACACAGCCAGAGGAATCTCCCGCGCCGCTTCTCTGGGTTTCGCACTATTTCTTCAGGTTAAATTCCCAGAAGCAGAATCACTGGGTCAAAAATATGAACACTTTATGCTTGTTGCTACACACAGACGTCAGAATAAATCTGGGACCCTGTCTGGCACGGAGCCGGGACTCCATGCTGAGCCGGCCCCTGGGGCCAGGCTGCCCAGGAACCGGCCTCTCCCCGGCACATCCCCGGGGGCCAAGATGGGGGCCTGGGCTTCATCTGGGGTGTCGGGCGGGCACCAACCTCGGCCCACTCTGTGGGCTTCCTGAAATTCCCACGAGGGACCCTGGTGGCCTCCAAGCTGACTCAGCAGCTGGAGACGGGGACGGGGGTGTAGACACCAAGAAGTCATCACTTCCTGCCCATTTCAAACATTCTGTGAAGCCCTATGACCCAGCCCTTTCCCTTCCCGCTGGGCCTCCAGCCCCCTGGATTTTCCTGTTTACTGCACCCCAGAGGCTGGCCTTGACCTGGCTTCTCTCCTCTGGGGCTGCTTCCCGAAAGGACTGTCCGATTCCATCTTCGGCCAAGGCCGGCAGGTCCAGGGCAGACAGGCTGGCCCGAGGGTTGACACCCCACAGCTGGGACTGACGCCAGGCCATGCTGTCCCCAACCTATGCAGCCAAGCAGGGCCCTGCTGTGGGCTTGGGGCTCCAGAGCTGTGGCGGTCTGTCTGGCTGCCCATGGCCTCCAAGGCTGTGACCCTGGAAGGTCAAAACCGAGCTCTGGGGTCACACAGTGCTCAGCTTGGTGCATACAGGGAAGGTTAGGGTTAACCCTCACCCAGTGTGACTGTAACCTAGGAGCTCAGCGCCTCAGCGCGTTGACCCCCCCGTCTTTTTACTGAGGAAGGGCCCAGCCCGAGGGACAGCGCTGGGGGCCAGTGGTGTCGCAGAGACCACAGTGTCGTGGGGAAGCGTTCCGTGCAAGAGTGCAGACAAGCCGTGATGTGGCAGCCTTGCTTTGCGTGGGTCACACGCCCAGCAGACCTGTGGGCTGAGCCGCCAAGGCGTGCCCTGCAGCGCTGGGCAGGCAGGTGGCATTTTTCACCCTGTGTTAGCTTTCTAATCCTTGCCCCATCCCACGGGGTGAATAGGGTAGGAAGAAATATTCCATTTTCCAGAGATGAGAGGTGAGGTGACTGTTCGTGGTCACAAAGCTGGAAAGAAGAGTCAGGATGAGGCCTTGAAGCCAGGCCTTCTCCTCTCAGGTTGGGGAGGGGATGGACCCTGGGGTGGCACCAGGCCAGGGTGCAAAAGAACCCCTGTGGACAGCAGGCTGAAGACCCCGGTGCCTGGCACCCTCCTTGTGGACAGGGGACTGAAGACCTTGGTGCCAGGCGAGGCTTCTGCCCCGGAGCCGGGCACCCTCCCAGGCCAGGCCCAGAAGGGACCCCACCTCCATGGTCTGGCACCAGCCGTGCCACCTCCTGCTATGACCTGTGTCTGCCCCCCTTTGGCACCACATCTAGCCTCTGGCCACCCCTCTGCCCCTGTCCCCCGCATGTCTCACTGCAGCTGTCTCTGGGGCAGGTTGTTGTCCCTGTTTTACAGACGGGAAGGTCATTGCGGGAGAGCTGGACCCGCCTGAGGAAGAGTGAGGACCCGCAGAGCCGGGGGCAGCCCAGCTCCGGGGCTCCCACCCGGACACCAGGCCCTCACGGTCTCAGGACAGCTCAAGACGTGCCCAGTGAGGGCCAGGCCGACCGGGCTGGTTCCTGGGGGGACACACTGAGGCCCAGCACCTGCCAGGGCGATGGGAGCATCTCCTAAGAGTCAGCACAAGCTGGGGCCTCTCTGTGGGGCCTCCAGGGGCCTCCGATTCCCGCTGTGAGGCTTCCCTGAGCACCTAGGTGCGGAAACACCTGCTCGCCCCGGGACGGAGGCAGCCAGCACGGCTCCGTATGCTGGAAAACGCAGGGCTCAGGCGCTTCCTGAGCGGAGCAGCACCCCCATCTCTCCCAGCCGTCCGGCCGGGGCAGAGGAAGGAAGTGGGCACAGGGGCGGCTGGAGGGAGGGTGCCCACCCTCCGCCCGGGTGGGATGGGGGCTCCAGCACCAGGTGGTCGTGGTGCAGCCCTGGCCGGGCCGGGCGACCTGGGGAGGAAGTGGGTGGGTGCAGTGTCTGCTGTGGACGGGCATTGCGCCAGGAGGTCTGCTCCGAGCCCTGAGGCCACTGGCCACACGGGCTTCTCAGGCTGGCTTGGCAAAGGCACGGAGACCGGGGGTGGAGGGGGTGGGCAGACCTCGAGGGTTTCTGGCTGCTGTTTGGCAGCTAGGCCTCCCCGGCTCTGGCCGGGTACCAGGGCGGCTCAAGGAGCCCCGAGAGGCCATTCTCATAGGCAGGCAGAGCTCGCCCAGCCACTGGGTGTCTGAGGGACACAGGCCTAGACTCTCACCTGGGCCCTGCTCCCAATGCCTTAGGCCCATTCTGAATGCCACCTTTGCCTCTGAGACCTCAATGACCCAGTGGTCCTGCAGTCAGGACAGCCTGGCCCAGCCTTCAGCAGGGTTGCTATTGGTAAAAGGGAAAGAGAAATGTTTCGTTGCTTTGTAAGTAGTAAAGCCCTGGAAGAATGAATGGTTTTACTCAGTGCAGCTCCAGGTGCGGCTGAATCCGGGGACTCCAGCGGTGCCATCTATTTAAGTTCTGTCTCTGTCCATTTCTGGGCCCCTCGGGCTCCGCTCCCCACAGTGCGGCAAAGATGGCTCATGTCCCCACCACTCAGCACCTCCTGTGGAAGATGGACTCTGCACAAAGCCTGGACCCCATGGGCAGCTCGGGCCTCATGCCCATCAGGGACGCAGAAGTCCAGATACACGGGTGGATGCTTAGGGAGCAGCAGTAGGTTTCCAACCCACAGCTGTCCACCCAGGGGCTGACTGCGAGCCAGACCCAGAAGCCCTGAGTGTCCACTTAGCCCATTCCATCCCCTCACAAGTCCCAGAGGTGAGTCCATTCTACAGATGAGGAGCCTGAGGCCCAGAGCAGGAAAGCCACCTGCTTAAGGCCACTCAGCTTGCTAGACTGTGGCCAAGAAATGCGGATCAGGGCGTGCTGACCCCAGAGTCTAAGATGCAACCCCCAGGCTCTCCCTCGGGGTTAGGGATGATTCTGGAAGCCCTTGGCAGCACAGCAGTCAGCTATCTGTGTTGCTGTCATTCCTGTACCAGGGCCTGTCTGCTCGGGGCACCTCTTATTTGGGGTTGACACTTGAGGTGAAGCCTCTCAAACTGGGTACCTGTGGGGCCCGAGAAGAGCTGAAATCCATGGGACAAAACACAGCCTGTTTATTCTGAGCTGGGTCTTACTCAGGGGCAGGTGGCGGATGTCAGAAATGGTGTGGATCCAGCTCCAGACCTTTCCATAAAGCTAACATCACTATGAAGTCACAGCGAGCAAGTCGCACAGATGGGTTAGTCCCAGGGTCTCTGAAAGTGATGTTTACACAAGAATAGAGTCTCTTGCGTGTGCAATAGCTCTATACTACATTATCGTGTGTGCAAGAGTGCTATTGCCCCCAGGGGGTAACAGTGGTAAAGAATCTGCCTGTCAATCCAGAAGGTACAGGAGATATGGGTTCAATCCCTGGGTCGGGAAGATTCCTCTGGAACAGGAAAGGTCAGCCCACTACAGTATTCTTTCCTGGAGAATTCTATGGACAGAGGAGCCTGGCAGGCTGTCCACGGGGTCACAACGAGTTGGACACAACTGAGCCTTTTAAGTTAACCAGTTAATAGTGTTATGCCTGAAAAAAAAGAAGTGCAGGACTTAATTTTAAAATACTTCATTGCTAAAAAATGCAAGAGCTGGAGTAGTAACACGAAGAATCACTGACTACAGTCACGATAGCAAATGTAGTAGGTAACGATGAAAACGTTTGAAATATGGAGAGAATTACCAAAATGTGACACCCAGACAGGAAGCAAGCAAATGCTGCTGGAAAACCAGCTCTGACTGACCCGCTCGATGCAGGGTCACCGCAAACCTTCAATTTGTAAAGATCGCAGTGCTCAAGGAGCGCAATAAAATGAGAGATGCACCTGAATTCTAAACAAATGCAAACTCATTTTTAAATGCGAACACGTGCATTCATGCAAGGGGACAGCCATAGTGGGCTCCTGGTCAGGACGGAACCTAGAGCTTTCCTGACCTTGAGATGCAGACCTGAGCTGCAGGCCCTGGGCTTCGGGGTGACCCCAGGCGAGGTGCCGGAGAGCGGACACGGCATGGGAGATAGGGGGCTGCCATGAGCCGGCTCAGGAAGTCCCCAGTGGGTACTTTCTCATTCACCCCCTGGGTCTATACTGCGAGCCTCAAGCTCTGTGGATCTCAGGCAAACTGTCCCACACAAGTCCTGTCCTCAACGGAACAAGTCCTGACCCGATGGGTGAAAACTCAAGACGGTCACATGACATCTAACCATAAAGACGGCCCAGAGGTTGGGGGCGGGCCTGGGGAGGCTCCCGGGAGGGGACCCCAAAAGAGGAGGAGCCTTCACCGCTGAGACAGTCCACCCTGCGGGCTCCAACAAAGGCGGGAAAAAGCACCCAGATGCGTTTTAAACACAGCTTCCAACGCTGTAAGTCAACTCCACTCCCATAAAAGTTAAACAAGCAAAACCCACGGCCTTGGCTGGGGTTGCCCACGGCGTAACTCCCTTCTCTACGCTTCTTGGTTTTGTCTGAATTTCCATAACGGGGGTGGGTGGGAGTGTTTTCATTCCTGTGAAAAACGTGGAACCGGTAAACACAAACATGTTTCTTTTTCCTCAATTGGCCTTGAAGCGAAAAAAAAAGTTGCTTCCCACGGAGGGAGAGAGGCCCGGGCCTCCCTGGCTCACCCGAAGTACGGTGCCAGCCCGAGGCTCTCTGCCTTGGTCTCCCCACTCGGGAAGCTCAGCGCCTGTAAGGTCAGCTGCGGTCAGGAGGCCGGGCCCTTCTGGGGACCCTCCCCACCTTCACGTCCCCTCTGGGTCCCTGGCCCCGGCTGCTGTGGCTCCCAGAGCCCAGCTTGGGACTGAGCATCATGTGTGTGTGTGGGGGGGGGGGGGGGGGGGTATAAATCAGTGGTGTGGGGGCTGAAGGGCCTCGGGGAGATGGCGCTGGTCCCCCCACCTCCACACGCTGGACGTACCCGGGGGCGCAAACACAACGTGGCTTGCCAGCTAGAGTCTGCGTTTAATGGACAGGGCAAGTTCAAGTTTCAGCATCGTCGTCACATTTTAGCAGAGTGTCCTTGCCCTGTGGAGCGGCGGGTCGCCTCCTGGCCCAAGGAGGGAAGAGTTCAGCACTGGGGACCAGCAGCCGCCAAGCGCGGAAACCAGGGCAGCTTTCTCCCTGCAGGCCACGACGAGCCGAGTCCCACTTTATGAGTGGCCTGACACCAGGGCATCTTGCGAGGTCGTCTCATCTAAGCAGACCTTGCTGTTGCTGTGTGCCAGCCGGTGAGCATGGAGGCCGGTGCAGGCAAACCTCTGCTGCCCCTCCCTGGGCGAGCTGGACCCCGAGAGACCCCCACTTACCCTCAACCCGCCCCCTTGCCAACACCCACAGCCTGGTGCAAAGCTTGTGAAACTCAAAAACCAGGTTTCTCTGCATTAAAACCCCTTGCGTTGGTCTCCCGGCCAGAAGTCCGAGATCAAGGTATCAGAGGCACCGAAGAGGGTCTCCCCACTCCCCCCGCCTCTGCGGCTCCCACTGGCAGTGGGCAGTTCTCGGTGGGTGTTCCCAGCTTGCAGCCACATGCCCTGATTGCTGGGTCCATCGTCATGAGGCCTGCTCCCAGGTTCCAGATCCCCTCATCTTGGGACACTGGTCACTGGATGGGAGCCCACGTCCTCCAGCCTGGCCTCACTTTAGCTTAATCACATCTGCAAAAACCCTATTTCCAAAGAAGGCCACATTCACGGGTTCCAGGAGGAAACCATCCACTGCGTCTGTGGGGACACAGTTCAGCTTGTAACACCCAGGAGTGGTGGCAAGTGATAAGCCAGGACCTGCTTGTGGCCAGCAGGACCCGGCACGGTGAGGGACACGGGGCCCGTGGATCCTGTTGAATGCACCCGATTTCATTCGACGCAGTGGGCCGCCAGGCTGGAGGCTAGGGAGAGCCCTTGGCACCCGGGGTGGCTCCCCTGGGAGCAGCGTGGCTGTGCTGGGGCCGGTCTGCCTGTACAGCATCTCCCTTCACTTCCAGGGGTCTCTGCCCCCCAACGCCTCCCCAGAGAAGCCCCCTGGGCTGACGTCGCCCAACGGCCCTGCCTCCCGCCCGCCCCATCGTGCAGCACAGAAGGAGTGATGTCCCCTGAGTCCACGAAAGGCTCTCTCACCACCCAGCCAAGGCCCTTGTCCTGCTCAAAGCGAAGCCTGAGGTCTCCAACCCCTACTCAGCCCCCTGTTGCCTTGCCATCGCCTCCCTGCACTCCAGGCGCCAGTCCATTTCTCAGCTGGGGGTCCAGTGGGCTCAGAGCAGACTCAGCCGATGGAAGAGGTCAGGGCTCAGGTAGCCTCCTAACGCAGAGGCCAGGTAGATCACTAATGCCCAGGGGTTGCGGCCCCGACCTGACAAGGCGTTCGGGCACACAGACAGACAGATGGATGGATGGATGGACAGCAGGCCATTGCAGCTGGCTGCTGGGCATACTGAATCATGTCCTCTGGGACTAGCTCGGCCCCCTGCAGCAGCCGGGGTCGGGGGGAGCAAGGCTGTCCCCACCCCCAGCTTTGCAGGGCCATGGTGGGCAGAGGTCTCCATGCAGAGATGGCATCTGTTTTTCTTCATGGCTCTTCCCTCATATTAACAGCCAAGCCTTGCTGTTCTAAGTGAGGAGCAGACGTTAGTACAAGCACGCTCAGGACCCCAGCTTTGGGGAAGCGTGGGTGGATACCCAGCCCCAGGAGTCAGGGCCCCCAGGAGGGGTGAGGGGCCCCTGTCACGTTCACCACCACAGCCCACCTTCCCCAGCACCCTGCACAGGGCGCACTTGACCCTGGTGACAGCAGAGCCCTGGGCTGGCGGTCCCTTCCCAGTTCTGCATGCAGGCATGGGAACCAGCATTCCTTCTATGAGATGAGAGGGACCAGAGGCAGAAAACGCATGAGGCCCGTCCCCCCCAGCCTCATGGGTGCCCAGGCGGGGTGCTCAGTAGTCACCCTGGCCTTTCCTGCATGTGGCTAAGGCCGGGGGGGCCCACCGTCCGGGTTCCCAGGTCCGCTGCCCCCCCACCGCCCCACGACCGCAACCCCAGGAACAGGTACCCTAATCCCATCACGGCCTGCTGGCTCCCACAGTGCTCAAGTATTTTTATCCTCCCTGTGCCCAGGTGATAGCTGGTCTGATTTATGCTGTGCAAAGACCCTCGGTGGCTGCAGGCCCCTCTGGCAGGCTGGACGGTGCTGAGCTGTCCTCCTTGCTGGTTTTTGAGAACTGTTGCACCAAATGCTTGCCTGAGAAATGCTGATTGTGATGTTAAGAAGAAGGCTGGAGAGGCCAATGAAAAAGGGACGAGAGAGCGGGAGGTTGCAGAACCCCCTCCGGATCGCAGGAGCTCCCATCGCAGGCACGGACCACTGGCATTTGCCACCAAAGAGCCTGTTTTTATTTAAACGGCCCAGAGCAAGTCTCTGACTAAACTAACATTCCCACGCCAACACTCAGCAGCGCCTCTGGTTTTTGGCAAATTTTTTCCTTAGCTGTCAAGGCAGAAATATAGAAGAATTCTGGTCTTACTTAAGGATTGTTGGAGTTTTTTTTCCCCTGCCCCTGGAGACATGAAAATAACTCACAGATGTGCGGTACCTGCTAATGTCTGCGGTCCGTTTAGTCCGGGAAGAGAATTCCCTGGGCTCCGTGTAACCCAAACCCCGATGTCCAGGCCCATTTTCTTTTTAACAGGGGGCCGTGGCAGTGGTGGGGGGCGGGCGAGTGCAGGGGAGGGCGGAAGTCCTAGACATGTTTAAATGTGTCTGGAGCAAATGGGAGGAAACCCAGGCAGCCCTGAGAAAGCAGCGGAGGGGCTGAGAGTCCCCGTGGGCCCACCGGGGGGTCAGGCAGCTGGAGGGGCGGGGGTGGTGGGCGTGGGGGGGTTGGTTCACAGGGTGGGTCAGGGGCAAAATGTCTGCAGAGGCTCCTCTTCAGCAAATCCCTCTGGGGCAGAAAGATTTTGCTGTGGGAAGCCTATGTCTTCCCTGTGAAAATAAAGATGGACTTTTTTAAGAAGGCAATTTCCAGCTATTTATAACTTCAGAAAGGAAGAAAGGGAAGGAAGGCGGGACGGAGGGAGGAAGGAAGGGAAGAGAGAAGGAAGGGGAGAGGTTGGGGCTGGGGGAGGAGAGGCCCAGCCCGGTTGTTCCCCGTGTGAGTGACTCAGGCCTGTCGAGGTTCCTACCACAGCTGGGGGTGGGGCCAGGCAGTTTCATCCCCCGGGGCCCTTTTTCTTTCTTTCTTTTTTTTTTTTTTTGGAGAAAGTTCTGAGCTGCAGCCAGCAGGGCGGGCTGGGTAGAAGCTCCCTAGAGCCAGCCTGCCCCCACCTCCCAGCAGGCTCTGCAGGGGTCCCAGGACTTACGGGTGGGGGCTGCGATGGGGAGACCCAGGCTGGGTTCCATGACCTCCTCAGAGCCTCAGTGTCCTGTCCATAAGGTGGGCAACCCCGCCCCTCAGCCAGCCCTACAGGGAGGTGTCACCTCTGAGCTGGACAGCCTTCTATGAGCACCCCCACCTCCTGCCCCAACCCACCTCGCCCCCACGGCCCCACGTTTTAGCGAGCCACGCCTGCTTCACACCATGCCCCCGGTACTAGGCAGGCCCTTCCTCCTCTGAGGCTGGCTGTCTCCAGGGATACCCAGAGATGGGCCACTGAGCCCTGAGTGACCCAACCCCAAGTCTAGCTCTGCCCTGGCCCTCTGGGCAGCTGAGGAGTCAGGGGTCCAGAGAGGTCCAGGCCAGGCCCGTATTCTCAGAGCTCAGGAGACCAGGCCCAGAGTCCTTTCCTGCTGGGTCAAGCTCTGAGCATTTGGGGAGGGGGGTCCCTACGGAGAAGCAGGTGGTCCGACAGGGCCTGTGCGTTCCCCGCAGCCCATGCCTCCATGACAAGCGCCGGTGCCAGTCCTGCGACTCTCGAAGCCCATACCAGCCAGGCCTCATCGGCTCACCTGCTCAGGGAGGCAGCTACCTGCCAGAGGATTTGCCCGGGCAACACTCCCTAGGCCCTGTGCCTGCCTCTGAGAGGCTGACCCTCCTTCCCAGGTTTCCTGGGCAGCAGCGGGGCGGGCCGGGGGGCTCACAGTCAACCCCATTCCCTGGCCCTGAGCTGTCTAGAGGCCTTGGGCCCTCAGGGAGTGACCGCTGTGTGTGACAGGTGGATAGGCCCCTCAGAAGGGCAGGGCCGGGTGCAGGGTCCTGCAGCATGGCGCCGTTTGGTAGCCACCAGAGTGTATGCATCTTTTGGGGGGGGCAGGACCCACAGTGACAGGTCCCTGCATCCACCCCGCCCCCTGAGGAACACCTCATGGAGGTGTGAGAGTTGGGAGGCCCCAGGGTTCTGGGGCAGCTTTTTAAAAAATCGTTCTATTTCTTTATCTTCAGCCGTGGTGGGCCATGCTCGGGCTTTTCTCCAGTTGCGACTGAGTGGGGGCTGCTCCCCAGCTGTGGGGCGCGGGCCTCTCATCGCGGGGGCTCCTCTGGGGGCGCACAGGCTCGGGCAGGCGGGCTTCAGTGGTTGCAGCACACAGGTTCGACAGCTGCAGCTCGCGGGCTCAGTAGCTGTGGCGTAGGGGCCTTCCAGATGGCTCAGTGGTACAGACTCCGCCTGCCAAAGCAGGAGGTGCAAGAGACGCAGTTTCCACCCCTGGGTAGGGAAGATCCCCTGGAGAAGGACACGGCAACCCACTCCAGTACTCTCGCCTAGAGAATCCCATGGTCAGAGGAGCCTGGCAGGTTACCGTCCAGAGGGTTGCAAAGAATCGGACACGACTGAAGCGATTCAGCACGCTCGCATGGACTTGGTTGCCCTGCGGCACGTGGGATCTTCCCAGACCAGGGATCAAACCCGTGTCTCCTACAGGGGCAAGTGGGTTCTTTACCACTAAGCCACAGGGGAGTCCTGGGACAGCTTCTTGGAGCAGGTGATGCCAGTAAGGGAGGGGACCGACCCACTGCAGACCGCCTGGGCGCGAGGGGGCGTCCCCAGGCCTGGCGGAGCTGGCCCATCGGGTCTGCCGGCACCCGCAGCGGGGCCTGGGCTGGCCCACTCCCAGCACAGACAGACCTGGGTGACCGTGGATCCCTGCACGGCGAGTGAGTGCAGGCAGACAAGCCAACTGGAGACCCAGCCTACCCCTTCCCTTCTGGGTCCTGGCGGGAGTACAGCTTGGGGAAGAGGAGCGGGGAGCAGGCAGAGCCCCGGGCACAAGCACGCGGGGGTGCCTGGCCCGGGTGCAGCCCATCGTGGTGGAGCCATGCTACATCGCCACTGAAACCACGTCCAGAAAAACGCGCGAACGTCTGGAAACGTTCTGGGTTGCTTTCAAGAGGAAAAGGGTGGACAGGACTCTAGGAATCTTTCGGTGGAGGAGGAGACCAAGCCCAGGGCGGCAGGCATGGGCCCTCAGTGAGCCTGCTGGTCAAGGCCTGGCTGTGGTGGGGCAGGAGGCTGGGCACGTCTCAGGTGCCCAGGCCCTCTCTTCCTAAGCGGGTCAGACACATTTTACAATTAAGTTCAAAAGGTGGACAAGTGCCGCCCCTGGGGTTCTGGACTCGACCCCCTGCTGCCCTGGTGGGCACTGCCCCCACCCCCCACTCTCACCCCTCCTCCCCACACCCCATCCCCTCTGCTGCAGGGCCACCGTCACCCGCACCAAGCTGCCCAGCTGCCCCCACGATGTGAGCAACCCCTGAGGCCAGGGCGGGCAGCAGCCCCGTTGTGGTCCCAGACAGCCCACCCCAGGCTTCCGGAGCCCATCTGCCTGCTGAGGAGCAAGGCGGGGACCTGGCCGACCCAGAACCAGTCTTCTCAGGACGACCAGGAAAATCAGCAGCGCCCCACGCCCTCCAGTTGCATCCGAAGCGCCAAGACCAACCTCTGCAGGAGGCAGAGGGGCTGGGGCCCCAGGACCAGGAGTCTCTGTCTGGCTGCACCTTAGAATCAGTGCAGGGGAGCTTTAAACAGCATCCCCCCCAGCAAGTCAAATCATGCCAGACTCCCTGGAGGAGGGGGCTGGGGTGAGTTTCTTTGGGAGGCAGGAATGGACTCCCCAGCAGACCTCCCCTGCCCATCCTGGCAATGATATCCCTGCATCTCTGGGGGGCAGAAGAGGGGAAACTGACCAGCTAAGCCCGGGGTTTCGGGGGCTCAGGGCCTTCTCCCCTTTAGGCCCAGCAAGCTGGACCCCAGAGAAGAGAGTGGCTACAAGACACTGACCCCTCTGCGAGCCAGGCCTGCAACCTCACCCTCACCAGTCCCAGGTTTCCCAGGTGGCCTGGGGGCCTGTGCAGGGACCACCCAGCAAACCTGGCCCTAGTGCCCACCACAAACAGGCAGGAAGCCCCAAACCGTGTTCCATTGCTGTGCCCCCCGGATCAGTGCTGGCCACCCCAGGCCCCACTCTCCCACTGGGCTCTGGACAGGACCTGCACCCCAAATTCCCCTCCTCTCCCCAACACCCCCAACCAGGGCTGCCCCTAGGCTGCCCATCCTGTAAGAGGAGGTCTCCAGGGTCTGGGCCGTCAGGACCCCCAGTCCTCCCCACCTCAAACCCCTTGGCCTGGGAAGGTTGTTAAAGAGAGATAAGAAGGGGCCTAATCTGTGATTGGAAAAGCTTGGTGCCCACTTGCCAGGGCTTGGCCCACCTCCTTCCCAGGTCTGGAGGGGAGGGAAGCCCCGCCCAGCCCCTGACCTTGGCCTCACACATGCCCCTCCCCAGTCCCAGGCACTTCTGGTTTTGCTGGGGTCTCCTGGGGGCCCCAGTCACCCATGGGATACCCCAGGAAGCAGGTGGCTGGCATGGGGGTTAGAAGCTTGGGAGGCCCCCTTATCTGTATCACAGGCTAATGAGAGTACCCGGCCCCTGGGCAAAGGCCCAGTGTAGGCCTGGCAGGGCTGGCAGACTCAGGTGAGACTCTCCCGGTCCCAAGTCCCTCCTCCAAGACTGCTTCCTCGGTGGAAGGCTGAGGACTTGCTCCCAAGCCAGGGCTGGATGGCCCTTTGCTTTTGATCTGGGGCCTGTTGGCAGAGACGCTGGGTTCCAAGAGGAGGGCACGCGGGCAGTGGCCCCAGAGGGGTGGCGGCCCTGAAGCCCTCCTCTGTCCATCCCTGGGAGAGGAGAGGCTGTGGTGTGCAGAGCCCTGAGACTGTGGTCTGGTTGTTGAGGGGTGGGCAGGGGAGGGACTTCGCAGCCGACCCCTCTTCCTGCTGCGGAAAATCTGCTCCTCCAGGCCGCCTGGCTGCTGATATGTAAACATCTCTGCTGCCTCCAGGCGCCTCCTCTCCCGGGCACTGACCCCGAGAGAAGTTACCCCAGGCTCTGAGAAGTGCCATGCCGTCAGCTTCCTGGAGGAGGCAGGCCAGGGAGGCTCCAGAAGCAGCTGGACAAGCTGTTCCTCCTGGTGCTCACAACTGCATCCCAGCTGCCCCCAGGTGCCCTGCAACAGGTGTACCAAGGAGGTTGGGCTGGTGCAACCTACCCACCAGCAGGCAAACCCCACTCTGCCCACCTCTCTGGGCCTCCCTGGCAAGGGCGGCTTCTCAGCCAGCCTCTGGGATTTCTACAGTCCTGAGGGTTCTCCTGCCAGGGAACCGCACGCCGGCTCACTGCCCTGTGTTGAGAGGCGGTGCTGTTCTGTACCCAGTGCGAGGCTGTAAACCAGCTTAGCAGGGACAATGGCAGGCATTTTGGACGCCCAGCACTTAACCCGGGCTGGCACAGGATGCCCAAATCTGGCGTTATGGTGCAGAAATAAGTCACCCGGAAGGAGCACGGGGGAGGGTCCAGGGCTGCCGGACCCACAGCGTGCTTCGCGGGCCACCTTAGGCTGGAGGCGCGGGAGAAGGGGTAGGACGGTGACCAAGGAGCGTCCGGAGGCGGTCCCTCCTGGGGGAGCTGGTGCTTAATCTTTCTGGCCGGGCGCTGGACCCAGGCTATTTCCTTGGGGGTCCCCAGGGTCCCTTTGGCAGAGGCTGCAGCCGCGGCACCACCATCTTTCAGGGTCAAATGGCCCGGTCTTCACAGCCACGGAGGTGGGGGCAGGTCTAGGCTGGAACTTTCAGAGGTTTTAAGTTGCTACCAGGGGGGCTCCTAGGATTAAAGCCCCGGGCCAGGGGTGACGCAGGGCTGCCGATGGAGCGACTTCTCCCAGAGCCTCTGTCCCAGGGACCCCCACACTCGCCTGCCCAGCCCAGCTCCTCTCGGGGACAGGCCTGTCAAAGGCGCCCCTTTCCTCGCTCCGCCTGCGCCTCCTCCGCTATTGAGATGTAAATCTGTGCCAATTGTCGCCGAGCGCGGCGGGAGCCCACAGCCGGATCCTTCCGCAACCCCGGAGCAAACTTTGGGTCTCCGAAAACTTTCGAACGAGAAGTAGTCCCTTAGGGCATGGGCCCCGACCCCGCTCCGCACGGCCGCGACCCCCACCCCCGCAGGACCCGGGCTCGGGACCCCGCGCCCCAGCCTGAGGAGGCGCGCGGCTGGTCGAGGAGAGCAGAGGGGCGCGGCCAGCAAGGGGGCGCGGGGTGCGGAGGGATCGGCGGGGGCGGGCCCCGGGGGCGGGGCCGGCGGGGCGGGGGCGGAGCGCGCGGCGGCCGGGCGCCTCACTAGTGCCTCGGCCACGGGAGGGAGCGCACGGGCCCCGGGATCGGGGCGCGGGCCGCGGGCGCAGCGTAGGAACGATCGCGGGCGCGGAACCGGGCCGGGGAGGCCGCGAGAGCCCAGGGACGCTCTCCAGCCGGAAGGAGAGGGCAGTAGCGGGCCGTCACCGCCCCTGGGACAGTCCCTCTGCGCTCGGGTGTGCCGGAGCCCCCGCCGGCCGGGCGCAGGAGGCCGCCCCCGGGCGCAGCGGGCAGCCGGTGGGCAGGCATGCCGCCGCTCCTGGCGCCCCTGCTCTGCCTGGCGCTGCTGCCCGCGCTCGCCGCACGAGGTAGGCGACTGCCCGCCGCGAGCCCGCAACTTTCCGCGCCTTCGGAAACTTTTGGCGGCGCCCTAGGCGCGAGTCCCCGGGTGCCTGGGAGCTGGCGGCCAGGGTGGGGAGGGGGACCGGGCGACCCGGGGCGGGCTAGGAGCCAGAGTCCCGGGCTCGGGGAGAAGGACTGACCCTCCCCCGCTCCGTTTGCCGGATCGGGACGGACTTGGCGGTGCTCGCGCCTGGAACCGAGTTTGGCGCCGGGTTTGAAGTCGGCTTTGAAGCCGGGCGTGGGCATCTGGGGGCCTGGGAGACCTAGCCCTGGGCTCGCCTTTCACCAGCCGCGCGTGGGGCTCGCTCCCGGGGCGGGCGGACGAGCTGCCTACTGCTTTTCGATTTGAATCGAGTCGGTTTTGGTTTCCTGTTGCTTTGGGGCCATTTATCTTTTTTCTTCGCCTCTTGCCCGCGCCGAGGGCGGATGTTGGGGCGCGGAGCCTGGGGTCCAGGGTGCCGCGATCGTCTTTACTGAACCGCACTGCGGGACCTGGCTGCCCAGCGTGTTGGGCAGAGGGGAGCAGGGTGGGCCAGGCGGCCCAGCCCGGCCTCCCTTCGGAGTAGAAGAGTTCGCGCAGGACCCGGGCGAGGGCCCAGACCCAGGTGTCCCCCCGCTCCTGGCCGCCCTGCCCGCGGTGTCCCCTCCCCACAGCGGGTCGCTACCCCTATCCTGGCTCACAGTTTTGGCGGGGTGGGGGTCTTGTGTGCAGAAGATTCAGCTGCTACTGATGAACTTTCACTTTGTGGAGTTCACGTTTGGAAACCTTGTAAGGGTTGCCGGGGCGGTCATTCCTCTCCGCTTCCCGTGGAGAGGAGCTCCGAGGAATCGGATGGTGATTAATGCTTCTCTTCCCCTAAAAGTTGGAGGGAGAGCTAGTTCCCTGCTTCCTGAAGATGGGGTTCCATGTCACACCCCATCCCCACCCCCCCCCCAGAGGGGGCTTAATTTACATAGCCTTGGTAAGAAGGGGGGGCAAGGGGGGGATTAATTGATCCCTTCCTGGGAATGAAGTCAAATTCCTTCCAAATGGAGCATCTTCAGCCTCGCCCCCAGCCCCTGGCTGTGTGTGGCAGGGGAGGCTGCCACTGAAGATGCCCACCCTGGGGAGCCGGTGTTGGGTGTCGGTGAAGGCGTGGCCAGGTCCCTGGGGTGCAGTCCTGGTGCCCCAGGAGGCGGCCCTGGCGCGACAATGGGCTGCTCTGATTCCTCCGCCTGGCGCTTTGTTGGCGGGCGGGGCAGCAGCCCTTGCAGCTGTCGCATTTTCCCACGAGCGGGGGAGCTGAGTGTGGCCAGCACCACCCCCCCCCCAAGCGCCACCCCTTGGAAGAACTTATTTGAACAGCAAGACAATCCTGGTGCTTGGATAGGGGCCCCAGCCCAGCCAAGGTCCCCAGTGAAGCCGGGGTGAGGGGTGAGAAGTTTGGGAGACTGGCCCAGGGTCATCCCAGCGTTTCTTCCCTGCTGTCTACAATGCATTTCAGGTCACTCCTCCCCACCCCTCTACCCACTTTGAGCGTGACCTCTCCACCTGCCACCCAGCCAGTCTATTCCTCCCCGTCCCATCTCTGATCCCAGAACTGTGGGCAGAATGTTGAGCCCCCTTAGGGTTCATGCAGGGCTTCCTGGGGGCCCCCTGCACCCAGTAACCCCATGACAGGAGGTGAAGGGTAGGCAGTGCCCCTGGAGGTGCGGGCCAGGCTGACCTCTCCTCTTGCCCCTCCCCAGGCCTGCGCTGCTCCCAGCCCGGTGAGACCTGCTTGAACGGCGGGAAGTGTGAAGCGTTCCCCAACGGCACCGAGGCCTGCATGTGAGTATGGGCCCCCGCGCCCCTGCAGGGACCTGTTGCTTTGTCGGAGCGGAGCCCCTGCCTTCTGCAGCGGGCCAGCGGGGGCAGAACACTAGGCCATTGTCTTCTGGAGATGGCCCAGAAGGCTGGGCGCGGTCACGTGCTGGTTTTATTGGACAAAGTCTGGCAATTACTTAATCACCAGCAATTACGCTGCGTGTGGAGCCCAGCCTGGCCTCTGGGGGTTCGAGCACTCCTTTGAGGACCACCTCAGGCTCCTGGGGTGCTAGGTGGGCATCCCTGCTCCCCCATTTCTTCCCAAAGTCCCTGAGACCTGCAGGGAGGCTCCAGAGCGTCTGCAGGGAGGCCGGGCCCGCCCCACCCTGCCAGCTGGGGGGAGTGCCTCTGCTGGGGGCAGGTGATGCTTGCTCCAGGCAGGTGAGCGCCTCCTGAACAGGAGGTGCCTCTCAGCGAGAAACTGACTAGTTCAAAAGCACACCCACCCTTTGCCACCCTCTGCCTTCCCTGGCCTCAGGTGAGGTTGGGGAAAGGAGGTTGGAACTCATCGTGGTGGCCGTGCCCGTCTCCGCAGGGGTATGGGTGGGAGTTCCTGCCAGGAGCTCTGTCTCTGTCCCCAGCTCTGACCTCCCAGGCCCTTCGCCTTCCCAGCCCTGGGTCTTCAGCTGTGAACGGGGGTGGGGGGCGGGGGTGGCGGTGGTGTCAGGGAACCTGGTTAGGATCTATCGCCTGCCTGCCCGCCTGCGAGTACTGGCAAGCCTCTCGGGAAGTTTTTCTGCTGTGGCTGATGCCCTTCAACTTGAGTTCGTCCCTGATGGGAATACCGAGCAGGTTCCTGGCGGCTGGAGAAACGCCCCCTCCCCAGGCTGCAGAAGTGAGTCCCCAGCCGGGCTGGTGCGCCCTCATTCCAACTGCTGACGGCCCATTCCCTTGACAACCCCCAGCCCGGGCTCCCTGCCGGCCCAGCCAGTGGGCAAGCAGCCCCCTCCTCCCCGCTACCCCGGCCCCAGACTGAAGCCAATTAAGCAGGTCTGTGAGCAGTTTAATGGACAAAATGCATTGTGTCTCTGTCAGACACTAATGAATGCGCACTACTTTCTTTTTTTTTTTTGCTTTTTTTGGGGCCTTTTTCTCCTCCTGCAGAAGCCTCACCGACGCTTGATGCCCTAAATCTTGTTTCCTTTCATTGAGAGACCGACAGCTGGGATTCAGTGGAAGTGCAGGGGCTATTGTTGGGGAGGCGGATTAATGCTGGGTGATTAAGTATGCGTGGCTTCCCAGAATGCCCACTCCCTTCCCTGCCGTTCGGCTCGGCTCACTGGGATGTACGTGCGTGTAGGGCTGGGGGCAGTCTCCGTGTTTCTGCAGAGGGCTCTGGGGAGGTCAGGGGCAGTGCTGGGCTGGGGGAAGTAGGAGCCGTCTCTCCTTGCGCCATCACCGGGGGATTGGGACGGGGCAGCCTGGGGCCCCCTGCCCCAGACCAGTGCTCCGGCCGCACGCTGCCCTCGCTGCTGCAGCTCTCACCGCTGGCCTCCGGGTGAGGCGCTTCAAAGGGATGGGGTTGGGGGAGGCTCTCCCACCCCCAAACCTGGGCAACTTTGGGAGTTCCTGCCTCCCCAAGCCAGGCCCCGGATCAGGGCTAGGGTGCCGGCCTTTTTCCTCCCTTTGGCCTGGTGCTTCCCCCCACCACCACCTTGGCGGGAAGCCTGCCTGTCTGGCCTGGCAGCCCGCCTCGCTCAGCCCACAGAGACCCCATTGTGAGCACCCTGCAGACCCACTGGGAAGTTGAACGGAAGTGCCGTCCTTGCGGGCCCCAGCTCTGGGTGCCTCAGGCTGGAGGCAAGGGATCAGCCATGACGACTGGCCAGGCCCAGCCGTGGGGAGGCCCCAGTCCAGGCTCGTGGGGCAGGGTGGGGGCACTGTGGCCACCCCCAGGGTCCGCGCCGTCTCGCTCTCACCCACCACCCACCGGTCTGCAGAGGTTCTGCTGGCGGGGGCAGCCCGGCTCTCTGGGCTAAAGGGGAGAGCCGCTGTCTTCCCTCCAGGGTGTCTGGGTCTCAGGCCGACCTGGGTGTGAACCCTGGCTCTGCAGCCTCCAGCCGGGACCCGCAGAAAGTTCTGTGACTTTCCTGCTGCTTCCCCTGTGGCCAGGGCGTGGGAATCGGGGCTGTCATGTGCCAGGCGCATTCATGCCAGGTGACTCATCTGTTTCCACCCAGAGAGAGGGAACCTTCCCCAGAAGCCACCGGTCAGGTGTCTACAGGGCTCGGGGTCGGAAAAAGAGGTTTGTGTTGTTGCGAAGGCCCTTCAGGAAGTCCCAGAGAGCGGGGCCGGGCCGCCTGAAGGCCATGAGTCTCTGGGGGCAGAGCCCTCTGCCCTGAGGAGGGTGGCTGTGTGTGGTGGCCCCAGCAGGCGGTGCCTGGGGAGTCCGGTGACCCAGGGGCAGGCTCAGGTGGGTCTTTGCAACCTTCTGCCGCCTCAGCGCCCAGAGTACGCCGGAGGGAAGTCGGGCAGGTGGTGGACCTCAGCTTTGGACGATCCTGTATTTGAGGCCTGGCTCTCCCGTGCCCAGTGCCCTTGTGACCTCAGGTCTTCGGGTCACCTGAACCCAGATTCCCCCAGCCTGTAATTCGCGCTTGATCCGTGATTGATCTCCTTGGTGGTGCGTAAAGGTTACGTAAGAGGCACGCAGCAGGCGCGGGGCGAGTGTCCACTCCCTTGCTGCCTTCTCCTTTTGAGCTGACAGCGCTGGTTTCAGGATCCTCATTTGAGAGGGTTTAGTTGTCTAATGAGTGAGTTCAGAGAACCCGAAAGATACGGCCCGGTGGGCCCGAGCCAGGGCACCGCCTGGGAGGGGCCGGCCGGCGACTCCGAGGGCTTCTCACCTGCGGTGGCACCCGCAAACCCCCTCCTTGCTTCCTTCCCAGTTCTGAGCACCTGTTGTGTGCTGGGTGCTGTTCTGGCCGGGGGCATGTGGGCCCAGGTCCGACGCAGCCCCTGCCCCCGTGGTTTCTCCGCTTTCCAGTGTGGGGGTTAGGAGAGGCGGCCTGAACACATGACACGTCAGAGGGAGGGGAGTGCAGTGGGCAGGGCAGCCCGGCCCCACGTGGCTGGCAGCAACCCCGGAACCATGGGCATCGGGCGTGTAGCAGGGCCCAGAGATGTCGGCGCCCGGCCCAGCGTCACACAGCCCAGCGTAGCACCTAGCCCCGCTTCGCTCTGTCCGGGGACGTGTGTTCCTAATCACGGCTGCATCCTGCCTGTACTGCCCCCGGGGCCCTCGCTGGCTGTCCTGTGAGGAAGCAAGGCGGGGACAACGACTTCCCTTTAGAAGAAGAGGGTCAGGGGCCGAGTGGAAGTGACTCGGCCACCCGGCTGCAGAGGAACAGTCTACGCCTGTGTCACCTGGCCCGTCTGTTTCCACTGAGTCACCTGCGTGTCTCGGGCGAGTCTGGGGGAGGAACAGGTTAATTCTCACCCTTGCCCCCGCCCCCACCCCGGGCTGAGAAGGAACCAGGTCTGTACAGGACTTCCTCTGTTTGTCAGCGCCTGGGCGCCAAGGACGCAGGGTTAGAAAAACACAGCGAGTGCACAGCCTCGGCCCCAAACCATCACCTGCTGCCTCTGACCACGGCGGGTGGACGTCAGGGGACACGCGAGCCCCACAGGAAGGTGCCCTCCTCGGGCCTGCCTCTGCCTCTATGGCGGCCAGCGTTTTTTCCACTGGAAAAAAAAATAGGGATTTTTTTTAAAAAGAGAGAGGAAAGAAAAGAAAGCTGTGCCCTTAGCTGGAAGAGGGTGGAGCCGGGCAGACAGCTGAGAGAGAATGCTTTTCATCAGGACAGCTGAGCTGGGTCAGGGCAGCCGAGGCCACGAGTGGGTGCAGGGACCTCCTGCCCTGAGGTGGCAGGGGGTGGGGGCAGGTCCAGAGGGCGGCATGGCTGCACTCCCCCAGGGCTGGGTGGCAGCCCAGGGGTTCCGCGGAAGCCAGCACTGGCTCCGTCCCTCGCTCACGGTGACGCTGGCCGGGCCGGGCCGGGCCGGGCCGGGCTGGGCTCGAGGAGGGCACCTTTCCTGTTTCATGTCTCGCCTATGAATAGTGAAAGGATGTGGCTTTGCAGAGTCGATTGAGTGTCCTGATTGCTTTCCTCAATAAAGTGCTGACGGTCCCTCCACGCACAGACAGCCCCTTTCATCCAGCCTCGTAAAAGCGCAGCAGACCTTTTTTTCAGCGGCCTCACACCCCCTCAGGATGGCGGCCGGCTCTGCATCTCATCCTCAGTCCCCACTTTACAGGTGGGAACGGCTGAGGCTGAGAGATGAAGAGGCTGGGAACGGGAGTAGAGGACCTGGGGCCAGCTTGCCTCAGCTTCTGCCTTCGTGTCCGGGCACATCCAGAGCCTGGCAGACTCTTCCCAGAGGCTTTAACGAGCGGCTGGCCTGGCGGCATCGCGACTTGTGGGTCAGGGTGCGTTTGATGGGTCCTGAAGTTCCCCGCCGGGCTGTCTCTGGCAACCACACCCTGTAGTCCCATGGACTGTAGCAGGTACAGAGCGACTGGCTCCTGCTCTGTGCCTGAGAGTGCAGGGTTGGGTGGCCGCCCGGAGTTCCCTTCCAGCGGCATCCTGGCAGGACCCTGGGATGGGCCCGCAGATGCCCAGGTGGCGGCAGTGGACACAGCGTGGTCGGGGGAGGAGGGCCCAGGAGTCAGGCCTGGCCATGCAGTAGGGCGGCTTCTGCCTGTCTGGGGCCATCTCAGGGCTTTGGGGTCCTCACCCCCAACCCCTGGGCCTGCTGGTGGGCCGTGGACACACCTGCTAGAGCGGGGGCTGTGATTGACAGGTGCTGCTGCAGAGGAAGGGCCGCTGGGCAGAGAAGAGCCCTTTGCCAGAGTGGCCTCTGTTGGCTTCGTCCCTGGCATCTCCTTCCTCAAGGCCCCGCCCGCCTCGCTCCACTGAGCTCACAGGTTGCTGATGACCAGATTTGGGGTGGGGGCGGGGCGGGGGGAAGGGAGGATTTCTATTTGTATTTTGGTGGTCGGTTGCATGTATCATAAGTTTTATGATTTTAGACGTTTAGAAGGAACATTTTGGGAGACTTGCCTGGTGGCCCAGCGGTTAGGACTCAGGTTCTGCTGCAGAAGGCACAGGTTCCATCCCTGGTCGGGGAACTTAGTCGCTTCAGTCGTGTCCGACTCTGTCCGACCCCGTGGATTGTAGCCCTCGAGGCTTCTCTGTCCGTGGGATTCTCCAGGCAAGAACACTGGCGTGGGTCGCCATGCCCTCCTCCAGGGGATCTTCCCGACCCAGGGATCAAACGCGTCTGTTGTGTCTCCTGTATTGGCAGGCGGGTTCCTTACCGTTAGTGCCGCCTGGGAGCTGTGCGACACGGCAAAGTAAATTACTGAACAAAGTCTGCATTTCCGTGGCGCTTAGTACATTCACAAGCTTGTGGGACCAGCACGTCTGTCTAGTTCCAGGTTTTCACCACCCCGAACAAAACCCCCGTAGGCATTAAACAGGCGCCCCCCCGCCCCCCGCAGCCCCGCGTGCTCCCATCTGCTCTCCATCTCTGGCTTGACCTGAATGCACGCGCCGCTCGCCTCTCCCGCCCAGCTCCTTTCACTCGGGGTGCGTGTCCGTGCGTCACTCGTCTGGGTGCTCGCTGGACTCGACCTGCCTGAGAACGTCGGGGTGGCTGGCAGTGGCCCAGCATGGTCTTCCGGTATGGCCTTGGGCAGAAGTCCAGAGGCGGTGGGTGTCGGGGGTGGGGGATGTCTGGAAGGCTCCCTGGAAGAGGTGGCGCTCACTCCTGTGTCTGCGTGGCCAGCCATGGGACCCCCTTGAGTGGGGCCTGGCGCATCCAGGGGTACTTGTTAAAGTGGGGTGGCGTGCCCTCGGGTCCAGGGGATGAGCGCACAGGGCTCCACGGCCGGCACCCCACCACCTGCTCGGTGTCAGGAATGCAAGGGGCAGCAGGCGTTCACTGAACGCTCTCTAGGTGCTGGGGCGAGGCGGGCAGGGCAGACGCATGCCTGGCTCGTTGTTTGAGAACCAGACTCGAGGGCAGATGCCTTCACCTCCTGCGCCGTGAGGCTGGTGCTGTGGGAATGCCCTGCCCAGGTGCCCCAGGCCCCTCTTTTGGAGGGAGTCCGCTGTGGAGACTCAGGCAGATGGGCTCTGAACAGGTCAGGGGCAGCTGGAGGGCAAGTCTGAGACCTGAGCCCCTACCCACGCCATCTGCCTGTTTCCCGGCCTTGCCCTGGCCTGGAGCACATCTCTCCTGAAACAGGGCTCATCTCGGAGTTGGTGGGTGTACCCTTGGGAGGCACCCCGCCTGGTGTGAGAGGGTGAGGGTCAGGGGCTTGGCTCCTCGCGCTTAGCCACACCGCGCTTAGCCGCAAGCCGATCCCTTCCCAGGGGCTCTTGGGGCTCAAAGAGGCTCCACGTTTCCTGCAGGGCACCAGAGGGGTGCTCATGCAACGTTAGCACCTTGACACCTGCTCGGCCACGGTGGGGAGGCTCGAGTGGGTCCCCCCGTTACAGGTGGGGGAAGCTCTCTGCGCGTCTCTGAGATGCGTGGAACTCTGGGAACAGAACGCCCTCACCAGGGTTTCACCGCTGAGTGGTCCCTTCTGGCTGGGGGTCTCCTCCCCACCTGCACCCCCGCTGCCCCTGGGATGGAAGCATTCTGGGAAAGGGGGCCTTGACCTCGCCATCCACTCCCTGCCGAGGCTCGGGGGCAGGGGTCATCATCATGACGGCACCCACACGTTTGAGTGAATTAGGTTCATCATTGCCCGTTCCCTTCCTGACACCGAGCTGCTGCTCTGCATGGGAGCCCGTCGGGTGGCATGTGGACACCTCCAAGGGCCTGGCCTCCCCTTCCACGCAGCGCCCGCCCCCTCTGTGGCTCAGCCCCCAGGATCCCCAGCCCTTTGCTGTGCTGTCCTGGGCTCTCCTGGGTTGGGGCTGGGGACGGCCTCTGGAGGTCTGACCTGAGCCTCGTGCACCTGAGTTGCTCCATTTCCTGGAAGGTGCGTCCGGGGTCCTGGTTCCCAGCAAGCCTTGGTGGGGGCGGGGGGTGCCCTGGGGAGGCCGCACTTCCAACGCCCACGTGGCGGTTCCCAAACATGAGAGGCGCTCAGACAGCCTGCCAGGCCCCACCAGCCTCGACCTGGGAGTCCTCGTGGGACAAGTCAGTCACCGGGCTTGGGTGTCCGTCGGGTGTCTCTGAAGTGCTTGAATCGGTTGGCTCTTCTCCGCTGGGTAAATGGTCCCTCATCCCTCTGTTGACACTGTGATTTGCTGAGCAAACTCTTTGCCCTGCAGGCAGCACGAAAGTCCAGCCTCCCCCAGCCCGGCCGAGGCCTGGGGCAGGCAGGTCCCATGTCATCACGTCGGCCTTAGGGTCAGGGCCCCGGGCCGGGAGAAGGGCTGGGGGTCTGAGCCACGCCGCAGAGGGGACAGGCCGCTGGAGGCTGGGCAGGCACTGGGGGTGACAAGTGGGCACCAGGCCGGCCCTCCTCCGGGGACCTGCCAGCCTCCTGCTTCCTTCGCCCCTTGGTCCTGGGTCAGCTGAGCCGCCGGCCTACTGCCCAACCCCAGGAGGCCTGCTGGACAGGCAGCTGGGCCCTGGCGGGTCCTCGCGGGTCCACCGGGGGATGCATGTGAGAGGAGGTGGGCGGCTGCCCCTGGAGAGCTCTGTCGGTGGCCCCCCCGCGGGGACCCGGGGTTCGGGGACCTGCCTCCCACCATTTCCTCTTGGTTTCGGTTGCTGGTAAGCGGAAACTACACGGTTACTGGAAATGACAGGTCTGGGGGAGAAGCCAGAGTTTTGAGTGTGTGTGTCTTTCCCTGAAAGCTTTTCAGTACAAGAGATGCTGAGCTAAGGCTGGGCTGAGGCGGGGCCTGGGGGTGGGGGGTGCTGGCCACACTTCCGTCCCTGGGGACTCCGTCTCCCCTCCGACCACGGAGAGGGCTGGGGGAGGTGACTGCCTCTGGGCCTTCCGGGTCAGCCTGAGGGTCTCTCCTGCGCTCGCCAGCCTGGTTCCGGCTCCCAGGGGTGGCCCCACAGGGCGGGGCTCCCCTCACTTCCCCCTCCAGGGCTCAGGATGAGGGTGGCCTCAGGCCTGATTGAGAGCCAGACGGGGTAGGGGAGGCCAGGCAGGGCTGTGTGTCCCAGTGTCCACAGTGGCAGGGGCCTCAGGCCATGACGGCTTCCGCCTGGGGGTCCAGGGCCCAGGCCCGGCCCAGCACGGCGCTCGGCAGGCATCTGGGACGTGGCCTGGGTCAGGGCTGGACCCAGCTGAGCCCATCCGGGTTTCTGGAAGGCCTGGCCTCCAGGCCACAGGCAGGCATGGTCCACGTCAGCTGCCCGGCCCTGTTCCAGCTCGCTGCTCCCGCCAGGCTAAAAGAGCGCTGTGCTCTATAGCGCAGGCCATGGGGCGCTGTGTGACCGGGGGCTGCTCACCCGCCCCTATGAGCTCCCCTGTAAACAGTAACACACGTGGGTCCCGATGGGACACATCAGCGTGGCTTCACTCCACTCTGGGCCTGTTCCCAGCGCTCCCAGGCTTCGTCCAGAAGGCTCTCAAGAGACCAGCCCAGCCCCGGATTTGGTTGAGGTCATGGAAGGGCGCTGGTGGCTCAGACAGTAAAGCGTCTGCCTACAGTGTGGGAGACCTGGGTTCGATCCGAGTCGGGAAGATACCCTGGAGAAGGAAATGGCAACCCACTCCAGTGCTCTTGCCTGGAAAATCCCATGGATGGAAGAGCTACAGTCCGTGGGGTTGCAAAGAGTCAGACACGACTGAGTGACTTCACTTTCACTTTCATGGAAGAGTGCAGGGTCGTGGCCAGCCCAAGAACCTTCTGCTTTCCCCGTGGAGAAGAGTCTCCCCTGAGCCCAGACGTCCCTAGGCCCAGACTAGCGGGCGGGCTGCCCGAGTGTCCCCAGGCTGTGACAGTGCGGGGCTGTCTCTCAGCAGGTCCACGCCGGCCTGGGCGCAGCTGCCAGGGCTGTGTCTCCTGGTGTCTGCCGTGGTCCCGTGCCTTGGTGACTGTGCTGAGCCCGGGGTGGGGGCCAGGGCGGCCACGGGCTTGTGGGCAAGCCTGGGGACACGGGGCCCGGTGGTCTGCCTCGGGCAGGGGTTGGGGACTGGGCAGGTGGCGAGCCTGAGCTGGGAGAGGCATCCAGGGAGAGGGTCTCATGGGAGCCTCATCAGGGCCCACTCTCTGCTGGCCCTCCCCCTGGCCAGCGGCTATGGGCTCCGTGCTTCCTCTCTGTCCCTAGGGCTGGACAGACAGGAAGGAAGGCCACATGAGCTCTTGTGGCTGAGGGTGGTGACAGGTGTCCGGCGTTGGTGGGACCCCTCCTGCCACACGGAAGGGGTGTGAGGAAGCCAGGGCCCAGGGCAGCCCCACCCTGCCAGCTGGGAGCTCCCCAATTCCTAGGCTTCTCACCCAGACACCCTCCCCTCCGCCTCCAATCCAGGGTTTTGAGTTTCAGCAGATCTTGTGGGGTTGTAAGAACACATTGTCTGCTCCAGCCCTCCCGGTCTGGGAGATCAGGCAGTCAGGCGAGAAACCCAGGCCGCCGGGGTGGGGGAGGGGGAGAGGAATGGGGTGCTGAGGGCCCACACCCCCTCCTCCACCCAGGGAGCTCCTGCTGGCCTCCCAGCTGCCTCCAGGGGGCGCTGTGCTCTAGCTGCCCCCAACCCCCACACTGAGGGCCTGGCGTGTCTGGCCACCGCTGGGGACAGCAAAGGTTAACAGCTACATTCAAACCCAGGTGGTGCCGTGGGCGTAACCTGCCAAAGCCCTGGTTTTCTCATCTGTACAATGGGCCAGTGTCCCTGCAGGGCCATTCTGAGAAAGAGACGAGATAAAGCCTGAGTACAGGTCCGGGAGCGGGGAGGGGGGTCCACAGTGTCTTCCTTCTAGGACCCGTGTCGAGGGCGGTCCTCAGTGTTCTCCAGCGCTGCATTCGCAACTGGAGAATGGGAAGAAGCGGGGCTGCCCCGAGTGTCCACTCCGGTCGGCGGGAGAGCAGCGGGCAGGCCTCCCCTCTCCCCGCACCACCCCACAGCCGAGCAGAGGTGGGCATTGCAGGGCCATTTCTGGCTCTGGCTCCGACCTCAGTCTGTGGTTGCTGACTTAATTAATCGAGTTTGGATTAAGCGCACCCCCGCCCCCCATGGCGCGGGCCACAGGCCGCATGCTCATCGGTCCCTTCATTGTATCCAGTGTCTGGGGGCACGGGTCCAGCTCCGTCTTGTGGGGAACCGAACTCCCTGGCAGCTGGGAGGGGCCACTCCCTGGCCTCCCAGAAGTGGGGCTGCAGGCTCGACCACGTGGGTCTCAGAGAGCTATTGGGGTGAGCCCTGGATAAGGACACCCATTCCCACCTTTGTCCAGCTCCTGGCTCCATCTTTGAGGGTGATGGTTGGGGAATTAACCCAGCAGAGCAGGGCCGCGGAGGGGTGGGGGGGTGGGGGTGGGGCAGCAGGCTTTTCTTACTCGCCCAGCAGCCCCCAGGGCTCTCGGGACAGCGTGTTGGCTGTGCCTTTTGCAATGTCCAGAGGGACCAGCCAAGCAGCGATGTGTGTCTGCCTGTGGGTGGGCCTGGGTGGTTCTCTGCCCACTGCAGCTGGGCCATCTCCAGGAAGCCGCTTGACCTCTGCCTTTCCATCCCTTCAGACGGGCAGCCACTTCCCACGTCGAGGGTGGGGCAGCTATGATCGCCGCGGGGGGGTGGCAAGCCACAGGCATTGTTTTCCCCGCAGTGGGAAAGGTGGCTTCCCGGAGGACCGCTTCCGTCCACACACAACACAAAGGGCTTCCCCGCGCTCCTGCACTTCCTCTTTCCAGCTTATTCTAAACCATCCAGAGGTGCAACTTGGGAGAAAAGAGGCAAAGAGCCCTGAGCGGGGAGCAGCTGCTGGGCCCGGCGGCTCCACGCCCCACCCTGCCTGGACCCCTTTCCTCCTCTGCGGCCGCTGCCTGTTCTCCACTGAGGGTCAGCCGCTGTTGGGAGTTGGGGTCTGTCTGCCTCAGACCTGGCTGGTCCTTTTCCGGGGTCCCCTGTCCCTCAGCAGCCCTGGCTGCTGCTCGCCTCCTCCCTAAAGCTTGGGAGCCAGGGCAGCGCCCTCCCCGTGCAGCTCTGAGCCGCCCCAGCCCAGCGGCCGTGCAGGCTGGAAGCAGACTGCAGCTCAGCCAGGCTCCAGCCGGGTCCCTGCAGTCGCTTCCTGGGGCAGTTGGGGCTGCAGGTGGTGGAGTGAGGTCTCACACTGTGGCCTCCAAACCCGTGCAGGGGTGGCCAGGCTCTGGGTTGCCCTGGCCACACCCTGCCTGAGCAGAAAGGGACCAAGACAGGAGAGGGCAGAGGGCTGTCTTCCAGGTACCCTGGGGCACGGCAGAGTCATGGCTCAGACAGCGGTCTGGACCAAGGATGCTGAGGGTTTGAGAGAAACCTGGAGCCCCGCCCACTGCCTGTTGGAGTTCCCGGGCACCCCTGGCTTTTGTGTCTCCCAGGGGCTCCGTTCCTCACAGCTGAGCTGTCCTGGTTGTGCCCAGTGGGGAAGGACCCCAGGATGGGCATGGTGGGTGGGCACAGTGAGGGAGGCCAGCAGAGGCCACTGAGCACCACCCCCAGTCACTGCATGACCCCCCGACCTGCCACGAACACAGCCTCCTGGAAACTGTGATTCCCCACTGGCATTTGGGGCCCTTGAACCAGCCTGTGCCCAGGACCCCTGGCAAGCCTTATCCAGGAGCACAAGTGGACTCCTTGACCCCGCCCCCTCTGAGGGAGGAGCTGGGGGCTCAGAGTCTGTCCAATGCACCCCCCTGTCTCCTGGCCTCAGTCTTCCTGTTCCATAAGTGGGCAGGAGCCTCACTCCACCCGGTCTGCAGGTGGCCCCAGTTGCCTGGGCTGGGCTGGGGGCCTGAGAACCTCCCGGTCAAGCTGCCCCGAGGTGGGCGGGCCTGCCTGCCTGGTGGTGGGCCTTAGTGGTCTTTGTTTAGCATCCTGGACCACCTCTGGGGAGGAGGGAGGGACTCTGACGAGCCATCCGTGCTCCCTGGCCCCTCTCTTCGGGGCCCCAGTAACATCGTGTTTGTTGGAGGGTCCTGGGCAGAAAGCCTGTGAGCGAGGCAGTGCTGGTGTGGGGAGGGTCTTCTAGCAGGCACCCCACTGCAGGCAGAGCTAGGGCCAGGCGTGGGGGGTGGGAAGGGCCTTCAGCTGCAGCGGGTAGGAGCCCAGGCCCTGACTCAGCCCCCCGGGGATACGGGCTGCATGGCTGGGGGGCAGGGACCTGCAGAGCTGTCCCTGTCCGTATTGGGTGGCACAGTCCCTGCCCACCTTTGGTGCATAGGCCCTGGGCCTGCAGACGTGGCCTCCAGCCATGGGTTACCGGCTCTTGCGCTGATATCCCAGGCCTCAGGCGGCAGGGTCGAGTAGGGCCCTCGGTGCTGGGGAGCCCTGTGTCCCCCACGGCTTCCCTTAAGCAGGTACACGGACCCTGGTGGAGCCACCGTGTCCCCAGGGACACGTCGGTGAACTGCGTGCAAGTCAAATCCAGCAGTGTTGGCTAGAGTGGGAGTCTGCTGTGCTCCAGGTGCCCACGCCGCCTCTGCACCAGGCCTTCTGTGCCCTTGGTCCCCTGACTCGCATGAAACGGAGGCATGGCAGGCAGTGCCCATCTGTGCCGCAGAGCCTCCCAAAAGTTCTGATGGACTGTCTCACCCATCCATCGGTGGTGACCCCCCCCTCCCCTGGGGCGACTCTGTCTGGCCTGCAGAAGGAACGGGGTGGCACACCCCCCGACGACCCCCAGTCCGCACCCCGACCCAGCCAGGGCCCTGTGCTCACCCAGCTCTGCCCCACTCAACCCCCCTGCTCAACCACAGACTGCTTGAGGGCAGACCGAGCAGGTCCTTCCTCTGTGCTGAGTCCTGCCTTCGAAATGCGTGTAGAGGGAGCTGTCATCTCTCCCCTGGGGGTGGCAGATGGCCCGCTTAACTCAGAAAGGAAAACAGCACCATTTAGCATTAGTCCCGGGTGAAGGGGTGAAAGGTCAAGGCAGCATCTGCCTCTGGACGCTTCTGGGGCTGCATTTCTATGGAGTGGCGCTGAGGGGGTGGGGGGTGGGGGGAGGAGCCGGCTGGGAGGAAACACTGAGGAAGCCTCCAGTGAGCTCCAGGCCGGTGGGCGGCTGGGCGGCTGGGCGGGCGGGCGTCCCAGCAGCTGTTCTGCGCTGCCACCCCCAACTCCGGGTGCCGCCTCTCTGCAGCTCTGATTCTGGAGCCCCCAGCCCCACCTGACCCTCTGCTGCTGGCCGTGGTGGGCCAGGACACCCCGTCAGGCTATGTGTGGGCCGGAGGGAAGGCGAGTGGAGGAGGAGACACTGGGAGACCACCTTCCAGAGGAGGGCAAGGAAGGGAAAGCTGCCACGGGCCCCTGGGAGCCAGGAGCTGAGTGGCACGGTGCATGGGGCGGTTCTCGTCCAGCCTCAGGGTCCCCGACGGCCCCTGGCCCGGAATCCTGAGGCAGGTGTTGGGTGCGACTTTGCCCTCCAAGCATGGGCCCCTGTCCCTGCCAGGCACTTAGGCCGAGCTGCCAGGACAGGTGTTCAGGACCGAATGGCCACGAGGGACTTGGTCACTGGTCCCGGCAGACTGGCCGCGTCTGAGCAGCCTCACGGGCCCTCCTCCACCTTCTCAGGGGAGTGCGGGGGCCATGGGTGCCTCCCCAGGAAACCCCAGCACTGCAGCCAGGGTGGGGGACAGGTGGGGACACGTCTAGGCGAAGGGGGGCATGGCCGGAGGCCGCCCAGAGCAGGGACAGGCCTCTGTGATGGGCTGTGAGGCCCCCCCACCCTGCCTACACACCCCCGCCCTCCTCAAGACCAACCTGGCCCCGGGCGTCCTCCCATGGAGCTAAGCCAGGCCCTGCTTGTACCTAGCACCCCCCCACCCCCGCGCCAAGCACCTGCCTCAGCGGCAACCCCCCCCCAGGCTGCCGCTCCCTCGCTGCCCTGCCCCTCCCCCTGCTGGGGTGTTCGTGGTGGACGGTGGCCAGGCCCAGCCCTGGAGCCGGCCCGCATGGGCAGCGTGCCTTCACAGCAGCGTCCGCCAGGCCTGGGCGGGAGCAGGGAGGACAATAGGCCCCCTCAGCCGCTGCCTTCCCCCCGCGGAGGAGCCTCCCTGGCTCCTGCCCTGCCCCCCACCCGCTGGGGCTGGCAGCCGCCACTGCGCCGGCCGGGAGCAGCTGCCGCCCGCGTCCCTGGCCACAGGCGCACCTGCTCCCCAGCCGCCCTTTGTCCCTGCTGCTGCAGCCTGATTTACTGGGCGCGCTTTTCCTCTCGCTGTAATTCATGCAGCCTCCCTGGCCGGGATGCTCTCGATCCAGGTGGATTCTCCCACAGTCTTCTGCACTAGGCTCCCCATTCAAGACGGGCTTGGGGTGGGGTTCAGGGACACACTGCCCCATGGCTGGAGGCTGGAGGGTTGTGCACCCTGGTGGGGCCTTTCTGGTCCACTTGGGAACGCTGCTGAACCAGACCAGTGATGAAGATGGAGCCCACACGGAGGACGCCCTGGGCAGCCTTGTGTGCGTTTCCCCCAGGCCATGGGGCAGGCCTGCCTCACCTCACCCACCTGGGTGGGCTTCCCACGCCTTGGAGCTAGGTGTGGACAGGGCAGGCGGGCTCCCACCCCGCTTTGATGACCAAGCGTCCTCTGTCCAGCTCCCACTTTCTGCCTGCTCTTCAGTAGCTGGGAAAAAAAAAAAGCCTTTTCTCCAACGGGAGTGGTGGCCAGCTCCTGCTCGACAATGGAGGGCATTGAGAGGTGGGGGAGGGGCTACCTCCTGGGTCTCCTCCCTCCCCTCCAGGGCTCTGGGTTCCCAGTGCCACTCAGGCTGGGACCAGGCGGCCTGTAACTGGATCCACGCTCAGTGCGGGCCATGCCACCTTCCCCAGGCTCCAGGGTATGGCCCTCCCAGGGCCTGGGGTGCCAGGGTGCCGGTCACACGGGGTGCTTCCCGGGGTCTGTGCCCCCAGAGAGGAGCCAGCCACACCCGTCCTCCTCCCTCTCCCTGAGCCGGCTGGGCTGGAGCCCCGGCTCAGGCCTGAGTTACCTCCCCTGCGCCCCTCCCAGAAGGGCAGCTGGTTTTCTTTAAGCCAGTTGGTTTGGGACTTTTGGCTTCAGGCGACAGATGGTGGTCCAGACTGGCCATTTTGTGTTCTCCTCGCGCGCCCTGCCCAAGCCACAGCCTCAGGAAAGCCCCAGCTCCTCACGGATCCCCCACCCCCTTCCCTGCGCAGCTTTGTGCAGGAGAGGAGGGAGGGGCCCCGGCGGGCTGGCATTTGTCGGGGGGTGAGGGGTCCTGGAGTGAAGGCGTAAACCCCACGGAGCAGCCCCCCTCGGGCGGGGGGGTCTCGGGAAGGTAGGGTGGTTGGAGCCCAGGAGGGCCCTCTCTTCCCCCAGGGCCCTCGTGGCTGCCCGGCGGGGGTGGGGGCCCCGCCCACCGGCGCCTGGGGCTATGGGCCCAGCGTCAGGGCTGCCTTCCCAGGCCGCTGCAGGCTGGGGGCCGCGGGCGCGTTCCACCCCAGAGGCTCTGCCTCTGGGAAGAGGGAGGCCTGGCTGGTCCCAGAGCCCCTCCTGGGCTTTCCCTCGAGCGCAAGGCCACGAGGTGACCCTGGGGGGCAGTGTACTGCCCTGCCTCGAGAAGCCGAGGCAACAGGTGGCCAAGGGCGGCCCCGGGGTAGGGGTGGCAGGTGCCGAGCCCTTCCCAGTGGGGAGTGCCTGGGACCAGGCCTGGGGCCGGGGGGGGGGGAAGGGTGCCCCCCACACCCGGCTCACCTGCTGCCATCTTAGCCTGGGAGCCGGCACAGGGCCTGCCACAGCGGCAGTCTTCCTGGCCGCTGCTTTCTCCAGCTGTGCAGCGGGCTGGGCTTCCGATGTGAAGCCTTCGCCCCCGAAAGGGAGAGACTGCGTCCGGGCACCATGCGTGGGTGAGGGTGGAGCGCCGAGCAGCGCGGTCCTGTCGCGTCGGACCCCCGAGAGAGAGTTCCACGTCGGTGACAATGTGGGAGCCCGGCCATGTGGTGTCTGCAGTCCTTGCCCTGTTTGCTCTCGTGTTCGTACTGAAAGAAGAGCAATCTGCGAACTCTTTTATTACCCAAATAACGCACATTCGTTACAGAAAAGCTGGAGAGAGATAGAGCAGGCAGGTCCCTGAAACAAAAGGTTTCACAGAACACCATTCCCTTCCACGGAGAATGGCTGGGTCTCGCCCGCGTGGCTCCTTCTCGGTGGCTCACGAGTGCAGACAGACGCCTCCATGGATTCTGAAACCGACTCTGGGGCCCGCCGAACACTCTGGTCTCTAATGTCTCCAATTAACGTAATCACTGTTTTTATGGACATGAAATTCCCTTGATGTAATAGTAACCACTTGAAAGTGGAGAGCTCAGTGGCGCTTGGCACCCTGGTGATATTGGGCAGTGACCCCCACTGTGGTCCCAGAACCTCCCCGGGCCCTTTGACGGGGGCCGCCGCCTGGGAGGGGGACCCCCATGGATGCCGGGGCTGGTGGCGGGCTAGCTAGGGAGTGGGCGCTCACCACCCTGGCGTGTCTGCCACAGATGCAGCGGGGCCTTTGCAGGCCAGCAATGCCAGGCCCCCAACCCCTGCCTCAGCGCCCCCTGCAAGAACGGCGGGACGTGCCACACGACGGAGCGAGAAGGCCTGGTGGACTATGTCTGCAGCTGCCGCCTGGGCTTCTCGGGGCCGCTGTGCCTGACGCCCCGCGACCACGCCTGCCTCGCCAGCCCCTGCCTCAATGGCGGCACCTGTGACCTGCTCACGCTCACCGAGTACAAGTGCCTCTGTCCCCCGGGCTGGTCAGGTGAGGACCCCGGGTGTGCGGGGATGGAGTGGCCTTCCCCCAGCCACCCACACAGCCAGTGACGGCCCCCCGTCCACGTGGCCGTGGACAGTCCTGGACTGGGCTCGGCTGTGGGGGTCAGCGACCCAGAAATCGCCTAGAGTCCCCGCTCTGGGGTCCCCATGCCACTTTCCAGCCCTGGAGGCGTCAGTTCCCAGCTCGAGGGCACCCCCCCCGCCGCAGCCTCTGTGAGAAAAGAGGAGACTCCCCCGGCCCCTGCAGGAGCCGTGGTGTCACCGCTGGCTCAGAAGGGACGCAGTCTGGGTCAGCTCCCCAGGGGGCCAGGCCTACTGTGCATCCGGCAGTGGTCACTCAGCCCCTAAGTGGTTGGGGTCCCTGGGTGGTGAGGAGCTGATGCCACTGGGCCCATGCCCGACTCCAGGTCTGGACGCTGCCTCCAGCTCATAGGAACCAGGGAGGCCGGCTAACCACCCCCCGCCCCCTGCCCCCCCAGGGAAGACGTGCCAGCAGGCCGACCCCTGCGCCTCCAACCCCTGTGCCAACGGTGGCCAGTGCCTGCCCTTTGAGGCGTCGTATATCTGCCACTGCCCGCCCGGCTTCCACGGCCCCACGTGCAGGCAGGACGTCAACGAGTGCAGCCAGAGCCCCGGGCTCTGCCACCATGGCGGCACCTGCCTCAACGAGGTCGGCTCCTACCGCTGCGTCTGCCGCCCCACCCACACCGGCCCCCACTGCGAGCTGCCCTATGTGCCCTGCAGCCCCTCCCCCTGCCAGAACGGGGGCACCTGCCGCCCCACGGGGGACACCACCCACGAGTGCGCCTGCCTGCCAGGTACTGCCCGCTGGAAGCATGCAGGGGGCGGGGAGCTGGGCAGGCTGGGTCTGGGGGCATCACCCGAGCCCGGGCGGTTGGAGGGCAGCCTTGGGGGTGGTGCGGGGCACGCTCTGGGATGGGGGCACCCACCCACCAAGTGCCGCCCCGGGACAGGCCTGCTGTGACACCCTAGTGCTCCTACCCTGCCGCCCCCAGGGAGGGCCTGAGCATTCCGCCCACTCCGGGCTCGCTCTGTTCTCCTGGCCCCCTGCCCTGCGTCTCCCAGGCCGTGGACACCGGCCTCCTCCAGGCCCCCCAGGAGGCCCCTTATCCCGAGTTCCCTGGGACCACGTTACAGAACTCTCCCCCGCTGCAGGGAGCACCCTCTCCCGCGTCGCCCGCGGGGCTTCCCCTGGTTCCTGGAGGTGGGGCGGGGGGGCCGGGGCTCACACATGGCTCCCCACAGTGGGGGCCCTTCCTCCTGGCCTCTGCCGTCGCCCACTGCCGGGGCAGCAGTGACAGGCGGGCCCAGCCCCACCCACCCCCCCAGCAGCTCCACCGTTCCTGTTTCGGGTCCCAGACTTTCCACTGTAGTTTTCTTCTGAGTCCGTTTTGCTGCTGCTGATCTAAAAATACTGATAATGACGAAGAGGTTCGAAAGCCTCCAGTCTGTCACTTGCATGGGGGTGGTT
Source organism: Ovis aries (assembly GCF_016772045.2). Classification (NCBI taxonomy): domain Eukaryota; kingdom Metazoa; phylum Chordata; class Mammalia; order Artiodactyla; family Bovidae; genus Ovis; species Ovis aries. The sequence continues at coordinate 2,983,930 of NC_056056.1, forward strand.
AGGCAGGGACTGGGAAGGGGAGGGAGTTTTGGGGCGGGGCGACGAGGAGGTGGGGTCGGTGGGGTCGGTGGGGTTTGGGTTGCTGGAGAGGGGAGGACCCAGGGTCCGGCTGACCCAGGACTGACCCAAAGGTCGCTCTGGCCCCCACACGGCCCTCGGCCCAGCCCGGCCCTTGCAAAGAGGAAGTGCTTTTCCCGCCCGCAAGCCCTGGGCTTGTTGCCTCTGCGTGCAGACGCCAGGCGTGTGCATTTCCGGTCCCTGATTCTCCCCTCGCCACCTGCCCGCCCCGGCACTACCCACTGCCCGGCTGGGCTATGTGGCTGTTTCAGCGTCTGGGTTCAGATGTCTTCCTGAGGGGGGTGGGCTGTGTGACCCCAGGGTCAGGAGGGGCTGTGGTGCGGGCTGGGGGGGCCGGTGGGAGGCGTGGGGGCCTGGCAGAGGGGGCTGCACGCGTGGAGCAGGTGCAGCCCCACCGGCCGGAGGTGAGCTGAGGCTGGGGAGAGGCGGCGCTTTAGGCCTGCCGCACGCAGGAGGGACTGGAGTGTGGGCGCCAGGCTCCAGTGGGGGGGGCCTCTGAGAGAGGGGCAGGAGGGGGTCCAAAGGCGCCCTGGGAGGGGCATTAATTAGTAACTGGCTGCAGGTTTGGCTATTGCCAGACGCACCTTTCTGGGTTGATTATTGAACCAGCAGGAGTCGAACGGATTAATAGCTAACTGACTGGACGTGGAGGGGGTGCCGCAGAAGTTGGCCTGGCCGGGAGAGGGCAGGGAGAGGGTGGGGGGCTCCCACCCTGCCTGCGCCTCTGCTTCTGGGAAGTCTGGGGGCCGCACCTGCACACACGCCCACCCCCGACTACCTGCCAGGGTCCCTCTGTCTCCCTGCTCCAGTTCCGTGCGAGGGGGCTCCCAGGCCCAGTGCTGCCCCGTCAAATGGGGTATCCACGGCCGCACGTGGGGGTGTGCAGACAACCCTGAGCACAGGGCTGGGCCCGCAGGCAGTGCCCAGCACAGAGGCCGTAGCGCAGATGTCTTCTCTGACAGAACCCCGGGGAGCCTGTGACCGTGGGTCTCTGTCTGTTCAGCCGGCCGTTTAGAAAACGATCACTTAGGAATGTGCTGACCGTGGGCTCTGGGGTGTGCGGCCCGGTCACAGGAGTGGGGAGGGCAGGGTGTGGGGCAGGGACCCCTAGGGCTCCAAGGCGGTGGGCGTCACAGGACAGGCTGTGGAGAGCAGCTCTCCGCCCAGAGCAGGGTGTCCTGGGTCCAGCCAGGAGGGTGCCAGAGCCCAGTGCGAGCGTGACAGGACGGTGAGGGCCTGGCCCCGTCGGGGAGGCCTGACCGGGCGACCGGCCCCTGCTGCAGGCTTCACTGGCCAGAACTGCGAGGAAAACATTGACGACTGTCCAGGGAACAGCTGCAAGAACGGAGGCGCCTGTGTGGACGGCGTGAACACCTACAACTGCCGCTGCCCCCCGGAGTGGACAGGTGTGCACAGCGGGCGGCGCAGGGGGCACCTCTGCCCCTGGAGTCTGTCCCCGTGGGGGGCAGGCAGAAGGGAGCTGAGATATGGGACGGGAAGGATGCTGTGACCTGCAGCTGACTGCCCCCCTGCCAGGGTCTGAGGCCCCCCCCAAACCCCCTGGAGCAGCACAGACGTGGGTGGCACCAGCCCATCTGTGTGAGCCATTTGCAGCCTGGCCCCAGGCTGGCCTGGCCACAGTCAGGTCCCCAGTTTGAGGCCAGCTTGCTGGCCAAGACACAGGGATGCTGGCCAGCAGGGTGCAGGCCCTGCCCACAGGTGAGCGTGGACCCCAGTGCACCTGTGCCCACGGAGCGGCCAGGCAAGAGCCCCCAGGTGCCAGGGGTGCCGGGGAAAGGCTGGCTCTGGCTGGCGGGGCTGGAGGAAGTCAGGAAGACTTCCTGGTCGAGGTGAGGGTCTTGGCTTGGCGGAGGGGGCTGGAGGCACCGACCGTCCCGGCCCCCCGCAGGTCAGTACTGCACAGAGGACGTGGATGAGTGCCAGCTCATGCCCAATGCCTGCCAGAACGGCGGCACCTGCCACAACACCCACGGCGACTACAGCTGCGTGTGCGTCAACGGCTGGACGGGCGCGGACTGCAGCGAGAACATTGACGACTGCGCCAGCGCCTCCTGCTTCCGGGGCGCCACCTGCCATGACCGCGTGGCCTCCTTCTACTGCGAGTGTCCCCACGGCCGCACGGGTGAGCGCCCGGCCTGCCCCCAGGCGGGGGGTCCTGGGGGGTCAGGCCTGGGCGAGGGGCCTCACACTGCAGCTTTGTGGGGCCCGTAAGGGGGGAGCCCCAGGAGGGGCCTCCTGGAGTGAAGCGGCCTGCCACGAGCCTCCCGGAAGAGCTCTGGCGTTGTAGGGCCCTCCACAGGGTCGCTGGCTGTGTCCTGGCGGGGGCCCTCCCTGGGGAGCCGGGTGTGGGCAGTCGGCGTTCCCGCTGACCCCTGCCGCCGTGCCCAGGTCTGCTGTGCCACCTGAATGACGCCTGCATCAGCAACCCCTGCAACGAGGGCGCCAACTGCGACACCAACCCCGTCAACGGCAAGGCCATCTGCACCTGCCCCTCGGGGTACACGGGGCCGGCCTGCAGCCAGGATGTGGACGAGTGCTCGCTGGGTACGGGCAGCCAGGGTGCTGGGGAACCTGTTGGAAGTCGTCCGATGGGGGGAGGCGGGTCTGATGGGGGAGGCAGGCACACCCCCGACTGTTCCAGAGGCTAGGGTTCCCAGAGCAGCCCCTTACCCATGCCGCATCCACCCCCCGCCGCCCCCACCAGGTGCCAACCCCTGTGAGCACGCGGGCAAGTGCATCAACACGCTGGGCTCGTTCGAGTGCCAGTGTCTGCAGGGCTACACCGGCCCGCGCTGCGAGATCGACGTCAATGAGTGTGTATCGAACCCGTGTCAGAACGACGCCACCTGTCTGGACCAGATCGGGGAGTTCCAGTGTATCTGCATGCCTGGTACGCGGCCGGCCGCCCGCCCGACCCTGGGAGTGGGGAAGCCGCATCGCCTCTGCCTCTGGCCTCCGTGCCCGCCCAGGCTGCAGCCTTCCCACAGTTATCTGGGGAGGCTCAAGCTTGGTCTCCGGGCACAGTGAAGAGCAGGTGAGCGCGGGGCGGCTGGGTCGGCCCCGGGGAGCAGGTTGCTGACCAGCCCGCTCCCGCCAGGCTACGAGGGCCTGCATTGCGAGGTGAACACGGACGAGTGCGCCAGCAGCCCCTGCCTGCAGAACGGCCGCTGCCTGGACAAGATCAACGAGTTCGTGTGCGAGTGCCCCACGGGTGAGCCTGGGCCCCGCCGCCCACCCTGCCCCTGTGCCAAGGCCGGTCAGGTCCCCCATGGTGGGGAGGGCCCGTAAGAGCCTCACCTCCGGAGTGTGGGGAGGCGGGGGTGGGTTGGTTTTCAGCCCCCAGAGGACAAAGCTGGGCCGGGCAGGGTTCCTGGCCCCCACCTCGCTGAGAAGCCCGGGGCCCAGAGACCTCCCTTCCTGCCTTCGTGCCCCGGCGGGAGGAGGGCCGGCCTGCCGCGCCCGCCTGCCTCTGCCTGCGGCAGTGGATGTGATGGCTAGGAGGGCCTATGGAGCCTGTGAGGGCCCCGAGTCTGTCGCAGGGAAGGGCTGGGGGACGCCAGGCCCGGGGAGGTGTTGGGGGTCAGAGCCCTGGACCTTCTGAGATGCAAATCAACTGTCCCAGACGCCTAGCCGGGAACCGAATTCTCAGCCCAGCCCGGCTGTAGCCATGGCAACTGTCCATCTTGGGCTGAGCCTCCTCTGAAGGGGGCAGGGCAGGAGGGCCAGGACCCCAGGGGTGTGCTCTGAAAGAGGGCGAGGAAAGGATACGGGCATTTGCCGTTTGCCCAGCCCTGGCCAAAGCACTCTTGTGGGGCCCTCCCAGGCGCCCCCCGCCCCCCGACCTTGGCCAGCCAGGGCTTGGCTGTGGTGCCGTTGTGCCCCTGGCATCCGACCGCCATCCCCTCCTCGGCCACAGGCTTCACCGGGCACTTGTGCCAGTATGACGTGGACGAGTGTGCGAGCACGCCCTGCAAGAACGGTGCTAAGTGCCTAGACGGGCCCAACACCTACAGCTGCATGTGCACAGAAGGTGCGGGGCTGCGACCCCGGGCCAAGTGGGGGGGCAGAAGCAGACGGTGGGGTCCAGGGAAGGGGCTGGTCGGAGGCTGAGGCTGGGGGGTGACCCCTCAGTCTGGAGGGGAACAAGAGCAGGGTGCGTCTCTGACCCCAGGCAGGTGGGGGGCGCGCCCCAGACATCCCCAGGCTTCCCTGGTGGGAACAAGAGGACCCTGGGTCTGCTTGATGGTGTCCTGGACAGCCTGGTAACCCAGAAAGTGGCCCCCCGCCCCTGCAGGCTACACGGGGCCCCACTGCGAGGTGGACATCGACGAGTGTGACCCCGACCCATGCCACTACGGGTCCTGCAAGGACGGCGTGGCCACCTTCAGCTGCTTGTGCCAGCCGGGCTACACGGGCCACCACTGCGAGACCAACATCAACGAGTGCCACAGCCAGCCCTGCCGCCACGGGGGCTCCTGTCAGGACCGCGACAACTCCTACCTCTGCTTCTGCCTCAAGGGGACCACAGGTGCCCGGCCCCGGGCTGGTGCGGGGTTGGGGGGGGTAGGTGGAGCTGCGGATGAGCGAGCAGGAGCGCGTGACCTCCTCCGGTCTCCCACCCCCAGGACCCAACTGCGAGATCAACCTGGACGACTGCGCAAGCAACCCCTGCGACTCTGGCACGTGTCTGGACAAGATTGACGGCTACGAGTGTGCGTGTGAGCCGGGCTACACAGGTGAGCTGCCCAGGATTCGGGGGCCTGCAGAGGGCTCTGCCCTCCTGCCCGCGTCAGAGCCTTGATTCAGGGGCTGAAGCTGCGCTCGCAGGTCAGGGTCTCGGGACTGTGGGGACCCAGCTCTCAGGCCAGCAGCCTTGGCAGCTGGCGGCAGAGGCTCTGGAAGGAACGGGGGTGGGGGTGGGTCTGGCTGATGCTGGGATGGACACCCTTGAGCCTGGCATGCCAGGTGAGAAGCAGCCCGGCAGGCCCGCAGTGGGGCCAGGCGCCCGGTGCACATGCTGCCCTCTGCCCTGAGCACGCCCAACGTGGGCCCTGGGTCCTGGGAGCAGAGCTTGTGTCGGTGAGAGTCTGAACCTTGGGAGGGCCTGGGATGGAGTGGGGGGAGGGGTTGCTCACGGAGAGGGAGACTGAGGCTCCGAGGGCAGGGAGCCCGACCCCTCTCCCACTCCTGGTGTCTGAGCTGCCGGGCCACCCACAGGGAGCATGTGTAACATCAACATTGACGAGTGCGCGGACAGCCCCTGCCACAACGGGGGCACCTGCGAGGACGGCATCAACGGCTTCACCTGCCGCTGCCCGGAGGGCTACCACGATCCCACCTGCCTGTCTGAGGTCAACGAGTGCAGCAGCAACCCCTGCATCCACGGGGCCTGCCGCGACAGCCTCAATGGGTGCGTCCTCGGAGCCCCACCCTGGGGGCAGGGGGTGTGGGGGTGGGGAGCCAGCGGGTCTTGGGCGGAGCAGCCAGGTGCTCCCCAAGGACGGGTCTGCTGTGGGAGCCCTGAAGGGTGCCGTGCACGGGCGCTCACTCGGCTCCTGGTCTGAGCCCAGCACTGCCCTCGGCTCCGTGTGTGCCCGGGGAACGTATCCGTGCCAAGGCAGCAGGCCAGAGGTGAAATCTCTGAGATATCTGAGAGTGGAAGGGGTGTCTTGGGTCGTGTCTGAGCCCCTTTGGGCCACAGCTCAGTAGTAAAGAATCAGCCTGCAATGCAGGGGACCCAGGTTCGATTCCTGGGTCAGGAAGATCCCCTGGAGAAGGAAATGGCAATCCACTCCAGGATTCTTGCCTGGGAAATCCCATGGACAGAGGAGCCTGGCGGGCTAGTCCATGGGGTTGCGAGAGCCGGACACGACTTAGCAAGTAAACCACCACTGAGCTTCCGTAAGGAGGCTGCTAAGGTCATCCGAGGCTGAGGCTGGGGTCTGGGGCCTTCCGTCCCACCCTGACCGTGAGGACGGGAGAGGGGCTGCAGTGCAAGTTAATCACCAACGGCCAGTGACTTACTCAGTCACGCCTGTGTGAGGAAGCCTCCATAAAAAGGCCAAGTGCGGGAGTTAGAGAGCTTCCGGGTTGGCGAACAGGTGCTGGGATGGGGCGGGGACCAGCTCTGAGCCCTTCCCCATCCCTGGCCCCATACGTCTCTTCCATTGGGCTGTTCCAAGTTTCCCTGCTTATAGTAAACCATTGATCTAGTAAGTCAAACAGTTTTTCTGAGTTTCGTGAGCCGTTTCTGCAAATTTCAGAGGAAGAGGTCTGGTTCCTGGCTGTTTGGTCAGAAGTAGAGGTGACAACTTGGGGCTTGGGGTTAGTGTCTGACCTGGGGCCAGTCTGGTGGGTCCCAGCCCTCTCTGGGGGGTGGGGGACAGTCTGTGCTGACTCCAGGCACTTAGGGCCAGGACTGGGTTGCGGGCCACCCACCTGGTGTGGGAACCCTGCACATATATGTGGTGCCAGAATATTAGAGTGTAGAGAAGCTGACTTTTAGTTTCCGACACCCACTACGTGCCTGGCACTGGCTCTATCTAAATGGGGTGATGGACATGGCAGGGACCACACACCCTCATTTTGCACAGAGAGGGTAAGCAGCCTGTTCAGGTTTACACAGCAAGTGAACAGTGGATGGTCTCCTGACCACTGCTCTGAACTGGGCACTGTCCCAAACCCTTACCACTGTCTTAGTCGAGGCGGCTATTTAAAGTCGTTTAAAGGACTCCAAGGGTCAGAGTGGACCAGTGTCTCCATCTAGTCAGGTTGTAAGACGGTGGCAGAGTCTGGGTTGCTCCCAGCCTAGGCCCCGCCCTCTCTGGCTACACCTGAGCTGCCGTGTGGTTGCCTCTGCAGGTACAAGTGTGACTGTGACCCCGGGTGGAGTGGGGCCAACTGTGACGTCAACAACGATGAGTGTGAGTCGAACCCCTGCGTCAACGGAGGCGCCTGCAAGGACATGACCAGCGGCTACGTGTGCGCCTGCCGGGAGGGCTTCAGTGGTGAGTGGGACGGGGCTCCTGGTCCCAGCGCAGGCCCTGGGGGCCTCATGGAGCCCGGACACACGCCAGCCGTCGAGAACCCCCGTGGCTCCTGGGCCGGCGGGTGTGGGTTCCCAGGCCCCAGGCTCAGTGCAGGGCTCTTTCTCCATGCCAGGCAGAACTTGGCCATAGCACCTGGAGTGACGGTTACACCGACCGTGTTTTCTCTCTCTCCAGGGCCCAACTGCCAGACCAACATCAACGAGTGTGCGTCCAACCCGTGTCTGAACCAGGGCACGTGTATCGATGACGTGGCAGGGTACAAATGCAACTGCCTCCTGCCCTACACAGGTATGGGCGGGGCCTGGGGCTGTGCGCTTGGGGCCTGGAAGGCAGGGGCGGGGCCTGTGGTGTGGGCTGGTCTGGAGGGCAGGGGCGGGGCCTGGAGGGCAGGGGCGGGGCCTGTGATGTGGGCTGGTCTGGAGGGCAGGGGCGGGGCCTGGAGGGCAGGGGCGGGGCCTCGGCAGGTGGCTCAGGTGGCTGAGGTGAGAGGCGGCCTTCCTGGGCTGGCCTTGTCTGCATCCCTCTGCAGACATCCCAGAAGGCCCTGCTCTGTACTCCGAGCCTTAGGCCTGGCTGCATTAGGGCCTTGCCCTGCAGGTGTCTTTGCTCATAAAATAACCAGGTGCCTGGGAGAATATTTGAGCACAAGCAAGTCCCTACTTGGGGGACCTGCCTGGGAGGTGGCCCCCTTGGCGGCGAAGCTGGGTCTGGGCTGTCAGCCTCCCCGCCTGCCGTTCAGGCTGCCCTGGGGGTAGGGGGGCCAGGCTGCCCTCCCCATCGCTGGCGAGGCCTGAGGGAGCCCTTTGATGGCGGGCCCTCTTTGTGTGGGGAAACAAGGAGCCCTGTGTTCCTGCTGAGAGTGGCGGGAGACGGGTCCCTGGCATCTCAGCTGCCGCCATTGGCCCGGCTGGGGGAGGCGGGATGTGGGTCCCCTCCTAAGGAGAGATTTGGCAAGTGTTAAAAAATGGAAGTCACGAGTGCTCAGGCCACCAGGCCCCCCGGGGATGGGGCAGGGGGTGCTGCCGTTGGGGACAGTCCTGAGAGGCCCCCATGGTCAGGGGTGGGGCCCGTGACTGCAGTTCTCACGACACCGGCGGCCTGTGGCCCGAGCAGTGTTTTCTTTGACCAAAGCTGGGGACCTGGACTTTCTCTCCTCCGCCGGTGAGGAAACGCCCCCTCCCCGGTGGCCGCCCAGGGCGCACCCGAGCCCCTTTCGGACGCGCTGCCGTCGGGGCTGGCGGCCGGCGGGGAGGGGCCGGCCTGTGCTGACCCGCTTCCCGTCCGCCCGCTTCCTGCTTCCCTCTGCACAATTGTCGGAAACCCTGGCGAATTTCCTGCCGGCTGGGGTCACTGTGGAAACCGATAGAATGAAAGGCCCGGGACAGTCACCCCCGCGGGCCGGGGAGATAATGGGCGGCCGGGAAGATAACGCTTCCTTGCGGGCTCGGGACATGGCCCCGTGGGCCGTAAACAGGAAACCCCGCGTTGGGCTCTCAGAGAGGAAAGGTCACCTGGAGTGCCGGGGTCCAGGCAGACTCCCGCTCCCACCCGGGGTCCTGACGCCGTGTCCAGTGCTCCCCTGATAAGCAGCCGTCCTGAGGGCTGAGGCTGGCATGTTCCCTGCAGTCACAGCCTTGGTTCAGGGGCCTCCCGAGATGGGCACTAGCCGCCCGAGGCACCGAACCCCTGGACTCAGCTCCCAGGTCGCCAGCTCAGTGCGGGGCCCCCTGCCATTAGCAGGGCACGAGGCTGGGAGCCGGTCCAGGGCCCCTGTGACATGTGTCGGGGGGTTGTCAGGCCCAGCCCAGCCCTTGCTCCTGGCACTATCGGGTGGTGGGGCCCAGGCCATTCCCCCAGCCTGTGGGGGCCCAGGGTTCCCCTGGTTCACGTTCAGGCGCTGACACAGCCAGGCGCTCACACAGCCAGGGTCCTGGTGCCCCGCTGTATGTCCCCGCCCCCGCCCCCCACGCAGGGCAACCAGATGTGCTTTGATGGTAGAACCACCCGTTGACGGTGGCTGCCGGGGCCTCTGTCAGGACTTGCCTGGGGCATTGGCCTCTGGCCGGGGCTCCCGGAGGGCTCATCACTCTGCCTCTCCCTCCCAGGGGCCACGTGTGAGGTGGTGCTGGCCCCGTGTGCCCCCGGGCCCTGCAGAAATGGTGGTGAGTGTCGGGAGTCAGAGGACTATGAGAGCTTCTCCTGCGCCTGCCCCACGGGCTGGCAGGGTGAGTCCAGGGGGTGGGGGGACATAGGGAGGCTTGGAGAGGCTTGGGGGCCATGGGCTGGCAGGGGGAGTCCAGGGGACACTGGTACTGGGTGGGGGGAGGCTCAGAGAGGCTCGGGGGCCACGGACTAGCAGAGTGAGCCCAGAGGGATGGGGTGGGGAAGCTCGGAGAGGCTCGGGGGCCACGGGCTGGCAGGGTGAGCCCAGGGGGATGGGGTGGGGAAGCTCAGAGAGGCTCGGGGGCCACGGGCTGGCAGGGTGAGCCCAGGGGGATGGGGTGGGGAAGCTCAGAGAGGCTCGGGGGCCACGGGCTGGCAGGGTGAGCCCAGGGGGATGGGGTGGGGAAGCTCGGAGAGGCTCGGGGGCCACGGGCTGGCAGGGTGAGCCCAGGGGCCGGGGGGACGGGGGTGGGGAGGGTCAGGGGCTTCAGGCGACTCTTGCTAGTGAGCCCCCGTCCTTGGGGGATGAACCAGTGGGCTGCAGGGTCCTCCCAGGCTTGAAGGTCTGTCTCCTGCTTGGCCCCAAGTCAGGGGGCAGCCCTTTGGAGAGCCCCCCTTCCCTGGACACCCCCAGAGGGTCGCCCTGCGGCGGTAGAGGGCCTGCTCCGGGGGGGGGGGGCAGTGCCCCGTGGGTACTGGCTGAGCCAGCGGCTCCCCCGTCCCCTTCCCCAGGGCAGACCTGCGAGATCGACATCAACGAGTGCGTGAAGAGCCCGTGCCGCGCGGGTGCCTCCTGCCAGAACACCAACGGCGGCTACCGCTGCCACTGCCAGGCGGGCTACACGGGGCGCAACTGCGAGACGGACATCGACGACTGCCGGCCCAGTGAGTGGCTGGCCGGCCCCGCCCGCCTCTGAGACGTCCAGACCTATGTCGCCAGGCGGGCGCAGGGCAGGGAACGTGCCAGGGTCACATGAGAGGCTGGGCAGGGCAGTACCCGGGTGCAGGCTTGGCGCCGGCAGCCCTCTCGATCCAGCGGGACCTTTCAGAAGGGCGCCTGGTTGGGGGCTGGAGGAAGTGCTGGGCGGGGCTAGGTGGCCGCTGGCGACCAGCGAGGTGGTCGCGGGCAGTTCCGGGGCTGTGGTGCCAGGCTGATGGGCCCCCAGCTCGTCCATCCTAGCATCTCCCAGCCGGACTCCCGGGCTCCTCTCCCCAGAGCCGCAGCTGCCCCACCCAGCGTGGCTCTTAACCTAGTTCTTGTCATGACCCCTGAGGAATGGGGCTCATACCACCTGGGGTCCAAGAGAGGCCAAGTACCTCATCTGGCATTACCAGCAGGCAGGGAAGTCTGTGGCCACGGCCTGTGTGGGTCTCACTGTTAAGCCTGCCAGCCTTTATGGCCTGGGGACCGGGAGCTTGTGGGGTAGCGTAGACCCCCAAGCTCACAATGCAGCCTGCTGGACTGGGCTCCCTGCGGAACACCCTGGGGGCAGTGCCAGGAGCTCAGAGTTTTGGTCGCCCTGGCAGAGGGGTGGTGCCCAGCTCTCAGGCCTGCCCTCCGGTCCCCTCGCAGACCCATGCCACAACGGGGGCTCCTGCACAGACGGCATCAACACGGCCTTCTGCGACTGCCTGCCCGGCTTCCAGGGCGCCTTCTGCGAGGAGGACATCAACGAGTGTGCCAGCAGTCCCTGCCGCAACGGCGCCAACTGCACCGACTGCGTGGACGGCTACACCTGCACCTGCCCCACGGGCTTCAGTGGCATCCACTGCGAGAACAACACGCCCGACTGCACGGAGAGGTGCGAGGGGCCGCGGCTGCATGCAGCCGGCGACGGGGCCATGCACAGCGCCGGCAGACCTGTGTACCCAGCGGGTGTCCACCTGGGGGCGGGCACTTGTTGCCAGTGTGAGACACCGCTCCTCCTGAAAGGGCCGTTGTCCATTCTCCCTTGTGGCTTAGAAGCAGGAGCCCTGTGGTTTATCCTCAGGAACTGCTGTTCCTCCTTCCATCAGCCGGGGACCTCGTAACTGGCGTGTGTCCTTATTTGCCTTGGCTGCCAGGAAGCTCGGCATGGACCATCACACTTATCCCGTTTCTAGCGTTTATCTCCCACGCGGTCTGGTTTCTGCTCATTTTTGTCTTGATCGTGACACACCTGTGTGCAAGATGAAGCTCCTCTCAGCATGAGTTCTAAAGAGGGCAGAGGAAGGAGTGTGGTGTGGTGTGAGAGTCTGGGGTCCCCTGGGACTCCTACTGGCCTCCCTGAGGTCAGCCAGGGTGTTGCTGGCCTGTCCTGGCACCCAGACCCCTGTGGCCACCCTGATTGGTGGTGAGGGTGCTGGCATGGATGTACCTGCTTGGGCAGGGTCCTGCCCCCAACTCACCACCCCCTTGCTGCATGCCCACCTCCAGCTCCTGCTTCAACGGCGGTACCTGCGTGGACGGCATCAACTCCTTCACCTGCCTGTGTCCACCCGGCTTCACCGGCAGCTACTGCCAGCACGATGTCAACGAGTGTGACTCTCGGCCCTGCCTGCACGGCGGCACCTGCCAGGACAGCTACGGTGCCTACAAGTGCAGCTGCCCACAGGGCTACACGGGCCTCAACTGCCAGGTGAGGGCGGGCCCCGGGGCACACGCCAGGCACCTTGGCCACGTGGCGGGGCCCCTCGCTTGGATTCCAGCTGGCCCTCCCACCCTGGAGAGCCGAGGAGGGGGCAGATAAGGAGGGAGAGGTGGTGAGCAGGGCAGTTTCCAGCTCAGGTAGCAGAGGCTTAGGGAGCAAAAACAAGGACCAGCTGTTGGGGGGGAAGGCGGCTAAACGCCAGTGTTTTCATGGAGACTGTGTAAAAGTATCAAAGGTTTATCTTCTTTAAAGATGTTCACACGCAAAACATCAATTAGAAGAGAGCTGTTTCCTTCTTAAGAAAAAATCTTCCTTCAAGGAAAGGCAACCTGTTGTCAGGATTCACCACCAAGGGCCCAGAGCAAGAGAGGGACCCCCGCAGCCCCAGTTGCTCCTGAGCAGGGGAGACCCCGTGGGCCTCGGTGTCCATTTCTGTGGATTGGGGGGAGGTCACGGGCCACCTTGGGCATGAGGGTCTCTGGTGCCCATGTGTGTCCCCCGCTGGGTGGGCTGGGCCCATGGGGGCTGGTGGGTGGGGCGTGAGCGAGGCTGCCCCCTCGTCCCCAGACCCTCGTGCGCTGGTGCGACTCGTCTCCCTGCAAGAATGGTGGCCGGTGCTGGCAGACCAACGCGCTGTACCGCTGTGAGTGCCACAGTGGCTGGACTGGCCTCTACTGTGACGTGCCCAGCGTCTCCTGCGAGGTAGCCGCGCGGCAGCAAGGTAACCAGCCCAGGCTTCTCCGTGCGTCCGGGCGTCTGACCTCTGAGGTCAGGAGGTGTGCTGCCCAAGGCGCGAGGCAGCCCCTGGGGAGGGGAGCTGGGGCCTCATGCTCCACCCGCCGCCTCCCCTGCAGGCGTCAACGTGACCCACTTGTGCCGGAACGGGGGCCTCTGCATGAACGCGGGCAACACACACCACTGCCACTGCCAGGCCGGCTACACGGGCAGCTACTGTGAGGAGCAGGTGGACGAGTGCTCACCCAGCCCCTGCCAGAACGGGGCCACCTGCACCGACTACCCCGGTGGCTACTCCTGTGAGGTGGGCACCCGTCCCTGGGGCGGGGGTGTGTGTGTCTGGCCTGAGTGCCACTGAGGGCCAGGCCCTGGGCTGGGAGCGAGTGCGGCAGGGAAGACTAGACCCATAGACGCGTGCTGCGTTCAGTCCCATCAGGGGAGGGCTGGGCAATCAGGAAAGACTGCCTGGAGGAGCTGTCCTCTGGGGGCACCTGCAAGAGGAAGACCCTGAGAAGTAGGGCAGGGTTTCCCTACCCCAGATTCTCCCACCTCTACACTACCACCTTGGGCAGTGAACCACAGCTTACCAGGGCCCTTACCAGGGTCTCCATCTGGGTCCTGGTAGGAGGGCTTTGCGAGGCAAGAGGGCAGCTCATGGGGCCCCGTCAGCCCACACAGGGGTAGGGGGCCACAACCCGGCTGCCCACTGAACCTCAGGCCCACGCCTCGCTGTCCCCGTGCAGTGTGTGCCCGGCTACCACGGGGTGAACTGCTCCGAGGAGGTGAACGAGTGCCTGTCCCAGCCCTGCCGGCACGGAGGCACCTGCATCGACCTCACCAACACCTACAAGTGCTCCTGCCCCCGCGGCACACAGGGTAGGCTTGGCACACCTGGGGAGGGAGTCTGATGGGCTGGTTGCCAGCGTCCAGCTCCTGGGCGTCTGATCCCCGGCCGGGGCACACCTGTGGGAGGCGTGGGGCTTGACAGCGGCCACGTGGGGTCTTATGGCGCCTGGCCTGCAGGCGTGCACTGCGAGATCAACGTGGACGACTGCAACCCCCCCATCGACCCCGTGTCCCGGGGCCCCAAGTGCTTTAACAACGGCACCTGCGTGGACCAGGTGGGCGGCTACAGCTGCACCTGCCCGCCCGGCTTCGTGGGTGAGCGCTGTGAGGGTGATGTCAACGAGTGCCTGTCCAACCCCTGCGACGCCCGTGGCACCCAGAACTGCGTGCAGCGCGTCAATGCCTTCCACTGCGAGTGCCGCGCCGGCCACACTGGTGGGTGCCGCCCTGGCCAGGGGGGTGGGCGGTGCCAGGAGTTGGGGGATCAGTGCCTCACGCCACTCTTGTCCCCAGGACGCCGCTGCGAGTCGGTCATTAACGGCTGCAAGGACAGACCCTGCAAGAACGGGGGTAGCTGTGCGGTGGCCTCCAACACGGCCCGTGGGTTCATCTGCAAATGCCCAGCGGTAGGTGCCAGCAGGTGGTGGAGAGGGCTGGTCTGAAGGGGGCAGGAGGACACCCCCCGCTCAGCACACCTAGTGCCCGGGGGTGGCCAGCACCTCCGCGTCCCATCCCGCCGCCCCTCCAGCCTGCGGGTGAGCTGGAGGGCAAAAGGTGGCTCGTGTGTCTGGACTCCACCCTCCGCGTTCCCCTCGAGACAGTGTTTCTTGTGTCTTTATGTTTAAAGCGGTTTAGCAGAAAATTGGTGCAGGAGGCTTCCTGTGTAGCCTCGCCCCCTGCACACTCAGCTTTCCCGTTATTAGCATCTTGCTCTCCTGTGGGCTTCCCTGGTGGCTCAGACAGTAAAGAGTCTGCCTGCAGTGCGGGAGGCCAGGGTTCGATCCCTGGGTCAGGAAGATCCCCTGGAGAAGGCAATGGCACCCCACTCCAGTACTTTTGCCTGGGAAATCCCATCGACGGAGGAGCCTGGTAGGCTACAGTCCATGGGGTCACGAAGAGTTGGACACGACAGAGTGACTTCACTTTCACTTTTCACTTTCACGCATTGGAGAAGGAAATGGTAACACACTCCAGTGTTCTTGCCTGGAGAATCCCAGAGACGGGGGGAGCCTGGTGGGCTGCCGTCTATGGGGTCGCACAGAGTCGGACACGACTGATGCGACTCAGCAGCAGCAGCAGCAGCAAGTGATCTACACACTGACACGTTAAGTCCAGCCCACTCCATGTCATGTGTTCCTTGGGCCTGCCACACACGCAGTGCTACGAGCCCCCTGTGCAGGATCCCAGGAGGTTGTTTGCCCTAAAAGTGCCCCAGGCTCCTACTGTGCCCACCCCTCCCTCCTTCCTTCCCAACTCCTGGGAAACCCCCACCCCCGAGCGTTTCGTGTTGACTTTCTTTTAAAAGGAAAGGCCGCCAGCCCTTGTGGGTGGGTGGGGGATGCAATGGAGTGGCCAGGCGTGTCCCCAGCACTTGGGGGGGGGGGCGCAGCTCACCCCTCACAACCACATGGCCCCTCCCGCAGGGCTTCGAGGGCGCCACGTGCGAGAACGACGCCCGCAGCTGCGGGAGCCTGCGGTGCCTGAACGGTGGCACGTGCATCGCGGGCCCGCGAAGCCCCACATGCCTGTGCCTGGGCCCCTTCACCGGCCCCGAGTGCCAGTTCCCGGCCAGCAGCCCCTGCATGGGCGGCAACCCTTGCTACAACCAGGGCATCTGCGAGCCCGCCGCTGAGAGCCCCTTCTACCGCTGCCGCTGCCCCGCCAAGTTCAACGGGCTGCTGTGCCACATCCTGGACTACAGCTTCGGGGGCGGCGTGGGCCTCGACATCCCCCCGCCGCAGGTCGAGGAGACCTGCGAGCTCCCCGGCTGCCGCGAGGAGGCCGGCAACAAGGTCTGCAGCCTGCAGTGCAACAACCACGCGTGCGGCTGGGACGGCGGCGACTGCTCCCTCAACTTCGACGACCCCTGGCAGAACTGCACGCAGGCCCTGCAGTGCTGGAAGTACTTCAGCAACGGTCGCTGCGACAGCCAGTGCAACTCGGCCGGCTGCCTCTTCGACGGCTTCGACTGCCAGCGCGCAGAAGGCCAGTGCAAGTAAGGCCCGCGCGGACGCCGTTCAGTGTCCATGATGTCCCACGGGGCTGGTGGGGGGCAGGCGAGGGGGCCGTCCGCTCACCAGCAGGGGCAGAGCAGGTGGGAGGAGGACACTGGGCTTCGCAGGCAGGGCAGCGCACAGCCGGGTGCTGACCGAGGGCCTCCGGGTGGACAGGGGCAGGCGTGGCCCTGGGGGCCCTGGGCGCGGAGGGAGCCCTGAGCTGTTGCCGTGCGCCCCCAGCCCCCTGTACGACCAGTACTGCAAGGACCACTTCAGGGACGGGCACTGCGACCAGGGCTGCAACAGCGCGGAGTGCGAGTGGGACGGGCTGGACTGCGCGGAGCACGTGCCTGAGCGGCTGGCGGCCGGCACGCTGGTGCTGGTGGTCCTCATGCCACCCGAGCAGCTACGCAACCGCTCCCTGCACTTCCTGCGCGAGCTCAGCCGCCTGCTGCACACCAATGTGGTCTTCAAGCGCGATGCCAGCGGCCAGCAGATGATCTTCCCTTACTACGGCCGCGAAGAGGAGCTGCACAAGCACCCCGTCAGGCGCTCCGTGGGTGGCGGGGCCCCGCTGCTCCCAGGCGGCGCCAGCAGACGCCAGCGCAGGGAGCTGGACCCCATGGACATCCGCGGGTGAGCAAGCCCCCCCTGGTGGCCTCCACACCCTGACCCTCAGGGATGCCCCCCTCCCAGAGAGGGCAGCGCTGTCCTCCTGAGATGGGGAAAGAGACCTGGCATTTCAGCTCCCGTGACGGGCGAGCGGCAGAGATGGCATTCCCACCCAGGCTCAGCTCTCACAGAGGCGAGGGACCCGGCTCCGGACACCTCCATCCTTCCGAGATGGGGGCCAAGGCTGCCCGTGGCTCTGCAGGAGCCCACTGCTGGCAGGGGAGCACTCTGAGGAGTGTCCGTGTGAGCACCATGCGTGCCCTGCTGGTGCTGGACACGGCGGGCCCTCAGGGCCAGTGTGCACCTCCAGGCTTGTTCCTGTCCAGACCCAGCTCTCCGCCTCCCCAGGTTGCCCCCCTGGGGTTCTGGGAGCACCCTCTCTCCCCGCCCATCCATCAGGGTGACGCCACAGGAGCCAGAGCCCATCCCTGGGGGGCGTGCTGGCCGGGCGGGTGCCAGGAGTGGGCCGGCGCCCGAGCCCCCTGACCTAGGCTCTGCCCTGCCACCCCAGGTCCATCGTCTACCTGGAGATCGACAACCGGCAGTGCGTCCAGTCGTCCTCGCAGTGCTTCCAGAGCGCCACGGATGTGGCCGCCTTCCTGGGTGCGCTGGCCTCGCTGGGCAGCCTCAACATCCCCTACAAGATTGAGGCCGTGCAGAGTGAGTGGCCGGCCCACTCCCCCAGCCGCACTCCCATGGGAGCTCTGGACCGTCCTGGGAGGGGTTGTGCGTGGGAGGCGGTCTCCCAGCTCCCCCCGCCACCCCAGGATGCTCTTGTTCTTTGCGCCAGTTGCCACCCATGGGGGTGTGTGTCATGCCATCCAGAGTTGGGGGGGGGCTTTTCTGGGGTTTCCCACCGGGCATGCTCTCACTCCCGTAGCAACAGCTGTCAGCGAGGCTGGCCCAGGGGAGTCCACACATCCGCCAGCAAATTGGGGGGGAGACTTTTCTCGCCCCACCCCTTCCTCCCAATTTTTCTTTGTTGGGTATTATTTCAAAATCATTACGGGTTTTTTTTTTTTTTTCTTAAGAGAGAGAAAGCAAGAATTGATCGATGTCATGTGAAGTGTTGAAGTTTGTATCTAGAAAATCCCCCTAAATCCTTTGTCTTAACAGCTCGATGCGAGTGCAGCGATTTGAAGTTGCCTAATCCTTCTCCCTTAAAGGAGAAAAAAGTAAAAGCTGTCTCCAGATAGCCGGCTGGTGCAGGAGAGAATTTAGCGATAGTTTGCAATTCTGATTAATCGCGTAGAAAATGACCTTATTTTGGGGGGCGGGATGGAGGCGAGCGGGCGAGGACGCGCCGGGCCGCGGAGCCAGTGCGCTGCCCCCGGCCGCGGGCCTGCCTGGCTGCGCGGCCTGATGTCCGGGCGCCCGCCCGCGGCCGCTGTGCCCGCAGGTGAGACGGTGGAGCCGCCCCCGCCCCCGCCGCTGCACTTCATGTACGTGGCCGTGGTGGCCTTCGTGCTGCTGTTCTTCGTGGGCTGCGGGGTGCTGCTGTCGCGGAAGCGCCGGCGGCAGCATGGCCAGCTCTGGTTCCCCGAGGGCTTCAAGGTGTCGGAAGCCAGCAAGAAGAAGCGGCGCGAGCCCCTCGGCGAGGACTCCGTGGGCCTCAAGTCAGTGGACGCGGCGGGGCGTCTGGGTGGGGGCCGGGCTTGCGGGAGGCGGGGCTGCCCCCTCCCCACCTCCGCGGCCCCTCCTGGGGCCCTGGGCATGCGCGGGGCCTGGAAGGGGAGGGGAATCTCCGTGGACCCCCGCTCCCCGCGCTTAGTCCCACCTCCCCCCGGCCCCGTCACCCCCAGACCCCTGAAGAACTCTTCGGACGGCGCCCTCATGGACGACAACCAGAATGAGTGGGGCGACGAGGGCCTGGAGGCCAAGAAGTTCCGGGTGAGTCGGGGCTCCAGGGTCCCCGCCCCGCCCCGCTCAGCCCCGCAGGGCGTGACCCTCTGCTCCACGCCCTTCTATAGTTCGAGGAGCCCGTGGTCCTCCCTGACCTGGACGACCAGACAGACCACCGGCAGTGGACCCAGCAGCACCTGGACGCCGCCGACCTGCGCGTGTCTGCCATGGCCCCCACGCCTCCCCAGGGCGAGGCGGATGCCGACTGCATGGACGTGAACGTCCGCGGGCCGGGTAGGTGCGGCTGGCCAGACACTGCCCCCCCCCAGGGCTCCACCCCCAGGAACCTGGTGGCACTGGGCAGCCCGTGCTTCCCTGACCTGGTGACCCACCCGCCCTCATGTCCCAAGCCTCAGGGTCAGTACCTGAAAACTCCCTGGGCCTTGGAGGGGGTGAGAACCCCCAGGAGTTGGTCAGCCTCCTCATGGCCTCCCCTCTCGGAGTGCAGGTCTCAAACTGCGCTCTGCTCTCTGAGCTGGTTTCTTCTTTCAACATGCGTCTTTTGAGACATCCAGAGTGCCTGTTAGCTTACCTCCTCTGTCTCCTGGACGGGGCTGTGGGTGAAGGTCTCGGGCAGGTCAGGAAGCAGAGCCCACCAGCTGCCTGCAGCTGGGCTTGTTTCTGCCCTCGGGGAGCTTGGACGGATTGCACTGGTGTTGGGCAGTGTGGCTGTGTGCACTGGGCCTCCGTGGGCAGCGCCCCCGCTGAGGTCTGTTATCCCCGGGAGCAGCTGCCAGGGGCCAGCCTTCCTGACCTGGCCCTGTCCCCGTCCTGCCCCCCTGCAGATGGCTTCACGCCCCTCATGATCGCCTCCTGCAGCGGAGGGGGCCTAGAGACAGGCAACAGCGAAGAGGAGGAGGACGCGCCCGCGGTCATCTCGGACTTCATCTACCAGGGCGCCAGCCTGCACAACCAGACGGACCGCACCGGCGAGACCGCCCTGCACCTGGCCGCCCGCTACTCACGCTCCGACGCGGCCAAGCGCCTGCTGGAGGCCAGCGCGGACGCCAACATACAGGACAACATGGGCCGCACCCCACTGCACGCGGCTGTGTCTGCCGACGCACAGGGCGTCTTCCAGGTGGGCAGCCACTCACGTGCCCTTCTGCACGCCCTCGCCTGCCTTCCCTCCTTCCTGGTCTGGCCACAGAGCCCTGATACCAACCCTGGCCAGAGCAGGGGCAGCTGGGGTTCCCCCCGCACCCCAAACCTTTGCACCCTGGAGGGGGTGTGAGGCCAGGGAGGGTGTCAAATCCCCTGTATCGTCCCCTCAGGCAGCCAGGCTGGTGGCGCTAAAGCAAGAGAGGCCGCAGGGACCTACAGGGGCAGGGCCTCCTTACCCTCACCCAAGATAGGCCCATCCCCTGTGCCTGCCCCTCCCGGCCCCCATGCCCTCCCCTCTTTGGCTGGAGGCATCGATCGCCTCTGATGGTGGGGAGAAGGGCTAGAGGTTGCTGTTTGCTGCCTGTGAGCTTTTGAAGGCGGGGGGCAGCTCTCGCCTTGCTGGCCTTCCAGGATGAGGATGGATTAGGGATGTGGGTGCTTGGGTCTCTGGGGAGCATCCCTGGCAGAAGCAGCTTTTGAAAGCTGCCTGCCAGTCTCCTGGCCACAAACCCCCAGGCCCCGGGCCATGCTGCTCTGCAGAGACAGGCAGGTAAATGGGGCACAAATGGGGGGTGTCACAGAAGTCTAATGATTTCCGACATGTTGTCTTTTATGGAAATGAGAGATTGGGGACAATTTAAACGAGTCCCTGGAGGCAGGCCCTGGCCAAGTTTGCCCGGGCAGTCTCTATGGCATGTAGAGACATTCCCTTGGGCGCTTTTCGGGGAGAGGCCGGTCCACACACGGCTCTTCCCCAGCTCCTTTCGTCCCCCCTCCCACCCCCGAAACAGTGGCCGTCCTTCTCTCGTGCTCCGGCCCCACCCCTCCAGCAGAGCCTGGTGGAGTTCTGCCCACTCCCCGGGCTCCCACACCACACGTGTCTGGGCTCCCTGGGGCCGCCTGACCCCAGGAGGGCTGCATCTGAGTCAGGGGTTGGGTCTCAAGCACGTGTCCAGGAGCGGGCGGGGGCCTCACGCTCACACTTGCTGAGCCCGAGACTTTCCCTGTGGTCCAGATCCTGATCCGGAACCGAGCCACCGACCTGGACGCCCGCATGCACGACGGCACGACCCCGCTGATCCTGGCCGCGCGCCTGGCCGTGGAGGGCATGCTGGAGGACCTCATCAACTCCCACGCCGACGTCAACGCCGTGGACGACCTGGGTGAGCCTGGATGGGCCGGAGAGGGGGCACGCCATGGCCGCCTGCCCACCCCTGACCCGCCTGCCCACCCCTGACCCGCCTGCCAACCCCTGACCTGCCTGCCGACTTCTGACCTGCTTGCTGACCCCTGTCCCGCCCTCTGCTCCCCTCGCAGGCAAGTCCGCCCTGCACTGGGCAGCCGCGGTGAACAATGTGGAGGCTGCTGTCGTGCTGCTGAAGAACGGGGCCAACAAGGACATGCAGAACAACAAGGTGGGCTGGCTGGCGAGACACTTCCCCTCAGCCACTCCTTCCCGACCGGGGGACCCCCGAGCCATGACTTGAGCTTCTGGGCCTCGGCTCCCTAACCCGTTAAGTCCCAGGAGAAGCTGCGGGAAAACAGAGACGTGGGTGCTGGTGTGGTTGGCGCTCCCTGCCTCCCTCTGGCCACATTACCAGTCCCCTCCCGGGTCCAGGGCACGGGCAGCTGCAGCTGTCCACCCCCCCCCATGTCACTGTGACCTGCGACCTCACCTCTATCCTTGGCTGTCACTGGCCGGGACGGGTTGACCCAGATGGTGCACGCTGAGCCAAGAGGCTGGTGGGCAGGGTGGGGGGTTCTGCGTTGCCAGGCCCCCAGATGGAACGGTGAGTGTCCACCTTCTACACGTGGACCGCCTCTGGTCTCTCTCAGCCTCGCCGCAATCTGTCCCCAGAGTCTGAGTATGCTCTTTCTTTCCTGCCCAGCCCCAGCCTGGCCCTGAGTCTCCTGCGCTTGCCTTTGGGCTCCTGTGTCCCCGGACCCACCCCTTCCTTCACTGACCCCTGAAGGGATCTCCTATTCTGGGGGAGGGGCGCAGGGGATGCTGTTGGGCCCGGTCACTTCTGTCTGCCATGGGGCAGAGGCATCATCCCGCCTCCTTCTGGGGAGACAGGGTGACTGGCGGCAGGGACCGCCGTGGCGGGGTGGTAGCTGCAGCCAAGGCCACGTGTGTGCCAGGCAGACACCATCCAGCCTCACCCCACACAGCAGCCTCGGGGGGGCATACGTGGCATGTCCACTGTACAGATGAGAAAACCACGCCCTGGGGACAGAGCTAAGATGTCAGGGTTCCTCAGAGACCAACGGATGCCCACAGACACACTTTAGTGACCCCACAGCCCCTGAAATTGTGGCAGGGTCTCCATCTGTGTGGTTTTGGAGGAGGGGAAGGGGGGACACATTCTGTTAGATTTCCCAAAGGGCTTCCCTGGTGGCTCTGGGGTTAATGCGTCTGTCTGCCTGCAATGCGGGAGACCTGGGTTCGATCCCCTGGAGAAGGAAATGGCAACCCACTCCAGTATTCTTGCCTGGAGAATCCCATGGATGGAGGAGCCTGGAGGGCTATACAGTCCACGGGGTCGCAAAGAGTTGGACACGACTGAGCGACTTCACTTTCTGACCCCGTGAAGGTAGAGCCCCACTGGTTTAGAATATAGGATCCCACAGGTCCTCTGGGTGGGTCTTAGAAGATGCATTTAAGATGTTTTTGTTTGTAAGACGTAATAGTGATGGTAGGACCCTAGGGGGAGAGTTGAGATGAGGTGCCTCCCCTCCGCAGCAGGGTGGAGGCGGGGCTGACCGCTGGTCCATCCGGTGACTGGTGACCCCTGCACCTGCCCCCATCTGCTCCCCACAGGAGGAGACGCCCTTGTTCCTGGCCGCCCGGGAGGGCAGCTACGAGACTGCCAAGGTGCTGCTGGACCATTTCGCCAACCGGGACATCACAGACCACATGGACCGCCTGCCTCGCGACATCGCGCAGGAGCGCATGCACCACGACATCGTGCGGCTGCTGGACGAGTACAGCCTGGTGCGCAGCCCCCCGCTGCATGGCGCCACGCTGGGTGGCGCGCCCACCCTGTCGCCCCCGCTCTGCTCGCCCAACGGCTACCTGGGCAACCTCAAGCCCCCCATGCAGGGCAAGAAGGCCCGCAAGCCCAGCACCAAGGGCCTGGCCTGCGGCGGCAAGGAGCCCAAGGACCTCAAGGCTCGGAGGAAGAAGTCCCAAGATGGCAAGGGCTGCCTGCTGGACAGCGGGAGTGTGCTGTCGCCCGTGGACTCCCTCGAGTCCCCCCACGGCTACCTGTCAGACGTGGCCTCCCCGCCCCTCCTGCCCTCCCCTTTCCAGCCGTCTCCCTCCGTGCCCCTCAACCACCTGCCTGGGATGCCCGAGGCCCACCTGGGTGTCAGCCACCTGAGCGTGGCAGCCAAGCCCGAGATGGCGGCGCTGAGCGGGGGCAGCCGGCTGGCCTTCGAGGCAGGGCCACCACGCCTCTCCCACTTGCCCGTGGCCTCCAGCACCAGCACGATCCTGGGCGCGGGCGGCAGTGGGGGTGGTGGGGCTGTGAATTTCACCGTGGGTGGAGCCGCGGGCTTGAATGGCCAATGTGAGTGGCTGTCCCGGCTGCAGAATGGCCTGGTGCCCAACCAGTACAACCCGCTGCGAGGGGGCGTGACGCCAGGCACCCTGAGCACACAGGCTGCCGGCCTCCAGCATGGCACGGTGGGCCCGCTGCACGCCCCCGCCCTGTCCCAGGTGATGAGCTACCAGGCCCTGCCCAACACGCGGCTGGCCTCCCAGCCTCACCTGGTGCAGACGCAGCAGCTGCAGCCACAGCAGAACTTACAGATGCAGCCGCCGAGCATGCCGCCGCAGCCAAACCTGCAGCCGCCGCAGCCGCACCTCGGCGTGAGCTCGGCCGCCAGCGGCCACCTGGGCCGGAGCTTCTTGGGAGGGGAGCTGAGCCAGGCGGACATGCAGCCGCTGGGGCCCGGCAACCTGGCGGCGCACACCGTCCTGCCGCAGGACGGCCAGGTCCTGCCCACGTCGCTGCCGTCCACGCTGGCCCCGCCCACGCTGGCCCCGCCCATGACCACCGCCCAGTTCCTGACGCCCCCCTCCCAGCACAGCTACTCGTCCTCCCCGGTGGACAACACCCCCAGCCACCAGCTACAGGTGCCCGAGCACCCCTTCCTCACCCCGTCCCCCGAGTCCCCCGACCAGTGGTCCAGCTCCTCGCCACATTCCAACATCTCCGATTGGTCTGAGGGCATCTCCAGCCCGCCCACCAGCGTGCCGTCCCAGATCGCCCACGTCCCGGAGGCATTCAAGTAAACAGCCGGCTGCCCCCAGGACCCTGTGCTTCCTTTCCCAAGCCCTGCTGGGGCGTGTGCGTGCGCTCCATGAATGCCGGGGCCGACCAAAGGAGCTTTTTTTCAACAAATGTGTTTTTATACAAAATAAGAGGACAAGGATTTTTAATTTTTTTTTTTAGTATTTATTTATGTACTTTTATTTTACATGGAAACACTGCCTTTTTATTTATATGTACTGTTTTGTATGGCATCAGGTAGAAACTTTTATCTGCTCCGAGAAAATAAACTAGTTCTCAGTCATGATTTTCCTACTTAGGATAAAGACTCCTAGGTATTTGTAAAATATAAACAAAGATTCATGATGTGCAAATGCCATTTATTTATTGATTTCCTCTTTTTTGAATCCCAAAAGAAATGATGTCAGACAAGGGTGGTTTGAGCCAGCATTGTTTAGAAAGCTCCAGGGGTGCCCGGGGCCTGCTTTGATTTCCCCAGACATCCCCTCACCCCCACCTCCAAACCTGGACCACCCTCCTTCCAGGACCGCCTGCATCTTATGAAAAGATGCGTCTAGAGAAAGAAAAGCAAGCCCTTTACTCTCTTGGCACGTGGGCTACTTTGTACCTGAAGTAGGAAAGTAAAATGTAAAATGATGTGGTTCGTGCATTTCGGTTGTACTTCTAAGCTTTTTAAAGATAGGTCTCTCAAAACGTGTTCTTGGGGTATGCCCAGG
The DNA here is from genome assembly GCF_016772045.2 of Ovis aries. Classification (NCBI taxonomy): domain Eukaryota; kingdom Metazoa; phylum Chordata; class Mammalia; order Artiodactyla; family Bovidae; genus Ovis; species Ovis aries. Next base: position 3,008,360 of record NC_056056.1, read on the forward strand.
GTACATTTCATGGTACCAGTCATGAATCTTTGTTTCAGGTTCAGTATTACGTAGCTGTTCTTTGGTATTGTGAGTTCTTGTTCTTTCTGGAGGCTCCCCTGCCCCTCGCCCCCGCTGATGATTAAGCATCATGTGAGAAGTCGGAGGCGTGGCCATGTGGTACCCACCCTGGACCCCACGATGGGGAGGCCTCCCCCTTCCTGGGGAAAGACTGCCGGGCCGCCTTGTTGGAGGCACCTCAACTTGAACTGCATCTCCCAGGTTCAGTGGAAGATAAACTGGCGCCCCTGCGGCCCAGTGCTGACGGGCCTGGTTTTTATAGGAGACTTGGAAAAATGTGGGCGTGTCCAGCCTCAGTGCTCAGAGACCCTGGTGCCAGGGCCTGGCGCGCCCTGCGGTGCTCGGGTCACCAGGAGCCTGCTCGCGGGCCACCAGTCCCAGCACCCAGGGTAGAGCAGATTTTTACATTATCAAGTATAAGCCTGTGGCAGATACATATCTGTAAATACATTTTTAAAGGGTGATTTTGTTTAAGAAATCTGATTGGACAACTCTGTCAGGGTCGTGCTGATAAGGGATGCCAGAACCCAGGCCCCACGACCTGCAGCTGCCGAACCGTAGCTCCTGAGAGCAAAGCCGGGGGGTCCCGACGCCCACCGCACTGAGTCTGCTGCCCCGGCCTCGCCGGGCGTGCTGTGGGGCCACCCCTAGTGGGCACGATCAGACTCTTCCTAAGATGTGGTTTCTTTTTGTGTTTTATAAGATAGAGTGTAGTTTACATAAAAAGAAAACTTTTTAAAAAAGTTATCTACCTACAAAACTGTAGGTGATTAAAATGATGTATTTTTTTTCATCTTTTTTGTTAACAGATTTGCAATAAAAATGATTCCGATGGTCGTCCAGATTTTGCTAAACTTGACTGTGGTCCTGGCTTGCTTTCTGAGAGGGAGGGAGAGCAATCGAGAAGGAATGCCAGCCCTGGCTCCTGGGTGCCAGGGTCACTTTGTCGGGTCAGGTATCCAGTGTCCATCTACCCTGGCAGGCCCTGTGCAGCGAGGCAGAGACTCCATAGGGAGCAGGGCACACGCAATCCCAAAACCAGGCTCTCGGCTGTCTCTCAAGTGTCTGGGTCACGGAGGGTGAGGCACCACTTACTAGCCTGGGGACCACCGCTGCTGGCAGGAGGGGCACAAGGAAGGGTCCAGACCCTGGCCTGGGGCAGAGAGAGCCCAGGGACATCTGAGCAGGGGAACCCTGGGGGGCGGGGGTGGTGACATAGTCAGTGGGGTGAGTCCTGTGACCCCCAAGGAGTGCAGGCTGGGCAGAACCACTGTCTCAGGCATCCCCAACTGGGCCATGAGGCACACGGCTCTGATCTTCCTCCCTCCTCCCTATGCCTTCCTCCCTATGCCAGCTCTACCTGCCCCCGCCCCTTCTCATGACCCCACCCCTTCTCCACCTGGCCCCACCTCTTCTCTGCCTGGCCCCGCTCTTTGCCCCTTCTCTATCTGACTCTGCCCCTTCTCCACTGTACCTCACCCCTTCTCTACTCGGTTTCACTTCTCCTCTACCTGGCTCCTCCTTTTCTCTACCTGGCCCTGCCCCCACACCGGTGGCTTCAAAACAGATTAACAGTCCGCTGACCTTTTGAACTGTGGTGTTGGGGAAGACTCTTGAGTGTCCCTTGGACAGCAAGGAGAGCCAACAAGTCCATCCTAAAGGAAATCATTCCTGAATATTCATTGGAAGGACTGATGCTGAAGCTGAAACTCCAATACTTTGGCCACCTGATGCAAAGAGCTGACTCAATGGAAAAAGACCCTGATGCTGGGAAAGATTGAAGGCGGGAGGAGAAGGGGACGACAGAGGATGAGATGGTTGGATGGCATCACCGACTCAATGGACATGAGTTTGAGTAAACTCCAGGAGTTGGTGATGGACAGGGAGGCCTGGTGTGCTGCAGTCCATGGGGTCGCAAAGAGTCGGACAGGACTGAGTGGCTTAAATGAACTGAACTGAACTGACCACCTTGAGGGACACTCAAGAGTCTTCTCCAACACCACAGTTCAGAAGGTCAGCGGACTGTTAAGCTGTTTTGAAGCTACTGGCGTTGCAAAGTGCCACCTGTCCCTGGCGTGGCCCATCTGGGCACAAGGGTGAACCCAAGATTTTCTCACCGAGTGCAGAAGCTTCATTTCTGGGACAAGAGATACTGGGAAATGGAATATGGCAAATGGTGAACTTCCATCTTGGAAGGGGCACTCAGCCTAAATTCTGCCCAAAGAACTCCCAGCACCCTTAAGCCACACTCCTAGGTGGGCACCCAAGAGAAGTGCAAACGGGCTTTATAACTGGTCCTTCTGTACATGTGCCCACAGCAGCCAAGAGGTGGGGCAACCCGAATGCCCATCAGCTGCCGCCTGGTGAGCCAAGTTGGGTAGGACCACACTGTGACGGCTGATTTTATGTGTCAGCATGGCTGGCGGTGGGGGTGGGGGGGGCTCAGATTTGGCCACATGTGAGGGATGAGCTTAGCATTGCAATCTGGGCTGAGTAAAGCAGATGCCCCCTCCCCTGCCCCCATGCGGGTGGGTCTCACCCAATCAGGTGAAGAGTGTATGACTAGAACAGAAAGGCTGAGGAGGAGGGACATCCTGCCGCCTGACTACTGGAGCTGGAGCATCTGTTTCTTCCCGCCTTCAGAGTCTCCATAATCATATGTGTCAGTTCCTTGTTATAAATTTCTTTATGTATTGATACACCCTGTTGAGAGTTGGACCATAAACAAGGCTGAGCACCGAAGAATTGATGGTTTCAAATTGTGGTGCTGGAGAAGATTTTGCAGAGTCCCTTGGACAGCAAGGAGATCAAACCAGTCCATCCTAAAAGAAATCAACCCTGAATACTGATTGGAAGGACTGATGCTGAAGCTGAAGCTCCAAGCCATCTGATGCGAATAGTTGACTCACTGGGAGAAGACACCAATGCTGGGAAAGATTGAAGACAGAAGGAGAAGGGGACGACAGAGGATGGAATGTTTGGATAGTATCACCTACCCAATGGACACAAACTTGTGCAAACTCCAGGAGATAGTGAGGGACAGGGAAGCCTGGCGTGCTGCAGTCCATGTGGTTGCAAAGAGCTGGACGTGACTGAGCTATTGAACAACACCATCCTGTTGGCTCTGTTTCTCTGGAGAGCCCAGACTAAACACACATGTGATGGCCTGTTGTGTGTGTGTTAGTCACTCTGTCATGTCTGATTCTTTGCAGTCCCATGGGCTGTAGCCCACCAGGCTCCTCTGTCCATAGAATTCTCCAGGCAAGGATACTGGAGTGGTTTGCCACTTGCTCCTCCAGGACGGACTATTTTCAGCCATAAAAAGAAATGAAGTGACCAACACAAGCTACAGCTCAGTCAAAATGCAGAAAGACCACGCTGGGTAAAAGAAGCCAGACACCAAAGGCTGTGTGCTTCCATTTGTATGAAACATTCAGAGTAAACAAACCCAGAGAGGCAGAAAGCAGATGAGTGGTCCCCAGGGCTGGGAGCTGTGGGCAATGGGCAGTGAATGCCCAGTGGGTCTGGGGCATTACTTCCGGTGATGAAATGTCTTGGAACTTGACAGAGGTGGTTGTTGCACATTTTTAATATGTTAAATGCCATTGAATTCGCTGTAAGATGGTTAATTTCATGCTCTATGAATTTTACCTCAATTATTTTTTTAAAAGAAAGAACTCCTAGCAGTGTTTGTCCTCCCAAGAAGTTCCTGGTAGTTGTGGGATTCCCTCAGAGGCAGCAGGACAGGCCTCAGGGGACCTGTGGGCCTTAAGGAGCACCTCACTTCTCCCTCAAACCCTTGGGCCCCCAGCAACAAGGAGAGCGATGCCATGTCAGGTTTAAACTGGGCATGCCCAGAACCCGGCCCTGCCCGTCGCCTTGCGGGCGAGATCCTGGGGGCAGACCAACCACGGCCACAGGCTGAGGGCTCTGCCCTCCCCTGCCTGAACCTCCCCTGATGCCCAGGGACGCAACCCTCAGCTGTGCTCGGGCTCAGAAGCACCGGCAGGGATTCCCCAGGCCCCAGGGAGCCCACTGCAGGCTGAAAGACACCCCGAGACCTGCTCACTGGGGCCTGAACCTGTTCCCACAGCCTCAGCTCCACTGCCCACCAGCATTTCTGCCGTGCACCGTTCTCATCCTGGACACATAGTCTGAGCCGGCCTGCTCCACCAGCCGTGCATTGTTGAAAGGACCCCTCCCAGGCCACGGTGCACCTCCCACAAGGGAAAGGGCGCAGCCTCTCCCTTGGGGCTGGACTCAGCCAAGACAACCCTGGCCTGGGGGTCTGGCTTGTTCTGGCTTGGGGCTCTGGGCCTCCCAAATTCGTATGTGGAAGCCCCAGCTCCCAGGACCTCAGAATGTAGCTGTCTCTGGAGACTGGGTCTTTAAAGGGGTAATTTAGGGAAAGTGAGGTCGGTGTGGGGGGCCCCAAGACAATGTGACTGGGGTCCTCAAAAAAGAGGCGATCGGGACACGGACTCGCACAGAGGGAGCTGTGGAGACCCGGGAGAAGGCAGCCGCCTCCCAGCCCAGGAGGGAGGCCTCAGGAAATCCGCCTTGCCAACAGCTTGGTCTCGGCCTTCTGGCACCCAGAACTGTAAGAATTGAATTTCTGTTAAGCCACTGGCCTGTGGCACTTCTATTTTTTTAGCCGTGGGATCTTAGTTTCCTGACCAGGGATTGAACCCAGGCCCCAGAAGTGAAAGCTCTGGGTCCCGACCACTGAAGCACCAGGGAATGGTGCGTGGTACTTGTTCTGGCAGCCCTAGCAGATAGATATCCCCAGGCATTCCAGTGCCACATGCATGCCCTCGGCCTGCACGGCCACGGCCAGCTGGCCCAGGCGTCGGCCCTGGCCCCCTCCCCTCCTCGTGGTGTCCCAACCCAGGGGTCTGGAGACTTGTGCTTTTCAACACGCAAAACACGTGAGGTCAACACAGAGTGGCCAGTCCACCCTCCTGCCGTGCCCTCCTCTCCCGACTGCTCACCAGGGGCAGGGGTGGGGCACCTTCCCGGAGGCCTCCAGGGTGATTTAGAGCAGCACTGTCCGCCGGAAAGGCAATGCAAGCCACGTGTGCAATTTCAAATATTTTAGCAGCCATGTTAAGTGCAAAAAGAAATGGGTGAAGTTTATTTAGTAATATATCTTAGTTAATCCAACAGACCCAAAATACTGTCACTTCAGCATGTAACTGACACAAAGTTAATGGGATCTTTTACCTTCTTTGGGGATAGGAGGGGGACTGTCTTTAAAAGATCGTGGGTGTTCCAGGCTTACGGCGCACCTCAGTTTGGACGGGCCACAGTCCAGGTAGTTGACCACCACATGTGTGCACGGCCACCACGCTGGGCAGTGTGGATTAGGCGGTCAGGATGGCTGTCGGTCCCTCAGCCCTGCGGAGAAACCAGAGGCCCGTCACTGGCATGGGGTCTGCTCCACCTTATCCCAGAGGAAGCCCCAGAGGTGGCTCTGCACCCCTCTGGACACAGCAGAGAAGGGATCTGTGAGCCAGGAAGGACGGCCTCAGGGCCCACAAATAAACACACCCGTGGGGCTACACATGCCAAGAAGCGAGCAGAGCTTCTCAGGCCTTGGCGCTACTCGGGGGGCTGCCCACAGCTGCCATCCTCTTCACTGAGAAATGCTCGCTTCCAGAGGCTATGCTTAGCCTCTGAGCGGAGGACCACTCTGTGGCGGCTTCATATCCCATCACGGCCGATGACGAATCGTTTGCGGGCCAGCCCAGATTCGGGAACCGTGCCCAGGAGCGCTGTTGGAGGGGCAGAGCTGTCAGCAGACAGGGGGTGGAGAGCTTCGTACGCTCGCTGTCATGAGGGGATCCCAGGCATAACAGCGAAGGATTATTCCGTCAAAGTACTTCAATCGGGAACCTACACGATGTGGTTCAGCCTGACCCCAGGGCGAATGGAGAGATCCAGAAGCGCTGTGTCCCAGAGGGTGTTTGATGGGTTTGGGAAATAGCCCTGGGTCAGGGGATCCTTTCCTGCAGGACCTCCTGGGCCCTGAAATGACAGTGTGCACCGTTCGTCTCTGGGAGGGAGCGCGTGTGCACCGGCTCCCAAACGACTCACAGTCGTCGCAGAAGCCAGTGGAGCGTGGGCTGCACCCGGGCCGGGAGGCGCTGCTCCACGTGACTCCATCTTAAGGATCATCGAAGGGGCCACGCCGGCTGCTCCTGAGCTTCCCGATTTGTGCCACTTGTGTTTCCACCTTCCCAGTCACAGTCGGAGGACTGCGGGGAGGTGACGTGACATCCTGGAGACTCAGTGTCTCAGGGTAAAGTGGAAATGACTCCGACCCAGCCTCTTGGGCTGGTGGTGGGGCTGCAATTGTCGGGTCCCTGGCACAAAGCTCGTGGCATGAGGTCAGGACTCAGAAACGGCGCCGAGTCCTACAGCTGCGTTCTCGGCGCTGCCTCCGGGGACCCGTGCACTCGCACGGGCCAGGCAGCAGCCACTTTCTGTGGACATGTCACCATCCCAATTAGGACCGAGAAACCCAGGATGGACGCAGTGATGCTCTGAGCTGCAGAAGCGCTGTTTCTAGGTAACACGAGAGACACCACGTGTGAGGCCCTCGGGACTGCACTCTTTACTGTCTTCTCATGCCCTTGAGCCACAGGGCAGGTGACGTTTTATCAAGCACAGCCGTAGTTGAATTCGTACTTCTGTGTAGATTCGCGGTATTTACTGCAAATCTCTCTGCAGGCGCACTTCAGAGATACGATGCGTTTGGTTCCAATGCACTTGGCTGCAATCAAATGAATGTCACAGTAAATTAGTGTGAATGAAGTGTGAACAGAAGTCACGTGAGTATTTCGGTTTCCCAGTGCATGTAAAAGTTATGTTTCTGTTAGACTGTAGCCTATAAGGTGTGCAATAGCATCATCTCTGGAAAAAAAAAAAAAAAACCAATGTGTACATCGTAATGAAAACCACTTTATTGCTAAAAATTGCTAACCATCCTCTGAGCCTTCAGCGAGTTGTACAATAGTAATAAATTCAGTGGAGAAGGAAATGGCAACCCACCCCAGTACTCCTGCCTGGGAAAGGGCTCCAGTTCATGGGGTCGCAAGAGTCGGACAAGACTTAGCGACTAAACCAGCACCACCACCACCAATAACATCAGAGACCACTGTCCACAGGCATTGTAACAAATATAATAATAATCAAAAGCTTGAAATAGTGTACGAATTACCAAAATGTGACACAGAGACAGGAAGTGAGCAAATGCTGCTGGAAAATGACTCTGACAGACGTTTGACGCAAGTTTGCCACAAACCTTCAATTTGATTAAGCAAACACGCAACCTGTGTGAAGCGTCGCAGAGCGAGGCAGGCGGCCTCATACCAGAGCTTGTGTCACCCTGGTTCTGATCTCTGCGTTTTCAAAATAGGAGCCTTGGGAACTCCCGGGTGGTCCAGTGGTTATGAGTTTTCACTGCCGAGGGGATAGATTCAACTAAGATCCCACAGTTCAGTTCAGTCACTCAGACTCTCTGCAACCCCATGGACCGCAGCACACCAGGCCTCCCTGTCCATCACCAGCCCCGGAGCTTACTCCAACTCATGTCCATCGGGTCGGTGATGCCATCCAGCCATCTCATCCTCTGTCGTCCCCTTCTCCTCCTGTCTTCAATCTTTCCCAGCATCAGGGTCTTTTCCAAGGAGTCAGTTCTTCGCATTAGGTGACCAAAGTATTGGAGCTTCTGCTTCAACATCAGTCCTTCCAATGAACACAATGAATCAGTCCTTCCAATGAATCAGTCCTGACTTATTTCCTTTAGGATGGACTGGTTGGATCTCCTTGCAGTCCAAGGGACTCTCAAGAGTCTTCTCCAACATCACAGTTCAAAAGCATCAATTCTTTGGCACTCAGCTTTCTTTATGGTCCAACTCACATCCATACATGACTACTGGAAAAACCATAGCTTTGACTGGACGGACATTTGTTGGCCAAGTAATGTCTCTGCTTTTTAATATGCTGTCTAGATTGGTCATAGCTTTTCTTCCTAGGAGCAAGTGTCTTTTAATTTCATGGCTTCAGTCACCATCTGCAGTGATTTTAGAGCCCAAGAAAATAAAGTCTGTCATGGTTTCCATTGTTTCCCCATCTATTTGCCATGAAGTGATGGGACCAGATGCCATGATCTTTATTTTTTTAATGTTAAGTTTTAAGCCAGCTTTTTAACTCCGCTCCTTCACTTTCATCAAGAAGCTCTTTAGTTCCTCTTCTCTTTCGGCCGTAAGGGTGGTGTCATCTGGATATCTGAGGTTATTGATATTTCTCCTGGCAATCTTGATTCCAGCTTGTGCTTCATCCAGCCCAGCGTTTCTCATGATGTACTCTGCATATATAAGTTAAATAAGCAGGGTGACAATATACAGCCTTGATGTACTTCTTTCCTGATTTGGAACCAGTCTGTTGTTCCATGTCCAGTTCTAACTGTTGCTTTGACCTCTATACAGATTTCTCAGGAGGCAGGTCAGGTGGTCTGGCATTCCCATCTCTTTAAGAATTTTCCACAGTTTGTTGTGATCCACACAGTCAAAGGCTTTGGTGTACTCAATAAAGCAGAAGTAGGTGTTTTTCTGGAACTCTCTTGCTTTTTCCATGATCCAGTGGATGTTGGCAATTTGATCACTGGTTCCTCTGCTTTTTCTAAATCCAGCTTGAACATCTGGAAGCTCATGGTTCACGTACTGTTGAAGCCTGGCTTGGAGAATTTTGAGCATTACTTTGCTAGCGGGTGAGAGGAGTGCAATTGTTCAGTAGTTTGAACATTCTTTGGCATTGCCTTTCTTTGGGATTGGAATGAAAACTGACCTTTTCCAGTCCTGTGGCCACTGCTGAGTTTCCCAAATTTCCTGGCATATTGAGTGCAGCACTTTCACAGCATCATCTTTTAGGATTTGAAATAGCTCAACTAGAATTTCATCACTTCTACTAGCTTTGTTCATAGTGATACTTCCTAAGGCCCACTTGACTTTGCATTTCTAGGATGTCTGGCTGTAGGTGAGTGATCACACCATCGTGATTATCCGGTTCGTGAAGATCTTTTTTGTGCAGTTCTTCTGTGTATTCTTGCCGCCTCTTCTTAATATCTTCTGCTTCTGTTAGGTCCACACCATTTCTGTCCTTTATTGAGCCCATCTTTGCATATTCCCTTGGTATATCTAATTTTCTTGAAGAGATTACTAGTCTTTCCCACTCTATTGTTTTCCTCTATTTCTTTGCATTGATCGCTGAGGAAAACTTTCTTATCTCTCCTTGCTATTCTTTGGAACTCTGCATTCAGACGGGTAAATCTTTCCTTTCTCCTTTGACTTTTGCTTCCCTTCTTTTCTTAGCTATTTGTAAGGCCTCCTCAGACAACCATTTTGCCTCTTTGCATTTCTTTTTCGCGGGGATGGTCTTGATCACTGCCTCCTGTACAATGTCATGAACTTCCATCTATAGTTCTTCAGGCACTCTGTCTATCAGATCTAATCCCTCAAATCTATTTGTCATTTCCACTGTATAATCATCAGGGATTTTATTTAGGTCATACCTGAATGGTCTGGTGGTTCTCCCTACTTTCTTCAATTTAAGTTTGAATTTGGCAATAAGGAGTTCCTGATCTGAGCCACGGTCAGCTCCTGGTCTTGTTTTTGCTGACTGTATAGAGCTTCTCCATCTTCGGCTGCAAAGAATATAATCAATCTGATTTCGGTGTTGACCATCTGGCGATGTCCATGTGTAGAGTCTTCTCTCGTGTTGTTCGAAGAGGGTGTTTGCTATGACCAGCGCATTCTCTTGGCAAAACTCTATTAGCCTTTGCCCTGCTTCATTCTGTACTCCAAGGCCAAATTTGCCTGTTACTCCGGGTGTTTCCTGACTTTCTACTTTTGCATTCCAGTCCCATATAATGAAAAGGACATCTTTTTGGGTGTTAGTTCTAGAAGATCTTGTAGGTCTTTTGGAACCATTCAACTTCAGCTTCTTCAGTGTTACTTGCTTTTTCTATGATCAAACAGATGTTGGCAATTTGATCTCTAGTTCCTCTGCCTCTTCTAAATCCAGCTTGAATATCTGGAAGTTCTCGACTCATGAACTGTTGAAGGCTCGCTCGGAGAATTTTCAGCATTACTTTGCTAGCAGGAGAGTTGAATGAAACTAGGAGCCGTGCTGTGTAGGGCCACCCAACATGGATGAGTCGTGGTGGAGAGTTTTGACAAAACATGGTCCGCTGGAGAAAAGAACGGCAAACCGCTTCAGTATTCTTGCCTTGAGAGCCCCATGAACAGTATGGAAAGGCCCCACAAGCCGTGCCAGAGACAAACAACAACAAAACAAGCCTTGGAAGAGTGTGTGACCTTAAGTAGGTCAGCTATTCCCCACCAAAAGGAAAGAAAGGAAAGGACGTCACTGCCCCAGGCGACGTCCTTCCCGCCACACCGGGCTCAGGACCTGCCAAGCGACCAGTGACCTAGTGGGTGCCCGCGGGTGCCGAACCTACATCCAGCCCGCATGGCTGTGAGGATTCAATCACTGAGCACAGAGCTCGAAAAAGCCACGTTCTCTGCTGTCCATTAAGCTCAACCCCGGGAGAACTGATGGAGCAGGTACTGGACTCTGCAGACCCCACCACCCTCGCGGCATCCAGCGATGAATACCCTCCAGAGACGGCTGCAGCCTGGGCCCAACGCAAACTTTCCTCTGGCTGCCCCGAAGCCCGATCCTGAATGAACCTGGGCCATTCCGCCCCCCAGAGCCCAGATCCAGCAGGGTGGTGGCTTCGCGGGGCCCAGCTGGCCCACTCAGAGGCGGCGCTTTGCCTCCCCCTGCTGGCAATGCTCCGCCAGGGTCCCATTTCCAGAGCAGATGACCGGCAGGAACACCTCCGGAGGGCCCGGTGAGACCCGGTGAGTCCTGGCTGTTTACTGTGTATATGTCTGCCCCTCACCTGGCGCTCAGGGCCATTGCCTGCGACAGTGCTGTTGTCCCATTTCACAGATGAGGAAGTTGAGGTTCAAAGAAGATCACTTCCCTGAGTTCGCCCACTCAGGCCAGAGCCGTGTGACTCCCCAGGCGGTGTCCTCTCAACTCCTCGAGGGGCCACCTCCCTTTGGAGGCCTGAAGAGCCTCCCTCGCTCATTCATCACCGTTCGGACAGAGAAGCCTGTGCTCAGGGAGGGGTGTGCCAAGCTCATGTTGCCAGGAGTCAAGGCCACAGCCAGCCTGGCACTTGGCAACTTGCGAGTGTAGGAGTTCCTCCAGGCTCTGCCCTATGCCCGCTCCAGTCTGGATCCCCCGTGCCCCCGGCCTCCCGGTCGACACCTGGGACTGAGGTCACCATGATGCTGGTGCTTGGGGTCTTGCCCTCCCGTCCTAGCTGTTCCCTTGGCTGATGTGTGTGAATCATGTGCTGTGCCAAGGGGGTGCAGATGCAGCTGGCAGCCAGAGAGCCATGTCCTGCCCTGGGAGGTCATCTGAGGTCCGACTCTCCCCACCAGCCTGGCCCCCACAGCCTTGCCATGCCCCTAGGGGACCCTGGGCTCCTGGCTCTGGCTACTGGTCTGCTAGGCAGCCCGGGGGAGGTTAAAGAGATGATGTCACTCCTGGCTGGAAAGTCCCTGAAGGCTTCCCTTGCTTTCAGAAAACAAGCGTGAATCCCCTCACGGGGCCTGCAAAGCCCCAGGCAATGCACACCCACTGGCTCCCATGCCATTGCCCGCCTTCTGGGTTTGCCCATTGCCCCTCCAGAAGCTTCTCTTCACTTCTGCCACAAATGCTTCTCCTTTCCCACCCCCTCCCACCCCCCAGCAGGTGGGATCCAGGCCTTTCCAGGTGCCCCCACCTACCCTGAGCACACTCACAGCTGCCCTGTGTCCAGCTCCCCAGGGGCAGAAGCCATGCTGGTCTGCCCCATGGCTACAGCCTCAGCTCCTCCAGGTGCCCAGGGCTTGGTGGGAGCCCAGCAAACATCTGTGTTCAGCTCTGAGACAGAGGGGTCCCAGCGCAGATTTTCCTGTGTTCTCTGCTGCTACTGCTAAGTCGCTTCAGTCGTGTCCACCTCTGTGCGACCCCCTAGACGGCAGCGCCCCAGGCTTCCCCGTCCCTGGGATTCTTCAGGCAAGAACGCTGGAGTGGGTTGCCATTTCCTCCTCCAATCTGTGTTCTCTACTTCACCCTTATTGCTTCCCCGGTGGTTCAGCAGGAAAGAATCCGCCTCCAATGCAGATGTGGGAGACTCGGGTTCAATCCCTGGGTCAGGAAGATCGCCTGGAGGAGGAAATGGCAATCCCCTCCAGGATTCTTGCCAGGAAATCCCATGGACGGAGGAGCCTGATGGGCTACAGTCCGTGGGGTCTCAAAACGTCAGACAGGACTGAGTGACTGAACACTACATGCTTAGCACCTGGCTCTTACGAAAGAAGTTCTCCGAGACCTGCGAGGTGCCAGATGCGTTTCCAGATGCTGGAGGTGAGGGCCAGAGCTACGTTCAGGCTACAGTGACACTCATGTGCTGACATTTACTAAACCTGGCTGGGTCAGGGCTTGGCCTGGGTGTGGAATGGCCTTACGCCTCACGGAGACGTCTCCCACGTCTCACCTTCAGCCTGGCCACACACCAGTAACCAACCTGCACGAACCCCGACAGCTGCCCCTACACGCACAGCAGCCCAACACCTGAGAGGCCCAGCCATCCGCGCCTCTGGACCCGCCTTCTCCCAAAGGAACTGGCCGCCACCCCTTCCTCTCCAATCTTTCAGTCCGCCTCAGCCCCATCCCGCTCTGGAAGCCATCCCGGCAGCTCTTCCCACCTCTGAGGCCCTGACACGCTTTCTGCCTGGACCACCCAGCCAGCCCCGTCTCACAGAGGTCGCCCCTTCTCCTAGGCCGAGCCGGGCAGGCTGCCTCCCACGCCCTCAGCCTCAGCATCCAGGACTGAGGGGGTGGTCAGGGCTGGAGCAGAGCAACTGACCTGCCCTACACACACCCACGGGTCACACCTGATGCCCTGAATAGAGAGAGGGGCACGGGCTCCTGGCCACAGACCACCTGAGACGGCTGCCCAAGGGCCCCGGTGAGGTCTGCCCGGTAGGCTGGTCATCAGGGGATACTGAGGGGGGCCTCTGACCCCCCGACAACGTGCTCAGCAGCTAGACCAGCACTGTCCAATGGAAATGCAATGCCAGCCATAGGTGGGATTTTAAATTTCCTGGCAGCTACATTAAAAGGAAACATGAAATAAACTCGAATAGCGTATTTTATTTAACCCAATATGTCCAACATATTTTCATTGCAACAAGTAAGGCTGTCACTGAGCCAGTTCACGTTCTTGGCGCCGAGGCACGGCCTCTGTACTTGGAGCCCACCTTGGTTTGTAGCAGCCACCCTGGAAGGTGCAGGCTGGGGGCAGAGGCACATAGTGTGGCAGGACAGCCCAGCTCCTGGCCTCTGCCTCTGTCCACAGCAGTCCTGTGTCCCCTGTGCTCTGGGTAAGTGACTACAGCTCAGATCCCAACTGTGCCCCCAGGAGAGAGTGGCTGATTCTAGCCCACTTCTGGAGATGGTAATATTTGTATCCAGCCTCCAAGTACGAGGCAGGGGAGGAGCTGGGAGAAAGGAGAGAGGAGTGGACAATGCAGGCACAAGGAGGGGTGCCTGCCAAGTCACAAGCAGCACTGGCCGTCACGGTGGTGCACCCCCCGGTTCACATGTGGCAGAAGTACCCTTTTCCAGCCCCCAGACTGCCCAGGTGCTCGCCCTGCCTAAACCCAGGGTGACGAGGTCAAGGAAGGTGACAAACGGCACACCGCACCTAGGCAGTAGCTTGGGTCTTAAAGCAGATGGTCTGTGACTCAGAGCCCTGCCTCCATGGCCCAGAGGCTTGATGGCTCAGCAGTGGGCCCAGGAACCCTCTCCTGCACACCAGGCTACAGATAGAACCACAGAGGGATTCCACACAGAGGCTTAAGAGGGAGAGAGGAAGGGAGGGGAAAAAGCCCTAAGCCCTGATCACGACTTTCCTTAGAGTCACTCCGTAGAAGTCGACACCATGTCTCTTTCACATCCTGCCCAGGACCCTGAGGTCTCCAATTTGCCCTGGGCAGGTTGCTTTCTGCTGCTTCCGGTGTCTTCAGGTTAGAGCTCAGTGGGGCTGACCACAGGGCTCCTCGAGTCACCAAACAGGAAGTCTGGGCTCAAGCTCTTGAGCTCAACTTGAGGAGCGCTGACCCTAGGAGAGTCACTGCTCTCCCTTTGGGGCGAGGGTGGAGGTGGGTGGGAACAGCGACATCTCCCTGCAGGGTGGCTTGCTGGGACTAGCGACTGCAGACTGGTGGCTCAGATGGTAAAGCATCCGCCTACAATGTGGGAGACCCAGGTTTGATCCCCGGTTCGGGAAGATCCCCTGGAGAAGGAAATGGCAGCCCACTCCAGTACTCTTTCCTGTAATATCCGGTGAACCAAGGAGCCTGGTAGGTTACAGTCCGTGGGGTCGCAGAGTCAGACACGACTGAGTGACTAAACTTTCACTTTCAGTCACTGTGGAACACAGTGACCACCAGGAAGAAGGGGACGGAGTGGTGGGGCCCAGGGCTGTGTTCTACTGCGTGTTCCCTAACTCTGTGTTTGAACAGGCTGGGAGCTTGACTTCTGCAAGGCAAATGTTAGCTTAGCACAGTGGCCACGTCAGATGGGCTGAAAGTCTCCCCACACCCGCCCAGGGCGCTGACAGCGCGGCTGCTCCCTTGCCAACAAATAGAACCACACTCCTTCCTTCTTCCCAAGCTCCTGGGTCCCACCAGCGCCCAGGGTGCCCTCCCACCCCAGTCAGGCCAAAGCACAGTGGGCAGCGCTGCTGGGAGCTCAGTGGCTGGGTGGGGGACAAGTGGACAAGCCCCACGTGGCACTCCTGCCCTCCGTAAGGCCTTGGGGCCAGCCGGACAGGCTGCGGCTCTTCCCTGTGCCAGGCCGGCGGCAGGTGAGTGCCCTAGGTCAGGCTGGCGGCTTCTTCACCTGCCTTTTCTCACTGGGAGAATGAGGTTCCCAATGGCAGAATCCTCTCCTCCCTAAGAGCCTCTATGAGTGCAATCGGATGGTGTCTCCGGGTGGACACCGGGAAGGGGGAGCGACCACAAGGAGGCACAAGAGAGTGAGGCCCAGCGGCCCAGCCTGCCACTCGGTACCTCGGGGTCGCCGTCTTTCAACACAAATATCCACTCGACAACGGTTCGGGGAAACCACACAGAGACCCTAGCTTCCGTCCCCAGGGCATCACTAGGCTAACGCCGCTCACTGGGAGGAGAGTTAGGGGCCTTGATGGGGTTTAGGGCGGACAAAAGGGGGTCCGGAGGCTGCGCGGCCAGCGCCGGGGGAGCGCGGGTAAGGAAGCGACCAAGCAGAGCACGTGTCCGCGGAAGGCCACGGCCGAGCCGGGGTGCGGCGGCTGGGGACCGCAGGTGCACAGGACGACCCTCCTGAAGCGGGAGCCAGGGTGGCTGTGGACTGGGGGCCAGGCCGTGTCTCTTCCTGCTCCATTGGTACGCAGCGGGAGGGCTTCCAGAGAGCTACCGGTGAGCCGGGACAAGGTGGCGGGGCAGATCTGGAAGACCCAGCAGCCCGGGGCGGTAACTAGGCAACCCGCGAGCCGCCGCGAGCCGCGCACGCGCAGCCCACGGGGGCGGCCGGCGCATGCTCGGTGGCCTTCCGCCCGTCTCAGGCTTCGGAAGTCCAACGGCAGGACGCGAGGAACGCGCCTGCGCCAAGGCGCCCCTCCGGTTCTCGGAGCAGCCCGGTAGCCGCTCTCGGCTGGGGTACCTGCTGGCGTTCAAGACTGAGCCTTTCCTTGGGTATGCTGGAAGGCTCCCGACTCTTCTCACATCCTCAGGCCAGAAGAGGCCGGAAGAAAGAGCCAGCATAACCCGTACGACGTCCCAGAGCGGTGCTCGCGCGCCGGACCGGGCAGGTGGGCGAGGGGCGGGGCCCCGGGGATGGGCGGTGGAGAGCGGGGGGCGGGGATGAGGGGCGGGACCATGAGAATGGGGCGGGACTGGATGCGGCAGGGGAAGGGGCGGGGCCCAGGGGTGGGCCGTGGAGAACAGGGGCGGGGCTGAGGGCGGGGCCATGGGAATGGGGCGGGACTGGATGCGGCAGGGGCGGGGCGTCCCGAGGGCCCCTGCGAGGGGCGTGGCGCGCGCTGACGTCTCTGTCGGACACGTCGGCGGAGCGGAGGCCGCGGCCCCCGGAGCCGGATGTGCCAAGATGGCTGCCGCTGCTGCTGTGTCGGCGCTTGTCGCAACCGCCGAGCCGTCTTCTTCGCGCGGCTCTTGAGGAGCCGGAGCCGGGGGTCGCGGAGCGAACGGGCAGGAGCCGGCGGGGGCCTCGGCCTCCCTGCAGCGCGCCGGTGAGGGTCTGGGTTGGGGCGGAGGGAGGCGACTGGACCGGGCCCAGCTCGAAGCGAACGGGAGCGTCTCCGGGGAGCCGCCGGGGACCTCGGGCGGAGGCGCCGGGGGGTTCGGGCGGGAGCCTGCGGGCCGAGCAGGCCAGGCGACCACCATGAGTGCTGACGTGGCCCCACACCTGCACAGGCTGTCGGGTCAGTTGTGTGAGCCCTGGCCGTTGTGGTCTCGGTGTGGGGTTATGTTGGAAAGGCTGGAGGAAAAGCCAGACCTGCAACTCTTTAGAGAGCAGAAACATCTCGGGAATTCCTTTCACAGTTTAGCGTGCCCTTTGCTTCGAAGGGTCCGCGGTGTGGTTTCTGCTGAGCCGTGCCGGCGTTGAGGTACATTGACATTTGAACCGAGGAACTACAGCCTTGTTGAGTCTATTGGTAATCTCGTGGGGAGGTCACCAAGATGTTGCAACCGAGGTCAGGCACTGTGTTTTATATCAAGGGGCAGAGGAGTGTGTCCACCAACCTGCCCTTTCTGTGATGAAAGTATTATTGTAGAGCGTCTTGGACGTGAGACAGCCACCTAAAATCAGTTTTGCTGTTTTATGTAAAGTTTTAAGTGGCTTGGTGGTTGGGTTGCTCGTCTTGGACGTGAGACAGCCACCTAAAATCAGTTTTGCTGTTTTATGTAAAGTTTTAAGTGGCTTGGTGGTTGGGTTGCTTATTAAGATTTTGTTCGATGTAGAGGTTAACTAGAGAGGTGTTTCCCGTCCCTGGAAATGGTTAAGAAGCAAACTTAAGTCACAAACAGTTGTTCCTAGGGTGACACTTGCTCAGGTGTCTGCACTGCCCTTCTTCCCACCTCCCCCGCCCCACTGCAATGCTCTTTCTTAGGGTTCCAGGTGCTCTTGTCTTGTAGAGATCCAGCAGGAGGCAAAAAGTCCTTTCTTTCTTGTTTTTTGTGACTCATAATGCCTTAACAGCAAGTTACTGCAGTTTAAGTCTCAAAAGTTTTCTTTAGGGTAGCGTGTAAATTTTAACACGGTTCCCTCCAGCCTCTGTAAGCATCTTGACTTAACGTCAGAGTGTCCTTTTGGCTCTTTGTTGCTTTGGGCAGTGTTGAGAAACCCCCTTCCTTTTCCCTAGCATCTCAGTGTTTGATTCTGTACTCAGCAGCGTTGGGGGTCTGTGCTGTCCTTGTGCCGGTATGCCATAGTCTGATGGATATGTTGTGTGGCAGTCGCCTCAAGGGCAGAGCCTGGACTCCCCAGTACTTCTTGGAGCTCCGGTTGGTTTTCATGCTCGTGCTTGAGGCAGCTGCCCTAGCAGGAGAGATGTGTGCTTTCATTATCTCAGTTCAGTAGCCAGAAATTTATATTGAAACAGGTTGTGCTTATTTCAGGTAGATCCAAGGCAGCTTAATTGAAGAGCTACAGTTATGAGTAATATATCTTTAGGAAGATCAGCTGGTTTCTTTGAAGCAGTCTGCCATTTTTAAAGTTAGATGACCTGAGGCTACAGAATGACTTACTGGACAGAATGAAAGTCCCTATAGTTGAGATAAACGATATGTGCTTGCATTGTTTTTCTGCTGATGAATAGAGAAAAAGATGAAAAGAATAATGTTCAAGGCAGATCATTGTTCCAAATGAAACAGTTTATTGTTGAAAAGCTCTTAGTGGTCAGGGGGAGAAGGGGAAGCTACTTTGGAGGGAAGTGATAGTGTCTGCTTATGAAGTGATCCTTAGGAATTGAGAAAATAATGCTAAGAAAGTTTCTGCAAGGAAAATAAATGAGTATAAATGTTTTGTGAAATTTAGATTCAGGTAAGATTTCGCTCGTAAACAGCTGTAGGGATTAGGGCCTCCAGAATCCACTGTGAATAGAATTTCATAAGACTAAACCCAGAAGGAACTTTGAAACCATCATTTCAGTTCTCTTGCTTTATAGATGAAGGAATCGGGTCACTCACGGAGCAGCGGTGCGGCTGGGCCATTCAGCTGGCGCCCAGTCCTTTTCTCACGGTGACACTTAAGGAATTAATCCTGTGGGCCTATGCTCTGTATTTTATTTTTTAATATATGCTGTTTAGTGTGATTGAGGGTTTCCTGTTGAAGTCTTCCAAGGAGGAGGCCATGTCTTTGGAAGAGGCCTTGGGTGCCTCCCTTTCACATGTAAGAGGAAGAGGCTCTGCTCTTCTCCCCTGGGTCCATGTAAAGCTGAGCAGTAAGTGTTCTTAGTTTTCAAATGACAGCTTAGAACCAAAGGAAGTCGCTGATGCAGTTCTTCGCATATTTAATTCCATGAAATCTGAGTGAGTGTCAAAGTGCTTGTCTATTGGAAAGGACTCCCTGTTGGCCCGGGAGAAGGCCCTGTCGGAGCAGTAGTTGCAGCGGGCAGCTTTCGTTAGGAACTGACTGGATTTAATGTGCATTCGTTCACTTTTCCTTTTGCCAGAATTTCTTCTGTCCAAGGACGGAAACGTGGTGCTTCATGCAGATGACGCTGCAGAGCCCTTCTGTCACTTCTCCCTTTGGTATCGGCTCTTCTCTGTGATGGGCTCCTCTTAATCCATTTGTGAGGGTGTCGCTGGGGAGGAGGGCTGACACACAGAAGAGGAATTTGTAAAGAGACGGTACTTGGATTTTTGTCTTAAAAGTGCAGATTAACTGTTCAAGATTATACTTAGTATGTTTTATTAAAAAACAGACAACCACAAAAGACGCTGTAAAGAGGATTTCTGCTCCTTTGTTTTCCGCCAAGGGCTTGAGGGCCGTCTGCTTATTACTGACAAGTTTTGAATGAACTTAGTTGCTCAGTTTTAGCACCGATTTATGGTTACTTGGGATTTTCATTCCAGGCATAGTTGTTACAGCTCCAGTCATCAGACGCAGCTTGTTTTGCTGATGGTGTGCAACCCGTCACCGTGTGGAAAAGGAGACATTTTACAGGCTGGGATAAAAGGTGTTTTAGGCACATAGAATTCAGATAGTTGTTATTTTGCAGCTTACCTGACTCTGTGCTTTATAACGCTTTTCAGTTAAAATGGAGAAGCAGGCTTTTAACTTTGGTTTTCCTTTCCAAATATAAAATTGACCTGTGTGAAAAGTACGATATGTGATCTTAAGAGAGGAGGCGGCTCTTTCCGGACTTAGTGATAATTTGTCGGAAAATGTGGAGGCACTGTGTACCTGGTGCCCCGTGTTGGGTTCTGCTTGGTCCCTGCCAGCTTGCTGAGGGCATTGTGGAGGCAGTGGGCATTCCACATGGGTATGTAGCTCGGTGACATAACTGAATTTCACAGAAGGGCAGTGACTTGTCTGAAGTCACTTGGCCGGCCCCAGCACGGCCAGCCTTGGCATCCAGGCCGGTGTTGTTGCTCCCAGGATAGCAGTCCTCTCAGGGGTGGGCGAGGGGTGGGTGTATCCCTCAGGACTTACAAGATGCAAAACTGTTTTCCCATTTTTTTCATCTTTCTCAATTTTCCTGATTGTAGCCAGGACTATGAATAAATGGATTTTATGCTAACTTTTTTTTCCTCTTTTTCTTTTTCAGTTCAAATTAAGGAAAGCCTCCCTCCTGCTTCTTTCTGCAAGCAGCATCTCATTGTGCAAGAGCTCAGTCATGCAGCCGCCGCCCCAGGCCGTCCCTTCGGGCGTGGTCCGGCCGCCTCCGTCGGGGAGTCCTCAGACCATGTTCTGGTCTAACAGCCCTTATAGGAGACAGGCCGGCAGTCACACTCCGATGGCCCCGATAACCTGCCCACTGCAGCCAGTGACAGATCCTTTTGCTTTCAGTCGACAGGCTCTCCAGAGTACATCGCTGGGCGGTTCGTCTAAAAGCAGCCCGCCCATTTTGCAAGGCCCACCCTCGCCATCATCCCTGCAGCGTGCTGGTCTGCCCGTGCCTCACACAAACACTGGGGACAGCTCCCAAGGGCCCTGCGAACCTCTGCCAGGGCCTCCGGTGCAGCCCAGGGCAGATGCCAGCCCATTTCCCGGGGCGCCGATGCCCTCGGCCTCACATGGGCCCGAGACAAACAGGAGTGCCAAGGCTCCCGGCCCAGAGCCTGAGCTCCCGAACCCGCCGTACCCTCCACAGTACATTCCAGCAGTGGGGTCCAGTGGCTCTCGCGGGGGCCTTCCGCAGGGGCACGTGCCTCGGCCTGACAGACCCCTGAGCCGGCCGAGCCCCCCCGACAGTGCCGCACCCCCAGCAGCACTCCCGCTCCCCCCTCAGCCCTGCCAGCAAGTGCCTGGGCAGTGGGGGCCAGGGCAGGGAGGCCCACGGCCCCCGGGTCAGCAGTACTGGCCTGGCCCAGAGGGACCCCCGCAGATCCCAGGGCCCCACGCCTCCAGCGTCACCCACTTTCCCCCTCTGTCCAGCCTGCATCAGCATCCTGGCCATGAGCAGCTCGGCCCCCCGGCATCCTTACCAGGACCCTCAGCCAGTGACGGAAGAAACGAGGCCGTCTGCCTGCCCAGTGGAGACCACTCAGCAAATAGCTTTGATCCAGAGAGCGCGTTCAGGCAGAATTCCAGAGTTGGAAATGCTCGGGCAAACCAGGAGCTCAGGTCGAGTCCTGGAGTGAACAGAGAGCAGCTGTCGGGCCTGGCTGCCGTTAGCCCGCTCGCTCAGGGAAACGGCCTGGAAAGCCACTCGCACTGCTCGCCGGGGGCCGGGGGTGCCTGGACCCCACTGGAGGCGGGCTCGGGCGCACTCGCCATGTTTTTCAAAGGAGGAGAGACAGAGAATGAAGAGAACCTCTCGTTGGAAACAGCGGGCTCTGCCGGGCAGGCCGACGTGGACGGTTTCTGCCTCGGCCAGCTTCCCACACGTGTGGGCGCAGGAGGCGCTCACCAGGCCTTTCCCAGAGGCTCCAGCGGCGAGCCCACGCAGCTGGGGGGGGAGCCACAGCCTTACTTCCCTCAGTCTGCAGGTAGCCCTCACGAGAAAGCAGCCTCTAAGGTGGCCACCGTGGATGTGTGGGCAGACACGGCCCGTGCAGGGGCTCAGTACGAGAATGTTGAGAACCTGGAGTTCGTTCAGAACCAGGAAGTTCTGCCGAGCGAGCCCCTCAGCATGGATCCTTCCTCCCCAGGCGATCTGCTCAGGTGCGGGCCCCTTCCTGGCCCAGCTGGCCCCAGGCTCGGTGCGGTGGGCCCTGTGGGAGGCGGGGGCCTGAATCTCGAGGCCCTGGATATGACAGCGCGCCCTGCACGGTCTGACAGCGTGTCGTCCGGTTACAGCGGCAAGAGCCACCGGGGCCTTCCAGGTGCCAGGCTCCGCGACTCGGGTACCTTCATTCAACAGGAAGTGGGAAAACCTGAGGATGAGTCTCCAGGGAGGTTTTTTAAGCAGATCGATTCTTCTCCTGTCGGCGGCGAGACAGACGAGACCAGCAGCCAGAACTACCTTGGCAGCCTGTCCCAGCCCTCGACCCCAAGCCCCCCAAAACCTACGGGGGTGTTTCAGACGAGTGCAAACAGTTCTTTTGAACCCGTGAAATCGCACTTGGTTGGAGTAAAGCCCGTTGAGGCAGATCGCGCCAATGTGGTGGGGGAGGTGAGGGGGCCCAGTGCCCGCCAGCAGCACAGGGCCGCCGCTGCCACGCCTGATGCCGCCCCTGGCAACCTGGAGCAGCCCCCCGACAACATGGAGACCCTCTTCCCGCCACAGCGCTGTGTGCCACCTCTCGCCACCCCCCTGGAGGCCGGACGTGGGCTTCTGCAGGCCACGGGGCCGCCCTTGGAAACGGTGCTGCCAACACCTGAGAAGAGGCCCTCGACCAGGGTGCAGGGGCCTGTGAAGTGTGAGAGCCCCGCAACGACCCTGTGGGCACAGAACGAGCTCCCCGATTTTGGGGGCAATGTCCTTCTGGCCCCAGCGGCTCCCGCGCTTCACGTGCCAGTGAAACCTCAGCCGTCTGAGGTGATCCAGCCCCCAGACGCGGGGGCGGCACGGCAGGTGGGCTCTGGCGGTCAGAGTGGGGATGGCCTTGGCGCTTCTGAGAACCTGGAGAACCCTCCGCAGCTTGGCGAAGAGGAGGCCCTCCCGCCGCAGGCTGGCCCCAGCTATGCCAGCCTGTTGTCCTCCCCACCCGCTGAGTCTTTGCAGAATCAGCCCATCTTGATCGCCCAGCCCGATCAAAGCTATAGGCTGGCTCAGCCTGTCAACGTTTCTCAGTCCTTACCAAATCCTGACGAGAAGGCTCCATCCTGGAGAGACTCTTCGGCGGGAGATAAGCCCATAGTCAGCGGCCGGGCTGCCGGGGGTGATCCTGGAGAGAATGTACCTTTGTCTGGGATGCCAGCTAGCTCTCTCATCTGCTCGCCTCTGCCTAACCATCTGGCTCAGAGTCCTTTTCCACAAGTTTCTGGTACCTATGACATGGTTTCTAATCAAGCTGCTAATTTGCTGGTTCAACCGCACTCTCATCCAAATACCTTGCTTCCAGAAGGTCAGAAGGTCCACAACGCAGAGAGTGTGCCTCCTGAGGAGGTGCCCAGTCCTGCGGGGTGTGCAGGCCTGGTGTTAGTGCCGCCTGCAAGTAGCACCTCCCTGCCTGACAACAGCAAGCCAGGCCTCTGTGGCAGGCGGGACGGAGCTTCGGGAGCCCTGGACTTCATGTTTGGTAGGACTTTGGAAAATCCTGCAGGAGTGTACAGCCTGGCCCACGTGGATGGCCCAGCCTCTGTTCAGCAGCCCGCTGCCAGTCGTCGGCCGCCTGGGCCTGGGGCGAACACCTCGGACCGTTTCTATCAGCAGGTGATGAAAGAGGCTCATGACCAGCCTGGTGCAGAGAGAGCCCAGCAGGAGCTGGCACTGCCACTGCCTGCTCCACAAGGGCCCAGAGCAGTGCTTCCGGAGCCATCAAACCCGGGGAGTCCCCCGGTGCAGGCACAGCCTGCAGACCCGGCCCGGCCCGCAAGCCCAGCTCCTGCTGACGCGGGTCAGCAGCTGCTGCCCCGGCCGCCTCGGTCCTCCAGCGCCTCTGTTGTGTCCACCAGCTCGGGCCAGGCGGCCCCACGGCCCGACCAGCAGTGGCTGCAGCCCCCGCCTCCCGACCTGGCGTCCTACTTCTACTACAGGCCCCTGTATGACGGCTACCAGCCCCCGTACCCATACTCCGCATACCTGCCGGACCCTGGCCCAGCCCCCCACTATTACCAGGTAGGGCCACGCTCTTGCGCGGCTGAGCGCTCTGACCAGAGACCTCTTTCTCGTGTCCTGCCCCGGGGCAGGGTTCTGCGGTCAGTCCTGAGGGGACCCATGGTCCCCCTGCTGGCACACGCCTCTTCATGAGCTTCCTGAGAAGGGTGTTCCCCATCGCAGCTCCTTCTGCGGACCACAGCCCTTCTCCTGGAGGGCCGTGCTGCACACGGGCGTGTTTTAGTTGGGGAGAAGCGCTGCTTCATTTTGGTGTAGCACAGCATGCTCCAGCTTACGTGAGAAACGGCCCTCACTTCCTGTCCCGCCCACTGGCTTGCCACAGAGCCTGAGTTCTGGGTGGCACATTTTGGGAAACTGGAATAGCTTCTTGAAGTTTCTTTCGGGTTTTAACATCAAAAACTTACATGAGAAGCAACAGGAAAACTTTAGTCTTTTAAAGCCCTCCTTTAGGGTAAAATTGTTTAGGGTAAGAAATTCGGTTTGGGATGTAGCGTGGGTGAAACAGTTGAGAGCAGTGGCGCTGTGCACACTTCAGGACCTGGCCGTGGCAGAGGGGGCCGCTGTGCTGCGCAGGGGATCCTTTCTCACCTCTCTTCACGGTGAGCCAGGCCCACGAGTGCTGTTAAGTTTCCGTTTAATCCTGCTTTAGGGTGATCCACGTGGACACACCTTTGGTGGTCTGCTTGTTACCATCTCATGTCCTGGCCCAGCATTGCCACAGTCTGCAGAGGCAGGATTGTGGACCTGGAGTTTGGAGTCCCTTGCCTGACGTGGGTGTGGACCCCACACTGGAGGCCCCACAGTCAGAAGCAGCTGAGGGAGCAGAGCTGTGGTGGGCTGGGGGCCACCTGGGGGTGGGGCAGCCTGAGGGCATTCAAGAATCTCTGTATGCATGGGAATGAGTTACACGCCTAACCCCGAGACCTGGGAATCTGAGAGCCAGGAGGAGCCCCAGAGACTTATTTCCATGGAAGGACCACCCTCTGCAGGAGCCCCGGGTGGGCCTGCAGAGTGTGGAGGGGCCCGAGTCCCAGCCAGCTCCTGGCACTGCTGTGTGTGTGTCGGGGGGGGGCGGCCAGGCCCCAGCGGGGGTCAAGGGTAAGTCCACGCTGCGTGCTGTCTCATTCTCTAGCAGCTCTTGACAGAGAATCAGGCCCTGAGACAGGAAGGACAGGTCTGGCTCGTGCCCGGGTCGCCTGTCTCTGCGTCAGGTTCCAGCATGGCCGTAGGGCCACAGGGCTGCTGCATCTGGAAGGGGCTGAAAGCCTCCTGAGGCTAGAGCGTAGTCCTCTTTTTGGGGTTGTCTGTGCCTGCGGGACCCAATCCCAGGGGACCCAGATTCTTTTGCTTGCTTGAATTGGTGCCTGAAATGGGACCCCAGGTTGTGGGCTCTCAACACCTACTCAGGTGAGACCTCAGGAAGCAGAAGAGAGCCCTTGAGGCTCACCTGGGCATGGCCCGCTGCCGTACAGCCGTCTCCTGAGCCAGGCCAGGCTGTCTGCAGAGCCTCACCGGGGCCGTGAGGGCCGTGCGAGGTGCTTGCGCAGGTGGCTCTTGGCATCTAGTGACCGTGTCCTTCTTCCAACAGGACATCTATGGCCTCTACGACCCCAGGTACAGGCCCTGTGACAGCGCTGCCTACATGGATCCCTGCCGCTACCCCGAGCCCGAGCGGCCCAGCTCCCGGGCCAGTCACTGCTCCGACCGCCCGGCCGCCAGGTGATTCACGCTTGTGTTGCCGGCTGTGGTGGTAGCTTAGTGATTTGGAAGAGAGCACGTTTTTGGAGAATCATACAAGCCTGTTGAATGTGGGTTTGAGTTGCGTGGGTGCGGACAGATCGTAGGATGCACGGCCACAGGCATGTCAGCAGCTGGGCTTGGTCAAGCCAGACCCTGGGTGGGGCCACCCTCGAGCAGGGCTGCTCCCGGCCTGGGCAGTGGTCCTCTTGCCTGTGGTCACATGGCAGCTTTTAACCTGTGGAGGTTCTTCCCCACAGTGGTTCCAGGCGCCCAGGCCAGGCATGCTCAGGCTGCGACTTGGAGTGGTCTGTTGGCGACAGCAGCCGCAAGCCTGGGCTGTCTGCCTGGCACTGCGTCCTGGGTCGGGAGGCCCCCAGCGAGCTCTCTCTCGCTTCTCTACCTGACTGAGTGCGTCTTGGTTTTGCAATTATAGATGAGGCATTTTGAAAGATCCTTGGCGTCGCACCTTCAGCTGAATAAAAATTTAAGCAGGTCACGGTCCTCCCACTCAGGGGCGTCCGTGGGTTAGGGTCCAGCCTCGCCACCTGCCATGGTGCCTCCTGCACTCTGGCACCCTCAGAGGTGTCCATGGGTTAGGGTCCAGCCTTGCCACCTGCCGTGGTGCCTCCTGCACCCTGGCACCCTCAGAGGCGTCCGTGGGTTAGGGTCCAGCCTTGCCACCTGCCGTGGTGCCTCCTGCACCCTGGCACCCTCAGAGGCGTCCGTGGGTTAGGGTCCAGCCTCGCCACCTGCCGTGGTGCCTCCTGCACCCTGGCACCCTCAGAGGCGTCCGTGGGTTAGGGTCCAGCCTCGCCACCTGACGTGGTGCCACCTGCTGTGGTGCCTCCTGCACCCTGGCACCCTCAGAGGCGTCCGTGGGTTAGGGTCCAGCCTCGCTGCCTGCCGTGGTGCCTCCTGCACCCTGATACCTCGTCTTGCAGGGCCGGGTTTCTGCAAGACTGTGAGGCTCCTTCGGCTTGTGATGGGGAGAGAGTGGCGTGGGGGAAGGCCGTGTCTCCTACTACCTTACAGACTTACAGCTGCTCCTGCTGCGTCAAGGCCTTGGTCGCTCATCTGGAGAGCGAGCTGGGCTGGTCCGGGTGGAACCATGTCCTTGGGGAGGGACGCACTCAGCTTCAGACCCCTGAGCTCTGGGCGCTCAGTGGGAGACTGTGCCCATCTGTCCCCTGGGAGGCGAGGCTGGCGTCACAGTGGGCGCTCTGATCTGGGAGCACAGCAGGCAGGTGTTTTCTGGAAGCCCTGAGAGGCGAGGGAGGACGGGGCAGGGCACGCCTCGCCCTTCCTGTCTCCTCTCCAGCCTTCGGGTTAGTGCGAGGGGCCCGTGTGGGCTGTTGCAGTGACTGAGCAGAGGCAGGCCCGGCCTGTGGTGTCCAGGTCCCCTCTGCATCCTCACCGCGCCCTCCTCCCCGTGTGTGCACGTATGCAGACACGCATGCAGGCCTGCGTGCACGTGTTGAGCATCCATGACCTGAGGGAGCTGCTGGAGGGAAGAGAGTGCCCTGGGTGTCCATGTGGAGTCCTTGCTGCTGGGCGACGGGGCTGGGCGAGCAGCACGGTGGCTGTGCCCCACCCCGTCCCACTCAGGGCGCATCTCTGGACCCCCGTGTTGGGGCCGGCGGCGCCCGAGTGCTGCCCCAGGGCCCCCAGTCAGCGGGTGCTGTTCCTGCGGTGGGGGGAGGGGGACGTTCTTCAAGGGCAGCTGCACCCTGGAGTGAGCCATTTC
The DNA here is from genome assembly GCF_016772045.2 of Ovis aries. Lineage (NCBI taxonomy): Eukaryota > Metazoa > Chordata > Mammalia > Artiodactyla > Bovidae > Ovis > Ovis aries. Next base: position 3,035,482 of record NC_056056.1, read on the forward strand.
CAGGGGTTTGCAGTCACAGTTTAAAAATAAGAAGTGCTATTGAGTCCTTCCAAGGATCTTCCTGACCCGGCGGGCCCGGGCCCGCTCGTCCTGCAGTAAGCGGCAGCAGCGCTGGGCAGTGAGCTGGAACAGGTGCGGGCCTCCTCGCCTTTGGAGGGCACACAGTCACAGTCGGGGGAGGGTGTCACAATCAGCGCTAGCTTGGTTTCCGCAGCTCAGTGCTTTTCGCTTCTGCTGAGCATGATCCCAGAACCGGGAGAGCCTGCTTCAGCGTTGGTGTCCACGGGATGGACTCCTGAGCGCATGGGAAAGCGTTGGCTCTCTTTTGCTGAACGGCACTTCCCGAGCTGCTCCAACAGATAGATGTCAGTTCGCTCTGTGGTAGGGAGTCCTGTAATCTCACTGTCGTCACTGGCTCGGGTCTCCTGACGGGAGTTTTCCCACAGCCAAGGTGCCGTGATGAGTGCCTGTGGCTCTCGGTGTGGGCTGGAATCTAGTCATACGTTAAGAAGCAGCGCCTCTTGTTTTTTAACCGTCCTGCGTGTGTGTGTTTTTCAGGCAAGCGTATCCTGAAGGTTACTATAATTCCAAAAGCGGATGGAGCAGTCAGAGTGATTACTATGCAGGTTGCTATTCCAGCCAGTACGATTACAGAGGTGCGTTCAGAAGCTGTCACGGGCTTACCGCAGCAGACGCGCGTTCAGACCTTGGTGCAGCCAGGCACAGGTGGCGGCATGGTGGACTTTCTCAGGAAACTTTTCCTTTTGATCAGTCGCATGATTTTATCTAATAGCCAAAGTAGCCGAAAGTAATTTGCATCTAGAAATAATTATATTGCTACTGTTTATTGATAACTATCACTCAAGTCATAGTGGTGTATTTCTATCACGTTGATAGATTTCTTTGCCTTGTTAGCAAAGTATAATTCTTGGTGGTACTAGAGTATGTGGCTTGTCCTTACATGGCTGTTAAAATTGACTGAAATGAAATGAGGGGCCGGCTGCTCCCTGCACCAGTCACACGTGATGTGCCCGGGGGCTGCGTTTGACGGGAGCCCTCTGGTCGGACAGAGCAGACGCAGGCGGCCTGTGCCCCTCCCCTTCAGGCGCCGCCGCCGTCAGGCGGGGTGTGCGTCTTGGCGAGCATCCCCTGAGCAGCCCTCCTGGGCCCCCTGCCTAGCCATGGCCAGAAGCAGGGTCCTGACCTGCAGCCGTCAGCCCAGCACTGCCGCCTACTTCCCATCTTCTGGGGCTCCACCTCCACTCTGTATTTGCACTGCTTTACGCATAATTCTGCACGTGCTTGCCCCAAACGGTATGTCTGGATTGTTTATGATGCTGACTTTGGGAAAATAATCTTTCAGTTTGAGAGTATTTTTAGATTTTTAATTGAGATATAGTTGATTCAGTGTTGTGCCTAATGCCTGCTGTACCCAAAGCGGCTCAGTTATACACATGTATTGGTTCTTTTTAAGTATTTTCCATTATGGTTTGCTTCAGGAGGTCGGGTATAGTTCCACGTACTATGCAATAGGACCTTGTTCATCCCTTGAGAGTATTTCTTAAAGCTCTTTGGACCACGTTAGAGAAAAGAGATGAATGACCTTTTTTAATCATGTGTTGAGTTTAGCCAGTGGGCTTTGAAGAAGACACGCCGGATCCTCTCGTGCCTCAAGTTCGTGATCCCCAGGGTCGTGCTGCTTTTTGGGTGGAGAGTTTGGTTCCTCTTGGAGGCTAGGAGCATCCTTCAGTCCTGGGATGGCCTGGTTTCTCCAGTGGCAGCCAGAGGAATGTCTCTTTCACGTTGTACTGACCTGGGGATCTCCTTGTAGACCCAGGTCGCTGGGATCGGCTCTACTACAGCTCCCGGTTCAGGGACCCCCGCTCCTATGACCGGAGGTACTGGCACGACGCGGAGTACGACTCGTGCAGGAAGGAGGGCTATGCCTGTGGCGACAGGTGGGCAGAACAGACTCCAGCGCGCAGGGTGGGCGGGGCAGACTCCAGCGCGCAGGGTGGGCAGGACAGACTCCAGCGCGCAGGGTGGGCAGGACAGACTCCAGCACGGAGGGTGGGCAGGACAGACTCCAGCGCACAGGGTGGGCAGGACAGACTCCAGCGCGCAGGGTGGGCAGGACAGACTCCAGCGCGCAGGGTGGGCCGCAAGTCAGCCGGGCCTTTGCTCTCGGGTCCTGCTATCCGCTCGAGAGCTGCGGTCGCGTCTGGCTCCCAGGCACCTGTCACTGTCAGAGGAGGGTGAACTGGAGGTTCTTTCTTCGGGCTTTTGGAGGGGAACTGACTTTAGAACAGCGCCGGGAGTCAGTTCAGCCTCTTCGCGGGTCCGTGAGAGGTGTGACTGCCTTGGAATGGACCCCCAGCCTGTGTCTCTTGGTCTCAGGCAGGGCCTGAACTTGGCCTTGGGTGCAGTGACCCCGCTACAGTGTGGGCTCTGGCGAGTGTCATTCCTGGGGTCAAGACCCTGGGCGCCTCAGCCGTGTGCAACATAGGAGCCTTGCCTCTGCCTGCCACCTCCTCCAGGCCCGAGAAATACGACGACCGCTACAGGTACGACCCCCGCTTTACCGGGAGCTTTGACGATGAGCCCGAGCCACCCCGGGACCCTTACGGGGAGGAGGCAGACCGGCGCAGCGAGCACAGTGAGCATTCGGCACGGAGCCTGCGCAGTGCGCCCAGCCTGCAGAGCCGCCGCAGCAGCTTCAGCGCCCACTCCCAACAGGTAGGCAGGGGTGGGCTCCAGGGCCACCTGGGGTCACGTGGGCAGCGAAGGGACTTCACCTGTCTGCTTTGTGCTCCCAAAGAGTCAGGTGTACCGGAGTCACAACGTGCCCTCCGGGTCCTACGAGGTGCCCCCGCCGCCGGGCTCCTTCCATGGCGATTACGCCTACGGCCCCTACGGGAGCGACTTCCACGGCGCGCCAGGCTTTCCAGAGTACGGCTACCCCGCCGAGGCCAGCTGGCCCTCCGTGGAGCAAGGTGTGTGTGGCGAGGCCCTGGGTGCACACGGCGCAGAGCGGCCCAGGAGCTCCTGGGATCAGCGTTTGTGCCCGCAGTGAGAGAGGGGCTGAGTTATGACTCAGGGAGGAACTGGTGATGGTCAGGCCTGGGCTTCCCTGCCATGCAAGGGTGCTGTGCCCAGTATGCCCTGAGGGGCGGCTCTCGCCACGCGAGGGCGCTATGCCCAGCGTGCCCGTCCTGAGGGGCGACTCTTGCCACGCTGTGCCGCTTGCATCCCTGGGGCTGCAGTTTGGTCCACAGGCCTGGGAGCTGCTGGCCTGTCCGTTACATCCACTTCAGCGCAGCGCTGCCTTCAGGCTTCCTGCCCAGTTAGCTCCCCACGTGGAGGGACAGCACCACCCCCATCCCCCCACCAAGGCTGGCCGCACGGGTGCGTGGCTCTTAGAGGAAGCCTAGTTCTCCTTGAAAAGCTCCTGACCATTTCCTTATCGCACGCGCTGCACCTCAGTGCTCCTTTGAGATACTCGATCACGTGCTGTTTCTTGGGAAACTGGACAAGTACGTGAAGTTTGGAACAAACAGTATAAGAGGTAACTGGTGGCCTTTCTTGCATGTTCTGTGCTTGGAGGCCTCCCTCCCTGCTTGCCTGTGGTGTCCCACTCTCGGTCGTTGCCTCGCTGCACCGATGCCGCTCTAAGGTCGCAGCTGTGAGGAGCGCGCAGGGGCCACCTGAGCAGGTTTCTGTTTTAACAACACAGTGCGTCCTGATGGCTTTTAAAGGAACCTTTTCATTTTAGAGGAGAAACTGCTCGTTTTTAATGATTTGTGTGACCCACACGTACGTTCTCCTTTTAAATGGGATGTTTAGTAGTTGAAAGTCAGCTGATCTGGATAGTCTGTGATTCCGGCTGTCTGAGTGCCTTAGAAGTCCGAGCTGTTGACCTAGTTGGGAAGCTTTAAGCAGTGGCAAGCTGGCGGCTCTCTCACTTGATCCCCGTGTAGCTCCGTCGAGACCCTCTTCTCCCGAGAAGTTCTCGGTGCCTCACGTCTGTGCCAGGTTTGGTCCTGGGGGCCAGCTCATCAAAGTGATTCCAAACCTGCCTTCAGAAGGACAGCCTGCACTGGTTGAAATTCACAGCATGGAGGTAATTCCGTGGGGAGTGGTTCCGTGTCATCATTCAGCGCCCCCCACCCCGAAAACCTGCTTTGCAGCCTGTCATCTTCACCTTTCGTGTCGCTGCCTGAAAAGGCGATGTTAGGAGATGGTATTCTGGTTCCGTTCTGTCGTCTATGTTTCCTCCCAGAAGTCAATATTTTGTTAGTAAGAATTTTGGGGGGTTTTGTGGTTCGTTCCCTGTGTCAGGAAGATCCCCTGGAGAAGGAAATGGCACCCCACTCCAGTATTCTTGCCTGGAGAATCCCATGGACGGAGGAACCTGGTGGCTACAGTCCACGGGGTCGCAAAGAGTCGGACACGACTGAGCGGCTTCATTTTTTCACTTTTGTGTTAGACTTGGTATTATCCTGTGTTCATTTTTTGTTGTTGTTTGATTTTCTGATTTTGAAGGGAAGGCTCTATAAAAGCTCGTTTTACCAGTGATCTGGAGAGTGGGCAGAGGTGCTTAACGACCTCGGGGGCTAGTGTGGGGCACTCCAGCCTGGCAGGCCTCTTCCATTGTGTGTATCCAGGCCCTGCATCAGAGTCTGGGCAGGAGGAAGGGGTCTCACTGCTTAAGTAAAGTTTGGAAGTCACTGTCGCAGAGCTGGCTTGCCCACGCTCAGTGACAGAGGTGCCGCCCCCATGGGGGGACAGCCCGTCCCCAGGACGGTGTCCGTAGCTCTGCCAATGTGGCCAGCAGACATGGGCTGGGCTGGGCGGTGCTGCACCCCCCGCATGAACCGCTCTCCCCATCCCTCTCCTGTCCCTGCCTAGACCTTGCTGCAGCACACACCGGAGCAGGAGGAGATGCGGGCCTTCCCAGGACCTCTCGGCAAGTACGTGCCCACAGAAGCGTTCTCGGCGCCCGTCCGCTGGCCGTGCTGAGCACAGCCTGGCAGGCGCAGCGGCTGCTGTTCACTGAGTGTGTGTTCTTTTTGCAGAGATGACACCCATAAAGTGGATGTTATTAATTTTGCACAGAACAAGGCTACAAAGTGTTTGCAGAATGAAAACTTAATAGACAAAGAGTCTGCGAGTCTCCTCTGGAGCTTTATCGTCCTGCTGTGCAGGCAGAACGGGGTACGTGTCTCCCTCCTAGAGCATCCCTTCTTGTCGGCTCTAGTCCAGGGGTCCTTGGCCACCAGGAAGGTCAGGCAGGATTTCTGGGCCAGGCGTTCCCGTCCAGGGCGTCCCCCAGGAAGCAGGAGTCCAGCAGGGCACGTGGCTTGGGGTAAAGGGAGGTTTGGCCTCCCCATTGTTGGCCTGCCCAGCATGTGCCGTGTGCCGTGTTGCTCCCAGCGAGGGGGGAGCAGCTCTGCGCCCGAGTTGGTCTGACGGCCCCTCCCTAACCAAGGCTGGGATGGTCTTGTCCCCTCAGAGGGTCTGTCTGTGGTTGAGCCTGCTCTCCCTCCTGGCCCTCGCAGACCGTGGTGGGCACAGACATTGCAGAGCTCTTGTTACGAGACCACCGAACCGTTTGGCTTCCTGGGAAGTCGCCGAATGAGGCCAACCTGATCGATTTCACCAACGAGGCCATGGAGCAGGTGGAGGAGGAGGAGTCCGGCGAGGCCCAGCTCTCGTTCCTCACGGACAGTCAGGCCGCCAGCACCCTCGAGAAGGACACGGAGCGGTTCCGGGAGCTGCTGCTCTACGGCCGCAAGAAGGTGAGTGACCCCCGCTGGCGTGTCGTCTCTGAAGGTGCGAACGGTGGCTTATCCTGAGCGCTGCTTGTGGTCAGAGCTGCTGGTTCCATGTTGAGTCACTCGGCAGATGAGCAGGCTTGAGCCTGGGCTGTGCCCCTGCTGAGTGTGGTGTGGCTCGGGGTGAACACGTGCACAGGACAACATCCGCGTGTCCTGGTGCAGTTGGGGCGACCGCACCATCACTGCCGTGAGCGGGCGGGCCCTGCGCTGGAGTGGAGCGGCGCCATGGGGACACGCCCTGCGCTGGCTCCGTGCAGGCACCGGGCAGTGCAGACCAGGGTCCCAGTGGAACGCTTAGTACAGTAAGGAAATGATCTTGACATGGGCAGCTTAGAGCTGATGGAAATCCCCCAACCTGTTCATGTAATTACTGTTTGTCTCTACTACAACCTTTTTGCCTGTTGGTCAGAAGTTTTCTGAATTGAGGCCCAGGTTATTTGCAGAAGGGGGCCTGCTGGTGCCAGGCAGATGCCCAGGGCCAGGGGTCATTCTGGGCCTGGGGAGTCAGCAGCCTCGAGGCCTCGGTCACAGCAGAGGGGACGGCAGTGCTGCTGCCCCACTGGCCTGGTCCCAACAGCGTGTGTGCCCTGGGCCGATGCTGCCAAAGCAGGGCGCCTCCACAGCCTCCTGCAGGGGCTCCGACCAGGGGGAGGCGTGGAGCCCAGCTTCTCTGCGCCTCTGAGCGGGGCACGGGTCTCGCGGCCTCCCGTCCGCTTGGTTTTTCACCTGCAGTTGCACCCTCTGCTCGCTCCCCACGGCGCATGCGCCAGGGCCCCTGTCCTTCTCAGGGTTGAGACACACTATGCTTTGCAGGACGCCTTAGAGTCTGCAATGAAGAGCGGCTTATGGGGTCACGCCTTGTTACTCGCCAGTAAGATGGACAGCCGGACACACGCCAGAGTCATGACTAGGTGAGGAGTCCTGCTGCGGCGCAGCTATGGGCGTGCCCGTAGGCCACGGCCCGGCCTCCTGCTGTCTGGGGAGCCCACAGGCTCGAGCTCCTGGCGGAGGAAGCTGGGGAGGCCCGTCTGCCACATCTGGCTGCAGGTTGCCTGGGCCCTCCTCCTTGGGTGGTGTGGCTGAGGGCTTTAACTGTTTCTGTCGACTGCAGAGTTTAATTCTATAAAATCTCAATGAATTCTGTAGTCTCTCTCTACTGTAGCCATTCAAAAACTCTGGTGTGTACGTTTGGCCCAGGTCAAGCATCAGGCCAGTCACCAGATGGGCGGAGGTGAGACCAGGCTTGTTCTGTGTCTTGTTTGCTGAACTGGCTGAGCTTCCTCTTTTTATGTCTGCTCAGGTTCGCCAACAGCCTTCCGATAAACGACCCCCTGCAGACCGTCTACCAGCTGATGTCAGGGCGGATGCCGGCCGCGTCCACGGTCAGTGGGTCCTAATGGCGCCTCAGCTCGGCCTCTGCGCAGAGCCCGCTCCCACGCTGCCGTCCCGTGCCTGCTTCCTCCTCAAACCCACGTGCTCGAGCCCTGCAGAGCTGGGTGTCCTGTGGCTGAGGGTTCTCTGCTTGCTTCTGGTTTCAGTGCTGTGGGGATGAGAAGTGGGGAGACTGGCGGCCACACCTGGCCATGATCTTGTCCAACCTGAGCAGCAACGTGGACGTGGAGTCTCGAGCCGTGGCCGCGATGGGCGACACCCTGGGTAGGTCGCAGAGGGCTCCTGGCCTTGGTGCTCCAGCCCGAGACTGTCTCTCCGTCTGGGGCGTCTATGTGTCCCTGGGAGCGGAGCGCGGTGCTGTCCCGGAGCCCGAGCCCGCCTGCTTTCTCTCCCCTCAGCCTCCAAAGGGCTCCTCGACGCCGCGCACTTCTGCTACCTCATGGCCCAGGTCGGATTTGGGGTGTACACCAAAAAGACCACAAAGCTCGTCTTAATTGGGTCAAACCACAGGTAAGGGACATGTCAGCGTAGTGGCGCCCGCGTCCCTTAGGAGGGACAAGGCCCCCCGCAGCGGAGGGAGCTGCACGCGTGGTGCCTTGTGTGCTGGCCCTTCGGCTTCCAGGGGGCCCGCTCTGGCGTGACACGATGCCTGTCCACAGTTTGCCATTTTCAAAGTTCGCGACCAACGAAGCGATCCAGAGGACAGAAGCCTATGAGTACGCGCAGTCCCTGGGGGCGCAGGCCTGCTCCCCTCCCAGCTTCCAGGTGGGCCCGGACTCCAGCGCGCTCCTGGGGGTGGGCCTGGTCAGTGTTCACAAAGCTGTAGCTATTACGGGTTTTATTCAGAGAAACAAAAAACGTGAAACGGGTTTGGAGATCTCGAGGAGGTCTTAACCAGTGACTCTCGGGAACGGAAGCCTGTCACTTTCAGAGTTCTGACTGTGGTCTGGTTCTCAGTGTTCTTAAGCACTGAGAACTCCACTGTTTGGTTGCAAGTTCTTTCCTATCAGCTGTGGACAGTGTTTCGGGGAGGGTGGTACCTGACGGGACTGTGCGTGCGTGTGTGAAACGGCGTGGCATGTGGGTGCCAGCTGAGCAGGGTGAGTGCAGTGGTGGGCTCCCCAGAGGCCGTTGTCATGGCACAGGCGTGGCAGTGCCCCGTGCTCACTCCGTGGCTGGGAACGCTGACGGCTGTGTTCCGGGCGTGTGAGTTTCTCAGAAGCTTAGTTGTGTACTCTGATCTAAACTTACTGGGGGAAGGGGCCTGGCTCTGCTGTGAGCAGGCGGGGTGGGGGGCGTGGAGAGCGCAGAGAAAGGATGGAAGGGCCAGGGCAGGGGCGGCCGGGTGCAGGGGGCGGCCCCGGGCAGCTCAAGCACCGCTGAGCTCGTCTGTCTGTCTGTCTCAGGTGTTCAAGTTCATCTACTGCTGCCGCTTGGCCGAGATGGGGCTGGCCGCGCAGGCCTTCCACTACTGCGAGGCGATCGCCAAGAGTGTCCTGGCGCAGCCCCACAGACACTCGCCGGTGCTGCTCCGCCAGCTGGTGCAGGTGACGCCCCCCCCAGCCCGGGGGCCCTCAGGGGCCACAGTCACACAGCGCTCAGATCTCCCGACCCAGACGAGTCCTGCACACTCTTGCGGGGGAGTACCTCAGCACAGGGCCCTTGGGAGCTTTGGCGTGAGAAGGGCCCGCTTGCAGGAGGCCCACGTACCCGGGCACCCCAGCCTCGCACTTGGCACCGGGGGCCTCTCTGGGCTGAGTCCTGGCTGTGGCCCCAGAGCCCCAGCTTCCTGCTCCGTGAGACAGCACACGGCGCCCTGCCGGCACCCAGCGTCCGCGTGTTCCTCTGCCTGGAGGTGGCACTGAACCCGCGCTCTTGTGACAGGAGTTTTGCCAGGGAAGCTCTCAGAGTCACAGGAGCCACACAAACGGGCTGCCGAGCCCTCATCTCTGCCTCACGGCTCCAGCCGTTACCACGAGGCCAGACTTGCTGTCCACTCCCCCCACTGCCCCCCAGAGAGAGCGTGAGTGCGCCTAGGGTGGGGGCACCTCGGCGAGTAGAGTCCAGTGGAGGTGGGCTCAGGCCCCCAGGATCTGTCCAGGGTTGTGGCCTCTACGGCCAGTATAGGGGGTGCTGACATCCCCGGCCCTCTCCTCATGCGTGCACAGTCCAGGACGGTCCCAGGTCCTCTCCTCACACTTACCCAGTCATGGATGGTCCAGCAAGTGCCACTTGGGTCCCCCTGGTGGAGGAAAGCTGCGTGTGCAGTCTGGCTTGTGTCCAGGCCCCAGTGGGTTTGGCGGGCGTCTTCTGTGGGAACAGAGCCTATATCTCCATGTTTCCAGGTCGCCTCCCAGTTGCGCCTCTTTGATCCTCAGCTAAAGGAGAAGCCGGAGGAGGAGGCGTCTGCAGAGCCCGCCTGGCTGGTCCAGCTGCAGCTCGTGGAGAGACGGGTTGAGGTGCGCTGGGTGTGAAGGGGCCCTGTGCGCACGCCGAGGGTTCCCGTGCTCAGGGCACCTCTGTCGGGGGTGGAGGGGCGGGGATCAGCGCCAGTGCTCAGGGCACCTATGTCGGGGGTGGAGGGGCGGAGGTCCGCGCCAGTGCTTGAGGCACCTCTGTCGGGAGTGGAGGGGTGGAGGGGCAGGGGGCGGCGCTAGTGCTCGGGGCACCTCTGTTGGGGGGCAGGGGGGCGGCGTCCGGTGGGGAGACCCTGAGGCCCTTCTCCCTCAGGAGGGCGCTGTGGCCTGGAGTCAGGACGGAGCCTGCCCCCAGCGCTGCCCCAGCTCGCCAAGCCCTGAGGTGGGGCCCCGTGATGGCCCGGGACCCACCCAGCCAGCGGGCCTGGGCGCCGACAACCCGCTGCTGGCCCCGCCGGCGCCCAGCACCAAGCTCTTCAGCCAGGACATGCGGCAGCTGCCCTCAGGTGCGCCCGTGGCTGCCTCCTGGTGCCGCCTCCCTCGATGAGCCGCTCCCGTCCCAGGGCTGTGAAGGTTGGGCGGGGTGGGAGGGCCTTGAAGGCAGGGGCCTGCGCGGGGCCGGATGGCCACCCGCTGGGCTCTCAGGGCTTCTTGTAGCCTTAAACCTGCGCCGTGCAGAGTGAGGCCCCATGACGCCCGGCAGCCTCAGCCTTCATGCTCAGATGGAGGGCTCCCGTCCCCCAGTAAACGAGGCGTGCCTGTGGAGTCCCTGGGGCGAGCATGTGGCCTCAGACCATCCCTTCTGCACCGTCTCCTGCAGCTCCTTCGGCGCTCCCCGCTGGCCCAGCGGCCATCCCCACGCAGGTGCCCATGTTCCCTGTGCCGCTGCCGGTTCCTGTTGAGCTAGAGCCTGTGCACGGCCCCCCAGGGGCTGTACCTGGCTTTCAAGAGCCCTCTGGGCCTGACCCTGTGGCCCTGTATCCTGGACCTGGGGTGCCACCTCTCCAGGAGACAGACTGCCTGCTCCCGGAGGCCAGGAGCCAGGACGCAGGTGGGTCTGCAGAGAGGCTGTCCTGAGGGCAGAGTGGAGTGGGTTTGCTCTTCAAGGAGGTGCCTGTGGGAGGAACCTAAGTCATCCCGACCGGGAGGAGGTGGGAGTGGGTGTCCCGGGGTGGGGGAAGCAGCCCTGTGACCCAGGGGACGCGCTGACCCTCCTCCTACAGGGCTATCTCTGGCCGTCTGTCCACCTGGACAACCTTGCTCTAAAGGGGAAGCTTCATTTTTACACGTTTAGAACAGCGCAGTCTGGGTTTCTGAAGGCCACGTCGGGGGGCCTGGCATGTGGGGGAACTGTGTGTCGCCAGCGGCAGGCGTGGCCATGGAGCTCACCTGCCCTGGGTGCCGGCGCCAAGCTCACTGGAGCCGCGCTTCCCTTGGCAGGGGCGGTGCCGCAGGAGACGCCCGGCAGAAGCTCGCTTTCGGAGCCGGGAGAGGAGGAGTTTGGTGGGAACTTTGCTAATATGGTACTTGCCCGCTTTGTTTTTGTTTTTATGCTGTTTGTTTTCTGTAAACCCCGGTGAATAAGTACTTCAGCTCTTCTTTCTTAAGTTGTAAGTAGATCAATAGCACTTAAATTTATGAGGTCGTTTTTTGAATTAACTTCATAAAGAGAAACCTTGAATCCTTAAAATATGAAGAACTATTGTAAAGGTTAATAGGGAGAAAAGTAATGGTATAAAGGAAGGTTTTTAAGGAGGAGAAATAGGCATCTGTGATGAAACCGTCTTGTCAGTTTTAAGCTCTCTGAAATGGAGACTTCTCTGATCTCTGCATCTCTTTTAGGGTCTGTAAAACGTGTGGTGCTTTCCTTGAAGTTAAGAGTCATTGTATCAGACGCGTCTGACCTAAACAGCACCCTGTCTGTGTGCTGTGATCCCAGCAGCAAGGGTGGGAGAGTGGGTGGATCAACGCTTCTATAGCCGTGTTCTGGAAGCTTCTTAGAGATAGCCAGTTCTTTCTGGTGTCCTGGGAAACTCTCCTTGTGTGTTTTACCTTTAAAATATTCTGTCCCTGAGAAAATAAAAGTGACAGTGTAACTGTATTGAAACAGTTGTCTCAGCCTGCGGGTGAGCATCTTTCTAAACCAGTCTGCCTCTCACACCGCCCCGTCCTCAGTGCCCCGTGTGTCCCCCAGGGCTCCTTCAGGACCTCGCCGGGTTCCGAGGCGCCGCCGCAGGCCCTGCAGCCACCTGCGCCGCTGACGCCCGCGCCCGAGGTGCAGAGACCTGTCCCGGCCACCAAGAAGGAGAGCAAGGAGCCGAAAAAGGTGACTCACAGCCCCAGCCGGGCAGGGGACGGGTGCCGAGGCGAGGAGACCGCGTGTGTGTGAAGATGGAGCCCAGCGTGTTCTGGAAGGGCAGTGTCTGTGCAGTGAAGTGTGTGTGGTGTACGTCTGTGTCCACATGTGAACCACCAGCTCAGAGTGGGGGATGCTGCCCGCCCCGAGGCCCGCGGGTCCAGGGCCCCTGCAGCCGCTCGGAGGCTGGTGCCAGCACTGGCCTGCGCCTACCGCTCAGGTTGGGGCTCACATGCAGGAGTGGCCCTCGCTGTGCAGCGTGTCATCGTGGGCACGCCACGCTTCCGTCGTCCTTTCCCCCAGGAACGGACGTTAGTTGCGTTTATAAGGGATACAGCCACGCGAGTCTTGTCTGTGTCTTGTGGTGGTGAATGCGCTTCTTTCCTGAGGGTATATGCCAGCATCATGGGACAGCTGTGTGTCCAGCTTTAGAGTGTGCTGCTGGACAGTCCTCCTCGCTGGTTTACCAGGTGGGCCTTCCGGCACCAAGCAGGCAAGAGCCCGGCCCCACTTCCCTGGGGCTGCATCCTCTGCCCTCGTGGTGGTGGCCCTCGTGCTGGGGTCAGTGACACTCTGACAAGTCATGCCGTGGCGCCCTTCCGAGTGCTCGTCTCCCCACCCCGTCCTTGTCTGTGGGGGGCTGCTCAGGTCTCCTCCCATCCGTTACGGGGTCTTCACGTTGGCGGTGGTCCTTGTCACGTGGATGCAGGTTCTGTCAGGTGCGTGTTGTGAGCGCTTTCTCCGGCCTTGGGCGGCCTGTTACCCTTTGGTGGTGGCTTGTGGAGAACACGGTTCTCAGTCTAGTGCTCAGCAGACTCTGCTGGAATGGCTGGTGTCTATCTTCTGGACTGTTTATTTCCGGTCGCTGTGGGTTTGGGTCGCTGCACACAGGCTTTCTCTAGATGCAGCAGGTGGAGGCTGCTCTTTGCTGGATAGGCTTCTTCCTGCGGTGGCTTCTCTGGTTGCGGAGCATGGGCTTCAGGGTGCTCGGCTTCAGTAGCTGGGCCCTTGGGCTCTAGGGCGCAGGCTCCGTAGTCGGGGCTCCCGGGTTTAGCTGCTCCACAGCACAGGGGATCTTCTTGGATGAGAGATGGAACCCATGTTCCCCGCGTTGGCAGGCAGATTCCTATCCACTGTGCCACCAGGGAAGCCCCCATGGCTGGTATCGCAAGTAAAGACAAGTTTAATTCAAAATGTGGGCGAGCCGTGCAGGTGACTGGACCCACCCCCCCCGGCCCGGAGTCAGCCGCAGGTTTGAGGGGGTGGGGCTGTGGAGCTGCTGCTCTGCTTTGCGGCGGACGTGATGGGCAATGTGTGCAGGATGAGGCCCATCTCCCTGACATCTGACCTCTCCCAGTCTGGGGCGCAAGGGCCTGTTCTGAGGAGCCTGCAAGGACTTGCCAGCCATCACCACTGCTGGGGGAGATGGTCTGAGGCTGCCCGTTGTTGGCATTTGGGTGTAAGAAGCTCCAGGAGGCAGATTACTGCTCCGATTTTTATAATTGTGGTAAATGCACGTCACACTAGCCGCCCCCGCTGCCTCCAAGTGTGCGGTTCTGTCGTGCGGCCACCACCATCCCCAGGGCGCTGTCATCTTCACTGAAGCCCTGACTCTGCTGGGGTCAGGCCCGCTCCTGCCTCCAGCCGGGCGTCTGCTCCCTTCCTCTGTGGCCCTGGCGCCTGCAGGCCCTCACTCCGGGGCTCACGCGGGTCCGCCCTGCTGTGCTGGGCTCATTTCTCTCAGCGCCATGACCTCAGGCTTGTTCTGGCGGTTTCTTTGTTCAGAGCAGCGAATCCTGGTTCTCTCGCTGGCTGCCTGTGAAGAAAAGGACGGAAGCTTACTTGCCAGACGACAAGAACAAATCGGTGAGTCCTGCCAGGTGGGCCTGGGGAGCCGGGGCTTCTGCAGCAGCAGGGCGTCCAGCTGTCTGCACGGAGCATCTCAGCTCTCGGCGAACCTGGACCGACGCCTCTTGCGCTCGGGGCCTGAGTCTGCTCACCTCGTGCTACTGAGTTTTCTTGTTTACTTTTCACAACCCTGGCAGATCGTCTGGGATGAAAAGAAGAACCGGTGGGTGGACGTCAATGAACCGGAGGAGGAGGTGAGCTGGGACCCCGGGCGGAGAGGCCCTCCCTGGGGCAGGAGCTGTGGGGTGGCAGATCTCCAAGTGGGCTTTCCTTCCACAGAAGAAGGCTCCGCCCCCGCCTCCAACTGCCCTTCCCAAGGCTCCACAAGCTGCCCACCCTGTTCCCGGAGGGCCCCCCAGACCCACTGTGAACATCTATTCTAGAAAAGCAGGTAACAAAGCCCAGCCAAAAGTTAGAGGTCGTCTGGGTCGTCCATTTGTCCTATAGACACTCCAGAGTCTGGCAAGGACCACATGTGTGTCAGGCGGGGTTTGTCTCCCGCGAGAGGAGGACTGGTTCTCTGAAGATGAGTCTGGGGTTGGGGTGCCGTCCTCCGGAGCAGTGAGTGGTCCTGGGCAGGGTGGATCCGATCAGTCGGAAAGGCAGCCTGGCAGCGTCGTGGCATGAAGTGGGACCCTCACCTGAGCAGAAGGCCCCAGGAGAGGCTCCCGATCAGGCCCAGCCTCCCTGGGGCTGGAAGTGGGGTCCCCATGCTCCCTGGACATGTGGAGAATGGAGCTGGGGGCCATGGCGTGGGGATGACCTTGTTTCCTCTCCGTGTCACAGCTGGAACCAGGGCACGCTACGTGGACGTTCTGAACCCTGGGGGCCCCCAGCGGAGCGAGCCGACCCTGGCTCCCACTGACCTCTTTGCACCCCTGGCCCCGCTTCCAATTCCGGCTCACCTGTTGGGCCCAAACGCAGGTACGCAGCCCGGGTAGCAGGGCTGTTCGCCCCCGGCCTGCTGACCTCGGCTCTCCCTCTGGTCCCCTGGCCTTGGTTCTCTTTCAAGGAGAGTGCTGTGGATGCAGAGCGCAAGGCCCGCCATGCTGTCTGCAGGCATGTTTGCGCGGGGGGTGCAGGCGGCACGTGTCCTCTGGGGCTGAGTCCCCCAGGCCCCAGGGCCGTGTGGACAGTGAGGGTCTCCCCCATCTCCACACAGATGCAGAGGAGGTGCCGTCCGCCGAGGCAGCCAGCAGGGAGGGGCCGGCCAGGTCGGAGCCCGCCTCGGATCCCAAGGTGAGCCATGCGCACAGCAGGGCGTGGGGGGCAGTGGAAGTCAGCCTCCAGCTTCCCTGAGAGGCGGCCACGTGCATGTTCTCTGGGAACTGTCCTGCTGACATTTTAATCGTATAGAGGGTTTCTTTATGTGTGTGAAATACAGTCATTTAGAGTTTGATATCTGAGGTTGGATGGAGCTTACTTTCAGTCCTGGTTCTCCATTCCTTAGCTATTTAAAGTTTCGGGGGGACTGGTGCTCCAGTGGTTAGGACCCTGTACTTCCCCTGAGCGGTGAGGGTTCAGTCCCTGGTTGGGGAACTGAGATCCCACAGCGGTGTGGCAAGGCTAAAAGTGGGTGGGGGGCAGGGGACGGGGTCACTCAGCTCCTTTTAGCCTCAGGGTGCTGCCCGGTGGATGGGGTCATGGCACCTGTCGCGGGGCCGCCATGGGTGCAAGGTGCCCGGGAAGTAAGGGTGCGACGCGGGTTGGAGTAACAGGTCTGTGCAGAACCTGCAGGGCTCCTCAGAAGGCGCCCCCAGGAGGCCATGCCGCTATCCCGGATGGTCCTGCCTCGCGTGGGAGCCCCGGCTCACCCCTTTGCTGGTAGCAGCCTCCCCCCTGTCCCGGCAGGTGTTCGGGCCTGCAGTGGCATTGCTCCCTGGACCTGAACTCCCAGCGTCTGGACTTGATGGTCCCCAGGGAGGAGAGGTAAGCAGCACTGGGGGCATGTCTGCGGAGAATCTGGGCCTCGGAGGCCCACGGTGTCCAAGTGGCTTCTCTAAGACGATGTTACCGGGTGGCCAAAGGGCAGTTGAGAAACTAAGGAACCAGAGTAGTGTTGTGTTTCCTAAAAAAGGCACACTTGTGTCTGCAGAGTCATTTGGGAGCTTGGGCCAGAGTGAGGGCTGCGAGCGCTCGTCCACAGGGGTCCCCTCCGTCCCTCAGGCAGTGTGAGGTCAGGCCGTCCAAGGCCCGGGGCCAGGCGACCCTCCCTCTCGCATGGGGCATTTCCTGTAAAAGCCGTCCGTGAAGCAGGAGTTTCAGGCTTTCTCCCTGCCGAGCTGTATCGACTCTAGCAGCAGCACAGCTCGTTGGGACTGAGCTGCCAGCTGGAGCAGCGGCGCGCACGCTGACTTTGGTGTTTGTCTGTGTCTGTGTTCTTGCTGTTTTGTAGCTTTCGCGCTGTAGTTCACTGAGCTCGTTATCACGGGAAGTGAGCCAGCATTTTAACCAGGTACCTGTGGCTGGCCGTGTGCCCGGGGCTTGTCCTTCCCCTGAGATCACTGTGCCGCTCAGTCACTCTGCCCCTGGCCCCTGACGCCACCTGTCGCCACTCAGCCGTCACACGCCTGAGGGCGCGGGGCTCCTTTCTTTCAGGGTTCTCGGAGGGTGGCGTCGAATATCCAGGTACATCCACGGGCAGACTGACTCCAGGATGCCCATAGCGAAGGGACAAGTGCTGTGGTTGTGCTCTTTCTGAACTGAGTTTTTCAAAGGACTAGTCACAGGCGTAGTTTCACGGGGTGTGTGTGTGCGTGCACGCACGCACGCACATCATAAGCCAGCTGGAATCAGGACACTCGCATTTCAAAGTCACAGGTTCTGTTTTCTCATCAAGCAGGAGAAAGTGTTTTAGGCCAGGCAGGGTGAGGCGGTGGCCGCTGTCCTGTGGTCAGGCTCGATGGGAAATAAAAGAGCACGTCAACTCTCCGAGCGTTGTGGGACTAAGCTTTCCCTTGGCTCAGCAGAAGGACTTCCTGGGACTTGTTCGTTTGTGAAGTAGAGCCCTGGATTTTGTAGCTGGACGCCTGCGACCTGGAGCGATCCCTAGTGCCTGCGCCCCTCCCCCACCGCTGCGCGTGCATGCCCTGGTTTTACTGGTTTTCTGAGCCCCGTTAAATAATTAAACGTAGTTCTGCAATAAGTGCCTTTGACCTGCTTCTGTAGCGCCCTCAAAAGTGTGGTAAAGCCTACTCAGAAACAGTGTCTGTACTTGCAAACAAGCCGAGCCGCTGTGCTCGGTCAGAGGGTGAGATGGCCTCTGTGTGCTCCCCAGGCTCCTGGTGCTCTCACCCCCGCGGGGGCCCCTCCTGGGGCCGGGGTGCCCTTCTACAACCCTGCTCAGTTTGCACAAGTAAGTGTGTCTCCCGGCTCTGCGCTGCCCTGGGGGTGGGGGACCCGGGGGAGGGGGCTGGGTGCCCCATCAGTTTCCTGCTGATGCTGCCCTGGGGTGGGGCTGACTCCTTCCCGTGCTGACCTTGGCCCCTCTTTACTTGGTGGCTGGTGACCTTCAGGCCGGAAATGCGTCCTTTCATTTGTCTCCCTCCCAGGCTCTGGCCTGGAGAGAGTGGACGGGAGGTGGGGCAGTCTTGGGACGCAATAGAGGAGGGGGTCTGCGGGGAGGTCTTGGCTTTAGGAATTCAAAACTTTCCCTGACCTTGACGGGCAGACCCCCCAGCCTCCGGCTCCCTCGGGTGGGCCCCCGCGACTGCGCTCTCCCTGCTCCCAGCCGCCAGCTGCGTCTCCACTCCACGGCTGAGGGGCTTCTTCTCTGCTGGATCTTCACCTTGCTGGTGCCTTCACAAAGCTTGACTCTGACTTCGCTTAGGGTTTTCCTGGGACCCAGAGTAAACGCCCGTGCACCATGCAGCCTCCCCAGGTGCTCCCTGCCCTCACCCCCACCCCCGTCCGCCGGGGCTCCTCAGACACCCGGCTGTGGGCGCAGCCTCACCCCGCCCCCCTGCCTTAGTCGGGCCTGGGCTGCACACGAGACGACAGCACACACCTGTCTATCGAGACCCATCGTCTGTTCTGCTTGTTCCACGGCCCCCCTGGGCCAGCGTGCGGACCCCAGTCCTGTCCCTGTTGTTTCAGGCCCCTGCCGCCTCAGGAAGCTCAAGGACGGGGAGGATCGGCCAGAGGAAGTACCCAGCGTTAAGCTAGAAGGGCCGCGTCCTGGAATAGCACCAGGACGGGAGATGGCTGTTCCGCCCCGAGGTCAGGCCAACGGCCTGCGACTCCAGTCTGTCCCAACGGGTGTGAATGCAGCAACTCCGAAATGACTTGCGGAGTGTCCGACACTAATCCGCACCTTCGAGATGCTGGGTGAAGAGTGACTCTTAGACCCAAAGGGGTGACTTAAGGATCCGGCATCTGCAGTCACTTGAGGGGGTGAAACTGAGTGAAGCTGGAGGCATCTTGGCTACAGGAGGATTGTGCTTCTCGGTAACTAAGGCCTCAAAACCTCGCGGGGAATCGTTGCCAAATAGAGCCCAGAGGTCCTTTCAGACGCCAGGAGGAGACGGTGCACCTTTGACTCAGAGAGGAGCTCGCCTGCGTGCCTGCTCCCAGAGGCGGTCAGGTCAGCCCCCGCCCCACGTTGCTGAGCCTGGAAGGGTGCTTCGTCTCAGAGGAAACTGGGCTTCCTTTAGCAGCAGTTCCATTAGGTTTTGAGAGCAGCCCTTGCTTCTGACCTGTGTTCTGTCTCCTGGAGCCAAGACGTGCCCAGCTCTGCGTGGTCTCCTGTGGCCTCACCAGGACCAGGAGGCTTCCAGCAGTCAGAGGGGTCAGCTGGGACGGAGCTGTTCTGAGCGACGGGCCCAGTGTCACAGCTGGGACTCCGGGTTTGGTTTGGGTTTTTCCGTGGACCCACCAGGCCCTGCTTCCCGTGGCCAGCCCTTGCAGCGCTGTCAGCTGATGGCCTCCTCTCACCGCTGCGTCGCTTAGGGAGCTGGTAGCATCCTGAAGACAGTGGCTTGCAGCTGTCTCTTGTCTGACGCTCCAGAGTCCGACCTTTCTGGCCCCAGACTTGTCAGTGGTTCACCTGCTGACTCAGCCTGTGAACCTGCACAGGACGATGACCTCCTGGCGGACCCAGCTTTAAGGCTTCGTCGACTGTTCTCAAAACTGTTCACATTCTTCTGTCTAAAGGGACTAAAGAAAAGATTTAAATATTTATAAAAATCATTAGGAAATAATTTCTGTAGAACGCTGGGGAACGTGGTTTGTTGGGTTTTAATCCAGGTGTCGGGCTTGAGTGGGGTGGGGTGGGGTGGGGTCAGCACAGGGCCCTCGGGTCCACTGGGTCGTCTCGGAAGGACCCGCAGAACGGTTTTCCAGGACGCGTCACAGATGTGACACCTCACTGGCGGGCGGTCTCGTGTCCAGGGTCAGTGCTAGCGCGACCCCCGGGCTGAGACCTGCCCGCCCCCTCCGTGGCCCTACCTGTTGTCTATGTCGACCGCCGGCGAGTTTTGATTCAAGAAGCTTCCTCTGAGGGGGGAGCTGCTATTTTTCCTAAATGCAAATTGTTAAATAAAATATTTTGCGCTCTCAAGCCCTTTCATCCTGTCTCCCTTTGTTTGTTGACGCCTTTGGGGCCCTGGGTTTGATTGGCTTCTAGGGCTCCCTGGGCCACTGCTTTCTGTCCCTGCACCAGACCCGCCCGCTAGGGCCCTCCCAGGAGAAGGGGGCTCCTCGCCGATGGGCGGTGGGCGCGCCGAACGGGAAAACCCATCCTGAGGGCAGTGAAGACGAACCAGGGTAGCGCTCTGCTTTCTAGGCTCCGGGCCCCGAGGGTCCTCATTGGTCAAATACGGAGACGAGGGGCGGGGCTGGGGGCGGGCCCGAGGGGCGGGGCGCGAGCTGCGCTCCGGGGAAGGAAGCCGCCGGCACTCCCGGCGCCCACCCGAGGGCGCCCTCCGCCCTCGGCTCTCGCTCCACGCGCTTGGGTCCTCCGGCCGCCAGTGGCCGCTGCGGGCCCCGGGATCCAGGCCACCCTGCCCGCCGGTTGCCGGGGAGAGGCCGCTGAAGCCCGCGGAGCTGGGGAGTTGGCGGCGTCGAGAGGTGGGGTCGCGGGGCGCGATGACCCCGGGCGGGGGCGTCTGTCCTGGAGAAAGTCCGAGGCGGGGATACGGGGCCAGCACGACCTAGGCCTCGAGTGACCCCTGGGCTGGAGCGCGGAGGCCTTGGGCGGGACGACCCCCGAGCTGGGCTCGCGGACGGGGCGGGGCGACCCCGGGGTTGGAGTCCGGGCGCACAGGTCGCTGGGGCGGGATCGGGCTGTGGGATTCCCCGTCACGGAGCGGGGCGCGGGGGTCCGTGGCGCGCCAGGATCCCCGGGCGCGGGTCTCGTCCCCCCTACTCCGTCCCCAGCCCCGCGGCTCCGGGCGGTTGTTAACCTGGGGAGCGCGCAACCGGCCGGGCCAGACTCCAGTCCTGAGTCAGGGGCCTTCGCGGCCGGGGCGCAGACCTGCTCAGGGTCGCCTGCTCTCGGGGCGGGATCTGCGGGCCAAGCGATGGTGGTGGGCGTGCAGGTGAGCGAGTTAGGGCTGTCTGACCCCCGGGGAGCGCGGCCGGGGCGGGGGTGGGAGGGTGGGGCCGGAATGGGCTCGAGCCGGGTCCCCCTCCGAGGCTGCACCTACGCCTTTGGGGCGGAAATTTTGGCTAGTTGGGTCCCTGGCTCCCCAAGTGAGAAGCAGTGCCCCTGCCCGCCCACCCCTGCCCCGCAAGAAGGGTACTTCCCTCCATCCTAAGATGCTGGACTTTTCACCTGTCTCCTGGGTGGAGCCAGCGGGCCAGGACGTCTAAATGCTTGTTCTTGCTGGGCCTTTAATGACCTGTCCGCTCCATCACCCTGCCCCATGCTGTCCTTCAGGTTCATTGAGTGGCATCACCGCCCTGGTGATAAAGGCTGATCGCAGGGTGTTCCCTTAGGTACTTTCTGGGGACTCCGGACCTTCAGGGCTCCCAGCCATGCAGCAGCTGGTCCTGTGCGAGCTAGACCACCCCAGGCCCGAGGGGGAGCTGCTGCTATGCCTCCGCTCCGCGCCCCCCCAGCCATGGCTGAACACGCGGCCCTGACCCTGGGTGTCAGCAGCAGCCCCCAGAGGAGCCATTTCCTGGGTCAGCCAGGCTGCCCCCGGCCCTGAGGACTGGCCCCCCGGACTATGCCATCCAAGTTGGCGAGCTTAGAGCAGTCAGAGACCGCCTCCCAGCAGCCCACTGTCCAGGGGTGTCTGCGTCCTGAAGACAGCATGCTCAAGGGACTGCTTCCGAACAGTGTTGAAGAGCCTGTCCCCTGCCTGGGGTCCCCCGCTGCTGGCGACCGTCAGGGACCCGAGAGGAGCTCAGAGCTCCCCCCGGATACCCCAGAGCAAGTCAGCAACAAGGACCCACAGGCCCAAGCGAGACCCTTCACCCCGAAGCCGCCACCCCCGAGGCCCAGGCTGGAGCGGGCGCTGTCCCTGGATGAGAAGGGCTGGAGGAAGAGGCGTTTTCGAACCAGCCGCGAGGACCTGACTGTGCGGAATGGGGCCAGCCCCTCGGGGGGCTCCCTGCAGGACGAGGCCCCCGGGACCCCTTCCCGCAATGGCTCCCCACCCTGCCTGAGCACCTCCCTGCAGGAGATCCCCACGGCTCGCAGGGCCCCAGGCAGCGGGGGGCCCTCCTCATGGGGAAACTGTCTTTCCGGGATGATCAGCACGTCCCTGGACCTGCTGCACCGGGAAGGGGCCTCAGCCGGGAGCACCCCTCGGCTGGCCAGCCTGCTTTCCCCGCGCCCGCTGCCCGCCATGGCCCGCAGTGTGGCCTCCGAAGGCCTGCGGACAGCGAACAAGGTGGACCCGGATCACACCGACTACAAGCTCCGGCTGCAGGCAAGGCTGTTCCGGGCGCACAGCAGCCTGGGCCCCGGCCAGCCCCCAAGCCCCCTGGCCTACGACGACTGCTCCCTTCACTCGTCCAGGTCCACCTTCAGCCTCCTGGCGCCCATCCGTGCCAAGGATGTCCGGAGCAGGTAAGGCCCTGGGGGAGGCGGCCTCGGGTCTCGGGGAACCCTCAGAGGCCCTGTGAGAGCCGCACGGGCAGGTTCTCCTGAGAGCATGCGTAGGCCATCTCCTACCACCCCCCTCTCCCAGCCGTACCCGCCAGCTTTTCCTTCTGCGTCTCAGCCCCACAGGCACCTGTCAGGTGCTCAGACCCCACTGCACGCAGGGCGGGCCTGTTTTCCTTCCTGTTTCTTGCTCTTGTCGGGGGCACCCCTTTGTGCGCGTGTGCAGGTGGGCCCAGGGCTCTGAGGTGTGTCCCGGGACCCATGGCCACACGATCCCTTTGCTGAGGACCAGCGTTAGGCAGCCGTGCCCCATGCCCCTGCTGGCACTTTTCCAGGATGGAGAGCTGGATGGGGCTGGGGGCCCCGGGGGCGTGGCCAGGCTGCCCCACCTCCAGCAGGGAGGGGCGCAGGCAGAAGCCCGACCTCCGTCCTTGACGCTCAGGAGTGCCCCAGAGTCTCCTAACAGGCAGGGCTCGGCCCCCGACCCCATGGGCAAGGAGGATGCTGGGTGTCCAGCTTCACAGGGCTTGAGTGGTTAGTCCCAATTATCGCCTAATTTATATCTTGAAGGGGAGGCAGGTGCTACCCCCATCTCCAGCTCTGAATCCCCTGCCCTGAGCCGGAGCCTTGGGGCACCCCAGACCCGGTCCCCAGGGGTTTCTAGCCTGACCCGTCCACAGCCACCGGCTGTCTGCTGGCTTGCTGTTTCCAGGAGCCTGGGCTCAGGGCCACGCTGCGGCCACAGCCCGGGCTGCGGCTCAGAAGCCATCCTGTACTCTCCCTGCCTGCCCCCACTGGCCCCGGCGCACCCCTCCAACCCAGACCACTGATTGTTTCGAGTCTGTGAGCCACGCAGTCTCTGGCAAGTGTTGACCTCTGCCGTGGGGACGAAAAAGCAGCCCCAGGCCACACACACTAACAGCAGTGTAGTGTGTAAGGCAAAGGAACACTCTGTTCAAGGAGGCCAAAATGTGACTTTCAGGTTGTTTTCCCTCGGCACAAAGATACTTCTTTTCCCCAACCACTGAAAAGTGTAGGGGATTTCCCTGGTGGTCAAAATTGGCTAAGACTTGACCAATCCCAGGGAACCAGGTTCAATCCCTGGTCAGAGAACTAAATCCCACATGCCCCAATGAAGAACTTGCGTGCCGTAACTAAAGGTCCCGTGTACCACAGCAAAGATGGAAGCTCCTACGTGCCATGACTAAGACCCAGTTTAGTTCAGTCGCTCAATTGTGTCCGACTCTTTGTGACCCCATGGACTGCAGCACACCAGGCCTCCCTGTCCATCACCAACTCCTGGAATTTACTCAAACTCGCATCCATCGAGTCAGTGATGACATCCAACCATCTCATCCTCTGTTGTCCCCTTCTCCTGCCCTAAATCTTTCCCAGCATCAGGGTCTTTTCACATGAGTCAGTTCTTCACATCAGGTGGCCAAAGTATTGGAGTTTCAGCTTCAGCATCAGTCCTTCCAATGAATATCAGGACTGATTTCCTTTAGGATGGACTGGTTGGATCTCCTTGCTTCACTGGACCCGTGACAGCCGAATAAACAACATCATTGATTTAAAAGGAGTAATAGTAACACTGAACGTGTAGGAGCGAGTCTCAGCTTGTGGGCTGCACACAGCCCAGACCTGGCCGGGATCAAGGCCAAGGATGGAGAAAAGGGGTGTGGACTGTGCCCTTGAGGGGCTGCCTTTTGCACACACTGCAGACAGGGCTGGATTGGAGAAGGCAGCCCTGCAGGCAGTCCGACGGGATCATCAATACAGGGTGGCCTCAGGGAGGCGCCTGCCTCCTGACATCATGAGTTCTTGTCCTGCAGAGCTTGGTCAGGGTTTAAGAGCCTCTCATGTGAGCTTGTAAGGACTGGACTCTAACTTCATCTCCTTCCAAGGGATTGGTGCCCATCTCTGCAAGCCAGGGTCTACGGTCTTCTAAGCAAGTTGGAATGAAAAGAGCAAGTGAGACGTTTGAACTTGTCAGCTCTTCGCATCAGGTGGCCAAAGTATTGGAGTTTCAGCTTCAGCATCAGTCCTTCCAATGAATATTCAGGACTGATTTCCTTTAGGATGGACTGGTTGAGCCTGGATGTTTGAGCCTGTGCGTTCCCCTCTGTCTTTGGGAACCTGATCAGTCAGGCACAGTCCTTGTCATGGGTCCAAGGGAAACAGTTTTCACACAGTTGGGAAGGGAAAAAAAAAAAAAAAAAACGAGGCAGTACTAATAGTCTTTTGTGGACGTGTGAAAATCACACGAATCTCGGGTTTGTCCCTAAATGAAGTCTCCCTGGCACTTGGGCATGCACGAGGCTGCTCTCGGGTTAAGTGGAGACGGGGGCACAGCCCTGCAGGCAGAGTCCTCGCAGGGCCTCGGTGGCGGTGTTTGACTCTGCACCGTTTGCAAGAGTTATTCTGTGAGAGCCCACAGTGGATTGAACCTGCGAAGACAGAGGCATCCCGGGCAGCCTTTACAAGCTCCCAGTGCTGGATGGCAAGGCGGAGGCCAGAGCCTCAGAGAAGGGCATGTCCCTCCAAGTCTTCTTACAGTCCAGAAGCCCACCTCGACCTCTGCAGCCCTCCCAGAGCCTTGCCCTTAGAGGGTCCCCCCAAAAGCCCCAAATTTCACCTGCCTGTCCCTTCCTCTCCGGAGGCCAGGAGTCTGTAGAGCTGTGGACACGGCGGGTTTCCCTGGACTCCAGGGGCTCTCCAAGCTGTGCTCCCCCCATTAGCCCCCCAGGGTCCTGAGGCCACTCCAGCTCTGGGAGGGGGCTCCCAGCCCCAGAGGTGTGTCCTGCTCCCAGCCCCTCCCTGGGTCCGTCTGCTGCGATCCCCAGCTCAATCTGGCCTGTCTCCGCAGGAGCTACCTGGAGGGGAGCCTGCTGGCGAGTGGGGCCCTGATGGGGGCGGATGAGCTGGCCCGTTATTTCCCGGACCGGAGCGTGGCCCTGTTTGTGGCCACGTGGAACATGCAGGGCCAGAAGGTGAGCAGGCGCCGGCCCCACACGGGACGGGGCAGGGTTCCTTCTGGATTCTTACCTGGGGCACGCAGAGGAGCCCCTGGGCCATCACAGCGCCTCTTGCCCACCTCTCCACTGGTTCACGTGGCACAAATGCTTCGGTTTGCAGAGGCGCTGTACGTGTTAGAGCAGTTCTAGGTTGACAGCAGGTTTGGGAGGAAGAAGCAGAGATTTGCTGAGAGCCCACGCCCCACCTGGCCTCCAAGTGTCCGCACCCTTCAGCCATCAGGCGGCCCCACTATTCTAGTCGCCCTGGGCCACTTGTGCGAGCACCTCCTGGATCCCCACAAGCGTGTGGGGACACGAGTGCCCCGATGCACACTGCGGGCGGGCGTCCACGCCCTGGTCTGGGTCTGTCTCCCGCCGTGTATCCCCGTGGTCGGGGCTCGTGTCCATCCCGCCTGTGAGCCGGGGCCCTGGGGGACCGCAGCCAGAGGGGGCAGGGTTCGCCCGCTGATTTCTGGGGGAGCCCAGTGGGGGCTTTCTCTCTAGCCACCCCGTGTCTCCTGGGGGATCCCTTCCCACAGCTAGGGGTCTCTACCCCTGTGTGGGGGAGGCTCCAATTCTGGGGCCAGCCACAGGCTTCCTCCAGACGGCGGGCGACCTAATGCCCAGCGGGGTCTCTGGCCCTGTCTGGAGTGCCTTCTGTCGCTGGTGTGCGCTGAAGCACATCCCGTCCAAAGAACGGAAGTGGCCGCGTCCCTGGCTACCATCCTTCAGGGTGATGGATGGGGCTGCTTCAGGACAGGCCCCTCCCCACAAAACCACCACCTGAGTGGGAGTGCCGACGGGTGCCCGGGCTGCCAGCTCCGCTGTCCACTGCGAGCCCCTGGCCATCCACCGCCTAGCCTGCACCTGGGGGCTGCTGGCTCCGCTGTCCACTGCGAACCCCGGGCCATCCACCGCCTAGCCTGCACCTGGGGGCTGCCTGCTCCGCTGTCCACTGCCTAGCCTGCACCTGGGGCTCAGAGCGCCCGGGCCGCAGCTGGTGGGGGAGTGGAGACCGCTGGCCAGGTGCCCACTTTCCTCCCCCGGGCTGCTGTGAGGGCAGAGGTGTGTTGGGGGCGTCCCCTTGTGGGCAGCCAGGCCCAGGGGCCGGAGGCAGCACAGTTGCTGTGCGTGGGCCCCGGCAAGGGATGGGGCACAGGCCCAGTGAGGACAGGCCAAGGGAGGGGTGGGCAGCCTGCCCGGGCTAGCGGCTCCCCGTGTGTGGTCAAGGGTGCCCGGGCAGCAGAGCCCCCGCCGTGGGGCCCCTGCAGCCCCTGCCAGAAGCTGCCTTTCTGCAGGAGCTGCCGCCGAACCTGGACGAGCTCCTGCTACCAGCCGAGGCTGACCTGGCCCAGGACCTGTATGTCGTGGGCGTCCAGGAGGGCTGCTCCGACAGGTAGGGCCGGGGCCCGCCCCCTGCTGCTGCCCCACCTGCTCTGCGTCCCTGACCCGCCGCTCCAGTGTGGTCCTGGGAACTGGTCTCGGTCCTTTGCCCGAGACCCCCGTGGGAGGGGAGACATGAGCAGCTGTGGTCTAAGCCTGGGCTCAGCCGGGATCGCTTTCTTCTCAAGTGGGGACTCGCAGAGTTTTAAAGAAATGCACCTAAGCTTCTTGTAAATAGATAGCTGCTCCGGGAGAAGTGAGGGGGACCCAGCACAGCACGGCCCCCAGCTCAGCCCCTGAACTTCATCGCTCACCTGTCCCGGCCGTGTGGGCAGTTCAGCTGGTGACTGGGGCAGGGTCGCGGCACAGGCCTGGCCAGAGTGGAGGTGCCCAGTCTGCTCCGGACACTGGGGGACGGGGTCTGGGCTCCTGCTCTTGGCCTCTGGGAGTCAGCGGAGGACCGTGGCCATGGCGGAGACAGCAGGGGGAGACCCAGGCTCACCCTTGAGCTGTGCGGCTCTGACCGCCTCCCACCCCACAGGCGGGAGTGGGAGGCACGGCTGCAGGAGACGCTGGGCCCGCACTACGTCATGCTGTACTCGGCGGCCCACGGCGCGCTCTACATGGCCGTGCTCATCCGCAGGGACCTCATCTGGTTCTGCTCAGGTGAGTGCCCCGGGCTGGGCATGCAGGGTGGGGGCGGGCAGCCTGGCCGGCCCCCAGAACGGCCTGGGTCAGCCCTGCTCCTCCCACAGAGGTGGAGAGCTCCACGGTGACCACTCGCATCGTGTCCCAGATCAAGACCAAGGGGGCCCTGGGCGTCAGCTTCACCTTCTTCGGCACCTCCCTGCTCTTCATCACGTCCCACTTCACCTGTAAGCCCTTCACCTATAGGCCCCCCTTCACTTGTGAGCCCCAGACCCCTCGAGGGGAAGGTCACGGTGCAGATGCTGGGTGATTAGACCTTGTTGGGTAGGGGGTCTGTCTCGGACCGACCTCCAGGCACAAAGCTTGGGCTCAGAAACCTGCCTGTGGAGAGGCCCCACCCTGCTGTCCTTGCAGCCGGAGACGGGAAGGTGGGCGAGCGGCTGGTGGACTACAGCAAGACCGTGCAGGGCCTCGCCCTGCCCAAGAACGTGCCGGACACGAGCCCCTACCGCTCTGACGCTGGTGAGCAGCTTTACCCTCACTCTCTGGGTGGTTTAATGGAGAGGAATGTTTAGAGCCTTGAGAACCAAGGCGGCCAGGAAAGTCTGCAGTCGCTCACCAACCAGAAGCGAGGTCTGGCACCAGGCTCCCCGAATTGTGACCCCATGAACCCAGAAAGCTATGGACACCCCCCAACCCCATGGCTCCCTGGCCCTGAGCCCCAAGGGCGTCCTGGTCTGCCACCCGCTTCCAGGGGTGTGGGGGAGTGTCCTGACCTGGAGTCAGGGTGCAGACACACGGCGGGGGTGGGGGGCTCACGCAGTTTCCTGCCGCTCCTGCCCCAGCGGACGTCACCACCCGCTTCGATGAGGTCTTCTGGTTTGGGGACTTCAACTTCCGCCTGAGCGGGGGGCGTGCGGCCGTGGAGGCCATCCTGAAGCAGGACCTCGGCTCCAGCGTGCAAGCTCTGCTGCAGCACGACCAGCTCACCCGCGAGATGCAGAGAGGTGAGTGGGCAGGGCACCGCTGTGGTCGGGCGGGCCCAAGGGGCGGGGTGGGGCTGGCCCCGAGCCGCCACCAAGTCGGGGCCGTGCCCCTTCCCAGGGTCCATCTTCAAGGGCTTCCAGGAGCCGGACATCCACTTCCTGCCATCGTACAAGTTCGACGTCGGGAAGGACTCATATGACACCACCTCTAAGCAGAGGACCCCGTCCTACACGGTGAGCTGCCCACAGGGCTGCGGAGCACGGGCCGGGCTTCCTGGGGGCTTCCGTGTTCGGGGACTTGGCTGGAGGGTAGCCGAGGGGAGAGCAGGCCGGCCCAGCCCACCGCCAACTGGCCCCGGGACCCCCCGCAGGACCGCATCCTGTACAAGAGCCGCCACAAGGGCGACATCTGCCCCATCAAGTACTCCTCCTGTCCCGGTGTCAGGACGTCCGACCACCGCCCCGTGTACGGCCTGTTCCGGGTCAAAGTGAGGCCGGGGAGAGACAAGTCAGTACCCTTGGATGCCCCTGCTCCCGGGCCCCAGGCGGGGGGCGGCCTGAGAGCACAGCCTGGTCTCTGCATGTCCCAGTGCCCCGAGGGGAGCAGGGTTCTGGGTGCCCCGAGGGGAGGTGGCTGTGCAGTGGGTCAGAAGCCAACGTCAGGTGAGCAGTGCACGAGAGGGTGGGGACCTTGCCCGCACCCCGAGCCAGCCAGGCCTCCCAGACACATGCCCCCTAAAACAGCTGGTGGGCGGCGGGGGCCACCTACCAAGGGGCTGGCCTGGCACAGGCAGGAGTCAGCATCCCCTGGCTGCCGGCACACATCTGCGGGTGGGCGCACGGCTGGTGGGGCTGGGCGCAGCCCCAGGGGCCCAGGCCTCAGCTATGCCCAGCTCTTCCACATGCCGCCTGCCCGCAGCTGATGCCCCGGTGCGGGGGCTGGGAGGACAGTGCCCTCCTGATGGCCCTTCCTCCCCAGCATCCCACTAGCCGCCGGCAAGTTCGACCGGGAGCTGTACCTGCTGGGAATCAAGAGACGCATCTCCAGAGAGATCCAGAGGCAGCAAGCACTCAAGAGCCAGCACGCCAGCGCCATCTGCACCATCTCCTGAGGCCTCCTGAGGAAGCCCCAGGGACGGACTCTTCCCGGAACGGAACCAGCGTGTCCCCGCAGAGCCCTCTCAGGCTGGGCTGCGTGGGCCCGACCCTGACCTCCCCGCACCATGGCGGCCGTCAGCGGCAGAAGGACCAAGTTAGGCTGGCCGAGCGCAGGTCGCAGGCCCTGTGGGCAGGCGCCCTAACCTCACGTGTTAGGTGATCACGTGTGCACATCCTGGTTCACCGTTTGAAGCAGCACCCCCACCCCCACCCCCGCCGCCACAATCCAGACCAAGAGCTGCCTTTCTGGCACCCAGTGGCGGGCAGGGTGCGCTGCTGGGAACCGGGAGGGGCAGCCGCTGCTCAGGTCCACAGGCTGCCTTGCTGTCCTCCCCTAGCCGTCGGGTCCATCTGCTGAGGTCACGTCCGCCCAGAGCAGCAGCATAAGGGACGCACTTCAGCAGCCGCTGGAAGTGCGGGGTGTCGCCACTTTGCTGGCCGAGGCCGCCCCACCGATGTCTTTTCTTAAAGGGTATACAGCCCGTTACTGCCTTGTGGCTTACCCTCTCTTTAAAAAAAAAAAAAAAAAGCATAGGCTTTGAATGTGGGAAAATCTAGGGGCATTCAATCTAGTCTTTTAAATTATTTATTTTTCCATATTTATATTTTTAAATAAATGCACATATTGAATCTCAAGCTCTTTCTGGCCAAAGATTGGGTCCTAGAAAGACCAGTCTTGCACACCTGTCCTTGCAAGGCCCTTGCGAGCACAGGCGGTCACTGTGACGGGGGGAGCTCAGCCTCACCCGGCCCCGGCCCGTTTACACCCGCGCACGGCCCCAGGTAAGTGTTCTCGACAGATCCTGTTGAGTGATATTAAGTCACTTCCAACCAATACTGTATCCAACTTTCATTAGCCTCCGCTTCCAAAATGTGTCTCCATTTCAAAGTGATACACACGCAGTCTTTTGATACAAATTCAGAAAATTCCATGAATGAAAATGCATGGCCTATCCCATCTGATTTCTGGAAATTCTTCAGACTGGATGTATAAAAAATTTTGATGAATGTACCATTGAGCTTTGAACCAACTAACAGGAAGTCTCATTACAGATTTTTGTGGTAACAGGGGTCACAATGAATAGAGTTTTATGGATTCTTTCTCAGCATTTTCTCTGACAAATCAGGGAAAAGTTAGTGACACTGGCGTGAATTAGTTTCGCTTTAGACTGAGCTTCATGTCCTGGGCTGGTGGGGGCCGGGCGGCGGGGGAGGTCACTGCACACATCTCATGAGTCCACAGTGAAGCGGTAAATTTTATGTAACCAATTAGACTTACATGAATGGGATTTTACTTGGAAAGTTAGGTTGAAATTCAAATTAATGAAAATGAAATTGACCAGGGTCTACAAAATAAGCTTCATAAAGAACTGAAATACAACCACGTGTGAGGGTGGTTTGTAAAACCTGGCTCTTGCTGTCTCAAACGTGTTGAGTCCTGCCACAGGCTGGCACCAGGCTGCCGCCAGGACGTGGGCGTGGACTGCCAGCCAGGCAGTCCCTGAGGAACAACCTTGCAGGGGTGCCAACTAAGAGGATGACAAAGGGGCATGCAGGGCTCTGGGAACAGAGTGGACAGCGTGGGGGGGCGGGGGCCGCATGAGGCTGGGTGCAGTGGGGGGGGGGTCAGTGACGTGGGGGGCAGCCGTCCAGGAAACGAAACCCCCGGGGCCCAGCCCCCCAGCAGACACAGTCCGGCTGGGAGCAGCTCCCAGCATGCCTCCCTCTGTCCCATCGCAATGACCACAGAAGGTCCCAACCACTGGGCTCCCTGCTGCTGGCCCCCCACCACGCGCCCTGGCCCCCAACTCAGCAGACGGCAGCAGAGGGCCGAGCAAGGGCAGGGACTGGAGCCTCCCACCCAGGCCAGGGCCCTTGTGCGGCAGCAGAGGGACAGAGGTGTGGTGACAGGCTGTGGCAAGGCGAGTGGACATGGCGGATGACGCCAAAGCTGAAACATTTATTTGACGGCCTGAGATCACTCCTGCACCCAGCAGGGACTGCCCTTGGGCTTTCAAAACACACGGCCTGGAGTCGACTCTTGGCTACAAAGCTGTGAACCCCGCTGACGGCCAGGAAGGAAGCCTCCCTCTGAACCACAGCGTCTGGAGGGCGAGGCAGCCAGTGCAGTGCCCGGGCCCTGCAGTGCCACCACCAAGGCCGCCTGGCCCTGCAGGGCGCCACACACAGCCCTGGTCCTCCTGCCGCCCAGCACGTCCCCCAGTCAAGTCTCAGAAGGCCCAGCCGCCCTGCCTGCACACCTCGGAGGTCAGGAAAGGGAGAAGCTTCCCTGCATCAGTCAAGCGGGATGAAGGGTCACCCTGGGACCCCAGATGCTGGTGTGGATGGCCACAGCCTCCAGAAGCGGGCAGGCTGGTGGCCCCCGCTGGCTTCCGAGGAGACATCAGGCCTCACCCACTCCAACACCATTCGTTTCAGGGACCGCGTGGTGCCCCCACCTGCCCAGATTCCTGGGCAAGCAGGAAGGTGAGCCTGGCCTGACCCCCACCGGTGGCTTCCCTTCCCTGCGAGTCCCTGGTTTCCGGCCACAGGGCTGGAGAGCAACCTTTATTCTGCTGGTTGGCCTGTCTTCTGAAGGAAGTGTGCTCTGCTGAGCTTTCCACTCAGGTTCAGGGAAGTCCCAGGCCATGAACGTCTGCCCTGCTGTCACCCCCAAGACGCACAGGGGGCGCGCCGCTGCGGCGCCTCTACCGGAAGAGCCGGTACGCCCGGGGCAGGCGCCCGTCCCTGCTGGCCAGCGCCGTCTGCACATGCTCGTAGGTGGGCAGCTCGCTCAGGTCCCCCAGCGCGGCTACAGCGGGCTTCCCGCGGAGCATCTTGGAGGCGACCCTCTTGATGTCCTCCGGTTTCACGTCGCCTGGCACAGGAGCAGAGGTGTCAGGGCCACCCTGCACCCTGCCGCAGCCCAGCCCTCTCCACACTGTGGTGGCAGCCCTGAACAGACGGCGGGGGGGGGGGGGGGGTGCGGGGAGTCCCCCGCCGTCACCCCCCACCTGCCGGGAGCGGCGCTAGGACTGCAGAGTGTCCAAGTGCAGCCAAGAGTGGGCTGCAGCGGGTCAGGGCGAGGTCTCAGTGAGCGGGCAAGGGTCAGTTTCAGACACACAAGGATGTGCTCATTCCCAGGAAAGTTAGTAATAACCAAGGGAAAAAACAGACCTCATCTGATTCACCTATACAACTCCACAGGAGAGGAAAAGCTACCCCCTCAGGGCTGCATGGACAGTGGATGGGGTTGGAACCAGGGGGCTGTGGGGCCGTACACACAGCCCAGCCTCAGAGGAGGGACTGACACCCCAGGAACTAGTTTCCTACAGAAGATGAGGCCTTGGGGACGTCAGAACTGTGGTTCTCAAGCGCCAAGGGGCTTCTCCGAGGGAAGAAAAAGTTCACGCACACGTGGGGCAAGCGTGGTTCCCAGCAGGCCTCCACACCCAGGAGACACTTCACCCTAGTGAGGCGCCTCCACAAGGCGGCAGGCGAACCCTTCCGGGGTTGCAGACCCAGAGCAATCTGCAGAAGCTGAGAGTCACAGGCAGATGAAGCTTAGGGCACGCCTGGACGTCCAAGCAGGGAGACCGCCAACGCCTGGTACAGAGCCGCCGTGGGGGCTGCTGCCCCTCCACGTGCAGCGGGCTCTGGCCACACGCTCCACCCAGGTCCCTGCTGAACGTGTTAAACCTGGAGGGGCTGCGAGGCCCGTGTGTAAGGGGGCAAAAAGCTGGGGCGGCACGAGTAAGGCGTTAAGCTGGCGCTGGCAGGGCTGGGAAGCATGCCGGGCGAGGGCAAGGCGGGGCACGAGCCCGCGGGGCCCCACCTGGGAACCCTACTCACGGATGAGTGCGCACAGCTCGTGGGGCAGCTTCCTGGAACGGGTGGCCAGCACCTGCCTCCCCACGTCCTCAAAGATGACGGGCCGGGCCTCCAGGTTCATCATGAGCATGGACATGAGCTGTGTCTTGGCCCGCTCCAGCTCCACCTGCGGGGGCACGTGGCTCAGTCCTCGCACCCCACCACCCGGCCCCTGGCACGCAGCCCAGGCAGCAGAGGCTGACAGATGCGTCCTGAGAAAGGGTCTTCGCTTACCCTGGGCTGAATAAGGGAGGAAACCCCGCCAGGCCCAGGCTTTCGCCCAAGTCACCGTCAAGTACCGCCGTGCTTTATCCTTGGGGCTTTCTGGGTCAGGGAGAACCGCACTAACAGGACCCTGGCCACATTCCAAACAGGCGTAAGTTCTGCCTCCCTGGAGCGCTTGTGTTTAAAGTTTGCCGAGTGACACAAGCAGGAGAAACCTCCCCCCAGAGGGGGCCGCACACGGCAATCACAAGGAAAGCAAATCGGACGTCGGCTCCAGGGCCTCCCCCAAGCCCAGGAGCAAGGCCCAGACAGCAGAGCTCACGCTACCAGCTCTGCACCTGGGGCCTCTGCAACCAAGTTGGAAGTGTAAGACTTTTCACTTTTGCAACTTCAGGCAAATACTTTTTGTCTCAAATTGGCTTCGCCTGAGAGAAAAACACTATATTTTTCTGGGAAAACGCTAATGAAGTCAAATGTAAACTTTCAAACGTGTTTTTATTGTTAAGACCATGCTTCTTTTCCTTATTAGGGAAGAAATACGTGGTGACTGCATGGTCTGCAGATGGGCCGTGCAGAAAGCAGCTCTAGAGGCGAAGCACTCGCCCAGAGGAGACGGCGCACGTGCCGGGCTCTCTGCTGCTGGTGCCTGTGGGTGTGTGTGAGCATGGGCCACGTGACCGTGTATATAGAACCTGCTCATTTGTGCCAGCTCTGGTCCAGGAAAAAACAAGCCTTCTAAACGTGTATGGCATAAAAAACAAACAAGGAAACAAAACTTAAACCAGCCAGAAAAGGCGAGACAAACACCCCGGGTGGCTGGCTTGTTCTGCGGGGCGCTTCTGCGGTTCCTCCGCAGGTGGCTGAGGCGCCACGGGGCAGGCCCAGGAGGCCGGGCTGGGGGCTCCTCAGCAGGGACACCAGCGAGGACAGGCCCCCCCGCCTGTGGGCAGCACTGTCCCAGCTGCGCCGCTGCTGGGGTGGGCATGGAGCACAGGCCCACTGCTGGCCACCCCCATGCCGCACTCTCCACCAGCCAGCACCGCGGATGTACTCACCACGTCCACCGTCCCAGCCATTAAGACAAACTCTCTTGTGATGATTTCCACCATCTCTCGAACCTGCATGAGAGCGGGAAACACAAGCGTGCCAGCTGAGCCCCGTGGCCTGAGGCCTGGTCCCCGGGGGAGAGCGGCGCCCTCACCTGTCTGGGGTCGGCGCTGGCGTGGATGCATAGCAGGCCCGTGTCCTCGTAGCTGTGGTGGTAGGAGGTCGCGTTGTACATCCAGTGGTGCCTGCGAGGGACACAGGAGAGGCGTCACAGCCCCAAGGTGCGCTCAGCCGGGCTGGGGCCCCAGCACAACCGGACGCGGCACGCCCAACCCACCTGTTGAGCACGTTGAGGTAGAGCCTGGTGAACATGCCCTTGCCGGGCCCGCCGGCCGAGAAGGAGCCACCCCCGCCCATCATCATGTTCAAAACCGCAAAAGGGATGAAGTCCCCTTCCTGTGGGGACAAGGGGGGGGGATGAAGTCCCCTTCCTGTGGGGACACAGAGGGGGAGGGGGGATGAAGTCCCCTTCCTGTGGGGACACTGGGGCGGGGGGGGGGGGGTCAGTGGGGGGAGGTGAAGGCCTCCTGTGAGGACACGGGGAGGGGAGTCAGTGGGGGGAATGAAATCCCCCTCTTGCAGGGACATGGGGGGGTCAGTGGAGGGAGGTGAAGGGCCCTCCAGTGAGGACATGGGGGGTAGGGGGAATGAAGTCCCCCTCCTGCAGGGACATGGAGGGGGGCTCATGAGGGGGAGGTGATGCTCCCCTCCTGTGGGAGGCTGGAGCAGCGCTCAGCAGGGCAATGCCCACCCCAGACCCCTGGCCAGTGGGACGCACCAGGAAGGAGCAGCTCTCCAGGCCAATCATGATGTGCGTGAGCTCAGGGAATGGGGCGGGGCCCAGGCTGACGTTGGACATGTCTCTCTCCAGCTGCAACCAAGCAGAATGCGCGTGCGCTCTGAGGGACGGGCCACTGGGCCTTGGCGCTCCTCAGGCCAAGGGGTCTCCGAGCAGGCCTACAGAAGTCACACGTGAACACTGGGAGGCCCTGGAGAGGCGAGAGCCACTCAAGCCTCTGGCTCTGGGCCAACTCAGCTCTAAGCAGGATTTGGGTTAAGGTGAAGCTATGACAACACCATCAACTCAAACACCCACAGGATAAACGTAAGATAGCACCTAAAGAGAAATCCAAGAAAGCGTGCGCAGCCCGAGGTCACGGCGTTACCTTGACGATGCCCCCGGTGTACTGAGCCACTGATCTGTCCACGTGCACGGCTGCCCCAGTGCCCCAGGCGGGGCAGGTCCCCAGGAGGTACTTCCGGGCGCACTCGACCAGCTGCGTGTGCTCCACCCCTACCCCGGCCAGCACCATGCGGTCAGGGGTGTAGTAGTTCCTCAGGTAGGAGTGCAGCACCTCCCGGTCGATCTTTCCGACGTTCTCCACGGGGCAGAAACGGCGGAGGCCCACCGTGTTTTCCCTGTACGCGGCCTTGGCACAGGAAGCGAGAGGAGCACACGTGACAGGGAGAAGGCGGCCAGGCCCCCACGAGAGAGCTGGCCCGTGGGACTCCCACCAGACGGGACAGCCTGCCGGCTGCTTGGTTCAGCTGCTGTCTGGCGGAGCAGCTTTGTGTGTTTACAAAAATAGTAAAATCTGCCTCTCCAGAACGAGAACTCATAAGAAACGTAAAAGGCACATCCCAGAGCTCTCACTGCTCTGAGGACTGGAAAGTTTACAACGGGCACAACTGACACGCTGAGAAATCCCAGACGTCCCCAGAGGTGGCCCCGGGGCCGTCCCGCACCCCCGCACCTCGTGGATCATCTCGGTGAGGAGCGGCTCCGGGTCGGGCCGCATGTTGAGGTCCTCCAGCTCAAACTGCACAGCCATGCGCGTCATCTCAATTTCCTCGTCTGCAAAGAACCAAATCGAGGCTCAGGAGCCACCTGGAGCCTGGATCCCTGAACAGGCCATGTCGCTGACCCGTGGGCGCTGGCAGTCTCCTTTGCCTTCCCCTGGGACAGTCCTGAGGGATGTATGTGCGAGTCGGGGGGACGGGGCCCACGCTGCAGGCAGACTGGAGAACTGGGCA
Source organism: Ovis aries (assembly GCF_016772045.2). Classification (NCBI taxonomy): domain Eukaryota; kingdom Metazoa; phylum Chordata; class Mammalia; order Artiodactyla; family Bovidae; genus Ovis; species Ovis aries. Next base: position 3,071,870 of record NC_056056.1, read on the forward strand.
TGCTCCGGCACGAGGCAACCACATGGACCTGCTCTGAGGCGCGACCTCCTCCCAAGAGAGGCACGTGGGTCCCCAACCGTCCACCCAGACACGTGCACAGACCAACGTCAGGGGGCCGTTTCCTCAGGCCACTTGAACAAACGCCAGAGGACCGTGAATGTGGTCCTGTAGCCTGGGACCCCCGCACCGCCCCAAGGCCAGGCTGCTGTGAAACACCGCAGCCAGCCCTGTCTGGCCCCTCTCCTGGCAGGGAGCTCAAATCCTGCCGTTCTTAAGGCTGTGGGAGGCCGGGGAAGACGGGCACGGAGACTCTTGGTAGCACACCATTCAGTATATAATCGCCACCCCAGAGGCCTTTCTGAAATGAAACGGCCTTTCCACTGCAGATGCCACAGAGCAGAGAAAGGCATGTCACGCACCCAGCATCAAGCACACTTCCAACTATGAGCGTGTCCCTGTGCCAGCCATCCCTGGTCGGGCAGCCCAAGGCTCCGAGGACACCGTGCCCCTCCCCAGGGCAGGACGCCGGCACAACTCCTGGCACCCCACCCCCAGGGACCCCTCAAGCAGCCAGAGCGCACACCTGTCAGCCTGGGGTGCAGGACCACATCTGCCAGCAAGCCCACCACGGTGTCCAGGCCCTTAGAATCAGCAGACACAGCATACATGGTGGTGTCTCTGAAAAAACCAACAAAACCAATCCTGGGGGCACTGAGGTCACGACAGGCGTTCGCGGGGTGGGGTGGGGGTAACGCCACTCTGCATCCAGGCTCAGCCCACACCCGGCGCTGCTCTCTTCCGTCGTACAGCACGAACCCTCGGCAGGCAGGATCCACACCTGCACGCAGGCTAAGCGCTGGAGTGGAAGACACTGTCCAGCCAACCAGCGGGGCTCTGAGCGGTTGTCGCCAGCACAGGCCCCTCCACAGCTGTTCCTGCCCCCCGTGCTGCTTGTCTGCTGCGTGGCCAGTCCGTGGGGTGCACACCTGGCCTCAGACAGCAGCGCTGCGATGGGACAGGCGCACCGAGTCACCTCGGAAGGGGAAGCACGGGCGCTGAAAGCCAGAGCCACGAGTGTGGGCGGAGGAGCGGCCAGGCAGGAGGCCACAGAGCACAGCGGCCAGGCAGGAGGCCACAGAGCACAGCGGCCAGGAGAGGGGCGAGGAGGTCACAGAGCACAGCGGCCACAGGAGAGGGGCGAGGAGGCCGCAGAGCACAGCGGCCAGGAGAAGAGCGAGCCCTGGAGCAGACGTGGCCCCGGGGCCTCTGCAGGGAAGGGGCCGTCCTGAGCGGGACCTCGAGAGAGGGCCAGACGGGGAGCAGGGAGTGGGTGGGCTGCGTGGGAGGAGGACTCAGGCCCGCCTGACCAGAAGGGGACCTGGAGACATGGAGGAAGAGGCTCTAGATGACACCGCAGGCAGAGTCTGACTTCACTCACAGGCAGCTAGGAATCACCAGCTTCTCAGCAGACTTTTTGAACTCGTGAACACAGAGACCACGCTAACTCTAATCCTTGTCATTTCACTACGTAGCATTCAGATGGAAATAACCAACCACTTAAACAAGTATGGCCTGGGGCTTCCCTGGGGTCCCTACGTTAGGATCCTGCACTTCCACTGCAGGGGGCACAAGCTCGACCCCGGGTCAGGGAACTGATAACGAGATTCCAAACGCCGCACGACGGGCCCCGCCCCCAAAGCGTGATCTTTGCTCATCTCATATTGCCCTGAACAGAGCTTTCTGAACACGCTCTACACTAGACAGACGCCACCTGTCTGGCCGCCACACCCCTAGCTGTCTGTGAACCCCCCTCCCAAACAGACCCCTGCCTCTTCAGGCAGAGCCTCTGCGATTGCTACTCCCGGGTCTGAGCCGCTGTCTCCCATCGTTCCACCTGGCAAACTCCCTCAAGAACCAGGCCCAACGTCAAGTCACTTTCCTGACTCCAGACCAAGTTAGAGGCCCATCCTCCACGCTCCCACCACACCCTGGGTCCCTGGCTCTGAGGTCCATCACCCGTGGGGCCACCCTCTGCCTGCTCTGTGAGCCCCGTGGAGACCCCCTGTGCTCAGCCGGCAGCCCATCTCCAATGACCGGGAAACGGCCTCCTGGAGACCCTGTGGCCCTCACAGTTTGTCCATTCTTCCAATTCGCCACCAGCTCTCTGCCTGGACCAGGGCTTGCTTCTCATCATTCGGCTCCACAGCCTCTTCGAGGGAGGGGTTCAGGGGACTGTGAGCAAGGAGGAGAGCTGTAGCTCCACGTGATGCGAGGGGAATCCGTGTGTGAAGCCGGCATACCTTGATGTCTGGCAATCACAGATACCCCCATGCTTCTCCAAGGTAAGCAGAATTTCATCTTTGCTGCCAAATCGATCAGTAGACTAGAAAAATAAGAGAACCTAAATAAGCAGTCCAAAACAACCTCCAAAATACAATTTTTAAGAAAATACTTTACTTTTGCTTTCAAAACACATTAAATCAACTTTCTTTTCTTAACTCAAATACCTTTAATTAATATCAACTCAGCAACTTAATCACTTATGGAAATTGCCATTCTAAAAGAGGAAAACTGGATAGGTTCTTCCCAAGCATAGACTCAAAATGACCAACTGGACACTGACCGAAAATGCCAATTTTTCCAAAAAGTGAGCAATTCCACTAAGATATTTCGCTTCGTATCTTGATCCAGAGTTAATAAGAACTGGTGATAAAAAGAAAATTGACAGATTAAACAAAATGTTCAAGAGGAAACACTTAAGACAAAGCTTTTAAAAGTGTGAATATGACTAAACAGCCAAATTTAAACACGTGAGAGTGAAGAGCATGTACACTGTCTTGACTCTGAACACTTCACAGCTGTATACATACGTCAGTATTTACAGAATTGTCCATGTTATGCTCGCCGTAGAAAATTTTTAGAGTAACAGAAAGGTAGAAAGGGGGGGGAAAAGCCCACCACCGAGACAGCCACTGTTCATTCTCCAGCTACTAAATTTTCAGATGCTATAACGTGCTTTTTCACTTAGGGTACAGTTCATTAACTATGCCCTAATTACAACTAAGTCAATTGAGGTGTGTGCATTTTGTAACAAACAGGAACACCCACAACGTTACCAACAGTACTTACTTCCTACTGTACAGAATTGTCCAAACTTATTCTGGGATGCCACACGGAGTCCATTGTCCAGTGTGGTCACTTTGGTTTCGAACTTTTCTTGTCCGTCAACTGAAGCAAAAATAGGCTTGGGTACTCCGGGCAAGGGGGAAGAGAGGGGGATGCTGGGGTAGGCACCACCACTGCTGAACCGTCTGTATGCAGGGTCTCCAAACCTGAAACAGAGAAGGCGGTCCAGGTATGAGAAAAACGAGATGATGCGGACTTCCCTGGCAGTACAGTGGTTACGACCCGGCACGTGCACAGCCAGGGCCCAGACTCAATATCTGCTTGGGGAACTGACATCCTGCAAGACGCCTGGAACAACCAGAAAAAAACAAGAGAGAGAGAGAGAGAACAGTGTAAACCGTGGTGGCCACCAAGGTGCAGCTGTGTTTTTCACGCATCAGAAAAGTCTGCATCTCTTTATGTAGAGGATTTCTACACCGTCCTAGGGAGAGAGCAGAGGGGTGACCAAGAGCACCCCTGAGGGAACAAACTCTGGCTGAGCCGAGGCACTGGAGGCAAGCTGGTGCTGTGTCTATGAAACAGTAGTAACAGCCCCTTGGGGTGGGGGCTGTGCGGGTTAAGCCAATTTCTACTCACAGAGCACTTGACCAAGCTCTGCCCTTCAACAGCGCCCCTGGAGTCTAAATGGAAGCCACGCCTCTTTACCAGGTCCCAAAGGCTTTGTATGGTCTGACCCCTGACTCACTCTCCAAACTCATCTCCTAACCCGGGAGCCGCGCCACACCAGGTGCACCCCCCCTCAACAGGCTGGGCTCATCACTCCCACAGCTGGGCCTGCCTTCTTCGCCCGCACTGCTCACAGCGCTGGCCCTTCTCTCATTCCCCACCTCTCCTGGCTTAAACGTCACCTCCTTGGAGGCTGCTCTTCATTCTTCCTGAAGTTGTCTCCTGTTTCCTACCGCTGAACTTCGGCTTCAAAGCTGAAACTCTAGGTGCGCGATTGTCTGAACCCACCGCCTGGTTTCTGTCATCACAGCACCCGGCTCCCACGCAACTCCTGTACACAGCGGGAAGGCAAAACCCCACCTGTCGCCTAAACCAAGTGCCCGTGTGGGAAAGGCCCGAGGTCCAGAGGAAGTGCACAGCACCGCGGCCAAGGGCACGGCTCTGGCCACCACGGAACCCTGGCTCCGCGGGCTCGGCCTCACAAGGGGACACGCGGCCGGAAGGGGCCCGAGGCGGAGATGACACGTGACCTCGGACAAGCCCCCCGACCGCCCGGGAGAAGCGGGAGGGAGAGGAGAGACGGATGAAGCTCGGGGCCGGAGCCCGGGGCGCCAGACGAGGAAGCCCCCACGTCGCCTCGGGGACGGGGCCGGGGTCCCGCACCCCCAGCCCGCTGACCGGCCGCCGCGCCACGGCATGGGGAAGCCAGAGGCGGGGCGTCCAGAAGGGCTCGGGCTGCCCCGGCCCCCGGCCGGCCCCCGGCCCGCCCTCGGCTCACCTCGGCCGCGAGCGGCCCCACGAGCCCGCGCCCCGCAGCAGCCGCGTCGCCGCCAGCACCATGGCCGCCATCTTGTGGCACCGCCCACCGCTTCTGTCGTCACTTCTTGCTCCGCCCCCGGCGCCCCGCCCCCCCGGCGTCCGCTCGCGGCGCTCGGCCTCGCGCTTCCGGTGCGCGGAGCGGAAGCAGCGGCTGGAGGCTCGGAGCGGCGGCCGAGCGGCGGGCGACGGAGGCGGGCGACTCGGGCCGCGGCCGGGACGGAGCCGGGGCCATGGAGCCGCCGCTGCCGGGCTGAAGAGGGCCGGCGCCGCGCAGCCCGCGGCGATGGCGGGCTACGCGCGCCGCCCGGGCGTCACCCCGCTGTCCCGGGCCCGGAGCCTCGTCATTCCGGACGGTGAGCGGGCCGGGGGCGGGCGGGCGGCCGCGGCCCAGCGGCCGCGCTGAGGTCCAGGTGAGGCGGGCGCGCGGGTGAAGAGTCGCTCTTGTTGTTATTACAGCTCCCGCGTTCTATGAGCGCCGGTCTTGTCTCCCCCAGCTAGACTGTGAGCGCCCCCCGGCCAGGGACCTGGAGTCCCACTTCTTCGGCTTTCGGCCGACGTTTATGTGCTATATGCCTAGTCCGGTGCTAGCTTCCGTGGGAGACACAGGTGAGAGACGAGCTTCAGGGACCCCGCCCTCCCCGGGGCCGGCGCTGCTTGCGGTACCGCGCGGTAGCGCAGCTCACCCCCGGCCTCGCGATGACCACTAACCCCACCGGGTGCCGGGCGCTGGGAGTCCCGCCGCCTGGAGCTCACCACAGTCAGAGAGTGGAGAACCCCCCGCCCCCGCCCCCGCCAGACAGTTCCAGTAGACCGCAGTAAATGTTGGCTTAGAGGTAGGCCCAGGGTGAGCACAGAAAACCCTGTCTTTCTTCCTAAGCCTTCAGCAGATCAGGCTTAAACCATTCTCTGGTCCCCTGCAGCTGGGCGGAGGCCAGCTTTAGTTCCTCCTAATTCTCCCCAGGTGGCTAACACTGCCTGGCCTTCAGGGTATTCCGGGGCGTTTAGGTGGTTCTATAGGGGTCTGAGAGCCATTGACCACCCACAAGGGCGTTCAGGAGGCACCACAAGACGCCTGCCCTACTGGGCGTCAAACCCATCGGGAGGTTTTTCAGAATCACAGATGCCAAGGCCCATGGCAGCAGCCCATGTCCAGAGGCAGGAGCCCATGGGCGTGAGCTTTAAACGTCCTCCAGGCTGTGAGAGACCACTGCACTAGAGACCCCGTGTCAGAGAGAGCTGGGGTCACAGAGCACTCGTGTGGTCACAGTGGGGTGATGGTGTCTCTCTGCAGATTTTGGCTATGGAAAGGGGAAGTGTGCTAAGCAAGGTCCACCAGGAGCTCAGAACACACACTTTGGAGGTAGAGTAGTTCGGTAATCCTTTATTTTTCTCTCCACCCACGTCTCCACGTGCCAGGCGCGTGCCCAGGGGTGGGGCTGTAGATCTGACAGCGTATAACTAGTCTACCTGGAGCCCAGAAGAGCCAGTGGGAGTGGAGCCCCGCAGATCTGATCTTCCCTGGGGGGGGGGGGGGGGGGGCGGGAAGTTGGGAAGTCACGCCTGAGGGGTCTGAAGAGACGGGGGTGGAGCTGAAGTCACAGGAGCCAACTTCACACAGGACTAGCAACTGGGCTGGGCGTTGTCGGTGGGCTGAGAGGGCTGCGGGGTGGCTGCCTGGGTCCCCAAGGAGTCGGGGAGAGAAGGGAAGGCTGAGGTGAGGCGGGAAGAGGCTGGCGGCGGAGCAATGACTTGACGTCTGCCGGCCCCGCTGCAGGCTGCTCCTGGAGCCTCTGGCCGGGAGGGGACCCATGGGCGCCTTCGCACTCCCCAGGTGGAGCCCGATGGCAACAAGGTGCAGGGGGCGCGGGGCTGGAAGGAGGATCTTGGGCGCCCGAGTCAGTCCATCCTGTCAGGTAGCTAGTCGTCTCCCGGCATCACCGGGGTCTGGGGAAGGATGTGAGCATTCCCGATGTAGGTGGGGTCGCGTTCAGGCGAGAGCAGTGAATAGGAGCTCCCTCTGAGGGCCTTCCGGAGGCTTTTTGCCTGAGTGACACCTGGTATCTTTCAGATGATAAACTCGGAGACCTCGAAGCGGCAAATCCATTCTCCTTTAAAGAGTTCCTGAAGACCAAGAACCTGAGCCTGTCGAAGGAGGACGCCGACAGCAGGGTTTACTCGAAGGTAAACCCAAGGCCGTGTCTGCAGCGACCCTAGAAACCCTCCAGACATCTCTCCTGACGCGCATGGGATGAGGGGCGAAGCGAGCAGCTGGTTTGCCCCGCGGAGCCGCAGCGTGGGGTTCAAGGCCACCGGGCTCCTTGCTCTCTGTGCCAGCAGCAGACATCTGGGAGGGACGGCCTGCAGCGGCCCCAGTCTGAGCATTGCTTCCCCACCTTCTCTAGGAAGCCACGAGGCACTCGCTGGGACTCGACTGCACCTCCCCAGCTTCCCAGACTGTGGGCTATGGCCTGGAATATCAGCAGCCATTTTTCGAAGACCCGACGGGGGCTGGCGACCTCCTGGACGAGGAGGAAGACGAGGAGGACGGGTGGAACGGGGCCTACTTACCGTCCGCCGTGGAGCAGACGCACTCCTCCAGGGTGGCCGGCAGCACGTCGCCCTGCAGCACGTACGTCTCCTTTTTCTCCAACCCGTCGGAGCTGGTGGGGCCCGAGTCTCTGCCCCCATGGACACTGAGCGACTCCGACTCTCGCATCTCCCCGACGGGGAGCCCCAGCGCTGACTTCACAGCCCACGGAGAGAGTCTGGGGGACAGGCACCTTCGGACGCTGCAGATAAGTTACGAAGCAGTAAGTGAGGGGGGGGTTGCGTCGGCACCCCACCCTGGTCACTGCTCGTGCCTGAGCAACATTCTTGGAGGATGCCGGAGCCCCCAGCGTCCTCCATGGCCTGGGGTTTGGGCTCCAAGGACGAAAGTCTGTGCTGCTGCGGCTGCGGCAGCGTCCCCGTGCTGACCATGTAGGCGCCTGGAAAGTCCCAAGGAGGAGCAGCAGAGGACTGCCGGGGGGCCAGCCTCTGGCATAAACAGAGGCAGGGGGAAACCCTCAGAGCGCTGCCTCTCGGAAAACGGTCCACTCCAGGCAGCGGTTCGGGACAGCTTGCCTGGTGAAAAGATTACAGTCGTTTAGAAAGAGTTATTCTGAGTAAAAGTGGAGTCTGACAGGTTCTAAAAAGCAGCCACTTCTGTTCTGTGTTTCTCTGCGTGGACTATAGAGCGATCCTCTGGAATGGTTTTGCTTATTAAGAAGTTCCAGAGCCAAACTGTGAAAATGAAGACTCCTTTTGAGTGAGACTCTGAGTTTCTAATAAGGATTTTCTTTTTCTGCAGCTGAAAGATGAGAATTCTAAGCTGAGAAGAAAGCTGACTGAGGTTCAGAGCTTCTCTGAAACTCAAACAGAAATGTATGTAAGCTTTTAGATAGGCTCACAATTCAGCCAGGTCCCGACCCTCAGAAACCTCTGTGAAAGCGATAATGGAGTATCAGAGTTGGACGGAGCCCGGGTTTTATTGCATTAAATCCTCAGTGTCAGATACGTTTCTTATGTTCTGTGTTAAAGTTTATTTGAAAACTTTAGAGCAAAACCAGCCGCATGTGATGGCGGAGTGGCGGGGCTGTCGGCAAGCCGCCCCCGCCACCCTGGGCGCCGACCACGGGCTGACTCGTGTCCAGCTCCAGGGTTGTGCTTCCGCAGGTGCCTTCTGTAACCTCGGGCTCCGGTGGTTTTTATCTGATCAATCCAGTTAAAACTTCTGGTACTCTTCTGTCCTTAGAATTAGTCGCAGGAGTTACTGATAACCCAGGCTTTTTCCTTAACAAGGGTGAGGACACTTGAGCGGAAGTTAGAAGCGAAAATGATCAAGGAGGAGAGTGACTATCATGACCTGGAGTCGGTGGTGCAGCAGGTGGAACGGAATCTGGAGCTCATGACTGTGAGCAGACGGGGCCCTTGTCGGCAGGGGGAGAGCTGGGCGGGCCTGCCCGGCCAGGCTTCGCAAAGCATCGGGTGTGCCACTCCCTGTGGGGAGCCCAGGCTGGGGGCCGTGAGCAAGGTTCCCTCACTATGGGCTGCCCAGCCATTGGGTGGGCCCGCCAGGTGACGGGGAGGGACAGGAACAGAGGGGACAGGACACAGTGCGCTGTGTCCAAGCTGCCGTGTCAGTGATGGCTTTTCCTTTCTCTCTTGGTCGGGGGAAATCACAGAAGCGTGCAGTGAAGGCAGAAAACCACGTCCTGAAACTGAGACAGGAGGTCAGCTTGCTCCAGGTAACCAGCAAGAGGGCCTCACCGGTTCGCGTGTGAGCGAAAGAGCCTTTCCTCCCCCACCCTCCCCTCCAGTTCCCTCCCAACAACACAAAGCACCCGAATCAGGACAGTATGAGCTGCCTTCTCAGAGCCTCCTGGTTGAGCCCCACACGGGGCTGGGGATGGGTCCCAGCACCCCAGGTGGCAGCGAGGTGCCAGCATGGCGAGAGGTCATGTCCCTCAGGAGGCCCCCAGCGCAGGGCGCCTTGTCATGGGGGACGGATGGGGTGTCCTCTGGTCGCACTACCTCGGGCATGGTGCTTGGTTTCAGTCGGACAGCCTCTTGGCAGCTTTCCTGTTCAGTCGGGAAAGTCGTAACGTCTCCCCTCCCCGCAGGCCCAGGTCTCTAACTTCAAGCGTGAGAACGAAGCCCTGCGGTCAGGCCAGGGCGCCAGCCTGACGGTGGTGAAGCAGAACACGGACGTGGCCCTGCACAACCTCCGTGTGGTCATGAACAATGCGCATGCCTCCATCAAGTGAGTGCGGGGCCTTCGCCGCTGTTGAAGCTGCAGGCTGGGGGGCGGGGCTCGTGACCCTGTTCACACCAGGGTCATGGGAGGCAGCCTGGGCCAGCAGCCCCTCCCTGTCCGTGTGGAGATAACTGACAACCACTCTCACCTGGGAGGCTTGAAGGTTAGCATCAGGCAGGTCTTAATCGCCTGCAAGATGTCTGCCAGGATTTGGGGTGAAACAGGAGATGGTACTGTCTCTCTTGTAAAAACACGTAAACTTGAACAAGGCTCCTTGGCCGGCGTCCTCTGTCTCCCTGGGTTGAGCTCGGCAGGCAGTGGTGTCCAGCCACAACCGCAGACAGTGACGCCCGTCACTTTTAAGTTGAACACATAGTGTCTGGAGAGTAAATCTGATGTTGAACAAACTGCAGCTTTTGCTCGAGACCTCCTTTGCTTTAACGCTCGGGGTTTTTTGTTGTGTTTTTTTTGTTTGGGGGTTTATGGGGAGTATATTTCGTGGGCGGGGGTGGGGTCAGGATGCACCACGCAGCTTTCAGGTTCTTAGCTCTCCAGCCAGAGCTCAAACCCATGCTCCCTGCAGTGAGAGTGTGAAGCCCTAACCACTGGGAAACCAGGGAAGTCCCAGGGCTTCTGCTCCTCCCCCGGAGCGACTGTGTTAATAGAAACCATCTGTCACCTCTGGGCTTTCGTTTCAGGCAGCTGGTTTCTGGAGCTGAAACATTGAATCTGGTTGCTGAAATCCTTAAATCTATAGACAGAATTTCTGAGATTAAAGACCAAGGGGAGGAGTCGTGAGATCTGCGAAGGTGCTTCCAGCTCCCAGCTCCCAGCTCTGTTCACATCCTGAAGCCACTTCCCAACGGATCCCAAGCTGCCACGGCGTCTCCGTGTGCAGCCTCCACCCACAGTAAAGCTTTATCCCGAGACACTACCTTCGTGACCGCGGCAGTGTTATTAGCCACACACGGGGGCCGCACCTGCACTCCTGTGTAGCCTTTCTGGGCGAGTTCCACACCGCTTCATAGACGCTGATCGTCTGTTCGAAGGCAATTCTATAAAAAAAGCAGTGATCTTTTTTGAGTTAGTAAACGAAAGCAGCGGTTTTCCAGTCAGTGTCTCCCGTCGTCATTCCAGGGCTCTAGGCGTAAGAGGAGTTCCGTTGGTCGGCTTTGCTTTTGTCAGTAGAGACACGTTACACCAGCCGTAAAGTGCCTGCTTGCCTTGGACAGGGCACGTGAGCCTTCCTGCCCTCGCTCCGCGTGCCCTGGCTTGCCGTCTGCTCCCTCCACTTCTGGCAGGGGAGGGCTCTTGCGGTTGGTGGTCTGAGCACAGACGCCCTGTGCGGTGGTCGCTCTTGTCCCCCTAGGGACCGAGGTCAGCACAGGCATTCCACGGCGGGACACCGTCTAAGCACATCTCTTCACCGGCCTTCAGACTTGGGAACTCTTTGGCTAGAGGGTTTGATAGGCGTTTCCAGTGGCATCTGGGGCAGCGGCATGCAGGATTCAGGGACGTGAGGCGTGGGTAGAGAGTCCCCGGGTCAGCATGAGGGCTCCCACGGTGCCTTCCAGCGCCTTCCTACTGGAAGGGAGCTGAACATACACTAGATGCCCTTTTGGCTGTTTTCCTGTGGGTGTTATTTGTTTTTAAATAAATGGCCTTTTCGTGTTCAAATCAACAGTTTTCTTATTTAATAAACTCTAAGTCATATGCAGTGTCCCTTTTTTCCCTAATTGAGCCTGCTCTTTCTGTTTGAGAATCACACTGTTACTCTTGTTCTAACAGGTGATTTGTGCTGGTAATGCAGCTTGTGGGGTCAGGGTTTGCCCACAACTGCTGTGGGCCCTGGCCACAACAACTGGGCACTGTGGACGGCTGTGGGCAGAGCAGGGTTCTGTGTCTCGAGTGGGACACACGAGTCCAGCGTTGGAGCGTTTGCTGTCACTTCGGCGGATTTTCAAGATGTTCACATTGCTAGGCCCTCTGATCTTAGTTTAGAAGTCTACGGGCTTCTGTTCCTAAGATACAGGGCCCCCTCTGGCCTCCTCTGACCTATATCTTACCCCCACCCACCACCTCCTGCTCCCGCCCATTGGTGAAAAGTGGGCTCCCAGATCAGTTTTCAGAGCAGACTTGAGACCTGGTAGTCTAGCAGGAGAGTGTTAAGAGTGAGGGTCTCTTCGGAGGTACATGTGATGGCATGGGTGGCTCTATGCACAGCCCTGCATAGAGGGCAGCAGATCACCATCTTTGAGTTCCCTTCACCCACCAGCTCACAGGCCGGGCTGGCTGGGCAAGAGGCAGGGCGGCTTGAAGTGTTCCACAGTAAAAGAAAAAAAACTTCAGATGACAATGCACCCTGGCTTGACTGTTGACCAGGCGTCTCTGCCTGTGGATCTGAACTCCGTGGGGCTCCGGTCCTGGGCTATCCCGCAGATGCTGTGTGAGCTGGGGATGGACCAACAGCTCTGCGGCCCCATTGCTGACTCACTGGAAGGGCATGGGCTCCCACCCATCCCGGGACCCTGGCCGCGGGGAGGCAAATCCCAAAGAAAGGCAATGCCAAAGAATGCTCAAACTACTGCACAATTGCACTCATCTCACACGCTAGTAAAATAATGCTCAAAATTCTCCAAGCCAGGCTTCAGCAATACATGAACTGTGAACTTGCAGAAGTTCAAGCTGGTTCTAGAAAAGGCAGAGGAACCAGAGGTCAAATTGCCAACATCTGCTGGGTCATGGAAAAAGCAAGAGAGTTCCAGAAAAAAATCTATGCCAAAGCCTTTGACTGTGTGGATCGCAATAAACTGTGGAACATTCTGAAAGAGATGGGAATACCAGATCACCTGACCTGCCTCTTGAGAAACCTATATGCAGGTCAGGAAGCAACAGTTAGAGCTGGACATGGAACAACAGACTGGTTCCAAATAGGAAAAGGAGTACGTCAAGGCTGTATATTGTCGCCCTGCTTATTTAGCTTATATGCAGAGTACATCATGAGAAATGCTGGGCTGGAAGAAGCACAAGCTGGAATCAAGATTGCCGGGAGAAATATCAATAACCTCAGATATGCAGATGACACCACCCTTATGGCAGAAAGTGAAGAGGAACTAAAAAGCCTCTTGATGAAAGTAAAAGAGGAGAGTGAAAAAGCTGGCTTAAAGCTCAGCATTCAGAAAATGAAGATCATGGCATCTGGTCCCATCACTTCATGGGAAATAGATGGGGAAACAGTGTCAGACTTTTATTTGGGGGGTTCCAAAAATCACTGCAGATGGTGATTGCAGCCATGAAATGAAAAGATGCTTACTCCTTGGAAGGAAAGTTATGACCAATCTCTAGACAACATATTAAAAAGCAGAGACAATACTGTGTCAAAAAGTTCTGTCTAGTCAAGGCTATGGGTTTTCCAGTGGTCATGTATGGATGTGAGTTGGACTGTGAAGAAAGCTGAGCGCCAAAGAATTGATGCCTTGAACTGTGGTGTTGGAGAAGACTCTTGAGAGTCCCTTGGACTGCAAGGAGATCCAACCAGTCCATCCTAAAGGAGATCAGCCCTGGATTTCTTTGGAAGGACTAATGCTAAAGCTGAAGCTCCAATACTTTGGCCACCTCATGCGAAGAGTTGAAAAGACTGATGGAAAACACTGATGCTGGGAGGGATTGGGGGCAGGAGGAGAAGGGGACGACAGAAGATGAAATGGCTGGATGGCATCACCAACTCGATGGACATGAGTTTGGATAAACTCCGGGAGTTGGGGATGGACAGGGAGGCCTGGCGTGCTGTGATTCATGGGATCGCAAAGAGTCGGACACGACTGAGCGACTTAACTGAACTGAGCTGAACTGACGTGGCCATGGCCAGGACAGTAGTGAGCACTCGCTGGGTTTTCTCCTCGGTTCCTCTAGCAAAACCCTGGAGACAGCTCACGGAGAAACAGCACGGACAGGCTCGGGGGCGGCTGCAAGAAGTCCCACCCCCGGGCGCGTGACCCAGGCCCCCGGGGCCCCAGCCGAGTGCCGGCGGACATGGGCAGTTCCAAGGCTGGCCGCGCGGGGGCACCACCTGCCCGCCCCGAGAGCCCGCTCCCGACGTGCCTTGCGTTTCCGCCGCGGCCTTGGAGGCGGGACTTCTGGCCCACGGCGACGTAATCGCGTGGCTTCCGGAAGCGTGTGCGTAGAGGCAGAGGGGCCGGGTCCGAGTGCAGGTGAGGAGCGGGCGGGGGAGGGCCCGGAGGAGGAGGGACCCGGGAGGGCCCGGGGGCGGCGGGGGAGGAGCGGCGAGGGGCAGGATGCCGGCCGGCTGGGGAGCAGTGTCCGCGCAGGGGCTTGTCATCGCCTCGGCCCCGTCGAGGGCGCGCGGGCGGAGCGGCCGGAGCACGCCGCCCGTCCTGGAAGCCTCGTTCCCGCTGCCTGAGAGCTGGAGGCGCTCCGGGTGGCGGCGGCGGCCTGTTTGTCGCACTGGAGGCCCCCGATGGCCTGCACCGGTGGGGGGGAGGCGGGAGTTGCGGGGAGGCCGCGGGTGGGAAGGGGTTTCTCCTGGGTGTTTTGGCCCCTGAGTCTGTGCTTGTGTTTCCCTGGCGTTTCCGCTGCCGCCGGTTTAGTCTCCTGCTTCTTTATTAGACGTCGCAGACTGTTGTTTCCAAAGAAAAAGAGGTCCCTGTTCCTTTCTCAGAGGCTTGTTCAGGCTCAGTCCCGAAAGTCAGGATGCTGGGGCTTCAGCAGGCCCTGCCCTCCCGGAGGGGGCTTCTTCCCAAGGCTTTGAACCCTGCCACCTGGTGGGTGTGTATTTTATTTGGTGCCGGATGCCTTCTGCATCCAGCCCTGTGCTGGGGGGCGAGCAGGTGCACCTCGGGGTTATGGGCCTCATCCTTGTCCTCTAGTGACTTTTGATGCACTGGGTAACTAACTCACTTGTGGTTCTGTGGTGGGAAGACAGACCAGGCAGCTGGTTGGTGTTGCTATCCATCACTACACTCCCCCCCACCCCTGCTCCGGTGCTGGTTGCAGCCTCAGCGTGGCTGACAAGGCAAAGAGCAGGAGTTCATAGGGCCGTGGGGGTGCCAGGTAGGCCCAAGGCTCCCAGAGATATCATCGTCACACCTGGGCCTCTCAGAGCCCAGTGCCTGCTTTGATCAGGCTTCCGCCGTCCCCCGCAGCGCTGAGTGTCTGAGGGCCAGGTGGGGTTTCCGCGTGCTCTGGGTTTCTGACATCTCAGGATGTGTTGCAGGCGGGGGCGTCATGGATGTGGATGCTGAGAGAGAGAGGATCTCCAGGGAGATCGAGCAGCTGGAGAGGATCTTGGACCCCTCCTGCGCGAGCATCAGCATGGACGTCTCGGAGTCAAGTCTCGACTCGGATTCGGATGCAGGTTAGCACCCACGCTCCTTGGTCAGAGCGGCCGGGTCTGCCCTTGGACCACGGTCAGCCACAGTGCGTCACTCCACTGGGTCTTTAGTCCGCTGGCCAGCATCACCACACTCCCTCATCAGCCCCTGGCCCTGTGGGTGTGTGTGAGTGCCCTGCCCCTTGGTGCCGCAGGCTGTCCTGGGAGGTGGGCCCTGCTCTCCTTCTCAGGGGTCGGAAGGCTCCTGGCCTCAGCCCCCCGGCTTGAACAGTCAGCCACCGCTGAGACCCCTTGGATCACTTCCTGGTGCTTGGGCAGCTGCCCTCTGTCGGAGGCCCCGCCGCCAGGGCTCCCCTTCTGCCCACCCCATGTGCTCCCCTGGGCCCCGAGTGCCCTTCCCGGCAGCTCTGGCCCAAGGCCTGCCTGCCGAGACCGAGCCATCCAGGGCCCAGCCTCCCACCCCTCAGGCTCAGGTGTGGCCCTAGGGCTGAGCCTCTCACGGTTCCCAGCTGCACGGGCCTTCTCTCACCTGGTATTGGGCCTCTGTGCACATCCGTTTTCCCCCTCTGACCAGCTCCAGCTCCCCCAGGACAGAGCTGTGTCACGTGGTCTGCCCTGGTGGTCCCTACAGTCCCTGTTCCCTCCATTCCTGGGGAAGCCCCCTGTTAGGCTGACATCTTGTCTTTCTGGCTGATCTGCCCTCGTCCACGCAGCGTGCGTCCCCCGCAGGCCTTTTGTCCCCTGTGGACCTCCTCGCTTCAGCACCCCGCCGCCCCCCGGCCTGTGGCTGCGCTGGCCGGTTGGCCTCAGCGCCTGTGGGGCCCGTCACTAGCTGCTGTGCCCAGCGCTGGGCACCGACCGTGTGCTTGCACTCCTGCAGATTCGCTGCCCGACGAGGACTCGGACCTGGACGCTGCTGGCCCACTGCTCTCGGTAACCTGTGGCCTGAGGTGGCCGTGCTTGCTGAAGCGGACACACCACCCTTCCAGTGGGTCTGGGGAGGGGGTTGCTTTGAACTCATCTTAGCTCTTCTGCGTTATTAAAGTACCACGGGTGTTGTCAGTCAAGATAGAAGGGGTGTCATCAGAAATACACACGTCCCTAGAGATACCGTCATCACAGCTGGGCATCCAGGCCTCTCGCCTCTCTTAGCCCCTGCCGGCTGCAGCGACCTCAGCTGGACATGACTCGGGGGAGGCTGAGTGTGCTGCCTGGTCCGGCCCCGTAGTCGCCGCTCCGAGCGTCAGGGTGGCAGCCCCGGTCGGTGCGCGCGCCAGAGCCAGGAGCAGCAGCTGGGATCAGAGGGAGCACTCAGGCCTGCTGCTCTGTGCCTGCCGTCTGTGTATCTTGTGATTTTCTGTTAGTTTGAGAAATTTTTATAATTGGTTTTTGTTTTATTCACTAAGTCAATAGACATGGAATTGCTTCCTGTTTGTAACAGCGGGGTGGTCTCCTGATACGGACTTACTGTAGTTTGGTAGTCTTTAGACTCACCACCTTGGGGTGCATGTTTGGCTCAGCTCTAGTTTCAGTCTTGCCAGCGCTGCAGGGCCCACATTCCCACTCACTGTGTCTGCCAGCAAACCTGTTGTACAGTGAGTCTGAGTTTCACGGGAGTTTTTAGTATCAGGGGTGAAAATTGCTCATTTTCTTAGTTTGTCACCTAAGGTATATTCTTAGAGATGGCGTATAAATTGGCTTTTAAAAAAAATCGTTTTTTTTCCTTTGTGTAAACTTACTGACTTTTGAAAGGTAATTGTTTTACAGTATCGTGTTGGTTCCCGTCACGCATCAGCGTGAATCAGCCATATGTACCAGCCATGCACGTGTTCCCCCCTCCTGAACCTCCCTCCCACCTCCCATCTAAATTGGATCGTTGTAAACTAGGAGACGTGTCCAGGTGCTGTGTGGTCCACAGTCAGGGTGGCGTCACACCAGCCCAGCGGCCAGACCGCAGCTCACCTGGGGCCCTGCACGTGCGTGAGTATCCCTCACCTGCAGCTCCCCGCTTGTCTCCAGGAGGAAGAGAGGTGGGGTGAAGCCAGCAATGACGAGGGCGACCCCAAGGAGAAGGCACTCCCTGAAGACCCAGAGACTTGCCTGCAGCTGAACATGGTCTACCAGGAGGTGGTCCGGGAAAAGCTGGCGGAGGTCAGCCTGTTGCTGGCCCAGAATCGGGAGCAGCAGGTCAGGCAGGCCTGGCCCAGGAGGCGCCGCCACCTGGCCTCGGGGGACCAGGCCCTGGGTCCCATCCTTCAGGGGAGCCGCTGCTGGCTGACCCACTGGGGCCTTCTGTGTCTGCTGCAGGAGGAGGTCATGGGCGACCTCGCAGGCGTCAGGGGCCTCAGGGTGAAAGACGGCAAGAACCCGCCCCCGAACCTGTACCTCGGACACTTCATGAAGCCCTACTTCAGGGACAAGGTCACGGGAGTGGTGAGTGGCCCGCCCCCTGCTCGCGTCTCTACACCCTGCTGTGGGCGTCGGGACTTCCTCGAATTCTCAGAAGCGTGTTCCCTGGCCTCACTAAACTGAAACCCTGCTGGCCTCAGGGGGGAGCAGCAGGCCTGCGTCCCTGGGAGGGAGTGGGTGGCCTCGGCCCACGGACAGGCGGCACCGAGTCCTCCCTGCAGGGGCAGCCCCGCCGGCCCTGCTGCAGGTGGTGTCCGGAGCCGCTCCCTGGGCTGTGCTCTAGGGCTGGGCGTCCACGCACGCTGGGGGCCAGGGTCCCGAGTCCCAGCGGGAAGCACACTTGGCTCCGCCCACAGCGTGACCTGCCATTCTCCAACAGGGGCCTCCTGCCAATGAGGACACGCGGGAGAAGGCTGCCCAGGGCATCAAGGCTTTCAAGGAGCTCCTGGTGACCAAGTGTACGAGCTCTACCCCAGGAGTCCACCCCGACCACTGGCCTGGTCACCTGAGGGCCTTCCCTTCCCCACCGAGTAGGGTCACGAGTTGTGTCGTGAGGGACAGACCAGGCCTCCCCGGGCTCGCTCTGTGCTCTCCCGCCTCGTCCCTGCTCCGGGGTGTGCACTGTGGGCGAGTCCCAGGCGGCCTCCTGCACAGTCACTTCCTTGTCACGGGCTGGACAGGGTGGGCTGGGGGCTTGTCGCTGATGGGGTGTGATCCCGAGTTACCCTGTCCGCTTCCTCGTCTCTGCAGGGAAGACCTGGGAAAAGGTCCTGCTCAGGAAGTCGGTGGTGAGTGACCGCCTGCAGCGGCTGCTCCAGCCCAAGTTGCTCAAGTGAGTGTGGAGGCTCCCTGCCCTGGGCTGAGGCCGGGACAGGCTGGCAGCTCCATGGCCAGAGGCCCTGGTGGCTGTGCCTATTGCCCTGCCAGCGTCCCTCCGCTGCGGTGGGAGCAGCACTGCTCCTGGCCTCTCCCTCGGGTGGGGCGTGTGAGGGCCAGCCCGTCCCCCACGAGTTGTCGGCTTGGGCTAGGCTGCGCTTAGAAAGAGGACTGTTGGCAAGACGGGTGTTCCATGTGTGCTGACAGGGTGGGGTCTCCCGACCACGCCGCAGCACCTGGGGTCAGGCCAGTGGTACCCAGGGCCGCCTCCCGGCTCGCATGGGTCTGGGCTTGTTTTGGGGCAGTGGGGTCACAGCTTGGGTCCTGCTTAGCTCGTCCTGGAGGCGGTTGTCTCTGAGGGTCAGCACGTCCGGAGCTTGGACGACAACGTGCTGGCCCCCGTGTGTACTGCGCGCCTGCCCGTCACGACAGCTGCACGCAGGGCCGCAGCTTTCTCTCCGAGTGTGTCTGGGGTGGGGGTCGGCCTTTGGAGCCTGTGCTCCCCATGGCCGTGCCGCGTGGCGTGCAGGCAGGCGGCCAGCCCCATGGTGCCTGCCCGTGGAAATGCCAGGCCGGCTGGCCGCGGGGCGCAGCGTCGCCGTCAGCCCCACGGGCACCTGTCTCTGCCTCTCAGGCTGGAGTACTTGCAGCAGAAGCAGAGCAGGGCCACGAGCGAGCTGGAGAAGCAGGTCCTGGAGAAGCAGGCCAGGGAGGCGGAGAAGGAGGTGCAGGACATCAAGTGAGCAGCCCTGCCGGGGCGGGCGTGCTCCGTGGGGAGCCACGGGCCGGCGTGACCCCGTGCCCCTGCCCTCTCTGCAGTCAGCTCCCGGAGGAGGCCTTGCTGGGCGACAGGCTGGACAGCCACGACTGGGACAAGATCTCCAATGTCAACGTGAGTCCAGCGGCCAGGGCGGGGTCAGCACCAGTCATTGAGGCCATGACCTGCGTGGGCCACTAGGCCTGCCGGGACTCCCTCCATTCACTCGCAGGTCCAGCAGTGTGGATCACTTTGGGGGCCTCCCCGCCGGCACGTCCCGGCAGCCTGGACAGAGACCCCACTCCCTGTGGCCCGCTCCCACATGGACAGGTCTGTCTGTCTGTCTGCAGTTCGAGGGAGGCCGCAGCACGGAGGAGATTCGCAAGTTCTGGCAGAACTACGAGCACCCGAGCATCAACAAACAGGAGTGGAGTGAACAGGAGGTGACCCAGCTGAAGGCCGTTGCGGCCAAGCACGGCCACCTGGACTGGCAGAGTATCGCCGAGGAGCTGGGGGTGAGGGTCACGCCACAGCCGGGGCCTGCCCTTGCAGCTGCCAGGGGGTCTGCTCGGGCCACTCGGGAGGGCAGCTGGAGGGTCTGCTCGGGCCACTCGGGAGGGCAGCTGGAGGAGGTCAGAGGTTGCTCAGACTGCACCGCCTCCCGCAGATGCACTCCCGAGCAGCCTCGGTGTTCTGCCCGCTCCGTCCCCTTCCCGAGCCTCACCTCCTGCTCTAGAGCGTGCTCTGTTGATCTGGGAAGACTCTTTACCTGGTTCCTTTGGGTTTGGTTCTTTCTCGTCTCCTAAGGCAGGGACTGAGTTCTCACTCTCATCTCTGTCTTTAATGAAGATGGTGTTTGAGGTCCAGTTTTCTGAGAACAGCGTGGTCCGAAACATCTCTTTTTTATCGGTTTTGGAGTGACTGTAGTTTTCATTGCTGCTTTGGATCTAAGTCATGTAGAAGTATGTTGTATCATTTTTAAACAGGTTTCTTAGAAACCCTACTGTTCTTCAATTTGAGTTTTATGGCAGTTTTAAAATTTATTCTCATTTTATTTATTTTTTTGGCCACTTCACGTAGCATGCAGGATCTTAGCTCCCCAGCTGGGGGTCAGACCTGCCTGCACCCTCTGCAGTGGAAGTGTGGAATCTTAACCACCAGACCCCCAAGGAAGTCCCTAAAATCTCCTCTTTTTAATTTCTCACTTTTGTGACCAAGTGCATGGTTGCAGCAAACTCAGCTAAACTTAGCAAAGCCGTTTAAAGACAGCAGTGTGTCCTTTGACCTGAATCTAGGGGTCTGTGGGAGCCTGTTAAGTAGAGTTTGTTGCATCTGTGAATTCCGCTCTGAAACAGTTGTGCTCACACGACGAGGCTGGAACCTGGCATAACCGTGCAGACAGGTCTTCTTGTCTTTTGTCTCTGCCTCGCGACTGCATTTAGATGCTGTGCAACCTAGCGTGCATGCCTTTACTCACTTGGTAAGCGATGCTAAAAAGGCAGTGTACACACTGAGTCCTAACGACTGGACCATCAGGGGGGTCTTCCCTTTGTCTTAACTTCCTTAGTATTTCTCTTCTATTTATTCATTTGATCTGGCTGTGTCGGGTCTCCGTCGCTGCGTGTGGGCTTTCTCGAGTTGCAGTACGCGGGCTTCTCATTGCAGTGGCTTCTCTCGCTGCAGAGACGGGTTCTAGGGTACAGGGGCTTCCTGGTGTGGCACACAGGCTTCATTGCTCCGAGGCATGTGGGATCTCCCAGACCAGGGATCGAACCCATGTCTCCTGCATTGACAGGCGGATTGTTTATCACCAAGCCACCAGGGAAGCCCATTATTTTTAAGACTCTTTTTTTGTTTTGTTTTGGCTGTGCTGCGAGGCTTGTGGGATCTTAATTCCCTGACTAGGGATCAAACCCATGCTCCCTCCAGTGGAAGCACGACATCTTAACCACCGGACCACCAGGGAATTCCCAAGGCTAGTTTTTTTTTAAAAGCTGTTTTAGGTTCACAGCAAAGCCTGAGAGGAAGGCACAGGGCTTTCTCACACACCCTTTGCCTCCACACGTGCAAAGCCTCCGGTTACGAGCATCACTCACCAGACGGAGATTTTTTTATTTTCTTTTTTTACCAGAGATAGATCTACACTGACTCATCATGGTTCTCACTGATATGCATTTAAGGTTCCTGCGTGTCTTTTCGTGGCTTGATGGTTCTCTTCTCGTTCACACTGATTAACATTCCATTGTCTAGATGGGCGAGAGTTTCACCCACTGAAGGGCATCCTGGGTGCGCTTACAGGACTTGTCAATTATGGGTAAAACTGCCGTTAGCATCCACGTGCAGGTTTTTGGGTGGAGGGACGTTTTCATCCCTTTGGATAAATACCTAGGAGCACAACTGCTGGACCACACGGTATGGACGTGTTCAGCTTTGTGGGAAAGCAGCTGGCAGTCTCCCACAGCGGCTGCGCCACCCCACGTCCCCCTCATCTGGTGCGTTAGGGCTCTGCATCTTGGCCGCTTTTGTAGCATCTCGGGTTAATCTGCGTCTCCCCAGACAACTCGCAAGGGGGCACTTCTGCCCACGCACCTATTTGCCTTCCGTATGTCGCCTTTGGTGAGGTGTCTCTTAAGGTCTCGGCCCAGTGTTTGGTCAAGCTGTTCACATTCTGACGTTGTGTTGTAAGTGTTCTCTGTAATTCGGGTAACCATCCACATCAGACGTGTCTTTTGCAGTTATCTTCTCCCAGTCTGTGACTTGTCTTCTGATTCTCTTGCCATTGTCTTTTTAACTTCAGTGAAGTCCAGCTTAAGAATTCTTTATTTCACAGACCGTACGTTTGATGTCTCGAAAGACATCGCCAACCCCTGTGCTCTGTAACCAGAGAGCTCACTCTGGGAGAGAAGACACTTCACATCACTGCAGGGGACTCGTGGAAAACCCCTTTTCCACAGATGAGTGAGGGGGTGGATATGTGCAAAAGTGTTTACAGTGGGCCCCGGAGGGCTGTGTGCTCAGCTGGAGTGCAGCTGGAAGCTGGGGGGCCTTTACCTCGGAGCTCTCCCTGAGAGGGCATCCCTGGACACAGGCGCCATCCCAGGGACTCTCCAACACCCACCCCGACACGTGCACCTCTCAGCCACCCCTGATGGGGGCTTCAGCGAGGGGGGCCCCAGGGCCACAGCCCGGCCTGTAGCACAGGACGCCTTCGCCACAGGCCTGGCCAAGCAGAGGCCTCTCTTGGGAGTTTGCGCTTGTGGTGATTTTGGTGTCATGACAGGGAGGTGCTGTGACGTTTGTGGACACACTTTGATGAGCTGATGTCGAGGACCCTCTTTAGTGGCCCTGGGCCTTCTGTCGGGGTGCTCTCCGCCATGCCCCAGGGCAGCCGGGTAACCCCCTGCCCTGCTCTGGCCCCACAGACGCGCCGCACCGCCTTCCAGTGCCTGCAGAAGTACCAGCAGCACAACCCGGCCCTGAAGCGCAGGGAGTGGACGGAGGAGGAGGACCGCATGCTCACGCGGCTTGTGCAGGCCATGCGCGTTGGCAGCCACATCCCCTACCGGAGGAGTGAGTCCCGCGCCCACCGGGCGGGACCCCACTCCCAGCTGGGGGGGCGGGGGCGGTGCTGCGACGTCCAGGCCACCTGCGATCAGTTCTCTGTGGTCAGCGTGGCTCCTCTCTGGGGGACCCAGGAAGTGCAGCGCCAACCAGCCCCCTCTGTCCGCAGTTGTCTACTACATGGAGGGCCGGGACTCCATGCAGCTCATCTATCGCTGGACCAAGAGCCTGGACCCCGGCCTGAGGAAGGGGCTCTGGGCCCCAGAGGAGGACGCGGTGTGTCTGCGGGCCTAGGGCCTGGGGCCTAGAGTCTGGGCTGGACTGGGCTGGGCAGGTTGTGACTGACTCTGCTCCTGTCTCCCTGCAGAAGTTGCTTCAAGCAGTTGCCAAATACGGGGAGCAGGATTGGTTTAAAATCCGGGAAGAGGTGCCAGGTAGGAGCGATGCCCAGTGCCGAGACCGGTGAGTGGGACAGCTCTGGGCAGAGGAAGGCTTGCTGGGCTGCTTCCGGGTGGGCCACCAGGCGGGCAGGGAGACTGACCCAGGGTGGCCTGCTGGTGTGGGAAGAGGGGGTGGCCTTGGGGGCATGCAGGATGCGGATGGACCCGCTCAGGAAGCAGGGTTGCTTCTTCTTGAAGCCAGCCGTGTGCACGGGCTCCACTGGACATCCTGTGAGATCCCCTGGCGGCAGTTTCCCTGAGCTTTCCTTTAAACAGTATTATTCTGTAATTCACATATAAACCATTCACTTAGAGTGGATAGTTCGGTAGGTTGGGGTGTATTTCTTCGGCTGTGTAGCCACCATCACAATTCTAGAACATTTTGATCACCCTGCAAAAAAAACACTATTCCCTACAAAAAAAAAAAGTTCAAGAATGGGCCAAAGGGATTTCCCTGGTGTCCAGTGGCTAAGATTCTATGCTCCCAATGCA
The DNA here is from genome assembly GCF_016772045.2 of Ovis aries. Classification (NCBI taxonomy): domain Eukaryota; kingdom Metazoa; phylum Chordata; class Mammalia; order Artiodactyla; family Bovidae; genus Ovis; species Ovis aries. The sequence goes on from NC_056056.1 coordinate 3,095,221, forward strand.
GAGGGCCTGGGTACCTTCCTGGCCAGGGAACTTGATCCTACGGGCCGCACCTGAGACCCAGCACAGCCAAATAAATAAATACTTAGGGGAAAACAGTGCGTAATGGACTTGAATGCACATTTCTCCAAAACACACACATGAATGGCCACTGAACACGCACAGAATGCTGGCATGGCCGTTACGGAAACACAAGTCAGCGCTACGGCTGGGTGCCGCTTCACACACTTCAGGATGGTCTGTGTTTTATAAAAATGGGAAGGAAAAGTGCTGGAGGGGATGTGGAGAAATCAGAGCCCTTGTACACTCTTGGTGGGATTGAAATGGGGCAGCCACTGTGGAAAAGAGTTCCAGGATTCCTAAAAAGATAAACAGGATTACCGTATTATCTTGGAGAAGGAACTGGCAACCCACTCCAGTATTCTTGCCTGGAGAATCCCACGGACAGAGGAGCCTGACGGGCTACAGTCCATGGGGTCGCACAGAGTTGGGCGTGACTGAAGCGACTTAGCACACCATGTTGTCTAGCAGTGCACCCTGTACCCCATAAAGTGGAAATCAGGGACTCAGACATTTGTCCACCCCTGTGGGCACTGGGCACAGCAGCTACAAGGTGGAAACGACCCACGTGCCCATCAGCAGATGAGCGGATAAACAGGTGCAGTCCTGGCGCGGCACGGGCACCGAGCGGGGTTCTCACGCGTGCTGCGCCGTGACTGAGCCTCGGAAGCACGCGTGTCCGTGTGGGCGTGCATGCTTGCTTTTCTCAGCTGTGCCTGCGAGTGAAATCGTTAGGTCGTGTGGGGATTCTGTTTAGCCTTCTGAGAAGTGACCGTTTTCCAGAGTGGCTGCACCACCTTCAGTGCATCCCCACCAGCAGAGTGGGCGGGTCTCCGTCTTCCGCATCCTCCGGCACTCACTTCCCTTCTGGTTCAAGCCACCCTAGTAGTGTGCAGTGGGGTCTCACTGCGGTTCTGGTCTGCGTCTCCTGAAGGGTGTTGATGCTGAGCGCCTTTCTCAGGTGTTATTTGGCCATTTCTGTGTCTTCTCTGAAGAAATCGCTATTTCTGTCCTTGGCCCATTTTTGAACTTGAGTTATGAGGGTACTTGGTATATTCCAGGAACAAGTCTCAGCAGACACGTGATCTGCGGACCCTCTCTTCTAGTCTCTGGGTTGTCTCTTCACTTTCTTGAAAGTGGCCTTCGAGACACAGAAGGCGCTAGCTCCGTGCAAGCCCAGCCTGCCTGCGTTTCTCCCGGTGCTTGTGCCGGGTGTCACGGCCTAGAAACGACTGCGGACGCCAGGACAGCGGCGGGAGTGCGTCTTAGCTTCTAAAACGTCCCTTTGTTTTTATGTCGCCTTCAGATATCTCAGAAGGCTACATTTCAGCTTGAAAAAGGGACGATGGAATTCCAAAGAAGTGAAGAAGTTAATTGAATTGATAGAAAAATACGGTGTCGGTAAGGTCTTCCTTCTCTGCTTTGTCCTGTCCACCGTCTCACGCAGTGGTTTTAACATCTGCCTGTGTCATAAAGTGGCCCCACGCCTGGTGCCTGCCTGTCCCGTGCAGAGTTACCATGACGTTATTGGCCGTGTTCCCTACATGATGCATCACATGCCGGGGCTTATTTAATTCTATAACTGGAGGTTTGTGCCTCTTAATCCCCGCCTCCTGAGCTGTCCCATGCCAGCCCCTCTCCTGTGGCGACTGCCCATTTCTTCTCTGTGTCTGTGCGTCGGCTTTCTGATTTGTTTTTCATACTCCATGTGTAAGTGAGGTCATATTTTCTCTGTCTGACTTACTTCACTTGGCATCACACCCTCCAGATCCATCCACGTTGCTGCAAATGGGAAGATTTTTTTTTTTCTGTCATGACTGACGAATATTCCATTGTGTGTATGTGGAACGTATCTTACTTATTTTTCTTTGTCCATTCATCTATCAGTGGACACTTAGGTTGCTTCCATGTATTGCTGTAAGTAACACTGTTGTGGACGTTGGTATATTAAGTCCTCTTGAAACGTTTTGGAAAAGTCACTTGTGCAGCCATCTGGTCCTGGACTTTTGTTTGTTTATAGAGTTTTATTGTTATTATTACTGATTCAGTTCTCTCCCTGGTAATCAGTCTGTTCGTAGGTTTTGTTTCTCCCTGACTCAGTCTTAGGTGAGTACTTTTCTGGGCGTTTACCCATTTCATCTGGATTGCCTAGTGTTTTTGGAGTACAGTGTGAGTACTGATCTTACGTTGCTGCTTAGTCGGTCAGTCGTGTCCAGCTCTTTGCGACCCCATGGACTGTAGCCCACCAGGCTCCTCTGTCCATGGGATTCTCCAGGCGAGAGTCCTGGAGTGGGCTGCCACTTCCTTCAGGGGATCTTCTTGACCAAGGGGTTGAACCCACCTCTCCGGTGTTGCAGGTGGGTTCCTGACCACTGAGCCACCCAGGAAGCCCGTGGTGGTCTTACACAAGCCTTCACGTTTCTGTGGTGGTAACTTCTCTCCATTTCTGACTTTACTGATCTGGGCCTTCTCTTTTTCTTGTGAGTCTGGTTAAAGATTTATCAATCTCGTTTATCTTATCAAAGACCCAGCGCTTAGTTTCATTGATTATTTTTTTTTTAATTTTTAAAATCGTTTAATGTCTTTACTTCGGCCATTCTGGGTCGTCGTTGCCGCATGGCTTTCCTCGAGCTGCGGCGGGCGGGGGCACCTCAGGTCGCCGTGTGCAGGCTTCTCACTGAGGTGGCTTCTTTGGCTGTGCGCCCAGGCCTCTAGTTGTGGTGCGTGGCCTCAAGTTACAGCTCCCAGGCTCTGGAGCACAGGCTCAGTGGATGTGGCATGTGGGATCTTCCCAGACCAAGGACTGAATCCATGTTCCCTGCATTGGAAGGCGGACTCTTAACCTCTGGACCCCCTGGGGAGCGCCTGTGTGTATCTCTTCCTTCCATCTGGTCTAGCGTGTTGTGTAGGGCAGGGTCCCTTACTGACTTTTCGCCCAGATGCTCTGTCCGTCCATGCCAGCAGGTGGTGACGCCCCCTACTGCGCCATGTTACTGGCAGCTTCACTTCACCTGATCCTCCGTGTTTATTTCTAAGCATTAGATCAGTTAGGTCTCCAGTCTTGGCGAAGTGGCCTTGTGTAGGAGCTGTCCTCTGGGCCCAGCAGTGCAGCCTTCTCTAGCCACCAGAGCGCTGTGCCTGGAGGTGCCCCCGTGCGGGGTGTCTGGCAGGGTTGACTGCTGAGGTGGTGCTGGCGGGCAGGGCTGGGCCCTGGTTCACTGGGCTGCTAGGCTACGCCTGGCACAGTGGCTCTGGGCTTGCCGCAGGGCAGGGCAGACTTCCCGCGGGGTTGCTGGCACACCCGGGGTGCGGGTGGGTTGGTGCGGGGCTCCTGCCAGCCACTGGTGGGCAGGGCCGTGTTTCTGGAGCTGGAAGGCTAGACAGAGGGTTCCAGAAGGGCACCCACCCGCCCTGGTGTTACCACGGCAGACTTGGTCCCCGGCAACGGCTGCTGCCAGCATCTCCACACCAGGGGCGTCCTGCTGCCTCCCCCCTCCAAGAGGCTCTCCATGCCCAGCCGCTGTCTCAGGTATCACATCAGACCGTGTGCAGAGTGGAGCCTCTGCTCCCGCGAACGCCCGCCCTGCTGGTCTTCCGTGAGTGGCGCTAACTGTGAAGTGTCAGCGGGCGGAGGGGAGCTCGTGGTCTTCCCACTCTGGGCTCTTGGCACCCTCGGGGAGTCCTGGACATGCTGTCCGGGTTTCTCCTGGCTCTGAGGTCCTGGTTTGCGGGTGGAGGCTGTGGTTTGCTCTCCTCCCAGGCTGCCGCCCTGGCCACGGGCTCTTCTGCTCCATGTTCGTCTGCGTCTGTTTTAGCTGTGCCACGTGGCTTGTGGAATCTCAGCTCCCCAACCAGGGGCTGAACCTGAGCACTGAGCACAGAGTCCCGACCGCCGGGCCAGTCAGGTGTATTACAGGAAGTTTAGGAGTGGAGACGCAGGAGAAAGAGAGCACGTGCCGCCCATCCCCGGAGGCGGCGGCTGGCTGCGCCTGTCCGGGCCTCCCGCGCAGGTGGCTGTCCTGGAGGCCGGCTTGTGTAAGCTCTTGCCGCTTCATCGAGCAGCTGCCTCACTTTGCGGTGTGCCGACGCGTTGTCTGTTGCTGGTGTTTCTCTCATCTCGGCCTGTCCCGCGTCCTCGTCTTCTCTTCCACGATCACACACACTTTCTTGAGCGCTAGCACGCAGGTTACTCACCCGCTCTTCTGACAACTGACTTCTGTTTCTCATTTTCTGTTAGAGGGGTGGAACGGGCTGAGGGTTCAGTAGCTCCGTCTTTGCTTACGTTTGTAACATCTCCTTAGAGTAGACCCCGAGCTGCCACATGGCCAGCTTTGAGGGGCCTGTCACACGCAGGCCAACTGCCCCATAGAAGCAGTGCCCGACTTGCCGTCCCACCCACAGGGTTTGGAAGAAAAGGCCAGATAACCTGAGAAGTCTGCCTTAGAAGCCTGGGCATACGGCTGTTCCGGGGCCGGTCCATGGAAATGGAGGTGGCTCGTTAGTCTTGGCTGTGTGTTTGCTAGAACCTCCTCTCGGGGAGTCAGCCAGCCTGCCATCACCTGCGCGGGCTGGGGAGCCCGGTGCAGCCCGAGGAGGAGCCGCCAGCACGCTGCAGAGCGGAGGCTTTGAACCTGTGTTGTTGAAGCCCATCTGTATGAAGTAACATCCGTGTTGTTTTGCTCTCGTAGGTCACTGGGCAAAAATAGCCTCTGAACTACCCCATCGGTCAGGCTCCCAGTGCCTGAGCAAATGGAAGATCATGGTCAGGGTGAGGCTTTACTAAAAGTTGCTCCCCCGCTCCCCCTGGGACGGGTAGCATCACCCCAGGCAGGACAAGGGGACAGCAGCTGGTGGGGCAGGAAGGAGGGACATCTGGTCCGGCCTCGGTGTCTCTGCTTCTAGGCACCTGAGCACAGAGAGACCTGGCCTCTTGGGCGGGGTGGGGGGAGTCCAGCCCCCGCCCCTGGCTCCCTGCAGGCGCCCCTGCTGAAGGCCTGCTCCCAGCTCCCCCTCACTGAAGCCCTCTCTCCACAGCAGCGGCAGCGGGCCCGCCGCAGGGCACGCTGGAGCCCCAGCAGTGGAAGCAGCAGCGACAGCAGCTGGGAGGGTTCAGAGCCCGAGGAGGCCTCGAAGGACGTCCCGGAGGAGGCCCCAGCGGGCGGCCCGGAGCCGCCACCAGCTCAGTACGCCGTGCCGGACATGGACCTGTGGGTGCCCGCCCGGCAGAGCACAGAGGAGCTAGGGGGAGCGGTCGCCGGGGGCTGCCCACGCCCTCCCGAGGGCCCTGACACAGCCCAGGCCCCAGCCCCAGCCCCCGCAGGGCAGCTGGCCTCCAGGAGCCAGAGCGCAGACCCGAGGAGCGTCGGGTGCCCATGCCCAGTTGCTGCTCACCGCTGGAGCTCCAAGGGGCCACTGGGCAAGGTGGGTCCAGGGGGCAGCACGCCCCTGCCCGGGGGTCGCCAGGGCTATGCCCAGTGGCGGCAGCGGCCTGGGTGTGGGGCAGAGGCCTCCCCATTACGCGGCGTGGCACCCATGCCTGGCCCCTTCCCCGAGAGCTGCCCTGGACAGCACTGGCTCCCTAGAAGCCGGCCCCCTCCGTCTCCCCAGCTTGCTCGCTTTCTTTCTTTTTTTTTTTTTTGCCCCACTGCACAGCCTGTGGGATCCTGGTTCCCTGGCCAGGAGTTGAGTCCAGGCTCATGCTGTGAGAGCGCAGAGTCCTCACCCCGGGTCCTGCCAGGGAATCCTTGGCCCTCAGCGCCCCAGGGCAAAGCTGTTGGATGGCCTTAGGGACACACCGCTCTCCTCTGAGGCCACCTCACTGCAGAGGGCATTTTCCCAGCAGCCCGGGTGCAGGGAGCTGTGTTTGCACCCGATGGCAGCCAGCTTCGCGGGGTGGCTGTTCAGGGCACCCCTGGGGACGGGGCCATGGGTGCTGGGGACAGGCCTAGCCACTGGTGCCAGCTGCAGCGCCCCAAGCTGCCGGGACCACCCTCACCCCCGCCACCCGCCTGTCTCCCTACCCTACCCCTCCTGGCCTGGGCATCCCCCTGCCCTCTGGCACCTGGGTGGGAGTAGAGACGGCACGGGCAGGCACATAGCAGCCCCACAGCAGAGCCCAGCCCGCATCCCAGAGGCCTTTCTCTCCCCAAGCAGGAGAGGCTAAGGCAGCTGCACCCGCCTGGCTCAGCCCCAGGGCTCAGCCCTGGCGGCGGCACCAGGGATGAGGCCAGGGCCTGCGTGCAGCCACAGTGGGCCAGGACCATGCAGCGGCGCCAGGGACACGCCCTGCAGAGGAGGCTCTTGGAGCACAAGCTTCTGACGGCCGTGAGCCCCTGGGTGGGAGAAGTCGACCTGCTATGCGCTCGCCCAAGGCCCGCCATGTGGCCCCGTCGAGGTACTGCCCGGGGCCCCAGGGGCAGAGGCAGGGGGCTGTGAGGGGGAGGAGAGGAAAGGGGCTGGGGTACCTGCAGACACACGGACGGAGGTTGCACCTGCCCGCCTAGGAGGGTGGAGGGACGGGGCCCGTGCACCCGGTGTCGACCTGCAGGGGTTGTTTCTGTGCCCCGCCCTGTCCTACTCAGCACGTGGCAGCCGGCTCAGGAATGGGCCCGAGGCTCACCCTGGCATTCCCAGTGCGCAGGCGCCCACAGCGGGAGGGCATACGCTCCAGGGGGCGGGAGTCTCGGGCTCAGGTGCGCCCATCAGCCTGCCCGCAGGACCCTCAGCCCCTTTCTGGGCGAGGGCAGCGGCCGCTGGCATGCTGGTTCCGGGTGGCTCTGTTCACGTGCCCGTGTCCCCTCAGCTGACGGTATCAGGAGACAGCTGCAGGGCGCCCAGCTGGCCAGCACCCCAGTGTTCGCCCTCCTCATTCAGGTGAGAAGCCCCCAAACAAAGCTTTCTTCTCTTGTCCTTGACCTTTTGGTGGAATTTTGAAGACTGTGGTGGGTTCACGTCTCCAAGTCCAGGCTTTCTAAGGCTATGGATCCTTGAAAGTGGTCCTTCCGAGGCCTGTGACTCTCAGCAGTTGACTCAACAAGGGGGGGGCGCAGCCTCGGGGTGTCCATGCCGCTGTCCCTCTATGGGAGGGCCCGGCACTGAGGGGATGAAGGACCTGGACATCCCCGCGGGGCTGGGCCAGGGCGGGGGGTGGGGGACACACAGCCTGGAGGACCCAAGTCCAGGCTGGGGCGGGAGCCACGCGGCCACGGCCTCTGGGGCTGTGCAGCCCGGGCAAGGCCCCTGGGTGTCAGTCTGCTCTGCGAGAGCCGCTGTGGTCAGCGATGGCCTGAGCCCCTCCGCGGACAGCCTCGTGGGGGCGGGGAGCCTCGTGGGGGCGGGGAGCCTCGGGACGGCGGGAGGGGCCTCCCATCACACGGTGTCGGCCCGCATCCTGCACCCCTCAGCTGTTCCAGATTGACACGCCTGGCTGCGTGGAGGTGGTTCGAGAGAGGAAGACCTGGCCGCCCGCCCTGCTCCAGGCTGGTGCCTGGGACCCGCCGCCCCTGCAGGTGAGGACTGAGAGTGAGTGCCCAGCTCCCCAGGTGCCCACCACACTTTCCTCCCGTGCAGTTGGGGAGTAAGGCATTCCCGAGTCCCCGGAGGTTGGGCCAGCACCCGAGAGCAGCCCATGCCCGTTGCCAGGAGAGTCTGCAGGTCTCCAGGGCAGGCCTGGGACCCTGGGGGCCTCTGAGGCAAGTCCAGGGGTGCAGGGCTCTGCAGGCACACAGGCTCGCCTGGCTCCACGGCATGTCTCTTCCTGGTGCCGTACCGCCCCTTGTAGGGGGGTAGGGGGACCGTTAGACGCCTGCTGCCCTGGGCACTAGCCCCTGGGTGGCAGCCGGGTGCCAGTGGGCCAGGTCCTTGGGCCACGCCTCCGAGTTCGGTCACTACTGGAGGAAAGGACGGCAGAGCGTTGCTGGTCGGAGAAGCAGGCACGGCGCTGTGGCAGCCTGTCCAGGCCTGGAGCCGCGCGCCCTCCTGCCTGAGCAGCTGGGCCCCCGGCCTCTCTCTGACCCCACCGACTTACACGCTCCCAAGGACGCCTTGGCGTGGCCTCGCGGGACGAGGGGCCGGGCATCCCCACATGTGGGGCGAGAGGCAGCCTCGGGCGGCATGGGAAGGTGTGGGGGTTGCCCTGAGGTGCGAACACTGCTCTGTTTTCTCTTCTAGGAACCCTCGAGTGCCCGCAGCACCCCAGGTACCGCCCGCCTGCCCCTCCCTTTGTCTGGGTGGTTTATGTCTAGACCAGTCCTAGGCTTTACATTTCAGCGCCTTGTGGGGGTCTCTGAATCCCACCCCAGGGGGCGGCCTGGCTTGCTTGCGTGAACAGTCAGCCTTCCCCAGCCTGCCGGGAGCAGGGGCGCTCTCTGGGCCCAGGCATCGGGCACGGCCTCTCCCGCCGGCGGCTGCCTGTCCCCACACCAGCAGGATCAGGCAGCGGTCCCGGGTCCTGGGAGGTGACCGCGGAGAGCAGGGTGAGGGTGTCGCAGTCCTCGTGTGAGGGTGTTGGAGGCACAGGTCATCAGGGGCTGGCCTTCCCGCTGGGCCCACCCTGGATGGGGCAGAGCATGGGGGCGAGGGGAGGTCTGGGGTGTGCAGGCAGGTCGACAGCCCTCAGCCCGGACGCAGCCCCAGCAGCCGCCCCCGCCCCACAGGCCCTTCCCTGGGACACAGGGCCCATCGCCCAACGCACCTCAGCGTGCCTTCCGTCTTCCCCAGGCTGCCTCACCCAGAGCGTGCCAGCCCAAGGGGCCGCGAAGCAGAGCACCTGCCCTGAGGGGGTCAGAGGGCCGCAGGCCTGCCGCGCAGCGTCCACACCACAGGCACCCGCCCCGGCTCCGTGCAGACCCCGGCCCAAGCCCAAGACCGTGTCTGAGCTGCTTCGGGAGAAGCGGCTGCGGGAGGCCCGAGCCCGGAGGGCCGTGCAGGGCCCCGCCTTCCTCTCGGCCCGGGTGCTGGTCTCCGCGCCCGTGGTCCTCCAGCCGCTGGCCCCCCCAGGCACCTCCGTCTCCAGAGTTGTGCTGTCCGGGCCTGGAGGCCCTCCAGTGACCAGTTCCAGTGTTTCGGGCTCCTGGGCACCAGCCAAGGCTGAGAGAGGCCTGACTCTGCACACCTTTGCCCTCGGCCCCGCCACCTCCAGGGCCCCTGGCCAGGTTCCTGCAAGTTGCCCGCTGAGTGCTCTTGGACAGTCTCCGGCCCCTGCCACATCCCGGAAGCAGGGCCTGCCTGAAGCGCCCCCCCTTCTGCCCGCGGCCCCCAGCCCCGTCCAGCCCGTCAGCCTGACGCCAGCCCTGGGCACACCCACGGTGGCCAGCACCCCTCTGCCCGTCACCTGGGTCCTCACGGCACAGGGGCTGCTCCCGGTACCCCTGCAGGCCGTGGTGAGCCTGCCAACGCCGACAGGGGCTCCTGACCCCACACAGCTGTCGGTGACTCTGCCGCCCTCGCCCGCCGAGACTCCGGCCAGCCGGAGCTGCCCTGGGCCACCAGCAGCCAGCGTAGACTTGGAGCCGGAGCCTCCCTGCAGGATGGAGCCCTTGAGCGAGAGCCCCACAGAGGTGGCTGAGGCCTGTGGCCTCGCGGGACTCACCTCCTCTGAGGAGGCCCTGGTGGCTGGGGAGATGTCTTCACCCAGGACTCCCTCCCAGGACATGCCCCTGCCCCACCACCTGGCAACCGAGCCCCCCAGCTCCAGCCCACCGCCCCTGCATGGGGCCCCAGGGGCTGCCTCAGGGCCCGGGGAGCCCCAGCCTCTGGACCTGGAGGAGCCCCTGCTGCCCTGGCTGGGGCTGGAGAATGGACCCCTGGACTTGAGCCTCCTTTCCCAGGAGAGCGAGGCAGCCACACAGGAGTGGCTGAGGGGGCAGCAAGGGGTGCCTGTGCCCGCCCTGGGGAGCCAGCTGGCCTACCAGCCGCCCACGCTGTGCAGCCTGCGGGCGCTGTCCAGCCTCCTGCTGCGCAAGAAGGACTTGGAGCATGGGGCCGCGGTCCTGGCACCAGATGGGCCGGCCGGCGCCCTGCAGGCCTCGCTGGGGCGGGTGCGCGAGCGGCTTCGCAACAGCCCAGCCTACCTGCTTCTGCGGGCGCGCTTCCTGGCTGCCTTCACCCTGCCTGCGCTCCTAGCCACCCTATCCCCCCGCGGCGTCCCCACCACCCTATCGGCAAGTGCCGGGCCTGACCCTGAGACAGACAGTGATGACTTTGACCCGGAGGAGCCGGAGCTCACTGACAGCGATGGGCAGCCCGGGGACCCCACCCAGGTAGGCTGTTGTGAGTACGGAGCCCTCGCCTGCCCAGAGCAGGGGGAGGTCGTGGCGGGAGGTGGTGGCTGACCTCAGGAGGAAGAGGCCACGCCACACCGCCTATCGCTTGTGGCCTCTGGGCAGCAGGAACCTCACCGCCAGCACGGGGGGTGGGGGGGCCTACCGCCCCAGCCTGCGCCAGCAGGCAGCAAGCGGCCTGTGTCTGTGCCCCCTGCTGCACACGCACGCCCCACCTGTGTCTTGGGGAGGTCACGGCATGTCCACGTCTGTAGCCTGCTCAGCTGTGGGAGCCGGGCCGCTTTTGTTTCCAGACAGGAACCTGGATACAGACTTAGGGAGGGGTCCCCTGCCACTGTGCGCCAGGGAGTCCCTGGTCCCCTCAGGACACAGAGGGCCCTCAGGTCCCTTGCGGGCATTGATCCTCCCAGAGAACCCCTAGGAGCGGCCCGTCCCCATCATGTGGCGGCGGCCACAGCAGTGAGGCTTGCTGCTGGACCTGTGGCCCCCCACGCCCCCTGCGGCCTGGCCCAGCCCACTTCCCTTCCCAGGGGCATGGCCTTAGGAGTTCAGAGGGTCTTCCAGGCTGAAGCAAAGGGCAAGTTCTGCTGGCCCCTGTTGCCCCTGGATACTGAGGGTAGGAAAGCTCCTGTCCCCAGCATCATGGGCAGCTTCCCTCAGGCCCTGCCCCCTGGCTCAGCTGGGGGAACCATGGTATAGCAGGCTGGCTCTTGGGGGGCTGCTTAGCAGGGATCGGAGTCCCCAAGTAAAGGAGGGGTCAGCAGGAAGTCAGAGCCCCACGTGGCCCCAGGAAGACAATACCTCCCATCCAGCCCCAGTGGGGACACGCCTGAGGAGCTGCCTGCTCCTCACTGCCCGTCCGTCTGGGCTGGAGGGTCACTCTCATCCTCTGCCTGGGTTTCAGGGAGCCCCGGACCCCAGCCAGGGCCCTGCCCGCTCCTGCCTGGACAGCCCCGACAACCCGGACATGCTGCAGACACGGCGCTTGAGGCATGTACGCAAGCGACGGCGGCTACAGTGAGCCGCGGGGTGAGTGCCCAGGCATCCCCAGCTCCCCTTGGCTGCGGTGCTGTCATGAGGGGTCGGGCGTGGCGTATGGCCTCCCCTCACCCACTCCCCTCCCCGGCTCCACGCCCCTGCTTTCACTGCTGCCCTGGGGCCGGCCCCCCTGTGCCCCGGGGTCTTGGCACTGCCAGCTGTCTGCCTGGCCCTGTCCTCTTCTCGTCTGCAAGGCCTGTCCCTCTCTCCATCCAGCTCTGCTTGGCGATCCGCTCCTCAGACACCCTCCCCAGCTGTTCTAAGACGGCATCCCTGTCCCGGGGCCTGGCCGTCCTCGTGGTGCCTGCCCTACCCTGACACCTGACATTCGTCTGTGTGGGTCCGTTATCTCCCCCAGAACGTGAGCCCTTCGGGCAGGTGCAGGGTCCCCCGTGACCAAGCAGGCACAGCCTGATGGGTCTTCATGAACTGAGACTCGAGCCCAGGAGGACGTTTGCAGAAGCAAGAACTACAGCCTCTGAGCAGCGTGGACGTGCTGCGGGAGGTCTTTGGTCCTGGAGTGGATGGATGAGGGCAGTGCACGGGGCCCTGGGTGGATGGGGACTGAGAGGGGCCGCCTGCACCAGGCCCACTCAGGCTCCAGGGTGTGTCCTCCGCGTGGCCCTCCACAGACTGCAGGCGGGCAGCACGCCTCGTTCCTCCCCGCCTGGCCCCCCAAGGCAGCGCTGCGCCTTTGCCTTACTGTCTGTGGGGTCCGGTTGGGGTCAGAGCACCCTGTCACGAGGGTGTTCTTACGTTCTAGGACTGCCCAGGGCTTGCCAGCCGGTGCAGCTGACAGGCAGGGGGGCCCATGCTGGACCTGGGTGAGCCCACCTGGGGGGTGGTTCCGCCAGCAGTCAGTGCGTTGTCCTAGCTCGGCTGGTCCCTGAAGGTATCCAGAATGCTGGAAGGAATAAAGAAATAGTCCTGTTCGTAACTAAAAGCAATCCATGGACTCTTTATGATCTCATCCGGTTCTGCACATGCCAGCTGGGCCCTGGGGTCCACAGAGCAGAGCCCCTGCCCCCAGGGCCTCTGGGGCCTGGGATGGGGAAGAACAGGTCTTCCTGCTCCTGGCTCCAGGCAGAGGGCAGCCCACACCCACCCAGGGGCTCAGGGCTCTCCTGGTGCCACCGTGGGCGGGGCAAGCCCACTTCCTCCGCTGTTCAGACCGCACAGGCGGGTCCCAGAACCTGTGGCTGCCCGGCTGCCCACAGACCCCCCCCTGGCAGCCTACACGGTGGCCACGGGCCAGCGCTCCTGTGATTTCGTGCAGGCGTTTCTTTGGTAGGAGCCTCGCGCCCTCTCTGCTACTCTGTCTGAAGGAGCTCGGGTTTGGGGGTCTGGTTACACCCTCCGAGGCTCTGGTTTCTCCCGGGGACTCTGTTCTCACACGCCACTTCCTTTTGCTTTCACTTATCACGGGAGGTTCCCACGTAGAGGAACAGGGCACGCGCCCAGCGTGTGTCCTGCCCCCGCCCCCCAGACAGCAGTCCCCGGGGTCACCTGACTCCCCTTTCTCCGCGCCCAGACCCCATGGGTGGCGTGGCCATGGGCTGACTCGCCCACCCAGCTGTGTGTGGGTGCCCGGTCCTCAAGTCACCGATTCCACTTTTCCTTGAGACTTTCTCTGACCTGGGGGTTAAGACATTTGTTATTTGATTCCCAGATAGTAATTTTCAAGCACACCGTGAAGATCCCTCCACAGCCTCATTGCATAGAGTGGGAACACTAGCTCACGGAGGGCCTAGGCCCGGCACTCTGCCTGCCTGCCGGGTGTGCAGGGCCAGGGCCGCAGCTGGCGCCTCTCCTACACCAGGAGGACCCTCCACCCCCTCCCAAGGGGAGCCCACCAGGACTTCCAGGGATTAGCCTGCTCAGCCAGGAGGCAGAGGAAACCCCGGAGGCTGAGGCTCAGGACCCCCAGGAATCGAGCACAGGAAGCCAGTAGCCATGGTCAGGCTGCTGCCCACCAGCTGTGGCCCCTTCCCGAAGTCGGCGTTCAGCCCGGCAGCGGGCAGCTCTCGGTTCAACCAGTAGAGCCGGCCTGGTGGGGCGGGGGTCCGGGCTCCGCGTCCCAGGGCCTGGCTGTCACCGCCCCCCGTGTTGTGGAGAAGGGCTGCTCCCGGGAGTGGACGAGGCTGCCCAGGGGCTGGTGGGGATGCGAGGCAAGCACAGCAGCCCCAGCCCCGTGCCCACCACAGACGCCAGGCTGCAGTCCTCACGGGAACACCGTGGGCTGGACGGTGGCTTGGCCTCATCCAGCCCCGGGGAGAACCTTGGCTCACTCGCTCCCCCACCCGAGGCTCCCAGCAGCTTCCACTTCCCTGTCCCCGCCTCCCGGGGCCGCCCTGCTTAGGGCGAATCAGGAGGCTGCGGAGGGGATGGTCACCCTTGCATCTGGGGTGAGCCAGGCCCGTCAGGAAGTACAGCCTGGGCTCTCCCCGCAGCTCTGCCCGCCTCCATCCTGGCAGCCAGTACATCCTACCCGGCACTGAATCAGGCAGACAGGCGTGCAGGTGCCCCCCAGGCGGATGTGTGGTAGGCTGACCCAATGCCCTTCCTTCAGGTGGCGCCCCAGCTCGGGCCTGGGGCAGGGGACGGGGTGTGGGGCAGAGACCCAGCAGGGCACCAAGGGGTCTTGGCTCTGTGGCCCTCCCTGCACCACGGCCACCCTGTGCCCACCTGTCGCTTCAACAGAGGGAGCCGTGGGGGGTCGGCAGGGGCAGGATGCGCAGACTTCAGGGTGGGCAGGCAGGGGCTGGCCCAGGGCTCCAGAGACCCCGACCTGCAGGTGCTTTCATTCAGCGCCTCCTCTGCCCCGGGCAGGCAGTGCAGCCCGAACCTGCCGCCACCCTCGTCCCTAGGAGTGTGGCCCAGCCCCTGCGAGCTGGAGGCTTGTCTTTCCCTCGCCACCACGGATCGGAAGCTTAGCGGGAGGTGGCAGGGTCAGGTCTCCATCCCCACCGCCGGGAGGAGGCAATCCACAGCTGCCCCTGGCTCAGCCCAGCCTGGAGAGAGGGGCTCCTGGACGCGGAGCAGGAGGGAGGAACAGTGGGCCGTTCCGGCGTAGGGGGCGTCTCCTGGTGGAGAGCTGGCTGGGCAGCCCCCAAGAGTGAGGCCTCTCCGGGAGGCGGAAAGGAGCCCAGATGGCTGGGGCCTGGGGCCTGCCCCTCCCAGGACGCCCGGGCCTGCGCCCTCTAGCAGGCCGTCCACAGTCACCCTTCCCGGAGGGCACCGCGTCGCCAAGCCTGACCTGGGGTGGGAACGGCCCAGTAGCTGCTGGGCAACTGTTGCGTCACCAGCCGCCGGAAGAAGGGAGGCCGGGAGGATGGGATGTGAGGGCCCCTGTCCCGAGGGCAAGGAGGAAGTCCTGCAGCACAGCCTGGGGCCCGGGTGCCCTGGCACCGGCCCCCTCCCTCATGTGCCTCCCGCCAGCCCCCACAGCACTTGGGGTGTCCTGGGGGGTCAGGCGGGGCCAGAGGAGGGCTGCGGGACTGCCGACTGTGTCCTCCTAGACACCACCCTGATCCTGGAGCGTCTCCACGCGTCCCCAACTCTTATCAGGGTCCTTTGGGAGAGAAAGCCCAGGGCACCTGGAGGGTCGGCAGCAGGGCCTGGGGAGGCAGGGGGAGACGCTGGGTGAGTGAGTGGCAGCAGGGGGCCTTCTCCCTTCTTCGCACCCCTGGGCTGGGCTCCTGCGGCCGAGACGGCCGGCCTGGGCCCCACCGGGGCCCGCAGCTCAGCAGCGGCTGCCTCCTCCCAGCCATGTCCGACTACGAGAACGAGGACGCATGCTGGAGCACCCTGGAGGGCTTCCGAGTGAAGCTCATCTCCGTCATCGACCCCGCCCGCATGACCCCCTACCTGCGCCAGTGCAAGGTGCTGAACCCCGACGACGAGGAGCAGGTGCTCAGCGACCCCAGCCTGGTCACCCGCAAACGGAAAGTGGGTCAGTGCCGCGGGCGGCCGCACTCTGCCCCCCACCCTGGTCCCCCGGGGGCCTAGCAGGCCCCCCAACCCCCACCCCGCCTCTGGCCCCGTGTGCTTGCCACTACGCCCACTCCCCGTGCGGCAGACGCCCTCGGGAGCGCCCCGAGGTGGGGCCAGGCTGGCCCCCGCTGCAGCCTCGTGGGCCATCACGTTCGTCCTCTCTGGGTCACAGGAGTGCTCCTGGACATCCTGCAGCGGACCGGCCACAAGGGCTACGTGGCCTTCCTCGAGAGCCTGGAGCTGTACTACCCGCAGCTCTACAGGAAGGTCACGGGCAAGGAGCCCACCCGTGTCTTCTCCATGATCATCGGTGAGCGGCGGCGCAGGCCTAGGGCGCGAGGGGCGGGGGAGCCTGGTCCCGATGGGTGAACTGCAGGTGAAAGGAAAGGAGTGAGCCTCACGTGGGAAGCTGCCAGCTTTCGTCCCCGTGTGGGTGTCCTTCCCATCCCACCATCCTGAGCTCGTGGAGGGGCAGAGGCTGCAGGAAAGGGAGCCCAAGCCCCAGGTTGGGGCCTGTGGGAGGGGGAAGGCACAGGCTGATGCTCGGCCCAGAGCCCCTTCTGCCCAGAAGGCCCTCTGACCTCGCCGAAGCCCTGCCCAAGAAGCCAGCGGGGTGGCCCCGAGTCACGTCCTCCCACCTCTCAACCAAGACGACAACAGAATTAGAGAGGGGTGGACGCCCAGACCCCAGGCCATCCTGCCCTGGTGGGGTTGGCGGGGTGGATGGGAACAGGGCGCGGAGGTGAGTCCGTACCTCAGTTCATCCCCTGGGCGGGGAGCTGACCCCTTGGCCAAGCCACCCCAGAGCCGCTCGGTCCTTGAGTGGGGCCCCTGGGAGGGGCGCGCCGTCTGATCCTGCCCGCTCCGCAGACGCTTCCGGTGAGTCAGGCCTGACGCAGCTGCTGATGAGCGAGGTGATGAAGCTGCAGAAGAGGGTGCAGGAGCTGACGGCCCTGCTGAGCTCCAGAGACGACCTCGCCGAGGAGCTGCGCGTGAAGGACAGCCTGCTGCGCAAGCTCCAGGAGCGCGTGCAGCATCTCAAGGAGGCCTGCGAGGCGGGCAGCCGCGAGCTCCAGCGCTGCAAGGCCGAGAACTACGATCTGGCCCTGCGCCTGGCCCGCCAGAGCGAGGAGCGCGACGCAGCCCTCACGGGGCACCGCGGGCTGCTGCTGGAGGTGCCCGGGGCGGGGGGGGGCGGGGGGCGGTGTGGGGCAGGGCCCCCCCGGCCGACCCTGACGGCAACCCCCCACTCTCCTCAGATCGACCGGCTGAAGCACAGCCTCATGAAGGCGGAAGACGACTGCAGGGTGGAGCGCAAGCACACGCTGAAGCTCAGGCGCGCCATGGAGCTGCGGCCCAGCCAGGAGCTGCTCTGGGAGCTGCAGCAGGAGAAGGCGCTGCTGCAGGCGCGCGTGCAGGGCTTGGAGGCGTCGGTGCAGGTGGGCCAGCGGGGCTGGCGGCGGCGGCGCTTCGGTGCAGGTGGGCCCGCGGGGCTGGCGGCGGCGGCGCTTCGGTGCAGGTGGGCCCGCGGGGCTGGCGGCGGCGGCGCTTCGGTGCAGGTGGGCCCGCGGGGCTGGCGGCGGCGGGCTCGGAGGGAGCCTGGCCCGTGCCCTCCCACCCTCTTCCCCTGCACCCACAGGAGGGGAAGCCGGACCAGGGCCGCCCCCACGTCCAGGTGCCGGAGGAGGACTGGCAGCGGGCGCAGCGGGACCTCCAGCAGCAGGCCGCCACCATCTTCTCCCTGCGCAGGGACCTGCGCCAGGCCGAGGCCCTACGCACTCGGGTAGGCGGCAGGGCCTCACGTGGGGGTGCTGTCGGGGGCCCAGCCGCAGCCGGGAGCTGCCCTCCAGCCCGGCCATTGGGGCCGCGGGCGGTGGGGCTAGCTGGCATCTTCTGTAGAGCGCGGAGGAGAAGGAGACGTTCGAGCTGCAGTGCCTGGCCCTGCGGAGGGACTCCAAGATGTACAAGGACCGCATCGAGGCCATCCTGCGGCAGATGGAGGAGGTCGCCATTGAAAGGGACCAGGTAGGGCCACGCCAGCCTTTCGGGGGAGGCGGTCGTCTATGTAGCCTTCGATGAGCTCTGATAGAAGCAGTTCCTGCTCGTTCAAAGTCGTGAGCGCTGACACAGGGGTGTGTGGCTTAGCTTCCAGGACCGTCGCCGGAGACAGAGGCTGGCTTCCTCCAGGCCTTCCCGCAGCCACGGCCTCCCTGGCTGGTCGCTTCGGGCCGGCTGCCTGGGACCTCAGCGTCCCCACTGAGGAGGGCGGGCGTGAGAAAGCGTGGGGTGTTCGCTCTGAAGAACATCACACGGCTGTCCACGATCGTGTTCTCAGTGTCAAGCGCGCCCGTGAAACAGGAAACACGGGGGCAGGGTGGCCGGGGGCCCTTCGTGGGGAGGCAGTCATCTCCTGCATGTTTTCTGAACGGCCCACACTTCCCGTCGTGAGCCTGGGGTCATGTTTAACACGCCCCAAACATGAGAGCTATCCTCAGGGGAGAAACGGGAAGGGGCCGCCGCTGGCCCCTCCGCAGCCTTGTTGCTGGAAGTCCTCCCGGGAGCGTTGCTAGAAATCAACTGCTGAGAAGTGAGAGATGAGGAGGGGAAATGAAAGCCAGGCGGGGTGTGCGCTGTGTGTGTGTCCTGGGGCATGGGGCCAGGCCACGCTCACAAGCAGGCTCAGCAAGGATCCCCCTCCTGACACCTGCCCTGCCCCCTCTGCCCTGCAGGCCACCCTGATGCGGGGGGAGCTGCACGCGCAGCACGCACGCAGCCTGCAGGACAAGGACGCGCTGCGGAAGCAGGTGCGCGAGCTGAGCGAGAAGGTGGATGAGCTCCAGCTGCAGCTGTTCCAGCGTGAGGGCCAGCTGCTGGCCCTGGAGGGCGAGCTCCGGCGGCGGCGGCTGGATGCACTCGTCCTGGTGGGCCTCCCCGGGGGCCTCCGCGGGGTTGACCCTGCCACCGGGGGGGGGGGGGGGGGGGGGGGGGGGCGGCCACGCAGGAGCAGGTGTGTCCTGGAGGCCACAGAGCCCCGGGGAGGAGCCGCCAGAGGCCCCTGGCCCTTCCTGAGCCCCGCCTCCCTCCGGAAGGTTGGCTCCTCGCTGAGCCCCCCTGGAGGGTTGCTGCAGGGCTGGCGAAGCTCAGGGCCAGGCACGGTAAGTGGGGCAGGAGACGCGTTCTGGCCAGGCCCAGCTGGGAGGGGCTTCCTTGGTGGGGGGCCCGGCTCGGGACCCCACCCCACGCCCAGGAGTGGCTTGGTTCCCTCACAGCCTGCTGATGGACCCCTATTCTGTGACCGCAGAGCTCCGACGTGGAGGACAGCTCACCCAGGAATTCCGAGGAGGTGAGCGTGACTCTGCAGGTCAGGCCCAGGCGGGCTTCACTGGACGCTGCGGGCCACAGCCTCCGCCAGACCACAGTCCTGTATGCGAAGCTCTGGGGACTTGGCCGTGCACTGCCTGCCCTCTGCCCCGTGCCCACCTGGGCAGCATAGGTCCCTCCCTGAGAGGCTGGCACCGGGGGACGGTGGTGGGGACAGCAGCCCAGGGTGGGCAGCGTGGACGGTCAGGTCCACTCCCGGCAGGGCGGCGGTCTGATCGCCCCATGTCTCTTGGGAAGTTGTCGCCCCCTCAGGACCTGGAGGAGGATACCCAACTCTCAGACAAAGGTGAGGAGGCCCGCGGCCTGTCCCTGAGGAATCTGACCAAGGCCTCCTCGTGGTGGCAAGTTGGCTCCTGTCTCGACCTTCGGCACACACGCTGCGTGATGCTGGTGCCAGGGGGCGTGCACCCCAGCCCTGGCCCCAGGACCTTCATGCCTCACTACACAGATGAGCACACTGGGGCACACAGGATGAGCAACCCCCAGAAAGCGGACAGGAGCCCCATTTGAGCCTGGGGCCCAGGCTGTCAGCTTCCACTCGGGCCCGGGAATGCTGAGAAGGAGGGGCACCCGTCCTCCAGAGCAGGGAGCGGGGCGGTGGCCGCTGCCCAGGTGCAGCCTGCCAGGAAGTGGGAATAGACAGGGAAGGGGGTACAGCTCCGGGTGACCGCACTGGGGGCTTCAGGCGGCGGAGGCGGGATCACTCTGCCTGCCTGGACACGGGGTGTGGGGTGGCCCCGAGGAGATGATGAGGGGCTGGATCCGAAGCTGGGTGTCAGATGGGAATTTGGGAGGGTGGGGGCGGGGTGGGGGGAGGGGCGCTACCGCAGAGGTAGCCTGTGAAGCCAGACAGACTTCCTCAGCGTCAGACGCCAGCTGCTGGGGGGCAACGAAAGAGGAAGAGGAGGCAGCAAATGGAGAAGTGAAGACTTGGTCTCTCCGCTGCCGCCCAAAGACGCAAGCTTGAAGCCACCGAGCCCCCACGTGGGGATGGGCAGGAAGAACCCACAGGCCACGAGTGGGCAGTGAAGGCCGCTGGCCAGCCAGCCTGGGAGCCCCAACCCTGGGCTGGCATGGCCCCTTGCAGGAGGTGGGGCAGGCTGGGTCGGAGGCCAAGGAGGAGGGAAAGGTGTGAGCTTCAGGGGAAGACCTGGGCCTGGGCTGCTCCCACCATGTCCCTGAGACCTGGGATCCATACCCGGCCCCCACTGTGGCCAGCCCATCAGAGCATTTTTTCTGAGGGTCCTGAGCCTTGGGCCCTTCCAGATATGGCGGGAGCCCTAGGACCTCAGCCCCTGCTCCCAGGGCACCTGAGCCGTCTACTCGGGGGGTGAGAAGTGAACTTGAGTCCCCGTACCTACACAACGGGAATCCTGGCAGGTCCAAGTAAGGACCCAGGAGGTGGCACAGGGCTGGCCCAGGCTGAGGAGGTAAGAGGTACCTGGCAGCTGGGCAGGACGGACAGGCACTCTCCCTTCCAGGCAGCCTGGCCATCGGGGAGAGCCCGGAGCAGCCGTCTGTGGCTCCACAGGAGGAACAGCTATCGCTGACCCCAGAAGTAAGGCTGCCTGGGGTCCCTGGGAGGCCCCTGGGGAGGTTCTCAGCCTGGACCCCTGAGAGTGATTCCTCCACCTGGATGTCCGGGGCCTGAGCCCAGACTCTGCCCATGGGCTCCTGGGGTGTGGTGGGTGTTTGGAAAGTGAAGTGAAGCTGAGACTCCTCCATTTGTAGACAAAGCCGGGCAGGGAGCAGTCCAGTCTTCTGGACAGGGCTCAGCGTTAAGTGAGTGGAACTCGGCCTCCCTGTCCACTGCACTGAGCCTGACAACAAAAGGGGTCACCCCAGACACTGTAGTGGAAGGAACCCTGGCCTGGCGCCGAGGGTCCCCGGGCCTGTCCCTGGGCCTGTCATGTCATCTGAAAAGAGGGACAGCGCACCCCGCCGACCTGGTCCCCAGTGCGCAGCCCCGGGGCCGGGAGTGGGGCCCACAGGGGCGCCGGCCGGAGTCCGAGCCTCGCCCCTCCTCCAGGACGCAGGACTGAACGGCCGGGAGCCCCCAGAGAAGGAGAAGGGCCGGCGGCGCCTCAAGGAGAGCTTCGAGAACTACCGCAGGTGGGCCCGCGCGGGCGGTGGGTGGGGCTGCGGGCGGGGGCCTCGTGCGAGCCCCCGCCCGCCTGCGCTGTCTGGGTCTCCCGCAGGAAGCGGGCCCTCCGGAAGATGCAGCTCGGCGCGCGGCAGGGGGAGGCGGACGGAGAGAACACCACGGGCAGCGACAACACCGACACCGAGGGCGCCTAGCCGGCCCACCGTCCAGCCCTCCCCGTCGCGGGAGCGGGGCGCGCCGCCCCCCCCGCCCCCAGGCCGCCTCTTCGTCGGCGAGCACGGGAGGGTTCTGTGTGGGCACCTTAAAGTGCAACTTTGTCAATAAACTACCGCGGTCCGGACATGGCCGCCCCCAGTGGTCTCGGTCCAGCACGCGCCGCCGGTCGCCAGGGGGCAGCAGAGCTCCCCGCCGCCCGCCAGGGGGCAGCAGAGCACTGCCCGCCCACTGGCGCCGGAAGCCGGGGAGGGTCGCTTCCGCCGCTGCCCGCTTCCAAGATGGCAGCGGGGCGGGGCGACCGGAGGGCGGCATGCTGCGGGCGGCGCTGAGCCACGTGCCGATACTGTTGAGCCGCGCGCGGCCCCGCGGGCCCGGCCCGAGGTGGCTATGGGGTCTCCGGGTCCGCCTGCAGGCCGCGAGGACAAGGCGGGCGTGGGGGTGGGGCTGGCGGCGCTTGAGCTCCGAGCCGGGACCCGGGCCGGCGCACTACCAGCTTGTCTACACCTGCAAGGTGGGCCCGTGGCGGGGGCGGTGCCGGCGGGGAGGGGCCCGGGTCCGCATCTGGCGCGCGACGGTGCTGCGGAACGGCGGGGGAGGGCGGGGCCATCCACAGGGGCGGGACCTCCGTGAAGGGGTGGGGCTATCATTCGAGGGTGGATCCATCTGGGAGAGGGCGGGGACGCGCGAAGAGGTGGGGCTACCAGTGGGGGCGGATCCTTCCGGAGGTAGGGCTAAGCTGGGGCGGGGCCTTCCAGGAGGGTGCGACTACCAGTGGGGGCGGATCCCTCCGGAGGTGGGGCCAGGCTGGGGCGGGGCCTTCCGGGAGAGGTGGGGCTATCACGGGTGACAGATCCTTCCGGAGGTGGAGCTAAGCCTTCCGGGAGGGGCGGGGCTCTCCGTCCTGGGAGGGGCGGGGCTATCCGTCCTGGGAGGGGCGGGGCTATCCGTCCTGGGAGGGGCGGGGCTATCCGTCCTGGGAGGGCGGGGCTATCCGTCCTGGAGGGGCGGGGCTATCCGTCCTGGGGGGGCGGGGCCGTGTGGAGGGCCTCACTTTGGGGTCTCCCCAAGGTCTGTGGGACCAGGTCCTCGAAGCGCATCTCCAAGCTCGCTTATCACCAGGGTGTGGTCATTGTGACCTGCCCCGGCTGCCAGAACCATCACATCATCGCCGACAACCTGGGCTGGTTCTCGGACCTGGATGGGAAGAGGTGAGGCCTGCCTGGGCAGGGCTGAGGACAGAGGCCTGTATCCCAGGGCTAGCCTGGTCCCTCCTGAGTCTGCGGCCCCACCCACCGTCCCTGGGGCACCGCCCTTCTAATGAAGATTGCAGAGCCTATCTCTATAGCCCAGCTTTCTTGTCAAGAAATGCATCGTTGAACTTGGAATTCAGATGAACCATGATAACTTTTTGGTGGAAGTATGCCCCAAGTATGCGATTTTCTGCCCTAGGCCATCCGCCCTTGGTCCTGCTTCACTGCCTGGCCTCTGCTCTCAGTACTAGCCTCAGGGGCAGCAGGACCTGGTGACATGTCAGCCACCCCCCACCCCGTCCCCAACAGGAGGGATCAGACTGTGTTGACAGCTTACCTTTTGCTTTGTGGTTCCTTCCTTCAGCCTACAAGGCGCTCCTTCCCAAGTATCTGCTATGGGGCCCGGGTCCTAGCATGCACCTTTCTGTCCTCTCTGAGGCTGGGGCAGGTGTGAGCTAGTGTGGTTGGGGGCTCTGGTCCTGCAGCGTCAGCCACGCCCCCTCGTGGAGGCAGTGTTCAGTGAGGGGCGGTATTCAGTGAGGGGTGGCGCACAGTGAGGGATGGTGTTCAGGCGTCTCCTGACTGGGTGGACCTGGTGCCACACCAGTCTAGGACCCACACACTTGAGCTTGGCCTGGGGTGCCCTCGAGGGTCCAAGATGCAAAATGGCCAGGAAACGTCACAGCACCTCTCTCTTTCTCAGGAATATTGAAGAAATCCTGGCAGCCAGAGGGGAGAAGGTACGCCGAGTGGCTGGCGAGGGGGCCCTGGAGCTCCTTTTAGAGGCTGCGCGGCCCCCCAGATCCACCACTGCTGCGGAAGGGGCTGAGGACCAGGATCCCACCCAGCCCTGCAAGACGGAGGCTAGCTGACCTGTCTTCTGCCTTGGAGAAGGGTGCTCCAGCCCTGGGCCGCTCTGGACGCGCCTGTTTTCTATCAATAAACAGACTTCACTGCAGACGCTGGGACCTGGGGTTCTCCTGTCATCCCTGCCTCTGCAGTCAGAGTGAGTCACAAGCACGCCCTCCAGGCTATGCACTGGGGCCTTCTGCGGCTGGAGGCTGCATCTGAGTGGGGAGGGGCTGGATGTTGCAGTTTGAGCCCTTCCCCTCCCCGCCACAGGGCTGTGGCTGTGTGGCCTTGGGCAGGTCGCTTTGTCTCTCTGAGCCTCTGTCTTCCTGTCTTCTGGTGAAGATGCTCACAGTGCCACCTTGTCAGGAGTTACAGACAGAAAGACGGGACTCAGGCACAGGGTGGCTCAGCCTTGCCCCAAATGTCAGGCCCCGACTTTGATGGCCAGTCAGCCACTGTTCTTGCTGAGGGGCGAAAGCCCCACGGTGGGTCCTACCCCTCTGGCCACGCACAAGAAGGCCCCACACATCCTGTGCCGCCTGGACGCATCTGTGAGCTGGTGCCAACGTCGGCCTTGACCCTTGGCCATCAGCCAAAGTCAGCCAACCAGGCTGCTCACCGTGCCGCAGATGAGCCGGGCAGCTGCAGTGGTGAGCGGTACGGGGGCTGGGGCTGCTGTGTGCGTGTCCCCCACCCCCAGGCTGTGCAATTTGTCTCCCAGCCTAGCTTGACTACCTTCTCAGGATGTTCGTGTGTTTATGAAAGCGTGTTTATTTCCAGAAGTGTTCTGGGCTGTGTGACCTTCAGCATTAATCACCAGTCACAGTCTTGCAGGATCCGAGCTCCTGACAGCCGCCCCCATGGGCACGGGCCTGGGCATTGTTCTCTGGGAGCTGGCAGCCCATGCTCTGCCTTGATTACCCACCCCGTCCTTCCCGTGGCTAACAACCCCCTATTATCCCGCCTGGAACCTCCTGTGACATTTGCAGAGTCAGTCCTGGAGGCTGAGCCAGCCCCCAGGCCTGCTTCTCCACGAACGCCCTGAGGGACCTCTGGCGTTGGAGCAGCAGCGTGGGGGCAGGACTTCGCTGCCCGCGGAGGGTTGGGGGCCAGTCTGGGGAGGCCCAGGGAGCCGACTGGACTGTGAGAGCGCAGAGCAGACCCCACGAGTGCCCCCAGCGCAGACCTTCCTTTCCTGGGCAGTTTGGACACGTTTACTCGCCATGTCCTTTCCTGTCTGTCTTCCAACCCTGAGCTCGTCGGTCTGAGCCTGGAGGGCAGGTCAGGTCCTGGGGACAGTAGGGCGAGTGTACCCAGGGCAGGCTCCGGACAACTCGGGGTGGCCCCCGCGCCCAGAGCCACTGAAAGCCTCCGCACTGGCGGGGCAAGCGTGTTGGTCCTGTCTCACTCTGCTTCCCCCTGGAAACCCCAGAAAAGGCCCCTGCCCTTTTCCTCCCCCTGCCTCCTGACTGACCCCGGCACCCCCCCCCCCCCGCCCCGGGTTGCCTGTGAGGTCAGTGGCTCCGAGCGGCCTTGTCCCCGGTCGCTGGCCTCCCCACAGTCTGGCCACTGCCACCCTGCTGCCCCTTCGAAAGGCGCCTGGCTCTCCTCCCCCCCTCACCCCAGGCCAGGACCCTCTCCAAAGCCTCAGTTAGGTCTCCCGTCTTGCAGGCCGATTCTGTACCAGCTGAGCCACCAGGGAAGCCCCAGAGCGTCACACTAGGGAGTCGAGTGTCTGGCCAACCTCGGGTGGTCCTGTAATCCTCCAGGTGTGGTCTGGACGTAGAAAGCCTCTGAGGACAGCTGGCTTGGGAATGCTGGCTTCCAGGCCGTCAGACAACTTCTTCCTGCAGGACTGCCCAGAGCCTTTAGCATCCTGACCTGGCTGGGAGCCGCTGAGACTTGGTGCCCCTGTGTTCCTGCCAGCTGAGTGCCAGGCTTCCCGGGCGCTGAGAATTCTCTGGGAGTTGGGGAGGGCTCGCTTTTCCCCGTGGGGGCCTCTCTCCCTCCCTCTCCCTGCCTTTTCTCCTCCATCAGAGCGTTCTGACCCCACCCTGCAGGCTCTGCCCACACTTTCCCCTCCAGCCCGGTTCCTCCTAGCCGTCTCCAGCCTCCCCACCCCCTGTGGGTGCCCCCCTCGCTGTCTGGCCTGCTGTGGCCAGCGTTGGGGGCCAGGGAGCAGCGGGTCATTGAGCTGAGGGGAGAGGCCTCTCGTGCCCGCTCCCCTGTCCCCAGGCTGGTTTCCTCAGTGGCGCCTTCCCAGGCCGCTTCGCCGGGCTGGCCGCCGCGGTGGGGGGGCGTGGCATCAGGTCTGCTGATCTCCCTTGCTCTGAGGTGGCCGTCGGGTGTCAGGCAGGTGGGCCACAGCTCTGCGGGCTGCTGGAGCCTGCCTGGGAGCAGTCATGATGGGGCCGCAGCACCTGGCAGGCTGGCTGGTGCCCCCGAGGCTCAGCTGGGCACTGTACTGCTGGCGTCCGTGGCTGGAGTACTTTGGTGAGTGGGCGGTCTGACTGGGCCCACCTGCCCGTCTGCCCACCATGCAGGTGGGCACTGGGGTGGCTGCACCAGGCTGGCGCCACCTGGTGGTCTGGGGCCCTGTTCTGGGGTAGGGCTTCCTGCTGGTGCCCTCTGATGCTGCTGCTGCACACTGAGCCACCAAGCGGGTGGCTGGGCAGGCCTGCTGCTGTGGCTGTGCCGTGGGGAGAGGGTTCCTCTCTCCGTGAGGCTGGAGTGCAGGTCTGTCCTATCCCAGCTCCCTCCTCCTGGAGTCCTGGCACCCACGGCTTCGGATGCGGCCAGACGGATGGACGCTGTGCCAGGGCCCTACTGGTGCCCCTCTGAGTGCTGGGCTCCAGTGCCCGGGGGTCTGGTGAGCCCCACTCCCGCGAGGCCCCCTGGACGCAGCCTGGGACCCCTCGGGCTCCCCTGCCCCGGGGGGACCCCATCGCTGGAGCACTGTCAGGACCCCCGGGGCGGGGGGTGCCCTGTGTTCCAGGCGGCTCTGCCTGTCCCAGAGGGCTCCTCTGGGCAGAAGCCTCCTGTTGCTCCCGGCCTCCTGCTCAACCCCCCGGCGGGCCCTCGGCCTTGGCCTAGTAGACCCCCGCCCTGGCTCTGGGAACACTTTCTCCCTCTGAACGCCAGAGGAGCCCACGTGTTTATCTCCCAGGCAAGGTCCCTGAGTAGACCAAGGTCTCAGCCGGGGGAGTGGGCTCTAGTCAGCCTGGTCTGAGGACTGGGTGCTGAAGGCTCCAGAACACCACGTCTGTGGCCAAGACTTAGGGCCCAGAGATGCAGGCAGGGAGCCAGGCGGGTCCCCGTTTCCATCTGCCCTTGGTCAGCACCCCTTCCTGCAAGTGGGGAGGTGGTGGGGCTCCCAGCAGGGTGCTGGTCAAGGCCGGGGGTGCAGCACACACCCCGACCGCCTGCCACGCTGTCCCCAAGACCTCTCCCCGTCCCCTGGTGGCACAGAAGCCCCAGGGCTTCACCGTGTGGACCCACCAGACCGTCTGGTCAAAATGGCCTCCTGGAATGAAGCCTTCCTGGCAGGGCCCGGGCTGGCTCAGCCCAGGAGAGGCCCGGAGACACCTGGGCTCCAACCCCAGCGTCCTCGCCAGCCGTGTGTCCCTGGGGCTGCCGCTTCACCCCCCGAGCCCTGGCCCCTCAGTGATGGGCACAACAGGGACAGAACCCATGGCAGGGGTGGACAGGAGGAGGGGCAGCCTGGGTGGGCCGGTTGGCTGACCCGGGTGAGGCCGCCACTGGGCCCCCAGGAGGACAGAGACCCTCACCAGCTCTCATCCCGACACAGATGACATCCACTTGGCAGACTTTTATTTTTTCAGGAAAAACAAGAACAAATGTACCTCTTGGGCTGGAAAGGACCCACTGACAACATGGCAAACACGTGTGAGCAATAAATACACATCGCCCTCAGGCATGAGGCTGGTCGAGCCCTGCCCTCCGGCCCCACACCCACCACCCCACCTCACTGGAGGCCCCCCGAGCTCCCCAGGGTGTACAGAGGGGCAGGGGTGCAGTGGCCTCCTTGCACTTGCCGAGCAGGACCCTGGGGCTGGGCAGAGTGCCACCCAAGAGGAGGGGCCCCCTTGTGCCTGTGATGGTGGCGGTCTCCCAAGGGGCCTGTCTTCTGCCCGACCCCTAGGGCGGCTCACCCCGCAGGAGAAGGGGGTGATGTCATTCGCCCCGCGGGGTGGGGGGGCTGGCTGCTCCACCCGCCCTGCTGATGGCCAGTGGGGTGGACCTTTGCCAGCTGGTATGCCCAGAACCAGGCCGGCTCAGTTCCTGGGCTCCTGGGCTTGGAGTTGAGGAAGGTGGCAAGCCTCCCAACCCTGTGGGCTCATGACGACATGCCTGGTGGGGCCCAGAGACCCTCGTTGGGGGGGCATTGCCCTCTCAGGCTGCAGGCTTGCCAAGTCTCCGTGTGTCCTCGTTCTCCAGCCCCGGCAGGAAGCGGGACAGGGCCTGGGAGGGGCCCTCCCAGGGGTGAGGCTGAGTTGGGGCGGGCACGCCTGTGCTCAGCACACCGGGGCCAGCTTCCGGAGAACAGAAATGCCCGTCACTGGTGGCCCCAGAGAGGAGGCTTCAGAGACGCCTCTGGGGTGGGGGGGGTGGGCAGCGGGGCTTCACATTTGGCCGGGCAGGGGGCAGGGAGTGGAGAGGATCCAGACAGCACCTGGGCTTCGGAGCCAACATGCTGAAGGCCGGCCTGGGGCAGGGCGAGGGCGAGGGCAGGGCTGCGGGAAGCCACGTACCGCGTGGGGCGGGCGCAGGACAGGAGTGAGCCCCGGCCTGAGCCTGCTGCCCTGGGAGGGGGCACAGAGGGGGCTGGGTGCCCGGCGTCCGGCGCAGTGGGCGGGGCCGCATGGCTCAGAGCCTGCCCTCAGCCGCAGCCTAGGGAGGCTTCTTGGTGGGGAGGGGGCCGTGAGCATCCTGTTGGTGAGCACACCCCACTCCAGCCCCGTCCAGGACTGGGGGGTGGGGGGCAGGCCTGGCTGCGGGCGCCTTAGCTGGCACCGGGCTGGCACTGCTGCCGGGACTCCGGGGGCCCGCCCACCTCCTGCTCCGGGCTCCCGGCGAGGTCCACCCGCTGCTCATCCATCCGCTTGGCCTGGACCCTCTGGATGAGGCTGAAGAAGTCCTCATCGGGCATGGTGGGGCCGCGGGGTGGCACATCCGGGGGCGGGCAGCGCTGGTCATCGATTCTGGAGGACTGGGCAGATAGAGACACGCAGGTTGGCGCCTCCTGTCCCCAGCCTTCGGGGCTCAGGCACCTCAGGGACCACTCCGAGCAGGGGCCGCCATCCGGTGGCAGTGCCCGCTCAAGCCTGAGAGCCGCTCGGGCCACCTTGGGCCTCCCTGGGCATCAGCTCCAGAGGCAGACCTGGGAGCCAGGACCCAGAACGGCCCTTGCAGGGAGCCTCAGGGTGTGGCAGGGCTGGACATGGGGCTGTGCAGGCAGCCTCCCAGGTTTGCTCCTGAGGCCCCCAGGCCTGGGGTGTTCTCGAGCCGCAGGGACAGGGTAGGGCAGCACGGAGCTCCCCAGGGCCCCGTGGAGTCAGGGGGCCCAGGGGGCAGCAGGGCTTCTCTGCAGGGTCTGGCGCAGAAGGGCTGGGAGCCGGTGCAGTCCCCGGAGCGCACGTGCATGTGGGCGGGGGGCTTGGGGGTTCTCGGAAGGGGCCGGTTTGGAGGCTCCGCGGACTCGCCCAGGGCGGCGCTGTCCTCTCCTCTGTGGGATTGAATGTCACATCTGGAAACTTCCCAGCTTCCTGCATGGGTGGGGCGGACGGGCGCTGGGGCTGCCCCCTCCCCATCCACTTCCCTGGGGGTTGCCAAACCCCTGCCTGGACCTGTGGGTGGCCGGACCCCTCATGTCCTCCGCACTCAGGCACAGCCTGGTCCTCAGTTTTCTCCATCCAGAGGTGGATGGCTGGTGGGGTACCCCAGGCCACAACCCCGGGGGCCCGGTGATTCCCTCCAGCTCGACTCCTGAGCCCTTGGTGACCTTCTCAGGGGGCCCAGGAAGGGCCCACAGGGCTGAGCACCCATGGGCACCTGGTAACACTGGCCGAGCCAGCCAGGGGGGGCTGCTCCCTCAAAACACCCTGAGACAGAGGGACCAGGGCCCCAGCCAGGAGGGGGCCTGGGCTAACCCCGGCAGGGGGCACAGATGGGGCGGGGGCAGACCCCGGCTACAGGCCCACCTGGCACTTGATGAGCATGTTGAAGAACTCGTCCCCTGGCTCCTGGGGGTCCCCATCACCACGCAGGTGGCCCAGGTTGTTGTGGGTGATGCGCAGGCCGGGCAGGCTGCCCACACTGGCACGCTGGTCATCCAGCCGGCGGCTCTGGGAGCTGGCGATGAGGTCAAAGAACTCCTCGGTCTGTGGGGAGGCCGTCAGCGAGGGCTGGGCTGCAGGGCGCCAGAGGTCAGGCTAGGGAGGCAGGGACCCCGCCCAGGGGCCCCCGAGAGCGCCTCTGCCAACCCCAGACCCCGGCTGCTCTCAGTCAGCTCTGCCAGGGCCCCCCCAGGGAGGGGAGAACGCAGAGCCCAGCCTCCCACGCCCACTCCCTACACGACCCGGCGAGTTCCAGGGGACGGGAGGATGACAGGTTTCAAAGGACTGCAGCCTGGGGCTCCCGGTGACATGGGGCGCTTTGCAGCTGGCCTGCCCCGCCCTCGGAGCCTGCAGCAGGGTGGGGGCCGACTCACCGACCCGACCCTCCAGGGTGGGGGTGGCTGTGGCTTCAGCGGCCGCGGGCTGGCCGTCCTCCAGGGGGCAGCGCTGGTCGTCCATGCGGCTGCTCTGGAACTTGCTCAGCAGGTCGAAGAAACACTCCTCGTCGGAGGACGGGGCCCGGGGGATGCTCTGTGGGCCGGGCGGGCAGTCAGCGTTGGCTCCAGGCCAGCCACAGGGTGGTCCTGCCGTCCCGCGTGGACCCCCGGACACGGCCGGGGGGCTGCTCGACTCGGACCAAGGTCCGGACCCTCCTCTCTTGCCCGCCCCGTGCCCCCAGCACCGTTCTCCCCCACCTCTCCCCTCCCTCAGCCGCCGCTCCGTCTGGGTCTCCCTCAGCCTCCCCAGACGCGACATTGGTGTGCCTCCCCGCACTGGCGGTCACCGCCACCTGCCAGCAGCCTCCCTGTGCCCCAGGCCCCCTCAGGCACTCATGTCTGTCCCCTGCAGTGAGCGCCACCTGTGCCTGTGTGCCTCTGGAGCCCTGGCGCCCAGCCTGGTGCTCACCACTGTCCACTAAACGAACAGACAAGCAAGTGGGTGAGCGACTAGACCCCTTGGCAGGTAGGGAGCCTTCACGGCCGCTCCACACACTCCAGGTGCCAGGGCCCTGCCAGTGACCCAGGAGGTGCCAGCCCCAAAGGCAAGGAACCCGACCTGGAGGAGCTGAGGGCGTGTGTGTTCCACCCCAGCCGCACTCTGGACCCGTTTATAAAATCCCCGATCGGTGGGCATGCCCAGAGGACAGCTCAGGTGGGGGCCAGGACCCTGGGCTGGGGCTGAGGTCAGGCTAGGGGCGTGGTGCCCTCATCCCTGAGCCCCCTCCTCCGAGCACTGGCCAAGGGGTGCATGCAGTGGCCCAGGGTCTGCTCTGGGTTGTTGGGGCAGGGCAAGAGCCGGGATGCCAGGCTGGAGTCCTGGGGGAGATGCCCGCGGTGGGCATCACTGTGCACCGGTGAGCGCCAACGCTG
Source organism: Ovis aries (assembly GCF_016772045.2). Classification (NCBI taxonomy): domain Eukaryota; kingdom Metazoa; phylum Chordata; class Mammalia; order Artiodactyla; family Bovidae; genus Ovis; species Ovis aries. The sequence goes on from NC_056056.1 coordinate 3,126,118, forward strand.
GGGTGAGAAGGCCCCCTGGTGGGGTCGGGATGGGAGGGCCGGGGCCATGGCTCTGGGCTGGGGGTGGGACGAGATAGACAGGCGTGAGACCAGGTCACTGAGGCAGGCTGAGTCCCACCTGGCAGGGGGCCTTGGGCAAGCCCACTTCCACTGGCCTCAGTTTACTCTGTGGAGGGAATGTTGGAAATGGAGGACCCCCGGCGCTCTGGACAGCCCATCGCCCGCCCCTCTCACGGGGAGGAAGTTCAGTCCTGGAGCGCAGCCTGCTGAGACCCAGGCTCGTCCACTGGCCGACGTGGGCGCGGTGGGGCGGGGCGGGAGCCAAGCGGGTGGCTCTCGAGGAGACCTTGCTGAGGCTCAGGCTCTCAGGTTACCCCCTTCCTTACCCCTTGCTTGATCAGGGCAGGCCCAGAGCTAAGGCTGGGGGTACAGTTTGGAGTCCTGCCTTGCAGGGATCTGCTCTCCTGCGGGTGCCCATGGAGCCTGGAGGGAAGGGACAGCTCACGCCGACCGGCCCAGAAGGGCCCTGGCTGGGGGACTGGCTTCACCCCGTCAGGGCCTTGGGGGCCTGCAGAGAGCGGCCAGGGGCTGGCGTCCAAACGTGAACTGGAAAGGGCTGCGCACAGGGCTCTGCCTGCGGGGCGGGGGGGGGGGGGCCCAGGCTGATGGGTGAGGGTTGAGCACAGCCCCGTCCCACCGCAGGGGACAGCTGGTGCTCCCAACCCCCAGCCCAGCCTCTGGCCCCGGCTGGGGTCTCCCAGGTGAACCACGGCCCGGGTGAACGACGACAGGCCCCTCCCAGGGGAGGGGTGACCCGGGGGGTCCACATCACTGGACACGTGTGCCCCCAACGCTCCTCCAGCCTCCCACAGGCTGAAGCTCAGACTCCAGGGAGGCACCTGGAGGGGGCAGGTTGCTGAAGGCTCCTCCATTTCGGCCAGGGCTGGGCTGAGAGGGGGCCCCTCCCGGCTGTTCCACGGCACCATCCCAAGCCGGGCTCCCCAGGCGCCACGCCAGAGCCACCTCTGCCCAGAACCCGGGACCAGCCCAGGGCCTGGCAGCTGTCCTCCCCCGGAGCCCAGGAGCACTTGTGAAGGGCAGGCACCTCTTGTGCTGGGCACTGCTGGACTGAGGCCACAGGCGGAGGGGGAGGCCCATGCCCTTCCCTCAGGACAGAGCCTTGCTCCCCAGCAGGACGCACCTGGAGACCTGGGCGCCCCCCACGCTCTCCTTAGCCCGACTTGGTCTTTCTATCCAGGAGTCAGGCCTGCTTGAGCCCCGCTCCAGCCCCTCCTGCAGAAGCGTCAGCCCACCTCCTCCCTGGGAGGAAGGAGCCAGCCCTGGTGGCGGGAACCCTCCCCACCCCTGGCTCGGGGCCCCTCCCACTGGGCCAGCTGCCCAGGACGGGGGGCGGGGGCCATGCCCTGGACTTGCCCCACGGCGCCGGCCCCCCAGGGAACTGCACTGGCCGACCATCCACCCACCCTGGCCCCCAGGCGGGGATCGCTTGGCCACCTGAGTCCAGTTCCCGGAGGCCATGAGCCTCCACCGCGCTGGGGACCCCACACTCACGTGGATCCACAGCTGCTCCAGTGGCAGCCAGACGGACTGGGGCGCGGGACCACGTGGAGCCCGGGCAGGAAGCCAGGGTCCCTGCTGGGCAGCCCTGCCTGCAGAACCCAGTGCTGCCTCTCTGCCCAGACCCACCCGGCCCTGTCAGCCTGATGCTTAAATAGGCCCCAGGGCGAGGGCACCTCCCCGTCCCCGCCCACCCCCGCTGCACGCACACACAGACACAGACACACTCTCCGTAAAAACTGAGATGGGGCGCGCGCGCGCACACACACACGCACACTCTCTCTCTCCGTAAACACTCAGAAATGGGCCACACGCACATCCACACACACACACACATGCACACACTGTCCGTAAACACTCAGAGAAGGATCTCCCTGAGCGTGGAGCCTCGGGCGGTCACTGCAGCGGGGTGGGGGTGGGACTTGTCAGGAGCACCTTCCCGCGGACAGCAGCCCCTGCTTCCTGCCTGAGCCGGCCCAGCGCAGGGAAGAGACAGAGGGTGGGGCCTTTCCCTGTCCTGGGCCTCGGGGGGGGCCCTGCCCAGTCGCCTCCCCACGCAGCAGTCCCCTCACCCTCTGCCCAGCCTCAGACTAAGACTCAGCCAGAGCAGCCTCCTGCTGCCCTGGCGGGGAGGGCATCCCTTTCTGCTCTTGGAGGACTCTGGGGTCAGTGTCCGCCTGGCCTGGGGTCGACCACCCAAGGCCTCTTGGGGAGGCAGCCATGAGCCCCGAAGGAGAGGCGAGGACGGGATGGGCACAGCAGAACGCCCTCCTGGGCCCCTCTGTCCGGCCCCCTCCACTGAGGGCTCAGAGCTGCCGCGCAGATCGGCCCTCCAAGGCTGCCTATTTTCGGGTGCCTGCTGGACACGAGGCTCAGCCTATCGGGGTCCGGGCCTCCAGCCCAAGAAGCCAAGCTCTGAACTTCGTGTCATGGGATCTTTCTTCAGGGGCACTGCCTCGGCCTGCAGCCCCACCTTCTCCTCTACACAGCCCCACCGGGGGGTGTCGGAGGCTGACCCTGGCTCAGAATCCCAGCCCACCATTCCCCGCTGGAAGCCCTCAGGCCATCTCCTTCCCTCCCAGGGGCTTGGGTCCCCTCCAGGGCTGCGGTGAACAGGCACCCGTGACACCCTGCCCCTCAGCGGCCACCTGTCTGGCAGAAGGGGTCCCAGGACTGCAGGTGCGCGGAGCGGCTGGACCAGTGGACAGGCAGGTCGGCCGGGCTGTGACTGGGCGGCCTGTGCTCGCCTCCTCAGGTCCTGCCTTTGGGGCCCAAGGCTCTGGCGCCCCCACATGGGAGGGTGGGGTGTATGGCTTTGGCTCAGATGCCTCTTGGGGACACCTTCCAAAACTGCCTTTGTGTAGGGAGGTAGGTGGGGCTGAAGGGTTCTCGAGAGTCAGACTAGTTTCTGCACTTCCTGCTGTGGGGGCAGGGGTGCTGCCAAGCAGCTGGGGTGCAGGCTCTGCCCCCGCCCTCAGCCCCCGTCTCACAGCCCGGACAACCATCGGCTGGTACGTGCAGTCCTGCGTGAAGCCAGGCGGTGGGGCAATGAGCGTAGGCCAGGGCTTCCTGCTCCAGAGCCCACCGTGGCTCCCCGACCGGGTCCTGTCCTGCCCACCCCCCTCTGGGTGGGCTACTCCAAAATGCCCCCGACATTCAGGGCTGACACGGCCCTGCTCCCAAAACCCTGCCCCAGGACAAATACTCGGGCCTCTCAGACCACACACAGCCACACCTAGTCAGACCCCGAAGTCACTGCTGCGCCAGGGACAACGTCCTTGCCCCAGGGGCCAAGGGGGGGGCCAGGGCCGGCTCCTTTCCCACAGGCAGCACCAGCAGCAAGCAGGCCCTCTCACCTGGGGCCTGACGGAGCCCCACGCAGGGGTCCCAGCACCTTCCTCGGCCCCGCGCCCTTCCCTCATCCCACTCCACGGACACAGACTGTGGCCGTCGGCCAGCCGCCCAGTGGGGCTGGGGTGAGGTAGGGTCAGCGGAGGCCGCCCCAGGCGTGTGGGAAGATGGCTGCAAAGCATCTAAGAATACCCAACACAGCACCCACAGCCTGCGGAGGCTGGGAGGTGCTGACTAAACTCCTGAAGGAACTATTTTTAGACTAATTCTCAGAGATTTGGACCTAGGGGTTCTGCGTAGGGGGAGGGCTCCAGGCTGACCTCTGAACCTGCACGCTTCGGGGCATGTGCCCCTCTGTGCCTCCTGCACCTTGACCAGACCCCGAGGGCCTGGAGAGGCCAACTAGGTGCCCAGGCACAGCGGGACGCCTGCCCGGCAGCAAGGAGCCTGCCCCTCCCCCCGCACCCCCGTCTGTCCCCGTCCATCTGTCCACCCGGCCCCTGTCCATCCATCTCTGCACGCTATGTCCCCAGGACAGGGCTGCTGACTGGGCCCGAGGACCTGAGCGGCATCCCAAGCTGTCCTGAAGACCCCTCCTGGGCTGCCTGTGGTCCCTGTAATGAGGCTTCCGTCCGGCCAGTGAGTCAACACCGCACTGAGTGCCCTGGCTTTTCAGCAGGACCTGTGTCCACCAGGAGCCAGGGGTCAGCAAAGACCCACAACCTCCTCAGCCCCTGGAGAGACCCCGGCCCGGCCTCCAGGAGGGTGGATCAGGGTGGACAGTGGAGCCCCCCCAGGGGCTCCGTCAGCGCCCGGGGAGGGGTCACCTACCGTGCGAGGCAGCTGCACCCGGACGTCCGCGCTGTCCAGTGGGGAGTGGCCGCCCTCCCGCGGCCTCCTCTCAGCCGAGTCGGGCCCTTCCTGGTACTTCCTGCTCCTCACGGGGAGAGGGAGCAAGTCCCTGCCGGGCCCCCGCCAGTCCCCCGAGTGGTGGCTGTCTCCATTTTGCTCCTGGAGGGGGAAGGCTGGGCATGGCCAGCGGTTCGAACCAGCGCTCCCCAGCGCGGGGGGCAGAGGGTCGCCGACCCCGGCGGAGGCGCTCGGGTGCCCAAGGGAAGAGAACACGAGGGGCCCAGGTGGCCAGGGGGCAAGGAGAGGCAGGGCGGTGCTGTAGGAGTTCAGACTCCCCCCACCAACGCCCACCTTCCCGGGCTGAATGCTGGGTGACCGTGGGAGGCCCTGAGCCTTGTCCATAATGGAGACCAGCGTCCAGTCCACTGTGGGAACCAGAGGCTCCGAGAGGGCAGGCCACGGCTCCAGGGCCACACAGCACCCTCCCCTGGGGGTCCCGAGCGCCAGGGCCCACTGTTCTACCTGCGAGCAGACGGGGCGGGGGCTGGCCAGGCCGCGGGGGTTCTGCCACGTTTAGGGACCGCGGCTTGACCCTGGGTGGGTCGAGCCTTGCTGGCGGGACCGAGGGGGTGGTGAAGGGAGCCCATGGAAGCCATGGGGCCTCCAGGGGCCCCTCTGGGCAGGGGTGGGGCCTGTGCAGGGTCCTGAGCCACAGAGGGCACGTCGGCCTCCCCTGGCACGGACTGGATGCAGGCAGGAACCCCAGCGGCGTTTACAAGCTCCACACACACACCTGGGCTGGTCACACCCTGTCCCTCAGCTGCCTCAGGTCCCCACGCACCCGCTCCAGGGGTAGTCTCAGCAGGTCCCAGGTCTCCGCGCTCAGCCTCTGCGTCCTCTTGGGTCTGGCTCCTGCAAGAGAGCAGGCCCGATCAGCTGGCACCAGGCCCAGGCTTTGAGGTCAGCCGGCCCGGGGGCTAGGGACCAACAGCTCCCACCTCCTGACCCACGTGGGGGCCAGCACAATGTCCACACAACTTCCGTGCCCCACCTGGACAAGTACCCAGGTGTCCAGAGGGCGCTGACCGCACAGGGGCCAGGCAGAGTCTGGCTTGCTGGGCCCCAACCCCACACTCCAGCTTCCCACCGAGTTCTGGGCCTGGCTCTTCCCCACCAGCCTTTGTGTCCACTGTTCCCTCCCCCGGGACGCCCCTCCTGCGTCTGCACGGCCGCGGGCCTCAGCCTCTGCTCTGCGGTTCCCTCGTCCTGCACCCTCCCCATACCTTAGATAGCCCAGGTCCTCCCGGGGGGCCAAGCAAGCTCGCCTCTGAGGGCTGGGCCGGATGAGCCCAGGAAGTACAGGGCGAGGGGCAAGCAAGGCCTCGGGTGTTGGTGGACACTCTGGGGGTCTCGTCTCAGGCCTTGGACCTGTTAACACCCTGTGGAGCTGGGCGCCCTCCTCCTCCTCCACAGTCAGACAGGCAGGCTGGCGTGTTGCCCAGCCCCAGTGCAGGGGAACCATCTCAGATGCCCACTGAGCCGCAGTCACAGATGTGGTGGGCTGCCCTCCGAACCCCACAGCACCCGGCTCCCTGTGAAGCTGAGCTGCCCTGCGGACACCTGTGGCAAGGCAAGGGGAGCTGGACTCGGAGGCCGCGCCATCCAGCCCCTCGCTGAGGCCAGGCATGCACGCCACGGCTCATGGCCACGGGGGGCAGAGCGGGAGCCCCCAGCCTGGCACCCCCGACCCCAAGCCTGGGCCTGTCTCCTGCACTTGCACCCTCCGTGGGAGACACGGTACCCAGAGGGGAGCCGACTCTGGTGGCCAGTCTTCCAGACCAGTCCAGACTGAACAAACGGAACGTCTGGAGCCTCACGAGGAAGGGGCAGGCGTCCCGAAGCAGCTGGAGGTGGCAGCTGGACTGCCGTGCCCTCCTCCCCACCCTGGCCCCCAGGGGTGAAAGGAGCCACCCTGACCCCCATACCGCCGCTCCCCAAAGGCCAAGAAACATGCCGGCCGGGCTGGTGATGCCAGGGGTCCTTGGAGGGGCATCTGTGGCCACCGTCCCAGAGCTGGGGAGGGAGCGGCCGCCACGGCCCGACCAGCTGTGCCAAGGTGTCCGCAGGCCTAGGACCAGGCCAGCTGCCAGCCCCCAGCCCTGCTGCCCAGCCCCCTTGGTCAGGCCAGGCCCGCTGTTGCCCCCACAGAAAACAGCCGCTGGACGGTGGGCCTCAGCCAGGCCCCGAGCCAGAGGGGCACAGCCTCGGCCCACGGCTGAAGGACAGGAGCAGAAAGAGGGGAACCCCGCTGCCCACCACGCCCACACAAGGAGTGAACAGAGCCAGAGGGACCCCCGTCCCAAGGCACCTACTCACCCCAGCTGGCGGGGCCTGCTCTCAGCTGCCCTCACCGGACTCCCTCGAGGCCCCACGCGGCTTCCCCATCCTGGACACCGGGCCCCAGCCCCGCACAGCTGCTCCCGTCCCGCCCCGGCCCCCACCACCAACGGCCCCTCTGAGCCACGCCCGGCTCCGGGGCAGGCCCCCTCATGGCCCTTGCGGATGGCGGGCAGAAGGCCCTCCGGCTGGGCTGGGCTAAATGCACCCTCTGTCTGCACGGCACATTCTGAACCCGGCACTTCCAACGGTCCTAGGGCTGAGCCGGCCCTGACTGGGGGCATTCAGGCGCCGCTGGCTGGCTTTCTGCCCTGCCCACCCGGGGGTCGGGCCTGGAAAACTTCCTGAGGACTGCCCACCGCCACCCAGTCTGAGCCCCTCACCCTCATTCCTGTCCCTACCGGGCATCTCGACACTCCTTGTTCCAATTCGCAGGTCTTTTAGCTGCCCAGCCCAGGGCCCCTGGCTCCGTGCTTGCATCCACTGCCCGCTCCTGGCGGCTCCACCTTCAGAGTCCGCCCTGAACCGCCCTCCCAGCCCTGCCCTGTGGTCCCTCCTCCATGCCAGGGCCCGAGAGAAGCCCCAGAGTTCTGGGGACTCACATGAGGTCCACGAGACCCCCACCCCCTCCCCTGCCCCGGGGCCTTTGCACGGCTGTTCCCTCACCCAGGCTGCGGTTCCTCCCCGAGCTCCGGGCACCCTCCCTGCCCTCCTTCACGTCTTCACTCAAATGTCATGTACAGATTGAAAGTTTGGGTCCCCCAGATTTCATATGCTGAAGCCCCAGACTCCTAGGCGATGGTCCAGGCAGCAGGGCCTGGGAGGTAGTGAGGGTGACTGAGGCTCACAGCAGACAGACAGGCCCCCGGGGGGCACAGCCCCTCCACACTCTCAGCTCCACCCGTACCCCATCTGCGCTGCAGGACAAGGCCCCCCCACAGAACCCCACCGCGTGGACACCTCATTGCTGGACGCCCAACCCCCAGAACCTTGAGGACTAAGTGTCTGCTGGCAGGCCACCCTGTCTGTGGGCTTCCTTACAAGGCTCAAGCTGGCCGTGACTGCGGCCTCTGCGTGGCTCACCTACTGCTGTACTCACAGCTGCCTCCACCCCACCCCAGACCCCAGCCAGCTCCCAGAGCACCTGAAGCATGACTGCCTTTCTGCACGGGTCGCTTTTTATCGCTGCTGCGGCCCGCAGACTCGGAAAGGACCCAGCACGTAGCAGGTACTTTAAGAATAGAACAAGTAGCCAGCGTTTACTGAGCGCCTACTGTGTGAGGCCACGTGCAGCTTCATGCGCTGTCCCCTCCGGGCCGTCCCCGGCAAAGAAGGTCCCAGCCACCCTCCAGGACCATGGACACGGGGGCTCAAGACAAGGCAACAGCCTGGAGAAGGCCGCAGAGCCCCGGGGGGCGAGCCAGAGCGGGATGGGCTGTTGGGTCGCAGGCGGGCCTGCGTGGGGCAGGTGACAGGGCAGGCTCACCTGAGAGCCCTGGAGGCCAGGCTGAGAGGAGCCAGAGAGGAGACAGACACGGGGACAGGCAGGCGCCCGTGGCCCACGGCCCTGGTCTGTCCATCGCGGGAGCCTGCGTGGGCTGCAGGCCACTTGCTGAACGCCGACAGACAGAGGGCTGGTCTTCAGCCCTCCCGGGGCGTGAGTCGTGCCGCTGTCCCCGCCCACCACCTTCCCAGGATGACCAGCCAGCCCGCTTCTCAGACATGGACACGGTGGCTCAGCGAGGTAACCTGGTCAGCCAGGGCCAGAGCCCGTAGCCTAAGCAGTCACTTAGGTGTGACACCGACGTACACCCCGCCTCCAGAAATGGCTGGGCGTGGTGTCCAGGGACTCCTGGGGCTCTGGGGCCAGGGCACCACGAGCAGGGCCCAGAGGGTGAGGGGACTGTGGCAGGCACAAGCTGGGGCGGTGGGGCGGATGGGCGTCCCGCAGAGGGGCCGGATGGGCAGCCCCCAGGGCTCAGGACTGATTCCCTCGTCCTGTGCACCAACCATGCCGCCGGGGGTGCAGGAAACTGTCCACCGCGCCCCGCCCCCGGGGCACCCTGCTGAAATGGGCAGGGGTGGGCACACCAGGCACCTGGGGAGGACAGACCCTAACCCGGGGCATTGGCGGCAAGGCAGAGCCCCGCCCACCCAGACCGGCTCTGGGACCTCTTTGCTGGGGTGGGGGCAGAGAGGGCCGTGAGGGTCACACGGACTGAACCCAGCTGGCCCTGGGGCCTGCAGCTGCACACTGCCCGTCTTCATCGAGGCTGGGAGGAGAGGCCCTGAGGCCTGGGGCCCAGCCGGCCAGTGACCACCAGGCCCAGCACCACCACAGGCCTCACCGGTGTCACGAGGCAACGCCCACCACAAGGGCTGTGGCCGGTCCCCCCGACCCAGGCCAGGGTCTCCCTCTTCCTGTGAGGACACCCCTCCACCAGGGCTGGTTACACCCCCCCCACTACCAAGCTCTGGGTTTGCAGCTGTCCCCCCCCAACACTCCCCGTGCCCAAGACAGTTCCCAGAAGACGGTCTCCCAGCTTTCCGGAAACTGGGCCAGACCACCGCCGGCGCTCAGCGTGCCCCGGAATGAACCGGTGAATGAGTAAATGAGCACACGATGCCACTCCTGCAGACAGCCCTGCTGCGGCCCCCGCCCCCCAACCAGTCTCACCGGATCCGGGGTCTCCTCCGGGGCTGCCTAGGCTCAGGGTGCTGGCCTGCCTCCAGCAGTGGCATCCCCGGGCCCCTTGATCTGCCTCCGCAGGCCTGGGCCCTGCTGCCGTCCTCCCAGGAGGACGGCCTCATCCAGCGTCTGCTGGCGGCCAGGAGCTGGCGGCCAGGAGCTGGCGGCCAGGAGCTGGCGGCCTGCGGGGAGGAGACTTCCGGGGGCCCTGGCGGGGAAGGGTCTGGCCCCGGGCAGAGCAAAGGAGCAGGCTCGGGGAGGACAGAGGCCGCCTTGTTCCCGCCCCACCCCGCGGCCCCCTCTCCTCAGCCCGCCCGGAGAAGGAAAACACCAGGAGAGCGGATGGCCACTGGGCCGCGCCTCCGGGGGAGTCCTTCAAGATGCTGGGCCCGGCCCTGCCCCCACCCGCCGCTGGGGTTCCCAGAGGGCGGTTTTGTAGGGCCAAGTGTGCCAGGGGGTCCTGGACAGAGCTGCCACCCTGGGGAGACCTCGCCTGCAGGGCAGACGTCAGTGTGCACAGGTTGGGATGGGGTGGGGAGCGAGGGGAGGGGGGCCACACTGCTCCCCACCCTCACCGGCCACAGCACCCCCAGAACGAGGGCGGCAGAGGGTCCCAGAGCCTCTGCTGCCTCCCTTCCATCACAGAGGGCAATGCGTGTCCCTGGCTTCCAGACTGGCCACTGTCACGAACCCCCCAGTGTTACAGCCCAAAACCCCAGAGACCCAGTACCGCAGCCAGACGGGCCAGGGAGCTTCAGAGGCCAGGGCAGGCAGGCACCTGGGGAGCCCAGCCACGAGGGACCGGGGGCCGGACTCCCCGGAAACTTGAGAGCCACCCCTCCCCCTGCCTTTCCCCTCCTCTCTCCCCTTCCTGACCCCCCTGCCCTCTGCCCCCCAACACACACTCACTAATCTCTGCCTGGGGGAGTGTCACTGACCTACACGGGGCGAGCCCGCCAGTGAGATTACAGGCTCTGCGGCCATCAGCTGGCCTCAGGTGATTGGCATCCAGCCTCTGGCTGGTTGGGCCCCCCTCCCTCCTTCCAGCAGCCCCGTCCCCACTCTGTCCCTACAAGAAGCCCTCCCCCAGGCCCAGCCCTCTGCCTGGAGACATTCCTCAGTCTCAGGGAAGAGGGGCAGCCAGGGAGAAGCCCCCCTCCCCATCCTCATATCTGCCCTGGTGATAAACCTGAGGGGCTCACTCAGAGTGACCCCAGGCCCTCGCTGCCCGAGAGGCAGAAAGGACCGGCCCCGGGCCCCCTGGCCCCGCAGAGACCCCGTCTGTCCGTCACCACTTTCCATCTCTGGATCCAACTTGCCCCCGGCACCCCGTCGTTCACCCACCCCCCACTGAGCTCCGGAACAGGCGGGTAATGGGCCTCAGAGGCTGACACCCCGGGGACAGGGGCTCAACACCTTCTGAGGGACCCCGCCGCTAACCTGGCAGCTCCGTTAAACGTTCTCCAGTCTGGGGGCAGACCCCACCGAGCCCCCCAGCATGAGCCAGTGTCCACCGACTGCTGGCAGCCCACCTGCCAATCCCTGCCCTCCCAGGCCCCTGCACCCGAGCTGAGGTCAGAGCCTGGGGCGGGGGCCGTGGGACCTCCTGCTCCGGCCCGTAACTCACCTTGGGCCTCATAGCCGGCCAGGTCTGGCTTCTCCGCGGCTGCCGGGCTGGCCAGCCGGCCCAGAGCCAGCTGCAGCTGCGCCACGTTCATGCGGGCCGTGAGCTCCCCGCTGCGGTCCCCGACCTGCAGCCAGGGGGGCCGAGTCAGCAGGCCCCTACAGGACCGCCGCCACCCTGGGGCTCCAAGGGCACCGGGCCCCACCACGCCCAGAGGAGTGGTCTCCCACGGTGCGTACAGCCCCCCACAGCCCAGTCCAGCTGTGCCACGTGGAGCCCTCCGGTGGGCAGGCGGCCTTTCTCAGCCTCACATCCCCCGGAGCCCTGGTGAGCACCCTCGTGGCAGGGAGGTCTTGTGCTTACCCGCAAGCAGGACACAGGAAGGGCGGGCGGGGGACCCAAGTGGAGCTCCAGGGACCCCCACCCAGGCCCTCCCCTGACCCAAGCTCCCCTGCCCACCCCCCACCTCCTGGACACCTAAGGGCCTTGCCCGTCCCTGGACATGGGGCGGTGGTGGGTTTGGGCAGCCCTGGGGAGGGAGGGGACCTGGCTCTGTACCTGGGGCTGCTTCCCAGGGGAAGGGTGGGGGCCAAGGACCGGGAGGGGTGAGGCGAGGCGGGGCCAGCCAGGAGCCAGGGCCCACCCATGCCCACCAACCCAGAGGCGACCCTGGCCTCGGTGGGAGGGCCTGGGTGGACAGGCCCACTTCCCTAGGAAGGTGCCTGGTTGAGCAGTCCCAGGGGAAGACCCTCCCCGCGGAGTGGCTGTGCCTTCGTGCCCAGGACTGCCCCTGGCAGGTTATTTCCACTCAGGTGTTGGGTGCAGGCATGCCGAGGCCCAGCCTGGTGCAGCTCTGGCAGGGACAGACGCAGCGGAGGGTGGCTTTCCAAAGGCAACACTGACACTTGGAGGGGTGAGAATGAGCCCCTGCTGCCCCTCCCGACCGTCTGGCTGCAGGAAAGGAGGGGCCGCTAGGCCCTTGAAGTCACGGAGTGGCGGGGCCCCTTCGCAGGAGATGGTGACCACCAGGAAAAACTTCAGGGCACACAGAGGCACATGGCCCAGATGTCTGCAGGCAACGCCAGGAAGGGCCGGGGGAGGGCTCCAACACTGGTGAAGGGCAGGCTTGGGGGCTGAGGGCAGGGCAGGCCCGGCTCACCTCCTGGGAGATCTCCAGGTGCTTCTTAGCAAAGGTCAGGGCCTGGGCTGGGCTCCCCATGGATACGTAGGCATTCCCCAGGCTCCAGCACGCCCGGCCCTCGCCCACTCTGCCAGGGAGGGAAACTGAGTCCATATCTGCCCGCCAGGCCTGCCAGCCTGCCCACTCAGTCCCACCGTCCCGAGCCCCCAGCCTCCAGGTGGTCAGGCCCCCTACCATGGGAGGTGGTAAAGGATGGGGAGGGTGGGTGGTCCAGGTGTGGCCTCGACCACCCCCAGGTGGCCGGTGAGGCTCTCACCCTGGTGGTGACAGCGACTTCATTTCCTTGGCTCATTAATTTTTAAATTGAGGGAAAAGTAATATAACCTCAACCTCCATAAAGTGCACAATTCAGCGGCCCTATGTACATTTACAATCTACAGCCCTCGCCTCGGACTGCCTCCAAGACATCGTGACCCAAAAGAAAAACCACGGCCCCTTGTGAAGCCTCCCGGCAGGGCGGCTCTTTGGGAGACCCCTCCTCTCCTCTAGCCACGAGGGGCTCTGGCCTGTGGACTCCGAGCTTTCTTGCTGTGGCCGCTACCCCCACCCCAGACCTGCACGAGCAGCTGTGAGCTTAGGGGTCTTGTCAGTCAGTCTGTCTCTTTGCACACAGGTGTGGAAAGAGGGAGGCGGGAGAGGAGCGGGTGTTGTTCAAGGGGGCAACAGGCCAGGGACTGGGGCCCAGCCGGCCCAGCACCCAGGGGTCTCCCCAGTGCCTCCCGGTGAGCGGCGCGGCTGACCTATGGAAGAAGGCTGAGCCCTAGGCGGGTGGGTCCCCTGGTGGTCAGAGGCAGAGCGGGGCTCAGACCCAGACCAGCGGGCCAACAGGCTGCTGTGGTTGGCCTGGGGCCCGAGGGGGCGGTCGGAGCCCCCGAGGGCCTGCACCGCCCGCGTCCCCGCCGCACACCTGTCGGCCAGCTCCTGGGCGATGAGCAGGTGCCGGAGGTGGTACTCCGCCGCGCGCTCGTAGTCCTGCAGCAGCGTGTATGTGTTGCCCAGGCTGTAGCAGGCCTGCGCCTCCACCGCCTGGTCCTTGAGCTGCCGGGACAGCTGCAGCGTCTTCCTGGGGAGGGGGGGCGGTGTGGGGCATCAGGGGGTCACCCAGGAAGGGAGGAGGGTTCCAGGATTCCCCTCCGCCGGGGGCCAGCGCATTGCTTGCGCTCCCCAAGCCCCCTTCCAAGGGGTAGACAGGGATGCGGGGGTCGTGGATCCAGCCCCAGGATCCCATGGGGGCCTCTCTGGGCTCTACCAGTTGCCCCTCTGGGGCAACACAGAGCACTGCCCCCCTCAACCCATGGCCCCAGGGAGGTCAGGCAGGCAGGCCTTGTGGCGGGGGCTGGGTGTGGGGGGGGGTGCCTCCCTGGCCTGGTGTCCAGGCGCCCTCGCCCACGCCCTCCTAGGGCCCACCGGCTGGGCAGGCAGGCCTTGACAGGGGCCAGGCGGGCAGGCCCTGGGAGAGGCCAGGCGGGTAGGCCCCGGGGGGGGCGCTGAGTGGGCAGGCCTTGGGAGGAACAGGTGGGCAGGCCTTGTGGTGGGGGGTGGGGAGTGGGACGCCTCCCTGGCCTGCTGTCCAGGCGCCCTTGCCCAGCCCACCCTCTCCCTGGCCGGGCAGTGGGGGGCTGCCTACTTGTAGTACTCGGCGGCCACGTCAAAGCGCCCCAGGAATATGTGGGCGTTGCCCAGGTTGCTGTAGGCTCTCCTCTCCGCTGCTTTGTCTCCAAATTCCTTAGCGATGGCCAGGCGCTGAGGACACAGACGCAAGGCCTGAGGTGGTCACGAGGCAACCCAGGACCTGCTACCGGTGGCAGGCGCTGCCCCCCTACCCAGCATAGCCAGCCCAACATCCGCGTGCCCAGGGTGCAACCCAGGAGCCCAGACACCCAGCCCAGACGAAGCAAGGGGGCTGGGGGCAGCCCCGCCGTTCCGCTCACCTCCTTGTGGAAGGTCGTGGCCTCCGTGAAGCTCCCCAGCAGGTAGTGGGTGTTGCCCAGGTTGCCGTAGGCCCTGCCCTGGGCCGCCCGGTCACCCAGCTCCTTCACCAGGGACAGGTTCCTCCTGGAGGCCAAGTGCGTGTGAGCCATATCCCCACCAGCAACGCCCTGCCGCCCGTCTAGGCCAGAGGATGCTGAGCCCGTGGCCCCCGGGGGTCATGCCCCCTAATGGGAGCGTCTCAGTGCTGAGCTCGAGGACTCTGGTTTTCGGGCGCCAAGGAGGCCAGGGGTGGGTGCTGTGGGGAGGGGAGCCACCCGGGGCCCCGCCCGTTCTGCTTACTCGTAGAACTCGGAAGCCCGGCGCAGTGTCTCGCGGACAGCAGGTGGCAGGTGCCCCGGGTCCTGCGCGGCGCTCCAGGACAGCTGCTTGCCCTTGGCGTGGTACACGTTGCCAATGTTGTACAGAGCCCTCGCCTCCCCGACCTGGGGGTGACACCGAGACCGGGGCTGCCTCCAAAGCCGCAGTCCCAAGGAGCCAGGCGCCCAGACCCTGCGCGCAGAGCTGGTATTCCCACGGCCTGGTTTGTGGTCCTCCCTGCCCCTGGGGCTACGAGCGCAAGGGCATCCCCTTGTCCAAACACTAAGGCAGGGGTCATAAGGAGGGCTCTGTCCCTCCCGGGTCACCCCTCTAACACCCCGGATAAGGACTCCAGCTCTGCCACCTCCAAGGGGGACCGGGCCAAGTCGGTGACCTCTCCGCAGTGGAGCCCTCCCGAGGCAGTGACGTCATCCGTACAGAGGCAGGGACACTGACCCCACAAGGTCACCGGGAGGACACTGAGCAGCCATCAGGGGCTCAGCAGAGCCTCTCTGCCCAGGCTTCCTCCCAGAGCCACCTCCACCCCCGCCGCCCCCTGGCCCAGGAGCGATGGGGACTATCGCTGGACTCAGCGGGGAGGTCGGTGAGAGGGGAGCAGACAGGGAAAACGGGGGCCCAGGACTCAGCCCCACGGCCTCCATGTGAGCCAGAAGCGCCCTTGTTTCTGAACAGGGACCATCCCCCGTCTTCCTCCCAGCCCGGGCGCCTGGGGCCCTGGGTGGTATCCTCTGGGGCCCAGTCCCAGCTGGGGCGCCCAGCCAATGCTGCCTGCCCACCTTGTCCCCCTGTTCCTGGGCGATGTCCAGGTGCCGCTGGCAGCAGACGACGGCCTCATCAAAGCGGCCCAGCACCTTAAGCGTGTTGCCCAGGTTCCCACTGGCCTTGGCCTCCCCCATGCGGTCACCGATGGTCCTGGAGGGCAGAAAGGAGTGAGGGGCCGAACTCAGGACTGAGCCCAGCATAGACCCAGGTGAGGGCCTCTGAGGACCAGGGGCGCCCATAGTCCCTGGGATGGTGCTGGGCAGGGGTCCCCAGGCGGGTGGGCCCAGCCCAGGATCGCCCGTCAGCCAGGTCAGGTCTCGGGGAGGCCCTGGTGAAGCCCAGTTTCAAGGCTGGGAACGCCAGGGAGCACAGCTCAGGGCTGGAGGGGGAGGCCTGTGGCCAAGGTGCTCAGAACGGAGAAGCCCGGCCCTGCCTGGGAGGTCTGGGGACTGGGGTTGGGAGTGGACAGCGAGGGGCAGCAGGCGGGGGGAAGCTCTGGAGACCAGAGGAGACTGGAGACCTTGGGAAAGGGGGGCTTGTGGGAGGGCGGGGGTGGGGCAAGGGACTGAATGGGCGGGGGTCCGCGGGGGCGCGGGGCGGGGGCGGGGCCTGAGTGGGCGGGGCAGGCCGCTCGGGGTGGGCAGGGGGCGGGGCGGGGGCTGAATGGGCGGGGTCCGCGGTGGAGCGGGCGGGGGCGGGGCCTGAGTGGGCGGGGCAGGCTGCTCGGCGCGGGCCGGGGGCGGGGCGGGGGCTGAATGGGCGGGGTCCGCGGTGGCGCGGGGCGGGCCCCGGGGCAGGCCGCTCGGCGCGGGGCGGGCGGGGTCGGGCCGCTCACCGGGCCAGCAGCAGATCGTGCTTGTGGTACTCCAGCGCCCGCGCGTACTCCTTCAGGTAGAAATAGGCGTTGCCCAGCTGGCTGTAGATGGCACTCAGCGTCTTCAGGTCCTCGGTGCCCACCTGCACGGCGGCCTCAAAGAAGGCCACGCCCGCCTTGAAGTCGCCCGCCTTGCACAGCCGCTCACCCTCCAGGGCCAGCTCTAGGCATGAGGCCTCCATCCTGGGCAGAGAGGACGGGTCAGGGGTCTCAGCGGCCCGGTAACACCATCAGGCCTGGGGCCCTGGCTCCTCCTCGCCACCGCGGGGCCCCCCCGGACGGCTGGGGCCCGGCTCCCTTTGGATGAACGAACAGAGGCAGCTCTGAGTTGGGCAGCGAGCCTACCCCCCCAGGCCGGCACGCTGTGTGGCTCACTGTGCCAGAGCCTCACTGTCTGTCCCCACCTGCCCCCGCCACCAAGCCCAGGACCCCAATTGCCGGGGGACCGCATGAGCACAGCTGCAGCCACCCCTGCAACTGGAGGACACAGCCTCCGGCCCGGCTCCTGGCTGCTGGGCAGAGGGGCTGCCCCTGGGCCAGGCGCCGCCCGCCACCCTCCAGAGGGGCCACAGCGGCCTGGGGCGGGCCCGATGCCCGCTGAGGACAGGAGGCTCATGGGGTCACGAGACAGTCGGGGCCACATTGGTGAAAGCCGATACCAGCCCCTTCCCTGTCCTGTGTCCTAGAGTGGTGGGGCCCAACCTCCAAGCTCTTGAACCTCCTAACCTCTGGGGGCAAGGCTGCATCTGAGCCGATGTCCTGCCCTGGAGCCAGAGGGGGACAGGAGGGTGGCAGGCACAGAAGGAGTCTTGGCGGGGGCCTAAAGAGAGGGCGGGGGCTCCTGCCACCCCACCCCACTGAGACAGCCTGCAAAAGTGCGCCCCGGAAAGGTGGGAGGCGGCTCAAGACCCCGTCCCCATCCCCTTACTCCCACTGCCTTCACGTGTCACCAGAGCTCGTGGAAGAGTAACTTAAAGTGTGCTCGCCAAACGGCCCGCTGCACCCCCGAACTCATTCCCACCTTGTTAGGACTGAGCAACGCCAGGAGTTACCGGGGAGTCAACGTATTTCCCTAAGAAACAGGCAACGTTTTCTAGGTCAGTGCTTCTCAACCGCCCTATCCAAAGGCCCCTCTGAGACAGATCACAGTGTCCATTCGTGCTGCCCCTGAGTCGTTGAGAAAACCAGGTGACACCTCGAGAACAGGCCGGGACGCAGCTGCGAACCCCCAGAGAAGCTGAGCCCTGTGCCCTGCACCCCACAGGCTCAAGGCATTCCCCGGGACCCCCCCACGTCGGGGTCACTGATCCTCTCCTCCTGGAGGGTGCAGGGCCTGCGCCTGGGGACCCAGCCCTCTCCCAGCCTCCCCGAGACTCAACCAGAGGCCCGCAGCCTCTGAGAGCCGGAGGTCAGGGACCCGGCCTTGAGACTCGGCCGTCAGACCCGTCAGCGTGTCCCGCTGACAACACACCCGCCTCGCCGAGCGCCCTGCCCTCCAGACGCCACATCACTGCCCACGGGCAGCAGTACCCCAACCGCCAGGGCCATGCATGGGGCTCCTTAATTAAGGCCTGCTTGTCCCTGCCCAGCTGCTTGCCACATGGCCAGCTGCCCTCTCCTTCCCGGGGACTCAGGGTCTAAAACGTGGGCGTTTCCGGAGCCCCACGGGCACTGACCCTGACCTGATCGCAGGAGCCGCCCCCTCCCTGCCCAGACACACGGCAGCAGTAGCTCAGAGGTTTCTGGAGCGGGCAGGGCCCTGGACCTAGACGTCAAGGGCACAGGGGTGCGATGCCAGGGTGTGTGGCCGTCTCCGGGAGTGCCAATGGGGGGAGGCCTCCTCCTGGGGGGGGCGCCAGGCAGGGGGGTCCCGGGAACCCCACCCCCGCCCCTGCAGGTTGCCCACCCACCCGCCTGCCCGCCACACCTCTTCCCCCGCAGGTCTCGCATCTTCTGCACATACAGCCACAGCTCCAGGCCCACAGGCAGCAGCAGCGGGCGCGGGCGCGGGGCGCCGTACACCACCTTGCACACGGCCTTTTCGGCCAAGCTCAGGGCCGCGGGTGGGCCCTCGGGGACAGCAGCCGGCATGCCGGGGGGGGCTCTGACCTCCTCCCCGGCCAGCTGGTCCTGGCTGTGTGCCGGCCACGGGGTCCCGTGCCCCCGCCCCCCACCCTCGCCCCCGGGGCAGCGGGCTCCCACGGACCCCCCAGGTCTCTGGCAGGTTCTCCACAGCCTCCTAGGGCCTGTGGCGGATCAGAGGATCAAGGGCGGCTCAGAGCTGGGATCAGCACCGTCAGCAGGGCGGGTGGGCAGGAGCCCCAGGGGAGCCTGTCCACATGCTCCCCTCAGGGGCTGGCACACAGCCAGCAGGGGGAGCACAGCACCAGCACCCCCCGCCCCCAGACTCTTACTGCCCCCCAGCCCTGTGGCGGTTCGGGGCCAGAACCCGGCCACACAGCACAAAGGAGCCTGGAGCACCTGGTTGGTTTGTGGGAGCAGTGAGGACCCAGTGCAAGTGGCCCCCCACCCCCACCCCCAGAGCTGGGATGGACAGGGTCTTCACCTGGCCCTGCCCCGTCCTCCTGGACCCCTGCCGTGTCCGCCCCTGCGCCCAGCCTGGCCTGCAGCAGGGTCAACGGGGGCACAGGGTCCAAGTCACCCTGTTAGTCCCCTGAGCCTCCAGGACGCTGCTGGGTGACCAGTGCCTGACCATCGAGTGAGCTCCAGGCCTCGAGTGTCACCTGGGGGCAGGGCCTGGAGGAACCCAGGGCTGGGGCCTTGAGATGAGCAGACACCCTCCAGCCACCCCAGCGCCTTTCCTGAAACCCGCCAGCCCCTGGGCCACCTTCACAGCCCGCTCCCAGCTCCTCCAGCGCTGTGGCTGATGAGGAGGCTAGAGTGACCCTCTCTGGGCAAAGGGCAGAGCCTCTGGAGGAGCAGCGGTGGTGGGGGTGCTCAGTGCTGAAGCCCAGCCCCGGGGCTCGGTCTGGCAGAGCAGCGGGGAGAAGCCCAAGGCCCCTCGGGGCACCTCAGTGACCCACCCCTGCTGGGCGCTCTGTCCGCCCACTGCCCCCACGGCCCCGTGGGCAGCCCCTCCTGCCAGGTCGCTCACCTGTCTCAATCACGGGCCTCGGCCAGGGAGGAGGCCCAGCGAGGCTGCAGCAGGAACCCGGGACAGGGAGGGAGAGGCTCATGGGTAGTGAGAGCCAGGGTGGGCCCTGACCCCCAAGACCACCTGGGTCTGAGCAGAGACAGGATGGCGGGGGGGGGGGCGGCGGGAGGCCTGGGGCAAAGCCGCCCGGGATACTGATCCAGGCCAGCATCAGCTTACCAGGGTCGGCAGACGCTGCTGCTCTGGCCAGGGCAGGGGTGTCTGGGAGGGCACTGGGTGGGCAGATCAAGGGTGTGAGGATGAGGACTGAGGCCAGCCGCACCCACATCCACCACCGGGCCCTGCTTCTCAGGGGGTCCAGGACAGGGCACCCTCCTCCAGTCCCTGAGGCCTCTGTCCACCCCCGGGACGGCTCAGCTGAGGGGCAGGACAGGGCCTGGACCATCTCCTCCTTGCCCAGCTCCTGCCAATAAACTGAACCCCCAGACTCTGCACCCTCATGTCAACCCCAGGTCCTTCCTCCGCCTCCCGGGGCAGCAGCCCCCCAACACCAGCACTGCAGGCCATCCTCTCCCCTCCCCCGCGAGACGGCCCCGCCTGGCCAGGCCGACTTCCTCGCTCAGTGAAGAAGGTTCTGGAAGTCTGATCTCCACACCACCTCCACAGGCCTGGAGGAATCTGTCGGAGCCGTGTCCACTGGGGACGCGCTAGAGCTGTGGCACCCCGAGGCCACCGCTTCAGTATTGGCCTGTCGAGCCGGCCTGCCTGTCCCTGTCCACTGCCCAGGACACCACGCTGCAGGACGGCAGGGCCCCCAGCAGGCCTGTCCACCCAGAGGCCGCTGGGGCACGAGACAGGGGCTCCCTGGGGCTCTGGGCCAGACTGGCCAGGGCTTTTAGGGCCCAGGACTGCGGTCTCAGTTCCCCCTTCACCAGCCTCACCCCTCAAACCCAGAGAGGGGCGTACACCTGGGATTTGCCACGTGGGCTAAACGGGTGCCTAACTGTTAACCAACAGTCCCCTACAGCCTAGGGCGAGACTAGGCCCACAGCCTCAGAGGCCTCAGGGACCACACTGCCTGCTCCAGCAGGGCCAAGTCCACCTGTGAGATTGTGAGATCTGCTCTCCAGCACCAGCACGGCCCGGAACACCTCTCCTTCAAAGTGGTTGACCAGGGTCAGCCTTCCCAGCAGCCAGACCACAGTGGCCAGGAGGCAGGGCACTGTCTGCCAAGCTCCCGCCACCTGCCCACTGGCTCACCAGTTAATGAAGTGCTTATTGACCGCCCAGCGGCCGACCTGACTGCTCTGGCCACCGAGTCACCCCTGGTACCCCTCCCACCCGTCCTCAGCGTCCGAGAGTAGCCGTCAGCCCTGGCCCCTACTGCCCTGCCCTCCGCCCACACAGGCCCCCACCTGCCTGTCTCCCCAGACGGCCCAGTGTCCCCTGGGCGCCATCGCAGAGGCTCACCGGCGGGGGGCTGGGTCCCCATCGACCCCTCTCTGCTAAAGGCAGTCAGCCCTGTCCAAGGCCGTCACCCACACTCTGGGTGCCTGGGCAGCCGCCCCAGGGCCCCCACGCGACCCCTTCCTGCCGTCCCCAGAGTGTAGCCACACTGACTCCCCTTTAGTGTTGGGGATGCTCAGAACAGCAGGGACAGGCGGCCTGGTGGAGGCAGGAAGCACTGAAGGGGAGACGCGTGTCTGCCACCAGCTTCAGAAAGCACCTGAGGGTCACACGTCCAGGGAGCCCAGTGGCATGGCATCCCCATCCGGGAACCTGCTGGTGGGGGCACCTCTAATGAGCCCCTTACCCAAGTCTCCTCTCCCAGCCCCTGCCAGGAGCACTCAGCTGCTGGCCTCACAGAAGGCAGGAGTTCAGAAGAGGACGGCCCACGGCTCCCCCACTGTGGGGGCTTCTTGGCTACCTGCCCATTCCCCCGGGCCCTCCGCCCCACACCTCTGCCCCAGCGAAACAGGCCCAGGGGCAGTGCACCAGGGTTCTCAGTGTTAATCGCTCCGGTGAGACCCCACCCACTTCTGCCTACGTGACCTGGTCCCCTCTCCAGGGCCCCCGCGGGACATGGTGGGCTCGTGGACACACTCACGCTCAGTCCCTTCTCAGTGCCAGTGCGAAGCCCAAATGCAGGACCCACTTTGTAAGAACCGGACTCATCTCCCCAGGCAGGAATGTTGGTATGGGAAGGGGAGCCACCAGGTTGCAGGGGCCAGGGGGCAGGGACAAGGCAGAGGAGACCTGACCTGGCCCCAGGGAGCCCCCCACACGCTGGGGTTTCTGGGACAGCCACCCGTGAAGTGCTCAGACCCAGTGGCTCCTGTCTGTGGGGCATCCAGATGCCGGGCTGAGGGCAGCCCTGGGCTCCCACACCACAGCGGGGCTCCCTGGACACTCAGGCTCCAAGGGGACAGCTTTATGGCGGCCTCTGGAAGCTAGTTCCGAGCAGAAAGGACCCTGCGCATACCCAGCCATGCTCAGGTCCGACCCCCATCCCCATGGGCCTCCTCACAGACCCTGAAAGCAGGCTCCTGCCCATGAGCTCGGAATCTCTGCCAGGTATACCCCCCAACCTCTGCCAGGTATGCCCCCCCTCAGCCTGCAAGAAGTCCAGGCAGGACCCGGGGCCTCTTGGGTGTTCGCTTTGAGCTCTGCTGCCCTGCCCACAGACGGCTCCCCGAGGCCATGGTCCTTGTGCTTGTACCCACCCACACATCAGGCTCCCGGGTCAAGCCTAGCGGGGAGGCTAGCACAACGTGGACCACACGCTCCACCGCGCAGGGTTTCCCAAGGCTAAAGTGCCCAGGGGCCCCCTCCACCCGCAGCTCCCCTGCACACACACCCACAGCCAGATCAACGCCTGCCATTCTTCCAGAACGTGGCCTCCACCCTGGGCAGACGAGGCCCGCAGAGGGCCCCATTCCCACAGGGGCAGGGGGTTGGGGGGTTTGCCGTGCAGGAGTCCTCAAGGACAGGCCTCCGGGGTCAGCTGCCAGTAAACCCACTGGCACGCTCCTCCCCCTGCGTGGGGCCCGGGAGTCAGGCTGGGGGCTCAGCGCTCCATCCCGAGACCACACAATGGGGGCTGTGTCTCCAGCCAGCAGCACAGACCAGACAGAGGTGGGAGGGGCCGCCAGGGCCTCATTCCACAGGTCAGGGTGTGGAGGGGGTGACAGAGGGGCGGTGGGGCACCTGGCAGAGGTTTGCGGCTGGGCTGGAGAATCCTTGTAGCCCATGCTAGGCCCCTTGAAGACTCAGAAGCCCCCCAGGTCTTAAGGATGGCTGGGGGAACTAGATGAGGTCACTACAAGGCGGGGGCCTGTCCAGACCATGAGGAGCCAGGCCTGCCTCCGGGAGCCGCAGCCAGGAAGCAGGCCCTGCCCAGCACTCGTGCCGGCCCCGCTCTGCCAGACACCTGCACACGAAGGCAAGCCCTCAGAGGCCTGTGCCCTCCCCATCCCAGGCCGGGCCCAGGGCATCACCTGTAGCACGCCCTCGACCAGCAGGGAGTCACCAAGCAGGCATGCGGCCCAGGGGCAGGGCCACGCCGTCATCCCCGATGGGCACAGGGCACAGGGCCCGGACCACTGGCATCACCCGGGAACCCGCCCCAGGCAGGCGCCTTTTCAGGCAGGCACACACCCACCCAGCTGCCTGGCTCTGTAACCCCAGCCCAGCTGCAATCTGCTGAAGCAGGGGCATCTGGTGGGTGGGTGGGGAGTGATGGGCCCCACCCGTGACACACCCGTGGTCCCCTCCCCACAAGTGCTGTGGCAGTGGGAAGGAGGTGCCAGGCTGGGGAGGGCAGTCCTGGCAGCCCCCACCACACACCTGCTGTGCTAGAGGCCAGCTGCTGGCAGGGCAGGGCTGGAGAAGGGGCCCCTCTCCCAGCCCTGGACACTGTGTCGAGAAGGGCCCATCTTACCCACCCCCTAGACGCCCCTCCCTTGCCGGTTTCCAGAGGGTGGTCAGTGGCAGGCCCAGCGCCCCCACCCTCGGACTCCCCTTCCTCCGCCCTGGGGCACCCTGACCCCGACACCCTCCTTCGGCACCCCGCGTCCCCCCACCCCCGCCGGCCGGCTGGGAGGGGCATCCCCGCCACGTTGCGCGCCCGCCGCCGCCGCCGCTGCCTTTGTTCCGGGCCGGCCACTCGCGCCTCCTGCGTCCACGGCCCCCGCCGCCCGGTCCCCGCGCGTCCCCGCCGCCCGCCCAGCCCACCTGGAGTAGAGGCGCCGGGCCGGGCCGGGCAGCTCGTCGGCGGCGGGAGGCGCCGGGCCCGCCATGGGGCCGGGGGAGCCGAGGGCCGCGAACCCCACGCTCGCGCCGGCCCCTCGCGCCCGTCCGCGGGCCGCGGGCCGCTGTCCACCGCCCGCCCGTCGTCCGTCCGTCCGTCCTCGCGGGCGGGAGGCGCCGAGGAAGTGATGCGCGCGACGCCGCCCCTCCCGCCGCGGCCGTGATGTCACCGCCGCCCGCGGGGGAGGGGGCGCGGGCCGAGCAGCCAGTCCCTCCTGCGTTCGCTCGGGTGGGGGAGGGGAGACGGCGCCGGGGGTGGGGGCCCCCCGCGGGGCGGGGGCGGGGCGGAGCCTTGGGGGTTCCTCTGGCACAGGCCCAGCCCGGAGGGTGCGCCCCCGACGCCCCCCGCCACGGTGAGTGCGGGGGAGGGGCTGGGCGTCAGCCTCGCTTTGGGGGCTTCTGGGGCCTGGCAGGCCCCTTCTTCCACCTGGTTGGAGGCCCTCCCGCCTTTGTTTGGCAGGTGACCCCTCCTCCCTTCGGTGGTCTTCTGCCTTTTCTCTGGGCCAGCCCCAAGGTGCCTGGGCCACTTCTCCAAATGGGCAGTGGGTGCAGGCACCCCGGGGGTGCCCCTCCGCCCACTTTGGCAAGGCCACCCCCCACGTGAATTGAGGCAAGTGGGAGGGTGAACAGCTTCAGGCAAGGCCTGAGTGTGTGTGTGTGTTGGGGGTTGGCTGTGTGTGTGTGTGTGTGTGTGTGTTGGGGGTTGGTTGTGTGCGTGTGTGTGCGTGTGTGTGCTGGGGGTCGGCCAGCCTGGGAAGGCAAAGATTCTGCAAGCCTGCCCACCCCTCTGCATTTCTCCCTTCTGAGACCGTGGTCTCAGCCTCCCCACACCCAAGCTTGGTCTTCTCAGCTGTCTGTGAAAACCGTGGAAGGCTGCAAGAAGAGTGGCCCGGCTGTGCCCACCCACCCAAGTCCAGCGTCTCAGCACCCGGCCGCCTCCTCTCCTGGGGATTCCTGGGGGCCCTGACGGGTGACGTGGCCTCGCCTCCACCCCCTGGGTTCTGACTGCTCTGGGGGGGGTGGTCTCACAGGTTCTGTCCTGGACCCTTCTCAATCTCCGCCCTCCCAGTGCAGCCAGAGAACTCCAATCCTGGAAAAGTTGCTGCAACCCAACGGGCAGGGACGAGTCTGGGGACGGGAAATGGGCTGGTTTCCCCTGGGGGCACGCTGGCCCCTTCCCGGAGCACTGCCCTAAGGTCAGGAAGATGCCAGCCAGCCAGGCCGCCCCAGCCAGACCCTCCACCCCAGCCAGGACCCTCGGCAGAGTGCAGCCCACAGGACCCTGGCTTCAGGCAAAGGCAGCGTAAATAAACATGAGATTAAAAAAGGGCTCTTGGCCCCGAGCTGGTCTGTTTTTCCTGCGGAAGAGGCAGCGAGGATGAGAACCATCTGTGCCCAGAGCGCAGCGGCCGGCGGCTCTGCCCACACACCCTCCCCCGGGGACCACAGGAGCCAGGCAGGGCCTTGTTCTCAGACCTAGCCATGGCCCCCAGCTGGCCTGTACAGAGCGCGGGGTGCTGAGGGCAGCCCCAGGCCTGCCTCCTTGGGGCACCCCTGGGCTGGCATCAGAGGACGGGGGCCACTGTGGGCCCCCCACCTGTGACAGGCCTGGGCTCAGCATCCCCAGGAGGTCACCACTGTGGGCCCCCTACGGTCCCCTGGGTGCGCGGCCCAGTGCCTTGTGTCAGGAAGGCAGCCCTTGTGGTGATATGCCGTGGGTGGCAGAAAGGGGGCGGTCCCTGCAGAGGGATGGAGGGGGTGGGCGTCTTCTCTCTTCCTTCCTGGGAGTAAGGAGACCGGTTGGGAGCTGGAGTCCCTGGGCTGGAAGGGTCTTCTATCAGAGCTTCCCCAGGGGAGCTAGGACCATCTTGGGGGTGCTGGGCAACGGGCCAGGCTCAAGCTGGCCTGAGTCAGGCCCTGACCACCCCAACCCTGCTGGGTGCCTCGCACAAGTTGCTTTCCCTGTCTTGAGTTTCCATTCTGCCCCTCAGGGTTCAGCAGCCCGGTGCCGCTGGGGTTGGGAAGGATCGTGGGGTGGGGAAGAATCGGGGGTCCAGACAGTGATGGTCACCGTGCTGGGTGGGCAGTCAGAGCTCAGGGTGCCTACCGTTGGGACTGTGCTTCCTCCCCACTGGGCCCCTGCAGGCAGTCCTCGCCACAGGGCATGGAGGTGTGTCTTCTCCCATCCAGAGACCTGAACGACTCCCGTGGAGAGGACCCAGGAAGGAGGGTGGAGTGTGGACAGGCAGCACGTAGCCACCCAGGTGTGAAACTAAGTGTGCCTCAGCTCCACGGAGAGCAGGGGGCTGCCGGGAGGCAGGTCTGGGGGAGGAGGGGTCCCGGGGGCAGTGGACCTGGCTCACCACCCTCCCATCTGTTCTGCTCACCCTCGGGGCTGCTCCTCCTTCCCCTAGGCCTCCCAGGGGGTTGGGAGGGCAGAGACCTACTACCCACACACACCTGCGCTCTGCGTGTCCTATCGTGTAAATTCTCCCCTGTGACTCTCGGTGCGCCTGCCCTGGCAGAGTGTTCCGATGGGAGGCCGTGAGCACACCCCCTCCATCCATTCCCGAAGGAGTGTTGGGAAGAAAAACAGTTTCCCGCCTGGATCCTCCTTCCAGCCCCAGTTAACAGGCGGCAAGAGGATGCCGTGGGTGGCACAGGCAGCGATGCTGGACCTTGTCCCCAGAGGCACCACCTCCCTCGAGCCACGCCCCCCTCCCGCTGCACTCAGAGTACCAACCCTGCTGCTGGCAGCTGCCAGCAGCGCCGCCTCCATCGGGGGGCAACTGCCGCGTGCCTGCCGCCAACACTCAGCCCTCCCTGGCATCCGCTTCATCAGCACGCCCTTCCCCTTGGTGAGCACACTGGACAGTGATGCCCTAGGTCACTGGGCTGGGCCTCGGGAGAGCTGAGGTCAAGCCTGGTTCCCTAACTGACCCCTTCCTGGGCCTGTCCCCCAGACAGGCCAGCAGGGAGGTGGCACTGGACAGTTGCAGGGGTCTGGCTGAGCCTTTCGGGGTGGAGAGGCCTTGGGCCTCTGGAGAGAGGCAGGCACTTAAGGCTGACACGGGCCCCAGGTGAGGACCAGGCTGGAAGAGGGTGGTCAGGCTGCCCGGGGCCATCCCCGCGCAAAGAACCAGCTCCGAGGCTCAGGCAGGACATGCGACCTCTGAGACACAGCCCCACCCAGGTGTTTGCTGGGGCGGGGGGCAAGCTGAGGATGACCTGGTGGCCGGCGGGACAGCTCCCAGACCCTGCCTCCTCCCACCCCTCCATGCCCCCCTTCCCCAGGGGGAAGCCTGCTCCTGCAGGGCCCAGGGGGGCCGGGGTCACCCCCAGGTGCCACCAGCAGAGGTGCCCAATCTGGGACCCGAGGCAAGAGGTAGACGGGGAGAGGGGAGAGACCCAAACTCACAAATGCATGCACACGTGTGCTTAGGTAAAAAGAACACACATTTTTGCCATCATTTCTGATCATCTCATAACCCTGAGAAAGAACTCGCTCTACTGCACAGCTCTGGGGTACAAGCCACCCATTGCCCCGAGGCCCCCAAGACACCACCCACCGCCACTTCCTCTCCTTGAGGCCTCGATGTCCCTGGAGTGGGAGCTCTGGGTGGGCAGTGGGTTTTTGCAAGAAGCCCGGAAGGAAACGATCTGCCCACCCTGAGATCCTGAGTGCCTCCCGGGGAGATGACACGCCCAGGAAATAGCTGGAGGTGTGCTCGGAGCTACACGCCACCGCGTCGTCATCCAGTGACACCCGGCCACACGGCATTCCTGGGCCACTGGCTGGCAGGTTGTCACCGGGTTTGTGTCCCCGGGCCTTGTGGGGAGGAGGCAGGTGCCCATGGGGCAGGCCCGTGCTCAATTGTCCACAGCGGGCTCACCCCCGGTTTATGGGACCGAAACTCCTGCCCCCTGCCAGTCTGTGCCCCCAGGCCTGGCAGACACTGTGAGTGCTGGAGAGAGACAGAGGGACAGAAAGGGAGAATCAGAGACAGACAGAGACGGAGAGATGGAGAGACAGAGACACAGAGAGAGAGTCAGGGAAAGAGATGGAGACAGAGAGAGAGGAGTGTATTTGGGCTCCAGGTTCACCGGGTGGCTCCAAGCCCCCCCGGCCTTGGGTGTGGGGTGGAAGGGGACATCTTTTATCATCAGCCCAAGTGCGTTAGTTGTTCAGTCATATCTGACTCTGCAACCCTTCTGTCCATGGAATTCTCTAGGCAAGAATACTGGAGTGGGTTGCCATTCCCTTCTCCTGAGAATCTTCCCAACCCAGGGATCAAACCCGGGTCTCCCACAGTGCAGGCAGATTCTTTACCATCTGAGCCACCAGAGAAGCCCACCCACATCCTCGTAAAAGAAACAGAATTAGGAGGTCAAATCCGCTGCTTCAAATAAATGCTCTGAGGCCCCCGGGCGAACAGAAAGTGCAGTGGGTTTCTTCTGTCGGGGGGGAGGGGGTGGTTCTATGCCCACCAGCATCTCCCCATTCCAGCAGCGTGACGGTGGGTGGTGGCCCCAGACCCTCTGGGGAAGGGAAGCCAGCCCAGGCTGAGTTTTAACAGCCCGGATGCCTGGGTTCACTTTGGACCAGGGCCCGTCTCTCTGATCCTTACCTCCCGCATTGGGACAGTGACGGAGGCCTGGTCAGTGCTGGGTAAACACGACCTTATGGGGCGTGGCCTCTGTGTAGTCTCCCAGGACTGCAGTGACGAATGACCACAGCTGGGTGGCTTCACATGGCAGAAATTGTTCTCTCAGCTCTGGAAACCGGAAGAATTCAGGTGCTGGTGGGGTCCCGCTCTGTGTGGAGGGTCCAGCAGGGGTGCCCCCTGCCGCTTCCAGCTCCTGGAGCTCCAGGCGTCCCTTGGCTTGTGGCTGAGTCCCTCCCCTCGCTGCCTCCATCTTCACGTGCCACCCCGCTTCCCCTGTGTCTGTGCTCTCTGTCTTTCCTCCTGAAAGGACTTGCATGGGATTTAGGATCTCAGTTTCACCTGCAAGGACCCTTTCTCCCAAGCGCGGTCACGCGCACCACTGTAGGTGGGTGTCTCTTTGGGGCCACCCTTTACCCCACTGCACTCACATCCCAGAATTGCACTTACAAGCCTCACGCACACGTGGGTCATGTAACATGCAGTTCTGTAGTTTTCTGCTCTCAATTAACATTATACTGTGAGCATCATGCGGACATCACAGATACAGTCAGAGGCGGAGGCTGAGTGACATTCACCTTGTGGCCGTATCACTGCCGTGTAACCAGGTCCTTACCCACGGACAGGAGGCCGGGCAACGTGCCTGTGTGCTCCAGGCAGGCAGGAACCCGCCGCGATTGCTGCAGCTCCCGGCGCGGGGCTGACGCTCAGATGGTCACTGATCGAGAAGAGGCCTCTCTGTGCTGGGACCCCGCCCAGCTACAGCGCAGGGCGACGTGGGGCTTGGGACACAGCAGGGCTGCTCACGAGCTGGGCCCCAGCCCTCCTCTGGGCCTCTCTCTTCTCCCTCAGACGGGAGCCCGGTGAATGAGGTCTTGCTGCAAAGCCCTCGGCACAGCCCTGGAGCATGGCAGACAAGAGTCTCGTACATGGAGCCCATGGGCTGAGAGTTTGCCGGCCCCTCTGGGACAGCAAATCCTTAAAAAGACAAAAAACTTCTTCAAGAGATGGGGATACCAAACCACCTTACCTGCCTCCTGAGAAACCTGTATGCAGGTCAAGAAGCAACAGCTAAAGCTGGACATGGAACAACAGACTGATTCCAAATTGGGGAAGGGGTACCACAAGGCTGTATATTGTCACCCTGCTTATTTAACTTCTATGCAGAGTACATCATATGAAATGCCAGGCTAGATGAAGCACAAGCTGGAATCAAGATTGCTGGGAGAAATATCAATAACATCATATATGCAGATGATACCACTCTAATGGCAAAAAGCAAAGAGGAACTAAAGAGCCTCTTGATGAAAATGAAAGAGGAGAGTGAAAATGTTGGCTTAAAATTCAACATTCAATAAACTAAGATCATGGCATCTGGTCCCATCACTTTATGGCAAATAGAAGGGGGAAAAAATGGAAACAGTGACAGACTTTATTTTCTTAGGCTCTAAAATCACTGTGGACAGTGACTGCCGCCATGAAATTAAAAGATGTTTTCTCCTTGGAAGGAAAGCTATGACAAACCTAGATAGTGTATTAAAAAACAGAGACATCACTTTGCTGACAAAGGTCCATATAGTCAAAACTATGGTTTTTCTAGTAGTGTATGGATGTGAGACATTAAAAAAGGCTGAGCACTGAAGAATAAATGCTTCTGAGCTGTGGTGTTGGAGAAGACTCTTGAGAGTCTCTTGGACAGCATGGAGATCCAACCGGTCCATCCTAAAGGAAATCAGCCTTGAATATTCATTGAAAGGACTGATGTTGCAGCTCCAATACTCTGGGCACCTGATGTGAGGAGCCAACTCATTGGAAAAGACCCTGAAGCTGGGAAAGATTGAAGGCAGGAGGAGAAGGAGGCGACAGAGGATGAGATGGTCGGATGGCATCCTTGACTCAGTGGACACGAGTTTGAGTAAGCTCCGGGAGTTGGTGGTGGACAGGGAGGCCTGGCGGGCTGCGGTCCATGAGGTCACAGAGTCGGACACCACTGAGTGACTGAACAGCGACTGGGCGGATGCTCCATTTGGCAGCAAGGCCAGGTGCCCCTGGGGCCACCAGGCTGCAGGACAGGAGCTGGCCTGCTGGCTGGGAACATGGAAAAGCAGCTGGAGCTAGAGAAAGGTCTCTGAGCCCTGGGCCCTACAGCAGGGGCCCTCAGCCTTCAGCACCCCTGCCCACGTTCTCATTTCCCTTGACTTTCACCCCTGAGCACTGGTGCTCCTCACCTATGTGCCACATGCTATGCCAAGAGTGTGGTCACAGAGGCTGGAGGACGCCTGGTTCCCATGATACCCGCTCACCTCTCAAGAGCCCCCTCATCCACCTGCCTGAAGGCCCTGCCCACCGCCAGGTGTGGAGGAGGCGAGGCCCAGCCCCCACCCTTCCCTGCCCTCAGACACTGTCGCTCTGGGGCAGGTCTGGGCTGCCAGGCCAGCTGGAGGGGGAGCGTGCCACCCAGATCTGGGCCAGAGCCACAGCAAGGGAGAGCCGAGGCGCTCAGGGGACACGTGGCGGCTTCCCGGGGAGGAGGGGAGGGTGGGGTGGGGAGCAGGCAGGGCTCTGGGCTCGCACCCAGCCCTGGGGGCGCAGAACTCTGGGCAGAGCGGGGCGGCGGCCAGCTGCTCAGGACACCCCTGGCTCCAGGAGCTCTTCACAGGTGTTCTCAAGAGGTGCTGATCGCCCCTCGCCCTTCCCTGGCCACCCAGGAGGCGGGTGAGGCCTGAGGCAGGCGTGCGGTGTTGGAGGAGCTGCTGCCCTCAATGGAGTCCTCGGGGAACGTTCGTCTGTCTGTCCCAGCAGCGATGAAACAGACGGAAAGCAGGAGAGTGGAACCACACCCTTGCCGTTCCCCACCCCCCACAGAGCCTCTCCGGGGCTCCAGCCCAGGCAGCTCATGGTTGCCATGGAAACCCCGCAGCCTGGCTTTCTGCTCCTCTCCTAACCCAAGCGCCCTCAGCCCAGGGTTAAGCAGTAAGCAGGGAGGGCACTAGGGACCTTTCTCACGTGTTGATTCATCATGGGGGCCCTGGGACAAGGACAGTGGGTCCTGTTCCTGATATCCGGGTCATCTGGTCAGGACCCCGGGGCGGCGGGGAGAGGGAAGGACCCGGGGACGCCGAGCCCTGCAGCCATGCATGGTTTTCAGGTTGCCCTGGGGGTAGGGCCTCCGTATCTGTGGCCCTAAGGAGTCCAGGGCTGACAGCTCACGTGTACGGGGGCAGCCGTCCATGGAGCAGAGCCAGCGGCTGCCGCGTGAAGCCCTAGGAGCCCCCGGCGGGAACAGCGTGTGGTCCTGCCACCCACCCACCTCCCTGCGGTTGGCACGGCCCTCCTTCCTTCAGACCACAAACCTCTCAGGACAAGAGCTTTCCCCAGAGAACCGCATCGGGCCCGGGGCAGCTAGGTGGGCAAGCTGCAGGAAGGAAGGAGAGGCGGGGGCCAGGGCCTCTCCCCCCAGGGCCCAGCGTCCCTCCCTCTCTCTGCAGGGCTGGTCAGAGCTCAGAATTAGGGCAAGGAGCTGCTGTGAACCATCAGAAAGCCCCCTTGTGGGCTTACCTGGTGGTCCAGTGGCTGGGAGGCCACTTTGCAATGCAGGGGACGCAGGGTCGATCCCTGGTCTGGGAGGATCCCACATGCGGCAGACCAACTAAGCCCGTGCGCCGCCGCCACTGGGCCTGGGCCCCGGAGCCTGGGAACGGCAGCTACTGCAGCCCACGGGCCATGAGCCTGCGCTCCGTAACAGGAGAACCCAGCGCCCCGAGAAGCCCATTGCTGTTCAGTCGCTCAGTCATGTTCACCTCTGAGCAACCCCGTGGGCTGCAGCATGCCGTCCTTTACCATCTCCCCAGCTTGCTCAGACTCACTGAGTCCATCGAGTCGGTGATGCCACCCCACCATCTCACCCTCTGCCGTCCCCTTCTCCTCCCACCCACAATCTTTCCCGGCATCAGGGTCTTTTCCAGTGAGTCGGCTCTCACATCAGGTGGCCAAAGGACTGGGCCAAGAGTAGCCCCTGCTTGCTGCTACTAGAGAAAGCCTCTGCAGGGATGAAGGCTGAGCACAGCCAAAACCCAAAGTAAATGTTAAAAGAAAAAAGCCCTCTTGGGCCTGCCTGGGTGGGCGCACTGGGCCCGGCTCCTGAGGGCTTGGAGCCTGGCCCGGCGTCTGTGTCAGGGCCCAGTAAGCGTGTCTCTTAGTCAGCCCGAGCCGTGTAACGAAACATCACAGAGTCTCAGATCGAGGCCCAGGCAGGCTTGGCTCGCGGTGAGGACCCTCTGGCTGTATCCTCGCGCGACCTTTCCTCTGGGTGTGCGCATGGGGGCAAGGAGAGAGTGGGAGCCCTGGGGTCTCCTCTTGTAAGGACGCTGGATCCTGTAGGACCAGCCACTGCTTCCCCATGACCTCGCTTAACCTCAGTTCCTTCCTTATCCAGACACAGCACCCAGGGCCACGGGGAGGACGCAGACCTTCGGGCCCAGGCTGGTGGAGCCCCTCCTCCAGCGGCATGTCAGCGTGCTGAGCCCCGGGTTGGGCCATGGCTCTCCTCCTGGCTGCGTCCCCACCCCACAACCGTTGCCCATCGTGGACTCGGGCAACACCAGCCCGCCAGCTGGGGCCCCTTTCCCGTTCTGGACCGCCCTCCAGGCCAGCGGCCTTCGCACCACCTGGGAAAGGACCAGAGTGCCTCCCTGGAGGTGTGCCCTGCTTTCTCCAGAAGCCGAGAGGGTGGCGGCAGGAAGTGTGAGATGTAACACTGGGCCTGGGTTTCGAGGGCACGCCCGGGAACGCCGCCCTTCCCTGGACCTCTGGGACATTCACGGTCTTGTGGTCTTCCCAAGTCCTGGGTGTCGTATCCCCTTCTGCCCGAGGCCCACCTCTAGGGTGTGCGTGTTGCCTGGGGTCTGATCAGCCAGCCCGGCATCATCGCACCCCCGAGAGGACAGGTGGATGTGACGCGTGTGGCTCAGGGAAGAGGAGACAGACAGCCCTGGGCAGGCCTGCAGTGGGCGCTGTGTGCCTCCCACGTAGACCACGCCGTCCGCCTCTGATGGGGACGGAGACCGCCCCGCGCCGCGGGGCCCTGTGTCCCTGGGGCCGTGTCACCCTGCCCCGGAGACTGTGGTCAGCATCCTGGGTCCACTGCATTTCATCAAGGACTGGACTAGTGAATGAAATGGAGGTACAGGGACCAGCCTGCATCCTTCAAACCCTCCAGGAGGGCACCAGGAGGCAACGCTGGTTTTGTTTCACTCTCTGGACTGCAGAGGGGAGACTTTTCATGCCCTTGACCTTCCCACCACGATCACAGCAATAGCTCCTAGCCCACGGTACATGGATCCAACGTGGGGGTGTCCAGCTCTACATCCACAGACTGAGGAGGGGGCTGATCACGGGGATCTGTGACCCCGCAAGCCCACTGTCAGCTGGGCCTCGGGCAGCACCCTGGTAATGGCCTGACGGGGGACTGAGGGCATCAGTGTCGACCCGGCCTTGTGTCCTGACGTCCTGACGGTGGCTGTCATCCCCCTGCCCACCACACTCACTGCGGGTGCCTCTGGGGAAGGCCGCTCACAGGTCAGAGCCGATGAAGACAGATGACAGAGAGGCCCAGGGTGGCTGCCCTGATTTAAAAAAAAAAAAAAAAAAAAAGCCACAGTCGCTGGCAGGGGTTTTGGCCCTGAGCCGGTTCTCAGACCTGGAATCCGTACACTGAAGAGGTGGCCTGCTGGCTGGGAGACTTGTCTCAGCATAGGAACCGGAGCGTTTCCTTTCAATAAGGGAAAAAAAGTGATTTGTTTCCACTGGTGGTGATCTGAGCTCTGCATCTCAGAACCCCAGGGGAGGTGCTCTGCGCAGGCTGGTGTGGCCGCTCAGGGCAGCGACTGGCCTGGGCAGCCCCAGGCGGGGCCAGAAGCCCGGGGGCAGAGTCTGGACAGCGGTCTGCCCCCCGCCAACCCCCCCCAGGTAGTGTCGGGGTCTCTTTGCTTAACTTGGGTTCGGGGGGAATGTTCCAGAAACTCTGAAGGAGGAACTTTGGCTCCCCGCAGGCTCCAGCCCCAGGGTCCAGCCCTGGGGCCAGGTGGCTTCTCCCTGTCTCTCTGACACTGATGGACAGAGCCCACCTGCATGGATACACCTGAGCCCATCCGTCTTCTGGGGCTGGGCTCCTGGGGCCCGAGGAGGCCCAGGCACGGCTGCAGGGCTCTCGCTCCACACCCACCGACCGCGGGGTCAGCCCCTTTGGACCCTGCGGCCCAGGGACACGGCCACCTCCAGGGCGGTCTTTCCTGGAGGGTCCAGCTCCAGTCAGAGCTGGTCTTCCTCAGTGTCCCGCTCTGCTCAGGGGCTGAGCGGCTGCGGCTCCCGTATGCCACCTCCAGGGACGGCAAGGGGGCACGCATGCCCCTGAGTTTGTAAGAGGCCAGACTGCTGCAAGTTCCTGTCCTCTAAATCCAACTTTCCCGAACACCAAGAGGCTTTCTTGGCAAAAGACTGTTTTCTAGAGTTTTCTGGGTGGGGAGAAACATATCTGTGGGGGTGGGGTGTGGCAGGAACAGCAAAGCCCTGTGGGACCCCCCCTACCCCTGTTACCCCCACTATGATGGGAGAGGGCGCCACCTGCTGGCACTGCCACATAGCCAGCCAAGTTGTCCGCAGGGAGACGTGGACGTTCACCGGGCAGCCCCCAGGACCCTTGGGCACCATCCTGCACCCACAGGCCCTCGACTGGAACTAGACAGGGTATGGATGGGGGGATGGACACACCTCCCCCTCCACTCACCAGCGCCCCTAGTTGGAAAACCAGCATGAAGGCCACAGGAAAGCGTCAGATCCCAGCCCAGCCACCCAGACCCCAAGACCCATCTGCCCGTGGGTCCATCTGGTACAGGTACCCAGCAACCCCCACCACCTCCCGCCATTCCAGCGGGGCTGCCATGGTGACCCCAAGGCCGTGAGGGGCTTTGAGGGCGGTGAGTGTGGTGTGTTGGGACCTCCCCTCCCCCCACCCCCCTGGTCTCCAGGCCTGGAGGCGTAAGCTGCCCGGGGACCCACACCTGGTGTCCTAGATCGGAAGGGAGGGCACCCGTCCACCTCCAGGGCCCCTGCTCCCAGAGCTCTGCGTGGGGGGTGGGGGCTCTGGGGAGGAGGGAGACAGCGGGCTGGATGGGCCCGCAGCCACGGAGGCGGGGCTTGGGCAGTTCCGGGCCATGGGGAGGCTGTCCTGCAGGCCTGCCTGCCTCTGCCCAGGCAGGGCGCTGGCCCAGGTGAGGCCCCTGGCGCCTGGCACAGGTCCCCAGGCTCTGCGCCTAGAGGAGGAGTCCCAGTATCAGACGGACGCCAGGGTTTCTCTGGCAACATCAGGGCGGCTTCCCTCCCAGCCTGGCGCCCGGCCTCCCGAGGGCCCAGAGGCCAGGGAGCCCTGGTCCCCGCGCTCCGCTTGCTGCCCGCCTCCGGGCCACGGCCGCTGCCCGGTGCCCCCCCAGCCTTCCAGCAGGTGAGTCCTTGGGGGGCTCTTCCTGAGCCCCGCCCGGCCTCCCCAGGCCCTTCTTCCTGGGCTGGGCCCAGTGCAGACCAGCCTCCCTCCTCTGCCTGCCCCCAGGAGGGGTCTGCGTGCTGCGGCCCCGCCGAGGCCGGAGCCAGGCCGGCATGTCGCGTGCACAGACTCCTGTCTGGCGTCGCTGGTGCTCCTAGTCTGGGAGGGAGGTGGTCTCAGGGCACGCCTCTGGGCTGTGCGGCTGTGGGCAAGGTGACAACGCCAGCTCACCTGGGGGCACACTGGGCCTGTGCGGGTCGTGTGTGTGCCACGCAGGGTGTGTTGTGTGTCTGTTGTGTGTCTGTGTATGGTTGTGTGGTGTGTCTATGTATGTATAGTGTGTTGTCTGTGTGTTATGTTGCTTGTGTGTGTCTGTGTCCCTTGTGTGTGTTTGGTGTGTGTGTGTGTGGTGTGTCCATGTGGGGTGTTATGGTGTGTGCTGTGTATCTGTGAGGTGTATGTATTATGTGTCTGTATTGAGGTGTGTGTATTGTCTGTCTGTGTGTGATGTGTCTGTGTGTGAGATATATGTGTTGTGCGTCCATATGTGTGTTGTGTGTTGTGTGTCTGTATGTAAGGTGTGTGTATTGTGTGTGTGTGGTGTGTGTCTGTGTGAGGTGTGTGTGTTGTCTGTGTGTGAGATGTGTGTGTTGTGTGTCTGTGTATGAGGTGTGTGTCTGTATGAGGTGTGTGTGTTGTCTGTGTGTGGTGTGTGTCTGTGTGAGGTGTGTGTGTTGTCTGTGTGTGAGGTGTGTATTGTGTGTCTGTATGTGAGGTGTGTGTTGTTTGTCTGTATGGGAGGTGTGTGTGTTGTGTGTCCATGTATGTGGTGTGTGGTGTGTGTCTGTGTGAGATGTGTGTGGTGTGTGCCTGTGTGTCTGTGTGAGATGTGTGTGGTGTGTGCCTGTGTGTGTGTGAGGTGTGTGTGTTGTCTGTGTGTGGTGTGTGTCTGTATGAGGTGTGTGTGTTGTCTGTGTGTGAGGTGTGTGTTGTGTGTCTGTATGTGAGGTGTGTGTTGTTTGTCTGTATGGGAGGTGTGTGTGTTGTGTGTCCATGTATGTGGTGTGTGGTGTGTGTCTGTGTGAGATGTGTGTGGTGTGTGCCTGTGTGTGTGTGAGGTGTGTGTGTTGTCTGTGTGTGGTGTGTGTCTGTATGAGGTGTGTGTGTTGTCTGTGAGGTGTGTGTTGTGTGTCTGTATGTGAGGTGTGTGTTGTTTGTCTGTATGGGAGGTGTGTGTTGTGTGTCCATGTATGTGGTGTGTGGTGTGTGTCTGTGTGAGATGTGTGTGGTGTGTGCCTGTGTGTCTGTGTGAGATGTGTGTGGTGTGTGGTGTGTGTCTGTGTGTTGTCTGTATGTGAGGTGTGTGTGTTGTGTGTCTGTGTGTGAGGTATGTGTATTGTGTGTGGTGTGTGGTGTGTGTCTGTGTGAGATGTGTGTGGTGTGTGCTGTGTGTGCTGTGTGTCTCTGTGTGAGGTGTGTGTCTGTGTGAGATGTGTGTGTTGTCTGTGTGTGAGATGTGTGTGTTGTGTGTCTGTGTGTGGTGTGTGTCTGTGTGAGGTGTGTGTGTGTTGTCTGTGTGTGAGGTGTGTGTCGTGTGTCTGTATGTGAGGTGTGTGTGTTGTGTGTCCATGTGTGTGCTCTGTGTCTGTGTGTGTTGTCTGTATATGAAGTGTGTGTGTTGTGTGTCTGTGGTGTGTGTCTGTGTGTGAGGTATGTGTATTGTGTGTGGTATGTGGCGTGTGTCTGTGTGAGATGTGTGTGGTGTGTGGTGTGTGTCTGTATGTGAGGTGTGTGTGTTGTGTGTCCATGTATGTGGTGTGTGGTGTGTGTCTGTGTGAGATGTGTGTGGTGTGTGCTGTGTGTCTGTGTGTGTTGTCTGTATATGAAGTGTGTGTGTTGTGTGTCTGTGCTGTGTGTCTGTGTGTGAGGTATGTGTATTGTGTGTGGTATGTGGTGTGTGTCTATGTGAGATGTGTGTGCTGTGTGCTGTGTGTCTGTGTGTGTTGTCTGTATGTGAGATGTGTGTGGTGTGTGCTGTGTGTCTGTGTGTGTTGTCTGTATATGAAGTGTGTGCTGTGTGTCTGTGTGTGAGGTATGTGTATTGTGTGTGGTATGTGGTGTGTGTCTGTATGTGAGGTGTGTGTGTTGTGTGTCTATGGTGTGTGTGTGCCTGTGTGTGGTGTGTGGCTGTGTGTGTGCTGTGTGTCCGTCCGTGGGTATGGTGTTTGTCCGAGGGGACACAAGTGTCTCTGAGCCTCAGGGCAGGCTGTCTGCAGGTCACTTCCCGCTGGGCCCGGGGCCGGGCTCAGCCTCGGGCCGGCCCCCTGCAGCCTCTTGGCCCCTTGGCCCTCAGCCCCCCAGCCTGCTTCTGTGGAGCCTCTCAGGGCCTCGTCCGCAGGGCTGGGCCGGCAGGCCATGTCGGGTGCCGTGGCGATGTGCAGGGCCGGGTCCTCTGCTACCGCTGCTGCACCTCCTCTGGGGTCTCTGCCTGGGGCCCCGGGGGCTGTGGGCGTGGTGGGCCGCAGGCCACAGCCTGCTCGGGCTTGCTCGGGCCGGCAGTCCTGGCGACACGGCGGGGACAGTAAACAGTGCAGCTGTTTGGAGCAGAGCCAGGCTGGCTTCCAGGAGACAGCACCTGCCCGCCCTCTGCCAGCCGGTGGGGCCGCTTCTCACACTACAGCGGGCTGCAGGGGCAATGACCCCGGCCAGGGACAGCCCCTGGTGGCAGCAAGGGACGAAACCAGCTGCTAGGGCGGGGCACCGCTTTCTGGCCTGGCTGCAGGGGTCGGGCACGGCAGGGGGCCTGGGCTGGCCCAAGTGCAGACAGAGGCGTCCAGCTCTCATTTCTCAGTGGGTGCCAGGCCTGGGGCGGGCACTGAGTGCCAGGTGTCTTCTGACACTCATGAGACCCCCACCGAATGAAGTTGCTGTTGTGCCCCTTTCCTGATGAGCAAACTGAACGCCCTATCCGAGGTCACCAGAGGGTACCTGGCGAGCCTGGAGTCAGGGTCCCACCACAGCACCCCCAGGAGCCAGGCAAGGGGACCCGGGGACAATGGGCTTGCTCTTTGCACCAGCACCTCCCAGCCAAGAACCCCGTTCTTCGTGAGCCCACCCAGCTCTGATCAGACTCAGCGTGGCCCTGGGGACCCATAGGTGCTGTCTCTCCCAGCTCCAGGGGAGCGGCAGGCCGTAGAGACTCCTGCCCGGCTTGTCTGAGCCACCAGAGTGGGGCTCCCCTCAAGGGACCCTCAGTGGGACAGCTGAAATGGGACCCCCATGCCTCCACACAGGGCCCGTCTGGGCTAGGGGCTCCCGCAGCCATCTACATCTGCATTCAGGTCACCCACCCTGTAGTCGTCCCCGGCCCAGGGGAGGGGAAGCAGACACAAGGGGGCCTGGGAGCTGGAGGGATCTTCCTCTGAGAGAGTGCATCAGGCCGGCAGGAGGCGGAGAGTGTTTAGGAGGCCGGGCTGTGGGCCCCACACCCGCTGGAGGGGCTCAGCTGAGATGCTGCAGGCACGCCTGCCGGGGGGAGGGCAGCTGTCTGCCCCCCACCACCACCTCTGCCCAGCAGCCTTCTTGGAGCCACGCACAATGTGACCCCAGGGAGACCCGACACTGCCGCTGGTGGCCATCCAGCTGCAGCCCAGCGCAGAGCCCGGGGGCCACCCCTGTGGGAATGGACAGTGTGGTGTGCAGGGATGGCAAGAGCAGGGGGCCCTGGGCAGGGAGCGGCCTGACTCCCCGGGTGAGGGGCTGTATCTGGAAGGGGCTCCACAGCTGGGTGGGCAGGAGGAGAGGGAACCCGCTCGGGGCTTGTCAGAGCTCATAGGGCTACAGAAGCCACTGGGTTTGACTCCAAGTGCGCCCCGCATTCATGTCCAGGATTGTGCTTTTATCGCCAGTAGCCCCGGTGGCTCGAGAAGTAAAGACTGCCTGCGAAGCAGGAGGTGCAGGAAGTTCGATCCCTGGGTGGAGAAGATTCCCCCGGGGAAGGAAGTGGCAACCCACTCCCGTGTTCCTGCCTGGAGAATCCCGGGGACGGAGGAATCTGGCGGGCTGCAGCCTGTGGGGTCTCACGGAGTCGGACGCGACTGAGCACGCCCACGCATGTAGCGTGCACACGGAGGGTTTGAAGTGACTGCCCCGCCGTGCTTATGGCCCAGCTTCTTCCTGGAGAAGTAGGTCTCCGCTGACCAATGGGGGCAGCTTAGTCCCTGCTGAGAACAAAGGGTCACCCGGCTCATGTTAGGAGAAACTTCTCGTGTTGGGGCTCCTTCCACTTCCCCTCAGAGTGACCCTTTCTCTCTGCCCTCCGGAGGGGGCTGGGAGTCCGGAGGATGCTGGGAGGACGCCCGCCGCCCCAAGGACCCCAACTGATGGGGAAGCCTGAGGGCCTGGCGGAGGGAAGTCGTTCAGAGGCCTGGGGCCAGGCCTCTGCTCTGGTGTGTGATCCTGCGGCCAGAGCGAAGGGAGGCCGGGAAGGGCTTTCATTCTCACCAAGGTCACAGGGGGATTTGCCGGAGGTGGGGGGGCTCTTTGGAAATGAGGATGGAGCAGTCTGGGGGGTCCTCTCAGCTGTCCAGGCTCCAGGGGCTGTGTGCGGGACACTGTGGTCATTCCTGATGGTGTCCCCCAACCACCCGAACTTGCAGCCATGTCCTAAGACCTTCCGCCCCTCCTGCATGTCGGGCACCGTGCCAAGACACACCACGGCCTGCAGCCCTCCTGGAAGGGCCTGCTGTCCTGTGCAGACCCGGGTCAGTGTCCTGGGGCCCCAGCCACTTGCAAACATCCTGAACCTATTTCAGCTTCACCAGGCGACGTCCCCAGTGGAGCGGGCCAGCCTGGGCAGGGTGGGACTCCAGGCCAGGGGCACAGGGCCGAGCTGACCCCATGGGGCTGCCGGCTAGGGAACCTGGCTGTAGAGAGATGCCGTCTTTCTGGGCCACCAGTGTGCTTGAGGACCCCAGGGCCGGAGGCTGGATCTGGGGTCCGGGCAGCTCTGTACCTGCCCCAACCCGGTGCCAACGGCAGGGGAGGTTGAGTCGGGGTAGAGCGGGACACCAGGCAGGGTCCATCCCGGGCCACTCCCGTGCCTACTGGCAGCGCGAGCTGGGGCTGTGTCCCGGTGACCAGAGCCCCGCCCTGCGTCCTGCCCAGAGGGCAGTGCCTCCAAGCGTCCCTGGCTCCCCAGGGGGGGTCCCTTAGAGAGAACCTCTAGGACGCTCTCCATTCTCCATGCCTGCCTGGGATTAGGGAGTCTGGGGGTCTTTTGATGCAGAGCCCCCAACTGTCTCAGGGACCATTCTAGAAGGAGTACCTTCAGGGCTGCTGCTAACGCTGATAAATATTGTAGCCCCTCAGCCATTCCCGGACGGACCGCTGGTGAGTGCTGGCCACTCTGCAGGGCTCTTCTGCAGGGGTGAACTCACCAGAGCTCACAATACCCAGGGCAGGGGTGGGGTCCCTGGTCGCCCAAGGTTACCCTGCTGGCTGGGGCGGAGCTGGAATGAACCAGCTCTCCTCCTGGGGGACCATGCCGAGCCCAGGGCCAGCGGACTGCAGAGCCCACGTCCTCCCCACTGTGCCGCCCCGCTGGGCTCGTCAAGCAGGTGACGGGAAGCCCGCTGGAGGCGGCCAGGTGGGGACACTCAAGCCTCCGCAGAGACCGTTTCTGTGGTCAAAGGGATGTGCTGAGCCTGTGCCGGAGAGCGGGATGCCAGGCCCGCTTCCCTGGACCAGTTCGCAGAAGCCGAAATATCAGGACCAGAGCTCTCAGCCCCTCGTCCAGCTGCTGGCAACGTGCCCTGGGCTGGCTCCTTTCCTGTGCCCAGACCCTCATGCTGACCCCAACCCTGAGCTGACCCTTGAGCCCAATACCAGCATGTGGCTGAGCCCATGCCTGCCCCTGCCCAGCCCTAGCCCCTCACATCGTCCCCACTCTGGCCCAGGCTGAGCCTGACCCCAGCCCAGGCCAACTTACCACGTACAGCAGCCGCTGGCCCCGGAGCCCTAGGAGGACTGGGGTGGGCGTGCTGCCTGGGGGCCCAGCAAGAGCTGCAGGCCCAGCTCGCTATTCCTGCGTGACACGGGGTTATTATGCTGTCATGAGGTCACCCGGAATTCTTACCCTCTACTGAGGGTCAGTGCAGTGGGAAGCCCTCCCACCCCAGGCTTTTGCCAGTCCAGGGCCTGGCAGCCCACTGTGCCCACCCTGTTTCCATGACTGTCCTGAGAATTTCCAGCATGGGCCAGGGGACCAGGATAGGCCAGCACCGGGAGCCAGGCAGCGGCCAGCTCACCTTGAGCTGGGGAGGACGCCAGGTGGCCGAGCATGAGGCTGTGGGCCCGGGGCTGCCCCGTGAAGGCACCATCTGGGCCCAGGGCAGGCGGTGACGGAGGCTCACCGGCTCCACCTTCGCTCCCAGCCCTGCTGCCATGTCGGCCTCGGTCACGGTGATGCTGCCCGCTTGCTGGGGGAACATAATCCTGCCCCACCTCAAAGAGAGCCAGAGGCAGCACCCCGTCTCCCTCGGGGCCCCAGGGGGTTGGGCGTTCCGGAGGGCCAGTGCCAAGTCCGGGCCGTGTTTGTGCCAACTTAGGTGCGCATGTCAGCTCGCGGGTGTTGAGGTGCTGTCAGGGAGGTGGCCACGCCTTCTTGGAGGGCAGCTGAGGTGGTGTGGGGAGCGGGGTCAAGGGCCAGGGTGCTTCTGTGTGCCGTCTCCCTGAGTCTGTAAATTGGGCTGACGGTGGTGCCCGCCTGAAAGGGGTGTGGTTGGGATCCAAGTCAGAACATCGCTGCACTGCCGCCCACCGAGGGGGCTGCGTTTTATTGGCCCCTCATCCCTTTCTCCAGGGACCTAACCCCTGGTGGCTTAGATGGTAAAGTGTCTGCCCACAGTGCGGGAAACCTGGGTTCGATCCCAGGGTTGAGAATGGCAACCCACTCCAGTACTCTTGCCTGGAAAATCCCACAGACGGATTTTCCATCTACAGTCCATGGGGTCGCAGAGAGTTGGACACGACTGAGCGAGTTCACTTCCACCTTTCATCCCTTTCTCAGTCTGAGACAGGAGAACGGAGTCCTGGAGACAGTGTGTGGGGCGGGGGACATGGAGACGGGTGGCTCCGCACCTCCACGTGTCTGCGCCTGACAGGTTCTGTCTGCCTCTCTCCCCCAAGGGAAGACAGGCTCTGCCCGCTGGAGGCCGAAGATGACGCCACGGCAGCTGTGAGGTGGCCCGAGCCCCGCCGGCAGGCAGGTGCCCTGCAGGGATCTCCCCCCGCAGCCTGGTCCGACTACACTGAGGAGCCTGACCGCCAGAGGCAGGCCTGCAGCATCCCCATGTGGTTGACCGACGAGGAGGCCAAGGATGGGGACAGCTCCGTGTCGTCGGGCCGCCTCTCTGGCTCCTCGGGGGGCCACGAGTCGTGCACCCCTCCCCACAGGACTTGGACCGAGAGGGCCCCCCAGGTGCCAAGGCCACCGCGGCAGCCGAGAGAGAGCAACCCCCGGCTGGAGCAGCTGAGGGACAAGATCCGGGCCCAAGCCCAGCGGCAGGCAAGCTGCGCCTCGCTGGGCACTTCGACACCCTCCAGTGCCTCACACCTCTACAAAGCTTTCACACCAGCACCCCGGAGGAAGGCCCGAAAGCCTTCAAACCCCCTACCAGCCCCGGCCTACCCAGGTCAGTGGGGCAGCTCTCCCCAGAGAGGGACAGGCAGGGAGGGGGAGAAACTGACGAGACTGGGCCGCCACAGGCCAGGCCCCGCCTGGGCTGGTGGCCCCCTGGGAGGCTGGGGCAGTGCGCCCCACAGCCCTGGAGGGTCTCAGAGCCTGGGAAGCTGAGTGGAGATAGAGCCCTCCCGGGGCTGCGTGCGGGCTGGGTTTAAGCACGAGGAACCATTGACTCATCCAGGACATGGAGACCACCTGGTGGAAACAACGGGGAGGGGGGGTGCAAGGCAGATATGGGGAGGCTGGAGGGTGTGTGAGGGGCGTGGACGGGAGGAAGGCCTGCAGAAGGCCCCCGAGAGGAGACTGCGCCCTCAGAGCAGGGGCTTTTGAGCGGCGGCCGAAGGAGGACCTTTCCTTGGACATTTCCTCATGGGCTCCCGGTCCTCACGATGCCCCTTCTCCTGCTGCACCAGCCTCAGGCATCCTGTCTGTGCCGTGCTTAGTCGCTCAGTCGTGTCTGACTCTTTGTGACCCCATAGGCTGCAGCCCTCCAGGCTCCTCTGTCCATAGGAATTCTCCCGGCAACAGTACTGGAGTGGGTTGCCATGCC
Source organism: Ovis aries (assembly GCF_016772045.2). Taxonomy (NCBI): domain Eukaryota; kingdom Metazoa; phylum Chordata; class Mammalia; order Artiodactyla; family Bovidae; genus Ovis; species Ovis aries. The sequence goes on from NC_056056.1 coordinate 3,170,174, forward strand.
CTCCTCCAGGGCATCTTTCCAACCCAGGGATTGAACCCACGTCTTTCGCATTGCAGGTGGATTCTTTACCAGCTAAGCCACCAGGGAAGCCAAGGCCTTGGACATGGACTCTACAGTCCACGGGGTCTCAAAGAGTCAGATGTGAATGAGTGACTCACTTTTACTTTCACTTCAGGCATCCTGAGTGGAACTGAAAGTGGAGCTGAAGAGAAGGCAACCCCTGGCCAGGGGCGTGAGGCCTCCAGGATCTCCCAGCACCAAGTCTCAGGTGAGTGGCCCTATGGCCAGCCATCCCAGCACCCCCAACCCCCCTGGACACTCAGACCAGGTGTGGGCAGCATGGTTGTGGAGCCAGCAGTCTCCAGGCAGCCTCCCTCTCACTCTGTGGGATTGGCTCTGTTACCTCCCCACTCACCGAGATACTGAGGGTCAGAGAGGACCCCAGCTGTGAAGGGGCCAAGCAGGGATTTGCTCTCAGCCCACCATTCTCTGGAGCCCGCTTTCCAGTCACCAGGGAAGGAATCCAGATGGTCTCTGCAGGGCAGGCTGGGGCTCAAAGCACAGGGGCCCCGGGCAAGGACATCCGCTGGCTGAGCTGCTCTGCACAGCATGACCACAGGCCGGCCACAGTCTGGGCTTGAGGCCGTTCAGCTCCCATCAGCTCCTGGGCTTGCTGGCCCGTTCTGCAGGCAGAAGGCATTGCCGACCTGCCCCACAGGTGACCTTGCCCAGCCTGGGAGAAGCTGGAGGGCTGACACTGGACTGGCAGGCTTCCAGATGGGGAGGAAGGGTCCAGGGACCCAGAGCCCAGCAGACTCTGGCCCACTCAGCAGGCAGGAGGGGTGACTCTGAGTTGGGGGGGGGTGCTCTGGAGCCGCTCCCAGGGCTAAGGAACCTGGTCATTGCCGCCGTAGGACAGTTGGAAGGCTCTGGCAGGGAGACCTCGGCAGGTCTGGGCACTGACTGCCTGCTCAGTTTGTGGGGTGGGCACCAGGTGGAGGGGCCGCCTCTATAGTCCAGCAGGATTCTGGAGACCCCAGGAAGGGGCGGGGAGAGGGCTCAGGAGCTGAGGTCAGGCTGCCGTGGAGGCCCGAGGCTTCGGGGGTCTCTGGGCAGGGTTTTCAAGAGTCAGGCCCTCAGGGGTCCGTCACCTATCCTGGCGGTGCTGTGGTGGGTAGGGTGGGATGAGGGTTGGTCGACACTTGAGTCAACATCCTCTGGCTGGCAGCGACACCCCCGCTTCTGGTCTGCCCAGCCAGAGGTTCGAGCCAAGTGCAGCCCCAGGTAGAGGGAGGGGCGCCGGCCGTGTGAAGCCAAGAGGCAGAGCCTCTCTCTGGCCCAGCTGTGGCCTGATCGTGGACCCTGGCGGCTCCCCGGAAGGGCGGTGGCTCACTTGAACTCCCTGGTCTCTCCCCTTGGGGACAGAGGACCTCGATGGCCTTGGCTCGTCCCGCAGGCCACTGTCCCCATCCCCCACACGGAGGCTGCTGGGGCCTCTCGGCTACAATCATGACCCGGTCATGGTCTCTCCAGGAGCTCAGTGCCCAGTGGCATCAGTCACCAGCCCTTCCTCGTTTTAGAATCCTCCGGAAGCAGGGCATGGGTCAGGGCCTGGTCTTTTTTTTTTTTGTTTTAATTGTGGCAAAATACACATAAAGTTTAGAGATGCAGATTTGATCACTAGATTGGGAAGATCCCCCTGGAGTAGGAAATGGCAACGCACTGCAGTACTCTTGCCTGGGAAATCCCATGGACAGAGAAGCCTGGTGGGCCACAGTCCATGGAGTCTCAAGAGTCGGACACAGCTACAGGCACACACAGAGTTTACCATTTTTACTATGTTTATGTACAAAGTCACTTTGTTTCCAGGGGTTTGACCCCCCTAGGGACTTCATATGAGTGAAATCCTACGGGGTTTGTCCTTTCGTGTGAACCTGGGGCTTGAGGCTGCTCCTGCTGAGGCCGGAGGGACAAGCCAAGGCCAGGCCCCTGCTGCTCTGCAGAGACCTGGGAGTCCCTGAGGCCTGATTCCTTTCTTCGCATGCTCCCCGGGCCTCCTGGGGACACGCTGGGCCGGGCCCGGCTCTCACGGCTCACCAGCTGGGTGGCCATTTGGTTTCCCAGATGCCGCCCCCAACCCAGCAGGGGACAGAGATGAATGAGGTCAAACAGAGAGGGGCCAGGCTGAACACTGGCCTTTGGGCAGCGGGCCCCCGTGCCGGCTGCGGGACTTGGTTCTCCTGTCCCCGCCCATCCAGTTGGGGCAGCCCCGCAGTGCCAAGGCCCCTCTGGGTCTGGTGCACACTGCTTTCCCTGAACATTCAGGAAACTAAGATCATGGCTTCCGATCCCATCACTTCATGGCAGATAGATGGGGAAACGGTGGAAACAGTGGCTGACTTGATTTTCTTGGGCTCTAAAATCACTGCAGATGGTGACTACAGTCATGAAATTAAAAGACACTTGTTTCTTGACAGCATATTAAAGAGCAGAGACATCACTTTTCCAGCAAAGGTCCGTATAGTCAAAGCTACGGTTTTTCCAATAGTCGTGTACAGATGTGAGAGTTGGCGCTTAAAGAAGGCTGAGTGCCAAAGAATTGATGCTTTTGAATTATGTTGCTGGAAAAGACTCTCAAGAGTCTCTTGGACTGTGAGGAGATCAAACCAATCAATCCTAAAGGAAATCAACCTTGAATATTCACTGGAAGGACTGATGCTGAAGCTGAAGCTCCAATATTTTGGCCACCTGATACAAAGAGCTGACTCACTGGAAAAACCCTGATGCTGAGGGCAGGAGGAGAAGGAGGCAACAGAGACTGAGATGGTTGGACAGCATCACTGACTCAATGGACATGAATTTGAGCACACTCCAGGGGATAGTTGAGGACAGAGAGGCCTGGAGTGCTGCAGTCCACAGGGTCGCAAAGAGGCAGACACGACTGAGCGATTGAACAACAACAGCCTCTCCCTGATGAGCTGATGTCCCATCTGGCTAGCTGCTTGCCGCTGCTTTGCTAGTGGGCCTATCCAGTCATTTATTCACTCAACAAACATAAGCGCTGTGGGCCAGCTCACACCGGGGACTGTGCTCAGGGGTTCTGGGGATTGGTGCACAGTCAGGGCTGTGAGGGAGGGCGAGGCGAGCCCAGCCCTGCAGGGGATTTCCCCGGTGGGGCAGGGGGCAGCCTGCGGGGACAGTCAGGGGCTGGAGAGCAGGCTGACCCGTGTGCGGTATTGCTACTCATCCTTCTCTCCCTTGCTTCCCTCTTCTCCTCTCGGTGAAGTTGCACAGGAAAAAACCAAAAGGATGAAAAGTAGTTCTTGCAAAACAGAGAAGGCCCCCAGGCCGCCTGCCCCTAGGAGAGCTGCCAAAGACACAGGTAGTGTCTTTGGGAGCGGGGCCCGGCAGGGCTTGGGGACAGGACGTTAAGGTCCAGGCTCAGGAGGCAGGCACGTGGCTTGTTTCTGGAACCCAGATGGCAGGTGCTGCCTGGCTGCGCCTTGGAAAGGCGGGCACAAAGCGGGGGGCAGGCGAGGTGCTGGTTGATGGACGTGCTTGCTTTCTCGTGACTCGGCATCACCGGACAAGCCGTGGCCGTTTTGTGGCCGTCAACGGCGGAAAGCGTGACTGAGGGATGAGTCTCCCTGTCACCTGGCTTGGAATGTAGACACCAGGCAGGGAGCCCAGGAGGCCGGCTTCCCCTGGCGTGCCTGGTGGGAGGAAAGGCCAGGCAGTGCCCACTTTCCACAGCCCCTCGGGGAGGATGCGTCAGCTGCTTGAGAGTTCTGTGCAGGAGTCATGGTGGTGCTGGGCCTCTTGGTCGCAGAGAAATTCCTAACTCAGGTGTCTCCCCGAGGGTGGGTCATGAGGTTGTGTCCAGCGAAGACCCAGGTGCCCAGCCTGGCCGGTTCGTGGAGACTGTGGGGTGAATGAGCTGGATGTGGGCTGTGGAGCAGAGTGGGCAGCCTTCTTCTGGGCCTTCCTTCAGAACAGCCTGGGTGGAATGGGGTGACACGCTCAGGGCTGGGCTCCCTCTGCCTGTGTGTGCCAAGCACGCAGGCAACAGCGGCTCGTGTAACTGTCCTCGGAGGCAGACGGGCTCGCTCCCATTTTGTAGATGAGGAAACAGGCTCAGAGAGGTTCACCAGCCTGCCCGGGGTCACACAGGCCAAACAGGGTTGGCTCCAGCCCTGCGCTCACCGCCTGAGAGAGCCCAGCTGTGCACACTTGGACCCACGCCTGGAGGCCTTCTGCAGGCCCACCCTCAGGGCCTGGGCTCTGGGACCACCACACCACAGATTTGGGGACACCAATTGAGAGCCTCCCCCAGGTGGGGCGAGCCCTCGGGGGCTGAGGTCTGCTCTGTGGGGACCCAGATCTTGCTCGAAGTAAGCAACACTGGTGTTGGAGCTGTTTTTCAGCATCTCTGTGCCTCAGTTTCCCCCGGGCATGATATCGCAGTCCTGGAGGGGAGTGCCACAGTGAGGTCTGCCCACATCTTCAGATGCCTGCCTCCTCTGCCCTTGGGCAAACCCACAGTTCCAGCGGACTGAGTGACTGTCCTCCTTTGTGCCTCAATGGAGGTGGGCCCAGAGCAATGCGGGGGCACGCTGGCCAAACCTCCACTGGGAAGAGTGAGGGATGCCTGGAGACAGGCCACTGAACAGGCACAAAGTATAACAATTTCCCGCATGTTTCCCCTGCTCCTAGACCGTGGGGTTTGTTTTATTTTAATGGCTCCTTTGAAAAATGACCTGCCTTCTGCCTGACACTGGGTCAAAAGGGCGTGCCACGGGCGGCATTCATCACCGTAGCCGCCGCGTCACCCTGACAGAGCTGACCATTAGTCTCTGTCAGTGACGAAGTCACAGCTGGGCTAAGAAGAGATGAGTTTGGGTTCAGAGGTCAGAGCCACAGGACTTGGGAATTGGATGAATTAGAAATTTGCTGTAGTTAACAAAAAATTAAATCACAATAGTTATAAAATATTCATCCATCCGGGCTGAGGGAAAATGAAGCCCGATATTTAATTTCAGATTATAGCTCCTCACTTTGCATTTTTTATCATAGATTAGGTTGGCCCTGGAACTTTGACAGGGCACTTGGGGACTTCATCCATTTCCACAGATTAAAAATCCTCTCGTAAAAAAATTAATTGCCATTAAACTGCTCTGCGGAAGGAAAAACGTGCCCACCAGGGCCCATTTATTGACCTGGACCCCTCTGGCCGGCTAATGGGGAAGCCAGTGATGTCGGGGCCTGCGGGTGGGGGTGTTCAGAGGGGCCTGCGGGCCCCTCCTCACCCAGCGTGGTCCCTGCTCAGGGCCCCACCCAGCAAGTGTGGCCTTTTCTGTGCAGTGCTAAAGCTTTGGGATTCAGGATGCAGGACCCTCGCTGGGGAGCCCACCCCCCAAGGTCCCCCTCATAGGTCAAACGTGGCAGGCAGGTGGGCAGTTCCGGACTCAGCCCTGGTCAGCAGAAGCCTGACCTTTCTGGGAAACTCCTGCAGTGGGGGTGACTGCTCCACTTTTTCATCCTTGTGGAGAGATGCGTACAGATGGGGAAATTGAGGTACAAGGAAGTGGTCACTTGCTCAAGGCCTGTAGCTGGAGAACGGAGGCGCCATGTCTTGTGGCTCAGCTGGTAAAGAATCTGCCTGCAATGCAGGAGACCTGGATTTGATCCCTGGGTCGGGAAGATCCCCTGGAAAAGAGATAGGTTACCCACTCCAGTATTCTGGCCTGGAGAATTCCATGGACAGTCCATGGGGTCACAAAGAGCCGGACACAAGTGAGCGACTTTCACTTTTTCACTGGTTAGACAGGGGCTTCCCAGGTGGTGATGTTGGTAAAGAACCCACCTGCTTAATGCAGGTGGTCCCGATTCCTGGTCGGGAAGATCCCTTGGAGAAGGGAATGACTTCCCACTCCAGTATTCTGGCCTGGAGCATCCCATGGACAGACGAGCCTGGCGGGCTACAGTCCATGGGGTCGCTGAGAGTCAGACAGGGCTGAGAGACTAATACTTTCACTTTCCTGGGACTCCCGGACACCTCTCCTCCTGGGCTACCCCAGGAGCCTGGGGCAGAGGGCGTGGTCGCAGAGGAGGGGGCGTGTCTGGAGGACTCTTCCAGGGGCGTGGCTTTGCAGAGGGCGTGGTCACGGCCTCGCTCCTTCCTGGGGCTTGGCCTCTGGAAGGCATGGCCTCTGGGGGCGTGGCTCTGAGTCGCCCTTCCCTTTCATGGAACTCCGTCCTCAGGCCAGTGACCCAAGTCTCAGTCTGGGCCTGGGGAGGGCGCCGAGTCTAGGGAGCAGGATGTGCTAGGCGGGTGATCTCTGCTGTGAGGCCCCGTCTTCGGGCAGAAATGCCCCCAGGACAAATCTTGGTCTGGGTAGTTTCGTTTTCCTGGGGTGCTGCCTGGGCAGGCTCCCTGCCGTGTGTGTGTGTGTGTGTGTGTGTGTGTGTGTGTGTGTGTGTGTGTGTGTGTAAGCGTGTGCGTAAGTGCCCAAGGTCGGCCACTGCTTCCTGCCTCTGCCTCTGCCAGGGCCCTTGTGGTTGGGTTTGTTATGATGGTGGGGCTGCTAATGGCAATTGGTGAGGGTGACTTGGGATTACAAAGTAAATCCGTGATAAATGATGTTTGTGACGTGATGGCATTTATTAAAGAAAGTGTTTATGTCTGGGCTGTGGTGGCTGTTTGTCTCCACACACTGTCTGGACCCCTCATCCTGCCGCCCTGGGTGGCTTTGCTGCCACCAAAATCTTGAGCTTTCTCTGCCCAACAAAGCCAAATAAAAACAGACAGAGCCAGTTTGTTTGGAGGAAAGGGTGGCTTTAATCCTCAGTGGGAGGAGGCAGAGAACACAGCAGGTCTGTGCCTCGAGAACTGTGCCCCACTTCCAGGAGGAACCTGGAGATTGCATAGAGGAGGGCTCACCGTCAGGGGTCGGTGCTACAGAGCAGAGACGGAGGATCCTGTGCTCTCCTTCTTGTTCCTCTTGCATTGTTTCAGAAACAGTCACAGGCTGGTGTCAGGTAGTCCAGTAGCTGGGTCCTTCGTCTTTCACGTGTAGTACTGTGACCTCCTTCCTGTAAGGCAAAAAGAGACCTCCAAGAGGTGGCCTGCAAAAGAGTGCTGTAAAGGGGAGCACCAGGAACAGGAGGTGATCAGCATCGAGTTTAAGGATAGCACGGCTTCCCTGGTGGCTCAGACAGGAGAGAATCTGCCTTCTGTGCAAGGGACCTGGGTTCGATCCCTGGGTCAGGAAGATCCCCTGGAGAAGGGAATGGCAACTCCCTCCAGTATTTTTGCCTGGGGAATCCCGTGGACAGAGGAGCCTGGTGGGCTACAGTCCGTTGGGTCACAGAGTCGGACATGACTGAGTGACTGACACTAAAGGATAGTAGGTTCAGAATGAGCTCCTGCAGAGTTAGAGGGCGGAGAAGCGACCTCAGTCACAGACTACCGACTAGGACCAGGTAAGAACGAGGAGTGATCGTGCCTGCTCACTGCTCTTTTTATCTTCTTTGTTCTCAGGAAAGAAAAGAGAAATTCAGCCTTCTATTTCCCCTTTTCTCGGCAACAGCTGCTTTGATTCCTACCCTGATCCCCGCTCTCACCAGTTTAAAAACAAATTAGTTTCCTCTGGTTCAGGGCAAGTGATTATCGACAGTGCCGCCGCCCCCCCTTTGAGCTCTGGGTGTGCAAGCGATTGTCTTTGCTACTGACCAGCCTTTACAGAGCGCATGTGGTGCTCGAGGGCCTGCGTTCAGTGTTTTCACAGAGAAACCCATAGGGAGTACGTTTTATTTCCCCTGAGGGCCAGAGAAATCAGGTCACATGTCCAGGTCATCCTGAGACTCAACTTTGCCCAGGATGCTGGCTAATGGCTGGGGTATGGCCCAGCGCCAGAGTGGCCTGGACCCAAGGGTTTTCACCCTGTCCCCTCCGGGAGTGTGTGACCTGGTCTCCTGGCTCTGTGAGGAGCTGCCAGCCCTCCCCTTGGGCTGGCACGCGGAGGGCCCTGGGCACCTGGCTGTATATGTGTTTTCTCTTTAAGATTCTGAGTTGGTTGGTGTTCGTGCCTGGAGGAAAGGACAAGCTCTGGTGAGGGTGCTGCTGGGGCCCCCGCCTGCCCTTCCCAGGTTCCAGAGCAAGGTCCCCTTGAGAGACCAGGCCCCCATCGCAGAATTAGGTACCTTGTGTCTCCGCCTGGACTCTGCTCCGCTCCGTGTGGCATCTTGCGGGTGGGGGGTGGGCGCCGGGGGAGAGACGCCCAGGTGGCAATGGCATTGGGGTGTGGGTGCGGCACCCATTCCCCCAGAGACCTGTCAGATGCCCGCCAAACCCACCAGCAGACAGGGGCTTCGGGGAGTCACAGCGTTTAAAAAAACCAAAAAGAGGGTTTCTGTCCCTGAGAAGCAAATTTCTGCTCCTGGAAGGCAGAGCACGACCACCAGCCTGTCCTGACCTAGAGATGCAGGCCTGTAGCCAGAGTGGCTCCCAGGAGACGTCTGCCCCCCTGCCCCCCGCCACACACACACACTCACACACTCACACTCACACACACTCACACACACTCACGCTCACTCTCACTCACACACCCACACTCACACACACTCACACTCACACTCACACACACACTCGCAGTCACACACACTCAAACACACACTCTCACACTCACTCACACACACCCACACCCACACACTCACACACTCAGTTTTCGACATGTTCAGAGAGGGTGGCTCTCTGCCAGACTCCTGGGCACAGCCATGAGTCACCCAGACGTGGCATCTGCCCCCAGAGGGCTTCTGCGAGTGGATGTTGAGGACAGAGCCAGGGGTGGGTGGTCTCTGGGGGGCTCTGCTCCTCCAGGGGGGTGGTCTCGGGGGCGAGTGGATGTTGAGTACAGAGCCGGGGGGGGTGGTCTCTGGGGGGCTCTGCTCCTCCGGAGGGGTGGTCTCTGGGGGGCTCTGCTCCTCTGGGGGTGGGTCTCGGGGGGCTCTGCTCCTCTGGGGGGGTGGTCTCTGGCGGCGGCTCTGCTCCTCCTGGCAGCCCCGCGACTGCCTGTCTTTGCAGATCACAGCAAGAAGGTTGGCGCCACCGAGAGCTCCCCTGTCCACCCCCAGACGCCAAGTCCAGCCTCTGTCCACAGTGACCCGCAGATGCCCTCAGCCAATGTGCCCACCCTGGCTTCCCGCGATCCACCCGTGAACATCCAGGCTGCTATGGCCGTCCTTCGAGACCTCCGCCAGCAAATCCAGGCCGGGCTGGAGCTGGCCCGGGCCCGTCACACGAGCCGAGGGCTGGAGCTGCATGACCTGGCAGGGAGGAGGCGGCCAGGCCCCTGGAAACCCCCAGACTTCCGGGGCTCCTTCTGGAAGAGCCCTGGGGCCCCGACGGACGGGCTGCCCACCTCCGAGAGGGCTGGGAGCCTCCCTGCCGCACAGCGCTGGAGCCCTGTGGCCGGGTGGGAGTCCTATCCACATAGGACCTGGGCGGCCCCAGGACGGGACACCTCCTTCCAGAGACGCATGAGCCCCACCGAAGGGCTGAACTCCTTCCCCCAGCGGCCCTGGAGCGCCTCGGCCAGGCAGGCCTCCTGCCCCCCAAAGACCTGGGCGTTCCAAGGACGAAACCTCTCCTTGCAGAGGCCCGGGAGCCCCCCCGAAAGGTGGGTCCCCTTCCTGCAGCGGTCCTGGAGCGCCTCGGCCGGACAGGCCCGGGGTCCACAGAGGGCCTGGACTGCTTGTGAAGACCCGGCAGCCCCCACCCCAAGGCCATGGAGCCCTCTGGAAAGACCGAGCCAACCCACCTGGCGACCCTGGAGCGCCTCCTTCACACAGGGGCCCAGCCCCCTGTATCAGGGCCGGGGTCCCCTGCGGACCCCCTCGGGGGCCAAGCTCGCCTGGCCAAGGCCCAGCCAGGGTGCGCTTCGGAACGTGCCTGAGAAGGAGAACGAGGTGCGGCCACCTCGGCCTTGCCCCCAGCCCCGGGGGGCCCTGGGCCCCCTCCATGGCTCTGAGTCCCTGCGTGAGTTCATGCGCCAGAAGACTGCAGCCTGGCGGCGGCAGGCCCTCGAGGAGAAGGCCTCAGCCATGCACTCGCTGGAGCTCAGAAACCAGAGGCTCCAGGGCGCCCACAGGAAGCAGAGGGAGGCCATGCTGGGCAGAGCCGTCCCCGTGGTCTCCCAGACGACCCCCGGCATTGTGACCTTCGTCCCGCACGCGGCACAGTCCAGGGTATGTGGCAGCTCGGACACCCAGCTCCCCTGGCCTCCATGCGGCTTTGCGGGGACCCCATTGCCTCCGTTTCTGCCCACCCTCCCCCAAGAAGGGACCAGCCTGTGATTCCCGCGGAGGCCGGGGCCAGCTCCAAGGCTGAGACAGGGTCTGGGGTCTTGCGGCTGGGCTGGGGCTGACAACATCCTTGTTTGCTTTAGGATCTGGAAGCTGCCGCCGGGCCGGGGGCGCCGGTGCTGCAGTGGAGCAAGGTGACTTCCGGTATGGTGCTGGGGGACCAGGAGGCCCCAGGCAGGTGGGTGTGAGCGGCCGGGGCTGGACTTCCTGGGGGGCTGTCCCGGGCAGGGGTTGGCTCGCTCGGTCCAGAGCTGCACAGAGCCTGTGATCAGGGCTGGGTCGGTTTCCACTGAGGTGAGATTGCTGTCACGTAAAGTTAACCTTTATAAGCTGAACTATTCAGGGGCCCTTAGTACATTCACAACATTTTGAAACCAACCACCACCTCCGTGTAGTCCCAAAACATTTCATCACCTGAAAGGAAATGCGGTTCCCGTTCACAGTCACCCCCCTCACTCCTCCCCTGAGCCCTGAGGCATCCCCAATCTGCTGTCCGTCCTTATGGATTCACCTGTTCCCCATGTACTATATAGGAGGTCCTTGTTGCTTATCCGTTTAAAATACAGCAGCATGTGTATGTCCATCCCGAGCTCCCTAACTATCCCCTCCCCTCATCTTTCCTCCGGGCAACTGTCAGTTCATTCTCTGAGTCTGTGAGTCTCTTTCTGTTTTGTAAGTTCCTTCGTGTCTTTTTTTAAGATTCCTCATGTAAGGGGCGTCATACGATATTTCTCCTTCTCTGTCTGACTGGCCTCACTCAGTGTGACGCTCTCTAGGTCCCTCCACGTGGCTGCAGGTGGCATTATCTCGTTGTTTGATGGCCGTAACATCCCGTGTGTATATGCACCACATCGTCCTTATCCAATCCTCTGTTGATGGACATCTAGGTAGCTTCCATGTCTTGCCTGCTGTAAATTGTGCTGCAGTGAACACTGGGTTGCATGTATCCTTTTGGATCACTTTTTTTTTTTTTTTTTTCCAGAGAAATGCCCAGGACTAGCATGGCCCAGGACTACCCTATGCCCAGGACATAAGGTCATATGGTAGCTCTGTTTTTAGTGTTTTGAGGCGCCTCCCTGCTGTACTCTGCAGTGGTCGTACCAATTTACATTTCCACCGACAGTGGAGGAGGGTTCCCTTCTCTCCACACCCTCTCCAGCATTTACTGTTGGTGGCTTTTTTGATGCTGGCCATTCTGGCTGGCTGGACTCACCTCTTCTTAGGGCCTCTGTGCCTGACTCCCTCCTCTGAGCGTGTTTTCCACGTTCACCAGTGTTCCAGCCTGCGTCAGGACTTCCTTCCTTTTCATGGCTGAGTAATATTCCACTGGGGCATCTCCCACATTTTGCACACCCATAGGCAGCTCGTTCCCCCCTTTCGGCCGCTCTGACTGAAACACCTGAGCACCTGTTTTCAGCTCTCCTGTGCGCGCACCCAGGAGGAGAGCTGTCCGGTCCCGTGGTACCTCTGTGTCTCACTCACGGGGGCACTGCTGGGCTGTGCTGGCTGCAGCTGCAGCTTTCTACATCCCCACCAGCAGGGCAGGAAAGCCGTCTGTCCCCGTCCTCGCCCACACCTCCCCGTGCTCCCGCCTTGTGGTCATGTTCTCTCGGCTTTCACTGCAGTGTCCCTTCCTTTCTCGGGGGCAGCTGTACAGGCGGTGCCTCCCCGGGCAGCATCTTGAAGTGCAGGGTGGGAGGCCTCCCACCGCCTTTCTGGGCGACTGAGCGTCCAGGCTCCCCGGAGGCTGCCCTTCCCAGTGCTCGTCCCCATGGCGAAGAGCTGTGGGCAGTGCCCTGGGAGCTTCCGGCCAGGGCCAGCCACTTCCTGGCCACCTGCCTGGTGATGAGGGGAGGGCAATGTGACAAGGAGCTCACAGCCGGATTCCGGCAGCGTCATCCACTTGTGGCCGGCGGGGAGGAGCGGACCCAGAGGGGCTGAGGACAGGGGTCCCCGCAAGGCCCCGCCCCACCAGGAGCTGCCTGCCCTGCGCTTGCTCTGAACCTGCATCCTGGGTGCACCTTTGGCAGCCAGGGTTCTGGGAGGGGGCTTTGGGCTGGACCCCTTGGAGCTCAGCACCCACCCCTCTCTGCAGCCGCTCACCTCAGTGGATTGGACAACCTCCCCTGACCCCTGGCTCCTGGAAGTTTCTCTCTCTGGCTCCGTTTTGCTTCATTCATCTTAAAAGTGCACGTCCCTGGGCCACATCCCCAGACTCGGGGGCCGCAGGGAAGCCCAGGGTCTGCATCTCTTTTTAACTTCTCAGGGTTGGTGTCTGGTCACACCCAGATGAGGACACAGGCCCAAACTGAGCATGCACACACTGAACGCCCGTGTCGCCTGCCGCGCCATGGGCAGCCCCCCATCGGAGAGGCTGCAGGGGTCCTTGCTGTGCAGCTCCTCTGGCTGGACATGACGCTGGGGGACGTCCATCTCCATGGGCGGGGCAGCTCTAGGTCCTTCATCTTGCTTCACTGTGTCCTTTTTTTTCACTTACAAACATTTCACTTAAAATACGAATAACATCCTCTTCATGGATCACAGCCTTGTCATGGTGAAGAGGCTTGCAAAACTCAGTGAAGCTATGAGCCATGCCGTGCAGAGGCACCCGGATGGACAGGTCATACTGAAGAGATCTGACTAAATGTGGTCCACTGGAGAAGGCAATGGCAAGCTACTCCAGTGTCCTTGCCTCGAGAACACCATGGACAGTATGAAAATGCAAAAGATAGGACACCAGAAGATGATCTCCCCTGGGTCAGAAGGTATCCAGTGTGCTACTGGGAAAAGGCAGAGGGCAATTACTAACAGCTCCACAAAGAATGAAGTGGCTGGGCCGAAGCAGAGACAACGCTCAGCTGTGGATGTGTCTGGTTGGTGAAGTAAAAAGTCTGATGCTGTAAAGAACAATATTGCATAGGAATCTGGAATGTTAGGTCCATAAATCGAGGTAAGTTGGACATGGTCAAGCAGGAGATGGCAAGAGTGAGTATCAAAATCTTAGGCATCAGTGAACTAAAATGGACAGGAATGGGAGAATTTAATTCAGATAACCATTATGTCTGCTACTGTGGGCAAGAGTCTCCTAGGAGAACTGGAGTAGCCCTCATAGTCAACAAGAGGGTCTGAAATGCAGTACTTGGAGGCAACCTCAGGAACAACAGAAAGATCCTGGTTCGTTTCCAAGGCAAACCATTCGACGTCACAGTAATCCAAGTCTATGCCCCAACCACTGATGTCAAAGAAGCTGAAGTTGACTAGTTCTATGAAGACCTACAAGACCTTCTAGAACTAACACTATAAAACGATGTCCTTTTCATCAAAGGAGATTGGAATGCAAAAGCAGGCAGTCGAGAAGGCTGTGTTTTCATTCTGCTGATGGGGTCTTTTGACACACACGTGTTTTTAACTCTGAAGTAGCCCGAGTGGCCCGTTTGTTGTTTTGTTACCAGCGCTTCTGGGGTCATATCCAGGAAATCATTGCCAACCAGCCTCCTTCCTTCTAATAGGTGCGCGCGGTCCGTCGTGATCACCACGGTCACAAACGGACGCAGTGAAGAGACACTGGGCCTGGCCCGGAAGCTGCTTCCACGTGCACCCCTGTACACCTGTGTCTCCCACGCGCATGGAAACGATCGCCGCCCCTCAGGCTGATCCCTGTCCCTTCTCTCCCTGCAGCTTCTGCCTGTGTTTGAACAGAGCCTTGAACCCCACCAAGACTCTGGAGGTGGGAGGCTCCCAAGATGGCTGGGAGGGCGCGCCCCTGCTGATGCCAGCCAGCTCCTCCCTGGGGCCCCTGAAGTTCCAGGACCTGAGTATGCACTGCCGGAGCCCGGGGCTCTGCATCTACCTGGACCCTGAGGAATCGGAGCGCCTGGGCATGCCGGGCCCCCTGCACTTCCGATACAAGCAGGCCCGGCTGCAGGCCCTGGAGACCATGGCCAACATCCTGAAGCAGCGGATCGACGTCCTGACGGACAAGCTGCGCCGCTCCGAGGCAATGGACGCGCTGGTGGGGCCTGGCCCAGGGCCGCTGCCCTCCGGCTCCAGCACGCCGGCCTGCCCCAGAGCCCTGGTGCCCAACGTGGGCCAAAGGGCGCCCTGGGACTGGGCAGAGCTGCGGGCCAGGCCACTTCTCTCCACCCCTGGCTTCCCGGACACGGAGACGGTGCACTGGAGCCCTGGCTGGGAGCGGCTGCAGAGTACGAGCCCCAGGGCCCGCCATGCCAGCGAGCCCATAGGTAGGGCTACCCCAGGCCCCGCTGGCAGCCAGGGGCCCCACTTTCTCCTTGCCCCTGGGTCTCTTCCCCTTGAGGGGGGATGATGGCTAGACCCCGGCCATTGTCCCTCTGTGCCTGCTGTCACCGCCTTGCCTCTGCTGGGGCAGGGGTGGGCCCCGGTCCTAGGTTGACGTCCCGCGCCCTCCCCGCCCCACCTCCAACTCCGCAGAGGGGCGAGAGCGCAGGACCCCTGTGCCTCCTGCCTTGGGGATGCGGGGGGACGCGAGGGGACCACCTCACTCCCTGCAAAGCGGCAGCCCCTCCCCACCCTGCCGGCCTGTAGGAAGTGAAGTCCTGGTGCTCCTCTCTCGAAAGGTTTCACGGACAATGGACGCTCCGAGCTGGACAGGAGGCTGGCAAGAAACGTGGCTTCTTTCCAGGCCCTCAGCCCCTTCACAGGGAGGTAAGGCTGGGCGCTGCCCTTGAACGACCTCATGCCTCTGGGGCGGGCGCAGCCGGGCCAGCGGGGCGACACAGCTCCTGGCCTGTCCTGGGGAGAGGCGGGCCTCGGACGCCTCTGGCTGGGCTGTGCTCAGTGGGCCGCCTGGGGCCCCAGTCGCCAAGGCGTCCATAGGTGGCTGGCAGGCTGGTCGTGTCCGGGGTGTGGAGACTGGGGCCCTCCATCTAGGTCTCTTGCCAGTGTCAGATCCTCAGGACCGCCTGCCCACAAGCCCCTGAACAGGCCCGTCTCCAGCCCTGACCTTCTCTGGGGCCACTTCACACAGGTCCCTTTTCATCAGTGGTTAAGGACGGATGACCGGCCTGGGGCAGGGGCACCAGGGGCCCTCAGCAGCCCTGCTCTCGTCCCAGCCAGCCCCGCCTGGGCCCGCGAGGCCGCCTTAGCAGTCACCGTCCCGGGGACGCTCTGCTGGGCCCAGCCTCACACCAGGTCCCCCGGCCGTGCAGCTGTGCCCACCCCTGGCCTCTCTGTCTCCCAGCTCATCTCCCCCCCAGCAGCCAATGTCGCTGCCCAGTGCCCTCAGCCCTGGGGCCCTTGTCAGCCCCTGGACTTCACTGAGCAGCTGTGGCCCCATCTCCTCCTGCAAGGACTGCCCGCTCCCACCCCAAGAACCGTTACTTCAGCCCCACTGCCTGGCGGCTCCCGCAGGCGTGAGTCCCTGTCCAGCCCTCCTCCCCGGCCAGCAGTGCCCTCCTGGCCCCCAGCCCCATTGGCTGCCTTCCCAGCGCTGCCCCAGGAGGGTCTCAGACACCCCGGCCCCGCCACCTCTGTCCTGGGGCAGCCATCCCCTCCCCCGCCCTGCCAGGCAGCCCCTCTCAGGATGCCCCCTCACCTCGCGTGGCCACAGGTGCTCTGTGACTTCAGGCTCCAGAGCTCAGAGCCAAGGGGGAGAGGGGGTTCCAGAGGGGGTCAGGCCAGTGGCGGGGGGTGTTCCCAGGGGGCCGGCCAGAGATACTGGGAGGGGATCCTTACCATGCACTTCGCCAGGTGTGTCCTGGGCTCGGTGCCCGGGTTGGGGCCTTGGGGGGCCGCCTGGGGGGTGCAGTGCTCGTGAACAGAGAGGACAGTGGAGGGTGGAGACTGTGGCCGTGGTCAGAGAGCCAGGAACCCAAGTGGGGCGGGGGAGGCCCTTGCACGGGTCGGGGGGTGGTCAGCGCAGATCCCAGGCCTGTGCTGAAAGCACACCCCACCCCCAGCCTGAGTCCTCCCTAGGAGGTGGGGGTTGCCTGTAGCACCCCATTCCCCCTGCGCTGCCTCTCCCCCCTCCCCTTCCCTCCCCTCCCCTCCCCTCCCCAGCCCTCCCCTCCTCTCCCCTCCCCTCCCTTCCCCTTCCCTCCTATCCCCTCCCCGGCCCAGCCTCAGTCAGGTTCTGACTCTGTGTCCGCTCAGTCGTGTCCGACTCTTTGTGACCCCATGGGCTGTAGCCCGCCAGGCTCCTCTGTCCATGGGATTCTCCAGGCAAGAATACTGGGGTGGGTTGCCATGTCCTCCTCCAGGGGGGTCTTCCTGACCCAGGGATCGAATCCAGGTCTCCTAACAGGCGAGTTCTTTAATTACCACTAGCGCCACCTGGGAAGCTGGAATGGAGTTGTTGCCACCAGTAGGGGTCAGCATTGGGCCAGACTTGGCCGCCTTCAGCCCTTGCCCTTCCCTCCAGCTCCCGGTCTAGACCTTGAGAAGGGGAGGGGGGATGGGAGGCTCCAAGGTGGACATCTGTACGTCCCCGCTGCTGGATGGCCAGCAAGGTCCTGTGGGCTCATCCAAGGTCTCAGAGCCGGGGAGCCTGGGCACGTGGCCCCCCCACCCCAAGCCATAGAGCCTTCCCACCAGGCACATGGAGTGACCCTCCCTGCCCCTCCCGCAGCCTGCCCGGGCACAGAGAGATGGCAGAGGTGGAAGTCGTTCAGAGCCATGCCCTGGACGGCCCAGCGCCCTTGGAGCCCAGGACCGGGGCCTCCACGAAGGCCCCTGGCCCCGCCCTGCCTTCTAAACTAGCCACTCACCGCTCCCGGGGGTTGCTTTGTGGCCATGCCTCTGGGCACCTCCCTCAGTGCCCTATGAGTTAGGCTGCAGGGCACAGCTCTGCTCCCCAGGGCCTGGCCCATCCTGCCTCTCAGGCCAGCTCCTGAGTCGGGGTGGGTCTCCTCCACCAGGTGCTTTCCTTGCTGGGACCGTGGTGCTCAGTAGCCGGGTGGGGACGGAGCTTGCTACCAGCATTGGGTGGTGGCGACATTAGGGCTTCCCGCCCAGCCCCCCCACCCCCGACGGAGCTGGGGCCCCTGATGCCCAGTCCACCCCCAGCCCGTCTAGAAGGAAGGACGGGAGAGTGTGTGGCCCCGCTGTGTGCCCGCCGTGGCCCTGCAGGCTTCCCTGAACCTCGGGCAGTGCTTCCAGCACCCTGAGGGCTGTATGCTCATCCCTATTTTGCAGATGGGGAAGCTGAGGCTGGTGGAGGAGAAGTGACCTGCTTAGGGGGAGGACAAACCGAGGTTCAGACTCCAGAGCCCATGGTTTTTCCACTACGCCCCCTCCCTGGCCAGTGGTTCTCAAATTGTTCCTCGGGAACTCGTTAGAAAATGCAGTGTCTTCCCTCCTGTCCCGGCCCTCCTGAGTCTGATATGCTGGGGGTGGGCCCCGTGATCAGGCGATTCTGGTGAGAACCACTGCCCTAGAAACAAATCGAGACCTGTGGTCAGCAAGCCACCGCCCCCAGGACCCACCAACAGTCTTTGTAAATAAAGTTTTATTGGCGCACAGCCACACTCATCATGCTTACAAAGCAAGCGTGGCTGCTTTCCTGCCACAAAGGCAGAGCTGAGTGGTTTCCGTGGAGACAGAGACCCGGGGGCCCACAGAGCCTGAACACGGACGGTCTGTCTCTGTGGGAAATTCTGCAACACGTGGTCTGGATAATGGAGGGCGACTGGCTTGGGGACTGATGGCCCCGGAGGACGCGGCTCCTTCCTGCCCTTTGCTGACCCCAGGTGGGGGTTACTGCGCCCCTCAGGTTCTGGGTTGGGAAGAAGGGAGCGAGAAAGTCTAGAAAAGACCCTGCAGCGACCTTGCCCCCCATGCCTCCATGCCAACGCATTCCTGGAGCAGCCCCGGTCGCCACTGCCTCTAGGAACCCTCCTCCCCTGACCGTCAGAGCCCGTGGTCAGGACTCCTGCCCCAGCACCCCTGGGGCCATCCCGGGATCAACCCCTGGGCCAGCCCCTCACCTTCGAAGCATCTCTTGTCTCAGTCCCAGGCTGCTGCCCTTTGTGGAACAGTCTTCTTACGCCATTTCCCCTGCGGGGTCAGGGGCTAAGCATGGCAGATGCTCAGCAAACACCTGTGACTGTGGGTCCGGCGGGGCTGGAGGCCGCGTCTCCATGGCCCGCAGGTGTGGCCGTGTCTTCAGTCACTCGAGGGGGTCCTGGGTGGGGGTGCTGGGTTGCAGGAGGGAGGGGCACATACACCGATGAGACGTGAAGGGAGGCGGGGTGTCACCACCGCTCGTCCGAGCCCAGCACACGCGTCTGGGCCGTAGGCCCCTAACCCGGGGAAGCTGCCGCCCACCTGTGCTCAGCAGCTCTCCTGCCCCACCTGGGCTGCTGCCCTCTCAGGAGGGGCCCAAGGCCACGCCTCTTCCCGTGGGCAGACGTGCCAGGCAGCTCGCCCCGATGGAGGGCAGGTCTCTGGCTCCAACCAGAGCAGTTCGACTCCAGCCTTCCTGGTTGCCTGGCCAGCTGAGGTCCCTCTCCGACCAGGGTGGCAGTGCAGGGCACAAGAAGACGGTGATGGAGTTAGAGCTTGGCCGTGGGCCCCGCTCCCCCATGGGCCTGGTGGACAGTGCCCCCAGCCGATGGCCGAGGGGGCGGAGATGAAGGA
Organism: Ovis aries; assembly: GCF_016772045.2. Lineage (NCBI taxonomy): Eukaryota > Metazoa > Chordata > Mammalia > Artiodactyla > Bovidae > Ovis > Ovis aries. The sequence continues at coordinate 3,189,149 of NC_056056.1, forward strand.
TGTGCCCGTCATGAAGCAGATGGAGGACTGTGCCCGTCACCCCAGAGCAGGCGCTTTGAGCGAGCAGACCGAGGACAGGCGAGGGCTTTCAGGCAAAGGACATTCTGACGTGGGCCCCAGCCCTGGACAGTGGCCGTGGACGCCAGGCGCTCCTGCCGGGAGCTGGTCCCCCTGCAGGAACAAGGACTGAGCCCCAAGTCACTGCTCACAGATCAGGCCCAGCCGAGCCAGGGCATCCTCCGGTCCCAGGCCCAGCCCCTCTTTGGGCCTTGGGTCTCCCTGGGTGCCAGGCCTGCAGAAGCCCAGCCTCCTGGCCCTCCCCTGGCCCCCCGGCTGTCTCCTGTCTCGAGGGTGTTCGCTGCTCACACAGGTGTTTGTGTGTCTCCAGCTCACTTGGGGTGCCGGCCACGCCGGACCCCTGCAGCGGCTCCCGGCGGCTGGAAGAGACACACTCGGCCAGAGGGGCAGGCTTGGTCACGCCCTGGACCCTCCGGAGCTGTGGTAAGGGCGCGCCTGTGGATAGGCCCTGGGCTGGCTGGTCGGGTGGCCAGGGAGGTCCTCTGGGGACCCCCTCCACTGCCTGACGCTCGGCGAGGCTCTGGGTGTAGAGAGGTCCTTTCTTGCCTGGAGCGTACCCGCGCGTCGGTATTAAAGCTTTTTGGAGGCTTCCGGGGCCCGGCCATGCCTCTGTCCTGACTTGACCCTTGCCCTCCTGAGGGCTGAAGGCTTGCTTCATCCACAGCTCTGCCGCCGGGGCCCAGCCCTCTGCCTTCTCTTCTGCTACCAGCGGGTTTTTGTTTCTGGCTATAGCTGGGACTTGCCCAGAACCCTGGAGCTGGTGCTTAGCTGGGGCCTGGGGGTGGGGCGCCCGCCGAGTACCCTCCTGGGTTCAGGCCTTTGTCCTGGCAGCGTGCAGAGTAGGGCATGAGCTGGCCTGTGGGATGCTCTGCCCAGTGGGCGCTCAGGGAGGGGCTCAGCTGGAGGGCTCTGGCCTGGGGCTGGGGATCAAGCGCTGTTCTGAGAGGTCTGGGAAGCGCATCCATTTTATCTTCATTTTTCAGTTGGTTTTCTCCCAAATAAGAATAAGATGTGCTCACATCTGTAGGAGAATTGGGCTCTTGTAGGTGCATTCAGAGTGAACCCCGACCCCTGCCCCGCTCAGGAGCAGCCCCAAATAAAATCTGCACCACCTCATGGGCCTGGGCAGAGTTGCCCGTCTCACAAGGAGGGCGGTGAGGCCTGTGGGGTCTGGTGGCCTGTGAAAGGCCTGGGGGGTCAGTTAGCAGTCCCCAGACCCCCCTGGTGCCTGGGGGAGAGGTGGGCAGGAGGAATTTCAGCCTTGCGCTCTGGTGTCCCACTGTCCTGGGTTCAGAGCTGCCACCAGGCAACAGGGGGTTTGGGGGACCCCTCGTGGATGAGCAGCTTCCCAAGAGGTTGCCCACAGCGGTGCCCCCAAGAGACACCTGCCCCTCCCTGGAAGACAGAGGGCCCCTCAGGCCAGGCTGGGCAAGAGGTGGGGAACAAAGCCCTCTGCGGACCAGGGGTGGGCACGTGCGAGCGTGTAGATATGTGTGTGTGTGTGTGTGTGTGTACGGGGGTCCCGGGCCCTCTGAGAAGGAGGCCTCTGTGTCATTCCATCCCGCAGCCAACCTCCCCCCACCACCCTAAGGTCTGGGAGACCCTCCCGGCTCGGGGAGGGGGCTGCCCGGGAGCCTGCTAGTCTCTTGGCTCATTCTCCCTCTGCTTGCTCAGCACCAGCTCACTGAGGATCTGCCAAGCCTGGCATGGACCGGGCACCAGGCCCTGCCCTCAAGCAGCCTGCCTTTTAGGAGGTGGTGAGCAATCAAAAGATGCCCCGGTGACCACCTGCAGCTGTCAGATCCTGGGCAACCAATGCCCAGGGGGAGAGCCTGCCCGGAAGTGGGTGGACGCTTCCAGCACCAGTTTCCAGGAAGTGAGGCCCAGTGAGGGGCATGAGCTGCCCAGGTGCCCAGGATGGGCTGGGACCAGGACTTGGGCTCAGATGCCAGCTTTCTGTCCACCCCTCTCCGTCGTCTTGGCCGAGCAGGAACTAGGAGGCAGGCGGGGCACCTCTGACTCAGGCAGCCCTGGCCCTTCGGGACCGTCATCTGTTCCCGGTCTGTGAAGCGCGGTCACACTGGGACTCAGGGGCCAAGACGGAAAGCAGGTGGGCCGGGCAACAGCAGGGCCCTTGGCCTCCACTCCTGCTGGTCTGCAACGGCAGCCCACTCCATCTTCTCGGGCTGCACAGCCCAGGTGTCCCCTGTGCTTGTGTCTGCCCAAGCAGGGCGGGCCATGCCCGGGGTGGTGGCAGGGAGGTGGTACAGTGTCTCTGGGGACAGGCAGACCCACCCGGATCCCACGGGGAGGGCAGACAAGGGCATCCTCCTGTCAACATCCCAAAGGGAAGGGCTCTCCGCTGCTGGTGGACAGGACGACATGCCTGGATGCTGGACCACACTTCAGGGACCACACGTCAGGGATGGGGGCAGTGTGAGCTTTCCCACGAGTCACCCCTTGAGAGGGTAGCCTGGGTGGGGGGCTAGGGGAGGGCAAAGGAAAACAGGTCAGCAGCTCCTTTGTGCTGAGTTACCTCTTCCCCAGGGGTGCCTCTCGGCAGGCAAGGGCTGGGCCACAGACCTCCCGAGGAAGGAGGGGCCTGGAGCGAGGGTGCCTGGCTGCAGCCCACCAGGGGGCCCCTGCTCCCCCACTGTGCCCCCCAAGTAGCAGAGCCGAGGCAGAGTGCTCCTCCCCAGCCCGCCCCCTCCCACAAAGACGGCCTCCTGGAGCCTCTGAGGTCTGTGTGGGCAGAGCTGTGGGACAGGCCCCCATCCCCCACTCAGCTGAACCCCAGCAGGCCAGGTGCCAGGCCAAGTGCTGGGTCTTCCAGAAAAACCCGCTCCTTTCACAGCTCTGCCTGCAGGCCGCCTTGCTGGGAGGCCAGGAGCCAAGCAGGATCTCGGGAGCCCGCCACCAAGGAGCGAGCACAGCCCAGAGTGCGGGCGCTGGGCACTCCCACCAGACGCCTCCTCCAGGAAGTCTCCCGGATGACACCTGGGCTGGGTCAGGTGCTCTGCTTGCCTGTCTCAGCGTGCTTGGTGGGAGTGAAACTCACGTGTGTGCCTCTGTCTCTGTGGGCCACGAGAACCTGAGGGTCTGGCTCTCCTTGCAGCCCCGGCTCCTGCCCGGCCAGGTGCTTGGGGAATATTTGCTGAGGGCATGAATGACTTCCTAAAGGCCCTGAGGCCCCCTGGGCCTGTCTGTGTCACACACGGCAGCTCACTGGTGTCACCCTGCCTCCGGGCAGGTCCCAAGCTCACGCCCCTGTTCACGGAAGAGGAAGCCAGCGCTCAGAGAGGCATGACCCCCACCTCCTGACAGTGAACGGCAGAGCGGGGACTGGGGCCCAGCCTTTCCCACTGGTAGCAGCACCGGCCCAACAGAACTTTCTGCAGTGACAGAGATGTTCTAAATTCTGGGCCATCTGATGTGGTGCCCACCAGCCACGGGTGGCTGTGGGGGCCTCTGGGACGTGGCCAGTGCTACTGAAGAGTGAAGTTTTACATTTTTGTTTCCTCTGAGTTTAAACATGAACAGCAAGGGCGGCTTGCCATCGGACGGTGAGGCTCCGGCCCTCAGACACGGCAGCCTCTCGCCCGGGCGGGGCCCCACTGGCTTTGTTTTGGTTTGAGGCCTTGGGCCCCCAGCCGCAGCGTGGTCAGGGAGAGTTCACCTGGTCCTCATCACCCCTGTTGCCATTGGCAACAGTAACAGTCGCCACGTATGTGTTTAATCGTCCTGTTGGAGCCACAAGGCCGCCAGGCGCTCTGGGGTGGCAGGTCGTGCTGGATTCTTGGGGCCCCTCCCCGATGGTCATCAGGAGTTGGGAAGCGAGGCCGGTACCATCCTCTGCTCAGCAGGGCCGGCTGCTCGGGGGCCCGGGCCGCATCCGTCTCAGGGAACACTTGCTTTCTCCCGGATCACAGCTCAGAGCTCGGGGACCCACAGCCCGGGGTCTCCCTGGTGACCTGTCAGGGGTGCTGGCCTGGCCAGGGATAACCAGGAAAGGTCTGCACCTCTTGGAGCAGCGGCTCTGGGGGCCTTGGCTCTCTGAAGCTTCCACACCCCTGGCAGAGGATCTGCAGGAACTCAGTGGAGGACCGGGGCACCTTCTTTCCAGGCCACAAGCAAAAGCAAGGGAGGAGTGGCCCCTTCTCCAGGGAATTGCCAGGCAGCTGGGAGCACGGGGGAGCATGCTAGGCGTCCCCCAAGTGCCGTGCACGTCGGCTGGCTGGAGCCCCCGCCCCTCCCCTGGGCTCCATGCTGCTGTGTCCTCAGCGCCGTGGAAGCGCCCGGGAGCCGTCCGGCTGCAGTTCACAGCTCTTTGGCCTCTCTAACGTGGGACGCTGAGCTGCTCTGGGAAGCAGGGCGCCATCCTCCTCTCTGCACACTCACGAAGGATGACCCAGGAGCTCATCCAAGAGCCACCAGGAGGGCTTGCCGTCCACAGACCTGAGGCCTCTCTCGGGCGGGGAGCCCCCGTCCTCTGTGCCCCCCTCTGCCAGCTCTCATGGGGGTCTTGCTGAGAAGATGGAGGGTGGGGATGGAGGAAGCGACGCTCGCCACCCCCACCTCTGACAACAGTCACCCCCTGCCACCCCAGGCAGCCTCCGAAGGGCCAGGCCGGGTCGCTGGGGCCCCCACTGGAAACCAGAAGCCCTTGGCCACCTGGGGAGCCTGAGGTTTCCGAGCCTGCACTCTGGACAGTCCCAGGGAGGTCGCAGGGCTGTGCCCCTCGGCCTGGGTCACCGCACACTCACAGGGCTGTGACCCTTATTAGGGCAGCCACTAGGTATCAGAGCATCTTACCACGGGGTGTCCCCGCGGAGGCGCTCACGGACTAGCGCTTTTTCCAGGGCACCCAGCGGGTGAGTGATAAGCTGAGGCCTGTCTGGCAGTGAAGCCTGTGTTCTTGGCCCCAGCCATGTGTTTGCAGCCTGGGGTCCTTGCTCCCAGGGGAGGGTGGCTGAGGGTCAGGCAGGGAGAGCCCCCCGCTGAGGTGGGGACAGGGTACAGTAAGGCAGCAACCTGTCTCCTTGCCCCGCAGGCTGGGGGCCCTGCCCACCCTCCCTGGACGTGCAGGGAAGGGGTCCTCTCCCAGCGCGTGTCCTGCAGGCCCAGGCTGGGTGAGGGGAAGCCGCCCAGCCACGGCTTCTTGTGGTTTCTGCAGGCCCGCTGTCCGACGTCCGGCAGAAGTCGCTGAGCTTCCTGGAGTCCCTGAAGGTATGTCACCTTTAGGCCGCTTCTGTTTGGGGGTCCATCGGGAGCAGCTTTCACCCCCTGAGGCTGAGTGGCAGGGGCCCCAGAGTTGAGAGGGAGGGAGGGGAGCCTGGAGCAGGAAGGAAGCCCAGGGCCCCGGCCGGGCCGAGGCAGGGAGGCTGCGGGCTGGGGAGCAGGGTGGTGGGCTGGATGGGGTGGTCCTCCCAGGGGGACGCTCTGTAAGGGTCCAGTCCTTGGAGGTGACACCACCTGCCCTCTGAGGCGGGGGCCTTGCCAGGGAGCGGGGGTAGCAGGCAGGGGCAGCAGGCGGGGGCCCCGGGGAGTCCTGAGGCTGCTCCTCTCCTCCCTGCAGCCGGACTGGCGGGAACAGGGGCAGGCGCTGGCCCTCCTTCGGCGGCAGGGGGAGCTGGAGGTCTGGGAGACGCAGAAGGCCCTGGGGGAGCTGCTGTCCAGACCCAGGCTGGAGGTCAGCCGGCCGGCTTGCCCCCTGTGGCCCAGCCCAGCCTGAGAAAGGCTGGTGGGAAGCATGGGTCAGGTCAGCCCGGGGAAGGGGGGGCCGTGGGTCCCGCCCAGACCGAGGGCCTCCGAGTGCAGCTGCCCTCAGAGTAGGCCTTGGCTCCTCCCTGGGACCCCTCCTGGTCCACCCTCCACAACACCCACCTCCTTCCTGTCCTCGAAGCGGCTGAGGGAGGAGCACTCGACCCAGGCCAGGCCAGGGGCGGCCTTGGAGCCGGAGCAGCCGCAGGTGCGTGTGGATCTGGAGCCGAGGACCTCTCAGAGTGCCGCGGCAGCCAGACCCAGGTATGGGCCCCCTCCCAGCGCACGAGGGGGCCGGGTGGGGGTCTCGGGCCGCGTAGGTCACAGTCTGCAGCGCTCTCTCACCTGGCAGCTCATACCCACTCCCGGGCCGAGATGTGGCCGCGCCCTCCCCGAGTCCCCAGGACGGAAAGAAGAGTTGGGCAGATGGGTCAGCTCACGCAGGTGAGTGGTCTCAGAACCAACCCCACAGCTACCCGGACAGCACAGCTCGTGCCCCGCGTGGGTCCTGAGGGGGCAGCGGGGTCAGGTGCCCAACAGAGGGGCCGGGGATGGGGTGACCCGCCCACGGCCTTACGGGGCAGGCGGAACTGGGGTTTGAAAGTGTTCCAGTAGTCATGCATGGATGTGAGAGCTGGACTCTAAAGATAGCTGAGCGCCGAAGAATTGATGCTTTGGAACTGTGGTGTTGGAGAAGACTCTTCAGAGTCCCTTGGACTGCAAGGAGATCCAACCAGTCCATCCGAAAGGAAATCAGTCCTGAATATTCATTGGAAGGACTGATGCTGAAGCTCCAATCCTTTGGCCATCTGATGTGAAGAACTGACTCATTGGAAAAGACCCTGATGCTGGGAAAGGTTGAAGGCGGGAGGAGAAGGGGATGACAGAGGATGAGATGGTTGGATGCCATCGCCAACTCGATGGACATGAGTTTGAGTAAACTCCGGGAGTTGGTGATGGGCAGGGAGGCCTGGTGCGCTGCAGTCCATGGTGTCGCAAAGGGTCGGACACGACTGAGGACTCAGCTGAACTGACTGATGCCACAAAGTACCATCAGGCATCACTGCCTCCTGCTTGTTAGGGCACGCAGGGAGCCAGGGAGCCAGTTAGTAGACACACCACCCCCACCCACCCAAACTGGGGGGCAGTGAGCCCGGACTACAACAGGAAAGCTTTCGCTTAGATGCCTAGCGAAACAGGCCGACAGCACGGGGCATGGCCAAGTAGGCAGGCATGGTGGGCGGGTCCTCCAGCCCTGTCTGTCCTGCTCCGGGCAGACCTTCAGGGTGAGCGCCACCCTCCCACTGAAACCCTGAATACAGCCCATCTCTGTCCCTTGGGGAACAGGGAAGCCCACACTCTTCCCAGGTCTGCCAATACGCCCACCTCCGTCCCTCTGAGCGGGCATTCCTTGAGGCCTCTCCGGTGCTGGCCCTGTGCATATCCAGTTGGATACTGGATCCAGTGTTGGCAAACAGAGTTCCCTGTGTGCAGGCTGCAGGGGCAGCCCAGCACAACCTCTGGGAGTTTGAGCCGTGGCTGGGCTGGCGGCGGCAGACTGAGTGCGCTCCCTGGTGGCATGTGATGGACTTGTTTGCTCCTGTGATGGACTTGCGGTTTAATTTCCTCATGGTCAGTTCAGTCCAGTTCAGTCGCTCAGTCGTGTCTGACTCTTTGCGACCCCATGAATCGCAGCACGCCAGGCCTCCCTGTCCATCACCAACTCTTGGAGTTCACTCAGACTCACGTCCATTGAGTCAGTGATGCCATCCAGCCATCTCATCCTCTGTCATCCCCTTCTCCTCCCACCTTCAATCTTTCCCAGCATCAGGGTCTTTTCAAATGAGTCAGCTCTTAGCATCAGGTGGCCAAAGGATTGGAGCTTCAGCTTCAGCATCAGTCCTTCCAATGAACACCCAGGACTGATTTCCTTTAGGATGGCCTGGTTGGATCTCCTTGCAGTCCAAGGGACTCTCAAGAGTCTTCTCCAACACCACAGTTCTGAAGCATCAATTCTTCGGCGCTCAGCTTTCGTTATAGTCCAACTCTCACATCCATACATGAGCACTGGAAAAACCATAGCTTTGACTAGATGGACCTGAGCCCAAATATGTAGAGATGTGGGTCTATCTTGGTGGATGTTCTGTGAGCTCTTGAAAAGAAACCCTGGTGTTGAGAACATCACCATTTAGGGTTACCACGTGCCCTTGGTGGACCCACCCCTTTAAAACTCTGCCCTCACAGGACAGCCCTCTGTCCCCAGTGGCCCGAGCTGCTCTGTGGCCTGCTGTGTCTGGTCCAGCTACTCCTGCTTCCCACAGCTAGCATCAGACAGTCCAGCTGGTCTGTCTTCTCCATCCCCCCACTTGTAACGAATGTGTGTTTTGGTATTTCAAGTGTGTTTCTTGGAGGCAGCCCGTAGGTGGATCTTGCTCCTTTGTCTTATTATATAATCCAGCAATCTCTGCCTTTCCCCTGGAGTGCTTAGCTATTTCCATTGAACAGAATTATCATTATTGTTAGAGTTTTTAAAGATTTTTTTTTAATGTGGGCCATGTTTTAAAGTCTTTATTGAATTTGTTGCAATATTGTTTCTCCTTTGTTTTTGGAGTTTTGGTCACAAAGGCATGTGGGATCCCCAACCAGGGATTGAAACTGCACCCCCTGCATTGGAAGGAAAAGTCTTTTTTTGTTGTTTTGTTTCTTTCTCTTTTTCATTTAGTTTTTTTTTTTTTTGAAGGCAAAATCTTTACCACTGGACCGCCAGGGAAGTCCCAATGTTGCTAGGTTTTGAATCTATCATCCTGCTATTTTCTTTTGTCTCAGCTGGCCTTTTTTTCCTTTCTTTTTTCTGCCTTCTTTTGGATCAAACAAGTATTTTTTTAATCATTTGATTTTCTCTCTGTTGTTGGCTGCTGAGCTGTAATTGGCTTCAGTGGTTGATCTGGGATTTACAACGGTACCTGTGGTGTACCTTCACGTGACATTCCACTGGCTCACCCAGAATAGGAGGCCCTTACAGCCCTCCATTTCTTTTTTTCTGGACTTTAGGCTACGGTAGTCATGCAATTTATAACTCCACAATACATTTTTTTAAACATTCAAGAAACTTTTAAAATTTATGTATTTATGTATCTACACATAATACACATGTAAGTATACCCATACGTGTATATGTGTGTGTATGTACACATCAGTTCAGCTCACTCGCTCAGTCGTGTCCAACTCTTTGTGACTCCATGGACTGCAGCACGCCAGGCCTCCCTGTCCATCACCTACTCCTGGAGCTTGGTGAAACTCATGTCCATTGAGTCGGTGATGCCATCCAACCATCTCATCCTCTGACGTCCCCTTCTCCTCCTGCCTTCAGTCTTTCCCAGTATCAGGGTCTTTTCCAACGAGTTGGTTCTTCACATCAGGTGGCCAAAGGATTGGAGTTTCAGCTTCCAATGAAAATTCAGGACTAATTTCTGTATTTTCTTCTCTGATTACATTTATTCTTTGATTAAAGTCTTTTTTAGATAAAGGCAGGTCAAGGACACGACTGGGATTGGGGTGTGTGGGGGGAAGAACCATACAGTCCTCCTCCGTTTCACGGCCTCTTGAAGATTTGGCTGGGGCTGTGTGTCTGGGTGAGGAGGGTTGTGCTGTAGTGGTGGTGGTGGTGGTGGTAGATTAAGTTGCCCAGACACCCTAGCTCGGTGAAGACTTCCTGTAAAAAAGGCCCCTGGAACCTTATATGACCAGCCATGCCTGTCTTTTGTCCTCAGAGCCTGTGCAGGAAGGGAGACCAGCCCAGCCCCCCTCCCAGCTGCCCCCAGCCAGGCTCTGGGAGGAGCCCAGGTTCCAGGTACAGAACCCGGGGGAAGGGGCTCACAACTGGGCCCCAGGGGAGGCACTGGCAGGAGGTAGGGGACCCAGCTCTCCGTCCCTGGGGACATCAGGTGTTGAGACCCGCCCCTCCTACAGCCTGAACCCGGGGGGGACTCCCCTGCCGGTCCTGTGTGAAGGGAGGCTCTCCCTGCCATGGGTGCTACCCACCCTTCCAGCTTACATCCGCTCAAGCCCCTTCCGCACGGCTGGGGTGGCAGGTGACGTCGGTTTGGGGCAGGGCTGGCTGCACGTGTCAGAGAGGGGGCCCAGTCTTTCCTAACCCACCCAGAGCACAAACAGGTGGCCGGCTTGAGTGCAGGGCCAACATGACAAGGACCCCACCCTGCCTTCTTCGGGAGCCACGAGTTGGGAGGAGGATAGTAACGTGTCCCGAGGAAGAGGGGCACGACATGGAGAACAATGGGGCGGCCAGTCCCGGAAGGATCCCTGGAGGCGGCGGCCTCCTCCCCGGGGAGTTGGGTGCTGCTCCCACTCGGAGACGCTCAGTGGTGGTGACACGGCCCGGGTCGGCCTGCCCCACCGCAGGGGAGCCGGACGAGGCCCCGGAGCGCGGCGCCGGTACCCTTCAGCCGCTTCACGATCCAGATGCTGGAGCAGAGCCTGCGGGAAGAGGACCTGCGCGCGCGGCACCAGGCCGCGCTGCTGCGCCTGCGCGAGAAGGCGCTGGAGGAGAAGATGCGCGCCGAGCTGGCCTGGCTGGAGCATCAGCGAGGGTGAGCGCATGCGCGCCGCGCCGGCCCCGCCCCGCCCCCACTCGGTACCCCCAGGGTAAAGTGCTGCTACCTCGGGTCGTGGGCGTTTGGAGAAAGTTTGATGCGACCAAAAGGTGAATACAGTGGCTTTGAAACCTCCCCTAGCCCCACATCTGCGAGACCATCTCTGCCCATCTTCCAGGCTGTCTTGGCAGGTCTTGTTCAGGGAGATATACACGTAGCTATTTAAACAGCATTTGGAAGGCTGGTGGTTTTCCAGACAATAGTCCATCCTAAAGGAAATCAGTCCCGAATATTCACTGGGAGGACTGATGCTGAAGCTGAAACTCCAATCCTTTGGCCACCTGATGCGAAGAACGGATTCATTGGAAAATACCCTAATGCTGGGAATGATTGAAGGTGGGAGGAGAAGGAGGCAACAAAGGATGAGATGGTTGGATGGCATCACCGACTCCATGAACATGAGTTTGAGCGAACTCCGGTAGTTGGTGATGGACAGGGAGGCCTGGTGTGCTGCAGTCCATGGGGTCGCAAAGAGTCAGACACGACTGAGAGATTGAACTGAACTGAACTGACATGCCGTTGTAACTTGAGTTTTCGTTTAAAAGTCAAGAAACCCTCTCCCTGTCCCTGCATGAGTGCTACAACACCCAGCGCAGAGACAACAGCCCCCTTAGCCAGCCCCTCTAACTGGACCTCTGGGGTGTCTCCAACTCTGTGTCCTGAGTCATGAACATCCCAGAGATGAATTCCTTAAGGTAAATTTGTGGAAGTGGAATTCATGTCAACAAGGACGCATTTTTTACAGCTACCTGTTATTCCCATATTGGTCTCCGAATAGCTCATCCCAGTTAAGATCACTGGCAGCTTACAGTCATGTGGGGGTCTTCTCTTCCATGATGACTCCCACCTCCCCAGAAGGGCCCTCTGGCTGGGCTGGGGTGCCAGCACGGGAAATGCGCTGTCCTCCCGTCCTCTCTCCAGGCCCAAAGGTGGTCATGAGGGGATGGGGAGAGTGACAGTCTAGACTGGAGCCACTGGACCCCTCAGGGCTCCCCCGCCTGTCCACGCACGGCCATCTCCTCCCGATGGCCCTGCTGTGAGAACCGGGCACGCCAGGTCCACCTGGATGGCTCGGGCTGGCCAGGACTGCAGTTTTCCACACCCACGGGCAGGCCCCGAGGTCAGCAGTCAGTCCAGTCAATCCATCTCCTCTGCCAGGTATCTGAACAGGACTGGCAGCTATGCAGCGCTGCTGGCCTTGGAAGAGAAGCAGCACCAGGCCCTCAGCCACCTTGAGCGGGAGCTGGTAAGGACGGGCTCCCGGCGGGCGACCCCGAGGGGCTCCTGCTGCTCTCTGGGGGCTGGGAACGCGAGCACCTCCACCACAGAACTCCTGGGTGCTTGGCACCCTCCAGGGCTGCTCAGGGCTGCGTGGGGAGCGTTCAGAGCTGGTGGGGGCAGCGAGGTGCTCTGACCCCTGCAGCCTCCGTACAGTGGCCAGGCCGCTCCGAGCCTCATTAGGGGAGAACTGCAGCCGTGCGTGTTTCGGTGGGGTTGTTGGAGGGCTTGGCCCAGCTAGCACTGACCTCTGACCAGAGGGGACTGGCAGCTCCTCTGAGCGCAGTTTCCTCATCTGGGGTCAGGGGCCATTGCGCTGGCGTCCTTTCGTTTCGGTCTCCAGACACCCCTGTGTGGGATGGGAGCTGGATGAAGAAACTGAGGCTGGGGGCTGGCGCTGGTCTTTCCCGGAGTCCCTCAGCTGCGAAGGGAGGGGTGGTGGTGGACTTGTCCTCCATCCTAGAGGACCTGCGCGGACCAGGGAGGTGGGGTGGCGGGTGTGGGGCTTCCCAGGCAGACCGGGCAGCGGGAGGAGCCCAGGAGACCGTGAGGAAGGGATGGAAGGGTTCCAGTTATCAAATGAGGCGGGGACCCTGGGGTCCCTTGTTGTGGGTGGAGACGTTGGGGGACTCTTGGTCGGGGCCCTGCCGAACCTTAGTTTCCTCCTCTGACCTGGACAGGCTATCGCCTGCCCTGGCGGGGCACGGTCCCAGCAAGGTGATTCTGCTAAAGGGTGGCCATCAGAGATGTAGCAGGAGCCAGCGGACAGTCAGGGATAGAGCCCGGGACCTGGCGGGAGGGAGGGCGGGGGGGCGCTGGCAGGGGCACAGCCGACTTGTACCAGCCTTGTTTGGAGGTGCCCAAGGAATGAGCACCCCCACTTCCCTCCTGCCTCCCACCAGAGCCCGCTGATGGCCAAACCCAAGCAGCGGGGGAGGCCAGAGTGCGGGGTTGGGGGGACCTCCTGACTGAGCAGGATGAGAAGGGCACAGACATCTGCAGGGGCCAGGGGCCCCCAGTGCCAGAGCCGCCCCTCCCCGTCCCCGGGTGCTGACGTGTGCTCCTCTGGTTCAGAGGGGCATCCGGTACCTGCGGACCCTTCACCTGTCCTCTCACCGAGAGAGAAAGCTGCTCCTGCAGCAGCAGCAGGACATCGTCTCCGTGCAGAGGTCCGCGGCCCTCCTGCAGCAGGAGCTTCAGGACCGGGCGTGGCTGCCTCAGGTGGGCGTTCTCACCCGGCCTGGGGGCTTGGCTCGTGGCCAGAAGTGCTGCTCACTGGCCGCTTCCTGGGCACGTGCAAGTCCTCTGTAAAACACCTGTGACCCAGGATGGGAAGGGATTTGGAAGGGTCGGGCGGGAGGGGCAGCAGCTGCTGCGGGGCCACGGGGGCTTTCCTGGCCTGGGCTGCCTGGCTGGGCCCGGAGGAGGAGCCAGACTCCCAGCGGCTGGGAAGTGCTCTGGCCTGGAGGTTGGGGAGCTTAGTGAGCACGGTTGGGCAGTGTGGAGGGGGCTGGTGGGCCGGTGGGGGCAAGACAGGAAGGAGGGAGAGGCCCGGGCCCCTTGAGAGGCCGGCCCCTTGGGAGCTGAGTGGCGGTGTGTCCTTGCTCCTGCAGCCTGTCCCCACCATCACAGGGAGGGGGTGGTGAGGACAAGCTCTGGCGCCTGTCCCATGCCGAGCGTCCACAGGTTGGGGATGGTGACTGTCTCACCGGCGGGCGGCGGAGGGTGGTGGACTGGGTTCTGCAGAGCGGCTGGGGTAGTTTAGCAGTCATCCCAGTCATCCCAGGCCAGCCTGCAGGAGAGGGGTCCAGGGCTGCCGGATTCCACAGCCCCCACCTCTGTGGGTTCCAGCTCTGCGACCCGGGCAGCCTCAGGCAAGTGCTCCCCCAGCTCTGGGCCTCTTGTCTGCACCTGTCGGGGAGTGTTAGCAACTGACCGTAGGGCTCCCGCGAGCTGAGGGCCCCTGTTTCAGCCAGCCCGCTGCCTCCTCATGGGAGCAGGCTGCCTGCCGAGCCGCTGGCTGCCCTGCCGTGGCAGCCGCTGCATGAAGCCACCTCCTGCTTTTCCTAAGGGGAGGGCTTTTCCTCTGCGCTGTTTCTCTTAGAGTTCCAGCCCCGAAGTCAAGGCCAGGCAGGAGGAGGACCCCGAGACAAGCCCCCAGCAGCCGGAGGGGCCGGCCCAGGGCTCCTCTCATGCCTGGCACACGCCTGGCAGTCCCCTCGGCCAGCACCCGCAGAGGAGCGAGAGCCCGCCAGTCCCGCAGTGAGTCGTCACGGGCAGCCCTGGCCCTGGCGCTTGCCATTAAAAGCCTTGCCTGCTGGGTGGCCGTGATGTCACAGCTGCTGGGCCCTGCGCACCTGGCCACAAGGAGGAGAGGAGGGGATGCTGGGGGACTGGGATGGGAGTCCTGCCCCACCGGCTGGCCCACAGGGCTGGCGGCTGAGGCCAGAACCACCCTGGCCTGCTGGGAGGAGCGCAGGGATTCCGGCTCATTCCCAGCTGGGCCACTGGCTGGGGTGTGTCCTCCCCACTCGTCTGCTGAATGAGGAAGGGGTGCCACCATCCCCAGGGCTGCTGTGGGCACAGTGACACAGAGCAGGTGGACCCACCTGGGTGGGTGATGTGTGCGTGGGACCCCTAGCTGCCAGGCACCCCCTTTCCTCCTAGCCAGCTCCCAGCTCCTCCTCCGAGGGCTGACCGCCCTTGAGGCTCTAACCTAAGCGCCTCCTACCCAAAGCCGCCTCCTACCCAAAACCGCAACCTGGGGGAGAGGCCGCAGAGGTGACCTCCAACCCTGGGAAGCAGCTGGTCCCTCAAGAGTGGTCTTCTCAGGACCTCTGCCTGCCCTTGGGGGCACCACCGCCGTCCAGCAGCCCCTTTCAGCTGGGGGGCACATTTTCATGCCTCTCCCAGGAAAGGGGGTCCTCGCACACTTGGCCCCAGACCTGAGCTCCGCTCTGGACCCTCTGAGGGCGCTTTTCACGTGCTGATCTATAGTTCACGTGACTATTGATCGCCCAGCCCAGGAATCTCTGACAGGCTTCCTGGCTGACCGGGCCTTCCTGGTACCAGGAGTTTGTTTATGGCACTGGGGCTGGCTGCTCGCCCCGAGGGTGGGGGTATGGCCTGGAACCGAGGTCCTTGGGGGCACGTGGCTCCTCATCACACCAGTGATGCAGTTCAGAAGCCAGAGAAGAGCTATGTGTCTGCGAGAGAGGCTTCAGAGGCCTGGAACCTCCCTGGGAGGCCCTGCCACGTGGAGGGACCGCTTCGCACTTTCGTTCTCCCAAGAGAAGCTCAGCACAGCACTGAGAAGCTCAGGGCCGGGCACATCCCTGATCCAGGGCCCTTGGGGCCCCTCGCTGCCCTGGCTGGGGGCTCCGGGCTGAGACCCATGTGTGCTGGGGAGGGCTGGGAGGGACGGGACGTCTTTAAGGAGGCAGGGGGCGGGGCCTTCCATTCTGGTTCAGTTCTACCAGGTTCTGGGCCGGGCACAGCCCCTTCCCGTCCTTTTCATCCTTGCTCCAGGGCGGGCCGGGCCCTGCATCTGGACACACTGGTGCAGACAGGTGCCTGCTACTTCCTGCCCTGCAGGTCAGAACTCCAGCCCCTCTAGACGTCTCCTCCTTCGAAAGCCCGAGACTGGGTTTCTCGGCTAAGATAGCCCTCTGACCCTGCTCTCCAGTCCACACCCTGCCATGGGTGTCAATCCAGAGGAGGGGGATGCTCAGGGCCGCCCTGGGAGAGCAGCAAGCTGTGCCCAGTTGCAGCGGGTGCCTGGGAAGAAAGGGAACAGAAGGAATGCCCTGCTGCACCTGAGAGTGGGGGAATGTTCTAGAGCAAGGCTCCCCATGGGCATGACCTTAAGCCCACAAGGGACCAGGAAGCCTGGCAGTCCTGTTCCTAGCCCCCCGCCTTGGGGCTGCGATAGGAGTTCTGTTCCCGCAGTCCGTGTGCCTGGAGCTCAGGTGGGACCCAGGCACGTTGAGTGCTGCACTCGGGCTGGGGGGTCGGGCTCCACGCAGACGTCCTGAGGGAACAGGGGCACAGACAGAGTCTCCCTCCCCGCACGTCCCCTGCCACCCCCAGCAGTGGCCCCACTTAGGGGTGCAGGTCCTGCTCGAGAAGCTGCCGGGCAGGGAGGGGCCAGGGCCTGTCTTCCTTCACCCGGCGCTGACCGCTTGGCCACTGCACACAGCTGTCCCCTGGATGTGAGGTGGTGTTTCACTGGTGGAATGTTCTGGTCAGGGCTGGCCCCCTGGGAGTGGGGGGCAGCCGGGTGAGCAGTCACCCCACCCTGCACTGCCTTGCAGCCTGCTCAGAGAGCCGCAGGATGGAACACCCCCTCCGGCAGCTTCGGCTGTGGACGGTCACCCGTGGCCTCCGACGCTGGCGTGGGACGAGGACACACCCGCAGTGGCCAGCCGACCTGATGCCAGAGGCCAACCCCCGGAGAGCCGCGGGCACACGGGCCAAGGTAACCAGGTGGGGCAGCAGCGGTGTCAGATGAGGACAGACGCCACCCCCTGGGGGCCCCTGGCAACTCATGCCCGCTTCCGGCTTGTGGTCGGCTCAGGGTCAGACACACTTGCGTCCCGCTGGGCCTGGCCGGAGCTGTGTGCTGGGGGCGACTGGCCTCGCTGTCCCTGAGTCTGGGCGCTCAGGAAGGCCGCCCTTCAAGATGGCGGGGGCTGGCTAGGGTGGGAGAGGCCACCCAGACCGGCCACTCCTCCTCCTGGCTACGCGACGACTCAGAGCAGCCGGCCAGGCTGCGGACGGTTGCCAGGCTGGTCCCCAAAACCTCAGACCTGCCCGAGAACACCCCAGGACACACTGCCCAGCTGAGTCCAGATGTTTGCGATGCTGCCTCCACCAAGGGTGCAAAGGGGGCCTGCCAGGCTGGCCCTGGGCTCAGGGCTGGGCAGGCTCTTAGATCACTCAGGCCTCCAGGCAGGGGACCTGTGCAGACAGGGAACTGGACATGCCCCCAGACTTTCCCCATCTCCCGCACTGTACCCCCACCTAGCCCACAGACACCCCGGGGAGTCCCTAGAGCAGCTGGTCTGGCCCCCACCCAAGGCAGTGCCAGCCCCCAGACAAGGACAGGGAGGCCTGGGGGAGACCACTCGAAGCCTGGCACAGGTGGGAGATGCCCCCACTCTATGCCTCTTGGGGCGGCATGGCCCCTTTTCTGTTGAAAGGGGAGACCCTAGCCTGCTCTGCTTGTTGTAGTCCCAACTTGGTTTATCTGGTACAAACCTTTAGTGACGTGGGAACCGGTGTGCCGGAAGTGTCTTCTTAGCTAAAGAGAGCTTTTTGCACGCACCGATTTCCAGGGTAGAGCAGATTCATTCACAGCTCTGGGGAGCCCCAATAGTGTGTTGGGGACAGCAGGCTGGACAGCCCAGGGTGGGTGCCCTGGGGCCCCACCTTGTCTCAATGCCCGGGTGCCACCTCGGAGCTCTCCTTTCAGGCCTGAGTCCATACCTCAGGCTCAGAAGCCCCCCTCGATAGCCACCCTCGGGAGCAGCAGAGAGGCTGTTCAGACCAGCCAGTGTGTGTATATGGGGGCTCCCTGTGGTCTGGCCTGGGAGAGCGTCCTCAGGACAGATCAGGGCGGATGGGAGGGAGCTGGAACCACTCTCAGGCATTGGACCGCCTGGTGAACTCGTGGCGGGCGTCCAAGGCTGGCGCTGACTCTTGTCTGACCTGGCACTGAGCCTGCCCGGGCTCCCTGGGTGACGCCCCATCACAGTCCTTCAGCTCGACCCACAGCACCTTGCCCTTGAGGCTTCCCAGCTGGCTCAGTGGTGAAGAATCCACCTGCCAAGCAGGAGACGCAAGTTTAATCCCTGGGTCAGGAAGATCCCCTGGAGAAGGAAATGGCAACCCACTCCAGTGTTCTTGCCTGGGAAATCCCATGGAGCCTGGCGGGCTCCAGTCCATGAGGTCGCAAAGAGTCAAACACGACTAGCAACTAACGGCAACGACAAGCTTGTCCTTCACCATGGGCCACGGACGAAAGGGAGGTGTTCCCGTTGGTGGAGGTTCCACAAATCTAAGCTTTAGCCAAGGAGCTCTGGTCCCCTCCGGCCTGTGGCTTTGGGACCGACATGGATCCCCTGGCCTTGCTGTCCCGGCCGGGTCCCAGCATGGAGTAAATGTGTAGGAAGATGGTAATTCCCTGGGACTTCTTGGCAGAGACGCCACTGCAGCCCCCCGTCCCCACTTTGCCGACCTTCCAGCTGTGCAGTGGTGACCTTGACACGTCCCACACCTCCTCTCTCCCTCCCCCGGCCCAGCCCCCCTGGCCCAGCCCCTGACGAGTGGACTCAGAGGAAAAGAGCAGCTGTGCAGACGGTCTGCAGCTCCACCCAAAAACCACCATAAAGAGGGCTTTAAAATCTACATTGTAAATGCTGTCTCTAAAGTTTTTTCTGAGTCCTCACATCCTTAACTGTCCAACAAGAGGGTGATTTTAGGAGTAGCTGCTGCTACTGCTAAGTCACTTCAGTCGTGTCCGACTCTGTGTGACCCCATAGACAGCAGCCCACCAGGCTCCCCCGTCCCTGGGATTCTCCAGGCAAGAACACTGGAGCGGGTTGTCATTTCCTTCTCCAATGCATGAAAGTGAAAAGTGAAAGTGAAGTCGCTCGGTTGTATCCAACTCTTAGCCACGCCATGGACTGCAGCCTACCAGGCTTCTCTGTCCATGGGATTTTCCAGGCAAGAGTACTGGAGTGGGGTGCCATCACCTTCTCCCAGGAGTAGCTAACTGTGTATTATTCTGTCCTCATTCTAACCAAACACAAGCAGGTGTGGTGGCTGTTTGCACGGGGCTTTGGCGTTCTGGGACCCTGTGCCAGCGGCGTCCTCTGCCTTCTGTGCCCATCAGCGCTGATGGTCTCTGTGCCCCCTAGGAGACCCCCAGACCAGCCCCATCCTGTGGCCGGTGGAGGAAAAGGCCCAGGCTCTGACGGGAAGCCCAGCATCAAGCTTCCAAGGCCAGAGTCGACCCTCCCTGAGCACAGGGCGTCCCCACAGCCCCCAGGAAGCCCGTGTGAGTCTGGGCCTGGCCCTGTGCTGTCTGCGGGCCGGGCGGGGGCCCTCCTGTGTGGCTTTGGTGCGGGGGCCCCTTGTCCATCGGATGCAGGCTGTTGATGAGTGGGACCTCTGAGCCTTCTCGGGGGAATCTTGTCTGCTGACAGGTCTTCGGAGCCCACTGGGAGGAGGGATGTCTGATGGGTGGGTCTTCGTGGCCCTCTTTGAGGGACAGCCTTTGTTCCTTACTGTGCTCACAAGAACTCAGGGGCTCTGTCCACAGCTAAGGGACACGGCGTGAGGTCCAGCAGAGGAGGCCCCACCCTGACTGTGCCGTTTCTCCAAAGTGTTTCCAGCAGGTGGCTGAAGGCGGCGGGAGTCCACCAGGGTCAGAACCAGGGCTGGACTTTGCCGGCAGCTCCGTGGAGGGGCCTGCTGCCATGGAGGCCGCTCAGAGCTGCTCAGGGGAGCAGAGGTGTGGGGTGCCTGGAGGGTGGCTCAGGCTGGGCGGGGGGGAGCCCTGGGGCCTGGAGACAGTTTGGCCAGAGCATCCTGCCCTCTTGCTGGGAGACACTCACCTGCTCCTGGTGCCCTTCATGCTGGGGTGGGGCCTCCATGCACCCCAGCCCACCTGCATGCCCTCTTGCGTCTGACCCCCCACCTTAGGAAACAAAGATGCCTCCTGGTGTGTCAGCCCAGGATACTGGGGGAGGGTGGCAGCTGTAGGGTCCCTCGAGGGAGCGCTGCCTCTGGATCTCTCCGATGGTGACTCCCAGCTACCTGATCCAGGGGGCACTGAGGCCAGAAGCCCCTGAAGACAGACCATGCTGGGGGAGCGCTGGCCTCTGACAGTCACTTCCCCTGAGGGACAGACAGCTGGCAGGAAGGTGTTTTAAGCATCTGTGGTGGCTGAAGGGCCCCTGCAGAGACTCTGGGCCCGAGGGGGGAGGCTGGAAGATGGGGCTCCTTCTGGGGGCACTCCAAGACTTCACGCTGTGTTTGTAGGATAGAGACCTGTCTGCAGGAGAACCCCCAAGCCCCTTTCTCCTGCCCAGAAGCTGCGCCGCCGACCGTGTCTCCAGGTGATGCCTCCACCCCTTCAAGGGCCCCCACCTTGAGTGAGGCCCCGTCCCCAGGTAATGGACCAGTTTTCCAGTCAGAGCCAGCCCACTCCCACAGCCTCTGCCCTCCCCACCGCCTGGGTACTGTCTCCGCCTGGGGTCTTCTGCTTTTGATCCATTGGCTTGGGGGCCGTGGGATGTGGGCTGTATCCTTCCCAGGGTTGGTGGAACATCTTCAGCGTAAAGGTGGTGAATCGTCCCTAAACCCTCCTTTCTCTGCAGCAGCTGAGGTGGCGGCACCCCCAGCCCCACACAAGGATGGCCCCCCGGCCCGGCTCATGGCCCTTTGGGACCTGGGCTCCGAGCCCGAGTCCACCCCCAGCGCCTGCTCAGGGGCGTCTTCTCCACGGTCCACTGCTGCCTCCTCGGGGAGCCTCGCGTCATCCTGCCCTTCTCTCCAGGAGTTTCAGAAAGCATCCGCCATCCTGGTCCAGCTTTCCGAGAGCCCAACCTCACTCTCGGATGGGGAAGCCGGGGACACTCCAGACACAGAACTCAGCTGGGCGGGGGAACTCCCTGTTCCAGACTCCTGGGGGCTCCACCAGGGCAGAGGGGCAGAGACCTGGGAGGGGCTGGAGGGTACCGAGGCCCTTTCCGGGCACGGCTCTGGCACTGGGGTGGCTGGCCTGGCTCCGGCAGGAGGTCTCCCCGTTGCTCAGTCTCTGTGGTTGAGGTCGGAGCAGTCTGAGTTGTCCAGCGAGGTCTGGGGTCAGGAGAGCCCACAGGACCCTGGCGCCGGTGCCAGGCCAGCCCCAGGGCACTGCTCGCCCACAGGACACGAGTCCCACTTGGAACAGCCTGGGATGCCCCTTGCCCTGCCTCCCTTTCTGGGCCCAGGGGAGGGGCAGGAAGATTCTGGAACCAGTGGGAGCCCGACCAGTGAATCAGACACAGGAAAAGCCCAGCGGAGGTCCTGGGAGGCTGCAGGAGCGAGGCTCCCATCCCAAATCTCTTCCTCGAGTGATTTCCACTTCACCCTTTCCTTCCCCTCCGGGACCTCGGCCTCCGAGTTTGGCAAAAGAGGAGAGACGGGGCCTCCGCAGGCCTCAGGTGGCTGCCCAGAGGGGCCCTGGGGCACTCACCCGAGTCCTTCCACTGATGGGAAACCTCTATGGACCTCCTCTGAGCCTGAAGTCCTCCTGATGCCAGGGGCCCCTCCTGGGAACCTGGGTGGGCAGGCAGCCCAGACAGCTGACAGCCAGGCCCCTGGGCACGGGGGGCGCAGAGCCTCCCCTGTCCTGGAGGAAGCCTGCACTCCTCTGGCTGATGGCTTCTTGCCTGAGATCCTGTCCCCGGTGGACGAGGGGCTGTCCTACAGCAGCTTCGACCTCCCGTCCTCCACCCAGAGGGACTCTCGCCTCCCTCCTCTGCCTCCCATCCTCCCCGCGGATGGGGAGACTGACCCTGCCAGCGCCCACTCAGAAGACTTCCCCACCCCGCCCGAAGATGCCGTGTGTCCTGGGGGCTCGCTGGACACCCCAGGGGAAGCTGCCTCCCTCATTATGGGAGAGTGGTCCTCCCTGTCTGGGGAGGGTCTGTCTGAGTCACCGTCCCCGGGGCCCCAGGAGGAGGCCGGGCTCTGCCTTGGGGTGGTGGGACAGGGCAGAAGCCTTAGTGGAGAACTGGATGAATCAGGTTCTGTTGGGAGGGGTCAGGCCACGGAGAGCTGCTTGTCTGAACCGGTCAGCTTGGGGTCTCCCTGGTGTAGGGGAGCAGGGGATACCCCGGGGCGGCTCCTAGTGCTGACACCCCCGACCCTGTCCAGGTCTGGAGTAGCCTGCGCATCTGTGGGGAGTCTGGCAGCTGGGGACCCAGGGCTCCCTGGCTCCGGGCGAGGGGACCTTGCTCTGGCTCTGGGCGCCGGACCGCACACTGCCCTCCCAGGCATGGAGAGAGCTGAGGTGGTGGACCTGCTGTCCGCCCAGCTCAGCAGCAGGATCCTGAGGGACACCCTGGCCATGCTCTCGGAGGCAGCCCCAGCAGGCAGCCTGGTGACAGAGGGGCCCACAGGGACCAGCCGGGTCACGCAGGCTCACATGGCAGCCACTGGGCGGTCGTGGGGAAGCCTAGAGTTCTGAGAAGACAGGGCGGTGGCGGGGGGCTGTGGGGACACAGACGCTGTCTGTGAGAGCCCCCTGCCTGGCTGGCTGTCGAATAAGGCCTCCTAGACGCAGCAAGGCCCCGGACATGTTGTCGCCACGTGACTGTGTGTTAGTGTGTGTGTGTGTGTGGGCGTGCCGGGGGCCTCAGAAGAGGCCGAGAGGAGAGCGCAGCTCTGGGGGGTCTGGGCGGCCAGATCCTGAGGCTAGGGGTTACATCTGCACTGATACGCCCTCTCGGATCTGCCTCGTTGGGAAACCGGCGGGGATGTTTGCCTGCCTCTGATTTCTGAAGGGTAAACCTGGCGCCTCCACGACGTCCAGCTGGCAACTCCGGGCTGGGAGGTCCGTGTGCATCCCCTTGTGCAGATTAGAGGAGGAGGCAGCTCGGGAGAAGGTGATTTCGCCCGCGGCCCAGTGACCCTCCGCCCGGCCTCTGAGCTGGAGTGGACCCCCGCCTCCCCGAGGGCGTGCAGGCCGCCTCCCAGAAGAAATGAGAGCCCTTGCTAGGCTGGCCATCGAACGGGCCCTCCTGGACATGGCAAGGCCCCGGTGGCTTCCAGAGGTGGCAGCGTGTGGGCTCCTGCAGGGACGGCCTCGCAGGCATCCCCTCACGAGAGCGCCTGTCCGCCTCAGCACCAGACCCAGGCGGGCGTCCAGGAAGTTGATGCTGAGTCAAGCATGAAGAGGGGCTCCCGTGGAGGAAGTGGGGAGAGGCTGAGACGGGACGACAGGGTGAGACTGCCGGGTGCAGGCCTGCAGGGACGCGGGTCTCAGTAGACTGGGCAGGGAGAGCCCTCGGGCCACCTCGGGGTGAGACCAGGGAAGCTGGCCTTCAGGGGCTGAAGGTCAGGCCACTGCAGCACTGACCTCTTCCCCCCAGCAGCCGCCCCATGAGCTGCTGATGGGCTCTGAGGGGTCCCTGCGGTCCCCTCCTCCCCCAGAGCTGTGCGGAAACGCCTGTCTGTTCCCATGGGGCTGTCTCACTTTAAAGTTGTTAGCCTTTCTCTCCTGAATTGTCATCATCTGTGCATTTGGAGGAGAAGTAGCTTTTCAGTGAGCCCGACAATCAGCTCTTTCATAAGAGGAAGCAGGGACTTCCCCGGTGGTCCAGTGGTTAGGGCTCTGCACGTCCTCTACAGGGGGTGGGGTGGGGGGTGGGTTCAGTCCCTGATCGGGGGACCAAGTCCCACATGTCACACAGCGTGGTCGAAAATTAAACAAACAAAAGGAACCAGCTTCCAGATCGGCTTCTAAACCTCTGACGTGGTCAGGATTTCTTGAGATGAGGCTCACTCACGCTGTGCTTGACCTCTCAGAAGCCACTCTGCATGTCCTACAGCAGTCTCTCTCCCCGTCTGTCAACTAAACCGTCCATCAGTTATCCTCATGGGCTTCCCAGGTGGTAAAGAATCTGCTGGCCGCTGCAGGAGACGCGGGAGACCCGGATTCAGTCCCCGGAAGATCCCCTGCAGGAGGGCATGGCAAGCCACTCCAGCATTCCTGCCTGAGAAATCCCATGGTCAGAGGAGCCT
Source organism: Ovis aries (assembly GCF_016772045.2). Taxonomy (NCBI): domain Eukaryota; kingdom Metazoa; phylum Chordata; class Mammalia; order Artiodactyla; family Bovidae; genus Ovis; species Ovis aries. The sequence continues at coordinate 3,212,731 of NC_056056.1, forward strand.
GCCAAGCTACAGTCCGTGGGGTCACAGAGAGTCAGACGCGACTGAGCGCACACGCACCACTTACCTGTTATCGTCTCTTTATTGTCTATCCCGCATCTATCATTTACAGCACCTATCAGTCGTCTGCCTGCATCAACTATAGCATCCGTCCAGCCATTTCCAGTTCTCAAACTGGAAAATACCTGCTTGCCGGGGAGTCCAGAATCGAGCAGTCGGCGGCGTGTTGGCCTAAGGGACATCGCTGTCCTGCTGCTGGTCCAGGATATGACCCCTGACCCCTGTGAGATCCTGGGAAGTCAGCTGTCAAGTCAGAATGACAGGAGGCCCTCTCCTGCAGCCCTCACTGCAGTGAGAGGAGCTCATTCACTTTCCAGCACTTGTCGTTTAAAGTGGGCGGCGTCTCCAAAGCTGGCCTGGCAAAGCCCCCAGGTGCTGCCTCTCAGACCCCGTGGAACCCTGCAAGCCAAGCCAGGAACCGCCTACCGCTGTCACCAGGCTCCAGCCTCTGGGGCAGCCACTCCAAGGGACTGGCTCACCAGCCCAGCCTGCATCACAGCCCAGCTCACGCAGGACGGGGTCATGGTCCCAGGGAACAGCAGTCACGACAATCCATGTGGGCCTGACGCCCGATGTCCCCAAGCCCGCTTGAACGCACAGAAGGGGTTTGGGTCCACTGGGGGGAAAAGTGTGTGCATTCTCCATGTACGCAATTTCAGAACAAATTTTGAGCTACAGCTTTCTTATTGATTTCCCCCTAGTTTTCTGAACAAATTAGTCTGTGATTTTTTATTTTTTTTTCTATTTATCGCTGACCCTTTTGGATTTACGAGGCCGTGTGAGAGGAATTATGTATTTTACACACACCACGTTCGGTCATAAATCTCCCACATCGAAACCCGGCAGATTTGCCTCAGATTCCATAGTCTTGGGTGTGGCCGCTACCGGCGGGGGGCTGACAGCTGAGCACCAGGCACAGCCATGCCCGCAGCTGGACTCAGGGCCTCCTGGGTGCCCAGCAGGCGCGTGTGTCCCTGGGGTCACTTTGTGGCCCGTCACCCTTGAAGGGAGTCTGGTCACGGAGGACTTGTATGAAGACCCTGGCCTTCTCCTTCCCATGACAGTTGGATCCAGGGAGCTTGGGGTTATCCAGTGACCAGCCAGAGGAGGAAGACTGTCCACCTAAGGTGTCAGACGTGCTTAATCTCCGCCGACATTATGTGTGTGGAGCTGAGGGCTGTGGCGTTCAGATATATTGACCTGAAGCAAGACTTCAATCTCAAGATTGCTCCCTCCAAGGTCTCACCGTGCTCGCCTTGGCTCCAATCCCTGTAGCCTCTTGGGCCAATAAATCTTGATACCAGCCTCCAGAGAAGTCATTATCTTTCATAGAAAACGATTATTTCTCAGTTAAACCCCGCACGGAATTTTCCCGTGATCTGTCTCCATCAGCCTCTCCACTCAGTTGTCCCCTTCTGCGTCAAACGCCCAGGACCTCACCCCTAGCGCCTTAAATTCCAATCACCAGATGAGCTTTACGAGGCCTTCTGATGCCTGGCCCTGTGCACCCCTAACAGCCACATCATAAAACACAGACGAAGGCCACAGCAGCCAGCTGGGGGAGGCTGCACGCCCGCACGAGCACACGGGTCCTGTTAGATGGTGCCCTCCCCACCCCCGTGCAGGGGCACCCAGCCCACAGGGCAGGAGGTGAGCACCCTGGCCTTCCGAGGGAGCTGGGGCCACCGGGTCAGATTTGCCTACAGCTAGCTGAGGGACAAGGCTGTCCTGTGACTGCTCGACTAGCAGCATCTTAACACTGGCTCCCCTGCAGCAAGAGGTCCCAGAGGGTCTTCAAGTCCCACGTCTGTCCCCCGTCCCATGTCCTAGCCGCCCACCCCACTCCAGCCGGCAACTGTCAGCCTGCTCCCCTGCCTTGGGCCCCACCCAGCGGCCCCCTTGTCCCTAGCCCCGTCTCTTAACGCCCGCCAAGCACAGCGAGGAGGAGAAGTGTTTGCAACACATGACTGCAGGCTCAGGGGCAGAATCATACATGCACCCGGCACCCCAGCCTCCCTCGGGGGCTCCCTGGGCCCCCCAACCTGTCCTGCAGCTCACCTGACAGATTAAGGGGCTTCCCCTCGGCCGTGTCCATTCAGGTGGTGACGTGGACATTTAACAATGCTGGGACCAGCTCCATCTGTCCCTGGGTGTGTCGCCTCCATAACTACAGTCCCTGCCCTCTTCACGGCATCATTGAGAGGACACAGAGGCCTGTCCCTGCCAGGCTCCGTCCCCGGCACGTGGCAAGCACTCAGGAATAATCCTCCTGTAAATTTGTTCAAGAATGGCTGGTGTCCTCAACCAGCTGAGCCTGAAACCAGATGCCAGCTGAGGGGTGTGGAGGTGGCACCCACTCCGGGGCCAGGCTGCAGGTGGAGTTCACCTGTCCCTTCGTCCCCCAACCTTGTGCAGAACCTGCCCCATGAGGGGGTGCTTGGAAGAGGGACAGTCAGCCCTGACCTCCAGGGCTCACAGTCACCCAGCTGGACACCAGCCGGCATGGCCGGGACGACTACCATGGGGGACCTTGGGGCGGGGAGATGAGAGTTCTGCCTTTGTCCCGGTCAGGGGCATCAGAAGAACCCCTCCCAGGTGTTGGAGGCACCCAGGTTGGAGGGTCCCTCTGCTACATACATTCCATGGGTCCTCAACTGCTGCTCTGGGCCTCCGAGGCCCAGATTTCCCCTCTGTGAATGAGAATGTGTGTGCGTGCTGAGTCACTTCAGTCCTGTCTGACTCTTTTCGACTCCATAGACTGTAGTACTCCCTTTGAAATCAGCGTGCATCTCACAAACTTGAGAATTGCCTCTGGTACCTGCCAACTGCCTGGCAGCACAGACAATATGCCAGGTGGGTCTCAGTATCCCAAGAGCAGGCACCTCTCCTGCTGGGAGGAGGGGCAGATTGAGGAGGGTGTGGGGTGAGGGCACCCGGCTTCAAGCAGGGAAGTGGGGCCTGGTTAATCCATGGAAGCTGGTGTTATGGTTCTCGGACACACCCACCACCTTGTCTGAATGCTTCTGCACGTGGCTGCATTGAGGCATGCTTTTCCTAAGAACGTTCCATTAAACCAATCATGTACTGAGGATTGGAGACACTGTGGTGCTCTTTTCAAGGTCAGCCTCCCAGTGCTGGGCTAAGCCAGCACATATGCCCACTGGCTGCCCCAGAGAACCAGGGTCCCAGAGACCCTCCCTCACCCTCCTCAGCACCTGGACGGGGACACAAGAGCCCTGGAGGAAGAGCTGTGAGTGATGGTGGGCTGGGAAGGGCCACAGTCCTTCCAGGGGACTTTGAGTGTCTGCTAAGGCCTGAATTGGATGGCATCACTGATGTAATGAACATGAGTTTGAGCAGACTCCGGGAGATCATGAAGGGCAGGGAAGCCTATCGTGCTGTGGTCCATGAGGTCGCAGAGTCAGACAAGACTTAGCGACTGAACGACAGCAAGGCCTGAACTGTGTCCCCCACCCCACAAAGTCCTTATCCCAACGGGATGGTGTTAGGAGGTACCTTCAGGAGGCGATCAGGGTTTGATGGGGTCATGAGGGTAGGGCCCCCATGATGGGGTCAGTGACCTTACGAGACAAGACCGTGGAGACCCCTCCCTCTCCACGTGCAGCACAGAGGAAGGGCCAGGTGAGCAGAGGCAGGAAGCGGCTGGCCGTCTGCAAGCCAGGAATTGAGTCTTCACCAGAAACTGACCATGCCCGCCCCGATCTTGGACGTCCAGCCTGTGAGAGATATTAATAGGTGTCCGTCTGTGGTTTGAGCCGCCTGGCCTGCGGTGTTCTCATACAGCAGCCTGAACAGACAGACGGGGTGTTCAGAAGCTAAGCCTCTCCTGCAGAGGGAAGCGGGTGTGCAGGTGAGCTTAGAGTCCCTCCCAGCAGCCCAGCCTTGACGGCCTTCGCCAACCGTGTGACCAGATCCTGGCCTATCTGCCCGATAATCACCATGTGACTTGCGGTCATGCCTGTGGTCAGTGGTTTGGAAGGGAGGACAGGAGAAAGAAGCCTGGGCCACCAGGGAGCCAACCACCCCCCACCCAGACCAGGCCCACTCACCGCGTCCTTCCCATCCTGGATTCTCGGTCTTGATCTCTGCGTGTCCTTCCTTCTCCCACTGCCCTCCCACCTCTCTGCTGCTCCTTCCCGGCCCCTCCTCACCTCAGCCCTGCATCTGGAGGCCCGGGGCTCAGCGTGTGGCCAGCCTTCTCCAGTCCTCACTTACCGTCTAAGCCCCATTCTCACACAGCCAACCAGTGGCCTGGTGCCAGCCGCAGGTGGTGCCAAGGTCTGCGGAACTCAGCAGGTCCAGGCACACCTTGGCCTCCATTCCCAGCCCTGCATTGCCCTCCCAGCGCCTCCCCTGCAGCCTCTCATCTCAGCCAAGGGCGGCTGCACAAGCCCTGCAGCAGACGTGGCCTCTCTGTCACACGCCTGTCCCACCTTTACGCATATGCAGAGCCCCACCTTCTCACCAGCACTGCAGCCTGCCTCTTGGTGGAGCCTCACTATCTCTTGGAGGGCTGCGACAGCCTCTTGGGGGGCTCCCCCTCCTGCCCCTTCTAGCCGGCAGTCAGAAGGGCAGAACCACACAACCCTGCTCAAAATCCTCCCTTGACCAGCTTCGCATTCGGGGCCAGGGCCCTCCTCTAGGGAGGCCTTGTGGGGTCCTGCTCTCAGCTGCTTCTCCAGCTCCACGCCCCGCTCCACTTGCTGTCCTTCCAGCACACGTGCCCCTTCTGCCTCAGGGCCTTTGTACGTGCAGTCCTCTGCCTGGGCTGGTTACCTCCCTTCTTACCTCTTTCACCCACAGTCTCCCTCTCTGGGAGGATTTCCTGACCCCCTGTATACAGCAGCCCCACCCTTCTCTACTGCTTTTTATAGCACTTATCTCCACCTCACAGGCTTGTTTGTTTTGGGTCTTTCTCCTGGCCCAGTGACACTTGGGCTTGGCTTTGTGTCCAGGGCTTGGCGTGTACCAGAAGCCCAGCAAGTGTTAGTGAAGAATGAATGGGGAGGGGCACACGTGCCTGCACCAGGGAGCTCTAGTTTGGATCCCCTTAACCAGGGTTTTCTAACCTTCCAAACCTAAACAACAAAACCCTTTTCAGACAAAATCTTACACAGCATCCCACAGTGCAAAGAGCAGAGCGATGACTGCACTGCTATCAAGTAGTTTGTGTTCAAATTGTATCATTTACGTATTTAACTGTTGATCCCCTATGATAGCGAGGTGGCCTGGAACATGGGAATCTGAGCTTCCAGGCCCACAGAGGACGGATGCTGACTCACGTCCAGTCTGTGGTCCATTTCCTTTCTTTTCTGTTTTCGGTCACACAGTTCAGAGAAAATCTGATATGCACAAAACAATTAGGGATAGCAATAGAAAAAACAGGTCTTGCGTTAAAGTAAGCAAACAAATCATAGGAAGCTTTCTTTCCTAGGTTTGCAGGGCAATCAGTCGTGAAGGGTCTCGAGTTTAGCTCTGTAACACATCCGCGGGGTTTGTACAGTAAGTTTTGCAAGTTTTCTAAGAGTCAAAAGTCTCAGATTAAAAAAAACAAAGTCAGGATTGCAGACCCTACGAAGCCCCAGGTAGGGTTGCCAGATATAACACAGGAAGCCCAGTAAAATGTCAATTTTAGTTGAACAGCGAAGCGTTTTTAGTCTAAATGTGTCTCATTAAATTTGCATTTCAGGTATGATACATATTTAGACTTAAAAACACTTCGCTGCTTATCTGAAATTCACATTTAACGGTGCTTCCTGTACCTTCATTTGCTAAATCTGGCGACCCTAACCCGGAACGGGGTGGGGCGAGGGGCGGCTTGAGAGTTGTCTGTAGAGCCCGTGAGGGTGGGGGCGGGGGCGCTAGGGGGCGGAGCCTGTTCTCGGAGGCGGGACGTGAGTGGGCGGAGCCTGGATCTCGGTGGGCGGGGTGGGCGGGGCAGAGCCTGGAGCTCGGGGCCCGAGGCCGAGGGGCGCCTGGGAGGCGGGGCCGAGACGCACGGGGGCGGGACCCGGCCGCCGGCGGTGGAGGCGGGGCGGGGCGGGGCGCTGGAGGCGGGGCCCGGCGCGCGCGGCGCTCTTGACGGCGGTTGCCAGGGTGAAAGGTCAGGCGCGGCGCGGCACTCCCAACATGGCGGCGGCCGGGACGGCGGCGTCGCCAGCGCGCAGCCTGGGAGCCCCGGCGGCGGCGGCGGCGGCGGCGGCGGCGGCCCGAACCCGGCGCCCGCCCCCGGCGCGGCTGCCCCCGCTGCTCGTGCTGCTGACGGCGGCGGCGGCGGCGGGGCCGGGCGCGGGCGGCGCGGCGCGGCTGTACCGCGCGGGCGAGGACGCCGTGTGGGTGCTGGACAGCGGCAGCGTGCGCGGGGCCACCGCCAACAGCTCGGCCGCGTGGCTCGTGCAGTTCTACTCCTCGTGGTGCGGCCACTGCATCGGCTACGCGCCCACCTGGCGGGCCCTGGCCGCAGACGTGAGAGGTGAGGCGCGCCTGGCGCGGGGGCCCGCCGCTGGCCTGGCGCCTACGACCCCCGGATTCTATCCTCAGGTCCCTCTCCCCTGGCCCTCTGGAGGCATCCCGCTTCGGCGGCCGCTGGCCTGCACCCCGGGTTCATCCCTCGAAGGACCCCCCGCCCCATGGAGATCTGGGAAGTCGGCTGTCAAGTCAGGATGACGGGAACCCCTCTCCCGCCGCCGCCCTCACTCAGCTGGGGACATAGAGGCCTTCTCCGTTTGTCCCAGCCCTCCAGACCCTCCTGTTGAGTCTCTGAGAGCTTCAGTAACCACCTCCGCCCCAGGTCTTTATCCTAGCTGTGTCCTGACGTTCATCTCGTTCTCAGTAACTCCACCCGGCTGCCTGGAATCCCGGTTCTTTGAAGCTCCCGGTTCTTTAAGGCTCCCGGTTCCTGCCCCGGGCTGCTTTCCTTGTGGGTCGATCTTCCTTTTCCTTTGGTCTGGAGAGCTGAGCATATATAGTGGCTATTCAAAGAGGTCCAGCTGTGCTGGAGACCTCTGTGGAAGCAGAAAAAGACCTTCCCGCATTTCATTGGTTGGTTCCTTGTGCGTGGTCACGAAGCCTTGGACCAATCTGTCACCCACCAAACTTCTGGTCATGTTCCCACACTTTATTGACGCTTGGCACTTTCTTATCACGGTGCAAATTGCTAATCAGCCACTAAGTTCTTGGCGTGCTCTAAATTGCACAGTTGTAGCCGTTTAAGGGTTTTGCAGCAGCCTTGCTACAAGCTGGCCGTGCTTCAGAAGAGAACACGAATTGCTCTGAAGTGGGGGCCTGTCCCCAGCAAGAGCAGGGTTTGGCAAGACTTTGCTGAGGCTGAGCTGACCTCTAATTATATATTTCAGAGGGCAAGAGAGTAACAAATGGGCTCTCTTCCAGAACTGCAGTTTTACAGCCAACCCTGTTGGGATTTTCTCATATCTAGACAGATTCATAACGAAACTTGAAAAAAAAGTCTAAATTGGGCTTTTATACGGGATTGTGATTATCTTTAGCGGCTTCTCTTGCCTCAAGGTATTGGGCCTTCTTGATTCTGAAGTGTCTGTTCTTTGATCTAGTGTTTGCTTGGGCCTTTGCCGCTGGTCAGAACTGGTCAGAGACTTCATGAAATGGACGGTCTGCTCCATGATAGGTGTCCTTTAAGCCTTTGCTTTGTCATCAAACAAGTACTTTTAATAATAAGAGGACTAAGAGGACTTTTCAGTTTTCTTATTGGGAGGCAGAAACACAGATATGTAAATTTTAATGCTCTTTGCTCTGGCAAAACGTCATCACCTGTTTTGTGCATATTTTGATTTTTTTCAGCTTAGTGTGTGAAATACAAAAGTTGTAAATAGGATTTGAATATTGCAAACCATTGCATGGTTCAACCAGCATGTAAGGAGCCTTGGACATTGTCCCTGCAACTCAGAAGGAAAGTTATTTTTGAAACAGAAACTATCGGTTGCCAAAAAAGTTCATTCAGGTTTCTCTGTGTGTTCCCAGACACACTTTTTGGCCAATCTGGTAGTAAAATCCATTACCTAGTGGTGTGATTAGCCTAACTGTTGGCTAAAGATTATCTTAAGAGAGTTGGGGGCTTCCCAGGTGGCACTCGTGGTAAACAACCTGCCTGCCAGTGCAGGAGGTGTAAGAGATGCGGGTTCAGTCCCTGAGTGGGGAAGATCCCCTGAAAGAGGGCATGACAGCCCACTCCAGTATTCTTGCCTGGAGAATCCCATGGACAGGGGAGCCTGGAGGGCTATGGTCCCTAGGGTCGCAGAGTCAGACACAACTGAAGCAACTTAGCACACATGCCGAGTTGGGCATTCTGCGAGTGAAGGCAGGAAGAGCAGGCCTGAGACAAAAGGAGGTGTGACTGAGAGTGAAAGACAGCTGTGGCTCCAAAGACGGGGGGAGGACGGGGGTCCTGAGAGCTGGACTGCCGGGGGCTCCCTGAGCACCAGCTCTGACTGGAGGCAGAGCCTGGGCGCTAGGCGATGTCCCACGTCAGGTCCCCAGAGAGAGCTAACCTGGGGACCTTGGGGGCCTAGCCTGGGCAGCGGGAGCAGAAGCTCTGGGCGTGAGGCCTGGCCTCCTGTCAGCATAAGCCCCAGAGGTGGAGGATTCCTCTCTTGGGGCCACTGACCGTGCCAGGCACCTGCAGGAGAGGGCCTGAGGCTCGAAGGGGTGCAGGGATGCCCTCCCCCGCCGTGGCTGTCTGCACACGAGAATGCTCCGCTAGAGGAACCTGCTACTCGGATCCTGGGCTCCCACCTGACTGACCCAGGGTCCTTCCCGTGCCTCGTCTCTGTGAAGTCCTGGAGGAGCGTGCTGAGAACTGCCCGCACCCTCGCTGAGGAGGCTAGTGCAGCCCCTCCGCACAGCGCCTTGCCTCTGCCAGGGGCCGTCCCACGGGGCGAGGGTGCCCACGCCCACACTGTCCAGTCTGAGCGCAGTCACTGCTCCCACTCTCACTGCTCAGGCCCAGCCAGTCTTTGGTGAATAGGGGGGTTCAGTGAGCCCCCTGGGGCACGCAGACCTGGGCCTGGGCCCGTCAGATGCCTCTTCCCACCCATCTTGAAACACTGCGTCCAGCCCACTCAGCTAGTCTACCCTCCACCCCCAGTCTCAACAGCAGCATGGCTTCTAGAAGGTGGCTGGTTACAGTACAGCCCCCGCTCCCTGACGTGAGATTGCTGACGGTTGGGGCTGGTCACTGAGCTGGAGGAGAGCCTGCTGCCCGCCGCCCCCCCGACCCTGCCCCAGCGCCTCCTGAGTGGCCTCCTCCACTTGCTCAGAGTGGGCAGGGGTCTGCAGGTCCCCTTGGCGGGGCCTCACTGTACACAGCGTTGGGGCACCTTTGTTTTCCTAAAAGATTTGGATTGAACTTGAGCTTTTTGCTGACATTTTTAAGATTTTGAAAATAATTGTTTTTCCTTCTATGAAGGTGGCTTAACAAACAAAAGAGTTACTGTGGGTGCAGCCAGATGTCCTCCCAGTGTTTATGTAGATCTGGCTTAGGCCTGTCACTTCTAAGTCCTTCACAGAACAAAACCCTACTGTGCTCCTGAAAATCCTTTTGCCTAGAGCTGTGATGTTAGCTCAGCCTCTGCGCCTCCTTTTGAGGTGAGAACTGAGACACCTGGTGAGGGTGGGCAGCTGCCCACCCAGAGGCGCCTCCACGATGGCCACGGAGACTTCCTCAAGGCCCACAGTGCCCGTCGGGGCCGCCGGGTCCTGGGCGTCTGTTCCAGCCCGTGTCTCCTCTGCCTCATCTTGGGGGGGTACAGGGAAGGTGTTCTGTCATTGTCCCCAGGATGTTTTTTAGAACAAGGTCGTTCTTTCTAAAGTGTAGTTTTATCTGGCCATTGCTTCCGGCCGCGCTGCGTCTTTGCTGCTGTGCAGCCTTTTCTCCGGTTGACCCTGGGCTTCTGACTGCGGTGGCTTCTCTCTTTGCACAGCGCTGGCTCTGGAGCGTAGGCTCGGTAGTTGAGCATGGGCTGAGCTGCTCCACGGCCCGTGAGATCTTCCTGGATCAGGGGTCAAACCCGTGTCTCCAGGCAGGCACATTCTTCACCACTGAGCCACCAGGGAAGCCCGCCCCCAGAATTCTTGATGAGAGACGCAGAGGAAAGCGGGGCCTGACAGGCAGCACCACCGCACAGCACCTGGTCGAGTGGAGGGCTGTGCGTGCCAGGGCTGGCCAGGCCCCCTCTTGCCTCCCACCCACCTCAGTCACCAGCTGGTCTCATCCACGTGGCTGCAGGCTTCATGCGTGTGAACTAGACCAGCTGATGGTTCCCACGGCCGCTCCCTGTCCTCTGGGAGAAGCGGGGGGCTGAAGGGGGTGGGGTGCTGATGGAGCAGGACCCCACCTGGACCCTGGAGAGGCAGGTGGGTGGGGACACGTCCCCCACATGGGGGCGCCCCGCACTGAGACTTGTCTGTGAGACCCAGGCTTCACTGCAGCCAGACCCAGAGGGACAGCGCCGCCGCGTGCCGCTTGGGACACTGAGCGGAGGAGCCCTGCTGCCGAATATCTCTGGCTTCACGGGCGTCCGCGGGACCCTGATCGCAGAGCGGTTCCCGCCCACGCGCCCCCGCCCCAGCCCACAGAGCCGGCCAGCATTCCCACAGGTGCTGTCCACAGTGAGCGTGCCGCAGCACCTGTGAGCGTGCCGCAGCACCTGTGGGAACAGACAGTGCTAGCTTACGCACACCTGCGTGCAAGCGCAGGGATGAAACCGCCCTGAGCCCGTCGCGGTCCTCTGCCCCCGGAGGCTGAGCCAGAGCGCTCCTCCAGGCTGCTCTGGGGGCTGCTGCAGAAGGCGCGCCCCTTAGCACGCGCTTCCTCTCTGCCCAGGCCTGTGCGTCCTGAACTTGGAGCTTGCCTGAAAGGCCCTTCGCTCGGCCTGGAGGGGCCTCATGGGGCCAGAGCGCCCCCCAGCGGCCCAGCGTGGGAGCAGGCGTGGCCGCGCCACCCTGACCGCCCTGGCTCTCGAGGCTGAGAGGACCAGGAGGCTGCAAGGAAGCGAGGGGCGGGATTCTCTGAAACCCGAGGGGTTAATTAATCTGAACTGTAACCGTTTTCTTCAAGTGATGGATGCTTTACCATGTGTGACTTGTATAGACGTTCTATTAGAACTTGCCAAGTAATGGTGGGAAGTTTAATCCTGTGAGGATAAATAATATAGTTACTTGACAAGGAAACTTGAGATAAATTGTAGTTCGCTGTGTAGACATGCTTAGTTATTTCATGGGAATTTTTTTTTTTAAGCCTGTGATCCTAAAAATAGATGGGCTTGTGAGCGGAAGTGAGGAGCAGCCCGGGGCTCACCACCGCTCCCTGTGGAGGCCCCGCGCCTGGCTGGCAGCTGGGGGTGGCTGGCGCGGGCCTAGTCCTGAAAGCAGGCGATTTGCATTCAGTTGAGGGCGCTTCCCTCCTTTGTGTGTGGAGTCCCGACAGGTGGGAGAGGCAGGAGGAGGGGAGGACACCAGCTGAATGACCGCAGACCCTGAAGCTCACCCTTTGAAACGGTTTGCATTCTCCCTGATAAAACAGACCGGCTCCCTTTGTGCTGCCGTGAAAGCCGCCCATCTGCCGGGATGCCTGCGGTGGCTGTTAGTGCCCACGTCACTGAAATCTCCTTCATCTGCCTCCTTCCTGCGCCGCACAGGCGGCCTCTTTGAAAGGTGGACAAGGGCCACGTGAGGCGTCAGCAGGCTGGGCACCGGGCCCTGCCCCAGGCTGCCGCCTCGATGAGGTGCACGTGCAGACCCCAGAGTCCTCGGCCCAGTAGGAGCTGTCCTGTCCCCGCCGGCATGCGGTGACCTGTGTACGTCTCGGAACACTCTGTGTGTTCCCTGTCCGTGTGGACCCTGTCCTTCAGAGGAGAGGACGGACAAGGCGCAGGAGTGCCAGCAGTGTGAACAGGTGGACGTGGGGGCAGGTCCTAGGAAGGTGAGCAGGACGCTGGGGTTGGCGCCCAGCAGGGCCACTGAGCGAGGGGCCTGCCACCCGGAGGGCCAGCAGGTGCCGCGTCCAGAGGGCCCAGCCCCGATGGCCACACAAGCTGCAGGGGCAGCTTCCAGCAGAGGCCCCTCGGTCTGGTCTCTCCGTGGAGCATCCCCGGCTGCTCCCTGCAGGACTGAGGCCCAGAGACTCGCTGGCCAGTGGGGGTGCTTGGGGGGAGGGGAAGCACCCCATCTTGCTTCCGGGGGTGGGGCGGACGGGCTCTGAGGGGTGTGGGGGCACTGGCTTTCCAGGGCCGTCAGCCGTTCAGAAGCTGTTGTCAACTTGTGAGCAGGAGGGACGGCCCTGCGGCTGGCTTGCGCCCTGGGGCTGGTGGCCAGGGCCAGGCTGACCCCACGCCGTCTGGGCTCCGGGGGCGCGGCAGCCTGCCCCTCGCCTCACAGTTGCACTGCTCTCCACGGCACTGCATGACTGCCCTTGGCCGGTCACTGCCAGGGGCTTGATTTCTTCTGCATCCTCCTGTTGGGACACATTTGAAACTTGAGCCAAGGTGGGACTCATGTCCTCTCAGTATCACATGGGCCTGCTCCCCAGGCTCCCCAGGCTGAGTCCCCAGGGCGGTGCCTGTGTTTGACTTTCGCTTCATGACCATTAGTTAAGGGCTCAGACCCAGGCTGCAGTGAACCCGCAGACCTCACTGGGGAGCGGTGCAGATCGCTTCTGTCCAGCGGGAAAGGGAACCCCAGGGCTTCTTGCCCTTCGGCGTCAGCCAGCTCTGTCCTGGAGGGCTGGTCCTGCTGGCTGTGGGCTCGGACCTCTCACCCAAGCCGGGTCTGTCAGTAAGCAGGTTGAAGGCGTGTGTGACTCCTCCTTCTGTAGTGATGAGTCATGCTCTTGGCTTTTGGAAAATTACACCCTGATGCTGGCTTAGGAAGGACTCGGTGCAGGGAACCCTCACACTTGTAAATTTACGAAGTGTTTCATTTACTAGAGATATCCCAGGAAAGATCAGTCCAGTGTAAGTTTTTCTGAAACAGCATTTCAGCGCAGTCGGACTGATGCTGGGGCACTGCTGCTATTTCAGGGAACACCTCAACTTTTCACTGTTACCCTGGGAATAAGCAAGTGGTTAACCTGGGGAAAGCCAAGGCCTTTCTTCTTGAAGCCACTGGCAGGTGTGCCCTATTTCGAAGGGCAGGGCCCATCTGCTGGGTGCCTGGGGTACTTGGAGCTTGGAGGCTGGAAAAGCAAAGCTGGTACCAAGCATCTCCCCGTCTCTGCTGCTCTGCCCAGGGCATCTGTGGCCAGGACCCGGCGGTTCCCGGAGCTGGGGTGTCCCTCCCCTCCTCATTCCAGGAGGAAGGCTGGGCATGGGGGTCGGTTGCGTTTCAGGAGGGGCGCCTGGCTGGGGTGGCCTCATGACCTTGAAGAGGAAGGCAGCACAGGCCAGTGGAGTGTCCACCCGAGGGGTCTGTCCTGTGCTGAGAGTGGGGCGTGTCATGAGGGGACGGTGTCACCTGCTGGCCGTGGGGAGACTCTGGCTAGGGGGCTGGGGTGGGGGCCAGGCCCCCAGGGCCAGTTGGGAGGTTGTGACCGCCCCCGTGCAGGCCTGCAGGCCGAGCCTGGGACGGTGGGGCTAGCCCCTGGAGCCTGCAGTGCTCCTTCACGGTTGGGGGCTGTTGAACCAGGGCCCAGGTGAAGCCAGTGCCCCTCTGGAGTCAGGAGGGCTGTGCCCGGGCCTGAGGCCTCCTCTCCCTGCAGCCAGTGTGCCTGGTAGCCCCGCTGGGCGCTGTCTGTGGCCTTCTGCCCCTGGAGCCCAGGGAGGTACAAACAGAGCAGGACCCGGGTCCCATGGTGCACAGACGTGGAACACACGCTCCCCACAGGTACCCCAAGGCTCCATTTCCCCACATTTCATGAGTAGCGCGTGCTTGTTAGGAAAACCTGAAAACAAAACCGCGGGGCCAAGCCCCACCGTGAAGACGGCTCCCCGTGGGCGGCTCTGAGCGTCCTCCCCGTCCCTCTGTCTGGGCCCGGCTCCACGCGCGCCTAGTGTCAGCTCCTGGAGCCCTGTTCCGTCTCTTCTCTCTCTGGTCCTGGAGCACTGTCTTTATTTTTTTTTAAGATGGAGCAAAAGCTTGTCATGGAAATTCTCAGTAAGCCTTGAATCCCTGCGTTTGTGAGCTGGGAGGAGGTTGCAGAAGTGAGACGCTCTGGCAGGATGGACAGGCCGCTGAGTGGAGAGGACAGGGCTCCCTGCTCACAGTCGGCCGCTGGGTGGGGCGCGGCGACCCCTGGCCATGTGTCCTGCCCGCATCTGCTCTCTGACCTCACTGATGGGACGAGAGTGTCAACTGTTCTTCCTGAGTTCCTTGTAATTTGAGGTTCCAGAAAGACGTGAGCTGTGATTCAAGAGGGCTCTGTGATTTTTTCCATCCTTTCAAACGCCTTTAGGATGAACCAGCTTCACTGTGGCCACTTAAGTGGAGCGCTGTTCTGTCATTGATTGTAAAAGATGGCGCTGTGTGTTTTCTGTTTTTTTCACTTGATCTTTTGCTCTGTGTTAGCATCAGTAAATACTTTTTACAACTGCAGAGGAAGAAGGCACGTATTTTTAAGCATAAGTGTAATATTGGGTGGAACAAAAGCAGTTACGAGTTGCAGATGTATACAAGCCTTGGTGTCTGTGTAGTACTTAGTGAGGCTGGTGCCTCTCCTTCTGGCCTGTCTTTACTGTAACCTCTGAAGTCTTAGGCTTAAGCAGCACTCAGAGAAAACTCGTTTGCCATGACTTGTAGCCAGGTGACTGCTTTAGACTGGTGGTGTCTGTCAGAACTCACCACAGCTCGGGGGCGGACAGTCGCAGGTTCCCCCTCAGAAGTCACCTGACCGCAGCAGGCGGTGAGCGGGGCTCGGGCCGGCCCGTCCCCTTGGGCCCTTCCTGCCCGGGCCCTGCTCTGCCCCCGTGTGTGCGGCCGGCCCCCAGCCCTCCTGCTTCCCCTGCAGGCTTTCCCGAGCCGGCTGGGCAGCCAGCGAAGGCTTGGGACTCTTACTGTCCCAGAGAAGGGAGCAGGCCTTCCAAAGAGAGACCCTCACCTGGGGGTGCTGGGGAGACCCTTCCTCTGAAGGTGGCGACTGAACGCGAGCCCCCGTCCTTGCCCTCGCCCATGTGAGCCACGCCTTGGGGTCTCCAGGGCTCAGCTGCCCTGGTCCTCAACAGGACGGGGCCCCACTGACAGTCTCGCTCCTGCTTTTCAGACTGGGCGGCCGCCATCCGCGTCGCCGCGCTGGACTGTGCGGAGGAGAAGAACCAGGAGGTGTGCCGGGCCTACGACATCCACTTCTACCCCACCTTCCGGGTGAGCGCCGCCTGCCCCTCGCACGGCCTGGGGGCTTGGGGCAGGCGTCTCCCAGCTCAGGGGCTTCTGTGTGCAGGGGTCACCTCTCGTTGCACCCCGTTGGATTGCAGGGTCACACTAGGACTGTGCGTACTGCGCCTGCTCACACTCAGCAAGGCCTGTAGGCACGGGAGCAGCCGGCGCTGCCCTGAGAGCGCGTGCCCGAGTGAGGCGGGGCCGCAGGCGCCCTGCCCGGGGGGGAGGGGGGTCTGGGTGCCTGCTGGCTGTAGCCGGGGGCGCCCTGCAAACAAGCCTGTCCCCATCTCTCCCGCTAGGGGGCGACTGGAACCTGAGCAGTGCACCCAGCTCTGTGTGTGTGTGTGTGTGTGCGCGCGCGTGTGTGCCTGTGTGGGCCTGTGTGTGCAGCGTGTGCATGTGCATGAGTGTGTGCGCGTGTCTGTGTGTGCCTGTGTGTGCAGTGTTTGTGTGTGCACCTTGTGTGCACACACGAGTGCGTGTGCCTGTGCACGAGTGTGTGCGTGTATCTGTGTGTGTGCACGTGCCTGTGTGTGTGGCCCCTCGCCTCGCTGGAGCGCCTCAGAGGAGGGAAGCTGTGCCTTTGGAGGTGGCCTCTGGGAAGCTCTGGGGGCCCCCGCCCTCTCAGCCCTGAACCTCCGCCCTGTGTGCACAGTGCTAGCTGCTTCTCCCGTCCATGCTGACCTGGTGACCTCATGTGTCCGTCCGTGGCAGGGCACTGGTCCCTGAGGCCCCCTCCCCTGGAGCTCGGGTCCAGGCTTGGGTCCCCTCAGCGCCTTCCTGTTGGGTTTGCCTGTTGTGTCTTGGCTTTCCCCACAGGGCGCTGTGCTGCGTGTGCGGGGGCCCCCCCTCAGCTAACAGGATGCTACTGGGACCCCCACACGCTAGGTGTGGCTGGGACCCATGTCCCCATGTCCTGGCAGCTCGGTGACTGCAGGGGCCCAGCCCTGGTGTGCAATGCTGGGTGGGGGCCAGGGCGTGGCCTCTGTTCGGTCCTCGGCCCGTCTCCCGCTGTCCCGCCTGTGTTCTCTGGGCTGGCGTGCAAGCCCTGTGTGTCTTCATCATGTCCCTTTGTCCAGCTGTGAGGGGGGGTGTCATCACCCCAGCCATCACTTTCTCCATTGTCTTCACTGAGTCTTTCAATTAAGAAGGTTTTTAAAGTTCACGTAAAATGCTCGTCCTCTGCTGGAAGACTCCTGTTGCAGAGCCTGTCTTCCTCCCAGGAGTCTGTGCACTGGCACACTGCGAGCCTGTGGGGGCAGTGCCAACCGCGGGGGTCCCGTTGGGGTCCCAGCCCCATCGGGGCAGAACCCGTGTGTGCCCGGGTCTGGTTGGTACTGAGCAGCCCGCGTGAGTCTGGAAGAAGCACTGCCTTGCGCAGAGGCCCATAGGAGCGTGGTTCCATCATCAGTCAGCATGAGGTTCCTGGAGCAGTTAGACTGAAGCTTTCAGACATGATGGCCACTTGATTGCTTTAAGATTAGACATTTACACAGGCGCTGGGCAAGGCTGCTTCTTACTTGTTGTTGTTGGGTTTTTTCCTCTTAGTATTTTAAAGCGTTTACAAAGGACTTTACAACTGGAGAAAATTTTAAAGGTAAGGACACACTCGTCATCTTTTACTCTCCTAGACTCGTGCGTCCATCACAGCGCGAATAGGGCCTGGGCGGGCCTGCCCTCCCCTCCCTCGGCAAGTTCGCCTTGATGCTGTCGGTCCTTTCTTTCCCAGAAGGGTTAAACAGCCACAGTTTCAGCAAGAATGTTTGCTTTTGGCAAATACGGTGGTTAAGTTTTTTTTAAGTAAACTTTTCTGCAAACAAAAGTTTGGAAAAGCGCACGCACCACAAGGGCATCCCGATGAACTTTTGTGAGTGGCCGCCCCCCGCCCCAGAGCCCACAGATGAGGTCAGTTGTTCGGCCTGCCTCTGAACTTGCTGTGGATGGACGCATGCCTGTGGCCTGGCTCCACACCAGGGGCTCTGGAGCTCAGCAGTTTCCACGCTGGTCACCGTAAGGTGGTCTGCGAGTGACTCCGCCGTGTGTGCCTCGCGCCCTGGGGCCCCTGGGGTGGAGTGGTCACTCGCCACGGCCGACTCGCCTGTGATGGGCACCTCCCCGCAGGGCCCGACCGAGAACTGCAGACAGTGAGGCGGACCATGATCAACTTCCTGCAGAACCACACGGACAGCACCCGGCCCCCCGCCTGCCCGTCCTTGGACCCCATTAGGTGCGTGCTTCTGTGGAAAAGGCGGCACATTTCAAGTTGAATTTAATTTTGTAGAGTAGAGACTTGCATTGAGTGATGTGGGCACTGGTGTGCGATGGCCTTGAAGGCACTAAAAGGCTCTGCTCTTCTTAAAAGGCCCAGTGACGTCCTTTCGCTCCTTGACAAGCGAGGCGACCGGTACGTGGCTGTGCTGCTGGAAGACGACAGCTCCTACGTCGGCCGCGAGGTACCGTCTGCGCCCCTCCCGTGTCGGCGCTGCGGTCAGACTCCCGTGACAGTAGCCACTTCCGCCTCAGCTCTTGGGGCGTGTGTTCTGTGCTCATTAATTCTCGGAATTGCCTGTGTGTCATTCAGCAGACTCACCAGAGAAGACTCGTTTACAGAGAAGACGGTTGGGACAGGGTGGGGGGCTGCCTCCCAGGGGAGACTGAACCAGCTCCTGCGTGCCACCGCCTCCCCTGGGCGGCCAGGTGGGCTTTCGGCGGACGTGGTCCCCAGGACACACGGCGTCCCTGAGGGTGTCCTGTGTCTCGTAGGCGCTATGGTCCAGACTCTCTGCTGTATTCTGGACTCCCAACTTGATGCCAAATCCAGTGCCCTTCAGCTGGCTGACTGGGAAGGGGTGCTGTCAGCCTCCCAAAGCAAGCCCTGTGGGTAGAGGGGAGGCTGCGGCGTGGCCCCCACTCACCTGGGGGTGGCCGGCCCCGTCTGACGGGGTAGGCTTTGGAGGGGATGTGGGGAGCACAGCTCCGATCCCTCTGAGGGTCTGCACAGCTGCTGCTGTTCCTGCCCTTGCAGCCCCGGGGGCCTGAATGTGCAACACAACAGGGGTGTCAGTGGTGGTCGGCCTTAGGGAAGAGCTGCACTGAGAGGCTGTTGTTAGTTTCTGTGAGAAAGCACGCTCATCCGCGCAGTGTTTCCTGTGGACCCCGCCACCCACCAAGAAGATGACGTGTCATCTCGTCACCCAGGTGATCTTGGACCTGATTCCCTATGAGAGCATCGAGGTGAGGCGGGCTCTGGGTTCCGACGCAGCCTTCGTGCAGAAGCTTGGCGTGCCCTCCCTTCCCTCCTGCTACCTGATCTACCCGAACGGGTCGCACGGACCAGTCACTGTGTAAGTAGCGTCTGCTGCCCTCCCGCACCGCGTGGGCACTCGCTGGTCTGGGGGGGGCTCACCACCTGGTCTCCAGAATAGAAAGCGGGGGGACCAGCTCTGGCCGCACACGTGGCGCTCGCCTTGTGAGACCCACAGAAGGAGCAGGATGCCGCTGGCCTCTGCAGTGGGGCCCGTGCATCGTGAGACAAGCTCGGCTGGAAAGGAGGCAAGTTGAGTTGAGGCTGGGAGGGCATCATGGGTGAGAGAAGGGTGCCTCCTGGAACCTGAGCTGCCTGCCGGGCCCCCGCCACAGCCAGTGGCCAGGGCCAGCCCCGCCTGCATCCATGGAGCACTTGGTGAGTCACCACATGTGGATAGGGCCTCCCCCGCCGAGAAGTTTACTGGGACACCGAAGGTACCCTACACAGGAGCCTCAGGCACGTGTGGTTCCTTGGCTATCTGATATTTTCTAAAAAACAGTGGAATTCAGGGTAAGCAAGGAGGTATCTGGGGTCGTGCTTGAGCCTCTGGGCTCGCAGAGCTGGCCACCCAGCTCAGCAGACCTCCCCAGAATACACCCCTGAATACACTGCCATCTCGTTTCAAGGGAAAATGCTTGTTTTACATTGAAAGTGTCTCTGTAACCTCAGCATGAAAAGGCGATGTTCTTAGCGATAGTTGCTGCACCTTCTTTTTGGGAATGAAAACAGGCTCTGGACCCTTTAGGTGACCCCTGAGCCACCTCGGGAGGGTGGAGTCCTCCAGTGACCCCACCCCTGTCCCCACCCACAGCAGAGGGCCTGCATCACAGTACTTGGGAGCCCCTCACTGCCGGACCCCAGGTGCCCCGAGTGGAGCTGGCAGCCTGCAGGCAGAGGGTCTGAGGTCAAAAACCACAAGTGTGGACAGAATTGACCCTGGCGGGTGCTCACACCAACTCTCCGGGCCATCTTAATCTCCCCGCCAAACAGAAATGAATCCTAGTGCTTTTTACACCTGTAGGTCATGCTGTTTCTGGATTTGTCTGATGTTCTCAGGTTGGGGGCCAGCTCCTCGAGGCCCAGGCTTTGTCACCATTCTGCCCGCCCCCCTGCCTCAAATACCTGCAGTAAATGCTCAGAGACTGACTGGTCTGAGCAGACCACTTCACTTGGGGGGTGGGGGGCTGCTCTGACCCTCTTGCTGAGACGCCTCCCAATGGGCCAGACCCTGGAGCCTGCTTGAGCCCACACCTGACCCCTTCTTGTAGTGGGAAGCCTCTCCGGTCCTTTTTCTCCTCTTACCTGAGGTCACTGCCGGGAGTGAGGAAGAAACCAAGTTCCCTGCCTGGGAGACCCAGCAGAGAGGAGAGCTCGGAAGCCGTGGTCTGGAGGGACTTTGACAGGTGAGTGTTCTTCCCTAGGAAGCTGCGGGAGCGGCCGTGGGTGGGGGTCCGGGCCCAGGGTTCCTCTGGGTGGCTCATTCAGAAGCCCACTACCCACCTGCTGGCCTCTTGGGGATTCTCCCCGTTGTCTGCTGGTGGGGTGTCCTGGGGGCATTCCTCTGGGTGGGGTCAGGCTCAGGAACAGGGGGTTTCTAGAGAGAGAGGTGGGTTCCCCTGACCTGGTGGTGTTCGCTCCCAGGTCAAAGCTGTACACGGCTGACCTGGAGTCGGGGCTGCACCACCTCCTGAGAGTGGAGCTTGCTGCACACAGGTCCTTGGCCGGCGCCGAGCTGAAGACTCTCAAGGACTTCGTCACTGTCCTGGCCAAGGTGCATGGGCGTCTGACCTGGGGCGGGGGCCCCCTGGCCGCGGGGAGCCAGGCCTGCCTGGGGACGTACGTGGCAGGGACAGAAATCCCTGCTCAGGTGGAGTCCCCGTGTGGGGTGCTGGAGACAGCGCCGGGTGGGGGCGTGTGGAGCAGAGAGGGGGGAATTGTGCGGGAGCGGGGCTCGGTGCCGTCTCAAGGGCTCGGTGCCGTCTAAAGGGGGCACAAGCCAGGCCAGTTGTGAGTGGGTGGCAGACAGCAGGATGAGAAGGGAGCATGTGGGGAGCAGGGCGTGGGCGGGAGGCCTGTGTATCTGGGGGTCGGTGGAGATGGAGGGTGGCGGGCTTACAGGGAGGAGACGCCTGTGGCCGGCGCGTTGGGTGGGCCCTGGGGCTGGGCCAGGTTGGCGTGCCCACCATTAGTAGTAGGTGGGGCAAGGGGTGGCTTTGTGCTTGCTCAGGTCTGGAGGTGAGGAGCTGTCGGGCGGCATCCATTTCCTGCTGAGAACTCTGAGCTCCCGAGCTAAGAGTCCGGGCCCGCGGTCTGTGGGCAGAGTTTCAGGCAGTCGGGGGTCCCTGCCCCCTGGGGTGGATCTGCACCCTGTCGCGCTGGCCCGGCAGCCCTGCTGTGGCCCTCTGCTCTCTGACCTCAGAGAGCCCAGGCCCTTGGGCTGTGCCCACCTGTTGGTCGCCTTTGATCCTGCGCTGCCTCGGCGCTGCCTCGGGAGGAATCTGCTTCCAGAGACCACTCTCTCTAGCCTCTGACGTGGTCTGACAGGATCTGAGTTTCTGGTTATTATTGCCTGAGAGACGAGGAGACTGACTTTGAAATGATTCCCGCTGCCAAGTGTGCAGCCCTGATACATGCATGGCCGTGCACTGAGCCGCGTCCGGCTCTGGGACCCCCTGGACTGCAGCCCACCAGGCCCCTCTGCCCATGGGGTTCTCCAGGCAAGATACTGGAGCGGGTCGCCATTTCCTCCTCCAGGGGATCTTCCCCACCCAGGGATCAAACCTGAGTCTCTTACGCCGCCTGCATCGGCAGTTGGGCTCTTGACCAGTAGCGCCACCTGGGAAACGCCGCTGACACAGTAGCTCATCATCAATACTTCGGCTGGTCAGAGTTTACTTAGTCAGATCGTTTAGAAAATCAGAGAGCTAGAACTAATGCTTAAGGGAATAGAAAGCTGCATGGCGTGTCGCAAGTGAATAAATGGAAACTGCCGAGATGGTGCTCCCCCGACCACGACCTCAGAGGTCAGAGCTCTCGCACCATTCTCGTTCCTTTGAGAAAATGCCCCTGGCTGCCCAGCGGTTAGCGCATCAAGATGGGGTCTCACTCTGCACATGAGTTCTTTGGCCTCGTCTTTTCTGGTGTCAGGCTGGAGGGCACGCACGGCCTATAAGATCAGCACAGCTTATTCTTAACAACTTTCCTGAAGTTCACTTAAACTTGAAGTGCTGGTCAGTTGATAGTGATGCTCTGTAACTGATGGAGGGAAACCCAGACTTCGCGGACTGGAAGGCGTGTCGTGTTTGCTCGGCCGTTTGGTCTCAGCACTGCCGTTCGGGCGGCGTCAGCCCTTAATTTGCACGTGTAATTGGCAGCATCTAAGCGAAGGTCCTCACAGGACAGCCGTGGGCTCCTTGCTCGAGGCTTCCCTGGTGCCGTGGTGCCGCCAGCATGGCCTGAGTGTCCATGTGCAGCTGAGCAGCGGGTGGCACTTGTTTGCACGGGAGCCTCGAGTGTACACACCTCTTCAGTCCGTGGGCAGAGCCAGTGGGGGGCGGGGGGATGGCTGGTGGTGGCGGGGAGTGAGGAGAGCAGTGGATGGGTGTAAGTTACACTGAGGCACGCGGACTGAGCGAGTGGACAGTGACTTCGGAGAGGCCCCCGGAGCCCTTGGCAGTGTGACGAATGAGGCCCCTGGGTGGCCGTGGGCCTGTTGTCGGGGGTGAGGGCAGCAGTGGGCTGGAGGAAAGGGAAGGTGCAGCCCCCCAGGCCGCCTCGTCTGTGTTCTGGAGAGACCTCCCACCCGGTTCTCGGGCAGCCGGATGGGTCGGGTCAGGGCGGGCCTGGTCTCGGCCCCCGGGAGGCCGTGCTTGCCGTGGGGGGTGCTCCCTGAACAGTCCCTGAGCGTGGTCCTTCCTGCCCAGTTGTTCCCTGGACGACCGCCAGTCAAGAAGCTGCTGGAGATGCTGCAGGAGTGGCTGGCCAGCCTTCCACTGGACAGGATCCCCTACGATGCCGTGCTTGACCTGGTCAACAACAAGATGCGGGTGAGACGGCCCCTTTGCAGAGGGAGGTCTGCCGGGGGGCCCCTCGCCGCCCCCCTGTCCCTGGTCTGCCATCCTGGTTTCCATGACGACCTCCCGTTGCTCCCTAGGACAGGGTCTGGGTCAGCTGGCTGAGATGATGAGGGGTTTCCGCAGGGAGGTAGCACTAGGGTTTCTTTTTTAATTTTTGGTAAACTCACCTAGATCTCACATCTGAAAAAGGAGTAAATAAAGACAACATGTCCAGCATGGACGCCCTGGTTGAGCTGCCTGGCCTCTGCAGCCACAGGCCCAGGGTGTGGGCTCCCTGGGGTCTGGTCTGGCTGCCTGACAGGTGCCAGTGTCTGGCCTGGCCTCCCCTCCACGGGCCCCAGGCTGAGTGACCAGAAGGTGGCTGAGAGCAGGACCACAGCCCTGGGGCCAGGCCTGTGTGTCGCCTGCAGGGCCTGAGGGGCCGTTTGCAGCCCGCACTTCTGGGCTGTTACAGGCTCAGGCCCATCAGCTCTCTGCCCGTGAAGTGAAGATCCTGTTTGTCCTGGCTGAGAATTGTCTGACGATTGAATTCCTTTATTATTATTATCAGTCCTCTGTAAATGTCATTACAACTAATTCTAACCCGAAGCAGTGGCGGGTGTCCTGCATGCTTCCTCGTGCTGGTTCATCACGGCCCAGGTGGACACTTCCCTTCTCCCAAAGGGTGGGCCACAGCTCCGTGTTCTGAGAACTCTGTTAGTAAAATAGAGACTTTTTCTCTCGTTTGTTCCTAGATTTAACCGTATTAGTAGTTGATAAAGTTTTCAAACAGATACTCCCTGTGAAACCACGCAGTTGAGACAGGAAGGTCACCAGCTATTGTTAATTTTAACAATTCAGTATCTGTCCTTCCCTCCTTCTCTCCATACCCCTCTCCGCCCAGATTTCTGGGATATTTCTCACTAATCACATAAAGTGGGTTGGATGTCAAGGAAGCCGACCGGAGCTCAGGGGCTACTCATGTTCTCTCTGGAAACTGTTCCACACTCTGACTGTTGGAGCCGGGACCCACCCGAAGGCCCTGGATGGCACAGGTGAGCAGCCCCCCTGCCCCGGGCCACCTGCATGAGCGCCATGCTGCCTGCAGAGGGCGACGGGCCTTTGGGTGCCCGGGTCTGTGCCGAGGAGGGTGGAGGCGTGTGTCTTTTCAGGAGCCCTGCTCAGCCCCTGCCCCAACTCGGGAAGCACCCACATGTGGCCCATCCCTCTGCCCTGGAGGCCAGGGCCTGGCTGACCCACGGGCCGTGCATCTCAGGGCTGGGAGGGCACTGGCCAGGAATGCCTCTCGGTGTCGGCGCCTCTTTTTTTTTTCACCTTAAGGAGTGTGAGACCCGTTTGGGGAGGTACATGGTGTCTTATTTATAACCAGTCGCCTGAAGCAGTGCACACTCCGTGCGCCACAGCGTCTCTGGGCAGGCGCTCCCTGGCCAGGGTCTTCGGCCTCAGTCCCCCCGAGCCTGAGGGCAGAGTACCAACCAGGCCTGGCGGGGACGATGGAGGGCTGGATGCCCTCCCCACGCTCGTGCCCTGTGTGGGTGGTAGCTGTCCCTCGCCATGCAGCCTGCCCATGGGCAGTGGCTGTCCGGAAGCCCTTATTTGCCTGTCCATCACTTCTGCCATGTTGGTTCATTAGAAGGAAACTCCCAGGCCCACAAGGGGCGGGGGTGACGCACAGGGCGGCAGGAAGTGGGGCCACGCTGTGTCCTTCAGATCGCTAAAACCCTGCTGGATATTTGGATCCTCTCTGGACCGTGTAGTGTGTGTGCCACAGTTGACCTAGGGCCCTGGCAGCCTTGGGGATATCTGCTTATCTTGTGGTTTTGTTCTTTAATCAGTAGGTTCACTGACATCTGTATTGAGTCAGAGTGGAGTCTTTGGACCCACACGGTTCGATATTCTTTCCAGTAAAATTGTAAAATTATTTTAGAGTTACCTTTTGCTGTGTAACAGACAGACCCCAAATGCTATGGCTTGAGACCAGCACAAGGTTTTCGCTCCAGGTTCTGGGGCTCAGCTCTTGGGACAGGCTCACCTGTGGGCTCGCTGAGCGGGTGGGAGCTGAGTGCTCTAGGCTCGGAAGCTGGGCCCTCAGGCAGTGCAGCTCCCCCGGGGGCCGAGGAGGGGCTTCTGGGCCTGGGTGTCACTTCTGCCACAGCCTGTGGCTCAAACACGTCTCCTCCGGCCCAGGCTGGGGGGATGGGGGAACACGGCCCACCTGTCAGGGCACAGCAAGGGGGCCCACGGGCTCTTAAGGCATCCCTGCCCCTCCTGGCCCAGGGGGCGTTGGATGTCTACTCCCCGGGGCTGGTGGTGGGGAGGTGCTTTAAACCACGGCTTCTCTTGAGAATCACACAGAAGAACGTGTTGGGTGCGTTCAAGGGGAAGCTGGGGCTCCAAACAGCAGGTGAGCTCAGAGGCTTAGTACTGTAGGCGGGCACCGGCTGGGGCCCTGGAGCCTCCACTGCCCGGACCTCGTGCTAACAGGGAACGCTCCGCAGAGGACACGGAGGTGGTGACCAAGAGGGAGGCCAGCAGCCAGGACGCTCTGCAGACACCGCGGGGCCAACACCCATGGCCTACGGGTGGCCAGGGCGCAGGCGCACAGCCCGAGACCTCGGGCGTCCGTCCCCTCGGTCGGTGTAAATGGAAGCGGTATCCGAGGAGTCTGTCTCACGCTGAAAGAATTGGGTCAGACTGAGACCCGGATTATGTCTTGGAAGGTTTTTCCTCTCCTTATTGCACGCTTAAACCCCATCGACTAAAAAGCCTGCCGCGCCTCTAATCCGCCCCAGGTAGGGTTTATGGTTCTTGTCCACTTTAAAGATTAGGGCGGCCCGAGTGTGCAGAGGTTCGGCGGGGACGAAGCGGGGAGGATTACCCGCCAGGCGCGGCAGATGTCGGCCCAGGGCCCGTGGCTGGGAGCGCAGCCTGGCCACAGCGAGTCTTTAGCCCACGCGGGTAGCCTTGCGCAGGGCGCCCCCGCTGCCCATGGGAACATGGCGCCAGGCGGTGGCCACGTGCTGCTTGGGACCTTCTCTGAGGGACGTGCAGGACCCGCCACGCTGATGCCCCTGAGGCCTCTCCCAGCAGGCTGGCTCCCCAGCCCCTGCCGGCCGTGGGGAGAGAGGGCTCCTGAAGGCCTGCTGTTAAGACGGATTCAGTCTCCGTGGCCGCGTCTTCCCCCCCCACTGCCCCCCGGCTATTTTGCTGCCTTTCTTCTAATGCTGGCCTCTAATCTGTCTAATCTCACGGGCCTCTTGTGCGCACACTCAATCCCCCGCATTAGCTGTCTGGACAGGACTCTGGTCCCTCCCTGTGGCTGCCCCCCGGGGGCTCCTCAGGGCTCGTCCATTCATCTCAGTGCCTGCGGCATCCTGATGTTGGGGGGTTGCTTTCTTCAGATCGGGTGTCCCCCATCCCCAGGGCCTTTACACGGGCACCGTGTCCCATTAGGGTCTGTTGGCACACTGGTGGACACCGTCTGTGTGGCAGGTAGATAAGAGGGTTTCCTCACACCGAGAGGCTCAGGCTGTCTGAAAGAGGGCAGGTCTACACCGGCCCGCTGCCTGGAGGCCTGCCGCCTGGAGCCCCACCGCTGCTGACCCATCCAGGAAAGACTGGCCACAAAGACCGGGGCTGGAGTCACGCCTGGAGGCACTTCCTGAGGCCATATCCACGCTTGCTTGTAGCAAGGATTTCAAAGCAAAACAAACGGAGATTTCGAATGAGTAGCCACCACGGCCCAGCCCAGCCTTTGGTGCTGCTTATAGGGCAGGAGAGATGGCACATGGGACGTAGACACTGGCCTCTGGGCTGGTCTTGGGGCTGGGGGTCTTGGTGGACCTAGCCGCTCCAGGCCTCTGGCTCGTTCCCTGGGGACCAGCATGGGCCTTGGAGCAGGTCCAGCAGCTGGACACAGGCAGCCGCCTGCCCAAGGTGTGCACACGTTTGGTGCAGTGTCAAGGGGGTGAGCAGCCAGCATCTGGTGGCCATGGGCACCTGGGAAGGAGCTGATTTCTCCCTGGGGGCTGGCCCGTGGCCCGCATCAGGCACTCACTCGTCCTGGCTTCTCCAACGGCCCCACAGACCCTGCAGTGCTGGTGGCCACCGTCAGGTGCCTTGGTCCCTCCACAGGTCTCGAAGACGACCCGCAGGCTGTGCTGCAGACTGTCAGGAGGTACGTCCACGTCTTCTTCGGGTGCAAGGAATGTGGCGAGCATTTTGAGGAAATGGCTAAAGAATCAATAGATTCCGTGAAAACCCCGGACCAAGCGATTCTCTGGCTTTGGAAGAAGCATAACCTGGTCAACAGCCGCTTGGCAGGTGAGCACAAGCCACTGGGTGGCCGAGCCTGCGTGGGGCCTGAGTGGGCGGCGGGGGCGTGCCTGAGCGCCACCCTGCGCGCAGGGCTGCCTACCCATGGGGCCCATGGCTGGGCCGTCTGTGTGGACCAGTTTCCTAGTGACCTTGCCGGTGGCTGGCAGGCCACAGCCATCCCCAGCTCCTGTCCCGGCGTCCCAGACGCTCTCGCGCTTCAGGGCTCCCAGCTGTGTGGCTGTGGACGTGCCCTTGCCCGGGGGAGCCCGCTAGGCCCCCGAGTAAGCACAACGGTTCGGTGGAAGACTTGGAACACAGCTCACTGTCAACAAGGGATTCTAGTGCCACTAAAACCTGCCCTCAGATCTTAGACCAGACCCCTCAGAGTGGTTTTGTTTGAAGAAAAACTGGGGCGCATGTATTTTCTCAGAGTTAAGTAACTCAAACTGTTCTAAATCACTGGCAGATTAAAATTAGGCTTAAACATAATCCACTGAGAAATAAGTCTTAATAGAGATGAATAGAAAATGCCATCAAACTGTTGGTTTTTATTTAATCCACTGTATTATAAAAACATATTACAACTAAAGCACTAAAGAAAATTGGTTTTTCTGGACGTTGTGCTGAGGGCTGCGGGTCCAGTCACATGGGAGTCATGCCTTGCCCGCGGCTGCAGGTGGAGGCCCGTCCGCCGCAGCCCTGGTTCTGACGGCTCCATGTCCAGGGCGTCAGGGCCCTCCTGCCCCAGCTGCTGCCCACCCCCGGCCCCGCCCTCACAGGGGCCTCGTGGTGACCCCGTCGTGGCAGCCCTCAGCCCTGGAGCAGCCGGCGAGACCCCAGCCAGGCTGCCCTGAGCGGGCACCGTGTGCCATGTG
The DNA here is from genome assembly GCF_016772045.2 of Ovis aries. NCBI lineage: Eukaryota > Metazoa > Chordata > Mammalia > Artiodactyla > Bovidae > Ovis > Ovis aries. Next base: position 3,240,723 of record NC_056056.1, read on the forward strand.
CAATGCTGCAGGAAGGGGGCCTGAGATGGGGCCGCTCCTGTGCCTCCGTGTGTCCCCTGGCCCCTCCGTCCCGCCTCTGGGTTGAGGTCTGTATGGTTCTGTGGGACGCACCCTAGCAGCTCCTCTCCATCTCAGGCTGTGTGTTTCCAGACCCCAAAGGGGAGCGCCAGGGCCATGAGGCCACATGCCCTGTGGCCCCTGCCCAGCGCAGCCTGCCCCGAGCGCCCCTCTAACGAAGTGGCTCCTTGACGTGTGCTTCCAGCAGGACTTCAGGGTGGCAAGGCATGCCCGGTCAGGTCAGGGAGTCCTAGGAGCCCCTGGGGCCACACTTGCTGTCCCCCGGGCCTGTGGGAGCCCCGGGGTCCGTGGCCGTCGCTGCATTGCGAGTGGAAGGGAACCGGCCCCTCAGAAGTGCAGCTGTGCGTGCCGGGGCTGCCCGGCTCTGCTTCCAGGTCTCGCCCCCAAACAATGGCTGACGGCCCCGGCCGCGCTCTGCCCACACGTGTGCGGAACGAGGGAGCGAGGGAGCTGGAGGGAAGGTGTAGGAGAGGGTCCTCTTGGAGGTCTTTGTACCCAGAGGGTACCTTCGGGAAGGGAGGGCCGCACCTTGGCACGGGCCAAGGTCAAGGGCGCTGAGCCAGGGACTCGCCCAGCCACTTCTGGTGTTTGGGACAGGGTCTAGCCAGGGGAGTGAAGGTGCCCACGTGGGGACACTTCCTGTGCGGTGAGTGGTTCAGGGAAGCTGGCGGCTGTGCAGGGTCGGGTGGGAGGGACAGGGTGGTGGGCGGCGGGGCGGCCTCCGGGGTGCGGGGCAGGCGGCTGGAAGGTCTCTTCACCTCGGCCCGCCTCCTCCTCCTCCAGGGCATCCAAGTGAGGACCCCAAGTTCCCAAAGGTGCCGTGGCCCAGCCCAGACCTCTGCCCAGCCTGCCACGAGGAAATCAAGGGCCTGGGGACCTGGAACGAGGACCAGGTGCTGCTCTTCCTGAAGCGGCACTACGGCAGGGACAACCTCGTGGACACGTACTCCGCGGACCTGGGGGACCCCAGCGAAGGCGCCCCGGCCCCGGGCGAGAAGCATGAGGGCAGCCAGGCTCCCCCAGAGCAGCCCCCCGCAGACCACGGAGCCGAGAGCCTGCGTCCGCCCAGCCTGCTGCCCCCCCGGCCTCGCCTGTCCGAGAGGTCGCAGCCGGGCCTGGACCTGCCGCTCGGGAGCCGGGCCGGGGGCGAGGGCCGCCGGGGCGCCGAGGCGGCCGCAGCCTTCCTGGGGATGGGCTTCTCCAGCCTGGACATGAGCCTCTGCGTGGTGCTCTATGTGGCCTCATCCCTCTTCCTCATGGTCATGTACTTCTTCTTCCGCGTGCGCTCCAAGCGGTGGAAAGTCAAGCACCACCATCCGTCCGTGTAGGACATGGCTAGACTGCAGAGCTGCCTCCAGCGGAGCTGCCACTTTGCTCTTCAGATCAGGGACGTCGTCCACACTCTGGACCTGGCGGCCCCTCAAGGGGTCCTTCCACTCCCCGCCTGCGTGGCCCAGATGTGTCCCCTACAGATCCTAGAGCAAAAAGACTCTGTTTTCATTATTCTGGGTCTCAAAACAGAAGTGGGTGGCCAAGCCCCAGGAACAGGACTTTCGGCCCGCTCTCACCTCAAGCTCCTTGACTGCAGGGCCTCGCTCTGGGAGTCGGGAGAAAAACCCACACCCTTCCCCCTGCCGCCGGGGCTTGCCGCCCGCCGCCCTCTGCGGCTCCGTGAAGCCGGGCTCTCAGCGATTCCCTACGTTTGTGCCTCTCAGCTGCTGGTGGTCTCTGGGGCTCCGAGGCAGCTCAGGACCAGGGAAGGGAAGCTCCGAGTGTCGGGGGTGTGGAGGGGAGGCGGGCCCTTCAGAGGCGCTGTCTTTGTTCCTCAGCCTGGTGACATGAGGCTGTAAGGGGGTCCTAGTCTGTCCACCGCACAGACCTGGAGCGCTAAGCCCCCCCGTGGCAGAGGGTGCTCTGTGGGGTCTCCAGAGGCACCCTCATCCTGTGTGGTCATCCCCCAGCACATACAAGTCCCTGGGAGAGCCCTGCGCTCAGTGTGAGGGAGATGGTGGCCTGCAGCGGGGCAGGCTGTGGTCTTGGCCAAGCTTCATTTTCCTGGAGCTGTTTCACCACAGGCTCCCAGGCTTTGATGATTTAATTGTCTAATATTGAATGGTTTTAACACATTATTTGTAAAACCCAAAAAGCTCAGCAGTAAATTTGCCTCTGAAATGTAAACGAAACAGGAACAACCACAGCAGGGAGCGTCTGCTGTGAGTGTGAGTGTGAGTGTGTGACTTCGGTGGGTGTCGCGGTGTCTCCCACCACGCCTGTCCCGCGCGCCGGTCACTGTGTTCAGTGAGCACCCCGGCCGCCCGACAGTCTGGGGAGGAGGGGTGGCTGACTCCTCAGGCAACTGCCTTCAGCTTCGTGGTCCCCTTCAGTGGGAGGTGTGACCTGGAGGCCTCTGGGCAGGGAACGCTCCACTTCTCTGCCGAGAGCTTTCTTCTGTTTGACACTTTTTAATCCCTGGAAGCCTTTGTGTTTTAAAAGCCACGGGCTTGTCTTCATGGCTGAGCTGCGTGCCTGGGTTACTGAAGACACCTGTTGTTTCTTTTCAACTTGAAAACTGGGCCAGTGTACACACAGCCCAAAGGAGTATACTCAGAACCATTAATTACACTGCCTTTGGTTTGCGCCAAATGCCGTTTTCTCCCCTAAGTACGTTTTTCAGCAGCGGGAACTGGGATGATGCTGTGAGTGGACGGTCTTGTGTACTTGACAGAACCCAGTGAAGGGCGACATTGGCGTTCAGGGTTCTGACAATATTGCAGGCTGAGGGGCGGCAGGCCAGGGTGGCCGCGGCACTGTGTCCTGTTGCTGCTCAGAGCTGGACGCTCCCTTAAGGCAAGGGTTAAGTTCCATTTTCTAAAGTTGTAAGTATTGAGACTAATAAATATGACAGTTCAGTAATTTAAATGTATATTTATTTTTAATGGAAGGATTTTGATGAAAAAGAAGCTAATTGACATGGAAATGTCACTGAAATTTCTTACCTGCAAGAAAAATAAACATTTTGTATTTAAGTAAACTCTAATGTGCACATTTTAAAAATAAATCCGATATTTGAAAAAATTGTAATTGTTTTGAAGTAAAACTTGCTCTACCAGTGATGGGGTGTCTGGCAAGGGTGTATGGACTGGACCTCTGAAATTTCACAATGTCCAGTATTGAATCAGAGACTCTGGAAGACAGCCCCGGGACAGGCAGAAGGTGAAAGACAGGAGGTCCCCAATAGTTAGTTGATCTTCCCAGGGCCAAGCTGGACCGAGGGAGTGCAGGACCACAGCCCCCTCTCGCGAAGGGGAAGAAGGAGGGGATGGCAACTGAGATGCCTGGGAATACTGCTCACAGGTACCGTGGGCGCCAGTTTCAGGGAACCTGAGGACCCCCAGACCAGAGTGCCCAGCAGCGCAGTTGCCCCCTCCCCTCAGCTTTGCCCCTGCACCTGCTTACTGCCCCCGATGCTGAACTATTTTGATTCTTTCTACCGTCTCCCCATACCTTGCTTTGTGGTGGAGAGGTCTCCAGTGGTCAGTGTAGCTTGGGGGAGTAAAGTGTCTGTGAATTCACCTTTCCAGTTGGGCAGCAGGCTCAGTCGGGGAAGGTGGGCGGCCGCGCCTCTTTCAGCACCGCGGACAGCGCCTCCACCCATCCACCCCGCCCCGAGGGTATGGGCAGCCCCCTGGTGTGCCAATCGGACAGGGCACTGAGTGACCAGTGGATGTGTGTCGGCTGCACCCCAGCCCGGGTGTGTGTGGTGCTGGTGCCAATGTAAGTGTGCCATCTGGTAACCCTTGTCACTGGGATGTCTTGGCGCTCTCTGCCCTTGGGTCCTTCTGAGTAGTTTCTATTGGGGGCGCCCTTCCTCAGACTGCTCCGGGGCGGGGGGGTGGGAGGTGGCTGCAGCCTGAGACCTAGGGGCATTGCATGCTGGGGAGGTCGTGAGTGCAGAAAGTTCCTCAGGCCAGAAGCAACCGTTGAACAGGGCAGTACCTGGGACCAGAGCCTCAGCAGGAGCCTGGACTGGTTGCCGATGGAGCTCTGAGGGCCGGCGGCCTGGACGATGCTTCCCGGAGGCCGCAAGCGGGAAAGAGCAGGAACTTTAAGGTGGAGCACCCGCTTGGGGCGAATCCTCGGCCTCAGGGCAGGACTGGAGCTCAGGGCGGAGCTGCCCAAGGCTGCTTCCCAGGGACGGGCGGGGGGTGGGGCGGGCGGAGGGCCCGGGGACCTGGGAAGGTGGGGCAGCAGGCGACGGGATGTGGGGGAGAGCGGACAGGAGAAGCCGAGGGCGGCAGGCGCAGTCGGGGGAGGTGGGCGGCCGCGCCTCCTTCAGCACCGCGGACAGCGCCCGGCCCAGCGGCTTACTTGTCTGACCAAGCTCCGCGCAACGGGACACGGGGAGGGCCCAGCCTTCCCGGGGCTCGCAGAGGAAGAGGAAAGAGCGCTGCCCGGGCCGCATGGGTCCGGTCTGGCCCCGAGGCCTCGATGCTCCTGGAAACGGATCTCGAGGGCGACCAAGATCGGCCCCCGGCCCCCGCAACCACCGGCCTCTGCACCTTCGGCCGGACCAGGGGTAAGAGCCCAGCATGGCCTCCTGCAGTCTCCAGACTGGGCAGGAAGACCCAGACGGGAAGCAGCACGGATGGGCAGAGGCGAGCAGAGGGGCGAGGCAAGGAAGGCGTGCAGCACACTAAGGGCAGGGCGGAAAGAGTCTGGGGAGGCCTCTGGTGGGTCCTGAGATGGGAACCTGGGCGAAGCTGGCAGACCCCTGAGTGAGTGGAAGGCCTGGAGCCCCCCTGTGATGGCCTGGGAAGCCTGGACCCACGCTGAAGGGCCCGCAGCTTTTCACAGAGCGCCTGGAGGACAGAAGGGACCTCGCAGGCATGTCTGGTGGTGAGGTGATGGGGCAGAGAAAGGGCTGCCAAGAAAATCCGGAGACCCCACGCTTCTCAGCTCCCACACAGCCCAGTCCTGCCCCTCCTAGCCAGCCCAACTGCACAGTGCCGAGAGCCCTGGGTCGGGTCTCCTGCCCGAACTGCACTCCCCAAGGGCCATTCGGTCACAAGGACGTTGGGAAATAATGGAGGCATTGTTGGCCAGTCGGCCAGATGCCCAGTGCATAGGCCCGCCCGCCCCTTCCCCAGTCAGACCACACATGGCCCCTCTCAGGCAGGCTTCCACAGCAGCTGACACTCAACGGCCGACACCCCTATGCACCCAACACCCGCTCAGCTCCCTGGCCTGGACGCCCTTGTCTTGTCCTGGGGAACAAACGGAGCACAAAGTGAAGGGGCCCCTTAACTTTGCCTGCATGGGGCTTTTGCTCAAACTGAGATGTGGGGTCTGCTCAGAGCTCAGAGGGGACTGTGTTTCTCCTACCCAGGTCCTTCCACACTGGCCTGCAAGTTAAGTGTACAGACCAGGCCACCGGAGGCCAAGCAGAGGCAGGGTGACTATGGGGCATCACTGAGGGCTCCCAGGTGGAACCTCCTGGAGGATGGTACCAACCCCTAGTCCCCCAGCACTTTCTGGAGGCCCCCCTGCTCCTGCCATGCTCTGAACTGCCAGGACCCACAGTGCTGTGGGCTGACTGTGGGTGACGCAGGGGGTTGGCCTGGACTGTGATGGGCACCCTCCGGGGTAGGTGTGTCTTTACGTGCTAGGGTGGTGGGTTCCTGCAAGCTCACCTATTTGGACTGGGGGAGGAGGGCAGAATATGGGGAAACGGGAGCCAGGGCTTCCTCCCGTGCTAGAGGGTGTGGAAGGAAAAGAGTGGATCCCGGCATTCCCAGCTCCGTCCCTCCTGACCTGGAGTCTTGGCTGCATCGTGGAGTCGAGCCGAGGACACTGGGTTCCCTCCGAAGACTCCCCTTGCTTCCCCGCTCCCACTCCTGGGCTGCAGTGCCCAGGATGGGTCCCAGAAGCTGCTCAGAGCAGGAAGGTCTGAGGTCGGGTCCGCTCCTGGCGGCTTCCCTGTGAGCCAGTGGGCGCCACACTCACCCTCTCTGGGTCTTGGGTCTCGCACGTGCCACCAGGCACTGTGACCAAGCCTCCCAGCTCGGAACCTCTCGGCCCCGAGCCTCAGCGGCGGTAGGATCCAGCTCCCTCCCTGACCGGCAGGCTACCCTCCGGCTTTCGCGCCGGAACCCAGGCCTCAGCCCTGAGCCGGCGCCGGGGCAGGAAGCTTCGGGGCCTGGTCAAGCGCTCTCGGGCAGCGCTGACACGGCTCCTCCCCTGCCCGTCCTAATCCCTGGGCCCGGCACTCGGGGCGGTTTCCCCGCACCGCAGTTCTCCCGGCAAAGGCGCGCAGAGTCCGCGGACGCCAGCGGCGCGTCTCCGCGACCCCGGCCCCGCCCCGCCCCGCGGCCCCGCCCCCCCGCCGCTCCGCCTCCGCGCGGCCCGAGGCTCCGGGCCCCTGGGCGGCCCGCGGGCGCAGCGCCCAGCAGCGCCGGGAGTCGTGCAGACGCCGGCCCCGGGCCATTGAGGCCGTAGTCTCGCCGAGCCCCCGGAAAGTTCAGGACCGGAGAGGCTCTGCGGCGGGCGGCGGGACCCATGGAAGCGCGAGGGGAGCTGGTCCCGGGCCGGGAGTCGGCGGGCGGCGACCTGCTGCTGGCGCTGCTGGCGCGGAGAGAAGACCTGCGCCGAGGTGGGTGCCCCGGCCGAGCGGCTGCGCCCGGGAGGGCGGACCTCGTGGAGACTCAGCGGCCCTCGCTCCCTTCCCAGCCCGGCCACGGAGGCGGCGGGAGCCAGGGTGCGTGGGAGGGAATGGGTGCGAGGGCCCCAGCACGGCGCGTCCCTACCTGAGCATCCCAGCAGCGGGCTCGCCTCTGGGCCCCTGGAGCTGTGTCGTCGGGCGTTTCGTCGCGGCGCTGGTGCCGCCCAGGCTGGGGGCCCTCTGGGTCCCAGGACTGGTTTGGAAAATACTCTTCCTTTAGGGAGAGTGTGCAGAGAGCAAACGTGTGTCCCAGTGTCGATGGGGTAGGAGAATCTCCGTGAAGGCTGCCTGCACCCAGACGCGCCACACTTTCCGGGCGAAGTCAGACACAAGGGCCAGCATGGAGCTGGACCCCGGTGGCTGAACTCCCTTAGCTAGGGTCCTGGTGTCTGCGCTCACATGCACCTGCTCCATTGGCAGGGCTGGTCCTCTTGCAGGAAAACCCCCAGCGCCTTGGCTTCCCCGTGAACTGGGATGGTCCTCCACGAGCTTCCAAGCAGGCGGGACCCACAGGATGGGATGGAGCTGGCCCTGGAAGGGTGGGCAGTGGCGGGGTGGGAGCAGGTGGGAAAGGGGTTACATCCAGGCTTTGGGGGTCTCCTCCGTCTCCTACTTCTTTATTTATTTATTTTCCGACGGTTCCTGGGAGGGGTGGCCACGGGAGCTGGGAGGAAGGGGTGGGAGGGCGGAGAGACAGGAAGGGAGGGGCGCGGGCTCTGCGTGAAACGTCTCAAGAGAGCCGGAGGGGATCGGGCCGGCAGGCAAGCGCAAGGCTGTGCTGGGCCCGCCAGCGCCGAGGGTAGGAGACCCCGTCAAGGCTGGAGTCGCCATGCAGCGTAAGGCCCGGGTCGCCAGGGCTTCGCGAGAGCGCGAGGGGCGCGGCGGGAGAGGATTTTGCTCGACGCGGGGCTCCGCGGGTAGCGCGCTCCAGGAGCTGTCCGGGCCGCGGTGCTGAATCCGCGCCGCGCGGGCCTGTGCAGCGACCAGCTCTAAGGCGGGTGTCCTCGCCCGCCGCCCTGCCATTGCCTACCAGGGTTGGAGGGCCAGGGCAGGCAGCAGATCCTCAGGCTCCGCACCCAGGGCCGCGGTTTTGCCCGACGCGGGACCCGGTCCTTCGTGGTGCCCAGGGCTGTAGGAGGGAGGTTGATTCCGTTTCTCTCAGCATGGAGCAAAGGAAGGTCCCTCGCTGGCCCTTTCGCCGGCTGCCAGGCCGGCCTGGGGCTGGAGGGGGTCCACTGTCAGCGAGGTGAGTGTGCTGAGGTGGTGATATATTTGAGTAGGTTCCAGCTCCTGCTCAAGGCTCTCTGCCCTCGGGAGACCTTTTCTAAATTAACAGGTTGTCCTCACGCCCTGAACACCCTGCAAAGCACCCCCATGGACCTGTGGCTCTCAAAGGCAGGCCCTGCATTTTCCCAGCCTGGTTCCCCCCGAGGCCTGCAGTCCCAGGGGAGCAGAACCCGAGTGTCTCTATGGGGAAGGCAAAATACCTACTGTGTGTGCTCAGGCATCCATGTTTGAGCAAGAGGACAGAGCGTCCATACATCCAGTCTATGCACAAGTACTCCCCAGGGCCACCCAAAGACAGGCAGGGCATCAGTATTCATTTTGGTAGCCTGGGGACAGGGCCACGGGGCTGGGCAGCCACACCTGCCACAAGTCTCGGGCTACCATGGCCCCTGACTGTGCGAGGAAAGAGGGCCATTGGGTGGTGGATGCCCCATGGCCCATGTGTGCCGGGCCTCTGGTGATGGTAAGGACCTGGTTTCCAGCCCAGCCTCTGAGACAGCCCCCGGGGGCGAGGGTTTCATTTGAGCTCAAAGTTCGTCCTTCGTGCACTGGAAACGTTTTGCAGTTGAGGGTATCTGCCCCGGGCATGTTTCTAAGCCTAGCTTCAGTTGTCCTGGATTTCCGCTGTGGGCCAGGCACGGACTTCCGAGCCACACTTTCCCTGAACTCAGGGAGCTGGGTGGCCACCCAAGCCAGCCAGGGACGAGGGTGTGCCGGGAAGGGGGCCTCCTGGCAGCCCGGTCCTGGGAGCTGGGTGCGATGGGGAGGCCTCGACTCTGTGCGGCGGCCCTGAGCGCGGTGGCTCCTCCCCGCCTGCAGAGATCCCGCTGTGTGCCGGCTGCGACCAGCACATCCTGGACCGCTTCATCCTCAAGGCTCTGGACCGCCACTGGCACAGCAAGTGCCTCAAGTGCAGTGACTGCCACGCGCCGCTGGCCGAGCGCTGCTTCAGCCGTGGGGAGAGTGTGTACTGCAAGGACGACTTCTTCAAGTGAGCCCGCCAGCTGCCTGGGAGGGAGGGGTGGCGCACCCAGGGGGACCCCCGGGGCCTTTGCGTAACCAAGCCTGGAGCCCTGAAACCACCCCCCGTCTCCACACCCCTCCTGTTCCCCAAACAGGGCACCCCAGGGCCTCTCTGTTGGCGGCTGGGCTGGCCCACTAACAATCTTTTAAAGTAATTAATTTTGTGAATCGTTGAAGCAGTCGTTAAAATGATAATCCCAAGTTCGTAAACCTCTATTGGACGTGCTCCCTCTTTGTGTTGGCCTTGTATTCGTGCTTAATGGTGGGGATGGGGCTCCTACCCGGCAGAGGACTCATGGGTTTGCAGGTCGGCCCGGTGGCCAGGGCCCTGCCCTTCCGAATTCACCTCCCCCATCCGGGCACAGAGGACAGCTGTGTGCCCCAGAGCATCCGGATCCCCTTCTCGGTAGTCCCTGCGGGTAGTCTCTGTGACCAGGGGCAGGGCCGGGGAAGCCGTCCTCCAGGAACCGCCCTGCCCCGCACCGCCTTCGCGGTTCTCCGACCCGCTCCGGGCGAAGGAGCGGCGGCCGCTCTGAGCCGCGCCCTGTGCGTCCCGCAGGCGCTTCGGGACCAAGTGCGCTGCGTGCCAGCTGGGCATCCCGCCCACGCAGGTGGTGCGCCGCGCCCAGGACTTCGTGTACCACCTGCACTGCTTCGCCTGCGTCGTGTGCAAGCGGCAGCTGGCCACGGGCGACGAGTTCTATCTCATGGAGGACAGCCGGCTCGTGTGCAAGGCAGACTACGAGACAGCCAAGCAGCGAGGTCAGTGGGAGAGGGTGACGGTCACGGGGCTCGGCCTGAGCACGGCCCACCCTCCCCTTTCCTCCCCTGCAAAGCGGGGCTAAGGCCCGTCCGGGTCGGGTGTGGAGGGATCCTTCCCTCCAGCGTCCCCGGCGAAGCGCTCACTAAGCGGCGAGAACTTAAGCGTCTTCTCTCTGGGCGGGGGTGTTGGCGGCGCCCCTGCCTCCAGGTCCGGGAGCCCGAGATGGAGGGGACAGTTAGCAGACCCAGTCTGGGAAAGCCGGGTCTGGGGTCTTAGCAGCTGCCTCCCTACTGGGAGTAGGGAGATTGGCCTGAATTACGTGGATTAGCTCTGCGGGTCTGAATGATCGCCCTAAATCCTTGACCGTGAAGATCCGACCCTACCCACACCCTTAGAACAAAGAGGAGCGAGGGAGGGTTGGGGGGGCAGCGCTTGTCTGTGGGGGGCCGAGGCTGGAGGCGCCTGCGCCGGGATCCAGGGCGGCTGGGTCCCTAAAGAAGGCCGCCTCGGGGTCGCCCCTGGCTGGGCCGTGGCACCGCCTAGAGCGTTTCCTCCATCGCTCCGGGCACCCGCGTCCCGCAAAACCCTCTGGCGTCCCCGCTGAGGCGGCGAGGCGGACGGTCGCAGCGGCGGCGGCGGCACCTCTGGCCCCGACGTGCGCGCGCCCCGAGGGAGGTGGGAGCGCCGAGCAGGCCCAGCCTCACGCCTCCCCCGCGGTGCAGAGGCCGAGGCCACGGCCAAGAGGCCGCGCACGACTATCACAGCCAAGCAGCTGGAGACTCTGAAGAGCGCCTACAACACCTCGCCGAAGCCCGCGCGCCACGTGCGGGAGCAGCTCTCCTCCGAGACCGGCCTAGACATGCGCGTCGTGCAGGTCAGCGCCCCGGCGCCCCCGCGCGCCCTGCGAGCCACTGGCAAACAAGGGCCATCCCGGGTCCCAGAGCGGCGGCCACTCATCGGCCCCTATCGCGCTCCCCGCCCCCAGGTGTGGTTCCAGAATCGCCGGGCCAAGGAAAAGAGGCTCAAGAAGGACGCGGGCCGGCAGCGCTGGGGCCAGTATTTCCGAAACATGAAGCGCGCCCGAGGCGGCTCTAAGTCTGACAAGGACAGCGTCCAGGAGGAGGGGCAGGACAGCGACGCGGAGGTCTCCTTCACCGGTACAGGCGGAGTCGGGAAGAGCGTTGGGCTGATTGACTGCTGGAGCCTGGGAATCAATGTCCCCGTCCCGTCTCTATAGACCCTGGCGCCCATCCCCAAGCCCTGTGGTTTGGCCGCTCAGGACCATTGCCCTTCTTCTGGAGGGGGACCGAAACCCTGTGGCCTGCACGTGTCCCTTGGCAGGCTTTGTCCTGGAGGGAGAGTCTGACCATCCCCCCACCCCCCGCCCCCACCCAGGGCACTTGGTACTTAACAGTGATTTTTTAGGAAGGCAGCATCACAGTCTTGGGTGATGAAAGGTCCTAACTGCTTAGAGTTGGAGGAGGGTCCACCCTCAACTCTGGAACCCAATTATCTCCTTTTACCAAAGCAAGGAGTTTCCCCCCCCCCCCACCCCGCCCCTAGCCAGCTCTTAATGTCCATCCTCAGAGGGTTTGTTTAGGAGATTGTTTGGCGGCATTGTGACCTTAGGCTACTCACCTAGCCTCTCTGAGCCTCAATTAACTTGTCTACAAAATTGGGCAGCCTTGGGATCATACTGGATCTCTGGGTGCCGACTGGACGGTTCTTGGCCCTGATCCCAGCACACAGTTCCATAGGAATCAGGTGGGATGGAGCTGAACAAACTCAGGGGTGAAAGGGTGAGAGATGTGGGCTGACCCGTCCTGGTGTGGCACACCGCGCCTTAAGGGGGCACTGAGGGGGACCAGAGGTGGCAGCAGGTGGGTACTAAGCATCGCCCTCTGCTTCCACTGCAGACGAGCCAGCCATGGCCGACATGGGCCCCACCAGTGGCCTCTACGGCAGCCTGGGAGAGCCTGCCCCGGCCTTGGGCCGGCCCTCGGGGGCCCCGGGCAGTTTCCCGCTGGAGCATGGAGGCCTGGCCGGCCCAGAGCAGTACAGAGAGCTGCGCCCCGGCAGCCCCTACGGCGTCCCCCCCTCGCCTGCCGCCCTGCAGAGCCTCTCTGGCCCCCAGCCCCTCCTCTCCAGCTTGGTGTATCCTGATGCCGGCTTGGGGCTCGTGCCCACGGGAGCCCCAGGTGGGCCCCCACCCATGAGAGTGCTGGCAGGGAACGGACCCAGCTCCGACCTTTCCACTGGGAGCAGCGGGGGCTACCCCGACTTCCCTGCCAGCCCTGCCTCCTGGTTGGACGAGGTGGACCACGCTCAATTCTGACTTGAGTCCCCGTGCCCTCGAGCCTCGGGCGTGAGGAGTCTTGGTAGCAGCTCTCCTGCCTGAAGCACGGATTTCTGCAGGACACAGTGCCGCGGGGAACAGGACGCAGACTCCGGAGGGCTCATTTCTGGGAGTGCCCCTCCCACCCAGGCAGAGGGACTCTCCCAGTACGGTTCTGAGAGGCTGCTGCTGCTCAAACTGGGGGCCTCTCGGCAAGCCTTGTTTTGTAAGCAGATTTTTCCCTTTATCGACCAATTAACTGACTGCTTGCCGCTGTTTCCCCACAGGAAATGTCACCCTGGGGGGGCCAGGCCTTTGCTCCCCTCAGGGGCCTCTGCCCAGACCAGCACAGCCCTCAGGCTGGAAGATGCTTTAATTTCTAAAATTAAAAATAATACTAATTGTGCTTTCGTTTCCCAGGTTCTATATATCTGAATTCTCTAGCCCCCCACCCCCACCCCCGCCAACCCTCTCTTTAAGTCAGAGATCAGGCTGTCTGTCCAGGCAGGAGGCGGCTTCGGGGAGGCCACACCTGCAAACTTCCTGTTTCCTCTAGGGGCCTCCCTGCCACCAATTCCTGTCTTCCCCGGGACCCTCCCCACCCCTCCCCTGGGGCCATTGGGTCTAGATCTTTCGATGCTTCTGGACCCCACTACCCTGGGGGTGGAGGCGGACTCTTGGAACCCTTAAGGAGCTTCCTCCAGTCCAGACTAGGTTTTCATCCCTGCACCCCCTCCCCCTGACCTGTCACAGCTGCCCTCAGAGCTCAGGCCAAGCCCAGCCCACCTATTTCCATTGCCAAACATCCCCCAGCTCCCGTTCTCCCTGTGGGCTCCGACTGCCCATGGATTGGACGCCCCACAGGCAAAGGAAGGGTGGGGCGGGGGCTCCTCCCAGCTGCCCCCGTCAGATGCTTCTGCCGCTGGCCACCACGGACATAGACGCTGGCCGTGTGTGGATTCAAGTTATTCCTCAAGCCTGCATCCCCAGCTACCTGTTGTTGCTGTGACGTTCCCCTGTCTTTTATTTATTCCCTGACCATCGGGTCTCTCCCAGACTTCAATAAATTCGTCAGTTACAGTCGTTGGAAGGCCTGTATGTTCAGTGAGGCTCAGGGTTGGGGGAGGAGAGGGCGTTGGGGATGAGGATGGATCTCTGAAAGCTGGAAGCCCCGTTGGGGTAGCTGTTGGCTTCTTGCCAGGGACAACACCTGGTGTGGATAGGGGGCCCCTTTGTCCTGAGATCCGCCAGGCTTCTGAGCACTGGACGGAGACTTAGGAGAACAGACGGTCCAACCATGGGTGGAGGGGCTGGGCCTTCCCACTCTGTCCCTGGGAGAGGTGGGCGCTGGGGTGGCCAGGTGACAGGACCAGGCAAAACTGCTCACCACTTGGAGCAGGCTTCAGCAGGGGGAGGGGGCTGCAGGAGTCAACTAGTCTGGAGATTCAGGAACGCGGTCACCAGGGGCTCTGCAACTCGGATTCCAGTCCCAGCGACCTGCTAACTTGCTGTGAGAAGCTGAGCAAGTGACCTGGCGAGGAGGAGGGGAGCTCCCCAGATGTCCCCCACCCTCCCCGACCACCAGGCAGCCCAAGGGGCTTTGGTCAAGCCACTCGCCCCCCAAGTCCCGCCCACCCCAGTAGGCTCAGCTCCCTCACCAGCACGTGCTGTTGCCCTGAACCCAGAGCAGGGCCTCCCCTCCCCCCAGGAATGTTGCTGGCAGCTGCCAGGAAGAATGGCAAGGAATGGGGGAGGCCCTCGGGAGGAAATTCAGGGAATCAATGGGAGAAGTGTCCCCATCACCCTTCAGTCTAGGGGAGTGCCCAGGGAAGAGCCTGGCTGAGCGGAAGTGCGGGTGGGTGGTGCGTCAGCCGCCGGTGAGCAGAGGCCTAGTGGCTGGAAGTGAAAGGTGTCCCAGGCTGGACTAGGGGTTGGTGGTCTGAGATCTCGGCCTCCCAGGAATGTGGCCGAGCCGCACGCGGGGCGCGGTCCTCGAGGGGACCACTTTGGACTCTCTCCTGCAAGGGGCGCCCTCGAGGGGAAGGAAGGCAGCCTGTCTGGGTGGGATTCAGCGTTTGGGGAGGGGGCCTGGCGGAGGCGGGACCGACGCTGCCGCCTGCGGCAGCCCAAGGGGAGTATAAATCCTCCAGTCGCCGCGGGGCCCGCCCCCCAACCCTACCCCCAGCCTGGAGACCTCCCCCAGGCCGCCTAGGACCTTTCAGGCACTGACAGGTTAATAAAGTGCCAAGTGTGCCCGAGGGAGCCTCCGCTTGGTCGAGGGCTCCCAGCTGGCGGCGCGGCCGGGCGGCAACGGGGCCCCAGATCCCAGACCTGGTGGGGTCCGGGGAGAGTGGACCCCGTCGGGGCCGCGCCCCGCGTCCCGGCCCGGCCTGTCTGGGCGAGCGCTCAGCTGAGTGGGTCTCGGTCAGCCGGGCGTATGCACACCTCGCGGGTCTGTCTCCCCAGTTGGACGGAGCGCCTGCCCCCGGGTAACCCCTTCCCGCGGGCCCGCGCGGGTAGACACGCGGGCTCCCAGGTACTGGCCCAGCTCAGTATGGGGACGTGACCCTGGACTGGGGGGGTGGGCAAAGCCCGAACCGAGGCCCAGTGAGGAGGCGAGCGGGGCCGATCTCAGGCCGGGAGGACCTCGGGCGGGTCCGCAGAGGAAAGTGGACGCCCATCTTACGGGCCCCTGCGGGGGTCACCTGGAGACCACGACGGCTTATTTCCCACGATGGACCCTGTTAACCAGGCGGGGCGTCTAGAGGCGTGTGGGAGTTAGCGCAGGATGTGGGCTCCCGACGCCCTGTCTCCCTGCGGATGCAGGCGATGGGCGCCCAGCTCAGAGGCCAGGGGCGCGCCCACGAGGGGTTTTCCCGCCCAACCCGCTCCTGGCAGCCAGGGCCCTGAGAAGCGGGTGGGCGCAGGGCCTGGGGGCGGGGCCGGGGGGCTGGGTGCGGCTGCCTTCCGGAGGCTGGAGCTGGGGGCGGCGCCGCGTCCGCCCCTGACTCCCTCCGAAATTCGGCCAGCGGGTGTGGGAGGCGGGCTCGGGGTGGGAGGCACCCTGGCGGGGAGGCGGGACACACCAGAGCATTTTTTTCCTGAGGGGCTGGGGCTTGTTCACTTTTGAAAAACAGTAACCTCTGTATCGTAATACTTAGAACTTTAAATTTTAACATAAGCGGAATATTCATCTTGACCGTGTTATCACATTCTTTTCATGTTTGAATCCGACGATTGCATACATTATCAAAGGTAAATACCTGAATGATAAAAAACAATTTCGACCAGTATGTAAAAGGACTTCTTTCCTTTTAAATATAAAATTTGCTCAGGGCGGGTGAAAACGCTGGAATCAGAGACACCCCTTCCTCCCCCTCCCCCCTCTCCTGGAGACCTGGGGACCCACTGGCTTCTCTTCCGAAGGCAGATCCGGCGGTGTGTCTTGGGGACTGGCCCCCGCCTGGGGCAGGAGGGGGTTGGGGACCCAAATCCCAGGAGATTGCTTGGTTGAACAGCAAAACGATAAATCAGTGGATTTTCAAAGGACTCAGTCTGGAGCTCTGAATCCCAGGGGCTGTAATGATCAATTCTTTAAGCCCATAATTGTTCAAATTACTCTGAGCAACATAAAACATTAATTTTAAGAAATTTAATAGAAAAAAGCTCTTCAAATCCGCAACGAGATAAATGACACCCAGCATTCCGACCTTTTTCCATACCTTGGTGACATTGAATAATCTGAAAGGTATTTACATTTTCATTCTTCGTGGGAAGTGTTGACAAGCTTTTGGCCGTGGGCGAGGTGCTCAGTGGCACGCGGGCCCCCCTCCCCCCTAATTAATGGGGGAGCAGCGACTTCATAAGCAGAATTTTCATCAGTCTGCCTAGGTGACCTGCGGTGACGGCTCCCACCCCCCTGGCACTGATGCAGCGCAGCTCATTTTTTACCATAAAAATATTCCCTCCTGACCAGCAGAACCCCCCCTCAGCATTCAAAAAGAGATAGGAGCCTAAGAAGCAGTTGTCTCGGGGGGCATCGCAGGAATGCAGTCCAAGGCCAGACCTGGGAGAGAAGTATGGAAACTGCAGACTCCAGAGTCAAGGAGACACGCGTGTGCATGTATGGGAGCGTGTGTGTGCGTGTGTGTGTGAGAGAGAGAGAGAGCGTGTCACAGCGGGTGCGGAGGCCATCCCCAGAGGAGTGGCCATAAGCCCCCAGATGCCCACACAGTCCTCGGTTCCACATGCTCCCGAAAGCCCGTCCAGACAGCGGGACGTGTCCACTGGGGTCACGCCTGCAGAGCTGGGGCTGGAGTCAGGTCCCGGTGAGCACTCGGGGCACGGGATGAGGATGCCCAGGGCTTCCCTGAGCCCCATGCCTGTGGTTAAGGACCTGGTGGAGCACACGGGCTCCAGCTAAGGGGCCTGGGACCCTCCCCTCCATTCTACTTACTCACGGCAGCTGTGTGACCACGGGTGAGCTGCTCAACCTTTCTGAGCCTGAGGAGTAGCACGTATAGCCTCCTCTCCGGGTTTGCTAGGACACTTCCCAAGGCAAAGCCGGAAGCAGGCACCACTGAAGCGCCCAGTGCACCGTTCTTAGGGTAAATCCCATTGACCGGGAGGTGGTGGGAGCCACCGGACCCCAGGGGGCCGCACACACTTGGGACACAGAGCTCTGTGGGGCACGGATGCACACGCCAGAGACACTTGTACGCACACTCCTTCACCCCCTCTCCACACAGCTCACACTCAGCCCCCTGTGCAACCACATTCTCTGAGGGCAAAGACGTGTGAGCCGAGGTCGGATGGGGGGATCCCAGTCTGCTGTTCCAGAGGTCAAATGCCCACCTCGGTCAGGCTTGGATCAGACCTGCCCCGGGGCAAGGGCGTGGACAGGGTTGCCCCAGGACCGTTCCCCTACCTTGTAGGTCTGGTTGCTGTGAGGGGAACCCCACTTCCCTCTCAAGTTCTGGAAGCCCTATGGTGCCCTGGGATGCTTTTTTTTTTTTTTTGATGTGGACCATTTTTAAAGTCTTCATTGAATTTCTTACAACCTGAAGCTCTGTGTTCCCAGTCCCGAATATGTGCAGCTCCCTTGGGTCCAGTGGGTACCACCGCCTCCAGGTCAGTGGGATTTAAAACCAAAGCAAGTTTTATGCTTTGTTATTTGGGGCCAGGAGGCATGTGGTGTCTTAGCTTCCTGACTAAGGATTGGACTCACACCCCCTACATTGGAAGGTGAAGTCTTGAACCACTGGACCAGACTGCCAGGGAAGTCCCCCTGTGCTTGAGAATGGAGGGGCGGGGAAGCCAGATGGAGTCAGGGCTGGCTCACGCCCATCTGCCCTGCTCCATCAGTGTCCGCCCCCCCTGGTGGCAGGCAGGGTGAGGAATGGCTGGAGGAGGTTCTTGTCTACCAGGACCCCGTCCAAGAATCTGGTGTCTTCCCTGCTGTCTCAGACGGTGAAGAATCTGCCTGCAATGCGGGAGACCTGGGTTCGATCCCTGGGTTGGGAAATCTCCTGGAGAAGGGAATGGCTATCCACTCCAGTATTCTTGCCTGGAGAATTCCATGGACTGAGGAGTCTGGCGGGCTACAGTCCATGAGATCGCAAAGAATCAGACACGGCTGGGTGACTAACACTTTTGCTTTCATACTTCTCACACTAGAACCTGAGGGCCAGGAGGGACGCCATGGCCCAGCCCCACGTTGGTGGTCCTTGCTCAGCACCACGGCAAGCCCTGTGTCCTCATCCGGCAGAGCGGTGATCCTGGTCATCGCGCCCAGGAGGAGGCGCTCACAGTCCCAGCTCCAGGGAAACAGGGATCAGAGCCCTGGAGATGCTGCTCCCCGCAGTCAGGACGCTGGGAGGGGAGAGATCAGAGGCCCTGGCACTGCTGGTGGGAATGTCCACGGAGCAGCTGAGGAGAACTGCTTGATGGATCCAGAGATGGAAACCTTGAATCACCACGTGATGCTATTTCACTCCTAGGTCAAACCCAAAGGACCTGAAAACAGGGACTCAGACAAGCACCTGTACAAGCGTGTTCGCTGCAGCCACAAGGCGGAAGTAGCCCAAACATCCATCCATCTGTGCGTGAATGCTAACAGTGGGCCACCACTACCGTGGGGTGGGGCACAGACTCGCTACAACTCGGGAAGTTAGAAAGGCCGTGCTGCGTGAAGGAGTGAAGTGAAAGCCGCTCAGTCGTGTCCGACTCTTACCAGCTGAGCCACTAGGGAAGCCCAGGAATACTGGAGTGGGTAGCCTGTCCCTCCTCCAGGGGATCTTCCTGACCCAGCCAGACACAAAAGGCCACACACAATGTGTAATTCAGTCTCAACCAAGTGTCCAGAGCAGGTGAATCCATAGAGACAGAAAGTGGATTCGGGGCTCTGGAGTGGGCGGGATAAGGCGTGGCTTGTCCGGGGGTTTCTCTTCGGGCAGGAGGAGGTGCTTTGACTCAGGTGGTGGCTGCACCTTGTAGACTTTAAAATGGTTCGTTTTATGTTGCGTGGATTTCACCTCAGTTATACAAAGGGTGCCAACTCACCCTCCCAGGCAGAGCTGGCTCACAGCTAATACGAAGAGCAGGAAATCGAGCAAGGGGGGCTACGTTAGAGCCCCCCCTCCCCCTCGCCACCCCCCCCCCCTCCCCCTCCCGTCCCCCCTCCCTGTCCTCCTCCCCGTCCAGCTGGCTCCTGGGATCAGCATCAGGGTCCCACCCCTTCAAGAGCTCTCTCTTCCCAGACGGGTCCCTCAAAGGCCCTCCCAGAGCCCCTCCCCTCCAGGGTGGTGCACACAGAGGGTCCTCAGCACTGCTGTGGAGACAGGGGGACAGTGTGTCTGTGCCCTGCGTCCCTGGACCCCGCCTGCAAGACAGCGGCCTGGCCGCAGGGGCACGCTCCCCGGCCAAGGACAGCCTGCTGTCACCAGCTTCCAGCAGACGACGAGAATGGATGCTGACGACCTGCTCCCCATCCTGGAAAGGGCTTGTCAGGGCCGGAGCAGGATGTGGAAGACCCCACTGCTGGGGGGAGGCCTTCCAGGCCTGGTGGTCATTCAGAGAGTGGCTCAGTTGTGTCCCCAAGGCAGCCTGCCCTGACCGCCAGCCTGGTTTGACCTCCAGAAAGGTCAGAGGTTAAGACCTGTGATGTTCCCGGGTGATACGTGACTTGGTGACACACATCCCCTTCACATGCTGCCTCCGCCCCATTTTCTTTCTTTGCTGGGGAAACAAAGCTGGCTGTAGGCTGGGTGAGTGGCCTGTGCTGGCAGTGGCCCCTGGGGCTTCTGCACTCTGGAGGGCAGGGGAGGCCGGCCAGCCAGCCACGGCCAGCTCTGAGCTGTGGGGGCAGGTCCCCAGGTGATCGCAGGCAGGTGAAGGGAGGGGTGACGGGAGGGAAGGGGTCCTCAAGCCTCCAGCTACTCGGGCACCTCACATGACACTTACTCCTCCCAAATACCTGTGGCCGCAGTGTTAAGCCTGCAGACGGGGCCCCAAGCCTCGTTGCGCCTGGCATCTGGGTGGGGTGTGGGGAACGCGTTCCCTCCATGGAGGACCTTGGAAGCCAGGCTCGTCCTGGGGCATTCGTGCTCAGTTGCCTCAGCCATGTCTGACTCTTGTAACCCCGTGGACTGCAGCCCATCGGGCTCCTCTGTCCATGGGATTCTCAAAGCAAGAATACTGGAGTGGGTTGCCATTTCCTTCTCTGGATCATTTTCCCAACCCAGGGATCAAACCTGCACGTCTCAGGTCTCCTACATCTCCTACATCGGTAGGTGAGTTCTTTACCGCTAGCGCCACCTTGGACGTTCCTGACCTGGGACAGGAGTTTCCTATACCTTCTGGAAGATTCCATCTTGGATGGTCAGCCAGAAGCTGCTGAGGCAAGACCCTCAGCTGGCTTTTTCTTGCAGGGAGGGGGGCTCCCTCTCTCCATGACAAATGCTCTCTGTTCAGAGCTTGGCTAATCTTTAGAATGACAAGGTTTAAAGTTTAATTAGCAAGTTCCTCTTATGCAAACTCTCCTCATTAAACAAAGTGCCCTATTAGTTAAAAGGACGCCCGCTGGGGGTGGGCTCTGGACACACGGCTGGCAGGGCTGAGGGGGACCAGGAAACGAGGAGTTTTATGAGCTGCGGCCTGAGCCGGGTCATAACTGATGTGGGCGGAGTTCTCCCCTCAACCTTCAGGTGACACCAGGCTTCAGAACGGAGCCGGGGCCGGTGTGGGGGGGGGGTGGCTGGCTGGCAGGGAGGTGAAATATGGGGGCCTGGGGTACCTGACTGCCTGGAGAGATGATGTCACCCGTGGGGACCACCTAGCCCAGGGCCCTCCAGGGATCTGAAAGACAGCCGGCTGGTGAGAGCTTCTGGGGTCTTCCCTGGGGTCTCCTGGGGGTCCCTGGCCTCCTGGCCCACCTCCTAGGTCACGAGGGCAGAGGCCACTGCCTGGGCTTACAAACTAATGCTGATGGCTCATGCTCTGCTTAGGAAAGCGGTGTGTGCTCATCCTGCAAAATATGACGAAAGTGGAAAAACAAAATCTCACTCCACCCTCCCGGTGCCCGGAATTCCTCCAGCCGAAGATGCCGTGTTGGCATAGCTCCGTCCAGACTTCCTTCACTGTGGCTTGCGTGTCTGGGGGCGTCGCAGCCATACACAGCTGCCTCGTGACCTGCTTCTTCTCTTTGGTGTCACAGCCTGGCCGTTTCCTGGGCCATGAAGTGTCCTTTCTGAGACATGTCTGCTGGTGGTCTTGTCCGAGGTCTGACTGGCCAGTCAAGCCCCTCCCGTTGTTTGTACTGGGCTCCTGGGGGGGGTGTGTCAGCTCCCGGCAGGACCAACAGAGTCCGGTCTGGGTAGGAGGGGGCCGCTCACCAGGCTGGCAGGACCACACTGGCACGGCTGCCCCTCCCTGTACGTCTCTGAGTCCAGGACCCACCGGGGAAGGGTCAGCCTCTTCCTTCTCCAGGGGCACCTCCTGACTGAGGGACCAACCCTATGCAGACGTCCTCTCCTTTTCTAGAAGGTTCCCATACCAAGGCTACTCCCATCCCCGGCTATTAATATAATCTTCTTGTCTCTGATGGGGCTCTGAGCATCATCTAGGGACTCCCACTCACTCCCAGCTCTCTCCTCCCCCACCAGGGGTCACTGGCTTGGTCCTGCAGAGTTTCCCCAACTTCAGTCCTGGGGCTGCTGTTCTCACAGGCTCCTGGGTGCTCCGCACGAGCATGTAACACTGTGAGTTGTGCCATCGAGGTGGCTCAGGCCTGCAAGTGGGTGAACGTGATTGTTGGCTTGGGGAGGATCTCAGTTGGCAGGGGGTTGGGTGCTGAGAGGAAGCAAGGCTTCTCTCTCTGGGAAGCAACTGGGTGGGCTCGTCCTGGTCAGAGGAGGTTCGCATCTGGGGTTAGACGTTGGGTTTGGGCAGCTTTCAGCCACGGTCTCCGGAGGACACAGAGATGGAAGGGGCACCCTGGGGACCAGCTGGGGAGCAGGCAGGAGGTGGATCCAAACCAGGAGGGGTGGGGGTACAGAAGAACCACGAGGCAGCCCAGGACCGAGCTGCTGCTGCTCCTCCGGGTCACCCGTTCGTGTGATGCCATCACTGAGATGGCCCTCACCTTTCCATGTTTCCCCACCTCTGGGCCATCCTGAGTCCCATGGAGTTCTCCTCTGCTGGCTCCCGGCCCGCGGCCCCTCCTCCAGCCCACACATGCAGGCATACGGCCTCCCTGCTGGCCGATCAGCTGGGGCCTCCAGTGGGTCTGGGGGCCCATGCAGCCCCTCACCCACCCTGCCGGCCTGCGCCGTCCACCCCCGCATCTGGCCGTACATCTTGTCCGTCTGGCACTTTGTGCGTGGGCTGGAGGTGGCCAGTGGGTGGGCAAGCGCCCCACGAGGGTCTAGGCCAATGGGAGCCCCCTCCCCAAGAGGCCCGGCTGGCCCACCTCCTGTCATGTCCTTTAACAAACACTCTGAAGGGTTTTTTTCAATGGAACTGTCTCCTGGCTTCCCCTAGTCACTGGCAATGAGATGAGAGGGGTTAATGTTCACGAGGTTGGGGTCAGGGGGCAACTGTGGCGGGGGGGAGCCCAGGCAGCCTTAAGGGGCTGGACAAAGCTGCCTCCTTCCTCCTGCTCCCTGCCATCCTGGGTCCAGCTTCACCATCCCGAGGCCATCCAGAACAGGGGGACAGAGACCCAGGGCAGTGGCCGAGAGACGGGGGGCCAGTGCGGAGCCCACAGCCTCACCACCTGTGTCTTCAGGAAGGGAGCAGCTTCGAGCCAGGAAAATGCGGAATTCCATGTGGACTGCTTCCCCGATTGGGCTTCAAGGAATCTGCTGCTTGCTGTTTCCTGGTTTTAATCTTGGCCCATCAGTCATCAACCAGCTTGTGATTCCAGCTGATACGTTTAATTAAATGACGGATTCAGACTTTTAGATCAGTCTCTTACTGACTTTGGAAACCTAAGAAGACATGAGTCACCCTGTTTCTAAGTTTACTATGTTTTTTATTTTTTCTTCATTTTATTTATTCATTTTTGGCCACATGATGCACAGCGTATGGGATCTTAGTTCCCTGCACAGTGATCGAACCCTTGCCCCCTGCGTTGAAAGCACAGTCTTAACCGCAGGACCACCTGGGAAGTCCCTACTGTGATTTTTAGATACGTGATGTTTTATGCTTTGGGGAATTTTTCTTTGTTATGTCCCAAAACCAAAGTTATGAACAAGGAGATAAAATATTAAGGCTGTGAGTGGAGTTTAAATGTTTAAGGGAATTTCATAGAGTTGTAAAAGTTCCTTAACATTGTTCTCAGAATTTACTAAGCTCTGTGATAGAATCCTGTTTGTAAACTGAATTTACAACTTAGCAAACAGCTGAAGTTTTGGTTAATTGAATATTTTAAGAACCAAATTATACCGAATCATCTTTTCTATGAAAAAAAAAAAAAAAAGCATTCAAGAGCACAGAATAAATCAAATTTTTGTTGCCCAGCTTCACATTCAGGCTGTTCCTTCCTCTGAGTGTCCTGTGTATGTGAGGTGGCAGATGTCCCCCCTCCCAACAGCTGTGGGCTGAATCATGTGCCCCCCAAACAGAGGGCCACTTCTTACCCTCAGTACCTGTGAATGGAACTGTATTGAGAAACAGGGTCTTTGCAGGCGCAACCGTGTTGAGAGGAGGCAGATGGCGTGGGCCCTGACTAGTGTCCTTCGGAGATGAGGGAACCTCGGACCCGGGGACATAGGGAGACCAGTGGAAAGATGGTTCTGGCATTTACAAGCCATGTGGGGCTGGGGACTGGGAGCCCCACCAGAAACTCAAGAGAGGCCTGGAGTGTAGCTTCCCGCCCCGAGGACTCCGGCATGTCAGGCCTGTGGCCTCCAGGGCTGGGAGGGGCACGTGTGTGTGTGTGTACGTATGTTTGTGCGCGCGTGTGCGCCTTTGTGTGCATGTGTGTATGTGTGCGCTTGTGTGTGAGTGTGTGCGTGTGTATGTGTGTCTTCAGGGCCCTGCTCACCCCGAGGGCAGGGAGAAGTGAGTCAGCTGGGAGCCCGGTTGGGTCCTGGGCACCTCCGGGGGCCTCTGACTTCCCCCGTCTGGTGCCCGTCTCCCTGCCCCCGCTTTGGCTGCCTGGCCTGCGTGGACACCTGCAACCTCACCTCCTGCCCACCAGTGCCCTCGGCTCTTCTGTCCCCTTGTTTCAGGCAGAGGGAGTGGGAAGCAGATCCCCGGCCGCCCCCTCTCTCCGCAAAGGCTCCAGCAGCCCTGCCCAGCCCTCCCAAATCCGCCAATATTAGAAAGGATTTGTGTCCCCGATGAATAATGCAAAGTTAAATTACATCCGCTCCGGCTTAAATGTTCATATTCCTGTGTCTCGTCTCCATAAAGAAATCCTCCTTGCTGGCCTCGCAGGGTGGTCTCTGCCACCTGCCAGGGCTCCTAATGAAATTGCTCCTCCAGGCTGGGCGCCCAAGGGGCGTGGAGGCGGCCCGCCTGCTGGGGGAAAAGGTAAAAGGCCAGAGTTCAAATTATTTATCTCCCTAATAACCAAGCAGATCGCGTGCCTTCTGCGGCGGAGGCCAGAGCTGCATGTGGGGCAGGGTGGGCTTGATATATGAGGGGGCGGAAGGGGGAGGGCGTGGCATCCTTCTGCGCAGTGACCCCACGGCAAGGGCACAGCAAGGACGTGCCTTTTCAGCATCCCCGGAGCCAGGGGGACCCACTTCTGTCGGGGGAGGAGAGGTGGGGTCAGCCCAACCCTTCCGGGGCCCAGCACGTAAGCACTGACTCCATGCGCCCCTCATAAGGGTGGGGTCGGGGTGAGGGCTGGCTTTTGCAGAACTTGCATGCTTTTCCCCAGCGTGGGGCACAGTGGGTTCTTTGAGGTGCTGGGTGTACGATGTCACCCAGGGTCCTCGAAGGCACACAGGGAGGAGGAACGGCCTGGGCCTGCCTTGAGGGGCCAGGGCTCGAGGCAGAATGGACTGGAACCCCAGGCAGGGCCAGAGAGGCCCAAATGGTTGGCGTCCATGGGAGCCAACGCTTGTGAGGCCTGAGTGTGGGGAGGAAGTGGCTAGACAGACGGTCGGACAGCTTCAGAGATCCTAAAACAGCAGGACAAAGCTCTGCAGCTGGATCTTGAATCCCTTGTTACAATTAAAACCAAGGGTGCCACGTAGAACCTGTTATACAGAGTGAGGTGAGTCAGAAAGAGAAAAATGCCGTATTCTAACGCGTACATACGGAATCTAGGAAAACGGTACTGAAGAACCTATGTACAGGGCAACAGTGGAGAAACAGACATAGAGGACAAACCTATGGACATGGGGAGAGGGGGGAGAGGGCGCAATGCATGGAGACAGTGACAGGGAAACTTACATTACCACATGGAAAATGGGGAGCCAACGGGGATTTGCTGTCTGGCTCTGTGTCAACCCAGAGGGGTGGGATGGGAGGGGGATGGGAGGGAGGGTCAAAAGGGAGGGGAGAGATGTCTACCTATGGCTGATTCATGCTGAGGTTTGACAGAAAACAGAAAAATTCTGTAAAGCAATTATCCTTCAATAAAGAATAAATTAATTTAAAAAAAAGGGTGTCCCCTGTTCCCCTCAAGTGTCCTCTGCCTTCCCCACCTCCGAGGGATCGGGGTGGGCCAGGGGCTCCTCACCCAGCTGAGCCCCATATTCGCTCTACCCGGGTCCAGCACCTCTGGTGATCCCCTGCTGCTGGGGCCCCGGAAAGTCCCAAATGGCCAGGCAGCAGGCCCGGTCTTCAGCCTCCTCTCACCGGCTGCCCCCACACCTCACATTTATGGCCACTTAATCTGTGTGAGCCGCCGGCCCCCAATATATCTCCAAGTATTGATCAGCTTTAGGCTGATAGAAGTTCAAGCTCGTGGGGTCCCGCTCTTTGACCCCCAAATAGGGTATGAATTTCAATCGAATAGACTGGGATCTACACGTGGCTTCTCCCCGGGCTGGGAGCTGCGGGGAAAAAATCAATGAAGCGTGCTAATGACTCACGATTTATAGAACACCTGCCATTTTAATATTAGAATAAATGTTACACTGCGCAGGGAGAGGGACGCAGGGGGTCTCCAGGAAAATATTTCTTAGCCTTTTCTGCTGGAAAATGATGTGCGTAGAATTTTATGAAGTCAAATTTATGGACCTCATTTAGGCTTATAATTTAAAACTCCTTATGAGAAAGACATTAAGTAGAGTGCTGGGCGTGGGAGAGGCAGCGGCTGGACAAGTGGGTGGTCCCGGAGCTGTCGGGAGGGCAGCCCAGGGTGAGGCCCTGTGGGGTGGAACAGCGGGTGGGGGGCCTGCTGGGAGGACCAAGCCTTCCCCTCTCCCGGGGGTCTCAGGACTCCGGAATGTAAGGCCTAGGGTGCCTGGTGAGCCCCTTGCAGGCATCCGCTCTCGCCCCAGGAGTGTACACACGCTCTCACATGTGTGACTTCGTGCCCATGCTGGCACAGGTGTACACGGCCACATCATGTGCCTGGGAACGTGTGCCCGAACATCCGTGCCTGCGGCGCGTACCCCCAGGTCCGCACACATGAGCGCCAGGCACACGCACGCCCCCTCAGCCTCCCCACCACCTCCTGCTTCAGAGCCGCTTCTCCAATTTCCCAGCTGGAGGGGCTCAAAGGCACGGGGTCCCGGGCTGGGCGGAGGGCAAAGGGACACCCTGCACGCTGCCGTTTGGATAAGCCCTGCTGGGCGACTAGGGGGTGTGCACTGTTTGGTAGAAGTGGGTCCCAGTCAAGAGCAGAGCTTCACCCCCGGGGTTTAGACCACGGCCAGAGAGCGTGCACAGCCTGGCCAGCAGGTGGGGGCTGCCCCTCGTGTCTGCAGGGAGGCCAGGGGGCCAGGGCCAGGGCCTCAGAGCGTCTCTGGAGGACACTTGTCCCATCTCCGCCAGGGAATCACCTACAGTGGTCTGTATGTCTGCGGGGGGCTGCCCGTGGCAGAGGGAACCCCACCCCTTCTGGGCCTCAGTTTCCCAGCTGTAACTGGAGAGGTGGGAGTTGGGCAGTCTGAGAGCCCTTGGCTCCTGCCAGGGAGCACCAGGATCTCAGATCTCCGGGAGGCCTGGCCTGGGAAACGGGCACTTCCTGAGGGTGGATTAAGGCCGGAGGGGCAGGGATTAGCTTTTCTCCTAAGGCTGTCGTCTTCCCAGACAGGAGCCCTTGAGGTCAGGGGCTTTCCACTGAGAGCCGGGGAGGTGTTTCCAGGGGCAGGGCGAAGCAAGCAGAAGGGGGGGGTCAGGGGGCCCCTGCCCCATCCCCCACCTAGGCCTGCACCTTCTTGGCCCGTTCCAGCTCCAGGCAGCTGTCACCTAAATCGTGGACACCCGCCGTGGCCTGGGAGGTCCCCTCTGCCTCTCTGATTCTCCCTGGAAGGATGGGGTGATTAGAGGCATATGTTACTTTCCTCCATAAACTCATGTACCGCTGCCCACAGCGCCCGGCGCCCGGGGTGGGACGGGTATATTTTACATTTTCAACTTTATTAAAGGAGCGAGTGTAGCTTGGGGATGTTGCCTTCTCTCCGTGGTCAATTCCACTCCTGGAGGCGATAAATCTCCAGGCCTGTGATTTGTGGCTCCGCACTCCCAATAAATTAAATCTTTCTTGATGAAAAGGTTGGTGCTCCCGGCTGTGCTTTAGGTTACGGTGTTTGTCCAGAGTTAGTGGCTCAGGAGGGGCGCTGGCCAGGCACCCTGCTCCCGCCAGCCCCCTTCCCACAGCCGGGAGCGGGGCCAGGAGATGGTGCAGGAGCCTGGGGCGCCAGGCAGGGCAGACAGGCAGGTTGCGGTGCAGCTGGGTACCTACCCCGCCCCACCGCAAGGACTTGCTCCCAATGGCCGATTTCTTCTGGTCCTCCACCCCTGATGGACAGGTTGGCTTTTGGTTGAAAGTTTCTAGAAACCTCTGTAGTAATGAAGGGCTTGTCCTTCTTGCCCTTCTCAGAGGCAGGGCTGCAGGTGGACAGGGGCCGTGCGGGTAAAGCCCCTGGAGTGCTTCCCGGCCCTGCACTGTTGGGCAGCCTTAGGACTGTACCAGGTGTGACCCTCCGGGTGTCCCCTGTCACTAGTGGGGGCATTGGGAGAGTGGGATGGACAGAGGCCTTGGGATCAAACTGGGGGCTCCTGTGGCCTCCCCCGCCTGCTCTCCAAGCCTCATCTCTCGTCTAAGGGATGAAGATAACAGCCACTGGAGAGAAATGGCACGGCCCTCGCAGGCAGGGAGCGTTCAGCCAGCTGACCTGCTATTACGTGAGGTCTTGTGACTATTTCGGAACAGATAGGGCTGGATCGTGAATGCCAACCCCCCGCACGGTGGCTTCCAGAACCATCGAGGAAAGTGACGCCCCTGCCAGCTACTCTGGTCAAGATTGGAGGTGGCACTTAGGACGATGGCCCTGGGCGGAGAGAGGCCCAGGCCTCTTGGACCAGGAGGGTGGAACTGGGCCTCTGACTGAGGGAGGGTCCTTGTTAGCTGTGGTGCCATCCAAGGGCGGGACAGCAACCTTGCCATGAACACAATTCACAAACTCATCTAGGACTTTAAACCCCAGCCCCGGGATCCCTGGTCTAACATGCTGCAAATCTGTGTCAGAAACCAAAATTAATGAGGTCTGCATTTTGGAAGAAAAAGATTTATGGCCTCAGTGAAGAGCTGATCCCAGGGAAAGTGCTGGAGAAATTGCTGGGCCACAGAACAGAATCCCTCAAAGCTGAGAGGATGGGAGTTGTCGAGGAGTCACCGGGGCAGAGGCGTCGGGTTTCGCTCAGGTGCTCCCCTGGGCCCACATTCCTGCCGGGCAGGGGCTTAGGCGCTGGCACCTGCGACAAAGCCCTAACCAGGCCTCCAGCCCCCGCCGCAGAGCCATTATGCTGATGAATGAATGTTTCCCAGGCGCTCAGGCCTTTTTGGCTGATTGCATTTGGACAGCCCGTTCCTCCAGCACCCCCTCGGAAGCCCCGTCTATTTATTTTATTTAGTTTTGGGTTGGGAGGGGGTGGGGTGCCATCCTTGGGTCACCGGGAGTGGGGACGGGGGAGGCCGGCAAGTCTCCACCCTTCTGAACAATAGTGTCTCTGTGGAGCTCAGGGAGGAAAAGGAGGCAGGAAGTAGCCTGGGCAGGGGTCAAGGGTCAGGAGGCCCTGGGGTCCAAAGCCTCCCACTTGGGGCTGCAGTCCCCTGCCCCGCAGAGCTGCCCTTGGGAGGGAGGTCGGTCCTCAGGGCCCTGGAACCCAGGCACGATGGGTCTGCCCCTGGCACGGCTGCCTCACTAGACAGCCTGGGCGAACTCGGGTGGGCAGGAAGTCTGGACCAGCCTGTGGGGCCTCTTGACTGGGGCTTTCGGCTGCCCAGGGGCTGCCCAGAGTGGTGACCCAGAAAGGCCCCTCCCCTGGCTTCCACAAGGGCTAGATCACACCTGTTACCTGGCTCCCGGGGGCCCAGGCTGCCCTGTCCTCAGGGAGCTCTCACCGGGAGCAGGTGTGCCAGCCGGGGGCAGCCACAAGGTCCCTGCGGCCAAGAGGTGAGAAGGGACTGGGCGGTCCCGGGGCTGGGCTTCTTTCCGGTCCTCCACCAGTGCTGGGGACAGCGGCCCACCTCCCACGTCCCCACTCCGCCCCGCTCCACCCCTGGGACACTTCTCCTTCCTGAGCCTTCAGCCTCAGGACCTTCGCACCTGCTGTGTCTTCTGCCTGCACACTCTCCACCAGCTCCCTGGTCCCCTTCCACGTGGCTGACCCCACTTGGAACCACTGGAGGGTGGTCCAGGCCTGTGCTGGAGAGCTGGGTCCCCTTGGACCACAGTGAGCATGTCCGAGGCCTGTGAGTGGATGAGGGACTGAGCAGGAGCTTGTGATGGGGTTCGGGACACACTACCCCAAAATACAGTACCTGGGCTTAATGAATGTTAAAGCTGAAGGAGTTGGAGAAAACTGGAAGCCGGAAGGTTGCTCTGACCTTTCCCTGCCTTCTTTTCTCCCTCATCTCCAAAGATAGGGGCCCCCGGGCGAAATCCTAACTGGCAGGCCTTGCTAAGCTCCCCGTTTACTCTGATCATCTGACACTCCTGCCCTTCCTGGTTCCCCCAGGACTGCCTGCCCCCTCACTCCCAGTCACCCCCAGGGCTCACTGCCTCTCCGGGTGCTCACTTCCTGAGCAGGATAACTTACACGAAATACATTGTTGGGCTTTCTCTGTTCAGCCATCTTTGTCAGTTCACTATTTAGATCCGGCCAGGGGTCCTAAGAGGGAGAGGAAACACCTTCCTCCCCTGTTCCCTGTGGCAATGGGTGGGGGACTGGAGGAAGCAGGGCGCAGACGCTTACCCGGGATGTCCCTGCCCCGGCTGCAGGGAGATGCTGTGGCTCAGTGTCCCTGATCCCTGGTGACAGATGTCACAGGCTGGATGGTGGAAACAGTGGGAATTCTCTCTCCCAGTTCCAGGGGCCAGAAGTCCTAAATGAAGGTGTGGGCGAGGCTGCGCTCCCTTCGGAGGCTCCCAGGGAGGGTCCCCCCTGCCTCTCTACCTGCTGCTGGCGGCTCCAGGCGTCCCTGGCTTGTGGCCGCATCACTGCGGGCTCTGCTCCCCTTCACCCAGCTTCTCTGTGTCTCAGATCTCACTCTGATTTTCTCCGATGAGGACAGCAGTCACCGGATGTTGGGCCACCTGCACCCAGGACCACCTCAAGCTCCTGGGCTGATCACATCTGCGAAGACCCTGGGTCTGCCGCTCGCTGGCTGACTCCTGACCTGGTGTGCCTTCTGGAAGGTGATGTAGCTGTCTTGCCTGAGGGCGGGGACGCCAAACTCAGGGGTCTCTACAAGGCCGCCTGCCCACCTATGTGGACTTGGGACCCAGAGGAATGCCCTGGGCCAGCTCCCTGTGCACCAGCTCACTCGGGGCCGAGCTGGTGATTTCTGCTCTCCGAAGGGAAGGATTTCGGGCTTCCCTGGTGGCTCAGCTGGTAAAGAATCCGCCCGCAATGCGGGAGACCTGGGTTCGATCCCTGGGTCAGGAAGATCCCCTGCGGAAGGGAAAGGCTTCCCACTCCCATATTCTGGCCTGGAAAACTCCATGGACTGTCTAGCCCATGGGGTCGCAAAGAGTCAGACACGACTGAACGATTTTCGCTTTCACTTTCAAGGGAAGGATTTCAGCGTCAAGGGTGTCTTTATTGTCATGAGTGTTTCCAAATGTCCCTGGATGCCCCTGGGTCCAGCTGGCGGGAGAGTTCTTGACCACAGTGAATATCCAGCTGTGCTTGAGCTGTTGAGGCGTCTGTGTGGAGGGGGATGGACGATCTCACCAACAGTGACCCCAGGGGGGTGTGCTCCCTGCCTCCTGGGTAGTCAGAGGGGCTCAGGCAAACTCCGTCTGCAGAAGCCAGAGGGCCTTGCTCTAGCCGCATACCTGGTTCACACGTGTGGGGTCTGGATGGGGGTCCGAAGCTGTGCTCAGGCCCTGCCCTCGCCCACCACCGCGGGAGGGGCATCACATGCTGGGCCCAGCACTCTGACCCCACCTGGCCCACCATAACCCCTCGGCCAGTCTAGAGGCCGAAGCCCTGAGGGACCACGTGGTCAGCACTGGAGCAAGGCCAGGGTGATGCCTCCTTGTCAGTGTGGGCGTCCACCCTCCAGCCTCGCCAGTGGTGCCAGTGTGGGGGTCCCCTCCTGAAAACCCCCCGCACCTGGGGGCTTCTCAACTCCATCACTATGACCACCACTACCAGGCACAGCTTCCGGCCTGGTGGCCAGAGGCGGCCAGCACCAAGGGTGTAGACATCTCGGCCAAGCCTCCGGACAGTCAGCCCAGGGGGCCATCACCCTGGTGATTGATGAGTAAACTGAGTCTCCCAGAGGGGAGGTCACTCAAGTTTCCAAGTAGCTTCAGAGGGGGTTCCCGGGGGTTGGCCAAGCCCAAGGCCGTGACTAACTGATGTCAAAGACGCGCTGCCCCTTTGCTCATCTTCACGCCCTGCAGCCCCGTGGGGGCCCCAGGGTGGCCAGCGCCTGCCTAGAGGCCCCCACCAGCCAAGCCTGTGAGGTGGGGCGGCCGGACAGGCTCTAGGGCATCACCTAGGGAGCAGATTCCTGGGGCCCCTTGAACACTGTGTGCACGAGGGGGGCCTTTCAGAGCCCAGAGTGCACCCCCCAGGGCCGTGGCTCCTGCAGGGACCCCTCCTCATGTCTGATCACCCAGTACCTGAGGGGCGGGGGTGGGTGCTGGGCAGGGTGGGGGCGGGTGGGGCGCTGAGCAGGGGTAGGTAGGGGTGCTAGACAGGGCGGGGAGGGGGTGCTGGGCTGGGGTGGTGGGGGTTGCTGAGCTGGGGGCGGGTGGGAGAGCTGGACAGGGGTAGGTAGGAACGCTGGGCAGCGGGTGGGTAGGGGTGCTGGGCGGGGGCATGTGCAGACGCCATGTCCTGTCAGGGGTGGCTCTGCCAAGAACCGTCAGTGCCAACCCCAAGTAGGGGGACTGTCCCTGGCTCCCAGGGTGGCATTAAATTGCACAGAATGGAAATCAGACTCCAGGCAACCCACACCTGAGAAGGGACCTTCTTTGTCTGCTCTTGGGGGTAAATTCCGGCCTCCCAGCACCCCAACTGCAATTCTGTCCACTTAATTTGGCTTTTGTCTGGGTGGCCCCCAGAGGGGATTACCCAGGGGTCCTGTTACAAGGCCCCCGTCTCAGCCACTAATGAGTTCTGGGGCGGGCGGCAGGGGCGAGCTTGCGGTCTGTTTCCACGTCGTCCTGGCAACAATGGGCCACTGCCGCTCCCAGGACAGGGAAGGCGGTCAGCCCGCAGACCACAGACGCGTCCCTGCGCTTGTGGGGCGGAAGGTCCGCGTGCCGGGAGACGTGTCAAGTGGTGACAAGCGCTGTAAAATAAAAAACACAGGTGGGGCGAGCGTCCCCGGGGCAGGAAGGAGGCCACCCCTGTGGAGGACAGAGGACGGAGGGAGGTGAGAGCCGGGAGGGCAGGTCAGAGACAGGTGATGAGATGAGGCTCTGCGGGGGGGGCGGTGGTGGTGGGGGGTGGGCAGGCTTGAGTGGGCTGTACTTCATGGAAGAGGAAACTGAGGGTCAGAGCGGCTCAGAGGCAGTGCCCTGGGGGGTCCGTCCAGCTGATAGGGGTGGGGCTGGGGTCTGATCTTGATCCTGGGATTTCAACCTGCTTTCCTGACCACTCTGGCCTGAGCCCAACCTTCCGGGGTCCCCTGACCCGAGTGGGAAACCCCACCGCAGGTTCAGACACAGGACTCCCGAGGCAGTGGGTTCCCTGGGGAAGGCACGCAGGGGCTCTCAGCCCCAGCCTAGCTGTGTGTCCAGCCCCCCCTACCCCGCCCCCTGTGGCTGTCTGGCCTCTGCTGCCCCCTGGCTGCCACCTTGGTGGGGCCACACGACCCCACCGTGTATTACCTGGAGGCTCCAACCAGCGCCCAACCTGGGATTTTGCAAACAGGTTCACCAAATTGTCAATTAAGTGAAAATCAATCCTGAGTCATTCATCACAGGCTGCTCGGGCCGCGCATGGGCCTCCATCGATCGGGGCCCCTGGGGAGCGATTGAGGCCAAGTGCAGCCCCGCACCCGCTGCCTCAGGGCAGCCTCTGCGATCCATCATCCAGAATGGCCCTGCCCCCCACCTGGGGCTCAGGGCCTGCCCAGGGGATGGACAAAATGGGTGCAGGGCCCTCTGCCCCAAACCCAGAGGCTCCTCTCCCCGTCAGCACCCCGAGCCTTGCCCTGCCCCCTCTACCCAGCCTTCCTTGGGGACCCAGTCCCTCCCCACCCAGCATCACTGCTCCAGGAAGACTCCCCTGTCTCTCTCTGCTGGCCCCCACGGCCCTGCCGTCTCCTCCCAGCACCTGGGGACACTGGGGTCTCCTCCTCACGAGGGGCCATCAGGGACCAGGGGAAATAAGCAGAGGAGACCGCCTGCCCCCAGCCTCAGCCTCCTGTTTCTAGCTGGCCTCCCTGCACTGGGCACCTTGACTTTGCCCCCCTGACTATTGCGCTCCCTGCGGCAGGGGGCTAGGACTCGCCTTCAATGTGCTGAGCTGCGCTCCAGGCCCCGCTGTAGGGACAGAGTCCAGTGGGGTGCCCACCTAGGGGCAAGTCCCCGGCAGGAGGCTGGGGTGCTTCTCATGACACCAGAGCTCCTGGATTGCCTTGTGGCTCCCTGCACTCAGCCAGGAAACCTTCAGGCCCAGAAAAGCCTGCGCCATAATTCCTTAATAATGCAGGACTCAGGCCATCATTTTACGTCAACAGGAAATAAAGCTCCTTCACCCCACCTGCAAACAGCCTGTCCCCAGCCTCTTCTCACAGGAGCTGAGCCCAGATTTCTGGAGCCTCCCGGCAGGCACTTCAGGGCCTGAAGAGCTAAGACTGAGATCCTGTGCAGTCAACCCGTGGGGGCTGGGCACCCTGCCCTCCGAGTCAGTGGCGCCTCGCTCGAGTGGAGGCCGAGCACGTGACCAGGATGCCCTGGCTGTCCCCACTGGGCAGGGGAGCACGTGTTGGGGAGAGCTCCCAGCCCTGCCTCCCGGGCTTAAGGTGGAAACCAGCAAGGGCTCAGCACCTCCCAGAGCCCCTCGTCCCTCCCCTCCTCCCTAGAGCACAGAAGTCCAGGCTGCACGTGGGGATCGTTCCATGAGGACTCAGAAGGCAGGCAGCCACACGGGCCAGGGGTTTTACAGTTGTCCAGACTGCTTGACCTTCCAGGTGCACTTCTGGGGGTCAGTTCATAGCTAGTATCCCTGCCTACCTGGGTCAGACGTCCCAGCCCTCCTGAGGCAAGAGTAATCAGCCTAAGTAGGAGGAAGGTGCTCTGCGCAAAGCAAGCTCAGAGCATTACTCATTCACTTATTCATTCAATCACCTAGAAATATTCATTAAACCATTGGAGGACTTTTGCTTCTAACCATGAAGGAGTAACAGGGACTGAAATGTCCTTCATGCGGGGGGAAAAAAGGAAAACCAAGAGCCAAATATGTAAAATGTGGAAAACAATGGTTGTCCAACGCTGGAATGTAGGCATTGGCAGATAGTGATCCCAGAGAGAGGGGGAGCAAGCAAGGCGAAGGCACAAGGACCAGGTTCCACAGAGGTGAGGGCTGTGTGGAGCGTGGGGAGCCCCAGAGGGCTGCAAAGCAGCTCCGCGGGCCCCAGGGGAACTGATCAGCACACAAGCGTAAGGAACGCATTCAACCCTGGGAAAGAGCCGTGGGAAAAGAACATGAAGAGTAATTCTAGAACTCACCCTGGGAGTGGTTTACATTTCCACCACCTACAGTGGGAAGGTCCCGCAACACACATGATTTCGGGGGGGGGGGGCACTTGAGCGGGTACTGCCTCAGGATTGCTGCAAAATTATCCCCAAACTCACAGTGTTCTGGTCAAACAGACTAACAGAGCTCAAAGGCCAGCCTCCAAGGGAACAAACTCTTCCCAGTAATGTAAGCACACCCCGGGAAAAGCTCAAGAGGATCTACAGGGACACAGAAATATCCAACACACAATGTCTGGCATGCATGCAAAATTACTAGACATGCAAGGGAAATGCGACCCACGATGAGGAGGAAGCTCACTCAGCAGGAGGACTCAGAACTGACACAGATGAGTCCCTAGACACGACCACTGAAGCAGGTGTTATCCTGCTCCCTCCTCGCAGAAGTGAGAGAGACTGAGCGCGTCCTGGACAAACGTGGATGATACAAGAAAAGACCCTCGTCAAACTTCTAGACATGAGAAACACGGGGTGGGATTAATAGCAGAGCAGGCACCGAAGAAGGAAAGATGGCAAGTTAGCCTGACGACATAGTGAGAGGATCTGCCTGAACTGAAGCACGGAGGAAACGACCAGGGAAAGTGGGGCCCCTGCACCTGCTGCCGGAGCCCTGCGTGAGAGCAGGCGGAGACGTGGGCGCAGAAGAGCACACGAAGAAATAACGGTGGAGCCTCTCCAGAAGTGACGAAACCCGTAAACCCACGGAGCCCAAGGAGCCCAGCAAGCCCCAAACCCAAGAAATAGGAAGAAACCAACACTGAGGCACATTACGTTTCTTAAAACCGATGACGAGGGACGGGCTCCCAGGTGGCGCTGGTGGTAAAGAGCCCGCCTGCCAACGCAGGAGACGCAAACGACGCGGGTTCGACCTGTGGGAAGATCAGGAAGATCCCCTGGAGGAGGGCACGGCAACCCACTCCAGGGTTCTTGCCTGGAGACTCCCGTGGACAGAGGAGCCTGACGGCCTACAGTCCGTGGGGTCACAAAGTCAGACGCAGCTGAGGTGACTAAGCATAATGATGAAGATGACATTTTAAGAGCAGCGAATGGGGAAAGCACTTAATGGATGAAGGAAGAAAGATGGACAGACAGCAACTCTCCAGAAGCAATGCAGGTGGCAGACAGCTGAGCAGACTCCTGCAGGCTCTGGAAGGAGAAGAGGGTCCATCGACGCTGAGTTTCTATGACTGCTGACGACTCTCGCAAAAGTGAACGTGAGAAGCTTTTCAGGCAGACGAAAGCGAAAAGAATTCATCACCAGCAAACCCACTCTACAAGAAATGTTAAAGGAAACCCTTCAGACAGAAAGAACTTATTCCCGATGGAAAGAGGGGTCTACACAAAGGACTGAAGACCTCTGGAAATGGCAACGGCATGTCCAAATAGAAAATGCTTTCTTTCGAGTTAAAAAAAAATTGGAAAGGAACTGATTGCTTAAGGCAAAAAATAAAAACTGTGGTAACGTATTATGGGGGTTTGTGCCGTGATATTAAAGTGTGGAACAGCAGCACCCAGGTCAGGAGGGAGAAGTGGAAGTCTCCTGTTGTGAGGTTCCTGTATATACCTGAAGGGGTTCAGCATCGTCTGAAGGTAGGCCGTGAGATATTAAAGATGTGCAATTCTTAAAGGAAGCACCAGAAGCCCAGAATAAAGAGTGATGACTAATAAGCCAACAAAGGGGATAAAATGGAAGAGTGAAGATTCTCAGTTCACCCGAAGAATGACAGAAAGAGAAGAAAAGGGGAACAAAGAGCTGCTGGGAGGAAGACAAAATAGATAGCAGGTGACAGCAATAATCACATTAAAAGTAAATAGGCTAAACACCCAGCTCAGACAGTGACTGTGCCATTGGCTCATAAAAGGGCGTAACATTCTCACACGAGCTGAAGCTGATGAACCTTGAAAACATCATACTAAGTGAAATAAGCCAGATATAAAGGCCGTATACTGTAGGGTTCCATTTATACGATACGATATACTAAGAAGAGTAAATTTTACAGCAACAGAAAGTAGAAAACAGTTATGAGGGGTAGGGGGCAGGGAATGGGTGGTGAGTGTTTAATGAGGACAGGCTTCCCAGTTGGGGGAATAAAAACAAGGATAGACTTCCAGGTTTAGCTCAGTTCAGTTCAGTTCAGTCACTCAGTCGTGTTCGACTCTTTGCAATCTCATGTACTGCAGCACGCCAGGCCTCCCTGTCCATCACCAGCTCCCAGAGTTCACTCAAACTCATGTCCATTGAGTCAGTGATGCCATCCAACCATCTCATCCTCTGTCGTCCCCTTCTCCTCCCACCTTCAATCTTTTCCAGCATCAGGGTCTTTTCCGATGAGTCAGTTCTTCGCATCAGGTGGCCAAAGTATTGGAGCTTCAGCTTCAGCATCAGTCCTTTCAACGAATATTCAGGGTTGATTTCCTTTAGGATGGACTGGTTTGCTTTCCTTGCTGTCCAAGGGACTCTCAGGAGTCTTTTCCAACACCGCAGTTCAAGACTTTCAGGTTGGGGGGATAAAAATGAGGACAGGCTTCCAGGTTGGGGGGATAAAAATAAGGATAGATTTCCAGGTTGGGGGGATAAAAATAAGGATAGATTTCCAGGTTTGGGGGATAAAAAATGACAGACTTCCAGGTTTGGGGGATAAAAAAGTTTTCAAAATAGAGGTGATGGTTGCACGACATAGTGACTGGCATTAATGCACTTGAAGATAGCTAAAACGGTGACTTTTATTTTAGTGTTTTTTGGGCATCCTTTTTTTTCCCGTTTTGGCTGAGCTGGGTCTTTGTCGCTGCACAGACGTCCCTCTAGTCGTGGTGAGCGGGGGCTGCTCTCTAATTGCAGTGCACGGGCTGTTCACTGCGGAGGCTTCTCTTCTTGTGGAGCGTGGGCTCTCGGGGAAGAGGGTTTCAGTAGTTGCGGCTCCTGGGCTCTAGAGCACAGGCTCAGTAGCTGTGGCGCTCGGGCTCAGCAGCTCTACGTATGGGATCTTCCTGGCTCAGGGACTGAACCTGTGTCTCCTGCACTGGCAAGCAGATTCTTTACCACTGAGCCACCAGGAAGCCATGAATTTTATATGTATACACATATATATGTATATATATATATTATCACAATTAAAAAATTAGTAATGCAATACAACAAACCTCACGAATTTTGCAATTTAAATGGGTGAATTGTACGGTATATGAACTATATCCCATGCACTGTTTAAAAGGCAATGATCGCCAGAGTTGATTTAATTTTTTAACACATTTTTATTCATTTATCTATTTGGCTGCACTGGGTCTTAGCTGGGGCATGCAGGATCTTGTTCCCTGACCAGAGATTGAACCCGGGCCCCCTGCACTGGGAGTGAAGAGTCTTACCCACTGGACCACCAGGGATGTCCCCGGAATTGATTTGAAAAAAACCCTGTGTGTCAGGCAGTGCTGTTGATAGTGGGGACTGAGTAAGTACCACCCAGTCTGGGCCCTGCAAGCTCACCTTCTAGAAGAGACAGACGATGAAGAGGGAAGGCTGTGAAGAGAATTATTTGGAAGCAGGGATGGGATGGGAGTGATGGAAAGAGGGAGACTTCGAAGAGGGTCCTGTGGGAAGGAGAGGCAGCCCCGCGGGCATCAGGGAAAGAGGTCTGCAGCCTGAGCAGCCGATCTTAGGAACATTATTTATAATAGCAGTGAAATAGCAGCCTCCCAAATGTCTAAATGTCAAGGAAACTATTAGGGGTTTTATGCTACAACCAATCCACTGAGAATTTTGCAGCCATTAAAAAAATATTTTTCAAAAAACGTGTCGAAGAACTTGGGAAAATGTCTGTTACAATGGGTAAAAAACAGGAAATAAAGCCAGCCGTGTGATACAGTTATAACAGGGCAGAGGTAGTGCGTGTGTGTGTGTGCACACACAGACACCACACCACACCACACATCTGACATCTCCCCTGTCTTTGCAGATGAGGAATTAAGGCCCAGGGAATGTGACAACTGCTTGACCAGGGCTGGCCGGCAACCCTGAGTCGGCCCTGGGTTTTCACTCCTGAGCTGCCTCCTGCTGGTTTCTCCCGAGGTCAGACCAACCCCATTTGGTGACACCTCCCTGCATGCCCCCCACCCCGCTGCCCCAGCCATCCCCACCAGGTGCCTGCAGCCCTGCTCGTGGCCCCATGTAAGGGCAAGTAAACAGCAGGCGCTCAGCTGTGCCCTCTGTACCCCAATCCCGTGTCCCAGCGACAAATGAGACTCTTGCTTGAGCCCTCATAAATCGTCCATTCCTGACAAATCAAAGGAAGACCCGGGCGAAGGAGGATGGGGGAGGGGAGAGAGCCGCGTCCCCAGCTATCTCTTTCCAGCTGCTGTTTATTGAAATGAGGCACCAGGGATAAACCAGAGCCGGATCAATGATGCTCTGTCTAATACAATCAGCTGAGGGCCGCCAGCCTCCTGCCCCGCCCGCAGCTCCTCCTCCCTGGTGATGGCCCGGAGGAGAGGGGCCCTGGGAGCCACCCACCCCGTTCCTTCTGCCACCATCCCCCACCCAGGGGAAGCTGCCGCCAGGCATCTGCGGGATCCATCTGTGGACAGAATGAGGCTGATCCTGGCTATCTCGTCCCCCTGCCCTCCTGCAGGGGCCCCCAGAGAAGTGAGCGTGTGCCCCAGGCCCGGCCTCAGGTGCGTGGGGATCAGGACTCCAACTCAGCCCCCTGGCTCCTGCAGCCCCCAGCCAGGCTG
Organism: Ovis aries; assembly: GCF_016772045.2. Taxonomy (NCBI): domain Eukaryota; kingdom Metazoa; phylum Chordata; class Mammalia; order Artiodactyla; family Bovidae; genus Ovis; species Ovis aries. Next base: position 3,280,505 of record NC_056056.1, read on the forward strand.
CGCCCTGGAGCAGGCACGGGTCTCCACCCAGCATCTCTTCCCACATTATTCCCACTGCTGAAGCCCCCTGGTAACCATGGGCCGGGGGGTGGGGTGGGGGTGCTGCTTGTGACCTGTGTCTGGGGCCCTCCTACAGGAGCCCTGCAGGCTGACCCTCAGCCCGGTGCCTGGCCCTTGGGAGGCGTCATGTTGAGTACCCAGAAGCCGACAGGGGTCTCAGCCCAGCTTGCAGGTAGCAGAATCACCAGGAAGTTTTAGCAAACATGGGTGCCCTGGAAACTGACCGCCCTGGGAAAGTGTCCCTCCGCAGGGGGCGCCGGGTGGGGGTGGGGCGGACTCTGATCTGGGGAGGGGCGGGCAATGGGCTCACTCAGGCTCCTGCAGGGGCTGTACCTCCACGACGTGGATCTGACGGTGGGGCTGGCAGAGGTGTCCTGCGGCCCTGTGCCCACCCCCTACATGGGATGTCCACCAGCTCCTGTGAGGGCCAGACAACCCCACCAGCCTCCTGGACCTGGAAACCCATGGGCTGCACTCCTGGGCCCCAAAGAGCCCGGGAAGCAGGCAGATGTGGGCTTGTCAAGGCACCAGTTTTTTTTTGGAGTAGAATAGAGACGCGCCCAGCTCCCAGCTTCCCAGTGAGGAGCCTGCGTTCCAAGCGCCCCCCTCACCTTCACAGCTGGCATCTGAAAGTAACTGTGATCAGTGACCTCAGCCAAGTCGAGAATTAGTCTTTTTAAGAGTCTTCTTGGCTCCACCCATCAGGTGAGGACTGTTGAAGGCGGGAGGAGGGACAGAGGCACGCGGACATCCACAAGGTGATGGACAGCCTAGAATTCGCCTCGGGAACCTTCAGTGGTTTGAAAAACATGCCTGGGTACGTGGCCAGCCTCGCCCAGCTGCAGACTGGCCCCGTGCCCTCATCTAGAGGCAATGGAAATGGATCACGGCGCACAAAGTGTCCACACCCCGTGCCCACACCCCCAGCCCACCCCCAGTGTGAGGAGGTGCTGGGCACACACCCACCAAGCTGGGGCCACGGAGCATCAGCCCCTGGGGGTTAGTCCTTGGAGCTGCTCCTGGTGGGGAGTGCTGCTCCTTCCCAGGGAAACGGACGGAGCTGCTAGAATCCCCTATCCTGCCCTGTGGTCAGAGTCAGGCCCCCACCACTGCCAGGACCCCTGCATGGAGGGGTCTCTGGAATGTCAATCATGAGGTGGGTTCACTAGCTCAATCAAAGAAGCCTGGTCCAGCCCTTGCCGGAACGTGATGCCAGGATTCCGCGGGCCCTTGACCTTGGCAGGCGAACCACTTGGAAGGTTAATCACCAGTCGCCTCTTTCCAGAGACAACTTCGTGCCTTTGGCTCGGGGGCGCAGCCTGGCTTCCTGGCTGCAAAAGCTAAAAGGGTGGGATTGGCACCCCCACCCCTGGGTTTCACGTCTGTGGACACAGCCTTTCCTGGGGGCCCACTGACTGGGAGCAGGGTTTGCCCCTGTCCCCTCCACACAGCCGGCCAGCAAGACAAGAGACCTGGCCTTCACAGGGTCCCAGCGCCGCCGCCCAGCACCCTGGCCCCCGGCTCTCCCTTCCTCCAGGACTGTCCTCCCTGCGGCTCTGACATACACCTCCCCACTAGAAGAAAAGCTTGGGACGGTGGCATTGGAGAGACCCTGCAATCTCAAAGAGGGGGGAGGCTGTCGGGCCTCCTGTGACCCCATCACCTACCTCTAGGCCCCTCTGCTGGTGGCCTGGGCTTCAGGGCCTCTCCCTGAAGCCCCTCTCACAGGCATCAGTCCTGGGACCCTGAGAAGCTGGTGGCTGCCCCCCGCGTTGAGCATCCGCGGCAGCACCCCTGGGCTCTTCCCCGCAGCTCTTCATGACTCTGGCCTGAATCCTACATCCGCAGATCCGAGGTGACGTCCAGTGAGGGGATGTCACGGTGCTCTTAGGACGTGCTGGGCAAGGGGCTTCCTTGGGGAGCGTGGGCCGCCTTGCCTCCTCAGAGACCCCAACACAGGTGGTGGACCTGGGGTCTGCGGTCCCACGAGCTCCAGGAGGGGGCAGCCCTGACCCGGGTGTTTCCGGACTCACAGCTCTATCCCTCCCAGAGGCTTTGCTCAGGCAGGCGGGGGACTATCCGGGGACAGCCCCTCGGGGCTAGAGACCAAGGCTGTATCCCCACTTTCCACAAAGCCCAGCCCCAACCCCTGGGTATAGCTCCATCTCTGACTCTTCCTGAAGACCCTCCACTCAGGCCTCAGTCTCCCCAGCCGCTGGGCAGGGGTCTGTGCTGAGATGAACTGCCAATGGTATCAGTGTGTAGCAGGCAGAAGGGGAAAGGTAGTGTGGTCTCTGCCAGCTCTTCCAGGAGATACTGATTTGATTTTGTACTTCATTTTTGAAAGTCTCCAGCTCGGGGGATACCAAATGGGAGGGCTGAGGGACCACAGAGGGCGGCTGAAATGGGCTCTGTCCACCGAGGAGAGACCCTCACTAAGTAGCCCTCCAGACACAGTGTGGACTTAGCCCCAGTGGACAGGGGGCTCGGGTCTCCCAGATGGGGCAAGCCTGCCCCACGCCCAGCCAGCTCCTGGGCTCCCGTGCGGGGAGAGGAGCAGCAGAGACTAAGAGGAAATCAAAAGCAAATTATTTTCGGGATTATAGCGCTGGAGCCCTGGCAAGATCGTGCCCATTTTTCATAGCAGACAAAAACATTTTCCAAGGGATCAATTTTGCCTGTAGAAGTCGCCTTCTTTCAACCCACAATCCATCATATTTCCCCATTTGCAATTTCTCGGTGTCTGAGTGTTTTAAGTTTCCTATGAATTATTTTATAAAGCTTCCTCTCTCCTGCTGAAATGAGGTGCCCTGGCCCAGCTCAGTGTGGACTGAGGGTCCGCCAGTCCAAGGACCTGGCAGGCCGGGCTGGAGGGACGATGGGCCTTCCCATCATGGGGTCCCCGTCACCCATCAGCTCCCCCCCCGGGTCCGGGCTGGCTGCAGCCGCCAGAGCCCCTGGGCGGATGCGGGCCCAGCTGGGTGGGTGGGGAGCTGGTGGGCCCGCCGGTGGGGGGACGGGGAGGCCACCAGCCACGCAGGGGCAGGGGGGAGGCGCTCGGGAAAGTTTCTGAAGAGATTTATTCTGATGTGCTGCTGAGGGAGGGTCATCCTTCAAGAGGCAACGTGTATAAAAATCTCCCGGCCTGTTGATTGGTCTGTCACAGTGATTTGTGGCGCTTCCCCCGAGGTGGTGGGGAGCAACTGGGCCCGTGAAAGGCGGCCGGACAGATTGCTGAACAGAGCAGGAGGGAGGCTGCGGCGGCCGGCAAGATTTATTGACCTCGACCCACCGAGGTCCCTTCAGCGCTTTTAATCTGGCCTTTCAGCCTGTCACCCGCACTGATTACCGCCCGGCCGGCTCTCCTGGGCCCCGCGGGGCAGAGGCACGGGGAGGATGCCCCCCGGCGGCCCTGCCATCTGCCCAGCCACCCCTGTGGGTGCCCCTGACCCAAGCAGAGGAGAGGGGCTCCATCCACCTCTGCCCCGCGTCTCCATCAGCTGCAGAAAAGATTTAACCAAAAAAAACTTTCTTGAAACGTAAGTCACGTCCTATTCCATCCCCCCACGCAAAGTGCACACTTCAGGGGCCTCCGGGTATTCACAGAGTTGTTCAACCATCAACACAGTCGGTTTTAGAACTTTTTCATCACCCTAAAAGGAAACTGGAAAACAATTTGGCAGTTTCTTACAAAAATGCACCCTAAAAAAACAGGTATCTATTTGGCTGCGTGGGGTCTTAGCTGTGGCAGACAAGATCTTTAGTTGTGGCGTGAGAACGCTTAGTTGCGGGATCTAAGTCCCTGACCAGGAATGGAACCCCAGACCGCCTGCACTGGAGGTGTGGCGTCTCAGCCACTGGACCTCCAGGGAAGCGCCCCCCGCAAAAGCGCTCGTAACCGTATAATCCAGTGAGCATACCCTTTGGTATTTACCCAGAGGAGTTGAAAGTGTGTCCATGCAGAGCCCTGTGCATGCGCTTTTATAGCAGCTTTATTCCCAATTGCCGGTACTTGGAAGCAACTGAGATGCCCTTCAGGGAGCGAATGAGTAAATAAACTGGTGCATCCAGATGACAGAATATCGTCCAGCGCCAAAAATACACGAGAGCCCCGATGACACCGGCTCAGATGGTAAAGGGTCTGCTTGCAATGCCAGAGACCCGGGTTTGATCCTTGGGCTGGGAAGACCCCCTGGAGAAGAAAATAGCAACCCACTCTAGTATTCCTGCCTGGGAAGTCCCGTAGACCGAGGAGCCTGGCGGGCCACAGTCCATAGGGTCGCAAAGAGTCGGACGCGACCGAGTGCTCAACACAAACACAAGAAGACATGAGCGATCAAGCCGGGGAAAGACACAGAGGAGCCTTACATGCTCTCAGTCACTCGAGGAAGTCAGTCTGAAAAGGCTACATCCATGCAAACTGAAACCACAAGCGCTGGGACCTCACGCCTGTTAGAGCAGAGATGATCAGAAAGATGAGCCCTAAGTGCTGGCGAGGATGTGGCGAGAAGGGGGCCTTGCACACGGTTGTGGGTGCACTTGTGCGGCTCCGTCGCTCAGGTGTTCCCGACTCTCTGCGACCTCGCGGACCGTAGCCCCCCAGGCTCCTCTGTCCGTGGGATTCTCCCGGCAAGAGCACTGGTGTGGGTTGCCATTTCCTTCTCCAGGGGATCTTCCCAATCCAGGGATTGAACCCAAATCTCCTGTGTCTCCTGCACTGCAGGCAGATTCTTTACCCCTTGAGCCTTTCGCATTGTTGGTGAAAATGAAAATTGGTGCATTCACTAAAACAGCATGGTGGTTCCTCAAAAGATTAAAGATGGAATTACCACACAACCCAGCAGTCCTGCTCCTGGGGACCGGCAGACCTTGATGATGCCGTGGGCTTGGTTCCAGAGCACAGCAATAAAATGAGCCCCACACACACTCATAATATATATAATATATATGTGAGTGAGTGAAGTCACTCAGTCATGTCCAACTCTTTGCGACCCCATGGACTGTAACCTACAAGGCTCCTCTGTCCATGAAGTTTTCCAGGCAAGAGTACTGGAGTGGGTTGCCATTTCCTTCTCCAGGGGATCTTCCCAACCCAGGGATTGAACCCGGGTCTCCTGTATTGCAGGCAGACGCTTTATCCTCTGAGCCACCAGGGAAGTCCCAATATCTATATATACTATATATATAGTTTTCCCAATGCATCTAAAAGCTGTTTACACTATACTGTAGTCTATTAACTGTACAATAGCATTATCTCTAAAAAACAAAGTATAGACATTAATTTAAAAATATTTTATTGCTAAAAAATGCCCAAATGATTATAATAGTCACATCAAAGATCACCAGTTGCTGTCACCATAATAAGTATGATAATAATGAAAAGTTTGAAAATTGCAAGCATTCCCAGAATGTGATACAGACACGCAGTGAGCAAATGCTGATGGAAAATGGTGCCCAGAAAATGGTAACGCAAAGCAGGGTTACCACAGACCCACAATTTGTAAAAAACACAGTAAGTGTGAAGCACAATCAAGCGAGGTCTGCCTGGATTTATCCGAAAGAGATGAAATCACTCTCAAGAAAAGATCCTCACCACCCCCCATGTCCGTTGCATTCTGTGTACAGTAGTCAAGACATGGAACCAACTGGTGTCCATCAGCGGATAATGGATAAAGCAGCTGTGTGTGTCCACACGCACGCAGCGGCACAGCATGCAGCCGGAAAACAGGAGGAAACGCGACCGTCTGCAACGGCACGGAGGGACCTTGAGGGCGTTGTGCTGAGTGAAACACGTTAAAGAAAGACAAATCCTGTATAATCACACTTATATGTGGGATAAAAAAAAAACTTATAAGAACCGAGAACAGATTGGCATTTGCCAGAGGCAAGGGCTGGGAAGGAGAAGCTTGTTCAAAAGGTATAAGCTTCCAGTTGTGGGATAAACAAGAAAGTCCTGGGATGTAATCCACAGCATGGCAACTCATTAACATTGTACGTATTTATGTCAAGAGAGTAGACCTTAAAAGTTCTCATCACAATAAAAAGAAAGTTGTAAGGATGTGAAGTGATGGAATATAATCAATCTGATTATGGTGTTGACCATCTGGTGATGTCCATGTGTAGAGTCTTCTCTTGTGTTGTTGGAAGAGAGTGTTTGCTATGACCAGTGCGTTCTCTTGGCAAAATTCTATTAGCCTTTGCCCTGTTTCATTCCGTATTCCAAGGCCAAATTTGCCTGTTACTCCAGGTGTTTCTTGACTTCCTACTTTTGCATTCCAGTCCCCTATGATGAAAAAGACATCTGTTTTGGGTGTTCTAAAAGGTCTTGTAGGTCTTCATAGAACCATTCAACTTCAGCTTCTTCAGCATTACTGGTTGGGGCATAGACTTGGATTACTGTGATATTGAATGGTTTGCCTTGGAAACGAACAGAGATCATTCTGTCGTTTCTGAGATTGCATCCAAGTACTGCATTTCGGACTCTTTTGTTGACCATGATGGCTACTCCATTTCTTCTAAGGGATTCTTGCTCTATACAGTGAGCAAAAACAAGACCGGGAGCTGACTGTGGCTCAGATCATGAACTCCTTATTGCCAAATTCAGACTTAAATTGAAGAAAGTAGGGGAAACCACTAGACCATTCAGTTCAGTTCATTTCAGTTCAGTCACTCAGTCGTGTCTGACTCTTTGCGACCCCATGAATTGCAGCACGCCAGGCCTCCCTGTCCATCAGACCATTCAGGTATGACCTAAATCAAATCCCTTATGATTATACAGTGGAAGTGAGAAATAGATTTAAGGGACTAAATCTGATAGACAAAGTGCCTGATGAACTATGCACTGAGGTTCGTGACATTGTACAGGAGACAGGGATCAAGACCATTCCCATGGAAAAGAAATGCAAAAAAGCAAAATGGCTGTTGGGGAGGCCTTACAAATAGCTGTGAAAAGAAGAGAAGTGAAAAGCAGAGGAGAAAAGGAAAGATATTAGCATCTGAATGCAGAGTTCCAAAGAATAGCAAGGAGAGATAAGAAAGCCTTCCTCAGCAATCAATGCAAAGAAATAGAGGAAAACAACAGAATGGGAAAGACTAGAGATCTCTTCAGGAAAATTAGAGATACCAAGGGAACATTTCATTCAAAGATGGGCTCGATAAAGCACAGAAATGGTATGGACCTAACAAAAGCAGAAGATATTAAGAAGAAGTGGCAAGAATACATGGAAGAACTGTACAAAAATGATCTTCATGACTAAGATAATCACGATGGTGTGATCACTCACCTAGAGCCAGACATCCTGGGATGTGAAGTCAAGTGGGCCTTAGAAAGCATCACTACAAACAAGGCTAGTGGAGGTGATGGAATTCCAGTTGAGCTCTTTCAAATCCTGAAAGATGATGCTGTGAAAGTGCTGCACTCAATATGCCAGCACATTTGGAAAACTCAGCAGTGGCCACAGGACTGGAAAAGGTCAGTTTTCATTCCAATTCCAAAGAAAGGCAATGCCAAAGAATGCTCAAACTACCGCACAATTGCACTCATCTCACATGCTAGTAAAATAATGCTCAAAATTCTCCAAGCCAGGCTTCAGCAATACGTGAACCTTGAACTTCCTGATGTTCAAGCTGGTTTTAGAAAAGGCAGAGGAACCAGAGATCAATTTGCCAACATCCGCTGGATCATCGAAAAAGCAAGAGAGTTCCAGAAAAACATCTATTTCTGCTTTATTGATTATGCCAAAGCTTTGACTGTGTAGATCACAATAAACTGTGGAGAATTCTTCAAGAGATGGGAATACCAGACCACCTGACCTGTCTCTTGAGAAATCTGTATGCAGGTCAGGAAGGAGCAGTTAGAACTGGACATGAAACAACAGACTGGTTCCAAATAGGAAAAGGAGTACGTCAAGGCTGTATATTGTCTCTCTGCTTATTTAACTTATATGCAGAGTACCTCATGAGAAACGCTGGGCTGGAGGAAGCACAAGCTGGAATCAAGATTACCAGGAGAAATATCAATAACCTCAGATATGCAGATGACACCACCCTTATGGCAGAAAGTGAAGAGAAACTAAAAAGCCTCTTGATGAAAGTGAAAGAGGAGAGTGAAAAACTTGGCTTAAAGCTCAACATTCAGAAAACGAAGATCATGGCATCTGGTCCCACCACTTCATGGGAAATAGATGGGGAAACAGTGTCAGACTTTATCATTTTGGGCTCCAAAATCACTGCAGATGGTAACTGCAGCCATGAATTTAAAAGACACTTACTCCTTGGAAGGAAAGTTATGACCAACCTAGATAGCATATTCAAAAGCAGAGACATTACTTTGTCAGCAAAGGTCCATTTAGTCAAGGCTATGGTTTTTCCAGTGGTCATGTATGGATGCAAGAGTTGGACTGTGAAGAAAGCTGAGTGTCGAAGAATTGATGCTTTTGAACTGGTGTCAGAGAAGACTCTTGAGAGTCCCTTGGACTGCAAGGAGATCCAACCAGTCCATTCTGAAGGAGATCTGCCCTGGGATTTCTTTGGAAGGAATGATGCTAAAGCTGAAGCTCCAGTACTTTGGCCACCTCATGTGAAGAGTTGACTCATTGGAAAAGACTCTGATGCTGGGAGGGATTGGAGGCAGGAGGAGAAGGGGACGACAGAGGATGAGATGGCTGGATGGCATCACCAATGCAATGAACGTGAGTCTGAGTGAACTCCGGGAGATGGTGATGGACAGGGAGGCCTGGCGTGCTGCGATTCATGGGGTCGCAAAGAGTCGGACACGACTGAGCGCCAGAACTGAACTGAACTGAGGTGATGGATATTAACTAGACTGACTGTGGTCATCACTTCACAATACATACATGTATCAAATCATCACCTAGGACTAATACATGCTGTATGTCCATTGTTTCTCAGTAAAACTGAGGTGGGGAAAGACTACAGACTGTATGAATTAAACTATGTGAAATTCTGGAAAAGGTAAAACTATGGAGACAGTGAAAGGATCAGGGGTTGCTGGGGGTTGGAGGGAGGGAGGGATGAACAGGCGGTGCACAGAGGATGCTTAGGGAGTGAAACTGCTCCGGGTGAAGCTATAATGGGAGGTACGTGCGATGAAACTTTTGTCCAAACCCACAGACCGCAGGGCAGCAAGCCCTAATGCAAACCACGGGCTCTGGGTGCTGGTGACATGGCAATACAGGTTCATCAGTTGTAACAAAAGGACCCACTCCAGTGGGGCGTGTTGATGGCGGGGAGGCTGTGCATAGCGGGGCAAGGGTTACCTGGGACATCTCTGGACCTTCTGCTCAACATTGCTGTGAACTTAGAACCGCTCTTAGTCTTCCCTGGTGGCTGAGATGGTAAAGAATCTGCCTGCAATGCAGGAGACTCAGGTTCGATTCCTGGGTCAGGAAGATCCCCTGGAGAAGGAAACGGCTTCCCACTCCAGTATTCTTGTCTGGAGAATTTCATGGACAGAGGAGCCTGGTGGGCTACGGTCCATGGGGCCGCAAAGAGCTGGACAAGGCTGAGTGAGTAACACTTTTCCACTAAAACTGCTCTTAAAAATAAACTCTATTTTTAGGAAGGAGAAAGGATTCTTTACTCCTGTCCCCCCTCAGCACCCACGTCCATCCCTATGAACGTGCAATCTGCGTTGTGCCCCTGTGGACGCCGGTCCTGAGCAGTCCACACAGACAGACCATCAGATGCGTGTGCTTTTGTGTCTGGTTTCTCTCCCCGAGCACGATGCTCCCGAGGTTCTCGCGTGTCGTAATGCGTGTCAGCACTCATCTCATTCGCGAGTGAATACTGTGCCTCCTGCGGACGGTCCACACTTTGTTTATCCGAAATTTGTCGACATTCCCACCTCTTGACCACCTTGAACAGCGCTGCCTGAATGAGCGTTTGCATGAAGGGAAGCTGTCATTTCTTTCAGGCACGTACACACTGGGGGACACTGCTGGGTCCCTCATTAATTCTGTGTTTAATCCTTTGCGGAACTGCCAGATTGTTGGTGGTTTATTCTTCCATTTTTCCCCTCATGATCAAAGTCAGATATGGTCATCGTCCTAAACTGAGAAGATACAGCTGCTGCTGCTGCTGCTGCTGCTAAGTTGCTTCAGTCGTGTCTGACTCTGTGCGACCCCATAGATGGCAGCCCACCAGGCTCCCCCTTCCCTGGGATTCTCTAGGCAAGAATACTGGAGTGGGTTGCCATTTCCTGCTCCAATGCAGAAGATACAGAGAAGTGTCAAAAAACAAAAACAACAAAAGCCCCCGCGTGGGACGCCCCCCTTGGTTTTCTGGCGGGGGAGCCCGTATTCACACTCCAAGACCACTCGGAGCACTGCTCTGCCTTTCGTCCTGGAGATTAAATATTTAGCATAAGCTGTTCCTGTGGTGGTGAAAACCCTCTTACGTGCCATTTTAAACTGTTTTCTGGGACTTCCCTGGCAGTCCAGTGGTTGAGACTCTGCACTTCGTTTGCAGGGGCACAGGTTCAATCCCCGGTCAGGGAACTAAGATCCTGCAAACCATACAGTCAGGCCGTTAATAAATAAATAAATACACAGCTTTCTGGTACTCCAGGCAGTGGAGGGGGTGGTCCCAGTGTTTACTCTGTTTACCCTGGAGCTTCTGGGCACAAAGAAGACCACGTGCCAGGGGCATCTGAGCAGAGGCTGCCCAGCAGGCGCTGTCCACTCCATCATAGCCACCCACTTTTGGCTCAGCCCCTTTTGGGGGCCACAGCCCTGGCCTTGGCATTGGCTGGCTCAAGGGTCCAGGGATGGAGATCAGGAGAGAACCTCAGGGCTTGAAATGTGGCCCAGGCTGGCCACTGCCCAGCCCTCTCTCCAGGAGCAACCTGGACCTGCAGAAGTCCCTATTCTTCCCTCTGGGTCCCCAGCTGAGCCGGGGTAGGGTGTCTGGGGGGCACAGTCAGCTCTCCCAGCCCCACCTCGCAGGTCCCCAGGAGATGAGAGGCAGCGGGAGGGGCTGGCCTGCTCCCCGCTTGTGCCCAGCCCAGTCCTGGGGAGACGGCAGCCCCAGCTTCTGAGAGCGGCGCCAGAGCAGATTCCACTGTGTCCCGGAGGAGGGGGCTCCGTCTCTGGGACGTGTGGGGATGAGACCAGAAGCGCCAACCCAGTCTTCCCTCACTCTGCTCCCTGACCTTGACCGTAAGAATCCCACGGACAGAGGAGCCTGGAGGGCTACAGACTGTGGGTTCGTAAAGAGTCAGACAGGACTGAGTGACTCAGCTCCGCACAGCACGGAGCCCATGTGAAGCGGCAGCCACGAGGGGGTGCCGATGTTGCCCCCAGGTCATGCATGGGACGACCTGCTCAGAGCCTCAGGGCTGGTCAGAGACAGAGCCCTGGAGGGCCCTTCCCTGCAGGGTCTCAGGGCAACGGTCTGCCACCTCCTGAGCGGCCCTTCAAAGAGGGGGCAGTGGGCCTCACGACAGTCCGGACCTGCAACTCCATCGGAGCCTGAGGCCCACCCCTGGGGCAGACAGGGCCTTGATCCCAGCCCCCAGCCCCAGGTGGAGCCCCGATCCTGGGGGGAGGAAGGTGCTGCCTCCCGTCATAAGCAGAGCTAGGCAGGGTCCCCTCATGGTTGAAGGACAGTGGAGCTGAGTCCATGGGGCTCCAAGAGTGACCAGGGTGTCCAGAGAGTAGGTCCGGGTGCCCCCGGGCAGTCCTCACCCCTCAGTCCTCTCTCGGGGCCTCACGTGGTCAGGGCCCCCCTGCTGAGTCAGCTCCGGGGACAGTCCACTGCTCCACTTGAGACGGGGGCCTGGCTGAGGACAGCTGCCCTGACCCCCGGGGGAGCCTGGTGGTGGCAGTGGTTTCAGCTGTCTCAGTCATGTCCGACTCTTTGTGACCCCACGGACTGTAACCCTCCAGGCTTCTCTGTCCACGGGATTCTCCAGGCAAGAATACTAAAGTGGGTAGCTGCTCCCTTCTTCAGGAAATTTTTCCGACCCCAGGATCAAACCCGTGTCTCTTACATCTCCTGCGTTGGCAGCCGGGTTCTTTACCACGAGTGCCACCTGGGACGCGTCAGGGGAGTTCCTGCCCCTCTAATCCAGACGTGCCGGGCCCTGAGCCCACGGGGTCTAGCATGGCTTTGGCCCCATGGAGGATGGACCAGGAGGCTGAGAGCAGCCCAGAAGGCAGAGGCCCATCTGTCCCGACCTCCCAGGGTCCCTTCGGTCCCGACCTCCCAGAAGGGAGTCTCCTCCATGGCCCCCAGGGGGAGGGATGCGCTGTATGTTGGACGAGAGGGACTCTCGCACTCCAGATTCTTGGGGAAACGGGGAAGTCAGGGAATGATCCATCTGTCACCTTCATGGGGACTAAATTCCCCTTTCTCTGGAAGGCTGGGAAACCTCTAGCGTTTAAAAGAAAAATCAATAATAACTCCTGCTAAAACCCAGAGCAGGACAGAGACGCTGAAGGGAAGTGACGCGGGGCCCACGCTTGTCGCCTCCCTTAGACACTGTCTCTGTGGCTCCTCCTGGCGCGGGCATCCTGCGTGCCGCAATCTATTCCGAGCGCACACTTGGAAATTAAATTCCCTTTAGCCGAGGCGAGCCTGGCTTCAATCAGCCCAGGCACGTTTTCCCGTCCCCAGCCGGCCCCTCCCCTCCCGTAGCATCTTTTAAGTATGCAAATGGGGACACCTTGCTAAATGGCCAGCAGATTGATCCTGCTGTTTCATCAGGGAAATGAAATTAAAGTGGAACCGGGAGGCTGCCGGGCCGCCCCACGCGCCCTGCCCTTCAGCGGCGCGGATATTCGTCAGGACATGGCTCTCAGACGCCCGCCTGGCCCCTGACCCCAGCCGTCCACCGAAGGCGAGAGGGGAGCGTGGTTGTCAGCAGATGGTCCTGACCTTGAGAACTTCCGCAGGGTGCAGGGTTGGGGGGCGCCTGCTGCAGGGCCCCCCGCTGGGTCAATCCCACCAGCACCCCTGCCCTAGCATGGGAATGCAGGCCCCTGAAGGGTCCCCTCCTGTGGCCCGTGGCCCCGATTGGACTGGCCGATGAATGTGATAGGAATTCAGGCCCTAGACCCCAGGATGATGCCGGAGTGGGGTAGGAGGATTCTGGGGGCCCAGTGCCCGCCCCTGAGCATCCTTTCTAACCCACGCACCCATGTCATTCCGTGGAAGCCCAGGGCTCCTGTCCAAGCCTGTACCCCACCCTGAGCCAACCAGATTGTGGCTTCCCCAAGAAAGGCCTCCAGGGAGGGTGGGGGGGGCGCTTCAGGACCCACCAGGACGGCTCTGAGGTGGGATATCAGGCTGGGGAACTGGGGTGGGGGCACTTGAGGCCGAAGCTTCTGCCCAGGGGCCCCGCCAGCCACCCAGAGCTCAGGGCAGAGATGGCTCAGGACCCAGTGGCCACCGGTCCCAAGCCAGAGCAGGCCTCAGGGGTTCGTCTGGGGTCATGACCTCACGCCTCCCTGCATGGCCTGCCAGCCAGGATGCAGCTGCTTCTGCAGGCTGGGCATGAGGGTGGCTTCTGAGGACGTGGCCAGCCTTTTCTGAGCCACTCTGGGTATCCCGTCCCCACTCAGGCCACCCTGAGAGGCTAGACCGCACAGGCCCAGAGCCACCCGGGGGCCGCAGCGACAAGGCCCCGAGGTGAGGGGCAGAGGGTGGAGGTGCGGTGAGCCCGTGCTCGCTGGGGCTGGGCCAGGGGGCAGGATGATGGCGGCCCACCCCACAGGGCTCAGCGCAGCCAGCCTCTCAGCCCAGCCGCCCTGGCCTCCCTGGTGCCTCTCGCCTCCACCTCAGTGCCTTTGCACCTGTCACTTCCCTCCCCCGGGGCCTCGTGTGACACAATCCTTCCTGCCACTCAGGAATCAGCTCACAGACCACTTCCCAGGTGGCGACAGGACCAGCTCCTTGGCCTCCGTCACGACAGCCCGGACTCTCCCAAGAGTGTTTCGCTTGTCTGTCTGCCCCACTGGATATCAGCTCTGTGAAGCCAGGACTTTGCTGAGAAGCTGCCTCTGTGTTTCTCAGACCCTCCCACCGGCCCCCTGGGCTCTCCCCACCCCCACCTCATTTCATAGGCCATCCCCTCTAGTAAGGGCTGAACTGGGCCCAAGGCCCGGCTCGCCAGCCGAGGGGATGGACTAAGTAAGGCATCTTAGTCCCCCCAAAAGGGACTCGCGGGGAGACCAGGAGCAGAGTGCCGGGGGTTCTGGGTCTCCCAGGAGCCCCTCTGTGCCTCCCATGCCAGGGTGGGGAGCAGGAAGGTGCCCCCGTCTTTGATTTAGGGCTGTAATGTTAATTACGAAGCGTGATTCTCACCGCAATTAACCTGATTCATTCCCAACAATCAAGGCTACACTGCATAATATATTTAATTAGCCAGATTTCCTATGCACGTCGGCAGGACAGAACTGGCAAGTTCTCTGTGTAATACACTTAATTCTGAGATAAATCATTGTTTGGAGAGACGCTCGCACGGTCCACCCTACCCAGGGGACTGGGGGCATTTGGGGAGGGCTCGCCGGCCCAGAGGCTGGAGTGGTGGGCAATCTGGGGGCACACGGGGTCTGGAAGTCCTACCTGGAGGGTGTGGGTGCGGTGAGTGAGGGGGCAGGTCCTGGGTCCTGGGGCCGGGGGCGGGGTGGAGGGGGCGGAGTGAGGCTGACAGACACCTGGCGACTCCTCTGAGGGGCTGTCATTTCAACAGACCTGAGAGCTGGAAGGGCCACCTTGGGACGTGGACAGACAGGCGTCTGGGGGAATATCTGAGCCCTACGACCTAGGAGCCTCCCCTCACCTCTGCCCCGAGCCCCCGCCATGGGCTCTGGCCTGAGACTCTGGGGACGAGGGTGCCCCTGCTGTCCTCGGGGACCACCCCTCCAGCATGCCCACCTCCCCTCTCCCTCTCCTGGGCAGCGCCTCCACTCCTGTAACCAGAAGGCCTTCCACGTTTGGAGTTTCAACGAAAGGCAGGTCTTGCCAGGCTCTAGGACAGCTGAGTGCGAGCCCCTGGCCCCAGGTCCTCTGGGCTCTGTGTTGTCCCCTGCTGCAGCCCAGCCCTGGCTGCCCAGCTCAGGCCTGAGACCCCCCGGCTTCCCACCTGCTCCCCCATCAGAGCTCCGTGAAGACCAGGCCCCCACCCGCCAGATCCACAGAGAGACAGGGGCTCAAAGACGCAGTGCCTGGGCACAGACTGCTGGCTCTGTCCCTCACGGTGAGTTCCCGGGCGCCAGGCACAGCCTGTGTGCCTCCCCTGCCCTCCAACAATCGCTCCCGCTTCCTGCCCCCGCCCCCCTGGCTCTGGTTACCGTGGGCACCTCCATCTGCCACTTGCAGGCCGGGCCTCGTGCATAATTCAGGCACCTTGGAGAGGCCCCAGCAAATGCGCACAGAGGAGGCCCCGCCAGCCCGATCGGATGTCGACACCGGACACACGAGGAGCAGGACGACTGTCCTTTGCCCTGTTTGTGCCTCGGTGACCATGGGCAGGGAGCAGGGCCAGGGGTCTCTCGGGTGTGGGGGCTGTGCTGCTCCAGGGGCGGGCAGTAGTGGGCTCAGATCCCAGCCCCGCCCCTCCCCTGCCGGTGGCCTTGATTAGGTGACCACACCCAAGCCCTCAGGCCTCACTTTCTTCATCTATGAAATGGACCCAGGGCAGCACCTGCCATGTGGGGTTGGTGAGGCGTGAGGATGACCACAGAGTAAGGGCTGCCCCCAGGCACGGCCAGCCGTGGGCCCTGGAGGCCCAGTGGCCAGCTAGGCTCGGGGCCGGAGTCCTGGAGACTAGGCCTGAACCTGGGCAGCTGCTGCGGCTCCGAGGATGTCCCCTCTACCTCCCAGGCTGTGCCTTCTCGCTCGATGAAACTAGAGACGTGGTTCCCGCCTCTCACATCTGACTCCAAAATGAGATCTCAGACGTCGGTCTGCAGCACCCAGAACCCCTAACCCCTGACGTGGGCCACACAGCATCTCCAAGGGGCAGGCAGCTGCGGCCACCGAGCTGAGTCCCGAAGCCTGCGGGCTCCCCTGAAAGTCTGGACTTCGGGGCTCTTCATCCCGGCCCTGCCAAGGGCCACTAGGGGATGGGCCAGCTCACTGCCTCCCTCTCCAGGGAGGATATGGGGCAGGGGTTGACCCCCAAACGACCTTCCTGGCCTGAAGCTCTGGTCTGATCACCTCAAGGAGCTCTAGGCCTGGACAGAGGATCGGGTGGGGGCACGCTTGCTCCGCACGTCCCCCCATCTGCAGCTGGCCAATTCCAGCAGGACCTTGACCTGGCCACATGATCCCAGGACCCCCAGGCTACAGAGGTCCTCCAGGACCACAAAGCTGCCCTGATTGCATCCCCACTAGACACTCGGTCCCAGGGGAGCGCGGCCAAGCAGAGCAGAGGGGGAGAAGGGGTCTATCGTAGTGTGACCACCACCAGGACCCCTGCCCCCTATCTCTTGCCAGGGTCCCCCTTGGACAGACCTTGTGCGGGGGCTCACTCAGGACCCCAGGAAACCCTCCCAACCCTGCCTGGGGCCTGAGCAGCTATTCCTGGGACGCTGTGCTGCTCCCCCTCCCCGCCCCCGCACGTCACAGACCAGGGCTCAGCTCCTCCCAGGACCGCCCTAGGTAACCTGAGCCTGCTTTCTGCTGCTGCTGCTTTTTTAAGAAAAGACGGAGCACTCTCCTTCAATAATTGATGCGAGGTGTTAACAATCGGCCTGGAGAGCATCTGGTAGGTGGAGGGCTTTTCACGCCGGTGGCCACCGTGTCAGATTCAACTGACTTTGCAGAGGGAGGGGTGCCAGCCGGGTGGGGGCGGGCCCTGAGCTGTGCCCCCTCGCCGCCCCTGCCTCGTCCCCATGACAGGGACAGCCCCTGTGCCACGTGGGGCTTTCTGGAGCAGGGGCAACCCTCAGCGAAGGGGGCTGCTGGGTGCCTGGGCTCAGACAGGTGATAGCGCTGCCCACACTCCCACCCGCCCCACGTGCACACACTCCAGTGTCTCATACACACACGTGCACAGTCACACATGCACACATGCAGACATAGCCCATGTACACTCACGCACTGCGCATAACACACACAACACACTGGCACGCATGGGCACACACGTTCCGTGAGCACACTGCAGGGTGTGTGTGCACGAGCTTGCTTGCACACATACGTGCACTTACCCCAAGGCACACGTACATGTACCACAGACACGTGCACGGTTCCTCCTGAGGGCGACCTGCCACCTCGGCTGGCTCCGGGGGCGGCAGGGATCTCTTCCAGCTCAAGGGGAGGGTTCTTCCTGACCCCAGCCTGGAGCTGGGAGAGGGGACCAGCCGTCCTGCTTGGGAAGCGGTCCTGGCAGACCCACCGGGCAGCCTCTTTCCTGCGGAGGGGACCACAGGAGCGGGTGGGTGGCTTGGACGCAGCCCTGGGTCGGGGAGAGCTGGGGGACCCGGTGGCTGCAGGGCGCTTGCAGGGGCCACAGAGGCAGCCAGACCTCTGGGGCCTGGGAGTAGGGTTGCAGCCCTCTGGTCCCCAGGGAGGGCTTCATTCTCTCAGACCCATCAGAGTCCAACGTGGGGGCGTACTCAGAATCCCCTCCCCCTGAAGTGGCTGCTCTCGGGACAGAACGAGCTGGCACCTGAGCCCTTTCCTCTCATTTCCCTTCATTTAATCCTCATGACTTGGCATCATCAGCCGATTTTACAGCTGAGGAGACTGAGGCCTGGGGTGGGGAAGAACTTGCTCAGTGCTGCCCAGATTCAAGGGAAGAAGACCCTCGAGAGTCCCTGGGACAGCACAGAGACCAAACCAGTCCAACCTAAAGGAAATTAACCCTGAATGTTCATTCGCAGGACTGATGCTGAAGCTGAAGCTCCAATACTTTGGCCAACTGATGCAAAGAGCCGACTCATGAAAAGACCCTGATTCTAGGAAAGATTGAAGGCAGGAGAAGAGGATGAGACAGTTGGATGGCATCACTAACTCAATGGACGTGAGTCTGAGCAAATTCCGGGAGTTGGTGATGGACAGGGAGGCATGGCATGCTGCAGTCCATGGGGTCACAAAGAGTCGGACACGCCTGAGTGACTGAACAGCAACAACCTGGCTCCATCCCCATGCCCACGGAGCCCCGGTGCCCAGCTGCCTGAGTCCTCATTCTTACCCCCCACTGCAGGCCCCCACCAGGTCACATGGGCTCCAGACAGCCCAGATGGCTGGCCCACAGGGCCGGTCTCCGCGTCTAGGGCCCCGTGGAGCTCAGAGCTGCTTTCCTCCTGAACTGGTGCCAATCCCCCTTGAACTCTGCCCGGAGCCCACGGGCAGGGGCGCACCTGTGGGCTGAGACTGAGGTGAAAGGGCAGCTCCAGAACTTCCTGGACTCAGGTCCTAGGTCTGAGATGGACGCACCACCCCCAGAGTCAGGCACTGCCCTTGTTCGGGGAGAAGGAAGAACTGGAGGGGCTGGGGGAGCCTATTCGCATCCTCAGCCCAGGGACCAGGAATGAGTGGTTAGGAAAAACAGGCCAACCCCAAGCGGGAGCCTCAGCTGGCATCTCCATATTCCTCGCCACCCCAGGCCCAGCCCCACCTGGGGGGCACCTCTGACCCTGGGCCCTGCAGAACTTGCCCTCTAGCGGTAGTCGCCCTGCCCGCAGGCCCCCAGCGAGCACCCACCTCCCCACTCCACTCGAGTCAATGATTTCCTCATTACGGAAACATCCCTTAATTGTCCCTAAGTTACTGGACTTCAGAGGACATCTCCAGTCGATGTTTCCGCCAACCTTGCCCCTGGGCGGCAGGGCTGTCCATGTAAGGGGGCCAAGCTGGCCAGGCTTCCCAAGGAAGCTGCCCCCTCCCCCAGGAACTGACTGAAGCCCCCCCCAGGCGTGCGTCAGGATGGGGGTCCCCGACCACACCCCCCCCGGGTGGGGGCCTCGCTCCCAGCCTCACCGGCAGGGGCAGAGCCAGGACTCCCTGTCCCCATGTGCGTGATGGGGCCGTGGTCCCCCAAAGCCGCTGTCAGAGTGAAACACACGAAACCCCTCTGTCTCCCCTGGCCATTTCTAAGGCTCTCCGACCATGCGTGCCCCGGGAGGGGCTTTCAGGTGCCACCTGGTCAAGATCGCTGAAGGCCCGGCCTGTTTGGCAGAGGAGCGTCTGGTCTGGGAGCTGAGGCCACTTGCCTGCCCTCGTCCATGCGTTAGCTCAGGACTGGGGTCCGAGTGCCCAGCCAGGCTGGCCGAATCTGCCTTCTCATGAAGAGGCGTCTGGACTGTAGTTCTGTAACCCCACGAAAGGGCTTGTGGCAGGAGGTCTGGTGGGGCAGGGTAAGCTTTCCAGGGTCTCCTAGGGTGGGCACTCTGCGTCCATGTGGCCCCGTGCCCCCTTCCTCAGAGCAGAGGTCTGCAGACCATGGGGCTGGGTGGGGAGCAGCGCCCCCCGGTGAGCCCACCCCAGACGGGACCTGTGACCCAGGGGCATCTTGGAACTGCCCGCCACCTAGAAGGGGCGGGGTGGGCTTCTGTGGGGGAGGGCACCACTGCCAAGGCCTGAGAAAGAGCCTCCACTCAGATAAACGCTCCGGGTCCCCAGACAGAGACTGGTGTTTTTGTTTGAACTCATCACTGCCCACCCCAATGGGGCAATCAGTGGATGGGCTAGGGTTGGTGGGCAAAGAGTAGATGAGCCCCTAGCCCTGCACCCGTGGAGAAGTTGTGGGGAGCTGCCCTGGGGGAGAGGGGTCCAACCTGGCTCCACACATTCCACCAGCCTCACCTGGTTCAGGGACTCTGATTTCCCGCTAACTGGTCCCAGCTGGGCCACAGTCTTTCCAAGTGATGCTTATGTGCGGTGGCGGTGGGAGCCAGTCCCTAGAAAGCCCCTCAGGCCTTGACCCAGATCTCTGGTGGGGAGGGACGAGGAGGTGCCCCCCTGGGCCCCAGACGTGGAACAGGCCTGGCTGGGAGACCTCAGGGCAGAAGGGGGTCCTGCCAGTCTCCCTCTGGCAGGGTTGGGGCAGAGGGGAGGCGGGACCACTTCCTGCCAGGGGCCGTCTCTTCTCCTGCCCCCGGGTCCACCCCTCTGGCCGGGCTCCCTGCACATCTAAAAGGACACAGAACTGCAGAAGGGCGTGCCCACAGGACTGGAGGCCTGGGTGGGGGCCTCGCTCCCAGCCTCACCGGCAGGGGCAGAGCCAGGACTCCCTGTCCAGCAACCCCTTCCAGCTTCCCCTTTCCAAGATGGACTAGAGACCCTGGGGTCTGAAAGGCAGCCTGGCTGCCTCCAGTCCAGGGGAGGGAGCAGTGGGAGGGGCCAGACCCAGAGCTGCAGGACCGCCACCCCCTCTTGCCCGGCCCATCAGCAAGGGTGACCCTGGAGTTTTCGGGAGGGCTTCCACCTCTTGGTGGCTCAGATGGTAAAGCATCCGCTTGCAAAGCCAGAGACCCGGGTTCAATCCCTTGGTCAGGAAGATCCCCTGGAGGAGGGCATGGCAACCTACTCCAGTATTCTTGCCTGGAGAATCCCACGGACTGAGGAGCCTGGTGGGCTGCAGTCCATGGGGTCACACAGAGTTGGACACACCTGGGTGACTAATCCTTCCCCTTTCACTTCTCCACGTCTGCGTCCACATGCTAGGGCTGGGGTGCCGGGCGCTGGTGCCCAGCAGAGGAAAACAAGGGTTCCCACCCTGCTCGGCCCCAAGAGAGACATCACCAGGGCCCCTCTTCCTCGGTGGCTGGCAGGCAGCCTCTCCCCAGACCCAGCCCAGCAGCCGCCCCAGCGAACCAGACTCGGAAGAGGCCCTCTCCTCCCCGGGCATCTGTGGCCTGGCCTGGCCTGGCCTGGGCCAACTCGGTCCTTGGCCAGCCTCCAAGGTCACCGGGGGTGGAGGCCGCCTGGGACTCGTGGAAACATGGATAACAAGTTTAGGGTTTTTTTCCAGTTTTACAACCTGGAGATAGGCTTTCAAACGGCCTCACCGCACAGAGGAGGTGGGGGTCTGGCTTTATGAGGGGAGCAGGGCTTCCCCAGGCACGCACACACGCCCTGCCCTCTCCCCAGGACTCCCTCCCCGGGGAGCCTCTGGCCATGAGCGATGATGCCGGGAGGCCCAGGGTCTGTCCCTTCGGCTCATAGAATAGTGATTCTGGCCTCCCTCATTGATCTCCCTGAGATTTTAAAGCAAATTTTATTTGTTTGGGGTTTCTAGTCATTAAGTTAAAACCAGTAAAATAGAACAAAATCAATACCTGTAGGGCGCAGCACAGCCCGTCTATACGACGACGTAAAAGAGGCGGAATAAACTGCAGCCAGGATTTGAGCTGGGGGAGGGCCCGGGCACACGGGTGGACGGCGCACGCCCTGCGGGATCTTCCCCGACCTCAAAGGGGACTCGTGGGGTTGGCGGGCTGGGCTGGGCTGCAAGGCCGGGTGTCCTCAAGCCCTCTACTCACCGAAAATTCAGAAGCTGTGGAGTGTGAGCGCGTGACTCAGCTCCTAGGAAGCACTGAGCTTTGCAGACGGTGCCATCCACAAAGGCTGCCCACTGCCTGGATCCCTGAGGAGGATCCAGCTGGGACATGGCCCCGTCCTGTGCTGGTCTGACCTGCCGTTCACTGGGCACCACTCTCCAGGGCTTTATCCACTCGGGCGCCTGCCCTCACACCCCTGGGAGGAGGGCAGCAACTTGGCTGAGTGCCTTGAGGTGGGCGCTGGGCACTTGACCAGAGCCCTGAGAGGGCAGGACTAAGCGTCAGAGAACAGAGATGACCACACGGCCGCTCCCCACGCTGCAGGGCAGGGGCTGAGGGTCTCAGACGCCACGTGGGGTGGGTGGAGCCAAGGATGGCTGATGAGCTGTGCTGGGGGCGGGACGGGGGAACGGGACTCGGGTCCCAGCAGGGAGGAAAGCGTCTCACCCAGAGCCACACATGTGCCTCTATCCATAGGAAGTGGCTACAAAGCCCACAGCCCCTGGGGTCTAAAGCTCAGCAGCTTTCAGGACAGGAGGGAAGGTGGGCAGGTGGCCTGGACCCAACCTCTACTCAAAATTCACATGCTGTACAATTCGCCCAGCTGGAGCGCACAGGTCAATGGCTTTTAGTATATTCACCAAAGTGAGCAACCATAGTGTTACGTGCTAAGTCACTTCAGTCGTGTCCAGCTCTTTGCAACCCCATGGACTGTAGCCCGCCAGGCTCCCCCGTCCATGGGGATTCTCCAGGCAAGAAGACTGGAGTGGGTGGTCGTGCCCTCAGGGGATCTTCCCGATCCAGGGATCAAACCATCGTCTCTTGCGTCTCTGCAACGGCAGGCGGATTCTTCACCACTCGCCCCAACGGGAAGCCCGTGCCACCATCAGCGAAGTCAATTAGTGAACGCTTTGAATCATCTTGAAAAGAAACCCTGGCGCAGGTTCCAACAAGGATGGGCCCGGCAGGCACTGTGCTGAGTGAAAAGGCCGATGTGAAAAGATCAGTCCTGCGGGACCCACCCCTGTGAGGGCCTAGAGGAGTCAAACCCAGGGAGAGAGGAAGGAGACGGGGGTGGGGTGGGCACCGGGAGGGGAGGGGATCGAGTGACTAGTGTGGACAGGGCTCCAGTCTGGGAAGATGCGTGACCAGAGACGGACGTGGTGATGGCTGCACCACGGAGCGTGCGTGTCTGAGAACCCTGAGCTGCGCGCTCGGAAGTGGCTGCGGAGGCGGATCTTACGTCATGTGTACTGTACGACAATGTGAAAAATGAAAGAAGGAAAGAAGCCTCGCACCCCTTAGCGCTCACCCCAGTACCCCTTCCCTCCCAGCCCCTGGCAATCACTGGCCCACATTCCACACGAATGGGATCCCACAACACGCGGCCTTTCGTGTCTGGCTCCTCTCGCTCAGCGTCGTGCTTCCGAGGTCCATCTGCGTTGTCGGTCGGGGCCTCATCCCATTTCATCACCCAGTAATATTCCCCCAGTGGGTGGACGCCGTTCTGTTTGTATCCGCTCATCACATGATGGACATTTGGGTTGTTTCTGCTCTGACCTTTAGACATGAAGCCACTGAGGTCACTCGTGTGCAAGCTCCAGCGTGGACATGTGTTTGCAGTTCTCTCAGCTGTGGGCCCGAGAGAGGAACCGTTGGGGCAAACGCTCCATCTGTGCTCTAGTGTTGGAGGAACCCCCAGACTCTTCCAAGCCCGACCTCTATTTTTTTTTTTTTTGGCTGCGCTGTGTCTTTGTTGCTGCACGAGGGCTTTCTCTTGCTGTGGGAGCTGGGGCCACTCTCTGGTGGGGGCGCAGGGGCCTCGCATTGCGGAAGCTTCTGTTGCTGTGGAGACAGGTTCTAGGCATGTGGGCTCCGGCCGCTGCAGCACGTGGGTTCCAGACTGCAGGCTCAGTAGTTGCGGGCTCGGGCTTAGCCACTCCGCCACATGCGGAATCTTCCCAGACTAAGGATTGAACCCTTGTCCCGTGCATTGGCAGGCAGGTTCTTAAGCACTGGACCATCAGGGAAGCCCTCCAACCTCTGTTTTTAAAAGGCAGTTTCAGGATTCATCCTAATTAGGGGGGAGCGTTTCCCTTTATAATTGTTCTCACTGCCAGGAGGGCCACTGCGTATTGGACAGGAAGGTGACCAGAACTTCGAGGTGTTTAGACATGAGAGACGGCAGCCCCACGCCCTGCCCGGGACGGTCCAGGAGTCTAACCTCACAGGTGAGCTTGGGGCCCACCACTCCTGTCTTCTCTCAGACCATGAATGGAGGCTTTTTGCTGCAAACACGACTGGTTATCTTGCCTCCCCTGCTCCCCTTGGCCATCAAGCCCCAGAGCTGCCATCAGCTGGCACTCTGCCCTCTGGGGGGGCGCTGAGTGCTCACCGTGGGGGGGTCCCTGCAGGGCAGGCCCACTCCTCTCTCTAGCACTGGGAGAAAGCCTGGGGCAGCCGCTCCACCCAACTCAAGGCCCCACCGAGTCAGAGCACGTGTTGTCTTCTGGGACCTCTGATGGAGACGCCCACCCACCCTCCAGGCGGGCATGCAGAGTCCAGGACCCCTGCTGCAGGGCTTCTAGAAACCCCGCGGGGCAGTGGGTGCGGGAAACCGGGAATGCCCATCTTTCCCATTAGGAAAACCGCCTGATTGAGGGGAGCCCCCAGCTTGGATGGGAATCTTCCACTGACAAAACCTAAGTTGCGTGTTGCAGGGTGGAAAGGGGTGGGAGGAGGGTGGAGGGAGGGGGCAGCTCTCCAGGATGCTTTTCCTTTTCATCCGTCCAATTCCAACCCACCCTCCTCCCCGGAATTCGGGAGTGCACAGGATGGAAGTTTGGCACTTGGATTCCACAGAAAATTAAATCAATTACCAAGTCTAATAACGAACCCCAGGTTTTTAATTAAAGGAAGCTTAATTAAAGGGCGAGCCCAGCTCTGTCAATGCTCTGATCCGGCCCAGGGGGGGCTGGGAGCATCTGAGGAGCCCACGTTGGTGCTGCTCAGGGAGGGGGAGATGGACAGGCTGCCCGCGGCAGGCTGGGGTGGGGGCGTGGTGCTTCAGGACAGCAGGTGTGATGCTGGAATGGTGTCACCCTGCAGAGGGTCAATGTCTCCTGGCCCAGCTGGAAAGACCTTGGAGTCGCCTGACCATTTGACAGAGGAGCGGAGGCCTCCGAGAGCCAGCGGCAGCTCGAGGTTGCAGGGCAACCTCAATGCTGGGCCCAGGGCCCCCGGCGGCCGAGTCTGGCCCCGCTTCTTGAGGTGGCCGCGTCTCCTGGGTCTCACTGGCACCCACATCCAGCCTGGTCCTCTATGCCTACAGCTCCCCGCAGAGCCCCAGGCAGGGGCCCCCTTCACCCACTCACCGTCCCCTGCCCATCTGGGCTCCTCATGCCCTCCTGGCCCTGAGCCCAGCATCTTAGCCATCAGCAGAAGCAAAGTCCTGGCCTGGCCAGAGCTGTCATGTGCCCATAGAAGGTCTGTGTCAGAGTCTGGACGCTGGGTACCAGCCCCACGGGGCCTCAGACCACCCTCTGCCCCGGCCCAGGCACTGAACTCCACAGAGGGAGCGGGAAGGGGTGGCTGCCTAGGTGGCAGGGGGCCAGCGGAACAGGCCTGAGGGCTTTGCAGGGGTGCAAGCGGAAGCTTTACTTTGGAGGCTGGGGAAAGGCCCTCGAGGGTCCTGGGCGGGGAGTAAACAGACTTGCATCCGGTCCCAGCCATCACAGAACTGTGCTTGTGACCTTTCGTCTCTTCTGTACAGCAGAGGTTTACCAGTGGTGTTTCCTGAGGTGGCCGGGCAGATCGAAGATCATCCTGGGCAGGCAATGGACGGGAACTCAAATCAAAGCAGCCAAGTTAACTAAGAGATCCCAGGAGCACCCTTCCAGACCCTTCAGTCCCCGCCTCCTGGGCTCATGACCTCAGGAGGCGCATGCTGTTTTTGGTGAATGCCCACCCGCCGTGCTGGGCAGCCCCAGGGCCCGGAGCAAGCCCCTCACTCTGCACCCTTAGCACCAGCGGTCTGATTCCAGCTCAGTCCCTGCTGAAATGTCTAGAGGGAACCCAACCTCTCGCCCTGATGGCTCTGTGCATCCAGCTGTGGGACCCCTGCAGGAGTGGCCAGGCCACCTGGGTCCCTCCGGCTTCTCCCTTCCCCCGTGCAGCTCCCTGCCCCCCTCCCTGCCCCGTCCTCAGGCCCTGGGCTCAGGAGCACCTCCCCACACCCCGCCCAGGTGCCCAGAACCTGATCGATGCTGACTCTGTGAGCTGGAAACGTCCTACCCTGGGCGTCAAGAACTAAACAGCACAATAAAAAAAAAAAGAACCTTCACTGCGATTGTCTGATCTAAATTTATTTCATAACATGCAGAATTAATAAGATACTGGCTTTAAGGCAACCATGGCAACCGAATGCAGAAAAGCTTGTCCCGGCAAATAGATGAATTCATAAATAACCCTGAAGTGCTGATATCAACAGTCGCGGGACCCTGCGGCAATGTTAATGGAGTGCCTTGCCCCTGTGCCCGCATCCAGCCAGGGCTGGGCGGCATGCCTCCACCCCAGGGGGACGGTTCCCCAACTGTTACCACGAGCTGGCAGGAGGGGGTGAGGGTTCCGTGGCTGGTCAAATGCGGGGGGGGCCTTGGCAGAGCTCTGGCTCCCTGGGGGACCCTGTCTGCAGATAAGTGGCCCTGGGGCGGGGCGGGGGGCACAGGTGAGCCACGCTGTCTCCCCACGGCTCTGACAGCCAGCTGGTGCGGCCGCCGGTCCTGCCCCCCGGGGCAGCCGTCGTCGCACAGGAGAAAGCATTTGTTCATGCATGGAATCATTCACGCGCTCGACAAAAGAAAGCGGGTACAGCAGCAAGCGAGGCCAGCCAGGCAGGTGCGCCAGGGGCGCCACTGGTCACAAAATGCAGTCTGCCCACCTCCGAGCGGCCCGCTCAGCACTGCGTGACCCCTGCTGTAGGCTCTCCCACCTTGACCGAGAGCCAGCCGGGCATCTTGCCTCCCAGTGGCCTACAGTTCTCCCTGTCCTGGTTCTTCCATCTGGCTTTTTACAACCAACAGCTAGGATGGCCACGATCCAGCCCCACAGAGGGGCCCCTGTGCTGCCTGGCTGGCCAGCCAAAGGACGTGGCTAAGCCTTACTTCCCAGGAGTGGGTCCTCCGCGTGGAGGCTGGTGCTGCCTTCGGGACCTGCGTGCCGAGGTCAGTGGTCAGTCTGTGCCTGGCTGGCCCATCCTGAGGGTGCGCGTTCCTTCATCCCCAAAGCCACGTCTCGTCATCCCAAGTGTGTGAATCCTGGACCCAGCCTGGCCAGACTCCCAAGAGAGACTCCAGAAGGAAAGGAGAAAGCCAGGGATCAGCCAGGGTAAGGGGAGGGCTGAACAGGAGGAGCAAGGGAACTTTATGGCAGCGAACCTGTTCCGTGTGCTGCTCCAATGGTGGACACAGGACGTCACACTTGTCCAAGCCCTTAGAACGCACGACTCTGAGAGTGGCCCCCACAACACTGCGGACTTTGGGTCATGCTGACTGTCAACACGGGCTCGTCAACTGTAATCAATGGATCGCTCCGGTGGGAGATAACAGGGGAGGCTGTGCCCATGGTGGGCGGGCATGTGGGCCATCTCTGCACCTCCCTCTCAATTTTTGCCGTGACCCTGTAACTGCTCTAAAATGATGGTCTACATATACATACCTAAGTGACCCCATGAGGGGTCACTGTCATTTTTAACTGAAGTGCTTTTGCAGAACTATGTATGAGCAGCCTTTCTTAGCTGGTCCGGGGCCGCCCCAGACCTAATGGAGCTACCCTTCTCAGGCGCTAGGTCTGCAGGTCTCCCCTGTGCCTGGAAGACTCCTCTGCCCGAGATGTGTGTCTCATGCCCGAGGAGCTTTCCAGACACAGTGGGCAGAGGTGGCGCTGCCTGGGGTGGGTGCAGACCCAGGCTATGCCCCGAACTCCCAGAGGGAGCGGGAGTCACTTAACCCAAGCTGGGAGACCACTCACCAGACACCTGGGCAGGGAAATCTGTGGTGTGTTCCAGCAAGGCTGACGGCAAGGCTGATGGCCCCCACCCCTCAACATTCTCAGCAGCCCTACAACGTCCCCAGCCTCCAGTGCCCAGACTAGCGTGGGAGCAAAGCCATTTGCCTCCTTTAATAGGGGGGCTCATAATGCCCATCCCCTGGAGGGGGGGGTGCGCCTCCACCCTGGCAGGAGGGGACTAGTTGATCAGCTTCCTGGAGCCAGGACCCCAGCCCCGCCTTACCCGTCCTGGACCTGTGCAGTCAGGCTTCTTCCCTCGTCCCTTCTCTGCCTGTGCGTGTCTGTCTGTCTCTTCTCTCCACACACAAGCCCAGGCCTCTGTTGGGGGTCACTCCCCATCAGGGGTGTCCCTGTCCCCACCCCCCACGCCCCACCTGATGACGGCTCATTCTGTTTCAGGAGGAAGGCCGCGGGGGCGGGAGGTTCTCAGCGCTGAAGGTAGGGCTGCGGAGCGAGCCCGCCCACCCCCGCTCCCGCGGATCGGGAGAACCAGGCGTCCCAGGAGCCGGTGGAAAGGGAGAGGCCGCCCCCTAGCGCCGCCGGAGGAGCGCGGTTCTCGGCGGGAGGGAGACACGCCTCCCCCTCTCCCCGCGTCGAGGGAGTGGGTCAGTCCAGGGAGGTCTCTCGGCCGGTCAGAAGAGCGGGTGGGGACCCCGGAGTGGGCGGGTCAGGACGCATAGCTCTTCTCTTGGCTCTGCCTCCGCCCCCCACCTCCGGGTGCCCCCCAACTTGCCCTGCCCCCGGGGTCCTCATGTACAGGGGGATACGAGTTCCTCCTGGGATCAGCGCTCTGTTCACCGCCCCCCACCCCCAAAAAGCCTGGACTCCAGGTGCTGCTGCCCTCGACTCTCAGCAGCGCATGCCTCCTGTAGCTGACGCCCTAGGGCCTGGGAAAGAGACCCGCAACGAGGAGCGCAAGCGACGCCCGGCGCCGGGATGCGCCAGCGTGCTCCCGGGGAGCGCGGGGTGCGCAGGGGTCCCCGGGGCCCTCCGCGATCAGCGGTGGTGGGCAGGGGTGCCCGGCGCCCTCCGGTCACCCGGCGCCCACGCGGTCTCGGGGAGACCTAGGCCGCCGCCCGAGCGCGCATCCCGGCCCCGGGGCGCTCCCTGCCGGCCGCCGCGCGCACCAGCCCGGCTGAGCCCCGGCAGCAGAGCTGGGGGCACCTCTGCCCCTCCACCCCCGGGGCGGGCCAGGCCTCCTGTGCGGCAGCTCCATCACCCACGCCCTCGGGGCTGAGCTGCCTCACTGCGCAGGCGCAGAGGTGCGCCCCTGCTCTTCTGAGACGCTCACCTGTCCTTGTTCTTACCGGCAGGAGGGTGAGTGAGTGGAAGTATGTTTTCTTTCGCTGCCGGTTATAAAACGATGGTGGACCTCGGTTCACGCACTCTTAGGTCTGTAACAGTGGGTCGCTGCCCTGTAATGAGAGTTGATGCTATGATTGTCTCTATTAAATGAAGGGAACCAGCGCGGGGACCACCAGCCCATAAGGGAAAGGGGCCCTTGCCAGCCACTTGCCCTTAACTCCTCCTGGGCGCAGGCAGGGAGGGCTGTGGGAGGCTGTCCCCTCAGACCCAGACCATGGGAGAGGGGAGCCCCGCTGAGTGTGCCCGGCAGCAGCGACGCACAAGGCGAGTGCAGAAGAGCCGGTTTGTGACCACCTTCAGGACACGTCGATCCAGCCACCTGCGTCCTGGGCCTGAGACCCTGAGCATTCCCAGGCAGCACGGCTCTCAGGGCCCTTGGACAGGGGGGTGGAGGTGATGGAGGGAGGTGCCCTGGTCCGCCTCAGTGTCAGCCTCCCCTGACAGAGGAGGGTGCTCCATGGGTGCTGAGACCCCAGAGATGCAGCCAGGACAGGAAGTCCCCGAGGGCGCTCTGGGCCCGCCAGTGCCCGGTGAATGGGCTCAGGAGTGTCCCTTCATGCGGGACGCTGTTCCTGGGACCCAGGAGCAGTTTCTGGGTGGCGGGGGCAGGAGGGGGCACACAGCTTTTGCTGTTCTTCCCGGAGGGTCAACAGGCCAGTCCCTAGGACCCTTTCACTGCTCACAGCGCCTCCATGCTGGAATGTGAGAGTCCAGGAGAATTGCGTCTCCATGGAGCAGGGACTCCACGAGAACCCTGGCCAGGTGAGCACCACCCAGGCTGGGGCTGCTGTCTCTGCCAGCCAGGAAGCTGGATGGGGCCGGCATCCCCCAGCACAGGCCTGCCTCCAGGGGCAGGTGTTGACGGAAGTTTCTGTCCCTCCCCAGTTTCATTTTAGTTTATTTCCTTGCGCTAAACTCTCAAACCCCAGCAGGGCTGGAGGGTCTAGGACCCTTGACCAGGCTGGAGAGCAGAAAGAAGCTCAGAGTCCCAGTGGAGACAGCTGCAGGAGTGCCCTGGAAACGTCCGGAGGGATATCTGGTGTGATGGGGAGGGACAGGTCAGTTTCAAAGGCATTAACCCGGCAGGGATGCATGCACTCCTCGGTAGACATCCATACAAGGCCACCCACTCGGACTGTGTGAGGGCTGGGACGTCAGGCCTGAAGCCCGCCATCCGCACAGGGACAGCCCCCCTGCAGCCTTTTTACTCTTCCCGTGCCTCTTAGGCAAACTCAAGCACTTAGAAATATATGGTTTTTATCCCCTCTGTTTTTCTTTTCCTTTTTATTGTGATAAAATATATACAACACAGGAGAATTCCCGAGCAGTCAAGTGGATAGGACTCTGAGCTTCCGTTGCAGGGGGAGCCGGTTCAGTCCCTGGTTGGGCAACTAAGATCCCACATGCTCAAAAAACCCCCAAGGAAACCAGGACAAGGACATCCATCGCATAACATAGTTATTAACTGAAAAAAAAAAACCTAGATCCATATGGGATAAGTTAAATTATCAAAAATACATAAATTAAGATAAAAATTTATGATCTTAACCATTTTTTTAAGTGCACAGTTCAATGGCGTTAAG
The DNA here is from genome assembly GCF_016772045.2 of Ovis aries. Lineage (NCBI taxonomy): Eukaryota > Metazoa > Chordata > Mammalia > Artiodactyla > Bovidae > Ovis > Ovis aries. The sequence continues at coordinate 3,311,049 of NC_056056.1, forward strand.
TCCATTCTCATTGTGTTCCACCATCACCACTGTCCATTTCCAGAATTTTCTCAAACTGACACTCTGTCCCTGTTATACACTTACGGCCCCTCTCCTCCCCCAGCCCTGGCCCCGCCACCTACTTCCTGTCTCTGTCAGGTTTGACTCCTTGTGTGTGTGCCTGTGTGCTAAGTCAGTTCAGTCACGTCAGACTCTTTGTGACCCTGTGGACTGTAGCCTGCCAGGCCCGTCGGTCCATGGGACCCTCCAGGCAAGAATCCTGGCGTGGGTTGCCGTGCCCTCCTCCAGAGATCTTTCCAACCCAGGGACCAGTCCCAGTCTCATGACTCCTGCACTGGCAGGCCGATTCTTCGCCGCCTTGCCCTCCCACGAGTGGGATCACAAAGACCTTGCCTGCCGTGCTGACTCATTCCACTGAGCACAGTGTTCTCCAGGGTCCCCGTCTTTTGCTGAGTGAGTTCGGTGCCCTATGGGCAGACCGTCCAGGAGGCACACTGTTCTTTGACCTCAGTGGCCCTCAGTGAATTTCCTGAGACCATCCTGAGCTCAGACACTGTGTTCCAAATAAGTGTCCCCCTCTGCTGTGTCTCAGACCACCACCCTTTGTGCTTCTATGGAAGCCCACTCCTCTGAAGCCCCCAGGACAAGCAGCTTGCAGCTTTCCCCCGAGGCATGGACACTCGGGGCTTTGTGGTAAAGAATCTGGCTGAAATGTAGGAGACTCAGATTCCATCCCTGGGTGGGAAAGATGCTCTGGAGAAGGTAATGGCAACCCCCTCCAGTATTCTGGCCTGGGAAACCCCATGAACAGAGGAGCCTGGCGGGCTTCAGTGCAGCAGGTCGCAGAGTTGGACACTACTGAGAGACTAAATAGCAACAAACATGACCCCATCTCCAGGGCCTGCGTCTGTATCGGCGAGGGCAGGCGAGGCGTGGCAAAGGCAGAGCCTTGGGTGGGGAGCCCCCGCCAGCGGCCCAGAGCCTCGCCCCTCACTCTTCTGCGGCTGCAAAGACAGCAGGGGTCCAGCCACGACAATTGTCAGGGGCCCTAAGAAGTTGGCCAGCATCCGCGCTCCAGCCCAGGGGAAGACCAAATGGATGTGCACCCAGCTTTATGTGCCAGGGTGTCCATCACGGAACTGTGTACGATACCGAAACACTGGGGTCCGTGCCCGTGTCCGGTCAGAGAGGAATGATGAGGTAAGTGACAGGACGTCATGTGCTGGAACACGCAGGGCCCCAGATCTGTGCAGAGTGGCCGCTGCCGTGAAACACGTTCCTTACGAAAGGCCAAGTGGGAGAGCTGTTCAGTCACCCTGTCATGTCTGACTCTTTGCAGCCCCCATGGACGGCAGCATGCCAAGCTTCCTGGTCCTTCATCGTCTCCCAGAGTTGGTGATGCCATCCAGCCATCTCATCCTCTGTCATTCCCTTCTCCTCCTGCCTTCAATCTTTTCCAGCACCAGGGTCTTTTTTTAAGGAGTCAGTTCTTGGCATCGTGTGGTCAAAGTATTGGAGCTTCAGCTTCAGCCTCAGTCCTGCCAATTCACACTCACTCGATTTCCTTTAGGACGGACTGGTAGCAGGATGCAAACCCAGGTACCCAACAGAATCCCACTTTTGAAAAATAAAATACTAGAGCACTTTGCCAGTGGAAAGCAGGTGCCAGGGAACACAGCGTGTCCTCCTGTGTCCCAGGGCAGAGCCAGGCTGGTCCCCAAGAAACCAAGCAGACCAGCCAGGGAAGCAGGGAAGGCAGAGAGTGCTGATGGTTGAGAGGCCCTCTGCCAAAACGTGGGGCTCTGGGGTGAGGCGGGGGTCCCCAGTGGGGTACCGAGATCCAGGCATCAGTCGGGAGCTCAGATTGAAGCCCTGAGTGGCCCACTCATCCCTGTTCAGCTCCACAGGTGCACACCAGCCTCCCTCTCTCTCCGTGTTTGTGTGTGCTTTCCTGTCTCATCTGCTAGAACCACACAAGAAGCAGGTGTGGTTCTTGTTGAAACAGACTCACCAGATTTTACAAGAAAGAAACAAAGACCCTCCACAAAGACACGGTCCTCCCTTAGGGCACAAAGCTTTGTGAAGGTCTCCTCGGTGACTTCTCCAGTCCAGATGGTCTTGTTGAATGAGACAGTCTCCCGCAGGGACCAGGAGAAATGGGCACACAGCTCCGTCAGATGGGAAGCAAAGTGATGGGGAGACTGGATGGCCCGGGTCCGCTCCGCACGGCGCGCTTGGCGAGCTCAGCTCCGTGCCTGCCTTGGGTCAGGCCTCGAGCAGAGGACACCTCCTCCCTCTCTAGGCCTTGGCCCAGGGCATGGGTTCACCCCAACCTGACGGCCTGCCGCCACCCTCCCCCACGAAATGGGTAAAGCATTTAATTCAAAAATCCTCATTTAATCAAGAATCAGAGGGAGGAATGGGCAGACCCTGAGAGAACCATTCCCAGTCCGTCCCACTTCCCTTTGTTCTAGTAAAGACCAAGAAGGAGCTGGCACCCACACCGATGACGTGAGCGCCAGGGCTTCTGGAGCCAGGCCAGACCAGAGTGGGGCGTGGTTCCTGGTGCTGACTTCCAGGCCCGGCCATCCAGGTGACACACGCGAAGGCCACCACCGCAGCCCCAGGGCAGCAGCTAACAGGGGCGCGAGCAGAGGGCCTGGCCAACGGGCTCGGCCCCCAAGATGCGGGTGGGAAAGGCCACCCAGTGGGAGAGGCGGGCCTTGACCTCCCAGTCCTGTCCAGGCTGGCTCTGCCCTGCTCCCCGGGGCGTGCCCGCACAGCCATCCATCACTTCTGGGCCTCTAGATTATTCTGGAGCTGATTAAATTAGCAAATGCAATCACAATCTGAAGCAAGTTAATTGAGAGAATTTATTTGGGCCTGACAGTTTTATGCATGTTTGATGAAGTATTATAAGGTTTATTTTTGATTTTGCATAATTTACCTTTAAATCCTGCACTGGGGGGCCCATCAACCATTAACGACCAAAATAAACCTCTTTTAAGATGCATCTATTTATGATTTATTTCTGAATGCAATATCCTCCAGATTTTTTTGGTGCTGTTGCCAAACTGACAAATATGTTAAAAGTAACATTTTGAGCCATTGCATTCACCCTATAAATCTTCTGGAATGTATACAATTCATTAAAAGTTTTGAACGAAGTACAAGTTAGCATTTATATTGCAACAAGTGACATATAAATGCCTGTGTTTGTCTTCCGGGCCCACCATAAAACATATCCACCCCGCCGGGGCTCCTCCGAGCCAGACAAATCGCCCACGCTCTGGGGGATGATAACTCTGCCACCAATCTTCCCTCCTGTCAGCACAAAACTGTTCAATCAACAGGAGTGTGAGCTGTGTCTTTTGTGAAATTAGCACAGGAGGAAATACAACCTGGGCCGGGGACTGGGGCCATGGGTGCAGGAAGGGGCCACTGTGAGCGATGACCTTGAACACGCGCCTTCCCTGCCGGCTTATCGGCCTGAGTCTGGGTCTTAGGAGGGCACATCCGTGAGACGGCAAGCATGCTGCCCAGGAGGAAACCAAGGCCAAGACGCAGGGCTGTGTGGTCTCCTCCTTCCCATGGTGAGAGGCTGAGTCCCCCCAGTCTGGGAGCTCAGACCCTGGCAGCACCGCGTGGACTCTGCACCCTGAGGTCCTCACTCACAGCCACCGAGGATGAGACCTCCAGCTCACAGGTGGAGGCTGGACACCTAGGGAGGTTACGTAGATTAGCCCACCCACCGAGGAGCCTGGGGGAGGTGGGCGGGGGTGCTGGACACACTTCTGAAATCAGGGCAAGACTGTCACCGATAAACTATAATCCAGGCGCCGTTCCCGCCTGCCCCCTCGCCACCCCCAAGCCCGTAGCCAGTGTCCAGCTCAATCTGCTTTCCCTCCAATGCCCCTTACCCCTGCACTGGGCACCCAGGGGGGCCAGACTGGAGCTGGGCAGGCTGATGCCCATGGATGTCACTGGGCGATGCCAGGCTGAGGCCACTCCCCCCCACCTGTATCCCCAGTTCTGAATGCCCAGTACAGGGCAGGCACTTCATCAACCAACCAACCAACCAACACAAGCAGCCCTGGGCCTGTGGTGGGCCAGACACGGGCTACAGGGGGCGGAATGGGGCAAGGGAAGCCTCCCTGCCAGGCACCACCATGCTGAGACCGAGTGGCCAGCTCACGCCAGCCTTGGACTTAGAAGAATGGAGGACAGCCAGCTGGTGGGGGAGTCAGGAGGAGGGGAGGCCAAGGTGGGAGGGGGTCCCTGCGCCCCTCCCCAGCTGCCTCGGAGACACAAGCCAGAGGCACAGGGACAGAGGACTTTGCCCAGTTAGAAACTGGTGGGCCAGAGCCGAAGCAGGCAGGACGGGGCCGCAGCAGCACACGATCTGACTCCACACTGCCCTCTGCAAATGCCGTCCACTGTGTCTGTGGCTCAGTGGTGAAAAAATCTGCCTGCCAATGCAGGAGACGCAGGGTCAATCCCTAGGTCGGGAAGATCCCCTGGAGAAGGGAATGGCAACCCCTTGTATTCTTGCCTGGAGAATCCCATGGACAGAAGAGCCTGGTGGGCTACAGTCCATTGGGTCGAAAAGAGTCACACGTAACTGAGGGCACACGCCTGCACACACAAGTCTGTGGTGACCTCCAGGGGCTCAGCTGGCTGTCATGACACACCGGCCAGAGTCCATCTGGAGGAGAGGGGTGTCCTCTCCGGGTTCACGGGGTTAAAGGAGGAGTCACATCAGGGATGAGAGATGCCACCCAGATAGGCTGGGATTCCGTAACCAAGGACCAGCAAGGGAGTGAGACCAGTGCCAATCAACAGTGATGTCTGCAGGGATTCTGGAGGAGATGGGCCAGTACGCGTGCCACGTATTAGCCATGGGTGGTGTGGGTGGTGGGTTCACCCAGGTTTGGGAGTCAGGCCTGACTTGGACAAAAAACTCTCTTTCCTCATCTGTAAAAGTGGAGGCAAGACGACTTCCCTTGAAGGCGGTGATGAAGATTTGAAATGACATATTCGCTCAAACCACTGGGGGATGTGACCAACCTCCCTACCCTGATGCTGTAAAACAGCATCCCTTTCGTTGCGCTCACAGGGCCCAGACAGGGCTTCCCTCCTCTGCACCACCTGGGGGCTCAGCCGGGCAGTCTCAAGTGGATGAGTGACCCAAAGGGCTGCGGTCAAAATCCCCCAGAGAGTCACCCACTCACGAGTCTGATGCCTGCGCGGGGATGCCCCAAGGCTGGGCTCGGCCGGGCCGCCCATCATGGGCTGGTCCAGGGACCCACGTGGACCTGCGTCTCAGGGTGCCATGACTGGGGCTTCCAAGAGCATTTCCGAGGCTGAGGACGAGGCTGCATGGCCCTGGACTCACACAGTGTCACTTGACCTCAGGATCTATTCACTAAGGCAGCCCAGAGCCAAGGGGAGGGAATTCATCTACTCCGACTCTTTTTTTTTTTTTTTGGTGGTGGTGGTTTTTAGTTTTACTCCCTTGAGCACAAAATCATTTTCACACATTCTTTTCTTTTAATATTCTTTTTTAAAATACTCTCTTCCATGATGATTCATCATCGGATACTGACTACAGTTCTCCGTCCTGTACAGGAGGACCTTGCTGTCTAGCCACTCTCTATTGGAGCGTCCATCTGCTGGCCCCAAGCCCCGCTCCGGCCGTCTCCCAACACCCTCCCCCTTGGCAACCGCCAGCCTGTTCCCTGTGCGGCTGAGTCCGCTCCTGTTTCACAGACAGGTTCGCTTGTGCCGTATTTCAGCGTCCACATCTTCTGGTACTTGTCTTTCTCTGTCTGACCTTCAGTGTGATCATCTCTAGGTCCATCCACGTTGCTGCAAATGGCATGTCGTTCTTTTTTGTGGCCGAGTATATATACACCACGTTTTCTGTATCCATTCCTCTGTCGATGGGCGTTTAGTTGTTTCCATGTCTCAGCTACTGTGAGTAGGGCTGCTATGAACACTGGCATGCAGGTATCTTTTTGAATTAAGAGTTTTCTCTGCCCATATGCCCAGGAGTGGCATTGCTGGGTCACATGTAAGTCCGTCTCTTGATGGCGAGGTGACTGTAGGACCGCTCACAAGGACTAAGCAGTCGCTGAAGGCTAACACGCCTGACTACGCTGTTGAGACCCTCGTGAGGATTAAACCCACCGTCACAGGGTGGGAGGTCACACCAGCCCTGCCTGAGGACTGGACAGTTGGAACATGACTGCAGAGAGGTCAGTCCCTCCCCACACCCAAACCTGCAGGGCAGCCTGATGTCAGGAGTCACTCAGCCTCTACTGTCCTGGGTGGCAAAGAGTCACTCCATGTCTGGCCCCTGAAGTGACCGGATCCTTGCTCCCCAGCAAGCACAGGGACAGTGGAGGGTGGGGGTGGCTAAGACCGTCCCAACCTGACGGTCTGCCCGTTTACCATTCTCTGTGAGCCGTGTGATAAATGCTTGTTTAAAGCAGGGGCGAACTAGGTTTTTGCAAAGGCAGAGAGTAGAGGGTTTGCGGGCTAATGGGCCTCTGCAGCAGAGGCTACTCAGCTCCACAGACAACTGGGACCCGTGGTGCCCTGGTTTACGGCTCAAAGCACCGATGGACTCAGGCCCTTCTTGGACCCTTCACTCGTCTCAGGCTTGGCTCTGGGACACCTCGTGCACTGTTCCAGCAGGTGGCGCCCAGCCACCGCCCACATCACAGATGTCCTCCTGACGTGGGGGCGGGGGAGCAGGGAGAGAGGGGTGCCTGCGAGGATGGCAACATGAGGGAGCCCCCGCTGGACGGCCCCCCCCACCCCTGCCAGGGGCAGCCTGCAAAAAATCGCAGCACACGCCTGGGGTCTCCCCCTGCCCTGCCACTGAGCTGGCCCCGAGGACACAGCCTCATCTTCGTCCTTGTGGCTCTGGAACTGGCGGTGGTCAGGCTGCAGATATGGTGGCTTCCAGCCTGTCTACTGAATGAAACAACAGAACATAGCAGAGCATGTGGTCAGGAGAAGTGCAGTCTGTGAAGCTTCTGGAGTTGTTTAATCGTGTGCATGTACGGACTAGATCACGGTGTAGACAGACATCTATCTTACCGTGCGGCCTGTGGTAAGGAAACTGAGCCAGTGGGAGAGGCCGATCCATCAACCGATCTTTGAGCTTCTGAGGTGGAGAAAGGGTATGGTTGAGATTAGTCAGAACCACTAACTCCCACCAAGGCGGGGGCGGCCAGGGAAGGGATGGCACACAGTTGGAGGCAGTCTCCTGGAGGTGGGCACAGTGACTGGGGTTTTAAAGGGTGACTAGGAGCTCACTGGGTGGAGGAGAGGCAGAGGGACAGAAAAAGCTAGTGCGAAGGGACAGGGACGGGAGCACTGGGGCCTCCTCACAGGGCTGAGGAGGGGGCCTGGGTAGGGCGTCTTCAAGGGACAGGGCTGGACCCAGATCTGGGGAAGAAAACCAGCACCCTCGGTTAGGGTACAAAGCAGGGATCAGCTGCAGAGGCCCAGCCACAGAGAAGATGCAGTTTAAGAATCCCTTCTTACAATACCCTTCTTCTCTCCCATCCTCTCCTGCGGCCCCCTGACCTGATCTGGGCCCCTTCCTCCCCTCTCCATCATGACGCGGTCAGACTCTCCTCACCAGCGGAGCGGCAGCTACAGGGATAGAACCACCACGCGTGTCCCCAAGCACCGTGCTCCACCCCTAGGACAGGGCGGGGCGAGGGCTGGTTGGGGTCAGGACGTGCACGCCTGGTGCTGGCAGGTAGGGGCTCCAGCCCTGGGGCGTCAGCCAAGGGGAGGTGAACACCCAACTGTCTTCTGTAAAGGATGCCCGAGGAACTAGCCTCTACTAGAGCAACCGATGGGAAAAACAACGACCAAGTCCAGGACCCCAGGCACTGGGGGTGCAACGAGCTTCTTCCACGTGTGGAGACAGATTCTCCATACCCGACAGAACTCAGGTAGGTGGAACTTGCCAATTACATCCAAGGAGCGTTAAGTTTCCCCTATCCTGACCTCGACCGGATTAAAATACTTAAACACGTCTACACCGACATCCTCTCTCCCAGGGCTCTGTGGATCCCTACATGGGATCTTGACATCTGCGGGTGGTGTCAACCAGTCCGTCCTGACTCCCTACATTTGGGGACCTTGGGTGGTGTCCCCAATCCGCTCCAGACTCGCCGGACGGCAGACACGCAGGGCCGGGGCCAACACCAGCAGCACCACGATTCAGGCGTCTTTACAGACCGCAGGACCATCACTGAGCCAAGCGCGCGCGCCTGCGTACTGCCCACAGCCTGGGGCACAGAGGCGCATGCGCAGAGGAGCTGCCTGGAGGCGGTGGGGACGCCGTTGGGCAGATCCTCTATCTGCGCCTGCGCAGGACGGGCCGAGGCGCCGACCGGGTACCTGGGGCGGTGTTGTCCGGGGGTACGTCACGGGCCGCGCGCCGGGCGCGTACGCACGCACGCACGCACTTACGCTCGGAGGGCAAGCGCCGAGTTCCGGGCGCTCCGGGTCTACGCCGAAAAGGGGGAAGGGAGGCGCTGTCCGTTTCGGCGCGGGCGGAGGGTGGGTGGGGGGGTGTGTGTGTGAGGAAAGTCCTACGGTGGCCGCAGAGGGACGGCGCTACGGCTCCCACGCTGGGCCAAACGCCGCCGGCCGCCGGGCGCGGGAGACCCTGTCCCTTCGGGGCGGCCCCGGGCCGGGACGCTTGAGGGTCCGGGCTGCGCCGTCGGCACCATGCGGCCGCCCTGCTCCTGGAGTCCCGAGGGACAGGGGGCCGCGCGGCTCGGGACGCCGGCGCGGAGAGGGCAGCCGGTGAGCAGGCGGGGGTGCCCGGGCGGGGCGGGGCGGGGCGGGGGCGGCTCCCAGGGGCGCCACGGGTTGGCCCTGCCTCTGGGGGTCGAGGGCCTAGCACTGAGCGGGCGGGGGTTGGGGGAGCGCGTGGGTGTCGCCCCGGCCCCCCACCTGGAAGCCCGTGGCGCAGACCCTTTGCCCGCGGCGAGGTGGGCAACGGGAGGATGGCTAGCAGCCCACCCCTGGCTGCGACCCCGCAGGAGCACCAATGTCTAAGTGCCATCAGATGCTGTCAGACCTGGTTCTGGCCGCAGCCTGCGGGCAGGGCTGGGCCTATGAGCAGGGAAGGGTGGACGCGGCCGGCCTCCCCTTTCCTCTCGCTCTGGCCACAGCAGCACGTGGGCGGCCAGAGTGAGAGCTAGCAAGCACCAGCCCCTCTGCAGGCCCCCAGGCTGCACGCCACGTGACGGGAGGCCGATGCCCTAGGCAGCGCCTCTCCTGGGCCTGTCGTCAACTTTGCCGCTCCGATTTTACGCATCCTGTACTTCCAGTTCTGTTTTCCATCCACGACCCAGGCACAGCTATAAACGGCAGTTGCTAGGCAAAGCCAGAGGGCCACTTGGTATTTTCTCCTCTCCGGTGGTCCAGTCCCATGACCTGCGATGACACCACTGGGCAGCCCTGGGCTCCCATCTCCTCCTCTGCCAGGCATGGGCAGCCTTTGCCCAGTAATGCTTGCTTCCTTCAGCACCCCTGGAAGCCCAGTGCTGCTGGCATCCCCATGGTGCAGAGCAGGAATAGTCTCTCAGAGGGTGAGGTGACCTGCCTAAGGTTACCCTCCTGGTGAAGGACAGCACCGGGGTTCAGGCGCCGTCGGGGGAGCCCAGAACCCTGCGCCAGCTGCCTGATCCCCAGCACTTGGCCTGTCAAGTTGCTAAAGAGAGTGACCCAGTCAGCTCAGTGGGCACTCTCTCCCTCTTCCTGTCCTGTGCTGGTTGCCACCCAGGGGCTTATTCTCCCTGGATAAAGCAGCCACAGAAGTGAAGGCAGCCTTGGGCATCCCAGTTAAAAGCCGGGCTGAGTCCACTGCAGGGGACTCTCCAAGCCTCTGGGGAGGGGGAGATTAGCCGGGGTTTCTCTTGGCCCTTTCTGTCCTTTTAGCATTGACTGCACTGGGGGGTGGGGGGTGGGGGGTCTGCGCCCTCTGTCCTGACCCTTCTTCCTGGTGTCACTGATGGAATTTTGCTTCCCACGTGATTGTGGGTCCCTTCGGAGTGTCCTCAGCCTTTTGAAAACGATAACTCAGTGGCTCTCCAGTCTCCGTCTCCTGGCAGCCCTAGGCTGGTGGTGTCCTGGCTGACCCGGCTCCCCTTCGTGTCCCTCTCCCTGCAGGCCCCAGCCTCCCCCGGTGCTCAGCCTCGGCCGCCCAGGCCCAGGCTCCCACGACGCCTATGCTGACCGCCGCCGGGACTCTGCCACCGCCGCGAGCTAGCGCCGCCGCCGCCCGGACCCGATGCCGGTCATGCCCATCCCCCGGCGGGTGCGCTCCTTCCACGGCCCGCACACCACCTGCTTGCACGCCGCCTGCGGCCCGGCCCGCGCCTCCCGCCCGGCCCGCACCAAGTACAACAACTTCGACGTGTACGTCCGGGCGCGCTGGCTCTACGGCTTCATCCGCTTCCTGCTGTACTTCAGCTGCAGCCTCTTCACGGCCGCGCTGTGGGGCGCGCTGGCCGCCCTCTTCTGCCTGCAGTATCTGGGCGTCCGTGTCCTGCTGCGCTTCCAGCTCAAGCTGTCGGCGCTGCTGCTGCTGCTGGGCCGCCGGCGCGTGGACTTCCGCCTCCTCAACGAGCTGCTGGTCTACGGTATCCATGTGACCATGCTGCTGGTCGGGGGCCTGGGCTGGTGCTTCATGGTCTTCGTGGACATGTGAGGGTGCTGCGGGCTCCTCTGGGGGCGGCTGATGGCGACCTGGCTGTAGCTGCGCCTGCAAGGGGTGCTCTTCTTGCCGGGATCGGTCAGGGCCCCTTCTGCCCCATCCCAGAGGAGCTACCTCCGGACTGGAAAGAGCGGAGACTTTTCTGTGAAGGGGACGCTGGCGCCCTCGCTCCTGCTGGTCTTTGCTTCAGCCCTTCTCTGTGTGCTTTCAGTGCAACATCCCCCGGGCCACCTGCTTGTGGTTCCACCTGCACTTCCCCAGCAATTACAGAGGGGACCCATCGGTCCAGTCTGTACTTGGAGAGCCCGCGTCCCTGTCCCTCTCCAGGACACCGGCATCATCGGTGTTGGTGTGAGAGGCCCCTGGGAAGGGTGTGGTATGCTGGTGCAGACCTGGAGGGGGCTTATCCCAGCTGCCCTGTCCCCTCCTGTGCACCCCCAGCCCCTGCGCCAGCCTTAGGGAAGCGTCAGGCTCCACCAGCTGACGCCCCGCACTGCCACCAAGCTCTTCACTCCACCCTGGGCCACCAAGTGCTGGCTCAACCCACAGACTGTCCTCCATATGTTACCCTGTGAGGTGTCCTGAGTTCCAGACCGGGCTTCCGTGTCACCTGGGTTCACTTGGCAGGTTGCTAGATCAGGAGGGGGCGTGCTGGTTCCAGGGCACGCCTGTCTTCCTCCTGGGCAGGTCTGCTGAGAATGTTGGCCAGATGACATCTCTTCAAGTGTGACTTTCTGAGGCGGGCACCTCAGTGTATTTCTGGCTTTGGGGGCTTTGGGGGTGGGGGTGGGGGTTTCAGCCTCTTCCCTGGAGAGAGCATCCAGGATTGAGGCGTGTGTGTCGCGAGCAGGTGTCAGGTGGCCCGAGTGCTGCGTGTAAGAAACACCTCTTGCAGTCATGGGCACACCAGGCTGGGCCGCCAGGTGAGGGACTCGGTGGCCCTTGCTCCTGCCTCGGCAGCTGTTAGAGCAGCTGGGAGTGCAGAGCAAGAGTGAATGTGGGCCAGGAAGGAACCAGTGGGCCAGGGCGGTTCCGATTGCAGAGAACATACCAAAGGGCTCAAGCCTTGCCCCTCCCCTCCCCCGCCTCCATCAGATGAGGTCAGGGTGGCCTTGGGCCTCGTAGGCAGGCGAGGGGCACTCTGATTCAGCTGGGACAACAGCCAGAGGCAGGACTTAGGGCTTCAGACGGGCGACTTGCAGGCTCAAGCTGCTCCACCCCAAGTTGTCCCACAGCCCCAGGCACGGGCAGTGGCCCCTTCAGCCCGGTCTGTCCAGGCTGCCTAGTGGCCAGGGGGGCTGTCAGGGCAGTTGTGTGCCGCTGGAAGAAAAACCCAAATCAGGTAAAGAAAGCAAAAAATAACTTGGCTGCAAGCCATGCTTTTTTATCTGTAGCCAGCTTCTGTCAGGCGATTGTCCACTCAAGGTCAGCGGTGGGCTCTTCGGAGGGAGTGGGGATCGAGTCTGTCCGAATTACCTGGACGGCAGGCGAGGACCCGATCAGCGTGGACCCCGCTTCTCAGCGCTGCAGAGAATCTTTTGCACTAAGTCATGCTGTTTCCTGAAAGCTTTGTTTTGTGTCAGTTGACTCCTGTTACTCTGAGGCCCCCCCTCCCCAGGTGGGCGAGTGCCCGTGGGGCTGGGGGGGTCACAGTGGTGCGGACACGCTGCTTGGTGTCCTCAGTGCCTGTGAAATTCTTTATGAAATGAGCCACCTGCATTAAACTTATTTTTTTAACATGTTGATGGCGTGACTGTTTAAGGCTCAAAAGGTTTATACCTTTTTGTAGAGGATATAACAAGCCAGAAACACCACAGATGCCGTTTTTTTTCGTAAGTACAGTGGGAAGCTTTTAAAAGCGGCCATTACCAAGCTGGAGAAGGAGTCACTGCTGGGCCGTGGTGGGCCCTCTGTGCCCGGAGGCCAGGGGTTCCACTGCTGGCACTTGTCCTTGGGGTTTGGCAGGGGTGGCCACGAGACTTGGTCAGTACTGGGCGAGGAGAGCCGGTGAGGCTGAATTCACGAACCAAGTGCATACAGTCCTTATAAGACAGGATGTGCCCTCTCAGGCCGGAATGGCCGTGTGCATGCAGGGTGCACCCAGTTTCAGAGAAGACACCTGCAGGAGAAATGCTGGCGGAAAACCCAAGGTACCGTTCTTGTTTAGCCAAAAAACAATTGGAAAAATGAAACGCACGTTCTTATCTATTGGGTGAAGGCTTCCCTGACTCCCGTGATGAGGAGGGTCATGTCCTCTCCTGCAGCTGAGGTGGCCGGAAAGCGCCCCGGAAGGGGAGCTGCAGGTCTGCAACAGGGCGGCCTCGCTGCTGACCCTGGAATTGTGTGGGGCTTGATGTATCAGTGGAAACCAACCCGAGTCCTATAGGGGTTTAACTGCTTCTGATGGCAGAGTCGGTAGACTCTTCACAGAAGCCTTGGCCCTCAAAACCTAACAGAGGACCCTCGGGAGGTGCGGTTTGTTGGATACAGCCTGGCTGAGGCTCGGGTGGGGCGATGCTCTCCGGCCAGGAGGGAGAACCCTCTTGGGCATGCCAGCTTCACGGGGAGCCAGTGCCAGTGGGCAGCACCGTCCCAGGTTCGTCCTCACCACACCTGAGCCTTGGGGAGGCCCACCTTCCGTGGCTTCCACAGGCCGCCGGGCCTGGCCTCCCTCCCTGCTTTCTGGGCAAGTTGGCGTGTTGGTGGTGGAGACGGTGGGCCTTGGTTGTGGGAATCAGGGAGGCCTGAGGGGAGCAGGCAGGCACAGTGACCATGAAGAAGGAAGCTGGCCAGGGGAGGGGAGGAGCAGTGCCCGAGGGCGAGCTGGGGAGGGGCGGGGGCGGGGGGCGAGGCCTCCCAGGCAGCGGTCGGCGCCCAAGCGTGGGAGACTCCGGACATTGGGGGCCTGTGGCCTGTGAAGAGAGGGCAGTCAGATTCCGGGGCGGTGATCCCTGGGCAGGGAGGGCAGCAGGTCAAGGCTGGGGCAGAAGCCGGGGGAGGCGCTCCCCTGGAACACAGAGCAGGGCCTGAGGGCTGGGTGGTAGCCTCCCTGGCCAGGTGCTGGGGCTCCCTTGGCTGGCAGCCCGCAGGGTGGGAGGGGCTGCCCATGGGAAGTGAGGCAACCAAAGAGAGGGTTCATGTCATCAAGGGAATTTCTAGAAACCAGAGGTTTATCTGAGGAAGTCAGCCCCCAGGTAAGGGGGCGGACGAGGCGCCCTCAGAGATGCCCTCTTGGCTCCGGAGTTGCTTCTGGCGGCCCCGGGAGGGAGACCACACTCAGACCCTCATGTCCTCCCACCGCCCTGACCTCCTGAGCGCACAGCCCATGGGGAGGGATGCAGCCCCCGCCGGGAGGGTGGCTGGGGCAGGCGGCCGCCCCCCGCCCCGCCGCCCTGCTCTGGAGGAGTGTGCCCCCACTGTGGTGGTGGCGGAGGAAGGGCGGTCTACTGGGACGCCCGCGGGTATTGACGTCCGCTGACCTTGAGAGTCCCTGTCCCCTCCGGCGCCTGATTGGCAGAGGGAGGCCTGCTCGGTGCTGACTCAGCGCTTCCTTCCCGCCGCTCAGGCCGGCGGTCCTCTCCCTTCTCCCTTTTTGGTGTTGTTTGGAAAGGGCCTGTCTTCCGGGAAGGCCCTTCCTCTCATTCCCACCCCACCCGCCCCCGCCGCCCCTCCAGGCCTGGCTCCTGCAGGAGCCATTTTCCAGAAAATCCCCAGCCATCTGACAGCTCCCCCAGACCTCACCAGCATCCCTGCCCGGGCGGGGACGCAACCACGCGGGGGCAGCTGACTCAGCACCCGTGGGCCTGCCCCTCCCCCAGCCCCGCCGGGCAGCGTGCCCAGGCAGGCTGGCAGCTGTGTCACATGGGGCCTCCGGCAGGGTTGCTGTGGCTCTCGCTGTGTGGCCCGCACTGCGCCTGAGGGGGTGGCAGACGGATGCCGGGAGGGCCTGAGCAGGCGGGTTGCCAGGCACCCCTAGTCCAGGCACGTCCACGGCCCGAGGCAGAAGAGGAGGGTGCTCAGGCACCACCACCATGGCCCCAGAGTCAGCTCGTCCTCCTAAGCCAAGAAATGGCGAGTGCACTTCCCCGGCCACAGGCAAGCTCACAGGAGTACCAGTTGGGCAGAGCTCTCCCACCCCGGCTGGCCCAATTGTGGGCACCTGCCACCCTGGCCCTGGTGACCCAGAGCCCTGGGGCAGGCACAAGCTGAAAGGGGCGGGTGCTGCCACCTGTGGGGACTGGCCCCGGGCCAGAGTGGGGCAGGGCTTAAGCCAGGACCCCCAAGGGCCTGGAGTGCCAGGCGGCCTGGCTAGATGCTAGAGCAGGCAGGTGTTGCTCTGTGGGCCCCAAAAGTGACACCAAAGATGCCGGGCCTTCCTCAGTATCCTCAGTACAGAGAGGGCCGTGAATGCAGGGCGAGCATTCTGGGCAGAGGGGATGCGAGGCCCGAAGGGCCATGTGGTCAGAGTGGGAGGGGCCTGGGGCAGCCCCTACCTGTTGCCCTCTCTGGACCCTGTACTTCTGTGCTACCTGCCTGCCTGCAGTTGGTCGGTGGGTCGATTAGACAGCGTCTTCAGACAAAAGCCCCGGAGGCTGATGCAAGTGTCGGCGAGGCCCAGGCCACGTCCCCATCAGCGCGTGTGACCCCCGTTCACACAGGAGAACCCGAAGTGGCTCCATTCTGCTTTCTCGGAATATTAACGACTAGCCCTGGCTGAAATGCCACATGAATATTCATAGAGAATCAATGGTCCAGCAGAGGTGGCCAGGGGAGGGGATGGTGACATCGGCCCGGAGCCCAGGAGGCCAGGGCAGGGCTACTGAGCAGAGTTGGCTGTCCTGCTGTGGCAGCCCCCTCCCCAGGCAGCAAGCAGTGACCTTCCTGCCCTCACTGAGCTCAGGAGCCCGACACCAGCTGTCTGAGGCCGAGATGGTGAGACGGATGGTCTGGCCCAGGGCCGGGTGTAGCCAGGTGTGTGGGAGCCCCCCGATACAACCTGGGGGCCCTGCTGGTAGGAATGGTGCTGCTCACCCTGACCACCGGCCGCCCCTGTGAATGGGGCTCACGTCGTGACTAGAGAACGGGTTTCCAGATCTTTCCAGCAGCCCCCAGCACCCTCTCCCCTCTCTTTGCTGTGCTGCCCCCTGGGCTAGTGGCACTGGGTGTCTCTCTGACCTGGAGGATCCCTGCCCCCTCTGCCCACTGCCCAGCCCTGGGCTCCTCCAGGCCTACACTGCTGCCCGATGCCCGCCTGTGGACTTTGCTTTCCAGAACTAAGGGGGCCTCTGCTGCCTGTGGGGAGGGTGGTGGGCAGCTGCTCTTTGATGATATGCCCCTAGGTTTTAGGTGTGAATTCATCGTTTACAACACTGTGACATAATGGGAACATGAATTATTTGTATGCTTTTCAAATTGTACTTCCATGACCCTGTTTCCCCGGCTCCGTGCATGAAAGTGCCCCAACGAACACGATTATCCTCCCTAATCCACACCCTGAGGCTGACTCAGCCTGCGCTGGACACCCACCGGTGTCCCGAGCGGACGGGTCACTGAGGAGCATTTCAGAGCGGCTGCAGCCCTGTGTGACCCCCCCCACCCCTCCCCCTTGCCATGCGGCTGACCGGCACACGCCTGTGTGTGCACATGTGCACGCTATGCAGACGTGTGCATACCAGTGTCCTCGGTTTGGAGCAGGGGCAGCTCCAAGCTGGGAGGCAAGCGTCCCGGCTCCGTTTGCCTTTCCGGCTTCCTCTGGCCGCTGTCTTCAGAGCTGGTTCTCGTGGGGATGGGTCTTATTCCCGACCCTGTGCTGGGAGGAGGGGTCACTTCTCTCTACCACTAGCTCCTCCTGCGAGAGAGGGGAGAGGAAATGGGCGGGGGGCAGTCTGGACTCACCACCCAGAGTGGATGGGTCTGCTGGACACAGCTCCTCCCAGGGGCTGGGCGGGGTGCTGGGGAGTGCAGCTCAAGGCCAGCATTTCCTTCTGGATGGGGGCTGCAGGGAGGAGGGCACAGCGGGCTCCAGTGGCCCTTGCAACCCAGAGGGACCAGGTCCTCTGCTCCAGGAAGCTGCTGGCAACTGGGGCGACAGCTGCAGGGCCTGCCTGGGGGCAGATCAGCCGCCCTGGTCTTGACCTCAGGGACACGACCTGAGGGAACAACCTCTAGAAGGACCTTCTCCAGGAGACCTGGCCCTCTGTCGAATGATGAGCGAGAGAATGAACAGGACTGTCCTATCTCAGCCCTTTCGAGACAGAACATCACAGATCTGGTGGCTCATAAACAGCAAACATCTGCGTCTCCCGAAAAGTGAAAGTGCTAGTCACTTAGTCGTGTCCAACTCTGTGTGACCCCGTGGGCTGTAGCCCGCCAGGCTCCTCTGTTCATGGGATTTTCTAGGCAAGAATACTGGAGTGGGTAGCTATTCCCTTCTCCAGGGGATCTTCCTGTCTGTTTCTCCTAGTTGGGGCTGGAAGTCCAAGGTCTCGGGGCCAGCAGAGTGGGTATCTGGCAAGGGCAGCTTCCAGGATCCCAGACACCATGGAAAGGGTGGAAAGGGCATGAGGTCTCTGGGTCTTTGTCTATAATCCCATTTTTGAGGGTGGGGCTCCCCAAAGCCCCACCTCCTAATACCTTCTCCTGGAGTCCAGGATTTAACATGTAAACCGGGGGACAGGCACACACTCACCAGAGACGCCCCATGTCCCTGGGGCTGGCACTCAGTAGCCCCTCCGCCTTCTTAATGACTGTGTCCAGGGTCACTCAAGGCCTCCGTCCGCTGGGTCTCAGGGTCGGGAGGTCTCCCACCAGAAGTGCCCATGGGCATGGGTGCTTGCCTTTTGCTGAGTTATCCCTGGAAAATCAGCCCCACTCTTTAGGACCTGACCCCCGGAAGTCCTTCTGCTTGTCTCACCTGGGTGTCTCTAGCTGCAGCTGTCAAAACCTTTCCCAAGTCCTGTCCCCATCCTGTCTGTCTCCTCCCTGGGGAACCTGTGCCCAGCTCTCTCCTGCATCCCCGAGAGGCACTGACTGTCCCCTACGCTGCCATATCTACCCTGTCCAGACCCTGCTATCCCTCCTGGGAGAAGGTGAGTCATTCGGCCGCCTGGCCCCTTGGCCTTCTCAGGAGGAGGCAGAAGCAGCTGCTTAACAGCTGCACTAGATGTTGGAGGGAAATTTAGGACAAAAGAGGAAGCAGATTGAGCATCCAATTTAAACCGAGGGGAGGTATCCAGAAACCAAAACGGTGCTGCCCTAATTCACGTGCAGAGCAAGCCACGGGTTTGCAGCCTCTGACAAGAAACCAAAAGGCTCACCCAGTTTCCTTCTGTGCAAGGGATCCAAACTTGCCCAACAGGCGCCTGCAGATGGCCTCAGAACTTCAGGCCCCTTGCGCTGGCCGGTGTGTCTGCCCGGCAGGGCAGGCTGAGGCCAGGAGTAGGGGTGGTCAGGAGTCAGAAGGGCAGACAGCTACCCCAGGCCAGCTCCAGCCCAAGGCCACGCGGGCCCCTGAGACGGCGCCTCACACCCCAGCGGTGGCTGCGCTCTCAGACCCAGCTCCCAGCTGGAGAAGGTGGTCCAGTGGACGTGGGGGCTGCCCCCAGTGAAGGGCTTCTGGGAGGGGTCTGGGGCCAAGGGAGTAAGCCTCAATCCCAGAGCTGCCCTCATCATCCACCAACCCCTACGAATGAGGCCCCGCCCTCGGCAGAACCGCTGGGTGGCTGTGGGGCGGGCAGCGGGGGTGGGGGGTTGATCTGTATGAGAGCATGCGGGCAGGGGTGGGCCTCAGGCCCCCTTCCCCCCGGGGACCCAGCCCCGAGCTCAGGAGCCTCCAGTTGTCAAAGCCAGTGCTTGCCTAGGTCGGGAGCCAGGAGTGGGAACCCAAAGGGGTGGGCGTTCAGCCTGGTCCCTAAGGTGAAGGAACACCAGGAAATCAACACGCTCTGCCTGGGTTTGGAAGGGAAGTGGATTCTGTGATAAAAGGTGCTGCACCCGGCACCTGTTCAGCCCTCCAGCTGTGAGCAACACGCCCGGGACAGGAGCCCTCCCCTGGTGGAGATGAAAGAGAGGGCAGCCTGGTCGGTCATCAGGAAGAGAGACGCCATCCCCAGGTGTCGGGGCCTGCTGCCGCCCGCCCAGAGGCAGGTGACCCCCACCCAGGAGAAGCCCGCGGCTCACTCAGGTGGGTGGGGGTGGTGAGAGGAGCACGGCAGGTCCGCTGTGGATATGGGGCGCAGCAGCCATGCCCTGCACCCTCAGCCTCCACCTGCTGTGGCACTCAGTCAGTCCGGCTCCTCCCTTCCCGATGCCCCTCTCATCGTTTGGTGTTCAGTTGTTAAGTCAAGTCTGACTCTCTGACCCCAGGGACTGCAGCACACCTGGCTTCCCTGTACTCGACTATCTCCCGGAGTTTGCTCAAACTCATGTCCATTGCGGAGAAGGCAATGGCACCCCACTCCAGTACTCTTGCCTGGAAAATCCCATGAATGGAGGTGCCTGGAAGGCTGCAGTCTGTGGGGTCGCTGAGGGTCAGACACGACTGAGTGACTTCACTTTCACTTTTCACTTTCATGCATTGGAGAAGGAAATGGCAACCCACTCCAGTGTTATTGCCTGGAGAATCCCAGGGACGGGGGAGCCTGGTTGGCTGCCATCTATGGGGTCACACAGAGTCGGACATGACTGAAGTAACTTAGCAGCAGCAGCAGCATGTCCACTGAGTTGGTGATGCCATCCAACCATCTCATCTTCTGTCGTCCCCTTCTCCTCCTGCCTTTAATCTTCCCCAGCATCAGGGTTTGTTTTTTTTTTTCCCAATGAGTCGGCCCTTCGCATCAGGTGGCCAAAGTATTGGAGTTTCAGCTTCAGCATCAGTCCTTCTAATGAACATTCAGAACTGATTTCTTTTAGGATTGACTGGTTTGACCTCCCTGCTGCCCAAGGGACTCTCAAGAGTCTTCTCCAGCATCACAGTTCAAACCCTCCCATAGTTTGCAGGCACCTAATTCCCTGGATGGGCTCTTCCTGCACAGAAGCACCCAGAGGACCCGTGTACTGGACCCAGAGATGCCCAGCCCTGAGGTGGGAGCCCCCTGGTGAGGATTGGCCTCCAGGGGCGATGGGACCGCGGATGGATGGGGACATAGATGTTAGCACAAAGCCCAGGCCTGAGCTAAGGCCGCATCTGGTGACTAAAAGGCCCATCCTGTCCCTCCCTGGGCTGGGTGCCTCACTGGGGGAGCCTGGATCTGAGCCACCAGGTCCCTGCTCAGAACTTCCAGGGAAAAGAAAGATGACAAGGTGATGGCCAGGGCCAGTAGGGACCGGGGCTGCGGCACCAAAGGGCAGGGCTGGATTCGGTCCGCACTGCCGCCCCAGAGCCCTGGGCGTGGACTGCTGGAGCCACGGTGGGGTATTAGGAGCCTAGCGAAACCACCGCACCAGGGGTGGGGGCACCCTGCTGGGGCCGGAGATGGCCATGGGGCCTTCATCTGTTATCAAGCCCGACGACTCCCTATGGAGAAGGTGAGGGTGCCCTTGGGGAGGCCCAGGAGGTGCCAGGCCCATCTGTAGCCCCAGGCACGGGAGTGACGGTCCAGCAGGGCTGG
Organism: Ovis aries; assembly: GCF_016772045.2. Classification (NCBI taxonomy): domain Eukaryota; kingdom Metazoa; phylum Chordata; class Mammalia; order Artiodactyla; family Bovidae; genus Ovis; species Ovis aries. The sequence goes on from NC_056056.1 coordinate 3,331,413, forward strand.
AGGTCAAGAGGGCACAGCGATCACATCACTCGTCCCCCAAGGAGGCCCCAGGCTGGGGCAGCCTCCGGGTAGCTGGCCAGGAGAGGGCTGATGCCCGAGCTCCTGGGGTGTGAGCCCCGCCACTGCCACGTGGGGAGGGCTCTGCTGACGGTCGCGCCCTGTGGGCCTCCCTTGGGTCACCGTGTAGACCTCGCCACTCCTGCAGAAGGGATGGTCTTTAGTTCCGTGTGCCGTGGACTCCAGGCACCTGTTGCTCCTCACAGGACCACCAGACCCGGGTCTGAGTCTGTGGGGCCCTTCCTGCTGACCTCAGTAGACGCCCCCGGGATGTGAGAGCAGACCCCAGACTCGGTGTCCCTGCCTGCGGTCTGAGCTGCCAGAGCATCTCCTTACCGCCCCCCCCAAACATCCATCCCCAGGGTCCCCCGGGCCCCCAGCTGGCAGGGTCTGCGAGTCTCAGGGTCCTGCAGGCGGAGGGCAGGCCGGGCCGGGCCCGAGGACACTCCCCGCAGATCCCAGTGTGGACCAGCGCACCAGTCACCCGGGGATCTGCACTCCGAAAGTTGTGCCTCAGAGCCTGGGGGTGGATCAGAGTGGGTGGCACGGGGCGTAAGGGTCCCAGGACAGCAGTGTGGCTCGGGGGAGCCACTAGAAGGTGTTTGGAGGAGGACAGAGGGTCGGCTGTGTGGCCAGATGCTGAGAGGGGAGGATGAGACCAGGACAGACCGTGTGACCACTGCTGACAGCGAGCCCACTACCCCCGAGCCTCTAGCCCCAGCCGAGTCTGGTCTGACTCCCAGGGCCTTGACCCTGGAGCAGCAAGTGCCACTTGTCATTTCCCAGGGGGGCTTGATCCCCCAAACTGTGCCCCCACTGCCCCATCTGAGGAAACGGCCCTCATGGACCACCATCCTAGCGATGGGCCAAATGCTGCCTCCCTGACCCTTTCATCCTCTGGGCTCCCCATCCGGACCCAGTCCATGCCCCTCAGCCTTCCCTGGGCCCCAGGAGAGGCCCCAGCGTGTCTAACAGAACATTCTCCCCCTCACCTCCACTGGGTCAGAACAAGGCAGCCCTGGCCCCGCCCCTTGCCACAGGCCCCACCCCCAAGCCTGGTCCTCCTGGCTCCAGGGCCCCTGCTCCCTCAGCCCTGCCCACCTGCCTCCTCTTCACCCCTAGGTCTCCCCTTGGCCAACAGCCTCCTCCTCTCAGTGCCCGGCATGGTACTTCGTTTTTCCTTGCACAAAATATGAGTAACATAAAATCCACCATCTTAATCTTTTATTTGTTTGTGTTTGGCTGTGCTGGGTCTTTGTCGCTGCACCGGCTTTCTCTAGTTGCAGCAAGTGGGCTCAGCTGGTTAAAAAAGAATAATCTGCCGGCAATGCAGGAGACCCCAGTTTGATTCCTGGGTCAGGAAGATCCCCTGGAGAAGGGCATGGCAACCCACAACAGCCGTTCATGGGCTTTCCTGGTGGCTCAGATGGTAAAGAATCCACCTGCATTGTGGGTGACCTGGGTTTGATCCCTGGGTTGGGAAGATCCCCTGGAGGAGGGCTCGGCAACCCACTCCAGTTTTCTTGCCTGGAGAATCCCTGTGGACCGAAGAGCCCGGTGGGCCACAGTCCATGGGGCCGCAAAGAGTCGGACGCGACCAAGCGACTAAGCAGAGCACAGCAGTGCCGGGTCGTTGTCTCTGCACGGGCTTTCTCTAGTCGCAGCGAGCGGGGACTACCCTTTGCTGCGGTGCACGGGCGTCTCACTGCGCTGGCTTCTCTTGTTGCAGAGCGCAGGCTCTAGGGCCCACGGGCTCAGTAGCTGTGGTGCACAGGCTCAGCTGCCCCATGGCATGTGGGATCTTCCCAGACCAGAGACTGAACCCGTGTCCCCTACATGGGCAGGGGGACTCTTATGCACTGGGCCACCGGGGAAGCCCCATCGTAACAAAAACACAGGGCAAGGGCATGAAGCTCACTCACATCGCGGCAAGCATCGGCACGCCCATCTCCAGGACGCTGTCGCCTTCCCAGCTTGACCCTCTGTTCCCACTAGTCGCTCAGGCCCCTCCTCCAGCGCCGGGCCCTCACCTTCTATTTTCTGTCTCTCTGCGTTTGGCTCCTCGAGGGACCTCCTGGAAGTGGATCCTACAGGGTTTGTCCTGCGGTCTTGGGCTCATTTCACCAAGCACGATGTCCTCCAGGCTCATCTACGCCGCAGCCTGTGTCAGAATTTCCTTCCTTTTTAAGGCTGAACAACATACTATCAAACGTGTTCACTACATATTGTTCAACCCTCTGCAGACACCCGGGCTGTTTTCAGGTTTGACTGTTATGAACAGGGGCACACATTTCTGGTAGACCCTGCTTTCAGTTCTTTGAAGTGTACACCCAGGAGTGCGATTGCCGGATCGCATGGCAGTTCTACGTTTAATATTTTGAAGGACAGCACACTGTTCTCTGTGGCACTTCACCATATACATTTCTATCAGCATTGCATGAGGGTTCCAATTTCCCCACATCCTCCACAGCACCGGTTATTTCCTGTTTTTTGTTTTGTTTTATCTGCTTCTTGTCATCGTAATGGATGAAGTGGTATCTCCTTGTGTGCATGGCACTTTTCAGTCTGATTTTGTTTTTAACCATCTGTCTGGGACAGCAGCCCCAGAGGAGCAGCCCGGCATGTCGTGTTCTCCACTGACAGCCGGGGCAGAGTCCCAGGCCTGGCGCAGAGCAGGACTTTGAGCAGGACCTGATATCTGTAGCGAGCGTGCTGCCCGCCCCCCCCCCCCCTCCGAGCATGGGGCCGCCTTACCTGCAGGCTCCCCAGGCTGTTGCGGCCTCTGTCCGCAGTCCCCGCTTCTGAGCAAGACCTGTCTCCTCTTCCCAGGGCTTGATTAAACCATCTGCTCACAAGCGTAGAGCTCAGTTGTATGTGAGCCAAAAGGAGAGGGCCCAGCAGTGTGAGAGCCAGCGTGGGGAGGGGTCAGGATGGCTTCCCTGAGAGCCCAAGTGGACGGCCTCGGCCTGAAGGGTGAACCAACCAGAGCTCACTTGCCAGCATAGAGGAGGAGGTTTCCCAAGCAGGGGACTAGCAGGTGCAAAGGCCCTGTGGCAGCAGGGACGGGAGATGTGGCCAGCACAGACAGGCAGCTTGGGTGCTTCAAGGACAGCATGGGTGGGTGGGGAGAGGACCGAGGCCAGCCGCTCAGTCCTGGGGGGATGTCACTGAATGAGGCCCTGCCAGCCCTTCTGGGCACGCCACCCACTCCTCCCCCACTCCACCCGCCCCTCCCCCACTCCCTGCACCTCGCCCTTGGGCATCACCCTAGTCCCCAGCTCGCATGGCTACAGGATGGCCAGGCTTTCCCATCAGATGCTCAGAAGTTTCACAGTCCCCCCCAACATGGGGTCCAGCTGCCACTCACAGCAGCACATGGGCTGGCTGGGGGGCTGGAGCCCTGCAGTCTGTCCCCAGATTCACTGCAGGGCAAGCTTGAGCCCAGGTCTGAGGTAGGTGGACGTCCCCTGGGCAGGCCTTGCAGGGGGTGACGGGCACCTGCCATGCAGAGCCAGGTGCCACTGGGCCCTGCAGGTCATGGTGGGCTTCGGAGCAAACTCAGCCACGACCACAGAAAGAGCCAGGAGTGCCCACGGGAGTGCCCCGTGGCCCAGCACGACCCTTGAGATGAGCGCGAGGTCATCTGGAGGGCGGAGGGGTGGCCCCTCCCTGTGGGAGGCGGGTCTCACTAACTCTCCAGTGAGAATACTGCCAGGAATAGCAGTGGCAGTGGGAGGAGGCGGCCAAGGGACCAGGAGGGTCTTGTCTCCAGGAGGCTGGCTGCCAGCCCCTTTGTGGGAGGGTCTGGGGTGGGTGGGCCTTGCAGACTCATCTCCCCACCATCCTGCCCAGTGCCCGGAAGCTGCAGGCAACGCACCCTGATAGGCGAAGGGGAACTCCAGGCTCTGCCAGGAACAAAGGCAGAGGCAGTCTCCTTGGAGGGCAGGCTGGGGTCTCCTGGGAGAGATGCCAGGCCAGAGGGCCTGTGCTGGGCTTTGGCTGGAGGGTGGCCTGGGCCCTGGGTGGCCGGGGAGGTAGGTCCCTACCCACTGTCCTAGGCTGTCGTTGCCCAGAGAGGCCGTGACAGTGAGCAGCCCCCTGCTGCCCTCCAGCCCTGGGCGGGAGCCACCCTGGGGGGCTGGCAGACTTCCCAGGGGGTGGGGGACTCGTCGGGTAGGCTGTAGGATTGGGAGGGGACTGTTCCATTATTAAAAGTGGGGGTGAACTCGATGAACCCCAAGCTTGGGACAAGGTGGGCACAAACCCAGCTAAACTGGAAGGCCTGACTTCTGCAAGTCTGGGGGAGGGTGGGGACCCTGCTCAAAGCCGGCCTGCGAGTGGCTGGCCTGGTTGGCACGGGGTGGGGGCCCAACAAAGAGGCACTTTGTGGACTGCTGGCACACGGCCGCTAACAGGGCGGCCAGGGCCCCGCTCGGAGCCGGAAAGGGAGCCGCACGGCTATCCTGACAGCCGCCTGGTCTGGGGAGGGGTCTTTGCTGCCTGTGCCTCCGCTGGGAATGCTGCTCTGAGAGTTGCAGGAAAACCCTCCACAGGCCCCTCCCTATGAAGGCCTGGGAAGCCCCTACGTGGGGGCAGCTTCCGAGGAGGGACTGGACAGGAAGTCAGGTGGCCCCCCTGCCACAGACCTAGAGGCTCCCCTGAGAAGGCACACACTGGCAGTGCCAGCCGGGGCTCCTCCATGTCCTGCTGACAAAGGTCAGGCAGGAGGCAGACAGGCCTTTCTCCGCTCCCTGCCTGGCCTGGACCGGGCGCTGCCATGGCTGCGGCCCCCACGCAAGACAGCCGACAGGACCCGCTTCCTCACTCTGCTGATTACGATGCTGGAGTCTGTGCTCAGCCCCGCGGTTCCCAGCCAAAGGTCCGGCCTGGCGTCCCCGCCTGCTGCTTCCTTTCCTGCTGACTGGGTGCCCTGGACCCTCTGAGGACAGGAAAGCGGCGCCAAGAACTCAGGCAGGTGGGGGGGGGGGTGTCCAGTCCCTCGTCAGCGAGCACAGAGCACCCCTCAGGCTCCCACACCTCACAGATGGCCTTGGGCACCTGGTCCGTGCCGGGTACCCTGCCGGTCAGGGCCAGGGCCGTGGACAAGACAGGGAGCCTGTGCCCAAGCGGGGAGACAGGGCCTCTGAACCTCAGAGTGGATTCGTACAGGGTCGGGTCAGGGAGAGCTGGCTGGCAAAGGCCCAACTGGCTGTTTCATACAGGAGGGTCAGGAGCACCCACGGTCCAGGGACATCCGGGCAGAGACCCAGAGGGAGCTGTAGGTCAAGCCTCAGAGACACTGGGGGAAGAAGGTGCAGGCAGTGGGAACAGCAGGTGCAAAGGCCCTGGGGCAGGAGGGTGCCAACATGAGGAGGCCCCACGCAGGAGCCAGTGTGGCTAGAACTGGAGAGGGACCGAGTTGAGGGGGTGTGGGGTGAGGAGCCAGGTCCCGGCCACTGCAAGGACTCAGGCTTGCGTTCTGAGTGAGAAGTGAGATGCGGGCACACAGGGAGCTGAGTAGGGAGTGCCGTGATCTGACCTGTGTAGAAGCATCTCCATGCTGCCATGTGGGAGCAGAGGCTCGAGGCGGGGATGGGGGGCCGGGCAGGGGCTTGAGGGGCTGGGCGGGGAGGCCGGGCAGGGGGCTGCTGTGGGGACCTGAGGGGCGGGGCAGGGTAGATGGAGGGTGGGGAGCTGGAGCAGGAGGGGTAAGAGGCGGTCGGAGTTCTGACACAGCCCAGCGGCAGAGCTGTAAGCACTGGGCTCTGGACAGATGGAGCTTCTGGAAGGAAGCGCTGCCACGTGCTGAGGTGGGGGGGACGGGGCACAGAGATGGGCACAGTCAGGCCATGTCACACCGAGATGTCCATCGGCCACCCGAGGGGACAGGGCAGGGAGGCGCCTGGCTAAGTCGGTCTCGGGCTTGGTGTGCTTCATGGACCTTAATCTTCTTTGAGATGAGCCTCGATGGAGGACACAAGCCTCTTTCCAAAGCTGATGTGGTAATGCCTGCAGACCTGCCCATTAGTATTGGCTTTCAGGGGTCCCCAGGGTGGGCAGCCCCAGGCCGCACAGGGCCCAGGACAACAGCAGAGTGGGCGGAGACCTCAGCTAACTGGGCTGGACTCGGGGAGCACGAGGGAGGAAGGCGTCCCTCCACTATGGGAGCAGGCTCTACCCCACCGCCCGGCACTCGGCCACCTGCAGGACCACCGGAGCGGCACCTGGCCAGCTGCCAAACATGTCCACTGTCCAGGGAAGGACAGACAGTGGACAGGCCTTGCCCCCTAGTGCGCCCGGAGCCCCCACCCCTGAGACCCTGCTCATCAGTCTGTCTGTAGGGTCACCTCTGTGACTATTCTCTCTCCCCAGCCTGACACTTTCTGGATAAAAGTCAGGAAGCGAAGCTATAGACCAAGACAGCTCAGGATGGGAGGCCAGGCCAGGCCTCCCTGAGCTGAGAAACCCCTTGCTGGCATCTCAGAAGGACTGCGGCGCTAATCAGATTCCTCATGAGGGGACTGTGGCTGCCCAGCCTGCATATCAGCCAGCCCAGTTTGACCCTTCTTAACGTCTACAAGTCCTATGATCAGACGGAGGGACCCCACCCTGCCCTGCCTGTTGGGGGACCGGGAGTGAGGAGGAATCCCAGGGCTGGCTGCATTTTCTTCCTAAGCTGCCTTTTTCTCCTTAGTGAAACAGGACGAGAGAACCAGCTTTAAAGAACTGCTGTGAAAATCGAGTTAGACAACTCGTAGGACACGTAGTGCAGGCCTGGATTCTCACAGGTGTTGAGCCTTAGTGTTTAAAATGTGCAGGTGTGGATTGCACACACACACACCCCCACATGCACACAGAAGCTGCACCGAAGCTGTTCCTCACACCTGGAGACAGGCTTGTGGGTTATCTGTTGTCTTCTAAAAACTTCTCAATATTTTCCAAATGTCCTTTTTTAAAGAAGAATCTCTTTCATGTTTAGAAAATACAAGTGATAAAAACAACTGGAATGTTCGAAGGTGTGACCAGCTCCCTGGGTGAGTGAGTGAAACAGCCAGCACCCCGCCCCATCTTTACCTGGGGCCCGTGAGGTGGCCACACCTGTAGACCCCATCCACACAGCGACCCAAGCCACCGGCATGAGGTGGGGGGGCTTTGGAGCCTGGTGGATGGCTTCTCCCATCCTGACCCCTTGCCTGGAAGTGGCTAGAGAGGTCCCTCTGGGCTCAGAGGTATAGTCTGCAGAAGCCCCAGTTTCCCAGGGCCCTGCGGCATTTGCACAGCTGAGGTTCTCATAACACTGAGGAGCCAGTGGCAAGCTGGGGCTGCAAAGCTGCTCTAGGCCAGGGCATGGCTTCCCTCCCCTGCCGTACCCCGCCCCCCAGCCCCCACCGATCCTGTGCTGAGCAGGAGGCAGTTACCTGTCAGGACCACAGGCCAAGCCACGTGATTGTGTCTCCAACTGATAAGAGTGCCCTCAGGACAGTCAGACTGCCCTGCAGGCAGTCTGCACTGGGCTGGGAGGATGTGGGGCCTGGGACAAGCTTAGGTCTAAGTGGGGCTCTGGGGGTGTACCCAGAGCATCCTTAAGGCTTCATACCCATGCCCCCTGAGGCAAGGCAGGAGTGAGCTGATGGGAGGAGGCTTTCTCTGCAGACCTCAAGATGGGGTCACGGGTCAGTCCATGAACAAAGTCAAGGACTTATCATGAGACTGGGGACAGTACTCAGACCAGCTTCCGACCACTGTCCTAGGAATGACCTTGGCTAACTGTCCTGCAGGGTTTCAGCCCCAGGCTCTGACCCCCACGGGGCCCAGAATGTACTCTGGGGGTGAAACTGAGGGTGGGGACCCCGTTCTTCACACCAAGACCCTCCTCCCAGTGACCCTCTGCTCAGGACCACTGACCTGGTGCCGCCCCATGTTTCTGCAAGGACCCCGCGGCGCTGAGCGAGCCAGGAGGTCTCCGGCCTAGCAGGGCCACATCAGCCTGTCCTGACCCCAGGCCTTAGGATAGTGTGGGGGCGACTGAGGGGGACTTTTGAGGGTTCTTTCAGCTTTGTGGCTGATTTTATTTGTCCGCCCTTGTTTTAAAACATCACCTCTGTCCACAGGAGGGGGGCCTCGAGCAAACCGGGAGCCGCTGGGGTCGGGAGGAGTCACTAACAGCCAGTGCGCCCAGATCACGCCGGGCCTGAAAGCAGACCCGGCCGCATCCACGCAGCTAGCAGTTACCCGGCTCAGCGCAGGAGGCGCCGGCCACCGCCGCCGCTGCTTCCGCAGCCCGGCTCTCCGGCCCCCGGGCCGTCTGTAGCAGCCAAGGCCGCGCACCTGCTCCCGCTGGCGGCCCCACGCGGCGCGGCATCCTGGTGCTGGCGCGGCCGCCGCGGGGAGGGGGCGCCCCAGGACCGGGGGTTCCACACCTCCAGAGTGTGTGGGTCGGCGCCCCGGTCCTGCCCGCGTCCAGCCCCGGCTTCGGGCCCCGCGCAGGGTCCCACGCCAGGAGTCGGGGAGGAGGCGCGCGGAGGGGGTGCGGACCGGCCGCCCCCTGCCCCGGGACCCGCCCCCGCTCCGTCCTCGCCCCTCCCCGGGCGCCCACCTGGCGCGGGGCGGCGCGCCCCGGGGCGGCGAGTGCGCGCACGCGGCCGGCGCGCTGTCCCTTTAAACGGCCCGCGGCGCCTCCCCCGCGCGCCCCGCCCGCCGCGGTGCGGCCCGGTGCTGGGCGCGGCCGGAGAAAGTCCATGTGAGCCGGAGCGCCGGACCGCCGGAGCACTTCCTGCCGCAGGCCGGACCGGGCCGGCGCCCGCAGGTACCCCAACTTCGCGCCGCCCGCGGGCCCCGCCGCCGCACTTCCCGCGAACTCCGCGGCGCGCCCGCCCTCGCCTGCCGCAGTGCCCAAGTTCGCGCCGCGCGCCGCCCGCCGAGCTGGCCGGCGGCGCCCGGGCCTGGGGAGGCGCTCGCCCCGGCCGGGCCGCACCCCGCCCGCCCCGCCGAGCGGGGACCCGGGCTCTGGGCGTCTCCTCTCCCGCCGGGCTTCTCGGGACACTCGGCCTCCCGCGACCGGACGGACGGATCCCAGCCCTTCGGGGCGGAAAACGCGCGCGGGCTCGGCGGGGGGATACGGCCCTGGGGACACGCCCCTCCCTCTGAGGCCGGGGTCCGAGGCCCGCCGCGCGGCTGCGCATCAGCCCGCCCTGCGTCTCCCTTCGCTGGACCCCCCCCCCCCCAACGCCCTTCGGGGCATCACTGCCCTCTGGGCGCCCTCGTGCACCCCCTACCTGGGAGAGCCTGGGGGACGGCTGCACTGGGGCGGGGGAATCCCACCTGTCTTCGCTGCGTTTCCTGCGGTGCTGAGGTCTTGGGGCCCCGAGCCCCTTCTCCAAGAAGCTCAGAGGTGAGCTCTGAGCCTGCTGCCCTTCCCCACCTCCGCCAGGGCCGGGGTGGGGGTGCGGGGGGTGCGGTACTCAAGCCCTTCCGACGTAGACCTGGTTGGTGGGGGGGCGGGGTGGTCATGAGGTCAGAGGTCACCTCCGGGTCCCCTCTTCCAGGCTTCTCAGAAGTTTGGTCTTGGCGCTGGTAATGGCCACCTCTCTGCTGGTGGCCCTTAAACCTGTGGATTTGCGGTGGGTCGGTCCTGGATCTGGGCAGTTGCCCACTATGATGGAGTCTTCCTCCTTCTCCAGACCTGGGTCTGAAAGGTTTTGCCCGGGGGAGCAGTTGGGCTCTTTCTAGTGGTTTTTCTGAGGACCGCTTGGGCACCCAGCTGTGAGTCCCCTGGCCATAGGTTCTAGCTGAGCCTGTGGTGGCCGGCGGGCAGGGGGAAAACAGGCTGCACGGGCTGGCCATCTGGCAGAGCTGGTCTCCTGAGCACTCTGAACACACACCGCTGTGCTCGCTGGGTCTGGTCTGGTCTGGTCTGGTCTGGTCTGGGTCTCTCCAGGTCTCCACTTCCCCACCTTCCCTTCCTCCTCCCCACTGAACTCCAGGCCCCTCTCCCCTTCCTCCCTCGGCAAAGGATGTGGGTCTGGTATTCAGCACAGGTGCTTCTCAGCGCTCCATGTGGAGTGTCATCTAAGCCCCCCAAGGACCCTAGGGGAGGCGTCTCTGAGGACCGGCTCCATTTTAGAGGCGAGGAGTGAAGGGTCAGCAGCCAGCGCTGTTGTCCACCTTCCAACACTCCCCTTCCCCTCCTCCCCGTGGCCCTCTGTGGTGCCCCCCCTCCCAGGAGGCCCACTGGCATCCTCCCGTTGGTCATGCCACCGTTGGGTGGCACCTCGGCTGGAGCCTGAGTGAAGGAGCTGGGAGGGGCGAGGCCCAGGGTGGCTGGCCCCCGCTGCTTCGGTGAGCTGGTGGGAAGGGGCATCGCAGGAGGACCGTGTCACTTCTCCGCTCGCAGGGGCAGAGGTGGGTGCTCGGTGGTCACACCTGGCGGGGTGGGCGCCGGCCGTGGCGTCTGATAGGCTGCTGACTCTGAGCCGGCTCCGTCCAGCCCCTGCTCTGCAGCCGTTCGAGGCGCCTGCAGAATCTTGGCCCAGGAGAAGACGCTTGTGCGTTTTCCGAGAGTGACACGGGCCACCCTGGCTGCCCGGGAGTGCCACTGGGTCCTTGTCAGGGATGTGGTGGGGCGCTCAGAGGGGCCTTTTCCGGGAGGTGGGCTCGTGGGTGACTTTTTACAGAGCCCTTAAAGCGCCCCTCTGTTTTCCAGCTAAAACGTGAGCTGCATTATTCATGTCAGAGAGACAGTGGTGATGGCAAGTGCTGAGCTGGCATTCACAGCCGGGGCTTCTCTGGCACCTCTGCCTCTAGCTAGGGCTCTGCGGGCCTGACTTGCAGCCTGGGCCAGGGTGGGCCTGGAACCCCTCCTGGGACAGAAGGTAGGCACTGTGACTTCGACCCTTTCAAGGGTGTTCCCAGGGCTCCACCCCACGCCCCTCCTCTGAGGACTGTGCTCCCGGGAATGAAGAGCCTGAACGGGCTGCAGCAGACAGGGTCTCTCTGCTGGCCCCGGGCCCTCCTGGTACAGCCCACAGCCTCAGCCACCTGAGGTCTCATTCCTTCCACCTGGGGATGCGAGCCCGGCCTCCACAGCCCATCTGCCTCCTTCCGTGTCACCCTGTCCTGTCTCGCCTGGGCTCTGCTCCAGCCTGGTCCCCCCCTCCGCCCTGCCCCAAGTTCTCTTGTCCTGCTGGGGTGTGGGGGTCGGGTGAGCCCCCTAGCTGGGGGCAGAGTGGTGAACGTCTGGTGAGCCCTTCGAGCATAAACTGCAGCCCAGATGACAGCCTCTAGCTCCCAGCTCTCCGGCCTGGTTCTCCCGAGACCTGGTGCCTCCTGCAGACCCCCGAGTACAAGCGCACTTGGGAGCTTGATCCAGGCTGGGTTCTCGGGACAAGACAAGCTGCCTTCTAGCTGAGGATCTGTCGTGTTAGCTGACCGGGGCCTGGCTCCTTCGCGCGGCCAGGGTCCCCAAGGGATGCCCCAGGCCCAGGAACTTGGTCTTTCAGTCCAGTCTTTTGCCCGCAGTATGGTGGAGTTGGGGGGCACTTCCCTGCACAGGGAGGGGCCCCTCGGTCCCTGGCTGGACCCAGAGCTGTTCCTGGCTGTGGGCAGCCCCACTTTGGGAGCTGGGAGAGTCTGGTTGGGTCTGGGGTCTGACTGGGGGCTGGGGAGGGGCTTCAGGGCCTCTCACTGGCCCCAGCCAGGCCGGCCTGCACGTGTGCAGGGAGCACTGCTGACCACTCCGTGGTCTGGGCGCTGCCCCGGCCTCTGCCGGTGCCTCATCCGCATCTGGCTCACTTGCCTGGACAACCCCTCGGTCCTCCCCGAGGCGAGCTGTCTGGCCCTCGGGTACTTCCAGGTGGGGCCCGAATTTAGGATTAGAGCCAGCATCTCCATTCATGTCTGCACCCCAATTCAAGACACGAACGTCTCCTCACCCTGTACCGCTGGCTGTGACCCGTGTGTCCCCCACTGCCCTCCACCCCTCCCCACCCGGGCCCCCTCTCTGGGAAGCGTTCCCCCTTAGCAAGGCCCGAGGCTCCACTGCCACCCGCCCTGCCTCCCAAGCAGGCAGGGATCCTGGCGACCTCTGTTTCTCTTTTAGCAAATCCTTGCTCTCACCAGGCCTGGCTCTCAATGAGATCATTTGCAAAATATGCTTCCCGGCTGGCTGGGGGCCTCCACATTGTGTCACCTGCAGCTGCTTGGAGCTGAGAGCTGGGCTTCCTGTGCCCTGGCCTCTGGCCTTTGTCATTTAAAGTGCAGGTTTTGGAAGCAGGCGCTCCCCCCTCCATGGGCGAGGGTCTTGTGGGTGAGGATCTCAGCAGACCTCTGGCGTGGCAGGCGTGGAGCAAGTTGGGCTCCCTGGTGGCCGCCTTTGGGGTTGGCATCCTCAGAGCCCCCCCTGAGAACAAGGATGGTGGGGAGCACTCCCCACTGCCCGGTCTGGGAGCAGATCTGAGCAGGAGGAACCGAGGGGGGATTTGATGTGGCCCTGGGCTCTCCGGGGCTGCCCTCAACTTCCACCGTCTGGACCTGAGTCCAGGCAAGGAGGCACGCGGGAGCAGGACCTCTCGGGCCTCTCACTGAGTCCCCGGCCGTGTGACCTGGGGTGGGTAACTTGCCCTCTCTGAGCCCCACCCAGGCCAGTGTGTAGTGATGCTCCTGCTGGGAGTCTGCAGGTGAGCAGGCCCAGCCTGAGGGCCGTCTGGAGATGCCCCCTCCCTAGAGCCAGCATGGCGGGGGGCATTGGTTCATGCCTCTTTAAGGAAAGCCTGCTTCTCTGTCTGCAGGGAGGGTCTGCGGGGAGGGTGGAGGCGTACTTTTCTCTGAGGTGTTGGTCTCTGTCCCATGGGGAGGAGAGGCTGGCTCCTTTGGGGCTCTGAAGGAATCTTCCCCCTCTCCCTCCCCCTTGGCCCTGGGCCCTGGCGTCCAGGAGGGCACATGGCCATGGATGGGCCCGAGCTCTCGGTGGGGCCCCGCCCCATGCCTGCCCGTGTGCCGGGGGAAGCAGGCAGGGCCGGGGGCGGGGACCGCCGGGGCCCAAAAGTGCCCATATATAGTCACCGGGGTGAGCAGTGAGCCTGGCTAGCGGGGCTGCATCCCAGGCCCAGGGCTGGCCCGGCCCCCCAGGTCCTTGAGGGTGGGCTGGCCCTGGAGCAGGAGGAGGAGGGGCTTGTGTTCTGAGAGCAGCTGGATTTGGAGCAAAGCGTCACATACAGCAGCAGGCACCGGTTTGGTGCTCTAGGAGTGTTTGTTGATTGACAACAAAAGTCTCAGGGACACTCAGTAGTCAGGGCCGCCTGTATTTCCTGAGACACCGCTTCTGAAAGTTGGAGGCTGTAACCTGGCTGCTCTCTTGGCCTGAGCCACCCAAGGGCCCTTGGCTGTGGGCTGGGGGCAGGGTGCCTGCAGCCTTCGCCCCAGAAAATGCCCCCTTCATTCTGGTGACACCCCTAGTTGTCCCTACCCCATCCACACAGTACCAGGAGCTTCTGCTCTGATGGATGGCATTTTCTGGAAGATGCGTGCCCCCTTCTCCCCCCACCCCCGCCGTGCCCCGCCTCCCCCCCCCCACCTCCTGGACGCTGCTTGGAGTTCAGCTGGTGGGGAGGGGGCAGCACTGCCCTCTGGCTGCTGGTGGTCTTTGCGGGAAGTCTGCTCCTGGACCGCTTGGGGCCTGCCCACCCTCACCCTCAGCGTCTGTCCCGAGGTCTCTGCGCCAAGAAGGGAGAAGCAGCCCGCCTCTGCTGCATTCCGACAGTAGCGCTGTTAAAAAATCAGTGTTAACACAGAGCGCTCCTTTAATTTAGTTTCCATTGCACTGCTAAGCGCCTTTGTTAAATTTTGTATATTAATACTTTTTGTTGTTGTCAGCAGTTTTTTTTTCTTTTTTTGGGGGGATATAAAGCCATTAGGGTGAGAGAAGATTAAAAAGATACATTACAATTAAAATGTTAATGAAATCTGCATCATACAACTTTTGAAACCCTTTAGGCATTAATCTTGCCTGTGTCACGTCCATTAACTCGGGCTATTCTTATTCCACACTGACCCCTGCTGAGAGATTTGTGCTATAATTGGATTTTTTTTTCTTAATAAAAAAGAAAAGAAAGCTTTTAAGAAAATAAAGATTGAGTGGTGGCCCCGGGTCCCGCATGAAGAGAAAGGGAGGGAAGGGTCTCCTCTTGGGGGTGGCTGTGGGCCCCTCTCGGGCTGTCAGCCCTCTTTCCTGTCCCGTGGATGGCCAGCAGTTCTGGACACGCGGGCTCAGCCCCTGCTGCTCCCCCAGGGGACCTGGCGTGGCCATGTGCTCAGACCCATGTCCTTGCCAGGCCCAGCTCACCTGTGGCGGGAGGGTGTCCCATGGCCGCGGTCAGGGTGCAAGTGTCCAGGGCTCAAGGATCTCACCTTCCAGGGGTGGGTCCCCAAGTCCGGGCGCTGGGTGAGTGGCTGCAAGGGGGGTGTTCCGGAAGGACCGATGGTTTTGGTTTTGAGTTTTCAGGATCCCTCGTCCCCCAGGAGATGCGCACCTGGAAGTCTGGTGTCCTGGGCACTGGGGGCTCCAGCACAAGGCAGGGCTGGAGTTGGGGGGCGGGGAGCTCCCCCACTGTCTATGCCCAGGGGAGCCGGGACCCCCCCCCCCACCGCCCCTGCCGAGGGTGGGACCCCCCTGGTGCTCCGTGAACTTGTCTGCACAGACTCACCCTTGACTGTGGCTGGAGCCTGTGGTGGTTCCCGTCCAGACAGCACCCCTGACTGGGGTGAGGCTCAGGCCGGGTGGGGACACCGGCTTAGCCTGGGGCGCCTGGGTCTAGCTGGCCCTGAGCAGTAGATGGTCACAGCCATGGCTCTGGGAAGCTGGTCAGGTGGTTGGCAGGGGGCTGCAACAGACAGATTTCGTGTCTGTGTGTTTTTGCAACACCTTTCTATAAAGGGAAACATAATTTAAAATATGATTACTTAGTGTTGTAACAGCCGCCTTAGCGCTCCACGCTATGCCGAGATCATTATCAGAGGCTGATATTAACTTGCAAAGAATATTATGCAAATTGCCCGCTGGCTCCTCCGGGAGCCCTCCCCCCAGGATGGAGATGTGCGTGGGGAGTGGGTGGGGAGCGGGCAGGTCCCTTTCCGGGGTTGGGGGAGGTGACAGCCCGCATCCCGGACCCCTCAGCCGTCAGTTCCTGGCTGTGCCTGCGGACACCGGGCAGGGCCTGTCCCCTTTCTCCATACCCGGCCTGGCTCCTGTGGGCAGGGTGAAGGCGGGATGCTCACGCCCCGGGCTCTGTGCTGTCTGTGCAGTGAGTGTGGTCTCTGCGGCAGGCCCTGGGTGGCACCTGGCCGCCTTCATGAAGCGGCCAGTTCGCCCACTGGTAATGGTGGCCTGTGACTGGCTCTGGCAGCAGCTGGACCTGGGGGCCCACGAACCCCAAGTGCTTGTCGCTGCTGAAGGGATTGGAGTCGCAGATGGGGCACCCCCACCCCCGGGTGCAGCAGGCCTTCCTGTTGCCTGACTCAGCTGCGCTTGGTGTTCCCCAGGGGCTCAGGGCAGCCCCCAGGGGAAGGCGATGGGCGGCTTGGCGTGTGGCTCCGACCATCCCCTCACACCTGCCCCCTCCTCGAGTCTGAAGGTGGCTCCCTGCCTTACCAGGGCCAGAGCATCCCCCACCCCGACTTTGTGAACACTGCTGTGGGGGTTCCCTGTGGGGTCTCCCAGCTCCAGGAGGGCAGTGATGCTTGTTTGCCTGTGGAGAGGGCACGTCGGAAGGGACGTGAGCCTCGCGGTCACCCTGGAGTGTAATTGGGGTCACTGGGTGGGGTAGGGTCACTTTCCTGGGCCCGGGTAGCAAATGGTCATAAACTTGGAGGCTTAAAGCAACAGAGACTTACTCTCTCACAGTCTAGAGACACAGTGGCAGGATCAAGGAGCCGCCAGGGCTGGTTTCTCCTGGGGGCTCTGGGGAGAATCCTTGCCTCTTCCAGGGCCAGGGGTGCTGACAATCCTTGGGCCTATGGACACATCCCTCCCATCTCAGGATCTTACTAATTATGCCAGCAAAGACCCTGTTTGCAGACAAGGTCACATTCTGAGATTCTTAATGAACCCTAGTCAACCAGTGTGGCAGGCTGGTTGCAAAAACCCTTTAGTGCCTAGAGGAAAGGGGAGGGTCTGGCCAGCCCAATGGCTCAGCACTGCGCTTGCCCAGGAGGGTGGGCGGGCGGCCGGACACACAGACAGTAGCCACCGCTCACATGAGCCACTGGGCGTTGGGTGGGAAGGGCCAGCACACGCAGACTAGGAAGTCTGGAAGGACCTTTGGTTCAGGAGCTAAGCCCTAGTCGAGGGCGGGAAATGGGGCCACCGATGGAGGAGGGTTTTCCTGAGACAGTGTCTACGGTTATGTAAGTTTGGGGACAGGAGGCAGAATTTGTGTTAATTGTCATAACCCAGTTTAGTGGGCCAGTCCTTGTCCCGGGAAGCGGCCTGGAAAGGAGAGGGAGGGAGGTCTCCGTGGAGCCCTCGGGGCTGGACCCCGAGCTGCAGCGCAGACTCGGGCCCCGAGACCTTCCCGTCCCTTCTTTCGTGCATCTCTTCCATCCCTCGGAAGAAAACCAAGGTCGCGAAGTGGGAGTGAAATAGTGGAGAGGTCGAGGCAGACAGGCAAAGTAAGAGCAGAGATGCCGTGAGGAGGTGGGGCCTGGGCGGGCCAGAGGGGACCCTGGTATCCAGGCGGTGGGGCGGGGACCTGGGACTTTGGGCCCAGATGAGTCCAGACCTGGGGGCCCTGAGGTTCCTGGGCCTCGACCATGCCTTCAGGCAGCAGTGGAAGGCCTGGGAATGGACACGTGATCCGAGGGCCTGTGGCAGGGCCTCAGGTCCTCTTCCTGCCTACTTCTCCAAGTCCAGAGCCCCAGGCTTTGTTCCAGTGCAGGTGACCACCTGGCCAGGTGAGGGCCTTGGAGGCTAGGAGGCTGCAGGCAGTTTGGGGCTGGGCCTTCCGTGTGATTCCTGATAACCCAGGAAAGTGGGAAGCACCCCCCTCCCCCACCAGCCGCATCCATAGGTGTCAGCCCCCAGCTCTACTTGGGAGGTCTCTGGGGTGTCTGGGGGCTCCTGTCCCTTCCCCACCCCACCCCAGCTGCCTGGTGGCGGGGTGGGGGGCTTCTCTCCCCAGAGGACACACTGCATGCTTCCTCAACTCAAGCTCAGAAGGAGGATTCTGGCCACAGTCGGAGGTGCTCTTCTGAGGGGATTTAGGATGTCTGGCCAGGACGTGGGGTGGACCCTGGCACGTGGGGGCTCCCAGGACCAGGCGCCCCTTCTCCAAGGCGGGGGCGTGCTGACTCGGCCTCCCCCGCCTCCTGGCCCTGCCGTGCCTGTCTCAGGTCTGAGCGTGGCAGGCAGGGCCCCCTGCCCCCACCCAGCACCGGCCGCGGAGGACACTGGTCCTGGTGACTCAGGAGGGGGTGGAGGGTGAACAGTATTAAACTCACCGAGAAGCTGCACGTACTGAACGCAGAACTGTTTCTGAGTCAGCGACCCCTGCTGCAGTGCGACCCACTGAAACGAGAGCGGCCCGCCACCGCCTGGCCGAAGCCCCAGGGCCGCTGGAGAGTCTCCCCGGCCCCCAGCCCAGGCCCCTGTACAGCCAGAGGGTCTTTGTGGAATCACCGTTCCAGGCACCTGTCGGGTGTGCTTTTAAAATTTCAATTCGAAGCATTCTAGTTACTTATACATGAAATCTACCATCGTAACCACTTTTGAGTCTAGAGCTCGGGGGCATTAAGTTCACTCGCATTGCTGTGACAGCCATCACCACGTCCATTTCCAGAACTTTCTCATCTTCCCAAACTCACACTCTGTCCCCATCCAACCCTCCCTCTCCCAGCCTCAGGCCCCGCCATCCGCTTCCTGTCTCTGGGTTTGACTGCTCCGGGGCCTCATATGGGTGGAATTCACAGGGCCTTTGTCCTCTGCCTCTGGCCTTTGGTCAGCATCATGTCTTTAAGGCTCATCTGTGTGTGGCCTGTGTCGGGACCCCCTTCCTTTTTAAGGCTGAGCCTGGTCCACTGTGCAGATGGCCCTCCCTGGGTTTATCCGTGGTCTCTCCGGGGACGTGGCTGTCTCCACGGTCTCCAATCGTAAACATGTGATCGCAGGTGTGCTCATGTCTGTCCGAGCCTTGCTGTGTCTCTCAGGCTCCTTTGGTCCAGAAAACCTGAGGTCTTCTCTTGGCTTCTCGTGACGTTGACCCCAGAGTCCAGGCCAGTTCTGCAGAATCGCCCCCAGTCTGGGTGCATCTCAGACCATGTTAACTGGGGCCGCGCCACTGTCCTGCTGGCTGGAAGCGGCACGTGGCAGATTTTGTCCAGTTCCCTTGGGGAATTTGTCTGGTGTGTGTATTTCTAAAGCAACCCCAGCATTGGGGGAGGGGAGTCGCGGCCATGGGTATGTTAGGGGCAGGGGTGAGTGGCTGGCCACTCACCGGACACGTGCTGGGGGAGGGAGAAGGGGATGGGTGGGGGGACGGAGTTGGGTCTTTGGAGGCTCTTGAGTGCGGAAGGGTGCCAGGTCCGCTCAGCACCAGCTGCTCTTGGAAAGGTAGGTCCCATCCGCCCAGTGTCCCCTGTGGACGAGCTCTGAGCCGGGCTCTGGGCGGCTGCTCTCTCAGCCCAGCCCTCTCTTCCTCTGGGCCGTGGGCTCTGCGAGGAGGGGGTAGGAGGGGCACCATGAGCCGAGTTGGGATGAGCAGCTCCCCAGCCCCGCTCACCAAGCTGCCTCCGTCTTCTGACCCAGAGCTGCTCTGCGGCTGCCCTGGTCCTTGGTGGACCTCATCCGGGTTGAGCAGATCTGTCTGAAACGTGCAGGTCCCGTTCTCTCAGGTCCTGGGGCCGGGTCCTTGTTGGGGGGCCTGGGGGTCGTGAGTTTCCTTGTTGGGCTCCTGAACCTCAGCATCACAGACCTAGCCCCCTGAGCCTTCCGAGGCCAGAAGCCCCCGTGTGCCGGCGCGGCAGGGCGGGGCTCCCTGCTGCCTCTCGCAGCTCTGGGCCGCACAGCTTCTGTGTCCAGATTCCTCTCTTCCTGGAACACCAGTCATTGGCCTCGGGGCCCATCCTGGGTGCCCAAGACCTCATTTGACCAGTTGCACCTGCGGAGACCCTGGTTTGCTTACGGCCACATTCTGAGGTCCCAGGCAGACATGAATTTGGGGGACCCTGTTCAGCCCTGTAGAGGGGTCAAGGTCAAATTGTCCACGTGCCTCTGTGCCCACCTCTCCACCCCAGTCTTGGAAGGAATAGCCATCTTGTTCCTGTGTCTCCTGATTGTGGATTTCAGCCTGGCCCTCTGATCTCCTGTCCAGGCTTCCGTAGAACCCCCAGCCCAGCTGTTTTGGCCTCTGGCTCCTCTCTTTTGGTGGCAGGTGGGGTGCCCACCTGAGAGGCCTCCGGTCTGTCAGGATGGCCCCCTTTCTACAGCTGAGAGGCTCGTGAGGTTTCCAGCCCGGTGCCAGAGTGGCTCCTTGCCCGCATAGAGGTCGCCATCAGAGAGGGGGATGGGAGGTTTGGTCTGAAGGATTAGGAGTTCCTACAGCCTCAAAACAAACCGGATCACCCCTCTTGCTCCGGAGTTTAACAGAGCTGAGGCTGTTGGCACGAAACCCTGGTCAGACGTGGTCCACACGGAAAGGTTAAGTTACCAAAATAAAGTCACCTCTTATGGAAAGCATGTCTTTTTCATTTTGGGGAGAAGGATGGGAGCGAACCCCAGAGCTTGGGCGTGGCCAGTGGGGCTGTTCTGGCGGTGAGACGGCCTCACCTGTGGTGGCTGGCTGGCCGCTGATGGGTGTTGGTTGGATGTGGCTGCTCAGGACCGCCCGCCCGCCTGTCTCTGGTGCTCTGGGCAGGGCCAGACCTTCCTCCCACCTGGGGCTGCAACAGGGGGTGGGGGGTGGGGGTCTGGTGCCAGCAGGGGCACCGTCTGGGGAGCAGGTGGGGTTTTGGCACCCACAGAAGGGTTGCTCCGCAGGCTCCCTTCTGTGTTGCTGGGCATGACCCCGAGGGCCCACCCCGTGATTTATGGGCAAGGGCACCCCCTGCCCCCCAGGAAGAGGCAGGTCCAGCCGCTGGCTCAAGACCCCAAGGCAGAGCCTTGGGGTGACCTGCTGGCTGTTCCCTTTCATCAGAGCCCACCACCACTGCCCTCTTGGGGGAACCACACCCCATGCCCTGCAGGGAGCCCCTGGCAGGCATGGTCTTGCCTGGGTGATGAGCTGCCCAGAGCAGTTATCAGGTCACGTCAGGGCCAAGGGGTCTTTGGAGAGTGTCTCATGCTTGCTTGTTTCATGGAAGGAAATGGACCCAGGGGTGAGTCAGAGCAGACCCAGGGGTGGAAAACTCTGCCCACTCTTGGGGTTCTTAGGGGTCCAGGGTGCTGCCCTTGGCAGGCAGGGCGAGATAAAGACACCTGGATTCCCCAGGGCAGCAGTGGCTACCTGGCCCAGGTCATCAGGTGGGCCGATTGTGGGTCAGGATGGCTGCACAGGGGACCAGTAGGAAGGGGCAAGCGTGTCCTTGTCCTGGGCGAGGGTGGGCCCGCCACCCTCTGGGCTCTCGGATATTCCTCAAGGTTTCGGTTCCTCCTCACTATTTCTTAACTGCGATTTCGTAATAATTATAACCACACGGAGCCCCCGAGCGGGCTTGTTCCGAGCCCCGGCAGCTGTGATTACACTGCAGCCACTGATTTCCAAGAAACCTCACGAGGGAATTCGTTAGAGCCGCAGTGGAAGCGGGCGCCGGGCACCGCCTCCCTGCATGGCCTGGCGCAGGGGGAGCGCCTGGCTGGCCTGGCGAGAGGAGGGGCCGGGGCTGGCCTGTCGCCCTGGCCTGGCCGGCCCAGGCTGCCTGGGGAATGGTGCGTG
Source organism: Ovis aries (assembly GCF_016772045.2). Classification (NCBI taxonomy): domain Eukaryota; kingdom Metazoa; phylum Chordata; class Mammalia; order Artiodactyla; family Bovidae; genus Ovis; species Ovis aries. Next base: position 3,352,388 of record NC_056056.1, read on the forward strand.
CAGGGCGTTGGTTCACGTGGTGGGCCAGGTTAGCCCGTGGGCAGCTGGCCGGCCTGTGTCCACCTGGCTGCCCTTCCCTCTGGGTTTTTCCAGCGGCCTGGGAGCCTGGAGGGCCATGGTGGCCCTCCCGGTTCCGAGTTTGGTTTGGTCTTTCTCCTTGGGAACTCATCCCCGCGTCCCTCCTAAGTTCCAAACCAGCTGAAGTTCACTTCATACCAACAGTTTCTTCTCCCTGAGACTAGGGGACATCCTTGGCCCTGGGCTGCTGTGTTTCTGGATCGGCTTCTTCCTCTGGCCCCCTGTCTCCTTAGGGCGGCTGGAGGGGCAGTGGGCAGGCTCCTGCCCCAGTTTGTGTGGAGGGGACCTTCCTGGGACCACGGTCAGGGCTGCTTGTGATGAAGACAGACCAGCAGGTCCTCCGGTGCTGTCGTCACGGTGATGGACAGCACAGGTGTGGTTCCTTGCTGCTGCTGCTGCTGCCAAGTCGCTTCAGTCATGTCCACCTCTGTGCGACCCCATAGATGGCAGCCCACCAGGCTCCCCCGTCCCTGGGATTCTCCAGGCAAGAACACTGGAGTGGGTTGCCATTTCCTTCTCCAATGCATGAAAGTGAAAAGTGAAAGTGAAGTCACTCAGTTGACTCTTCTCGACCCCATGGACTGCAGCCTACCAGGCTCCTCCACCCATGGGATTTTCCAGGCAAGAGTACTGGAGTGGGGTGCCATCGCTTATTAAATGTAAAGTCATCTTAACGCTCATGCTGGGAACTGGTCTGTTTCTCTCACTCACTGGCTTGGCGGGTCCCAGGCGGGGCTGGCCTGGGTCTATACCTCCCTCAGGCACCTGCTCAGACAGTGAGCTGGGGTCCTTTCCCTAGCCCTTCCTGCCTGGGGTATTGATGTTCACCCCCTACCAGGTGTCTGGAGAGGAGATTCTCCCCCCTGCCCCCGCCACCTATGGCACCTCCCAAAATAAGATGAGAGGGTGCCAGTATCCTTCGTTGGCTGTCTGCGTGCAGTCTGGGCCGAGCACCTCTGTGCTGTCTGGCATTAACAGCACTTCCCTGGTAACTCAGGCGGTAAAGGGTCTGCCCACAATGCGGGAGACTCAGGCTCAGTCCCCGGGTTGGGAAGATCCCCTGGAGAAGGGAATGGCAACCCACTCCAGTATTCTTGCCTAGAGAATTCCACGGACAGGGCAGCTGTGGTTGGCTGTGGTCCAGGGGGTCATGAAGAGTTGGATACGACTGAGCAACTAACACTTTCCCCAAGACCCCAGTCAGTGGGTGGACCCATGGGCCCCTGTAAAGAGCCTACAAGGCTGGAGACAGAGGCGACAAGGGGCGGACCTGGGGTCCCACGGTCACGGGCTGGGCCCTGCCTCCAGGCTGTGCTTAGACATAGTCAGGGACAGAGGAACCAGGGAGTCGGGCTCTCCCAAGGGTCCTGGGCTGCTGTGGGCCTGCAGACCCTGCCCACCTGCCTCAGGCCCCTTGCAGAGAGAGCATCCTCTGCCTCGAAGCTGAGGGGCAGCCCCCCAGCCGATGCCGCTGGGCTGGGCCTCCGGGGCTCGGGTCCCCGCTGCAGCTCACATTTGGCGATTCGACAGGTGGGCCTCCCTCCCACCCCCTTGGCCCCTGCGTGTGCCAGGTCCCCCTTGCCCAGCCTGGGAGGCTCGGACACACGCATGAGTAGTTTTCAGGTTCTGTGTCCTAAATTAATATAGCGTGCACTTCGTTCTAAAAAGCCATGATTGAAGTCAAATTAGCGTATTTACCTTCAGTGCTCCCAGGGGAGGCATGAGAGAATTGCAGAGGTGCGGTGGTGGCTTCCGTGTGTGGCGACGTGACGGCTGTTGGCGGGTGGCACTCGGCTCTCGGGACCTCCTGGGGCAGGCGGGCCTTCGAGCGCTGGCCCCCAGCCTCCCCTGCACCTCCCCCGACACGTGCAGGGGCCTTGGGCAGGGGTGGGGGCGGGGCACTTCTCTCTGGAACAGGCAGAGGAGACTGGGCAGTGGGCTGTGCTATGGCCCCGAGGACTCAGACCCACTCACCCCACCCAGCTTGGCGGCTCTTTCCCCTGGGCTTTGCTCAGCCCCTGTGGGCAACACCCGGGGCCTGAGCCTTGGCCTTCGGCCCAGGAGCATTTTGTCCCGAGTCTTGTCTGTGGATGCAGAGGCCTCATGTCCACTCCCAAGATCCAGGGTCCAGGTCTCAAGCCACGTGGGCAAGTTCCTTCCCCACTCAGAGCCACAGTTTCCCCATCTGTAAAATGGGGTTATGGTATTTCTCCTAACCTTGAATTCAAAGAGGACATAGGACCTGGGAATTTAGGCCATTGAAACAAAGCCTGGGGTGGTTGAGGGAGCCTCTTGCACACACAGACACGTCTGCTTTTCTCGTGGAAACTGGGTACTGAGCTCAGAGGGCCTGAGGTTTGCTGGATTAGGGCTTGTGGGAGCCAGGGTCCTGGGGGGCCCCGGGCTGCCCCACTGCAGGGTGGGGTGTGCCTGGTCCATGGGCCTGTGGACACATGATCTGCAGGCGGGCATTGCCCCCTCCCCAGCACTATATGTTTTAAAAGTTGTACATGGGTTTTTATTTGCAGCGCTGAAAGCTTTATGAGCAAAAAACTGTTAATAGAGTGATTGTATTTATCTGATTTTCTCCTTTAAAAAGCACACCTTCGTGTAATGAGTACAAAGCAATATTTAAGCTCCTCGTTCAGTTCTCAAACTGCTTCCGCTCGTCTTGTATTACCATTTACGTGGGTGTTTTACACACACTTGGCCAGGCCACCTAAGAAAGCACACCCATCTCAAGTGCACGGCGTGATGTGTTTTTATGCAGCCAGCACACCTGTGTGACGAGGGTGATGGGGAAGCCTCAGCTCCCAGGCCCCCACCCAGACCTCGAACCTCTAGCGCTCGGAAGAGCTTTGTTTGTCGTTCAGCTGCTAAGTCCTGTCTGATTCTTTGTGACCCATGGACTAAGCACTCTAGGCTCCTCTGTCATCCACTGTCTTCTGGAGTTTGCTCAGATTCATGTCCATTGAGTCGGTGATGCCATCCGACCATCTCATCCACTGCCGCCCCCTTCTCCTCTTGCCTTCAATCTTTCCTAGCATCAGGGTCTTTTCCAAGGAGTCGGCCCTTTGCATCACATGACGGGAGAGCTCACTGTTCTTGAACCTCCTGTAGAGAGAGGGCCCGGCTTCTGGTCAGCGTAAAGACTGAGACGTGTCCCTTGGGCACAAGTCTGGAGGGTTCCTGGTAGATGATATTTCAGGGGGCTCGTCCACAATTTCAGTATCTAATCTCCTGAAGGCCCGGCATCTTTTTCGCTTCGGGGCTGTTATGGACACCCTCTGCTAGGGAGGTCCCAGGTGTGAGTGCTGGGTGAACCTGGGGGGGAGGGGAGGTGCCTGGACGCAGGTGTTTGTAGCTGACCCCGCCCAGGACAGGTGCGCAGCGCTGCCTGGGTCTGTTTGCACCCCTGAGACAGGTGCCCTGCCCGCCTGCTGTGTTCTTCTCTTTGTGAGCCCCATTCAGGTCTTGGCTTCCCTCCCCCTTCCTGAGCCTCCCTTTCTTTGATTGACTTACAGAATTTTTAGATATTCTGAGCACACAGCCTCTGTGTTAAAAGCATTGCAAATACCTCCTCCCTGTGGCCTTTTCGCTCTCAACGGTGGACCTTTTGAATTCTCGATTTGAATGAAATACAGTTTATCAACAGATTCCCTTCTTTTTTAAGTGAGAGTGAAGTGTTCATTGCTCAGTCCTGTCTGACTCTTTGCAACCCCGTGGACTATAACCCGCCAGGCTCCTCTGTCCATGGAATTGTCCAGGCAAGAATACTGGAGCGGGTAGCCATTCCCTTCTCCAGAGGATATTCCCGACCCAAGGATCGAACCTGGGTCCCCTTAAGGCGGAGTAATATTTCTTCATGGTTTGAGCAGGAAAGCTTGCTCAAAGAGCATTTGAGGAACTGTGTGTATTTATAGTCCCTGAGGAAAGAATATTGCACTCAGACTGTTCAGTTAGTTACACAATTGCTGAGGGTCCCCCAGACAAGGACTCCCGCCACTTTGGGACTCTTTCTGCTTCTGGGCAGAGATCACCAGCTGCGTGTCTCTGGGGCACCACCTTGTTGAAGAGTTAGCACGTCACAGGGTCTGGGATGCAGGCGGTGTGAGCTAGTAACCCGGCGGAGGGACCTCAGTCCCCTGGAGAATGAAATAAGCCTGGAGGCCTCCTGTGACATGGAAAGGTCACAGTCACTCTTTACCACATTTCCAAGCTTTTGACAATTGTTCAGCCCCCCCTTTGTGATCATAATTTCCAAGTATAGTTTTTAGAAGTGGGTTTCGTGTTCTGATTCATAACACGCCGTGGTTAAGAGGAGCCGCAGAGCGGCTGGGCTCTGGGCAACCACTGAAGCTACTCGATTTCTCTGCGTTTCACAAGGAAGCTCTGATCCATTTTCAGGAACCTCGCTCACTGCAGAGGTGGGTTTTTGTTCTTGTGATCGCCAGCACCCCCCCATCCTGGAGCTCGGGAGCCCATGCATTTTGCCAGGGTGGCCTTCGGGTTAGGCTCAGCCGCCCAGCTCCATCAGGGAGTGAGAGAGTCCAGATTCCCATGGAACCGCTGCCAATAGCTACATTGCCATGAAAGGTAAAGGGACTCTGGAAAAGTATTTGTTTCTGAATTCTGAAGCCTCGGGGAGAGGGCACAGGGTGTCCAGAACGTTTTGTGTAGTCTGTAGAAGTGAATCTGCTGCGTGGAGGGCCCCAGCTCCATCGGGGCAGAAGAGGAGGGTTTTCTTCCCCAACATTCCCAGACCAGCCCCGCGTTAGAGCTCGCTCACTGCGGGTCTTGGTCAGCAGCCCATCCCTTGTGGACCTCGTGGTGTCTGGAGACCTCCCGCTTCGCTGGTGGGGTGACGGCTGTCTAAGGGTGAGCGGTGCAGGGCGCCTCCGTGGGAGATGACTGCGGGCAAGCCTCATTTTGTGGACAACCCTCTTCTGGCCTGCAGCTTCCAGGGGGCAGAAGCTACCTGTAGATGACCAGAAGGGATCAGCTCCTCTCATGGGGCAGCCAGCAGGGTCAGCCTGGGGGAAGGGACACTGCATGGCCACTGAGCGGAACAGTAGTATGAGGCTTTGATCGCTGTTTCCCTGAGTAAGAGCGTAAGTGGACGGTGAGGACAGATACTGGTGTCGAGCTCCTGGAAGGGAGCGTGAGGATTCTGTTCCCGTAGGTGCACCGGTTGGGCCAAGCTGAGCCCGGGATGATCACTCTGGATTCGATGCCTCTTCTGTGCACTTCTTCCTGGGGACTGAGAATCCCGGGGCATACCACGTCAAACATTTCCCTGTTCATCGGCTGAAAACATGCTTGTGATGGACTCTGGGAAACTGCAGACGTAAAATCTGACTTCATTTATTTCAGGGTCTGATTTGGGGGAAATGAAGTTGGTTTCGTTATCAGAAGAGACGTGGATATTTGATCAAGTGGGTCAAGGCATGGCTTTAGCCTGGTTGCCTGTTGATCGAAAGGATGACACATTTACAAAAATAATGTTAGAAATCAGTAACACCTTTATAAGGATCCCTAACTGCTTTGGGAGTGGAGATTGTTAATTTTAAAAAAATGTCGTGGCTGGTGCAAAGTACTGGCAGTTACTACGCTGGGGCGACTTGGACCAGCCGTCGGGGCGGTGGTGAATCCCCCTTCCTGGTCACCTCGTCTTGGAGGGTGGTGGACCCTAACACCAGCACCAGCTGCCAGCTTCACTCAACACCTAGGAATAAGCCCATCAAAGCCAAGCAAATCATGCCCAGATTTTAACATCTCATGGCTTCTTTTCAGGCTCATCCTGTCCAGGTATTATGTGTGTGTTAGTCACTCAGTCACGTCCGACTCTTTGTGACCCCATGGACCCGCCAGGCTCCTCTGTCCATGGGATTTCCCTGGCAAGAATGCTGGAGGGTTGCCATTTCCTTCTCCAGGGGATTTTCCCGACCTAGAGATTGAACCCAGGTCTTCTGCCATTGCAGGCAGATTCTTTACCATCTGAGCCACCTGGGCATTCTAAATGCAGGAAATGTTATTCTCTGTGGATCCCCCACAGCGCTCCCTGTACTCATCTTTGTTTTTATCTGTCCCCTTTCACTTGCTGGAGCAACCAGACATTTCACTTTTGGGCAGAATGACACACCCTTCAATGTGCCCCCAGCTTCTTGGCCACTGCAGTGCCTGCTAAGGAGGTCACTCAGTCATGTCCAACTCTTTGCAACCCCATGGACCATAGCCTACCAGGCTCCTCCGTCCATGGAGTTTTTCAGGCAAGAGTCCTGGAGTGAGTTAGGGGATCTTCCCAACCCAGGGATCAAACCCGGGTCTCCCGCATTGCAGGCAGACACTTTACCATCTGAGCCACCAAGGAAGTGCCTGCAGGTAGCCCCCTTAAAAATGTTTACTTATTTGACTGCCGAGGGTCTTAACTGCTGCAGGCAGACTCTTAGCTGTGGCAAATGGACTCTAGTTCCCCGACGGGATGGAACCCAGGCCCCCTGCATGGGGAGCACGGAGTCTCAGCCATTGGGCCACCAGGGGAGCCCCAAGTTGCACCTTTTAACTCTCTTCTTGATGGAGAGGACTGCAGGTGACGGGAGGGGCATGACAGGGACCTGTGTGTCTTGCACGAATGTCTTAGCACATTGGGCAAACCCAGAGCATGCCTGTCCGCACCCCCCAACACACACACACGCATACACACACACACGTGCCTTTCACACCTTGTTAGAATGGCCAGATACGTGGGCAGGGGATCTGACGAACACACGTAAGAAGCAGAGTGTGTCTTAAAGCCCGGCTTGTTGACCACGGTTTGGATCCTGTACTTACAAATTATACAACTATTGAATCATCAGTAGTTAATTCAATTTAATGTCAGTATGGGGTGTTTGCTGCTGGCTTGGCAGTAAAGAATCCACCTGCAGTGCGGGGGCCACAGGAGACACGTGTTCAATCCCTGGGTCAGGACGATCCCCTGGAGGAGGGCATGGCAGCTCACTCCAGAATTCTTGCCTGGAGAATCCCATGGTCAGAGGAGCCTGGCAGACTGCACTTCATGGGGTCGCAGAGAAACAGACATGCCTGAGCGACTAACACTCTCACTTTTCACTCTCAGCCAGTTTTTAATTTTTTTTCAGCACATGTATGTATTGTTGCTCCGTCGCTAAGTCCTGTCTGACTCTTTGTGACCCCATGGACTGCAACATGGCAGGCTTCCCGGTCCTTCACCAGCTCCTAGAGTTTGCTGAAACCCATGTCCATTGAGTCGGTGATGCCGTCCAACCATCTCATCCTCTGTCGCCCCCTTCTCCTCCTGCCCTCAGTCTTTCCCAGCGTCACGGTCTTTTCCAGTGAGTCAGCTCTTCACATCAGGTGGCCAAAGTATTGCAGTTTCAGCTTCAGCATCAGTCCTTCCAATGAGTATTCGGGACTGATTTCCTTTAGGATGGGCTGGTTGGATCTCCTAGCTGTCCAAGGTGTGTATATGTATACCATTTATTTTGAAAAACTGCGTTCTGAGCACACATTTGGTTTTACACTTTGATGTCTTCACGTAACATACTTTTCTTTCATGTTGTCAGTATTCTTCTGTGATTTTTCTTTAATTGAAGTATAAGTTGATTTATGATACTGTGCTAGGCCCTGATGTACAGCAGTGTCACACACATTATTTTTCCACTGAGGTTTATTATAAGATATTGTAATACATTCTTTTGTCATATTCTCTTCCTTTACGGTTTATTATAAGATACTGGATATAGTTCCCTGTGCTATGCAGTAGGAACTTGGTGTTCATCTGTTTTGTATACAGTGGTTTGTGCTCGCTGGTTCCATACTCCCAATCGAACCCTCCCCAGACCCCCTCCCTCCTGGCATCCACCAGTATTTTCTTTGTGAGTCTGTTTCTGTTTTGAAATAAGTTTATTTATTCTGAACATAAATATCATATTTTAGATTGCACAAGCAATGTCATATAACATTGTCTTTCCCGGAGCGCCTTGCTTCAGTTTGATCGGCTCTAGGTCGATCCACGTTGCTGCACACAGCGCTCCTTTCTTTCTTTTTGTGGCTGAGCGGTATTCCGTTGTGTGTGTGCACCACGTCTTCTTTATCCAGTCCTCTGTCGATGGATGTTTAGGTTGCTTCCATGTCTCGGCTGCTGTGAATAGTGCTTCTGTGAACATTGGAGGGCACGTATCTTTTCGAGTTAGAGTTTTGTCTGGGTATATGCCCAGGAGTGGGCTTGCTGGATCACGTGGAAACTCTTTCAGTTTTTTAAGAAACGGCCTTACTGTTTTCCATCATCGGCTGTACCAGTTTATATTTGCACCAATGGTGTAAGGGGGTTTCCTTTTCTCCACACCCTCTCCAGATTTGTGTGTAGATTTTTTGATGATAGCCATTCTTACTGGAGACTAGTGGAGGGCAAGCATATCAAACCAGTCCCTCCTAAAGGAAATCAGTCCTGAATATTCATTGGAAGGACTGATGCTGAAGCTGAAACTCCAAAACTTTGGCCACCTGATGCGAAGAGCTGACTCACTGGAAAAGACCTTGATGCTGGGAAAGCCTGAGGGCAGAAGGAGAAGGGGGTGACAGAGGATGAGATGGTTGGATGGCATCACTGACTCGATGGACATGAGTTTGAGCAAGGTCCAGGAGTTGGTGATGGACAGGGAAGCCTGGTGTGCTCCAGTCCACGGGGTTGCAAAGAGTCAGACATGACGGAGCAGCTGAACTGAACTGATTCTGACTGGTGTGAGGTGATGCCTCCTTGTAGCTTTGACGTGCACTGCTCATAGTTAGTGATGTTGGGCATCTTTTCATGTGTCTGTTCGCCATCTGTGTTTCTTCTTTGGAAAATGTCTACTTAGGTCCACTGCCCGCTTTTTGATTGTTCCTTTTTGTTGTTGTTACTGAGTTGCAGGAACTGTTTGTATAGTTTGGAACTTAACCCCTTGTAGGTAGCATCATTTGCAAATGTTTTCTCCCATTCTGTAGGTTGTCTTTCCATTTTGTTTATGGTTTCTTTTGCTGTGCAAAAGCTTTTGAATTTGACTAGGTCCCATTTGCTTATTTTTGCTTTTATGGAGAGACTGACATAATAAAATACGGCTATGATTTATGTCAGAGAATGTTTTGCCTGTGTCCTCTTCTGTGTCTTATATTTTTGTATATGATGTGAGTATGTTCTAACTTCACTGACTTACATGTGGCTGTCCAGCTTTCTGGGCTTCGCAGGTGGCTCAGTGGTAAAGGACCCACCTGCGGTGCAGAAAACACAGGAGACCTGGGTTCAATCCCTGGGCCGGGAAGATCCCTGGAGGAGAAAATGACAATCCACTCCAGAATTCTTGCCTGGAACACCTCATGGAAAGAGAAGCCTGGTGGGCTACAGTCCATGGGGTCACAAAGAGTCTGACATAACTGAGTGACTGAGCTTGCAAGCACATCCAGCTTTCCCAGCACCTCTTATTGAAGAGACTGTCTTTTTCTCATTTTACATTCTTTTTTTTCCCCATTGTCCATTCTTGTCTCCTTTGTCGTAGGTTAATTGACTATGGTGGTTTAGTTGCTAAGTCATGTCCGACTCTTGCAACCCCATGGACTGTAGCCCGCCAGGCTCCTCTGTCCATGGGATTTTCCAGGCAAGAATCCTGGAGTAGGTTGCCATTTCCTTCTCCAGGGGAGTCTTCTGGACCCAGGAGTCAAACCTGGGTCTCCTGCATTGCAGACGGATTCTTTACCAGCTGAGCTTATTGATTACTTGATTACTATTTGAGCTTATTTGATTACCTTTGCTTTGTAGTATTGTCTGAAGTCTGTAACGGTTATGCCTCCAGCTTTGTTCTTTTTCCTCAGGACTGCTTTGGCAATTCTGGGTCTTTTATGGTTCCATATAAATTGTAGGATTATTTCTTCTAGTTTCATGAAAAAATACCATGGTTGATTTGATAGGAATCACATTAAATCTGTAGATTGGAGAGTATGGCCATTTTAACAATATTAATTCTTCCAATCCAAGAGCATGGGATATTTCTCCATCTCTGAATCATCTTTGATCTCCTTTATCCGTGTTTTACAGTTCTTAGCGAGTAAGTGTTTTACTTTCTTGGTCAGGTTTATTCCCAAGTATTATTTTTTGGATGCAGTTTTTAAAGTGGTTTTGTTTTGTTACTTTTTCTTTCTGATATTACATTGTCAGTATAAAGAAATGCAAGAGATTTCTGTATTTTAATCTTATATCCGCCTACCTTGCTGAATTTGTTTATCATTTCTAGCACTTTTTGTGTGGAGCCTTAGGATTTTCTGTATGGAAAACCACGTGTAGTATAATGTTGTCTGCGTGTAGTGACAGTTTTACCTCCTTCCTTCCAGTTTTGATATCTTTTATTTCTCTTGTCCTGACTGCTGAGGCCAGGACTTCCAGTACCGTGTTGAATAGAAGCAGTGAGAGTGTGCATCCTTGTCTTGGTCCATATTGTTGGTTTTTTGTTTTTTTTTTAAACATTCTCGCAATGAGGGGTTCCAAGCAGAAGTTTTAAATTTGGGTCAAGTAGTCAAGTTTATCAGTTTTTCATTACAGAAAAAAGTATTTGCATTGTCCTGGATCCCAAAGATCCTCTCCTGTGCTCTCTTCTAGTTTTAAGTTATACATTTAGGCTCTGATCTGTCCTGGATTAATTTTTGTGTCAGTATGAGGTTTAGGTTGAGGGTCACTTTTTTTTTTTTTTTTTTTTTTGGCCTCTGGTGAGGTGTTGCTCCACCACCACTTGCTGAGAGGTTGTCTGTCCTTCACTGACTGGTCTGAGTCTTTGTAAAACATCAGTGGGGCATGTTTGTGGGTCTGTCTTGGGGTTTCTCTGTTCTGCTTGTTGGCCTGTCTCTCCTCACGGAGTCTTGATTGCTGTAGCTATATAGTAAGTCTTAAAATCAGATAGACTGATTCCTCCCACGTAATCATTTTCCAAAATGGTCCTAGCTAGTCCACCTCTGTTGCCTTTCTATATGACTTTTAGAATTATCTTGTCTATGTTACAAAAAAATGTTGCTCGGATTTTGAAAGGAATTGTGTTAAACCTGCGTATCAGTCTGGGGAGAGCTGACATCTTTACTGTGTTGAGTCTTTCAATCCGTGAAAATGGTATGTCTCTCCGTGTATGTAGACCTAGGTTTCTTTCATCAGGAATTTGTGGTTTTCCGCGTGTAAGTCCTGTACGTGTTTTGTTAGATTTACACGTAGGCATATTTTTCTGTGTGTGATTGTAGGTGGTATTGCATTCTTAATCTCAGTGATTGCTGGTACGTGGAATTGCAGTTTTCCCTGTATCCTGTGACTTCGATAGTCTCACTTATTTGTTCTAGGAGTTTTTGGTAGATTCCCTGGGATTGTCTACCAAGACATCCCTGTCGTCTGCAAACAGGGCCAAGGCCATGTCTTCCTTCCAATCTGTGTGCATTTTCTTGCCTCATCTCACTGTGTTGAGTAAGAGTGGTGAGCAGGCACCCTTGCTGTGTTCCCCATCTTGAGGAGAAAGCGTTATAACTGTAAGATTTTTGTAGATGCTCTGTATCGAGTTCAGGAAGTTTTCTGAGAGATTTTATCATGGATGGATGTTGAGTATTTTCACAGCTTTCTTATGTATTGAATGATATTTTCATGTGGTTTCACTGATTTTCAGATATTGGACCAGCTTGCCTCCCACTTGATTGGGATATATAATTCCTCTTATGTGTTGCTAATCTCTATTTGTTAATACTTTATGAGGAGGGCTTCCCTCATAGCTCAGTTGGTAAAGAATCTGCCTGCAGCGCAGGAGTCCCCAGCTCTATTCTTGGCTCAGGGAGAGCCACCGGAGAAGGGGTACACTGCCCACTCCAGCATTCTTGGGCTTCCCTGGTGCCTCAGCTGGGAAAGAATCCGTCTGCAATGTAGGAGGCCTGGTTTCGACCCCTGGGCTGGGAAGATCCCCAGGAGAAGGGAAAGGCCATCCGCTCCAGTATTCTGACCTGGAGAATCCCATGGACTCTATGGTCCATAGGGTCGCAAAGAGTCACACACTCCTGAGGACCTTCACGTTCACTTTGGATCTGCATCATGAAGGACACTGGCCAGCAGTTTCCTCTCTTTGTACAGAGTTTGGTTTTGGTATCAGGGTGATTCATAAAATGAATTGGAAATCTCCTTTCTCTATTTTCTGGAAAAGATTGTATATATGATGCTAATTCTTTAACTGCTTGGTCGAATTCTCCAGGGAATCTGGGCTTAGAGATTGCTTTTTTGAGAGGTTTTAAATTAACATTTTGATTTTTCAAATAGTTATAGGCTAGTTGAATGCCTTGCTTCATTGTGGTAGTTGCCCCAGCCCCCCTTAAGAATTGGTTCATTTAATTTAGATTGCCAAGTTTATGCGTTAAAGTTGTCCCTGTTATTACCTTATTAGTCCTTTGACATCCCCACGGTCTGTAATGTCATCACCTGAAACATTTCTTATATTGGTGACTTGTCTTTTTTCTCTTTTTTCTTTGTCAGTTTTGCTAGAGGCTTTTCAATTTGATTGATCTTTTCAGAGAACCAGCTCTTTATTTCATTGATTCTTTTTTTCCTCCCCTCTATTGATTTTCTGTTTTCAGTTTCATTGATTTCTATTTTTGTCATTATTTTTCTTCCTTCTGCTTGTTTTGGGTTTGTTTTGTTCTTTTTCTGAGTTCCTGAGATGAGAGCTTATTGATTTCAAACTTTTCCTTCTTTCTAGTACATGAACTTAGCGCTGTAAATTCTCTTCATAGCTCTTAAGTGGTGTCCCACAGGTTTTGGTGTATTATATTTTCGTTTTCTTTTAATGTGATTTCCTTGAGAGTTCCTCTCTGACATCGGATGACTTGGAGGAATGTTGCTGCTTTCCAGGTGTTTGGAGGGCTCCCTGTTGCTTTTCTGTCGCTGAGCTTCTGTTTGAGCCCATTGTGGGTGGAGAGTGCATTCTGTATGGTCCCAGTTCTTCTCGGTTTCTTGAAGTTGTTTTTCCTGGCCCAGAATATGGACTGTCTTGGTGTAAGTTTCATAGGTACTTGGAGAGAATGTGTATTCTGCTATTTCGGGGTGGATAGTTCTGTAAAGGTTGATTAGACCCTATTAGTTGATGTTTAGTTCTCGGTATCTTTGTGGATTAATCATCTAGGTCTATCATGGAGGAACCTAGCAGGCTCAGTCCATGGGGCTGCAAAGAGTCAGACATGACTCGGTGACTCTGCTGATCTGATGACGATCAGTTGTCCAAGTGAGTTTTGAAGTCCTCAACTCTCATTACGGATTTGTCCTTTTTTTTCCCCCCCAGTTCTACCTGTTTGCGCTTCATATATTTTGCTGCTGTGTTGTCTGGTACACAAGTAAGACTGCTGTGTAATCTCAGAGATTAATAATCCCTTGACCACTGTGAAATGTCCCTCTATGGGTCTCTGATAATTTTCTTTGTTCTGAAATCTGTTTTACTGGGTACCTTTGGGAGGTGCATGGGGAGGCATGCCACGGAGTGTGTGGGATGTTAGCTCCCCAGTCAGGGACTAGACTGGTGCGCCCTGCAGTGGAAGCGCAGAGTCTTAACCCCTGGCCCACCAGGGGGTTCCTGATCTTTGTTTTCTCTTAGGCTGGCGTGACTTGTCCTTTTCTCTCCCTTTTTCTCTTTTAACATTCCGACTTGTGTTGAAAGCCAGGTGATCATCAGTGTTGACTAGTTTCAGGTATACGGCAGCGTTATCTGCTTATTTTTGATTGTTCTGGGTCGTCCATGCTGTGCGCAGACTACTTTCTAATTGCGGCGCGGGCTTCTCATTGCAATGCTTTCTCTTGTGGAGCTCAGGCTCTCCAACACGGGCTCAGCAATTGTGGCACGTGGGGGTCATTGCCCCAGACGCGCAGGATCTTCTTGAACCGGGGATTGATTCTCCGCATTGGCAGGCGAATTCCTAACCACTGGACCACCAGGAAGTCCCTATATATACTTTTCAAACTTGCCTTTATCATTATACTTGAAGTGAGTTTCTTGTTGACAGCATATTATTGAGTCTAAAAAAAAAAAAAAGTCTGCTCAATCTCTGTCTTTTAATTGGTCTATTTAGGTCGTTTACATTTAATGGAATTACTGATATGTCGGGGCTTAAATCTGCTTTTTTATTTTTTGATTCTGTTTGTTTCTCTGTTTGATCCTGTTTGTTTCTTGATTATTTCTCTGTTTTTTTCTCTTGCCTTCCAGGGGGTCACTTGAATGTTTTATAAAATTTTATTTTGATGTATCTGTGTTTTAGTAACAGCTCTATTGAGATATAATTCCATACCATGTAAAATTCAGTGGTTTCTAGTCTGTTAAGAGTTGTGTAACCATCACCACGATCAATTTTAGAACATTTTCATCACTCCAGAAAGAAACCTCATCCTTTCATCAGTCACTCTCATTTCCTCCATCTCTCTCTAACCTTCGCTGCTCCTAGTTCTTGGCAAACACTGGTCTACTTTATGTCTCTGTAAACTGCCTGTTCTGGACACTTCATATAAATGGAACCGTATAACATGCAACCTTTTTTGTCTAGTTTTCTCACTTACCATCATCTTTTTTTAAGGTTCACCAGTGTTTCATGCGTTGGAGTGGAGAAGAACCCACTCCAGTGTTCTTGCCTGGAGAATCCCAGGGACGGGGGAGCCTGGTGGGCTGCCGTCTGGGGGGCTGCGCAGAGTCAGACACGAGTGAAGCGACTCAGCAGCAGCAGCAGCATGTTGTAGCATGAATCAGCACTTCATTCTTTTCTGTGGTGAGCAATACATCGTCGTATTGGGAGACCACATTTTGTCTATCCGTTTTCCCATTGATGGACATTTCGTGGTGTTTGCAGTTTGGGGGTGTTGTGAATAATGGTGCTGTGAGCATTCATGCGTAAGCTTTTGCATGAACATTTGTATTCACTTCTTCTGGGTAGATACCTAGGAGTGAAATTGCTTGGTCACGTGTTAACTCTGTGTTCAACCTTTCGAAGAACTGGCCGACTGTTTTCTGGAAACGGCTGTGCCGTTTCACAATCCCAGCACATCATCACCAGTTTTCATCTGCTTTTTTTGTTGTAGCCATTCCAGGGGGTGTGCGGTGCTATTTCGTGTGGTTTTAATTTGCATTTCTGTAACGGCTAACGATGTTCAGTGTCTTTTCACGTGCATATTGGACGTTTATATATCTCTTTGGAGAAGTGTCTCTTTAGACGCTTTGCCCATTTTAAGATTCGGTTATCTGTCTTGTAATTGTCAAGCTGTCAGTTCTTTAGATATTCCAGATACAAGTCTCTGGCCAGAAATGTGACTTACTGATATCCCTTCCCATTCTTAGTCTTTTCACTTTCTTGATGGGATTCTTTGAAGCACAAAATTTTAAAATGTTTATGAAATCTAATTTATCTCTTTCTTTCCCTTGGGCTTTTTGTGTCGTATCTCAGATTCCACTGTCGCAGACATTTACCCCTGTATTTTCTTAAGTGTTTTATAGTCTTAGCTATACTTTCACATTTAGGTCTTTGACTCCTTTTAAGTTTTGTATATGGTGTGAGGTAAGGGTCCAGCTTCATTCTTTTACATCTGACTATCCATGAGCCTTGCACTATATTTTGAAACAATCCCCCCCAGCCCCGACAGTTGGCACCCTTGCTGGAAAGTCAGTTGGCCATAGATGCATGGGTTTATTTCTAGACTCTCAGTTCTGTTCCACTGATCTGTATGTCAATACCAATACGTGAACCGTGAACTCCCTGATGTTCAAGCTGGATTTAGAAAAGTCAGAGGAACCAGAGATCAAATTGCCAACATCCGCTGGATCATCGAAAAAGCAAGTGAGTTCTAGAAAAACATCTATTTCTGCTTTATTGACTATGCCAAAGCCTTTGACTGTGTGGATCACAATAAACTGTCGAAAATTCTTCAAGAGATGGGAATACCAGACCACCTGACCTGCCTCTTGAGAAACCTGTATGCAGGTCAGGAAGCAACAGTTAGAACTGAACGTGGAACAATAGGCTGGTTCCAAATAGGAAAAGGAGTATATCAAGGCTATATCTTGTCACCCTGCTTATTTAACTTATATGCAAAGTGTATCATGAGAAATGCTGGGCTGGAAGAAACACAAGCTGGAATCAAGATTGCCGGGAGAAGTATCAATAACCTCAGATATGCAGATGACACCACCCTTATGGCAGAAAGTGAAGAGAAACTGAAAAGCCTCTTGATGAAAGTGAAAGAGGAGAGTGAAAAAGTTGACTGAAAGCTCAACATTCAGAAAACGAAGATCATGGCATCTGGTGCCATCACTTCATGGCAAATAGATGGGGAAACAGTGGAAACAGTGGCTGACTTTATTTTTCTGGGCTCCAAAATCACTGCAGATGGTGACTGCAGCCATGAAGTTAAAAGACACTTACTCCTTGGAAGGAAAGTTATGACCAACCTAGACAGCATATTAAAAAGCAGAGACATTACTTTGCCAATAAAGGTCTATCTAATCAAGGCTATGGTTTTTCCAGTAGTCGTGTATGGATGTGAGAGTTGGACTGTGAAGAAGGCTGAGCGCTGAAGAATTGATACTTTTGAACTGTGGTGTTGAAGAAGACTCTTGAGAGTCCCTTGGACTGCAAGGAGATCCAACCAGTCCATCCTAAAGGAGATCAGTAGTGGGTGTTCATTGGAAGGACTGATGTTGAAGCTGAAACTCCAGTACTTTGGCCACCTAATGCGAAGAGCTAACTCATTAGAAAAGACCCTGATGCTGGGAAAGATTGAGGGCAGGAGGAGAAGGGGACGACCGAGGATGAGGTGGTTGGATGGCATCACCAACTCAATGGACATGGTTTTGGGTGGCCTCCGGGAGTTGGTGTGCTGCGGTTCATGGGGTCGCAAAGAGTTGGATACAACTGAGCGACTGAACTGAACCAATATCACGCTTCCTTGATTACTGTAGCTTTGTAGTAAGTTGTGAAATTGGGAGGTATGAGTGCTCTAACTTTGTTCCTCCTGTACAAGTTATTTTGGCTGTTCTGGGTCCCTTGCATTTCCATATCAATTTTAGAATTAACTTGTCAGTTTCTACAGAGATGTCAGCTAGGATTTTGATTAGGAGGGCATTGACTTTGTTGATCAATTGGGGGAGTATTGCCATCTTAGCAATGTTACATCTAATCCATGAACTTGAATACCTTTCCATTTATTTAAATCTGTAGTTTCTTTCAAAGTTTTGCAGTTTTCAAAGTGTAAGTTTTATACTGAAGTGAAGTAAAGTGAAAGTTGGTCACTCATGTCCAACTCTTTGCAACTCTTTCCAGTTCTCTAGGCCAGAATACCAGAGTGGGTTCCTTTTCCCTTCTCCAGGGGATCTTTCCAACCCAGCGATTGAACCCAGGTCTCCCGCATTGCAGGCGGATTCTTTACCAGCTGAGCCACGAAGGAAGCCCAAGAATACTGGAGTGGGTAGCCTATCCCTTCTCCAGCGGATCTTCCTGACCTAGGAATTGAACCAGAGTCTCTTGCAGATTCTTCAGGCAGGCAGATTCTTTACCAACTGAGCTATGAGGGAAGTTTCATACTTCTTCTGTTGAATTTATTCTTAAATCATTTACGCTTTTGATATCATTATGTATGGCATTTCTTACTGAATTTCATTTTCAGATTGTTCACTGTAGATACATACAAATGCATTTGATTTTTTAGTCTATCGACCTTATATGCTGCAACCTTGCTGAACCTGCTTCTCAGTTCTGATAGTCTTTTGGTTGATTCCTTAGCATTGTCTTTGTAGAAGACCATGTTGTCCATGAACTGAGATAGGTTTTCTTTCCCTTTTCTAACTCTATGTCGGTCATTTCATCGTCTTGCCTGACTTCTCTCAGTTGGATGTGGAGCTTGTGCAGTGTTGGCCTGCTTTCCTTGTTCTTATGTTGGGGGGAGGATGCAGTGTTTCGCCTTGGGGTATGACGTCACCTTTAGGTTTTCCACGCATGTCCTCCATCAGATGGAGTGCCCCCCTTCCTAGCTGGTTGAATATTTTTCCGGTGCTGAGTGTTTTCATGTATTGTTTATCTCTTAAGAGTTTTCAGATGACAGACGTTAGAATTGTCTGACAGGGTTTCTTTTTGTTTTGTTTTGGGTTGTTATTGTTTTTATCTGTCAGAGGTTTTAAAGCAACACCGCAGTATTCCAGTATTACATATTCAAAACTAACATTGATGCCTGTTTATCAGAATTCTGCAGTGTAGTTGACTTTATCACTTTATGATTTTCGTGATCTTGAGTATCACGTAGAAGTGATGCTAGCTTCTCTGGTTGAAACAGTATATGGAGTTTAGGAAATTCAGAGTAACTACTTCTCTCATGAAAAAACATCCAGATCATGAAAGTGAAATATGCACTGGATTTATAAATCAGGACAAAGACATTGTGTCGTCTTTTTAACCCATTATCAAAGCAGTCTGATTTGCCCAGGATTCCCCTTGATTGCAGAAATTTAGGGTATTACACGGAGATGCTTTTTGAGCTAGTGGTTTCTCTGAAAAGTGTCCCCTCCCCCTTACATGCTAGCCTCTTTAAAATATTAGAAGTTTCTTTATGTTCCAGGAACTCTGAAAACATTTGGCTTATAAAACTGCTCATTCTCTATTAGCAAGTAAGGATACAGCTCTTTAAGAGAGTCTGTAATTCTTGGATACCTTTCAGAGGTAGGAAAAAGTTCTGCCTTCAGTGTGAGGACAGGGCTTCCCTCGAGACTGGCGAGGCCACTGCCTCAGCCACAGAAGTAAACACTGTCCCCGATGCAGAAAAGGGACATGGCCCAAACCACACATTAGGACACCGGCAGACTGAGGGACTTTGCCAACAACCCGCTCGACCTGCTTCTGCAGGTGAGTCCACCTGGGCACCTGTCACGTGTAGCTGTTTAAAGACGGTAGACAGGATCCTTGTACAGATGCTGACTTGCTTCACAGTATGTGGGATCCCCCTGGTTCAGGGATAGAACCCGTGTGTCCTGCATCAGCAGGCGAATTCTTTACCACCGAGCCACCAGGGAAGCCCAGGGGTATCTTTTGTATGGAGAAAAGTCTCTGAAATTTTTCCTGGACAAAAAAATGAACGAGTGTGCGCATAGCTGGGCACAGCCTGGGCGGAATGCAAGCAGGCGGGTGATTCTCCTGGACAGTGGGGGTCCTTGTCCTGGGACAATCCCCTGGATGGCCCCTGTGATGGCGAAGGGTCAAGCATTCGACATTGTGCTTAATTTCCAAGCTTTTGATAATTCTCTGAACAGTCTGCCGTCCACCTGACATTGATGTTCATGTGTCCCCGTGGGCTCGCCCCTCATCCGCTGCCTGCCCGTCACGGGGCTGGCACAGCCTCACCATCTGGCCTTTCCTGACTGGGTGGCATTGGGGCCGGGGGCTGGGGTGGTCTTACAGGAGCAGAGCAGGTGCGGCAGGGACTCTGCCCTTCCCGCTACCTCCAGCCTCTCCTGCAGGCTGAGGTGACGCCTCCATGGCCTGCCCACCGCCCATGAATGTCAGCCTCTTGCTCTGTAGGGCGGATAAGATCGAGGGAGGCGGGCTCCCAGTAGCTGGGGATGTCAGCTGCAGGCCCTTCTGTGGTCCCGGAGATGAGCGGGGGACACGTGGCCCGCTCCAGTTCCAGCTGCCCCCCCCCCCCCCCGCAGCAGGAGGCCGCCTGGCGTCAGGCAGGATGTGAGCGTGGCTTCCAGGGCCATCGGGGGCAGGCGGGGCTGGGGCGGGGCCTAGCCACTGGGGCCGCTTCCTCCCCCTGGCCCCCAGGGGAGGGTCTGTCCCATCCCAGAACACGGTGGGACCGGCGGGCCTTTTCCCCACCGTGTGTCAGCTCAGAATGCATGGGGTGACCTCAGGCAGGGGGATCTGGGGATGTCTCTGTGTCTTTCTGCCTCTCTCACACTCACGCACACATACACACGCACACACATACATGTACTTACATGCCGGCACACACATATTCACACATGCTTATGCACACATACATGTACCCACACACATGCACACACGCACACAACACAAACATATGCATACTCGCTCACACACATGCATGTACTCACACGCACACAGGCACACACACGTGCACACATACAATCACGTACTTGCTTACACGTGTACTTGCATCACATACGTGTGTGCACATATACACACATTCACACACACATGCGCACACGCACAGGCACACACCTCCCCATCCGCGGCTCCCCTTTCACCTGTGCAGACCCCCAACCCCCAGTCTCTTGGCACCCACTGTGTCAGGATGCAGAGGGGGAGGCTCTGGTGAAGGGGTGGCTGGAGAGCGGACACCTGGCCACCTGGCCGGTGGAGCGAGCAGGGGAGGGGGCCCCAGAGGCCTGCAGGCTGGGAGGACAGGCCCCGGGGCTCCTGGGGGTCTGCAGAGGCTTGGTGCCCAGCTGTGCCTTTGATGTGTTTTCCTCAGGAGCCGTCTAGCCATGTGTCCTGACAACTTTAGGCGCGGATAAGCTGGTAAGCCTGCAGGACGACTCTCGACCTTGGAGGCCAGCAGGCCTGGGGCTCTCTGCCCCTCACCTCGGCCAGCCAGCTTGTCCTGGGGGCCTGGCCTCACCTCAGGGAGAGAACGTGCCGTCTTGACATGCTATCAGTAGTGACTGGTGATCTGCGTTCCCGGGCCATAAAGTCGGGTATTTGTATGTGTTGCCTTTATTTTTCGTAGAGGTAATTGCCTTTTGCAGCCCTGCCGTGGGCCGCGGCCCGGGCCTGCAGCCCCAGGTGCGCTGGACTGCCCTCCTCACGCAGGATGCGCCTGCATCCCCGGAACACTTTGGGGAGATCTGGTTTGTGGTTGAGATTCTCACGCTGGAGTAGGAGGAGCTGGAGCCGACTGTGTTCAGCTTTTATTTGCCCCCCAGGATTCTGACTGCATTATCCGTATTTCCTTTAATTTGTGGGATTTCTAGTAAATGGGCTTAAAAATAGGTCTGGGCATGATGCCAGGCAGATGCGGGCAGCAGGCGTCTCTGCGTCTCGTTAAAGGCAGTGGGGTAACCCCCGTGTCACCCGGGCCTGGGCGTCCTGCAGGCTCCTCGGGTGGCCTTCCCATCATGCTCCAGGATGGGCACGGGTGCGCAGCCCTGGGCCCCGACTCCAGGCTGCCTTTTGGGGGCCCGGGACTGGGCTGAAGTTGTGCTGAGTGCCAGTCTGTCCCCTGGGGCTTCCTAGAAAGCTGGGGGCCAGGGTGAGGGGTGGGAGGCAGATGCCTGCCCTGATGGAGGCTGGGTCACCTGCCTCTGGCCCTGCTCCTCCTGGGCTCCCCCGTCCAGGTGACCCTACTGTCCCAGTTGCAGAGACCCTGAGATCTGGTGTCAGGGCCACCCGTGGGGGTCCCGGATGCCCCTCTGGTGCCCACCCGTGGTGGCAGGGGCTGACAGGCTCTGAATGGCCCTGGGCATCTGCTCTGAAGCCCTGCTTTGCGTCTCCCGCAGATGGGACTGGGCCCAGGGGGCAGCGCCACGGCCGCCCCAGGCCTCTCCTGCCCGTGGAGGGCTGGGGCCCCCCAGGGCTCAGGGGACCCCCTGTCCCCTCCAGCCCTGTCCCCACGCCCTTCCGTGGCTTGATGCTCTGCCTGCGATTCCCGGCTGCCCAGTTCCGTTCCCCCGAGCGGGCCTCGCCCGGGGCCGGGACGTACAGACTGACTCCTCTGCCGCGGAGGCAGGTTCTTCTGTAGAGCTGGTAGGGTGTGGAGGCCGGGGGAGCCCGGGATTGAGGGGTCGTGGGCCCTGTGTGGAGTGTGGGGCCAGGGGGCCTCAGGTGTGGGGGTGCAGGGAGGCTCGTTACCAGAACCCCTCAGTGGGGCAGGCTGGCCGGCCTTGGGGCAGGGCTGGGGGGGGTCCCTAAGGTGCCACGGGCATGTCCCCGGCCCCCTCGCTGTCTCTCTGCTTTAGGGCCACGTGGGTGAGCCTGGCTCAGGAGTGGCCTGGGACGCTGCTGCCTAGCTCCAAGCCAGGGGTGGGCCTGGACCCCTGGTACCCCCGCAGCCACCCAGCCGGGAGGGTGGAGGTGGGGTGCATGCTCCGTGGCCCCCATCTCAGTGTAATTGCTGCCCCCCGCCCCCCGCCAGTGGCTGATTTAGTATTTCTGTGTCGGTCTGATTTACATTAGATTTTTAAGCATAATTAGAAATGCAGGAGAGCTTTGTGTCTTACCTCGACTATTTATGGCATGATATGCAGATGAAGAGAGCTATGAATATTAAAGACCGGAGTGTGTATGGAGGCGCTGTTGTTAATGAGCTGGGTGACCGGCCGGCCTGGCGTGCTTGCCCCCCACCCGCCCGCCACCCGCCACCCAGACCTGGCTGCTTCCAAGACCCCTGCCGGCCCTCCGAGGGGACGTCGAGGTGCTGTGGGGACCATGGTGGGCGGCCACAGCCTGAGGCCCGGCTCCCCATGCCAGGCAGCCCTTGCTCTCAGTCCGCCCCCACCCCCCCGACCCTGCCCTGTGCCCTCGAGCCTGGGCACCTGGGGAGACCCTGCTTCAGCCCACAAGGGAGGAGAAGGTGCCGTCTGCAGGCGCAGAGCCGGCTTTCTAAGTTATTAAACGATGCCCGAGGGGGACACTCTTCAAGCTTATGGTATTTAAATTACAAATACGGGTGGGAGAGATTGTCAGCTCTGTTCTAAACACTGCTTCATTCTTCACAAGCCTTCTGGACCCGTCGGTGGCTAGTGAGCGCTCGGTGGGACACAGGCGTCCAGGTGGGCTCCTGGCCAGGTGGCCCCTGTCCTCCTGCTGGGCACCATTGCTCTTTCTTTAGGTTCACACCCTGTTTGTTTGGCTCCCGACCCCCGACCCACACCAAAGTCGAAATGTCCGGCGGAGGGTCAGAGGTTGGCCTGTTGGTGGCAGGAAGTCACCCTCCCAGTGGCATGTAGGATGGAGCTGGGCCACCAGACCCCTATTCTGGACCCTGGTCAGAGCGCACCGCATACGCCACCTGCTGTGTGGCGCAGGGCCCTGCAGCCCACCCAACGGTGCGTCCACCCCGTCCCTGCCTGGCCCCTGGGGTCCCATAGCCAGTGGGGCCGATGAGGCCCCTGCTGTGGGTGCCCAGTCCGGTGCCCTGGGCCCCCAGGGGGCTAGGGATCATTCTGGAGGGCCGGCCAACTGTGCCTGCCCCTCTCTCTGAGGGCCGGCCCTGCCTCCTGGGGCGGCAGGGGAAGGGCTGGGAAGCACATTTCTGAATTTGCGGATTCTGGCAGGCTGCCCTTCTCTGTTTGAGAAAAAAAAGCTTCCAGGCAAACATTTGTTAGTGCAGTTAAAACCGGCTTTTATGCTTGATGCCGGTCCAGGCTGTGGTCTGGGTGGAGGCTGCCCAGGTGCTTGGCGGAACCCAGGAGGCCTCTCGCCTCTGCCTGTAGGGCTGGGGTGCGGTGACCTGGGGTGGGGGTGTGTTGGAGGTGGAGCCACAGCCGGGGACCCACATGACCCTGAGGTTTTGGAAGCCTGTGCACCCCCTCCCCTGGGCACTGGGGACTCTCAGACTGCCAGGCACAGAGGCTGAGGTCAGAGTCTCTGCTCTGCAGCAGAGTCCTGGGGACCAGGGGCAAGTCCAGGCCTCAGTGCCGTCTCTGCCCAGCAGGGTCACCCCTTCCCACCCCTGCCCAATGACCTAAGTTGCCCAGGATGAGGGGTTTTGAAAGCAGGCAGCTGGTGGGTGGGTGATCAAGTGTAGTCCCGGCCGGAGGCCTGGGCAGGAAGGTCACCCTTTGAGTGCCCCGGCTTCCTCACCCGCACCCACCTGGAGGAAATAGGGCTGGGAGCCGAGCACACAGGTGGAGACCAGGGGGAGAGGCTCCTGGCAGCTGACACCCCACCCGGAGCTTTGCTGCCCTGCCCTGGCCCTTCCATTAGCAGCCCCGTGGCGGCCCGGCCCTGCCTGGGGAGGTGTTAAAAGTTTAATGCAAACCTGAGGCTCACACTGAGTGGGACCTCACCCACCTCTTGGGGGGCTGGCACGCCTGACTGAGCAGCCTTGCTTCACCCGGGCACCTGGGCCTCCCAAGGGTCAGCCCCCAGGCCGCTTCCCCCTTGCCCCTCTGAGAAGCAGAGCATCAGCCAGGGACTGGAGCTGGAGTGTCAGAGAGCCGGCTTACTGGAGACTGGGCTGCAACGGGGAAGCCAGGCCGTTGCTCCAATGGCAGCTGGCCAGGAGGAGCCCTCCCCTGCCCCCCACGCTCTCCTGTGGCCTCTGGGTGGAGACCTGAGTGTATTCCTGGGGCCCTGATGTGCCCACGTGTGTTCGTGCTGACTCAGGAACCTGCCTGCCGCCCTGCAGGACAGACGTGGTCCTGGCGGACATGGCCACTGGGGCCTGGCCCTGACTCTACAGTGCCCTGCCTTCCGGTTGCCAGGCCGGCTGCCCCCCCACCCCCCGCCGAGGTCCTGAGGTGCAGGGCCTGGAGGCTGGGCAGTAGGGCTGCCAAGGGGATGGGCCCTGGGCTGGGGGCCGGAGGTGCTCCTTTTACTGCTTCCAGAATGTTCCTGGCACACCTGCCCCCCCCTCCCCTGCAGTGGGTGCCTTTAATGGCTGTGCATTTGCCAAGGTCCAGACCTCTGATTAGATTGGTAAAATTAAATCCTGCAAAATAATTTTTATTTAATGTAATTTATCTCGCCTCCCTTTCCCTCACTGGTAGCGATCCTGCAGAAATGAAACGGTGCGTTCCTCCGCCGTGCCCCTGTTGCGGGAGGCTCTTTGGGATCTGGGGTGGGTGAACTCCGACACCGCCGCCCCTGGATACCCCTTCGGCCCCCGTGTGTATGTGTGTCTGCACTCTTGGGGTCCGTACCCCCGCGTCCTTCTCTCGTCCATCTGGGGGCCACACTGCCTGCAGGGTGCCTGGTTGTGCTCTGGTGGACAAGCTGTCGTTCCAGGTCCAGCTCTCAGCTGAACCTGAGGGAGGGCTCACAGAAGAGAATCCCCCCCGCCCCCCACTTCTTCCTTGGGAGCTCTTGGGGTCTGTGTGGAGTGGGACCGCCCCCCCCAATACTGGCACAGCTGCATGGGCTGGACTCTGGCTCTGTGGTGTCAGCTGGGGTTTCCCAAAGCAAGTTCCATTCTGAAGGGCATTATGAGGGGGAGGGCTCCATGGCGCAGTGGCTTTGAGGGCGGCCGGGATGAGAGAAGTTAGGGGTCTCGGATGTTCCCTCCACGTCTTCAGAACCTTCTGTAAGTAGCCAGCCCAGGAGTCCGGCTGTGAAGGGAAGAGAAGAGGAGGGGAAGCTGAGGCACAGAAGGAAGAGGCAGTCACGTGGGGGTGGGAAGGGGAAGGCCGCCTGGGTCCCCCGCCTCTCTCTCCTCTGCCGCTGCCCGCAGGCTGGCCCTGGGCTTGTCCTGCTTTCTTGGCCTGGGTGTGTAAACCAAGCCTTTATTTTATTCTTTTCTCCTAAAGTTCAGCTTTGTTCTCGCTCCGGCTGAGGCTTCTAAGAAAGCAACCTGAAACCAGCTCGGGCTGGGCTGTCTGTCCCGGGCTGGGCGGCTGGGGCAGCCGCCTCACCCTCGCAGGTGGCCTGAGGACACGGCAACAGCAGGGCTGGCTGTCCCCGTCCCCGGGGACCAGGCGGCCTGTCACCTCACAGGGGAGAGCAGTGGCCCCTCTCTGGGCGAATGGTCTGGCCGCAGCCCCCGGGGGAGGCCCGCGCAGCAGGGCTGGGGTGGGGGGGGCGGTGGGGGCGGTCCCAGCAGGGAGCGTCACCAGATGGATTTTACACATTGCTTGTGCCAGGCTCCAGCTGGGCACTTGCTAATAACCTTGTCTCCCTTGACCCTGCGGCCGCCTTAGGAGGGTGATCCACCCCCATCCCGGGTGGGCATCCTTTGCTAGATAGAGGCCACGGCACCTGCGTTCGAGGTGGCCCGGCCCATGGGGCAGTGCCCAGTGGAACTGGGACATGCTCTTGAAGGGGACAGCTCCGTAGGCTGCACCCCGGCCCCTGCTCTCAGCTGGGGATCTGGCTGCTCCCTGCCCAGCCCTGGGCAGTTGAGACCCTCTGGGGCTAGTGCCCACTGTGCCTCTGCAGCCTCTGCCCACCCCCGCCAGGCTAGGTCACCGCTCCCCTCTCACGGCACAAGAGCCCCATCTAGCTCAAGAGACCCCACCGTGGTCTTTGGGAGTCTCCCAGCAGTGGGTGCAGGGGGCCATGTGGGGGGCCCGTCCCCACTGCGGTGTATGTTCCTGGGCAGCACAGCCCGTCCCTTACTTAGCCCTCCCTGGCCATTCCCAGCACGGGGTTAAATGCCCATCAGGTGTCGGGCAGACCCACCCCAGCGTCACCAAGCTCCTGTGTGGCACCTGGAGGACTTCCCTGTGGAGGTGGCACCTGCAGGTGGCGGGGGAGAGCTCGTGGAGGGCGTGCCTCTCTGCGTGTCCCTGCCCATCACGGGTCCTGCTGTTCTTTGACCTGAGTTTCCCCCTGTTGCCCCAGGTTGGCTTCCTCTGTGCCCAGTCTGCCCCGCTTTCTGTGGCTGGGTGGGTGCAGGGGGCTGTGCCTGCGACCCCTCACTTGAGGCCCCAGCCCTGTATCTTGGGGCCGGTGGACTTCACCTAGGCCCCAGCAAAGGGGGACCACCAGGAGGACACCGGGAGCCCAGTCCGGGGGCGCCTGGCGATGCTATGGACAGGGGGGACACGTGAGCAGAGGTGTGCAGACATGGGTGTCTGTGTGGACCCGCGATATGGCTGCGGCCCAGATGCAGAGGCCGCCAAGGGGGCTGACCGCGCGGGGAAGAAGGGTCCTCAGTGCCTCGCCAGGATGCGGCTGCCCCACTTGAGCCTCGAGCTAGGGGAGGCCCGGCCGGACCCCGCTGTCCTCGGCCCACGTGGCCCCCAGGTCCCCAGAGCGCCGAGTGGGCGCCGTTTCTGTGAACGATGCCCACACGGGCCTGCGTCGCCCTCACCCTGGAGTTGTCACAGGCCCCACACAGGATGCACAAAGCCGCCTCTGCGGCCGCTGCTCCCTGGGCGGGCTCCCCACACCTGGACTTCCTCCCGCTCTCCATTCGGCGGCTTTTCCTACGGTCTTTCTCTCTTGGAAGCTGAGCCCCGTGGGGTGTGAATGGAGAGGCGCCAGATGGCCGTTTCCTTCTCTCTGGATGCCGCGGAGGGGACCATGCGGGATGCCGCCCTGATGGCCGTGATGCTGGGCGCTGCGGGGACCAGGCCTGCCTTGGCCGTCTCCTGTCTCAGCGCAGCCCCTGCCTGCAGGCGGCTGCCCCGTGGGTGGCAGGCCAGTGGTCTGCCCCTGGGCCCACGAATCCAGCCATGTGGCGGGGCGGGCTGGGGGGCACTGTCCTCTCTTTAGCAGGGCAGGCAGCGTGCCAGGCACAGGCTCAGCGGTCCGTGGACAGTGTGGGGCCACACGGGTGACCTGCCGCCTCCCCGTGCCAAGTCCACCAGGGACCAGGGCAGGTTCTTCAGGGGGCTCCTGCCTGCTGTCTGTAGCGGGCCTGGCCCCAGCTGCCAGCACAGAGCTGCACCACTCTAAGAGCTGTCCTGGCCAAGGCGGAGGGAGTTGGGGTGCCGACTGGCTCCCTGGGTGGGTGAGTGGGATGGGGGTGTTGGGGCTGGACCATCACGGCTCCCAAGACCCCAGGAAGTGGGGAGGGGGGCACTGGGGGCGGGGCCCTGGGCCACCGCCTCCTCCTCCTGGCTCCTCTCTCTCTCCCCCCTTTCTGCTCGTTTCCCTTCTTTCCCTCCCCTTCTGGGCTCCCCTCTCTCACCAGCTTCTGCTCTCTGTCTGTCGGACCCCCTGGCCTCCCTGCCCCCTTGCCGGCCCCAGCCACCCCCCACCCCTCCCCAGGAGTCAGGCGGCTCTGCCAGCCCAGCAGACTGTTTGGAATAGTTTAAATGCTTTGACACTCTGGCTGTACTGGGTGGCAGGGTGGCAGTTTACTGGGTAATTCATATGCAAAACTGCACTATAAATTTCCAGGCTGTCTCAGTTGCCGTGGCACCACGAAGCGTCTCCCCGCGTACAGTACAGTATTTCTGCCATCTTTGTTTGCATTGCAGTGAGTCATCAAAAGTCTGTCTTGTACCAACACCCGGAGCCGTGCATTCCTCTGGCACCAGCACTCCACTGTTTTTTAAAGCCGGGGCTGGGAGCTGGCATTTACTTCGGCTCCCAAATCAAAGGCGGCTATTCATTCCCGAGAGCTGCCTGAATGTCCGTCTGCATCCGGCCTCTTCATTTGGATGCTGCGCGCTGCCCCGGAGAGCCGGGCTGGGTGCAGCTGAGCCGCGGCCCAGCCCCGCGCCGAGACTCGCGCCCCCCCGCCCCCCTCCTCCTCCTCCTCTCCCGGCTCCTCTCGCCCTCCCCACCCCAAGGGCTCCCGCTCCGTTTGCTGCATTCCCGGAGCAGCTGGTGGCTGCGGGCGGCCGGGCGTGCGGGCGAGCCTGCCCCTGCCAGGCTGAGTGGGCAGTGCTGGGGCCACGGCGGCAGCGGCCAAAGGTAGGTCTTCCCCGCCGCCGGTGCCACCGGCCGGGCCAGCAACTTCTCCGCAGCCGGGGGTGCGGGGGGGGGGCGGGGGGAGGTACTGCGGGCTCTCCCCGTCGCCCCCCAGCAGCCGCCCACCTGCCCAACTCCTGTCTCCGCGCTCCGCCCTCCTTCGCCGGATGCCCGCACTTTCCTCCCGCGGGACAGAGCGGCCCTTTGTACGGGCTCTGACTGCGCGGAGTTGGGCCGGCCCTTCTCTAGCCCATCGGGCCCGGGGGAGTCTGGCTCCAGACCCCGGGGGCTGGCAGCACACCCCTGGCGGCATCTGAGCCCTCGCTGGGCCCTCCTCTGTCTCCCCCAGGACCCCTCTAGTCACCTGGGCTGGGAGCAAGCCAGCAGGGATTGGCTGGCAGCAGGAACCGGCGGGGTGGGGGTGGGGGGCCCGGGAGGGCACGCAGGTGGGGCTGCGACAGGCTCCCAACTCCAGCACTGGCTGCCCCGATCCCCAGGCAACTCGGATCGGGGGGAGCTGGGTCCCGGAGTCGGACTTGCAGCTCGGGTTGGGGAGTCCGCAGTCTCCTTTGCTCGGAGGGAAGCAGAGACGGCGGAGCGACTTGAGTTCTCCCTGCCCCAGCTCCCTTCTCTGGGCGCCCCCCCACCCCTGCCCGCCTCTCCAGGGGGCTGAGGGGGGCTGCTTCTCACCCTGCAGGGGCAGGACTTCCCCCTACCCCCGGCGGGCTCTCTGCATGGCTGCTCTAAGAGAAAAGGAAAAGAGCAAACCGAAACCAAAGCCTCCGAGAGGACCCCCCCCCCACCTCGATTGCCGTGCTCTGGGTTCTGGCCCCTCCCTTTGCTGCTAACTTTCCTGGGAGAAGAGTTGTGCGGACAGACAGAGGCCCGCTGCCCTTGCCCCTCTGGCACTGTGGCTGGCCAGCCTGTCCTGTCCTTCTGTGTGCCCCGTCTTCTCTCTCCAGGCCTCTCCTCCCGGGGCCCCGCCAGGACGGCGTGTCTCCGCACCTCAGGGGCTCTTGCGCTCTGCCCTGGGGTGGCATGGGGGCACCCACACAGACACCTGGTTGGGAACCCGGCTGGGGCCCCTGGGCAGCGCTGAGAGCTCTGCCAGGGTCCCGCTGCTGCTGGGTCTGCGGCCAGACCTGGTCTGGCGCGTCGTGGCTGGGGCAAGGCTGGGGTGCCCCGGAGCCGGGGACAGGGGAGGCGGGCGCTGGGGCAGAGCCGGGTGGCGTGGAGCGTGGCCCGGCCGCTGGACGTCCAGGAGCCCGACCCTGACCCCCGCATACACGCCCTGTCTCCCGCAGATGCGCCCCACCCGGCGGCTCCCCCGCTGAGAGTCTGAGGCCGCCCCCTCGCCTCCCGCCATGTCGCAGATGCTGCACATCGAGATCCCCAACTTCGGGAACACGGTGCTCGGCTGCCTCAACGAGCAGCGTCTGCTGGGCCTCTACTGCGATGTGTCCATCGTGGTCAAGGGCCAGGCCTTCAAGGCCCACCGGGCCGTCCTGGCCGCCAGCAGCCTCTACTTCCGCGACCTGTTCAGCGGCAACAGCAAGAGCGCCTTCGAGCTGCCGGGCACAGTGCCGCCCGCCTGCTTCCAGCAGATCCTGTCCTTCTGCTACACGGGCAGGCTAACCATGGCGGCCAGCGAGCAGCTCGTGGTCATGTACACGGCCGGCTTCCTGCAGATCCAGCACATCGTGGAGCGCGGCACCGACCTCATGTTCAAGGTGAGCTCGCCCCACTGCGACTCGCAGACCACCATGATCGAGGACGCCAGCTCCGAGCCCCAGAGCCCCTGCAACCAGCTGCAGCCGGCCGCTGCGCCTCCCTACGTCGTGTCCCCCTCCGTGCCCATCCCGCTGCTGACCCGCGTCAAGCACGAAGCCCTGGAGCTGCCTCTGGCCGCCGGCCCGGGCCTGGCCGCCAAGCGCCCTCTGGAGACGGGGCCCCGGGATGGCGCAGCGGTGGCCGCCGGCCCAGCAGTGGCCGCGGGCACGGCCCCTCTCAAGCTGCCCCGCGTCTCCTACTACGGGGTGCCCAGCCTGGCCACCCTCATCCCCAGCATCCAGCAGGCGCCGTACTCCCAGGGGGAGCGGACCAGCCCCGGGGCCAGCAGCCTGCCCACCACGGACAGCCCCACCTCCTACCACAACGAGGAGGATGAGGAGGACGACGAGGCCTACGACACCATGGTGGAGGAGCAGTACGGCCAGATGTACATCAAGGCCACGGGCAGCTATGCAGGTAACGCGTGGCGGGCCTGGCCTCGACCACCACTGTGGCCTCCCACCCACGGGCATGGCCGGGGCCCTCCAGGCACCTCCCGTGTGGGCACTGAGGCTGACCAGGCCTTACCCGTGGCCTCACAGCCTGGTGGGGAGACAGGCACGTCCCAGGGCTGGGACACCTCAGGGCGGCCACTGTGCCCGAGGCGTGCAGGGGTCAGTCCCGGCTCAGACCGGACGAGCTGGCGGGAGCTGACCCTGAAGCACCAGCAGGAATTGGGTCCCTCTTGCAAGGCCTTAGCTGAGGACTTTGTATAAAGTCGACCCTGGGTGGGATGGGAGGCCCTGAAAAAGTTTAGCTGCAGCGGAGCGCCTGGGCCAGGACCTGGGCTCTCTCTGGACAGGTGAAAAAGACTCTGGGCCTTGGTGGACCAGGGACCTGCCCGAGGGCTCACAGGGCACCATACAGCCCTGGCTGGCCCCTCGCCTGATTGAGGCCTCAGTGGCTCTGTCAGTGAGGTTGCCCCCTCGGATCCATCTCTGTTACCTTTAACCTCCGCCCTTTGCCCCTCCCACGTGCTTTCGCCTCGAGGCTAGAGTGTCCTTGGAGCCTCGCAGTTGCGGCCAGCACCCCGGGGCGGGTCAGGAAGTGCCTCCTGAGTGCAACGAGTGCCTCCCCGCTCTTGTCTCGGAAGGACTCCCACCTTTGGGATCATAAAGCCGGCACACCCTAACTTGAGACTCCTGGTGCTGCCTGTAAACTCACGGACCCCGGAGAGGGTTCAGGGTTCGTGGGTGGAGGGCCCCAACATCGAGGCCCTGGTGTGTCCCCCTCTGCCTTCCGCGTTCCCCGAAGACCGGCTGTGTGCCTGGCCTGCCGCCTGGCCTGATTTGCATGCGGGGCCCGAGTCCAGTGACTGGCTGGCCGGAAGCTTGGTGCCAGTGGGGAGGCACCTCCCAGAGCTGGGCCCAGGGGCACTTTGGAGACTCTCTCCTCTCCTGAGACTGCCCGTGCCCTCGCGCCCCGATGGGGCCAATGCTGTCCGCTCCCCCTCTTCCCCGCCTGCCGCCTTCCACTCCTCCACCTCCAGGCAGGCGCAGGTCCGTCAGTCCTGGGGGAATGGGGACGGGGAGCCAGGAGCACCGGCCAACTCAGGCCCTTGGGACAGCCGGTCCCCAGCGGCCGAGGACGGGGTGGCTGGGTCTTGGCTCTGGTCTGGCCCACCTGGGCCCCTCCCGGGGTCTCTTTCAGAGCTGCAGGGGTGGCGGTGCCCTGGACAGCTCCCGTGGGCTCGGGTGTCGTCTTCCCTGGAGGGCAGTACTTTATTTGAACATGTTTTTGTCACGCATGTGTGAGTTCTGCAGGATGCCAGCACACAGACCGCCTCTATCTGGACAGGGCTTTCCTCTTCGTGGTGGAGGAAAGGGCTTGGTGTTCCTGACCCCAGGAAACCCACAAGCTCAGGTGTGGGTCAGGCCTGGGCAGCTCCCTCTGCCTACTCCCGCCCCAGCAGCCCCCAGGCGGTGCCCAGAGGGAGCTGGGGTGGCTCCCAAGCACCTTCCCTGGGATGTGCAGCCTCTAAGGACCACCACACACACCCAGACACACACACAGACACAGACACACAGACACACACACACACACACACAGACACACACAGACACACAGACACACACAGACACACAGACACACAGACACACACACAGACACACAGACACACACACAGACACACAGACACACACACAGACACACAGACACACACACACACAGACACACAGACACAGACAC
The DNA here is from genome assembly GCF_016772045.2 of Ovis aries. NCBI lineage: Eukaryota > Metazoa > Chordata > Mammalia > Artiodactyla > Bovidae > Ovis > Ovis aries. The sequence continues at coordinate 3,385,043 of NC_056056.1, forward strand.
ACACACAGACACAGACACACAGACACAGACACACACACACACACACACACACACACACGCCGGCAGCAGGACAGGGCTTAGCGGAGGGGTCAGGGCCAAACCTGCTGAGGGCCCAGGGGCGGGGTTGCCCACCTGTGGTCCTTGGAGGTGCGATGCCAAACCAACAAGGGCCCTGGTACAGCTGCCTCCCCAGGGTCTTCCCTGCTCAGCCCGCCCTGCTCTGCAGCCTCAGGCATTGACGAGTCGGAGACGGGGAGAGACGGGGCAGGGTGCTGAGGCTGGTGCTGGTGTGCGGGCAGGGCAGTAGCTCGTCTGGGGGCACCTGCTGCTCTGGGTGCACAAGCCTGGCCATCTCCTGTGATCTGGGATTTTCTGAGAGGCCAAGGGACAGTGGCCGTGGACAGCCCGGGGAGGGCTTGGGAGACCGAGCTGCCCCACAGCCTTGACTGTGCCTGGGCCCTCTCCCCAGCCCCTCTTCCCCTGAGACCACATGCCGAGTCCTCCGGGGGGGGCACGGCTCAGCAAGTCCTGCATGCCTGTGTCCCGCGGTCCCTGGATCCCCTTACCCCACGCCCCTGGGGTGTTGGAGGCAGACAGGGTGGTGATGGCAAGCTGGGAGACTGGAGGGACAGTGGGCCTGGGAGCGGCCCTGCCTCCAGCTGACCTGCGAGGCTCCGGTCTGGGTGTTCTCCTCGGTGAGCCCATAAGTGGGGCAGGGAGGGGAGGGTGTTATTTCTTGGTTAAAATCTAGGTTATCGGCAGTGACGTGGCTGGCATTGCTGGGTGCCAGGTGTGCTGGGAAGAGGGTTGTGGGGCCGGGCAGGCGGAGAGGGCCCATCCCCAGTGGCAGGCTGCTCCTTGGGTGCTGGCTCCCCGGACCCCAGGCCCCCACTGTGCACTGGCTGAATCTGGGTGGGCGACGTCCTCACACCCTCCACGGGCCGCTCGATAGCCAGGTGCCCCTCTCCTGGCACCCGGACAAAGGCAGGGCAGGGCTCCAAGCTGGTGGAATCTGGAGTGTTTGAAGGTGGACTTCTGGAGCTTTTGGTCTCTCTGGAGTCCCTTCTCCTTCTTGGCCAAGGGAGAGGGTGGCCTGAGTGACCTTCAGGGGTCTTCTGACCAGCACCCTGAGTGCAGGGCCGTGAAGGAGCCAGAGACCGAAGCCCCAGCCTCATCCCCTGAAGAGCCGCTGGCAGCCCCTGCTCGCTGGGCCCCTGCTTTTAGAAATCGAGGAATGGACCGTTACAGATGAGCAAATGCATCTCAGTTCTCCAACAGCCCCCTCTGGGTTCCTGTTCCCAGCCCATGTGTCTCCTCCATTCCGGGCAGGTCCGGCAGTGCCATCTATCAGGGAGATGCCCTGGTTGATTCATCCACATCCCCGTCGGACACGGAGGGGTCGGGGGATGAGCCACAGAGTGGGGACCCACGCCGCCCCGGGCCCCTCCCCTGTTCTCTGTGGTCTGACCACCTTCTGGCCTGCAGGCCTGCTCTGCCCTCACCGTGCAGGTGTTGGGTCAGCAGGCAGGTGTGCTCCCCGTGGGCATCTGAGACCTGGGCGCCTGGGTATTTACACACCAACCACATACTTCCATGTTAATCCTTTCCCGGGCAAGGACCGCCTCAGGGTGTCCTGCGGATGCACGTGGACGCTGCTGGTGGCCCAGCATGGCTCTGCTCCTTCTCCGAGTCTGCCCGCCGTCCCCACGCCTGGATGCAGGGTGGACTTGGCGGTGCTCAGGAGCGGGTGCTGGCACGCGGCTCCACGTCTGTTCCCAGGTTCCGCCCGCTCCGATCAGAGGCTGCACGTGGTGTCTGCGTGCAGGAGGACCGAGTCCTGCCCTGGCCCTGCCCCTGCCCGGCATGACCTGTGAGGTCAGTGTGGCCGCTGACCCATCTTACGGCTGGGGGGCCAAGCCTGCGATATCCACCCCTCTACACAGCGGGGCGTCTCTCCAGCAGGCCCCCGGGCTTCCTGGCAATCACTGCTCCCACCCGCAGCTCAGAGCCCACAGGAGCTCGCTTGGGGGTCCCGCTAAGAAGGGAGAAGATGGGGTTGGTTCTGCAGGCCCCCTGCCGACCCCCCACACTGCCTCCTGGCCTGGGGGCAGGGGTATCACCCCATGAGAGTGCAGCAAAAACCCCGGCTTGTCTAGGGTGGGGGGCCCTGCCTGGGTCGGGGGGTCCTCTCTCTTTTGAGGTAGCGTCCTGGCAGCTCAGGTGAGAGGGGGCCCAGCACCAGGGGTCTGTCCTGTTGTGCGCCCCAAAGGCTGCCCTGGGGGCCAGCCAGCACCCCCGGTGTCATCTGAGATTGGCCCCTGAGGGCCTCCAGGGGTGGCCTCCCCGGCCCCCTGCAGTGTCCCATTTAACCCTCACCACCCAATGCCCTGAGATTTCTTCTTAAGCCAGTTTTATTGAGGTGTGACTTACATACCCCAGTGACACAGGTATGAGATGTACCCATTTGAGACCAGCTGTGGGGCCGTTAGCACAGTCAGAGAGGATGTGTCTCTCACCCTGGGGACACTCACACCTCTTTGTGGGTACCGCCCCCTCGCCAGCTGCAGGCAGCCTGAGATCTGTTTTCTGTCCTCTGGGGACGTTTGTCCGTCACCTAAACCTTCAGGCTGTCCGCACTCCAGTCTAGCTGTAGCATCAGCAGAGAGACTCTGAGACTCGCCTGTGCTGGGGGGCAGTTCTGCCTTACCCTTCCCACCTTCTGTTTATGTAAGTGTTTACACAGAATAAAATGTGCCCGTTTCGAGCGTACAGGTGATGAGGTTGGTCACTGTGATTCGGCGAGCAGCACAGTCAAGTTTACGCGACAGTTTGCTCCCCTCAAAGTTGTCCCGGATCGCCCCTACCCCAGCCCCGGCCAGCACACACCAGCTTCCGGTCACAGTCGCTGCTGCGCAAGGGGGGCTGCACAGCACGGCATCTCTTGCTCTTGCCTTCTTTCGCTTGCTGTGTCTTGAGGTCCGTTCATCCCTGTGGTTCCGAGCGAGGGTGCTTGGGCCTCGTAGCTGCTGGGTCGCTCTCCCGTGCCGTGGACCTGCCACCAGTGCTGGTTGAGCGTGGCTCTTGGCATCGCGATGCCGTGGACGCCCTTGTATAAGCGGGACTACGCTTTTGTCCTTCTGTTGAAGTGGTTGGGTTTTCTCATTAACTTATTGATGTGGTGTATTGCATCAGTTAATTTTTAAATGTGGAGCCACCCTTGTATTCCGGGGATAAACTCCACTTGGTCATTATGTGTTACCATTTTGTATATTGCTGTATTTAATTTGCTAGTATTTTCGTAAGGAATTTTGCATTTATGAAGGCTAATTATCCGCAGTCTGCCTCCAGTGTCTTTGCTGGTTTTGTAGGATGATACACTAATGTCCTTTCTCGTTTATTTTCTGTAAGAGTTTAAGGTTGATGTTGTTTCCGTCCTAAGCGTTCTTTCACCAGGGAACGCACTTGGGCCTGCAGTTTTCATACTCAGTTGGTAAAGAATCTGCCTGCTATGCAGGAGACCCTGCTTTGATTGCTGGGTTGGGAAGACCCCCTGGAGAAGGGAAAGGCCACCCACTCCAGTATTCTGGCCTGAAGAATTCCATGGACAGTCCATGGGGTGGCAGAGTCAGACACGACTGATCAACCTTCACTTTCACTTCACTTCTGTTAGTTGAGGTATAGAACTATTCAGATTTCTCTTTCATCCCCTTCAAGCCACGGTAATTTATATCTTTCATGGAACTTATCCATTTCCGATCTATGTAAATATTAAAATAGCCACGCCAGACCTCTTAGGTTTAGTCCTGCTGTTGGCTCTTTCCGTCTTTTTACTGTTAATCTGTTGTTCAGGCGTTAAGTCACATCCGACTCTTTTGAGACCCCATGGAATGCAGCACTCCAGGCTTCGCTTTCCTTCACTATCTCAGTAACTCAGTGAGACTATGAACCATGCTGTGCAGGACCACCCAAGACAGACGGGTCATGGTGGAGAGTTCTGACACAGTGTGGTCCGCTGGAGAAGAGAATGGCAAACCGTTTCTGTATTCTTGCCTTGAGGGCCCCATGAACAGTATGAGAAGGCAGAAAGATACGACACTGTTAGTCTGCCTGTGTCTTTCTCATTTCACGTAGGCAGCACGTGGTGGTGGTGATGGTTCTTCAGTCACTAAGTCATGTCTGGCTGCGACCCTGTGTACACCAGCCCTTCCTGTCCTTCATTATCTCCCAGAGTTTGCTCAAACTCATGTCTGTTGGTCAGTGATGCTATTTAACCGTCTCATCCTCTGTTACCCTCTTCTGCTCTTGCCTTCAATCTTTCCCAGAATCAGGATCTTTTCCAGTGAGTCGGTTCTTCACATCAGGTGACCAAAGTATTGGAACTTCAGCATCACTCCTTCCAATAAATATTCAAGGTTGATTTCCTTTAGGATTGACTGGTTTGATCTTACAGTCCAAGGGACTCTCAAGAGTCTTCTTCAACACCACAGTTCAAAAGCATCAATTCTTTGGTGCTCAGCTTTCTTTATAGTCCAGCTTTCACATCTATACATGACTACTAGAAAACCGTAGCTTTGACTAGATGGACCTTTATTAGCAAAGTAATGTCTCTGCTTTTTAATATGCTGTCTAGATTTGTGATAGCTTTTCTTCCAAGGAGCAAGCGTCTTTTAATTTCATGGCTGCAATCACCATCTGCAGTGATTTTGGAGCCAAGAAAATAAAATCTGCCGCTGCTTCCTCGTTTCCCCCTTCTATTTGCCATGAAGTGATGGGACTGGATGGATGTGAGAGTTGGACTGTGAAGAAAGCTGAGCACCGAAGAATTGATGCTTTTGAACTGTGGTGTTGGAGAAGACTCTTGAGAGTCCAAGGATATCCAACCAGTCCATTCTAAAGGAGATCAGCCCTGAGTGTTCTTTGGAAGGACTGTTGCTAAAGCTGAAACTCCAGTACTTTGGCCACCTCATGCGAAGAGTTGACTCATTGGAAAAGACTGATGCTGCGAGGGATTGGGGGCAGGAGGAGAAGGGGACGACAGAGGATGAGATGGCTGGATGGCATCACCGACTCGATAGACATGAGTTTGGGTGAACTCTGGGAGTTGGTGATGGACAGGGAGGCCTGGCGTGCTGCAATTCATGGGGTTGCAAAGAGTCAGACACGACTGAGCAACTGAACTGAACTGAATTGAATGGGACTGGATGGCATTATTTTAGTTTTTTTAATGTTGAATTTCAAGCCAGCTTTTTCACTCTCCTCTTTCATCCTCATCAAGAGGCTCTTTAGTTCCTCTTTACTTTCTGCCATTAGAGTGGTACCATCTGCATATCTGAGGTTGTTGATATTTCTCCTGGCAGTCTGGATTCCAGCTAGTGATTCACCTAGCCCAGTTATTTCGCATGATATACAAGCGCACAGTTGAGATCTGCTTTTTTTTCCAGTCTTAGCATCTTTTATTGGGAGTCTTTAGACCATTTACATTTAATGTAATTTTCAAGGGGGTTAAGGTCAGATCTGTTATCTCATTAGTTTTTTATTAGCCGTATTTTCTTTTTTCCTCTTTTCACCACTTCCTGATTGAATTTTCCCAGATTTCCTCTTTAGCTCTACCGATAGGTGCCGTCACCTTCCACTCCTGCCGTGCTTTTTTTGCCTAGAGCTGCTACACAAATCTTTGACTTATCCCATCAGCCTTCTCAGGTGTATTGCCCCCTCCCATGGGGATACAGTGGCAATTCGCAACTCAGACTGTCCGTGTGTTTTTACCTGCTCTAGTTCTTTGCGAAATTGTAAAATATTTTACTTCTTCGTAGGCTGTTTTGAATCTTATCTTGTGCTCAGTCATGTCTGACTCTTTGCTACCTTTTGGACTGTAGCCTGCCAGGCTCCTCTGTCCATGGGGTTTTTCAGGTAAGAGTACTGAAGTGGGTTGCCATGCCCTCCTCCAGGGGATCTTCCTGACCCAAGAATCGAACCCTAGTCTCCTGCGTCTCCTGTACTGCGGGCGGATTCTTCACCTGCTGAGCCATCAGGGAAGCTTTATTAACGTTACTGTTTTTACTTGAAACAACCAGTTGTGTTTTTTCTACTTTTAGTCACACTTATAATTTAGAGTAGAATTTCTTCTCTTGGGCACATTATTCTCTGAGCTTAAACAAATGCATATAGTCACGTGATCCCCTCCATAATCAAGACCCAGAGCAGTGTGACCTCACACACGTCACCATCGCCTGTGACCTCACACATGTCACCATCCCGTGACCTCACACACGTCACCATCCCCTGTGACCTCACACATGTCACCATCCCCTGTGACCTCACACACGTCACCATCCCCTGTGACCTCACACACGTCACCATCCCCTGTGACCTCACACACGTCACCATCCCCTGTGACCTCACACGTCACCATCCCCTGTGACCTCACACACGTCACCATCCCCTGTGACCTCACACACGTCACCATCCCGTGACCTCACACATGTCACCATCCCGTGACCTCACACATGTCACCTTCCCCGTGACCTCACACATGTCACCATCCCCGTGACCTCACACATGTCACCTTCCCCGTGACCTCACACGTCACCATCCCCGTGACCTCACACATGTCACCATCCTGTGACCTCTCACATGTCATCCCCTGTGACCTCACACGTCACCATCCCGTGACCTCACACATGTCACCATCGCCTGTGACCTCACACATGTCACCTTCCCCGTGACCTCACACATGTCACCATCCCCGTGAGGCCCCGTGGTAGTCTCCTTCCTCTCCCCCAGCTCCTGCAACCACTGGCCTGTTTTTGTCCCATCAGTAGAATCACACACTGTATGGTCTTTTGAGCCTGAATGCATTTGAGGTTCATTCTTTTTGTGTGCGTTCTTGGTTCATTTGTTGTTTGACTGCTGAGTAGTACTCCCACAGTGGGTTTAACATCTTACAGAAAGACGCAAATGAACTTTTTGGCCAGCCCAGTATTTGCCAGTTGAAGGACCTGTGGTTTTTTTCTGGTTTTTAGTGGTTATGAATTGAGCTGCTGCCAATGTGCAAAAAGAAAAAGTTTTTGGCACACACTTCAGTTTTCAGTTCTATTTGGTAAATTAGCCTAGGAGTGACATCATAGGTGGTATGGTAAGACGTATTTAACTTCATAACAAACTGCCCAGACCCTTGTCTGAAGTAGTCCTGTCACTTTGCATCACAGCCAGCAGAGCAAGAGTTCCTGTTGCTCCATGTTCGCATTGGTGCTTGGTTTTGTCTTGTCTTTTTTTTTAAAGCCGTCCTCAAGGACGTGACTGTGACACCACTGTGACTTCCCCAGTGGCGCAGATGGTAAAGCGTCTGCCTACAATGCAGGAGACCTGGGTTCGATCCCTGGGTCGGGAAGATCTCCTGGAGAAGGAAATGGCAACCCACTCCAGTACTTTTGCCTGGAAAATCCCATGGACAGAGGAGCGTGGTAGGCTACAGGCCATGGGGTCGCAAAGAGTCGGACACGACTGAGCAACTTCACTTTCACTTTCAAGGTCGGTAATGGTGTCTCCCTGCAGCTATAATTTGTATTTCTCTGCTGTCCAATGATGGGGAACGTCCTTTGTGTGTTTGTGTGCCTTCTGTATACCCATTCTGCTCAGGTGTCTTTTTGAGCCTTTGTCCTCTTTTTATTGGGGGGTTTGAATAGTGAGTATCGTTGATATTGTGTATTCTTCATACCTTCCAGAGGAAAATCCTGTGTTGGATATGTGATTTCTAAACATTTTCCACCAGACTGTAGTTTGTCTATTCTTTCTGTTAATAATGTCTTTCGTAGACATTTAAAATTTTTGATGACGTCTAAGTAGTTAATCATTTATCTTACAGACCATGCTTTTGGTGTTGTGTTTGAGTCTTTACCTAACAAAATTATAAAAAATGTTCCCGCTATGTTTCCTTCTAGATGTTTTAGTCTGTGCCCCATTTTGAGTTAATTTTTGTACAAAGTGAGAGATATGGTCGAGGTTCTGAATATTTTTTTCATGTGGATGTCTCATTGACTTTTGAAGAAATTTAAAATATGAAAAAAACTATTATATTTGCCCGCATATTTACCTTGTCCAGTTCTTCACACTTCATATAGATTCGTTTCTATCTGGTGTCATCTTCCTTCTGCTTAAAGAATTTCCGTTAACATTTCTTACAGTCCTAGTGATGGACTAGTGATGAAGCCTCAAAAATTTACAAAGAGGTTTTTATATCACCTTTTTAAAAATCTGCCTTATTGAAGTATAATTTATATACAGTGAGATTAACCTTCACTATACAGTCGTCACCTTCGTTTTTAAAGGGTATTTTTGCTGGATATAGAATTCTAGGTTGACTATTACTTTCTGCTTTCAGTAGACATCGTCTCGTTTTCTGAAATGCAGTTTTTTCCCCCTCAGGAAATCGACGTCATTTTTCTCTGTGTGTCTCTTTACAAGTTGTGTCTTCCTTTTTAGGCTGCTTTTGTCTCTGCTTACAGTTTGTTGAGCTTTTTGGACGTGTGCATTTATACCATTATTCCTTCAATTATCTTGTGCCCCTCCCTGCATAACTCCAGTTAAACGTGCTTTTGCCCCTGAGATCCCAAGGCTCTGTTTATGTATTAGTGTAGAGCCTTTTTTCTCTTTAGGCTTCAGATGGAGGAGTTTTTCCATTGCTGTTTCTTCATGGTCTCTGATCTTTCTCGTGGTTGCATTTTGTTCTTATTTGCACGTTGCATTTCTCCGCTCGTGAGTTCGGGCTTTGACATTTTAAAGCTATTTTCTGATTGTGTTTCCAGCTGGTTTAAAGTCTTTGCCTGTTCGTGCCCTCCTCTTTGTCACGTCTTCGTCTGTTTCTACCTACCGATTTTTCTCCGCCTTAGGATTTCCTTTTTGTGGTTCATTTTTCTCTCTTTCTTTCTTTTTTAAGTTGGCTGTGCTGGGTCTTATCTGCAGCATGTGGAATCTAGTTCCCCGACCAGAGGTCAGACCTGGTCCCCCTGCGTTGGGAGTGTGGAGTCTTAGCCTCTGGAGCACCAGGCGAGTCCCTTTTTCGTGGTTCTTCATGCTTCTGTTAATTCTGTAACAGATGCTGGACATCGTGAATGTCGAGCACTGGCAGGCAGTCTGTTGTCCCGAATCTCTTACAGTGAAGTGGAATTTCCATAATGAGTAATGACTTTGAGCACTTTCTCATACTTTCGGCAGTTCGGCCGTCTTCCTCTGTGAAGGGCCCATTTAAACTTTCTTTCCCACACGTTTGCAGAGCGAGTTGTCTGTTCTTTTCCCACAGCTTCTCGGGAGCTCTGTGTACTCTGGATAGTCCTCTTTTCTCAGTTTGAAAGTTCTAAATAGCTTCTCCCACTCTACAGCTTGTCTTGTCATCTTCTTAATGTAATGTTGATGTAGTAAGTTGATTAGTTTTTCTCTTTTTCAATGGCAATTTTGACTTCATGTTTAAAGAACTCTTCCTTTACCTCATGGCCATTGTGGTATTCTCTGTGTACTTGTAAAAAAATGTTTTTTTCTGATTTGAAGTCATTTTAAATTTGACAGAGATGTTTCAAGAAAAGTACTAAGAACTCCTGTGTACATTTTCCACAGACTCATTAGCTGGTAAGAATTTGCCATATTTGCTTTATCACTCTTACTCTTTCAGTTCAGTTCAGTCACTCAGTCGTGTCTGACTCTTTGCGACCCCATGGACTGCAGAACGCCAGGCTTCCTTATCCATCACCAACTCCCAGAGCTTGCTCAAACTCATGTCCATTGAGTTGGTGATGCCATCCAACCATCTCATTCTCTGTCACCCCCTTCTCCTCCTGCCTTCAGTCTTTCCCAGCATCAGGGTCTTTTCCATTGAGTCAGTTTTTCACATCAGGTGGCCAAAGTATTGGAGCTTCAGCTTCAGCATCAATCCTTCCAATGGATATTCAGGACTGATTTCCTTTAGGATGGACTGGTTGGATCTCCTTGCAGTCCAAGGGACTCTCAAAAGTTTTCTCCAGCACAGCAGTTCAAAAGCATCAGTTCTTCAGCACTGAGCTTTAGTTATGGTCCAACTCTTACATCCATTCATAATCACTGGAAAAACCATAACTTTGACTAGACGGACCTTTGTCGGCAAAGTAATGTCTCTGCTTTTTAATATGCTATCTAGGTTTGTCATAGCTTTTCTTCCAAGGAACAAAGCTTTTAATTTCATAGCTGCAGTCACCATCTGCAGTGATTTTGGAGCCCAAGAAAAGAAAGCCTGTCACTGTTTCCCTTATTTCCCCATCTGTTTGTCATGAAGTGATGGGACCAGATGCCATGATCTTAGTTTTCTGAATGTTGAGTTTTAAGCCGAGTTTTTCACCCTCCTCTTTCACTTTCATCAAGAGGCTTTTTAGTTCTACATTTTCTGCCATAAGGGTGGTGTCATCTGCATATCTGAGTATTGATATTTCTCCCATCAATCTTGATTCCAGCTTGTGCTTCATTCAGCCCAGCATTTCCCATGATGTATTCTACATATAAGTTAAATAAGCAGGGTGACGATATATAGCCTTGACAATACTCCCTTCCCAATTTGGAACATGTCTGGTTCTAACTATTGCTTCTTGACCTGCACACAGATTTCTCATGAGGCAGGTAAGGTGGTCTAGTATTCCCATCTCTTTCAGAATGTTCCACAGTTTGTTGTGATCCACACAGTCAAAGGCTTTGGTGTAGTCATTAAAGCAGAAGTAGATGTTTTTCTGGAACTTTCTTGCTTTTTCTGTGATCCAGCGGATGTTGGCAATTTGCTCTCTGGTTTTTCTGCTTTTTCTAAATCCACCTTGAACATCTGGAAGTTCTTGGTTCACGTTCTGTTGAAGCCTCGCTTGGAGAGTTGTCAGTATTGCTTCGCTAGCGTGTGAGATACTCCAGGAGCTGGTGATGGACAGGGAGTCCTGGCATGCTGTGGTCCATGGGGGTCGCAAAGAGCGGGACATGACTGAGCGACTGAACTGAACTGAACTGAGATGAGTGCAACTGTGCAGTAGTTTGAGCATTCTTTGGCAGTGCCTTTCTTTGGGATTGGAATGGAAACTGACCTTTTCCAGTCCTGTGGCCACTGCTGAGTTTTCCAAATTTGCTGGCATATTGAGTGCAGCACTTTCACAGCATCATCTTTTAGGATTTGAAATAGCTCCACTGGAATTCCATCACCTCCACTGGCTTTGTTTGTAGTGATGCTTCCTAAGGCCCACCTGACTTCGCATTCCAGGATGTCTGGCTCTGGGTGAGTGATCTCACCATCGTGATTATCTTGGTCATGAAGATCTTTTTTGTACAGTTCTTCTGTGTATTCTTGCCACCTCTTCTTAATATTTTCTGCTTCTGTTAGGTGTATACCGTTTCTGTCCTTTATCGAGCCCATCTTTGCATGAAAAGTTCCCTTGGTATCTCTAATTTTCTTGAAGAGATCTCTAGTCTTTCCTATTCTATTGTTTTCCTCTATTTCTTTGCATTGATCACTGAGGAAGCCTTTCTTATCTCTCTTTGCTATTCTTTGGAACTCTACATTCAGATGCTTATATCTTTCCTTTTCTCCTTTGCCTTTAGCTTCTCTTCTTTTCTCAGCTATTTGTAAGGCCTCGTCAGACAACCATTTTGCCTTTTTGCATTTCTTTTTCTTGGGGATGGTCTTGATCACTGCCTCCTGTACAGTGTCAAGAACTTCCATCCAAAGTTCATCAGGCACTCTGTCTATCAGATCTAGGCCCTTGAATCTATTTCTCACTTCCACTGTATAATTGTAAGGGATTTGATTTAGGTCATACCTGAATGGTCTAGTGGTTTTCCCTGTTTTCTTCAATTTAAGTCTGTCTTTGGCAATAAGGAGCTCATGATCTGAGCCACAGTCAGCTCCCGGTCTTGTATTTGCTGACTGTAAAGAGCTTCTCCATCTTTGGCTGCAAAGAATATAATCAGTCTGATTTTGGTGTTGATTATCTGGTGATGTCTATGTGAAGAGTCTTCTCTTGTGTTGTTGGAAGAGGGTGTTTGCTATGACCAGTGCATTCTCGCAGCAAAATTCTATTAGCTTTTGCCCTGCTTCATGCTGTACTCCGAGGCCAAACTTGCCTGTTACTCCAGGTATCTCTTGACTTCCTGCTTTTGCATTCCAGTCCCCTATAATGAAAAGGACATCATTTTTTGGTGTTAGTACTAGAAGGTCTTGTAGGTCATCATAGAACCGTTCAGCTTGAGCTTCTTCGGTATCAGTGGTCGAGGCATAGACTTGGATTACTGTGAGAATTGAATGGTTTGCCTTGCAAATGAACAGAGCTCATTCTTTCATTTTTGAGACTGCACCAAAGTACTGCATTTTGGACTCTCTTGTTGACTGTGATGGCTACTCCATTTCTTCTGAGGGAATCTTGCCCACAGTAGTAGATATAATGGTCATCTGAGTTAAATCCTCCCGTTCTGGTCCATTTTAGCTCACTGATTCCTCAGGTGTCGACGTCCACTCTTGCCGTCTCCTGTTTGGCCACCCGATTTGCCTTGATTCAGGGACCTGACATCGCAGGTCCCTGCGCAGTACTGCTCTTCACAGCATCGGACCTTGCTTCCGTCTGCAGTCGCATCCAGAGCCGGGGTTGCTGTTGCCTTGGCTCCGTCCCTCCATTCTCTCTGCGGCTCTTTCTCCTCTTCTCCAGGAGCCTGCTGGGCCCCCCCTGACCTCGCTCCTCTTTCCGCCTCCTGTCTCTTCGCCTTTTCACGCTGTTCATGTTTCACTTTTTGTGTGTAGTTGTGTGTGTGTGTGTGTGTGTGTGTGTGTTTGTCCTGAACTGTTTCAGAACCGTTGAAGATCCTATGCTCTTTTACTCCAAAATACTGAGCGTTGTTTATCCAGGAGATATTCTCTTGCATAAACACAACACAGTGTTCACAACTCAGGAAATTCAGTTTTGACATAGCACTGCTGTATAATCAACGGTCCATGCTAAGTCAGGTGTCTCCACATTGTAGTATATCTGGAATTGTGTGTGTGTGGTTTTTTCAATGTGGGTGACATGGGGCTGAAGATTTACTTTTTTCTCGTATGACTTGCTAGCCGATCCACCACTTTCTTTTGAGAAGACCACCTCTTCCGCACCGATGCAACAGTTCCCCTGTGTTGAGCCCAGATGTCTGTAAAGTGTGTGAATTCTCTCTGAGCTTGGCTTGTCTCTGCCAGGCCCCAGTCTCCTGATGTCTATATAGTATAAATCTCCCAGGTTTTTGCTCCTTACTGCTGCCCTGCTTTGGTTCTTTTTTGCATTTGTTTATCCTTTCAGGAGCAGTTTGTCAAATGTTGCACAATTCCTCTTGGAAGCTGGTGGATTTCATTGACCTTCCAGATTAGTCTAAGGTGAACCGCTGTCTATAAGATTGGGTGCGTCCCTCCATTTATCTACATTTTTTTCCATTTTTCTTGGAAATATTTTGTAGTTTTTCAGTCCATCTTTCATTAGATTTATTCCTAGGAATTCATTTTTTTGGTCTTGATCCACATGGTATTTACGTTTCTCTCTCTCTCTTTTTTTTCATTATTTGTTACTAGTATCTAGAAACAAATTGGTTTTGTGTTTGTTTTTTTTAAAATCTGGCCACCTAGCTAAATTCACTTATTTATTCTAACAGTTTGCTTGCAGATTCTTTTGGATTTTCTCTGTGTACAGTCATGTCATCTGCTAAAAATGACCACTTTATTTATTTATTCCTGTTCTTCCCCTTTTAATTTTCTTTCTTGCCTGACTGTACTGGCCAGGGTTTCTCATTCATTCTTGTCTCCTTTCCAAACTCTGGAGAAGCTATCAATATTTCATCTTTAAGTAGGATATTTGCTCAAGGCTTTTGTGTGTATATGATACACTTTATCAGATGAAGAAAGTTTTCTTTCCTAGGTTGAGTATTTTTTTTCATAAATAAGTATCCATTTGAACAAAAGCTTTTCCAGACTTCCCTGGTGGCTCAGTTATTGAGACTCTCTGCTTCCGCTACAGGGGATGCAGGTTCAATTCCTGGTCCAGGAACTAAGATCCCACATGCTGTGCAGCATGGCCAAAAAAAAAAAAAAAAAAAAAAAGATTAAAAAAGCCTTTGCTTTAAATATTGAAATGGTCATATAGTTTTCCTCTTCTGCTTTGTTAATGTTATGACTTGCTTTTGAATATTAAAAGACCTTGTGTTCCTGGAATAAGTTAAACCTTGTGACGTAGAATCCTTTTTCATTACCCCTGGATTCAAGTGCCTAACATTTTTGCCCTTTTGAGAGAGCTTTTCCAGACCTGGAACACCCTCCTCAGTGTTCATCTCCTAGAAGGAGGCCGCAGGTAGGAGAGACAGGTGAGATGTCAGGTGTCCGCTGCTGCTGCTGCTGAGTCGCTTCAGTTGTGTCCGACTCTGTGCGACCCCAGAGACGGCAGCCCACCAGGCTCCCCCATCCCTGGGATTCTCCAGGCAAGAACACTGGAGTGGGTTGCCATTTCCTTCTCCAAGGCATGAAAGAGAAAAGTGAAAGTGAAGTTGCTCAGTCATGTCCGACTCTTCCTGACCCCATGGACTGCAGCCCACCAGGCTCCTCCGTCCACAGGATTTTCCAGGCAAGAGGACTGGAGCGGGGTGTTTAGCGGTTGCTAAATCAAGGGAGCCACCCCTCTGCAGCCAGACTCTGCACGTGGAGCCCCTGGCTCTGTGGAGGGTGCCCGCTGCCCCCTACAGTTGTCCAGTGCTCCAGCCTGGAGCATTGGGAATCCTGTTAAATGCATACCCCCCACCCACACACAGCACAAGCACTGTGGGTGCTGGGGTGTGTGTGTGTGTGTGTGTGTGTGTGTGTGTGTGCGTGCGTGTGCATACCCCCCACCCACACAGAGCACAAGCACTGTGGGTGCTGGTGTGTGTGTGTGTGTGTATATGTGTGTGTGTGCACACGTGCGCACGCTCAGTTGCTTCAGAGTCTGTGTGACCCCATGAACCGTAGCCCTCCAGTCTCCTCCGTCCACGGGATCCTCCAGGCAAGGATGCTGGAGTAGGTTGCCGTGCGCTCCTCCAGGGGCTCTTCCTGACCCAGGGATTGAACCCCTGTCTCTTGCATTGCAGGCGGATTCTTTTACCATCTGAGTCACCTGGGAAGCCCGGGTGCCAGTGCAGGTTTCTCAAACCCACCTCAGAGGAGGCAGGAGTTTGGACCCAGTGCCTGGATCGCCAGCCGTGTGGGACAAGCCCATGCTTTTCATATGGGCTCATATTTCCTTTAGGAGTTTTGTAACATATGGACAAGAGAAGAGGCCCTCTGATTTTCCTTTAAGGTCACGTTTTCCTTTTTGCTGGCAGAATTATCTGGCCTCATAAAATGAATTGAGAATCACCCCCGCCCCTTTTATAAAATGACCTGGCCGAGTCTGTATAAGATTAGCTGACTTCCTTCTTAAATATTTGAAGTAATGCACAGGTGAAGCCACGCAAGCCAGGAGGTTTTTGCAAGATGGTGTTTCTCAGACTCGTGTTTATCAGGTCCCGGCTCAGATTTCTGTCTCTTCTTGCGTCAGTGTTGGTCAAGTTATGTTTCTCTAGAAGCTTAAGGGCCTCATCTAATTTTCAAATTTATTGGCATGAATCTACTGCTAATATCCTCTTAACATCTTCCTAATGTTTGTGGAAGAAAGTGGCAAACTGCGACACAGACTGATCTGCCCCCTGGCCAGTGTAGGTACCAGCCCCACGCAAAGGCTGCTGTTTATATTTTCAGAGAGAAGTTTAGAAGGAAAAAGGGGAAAACAAAGAAGGAAATGCAGCTGAAGGTAGCCCAAAAGACTGACCCTCTGACCCTCTGACCCTTTGCAGTAAAAGTCTGCCAACCTCTGTTCTATAGACTCTGCTGGGTCATGTTCATAGAACGGTAGCATTTAATATTGTTAATTAGGGTCTTTTCACCTCATTATCCTTCATTTAGGCTTGCTGGGGATTTTCCAACATATTAGTCATGAAAAAAAAAGTTACGTGAATCATTTTTTAAAAGTCTTTATTGAATGTGTTACAGTACTGCTGCTGTTTTACGCTTTGGTTTTTGGCCCCAAGGCACGTGGGATCTTGTTCCTCAAGCAGGGATCAAACCTGTACCCCCTGCACTGGAAGGTGAAGTCTTAACCCCTGGATCTCTAGGAAAGTTCCAACATACTAGTCTTTTCAAAGAGCCAACTTTTGGCTTTTTCTCTCTTATGCATATGGTTGACCTTCAAACTGCATGGGTCCACTTATATATAGGTTTTTGGCAATAAATGCAGTCCTTGTAAATAAATATGCATTTCTTTTCCACACTATCTTTCCTTTTTTGATGTCTGGTACCACTGACATGTTAATACGTGTAGTGTTTCATGTCATATAGGACCATATAAATGTAGGTACTGACAGATAGGTGATTCACCTTGGAAACAGCGTAAACGTAAGGACATCAGTAAATACAGTCCAGCGCTGTAAATACATTCTCTTCCTTACGATTTTGTTAACAATGCTTACTTTTCTTCAGCTGAATTTAAGAATACAGTATAAATATATATAACATGGAAAATCTGTGTGAACTGACTAAGATGTAAGGCTTCTGGTCAACAGTAAATTATTAGTAGTTAGGTTTTGGGGAGACAAAAGTTTTACGTAGATTTTCAACTGCTCAGGGGGGTGGGTGCCCCAACCCTCACATTGTATAAGGGTCAACTGTGCTTTATATATATATAAACATATATAATTGTATATAAAATTTCAATTTATTACATATGTTTTTATATATTCAATTATTAATTTTAAATTAAATATATATATATTTAATTTCAGTTTATTTCTACTTTCTCTGAGTTAACCTGCTATTCTTGCCCTAGTTTTTGTGGTCAGTTGATTTCTCAGCCTTTTCAAATATAAACACTCAAGGACTGTCCATTTCCTGCTCATCATGGCTTCATTCTACTCAGCACATTGTGATATGTTGTTATCTCCATTATTATTCAGTTAAAAATAATCCCCAGTGCTTTTGTTGCTTTTTGTTGTTTTTCCTTGACCCTTGGGTTATCTAAGGGTGTTATGTGGGTTTAAAATTTCAATCCTGTGTTGGATTTCTGGTCATCCTTTTGTGGTTATCTCTGATTTGTTATTCCCTGTGGTCTCAGAGCCTCCTCCAAGCACTCCATTGCGCTGGCATCTGCTGAGACTCACTCTGTACCCTGGAACATGTTCTCCATGCACCGGCAAAAACTGCATCGTTCAGCCCTGATAAACTGCGCCGAAAGTGACATCGAGTCTCACATACGCTTTCTGATTCGCTGTTTCCTTCTTACACGGGTTGGCTCCCCAGAGGGGATGTTCGCGTCTCCAGGTATACGGTAGATGCGCCATTTCTCCTTTCAGCTCTGCCAGTTATTGTGAAGTTGTGATCTGGACCCCTGTTCTATCTTACCACTGGCTTGCTTTATCTTCTTGGCGAGCTGGTCGTCTTGGAAATACCCCGCAGCAGCAGGCAGGCCCCTTGCTTTGAAGTCTGCTGGTCCCGCCTCGGCGCAGCTGCCCTGGGCCCTCCTCTTTGATGCTCACCTGCTGCATCTTGTCCCCAGCCTTTTGCTTTCAGGCTTTCTTTGTCCTTGTGTGTAAGGTTGTCTCCTGTTTTTTTTGTTGTGGTGGTGGTGGTGGTTTGTTTATTTTTTTATGCAGTCTTTAACAGTTCTTCATTGGAGTGTTTAGTCCAACTACATTTCATGAACTGCTGGTGTTTGGGGGTTTCATCTCCTTTTTTTCCCCTGATCTACTGTGGTTTCTCCATTTTCCCTCTTTCGTTCAGGCCACTCAGGCACTTTAATCTGCTTATTTGCTTTTCTGTGTCTGTTTTAAATTTGCCTGCTGGTCTCTTTAGCGCTTCCCTGGTGGCTCAATGTAAAGAATCCGCCTGCCAATGCAGGAAACAGAGCTATGATCCCTGGGTTGGAAAGATCCCCTGGAGAAGGAAATGACTGCCCACTCCAGTATTCTGCCTGCAGGATGCCCATGGACAGAGGAATGTAATGGGCTGCAGTCCACAGGTGCGTGCTCAGTCGTGTCTGACTCTTTGCAACCCTATGAACTGTAGCCTCCCAGGCTCCTCTGTCCATGGGATTCTCGAGGCAAGAATACTGGAGTGGGTTGCCATCTCGTCTTTCAAGGGACCTTCCCAACTTCTGGGATTCAACCCATAGCTCCTGCCACATGTCCAGCATTGGCAGGCGGGTTCTTTATCACTGAGCCACCTGGGAAATGCCATCACTTCATGGCAAATAGTTGGAGAAACAATGGAAACAGTGACAGACTTTCTTTTCTTGGGCTCCAGAATCACTGCAGATGGTGACTGCAGTCGTGAAATTAAAAGACTTCTCCTTGGAAGAAAAGCTGTGACCAACCTAGACGGCATATTAAAAGGCAGAGACAGTACTTTGTTGACAAAGGTCTGTCTGATCAAAGCTATGGTTTTTCCAGTGGTCATGTATGGATATGAGAGTTGGACCATAAAGAAATCTGAGCGCTGAAGAATGGATGCTTTTGGACTGTGGTGTTGGAGAAAACTTTTGAGAGTCCCTTGGACTACAAGGAGATCAAACCAGTCAATCCTAGAGTAAATCAGTCCTGAATATTCATTGGAAGGACTGATGCTGAAGCTGAAGCTCCAATACTTTGGCCACCTGATGTGAAGAACTGACTCACTGGAAAAGACCCTGATGCTGGGAAAGATAGAGGGCAGAAGGAGACGACAGAGGATGAGATGGTTGGATGGCATCACCGACTCGATGGATCTGAGTTTGAGTAAGCTCCTGGAGTTGGTGATGGACAGGGAGGCCTGGCGTGCTGCAGTCCACCGTCAGACACAACTGAGCGACTGAACTGAGCTGAACATCTGGGAAGTCCTTAGAGATTAGCAGACAAACTGCAGCCCATGGGGTCACAAAGAGTGAGGCGCAACTTAGCACATAAACAACAGCTGGTCTCTTAAGGGTTGGAGGTCATCTTGACTCAGAGCCTTCCTTCAGGGACCTTGCCCTCTAGTGCTTGCCAAGACCTCCACGACTTTAGCCTCCTTTGTGTCCCCCTGACGTACTGGGTAGGGGTGAGAGTGTTTGCATGGTTTTAGCTGCACCCTTTGTCATTGCTGTTTTAAATACCTGTGTTTATACTTATCTGCGCATTTATTTTTTCCATGTCTTCCTGTGTTACCCTCTGTCTGGGATCAGTTTTTGTTGTGGTTGTTGTTGTTGTTTTCTAATGTGGACCGTTTTTAAAAAGTCTTTATTGAATTTTTTACAACAGTGCTTCAGTTCTGTATTTTGGTTTTCTGACCGTGAGGCATGTGAGATCCTAGCTCCCCTGCCAGGGATTGAACCCCCGCTGCCTGCCCTGGAGGGTGAAGTCAACCACTGGACCCCTGGGGAAGTTCCAAGGGTCACTGTCTTTCACGTGACTTCATGTCTTTGATCAGTTCGAAATCCTCGGTCACAATAGCTCCCCACGTGCACCCACCCTCCTCCCGTTCACCGCGTCCTGTGAATTCCACGTAACCTTTGTCCTGTTTCACGACTTTTCTATTCCTTTTTTCGTCTGCAGCTTCCATCTGGGTGTTTTGGATTGAGTTATTTTCCGGCTCACCAATCTTCTCATCTGCCCTGTTTAATTTACTCCTGAACCAATCATCTTTCTAGCATTAGATTCTTTTCACTGATTCTAGTTTTCTGGTGAAATTTCTCCGTCTTGTCCATTCCTTGCACAAACGAAGCGAGGTTATTTGAAAGACAGAATCTGCCTGTATTCTGTTACAGATCGCCTGTGGGTCCGATCAGATGTCTTTTTTGTAGATGGTGAGTTGTTTTCTTAATCACTCGTTTTTGACTGCGCCGGGTCTTTGTCGCCGCTCATGGGCTTTCTCTAGTTGCAGTGGCGGCTTCTCGGGGGCTTCAGTAGTTGTGGCGCCGCAGCGTGTGGGATTTCTCGGATCAGAGATTGAACCTGCGTCCCCTGCATTGGCAGGCGGGATCTTAACCACTGGACCACCATGAAGTCCCCCTGGTGATTTTTTATTGAATGCTTCACGATGTGTGAATACATTTTGGAAGCTCTAAGCAGAGCTGCTCCTCAGAGGATGTGGGACCTGTCTTTAGAGTCCTTCGCGAGAGACCCTCGGGTTTGTCAGGAAGTGATGTGACCTGCTGGAGCAAGTCAGGCGGGGCGCTCCTGGCCGCCCTGCTCGTGGGCCCTGGCTGTCCCCAGGTCTTGGTATTCCCCCGAGCACCGCCTCCTCTGCAGGCCCTCAGATCCGATGCTTGTCTAGCTCGCACGTGGGATACCACATTCCCAACTTAAGTTGTTTTTCCGTTTCTTGGCAATAGCTTTTCTGCCTCTGGTCCTGCACGCGTGCTACTTAGCGGTCGGCAGATACATCGAAGAGAACTTGGGAAGCTGTGTCCAGGTGTCAGCTCCCGGCCGGGACCCTGCAGGCTCTCGACCCCTCTGTCTGTCTGCCCGGCCCCCGCTGCTGGCCCCCTCCTTGGGCTTGCTGCTCCCAGAAGTCCCCCCCTCCCCACCCCGCGGGGCAGCCACTGTCCTCCGTCCGATCTGTAATGCTATGTCAGTTCCCGGTGCGCGGCTGAGTGAGTCTTTGCACGACACATGGGTGTCTGTTCTTTTTCCAGTGCTTTTCCCACTTAAGCTCATTACAGAACTCTGAGTAGAGTCCCCTCTCCTGTGTGGTAGGTCCTTGTTGTTTATCTGCTTTGCATATAGAGCTGTATGTATGTTAATCCCAAACGCCTGATGTATCCCTCCCCTCTGTAACCGCAAGCTTGTTTTCTGTGTCTGTGAGTCTGTTTATGTGTGTCAGTAAGTCCGTTTGTGTGGTTTTCTTAAGATTCTGCGTGTAAATGATGTCATCTGATATCTGTCTTTGTCTGACTTACTTAGTGTGACCATCTCTACCAGGCAGCTTCCTCTGTGTCCTTCTTGGCCGTGCTGTGTGGCGTGCAGAATCTTAGTTCCCAACCAGGGATTGAACCCAGGCCCCCAGCACTGGGAGCCGCTGGACCACTGGGGAAGTGCCTGTGCTCGCTGTCTTGAGGAGGGCAGAACAATCACGCAGTGGAAAGCCACCCACCCTCATGGCCCTGCGCCTCCCACTCTGGTCCCCAGCAGCGTCCCCAGTCAGCCTGGCGTCCACGGGCGGGCAGCAGGCCTACGAGCATCTCTAGGTCAGCACTGGATGGAAGGATGGGGAACAGAAGAGGCACGCGGTCAGGGTGGCGATGGGAGAAGCTGCTGGGCTCTCTCGGGGGGGAGGGATGGGAGGCTAGACGGGACCACTGGGGTCTCCCAGGGCCAGACTCGGACACAGGACGCAAAAAACAACAAACGGAACCCAGGTCTGAGTGGGGCGGGCCAAGTAGTGTGTGGAGCTGCCCAGGGGGAGTGTCAGGGTTCCGAGCTGTCCCAGAGGGGCTAGTCGCCAGGCCAGGGACAGGCCTCTGCAACCCCCACGTCTTCCCAGCAGCTGAGCCCGGAACTTCCTGAGCGCAGGGCCCCCGAGACCCACATGGGGCCCTTTGTGACCCCGCTTCCGGGGGTCTGCTGGCCAGGGTTTGCACATAGGTCCTCCCCAGCCTTGGCCTCGAATTTCTGTTTCCACCTTTGTTTTTCTTTCTTTCTAGACTTTTGCTACTTTTTTTTTTACCCCATGTGCCAAATTGCGCTGGTTCTTGGATGTATCCTCCCCGCGAAGTTTTAAATCCAAGAAACAAGATGCGTCTTACTGTTTGTGGTGTGTCACGGTTACGTAGGAGGCACGTAAAGGCGGGACGATGGCTGCGGATGCTCACCCCGTCCCTCCCGCCTGGGCCTGCATGTACCTGCAGGAGACCCACCTGCCTTGTTCCTAGGAGGCTCCCGGGGGTATCCAGCGCACGATGTCCATCACAGGTGTGGCCCTTTGAAAACTGCGGGTCTAGTTGGCACCGAGCTGGCAGCTGCAGGGACAAGCCAGGTTGCCCACCTGTGGTGTGTTTGTCGTGAGTGGAAGCCACCTGGAGCTGAGCAGAGGGGGCTGGGTGGCCTCCTGGGCACCGGGTGGTGTGACCTGAGCATCCACCACCCAGCAGAGCTCCGTCAACCAGCCTCCAGGGCCCCAGGGCTCACCCACGCTGCTCTGATGACCACCCCGACCCCACGGCCTGGCAGCCCCTCTCCTCTGTTCACCCCGGTGTTGGCTGTGTCTTTGGCCGTGTCCTCCATGTGGACCCACCCTGGAGATAACCCTGGACACTGCTTCTCCACTGGGCGCAGCAAGCCTGGGATCCATCCAAACTGTGCACCAACCACTGGTACCTCGTGGCCCCGTGGTGACCATCGTGTGGACGGCTCCCTGGCTGTCCCTTCCCCGATGCGGGATGTCGGGTGTTTCCAGTTGGCGTCTGTGGACAGAGCTGTGCGGGCATCACTGCATAGGCTTGTGCTCCTCTCTCTCTCTTCTCCTGGGTAAACACCTGGAAGCGGAGTGCTGGCTCAGCACCGCACACGTCTAACTTTGTAACAGATGGCCTCGTGGTTCCCCGCGGCCTGTGCCATCTTGTTCCCGTGGACGGGCAGGCGGGTGCGTGACTGTGCCAGGGGCCCTGGGTCCTCGCTGGGTGTGCTGTGCTTGGGTCCTGCCAAGCTGTCCGAACCTCGAGGAGTGTTGTCTCAGCGTGGCTTTAATTTCCGTTTTTCTAAGGGCTGGTGATGAGCATCTTTTCTTGTGCTGATTCGCTGTCTGTGTGTTCTCTGCTAACGTATCTGTTCAGCTCTTCTGCCCGTTTTTTAAAGTTGGATTGTTCGCCCTGCTCCGGTTGAGTTTCCCTTGTCTTCCCTAGGGTTTTTCTCTGTCAGGCACGTGCTTTGCAGATCTTGCCTTGGTCATCTTTTGTAGACAACAAGTTTCGTTTCATTGTAATGGTGTTTAGTTTCTTATTTAACTTCTTTCAGTGATTGTGCTTTGGGGGTTCTGTCTAGGCTTTTAGCTAAACCTAAGATCGCAGATTTGCTGCTGAAAGTTCTGTAGGTTTGTGTTAACGCTTAGGTCTGCAGCCCACTTGGGTTCAGCTTCACACACGGTGCTGGTTGGGCCTGTGGGCGTTCGGCTTGGCTTCGCCTGCGTGTGACTCACGCGTGGCCCTTGTTGGGAGCCTGTCGCCTCCCCACCGGACCCCTGTGCACCGCTGTCACGGAGTGGCTGAGTGCGCTCGCGTGGGTCTGGCTCTGGGCCGCGCTGTGTCTGGCAGGCTTGGTCACCGCCAGCATCGGGTCATGTAGGGCTGTGTTCTTTCCGTTTGGTTTTCAGTTGTATTTTTCTGTATCAGGAAGGACTAGGGGCTCAGTTTCTTATTCTGCCATCTGAACAAATGGCATACACTTTTGTGGAGCAGGCATCACCTTCTCTGCCCTCTCCCCACCCTGCCCCACCTCAACAAGGTCCCCAGTGGCGGGACCAGGGCAGCCTGGGCACCTGCCGGTGGTCACGGCGTTGGTGGGGCTCCGATGGTGACGCCCAGACGCACCCGCGCTTGGGGATGAGAACGGGGCCCCGCTGAGCCTCCTGGACATGATGGCACCCTGGGGGCGGGCGCCTTGCTGTGTGTTGCCCGTGCAGAGGGTCCAGCATGTGCTTCAGGTTCCCTGCCCGTGACCCGCAGGAGGTTGAGGACGTTTGGGGCTGCGGGCAGCATGACGCTCCCAGTTCCCTCCTTCCATTCATTCCTTTGAAACAGTGTCTTTATTGTGGTAGAGTGTACCTAAGAGGAGATTTACTGTTGGAACCACTTCTGAGTGCACAGAGCCAAGTGCGTTCACGTGTGTGGCCGTCGCCACCATCTTCTTCACAAGCCGAAGCTCTGTCCCCACTGGACACCCACCCCTTCCCCTCCCTCAGCCCCAGGGCCTCACACGAGTGCGTCATGCAGGCTCTGCCGTCCGTGTCACCTCGCTCGCGTGACGTCTCTCCCCTCTTTGGGTTCAGGCAGTGTCCTGGGCAGGTGGGCAGCAGAGTCGAAGGCACCGCAGGGACCCCTCTTCCCCCCGCAGGGTCCCCCGCCCACCCCATGGACACACTGGTGTTCTCTCCAGCCCCAAGGCCTCGATTCTGCTGCCTGTTTGCCCAGGTGAGCTTCTGTTCCAGATCATTCCATCGAGACCTGTATGGCCATGACTCACCCGCTCACCTCCCCGTGCAAGCGGCTAATGGCTTTCACGTGCTTCCCACCAGATTTCACAGGGCTAAATATTTGGAGCCCATGACCCTAGAAAGCAGCATCATAAAGGGGTGGACACGGGGCCACTGACGCTGCAGGCGGCTGCCCGGGTCTTGGGGCAGCAGGAAGCCGGCGGGTTCCCCCAGCCCAGTGCAGGGGGAGCCTGGGTGTGACCCCTGCACACAGCCCACTGAGGCATCTCCCACTGCTATTGCCATCAGGCACTGTATGACCTGCCAAAGGCCACCAGGGGTGCTCGAGGGGCCTCGTCACTGAGCCCCGGTGCACAGGCTCTCCTGGGTTCCTGGAGCCTCTCTGTGACTCGACACCCCCTCCCAGGACGGAGGCTGCTAGAGGCTCAGCTCCAACCCGGCAGAGGGTAGTTTAGGGCCGGGGGCGTGCGGAGCAATCGGAGCACCTTTCCAGATGCGCCGCCGCTCAGGGGGGTATTTTTAGCTGGCGCAGTATCCGGCACGTGCCGGAGCAGAAATAGAAGAGGCTCTTTTGGTTGTTCTGGATCTGACAGCCTCTGGCTCTTGGGGAGCCGGGCTGGGGTGGTGGGGGGGAGCGTGCGGAGCACAAACAACTTCTGCTGTTTGGAGAAACATCGAGGCCGAGGGTTGTGGATGGGATTATTTCTGCTGGCGAGCGCTCGTTATTTAAATGCCACGGCGCCAGCGCTGGCACTCTGCTCCGAGTCTGAGCGTAATCACAGCGGGCTGGGGTGGGGGTGGCGGGCTGAGTAATTATGTTTTAAAATATCATCCGGGTTGTTTTTCCTGTGCTCCCCGAGCCCCTGGGTAATTCCAGGTTTGGAAGATTCTGACGGCTCTCTGCCGTTCTGCCCGACACACCGCCTCCCCACCCCCGCCCAGCATTCCCCAAACACGCCAGGTGGGAGATGCTGCCCGACCCCCAGAGGGGCCACCCTCCTGGCTTCTGCCCTGATCTGAGCTCCCGGGAGGCTCCCTCCTTCGTCCTGGAGTTGGCCCCTTCCGGGCCGAAGGCACTGGGTACCATGCTCACCCTGTGCACGTTGGCAAGCGCCTCCCCAGGAAGGGCTGAGCTCTGTGGGGACAGGGTAGAGGGGCCCCCGGGGGACCCTGCTGGAAATGGAGGGTGACTCCAGCGCGAGTGATCCCAGACCCTGGGTGAGGCAGCGAGAGCAGCAGGTGGGTTCCCAGCCCACCCTCAGGGATGGGACTGATCACCCTACCTTACCCCGTGGGACTCGCCCTGTGGTTGGCAGAATGCTGGTTCCCCAGGGCCTGGGTCGCCCTGACCCTCACCCACGAGAGCTTGGTGCAGAGATAAGCTGGGGCTAATGCACACTCACCTGCTCCAGCTCTGGGGCTGCGACCCTTCCTTGCCACCACCCCTCCCTCCCAAAGCCCCTTTACAGCAGCCCCCGTGTGGCTGCCAGGTCCTTCTCCCAGCCCCACTTGGTCTCCTCCCCAGGCTCAGGTGTCCATGCTGAATTGCCCTGTGACCCCAAGGGGGTGTCACAGTACAGAGGGCAGGGGGCACTGGCCAGCCCAAGGGGCTGCCTCTGACCCTCTGGGAGTGGTCGTGGCACCTCCCCGACAGACTCCGCCCCTGAGCCCCTACCTGGAGGAGAGCATCCAGCCAGGCCTCGGCCCCTAGTGTCCTTGACCCCCACCCCCCGGCTGTCCAAGTCCTGGTGGGTCTGACAAGCTGTGTCCTCCTGCCCTGCCCAGGACTCATCAAGGCTCTCAGCAGGGAAGACCCACCCGGCGTCCATCAGAGCAGCCTGGGGCCCTATCCAACCTGCAGACATTGCCAGGGTTCCGGGTGGGTGAGGGGTTGGGCCCTGGGCTCCCCTGCAGGCCGTGCTGCGCGGCCAGGTGTGCGGCGGCCCGCCCCAGAGCAGCTGGGGTTCTCACCCACACAGCTGCGGGGCAGTGGCCCCCCTGGGAGTGACCGGGTGCGCCCGTGTGCACAGACGAGGCAGGCACTGGCGCTGCCCTGTCTGGCCGGGGCAGCAGGGTGAAGAGGGTAGGCTGATGGCCGGTTGCAAGCGTGAGCTGGGGTGAAGGTGCCAGTCTGCAGGTCTGAGTGGAGGCTTGCTGGGTACGGGCCTCTCGCTGATCCTGCTGAGAGGCCTGGGCCTGCATTGCTGCGCGGGGGAATTGGTGCCAGGCAGGAAAATGGGGCAGGAGCATTGCAGAGAAGGGGGACATGGGGGAGAGGGGGACGGGCAGGGGGGAAGAACTGGGGGCCTGCTTGAAGGGTGCTGGGGCATGGAGCCTGGTGAGAGGAGGGTCCTGTCCATAGTGGAGTCCTCCATGTGGGCTCTGCCCTCACCCTGCCTTCGCTGCTGGCTGGGCACTCCTGTGGGCAGGGGGCAGGCCCTCGGCTTCCCCCTCAGCCTCCCAACACCTGGTGAGGCACAGGGGTGTGCTGAGTGCCCACCAAGTGCCCGAAGGACCCGCCCCTCCATCCCGAGCACTAGAGGAAACCCCACCAAGGCCTCAAGAGACCCTCCAAGGGACGGGAGAGTAGGGGGGTGGTTGGGAGGCTGGCCTGGCATGGGGGCAGGGCGTGCTTGAGCTCAGGGTGGGGTTCAAGCAGGGGAGCGTCGGGGGGCCTCCCCCATGCCTGCCACCCCATCACGGCTGCAGTTCTGGCACAACTGGGGGTCCCTGAGTACCCCCCGAGTGGTGATCTGTCAGGAACATTCCCTGAAGGCTCAGAGGCTTGGAGCCGGCTGTGGAGACACAGCGTCTGCCCTGCCTGGCTCTGCCACCCCTGGCTTCACTGCTGGATGGTACTGATGGAGCCACTCTTGGCCAGGAGCAGAGGGCGCAGTGCCCACTGGCAGAGGGGCTGTGTGGCATGGGGCTGCTGTGAGGAGCGGCTGGGTGGAGGGCTGACAGGACGAGGTCTGTCCCCTCCCCGAGCCTTCGCTCCCCCAGCAGAGGTGGCCGCTCCGCCTCTACTGGGCTGTCCCCCAAGGCCTGGTGGACACCCCCCTGCCCCGGAAGCCTCCTGGGCCGGACTGGGCATCCCCCCACCTGCTCTGTCTACTCTCTTGGGTTCTCCCGCAGGGGCAGCAGCTGGTGGGTGGGGAGGATGAGCGCAGAGCAGCCCTCACGCGGGCCTCGGTGGAGGAGGGCCGATCTCCCCGTCCGTGGCCCCAGGGCTTGGCCAGGACGCCCCTGACCGGGCGGTCCTGTGTCCACAGTGCAAGAGAAGCCGGAGCCAGTGCCGCTGGAGAGCCGCTCCTGCGTCCTGATCCGCCGCGACCTGGTGGCCCTGCCCGCCAGCCTCATCAGCCAGATCGGGTACCGCTGCCACCCCAAGCTGTACTCCGAGGGGGACCCTGGTGAGAAGCTGGAGCTGGTGGCAGGTGAGGCCCCGCCCCACCGCGTCTGTTGTGTGCAGAGGCCCTCCCTTTTTGTTTTTTTTCAGAGCTGTGAACAATCCTCATCACCAATCAGTCAAACAAACAAACAAAAAGAACATCTTAAATTTCCTCTTAATTTCCTTTTAGAAGACTGTGTCACGAAGAGGAGTTATTCAATTGAATTAATTTAGCATTTTAATTGAATCCCCTGGGCTTGTCGAGCTTTTGATTGGCAGGGGCCGCAATCATGATTGTGTTTTAATTTAGGTCGTGGCTAAAACCAAGTCTCGTACAGTTTGCCACCCCCACCCTCCCCAGCTCCCCTGAGCGTCCAGATGCCATGTTCAGGGGGCAGAGTCGCCAGCTTCCGCACAGCGGCTCCTAAATGGACTCGCTTCTTCTATAAAAACAAACAACACAGTGGGGTCCAAAGCCCATTAGGGCTGGTGCCTGTTGGAAATATTTATCTTCTCAATGTTGGAATTCACTGGGCCTCACAGCTCCTTGTAGATTCCACCGCCCCCTGCCCCCCGCCCCCGGCCAAGCCACAAGTCTTGTAGGATCTTAGTTTCCTGACCATGGAGCTCAAGAGTCCTAACCAGTGAATGGCCAGGGGCATCCCTCCTTGCAGATGTTTAAGGCTGTCCAGCAGAGATGAGAATTCATGGGCCACTGTGCCCCCACTCCTGTCCAGCACCCTGCCTGCCGCTCCTGGGCAGCTTTGTGGGGCTTTTCTGCCCGAGACGTCCTTACTGCTCGAACCCCACCTCAGCAGGCCGCCTGGCCTTTTTAGCCGACAGGAGAGTCACCAGGAGGTGTTGGCTGGTCTGGACGGGCCTGGGTGGGGTGAGGGTGCCCCCGGCCATACCCCACGCACCCTGCCCCCATGCCCATTGTTACCGTTCCAGCAAGGGCCCAGCTCCTGAGTTCCAGGACTGTCAGCATTGGACTGGGATGGATTCTGAGAGTGGGCAGGTTCCTCAGAGCCCTGGGGGTGGGCATGGTCCCCAAGGAGGCCTGTTTGGGCTGGGGAGGGGTGCGGGCCAGCCACCTTCCCTGGCTGTGTCCCACCCGAGCCCCAAGCCTCCTGCTGGTCCCCCCTTTACAGATGTCCCCGCCGCGAGGCGGCTGTCCGGCCCATGTGGCTCAGGGTGACCCGTCTTGCTGTTGGGTTTGAGGCTCTGCAGACCTTGGGGGTGGTGAGGCCCTTGGGGACACTTGCTGTGTCTTGGCCTGGGCGCCCACTGGAGCTCTGCATCCAGCATCAGCCACATGCTTCTTGGCCCTGAGGCTGCGGGCGTCCCTGGAGACCTGGCTCGTAGTGGGGACAAAGCGTGAAGCCAGGGAGGGCCCCCCCACCCCCCGAGCTGGCGTGTCACGTCTCCCCAGGGTGTCCTCGCGCCTTCCGCTCCACCCCCGCAGAAGGGAGTGCTGGCTTGTTCCTGCTTTTCACTAAGGTGCTTCAGTGCGTGCTCTGTAGAGTCAGATCGTAGACAAAGGCCCGAGGAGGCCTTGGAGGCTCCCTGCACCCCGTGCCCGGTGCTTCCCTGCCCTTCTGCGTTCTTCACGCCTGCGGCTCCCAGCTGGGGACACTGTCTCTGGCCTAAGCTCCTTTCTCCTCGGGCAGCATCCGAGGTGAACCATCCGAGGTGAACCCGGGCTCCAGCGGCCCGAGCATGCAGTCATCCCTGCCCTTCGTTGGCCGAGCCCTGGGCGGGCCCAGTCTGACCGGGCTCCGTGGGGCGAACAGCACTGCAGGGTGTGTGGTCCTGCCTCTGCGCTGGGCCGGAGGGAGGGTCAGTGCTGGGCCGGGGAGCCCCTCCCTGAGTGCCAAGACTCCACCTCCCACCCCTGCCCGCAGCTCTTTGATCGGGGAGCAACTGAGAGGTGAGACGGGGGTTTACGCAAACCCACACCCAAGGCAGTTCCCCTGAGGGCCGGAAGGCAGTTTGGGGACCGCCCCGTGGAAGCGAGTGACCGAGGCGGCCTCCCCCCTGGAGACAGGGCCCCGAGGGAGCAGGGACAGCCTGGGGCACCCTGGGGTCCCTGCGCCTGGAGGGGGGTTGCTGTCAGTGTTGGGAAGGCCGTGCCCGCCCCCACCTGCCCCCTCAGCTGTGGCCTGCAGCCCTGGGTCTGGGCTGAGGGCCTCTCTGTCTGTCTGTGCCCGCTGGCCGCAGGCTCTGGCGTCTATATCACGCGCGGGCAGCTGATGAACTGCCACCTGTGCGCGGGAGTGAAGCACAAGGTCCTCCTGCGCCGCCTCCTCGCCACCTTCTTCGACAGGTAGGCCCCCCGGGGGGGCGGGCGCAGAAGCCTCATCCCCCTTGGCGCGGCTGTGCACGGCCCTGCACCTTCCCAGCCCCACACCAGTGTTAGCCCGGGGCCCGGGGAGGGCTTGCTGACCACCCCCCACGTGAAGAAGCATGCTGGCTGATGTCACGGGGACACCCCGACCCCCCAGGAAGATAAGCAGCAGGCTGTGGGTGGGGCGTGCAGGCAGGTGGGCGGGTGTCCCCTCCCACTGCCGCCTCATTCTGCCTCCCCTGCCCACCCCTCCGCCAGGAACACACTGGCCAACAGCTGTGGCACAGGCATCCGTTCGTCCACCAGCGACCCGAGCCGCAAGCCGCTGGACAGCCGCGTCCTGAATGCTGTGAAATGTAAGAGGAGGGCTGGGGGGGTCACTGGGGGAATGCTGGGGGGTGGGGCGCATCTCCAGGAGGCGCCAGACCCCTGGATCTCAGCCTGGAAAAGGCAGCTTCTCCCAGAGGGAGCTGGTCTTGGGGTCGACGGGGAGAAAAGAACAGCTCGCAGGAGCCCGGGCTCGAGGTGTGAACGTTCTTGGTAGGTTTCCAAGCGTGATGAATTCAGCTGTGAAACTATTTTAATATGTGAAATAGATCTAATTTTCCTTTTTGAACAAAACCCCTTATTTACATTTGGGGGTTATTTTGAGCCTTTGCCATCTGCTAGGCCTGCTTCTGCCTCCCGCTCCTGGGTGCGTGGGGGCGGAACCGGGTCCATCTTGGTGGCAGACCGCCGCCCCCCCATCCCCGAAACCCCCTACCCACCCACTCACCCCTGCCCTGGGACAGGGAAGAAGCCACCCATGCTCGGCCCAGGCCAGACCAGCCGATCCCGTCTTCCAGAAACACTGTCTTAGTTTTCTTGCTTAAAAGAATCTCTCCCATGAGGCTAATTCTGTTTAGAGCAAAGAGGGGCCTTTGCAGCCCATAATTGCATCCCAGAGCATGCAGTGCTGGCAGGGCTCTGAGAGGAGGCATGTGGGGTGGGGCTGGCCCGCCCCGCAGCGGGGCTCACAGTGGCGGGGGGCTCACTCTGGGGGACCCACCTCTGAGTTCCCTGCTGTTTGTGGAGAGCTGGGTCTCCTGGCTTCTGGAGCAGAAAGGAGGAGAGGGCAGGTTGTTACTGTCAAACACGATGCTGCTGAAAGCAGGCATGAGCCAGTCCCCTCATCACTCCTTGCCGGCC
The DNA here is from genome assembly GCF_016772045.2 of Ovis aries. Taxonomy (NCBI): domain Eukaryota; kingdom Metazoa; phylum Chordata; class Mammalia; order Artiodactyla; family Bovidae; genus Ovis; species Ovis aries. Next base: position 3,416,195 of record NC_056056.1, read on the forward strand.
CTTCAGTCCATCTCGGGCCCAGAGAGACCCACCCCACCCCACCCCACCCCCAGAGGAGTGGGACGGGGCCTCCAGCAGGGAGAAGGGTGACTGACCGCTGGTCTTCAAACTGCCCCAGGAGAGGCCTGAGTGGCCATGTAGCCTCCTTTGCTGGAGGGACAGGGTGGAGGAGGATACGCCCCCTCCACTGGCCCCAGAGTGGCTGCTCCAGCCCAGAGCACCGCCCCCACCCCCAAGGCGGGTCTCAGGCCACGACCCCTGTGGAGGCGGAGGGTGGGGCCCTGGGATTCCTGCGGGTGGGTGGCCGCTCACGCCTGCTCCTACGCCCTGTCCGTGCAGTGTACTGTCAGAACTTCGCCCCCAGCTTCAAGGAGAGCGAGATGAACGTCATCGCCGCGGACATGTGTACCAACGCCCGCCGCGTGCGCAAGCGCTGGCTGCCCAAGATCAAGTCCATGCTGCCCGAGGGCGTGGAGATGTACCGCACGGTCATGGGTTCCTCGGCGGCCAGCGCGCCCCTGGACCCCGAGTTCCCGCCCGCCGCCGCGCAGGTGTTCGAGCAGCGCATCTACGCCGAGCGGCGGGGCGAGGCCGCCGCCATCGTGGCCCTGAGAACTGACGCCGTGAGCGTCGACCTGGCCGCCTCCGCCAACCCCGCCTTCGAGGCCGGCGAGGAGGCCGACGGGGCCGGCTCGGTCATCCAGGAGGTGGCCGCGCCCGAGCCGCTGCCCGCCGACGGCCAGAGCCCCCCGCAGCCCTTCGAGCAGGGCAGCGCCAGCAGCAGCCGGCCCGCCACGCCGGCCCCGGGGAGGAGACCGGAAGGCCCGTACGCAGGGCCCTTGTAGGGAGGAGCCCCAGGCGGACCGGCGCCCAGGCGGGTACGGAAGCTGCTTGCATGCGTTACTAATACAGACAAATGTGATCAAGCCACTTACCTACTGAACTGCTACTGTTGCCTGAAAAAAATGTGATTTTTATTCTGCTTGTATTTAAAATTTATGAAGGAAACAAATGCATTCGTTATACTGTAAAACGATTAGGCCACTGGCGACCTAGTTGCGAGAAGGGTCCCAGGGGCTCCTTTTTGATATTTGAGAGGTTAGTCTCCAAGTTGTAGCTCCCCCTCTCCTGCGTGGGGAGGGGGCGAGAGGCCCCCAGGCCCCGGTGCCTGGCTCTGCTGGCCTCCCACCCCACCGCCCCTCGCTCCCCCTGCCCGGGATGAGGCCGGGGGCCTGTGGGGCGGGAACACGCGCTTTGGGGTCCTTGGTCCTCACCCCTGGGGATGGGGACCCACCCCCACCCCTCTGGGGCCACGGGCCAAGGCTGGGCCCCCAGGGGCCAAATCCTTGTTTTACCTTCTTCCTGAGACTCGGGGGTCAGGCCTGCCAGGTCCGCCGTGTGTATGGGGTGTGGGTGTGTGTGTGCAGAGCGTGTGTGTGTGTGTGTGTGTGTGAGCGTGTGCAAGGGCGGTGGCGACGGCTTGGCGGTGGGCCGTGCTAGTCCGTGTGTGTGAGAGGAAGTGATCTTGGCTGTGTCTGCTCTCCTGCCCCGCACCCGGGGGGTCCGCCTGACCCCCGTGGCTCCACGGACCCTCAGCCCACCTGGGACCCAGGGCCCAGGCCGCCCAGCACCCCCTGGTTCCCGCCTGGCCCCGTCCGCCTGGCCGCCCACCGCCCCGTGGGGTGGGGCCACCACCCCTGGTGCAGCCCACGCAGCCCTCAGCCACGTTGGGTTTATGTTCGCTTGTTTATTCGTTTTCATCGTAATTCAGATCTATTTCATATTTGGTTTGGAAACTTTCAGCCCCAAAAGAGCAAAAAAAAATTGAGAGGCTGGGGTGTCCCTGCCCCGACCCACTACGGCTCTGGGGGGTCCGTGTCCCAGACCCCAGGCTGGGCCCCACTCACCCCTGTGGAAGGGCAGCCAGGGTGAACAGGAAGGGAACTGGGGGCCAGGCGGGCACTGGGCTCCCGACATGTGTGTGGAGCCCCAGGGTGCGCGGGCCTCAGGCTGTGGGTAGGTGGGCACTGGGCACAGGCCTGAGCAGAGGCGGTTTGCAGGCGCAGAGGTTCTGGAATGCGTCAGGGCAGGGGGTGTTGATGGGGGTCAGGGGGCAAGGGCTTTGTTGGTTTGAGGCTGGAAAGCTCACTGTGAAGTTTCATTGCTGTTTGAGGGAAGGGGCACATGCTGTCCCAAGTGCTCCCATCCACATGCCAAGGGGCCGCCCCCCCATCCAGTCCCAGGTGGCCCCCAGGCATGGCCAGAGGCCCCCCACCCCAGCCCTACTCCCTGCACTCTACCTTCCCTTCCCCCCGACCCCTGCCAGGCAGGTGTGACCCACCCCCGCCGCCAACCCACAAAGCTGAGCCACCCCCAGCCTCTTGCAGGTCCCAGCTGGGAGGGGGGCATCGTGGGAGGGGGGCTTCAGCACTGACCCCCACCCCCCCAGGCTCCTCATCCTGCTGACTGCCGCGCTTCCTCGTGGAGGGCCCTTGGAGGAGACCTTGGTGGTGGGGGGGCGAGGGGTGCTTCTTCCAGCTAGGCCAGACATGTGGCCTGCCCTCTGCAGAGGTCTGATGGCCACGGGCTGGGCTAGGAGGACCCTGGGTGGGCACATGGGAGCTGACCTCAGCCCCTTCACCTGCCTGTCCCTGCCCCAGGGGCTGCGGCTCCTTCCTGCTGGGGCTTCAGGCCTCTTCCGTCTCAGGCCCAGGGGGGCGAGCTGGCACAGCCCAGGGCCCACAGCCCACCAGGGACCAGGACCAAGTCCTCCTGGAGTTGGGAGGAGGCCACAGCCCCTAGGTGGGGGTGGGGGTGGGGGTGGGTGAGGTGGACCCCACCAGCTCCCCTGTGGAGCCCCCCTCATCGGGGCCGACACCCCATGTTTGCACTTTTATCCGACTAGCCCCTGGGGACCCTCGGGGGCTGGCTGCCCACCCTGGCTGTGGACAGAAGGGCTTTGCTCTCTCCTCTTGACCCCCACTCCAACGTGGGCCCAGCGGCCTTCCCCGGCCCCGAGGCCAGGACAGGGAGGGGCGCCGGCCTCCCAGAGACGGCCTGACTGCGCTGCTCAGGCCAGCACAATGTCCCATGACCTCTGTCCTTTAATTGTTTATAGTTGCCGTCTGTTTCGTTGTTCTGGGTAAGGAAGGCTAGAGCTGCAGGTGAAACTTTAATAAGAATCTAATGTGAATGGCTGCTGAACTCTTCCTGCGCTCCGGACGGGCCAGGCCGAGCGTTTTGCACTAATGTGTCCCGCGGTGGTGGACGTGGGGCGGAGCGTTTGCAGACGGGCGTGGCTGATGATTGTATCTGCCGGGGTGCTCCCCCCTCTGCCGTGTCCGGAATGTTCCGCGGGGCGGGCGGCGGCGGCGGCGGGCCTGGGCTCAGGGGGGCCTTCCAGAGTGCCTTAGCATCTTTTGATCATTTTTCCCAAGGAAAACCAATTAGGAGAACCAGACCCTCCCCTCCTCTGTTTACAAGATGACTAATTCCTGTCCCCTGAGCGTGACCCTCCACACCCGACCCCTGTAGACCGAGAGACAAGCCACTCAGTATTTATGAGATAACCGCACCTTTATCCCTAAGCTTGACTATTAGCAATACGCATATACTACATAGAGTCTACATAGAGCTAAGTCTATCAGCGCCTTTCGGAGAGAGAAGGACTGGGCCAGTCCCAGCGGCTGTGGCGGGCGGCCCGCCTGGGCTCCGCGGCCGCCCCCCATCCCTGCCCTCCCCGGCGGCCGGGCTGGGCCCCGGGAGGCAGTTGGGACGAGTGCAGAGGTCCAGGAGAAGGGACCGCAATGTGACAGATACTGTGAGCTTGGTGGGGCTGCCTGCCCGCCCGCCCGGCCGGCCGGTGGCCTCCGTACTTGAAACCTGTCTTGCTTTCTGCACTGTCTGGTCTCACCCAGAGTTCTCTGTGGTTGCTTAACCTTGCACTTGATGCGATCGTCTTACCCTGCCCTTGAATGTGGACCAGAGGCAAGGGGAGAGGCCTCTGGGCGTGCGGCCTGCGGCCCCAAAACCACTGTCCGGGTGCTGGGGCCCCGGGAGCCGGGCGTGTTTCTCCTCCATGAAAACTCATTCCTCGGCGGCCTTTCTGCTGGGAGGAAGGAGGAAAGCAGGGGCTCAGCCTGGGAGCGGCCTGCTCGGTTCCGGCCCTGACTCTGTCCCCATGTGATGGCTGGAACCTCCCAGCGTGGGCTGGGTGCATGCCACCCCCCTGCCGTGGATGGCTTAGATTCCCCTCCACCGGGTTATCTTTATGGAAATACTCTGCTGCAAGTCAAAAAAGGCCTATGGCCCATTAACCATCTGAAAACTCAGAGAAAACCTCTGCCTGCCTCTCTGCCAGCAGTAAATCCTAAACGCAGAATTGAGAGCTCAGAGCCGTCTTGAGCTTTAACTACTGTTTCTGAATGTTTCTGCCGCATACATTTGTGTTTATGTCAGCCAGCCAGCTCCGGGCGTGTCACCCGCCAGCGGCCAGAGGCCATGGCGGGGTGGGGGGGTGCAAGGTGTTTCTAACCTGGCAAGGGTTTTTGGTTTTTGTTTGTTTGTTTTGTTCTGTTTCTTTGAGAAAAACAAAAAGGAATCTGACGCAGCGCCCATCTAAAGCATTCAGGTTGGACAGCCCGCTTGGATTCTGATCGATGCTTCTTCGTTAGCGTTTCGCACATGGTTGTCATTTTTATGTCAAAAGAAGCCAAAACTTGCAATACTATTTTTAGCAGACAAAAAATAATAAAAACTAAATATAAACCATATAAATATTTTTGACTTGAACATTTGAATGGCATTGGGTGCAAATAGACCATTCATCCTTTGGACGGACTGTTTTGGGGAAAGAAAAGAGACTTTTGAAAAGGAGACGGTTGTTGTTAAAGAGTCCGTGGAGGGGTTAAGTAGTACTGTAACTCACGACTGTTAAAAATCAATAAATAAATTGTCCTGTGCTGTATAGGAGGCCTGTTTCACAGTAACACTGAGTTCCATTTCAGCCTCAGAAGAGACTGGCTTTTTTTTTTTCTTCTTGTTTTTTTTTTTTTTTTAAATAAGGAGGAAACCTCTGTTTGTTCCTCCTGCGCCTCCCTCTCTTTCGTGCTGCTACTTGGCAGAATTCAGACTGTTGCTTTTTCACCACGGCTGACACCCTATCATAACTCAGAGGACACAACGTCCACCAGCGACCAGGAACCAGAAGGCTTGCAGTGTGCTCAGAGCCGATTCCGGAAGTGGAAATCCGTTACAAACAAAAGGATGTGATCGTTCATTGTAAAGCGCTTTGTAAAATTCACATTTACAGAATAATAAAGTCAGTTCAAACCCAGGTTGCCTGCACTTGGCTCCTCTGTGGGGTTGGGAGAAGCTAGGGAGGGCATGGGTTTGTTGGAGGTGGGGCAATCAACCGTCCCAGGAGGGGCACCCTCAGGACCCGGGAGCCCTGGGTGGGAGAAGGGGCCATCCCCAGGCTCGCTGCCCATTGTCCACACCTGGTCCGCTCACCTCTCCCTGCCCCCAGTTTCTTAGACGGGAAGGGGGCTGGTAGGTAGGATGTCGGTGGCGGGGAGGGGGGGTGGGGGGGTCGGGGTGCCCCGTGCCTGGGGTGGGGAGGCACCTGAGCTCCCGGTGAATTGAGGGGGCTCTCCCTTTCATTGTCTGCAAACTGGGGCACCTGGCTCACCTGCCTACCCTTCCAGGCGTGCAGCTGCCTCCCACCCCGCCCTTCCCCTCCTCTGCTCCTGGGCCAGGTCCGCCCCCAGGTGGACAAGGCAGGAATTGCAAGTGGGCGGAGCAGGTCACTGGTCCAAGAGCCCCTGGCTCCATCCCCTGACCATCTCTGGAGCCATCCCTCCAGGTTCCCCAGGGCTGGTTTGCAGATTCAGGTGTGGCAGCTCTGTCCACCCTAGACTCCACTGCTGTACCCACAAGGACCTTTTTGGGCTCCAGCGGGCAAGGTTGTGCATCCGTTTGTCCCATGGACTTCAATCAGTTCTCAGGTTCTCACGAGGGACTCATGCTCAGACATCTAGGTGGGGGGGCTCCTCACTTCCTCTGTCCTTGCAGGGTCTTGTCCAGAGGGGCCACGGCTGACTTTCTGAAGGCACCCCTGTCCTCTCCCCTTTCTCAGGCCTTGTAGCAATTGTTCTGCCCAGGCTGCTGCTGTTTTGCCACTCAGTCATGTCCAACTCTTTTCAACCCCAAGGACTGCAGCCCCCAGGCTCCTCTGCCCAGAGTGAGTTGCCATTTCCTCCTCCAAGGGATATTCTCCACGGATTAAACCTGCTTCTCTTGCATTGCAGGCAGATTCTTCACCACTGAGCCACCTGGGAAGCCCTGCCATGGTATTTACTCATCTGTTTTCTGGAAACTGCCCCCCAACACAGGGTGGGGGTCGGAGAGTAGGGGTCTGGAGGAGGCAGGGGTCTGTAAGTCTGCTTGGAGTGGCATTCCCCAAAGGGGGCGGGGTCCCCTGGAGCCATGGCCAGGGTGCAGCAGGCACAAGGTCTAACGTGGGTGGATGTGGTTCCCAGATGGGCCTCTTGGAGGGGCCACCCCGCAGCCCTCTCATCAATGCCCAGGAGCCTGGTCAGAGACAGGCCCAGGAGGAGCCGGCATGCCCATCCCACCCCACACCCAGCCCTGGTGGGTGAGCACTTCCGTGGGGTCTGGTTTTCAGCTCTGCTCACCCATCAGCTTGGCTGCCACAAGCCCCTGCCCCTCCTGCCCAAGACCTCAAACCTGCGGGATTGGCCAATTCCGGGTCACCCACCTGGGCTTGCTGACGGAGACACCTGATCTCTGGGCCACAGACTGCACCCCTCGAAGGCCCCCACTCGGGCAGCCCCGTGCCCCTGGTGGCAGGGACAGCTCAGACCAGGGCTGGGGGTGGTACTGTGAGAAAGGACTCTGCTCTGAACCCAGGAGTTCTGCCATGTTCTGGTTCGAGCCGCCAGCCCAGCCCCTGCCCCGGGTGAGCCTCCAGGTTCCCCGCAGGACGGGATCCAGCACCTGCCGGCCGAGCTCTGTCTTCCCCAGCCTCCGTCCTTCAAGCGGCCTCCCTGCCCTTGCAGCCTCCACAGAAACTGGCTGAGGCATCAGAACCTTTGCATCCCACCGCTTTGTCCTGTCCTGGAAGTGGGTGCAGCGTCAGCAGGACCCGGAACTCGACCAGGAGTCCTTTGTCCTCCGGAACAAAGGGTCGGAGCCCGGGGGTGGGGGGGGGGGGGGGGGGGCTAAGCCGTGAGGGAGGGGCACCCTGCACAGGGGTGACCAGCACGCTCCCAATCTGGGTGGACACTGCCGGTGTGTCCTTCCTGGCCCTGAATGGGCATCACCGCTCCCTCAAGGCATCCCAGCAGTGTGGGAGGGTGTCCAGGCCTGTCTGCTGTGGCCGAGGAGGCCTGGGTGGTCAGTTGTGGTTCTGTGTTGGGTCCATTCCATCTGGCCGGAGGGTCCACTGGGAAGTGGACGCAGATGGCTGTCAAGGGACCGCTGGGGGTCTTCGCCTGTAAAGGGAAGGAGAGCGGGGCGGGCGGATGGGAGAGGGTTAGCGCCCAGGTCAGGACGGGAGGGCAGGGAGGGCAGGAGGGACGCTGCCCGGGGGCACCCAGCTCCAAGACCTTTTGTGCCACACAGGTCGGGCACACGGGGCTGGGGGACAAGCGGAAGGTGGGTCTGGGGACATGGTGCAGACAGGACTCCTGCTGTGACGGGGGGGGGCCACAGGACCATCTCCCCTGGGGCTTCCCTGGGGTGTCTGTAGCCAGCCTCAGAGCTGGGGCTGGGAGGGGGCCTGAGGAGTCTGGGGTCGGGGTGGGGATGACCTTCACTCCAGATGGCCCCACAAGGCCAGAGCTGGAGGGACCTCCACCCTGGTCTGTCTGTCCTTCAGAGCTCGGCCTGGGAGAGGGGCTCAGGGACAGCGGAGGCTGAAGGAGGCTGTTCTGGGTGGGCCAGGGTGGGTAGGCTCTTCTTGATCGGAGGTCCCCGCCCCGCCAGCCCCAGGGCCTCTTGCAGAGGCGGGCCCCCCTGCAAGTTTGAGATTGGGGCGCACCAAGAGGAGTGAGAACAGGGCGGGGGAGCGGCCGTGGGCGCTGGCTCCGGACGCCCACCCCGCCCTCGGGACGCAGGCCTCGCCCAGCGGATAAGCTTCCCAGCCTCCCGGGACCCTAATTGACTAACAGCCCCAGACAGACTGGGAGCTGGGAGGCGGATGGCACATTGCCTCTCAGGGAGGGCAGAGAGGCCCTGATTTCCAGGAAAAGCGGGCTGATTCTTGGGGAGGGGAGGGAGGAGTCAGGAGTGGGGGCATTGAGAGGGAGGCCTTGATGAGGGTCTGGGGCAGAGCCTGCCTGCCCTGGGCCTCATCCCCCCCCCCCCCGCTCCATGAGGGGACCCCCCAGGTGGTCGCTGTGTCCCGGTGCCATCAGGTAAGGACAGAGCGGCCCTGGGGAGGGGCCACGTCTGCCCCTCTGGCTTCCCGAGGGTAGGCAGTTTCCAGACCACACTGGGCCCCACAAGAAGGGCAGCTGGGGTGCCAGGAGGCAGCTCTCCTGACCCAGAAAGTTCTGGAGTGCCCCGCACCAGTGCCCCAAACAGGCCATGCCTGCTGGAAGCCCTGCTCCCCCAACTAGGGGCATCCAGCTCTGTGGCCCTCACCCGACTCAGACCCCTGGCAGCCCTTCCCCAGAGCAGGGGCAGGGGCAGAGTTCATGTGCCCAGCTGGGAGGCTGCTCTTGGGGTGGGGGTAGGAGGTCACCCCAGTGGCAGGTGCTCAAGTCAGCCTCTGGGCAGGAGTTCCCAGGCAGCCTCCCTGGGGACAGTGCAGGAGTGGGGCTCTTGACCCCCAGAGGACCTGCAGTCTGGGTCGCCTTCCTGAGCTGTCTGTCCAGCATGCCTCACTGACCCCAGCTGACCTCTGCCAGCCAGTGTCCACCCAGGGCCGCACAGGAGTCCCACCACGGTCCTGGGAGATGATCCAACTACAGCCCCATTTTTCAGATGGGGAAACTGAGGCACAGAGAAGTTTAGGAAGTCACCTGGGCTCAGCTGGCAGGGTATGAACCAGACCCCTGCCTGGTGCTGGCCTCCCTGCCCCTGCCACTGGGGCAGCCCCCCTGGCCGAGTAGAGGGAGTGTTTCAGGGCTCGAAGTTTGGATGGGCTCAGCCAGGACTCACAGAGGGTGGTCCGGCTCCTCCCACCACCAGGTGCCCCCATCTATCCATCCATCTCTCCAATCAGTCAGAGGCATGCATGGCCCGAATCTCACCCCAACCGCAAAGGGGGTCCTTGGCCTTCCGGGATTGGAGCGGAAGCCCCAGGGAAGGCTCCTGGGGCCTTGGCCAAGGGTCATGATGGAGGAAGTGTGGTGGGCAGGGGTGTTTGGAGGCAACACAACCTCCGTTACAGAACCGTGGACCCTGAGGCTCCCTCTGGCGGGGTGGGGAAGGACAGGAGCCCAAGATCCCCGCCACCCTGCCCCCAGGGCCCCATCACTTCCAGGAGGTCCCTAACTCAAGAGCACCCATCCCTGCTGAGGAGCATGGGATGGGGAGCTGGGCGGGAGGGGCGCCTCCAGGCCAAAGCAGACTCTAATCTTGTGTGGGGGTGGGGCTCTGGGCCTTGGATGGGCTTGCCACCCAAGTGGGGGTGAAATCAGACCCTTGAAGGCACAAGGTGAGGAAGAGGATGGGTGGGAGGCAGGAGGTGGAAGGTGAAGCCAGACACCCCCCCGCCCCGCCCCTGGGGCATTGCTGATAAGGCTCCCTCTGGGCTCAGAGACTGGCTGCAGGGGTCCCGGGGCTGCAGAGGTGAGCAGAGCTCTGTGCTGGGGGTCCATGTCCACCCAGGCCCTGGGCAGTCACTGGGCATCAGGACCCCCACCTGCCCCATCCAGGGCTCCTGCAGGAAGCTCTCAGCCCCCTGGCCTCCTTCCCCAGGTTGTGGGGAGGGGGCTCCAGGCTCCACATCTACCCTGGTGTAGGGCCTCTCTAGGAGGCGCCTCTGAGACGGAGAAGCGGCGGGGAAGCTGGCCATCGGTGTGGAAGCGAGTGCCCGGCAGCTGGCAGCGCAGAGCGAGGACTGGGCCTCTGTAAGGCGGCCCGCCTGCGAGAAAAAGCCCGATCACTCCAACCCGCCCGACCGGTGGTGCTGAAATTCAGATAAGCCGGACGCGTGATCCAGCCGGCTTTGCGGCAGACCCACCCCAAGCGGGAACACAGAAGTGATTAGACCTAAAAGCTCCGGCCATTTAGCTTTTATTCGATTGGCAGCGAGGCCCGGGGTGCCCTCTGCTTCTGCCGTTTGATTATACATCTGTGCTCAAAATACTGTTCCTGGAACGGAGGGGCCGCAGGCTGCCTTGGAATGGAAATCAATTTGATTAGAGAGCAGTCAATTACCGTGAGGACCAGGCTGCCGTCCACCTCCGCACAGGCCACTTTCCGAGGAAATGCCAGCTTGCTCCGCGCGGGCGGGGCGGGGCAGACCCGGTGTGGGCGGGGCAGACCCGGTGTGGGCGGGACGGGAAGGCCTGATGTGGGCGGGGATGGGGCGGGGCAAACCAGGGCGGGCGGGCCGGAAGGGGCGAGGTGGGTGGGGCAGGCGTGCACCACTGCTTCCCTCCCTCTGAGAGGCCGCTCTGTGCCGCCCTTCCCCCGAGATTCCTCGTGCAGAGGCTGGGCTACTATGTGTCTGGACCGCTCTGGGGGCCCTGACCGGGGAGGCGGGCCTGGGTCTGGTCGCCACCTACTCCTGCATCAGAAACAAGCTGTGTCATGTCACCAATGTGGGAGCCCCCCCCCCAGCAGGACTGGAGCGGGGTGGTGCCCTAGGACCTGTTCGGTCCTCCGCTAGAACTCGCAGCTGAACTCAGGGTGCCCGGCGAGGGGACAGAATGGGGACTGGGGATTTACCCCTTCCATCCTCCTGGCTGGACACCCTCACGCAGTGAGCCACCTGCAGACTGGAGCACTCCAGCCCTGCACTCAAGAGTCAGGTGGGCCTGTAACAGAGTCCCAACTCCATCCTCTGGTTGGGGGACTTTTGAAGTCACCTAGGTTAGATTTTGTAAAATAGAGATAATAGTTTCTGTCTTGCTGGGGTGTCATGGAAACCAGAGATCACCCCTGCACTCAGTGTTTCTAGAGCATCTACTCTGTGCACCAAGCGCAGTGGCTGATGCATCGCCGTCACCCCCGAAAAGGAGCTCTGATGCTCATGGTTCCGTTGGCCAAGGGGGGCACCAGGCTGGCAGGTCCAAGGAGAGGCTTGCACGCTGCTGGCGCACAGGGTCTGTGGCCTCCGCATCAGGGCCATGTGCGGAAGGCCTTCCAGGTGGTGGACACACCTCCCTTCCTCTCCCTTCCTCACACGCCCTAAAGAGAGAGACGATGGTTCCCATGAAATGCACGGGGAAGTCGAAGGCTGCCAGGGCCTGGCTCAAATCTCATGGCCCATGACGCTGAAGTGGTACAGCCTCATTGGAAAACAGTCTGGCAGTTTCTCAAAAAACTGAACGCAGAATCGCCATCCACTCAGACGCTTGCACCCCAAAGACCTGAAGACAGACGTTTAAACAACATTGCACACCAGTGTCCTCTGCAGCAGGTACGAAGTGACCAAAAGCAGGAACAACCCCCATTCCCATCAATAGATAAAGGACAGCAAGATGGGGCCCACCCGCACGAGGAATGTTCAATCCAGAAGAAGGATGAAGGGCTGCCTCAGGCTGCCCCACGGACGAACCTTGAAAACACGATGCTGAGCAAAGGAAGCCAGACACCATATTGTTCACTTCCATTTATATGAAATGTCCGGAACAGGCCAAAGCAGGCGGGTGGTTGCTAGGGGCCAGGGGAGCGAAGGAAGGTGGAGAGTGATGGGTAGAGGGTCTCAGGCTGGGGGGACTAGTTATGAAACGACAGTGGTGTTAATTGCACAGCATCATGAGGAATGTACTTAGTGCCACTGAATGGTTCACTTTACAGTGATCGGAATGGCATATTTTATGTTTTATGTATTACACCATAGTGAAAAAAACAACCCAAAACCCTCATGTCCAGTGAGTGATGGAGCTGAGTGGGAAGCCGAGTCAGGGCGGCCTGGGCCATCACCCTCCACCCAGTGCACCCCAGAACAGGGGCTTGATGCAGAGGGGCCCAGTTCTCAGGCAGGACACCTCCCGTTGTGGGTGGGAGTCCCACCACCCTGGAATCTGTGTGCTGTGAGCAGGGGGTGCAGCAGGTTACTCTGCCTCCCAAGTGGGTACCCCGGTGGAGGCGAGATGCCCTTCTGCAGTAATTGAGCTCTTGTCTGATGGGAGGTCTGCCCCTGCCAGAGCTTCAAGGTCAAAACAAAGGACTGAAGAGGCGGGTGCTGCAGATTGGATCTGGCCCGGGGAGCGCTCTGGTCCCTGAAGGGTCTGCCTGACTCGCTTCCAGACCAAAGGAAGCTTCTAGAAACCTGGGGGACAGGCAAGGCAGCAGGGAAGGGAAGAGCCTCAGCCCCAGTCCATGTGTCCCTGTGAAGCCTAGCCCCCCAGATTGTGAGAGGACGGGCTCCCATCCTCTCAAGCCCCTCAACCACCGGGGAGGTGAGTGTCTTGTCCCCTTACAGAGAGGTCTAAGCCACCAAGGAGAAGCAAAGACCCGACCCAGGGCTCCGAGTCCAGGGCTTACAGGCACCCATAACAAGGACCAGGGACACCTGGCCACGTGGGAGGGAGGGAGGGGGGAAGAAGGAAGGGAGGCAGGGTCGGTGGGTGCTTTGGGCAGTGGTCAGGGGTCAGGAAGGGCTTCCTGCTGAGGTGTCCCAGAGCATCCGGGAGAGCAGAGGCAGAGTCTGAGCCACAGACGGGCCCGGAGCCTCAGCCCCAGTGAGGCGCGGACACTCCTGCGGCCTTGAGTGCCCGGCCTGCGACACCCCTCCGTCCCTCCGCCCCTCCTCCTCACCAGGCCCCTCTGCGGCTCTGGGCCTGGGCCACCTCCAGCCCTGGGCAGGAGGAGAGGCCGCCCCAGGGGAGACAGCTGTACGTCAGTCCCGCACGTTGGTTCCCGACGCGGCTCTGAGTCATATGCTCCCTGCGTTCGTCCGCAGAGTGGAGCAGATGGTGGTGCAGTAACACTTTAAATTAAGGATTCCAAAAGCACATTAAATCTAGATTGAATAAGACAGTTATTGTATGGAAATGGAAGGCCCACTGGTTCTTCTCTGAGTATCGAGGTCCAGCGGCTCCTCGTCCAATCTCTTCTCGCCTTGATTGCGAGGGTGGCTCATGAGTGTGCCCGGGGAAGTGAGGCAGGGCTTTCCCGTACCAGCCCCCCAGGCACCCCCACCACGCACGGACCTCAGTTTCTGAAACCCTGTCCCCCTGGCCTTGCTCCGGAGCTGACCACAGTTCCCTTGCTGGAGGCCGATGAGGGCTGGGTGCCACCCTCAGGCTGGCCTGGGGGTCTCTCATGGAATCCTCCAGAAGCTGGAGGCTCAGAGAGGGGAAGGGACTTGTTCCAGGACTCTCTGCCAGGGTGGGGGTTGTGGGGCGAGGGGAGGGGCACACAGGGGTCTGGGAGGGGTCCTGCCGGAGGTGGCCGGGTGGACACGGAATCTGGTGAGCCAAGCTTTGCTGAGCAAGGGCGGCGGGGGGAACAGCTCACCCCCAAGCCCTGCCCTCCTCCTCCCCCACCATCCTATCTCCCCCAGTGCAAGAGGGAGGGCCCCTGGGAAGGGGCAATTCCGGGAGCACTGCCCCCCCCAGGTCTCCTCAGACCAGGGCTGGAAGCTGCTAAGTGCCTGATGAGTTCTTATGGTCACAGTAAATCTGGTCACTTTGTCCTTCCGGAGAGGCCCCGAGCCTCCAGGCGGAGGAAACCCGCTCCCCGACCTCAAGCAGGTGAACGCCTGCCCGTCATGGCAGTTCCTGTAACCGGCAGCCGTGCTATTAATAATCAGTCCGTTGGCCCTAAAAGCTTCAGGGGGAGCGGAGAGGCCTCTGTGGGGGCCTGGCAGGGAGGGCGTCTGCACGCGGCCCGGAGCCTGGGCGGGACGCTGGGGTCGTGGGAACCTACCTGGAATCGCAGCCGGCCCACTAGGTCTGCTGAGAGACACCTGGAACCCGGCCTCTGTCCCCAGAGTTAGGTTCAGGACCCCTAAGCGGGGGCGGGATGTGGGCTGGGGGCCTGCCCTCAGCCAGGTGGGCACCGCTGGCCAGGCAGCCAGATTCATCAACTGAAGATCCACAGTGAAAGTGAAGACAGTCGCTCACTCGTGTCCGACTCTGCAACCCCACGGACTGTAGCTCGCCAGACTCCTCTGTCCATGGCATTCTCCACTCCAGGGAGACTGGCGAGGGTCCCTATTTCCTCCTCCAGGGGATCTTCCCAACCCAGGGATCGGACCCAGGTCTCCCGCATTGCAGGTGGATTCTTTACCGTCTGAGCCACCAGGGACACCCATCCTTCTTCAGACCAAACTTCACAATCACAAGGAGTAACTTTTTAGTTCAAGGACTTCCCACGCAGTCTGGGGACATATCATTGTTTGAAATTCAGATTCAGCTGGATCTTCTGTATTGTATCTGGCAAGCCCCCGCCCTTGTAGGCTCCTCCTTCCCTGGAACCCGGGCTCTGTATGGCTCTGGGGTCTCTCTCTGTGCTCTGGCCTCCCTGCCTCCCCTCCATCTCTGCCTCAGGGCCTCTGGAGCGTCTCTTCTTCCTGACGGCTCTCTCACAGGTCTGTATGGACCTGTGCTTTGGGTCCCTGTCTTCCCACCATCCTTGAGCGTCCAGCTCCGGATGGGGCCCCCGCACTGTTCCAGGGGTGCCCTGCCCACCATGGCCACGGCCTAGTCCTTCGCAGCCTCCTCTCCTCGTTTGTGAAGGTGGGATGTCTGGTTCCTGTGGCGATAGCAGAAGTCACCCTGCCCGCTTTTCTGGGGTGCGCGGGACCTGCAAAGCCACGAGGAAGATGAGGGGAGGGGCCGAAGAGAGGCTGGAAGGAGCCAGCCCCCTGCCCCCTGGGAAAGCGCAAGGGGAAGGGGAAGGGCCCTGCATCCAGCTAGAGGTGCACACCCCAGAGAGGTCCCCAGAACACAGCGGGCACCCCAGAACTGGAAGGACAAGGAGAGGGGCAGGGGTCAGCGTGTGGCCGTCCCTGACGGCCTGACCTCCGGGGGAGGGAGCGCAGCCCATCCCCCTCAGAGGAGGCCCCGGGGCTGGGCTCCTTGGACACCACTCAACCCCGCTGCCCCCCTCCAGGCCAGGGCCGATGTGTACGTGGCAGCGTTACTTACCCTGCACAGCAGCTCCTTGTGGCTGATTTCTGTTTTCTTTAATGAAAGATAGTGACAGCTAACGATGACCGCAGTTGTTTCTTGAGCCCTTGCTGTGCCAGGGATGGGCAAGCACCTGCTTTGTTTGTGGGGGCGCCCACACACTCCTGGAGCCCCACCCCAGGGCTCTCTCATCCCGCAGGGTCCCCACACAACCCGCCCAGGGACCCCACACTCTCTCCTGAGCTAACACGTCCCTGGGTCCCTGAGCTATGTGGGTTCCGGTCTCCTGTGGGTCTAGGGGATCTGGGGCAGGGGGTGGGAAAGGAGGCGGGGAGTGGGGGGCACACAGTCCTTAAAGGGTCTGAGACCCTGTAGACTGTCCTTCGAGAATGGGGACAGTGGGAAGCCTGGCCATCGGGGACCAGTGCTGACCCAGCTGCAGGTTGGGAAGCTGAGAAGGAAAGGGTGGCCAGGATGGAGCCCAGTCCCCGCTTTCTGTCTTTCTCCCCCTCCTCCTCTGCTCCATGCCACCCCCACCCCAGACCAGAGTGCTCCAGACTCGGGGCTGCCCAGGGAGCTTCCTGGGGTGCCCTGTCCCTCCTACACTGACGAGGTTGGTGCTCAGATGGGCTCCTAGAATCCCAGGCAGTCTGGGGCCACTCCACGGCTGGACACACACACGTATAGACACACAGGCTCGAACATTTGGGGAGACTGAAGCCCCGAGGCCCTCTCCCTGCGGGGGCACCACGGGCACTCACCCACCCACCATGCGGTGTGATGGGATCCTCGGTGGGGAGTGGTGACGGCAGGTCCTGGGAGCTGGAGGGTCTGCTCTGATTCCACCATCCCCTGTCTGGCAGCCCACCCAGGGGTACCCCAACATGGAGACTCAGACCCCCAGGTCTCCCCCGGGTGCCCACACGGATGCCCAGGAGGGCCGGGAGGGCCCCACACTCGGCTCTGCCTGTGGGGAGCTGCCGTGGGCACTGCTCCCTTCCTGTGTTTAACCAGCAAGGTTTCAGCTGGGAAACTGTCGCCTGCAGTCTGCAAACATCCCTTCCCGCTCCGCCGTGCCGCCTGCCAAGCGCCGCCAGCCGCCAGCTTGGCTCGCAGTCGGCTCACGCAAGCTGCCCGGCCTGGCACCGGGCTCCCGCCCACCGGGCTCCCAGGGAGGCTGGCAGGGGAGGGCGGTCTCCTGGTGCACTCCGGGCCGGGCAGTCTCACAGCAGGGCTCCAGCCCTCCCGTGTCTCCTACCCTGGGCCCCCCACCCCGTGGCCTCTGCTGCAGTCTCGGGAGCAGTCCGGGACACCCCACCCTGCCCGCCGCTGGGAGATACCTCAGGAGGCATTCCGGAACGCTGGGGGACAAGGCGAGTTTGGGAAGAGTTGAGGAGCCCTAGCAGGAAGCAGGTGTCCCCAAGGCTTGGGGACAGGCTGCCTCTTGAGGTCCGCCCTGTGCCAGGGCCCCAGTCCCGCCCCCACCCCTGGCTGGCCCTCGGGTCCCCTCCACCGGCCCCTGGTGGTCAGCCAGGATCACAAGCTCCTGGGGTTCTCTGGGGTGTCTCTGTGCCCAGGCAGATGCTGATGCCAGCACCCACTCTGCCAGAGGAGGGACCACCGCCCCAGGACCCTTCCCATCCGGAGCCTGGGCTGAGCCCCCCGGGCGAGGGCCCTTCCACATCCTTTCAGGGAGAGTGCAGCCCTCACGGGCCGGAGGGCCTGGCTGGGTCTCAGTCCTAGTCAGACCCCGGGCTCTCGGGGCTCAGAGACTGGGCCGCGCTCACCCCGCTGCGGCCCAGACTCCACTCAGCCTTGCTGACTGGTCTCCCTAGGCCCTTGGCTGGCAAGAGGGGGCCCCCAGTTTCTGAGCGGCTCCTAGGCCCCCAGGGGTCCCTCGGCAGCTCTCGGGCTCAGACTTCAGGACGAAATCACACGATTTAAAATTAATCATCGCACCATCCCACGGCCTCACAATTAAGTGACTGTTCATCCCGATTATGTCTGAGAGCGATTTGTTGTTCTCTGGGCGACAAAAATCACCTGCTTCAGGCAGGGGCCTGGGGCAGCTCGCACCCCCCAACCTGCACCCGAGGAGGGACCTTGACCTTGGTTCTGAGGTGGCCTTGGGGGGCTGATGGGCAGAGCAAGGGGTTGGGGGGTACTTCAGGGGCTCAGGGATCAACAAGAGACTGTGCATGTCTCTGGGCATGCCCCGACCGTGGGAGCGGGTCAGAGTGACGGAAGGGCGGCTCTCGGGGCTGGGCGAGGCGCTGCAGGGGGTGCAGATGGGGGGCTTGGGCTTGTTAGTCTTGGCTCTTCCGTTAGGAGCCCCACCTGGGTCTCAGTTTCTCCACCATCAGAAGAGGGGTGACGATCTTCACCCCCTCCCACCTCCTTGGGGGGGGGGACAGAGGGACTTCTGCCCAGTGGTGGGAGGAGCCAGCGGTGTGTCCCCCAGTGGCCCTGTGGCATTTCCAGTCGCTGGCCGGGCCCTGGGGGCCCAGGGCCACCTCTCCTGCCCCCGCAGTTCCTCCATGAGTGTGTCTGGGCGCCTGCTTCCCAGGGCCCCGGGTTTGTGAGCCAGATCCCTGGGGAGCTGCCCCACAGGGTCCACTGGGGCCCACGCCTCCTGTGTGGGCAACACAGGACAGTTCCCCCCACTGCCAACCAGGAGAAGGTGTGCCCGTTTATTTGTGTAGGTGGCAGTGAGGAGCTGAACCTGGCTTTCAGATCTTGGGGAGTCAGGTGACCCCACTTGGGTGCCAAGACAGAGGTTGGGGTTGCTAGCCCCATGACCTAGGAGGTCACACCCCAACATCACTCCAGACTCCTAGGAGCCCTGGAATGGGGGGTCCCTGAGGGCTGACACCAGTCCCCCAGACCCCACCACGCTTCACCGGAGCCAAGGTCAGCAGGAGTCTGAGCCCATGGCGCGTGCCGCACCTGCTGGTCCAGCCCCAGGCCCAGCACGGCCGTTTTCCTCTGAGCATTTCAAAAATTAGGCCAAAACACACATAAAGAGATTTTTTTTTTTTTTTTTTTGCGAGGGAGGAGAAGATGTGAAATAATGAGCTAACAAAAGAAATTTGGTCCAACAACATTTTTTAACAAGAATTGACTTTAAAATGATGGTTATTAACCATATTTCCTTTCAGGAGCAGTTAAAACTGCTTCACGAGGTGAGGCAATTAATTTTTAAGTTTATGCTGAACATTATAGCACATAAGCCATTAACAAGGTGGCGGAATTAACCTCCCTGCACTTGGCAGATGGCCGTGGACACTATCCGGACCAACCCAGCACGGGGCTCCGCCCGGCACCCCAAGAGGGACAGGGGTAGGGGGGTGGCCCAGACTCCCCTGCCACCTCGTGTCCAGCAGCTGGCAGACACAGGGGAGCGCCCAGGGAGATGTGGGACTCAGTCTGGGGAGGGGTCAGAAGTCAGGGCTGTTCGGAGCTGGGTTGGAGGTCAGAGGTGGGCTGGGGCCCCTACCGAGGTCCTGTAGGCAGCCTGCTGGCCCGGAGTCTGAAAGCCCTGGCCGCTGGGACCCTGGAGATCCCTGCCCGGCTTCTGGCCCTGGGACCTCCCCAGCTGACTCCATGGTGCCCAGCGGGAGCCCTTGGAATTCTCCCTCCCAGGTCCCTATTTCCAGGGCAGGACTTGGGAGCCAGGTCAAGGTGCCATGTGGGGGTCAAGGTCACAGCAGGCAAGATCAACCGCTGCTCCAGGCTGGTCTGATCCCGAAGCCAGCTCTTCTGCCTGTCTCGGGGCCTCAGTTCCCCGCCAGGGGGTCCTCACCCACCTCTGCCTGCTGCTCTCATCTTCCAGGGCAGGGACGCTGCTCCCAGCCCAGCTCCAGGGCCCTGGGGGCCAAGGTGGGGGCCACGTGGAACTTTCCCCAGCCCGCCCCCTTGACGGTGCCCGGCGTTCCCCCTGCAGGCTCCGTGCCCCTATGCCCCGCATTCCCTCGGAGGGGGCTGAGCTGGCAGGAGAAGGGGCATGAACGAGCCTCTCAGGGCAGCACGAACGCAGAAGATGCCACAGACGTGGTGGCATCTCAGACCCTGACACCTGTGCTTGAGGCGGCCTCGAATTCGGGGTCAGCCACAGGCTGACCAAGAGGGCAGCCCGGGGCTGGTGGTCTGGGCCAGGGCACAGGCCTGCTCTGGCCAGGCCTTTGGACACAGGGCCTGGGAGGGAGGGTGCGCCCTCCCCAGGGGAGCATCGCAGTGGCCCTCAAGCGGTTCTCACCTGCCAGCATCAGGGGTTCCAGCATTTCCTGAAACGTGGCCCCTTTAAATACTAGGCCCCATTGAACCTTTTTTTGGGGGTGTTGTTGTTGGAAGCTGTTCTAAAAGCTGCCCCCGGTGCCCTGCCTGCTCAGGACAGGTCACTGCGGGGCCCGAGTTCCCAGCTCCAGCTCCATCTGGGTCCTGCAGCCCCCAGCGCCCCCTGCTTCTCAGCCAGGGGTGGGCGCCAGAGCCAGAGGCCTCACTCAGTCTGAGAAAGCCTCTTGGGTGTGGGCCATCCAGGCCCCGCTTCCCTGAGTATCCAGGCCCCTCCTGTCCACCAGGGTGGGTTCAGTTGGGCTGTGCATACTCAGGACCTGCTTTGACCCCTCGTCCCTCCCGGGGCAGGTGGTGAGGGCAGAGAGGGGGGTCCCGGGGCTGCAGCCCCTGCATGTCGCCGTGGGCCTCTGCCAACGAGACTCAGATGGATCTGAGAGCAGCCCGCGCAGTCTCATACCTATAACTTTAAATTAAAAAAGCCATGTGCTGTTATGGGTTCTCCCGGCAGTGCAGCGAGGCAGCCCCATAAAGATTATATTATAGTACAAGCCATTATGTGCCGAGCCGACTGTATATACATTTCTAAATGGTTCGGCAAACAGCAGCCTACTTATGGGCACGAAAGGAGAACTGGTTCATTTGGGGTAACAAATGATCCTTGATTTGATTTTAAATGCAACGACAGCCAAATTTATTTCTTATTTAATCACTTTCCTGTGCTGTTGAGAGCGGGGTGATATTAAACTCTCCAACGCGGAGCAGACTCCGGAATCAGGCGAAAGAGGCGAGCGAATAGATTATGTTTATAGGGCAGTGGGAGACCGTGGAGCGAGGCGCATAACCAGAATGGGTGTTTTTGTCGTTTATACAGTAGCTTAGATCATGATTTCTTCCTGCTTCCAATTTTTCAGTAATAAAAATATAGGCAATGTGATTCTCTTTGCATTACAGATAAACCATCTTGATTCTTTATTAAATATTCTTAGTAATCTGAAGGACTGCAGAGCGCCGTCACCGGTAAATCAGGCGGCGAGCCATCGTCTGCCTCTGCCGTGGGTTCCTGTGCCCACGGTCCGGCTGCCTTCTGTCCCTGCGTTGTGGCCACGTGTACTCGGCAGAAGTGGCACTAAGGGGTATTTGTTCCTCAAAATCCGCTCGGTTTGGGTAATTGCTCCGCAGTCCTCAGTTCTGTACCTTTTGATTAGGAACCGCTACTCTGGTGTCACCTGCCCGCTTGGACAGGAGGGCCCTTTTGGCCCATGCTGGGGGCTCCTGGGAGCTGACGGGGGCTGGGGGGGTCTCGGGGGCTCTGGGAGAGGCCTTGGCGCCGGATGGTTGCCAGCAAGCATTTGGGGCCCTAGAGACCACAGAGGCCACGTGGGCGCGAGGTGGAGGACAGGCTGAGGGTCAGCTGCAGTGGGCACCCTGGCCCCTAGGGTGGGGACAGCCAGCGTGGGGTCCTCTCGGGAGCAGGGGGCCAGCTCCAGCAGGTCCCCCTTCCTGGGAGGGCTGTCCTCCTGCCATGGTGGAGGGTATGGGTGAGAGGGGACAGGCTGTGGTCACTGGTGGGGGCGCTTTCTCGCTGGCAAGTTTGTTTCTCCAGCCTCTGCGGTGGACCCACCCAGAGCTGGGAGGGCCGTCTCCCTGGAAAGCTGTAGGAGGTGGCGGTCCCTTGGCCCCCAGCTATGTGCCCCACCCCGCCCACCACACCCCCCACCCTGCATGTCCACCCTTTACCCCCAGACCCGTTTGCTCCCCAGGGGATGGTCACCCGTGAGGCTCTGATGACCGCACAATGGCAGGGACACTTCCTGGGGGTCCCCAGGGTTGTCTGCTCTTGGGTGGGGTACAGATCCAGCTCAGGGGGTGTCTGTGAGGGGTGGCACCTGGGCTGGGGCCTTGGAGGGGAGTCCAGGGATCTCCCAGGCTTAAAGAGAGTGTTCAAGCGACTCTGGGGACATTGACAGGTGGCCCACCAATGGCCAGCGTGGGAATGGGCACGTGGGCTCGTGGGGAGACAGTGACGAGAACCTTAACTCCAACCGTAACCCTAACTTCGTGACCATGTCCGGAGCTCGTGTGCTGATACAGACACGGCCGCTCTCCCCAACACCTGGCCCTTCCGTGCCGTACCCCCACCCCCGGCCTGCCAGCCTGCCAGTCCATCCAGGAATGACCAAGGCCTGGTGGCCCCTCACCTCTCTGGCCCCTGGGCTGGCTCCAGCCAGGGGCTCTTCAGTCTCTGGCCCCTGAGTCCACCCTATGTAGGTCAGGCCGACTGACTCCACAGTCAGGGCCCTAGTAAGGCTTGGATCAAGTCCTCATTCTGCCAACCAGGGTCTGGTGGCCCCAGGCAAACATACCCCACACCCACCTTCTGTCCCGGAAGGGGATCCTGGTGAGTGGAGTAGGGGCGAGCCTCTGGGAGGGAGCCCTGCCCTCCAGGCCCTGGAAGGACCCCCCCCATCCAGGTCCACCTTGGCCAGGTGATCCTGGAGGAGTAGTCCGAGGAGGCTTCGCAGAGGAGGCGCTGTGGAAAAGGCCCTGTGTCCAGCAGGAGCCAGGGCCGGGGGAGGAGCAAGCCTGCAGGAGGATGCAGGGGGTGGGGGAGGGTGGGAGCAAGAAGATGGGGGGCAGCGCCGTGAGGGGTGGGAGACCCCCGAATGTGGCTGTGCCACCTGCAGCTGCCAGAGGACCTGCCCGGAACAGCCCCGAGAGGCTTGCCCAGCACAGCCTGGGGGTGGCTACGTGTGGGTGCCCAGCACCGGACAGTCGAATATCTAGGGTCCCCATGAGAACCTGTGACGTGCAGAAGAGAGAACCAGCGCCAAACCGGGTCAGGCCTGAGCTCCAAGTCTGGCCAGACCCGGAGAAAGGAGAGGTGACTGGAACACTGCCCAGTACAGCCCGGGTGGCTTGATGGGCTCTTGGCGCCCCACCATCTAGGGCGGGGGCACCCACCTCCATCACCTCTTGGGCTTGCTGGCCGACCGGGCATGCTCACGGCCTGGACTGCAGGCACTGAATGTGTCTGGAGGTGGGCGGTGCCCGAATGCCCAGCAGCTGCTGCTGGAAGTGCCCTCCTAGGGGAAGGGAGGGAGGGCGGCCGGGCAGCCTGGCGGGGCACCAAGGGAACTCTGCGTTCCCACCACCTCCTCCTCACAGGCCGCTCTGAATGCAGCCCATGTGCTTTCTGCGGCCGGCCAGAGGCCAGTGATGCCAGGCTGGGGGAGGAGAGAGAAGACGGGGAGGCCACGGGCTCCTCTGTGACAGTCCCGAGGGGCGGGGGCGGCCCCCACAGCAGAGGCCTCCGATGGAGGGGATGCCGGTCAGAATCCTGCCTGCTCCCTGGAAGTTCTGGTCTTGCTGGGGGAAGGGGGTGGCAAGTGGGGTAAGAGGGGAGCCAATTAATTGTAAAGAGCCACCCCTCTCTGCACCCTGCCTCTCAGTGGGCCTGGCCCTTGTCGGGGGCAGGACTGTGACTGCTTGAGTGGTGGGACCAATGGGACCCAGGTCACGGCACTCTGCCCTCACCCCTGAGCTTCCAGCTCGCTCCCCTCTCCTGGACGTGGGGGGCCCTAGTCCTGAACAGACTTGCTCCCTTCTCACACCCCACATTCCAGAGGGACCCCCCATGCAGGGAGGGCCTCATGTCAAGCCCCACTCGGCCGGGGTGCCAGGTCACCCCAAATGCCCTGCTGCAGAAGAGCCGGGGCTTGAGCCCTGGGCCTGCTCTTGATTTTGTTTTTCCCTCGTGAGATGTTCTGCCCTTGACAAAGTGCAAGGGCGTCCTTCTTCTCATGGGACCCTGCCCCCGCCCCCACCCCCACGACAGGTGGCTGGGTGGACAGGTGTGGGTAGAGACAGGCATTACCTGGGAGGGCCTGGCTGTGCCACCTCCTGTCCAGGTGCCTCAGTGACCAGTGAGCCCTGTGCGGAGGGGGCACCTCTGGAGGGTCGCCCTCGAATATGCAGGGGAATCAAGCCCCTGTGACCACAGAGAGCTGACCCTTCTCAGCTGCCCTCGGGCTAGACCTCCGAGCCTCTGTTTCTCCCCAGGAGTCCATGGCCGGGGTGGGGTCTCTGAGGACTCAGTCTGGAGGCTGCGAGAGACCCAGGGCAGCTCTGGGAGGGTGAGCCCCTGCAGGGAGACCCCTTGGGTAGAGGCCATTCATTCCTGAAATGAAATGGATCCTGTTTTGTTCAAATCCTGCCGGAGATGTATCTGCAGGGCACCTCTGGGGGTCGCTCGGCAGCTCTGGTCAGTGGAACTCGACAGAAGGGGTTTGGAGATCCTGAGGCTTGAAGGCAGCATGGTGGCGGGGGTCTGCGGGCTGCAACCTGCGGAAGACAGTGCCCAGGCCGAAGTGGGGGCCCCTGGAGCCCGAGAGCTGGAGCCTGGCCAGGGGGCCCTGCCCACCTGTGCCTGCTCCCCTCCCACCCTCAGTGAGGATTCAGGATCTCCTTGGGGCCCCCCATCTCAATGCCTAGTCCCCCTCAGTGACACCTGTGCTGAGCTGAGGACAGCTGTGTGTGGGAGCAGGTCAGCCAAGTGTCACCTGCGGGATCAGAGGGCCCAGATGCCCCTTCTGCCTGCATCTGGGACTCGGCCACCTCCCCCAAGGGTAGGGGCCATCCTAGGGGGTGACAGCTTCTGTATCGGCCAGCGAAGGTGCGGGCAAGAACACCTGCGTTAAAAGGAAGGGAGTCCTGACGCCGGACAGCACGGATGAGCCGGGAGGACGCTGGGCTCGGTGAAATGAGCCCAGCACAGCGGGACAAACCCTGCAGATCCACGTCAACGAGGCCCCTCGAGGAGCCAAACGCCCAGAGACAGAGTGGAAGGTGGGGGCCCGGCGCTGGAGGAGGGGAGGCGAGCAGCGACCAGTGCGGACGGGCGGTCGGCCTGGGGAGGTGACGGCATCCCGGGGATGGACGTGGCGACGGTTGCACAATGATGTGAGTGTGCTTGATGCCAGAGAACCGGACACTAAAATGTGGTGGACGTGGGAGATCCTGTGTGTGCATCCGCGTGCTCTCAGTCGTGTCTGACTCTTTGGGATCCCACGGACTGTAGCCCACCAGGCTCCTCTGTCCATGGGGAGTCTTCAGGCAAGGATACTGGAGTGGGTCGCCATGCCCTCCTCCAGGGGCTCTGCCCCACCCAGGGAGCAAACCCACGTCTCTTACGTCCCCTGCATTGGCAGGTGGGTTCTTTACCACTCACACCACCTGGGAAGCCCTTTATTATGTGTATTTTACCACAATTGAAAAATCTTTGCAAATATAGTTTTTAAATTCCTGGGGGAGAGAAAAGCACCCACACCAGTGGACTGTGTTAAAGGGACAGCTCAGCCCTGAAAGCCCCATCCGGGCGGGGAGGGGGCAAAGCTGGGACAGTAAAGCAGAAGAAAGTCCTGAGGTGAGGCAGCGCGTGTCCCAAAGTACGAAATCAGCGTCCACACGAGTGCACGGCCCTGGAGAAATGGCTGAACGGCAGCAAGGGGGGCTCAGGGGCAGCCCTCCCGTGCAGATACCCCGGGGGCAGGACAGCCCCCCAGGAGTGGGCCATGCACAGACTTCCTTCCAGAGGATTAAACATGCAGAGGGAGGGAAAGACTGATGGCTGAGGGGAAACGGACTGAACCTCAGCCAGAGACCAGGGTCGCCGTCGGCAGTGGACAGCTCAGGGTGATGGCCTGTACCCCTGGTTTGACGGTATGAGAAGGTCGCCTCACCTCTGAGGTCACCCCCAAGCCCAGCACCCACCCCAGCAGAGCGGTCATCTGTGAGATCCCCGGCTAGTCCTCCTGCCAAGAGGCGAGGTCATCAGAAGCCAGGGAGTCTGGGAAGCTACTGCAGCCCAGCGGAGCCCCAGCCACTGTGCAGGCCAACAGCTGCGTGGGTCCTGGGACAGGAAAGGGCCTCAGGGGAAAACTAAGGAAATTTGATAAAGTATGGGGTTTAGTTAATTTTTTAAAAAATGTCTTCCTGGGGACGGCCAGGCAGCCCTCGGGTAAGATGTGACCTTGTCGGAGTCGTGGCCTCAAAGACGACGCCTGGACCAGGGCCTGTACACAGCTCTCCAGCCGCAGACCCCAGGTCTCAGGCCACTGTGTAATTGGCAGATGGGGCTGCCCCCGCACCCCCATGCCCCCCAGAGTCACCTCGCACGCCTCTGTGTCCGTGTCTGAGGCCCACAGGACCATGAACAGGTGGGTGACATCTGTCCTGGAAGAGGGGAGCCTGGGGTTTAGGACGCATGGAGCCTGGGGGCTCTCAGGGAGAAGAGTCAAGCAGACTGGGGTCAGAGTGGGTCCGGCGCTCAGAAGGGAGTCCAGAGACAGAGTGGACAGAAAAACCACATTTTAACCCATCATCATGTGGACAGTTTTGTTATGAAAAACACCAGAAAGCCATTAATGTAAATCATGAAATATTCAGCAAGGAAGTCGCTGAAACGTCTCGTGTTCCCAGAAGCGGTGCCGAATGCTTTCTGCAGCGGGGACGCCCGAGCGTCAGCTCTTCAGAGGCCATTAGCTCAGGGCTGGGAACTGTTAGATCATCGCCTCATGGCGGGGCGGACGCCAGGTGAGGGAAGGGAGGCCGCTCCCGGGCAGCGGCCATGTCCACATGCGCTCCGACTCCTGGGCTCCCGCCTGCCGCCCCCGGGGCCCGGCTCACACAGAGACCGGCCCCTGGGCCCCCGAGTCTGTGCTCAGAGGAGGGGGGCAGCTGGTGGAGCCAGGAGCACCGTGGGCCTCTGGTGGCCTGACCACGGCCTCCCGGCTCCCAGCCACCTGTGTGGGCGCCCCATGTTAGACATCTTCCCAGGACACGCCGCCCTGCCCCGAGCGATGCCAACAGCAGAGCCCCCACACTGGCACACTCGCTGGGCCCGCACAGGCCGCCTCTCATTCCACCCTGAGCGCTGGCTCAGACCTCGAGCTGGTGGGCATCGATGAGAGGACTTGGATCCAGGTCTGTCTGGCTCAAAGTGGTACTCTTGCTTCCCTTGCGGCTCAGCTGGTAAAGAATCCGTCTGCAATGCGGGAGACCTGGGTTCAATCCCTGGGCTGGGAAGATCCCCTGGAGAAGGGAAAGGCTACCCACTGCAGTATCCTGGCCTGGAGAATTCCAGGGACTGTATCGTCCATGGGGGTGCAAAGAGTTGGACACGACTGAGTGACTTTCCCGTTCACTTTTTAACAGGTTGGACAGGGGCTTCCCAAGGGGTGCTAGTGGTAAAGAATCTGCCTGCAATGCAGGAGACCTGGGTTCAATCACTGGGCTGGGAAGATCCCCCAGAGAAGGGAATGGTTACCCACTGCAGTATCCTGGCCTGGAGAATTCCAGGGATGGTATCGTCCATGGGGACGCAAAGAGTCGAACACATCTGAGCGACTTTCACTTTCACTCCACCGTCATCCAGCCCGTCTCTGAGCAGCTCCCACTACAGAAACACAAGATGAAGCGAGGCGGAAAATACCAGGCGGGGAAGACGCGAGGATGTGCCCGTCGGCATGGCTTCTGTCCAACACACGGAAGACATCAAGGCTGGTGAGGATGTAGAGAGGCTAGAGGCCTTGGCGCTGCCGGTGGGGATGAAAAATGGGGCAGCAGCAAGCAGCATGGGACGGCCTCGAAAAATTGCATGAAACCTCACCACACAGAAATCCCACTTCCAGGCATGTACCAAGACTCAAAAGCTAGGGCTGGAGAGAGATTTGCACACTGACGTCCAGAGCACTGTTACAGTACCCAAAAGTGGAAACACCCGAAGCCTCGCAGGAAATGTTAAGCGGAATGTGGTCCATGCATACAAAGGAAGTTATCCAGCCTTAAGAAGAAGGAACTCCTGACACCGACGGTGATGTGGGTGACCCTTCAGGACATTACGCTCAGTGGAATGAGCCCCGAGCAGGAGGAAGTACACTGTGTGATTCCACTCGTGGGAGGGCCCTAAGGGAATCAGATCCACAGAGACAGAGCATAGATGGGGGGTGGGGGGGAAGGGGCTGGGGAGGGACGGGAGTGAGGCTTTAATGAGGACAGAGTTTCTGTTTGGGAAGCTGAGAAAGTCCTGGAGGTGCATGGTGAATGTACTTAATGCCGCTTAACTGTGCTCTTAAAAACTGACTAAAGCGGTAAATTTTATGTTATGTGGTTTTTGCCACAATTTAAAAAACAAATGAAAAGAAGATGAGGAGGGTGAAGAGTGTGGGTGAAGGGGCCGGTGTGTCCCGAGAGTGATGGCGAGACAGGCAGCTTGCGGTCTGAGGGCAACAGCAGCCCCAGGAGGGTGGCCTGGGGTCACGGGGGTGTTTCAGCACCTCGGAGAGAGGCACCGCACCTGGACCGCAGGAGGGACGGGAGGCTGGGCCCTTTCTGAAGAGAGCCTGCTCCCAGCTCTGGAAACGGGCAGATGCTTGATGAGGCGCCCCAGGACCTCGCAACTCTGGCCCCGCAGGGCTCCCCGGGGAAGGCTGCTCCAACTCCTTGTGGGGAAAGTGGCGTTGGAAGAGGGCCCCAGGTGCAGGCTTCTACCTTCCCAGCCCTGACCCCAGTGACTTTGGCGAGGCTCCACCTCTATGCCTCCTGATTCTACCCACAGCCATCGGATCTTCCTGGAACCAGGGTGCCCATCCATGCCGAGGGCAGGGCAGGGAGGAGGGAAGCACTAGTTTCTTTTGTGTGTGCCTGGCCTGAGACCTCCTTACACCAACATTCTCAGTGTGTGTGGGGAGGGGGGAGGAGGCAAGCAGTGGTCCCCAGGCCCCCTGGGAGCTCTTTACTCTTGTCACAAGGGGCCAAGGGAGAGTGCGATTGGTACTTAGTGCCCAGGGACTACATGTGGGAGCCAGCTCTGCCAGCTGAGGACAGTCCCTCCCTGCAGGGCTGATGGTATCCATGTGAAAAGCCAGCTGCAAGTCCTCCAAACGCCGTTCCAGCATAGAGCACACAGCTTCCCAGAAACTGAGCCTGGGGTGGGGGTGGGGGTCGGGGGGACTCGCCACTCGGATTCTCTGTGACAACACTCCTGGGGATAGTTAAAGACGGCCAGTTACAGCACGGCTCCTCTGTCCCTGGCGCAGTCGTGTTCACGGCGGGTCACTGACGCCGTGTGTGTGCACAGCTGCCCACCAACCTGCTGGTGCTGGCCCAGAGCGAGGTGAGCATCCTGTGTGAGGACCACCGTCTGAACCCCTTAGGGGCCCACCCCCAGCAGAGGGCAGCGTGGGTCCCTCTGGAGGTCAAACCCCACTTTAAAAAAAATGTGTTTATTTGGCTGCTTCAGGTTTTGGTTGAAGCATGCACGCTGTTAGCTGTGGCATGTGGGATCTGGTTCCCTGACCAGGGATTGAATCCAGGTTCCCTCACTGGGAGCGTGGAGTCTCAGCCGCCGGGCCACCAGGGAAGTCCCAGATCCCACTCCAGTACTCGTCATCTGCATCACTGTTCTGAGCAGCGATCGTGGCGGTTCTCCGTGAGACAGGCGTTCTCTTCGTGGGCCACAGTGACCACAGTATTTGCCTCTGTCGGGGGGAACCCTCTGACGTGACTTCATTCATTCAGCTTCCCTGGTGGCTCAGACAGTAAAGAGTATGCTTTCAATACGGGAGACCCAGGTTACTTTCTGACCCAGTCAGTACTTTCCGACCCAGGTTCAATTCCTGGGTCAGAAAGATCCCCTGGAGAAGGAAATGGCCACCCACTCCAGTATTCTTGCCTGGAGAATCCCATGAACAGAGGAGCCTGGTGGGCTGCAGTCCACAGGGTTGCAGAGAGCTGGACACGACTGAGTGACAAGCACGTTCACGTTCATTCATTCAAAGCAAACAGAAAATGGACAACTATCTGCTCTCATAGGAGCACTGCTCTCATAGGAGCACTGCTCTCATAGGAGCACTGCTCTGGGGGCTGGGGCACAGGAAATAAGATGACCAGTCCTCTGGGGGGAGGGGCGGAAGCAAAATATGGGGACACCGGAGACCTGAGCTCTGACCTCAGAGGACCTGAGTTGAGGGTGTGCAACCAGGGCCAAACCCCAGCCTGACAGGGGAGCAGCCAGGGTGGCCAGCCTGGAGGAGGTGGCTCTCAGTCTGCAGCGGTGGCCGTGACGGGGGCCTTTGGGGTCTGTCTGGTGACAGGCCGGTGGCAGGGGGGCTGGTGAGGGAGCAGTGACAAGTGTCCGGAGAAGGCTGGGTCCGAGGAGAGCACACCTGTCTGCTGCTGCCCCTTCTCTGAAGAGGCACTCCTTCCACACGCGTGATCACTGAAGGTAGTCAGGACATCTGATTTTCCACTTAACCATGTACTTAGTGAATTGCTACGGTTTACTGGGCACTTGGAACGGCCTGTAATTGCATCAAGCGATGGAGAGCGCCCTGGGAGGACGCTCCGGGGGAAGCCGCCAGCGGCACTGTGGCCCCTCCCTGCTCCAGGCAGACAGAAGCTCCAGGCTTCAGGCCCGCTCGCTCCAGACTGGAGGCTGTAGAGAGGGACTGGGACCGAGTCCCAGCTCAAGACTCTCATTTCACGGATGAGGCAGTTGAGGCCCAGAGAGGTTAGGTAACTCGCCTGAGAGCACACAGCATCAGCATCTGAATTGGCACGTGCCTGACTCCACAGCTAAGCTTCCCGCCTCACCTGGCTCTCAGATGGTGGCGTGGCTGCAGTATCCGAGTGGCTGAGACGCAGGAGCAGGAACGTGGGCCTGCCAGGAAACTGCGAGGTGCCCAGCAGAAGGGGCGGAAGCACCGCACACTCCCGCCTTCGGCGATGGGGCTGACTGCACGTCTGGCGCCTCTGGCAGGGAAGCCTGGTACCGCCCCCCTGTCCCCTGCAGCCCCCGTGGGGCCGGGACCAGCTCCCGGGAACTGTCTGGCTGACCAGAACCGTCACCCCCATTTCATTATTTTAGGACCTGGAAAATTACTATTCATGACAGTAAACTTAAAGATGAAATAATAAGTCTGTCCTTTTAGAAAGCAAATTGCGACACCGGAATATTCATGAGCAGTGACTTCATGGGGAAAAGGCAGCGGGCTGGAGAAGACGGTTCGGTTAAGTCAGCAGCCGAGGAATTTAGGGAAATGCACTTGTCACTCCGAGGAAATCGGTGATTAATCCTTTCCTGTTTGTGGGGGCCCTTAACAGGCGCATTTTTAATGTACTAATTAATTAACCTTGGGAGCACTCGCGTTTCCCAGGCTGCCGAGGCCAGATCCTACCCCAGCTGGCGGAGACGCAGAACGGACCTCTCCCCCCCGCCCCGCACACCCCCACACCGCCCCTCGAGCCAAGGCTGTGAAGCAGGCAGGTGAGCAGCTCCAGGCTCAGGACTCATCCCCACTAGTAGTCACCTACTCTTCATGGTTGGGGGTTGAGTAGGGTCCTCCCCAAAGTCACATCTACAGTCTGGAAATCAGGTCTTCGCAAACATCATCAGCGAAGGATCACCTAGGACGTAGGGTGGACCCCTCAGTCCCGAGTTTAGGCGCCGTGTCCTCCAAGCAGAGGAGAGGCAGAGACACAAAGCGAAGAGGGGGCGGGGACAAGGGCACACGGGCAGGCTGGGGCAGTGACCAGAGGGGCACGTCTCCAGCCAAGGAAGCCTGAGGATTTCTGGCAAGGCCGGAAGCTGGAGAGAGGCCTGGGATGGCCCCAAGGGAGCTGGCTGGCACCTGGGCTCGCACGCGTGGCTCCAGGGCCCCTGTTTCTGCGTGCAGCTCCCCTGCTCCCCCTTCTAAGACGGCACTCTGGGCCGGGGCAGAGGCGGTTAGCTGGTGATGGCCTTTGCAGCAGGCCACTCGGGGCCCTCCTCTTTCTGGGCCTGGGGTCTCCCACCGCAGCGGGGGGTGGGCCAGAGCTGTGCTTTTCAGACTGGGGCCCGGGGGGCTGCCTCCACTCATTGGAGTGCCTCGGGGTCCCCACCACCACCGCCCCCTCCCTCCTGCTGCCTGGAGAGCTCTTAGTTGTCATCTTTTACAGCCTGTTCCTATAAGCAACCCCAGGGTCGGGGAGAGTTCACCTCCTCAGTCTCTCTGCAGGGGCCTTGAGGGGGACCCCCCCACAGCCAGGAACCCGCTGTCCACCTGCCCGCAGGACCACGGCTCACCCCACCCTCTAGTGGCTGCATGGAGGTACTGCCAGGCAGCCCAGTCCACAGGTTTGGAGCCTTGCAAGGATGGGTGGATTCTTTACCAGCCCTGACGCTGGGAAAGGTTGAAGGCGGGAGGAGAAGGGGATGACAGAGGATGAGATGGTTGGATGGCATCACCGACTCGATGGACATGAGTTTGAGTAAACTCTGCGAGTGATGGACAGGGAAGCCTGGCGTGCTGCAGTCCATGGGGTTGCAAAGTCGGACACAACTGAGCAACTGAACTGAACTGAAGGGAGAGGAAGGTCTGGGTGGACTCCCCTCTTGGCTGGAGGAGGAGCCTTCCTTGCCAGGAGACCACCCCCCCCCCCCAGCCTTTGTGGCCCAGCCACACCTGCTCGGGACTCCGGGGCTGAGTCCAGGCGGGAGTTGGCAGGAGCAGGAAGACCAGGGGGAGATGGTCATCCGCTTGGCTGCCACCACCCAGGGCAGCCCGGGCCACTCCCGGGGACTGTCAGTGCCGGAGCGGGAGCCAGGGCCGGGTTGGGGCAGCGAGCCGGGCCCTGCCAGCCCAAATCGGGCCTGGCAGCCAGGCTGGCTCTGTCCCTTGCAGGGAAACCCTTGGTGCTCACTGATTCCCAGCTGGTCTGGACCCACTCAGACCACCCGGCCTGGCTTGTTCCTGAGAGGGACAGTGATCTTGAGAACCGCCCAGCAGGGGTGACAGTGCAGGCTCTGTCTCTGCCTTATTCCCACTGCAACCCGCGCCCCTCCAGCCTCAAAAAGGAGCGCCCCCGTGCAGAGCAGGCACGGACAGCCTGGTGGGCGGGCCCAGGGGGTCCTGGAAAGCAAGGGTGAGCTCCCTGCGCAGTGTGCTCGAGGGGGCAGCACCTGTTGATGGGACGGGAAGGCCATGTGGTTTGGGCAGCTCCAGGACGGTTCTCCCCGTCACTGGAAGGGTGTTGGTCTTCACACCCCACTTAGCTCAGCCACCCAGGAGGACCTCGCAAGGTTGCTCCCTGCAGCTGAGGCTGCAGGAGGGACTGAAGGTCCAGCATCTGCTGACTGCTCCCCAAAGCAGGGCAGCCAGTCCTCTCTTGAAGGGGGCCCTCTCTCTGCATGGAAGCCTGGTCCCCATGTCCTGGAGGAGACAGAGGCTGAGACAAGGAGGACCCACCGAGAACACTCCAGGTATCCTAGGACAACACCCATCACTGCTCATAGCTGGGGAGTGAAGCCTTGCCCCAGGCCCACGGCTGCACCCCGGGGGTCGGGGAATCATCCCTGACTGGCCTCTGCTCTAAGGAGGAGCTGGCGCCAATGGCAGACCACTGACTTACATCCAGGCTCCTCGGCAATATTTCGCCAATATATCATTAAAGAGATCCAGCCTTCAGGGGTCTGCTCTGGCGAGAGGGTCACTGGAGGGGTGGGCAACTCACAGCGTGCTAAGTGCTGATCCGAGGAGGCGCAGCCAGGGAGGTCTTCCTGAAGGAGGAGGTCCTGAATTCTGGGGAGAGGTCTGGGTTTGCACAGGCAGCAGGGTTGGGGGAGATTCAGTGGATGGAGGAGGCTGGGCATGGGAGCTTGGCTGATTTGGCTGACACAGTCACCAGGAGCTGCTTTTGGATCCAGACCATTCTTTACTGACACAGAGAGGGCTTCCCAGCCCCCCGTGGCAAAAAACCCAAAAGGATGACTCTGGAGCCGCAGAGGCTGCTATTCTGGTAAGGGCTGGGACACCCTGTTGCCGAGAGCCCCCATTGCCCCCGGAAGTCACAGCTATACCCGCCCCAGTCTCTCCGAGCCCACGAGTGGCAGCTCCAGTTCCCCTCCGGGTTTTCATTTTTCTCCTGGAAACCTCCACTCTGGACTCCATGGGGCTACACTCAGAACTCTGTGGGACCCTCTTCCTCCAGTTTTCTCCATGGACTCCTCTGTGTAAAGTGGGGACAAGGTGGGGGCGGGCGGCACCACAGTCTCAGTCCCCACCCCCACAATGACAGCTGTCCCTGACTCCAGTTCCACACACTCGACTGCCCCTGGCCACCTGCACCTGGAGGCCCCTTGCACCTCTGGGTCAGCATGTGCAGGGCTGAGCTCTGCCCCCTGCTTGGCCCCCTCCAGGTGGGTGTGCAGCCGGGCCCTGCAGCTGCTGCTGCTCAATTTCTCAGTCATGTCCAACTCTTTGCGACCGCATGGACTGTAGCCCGCCAGGCTCCTCTGTCTATGGGATGTTCCAGGCAAGAAGACTGGAATGCATAGCCATTTTCCGCCTCCAGGGCATCTTCCCGGCCCAGGGATCAAACCCACGCCTCTTACGTCCCCTGCATCGGCGGGCGGGCTCTTTAACGACTGAGCCCCAGGGGAGCCCTTGGCTGTGCACCCTGTCACCCAACTGGAAGCGATCCTGTCATTCTTCATTCTGTTCTGGCTCACAGCTAACCCCCCTCACCGCCTCACCCCCCGATCAAAGGCTCACCTCACCTCCTCCTGCCTCTGTCTTCCCGCCCCGGTTCAGAGCCCCCAGCCCCTCCTCTGCCAGCATGCGGGAGCTTTGGACTTTCTCCTGCCTCCAGGCCTCGTCTGTCCTCCTGCCATTCAGAGACTAGCATCTGCACCGCAGCTTCCCAGGGACTCATGACAAAGACCAGATGCTTCAGGGGGGCTTCTTCTGACCTGGATCCATGTGCCGCCCCAGCCACTCGCCGCCAGGCCCTTCCCTTCCAGCATGCTTCCCGGGCAGCCCATCCCGGTGTCCCCCACTTTGCCTCCTCAGCCCCCTGATGCCGCCGTGTCCCATAAGCTCCCCTGGGGCTAACCCCAAGCCCTGCTGCCCCCCCCGCCCCCCGCTGTCTCCTGTCTCGTGAGGCCATGTTTGCACAATAGATGACACTGGCAGTTCCTGCGTGAGAAAGCCCGTTCCCAGGGCGATAGTTTGGTCTCAAGCCCTAGTCCTGACCAGACCCCAGAGAAGGGTCTGGCTCATGGAGGCTATCGGTAAATGCTAAACTGAATAAAAGGAATTCACACACGAGCAGAATGATCACAGGGGAACAGAACCTGTGTATTAAACGGGAGACATGCCGGGACCACCTCCCCATTTAGATCACCAGCCTCCGAGAAAAGGGACGGTGTTGGATTCATCTCTGCTCAGCAAAGGTCCTTGAATGGATGAGATGCGAGAGTGCAGGTCAGTCACTTGCTCCAGGTCTAGCCTGAACTGCAGAGTGGATACTGATATCCGTTACCCCCACAGAAATGAGTGTGCTGAGTCTGCGGGTCATGTTTCTTCCCTGCGGTGCTCACGCACCGTCTGAAGGCACCTCTATGGCTGCGCAGCCTGAGTGCTGGGCCCCACCCCAGAGTCCCTGACGGGGGCATAGGGGCAGGGCAGGAGAAAGTGCACTTCTAACAAGCTCCCAGGTGCTGCTGGTCTGGGAACCACACGCAGAGAGACTCTGCTTTAGTGCAATGCAGTCCAAAGAACACAACAGCAGCCACATAGACAACCTAAAATCTAGCAGCCACAGCTTTAAAAAGTAAAAATAAGCAGTGCCAACATATTTTATATAGCCCATTCTATTCCAACACGCAGTCAGCACACAGCGCTTCCCCGGTGGCTCAGCTGGTAAAGAATCCTCCTGCGATGCGGGAGACCTGAGTTCCATCCCTGGGCTGGGAAGATCCCCTGGAGAAGGGAAAGGCTGCCCACTCCAGTATTCTGGCCTGGAGAATTCCATGGACCCTATAGTCCATGGGGTCGCAAGGAGTTGGACACGACTGAGCGACTTTCACCAACTCACTGTCAATATATAAACATTGTTGAGGTATTTTTCGTGCTCTTTTCCTGCCAGCTGTTTAAGATTCAGTGTGCATTTTACACTGAGACCCATCGCAAAACAGACTCGCAAATGCACGGCTCCCGCGTGGCCGGCGGCCCCGGCTAGCACAGCGCGGGCAGGTGCTGGACGAAGGAAGCGGCCCCGAGAACTACAACTCCCGGCGTGCTCGGGGAGCGACCAGTGACGCACTTCTGGCGCGGCGGCGACGGGGACGGCGAGGCAGCCGCAGGAAAACTACATCTCCCGGCGTGCTCCGGGTCATGCCCTGTGACGCACTTCCGGCGCGGCGGCGACAGCGCGCCCCCGGTGGCTCAGCGGCGGGGCGAGGGCGACTGCTCGGGCGGGCGGGCAGTGGGGCGAGTGGCGGGCGGCCTGCCGACGGGAGAGCCGGGGGCGGGGCGGCGGCGGCCAGCGAGGGAGCGCGCGGGCGGCCTGGCCCCGCCCCCGGCCCGCCCGCCCCGGTGACCTTCAGGGACCGGGCGGCGGGCGCAGGCCCCAGGCCCGGGCGAAGGCGGCGGCGGCGAGATGTTCGTGCAGGAGGAGAAGATCTTTGCGGGCAAGGTGCTGCGGCTGCACGTCTGCGCGTTCGACGGCGCCGAGTGGCTGGAGGAGGCGACCGAGGACACCTCGGTGGAGAAGCTCAAGGAGCGCTGCCTCAAGCACGTAAGGCCGGCCGCGGCTCCAGGCTTCCCTCTTTCTCCCGCCGCCCACTGGACCGTGGGGCTCCGGACCGGGCGCTTTATCCTCTACCTTCTGGTCCAGCTTCCCTCAAGACAGCCTGGGGGGCCGGGGCGCATCGGGGACGCGGGCTGGGAGAGGCCAAGTCGCCGCCGGAACGGGGCCTCCTGCGGTTCCAGAATCCATCCATCCGCGCTTGCTGTCGCGGCGAGGTTCCCGGAGCTGGGAGTTAGTGCCCACGAAGGTAGAGAGAGACCCGCTGGGAGAAGCGCCTTCCCCTGACCTTGCAGAGCCGGCTGCTTGGAGCCGTTTCCTGGGGCTGGCATGGGGGCCGGCGCCTGGCTCTGGCCACTGGTGCGCCCCCGCACCCCCTCACCGTGGCTGGAATCACTTAAAATAGTGTGGCTTGGCCGAACTGGTCCATGCACCCCTTGCTGTCCTCGGCCTTTACGTGGATTACACGGGCAGGTCGGGGAGAGGGCCGTTTTCTAAAGTTTGTTCACGTGAAGCACCCCTTGTAGGTTCCTCAGAGTTCTAGTCTTTGTCTGTCTCTTTAAGCTGCTCGACTCTGTAAGGCAGGCCAAGACATCTGTCCGTGTGACTCAGGCTGCCTCAGGAAACTCTATCCTTTGCACGATCTAGTATCTCCATGTCAGAATTTAGGACAAAGGAGGCCACAGCCTCTTACTGCTCATTTCACAAAAAAAGTGTGCCTGTATGCCAGTGACTCGCACGTTTGTTCTGGGCCCACCAAGAGTCTAGCCCTGGCTCTTTCTTTTAGTGTGGTCTCCAAGGACAGACTTGCAGCTATTGTTTAGTGACTCCCGCAAAATGCTGTCGGGTCCTTTTGGGAGTCTGGTTCTGTGGAGTTGTGTAATTGTTGCAAGCAGGCCGGAGAGCATTCTGGTTGCCAGAGTCCCCTTCCGGAAAACCCTGGATGTGAATAGCGTCTTGGTCTCACGTCAGGGAGGAGGGGGATGTGGGCTCGCACACTTGGGCAGCGATGTTTTGGCCGTTTCTGTTTCTGATGCAGTGATGGGTGATTTCACTAAAAACCGCCACGACAGCGCTCAGCGGGAAGGCTGGGAGCCCCCTGAGCGTCCAGGCTATTAGCGCGAGGCTCACTGCTTGCCCAGTGCAAACCTCTCTGAGATGCTGTGTCTACCCGGTCAGCACAGGAGCCCCTTGAGGGCTGGAATACCTTAATTAAAAAATAATGCCACTGGAAAAATGGTACCAGTGGACTTGTTGGACACACGGTTGCCACAGACCTTCAGTTTGTGAAAAGCCCAGTATCCGGGAAGCAAAATAAAGCCAGGACGCAACCAGACAGGGCATGCCTGTGAACGGAACCAGACTGTCAGTTGAGAGAGCTGCGTGGCGGTGGTGGCCTGTCACCTGCTGAGTCAGGCTGGGGGGTCAGCGGGTACGTTGGTGTGGCACTTAGTCTAACTCACCAATGGGAAGGATTGGCATAACCATCAAAATGCTATGTTCTGGAGGGAAAACGAAGCAAGAACTCTTAGATTCATGGAGGCTTGCTAAGGATTTCAGGAGCACCTGGGGTTAATGAGGGAGCCAGTTTCATTACGCTAACTATTCACATTATGCTGCCGATATTTTTATTCCAGTCGGTACTGAGGCGTATCATTTGGGATGTTTTCTGGCGTTATCCTGCTTTGAACAGAGATCTTATTCCACCCTGTAGATTTTATTCCAGGCCGAGGTGAGTGGCGGGCGAGCAGCAGGGGTCTTCCACAACCAAAAACTACTGGCATACATTTTGGGACTCAGAGCTGAGCTGTTAGGAGGTCCTCACACCTCTGTGCCTGTGCCTTCCTGGGGGCAGAGTTCGCGGCCTTGTGAGCCCTCAGGAGGCATTTCCAGTTAGGAAACGGGGTTCTCGAGTTATGTGCTTGACCATCACCCCGGAAACCTATGCACTGAGCTTAGATCGTGGTGCCACTGCTCAGCTAGGGCTCCTCCTGCCTGGCTCCCCGTCCTGCGTGCCCAAGCTGGGGTTCTCTGTGCCTCCCTCCTGCCCCTCTACCCGGAGGGGACACTGGGTTTCCTCCCATCACAGGACCTCTGGGAACTTACTGGGTTTTTTTACACTTTCTGTTATGCATATACGTTTTTAAATGAATAAAGCAGCTTTGTTAGTGAAGGTTTATTATCGTGACTTTTGTAGAAATGGATTGCCACTGTGGCCTTTCCCTTCTTGGTTTTGTATCGATTGGGACCACCGTGGTTATATCACGGGGCAGAGTAAGTCATCTTGTGTAACCGGAGGGTCACGATCTTAAGACAGTGGCCCCCTGTGGCGTGCTGGGTGTTTTCTGTGTGATAAGCTCACCAGCTCGCAGCCTGCTAGCAGGGCACCACACCAAGGCGTGTCTTCACATGACACTGATGTCAAGGGGAAGAAAGGCCGTCTCCAGTCCTCTGGGAAGAAGCGGGCTCGCTGGGGTCCTGCCCCAGCCATGGGCTCGGGCTGGCTTTCCCACTGCTAGGGCCCAGCTCACTCCAGCACCGCTGCTGGGAACAAAGGAAAGCGTGAATAAGCAGGCGCAGTGTGGGTGACTCACGCTTGAGTTCTGCTCCCGGCGCCTGTTGACAGGCTGCAGAGGACAGTTTTTTTTTCAGGAGCCAGTGTGCGGATTGTTTTGGAAAATTGTGTTTCATAGACTGCATCCTGAACTTGGCACACCAGCTAGCCTGCAGATTTTAGAATTAGAAGAAGCACACCCAGTATTTCTGGGAGCAGAGCCATCGTGAGATTCCAGGGAGGGGTGTCTCTGTCATATGTGGTCAGAGTGTGTCTTACTATTGGCTGGTTTCCACCTTTGTCCCCGCCAACCCCCCCACCCCGGCTTGCGCGCATCTGTAGCCCTGAAGCCCTCGTGAGCCCTCTTTCCTGTTGGATTGCTAAAAACTCTGGTTGGTCTTCAGACACCAGTGTTGAGAGGTGAAGTGCAGGCTTAGCTTCTCCCTCGGGGTGAGCAGTTGTGTGTCCAGGCTATCTGATGGCAGGCTATCTGATGGAAAGGTGGCCCCGCTAAGCTGAGAAGGATGGTGAGGACCCTGGGGCCGGTGCATCTCCCGCGTTGGGGCAGCCTTGGCTTTAGCACCTCTGCCCCCCCACATTGTG
Organism: Ovis aries; assembly: GCF_016772045.2. Classification (NCBI taxonomy): domain Eukaryota; kingdom Metazoa; phylum Chordata; class Mammalia; order Artiodactyla; family Bovidae; genus Ovis; species Ovis aries. Next base: position 3,455,546 of record NC_056056.1, read on the forward strand.
TGTTCTGGGGTTTCTGGGCTGCCAATCAGTAACGCAACCACGTACCAGGTGACCCCCTTCCAGCTGCCAGGCAGGCCCTGCCAGCTGTATCTGTAGCTTACTTTGGGGTCCCTGTGGCCGTTGCTTGGTGAGCTGGGGACTGAGCTGAGGCTATCCTGCCTCCTCGGGGTGTTGTGGGTGTTTGCGTGGTCAGGCCCCTGTGGCCTGCTCCCCAGGGACCAGCTCCTCTCAGCCTTGTCGCTGGCCTCCGTCAAGTGCCCCGGTGGAGGGTGGGGAGCGAGATTCCCACAAGGAAGTAGCCTGCTTGGGAAATGCTGGAATATTGTCTACCGACCTCCGCGGCATCTGGTTGGCTCAGCCGGAGTTAGCCGGGCGCGGACCACACCCCAGATCACACTTCGATCTTTAGGTTCTTGGGAGACGGCAGACGTGCCGTTTGCATCTTTAAATCACTTTCTAGATCTTCCCAGATTAAGGAGGCAGTTCGGGTAGCCGCTGGTGGGCAGCGGGGCGCTCTGCGTCTGAGCCGTGAGCCTGTTGAGGGCACTTGGCGGCACGGTGGCCGGGTCGCTGCCCTCAGGGACTGGGCTGCGGCGTCTCCACCGTTGCCAGGGTTCTCTGGTTTCGTCTTGGCTTTGACTCTTAGCGAGCAAGAGAACCAGTGAGTTCTCGGCGTGGCTTGGGTGTCAGCTCCTTTATTGTCAGCATCGTGATCAACTTATCTTCTGTCCTGACATATGTTCTGTGATTTTTTCTGTTTCCTAGTGTGCGCCTGGGAGCTTAGAAGACCCCAAGAATGTGACCCATCACAAATTAATACACGCCGCGTCTGAGAGGGTGCTGAGTGACGCCAAGACCCTCCTGGAGGAGCACGTCCAGGACGAGGGTAAGGGGGCGAGGGGTCCCCGTCCCAAGCAGGCTGAGCCGGGAGACGCGGCAGCCACAGGGCTTCATTCTCCTTTGCTGAGACGGAGTGTGCGCCCTGGGGTGAAAGAGCCGCAGCCTTCCGGAGAAGCCAGATGTGACCTCTGCTCCTCAGGCTGTTTCCACGCAGAGCCAAGGTCCCCAGAGCTGCTGCGGGCCTTACTCACGGGTCGGGAAAGTGCAGCTACGGGTTGTTCTGAACGTCTAGGAAGACGCTCTTACCATGCACGTCTGTCAACTGACTCTGAGTCTCCTGCGTGGAGGCACTTGCGGAGAAAAGCTGGGCTTTCTGTGTCATTTAAAGCACGATTTTATTTGTGAGATTCCCTTACGTGGCCTCCTTTGGAAAGACTAGAATATTGTTCATCAACCTCCCTGGGTGTCTGGTTGGCACAGGCACAGTTAGCCGGGCGTTGACCACACCCTGGGTGCCTTAGCATTGAGGGTTAAGACCAGATGCTCTGACCTCCCAGACTTTCAAAACAGAGCCATTAAAACAAGCACACCGGTCCCGTCTGGTCCCCTCAGCCATGATCTTGCCGGGCCAAAGACTGTAGGGGAGCAGGGTCAGCAGACTTGGGGGCCGAGGGAAGAGTGGGCCTCTGTGGAGCCTCGTGGAGGAGGTGCCCAGAGGGAAGCCCTGCTCCTCGGCCCTTGGGTCCCCCCTGGTGCCCTCCGTGCCGCTTCCTGGGTGTAAGATAGTAACCAGCTCGCTGTGCTGTTTTCCCCAGATGTGATACTGTTGATCCGAAAGCGCGCTCCAGCCCCCCTCCCCAAGATGGCTGAAGTCTCCGCAGAAGAAAAGGTGAGCTTCAGAGTTTGGAACTGGTGATCTCTGTCGGGGGAGACTCGAAAGAGACTTCTGAGGCTGGCTGGCTGTGGGTCCTGCGGGTCCCGTGGTCACAGGGTGTGGTCACGGGCTCTCATCGCAGCCAGGCAGCCTGTTGACCAGCGCCTCGCCTCGTGGCGGGTCCGGTGACCAGCTCCGCTTTTGGGCCATGGAGAGGCGCGTGCTGCCTGCTCCCCGGGTTGGGTTTAGTCTTGAGCTCCCGTTCCTCCTCTCATTTCCTGACATTAGAAGGTCAGGAAGTCTCTAAAGACCACCCGCAACACAGCGCGGGAGCAGCGTGGGGCGCCAGCCTGCATGGAGTAGGTCCCGTCTGGCTCTCGCGGGACAGGCTGCTGTGGCCTTGGAGTTGGCGCTCGGCTGAGACCCCCTGCCCCCCGATGCAGGTGCCCTGGGAAAGCTGTGCCTACGCTCGTGTGTGTTAGCCGCCCCAGAGGCTCACTCCTCAGAGAGCCTGGTCCAGGAGGCTCCCCTGTGCGGCGGCAGATGTGTTCTGTCAACAGGCCCTTTCCAACACTCAGGCCAGGTGCCTGCCGTGCCCAGGGGCAAACGCCAGCCTTTGCTTAGCTCGAGGGGTAGAGTGTCCTGCTCAATGCTTCAAAATGCTCGGGAGAGCGTTCACCCCAAAGCAGGCAGGCCAGCCTTTCTGGGCTGGGCCCTGGGCCTGTGGCGGCCCGAGCTCTTTCGGGGCCTCCTGTGGGACAGCCACGGGAGGAGGCCCTGCTTATCTGTAGCCACACCTGCCTGGGCGCGGGCACGCCACTCACCCATCTCCGGCAGACGGATGGGGCCTCGAGTCAGGCCTGCTTCCCAGAACTGCGGGCCGACCCGGCTCTCAGGTTACTGTTTTGGTTGCTGGCAACTCCCTGAACCGCGGTGACTTGACAGCAGGCTCCCGTCACCCCCACGGCCCTGGGTGACTTGCCAGGCGGGCTCCCTTCACCCCCACGGCCCTGGGTGACTTGCCAGGCGGTGACCCTCACCTTTTCTCTGTGTGTGTCTGTCAGGTGAAATATTGTAAAAACGATCGTGCCTGTTTTTGTGAATAACTCGTTTTTCAAGTCAAAGTAGTACATGTATTTAGAAAGGCAAACGATACTCCAGATGTCGTAATGAGCCGGCAGGTGCCTCTCCCTCCTGAGTCACGCGCGTGGGGGGCGAGTGCTCCGCATTCTTCGGGCTCTGTCTTCAGTGATTCTCCTCCTGGGTTCTGAACAACATCCCGGGCTGTTAGTTTTTGGATTCTCAACTCTAGACTCTGCTGGTTGCTCCTCGGTGATCGGAGCAGCTCCTCCCCCGTCACTCCCCGCTCCTCTGAATCCTGGTCAAAGATTCGGAGCCCCGTTGCCATTCTTGCGCCAGTCTCGCTCTCTGCCCTGAGCAGGTTGCTGAAGGCGAGCTCTCCTTTTTTTTGCGTGCAGATTTGTTTTCCCGGGAGCCAGTAATTCCTTCCTCGTTTTGTTTGCTCTCTGTGTCGGCTTAGCACTCATTTTTTCAGATTCTGCTCCCAAACTGATACACTTGTCTGAAACCGGGGTCACAAGTGAGGCCATCTGCTGGCGCTGCTCCAGGAGCCACCCCTCAGCTCCTCCGGCCCGTCCATCTGCGTCAGGCATGCTGCGCGGGGCTGACCGCCTGCCTCCGTGCGGCTCCTGCTGCGGCTCCCCTGTCTGCACACTCCCTGACCTCAGGCCTGCCGGCTCGGAGCAGCCCCGTTAGCACACAGGTTGCCGGGTCCGTGCCGGGCAGGCCCAGCTGGGCCCTGCGCTCGGGAGCTGGAATCGGGTCTGCCTTCCTGTTGGGAGCCTCTGCTTCCGGCTTTTTCGGGTGTTCGGCAGAATCCTGTTCTGGCACTTTGAAGAGCTGGGGTCCCATTTTCTTGCTGGCTGTGAGGCAGGACCACCCTCCACTGCCGAAGGTCACCTCCTTCCTGGCCTGCAGTTCCCCACGTCTTCAGAGCAGCCAGTGGGGTAGCTCACGCGTCGGGTCCCTCTTGCTTTAATCTCGATGACCACGGTGAGCCCCGCCCGTCCTGTTTACGGACTCGCCCGATTAGGTCAGGGCCCCCCCCCAACCCCGACCCTGTCCTCCAGTCACTATGCCCTGTGCCGTGACCTGGCCCCCAGCTGCAGCCCACCTGCTCACGGGCCCCGGGCCAGGCGGCCATGAGTGCAGGAGCCCGTCTTGGGGCCGTCGTGCCCTTGTGCCTGCTAGAGTCAAACGTCTGGTTCTCCTGGGTTGGGTGGGGCCAGACTCCCACCAGCATCTCTGAGAGGCGGAGGCCTGGAGGCCCTGTGTGCAGCCGTCAGTGGCTGCTGAGGGAGCGTGCACGCTCGATGGGCCTGTGCCCCGGTCCCCAGGGTGTCCCTAAGGCGTCTCCAGGGCTGGCGGTGGAGCCAGTCTGCCCCACTCTCCTTCCTCTGTGCCTGGTCTGTGCCCCTCCCAGGCTGCTCGCACGTTGCCCCTGGAGATTCTGGAAGTTCTCTGGGTACTTGTTGGTACTTTCCCCGCCTCATTTTCCCTTTTCTCTCTCTGGCCCTCCCGTGGGGGGGGACCTGCTTTCTGAGAGATGCTTGTTCTGCGATGACTGGCACAGCGTCCCCTGCTCTCCTGCCTGTCTGCACTGCGCAGCCTCGCTCTCTGCTTTCCAGGCCCGTCCTTCTCTTCTCTGCGCGTCTCTCTCCTTCAACCCCCTTGCCCCACTTCTGTCTCTGTCGCGCTCGTTGCAGACTTTCTTCACGTCCCTGTCAGAGGCCCTGGGAGCTCACTGGCCGCTCTGGGCCTGGTGGGTCGTGCCCCCCGCCTGCACCTGCATTCTCCTGCCCAACACCCCAGGAGCCAAGTGGCGTGGGGCTGGGCCTGCCGTCCGGGGTCAGCATAGTGCCTCTCCCCCTGGGCTCAGGGCTTCTCAGGCCGCGCCCAGGGACTCTCCACGGCCCCTCTGCGGTCTGCCCGCCCGCCCAACCGTTGCTCCCGGGCGGTGATCATTCGGTGACCTAGGAGGCAGTGTCTGTCTTCCCCACCCGGTGCCGCCGCACTCCGGGGCCAGCAGGCCACGCCCGCCCAGTGTTCTGTCCCTGAGGCCACGCACAGAACCGTCCAGAAGCCTCCCTGCTCGTCAGGGCGTGTGGCTGCAGCCCCCAGGACGCGCGTGCTCCCTGGTTAGGGCTGTTTGTCAGAGACCAGTCTTGCCTTCCGCTGCTCTTACACTCACGTCTGACCTTCCGATTCCTCTCCCGTGTTAGAATAAACAAGAGCAGAGAGCCCCGGACAGAGACGCTATCTTCCGAGCCACCGCCAGCCTGCCTTCCCACAACATGGACCGGGCCGTGGTGCAGACCAGCGCGAGGGACGTGAGTGCCCGCGGGGGCTTTGTGGCCACAGGGGGCCGAGGAGACCTCCTGAGAGCACTTGGGAAGCAGGGTGTAGGGGGTGCAGGAACTCTGCGCTATATTGAAGCTTTTTTGTAGGCAGATTAATTCAAGATAAAGGGTTTAAGAAGACGTTGAAAGGCAGGGCCAATAGGATTCGATACTCTGGGGAAATGTGAATTTTCTGAGTTTGGCAAAAACCTTTTAGAGAGAAATCTGACTCTTGCTTATTTTGGATCGGAAGGTTCTGAGTTAAAGCAGAGCATTTCCAGTGCTCCCAAGCCAGGGCCGGGCCAGGACTCGGTGCCCGCTGGGCAGGAGTCGGGGGTGGTGCCCCCAACACTGCGGATCAGTCTGCAGGCTCTGCCACAAGCTGGTCAGTTCAGGAACACTCCTCTGAGGGTCTCCTCCAGAGAGTTCTATGTTCGCCAGGGCATTGGAACCCGGGCACATGTATCTCTCGCTGGCCAGCGCGTGTGTCTCTCACTATGGCTGAGCCTCAGTGTCGGGGAGACTGGAAATTGGTGGGTTTCTGATGACATTGCCAGCAGACCCCCACTGTGTTGAGAAGATGAACTTGAACTGGTTGCACTGAATGCTAGAGGCCCACATCAGTGGAACCCATGGAATCCGCCTGTTTTGTTCAGTGAAGCCTAAGCTCTCAGCTCGCTTAGCAGCCATTGGGCCAGACGCCTCCTCTGGGCTGGAGCTGAGCGACGGGTCCTCTCCCGCCCGCCCTGCTGAGAGCCCTGTTACTCTTCTGCCCAGTTTTCTGGGCGTGACTTGACGCACAGATTGGGAGTTTCAGGCCAGGGGTGTTGTCTCGGATCCAGGCAGCTTTGTTGAGCATCTTGTGCTTTCACCGCAGTTCCAGACGGAGCTCCGGAAAATCCTGGTGTCTCTCATCGAGGTGGCTCAGAAGTTGCTGGCGCTGAACCCGGATGCCGTGGAATTATTTAGGAAGGCAAACGGTAGGAGCGGGCCCGGGCGGAGGCCCACCCGTGGCCGCCACTGTTCACACTCCCCACGGAAAGGCAGTAAACGGGGCCTGGTGGACGCCTCACACTGTCGCCCGTGCCTGCACGGCAAGAGCTGATGGGTCTGTCTCAGGTTTTCTGAGGTGTAAGAGGTCAGCCACAAAAGTCTGATGCTGAGGCGGGCGCTGGGCCCGCGGGGAGCTCGGGGAAGCACCCCTTGTGCGGCCGGGCATGCCCCGAGCCCTCACGGTGCCACGTCTGGCCCGCAGCCATGCTGGACGAGGACGAGGACGAGCACGTGGATGAGGCGGCCCTGCGGCAGCTCACGGAGATGGGATTCCCGGAGACCAGGGCGGCCAAGGCCCTGCGGCTGAACCAGTACGTCTGGGCCCCACGCCGCGGGTGACGCCCCTCTGCCCCGGGCCCCATGACTGAGCCGCCTCCGGTGCGCATGAGTGTCGGTAGAGGACCCGGACACGTGTTCCAGAAGCACGGCACCGGCCGCCTCCAGGTCTTAGAGGGCGGTGTGCGGAGGACCCGCGTACTGGGAGCGTGGCGTGTGACGGTGGTCGTGCACTGCACCGGGCTCTCGTTTTCTGGGAACTCAGATCACAGCCTGTTCCCGGCGGGGCTGAGGAGGACCGCGGCATGTAGGCGGTGGTGTCCTGGGAGTCTCCTATAGTTTCCTGTTGTTAGTTACTTGCCCTTCAGTATGTTCAGTTCTGAAATAAATCGTCTGTAACCGCGGGGTGGTCAGCGGGCTGTGATTTTTTTGCTTTGGATCCAACCTCTTGTGGGCACCTCCTGGGTTTGCCTCCCAGTGGCTTTCTGCGTGTGGGCATCTGTTCTGGCCGCGCCTTGTGGCAGGTTAGGGTGGGGCCGGGGCTTCAGCTGCGCTGCGTTAGATCCTCATGCAGGACTAGGCAGCTCGCGCTGGGAAGCCACAAAGTCAGAGAGGCTTTTCTTGGGACGCAAAGGCCCGGTTCCCTGGCCTGAGGTGCTGCTCAGAAGCCGTCTTCCCTTGGAGCACGTTGGTGCTCAGGGGCCGTCTTACCTTGCAGCACGTTGGTGCTCAGAGGCTGTCTTCCCTTGGAGCACGTTGGTGCTCAGGGGCTGTCTTACCTTGCAGCACGTCAGTGCTCAGAGGCTGTCTTACTTTGTAGCATGTCAGTGCCCCAGGCCATGGAGTGGCTCATTGAGCACGCGGAGGACCCCACCATCGACACTCCGCTCCCAGGCCCAGCCTCACAGGGAGAGGTGGGCGCCGAGGCCGCCCCTGCCGCCGGGACCAGTGAGGAGGAGGAGGGCAGAGACGAGCTGACAGAGATCTTCAGGAAGATCCGGAGGAGAAGGGAGTTCCGTGCGGACGCCCGGGTGCGTGTTGACAGGCGGTGGGGGCACCTGGCAGGTGGAGGGGCTGGTCCTCCCAAGGCGAGTCCTGCGGGGGAAGCTGCGGCCCCCAGGCCAGGCCACCGGCCCTGCAGGGAGCGAGGCTGGAAGTGCTCTGGACATACTTGAGCCTGGAGTCTCCAGTTTGAAGTTTATAAGTGTCCTCGAGCCGTGGGGTCAGGCGGGGGCCCTGTCTGGAGACTGGAGGGTCACCCACCAGCTCCGTGGGCCACCTTGTGAGCAGGAGACTGGTCAGGCGGGTCAGCGCAGCATCTGGGGGACTCAAGGGCCCGCGTCCCACAGCCTCTGGCTGGACTCGGCCTGCTGACCTGAGTGTCCTTGCAGCCGCCTCTTTACCGGTCTTTTCCGTCTCCCTGTTCTTTTTCGTTATTCTCTTTTTTCATTAAGTTTAATATTAATTCAATCTCTTTGGACGTCGTTGGCGTTTAATGAAAAAACGACAACCCAGGTCACAGCTCTGGCAGCTCCAGGCGTTAAGGCTCCAGTTTTCCGTGTCCCCCGGATTTTGCTCGTGGCCCCAGTTTCTCGGGGCCTGATGCCTCGTCCTGGGCTTACCTGTGGGCTTGTTTCCATGGGAAACCGTGTGGCCGGGCCATGGGGTTCCCTCTGCTGCTGATTCAGAGCGTGTGTCTGTGAGGTTAAATGTGACCTCAGACAGGGGCCAGCTCTCGTGTTCATCAGCAGGGCTTGTGGGCCGTGCGGAGTGTCCCCCTCGGGGCGGGGCCCTCTCTGTGGGATGCAGACCCTGCTCAGGGTCCTGGGGTCCAGCTCCAGCTTCCCCCGGCATGGGCCCCAGGTCTGCGTCCTGTGCATGTCGCTGGGCCCAGCCCCCGCCCCCAGGGGACACCCTCTGGGAGGCCAGGGCATTGCCGCTTTGTCTCCGCTCCTGTGGGATTTTCCCTTGAGTTGAGCTCCGTATGCAGAAGCACATGGTTACTTTAGTCCAGCTTTTCTTGGTCCCGGAGAAAGTGTGTCTCTTCGTCTTAGTCTCTCGGGAGTCCAGTCGGTTGGCCCTGGACCCTGTTCGGGAAGGGCAGCCTTTCCCCTGGCGGGTCTGCTGTTGGGCTGCACACCTTCCCCGGGGTGAGGGGTCCTGCGGGGCCCTGTGAGGCCCGCTGACGGTCGTTCACGGTCTTGGTCACCACCTTAAAGGCCTTTCCTTCTCTGGGTTGTCGTTGTTAACCATCTTAAGTCACTCCTTTTCCCTAAAGGGTGTCGAGGCTTGAAGGGCTGGGGTCTGTGAACTTGAACCAGTCGGGGAAGGTCCGGTAAGGACGAGATGTTAGCTCAGATCCCAGGGAGAGTAGGTTGGAGAGCAAGGCTTGGATCTGAGACCGACCTTCAGCTGCCTCCGCTCTCCCGCCCCACCGCGGACGTGGCAGTGCTGTGCAGTGCCTGCGGGCGTGAGGGCCTCTCAGCGCAGCCACGCGGGGGTCCTCCCTGGAGGGCTGGGGAGAAGGGCATGGGGAGCATCTGGAATGCCCCCCAGCAGTCCTGGGGCCGAGACAGAAGTGAGGAGAGGGCGGTTTATGTTGACACTTCATGGAAAAGGCCCTCCTACCCTTGGGTTTCAGAGTGGACTCCAGGCGATTTTATGTGACGTGGATATCTGCGGAGGGGCTGTGCCTGCAGCATGCGCTGATGGGCCGGAGGTGGGGAACGGCCCAGTGGTGGGGAACAGCCCAGTGGAGCAGAGGAAGTGGGGGTCCCTGGCAGATCAAGCACTGCAGGGGGGCTGTGCCTGTAGTGTGCACTGACGGGCCAGAGGTGGGGAACTAGCGGAGCAGAAGGGGGTCCCTGGCAGAAAGGACTGCCCCGAGCGCTCACTGCGCACAGTCCGGCTCCAGGTAAACCCTGCTTCCAATCGTCCTCACAGGCGGCTGCTGCCTCAGTTGAGTTCTCTTCGAAGCCGTCCAGGTTGACTGCAGGGTGAACGGGGTGAGGTCCATGAAGCCAGAGCGTGCCAGGGCCGCGTGAGTGTCCACAGGCAGACGGGGGACTGGTGGCGTGAAGCCAGCCGACACCTGGGAGGAGGTTGGGGGAAAGCATCGGGCTTCAAGGGCAGGGTCTGACTTGCCGAGAGTTAAGAGAAACCCTTGCAACTTTGGTGAAGGCTTTATCTTTCTGTGGTCGTGTTAAGTCCTGTCAAAGGTCATGCACGGAAGTCAAGGATAAAGGGAAGGAGGTGTTATGTGATTTTTGTCCTAAAAATGTAGTAACACCCCCACTACCCCTGAACACGGAGCACTGGGCCACTGCTTCCTCCAGAAACCAACTTATGTTTAACTTACAGCTTAGATCTTGTTGATAATAATTTAGAATTAGTTTCAAGGTTTTTTTTTTTTTTCCAAAGAAAACAGTGTGAAGAAGATCTCTCCCGGTTTCAGAAATCACTGACGTTTTTATCTCCACTCGAGTGGGAGCGGCCGATGTGCCCTTTCTCTGACCTGCTCCTCCTGCTTGGCCAGCCCCTCTGGAGGGGGCCGTTCGAGGTGGTGGGGACAGTCCCACTCTCGAGAGTCGCGGGGACACACCTGGAGGGACCTGGGTGGGACAGTGAGCCTCCAGGAGAGAGCCCCAGTTCCGCCCCTCTGTCGTTCACAGAGCCAGCAAGCGTCTCCCTGAAGCCATAGAGAAACAGTCTTGAAATAGAAACCCTGGTGGTTTTTTTTTTTTTTTTTTTAATTTATTTTTTAAGATGTATTCATCTCTGGTCGCACTGGGTCTTCGTCGCTGTGCATGGCCTTTCTCTAGTTGTGGAGAGCAGGGGCCACTCCGGCCATGGTGCCTGGGCTCTCGTTGCGGTGGCGTCTCCTGTCGTGGGGTACCGGCTCTGGGCTCATGGCCTTCAGCACTTGCGGCTCCCGGGCTCCAGAACGCCGCAGGCTCTATAGTTGTGGGTGGCACACAGGCTTCGTTGCCCCAGAGCGTGTGGGATCTTCCTAGACCAGGGATTGAACCATTGAGACATCCCCTGCCATGGTGCCGCAGCTCGACCTCCCGGGCGCTGCCGGGCTTGTGCGCGCGGCGCTGAGCCTATGGCCTCTCCCGCAGGCTGTCATTTCCCTGATGGAGATGGGCTTCGACGAGAAGGAAGTGATCGACGCCCTCAGAGTGAGCAACAACCAGCAGAACGCCGCCGTGAGTACCGCGTGCAGCCCGGGCGTGTGGGCACCTTCCTGCACAGGCAGCTCCTCTCCTTTTGAGGTGCAACAATGGGGTAGGTGGTTCAAACAGTGTACAGACTGTAAAGTACTGAGAAAATCCTGGGCTTTGCCTCTTAGAGAGAGGTGCGCGTTCTGCGGGTGAGTGTGACGCTTGTGTGTTGGGTTACACTGACACCAAGATGATGCCACCCTGTGGACGCGTGCCCACTCCTGACTGAGCCCGGGGAGGGCTAGGGGTGACGCTGGGCCGCTTGGGGAGCAGACTCAATCCGGTCCATGTGGCCCAGGAAGGCAAGGTGGGCCTGGGCTTCAGCCGCTTCTGTATGAGCCCATGAGGTCACGCCCCGGCCGCTTCCCGTGACAGGGCGCTAGTGCGCACTCGGGCTTCAGAGCTCCAGCTGCGCCCTGAGCTGCGGCGCCCGCGTCTGCCGGGACAGCCGGGCTGGACTGGCCCTTCGGTCAGGGCCCCTGGCCCCTGGGGCAGCCCTGGAGCCCCCACTGCAGCGTCGAGGTTGGCGGGGGACTGTAGGCGCTGACCCTGCTCCTCTGGTGTTCGCAGTGCGAATGGCTGCTGGGTGACCGCAGGCCCTCTCCCGAGGAGCTGGACAAGGGCATCGACCCTGAGAGCCCCCTGTTTCAGGCCATCCTGGACAACCCTGTGGTGCAGCTGGGCCTGACCAACCCGAAAACCTTACTAGGTACGTGCTTTGCTCCTGCCCGGTAGGGCGGGACCTGCCCGCCACACAGATGTCCCTGGGCGATACTACGGCCGCCACGCCTGGTTGCCGCCCCTGCAGGGTTCTGGTGGCCGGGGCCTGAGTCACTGCGGGGCCCCAGAGCTTGGGTCCTGCCCGGGTGTGACAGCCTCCTGTGCGATGATTCCATTCCAGCTCTGAGAAACCAGCTCTAGCAGGTGATCCGGTCGGGAGAGTGTAGACAGCACCCAGCAGGCCAGGGCCGTGCCCAGAGGAGGCTTGGTTGGCTGGTGGCTCTTAGTCTCTGTAAGGGTTGCCCCGGCACTTGTTTTGTCTATGAGATATGATATGATATAAAGAAGCATGTATAATTTGTGTCACTTTAAAGAATGGTAGCAAAATTAATAACCACATTCCTGCTGTTCATCTTGGGAAAAAAACGGTCTTTTTAAAAAAACATAGTGCAACCCAGGCCCCCTAGAGTACCCGGATGCCCCCGCAGCTCCCGCTGCAGTGACACCCCCCCCCCCCCGCAGCCTGAGCAGGGGCTTCCTCAGCGATGTCAGTGGGGGTGTCCGTGTCCTCAGACCATTCAGTTGCCCCTCTGTGTTCTGGGCTGACCCCTGGGACTGGCTTCCTGGAGGCTGTGCGGTGTGGCATTGCAGGGCAGTGCCATGGCCGACCCTGCCGCGTGGCTGCCCGACGCCTGCAGCTTCCGGGCCGGTGGAGCTGCTCTGGGCGCTCCTGTGCCTGGTTCTCGAGGGAGAGTTCCCCCAGGGCTCCGTGCCTCGAGCCGAGTGGCAGGGCCCTGGGCGTGGGCGTGTTGAGCCTGCTGTCCAGAAAGGGAGCCCCGCCCACAGCCGCTGAGGCCCCCGCTGCCGGGTGCCAGGAGCAGCCGCCCAGGCGGGCACAGGGCTTCTGCGTGCTTGGCCGTCTCCCCGGTCTCTGGAGGACAGCCGCTTCCAGAAGTTTCAGCCACTGCTGGGACCTCCACTGCCCCTCTTTCTGATGGCTTCCGCTGTTGGATTGCCGTCGTATTGCTCAGAACCTTCTCCGCGCCTGCTGCACACTGATCCTTTCTCAGATATTTAAATCTCCAGGATCCCTTGTCAGTTTCTGCCTTCTCTGTTGATCACTTTGATGAACAGACGTCCTATATCTCAACGCAGAGGAACATCTCTGTTTCATTTATGACATGCCTCTTTAAAGAAAGCCCTCTGATTCCAAGCTTGGGAAGACCTTCAGCTATTTCTTTTTTTAGTAGTTTTAAATTTTCTTGTTTTAAAAAGTCTGTGATGTGCCTGGAAGAGTGAGTGGCATGAAGCAGGGAGTTTTTCTCTTTATGCCCCACTCCTGGGCTTAAGTGGTGTGTCTTGCGGTGAGTTTGTTCCCACTCTTTGCGCCAGTACCCTCCACACTGGAAGCGTCTTCTGGCCCTCCTCCCCAGAGACCTCAGGAGGGCCCCGTGTGCCGCCGGGGTCTGTCCAAAGCCTTTCCTAAAGCGTTTCTTTCAGTGCTTGACCGAGTTTGTGATCTGCTAATTTGCTCTAAGCTTTTTTTTTTTGTAATTTTTGAAGGCATAGTTGGTCAGATTAAATAATTTCCCCTTTTCTGTCTAGTTAGATGCTAAGATTTTTCGATTGTGAGTGGGAGGTCAGCTTCCTGGGTGACTTTTTGCTGTCTAGCGAGATTACTGTGTGGTCTTACATCTGTTGTGTCAAGTGTTTCTTGCATTTCTAGAACTAACCACCTGGAGTGAGTGCCTCCCGGCCCACAGGCCCTGGGTCGGTGACCTGGACGGGCCGCGCACTGGTGCAGGGTCCCCGCCAGACCCCAGGCCCAGGGTCCTGCAGGAGAGAGCATCCCGTGGTGAGGGCGCCCCTGCAGCCACACGCTTCCCTCAAGGCGTTTCCGGTAGGGTTTTTAATGGCCTTTATCTCTTTAGATGAAGGCAAATATGCACTATAGGACATTCGGAAAACACAGGGAAGCTTGAGGAAGCAGAAGGCACCAGCCCCCTGCAGCTGGTGGCTTCCTTCTGGTGTCTGGTGAGGTCCGGAGCAGGCGCAGCCGCACCGCACGGCGGCTTTCTGGTGCTTAATTTCTCATCTCGTTTGACGCATTTTCTCTTTAAAAATGAGATTGTAGCGGTTCAGGTGTTTCATTCTATGGATGCGTCACGTCTTTTGACAAATACATTAAATTTGTTAATTTATGTTAATAATATGACTTAGAAACTAAACAACAACCAAACAGCAACTGGGCTGAGTGCCTCCCCCGATTTGTGGCCATCAAACCACCTGCCGCTCAGCCAGCCGCACGGCCTTGGCGCCTGGCTTTCTGCAGTGAAGCGTCTCAGACGTCGTCTCTGAAGCGTGTTTCAGCTCTTTACTGTTGTTATTTAGCCTTTGAGTCGTGTGTGACTCTTGTGACCCCGTGGACTGTATAGCCCGCCAGGCTCCTCCATCCGTGGGAGTTGACAGGCAGGAATACTGGAGTGGGTTGCCGTTTCCTTCTCCAGGAACTTTGAGCTCTACTAGTCCATAAAACAATGGAAACATCCTGAATTAAGAAAGAAGACAAAAATTCTAAAAATAAATTTCAATCACTTTTATTGTTCAGTAAAGCATTTTTCCTCATAAAAAAAAAAAAACAAAACAGTGTTCCATCTTGTTGCTTTTGAACTTCCACCTGCAATAAGCTGTGTTTGGACCCGCTTCTTTGGGTACAGCCCCGACTGCCTAAGGACAGACAGCTGGAAGGCAAATGAGCAAGCCCAAGAATGTGGACGTGTAGGCGCTTGGTGACGTCTTGGCACCTGATGGGGCTTTCTGGGTGAGAAACCCCACTCCCGCCCTCCACCCCAGACAGGGACCCAGCAGCTCCGTCTGTCCCTTTGAACACTTTGCTCCCAGCCTTTGCGCGTCCCTTCCCTTGTCGCCTGGGCTCGCCTGTTGTTCTGCCTCAGCTGCTGTGTTGCTCTTAGAGCTCCGTCCACAGCTCTTGGCACGTCAGGGTGCCCTTGGTCGCGTTCGGCACTTCTCGTCTCTAGTGACGCGCGAGGCGTGCGGCAGAAAGTGCTTCCTCGGGTAAATCTCCACCTCTGGTTTGCGCAGCGCTGTCCTCCTCCTGGCCTTGGTTGGGCCGCTGCTGGGAGGAGTGGGGGCGTGGGCTTCCTCACCTCACCAAGCCCGTTTTATGTTTTGCTCTCCCGGATGCCGAGTCATCTTTCCGGGTTCTCTTTCTGACATTTCAGTTGGGGGGGCCTGGTGACTCCCTTCAGGGCGGGGAGGGTCATCACGTTGTAAACATAACGAGGTCGGACTTGCCCACTGAGCCCGGGGCTTGGGCCCCCATGACCCTGAGCAGCTGAGAGCCCGCAAACTGGGGGCCACTTCCACAGACGTGGTTTGACGTTGGCTGACATGACGAACTCTGGTGTGAAGCGGTCCTTCCCAGATTCGAGGGTGACCTTCTGCCCTGCGCTTGGTTGCTCTCCACCGAGTTGGCCATCGTGTGTCTGGGCTAGAGAGCTTTTTTGCTAAGAGGCGCCTTTGTTTGGTGAGGGGTCGCTTTATGAAAGTGTTTAAAAATTCAACGTTTTCATCTCAGAGAACTGCTCATTTTTAATGTGCTGGTTTCTTTTTTTTTTTTAAGTCATTTCCTGAAGATTGAGCAGTTTGATTTTTCTAGTTAGATATTATTAAGCTGGCAACATCATCCTTCAGTTCAGTTCAGTCACTCAGTCGTGTCCGACTCTTTGCAACCCCGTGAATCGCAGCACGCCTGGCCTCCCTGTCCATCACCAACTCCTGGAGTTCACTCAGACTCACGTCCATCGAGTCAGTGATGCCATCCAGCCGTCTCATCCTCTGTCGTCCCCTTCTCCTCCTGAAGATTGAGCAGTTCGATTTTTCTAGTTAGATATTATTAAGCTGGCAACATCATCCTTACATAAGTCTTTTCTGTTAGGGTGGGCCTGAAAGTGGAGTCACTAAGTCATGGGCCGTCACTATTTTAAGATTCCTAGTAGCTGTTGCCATGTTGCTTTCCAGAATCCCTATGCCAGGGAATGTGGGCGTGTCGCCCCACCCCACCCACAGTGACCACGCCGCCTTGCGTATCAGCAGATGAGACTTGCGGGGCGGGGGTCTGAGGGGGGTTCCCGGTCCCCCGCTCACCTGGAAGCTGCTGGGAGGAGAGCTCCCGCCGCTGCTTGTTGGGCGTGCGGGACACAGTCCTCCAGCAGCTCTGCGTGTCCCCACAGCATTTGAAGACATGCTTGAGAACCCGCTGAACAGCACTCAGTGGATGAACGACCCGGAGACGGGCCCGGTCATGCTGCAGATCTCCAGAATCTTCCAGACCCTGAACCGCACATAGGCCGCGCACTCCAGCCACCTGGCCCGGAGGGCCTCTTCTTCCCAGCCCAAGGGGTGGGGAGAGTGTGCAGACCCCAGGGTGCCCCTGGGCTGGGGGAGGGGAGCAGGTGGGCCGGAGGGGACCCTGCCCTGGGTGTCGGGCGCCAGGGCTGCACTCCTGCTGGGGTCTTACTGCTGAAAAACCTCGGGCGGCAGCGTGCTCGGTCGCGCCTCCAGCCTCCGACAGTGTTTACAGACAAGGCCGTCCCCCCAGGAAGGGGTCGCCTCCCTCCAACGTCCCCCTGGGCTCTTGAACCGCTACTTGAATTGACCGTAGGCACTGCTTGTAGAGTCCACTTGTTATTTGAAACAAGGCATGTTTCAATCCAAAGTGTTATTGTCAAAGGTACTAACTTGAGTAGAAGAATTCACAGATGACTTCTCTTTAATAAATAAATTCCCATTTTCCAAACTCTGTGTCTCGGTCTGGTTTCAGCCAGGGAGGAGGGACACGCGTCCTGGCGAAGCTCTTGTTCCCACCGGGAGCACACGCACTGCCTCCCCTGGGGTGCTCATCGCAGCCACCTGCATGCTTCCTTGGCCAGATCTCGTGGTTTTCTTGGGGTTGAGAGACCGCATGTCCCTGTCTCTGAGGCTGGAGCTGAGCACCAGAGTTGATTTGCTCTTCCCGTCTCTGGCTGCCTTTTTAAGGATGTAAACACTCTCTGTTTTTAAATGAGAAACTGACCAGCCACGCCGTCTGGGGGCTGGCCTGGTGCACGCAAGTGTGGACGTGGGCCCCATACGCCTCAGGGCACCTTCTTTCCTGGCAGGTGTTCAAGGGGACCCCTTCATAAGAGATGCATGCCAGGGATCAGAACCCTTTTTCAGACCCCCATGCACTGCCGGAGCTGCCAGCCCATGTGCTTTGGTTGAAGAGATCCTGTCCCTTGTATCCCTCTGGACAGCCAGCCCTCCTCAGACACGATTCCCACACTGCTGTTCCAGGTCGGGAGAGCAGGGACCGTGACAGCTAGGTGTCTCCTGGGCACTGATGGCCCACCTGGGCTCTTGTTCCTGTGAAGCATCTCCATGGGGGGCCCTGAGCTGTGGCTGCCCCAGGCCCTCTGCACCCGCCTGTGGGGGGATGTTCAAGATGAGCCGGCCCGTGGCCCTGCGGTCTGACGCCCTTCACTGTGGTTCCTGGAGGACTTTTTCTTCCCGTGAGCCCCATGTGGGTCTCAAGTAGCACCTGGCAGTGTGGGAAAGATGCCCAAGGGAAGGCCTCGGCAGTGGGGCCTGTGGTCCAAGGTGCCTGGTGTAGGAGGTGGGATACTGCCCACAGGCGGCCTCGCTGCTGTGCAGCCAAGGCCACTCACCACCAGACTGAGCCAGGCTGGGTGGGAGTCATGGCAGGGCGGGCGGCAGGGCTTTGCATCCCTTGGACTTAGGCTCCCTCTATAACAAAACCACTGCGGACAGTGACTGCAGCCATGAAATTAAAAAATGCTTGCTCCTTGGAAGGAAAGCTATAACAAACCTAGACAGTGTATTAAAAAGCAGAGACATCACTTTACCAACAAAGGTCCATATAGTCAAAGCTATGGTTTTTCCAGTAGTCATGTACGGATGTGAGAGTTGGACCATAAAGAAGGCTGAGTGCCAAAGAATCAATGCTTTCAAATTGTGCTGGAGAAGACTTGAGAGTCCCTTGGACTGCAAAGAAATCAAACCAGTCAATGCTAAGGGAAATCAACTCTGACTCTTCATTGGAAGGACCGATGCTGAAGCTGAAGCTCCAATACTTTGGCCACCTGATGTGAAGAGATGACTCGTTGGAAAAGACCTTGATGCTGGAAAAAAATGAGGGCAGGAAAAAGGGGTGGCAGAAGATGAGATGGTTAGATAGCATCACTGACTCAATGGACATGAATCAGACGTGTACCTGCTTTAACCATTGAGGAACAGAATGCGTTTAACCATCACACAGAGTCACTGTGGTTCAGGCTTCCAGGAAGGAGCCCAGAGCTGTTGTGGATGTGGTTTCAGACGGTTCCTGCTTCACTGAGAACTTGAATTTTCTGAACTGCATCAGACTCAAGGTCATCACCGGCTGACCTCAAAACAGTATCTGCTAGCCTCTACCATCTGCAGCCTTATGGTCTCAAAGTCTCTGCTGGCAACTGAATTTCAGACCCCAACCCTCATTGGAAAAGACCCTGATGCTGAGAAAGATTGCAGGCAGGAGGAGAAGGGGACGACAGAGAACGAGATGGTTGGATGGCATCACCAAGCCAATGGACATGAGTTTGAGTGACCACAGGAGTTGGTGATGGACAGGGAGGCCTGGCGTGCTGCGGTCTGTGGGGTCGCAAAGAGTCAGACTTGACTGAGCAACAACAACCCATCCCAGCACCCTTCCTTCTTGCCAGCTCCGCCCCTGATTCCTGATAAACAACTGATGAAAATTTGTGGGGTTTGGTTTTACAAGCTGCCCCCATTTTGCAGTCTGGGAACACAATTCAAGCAATTCTTGAATCTCCCAGGCGATGGTCCTCAGTTCAGTTCAGCCGCTTAGTCATGTCTGACTCTGTGACTCCATGAATTGCAGCACGCCAGGCCTCCCTGTCCATCACCAACTCCCGGAGTTCACCCAAACTCATGTGCATCGAGTCGGTGATGCCATCCAGCCATCTCATCCTCTGTCGTCCCTTTCTCCTGCCCCCAATCCCTCCCAGCATCAGACTCGTTTCCAGTGAGTCAACTCTTCACATGAGGTGGCCAAAGTATTGGAGTTTCAGCTTTAGCATCAGTCCTTCCAATGAACACCCAGGACTGATCTCCTTTAGAATGGACTGGTTGGATCTCCTTGCAGTCCAAGGGACTGTCAAGCGTCTTCTCCAACACCACAGTTCAAAACCATCAATTCTTTGGCGCTCAGCTTTCTTCACAGCGTGGCTCAAATAAAACCCCTTTCTATTCCTGTTACAGGTTGTTTAGTGATTGTTTCTGTCCACATGAACAATACTGAATTTGAAGCTGAGTTAGTTTCTAGGCACATATGATTCCATGTGAAGCCTTAGCTGCAGGATGCCTGGCGGCCCAAGGAAAGCAACGCAGAGCAAGGAAGCCCCTTCAGTCAGTGGACAAGCTGCTGCTCAGGGTTTGGACCCCCAAGGGCAGGGCCAGGTGTGCGGAGGATTCAGCATGAGAAGAAGCAGGAATGAGGAGGTGAGGGGCTTCACCTTCAATGTCCTGCTTGCCTGACAGTCTTCCCCAGGAGTCCCTTCTGTTCATCCCTGTGCTGCGCAGCTTTGCCATGTGGAGGTGGCTTTGACAGTTCCATAGGAACCATCAGGAGTCGAGGACGTCGAGTGGAGGCTGTTTTTCCAGGCCATGAATCTTCATGGTTGGTTATTAGCGAGAGTTCCTTAGAGCTTCGAGCTCACACCACCCATACTACCGCTACGTGGCCAACGTGGAGACCCAGTGTCGTTTCCAACTTTGGGAGCTTGGTGTGGAGTGGGGAGAAGGCAAGAAGGCCAGAGGAGAACGTTCCCTGCTTAGCCTGTGAGCACCTCTTCCTAGCGCAGGGCTGCTCAGAGGCCACCTGCTGCTCCAGTACCTCGGTCCCGCCCCTCTCAGGCTCTGGGTTGGTGGAGGACTTTCTCTTCAGAAGGTCAAGTCAGGGAACCGACCGGGCTCTGGACAGGCGAGTCCCTGAAAAGTGTTCTTAGGAGGATAGCTCCCCGTACCGAGGCCCTGGAGGCCCCGGCTGGTGCTGCCTGCCTCTGTCCCTGTTCGTGCCCCTGAGCTTGTTGAGCGAGTGAGGACTCCCACCCCGATCTGGGGACTTGGGAAGCCCAGCCTGCTTGCTCTTCCTTGGGAGAAGAGTGCATATGCGACTCCCAGTGGCCTGATCCTCCCCGGGCCTGGATTCGGCCACGCCCCTCGAGACCACGCCCAGGGCACGCCCACCGGGCCACGCCCACCGGGCCATGCTCGCCCTTTCCCCAGCCCAGTCTCTCGCGCCAGGTTTTCACCTACGAGGCTTTTAATGAGGCTGAGGGCTCCCGCTCTCCAAGGACTGACCAGTCCAGAGCCCGGTCTCAACCCTCCAAAGAGAAAGTCCTCACCCATCATACCGGGCCTGTCCTCTGGCACATGGAGAGGTGGCCTGGCCACTGCAGCAGGGGCAGAAGGGGCGGGGCTCACTCAGCAGGTGGGGGGCAGTGTTTGCTGTGCCCATTCTAGGGCCAGCTGGCCCTGGTGGCACTCAGGAAACACTGATGGGACAGCTGGCCCGGCAGCACGTGGGGGTCGTCCGAAGGCTAGGGGAGCCTGGAGTCTGCCTGTTGCCGGGTTACAGTCCTGGCTGGGTGGGTATGGAGGGTGGGCTTCCTCAGGCCCCGCTGTGGCCTCTGCTCCCAGGCCCTGCGCCCCCGCTGCCCTGTGCTGGGTGCTCCACCTCCCCTCCACACCCGGGACCCCTGACGGGCTGCCCCTTCTGCTGTGACTCCCTGTGGGTGTATGGAGGGGGCAGGCCTGGGCTGGGGAAGGGTGTGAGCCTGGCATTGGTGTCTGGAAGGCTGTAGGCTTCAAAGAAACCGTGTTTTTCAAGCAGGACCGCCTCCCCCGCCCCCTTAGGTGATCCTGAGCTGTCCAGACCTCCAAACTATTCAAAGGGCACCTTCCAGGGTGATGGGGTGCCCAGGGCACCCCACCCACCCTAGGCTTTCCTGGCTTTAGGGCCCAGGTTGGGTTGGGTGTGGTGGCTGCAAAGATGCTTTCCATGCTGACAGCTGGGGGGAGGCGGGATGCTGCTGGTGTTCAGCACTCCCACCCGTGCTCACCCTCTGAGAACTGGAATCCAGCACCTTCCTGCTTTGCCCAGGGACTCTGGGCATCACAGCCCAGGCCGCGTGCCCCGGCCGCAGCCCATGTCTGACCAGGTGCAGGCAAGCAGGCATGCCCAGGTTTGAACCATGTGCCCCTGGGCCGCCGCTGAGGGCGGGCAGAGAGGTGCCTGGCCTGGCCGTAGCCCTGGGACTGCAGCTCTACTGGCTGGGTGACATGTGACATCACCTCCGTGACCTCTGCTCCTTCATCCTCGCTGCAGATGACTGCCTTGTCACGTTGGCAGTTTGAGCCCGGGGCCAGTCTCGGAGTCAAGAGGAACGAACAGCCTTCCAGGTGGGAGGCTGTGTGTTCAGCCCCGCCTACTGCAGGCTGACCCGCCCAGCCCGGGCGCCCCCTTTCCAACAACAACATCTCACAAGACCAGCACCGGGTTCCCCAGCCTAGCCTGCCCAGAGCCTGGCTCTGTCTCCCCAGAAGGCCTTTCCTCGCAGTGTGGCCGACGTGCACTCCACAGGGGCCTCGCCCAGGCCCTGCGCACGTGCACACGTGTGTGCTGTCCAGCAGGAGCATCGGGGCTGAGAGCAAGGTGTGCTCCTAACCTCCAGGCTCCCCTGTGCTGTCTTTCCGGTGACACGGGGCCTCTGAGTGGCTCTGGACCCCAGGTGGGGACAGGGCCCGCCCTGCTCCGCCAACGTCACACACGGGATCGGGCCCCGGGCCAGGGACGTGGTATCGCTGGAAGCTGGGGACTGAGGCTGGGCAGGCTGAGCGGAAAGAGCCCCTGGAGAGCAGACAGGAAGCTGGGCATCGGATGACCCCCAGACAGGCCAAGATGGAGTTGCTTTCCTTCCAGAGAAGAGCCCCATGGGGTCCGTTTTAGGATCTCAGAAAAACCGTGAGGCGCCTCGGAGTGGGTCCCCCACCTCTGTGGAGCGGGGTCTGTGACACCCACCTGCGGCTCTTGCATGAGCTGTAGAGTCAGCAAGGTGGCCGCCGGGCCTGAGGCCGTGGAGGCCACCCTCTCACCAGGACTCACTCTGGCCCTGAGGGCCCTGTAAGGAGCCCCCAGACCCCGCGGCAGCCAGGCTGTAAGAATGCCCAGGCTGCTCGCAGGAGCCATGGGGGGCACTGAGGGTGACGGCTGGAGTCCCCACCGCGCCCTGGTGATCCCAGCCCCAGCGTCTGTGCACCGGCCACTCCTTCCGCCGGGCTCTGGAGCAGGGCCCGTCTGTCCTGACCCCAGGGCCCCGCATGCTGAGGGGCGGTCACTGAGGCCCAACACACGCCCGCAGGCCTTTTGGGTGGAACCTCGGGCCCGAGGCTGGCCTGTGTCCTCTGCCCTAGGAGCCCAGGACGGGGGCCGGGGCCTGGGGGTGCTGCTTTCCGTGCCTGGGGGCAGGGCCAGATAAGCACGGACGCTGCAGGCCTTCCCGGCAAGCTGGCCCACCTGGACCCCTGAGGCCATCCTCGGGGAGAGGGGCCACGGGCTTCCTTCTTGGGAGCCAGTCCCGCCTCCTGTGAAGAATGGCCCCCCAGCTCTGACCCTCCTAAGCCTCTCCTGGCAGTGCCCACGCCCCGCACGTGATAGCCAACTCAGCTCAAGTTGGCCCGGGGGACGGAAGTAGCAGCTTTCAGGGGAGGCAGAGGCCCCGCCTTGTGCCCGGGACTCCCCTTGGAAGGGCTGGTTCCACAAGCCCCGCTGAGGGCGGCTGCTCCCTACCTGCATGCCATGCTGTGCCCCAGAGCCGCCCTGCTGCTCCCTCACCAGGCCTGGAGCCGCCTGCCCTGGGGACTGGCCCAGAGGCCTGGCCAGCAGACGTGGGGTGGGGGTGGGGCTGAGCCCGTTTCCAGCCCAGGAAGGGGCAGCTGCCTTCCCCTGGGCCAGCAGGTCTGGGCAGGGCCCGAGGGCGCCCAGGCAGTGCAGTGAAACGTGGGGGCTGGGCAGGTTGGAGGGCAGGGCAAAGATGCCGTCACCCGTGAGATGTTAGGCTGACTTCTTCCTAAGAGCACGGAAGGCTGTCAGAGGCCCTCACTTGGTGGTGGGCCGGGGGGACTTCTGTCACTGACGCCAAAGCAAGGCCCTCGACCCCGGGGCCCACCTTGATGCCCGCAGACAGGCGCTGACACCCGCGGTGCTCGCCTGGGCTGGCGTCCTGCCAAGACGTCTCTGCGCAGACCCGCCCCTCAGGGGTCTCAGCTGAGCCACACCCAGGGCTCCCAGTTTGCGGCCCCTTTCCGAGGCCTGGGGATCTCATCTTAAGACCCTTGAGTCACATCTGCAAAGATAACTTTTCCAGATGAGGGCGCAGGTTCTGGGGTGGGTGTGGATTTCTGGGTCACACAGCAGCCTCTCCACAGGGAACCCACTGTAACCGGAGGGAAGGAGCGTTCCCCCCCACCCCTGACTCACTGCCAGGCGAGACTCGGGGGCTGGGTCTCCATGCCCTGGGCTGCTCAAAGCCAGGCTGCACTTTCTCCCTGAGCTGGGCCTTCCTGCCAAGAAGGTGGTGGGCGGGATGTGGGCAGAGGCCACGGGGGCGGCTGTTCTCGGCATCATCTTCTTCCCAGAGAGCGCCCTCTTTGGCTCCAAGACCCCAGGAAAGGGCTGTGGGACCCCAGTCTCCACCAGCAGCCCCTCCAGTCTTTGCTGACAGCAGACGCTGACTCTCCAGGGCCCAGGCACCCGGCTTGCTCTGCCTTTCCTCCTGCACGTCTTCCCACCACCTCCGGCGGCCTTCAGAGCACGGCTCTGGGGGGTACGCGCGTGTGCACACCTGCAAAAACCTCACCTCCTCCAGGCAGCACGCGCTCAACGCCGCCTCCCCTGGCCCCTTTGAGAGCACCTCCCCGTCCCTCAGCTGCGTCCTGTCTCACGGGCTGGTTTGCGTGTGGTCTCAGAAGGACTGAGGCGCCAGCTGTGTACCCGGAGTTGAGGAGTCGGGCTGCTCTCGGCAGGATTATTTCAAGATGCGTCTCCGCAGTCTCGGTGCCCAGAGCTCAAGCCCGAGGTCGCTGGGTTACAGCTGCCCGTCCTCACCCTGCTGGGAGGAGTGGGGAGCAGGTTTGAGCAGCAGTGTCCGCTCCCCCAGCGTTCTGTGCTGGCCCTGCCTGGCCTTGAGTGTGACCACTGGCCACCTGGGGCGTAGGGAGCCCGCAGCTGCCAAGTGCGGGATTGCGTGGTTCCCCAGGACCACGGTTTCTCCAGGTGGGCTGCAGGCGGACGGAGCCTGGAGGCCAGATGGAAGACCCAGGCACAAAGCTCCTATAGCACACAAGTCTACTCACATGAAACGACCAGAACGGGCAGAATCACAGGCTGAAAGTCAGTGGATTTGGGGGCTAGGAAGGGGTCTCCCTGGGGCGCAACGCGGCCGTGCTGACGCCAGATGGAGGTGGCCACACAGAACTGTGAGTGAGTCAAGCGCCACTAACAGCGCGCCGGAAAGTGGTTAATTCATATTTTGTGAATTTCACCCCCATATTGAAAAAGAGAGGAAAAAGAAAAATCCTAGATTGCCTCCAACTTTCTTTCCAGTTACAACTTTTATGATTTTTAAGCCCATCTCACCTGTATCTTTTTTTTTTAACCTCTTTTATCATCTATTCATTATCACCAAACTAATAGATTCCATTTCCCAGGAAATTCATGAAAAGGCGACAAAGAGGAGAACGCCCAGGGCTGAGCCCGGGGGTAGGGAGGCCGTGGGTACAGCACCCAGGAGCCTCTCCTTGGAGGCGGCGGGCAGCGGCCGTGTCCGGAGCAGAGGCTTGGGGAGCAGCAAGGGCGTCCAGATGGCCAGGGGCAGGCGCTGCCCCTGGAAGGACACAGGACAAGCCCACCAGGAGGAGGCCAACCCCTAAGCTGCCTCTCTGATCCGCGGTGGGAAAAGGCAAGCAGAAAGTCTGGAAAGGGACTTCCCGGGTGGTCCAGTGGTTAAGAATCCACCTTACAACGGAGAGGACGTGGATTGGATCCCTAGTTGGGGGACTGAGATCCAACATGCTGAGGAGCCACTAAGGCTGTGTGCGGAGGCTACTGAAGCCCGGACACCACAACTAGGGTCTGCAGACGCCATACTGGAAGACCCAACGTGCTGCAACCAAGCCCCACGGCAGCCAAATTAATAGCTTTCAGAAAAAATCTGGAAAGAACCCAGTTGGGCTCTCCCGGGTCTCACATGAAGTCTTCACTCTTCCTTCATGTTTGTCCGTGGGTTTCAGATTTCCCACCTGGGCTTGTGGTGCTGTTATAATCAAAATGGTTTATTAAGCCCAGCTTGCATGTTTCCTCGTAGAGGACTAGCAGGTGGTACATACCTGTGTGCCGTGTGCTAGGTTGCTCCAGGTGTGTCTGACTCCGTGACTCCATGAACGGTAGTCCTCCCAGCTCCTCTGTTCATGGGATTCTCCTGGCAAGAAGACTGGAGTGGGCTGGCAAGCCCTCCTCCAGGGAGTCCTCCCCATCCAGGGATCGAACCTTGGTCTCTTATGCCTCCTGCTTTGGCAGGCATGTTCTTTACCACCAGCATTACCTGGAAGCCCTGATACATTTCTAAGAGCGATATTTTAATACCGTCAAATGGGGGTGTTGTGGTTTTGTCTCTGCAAGTTTAGATGTGGAAGTAGTGAGACTGAGGGGCATTCATCATGGGCAGAAAAATGGCCTGAACCAGAAGGGGCTTCTGGGGTGCTGCAGCTCACCCACCACGCTGGAGACCCCACCTCGGCTCCTGGGACCCTGTTCAGAGGCTGTAGGGGAATCCTCGTGCAGCGTCCACTCGGGAGAGTGGACTCAGGAGAGTGGGCTCAGGGTGAGCGGCCCTCTGTCCCTGGGGGCACCTGCAGGATATGATGTGACCCAGGGTTCCTAAGCCAGCCAGGCATTTGGGACCCACATCCCCCACTAGGCCTGGTTGGGGGGAGGGGTGCTCTGTGACAAAGGTGTTGAATCGCCAATGAACTAACGCAGTTATTTTAAAAAGCTCACCTCAGGGCTTCCTTGGCCCAGGGATAAGCCGATGCAGGAGGCTGAGCTCAGTCCCTGGTCTGGGAAGATCACACATGCCGCAGGGCAACAAAGCCCTGCGCCACAAGTACTGGGCCTGTGCTCCGGAGCCCGGGAGCCCAGAGTCCTGAGCCCAGAGCTCCAGCTACTGAAGCCGAGCGCCCAAGAGCCCATGCCCTGCACCAAGAGAGGCCACCCAGTGAGAAGCCCCTGCCTCGCCACTGGAGAGAAGCCGCGCAGCAGTGAAGACCCAGCGCAGCCAAAAATGAATGAGTAAATAAAATTAACGGCTCAGTGAGTTAAGAAGTTCAGATGGCTCCGCAGGACGCATGGCAAGCAGTCCTGCCCAAGTGTTTGGGATTGCAGGGCAGCAGAGTGTGAAGGACTCAGGGGTGGTGGGGAGAGCGTGTGCTCAGAGGCCAGTGTCGCAGGAAGTGCTGGCCCTGGCCGGAGACATGGACCCCATCACTGGGCTTGGGGGTGACGGAGGCTCGATCCATCCAAGGCGTCCCCACTGCCCCTTCCCAGTCCTGCCACGAGGGCTGGCACCCGGGGCCCATGCTCTGCTGACCAGTGGGGAAGCAGCGTCCATGCACGTCACAGCTCGATTGCATCGCAGCCTGGTGGTGGTGCCGGATGGGAGCGTCTGGGCAGCGCGAGGATGGGGTGGGCTGGGGGCAGCTCTGGTGGTCTCAGAGGAGCCAGGGCAGCGTGTGTAGCCTGGGGTGTGTCCTGGGCTCACCTGTCCCCAGGAGGTGGACAAGGGGACAGCAAAGGGCAGAGTCAGGGTGGACAGGCTAATCCCAAGAGGGGACCTGGAGGACAAGGAGCAGATGGCTTCTCCCAGGGGAGCAGGGGCGACGGCATGTGGCGATGGTTTCGGTCCTTCTCAGCCCAAACCTCCCGACAGGCTCTCCCTGCCTCTCTCGCGAGGGGGAGATTAACTGTTAATTAATCTAGCTTAAATTGAATTAGCACTTCTCCCTGGGGGAGTGTCTGTGAATGGAGGGTCAGGAGGCTGGGCGTCTCCGGCTGAGTGCTGGGGTGTGCGGTGTTTGCTGGGTGGCCAGGTCCCGGTCAGCCACGGTTGTCACTCGAGTGTCCCCAGGACTCTCCCAGAGGTTGACTAGCTGTGGGATCCTCAGGTCCAGTTAGTGCGTGGATGGGACCCCGTGGCAGCACCCCCCATGCTGGGTCTGTGCCCCCTCACTCTCCTAGGGGGCTCCCCCTGCAGTCGTGGTTTGTGCCCAGCTGCCCACTAGCCACGGTGAGCAGGCCATCCTGCCAGTCCTGCCCAGAGGTTCCCATGAGCGCTAAATGGAAGGTCCGGCAGTGAAGCCCTGGGGCAGGTGGCCCGCGGGGGCTGCGGCCGTCAGCTGGGGAGATCAGGTGCATGCAACAGTGTCCCAGCAGGGAGCGGCACGCTCCAGGCCAGCAAAAGTGTGGACAGGACCGAGTACTTGGCACGGAGCGGGTGGGCAGAGAGCTTGGCAGAGCTGGCCTTGGGGCTCCCTCCAGCCTTGAGGGGTTCTCTCAAGAGCAGGGGAGCCCAGAAGCTGGGCTGGGGCTGGTGGGGCTGGTCTTGAAGCTATGGCTGCACAGCTGGGCCCTGGTCTTGCTTTGTTCTTTTCATTAATAGATGTTATTTTTTGGTGGTGTTGTGCTTGTGTGCTAAGTCGTTTCAGCCGTGTCCAACTCTTTGTGACCCCACGGACTGTAGCCCGCCAGGCTCCTCTGTCCATGGGATTCTCCAGGCAAGAATGCTGGAGTGGGTGGCCATTCCCCTCTCCAGGGCCATTCCCGACCCAGGGATCGAACCCAGGTCTCCTGTTTTGCAGGCAGATTCTTTACCACTGAGCCACCTGGGAAGCCCACATGTGGTTTCAGGTTCACAGAATATTGAGGGGAAGTACAGTGTTCTCACGACCCGCCCCCGGCAACCAGTGTCTCCTTTTAACACCCTTTTAACATCTCACTGTAGTGCAGTGCGTATGTTCCAGCTGAAGCCCTGCTAGCGCGTTGTTATTAACTAAACCCCACCGTTCTGGTAGGATTCACTCTCAGTGGTGCACTTTCAATGGTTTTGACAAATACATAACGACATGTACCCAGGCTTCCCCGGTGGCTCAGTGGTAAAGAACCTGCCTACAGAGCAGAAGACATGGGGAACGCGGGTTCAGTCTCTGGGTCGGGAAGATTCCCTGGAAGAGGAAATGGCAGCCCACTCCAGTATTCTTGCCTGGGAAATTCCACTGACAGAGGAGCCTGGCGGGCTGCAGTCCATGGTGTTGCAAAGAGTCGGACACGACTGAGCAGGCACACAGTGCAATCTACTATTATAATATCGCACAGAGGGACTTCGCTGGTGGCTCAGAATCTGCCTACCAAGGCAGGGGACAAGGGTTCGATCCCTGACTTAGGAAGATCGCACATGCCGAGGAGCAGCTAAGTCCAAGCGCCACAGCTACTGAGCCTGTGTGCTAGAGCCCATGAGCGAGCTAGCAACTACTGAAGCCCGTGTGCCTGGAGTGC
This sequence comes from Ovis aries, assembly GCF_016772045.2. Taxonomy (NCBI): domain Eukaryota; kingdom Metazoa; phylum Chordata; class Mammalia; order Artiodactyla; family Bovidae; genus Ovis; species Ovis aries. Next base: position 3,483,695 of record NC_056056.1, read on the forward strand.
AATGAGAGGCCACCGCAATGAGAAGTCCGCACACGGAGACTAGACAGTAGCCCCCCCGCTCGCCACGGCCAGAAAGAAAGCCCACGCGCAGCAGTGAAGACCCAGTGCAGCCGGAAGTAAATCAACACGGTTAAAAAAATCGCACCGCACGGAGCAGCTTCACTGCCCTAAACATCCCGTGCGCTCCCCCAGTTCACGCCTCCCTCCCTCCTCCTGGCAACCGCCAGTTTTTCACCTGTCTCCACAGTTTTCCAGAGTGTCACGTAGTTGGAAAGTGTAGCCTTTCCAGACTGGCTCCTCCCACTGACCCATGTGCGTTGCAGTCTCCTCCGTGTCTTTTCGTGGCTCGATACCTCATTTCTTTTCAGTGCTGAATAATAGGCCACTGTCTGGGTGGATCGGTTTATTCATTTACCTCCTGAAAAGGGCCTCTTGGTTGCTCCCAAGTCTTATCAGTTAAGAATAAGCCTGCTACAAACATCCATGTGCGGGTTTTGTGTGGACAGGAGTTTCCAGCTCTTTTGGGTAAATAGCTAGGAGCACGCTTGCTGAATCTGTGTCATTTTCATTAATCGGGAGTGGGGGGTGGGGCGATGGGTGTTGTTTGGGCACTGATGGAGACGGAAGGGGCAGGCCACCTCCAAGCTACCCTGCCCTCAGCATCCTGGTCTGAGAGATTGGGGGCACCTCTGTCCCCCAGCTTTGGCCCCCCCTTCCCAGCTGATGCCCGGTCTCTTCTCCCTGGAGCGCTGCTGGGAGGGGCAGTGGGCAGGCCACATCTTGGCATAGGTGCTCTCCACTAAGGACACTGTCGGTGCGATGTGGGGTGTGTGTCAGTCTTCACGGGGCTCAGGAAGCCCTGAGCACCTGTCCACACCCCCAGCACTGCCCTGGGAGCCGTCTGGTCTAGGCAGGAGTGTCGGGGGCCAGGTGTCTCCGTCAGAAGGACCCTGGCGCAGGTGGCATCTCTCACACGAGCTGACTCATGGGGGAGGCCCCCCCCCCCACATCCCACTGAGAAAGTCTCGATGCTTCCTGCCCACAGCAGCCGGACCTCCTCGAACCTGTCACCACACCTCGAGATCAGAGTGTGAACGAGGTTCAGTTACATCATGACATTCACCCACAGATGGCCGGAGGGGCCACCCCTGTGACGGCGCCCACCCGGCCTGAGGACCACCTGCACGGGACATGTGACTTGATCTTTAGTTTTCCATCCTGTCAATCAGATTCCATTGCACCATAAGGACGTTTGGGCAACAGGACAGGGTACTCACGCCGTCGCTGCCTCAAGGACTCTAGGGGGAGCGGCTGCTGCTCCTGTCCCAGGAACAAAGGGTTTTCCCCTTTTCTGTCGGAAGCGTTTTCCAGTGAGTTAAAGATGCCGGATGAGATAGGATGCCCTCAGCAGCCGCTCTGGAGTCCAGATTCTGCCACTTTGGAACCGGCCTCCTGAACACAAGGCCATGGGCTCCTGAGCCAAGTGCATCGCCGCCCTTCACGCAGGCTCCAGGGTTCCGGCTGCCCTGCAGACCATCTGGGCTCTAGGTGCTGTTAATATTCTCGTTTTTTGTTCCACGTTTTAGGTTTGTGCCAAGAAGATAATTTCTTTAACAATGAAGGATGTTTAAAATTCCCTTCCTTTTTAATGGAAGTAAGGCTTACACTCAGGACATGGTGTGTGGCACCCACATGTACACCACGCCGACGGATGGCCTGGGGCTTTCACCCGGATTGTCAAGTGGGACAGACCTGCCCCCACTTGCAAGCACAGCCCCTGAGCCGGCCCACTGAGTAAACAGACAGTGAAGCAGCAACAGGAAGAGACAGACGTTTCTGTCTCCATGAAGAAAGTCCCAGTACCTGGAAAGGAATGTGTTGGTCCCCCCTGTGAGTGGGGGGTAGTCAGGAAACAGTGAGGAAGCTGTGCTTTTGAGCTCAAGTACGATACAATGAAGACGGTGAGAACTCGCTTCTATGATGTGTCTCTGCTTGTGGCTGTGCCGGGTCTTCATTGCGCGCAGGCTTGTCTCTGGTTGCGGCAAGCCGGGGCTGCTCTCTTGCTTTGCTGTACGGGCTTCTCACGCATTGACTTCTCTGGCTGCGGAGCCCAGGCTGAGTAGTTGTGGTTCGCAGGCTTAGCTGCATCGCAACGTGTGGGATCTTCCCGGGCCAGGGATCGTACCATGTCGCCTGTATCGCCAGGCAGGTTCTTGGCCACTGAACCACCAGGGAAGCCCTCTGCTGAGTCCTGATTCCCACATCATAAAAGCCACTCTCTCAAAGTGCACAGTACAGTGGTTTTTAGTGAGTGACCATCAGCACTTCCAGCACATTCTTAGTGAAAGTCACTCAGTCGTGTCTGACTCTTTGCGACTCCCTGGACTGCCAAGCTTCTCTGTTTATGGAATTCTCCAGGCAAGAGTGCTGGAGTGGGTTGCCGTTTCCTCCTTCGGATGATCTTCCCAACCCAGGGATGGAGCCCAGGTCTCCCACATTGCAGGTGGATTCTTTACCGTCTGAGCCACCAGGGAAGCCCATAGTCCCCCAGCACATTCTCATCACCCCCGAAACCCACCCGCACCCACTGACTGTCACTTGCCCCTGCCCATCCAGCCCCTGCACGCTGCACTGTCTCTGGGTCTGCCAGATCCGGACATTTCACATCAAAGGAATTGATGCTGAAAGCTTGGCCTCCGGGCACTGGTGCCAAATTGAACCTCAGAGACAGTTTGGGGCAAAGCAGAAAAGAAGAGCTTTACTGATTTGCCAGGCAAAGGGGGCCACAGCAGGCTCATGCCCCTCGAAACTGTGTACCCCAACCTGGGGTTTCATGGCAGTGGCTCAAGGGGAGGGGGTGCTGATATTGATCAGGGTGTGCAGGGCCTTCATTCCCTGAGTCTGGCCCCGGGTGATCTCCTTCGGAGCTTCTGTGGTTATCAACTCATGACCTCTCTCTGGAATGAGGAAGGCTTCATCGGGCAGTTAACATGGCCTGTCTGTTGAGGGTTTTCTGCAGGAGGGCTGAAGGGCACTGTTGAGTATGTCCCTTGAGGCAGAACCAGGACTCTGCCCTGAGGCTGCATTCCCTCCCTTCCTTGTCCTTTGGCGCTCAGGGAAGGTTCTGGAGGCTGAAGCTTATTCCCTGCCAACAAGAAATGGGGACACAGAAAAGCTCCTATGCCCAGGAGCCCCCCAGGGTCCTCTCGGTTTCAGAATCACACAATCTAGGGCCTCTCATGTCTGGCTTCTCTCACTCAACATCGTGTTCTCGAGGTTCATCTGCGTTGCAAGGCCTGTCAGAGCCTTTTATGGCTGAGTGATATTCCATCGTGTGGATGTACTGTGCTTACCCACAACCACCCACTGGGGGGCATCTAAGCTGTTTCCTCCTTTTGGCTACTGGGAACACAGCTGCTCTGAGCAGGTATGTGTGTGGCATGTGGTCTGTAGGGCTCTGAAGCTGGGGTGTCTCTCCAGGCTCCCTGGCCCCCGCCAGCTACAGGTAACCTGCCACTAACCTTTTCTGTACCAAGTACCCAGTGGGTAATCGGAGGGAGCCCATGGGCCCCTTCTGAGAAAACCCCTTCCAGCACATACTGTGAGATGAAAACGGAAATCAGCTGTCTTCAAACACGACTATTTAAATGTTTTTAAATCATGGTAGAGTCATATGTGTGCTTCTTTATCCGTGCCTTAAACGAGCAACTCTGGCCGTGGTCCTGCGGATCAGTGGTGAGCAGTGGCTGCCCCAGGACATCCATGGCTGCCTTCTCTGTGTTGGCACTTCCAGCTGGCAGTCAGCTTCCAGCTAACGTCTAGGCTTATTTGGGCAGGGCTGGCCTGCCTGTTCTTTGGGGGCTACGGAAGCCCTGTGACCTGTGTGAAGCCAGCAGGTAGCTGTCAAGATCCTACATGCTCCACATGGTGCTTGATTCCACAAGACTTCGTCCCTGTTGACATTGTGGTAATCTAACCAAAATCCGTTAGAATTCATGGAATGGAGACTAAAAATAGAGACGGCATTATTTTATTTCGGTAAAGAAGAGGCAGCTGCCAAGTCAATAAAAAGGTTAACTCTGCCTTTTCTTCAGACTGAGTTCTCAGGGGCTCAGCATAACGTGGTCACGACCATCGCCTGGCCATTGTCTTAGGTCCTAGTTCCAGATGGTCAGGCTGACACTTGGTTTCCTACTCTGCGCTCTGTATTTCCCCGAATATAGCTGACATTTCACTCGGAGTGTGCATTGGGATGACTTGGGGGGCGCACCAAGAGAATCAGTGTTAATAAGGAAAAATGAGGGGAGCTTGGGACTTGTGAGCGCCTTGGGGGAAAAGTAGGCAAAGAAACAGAAGCGAGCAGGCATAACCCCCAAGGGTGGTCATTTCTGTTCCTGAGGGTGTGGGAGGGCCTTTGGGTCAACTGGGGTGGTGGGGGAAGAAGCTTCAGAAGCAGAGTTTGGGAGGAGGTTGGTCCAGTACTCTTGCCTGGAAAATGCCATGGACAGAGAACCCTTGTAGGCTACAGTCCATGGGGTGGCAAAGACTCAGACACGACTAAGCGACTTCACTTCCCTTCATTTCAGGTCAGGGCTGCTAGCCTGAGGCACCCGGTGCTGCAGGGAGTTTCCACCTTTCTTTCCAGGCTGGACTCTGAAGGACCAGGTGCGGCCCTGTGTCCTCAAGCTCTGAGCTGGTGGGTTTAGAGCAGAAAGGAAAACAATAGGAAAAAAACCCAACAAAGCTAGAGATCAGTATTTTCAAAAGTAAAATCAACAAGACTTGTGCTAGACTAACCAAAAAAAAAAAAAAAGAGGACTCAAATCAACAAAGGCATAAGTGAAACAAGAGACATTACAACAGATACCACAGAAATACAGAGACTTGTAAGAGACTACTATAAACACGCTCCCACAGGCTAAATAGCCTAGAGCTTAAATTCCCAGAAACATACAGCATGCCAAGACTGAATCACGAAGAAAGAGAAAAGCTAACTAGACCAATAACGACTAAAGAGATTGAGTCATCAAAAGTTTCCCACAGGACTTCCCTGGTGGTCCAGTGGCTAAGAATCTGCCTGCCAATGCAGGGGGACACGGGTTCGATCCCTGGTCCAGGGGGATCCCACATACCTCAGGGCAACTAAGCTTGCATGCCACAGCTACTGAGCCTGAGGGCTCTAGAGCTCGAGGTCCACAAGAGAAGCCACCACAGTGAGAAGCCGGTGCACCGCTGGAGAGCAGCCCCCGCTTGCTGCAACTAGAGAAAGCCTGTGCAGGGACAAAGCCCCTGTACAGCCAATAAATAAGTAAACAAAAATTTAAAAAGTCTCCCAACAAAGAAAAGCCCAGTCCCAGACGGTTTCACTGGTGAATTCTACCAAGCCTTTAAAGAAGAATCAGTGCCAATCCTTTCCAAATTCCTCCAAAAACTTTTAGAGGGGTGAATTCTCTCATGTTCATTTCACAAGGCCAGCATTATTATTATCTTGATAACAAAGCTGAATAAGGGCACTGCAAGAAAAGAAAACTATAGACTTATATCCGTGAAGAATATGGATATAGAGATTCTCAACAGGGGACTAACAATAGCACATTAAAGGATCATACACCATAATCAAGTGGGATTCATCCCTGGGATGCAGCATGGCTCAAAATATGTAAATCACGAAACGTGATAAAACGCATTAATAGTAAAAGGTAAAATTACATGAGTATCTCCATACATGCACACAAAAAAAGCATTTGACAAAATTCAACATACTTTTATGTCAAAGTCTCCACAAATTTGGTATAGAAGGAATTTAAGTTAACATAATACAGGGCGTATATGACAATCACAGGTACATCATAGTGGTGAAAGGCTGAGAGCTTTCCTGCCTTTTTTTTTAAGAAAGTCTTTATTTTGTTTTGGTGGTTCAGCATGTGGGATCTGTTTCCCAGTCAGGGATGGAACCTGCACAAACCCCCGCAACAGGGGAAGAGCAGAGTTGCAACCACTGACTGCCAAGGATGTCCCTCCTTTTAGGATCACAAACAACGGACTCATCCTCTGCTGCCTCCTCCTCCTGTTGCCATCAATCTTTCCCAGCATCGGGGTCTTTTCTAATGAGTCAGCTCTTTGGATCAGGTGGCCAGAGTACTGGAGCTTCAGCTTCAGCATCAGAAAGGATGAGATGATTAGATGGCATCACGGGCTCTTTGGACATGAATTTGAGTAAACTTCAGGAGATAGTGAAGGACAGAGGAGCCTGACGTGCTGCAGTCCATGGGCATGCAGAGTCGGACACGACTTAGCGACGTGATCCAGCAATCTCACTTCTGGGCACATATCTGAAGGACACGAAATCACTGTCTCAAACAGATATATGCCCCCTTCAAGTTCATTGCAGCAGCATTCAAAATATCTAAGACACGAAAACAACCTAAGCATGGGGGAATAGAGGAAATGTAGTATATGACAAAGTGTATGAATATCACCATAAAAACGAGGAAATCCTGCCATTTATGACAACATGAACTTACGTTGAGGGTATCATGCTAAAGAAACATAAGCCAGACAGACGGACAAGAACTGCATGATCTCACTTATACGTGGAATCTAAAAAAATTAAACTCATAAAGAGTGTATTGGTGATTGGCAGAGGCTAGGGAGTGGGGGAAATGGGGAGATTTTGGTCAAAATATAGAAAAGCATAGTTACAAGATGAATACATCTGGGGTGTGTGGTGTACAGCACGCTGACAAGTTAACAATACTGCATCACATACCTGGAAGTTGCTAGGACAGCAAATTGCCCATGTTCTCACCACACACACACACAACTAGGGGACCCGATGGGCGTGTCAGGCAACCTTATGATGGCCATCATCTCACAGTATATACCTATACACAGGACAAATTATCACACTGCATGCCTTAAACTAACTCAATATCATGTCATTTATCTCAATAACCCTCCACAAAATAATTTGCTAAACTTGAAAAAAAAATTATACACTTTGACCAAGAGGGATCTGAGGCTGGTTCAGTATCCAAAAGTTATTAACGTAAAGTACTACATTAACAGAATGAGTAAAAATACCACACGATCATCTCCATAGCAAGATGGAGATCACACACCACACACACACCCCAAGCATTTGCTGAAATCCAACAACCTTTCAAGATAAAAACACCCAACAAAACCGGAATAGAAGGGAACTTTCTCAACCTGATAAATACAACGCCCCCCCCCCCCACCAGTTAACATCATACATACCCTGTGGTCAAAGAGTAGATGCTTCTCTCTTAAGAGCAGAACAAGTCAAAGATATCTGCTCTGCTACTTAAAAACATTTTTATTTTGGGGGATATACCATGTGGCATTTAGGATCATAGTTCCTGACCAGGGATTGAACCCAAGCCCCTTACGTTGGCAGAGTGGAGTCTTAAGCCACTAGACCACCAGGGAAGTCCCTGCTCTGCTGCTTCTATTTAATGTTGTGTTGGAGGTTCTGGCCTGGGTGAGAAGAAATGAAAGGCATCGAGACTGAAAAGGAAGAAGAACAACTAACTCTATTCCCAGAGGTCCAGCATCTCATATACAGAAAATCCTAATGAATCCTCCAAAAGACCGTTATAACTAGTTAGGTTGCAGGAAACAAAGTCAAGGTCAATGAAACCGCCCAGAGTCACCCTCTATCCCTGCTCTTTCTATGAACTCACACCCCAGCCGTCAGGGGATGGTCTCCCTGCTTCCTTCCTGTCCTTCCTACCACCTACTCTTCACCCAGCAACCGGAACGACCCTTCTAAAGAGTCAGTCACATCCTTCCTCCCCATGTTCAAAGTCCCTCCATGGACTCTCCAGGTGGCCCTAGTGGTAAAGAACCTGGCTACCAATGCAGGAATCCGAAGAGACGGTCAAGCCCTGGGTCAGGAAGATCCCCTGGAGGAGGGCATGGCAACCCACTTCAGTCTTCTTGCCTGGAGAATCGTACGCACAGAGGGGCCTGGCGGGCTGCAGTCCACGGGGTTGTAGAGTCGGACACGACTGGGCGCACTCGGCTTCCCATCTCAGAGAACGGGCTCAGGGCTCTTCCTGTGCAGAATCTGCACCACCCCTCCCCCACACCTCTTTCCCACCAGTGTCCCTGGGTTCAGCCCCTCCCCTTTTCTTCCATACCAGGCACTCCTGTCGGAGGGTCTCTGCACCTGCTGCCCCCTGCCCAGCTGCCTGGGTACGCTCCTGCTCGTCCTTCAGTTCCTGCAGGTCTTTGCTCAAATGCCCGCTTGCAGCTTACCTCGCCTCCGCACCCCCAGATTCATCTACCCTTCCACCTCCTCGAGTCCCATACATGCAGGCACATTCTTTCAGCTTCCTGGAGGCTGAGAGAGGGGCAGGGATTTGTGTTTTGTTCCCTGCTGTGAGCCAGCGTGAGGCTTCTGCCTGCACAGGACTGTTTGTGGCTGGATCCTGGAGCCTGACAGTCACTTGACTACCTGGGTCTTCTCTGGCTTAGGACGCTGGGTGAAGTGGAGGCTGGGAGCCGTGGTGACCTTCCTCCTGGGCCCCTTACTCATAGGAAACTGTCTCTTTTCTGCTGTCCTCCAGGCCTTGGGCTCCGGAAGGCTGGTGTTTGGCAGAGAAACCAGCAGCCCTTTCTTAGGGCTTTCTAAAGTGTTAGGCGGTGGTCCTTAGCTGAGCATCACTTACACAGGAGGTCTGGCCATGTTATTAGCCCAACACAGGCCCTTCGGTGGTGACTTCGTTAGGACGGAGCCAGCCCCTTTTGGAAGACGTGCCTGAGGCCCGTCGCCAAGGCAACACTCGTGGGTGAGGACCGTGCAGTTTGCCTCAGGTGTCCGGACGCCCACTTTCCCCGGACTCCATGGCTAGTGCCCACGTGGGGCGCTCCCAGGCACGGGTGGTCCAGGCAGGCTCCAGAAGCTGCAGAGGGAGGGGGTTTCCCTGGCTGCCAAGGCCGCGGGGTGGGGGTGGGGAGTGTATATTCCAGAGGCGGCTCTCTCGGCGTGGGGTCCCCGAGCTCCCAGCACCCTGAGGTAGGAGGCGCCCTCAGGCTCTCTGGGTTACTTGACTGGAGGTTGGTTCTCTGGGTACCGAGGTCCGCTATGGGGGGAAGGCGGCTCCCCGCGCTGCGATACCAGAGTGTGGGGGGGAACCCCGGGGCTGCTCTGGGGCGCTGGACCGCAGGCGCCGAGCACTTCCCCAGGTCGCCGTTAGCTCCACAGGAGCTCCGCCTGTCGGGCGGCGGCTGGGGTCCAGCGGCTCGGACGACCCAGCGCCGGGGAAGGGGGAGGCGCGGCACAGACAAAGAGATGCTGAGGGACCCGCCGGGGCCTGTCCGCCCGCGCGCTCGGGTGCGCGACCCCGCGCCCGCGAGAAAGGGCGGGGCCTCGGGCGGCACCCACTGCGCCTGCGCGGAGGGGCGGGGCGAGCGCGAGCCGGCGCCCGCTGCGCCTGCGCAAAGGAGCGGGGAGAGTGCGGGTCGGCGGCCGCGCCCACTGCGCCTGCGCCGGCCTCGGCGGGGTGTGTGTGTGGTGTGCGCGCGCTCCCGCCGGTGGGCCGCCTCCTCAGCCGCCGCCGCCGCCGCCCCCGGGTCCGCGCACGCGCCCCCCGCCCCGGCCCGAGGCCTCGGCCCGCTCCCCCTGCTCCGCGCCCCGGCCCCGCGGGCCCCGGCTCGGCCGCGCAGCATGCAGCAGCAGCACCCGCGGCGGCGGCGACGGCGGCGGCTCTGAGGTGAGACGGCGGGGGCGCGGGCCGGGGCGGCGAGCCGGGGGGCACGGGGCGCGCGGGCGGCCGGTGACCAGCGGCCCCACGCGGGTCCCGGACGCGGCGAGGGGCGCGGCGCCTTTGTCCCGCGCGGCCCTGCGCGTCCCGCGCTGCAGCGGCCCTTTTGTGTGCAGATGGTGGACGCGGGCGGTTGCCCGGCCGGGGAGGGCTGGAGGAGGATGGAGGCCGCGCCCGACGGCGCCGTGGACATCGTGCCGCTGGACCGCTACGACCCGGCGCGGGCCAAGATCGCCGCCAACCTGCAGTGGATCTGCGCCAAGGCCTACGGCCGAGGTGGGCCGGGCGCGGGGGAGGGGCCGTGCCGGCCTTTGTGCGGTGTCCCCGCGCGCGGGGTTGGGGGTCGCCGGTCCCGCAGGTGCGGCGAGGGTCGGCACGCCCCTGCACCCCGCGGGCCGAACGCTGTCCTGTGCGGGCGGGAGTCCCGGGCCGAAATCCTTGTGACCCCTGCCCTTTTCCAGTGTGTCCGAATCCCAGGTGTGGGATTCCGTAACGAGCATTCGTTTCGGATGGATCGGGCTTCATCCGAGTTGCTCCCTTCGGTTAATTCCAGTTTTGAAGAACTGGGTAACCTTGTTACTGGTTAGGCCTTAAATATGCTTAGTGGATTTAAGACGCTCCTATTCTTCCAGCTCTCGCGGTTTTACAGGCCCGGTGGTTCTCCTGATTATTGCCTTGGCTCCGAAGGCTTTCTTTGATTAATTTCAGGTGCTTTGTTTCAGGTGCAAAATCGAGAGGGAGTTCTGTGTCATCTTTCTTTTCATTTGAAGCGTTTGTTTGAAAATTGCCTTTGTTCTGGGGAAAACGGTTCTTGTTTGTGGAGTGAGACAGAATCGGAGAGAGAGCTCTTTTCAAAAAAACGAGTCTGGTTGACCGGTTTTGAAAACTTGCTGAACGGGGCGGTTCCCGGTGACAGGATCTCACCGGTTGGAGTGGCCTGTGCTGTGGATGGAGTCGGTCAGGAGCATAGACACGCCCTGGGGATTAAAGGCAGGGCCTCCTTTTAAGTTGGTTTATAGCTACAGAGAGAGCTTCTCTCCCCCCACCCCTACCCTTTATTTTGTGGTTTTCAGCTTTACAATTCTTTTTTATGCTTCCATCAAGCTTTACTCAGTTTCTGTATAGTAGGATGGGGAAACGGTGATTTTGGGGAAAATATGGAATTGGTAAAAAGCATGTATGCAGTTTTTGGGACTTTCCCGGCAGTTCCTGGTGGTTCAAACAGTAAAGCGTCTGTCTACAATGCGGGAGACCTGGGTCCGATCCCTGGGTCGGGAAGATCCGCTGGAGAAGGAAATGGCAATCCACTCCAGGGCCATTGCCTGGAAAATCCCATGGACAGGGGAGCCTGGTAGGCTATAGTCCAAGGGATCGCAAAGAGTCGGACACAACTGAGCGACTTCACTTTCTCACTTTTGCAGTCCAGTGGTTAAGGCCCTCTACTTCCAATGTAGGCAGCATGAGTTCAGTTCCTGGTTGGGGAACTAAGATCCTGCATGCTTTGGAGCAGCCAGGAAAAAAAAAAAGAAGCCTGTATGGAGTTTTAGAGTATGGGGTGAGGAATGGTCATCCTAGAGCGGCTACTCCGGTGTCCAGCCGTCAGCTTAAGGAGAAGGACGTGGCTGTTGAACTTTGCAGGGTTCGGGTCCCCAGTCCGTGGCCTCCCCTTACACCTGCCTCATGTCTTGCGTTGACTGTTGGTTTGCTTTTCTTCGTTCGTGCACCACGTATTTTCACACCACTGAGCTCTGCTGGTTTAGTTCTGCCTGTCACAGGGACTGCTTTATCCGCATCAGGGTCTTGGATTCCCCCTCGCGTGCTCCCGTGCCCCCCTCCTCGCGTGCTCCCGTGCCCCCCTCCTCGCGTGCTCCCGTGCCCCCCCTCGCGTGCTCCCGTGCCCCCCTCCTCGCGTGCTCCCGTGCCCCCCTCCTCGCGTGCTCCCGTGCCCCCCCTCGCGTGCTCCCGTGCCCCCCTTCTCGCGTGCTCCCGTGCCCCCCTCCTCGCGTGCTCCCGTGCCCCCCTCCTCGCTTTTCCAGCGCTGTGTAGTATTTCACAGGAAGCCTGTTCGCCGTTGCCGGGCGCTGGCTGGCTGGCCTCCAGTTCTGCGCTTCGGCACAGCGCGTTCTCCGGCGTGGCTCTTGGGGCGCATGTGCAGCGTCACTCCTGTGTGTATTTTTAAGACTTTTGCATATGGAGTGGGACTGAATGGTGTACAGACACGAATGCTTCTAAAAAGCCCTCTCGTTGTTTGCTCTCCAATTTCTTAAGCTTAGTGAATGCATTTTTATCCTGTTGCATTTAGCTTTGGCATCCAGCATGGGATTTGTCAGCTCTCTGGCAATAAATATGCATCTCTCTCGGTGTCAGGATTGGATTAGTTTCGTTTTATTTCCAGGACCAGATCACCCTTTATTACTCGTTGGCACTTCAGGTAATTAATTCGAGAGCTGATGTGAAAACTGGCTGTAAAATTTTGAGATGACTGGGGGTGTGTATTTATAGAGCAGAGCGTGAGCAGGGGCTGAAGGAGCCTGAAGGCCATCTGAGGTTCTGAGGCTGGGCTGCCTGTTGCCCGTCCGCTGCCTCAGCGCGTTCAAACACTGGATTTTCGGGAGGTGTGCTTTCCATTCATTTTTGCAGAATGAGGATGCTTTTCCTGTCTGTACCATGGCATGGGGGGTCACAGCCTGGTGGGAGGTTCCTGGCGACTCAGCGCAGGGTCTTGTCTTTCAGGAGACAGTGGGAGGCGGGGATTTTGGTAGAGGACCGTGTAGATCTTTCCCCCAAACTCTCTCCTTCATCCAAGGGCCTGTTCTTTGTTTCGTCTTTGGATGCCTCCATGTTCCTCTCTCGCTTGGTTTTCAGTTAGTTAGAAGTCATGGTTTCAGTCTTCATGCTTTACTTGTCAGTCAGCTCTTGAGGGGGATGATGGCGAATGTGGCTTACATCTTTGCTTGTTACACAATTGTTCATTGACTAGCTACACTGTTTGCATAGGAACGGAAAGCATGTGAACTCTCCAGGGCGACGTGCTCTGAGGCCGCCTTGTTGCGTGCACGCCTTTTGGGACTTGGGTCTCCCCGGGGCCCACTGTCTGCCGTTTGTAGGAAGTGGGGAGGCCCAGGCGAGCTCACCCTTGGCCGGGCCTGGAGGTGGCACATGGTTGTGCAGAAAGGCTCCCTCCGGTTCTCCTCGTCCGCGGCACAGCCGGGAACTGTGGGCCGGCTTGTGCTTTTGTTTTCAGATTCTTCTCCTCTCTTTTGGGGGTGTAACTCTTGTTTCATTGACAGTGTCTTGATTTTTTCAGAAATAACATATTGGACATGTTGAAAGTTATTTACTTAAAAGAGTCATTAGAGTAGAACCTGCTTAGCTGAAATGTTTTTGTGATGTCCTTTTGGGTGAAAGTCTTAGTTGGTCAAGTTTAAAGGGGTGACTTGAAGTTTATTTTACGGTACAGGGTGGACTGGAGCTACTGCATTCCTGGCTTTCGATTTCAGTCCGTGACCTTAGGAACCTTGGTATTCAGGCCTGAGTCTCAGGGACAGTGGGCGAGTGACAGCTTCTGTTACCTCCCGAGGACAGTGTTGAGAAAGTAACCGACGGAAAGCACTGGAAGGCACTCGGTTCTTTGCAGGTGTGCTGCTGTGTGACCGAGGAGCCCTGGAAACCAAGTTGCAGCTCGCCACGAGCTGGGCTGCCAGGACCTAGAGGCCACCAGGGTCCACCTTCCCTTTCTGTTGGCAACCGGGGGATCGGAGGGGCTGTGGGGCTCTCCAGAGCCCGCTGCTGGCGAGGGGCTGGCACTCTGGTCTCTCAGCAGTCTCCTCGTTAACTGCTGACTTGGAAACCACTCTGTGGGACAGCAGGCCGGGGCAGCCTTGAGTGGGGTCTTGAGGAGCAGGCCACTGGTTGGGTCGAGCCCAAGGCCAGCTCGGTGCCTGATGTTAGGAGCCGAACCCCCTCCCTGTGTGCTCCAGGGGGGTCAGCACTTTCCTTTGTTGTCCGACATCTGGCTGAGAGAGGGAGCACGTGGTCAGTGTTCCTCCAGGCCCAGAGCTGAGGATGAAGTGGCCGCTGCGTCCGTCCCGGGACTGGCTTGGACGTGGCCGCTGAGTCACCTGGGAGGCCCTCGTTCATGAGCATGTCGAGGTTTATCGTTGTTGACAAGTTTTTTTGATATGATTTGTTCAGATGATTGGTTTTTGAGTTTTTCAGAAATATTTTTAAAATGTATTTAGAAAATCAGAGTATAACTGCCTCCAGTGTTGTTCGTTTCTGCTGCACAACAGCAGGAATCAGCTGCATTGCACGGGTACCCCTTCCCTCCTGAGGCTCCCTCCCTAGGCTTTGTATTTCCGTAGTCTTTTGTTTTTAGCAGGGGATTTGGATGCTGCTGGGATGGGAGGTGACAGGGCAGCCTGGCTGCGTCTGCTCAGTGAGTACTAAGTACTAGGGGGTCAGGACGCTGGCTGACAGTGTGGCCTGGCTGCCCCTCTGCCTGGGCGTGCTGAGGACTGCCCACATCTGAGGTCAGGGTGCTTATGGTTGTCCCGTTCAGTGCCATGTCTGCAGGACAGTCTGTGCTCACGTATTTATCAGGTTGCTTAAAGAGTTGGAACCGCCTTTGAAACAGGTGGGATAGGAAGACTTCTGTCCTGGTGGCTGTACGTGGCTGAATTTTTATTTCTAAAGATACAACTGTTTGTACATGTTCTCTTTCCTATCCTGATGCCGCAAATGAAACACTAACCAAAGAATGTGAATCTGTCTTTAAGTTCAAACTGTCCTGATCCTTTGAATCAAAAGCGTTGGCCACTGGTGTGCTTTAGGCTGCTAAGTTTGTGTAAGTGTTCTTACAAAGAGCCCTGCCTATTTTCTTTGTATTCCGTTTATCCTCCTGATTGCCCACAGGTGTCCAAGCTGGTTTTCTGGTGGCTGTATCACCATTTTATGTACCAGTCTCCTTTTTCGCTTCCTACATTGAGGAATTCAGACGGCTGTCATTTTTCATCTAACGGAAAGGTGACCAGGATGGAGCCAGGATCGTGTTCATTTAACCAGTAACAGTCTCATAGCTGTCACGGGCATGGTTGGAAGTACAAGGGGAGGAGTTATGTGATGCTCTTTCCTTATTTGCTGAAAATTCGCATGAACTGTTGACATATACAGAGGAAAATGAAGTAATGCATGATGAAAAACGGCAGCATGTCCTTAGTACAGGACCTGTCTCAAGGCGGAAGATGGAATTGTCAGGTGTTTCCATGGGACCCGAGTGCCTGGGCTGCAGGGCGCCGTGGTCCCTGTGGGGGCTGCTTGGAGTGGGGGGCTTCGTGGGGAGGTGGGCTTTGAAGGATGGCGGATATTTGGGTAGTCCACCCACCCCAGGAGTAGAGGGGAGGGCATCTGGCAGGTTCTGTGCAGAGGAGGAAGTGTTTGTAGGCCTGAGTCGATTAACCTTATTGTGACAGGATTTGTGGACCGAAATAGTAGGTGATTAGCGTGGAAACTAGTGTGGGCCAGACTGTTCGCCGGGTTCCCAGCTGGCTAGGGATTTCTTTCCCGATGGGTGCCAGGGAAGGTCTTTGCGTAGGGGCGATGGGTTGAGAGCTAGCCTGGCAAGATGCTTCTGACAGGTTGGAGTGGGTAGGGGCTGTGTCCGTGCAATGTCCAGCAGCCCTGTCTTAGGCCATTCAGGCTGCTGTAACAAGACATAGACTGGGTGGCCTAAGAACAATAGTTTTTCCTCACGACTGGGGAGGGTGGACATTCAAGATCAAGGTGCTGGTAGACTGGGTCTCTGGTGAGAGCCTGCTTCCTGGTTCGTAGACGCTGTCTTCTCTCTGTGCCCTCGTTTGTGGCAGAGGGGTCAGGGAGCCTTCATGGATGGGCTCACACCCCACTGATGGGGCTCCACCCTCATGACTTAATCACCTCCCCAAAGCCCCGTCTCCTAACACCTTCACCTTGGCGGTCAGGTTTCGTTACATGAGTTTTGGGGGACACATACATGAAGCCCATAGCAGAGCTGATGTCGCTTTGACTTGAAGTACCAAGGTCTTGGCCAGTTTGTCTCCAGTGGGAATTAGGTAGGTTGAGTCAACAGATACTGAGAGGGCGGAGTCCCTGAGACTGGCTGGATGATGAGGTGGGGGAAGTGGGCAGACGCCGCAGGGCCAGCTGGGCGGCCACCAGAGCCTGCAGGACCCTTTGGGAGTATTTATAGTCTTCCTTGCCTAGAACCTCCCCGCCGTCAGGGCTTTGTTGTCACAGAGAGACGATCTTTGAGTTTATTTCTATTTCTGATTTCTCTGCTGTGCCTTGCCCTCTCTCTCTGTGACTGTTCATGCTAACTAGTTCACTTAAGTATCCCTCAGTCACTGTCCTCCAGGTGCTTCAGACTCAGGCAAAATTAAACTTGCATCAGTTCGGCTGAGCCTGATGTTGTGACCCGTGGGCCCTTGGTGTGCTTCTCAGGGCTCCCAGAGTGCCAGCCACGGGCCTTGCGCACACAGACCTGTGGTGTGGGGCCGGGAGACTGCAGTGCCTGAGAGGAGCCGGTGCAGGCAGCTCCCTTGGGGGAATCTGGAATATTCCATTCAAGAAAGTGAAGCTGAGTGTGTGGCTCAGGTGGGTGAGAACCAGGCCAGGGAGGGCGGGGGCAGTGCCGCCTCCCCCA
Organism: Ovis aries; assembly: GCF_016772045.2. Classification (NCBI taxonomy): domain Eukaryota; kingdom Metazoa; phylum Chordata; class Mammalia; order Artiodactyla; family Bovidae; genus Ovis; species Ovis aries. The sequence continues at coordinate 3,500,165 of NC_056056.1, forward strand.
GGCTAAGGGAAAGCGGGTTCTGGTTGGGCTGGAATGTGAGTTTAGCGCCTGTGAGATAAATGTGGATTGGAGAGACTGCCTAGGGCCAGATCTTGGAATACCTGAAATAGCTGGTAGTTGTGTTTTGTTTTTGTATGTGAGTTGGGGAGCCATTGAAGGTTTCTTAGGAGGGAAGAGATGTATATTAAACCTTGGTGTTTTAGAGAAATCTCTGTGGAGTGGGTTCCGGTTGAGTATACAGTGAAGAATCTTATTGGACCTTTGAGAAAACCAATTTCACATCCAGTAAAATGCACCCGTTTGTGAGAGTATATAGTCTGATGAGTTTAAATGGATGTGTTCATCCCATGCATGGGGCCACAAGCAAGGTAAGCCATTCTCAGCACTTCCAGGGGTTCCCTTGAGCCCCTGCAGTCAGCTCTTTCCCAGAGCGCGCCTGAGTCTCGTTTCGCCTGCATCAGGCGCTCTTCGTCTGCCTTCCCTTACCTTCATAATGTCCTAGGGATGCGTCCACGCGTGAAGACCTTTTTGGCTTAGTGCTGGTGGTTTGGCTCCCCGCATTTTGCGTATTCATTCACTTGTTGATGGACAGACACTTGGATTGCTTCCGGTTCTGTCCTCCAGGGATGGAGCTGCTGTGAAACGTCCCTGAGTGTCTGAGTGTGTGTGGGCGTGTGTCCCCGTTTGTCCCGGTCAGTGCCTGGGCGTGGAGCTCCCGGGTCGTGTGCGCATGCGCAGAGGCTGTGTCATCTTTTATCTCCACCAGCGACGCGCGGTGTGAGAGCTGCAGTTGCCCCGCAGCCTTGCCAACACGTGGCGCTGTCAGTCTTTCAGCGGAGGCCGGTCCAGTGGGTGGGTTGTGACGGTCACCGCGGTTTCCCTGCTGACTAATGATGAGTCTTCTTTTTTTTTTTTAAGTGTGCTTATTGGCCAGTTGAATCTATTTTCTGTGGAGATGCCTTTTCCAATCTTTGGCGAGTTTTTCTTAAAAATAAAAGTTTTGTCTTGAGAAAATTGTATACTAACATGTAGTTGTAAGAGATCTTACAGAGAGGTTCTGGTCACCATTTACCAGATTTCCCCAGTGGTAACTCCTTGCAAAACCATAGTATAATGTCACGACTGGGATAGTGAGGTTGTATAATTAGATGCTGAACATTCTGTCCACAAGGACCTCTTCTGTTACTGTCTTCCCTTTTATAGTCATACCTACCTCCCTTCCTCACTGCTTGCTTGAGATTTATTTTGCCCCTCTTTTTTTTAACCTTCTAGTTTCTTGAGGTAAGGATTCAGACTATTGATTTGAGATCTGTCCACTTTTCTAGCGTAAGCATTTAGTGCTATGAATTTTCCACACGGTACTGCCTTAGCCGCACCCCACGTATGTTGTATTTACATCCAGTTCTATGTATTTCTCTTTATTTCTCTTGATACTGCCAATTTGATTCATGAATTATTTAGAAGTGTGATTTCCAGTTGTTGAAATTTTCCTGTTCTGTGTTTTTGTTCCTATTCCTAGTCTGATTCCGTGTGGTGAGATAGCATACTCTGTGATTGCCATTCTTTCAAACTTGTTAAGATTTGTTTTAGGGCCCATTTGTTTTGATGCTTGTGAGCTGTGGTGTTGGAGAAGACTTGTGAGTCCCTTGGACTGCAAGGAGATCCAACCAGTCCGTTCTAAAGGAGATCAGTCCTGAATATTCAGTGGAAGGACTGATGCTGAAGCTCCAATACTTTTGGCTACCTGATGCGTAGAACTGACTCATTGGAAAAGACCTTGATCCTGGGAAAGATTGAAGGTGGGAGGAGAAGGGCCAATAGAGGATGAGATGGCTGGATGGCATCACCGACTTGATGGACGTGAGTTTGAATAAGCTCTGGGAGTTGGTGATGGACAGGGAGGCCTGGCGTGCTGCAGTCCATGAGGTCGCAAAGAGTCGGACACAACTGAGCTCCTGAACTGAACTGAAGGCCTGTTTTGGTGAATATTCTGTGAGCATTTGAAGGAATGTGTTTTCTGTTGTTGGGTGGCATGTTCTTCGCGGGTCAGTCAGATTCTGCCTATGGTTTGTGGTGTTCAGATCTCTCTCCGTGTTGATTTTGTGTCTGACGGTTCTGTCAGTTCAGGTGGGGGTGTTGAAGTAAGTCCCTAGCTGTGCTTGGAGTCCCTAACTATGGCTGATGGCTCTGTGGTGCTTTTAACATCAGTTCCTAGGCTTGTAGCTTGCCAGATCCACACTTAGCGCTGTAAAGTGCTCTTGGTGGATTGACCCTTCACTGTTACGTGATGCCCCACCTTACATCACAGGCTCAGGGGTCTCCCCTGGTGACTGAGTCGGTATTAAGGAACCTGCCTGCGATGCAGGAGACTGAGCTCAGTCCCTGGGTCGGCAAGATCCCCAGTATTCTTGCCTGGAGAATCCCATGGACAGAGAGAGGAGCCTGGTGGGCTGCAGACCAGAGGGTCGCAAAGAGTCAGACGTGACTGAAGCAACTTGGCATACATAATGTTCCACTTTATTTCTAGTAGTTTTCTTTCTATTTAATACTTTATCAGATGTTAATATAGCTCTTCCTGTTTTTTTTTAAAACAATATTTGCCTATATAGCCTTTTCTATCCCTTTACTTGCATCCTACTTATATTGTTGAATTCGAAATAATATTCTTGTAGATGACATATAATTGTACCTATTTTTTAATTCACTGCCGGTCTCTTTCAGTGTACTTAGGATATTCACTTTTAGTGTCATTGTTGCTATGCTCCCTCTTAAGTCTGAGATTTTATTATTTATTTGTTTTCTGTTGTTCCTGGTTTTGTTTTTTGGGCCTTCTTATGGGTTACTTGACTATTTTTTAGGATTCCGTCTTGATATATTCCGTCTTATCATTTTGGGGTATATCTGTGTAGCTATCTTAGTGGTTTCTCTGGGTATTACAGTATGCATATGTGACTTCCAGCAGTTGACAGTATTATTTTACCATTTTGAACGAGGTGTGGAAACCTTTTTTCCATTTAGGTTCCTTTGCTCTCCCCACTTTTAAAAGTATTTAAAAGTCGTCATCGTCTGGAGTCCCTAGAGGTGTGGGCTGTCTCATCGGGTGTGATTTAGGGAGCTCACGGGGAGAGGGGTAGTCTGCGTACTCACAGTTTCGCCTGCTCTTCACACCCTTTCTCTTCCTGTTCTCCAGGGTTCCTCCAGGGCTCATTTCTTTAAATCCAGCTCTTTCTGTTTGGGGGGTTTCCTTCAGCCAGTCCTCTCAGGTTTGCTAGAGACCCCCCCCCCCCCCCCCCCGCCAACTGTCCTTTGTCTGAGAGCGTCTCTAGTCCTTCGGTCCCTTAGGGATGGTCTTGCCAGATACGGACGTTCTTCTCCTCAAGCACGTGTGCCTGCCGTGTGCCGCTTCCCCCGCCTCCGTGGCTCGGAGGAGAAATGCACTGCCCAGTTGAGTTGTATTCTCTTTCTTTCCAGCTGCTCCAAAATATTTTGTCTTGAGTTTTCATAAGTTTGGTTATGCGGTGTCTTGGCCTGGGCTTCTTTGGGTTTGTTCTGTTTGGAGTTCCTTCAGTGTCTTGAAAGCTGTGAGTGCACATCTTTTGCCGTATTTGGGAAGTTTCCAGCGGTTGCTTCCTTACCTACTGTTTAGCCCTGCTCACGCTCTTTTCAGAGACTCCCGCGATGCAGGCACCGGATCTCCTGTTACTCTTCCACAGGCCCCTGAGACTCAACCCGTTCTGTTTCTGAGTGTATTTTCTCTGTGACCCTATGCTCTGCTGTCGCCACTTAAACTGTTGAGGCTGTTTGTACTGTGCTTAGTCGTCCAGTCGTGTCTGACTCTGCGACCCCTTAGGCCATAGCCCGCAGGCCCCTCTGTCCATGGGGTTCTCCAGGCAAGAATCCTGGAGTGGGTTGCCGTGCCCTCCTCCAGGGGATCTTCCTGACCTAGGGATCAAACCCAGGTCTCCCGCATTGCGGGCAGATTCTTTAACGTCTGAGCCATCAGGGAAGCCCTGAGACTATTCAGTGAGGTTTAAAATGTTACTCTATTTTTCTGCTCATTATCTGGCTCTTTTCATAACTCCTGTGTTGAATTTTTTTTCAGTTTTCATTTGTTTCAAGAGAACCTGTGATTGCTTGTAGTCTTCTTTCAGATGGTTGTTGTAAAGTCCTTGGTCAGGTCACTCCATCAGACTCATCTCGGTGTTGGTATCGGTTGGTTCTCTTTTCTCGTTAAAGTTTTTCTTGGTTCTGGGTATGATAGGTGATCTTTGATCGTTTCCTGGTCATTTTGGCTGTTACATTAGGTGACTCTAGGTGTTACTGAAGTTTTTTGTTTTTTTTTTTTTTTTTTTATCATAGTAGGCACTCTCCCTGCTTAGGCTCAGCATGCAGGTCCCGGCCCACCGTGTGGTTCCAGTGGCAGTTTACTGCTCAGAGCCTTCGTGGTGCCGTTTCATGGTGCATCTGGGGTTCCCACTGCCCCTGCTGGTGCTGCTTTCGGAAGCGGAGGGTGGCTCCTGGGCTGATTAGCCTGGTGCCTCTGGGCGAGGTGGAATTCTCTGCACACAGGATGAGGAGTGTCCAGGCCGGGTGCATGTTGCGGCAGGCTACCCCACACCTCTGAGAGTGTTTCCCGGGCTGCTTGTCATGGTGGGGTCCCACCGCTGGACTCCCCTTGTGCAGGCTGACGAGGGGGTGTCTCCGGCCTGGTGGGGAAGGAGAGGCGCTTCCAGGTTGGGTTCCTGGTGGAGTTGGGTGTTCAGGCTGCCTGTCCGTGGGGCTCCCTTCCTGCCCCTTGCTGGTTCTGCCAGGATGGCTGGGCCAGTAGGTGGGACTCCCCTCACCTACCCTGTGCAGCAGGAACGAGCCTGCTTAACTCAGCTTCTGTTTCCAGGCTGGGGGTCGGGAAGTACCAGGCCTGGGTCACCTTTGCTGGGTGCGAGGTGGGAGGTGCCCTGTGCTGTGCTCCTCCAGTCTGGGGTCGTCTTGCGCCTTCCCCAGTCCTCTGCAGGCTCTCCTGTGAGTTGTCTCCAGGGTTTGTGGCTGTGCCCGGTGGAGAGGAGCAGGGAGAGACTGGTCCATGCCATCGTGTCCTGACCAGAGGGCCCCTTCTGGCCGCTTTTCAGGACTCTCCTCTGTCTTTGGATTTTACCAGTGTTACAGGGAGGTTCTTTGGTCTGTAGATTTCTTTCTTCTTTTTTTAACTCCTGCTGGGGAGTGTGGATTTTACAGTACTGGAAGCTTCCTGCTGGCTGTCTGTTGGATCCTGTCTCCCCCTTTGCTTCCGCTCCCGTCTTGCCTGCGGCGCTGGCAGCGTTTGCCATTCCCCTTGTCCGCTGTGTGCAATGTGCTGCTCAGCAGTCCGGTGTGTCCGTGTAGTCACTGTATGTTTCTGTTCTGGAATTTCTTCTTGGCTCTTTTTCTAATCTGCCAAGTTCTCTTCTCTCTCTCTCTCTTTAAGAATAATTTCCATTTTTCTGCCAGAAGTCTTAATCGTATCCTGTTCCCTTTCATTAAGAGGAGCCGTCGCAGGTCTGGCTGATGGCTCCAGTCAGGGTCCCCTGGGCCTGTTGCTTCTCTGGCTTTCAGCAGTTTGATTAGAAATGTGTGGGCCTGGTTTTCTTCGAGTTGGTTCTGTTTGGGTTTTCTGGGTTTGCTGCGCCCGTAAATTGGTATCTTACCAGACGTGGGTGGGTTCTGGGCACCATTTATTCACGTTTTTTCTGCCCCAGGCTCCCCTCGGTGGGAACAGTCACTGGGTCTCTGCTTTTCATTCCATCGTCTTTCTCTCTGCTGGATTATTTCTGTTGATCTGTCTTCAGGTTCACTGATTGTTTTCTCTGTTTTGTTTGTATTTTTAAAATTTAAGTTAATTTTAAATTTATTTTTATGCAATCTTTAACGGTTACTTTCCATTTATAGTTATTACAAAACATGGCCACATTCTCTGGGCTCTACAGGATGTCCTTGAGCCGGCTTTGTGCCCGTGTGCTTTATTTGTAACCCCACCCCCCCGCCGGTAACCACTAGTTTCTTCCCCATACCTGTGAGTTTGCTTCTGCTTTGCTCATCTTTTGAATCTGTCATTAAACTTCCTGTTGATAACTAGATTTTGCAGTTCTGAAGGTTTATCTTTAAAAGCTTATCTGTACATTTATTTGTGGCTGTGCTGGGTCTCTTGCTGTGCTCAGGTTTCTCTCGTTGCAGCGAGTGGGGGCTTCTCCTGGTTGCGGGGTGTGGGCTCTGGAGCATGCAGGCTCTCTGACGCGGCGTAACTGCCCAGTGGGTCTTCCTGGGCCCGGGATCCAGCTCTCGTCCCCTGTGTTGGCAGGTGGATTCTTCACCACAGGGCCACCAGGGAAATCCTGAAGGTTTTTTTTTTTTTTTGAATAAGTTTTATTTCTCTGTTAATACCTTCTGTTCTTTCCATTTGTTGCAGGAGGGCTTCATGGAGCCTTGTTATAATAGATGCTGTGAAATCTTTGGTGATTCTCTCATCTGGGTTGTCTCAGAGTTGGCGTGTGTTGACCATCTTTCCCTCTGAGAATCGGTCACATTTTCCTAATGGATGGGGTTCTGGACATTTTGAATAGCGTGAGGCTGTTTTCTGGGTCCCTCTGGAGGATATTGGCATTTCTGGTGGTTTGTTTAGCAGCTGGGTTTCAGTAAACCCCATTAGGTTCCAGAACAGACATCTGTTTGCTGTTTATAGGCCGTGGGTTCCGAGGTCAGTTCGGTTCTTTGTGTCTGTCCTGCTCGTGCTTGGCACAGGAGGGGTTCAGCCGTGAACGAGGATCCCCTTTGAGGCTCCCTCCTGTCCTGGGTTCTTTGCTCGTTCTGTCCTCCTCTCGGCCGGCAGGCCAGGGCCCTGCTCCCGAGCTGCCCGCGCCTGCACGTGGGGAGCTGGTTCTGTCCCTGGGTCTTGCCTGGTGGAGCGAGGAGGGGCGCTGGGCGCTGCCCCCGCTTTCTTTCTCTCCCGACTGGTGTCTTCAGCGAAGGGTGGGGTGCACAGGGGTCCAGAATTAGAAGACCTCTGAGTGCTTGTTTCCATGACCAGCGTGAAGAAGTGAGTGCGTGCTCGGGGAGACTGTCAGCCACCTCCAGAGCCTCTGATGTGGCAGATCTCGGCGGAACAAATGCTGGCGCTGGCAGGGCTTTCCGACCTACTTGGTCTGGGGTGGGGCTGGACACCGCGGTGTGTTTTAAGGCTCTCTGTCCTGCTGTGTCATGGAGACCTGCAGCCTGCATTTTCCTTCGCCTGGGTGGGCACCTCCTGGGGGCCTCTGCCCCTGCGTGCTCCAGGTCTCTACCACCCTGCCCCAGGCGAGCGAGGTGGCCTCGGTTGACAGGACAGGGCAGAGTGTGGCGCACAGCAACAGGAAGGCACTTCCTTGACCGTCTTTTTAGCTTGGTTGATATTAAAATTGATAACCGATACTTGTGTGAATTTTGTGGAGCTCCAAGCTCTGCTCTCAGCACCGTGACTTACTTACGTGTTGTGATTAAATCCTCACCCGACCCTGGGAGATCGGCCTTCACAGCGTCTGTGATTTGCCCTCGAGGCGAGGCTCTGACCGGCTGTGAGAGGCGCACCCGGTCAAGGCCAGGCCGCCGTACGCGGGTCCTGCTTGCATGAGACCTTGAGCTCTGACCCTTCTGCGTTGAGCTGTGGCTCTGTGTTAACCACAGGCTTGTCCAAATCCTCTCCTCTGTGGCCTTTCCCGTGGCCACCCTGGCGTCCTGAGCCTGGATCACTGTGGTGTGGCAGACCCAGGTCTGCCCTGGCTCCCAACACTCCTGGTGAATCAAGGGCAAGGTCTCTGCAGACCTCGCACTGCAGACAGCCTCATACCTGTGTCCCCAACTCGACATCCTCCAGCCACCGTCCCGCCAGCAGCTCCAGGAGGCGGGAAGTGACTGCGAGTGGCCGGTGCGGCTGCATTTGGGGGTAATGCCCACACGCGGGGGTCTCCTGTCGCTGCAGATGACATCCCCGAGGACCTCAGGGACCCCTTTTACATCGACCAGTACGAGCAGGAGCACATCAAGCCTCCGGTCATCAAGCTCCTGCTGTCCAGCGAGCTGTACTGCCGTGTGTGCAGCCTCATCCTCAAAGGGGACCAGGTGGCCTCCCTGCAGGGACACCAGTCTGTCATCCAGGCCCTGTCCCGGAAAGGGATTTACGTGATGGAGAGTGACGACACCCCTGTGACGGAGCCCGACCTCAGCCATGCGCCCATCAAGATGGTGAGTGGCCTGGGCGGTGGGGGGCAGCCATGAGGCGGCCTCTGTGCCCCTGCAGCGCAGCAGAGTTGCTCCGAAACTTCGGGCCTGAGACCACCTTCTCTCGGCGGGATGTGGCTGGGCTGGAACGGGGTGGGGGCAGCTTCCCCCGGTGTGTCCCCTGGGCAGTGCTGCCCCACCCCAGCTGTGGTAAACCGAGTTGCGTTCAGAGGTGGCGACATGGAGTTGCTGAGCCTGCTCTGAGATTGTTTCACGTCTATCTTTTAAGAATTTTCGTGCCAAAATAAAGAAACAGACGTGCCTCTCCTCCCCTGAGTGTCCCCCTCCCCATCCTTCTCTGCAGCCGTTCACCAGCCTGGCGTTTCCGGGCCAGGCTGCTCCAGGTCGAGCCACCTCCTGGTGCCTCCCACATGACTTTAGCTTAGGCCGTTCTCAGGCGTTCTGCGTTCTCTGGTTTTTGGCCTGGCTGGTGTGTTTTGGGTTGGGAGGATGTTACGGATTCCCGGGAAGAAAGGGTTACAAGGCGTGAGTTCAGTGTGCAGACCCCTGACTGCCTGGGGCCAGCGGTGGTCACGTGCCCGTCTCGTGCCTTCTCCCTTGGCTGAGCTCTCACGGGATCCTTGGAGAGGAGGATGTGGGGCCAAGCCGACCTGACCCCAGGAGGGCTCAGGTGTGGGTGTGGGGAGGGTCTCTGCCTGACTCTGGGCTGCGGGGCAGGGGAGGGTGACCGACTGCTGCCTCTGCCTGCAGAGCGCCCACATGGCGATGGTGGACGCCCTCATGATGGCCTACACCGTGGAGATGATCAGCATCGAGAAGGTGGTGGCCAGCGTCAAGCGCTTCTCCACCTTCAGCGCCTCCAAAGAGCTCCCGTACGACCTTGAGGATGCCATGGTCTTCTGGGTCAACAAGGTGAGCGTGGGGGCCCTGCTGGAGGTGGGCGAGCGGCCTGAAGCTCCAGGGGTGCCCCGTGGGTGCGGGTCCCTTCTCCCCGAGAGCATCACCTTCCTGTGTGTCCTGCTGAGACGCGACCCAGCCGCAGGCCCAGGAGACTGTCCGCTGCGGTTCAGACAGACTGGCTCCTCCTGTGTGTGCAGACGGAGGGTGAAGGGCTGCGTTGTGTGTTGGTGGTCCCGCTTCATAAATTCCTGCTGTTTTTATCTCAGGCACCCAGTGTGCCTTCATTGAGGTCTCAGTTTCAGAAGGCGTTTTGATTAAGAGGAAAGGGTATCTTCTTGAGCGCTGTTTTCTCCTCTGGCGTTTAGAAGCTCTCAGTGTGACCGTCTGTACGATCCATGTGAAGAATGTTCGCTTTCCGTGTTGTGTGGTGATGGGATTCCGCTGGAGCCTGTGGTTATTAAGCCCCTTCCTGTAGACGGGTGCTGCGTGTGGGGCACTGCACTCACAGAGCAGAGGGGCAGACGCGGGGCGGCCCTCGGGGGTGGTGCTCCGTGAGCGGAGCCTGTGCGTTTCTCACTGTGCAGCTCACACACGCGTTCTTGTCGTGTAGGGCTTTATCCAGGGTCAGCCGAGGAGCAGGGCAGAGCCTGGCGGGGCCTGCGCATCTCGGGGAAGACGTTCTGCCAGGACGTCTGCTGAGACGGTGCCCCCACTCTTGGTTCCTCCCCCGTGCAGGGGGGGGCCTTGGGGATGAGGGACACCCGGTGAGGTGGGGGCCTTATGCACCTGCCAGCTTCACGTGGAGGTGCAGGTGGGAAGCGCCCCGCGGGAATCTGGAGGCAGAGCGGGGCCTGGCTGGGTGCAGGACGAGGGTCCCGGCGTCTACGCTCTGCCCGTCCTCGGTGGTGGCAGTCTTTCCGATAAGCCGTGAGTGGCTGTGTAGAGATACCTCACGGTGTTGGTCGGCATTTCCCTAACAACTAAAGGTGTTTCTGTGTGTTTTGTTAGGTGTCCGTTCAGATAGTTGGCCCAGGTTTAATGAGGCGGCTTGTCTTAGTGAGTTCCAGGAGTATTTTATGCATCTGAAGATCTGGAGATCCGGCGCCTTCTGTGGTGTATTTTCTTGTGTTTTCTTGTTTCAGCGTCAGGATGATGGCTGGTGTCAAAGCAGGTGAGCTGGCAAGCATTCGCTCCTTTATTCTGTGAGACAGTTTTGTACAGTTGGTATTATTTCGTCCTGAAGTCTTTGATGGATTCACTGCTGAAGCCATCTGGGCTTGGGGTTTTCTTGGTGGGAAGGTTTTAATTATGAATTTAACTTCTTCAGTGTACGTGTAAGGTATTTAGGATTTCTGTTTAATTTTGTGTCAGTGCTGGCAACTTGTGACTTTCAAGGAATTTGTCAATGTTGTTTAAATTTCGACTTGATCATCACGTTCATATTTCTTTGTCCTTTCGTGTGTGTATGGTCCGTAGTGATGTCCCCTCTCGTTTCCCGCTCTTAGTAATTTCTGTCTTTTCTCCTTCCCTTTGTTGGTCTAGTTTGTCAACTTTATTAACGTTCTAAAAAACCTGCTTTTGTTTTTTATTTATTTCTCCAGTTATTTTCTATGTAGCGTCTCTTCTTGCTTTCATTGTTTTTTATTTATTCTGAAATTAGTTTTCTCTCCTTTCTGAGGAAAGTAGGAGATTAGTTCTTCTATGCGCTTGCTCATTTTGATATGAACGTTTAAAGTTAGTAACTCCTCGTTACGCGGCGCTTTCGCCACACTGTGTGCACTAGTCTTACATGCTGTGGTCTTCTTTCTCTTTAAGATGTTTTATTTCACCTGTGGACCCTTGTTCCATCAGTGGGCTGTCTGGAAGCTTGTGGCTTAGCTCCCGTGTCTGGTAGGGTGGCTCTGGGCATTTTAGGGGGCGTTGGTTTCTCATTCTGGCGTGGTCAGAGCGCGCTGTGACTGCCGTCCTCCTAGGCTCACTGAGGCTTGTTCTGGGTCCTCAGTGTGGTCTTGCCGGGTGTTTGTCGTACTCTCTGCTGTCGGCCCGGCACGCCGCACGTGTCCAGGTTGCTGTGGGCGGGGTGCGTCTTTGGGGACCTCACGCCCCATCAGGCAGGCTGCCAGAGGAGCACTGGAGCCTCCCGGCATGGCTGCACCTGCCTGTTGGTCGTGCCCGTCCTTGCTCCATGTGTTTTTCGCGTGTTGCTACGTTTGTGCGCTGTTAGGATTTTTCTGTCCTTTCGTGTTCACACAGTGTCCCTTTATCGCAGGTGATGGTCCTTGCCTCCAGCCTTCTCATGACCAGCACATCTCTTCCCTTCTTCTTCTTTTTTTTTTTTGTTTTAAATTTATTTGTTTTCGGTTGCGCTGAGTCTTCATTGCTGCGCGTGGGCTTTCCCTAGTTCAGGCGAGCTGGGGCTGCTCTCCTTGCAGACCACGGGCTCTAGGGCTCCTGGGCTTCAGTAGTTGTGACTCGCGGGCCTAGTTGCCCCCGGCACATGGGATCTTCCCGGACCCAAGGGCTGAGGCTGTGTCCTCTGCGTTGGCAAGCGGATTCTTCACCACTGGACCTCCAGGGATCCCCCTTCCTGTTACGGTTAATCTCTCCTTGTCTTTCTGTTTAAAGTGGGTTTCTTACAGATCTCTTCCAGGCGATTGCAGTTCTAGATGAACCGCGTCTCACCCAATGCTGGAGATGCCTGGGTTTGCATTTCATCTGCTCAGCGTGTTGTTTTTATTGACGTATGTGAAGACAATCTGATTTTCCGTGGACGCACAGTTGAAGAGAACAGTGTTTTCACAGTCTTCCCAGACAATCATACACGTCATTTTTTCATGCTACCCCAAAACTTGGCTAGTTTCTTGAAGGTTAACCAAAATGTGAAATTCGAAACCATTATTAATGAGCGTTTTTTTTAAAGTTGAGATATAATTCACGTGCTGTGAAATTCTCCGCTTTAAAGTGTACCTTTCAGTGGAGTTTCACGGCGCTCACCAGGCTGTGCGGCCGTCGCCACCAGTTCCAGACGTTTCATCACACCGGTCGCGCGTCCGCAGTCGCACCCTGTCGTCCCGTCCCCAGCCCCCGCCAGCCCCTCCTCTGCTTTGTGTCTGTGTGGATTTGCCTGTTGCAAACGTTTCATTTAAATGAAGCCTGCAGCGTGTGGCCCCTTGTGTCTGACTCTCCCCATTTGCCACGGCACTGGCACCGGGCTTGCTTGCTGTGGGACTTAGAGTGCCGCTCCTTTTTGTAGTCATGTTCGTCGCGCTGTTCAGCCGTTCCAAGTTTTGGTTAGCCATTCCTCAGCTGATGGACATTTGCGTTTCCACTTTCTGGCTGTTGCGAATTCTGCTATAAATGTTCTGGGATGAATGTGTGTGCGGCTGGGTCGTCTTCTTTCTTCGGCTTGTGTCTCGGGGTGGAATTGCCAGGTCGCATGGGCCCTGTGAAGAGCTGGCAGGCTGGCCGCAGCCGGTGCACCGTTTTCCTTTCCCCGAGCACCTGAGGTTTCTAGCTTCCTAAGTCCTTGCTGATACGCACTTTCTGCTGCTTTGTTTCCAGCTGTTCTGGAGGGTATGAGGTGGTGTCTCATTGTAGTTGAAATTCACATTTCCCTGATGATGGGCTCCCCTGATAGCTCAATTGGTAAAGAATCTGCCCTCAGTGCAGGAGACTCAGGTTCAATCCTGGGTTGGGAAGATCCCTGCAGAAGGGAACGACTACCCAATCCAGTATTCTGGCCTGCAGACTTCCATGGATTGCATAGTCCATGGGGTGAGAAAGAGCCGCACACAACTAAGCAACTTTCACTTTCCCTGATGGTTGTAACGCGGAACCTCTTTTCATGTGTTTACTGGCCATTTGTAGATCTTTTTTGGAGAAATGTCTGCATGGATCTCACTTTAAAAGCTGACTGTCTTGTTCTTGTTGCAAGGTTTCTTTTATATCATCTAGGTACTAGCCCAGTGAACCTTTTTTTTTTTTGAAAACCCTGGTAGCAGATGACGTTTGAGGGGCTTGCTGCTCTTTTCCTTCATGTTTATGTTGAGTGGAAAGATAATCGCTTCACACTGCTGTTTTGCTCTCTGCCACGCCATCCGTTCCAGAGAACAGCGAGGAGAGATAGGAAAGCCTTCCTCAGGGATCAGTGCAAAGAAATGGAGGAAAAGAACAGAATGGGAAAGACTGGAGATCTCGTCAAGAAAATTAGAGATACCAAGGGAACATTTCATGCAAAGATGGGCTCGATAAAGGACAGAAATGGTATGGACCTAACAGAAGCAGAAGATATTAAGAAGAGGTGGCAGAAATACACAGAAGAACCGTACAAAAAAGATCTTCACCACCCAGATAATCACGATGATGTGCTCACTCATCTAGAGCCAGACATCCTGGAATGTGAAGTCAAGTGGGCCTTAGAAAGCATACTGTGAACAAAGCTAGTGGAGGTGATGGAATTCCAGTGGAGCTATTTCAAATCCTGAAAGATGATGCTGTGAAAGTGCTGCACTCAATATGCCAGCAAATTTGGAAAACTCAGCAGTGGCCACAGGACTGGAAAAGGTCAGTTTTCATTCCAATCCCAAAGAAAGGCAATGCCAAAGAATGCTCAAACTACTGCACAATTGCACTCATCTCACATGCTAGTAAAGTAATGCTCAAAATTCTCCAAGCTAGGCTTCAGCAATACGTAAACCGTGAACTTCCTGATGTTCAAGCTGGTTTTAGAAAAGGCAGAGGAACCAGAGATCAAATTGCCAGCATCCGCTGGATCATGGAGAAAGCAAGAGAGTTCCAGAAAAACATCTCTCTCTGCTTTATTGATTATGCCAACGCCTTTGACTGTGTGGATCACAATAAACTGTGGAAAATTCTGAGAGAGATGGGAATACCAGACCACCTGACCTGCCTCTTGAGAAATCTGTATGCAGGCCAGGAAGCAACAGTTAGAACTGGACATGGAACAACAGACTGGTTCCAAATAGGAAAAGGAGTACGTCAAGGCTGTATATTGTCACTCTGCTTATTTAGCTTCTATACAGAGTACATCGTGAGAAATGCTGGACTGGAAGAAACAGAAGCTGGAATGAAGATTGCCGGGAGAAATATCAATAACCTCAGATATGCAGATGACACCACCCTTATGGCAGAAAGTGAAGAGGAACTAAAAAGCCTCCTGATGAAAGTAAAAGAGGAGAGTGAAAAAGTTGGCTTAAAGCTCAACATTCAGAAAATGAAGATCATGGCATCTGGTCCCATCACTTCATGGGAAATAGATGGGGAAACAGTGGAAACAGTGTCAGACTTTATTTTTGGGGGCTCCAAAATCAATGCAGATGATGATTGCAGCCATGAAGTTAAAAGACGCTTACTCCTTGGAAGGAAAGTTATGACCAACCTAGATAGCATATTCAAAAGCAGAGACATTACTTTGCCGACTAAGATCCATCTAGTCAAGGCTATGGTTTTTCCAGTGGTCATGTATGGATGTGAGAATTGGACTGTGAAGAGGGCTGAGCGCTGAAGAATTGATGGTTTTGAACTGTGGTGTTGGAGAAGACTCTTGAGAGTCCCTTGGACTGCACGGAGATCCAACCAGTCCATTCTGAAGGAGATCAGCCCTGGGATTTCTTTGGAAGGAATGATGCTAAAGCTGAAACTCCAGTACTTTGGCCACCTCATGCAAAGAGTTGACTCATTGGAAAAGACTCTGATGCTGGGAGGGATTGGGGGCAGGAGGAGAAGGGGACGACCGAGGATGAGATGGCTGGATGGCATCACGGACTCGATGGACGTGAGTCTGAGTGAACTCTGGGAGATGGTGATGGACAGGGAGGCCTGGCGTGCTGTGATTCATGGGGTCGCAAAGAGTCAGACACGACTGAGCGACTGAACTGATGCCATCAGTATGGCTGAGCCATAGGCATACGTGTATCCCCTTCCTCTGGAACCTCCCTCCCACCTCCCAGCCCAGCCCATCCCTCTAGGTTGTCTCAGAGCACTGGTTTGAGCTCCTTGAGGAGCCCAGTGAACTTTTTGCACTCTTGTCATATTGAAGTCTTTCTTACGCTTTTCCTGGCCCTGTTACCCATGGTTTTCTGAGGTTGCACCTTGTCAAGGGGAAAGCTGTTCCACTGACTTGTATAGATCTTCCCAGTGTTGTCACACCTAATGATACACAATCAAAAGCTACATTCGTTAACATTGCATCAGTCCAATCAGAAAATCGTTTCCATGGTAGGAAGGTAATTTATGGCATAATCAAATTTCCCCAAATTTTTAATTTCCAATGTTTAATTGTGAAAAATTTTAGACATGCAGAAGAGTTGAAAGAACTAGAGAATGTCCTGTTTCCACCACCTAGATTTTATAAGTAGTGTTTTACCATACTTCGTTTATCACTTATCCACGTATATGTACATTCTAATTTATTTTAGAATATTTCTATGTTTACTTTTATCTTTTTCTTTTAAAAAACATTTTTTCCAACTGTCCCAATGGTCCAGTAGTTAAGAATCCACCGTGTAATGCAGCGGGTGTGGGTTTGATCCGTGGTTGAGGAACTAAGATCCCACCTGCCGCAGGAGCAGCTAAGCCTGTGAGATGCAGCTGCTGAGCCTGCGCGCTGCGACTCTGGAAGTCCATGAGCCGTGATCCCGGAAGTCCACGCGCCACAGCTAGAGAATCTGTGTGCCCTAACAAGATCCCACATGACTTAACTAAGACTCTGATGCAGGCAAATAAATAAACAAATATTTAAAAAAGTTTTTCCCTGTCCTTGATTTGATTTGTGTGAGTTCCCTTATCTGTGTTCTTTGTTAACGATAAGAAATTCAGTTCTCTGGCATTTCATCTGACCGTAGCTTTGACCACATGCCCGTTAGCCTTGTTTTTTCCTCCATGGTATTAGTTTGTAATTTGCCGTTTTGATCTTATCTTCGGGTTAATAATTCCAGAAAAGGGTATTTTTATTTCTGTGCGGTTGTAGTAAGTGCTTCCGGGTGTCTGACGATGGTTGCTGGTGTTCCTTTGGTGTCAGGGAGTGTGCGAGCTCCCGTCGGGTGTCCGGGGCGGGTCTCAGCCAGGCCGTGGCACTGGCGGTGTTCGGTGACGTGGTGCCGCCTGAGCACTGGGGTGAGGCGATGAGGCGGGGAGCAGCGCACAGGCCCCGGGGGGCGCCGGGCCTTCCCCCCTCCTCTGTGTCATGGGTCACGAGGTCTGTGAATTTCCGCAGGTGTGTACTGGTCTAAATACTACCTGCATCTGAGAATCAGAGTTCACACAGGCGAGGTGGGGTCTGGGTTGTGAAGGAGGGACATATACCCCAGTGTTGGAAATCAGTCTCAATTGCCTCCCTAATGCATTTGATTTCTTCCACTTTAGGTAAATCTTAAAATGAGAGAGATAACAGAGAAAGAAGTTAAGTTAAAACAGCAGTTACTGGAAAGTCCAGCTCATCAAAAGGTAAAGGGTGAATCTCACTTCTCTGGAACGCTCCATTGCCATAGCTCCTGGTTGTAGAGTCCGTGTGGGCTCCCTGCTTGTTCTTCCGTTTCACTTGCCAGGCAGGGAGTGGGTGCCCTGGTGCCCTGCCCTGGCGGTGGGGGCTTGGCAGCCTGCTGCCCTTTCTTCCAGGCAGGGGTGGCCTAGTATTGAACTTGAACTTGGGAGGGTGGGGGAGTGGAGGGAGGGCGTGAGGGTTACCTGAGGGGAGTCAGCACAGGAGGGGATGTTCCTGGCAGCCAGCAGTCCCCTCGGGGCCCTTGTGGGCCACGCGTCCAGTGGGGGCTTCAGGAGGGTGAAGGTCCCGTGTCCAGTGAAATGAGACGGTTCCATCTTGTTTGTCCCTTTTTGGGGATGGGGGTGCCAAGTGTGTGTGTGATTGAATCCATGTTCCTCCGCGTGTGCACACCGTGGCTGGCCAAGGCTGCAGTCCCAGGGCTGTGGGTCGAGGGAGCTCCTCTCACTGCCTCCCGGGCCCTGGGATGCTGTCTGCGGGTCCTTCACCCCGGCCACGCTGCCGTGAGCCCCCCCCCTCAGACGGGCGCAGACGGCTTGCCGAGGCCCTCTCTGAGCGGGCTTGGCGCCTGTCCTCTGTGGGGCCCAGCCCGCATGCCTCCAGAGGCCAGCGTCGTGGCGGTGCCCGTGGTGTCCCCTGGGTCCCCTGCTAGTGCAGAGCGTCCCGGGCCACGTGCACTGGGCATATCCCGCCTCTCGGAGGCGGCGCACCTCCCGTGTGAACATGGCGTGTTGCGTGTGTCTCGTCCGTCCTCACGCGGACCTGCCTGCTGACTCCTCTCCTGCCTTCCTTCCCTCGCCTCCTGAGCAGTCTCCCTCCAAGTGGTACTGGAAGTTAGTGCCCGTAAGTGGACCCCGCGTGCACCCGGCCGCCATCAGACGGCCGTCCGCCGCCATCACTTGCTTC
Source organism: Ovis aries (assembly GCF_016772045.2). Classification (NCBI taxonomy): domain Eukaryota; kingdom Metazoa; phylum Chordata; class Mammalia; order Artiodactyla; family Bovidae; genus Ovis; species Ovis aries. The sequence goes on from NC_056056.1 coordinate 3,517,734, forward strand.
CATTTCAAACTGCTCGCGCCTGTGTCTTTGTTTGAGTGTCCTCCCTGGTGGTTCGTTGCACCTCCTGCGGGGCAGGGCTGGCCCGCTCTGGGCAGAGTGGACCGTGGTGCGGCCCTCTCAGCTCCAGGGAGGCCTTCTGTAGCCGCCACCCCGAGTGTGGTTTGCCCACTTGCTTAGGTAAACTTGACAGACAGCTTCGTGTTTCTCCTTTGAAGAGGTAGTTTCCTGCTTTATGTGATGAACTTCAGGGTCAGTGGCAGGATCCACTCCCTCTCTTGCAGGTTTCAGCAGGCGTGGCCCTTGGCTTGCTCTCCCTGGTGGCAAGGGCGCCGGCGACCGTTCTGGAAACGGACCCAGTGTGTACGCCGTTTCCCATGCACAAATACTCGGTGCTCCAAGTGGCGCCCTTTAAAATGAAGTTGTGGAGAACAAATCTTTTTGAAGCTCCCTTATTTTTGCCTGACCCTTTAGTTTAATTGTTTGGATCAAATGGTCCTTAGGATTCGATTATAAAGGAGATACAGTGGATATAAACCGTCAGTGGGATTTACGTAAAGAGTCCGCTTTGTGGCTGGTGGATAATTTCCCTTCTTTGAAATGTAATAATCACAAAGAAGGGGAGGGCCTATTTTTTTTTTTTAAGTGTTTATATATTTCTTGTTGGAAAGCAAAGGCCAGAGAGCAAACTGGGAAAGCAGGTCCACGCGTAGCAGTGAGGACCGCCAGGCGTGCAGATGCCCCGGAATGAGGTGTCAGACGGGACGAGGGCCTCACTGGGAGACGTGGCTGGGAGCAGAGCCCTGGGGTCTCCTCCAGGGTGGTCGGTCCCCTCGGCTGCCCGAGCACGCAGCCTGCGCTTTGGCAGCGGGCTGAGTGTGGGCAGGCCCAGGGCTGGGAGCGGGGCCCCCTCGAGGGGCAGTGGCGGCTCCCGGACCCAAGGGGTCAGCGCTTTCCCCAACGCAGACGCACACCATCTGTCCTGAGTGAGAAACCATCCGCTTTCCTGCATGCTGTGCTCTGCCGTGTGCCGTGTGTGTGCGTGTGGAGGCTGGTCAGGCGCATGCCTTGGGCTGCACACGGGAGCCCTTGGGCCTGGCTCTGGGCGGGAGCCTACCCCAGGCCGAGAAACAAGTTCAAAGTCCCCGTGGAGACTGGTGGGAGTGGTGTGCATCGCACGGGCCCAGGTGGGGCGTGTTCCGTGCACACGCTGCTGCTGACTGCCCGGCGCTGGCTCTCCTGGGATCTCTGCCGGGGGCTTTTCCTTGGGTTCATTGACTCTTCCGCGCAGCTTCCGGAAACCCTCCGTGAGCAGCATGGGCTTTGTTCCTTGAGCCAGCACTGTGTTCTTCTACGCTGGGGAAAGCGTGGCTGCAGAAATGCCAGGCTTACTGGCACTGCAGGACGTGGTCACCCAGCAGGCGGCCTGTGTGTCCACGCTCCGAGCAAGGCCCAGTTACAGGGCGGCACCTGCAGGCGAGGGAGGCTCCGCTCTGAGCACTTGTTCCCTGTTGATAAAGACAGCGGCACAGAAACCTTGGGAAAAGTGCTTACGTTTTTTTTAATAGCACTTTACGTGCCTTCAGATTCCCGGCCGCCGTGCGCCTGCCCGAGGGGCTGGTGAATGGCCAGGCGGCCTTTGTCTGAGCTGGTTCGGGAGTCTCCCAGGTGCCGTGTGAACGCTGCCTTGTGCTTTTCATGATGCTGAGCTGCTGCTGGCTCTGAGAAGGGCCAGTCACGTGGGTCTTCCCGGTGTAGGGCTCTCACCATGTAACTTGTTTCTCACCCGTGGACCGTGTGCAGCCCCTGGCAACGTAGGCGTGTGTCCTGCCTCCTTCCCCGGGGTGTCTGGCCCTCAGAGGGAGATGGCCGTGGCGTCCTGAGCAGCTTACCGTGGTTGCCCACTGTGGCCAGGAAGCCCAGTTCCCTGGGTCTGGATGCGTGTTCCAGGCAGAGGGCGTCACCCGACCGCGAGGCTTACGCGCGTGGCTGCCGTTGTTCTGACCGTGGTCCGGCCAGCTGCCGTGGACGCTGGCTGAGCGCCGGCCTCGCGTGCAGTGACTGGGCCCCTCTCACTTGCAGGTGCGGTACCGCCGGGAGCAGCTGTGCGCGCGGCAGCCACCCCACTTCCCGCTGCTGGAGGACCTGATGCGCGACGGCAGCCACGGGGCGGCGCTCCTGGCCGTGGTCCACTACTACTGCCCCGGGCAGCTGAAGCTGGACGGTGAGTGTGGCCTGCGCCTCTGGAGGGGATCTGGGGGGCCGGAGGACGTTTGGATCGCCAGTGTAAGCGAAGCGGGCAGCGCTCCTGGCCGTGGTCCACTACTACTGCCCGGGGCAGCTGAAGCTGGACAGTGAGTGTGGCCTGCGCCTCCGAGGGGACCCGGGGAGCCGGAGGACATGCGGATCGCCAGTGTAAGCGATGAAGCGGGCAGCAGTAACCCCGAGTCCTCAGCGTTGCTGGGGCAGCGCGTGGACGCGTAGATCTGGCAACAGCATTCTGAGCCTGGCATTCTACCTGGTGGGGAGGGGGGCTGGGACAAATATGGTAGTGCATTCCCTATCAGTGACTGGACTTAGGTCTCGGGACGGCTAAGAGCCGGTCAGCCCCACTCCAGTCGAGGTAAAGCATCCTGAACGTGGTTTGGGAAGACGAGTGCGGAATCCAGCCTGTGGACACACCGTGAGGGGCGCCCACAGGCCTGGTGTCGGTGGCATCACTGGGTCACGTGTGTTGCCACGGTGCCCGCGCTGGGCCATGGGGAGAGGTGTAAGTGATGCCCCGAGCAGCGCTGACGGGAACAGGGCTGCCGATGTGGGTTTGCTTTGCACCCTCCTCTCTGACGTGGGGTGGGGTGGGGCGTGAGCTCCGCAGTGTCCTGACCGCTGCTGCACACGGAGTGTCTGCCAGGCTCGTGGCTGGCACAGGGCTGACCGTGGTCCCTCCCCAACCCAAGCAGACACGCTGGGCTTTGTAGTTAAAAACACACAGCTGATGGTGAAAGAGGGGGAGTCTCAGAGTCCGGGAGGGGGTCCTCATCTTGAGTGAAAACACCTGGATTGGCACCTGATTGCCCTGGGCCTGGGAGGCCTCTGTGCTTGTGGGGCCTGGGCCACCTGCCATGGGAGCTGTGACTAGCGCCCTGGGAGGACTGTGGGGCACCCCCTGCTGGCATGACAAAGCCAGGAGGGCCGTCTGACGCCCAGGCCTGCAGCTGAGGGGGATCTTTCGGGGGGGGAGGGCCACTGGGCTGCATCCTGGGTGGGAAGGAGACAGGTGTGCGGTGAGTTTATGTGAACGAGTCAGGACTTGGGAGACTTGGTCTCACTTAGAGTGCCACCGTGCAGGAGTGGGCTACCGCCGGACCCCTGCCCCCACCCCTGCGGGAAGGCAGCAGACTGGTGGGCGCAGCAGACAGACAGACTTGTGCAGACGGACATCTGATGGAGCACAGCGTTCACCACGAAGACTTCGGGGGAGACACTGGCGTGGCGCGCTTGTGTGCGTTGGGGTCCCCTGACCCTCGGCACCGCCTGCGGCTGCCTCGGGGCTCTCTGGTTCAGTAGTTCTGACTGCGGTTTTGTCCAGCCTGCGTCTCACCTGTCCACCGGGGTCTGGAGATAGACGGAGGTACTAGGAGCAGATAGCCTGTGGTGCGGATGAAGTACAAGCCCACAGGAGGAGAGGGTTGAGGCTCACTGCGTCCGTAGCAGAACTTTAGAAGGGGGTTTTAAAAGCAGCACGGGGTGAGATGACTGGAGGCGCACTTGTGACCTAACTGGTGAGACCGCTTGCTGATGCAGATGCGGGCAGGAAGGCTTGAGGGGACTCGAGCACACGGGTGCAGGCCCAGCGCTCCAGCTCACGGGGACCTGCCCTCTTAAACGAGAACGCATGGAGGTGTTACAAGAATGGGCTCGACTAAGGCCACAGAAGAAACCTCTACAGGTTGTGTCACAGCACAGTAAAATGAGAAGTCGGTAACAGAAACGTGCAGCGTCTGTCTCCAGACTGCTAAAATCTTGAGTGTGTGGAAACAAAGAACTTACTCTAAAACATTTCACGCTCTAACTCGGAGTCGCAGTGGGATCTCCTGGTGGGGGCTCGCTGAGGGCAGGTGTCTTTATCCGTTCAGCTCACTGATACATCCCGTGCTGTCCGGGACAACCTGGTGTTTGGTAGATGTTTGTGGAATAAATGAGCAATGTACATGCCTGAATGCACGGGCCGCAGCTCAGATGGCTTAAAGGGAGACTTGTTGCCTCAGCTCCAGTACTTTGGCCACCTGATGCGAAGAGGCGACTCTTTGGAACAGACCCTGATGCTGGGAAAGATTGAGGGCAGGAGGAGAAGGGGACGACAGAGGATGAGATGGCTGGATGGCGTCACTGACTTGACGGACGTGAGTCTGAGTGAACTCCGGGAGTTGGTGATGGACAGGGAGGCCTGGTGTGCTGCGATTCATGGGGTCGCAGAGTCGGACACGACTGAGCGACTGAACTGTTGCCTCAGCGCGTGTCCTGTACAGCAAGGAGTTTAAAAATCAGTACGCCAGGCTGATCTCAGTGCATTTGACAGTAACAGAGAAATATGCCAGAACGAGCTGAAGGAAGGAGAATGAAGAGTGGCCTTCTGTCTCTGCTGGTCGGAAATCATCCGAGCACAAGGGGAAGCCAGGCTGAGCTGCAGGTTCTTCCCTGGGGACGTGTCCCCCGGTGTTGGGGGCAGAGCAGGGGGTGCCGAGGAGGCCGAGCGAGGGCCCTGGGAGCCCCTGGCACCAGGAGCAGGGCGTGAGAGGAGGGGCGTGGGCTTTCCCTCCTGGTGGCAGTCAGGGCCTGGTGTCCGCAGCCACGCTGCCCCGGGCGCCGTGTCCAGGACACGCCGCGGTCCCTGGGTTCCGGCCTTTCTCCTCTCTGACGCTGCTGCTCTTTGCTTTACGACCGACTAGTGACTGGGCTGCGTGGATATCGGTCTCCGGGGTTTCTAACCCCACAGTGGTTGTCAGATGGGAATTTCTGGCCCGCTTGTCGGTTGGCAGGTCTGTGTTGCGGTGCGGAGGGCTGCTCTCCTTGCGTCGGGATGGCCTCATGGAGTCTTGCTTCTTTCGGCACACTGACCCATTCATCATCCTTTCGCTTTGGTTGTCCCGGATTCCTGTGTGTTACCCTTTGCTTCAGCTAAAGCACTGAGAGCTGTGCAGAGGGGCGCAGACACCAGTGCTCTGTGGGAACCTGGCGCCTGGCGTGGCCCACAGACTGTGGGGCAAGCGCCACCGGTGAGGGGGGAATGCAGTGGGACCCCACCCCACATGTGCCAAGCACCATGCCTTGGACGAAAATCGTAAGAGTGGAAAAGCAAAATTTTAAAAACTTGGGGAAAAAAACAGGAAAATATTGTCACGACATTGGTAATGGGATGGATTGTTTAAATTACACAAGCACCAGGAAAGATTCCTGCATGTACGCATGTAAAATCCACTGCGGTGACAGAGGACATCATAAAACCGAGCATAAAATGTGCACAGAAATGGTCGGGATAAATATAAACTGGCAGTGGGCTGCCACACTGATGTTTTGTAACCAGCATACACAAAGAATTCCGACAAATCAGTAGGATTTGAAGAACCCGAGGGGTAGTAAGAGCAGGCTTTTCCCAGAAGAGGCGGTCCAGGCGAGCACGGCCCAGCGCAGAGAGAGGCCAGATGCCACGGGCAGGCTGGGGTGTGGCCAGGCCAGGTGTGGGCAGCGTAGCTTGTGACCCTTTCTGGGAGGGTTCCCGGTGAAGAGAACATGCAGGTTTGGTTTTTCATGATAGTGAAAATTGTGGAATCCTAAGTGAAAGGGAAACTTGCTCTGTTGTGTCCGACTCTCTGCGACCCCACGAACTATACACAGTCCATGGAATTCTCCAGGCCAGAATACTGGAGTGGGTAGCCTTTCCCTTCTCCAGGGGATCTTCACAACCCAGGGATTGAACATAGGTCTCCCGCATTGCAGGTGGATTCTTTACCAGCTGAGCCACCAGGGAAGCCCGGAATCCTATATAGCCATTGGGAAATTGTGGAAACCTCTTAAAGAGATGGGAATACCGTTGTGGGAAAAGACCCTGATGCTAGGAAAGACTGAAGGCAGAAGGAGAAAGGGGGTGGTAGAGGATGAGACAGACAGACAGCATCACCGACTTAATGGATACGAGCGTGAGCAAACTCCAGGAGATGGTGGAGAGCAGAGGAGCCTGGCGGGCTACCGTCCGTGGGGTTGAAAAGAGTTGGACACGACTTAGTGGCTGAACAACAACAGATACAGCCGTTGAATGACAAAATCTGCTCACATCAGCATAGAACTGTTTAGAGACATAATTCCGGGTCTGGGGGAAATAACAGGCTGCCACCTGCTAGGCATGGCTTGTTGTCGTGAGTGCTGTCTGCAGTCAGCCAGGAGCTGTGTCTGTGATTCATGGGGCAGGCCTCGCGTGGTGCAGACGCTGCACGCAACAGGTCCCAGGGCTTAGAGGGTGCTGCCGTGGGGCCAGGTGGGTCAGCGCTGGGTGCTTTACCGAGAGAAAATAAGATTTGGATCGGAGAAGGAACAATGTTAACATTTGTTCACTCAGTGGAGGGTGCCTGGGAGTCTGATCTTTGTATTTGTAATATTTCACAATCTGAATTTTAGAGTAAAAGGAACATTTCCTAGCAATATAATTGTTACTCAACTTATGAAAGTTTTCTCTTGAGAATTCACAGTGTTAGGGCATCTCCACGTAGGACAGAATTTGAAGATAAATCCCATTTGTGCGTGAGATTTCTAAATCGTTGAAAATGACTTCTTAGGAGTAAAGTTTTTCTAAAGTAAGTTTCTCAATCCTGTTTGTTTATTTACAGGCAGAGTTAAGTCGTCAGGACAGCCACTTCTAGTTTAGCCTTGGGTGGTATCTGGGTGTTCTGGTCGCTCCTGAGGGTGGGCCCACATCCCCCTCAAGAGCCTGTTGAGTGGCCCAGCGTGGGTTTCCCTGCTGGAATTTTCTGGCTGAGGGTCTGGCATCCTGCAGAACAGCATGAAATGGAACAGTTGTCCTGCTCCGGGTACAGACAGCCAGCAGAGGGAGGCCGAGCTCTGCGGGCCTCCTGCCTTCTGTGATGAGCAGCGTCCCGTAAATTTCTGTGGGACAAGCCTGACGTTTCCCGTTTTATGCTCCCCTTTCCCACCCGTGGACATAGTGTCACTGGAAGGACTCGGGGGAGAAGCTCGGTTAAATGCGCACTGACCTTAGGTAGGCAGGTCTTTATAAACTGAAAGGTGATTGTCACAGTTCATGCTCAGTTGTTAAGTAATTTCTGTATGCTTTATAGATGTTAACAGTTAAATTCAGGTCCTGGAGATTTTCCCTATCTTTTTCTTAGTGTTTTCTTTCTATATTTAGCATTACTTGTAATTACTTGTGATGTTTAATAATGCTTTTTACCTTTTTAAATGTCACCTTTACCTTCAATTAAAATGGTTTTCAGTTGAAACCTGTATACATATATGCGCACGCAGATCTGTGTGCCTGCACACACAGCGTGTCTTTATAATAAACTTATCTTTTATATATAATGTATTTTAGACATAATAAATTTTATCTTTTTATCTATTAGATATATGCTTGAAGGAGGTGACGTCGATGGCTGACAGTCTGTATAACATTCGGCTTCTGAGAGAATTCTCCAATGAATATCTTAACAAATGCTTCTATCTCACCCTAGAGGATATGCTGTACGCCCCTTTAGTGCTGAAGGTAATAATCAGTTATCAAAGCACATTTCTAAAACCATGTGGGAACAAGCTGTCTACTGTGTCCTTGATCTTTTCTGTGTTTTTTTTTAGCCAAATGTTATGGTTTTTATTGCCGAGCTCTTCTGGTGGTTTGAGAACGTCAAACCAGATTTTGTCCAGCCCAGGGATGTTCAGGAGCTGAAGGATGGTGAGTGGCAGACTCCCGTGCGTGAGAGTGCTCGGGAGGTGTGCTTACAGGCCCCGGCCTTCATGCCGCAGTGGGGTTGAGTCAGGGCTTTCTCTGGGAGCTCCAGGGGGCTTGACGGGCTGTGAGCAGTCTGCCTCCGAAGCCCAGGTCTGGCCACCAGGACTGGCACTGGCACCATCTTTCTTGGCCAGTGTTCTCGGAGCAGGTTCAGGCTGGGCCTGACCTCCACCCAAGCCCACGGGGGCTTGAGCTGCAGTGGCCACTGAGGCGTTCGGTCGCAGGCTGGGCCCAGCCGGCCAGCCGCCCCCTGAGGGTTTGGCTGCAGGGCGCCCTGGTCAGCTCCGTCCCCGGGCCCAGTGAGGAGGCTGCGTGCTAGGGGTCCATGCACCCTCCCTCGCTGCTCTAGTCTGGCTTGTGTCTTTTGATTTTGGTACTTATTGTTAAAATATTTGTTTTATTCATTACAAAATATGCCTCAGTTCAGTTCAGTTCAGTCGCTTAGTCGTGTCCAACTCTTTGTGACCCCATGAATTGCAGCACGCCAGGCCTCCCTGTCCATCACCAACTCCCGGAGTTCACTCAGACTCACATCCATCAAGTCAGTGATGCCATCCAGCCGTCTCATCCTCAGTCATCCCCTTCTTCTCCTGCCCCCAATCCCTCCCAGCATCAAAGTCTTTTCCAATGAGTCAACTCTTCTCAGGAGGTGGCCAAAGTACTGGAGTTTCAGCTTTAGCATCATTCCTTCCAAAGAAATCCCAGGGCTGATCTCCTTCAGAATGGACTGGTTGGATCTCCTTGCAGTCCAAGGGACTCTCAAGAGTCTTCTCCGACACCACAGTTCAAAAGCATCAATTCTTCAGTGCTCAGCTTTCTTCACAGTCCAACTCTCACATCCATACATGACCACTGGAAAAACCATAGCCTTGACTAGATGGACCTTAGTCGGCAAAGTAACGTCTCTACTTTTGAATATGCTATCTAGGTTGGTCATAACTTTCCTTCCAAGGAGTAAGCGTCTTTTAACTTCATGGCTGCAATCACCATCTGCAGTGATTTTGGAGCCCCCCAAAATAAAGTCTGACACTGTTTCCACTGTTTCCCCATCTATTTCCCATGGAGTGATGGGACCGGGTGCCATGATCTTCGTTTTCTGAATGTTGAGCTTTAAGCCAACTTTTTCACTCTCCTCTTTTACTTTCATCAAGAGGCTTTTAAGCTCCTCTTCACTTTCTGCCATAAGGGTGGTGGTTTCTGCATATCTGAGGTTATTGATATTTCTCCCGGCAATCTTGATTCTGGCTTGTGTTTCTTCCAGTCCAGTGTTTCTCATGATATGCCTAATGACCTTGAAACCAGGGTTTTTTTTTTGAGAAGTTTGGTTTCATGTAAAAGTTTTGTTTTTAGTACTTATAAAAATGGATTTTTTTTCTTAAAGATTCTTCTCGCTAGTGTTGTAAGTAGCGGTAAATAACAAGACTATTCCTATAAAATTGTTTCTGCAGCTAAATCAGTGTCGCACCCCAAAAGCAGCCGGCCCCCAGTTCCCATCTCCAACGCCACCAAGCGCAGCTTCCTGGGCGGCCCTGCAGCGGCGAGCCCGGCCGACCCGCAGCCCCCTGCCCCGCCGCACCACCTGCAGCTCGGGGAGCCTGAGCCCCTGTAAGTCCGGCCTGCCTCCCACTCCCGCCTGTCCGCTATTCCCACTGGGGTCACCTTTTCTCAGGGCGATGGGAAGCTGCGGGGAGTCAGGAGCGAGGACCTCCTCTGTGGGCGCCCCCCCCGCCCAGGTGAGCAGTGTAGCCTCAACACAAACTTGAATTTGCTGTGGAAACTTGAAGCTTGTTGTATGATAGGCCTTGACCAGAGGTCAGCGTGTCTCCGAGCTACAGTCCGAATGTTTATCCAAGTTTGAATTCTTGATGTTGTTGGTACATTTTGGGTTCATTTTTACAGTAATTAATTTTCCCAGGGAGTCTGAATCTTTTGCAGGTTGGTGTGATTCATGCTGGTCTGGTTTTGAACTTGAAGATCGGCAGCTGGTGATTTTTCTCTCCTGTCCTCTGTTTAGGGGGAAGGGAGCCTCTGCTTTTAGCCCATCACACCCTTTACTGCCACTGAGGCAGAAGCAGCAGAAGGCGGTGCAGGGAGAGGACCCCCCAGGTGAGAAGCACCGCTCCCCCCGCCCCATCCCTCTCTCTGGAGGTCGTCACATTGTAGTTTCAACATGAACAGATTAGTCACGATGGAGCGACGTTGGTTAAGAAGACTGGCAGAACGCTTTCTGCGTTTTATTGACGTCCCTTAGAAGTTACAGTCCTACAGTGACCATATTAAACCTAATGAATTACATAAAGCCTGACGTTACCTCGTGTCAGACACTTGCACTTTGACATTCACTGGTTCTTTTAATTGACATTGACATCACTTATTGATAAAGTGAAAGTGAAAGTCACTCAGTCATGTGTAACACTTTGCGGCCCCATGGAAGTCCATGGGATTCTCCACACCAGATGACTAGAGTGGGTGGCCTTTCCCTTCTCCAGGGGATCTTCCCAACCCAGGGATCAAGCCCAGGTCTCCCGCATTGCAGGCAGATTCTTTACCAGCTAGTCACCAGGGAAGCCCAAGAATACTGGAGTGGGTAGCCTATCCCTTCTCCAGGGGATCTTCCCAACCCAGGAATCGAACCAGGGTTTCCTGCATTGCAGGCAGATTCTTCACCAGCTGAACTGCCAGGGAAGCCCATCGTTTATTGATACTGCCGTGTAATTGGCATTCTCGTGATTTCATGACCTGGACTGACTTATACGTTACCTATTGTCGAAACTGGAAAATTGTGTTGGGATTATTTGCTTCCCTGAGCAGTTTTGGTGTGCTGAGTTATGATGCCTTTCCTTGAGAAGTGGTTATTATATTGAAGGAATTTCAAGTGATATAAAACTGGTTACTTAATGCTGAGGTCACTCACTGTTTTCTCCAAACCGCAGACCAGCGACACCGATCCAGTTCCTTGACCCGAGCCGACAGTCAGCCCCGAGGAGCAGCCATAGCATGGACGGAAAAAAAAAACAGGTGACCTGTCCACGTTTCCAAATACGTTTCTGCTGGAAATATTGGTTAATCTAACAGAGCAGTGCCCCAGATGTGGTCCAGAGACCCCAGAATATATCCACAGCGATGCTGCTTTCAGCCTTCTGAGGCCCTGGGCGGTGTGGGGTCACAGCAGCCTGACTCAGGCAGACCCGAGGATCCAGCCAGGCCGCTCCTTACACTCTGCCCTGGCTTGTTTTAGAAAACAGGCCACAGTTCATGTAATGGATTTCTTACCGGAATTTTTAATCGTTTTCAAAACGTCTCAGCTCCAATTCCTAGGGCGATACATATGGACTCGTATTGATGGATCCGCGAAAGTGCGTTGGGATCCTCAGCGTGGTCAAGGGGGGCTGGGCCAGAGTGTCAGGACTGCTGAGCTGAAAGGCTCCTGGCTTTCCTTTGCCCAGGAGAGAGCTGTTCATGCGTCCTGTCTGTAAGAGTAGGGTTCTCTCTCGTGACTTGTGTTCTCGTCAGAGGCATGACGTGTCCCGTGGCCTCTCTCCCCACGTTGCAGGCCTGTGTCTCAGCCAGCACCCTTTGCCCTCCACCACACTGCGAGCTGTGACATGGACCCTAGCGGTGGTGACAGCGTCAGCCTGGCCCGCTCCATCAGCAAGGACAGCCTGGCCTCCAGTGTCGTCCACCTGACCCCGCAAAACCAGCCCCAGCCCGCAGCCCTCAGGACCGACGGGAGGAGCCTCCTAAGCAACGTTGACATTGAGGACGAAGACGAGGAACTCCTGGCCATCGTGAGGACGGACGTGGCTCGCCAGGGTGGTGACCCTGGCCCGATGGCCGGTGCCAGGTCTCCCCAGAGGCTAGCAGACGCCTTCGAAAGTAAGCCCGACAGCTTCTTCCTGGAGCCACTGATGCCGGCCGTGCTCAGGCCAGCCAAGGAGAAGCAGGTGGTCACCAAGGAGGACGAATGTGGAGAGGGGCGGCCCCGGGCCTTCACGTCCAGGAGGTCTGGCGATGGCCACCAGCCTCTGGGGCGGAAGAAGGCGCCTGGCAGTCACGTCGCTCGCGACTTGAACAGGACTTTCACCCCCATCTCCTGTTCAGAGATGTCTGCAGGCTTTGACGCTGTGCCCGCTGAGGTGGGGCCCCAGGTGGTGGGGGACACGCATGGTGGGCCTCTGGCTGGCAGCGGTTTTGACCCATCGTCTCAGGGACAGTCCGCCGACGGCTTCTTCCTTCATGTAGGCAGAGCCGACAAGGACGCGGAGGGCAGGCTCTACATGAGCTGCGCGCGGAGCCCCGGCGCCCTTGGCCCGGACACCTGGGCTGTCCTGCGGCAGGACTCTGACTCAGACGTCGCCGACCTGGACGAGGCCGAGCAGGACTTTGCCGGCGAGGAGCACCCTGCGGCGAGGGCTGGGTACGGCGGGGAGGAGGAGTCTGCAAAGCTGCAGGAGGACCTCAAGGTGAGGGAGCACGACGACAAGGACGATGCCAGCGGCCGCTCCAGCCCGTGCCTGAGCACCGTCTCCCAGACCAGCAGTGCGTCCATGGCCAGCGGGAGCGCGAAGATGACCAGCTTTGCCGAGAGGAAGCTCCAGCGGCTCAACAGCTGTGAGACCAAGTCGAGTGCGAGCAGCTCCCAGAAGACCACGCCCGATGCCTCGGAGAGCTGCCCGGCCCCGCTGACCACATGGAAGCAGAGGCGGGAGCAGAGCCCGAGCCGGCCGGGCGGGGACCACGCCAGCCTGCTGGCCTCCGAGCTGCTGCAGCTGCGCATGCAGCTGGAGGAGAAGCGCAGGGCCATCGAGGCGCAGAAGAAGAAGGTGGAGGCGCTGTCGGCGCGGCAGCGGCTGCAGCTGGGCAAGGCAGCCTTCCTGCACGTGGTCAAGAAGGGCCGGGCCGACGCCGCCCAGCAGCCGCTGAAAGCAGCGTCCCTCGCAGGGGAGCACGCCCAGCACAACGGGGACGACTTCCTCGGCAAGGAGGAGGGCCGGGGAGCGCTGCTGGGGTCTCCGGATGTGGACGGGGAGGGCCTGGCTCTTGTCCAGCCGCAAAAAGCCCGGGACCCCGCCAGCCTCCCCGAGCTGGAGCGTGGCAAGGCGCTGTCGGCGGTGCTCCTAGAGGACGCTGAGGGCGTGGACGTGGGCGAGTGCGACCTGTCCATCGAGAAGCTAAACGAGACCATCAGCACATTGCAGCAGGCCATCCTCAGGATCTCCCAGCAGCAGGAGCAGCTGCTGCTCAAGTCCCCCACCATGCCCTCACCCGGGCCCCGCAATGGCTCCCAGGACCCCAAGGCCAAGGCGGCCATCCACTTTGTTGAGCCGCTCTCTCCAACAGCCCTGACCGGTCACCGCAAGCCCCCTCGCCTCGGTCAGGGCCGGAATGCCCGGTCAGGGAGACCGGCTGAGCTGAAGGTGCCGAAGGAGCGACAGCAGGGCTCCTCTCGGAGCAAGACCCCCACCCCTGGCCTCGAGACCGCCCCCCCACACTTGCGGTCCTTCCCGCCTCGGACGCCCCCCGAGCCGGGCTGGGACGGGCTCAGTGAGCCCGGGAGTGAGGCTGCAGAGAAGTGCGCCTTCGACAGCTACCGACTGCACGACGAGAGCAACCAGCGGACGCTCGTCCTGTCGTCCTCCCGAGACGCCAACGTCCTGTCCGAGCAGGCGGGCTTCAGGGAGGGGCTGGAAGGCAGTGCGAAGGAGGCGGGGCTCAGCACCGTGACCGCACCTGGGAAGGAGAACGTGCCGCTGGACGAGCCCCCGCGCAGCAAGGCCAGCCTCATCGAGGTGGACCTCTCCGACCTGAAGGCCCCTGACGAGGACGGGGAGACGGAAGGCCGGGACAGCTCTGTGGACCTCGGCAGCGAGGGGGACCAGAAGCCGGGGGTTGGCTTCTTTTTCAAGGTAAAGGCTGGCGGCATCCACGTCCCACGGCGGCCAGGCCATCACCCACCCTGGTCGTGCGGAGCCGCTGCTGCAGAGGCTGGGGGTGCCTGTGCGGCCTCCTGGCTGCAGGGTCTCCGCAAGGCCCCAGCTTTCCCAGGGCAGCTGGCCACACGCCAGCAAAGCTGCTCCTCGGGCCCCGAAGCAGGAGCTCCGTGTGGCTTTGACGTGTCACGAGGTGATTTCCTCGTGGTGGTTTTCTGACCACGTAAGAATGAAAAGCTCTCTTAGTTCAAAGGCTCCGCAGAGCAGGTGGTGTTTGGCCTTTGGGCTGAGGTTGGCTTCTCCCTGTTGCAGTCTGGGAAGGTGGAGAAGCTTCAAGGAACATCCTGGAGCTTTTTCTACAGGAGGAGAGGGCAGTGAGCCATGAGACTCCTCTCTGTCTTGAGAGCATCTCCTCTGTCCTGGCCCTCGAGGGCGGCTGACACCGACGGAGCGGTGAGGGCCGTCTCGTCAGGACACACAGTCCCCTGCTTGGCGATCGTGCGCTTCAGTTGTAAACACACTTTAGCTCCTGTTGTGGGAACGAGTGTGTGGGTTTCGGGCAAATAAGAGTCAGCATCGGCACACTGAATGCTTTTGGAACGGCGCGGCTTGTTTCCTATTTGCTAGCACCTCTAAAGGGGTGCTCCTTCCTCAGTTAAAAAGAGTAAGGAAGCGTCTGCACTACGTTTCCTGTTCGTGGTGCATTAAGCGTGGCCAGGGTTGACGGTGCCGGGGGCCCTGTGAGGGTCCGTCCCGGCTTCTCCCAGGTGACTGCGGACGCCCCATCTGTGCCTTTAGGGCGGGGCCGGGGCGTGACCGTGCTGGGGGTCCCCGAGGGTCCGTCCGGATGCTCATAGGTGACATCTGCTTCGCAGGACGAGCAGAAGGCAGACGACGAGCTTGCCAAGAAGCGGGCGGCCTTCCTGCTGAAGCAACAGCGCAAGGCCGAGGAGGCCCGCGTGCGGAGGCAGCAGCTGGAGGCGGAGGTTGAGCTCAAGAGAGACGAGGCGCGGTAGGTGACCGAGGCGCCTGCCCGCCGGGTCTGTCGTGCCCCCCGCCCCCAGATTCTGCTGGGCACTGGCGTGAGCAGGCCGCCCCCGTCGGTCCTTCCCACAGGCGTAAAGCGGAGGAAGACCGGATCCGCAAGGAGGAGGAGAAGGCGCGGCGGGAGCTGATCAAGCAGGAGTACCTGCGGCGGAAGCAGCAGCAGATCCTGGAGGAGCAGGGCCTGGGCAAGCCCAAGGCCAGGCCCAGGAAGCCGCGGCCCAAGTCCGTCCACCGGGAGGAGCCAGGCAGCGACCTGGGACCCAAGAGCGCCTCCCCCCGTAAGCAGGGCCCTGCCCCCTCCGCCCCCCGCCGCCCCTCCGGCTGTTAGCTCCCACTTCCCTTCTTCAGAGTCGGGGCCGAGCACTGGCATCCTCAGGTGCTGAGAGGCGGCGGGCCGGCCCTTCCCACCCCCGTGCAGACGGCTGGGGTGGGGACGCATGTCTCACGGAAGCACGCCCTGTCTTGTCTCTGGCAGCTGATAACCTGAGCCGGGCCCAGTCGGGCTCCAGCCTGTCGTTGGCCTCCGCAGCGACCACAGAGCCCGAGAGCGTGCATTCGGGGGGCACGCCTTCGCAGCGGTGAGCAGACGGGGTGCCATGGGGGTGCTGTGCAGTGTGGGCGGTGGGCCGTCCGGCTGGCCCTGGGGCAGCTCAGAGCCGCGGCAGTGCCATCGTCACAGGAGCTAATCCCTGTTGCCCAGGCTCACCCACTGCTGAGATGGTTTTGTGTTTATCCCTCTCTGTCCCCTTGTTCTCCCAGCCCTGGACACGTTTTTGTTTCTAACCTTTTGAGAGTAGTAAGTTGACAACATTTGTCCTTAAACAGTTGAGCGCGTGTCTCTGAGCAGGGGCGTTGCCTCTCGTCACCGTGGTCTTAGACCAGCACTGCCGTTGGGTCCGCAGTGTCCTTCCGTGAGCCCAGGTCCGTGTGGGACGCAGTCTCGCTGAGTCCTTGTGCCCATTCCCTGAAACAGGGCCCGCCCCTCGGCAGGTTTCCCCTGCTCCAGTCCAGCATGTGCATCTCGGCCGGGGCCCCGCGGAGAGGGGCTTGTGCGTTTCCCAGGGCAGCCCGTCGTGTGGGTCACCTTGATGTGGGCTGAGGTGCTGTTCCCGGGGGCACTGGCATTTCCCTTTCTGATTAAGGAGTGAGTCAGGAGGAGGAGGTGTTGGGGAGGCTGTCGAAGGTGCTGACCGCCCACAGGCCTCAGCAGCCCCTGTGGGTCTCTGTCCACGCTGCCCCCACACTGGGGTCGGCCTCCTGGCAGGCAGGTCCCCACTGTCCTGCCTTGCCGCACCTCGCAGGGACCCTGGACTCCGGTTAGAACTTTGCTCAGGCGGTCTGTTACTGGGACTGAATTCAAGCTTTGCCCACACCTGCCTCCTGGCACGAGTGTGTCCCGCTCCGTGGAGGTGGCCCAAGTGCCACGGCTGGGGACCCCGCCCGCCAGGCCCCTTCTTCCCCTGGTCCGTCCCTGGTCTGGCGGCGGCAGCAGCAGCGTCTGGGCCCTGGTCACCTGGCTCTCAAAGCAGCAGGGCAAGTGCTGCCCTCCTGCTCTGCGGCGCCGCCTGGGGGTGGCCCTCCCCTCCCAGGCCCCTTGGTGCCCCAGGCTCGGCTCTGTCCCTGATGCCATGTTTTCCTGGGGCAGACTGGCCGTGCTCCCCACTGCTGCTGCGGCCGCCAACTTTCCTGTGCCGGCGGTGCAGCCCGGCCCGTTTCGGGGTGGCGTCCCACCAGCCGGCACCAGTTGCAGGCGAGAGGAGGTGTGCCTGCCACCCTCCCATCGCTGCCCTGTCCCCCTTCCCAGCAGAGTCGAGTCCCTGGAAGCCTTGCCCGTGCTGAGCCGCAACCCCAGCAGGAGCACCGACAGAGACTGGGAGACGGCGTCCGCCGCGTCCTCACTTGCCTCCGTGGCTGAGTACACAGGTGACAGCCTTGCGCTTGGGGCACGGCGCCCAGCCGCGTCCTGCGGAGACAGCGCGGCGTGGGAAGGGAGGGCACGGCCCTGGAGTGGCGCGCCTTTGCCCCTGCCCCGCTCATGGCTCACTGTGTGTCCTGGGCACGTAGGAACCCCACGCTGCTAAGGGTTTAAAGTCCTGCTTTTGTGTTTTCTGTGTATCAAAGAAATGGAAATTAGAAAAGGAGTAAGTTCTTACTTTAACCTTTTCCTCAGTTTATTTAAAATCTATAACTTAGAATTCTCTCATAGATTTGAACTGGCTGTTACTCTGCGTTTTCAGAAAGTTATGAACACTTCTGATTTAGCCTGTCTGCTGCTTGGTTTTATAAGATTGTTGCCTTTTGTGTGTGTGTGCGCGCGCGTCCGCATGCCACAGATACTCACTTTGCACATCTTGGCCTGCTTTTCACAGGTCCCAAGCTGTTTAAGGAGCCCAGCAGCAAATCCAACAAGCCAATCATTCACAACGCTATATCCCATTGCTGTCTGGCAGGAAAAGTGAACGAACCTCACAAAAACTCAATATTAGAGGCAAGTATCAAAGTCTCACACCTAAGTTTTCATGTAGGGGAAGGGTGTTTGTGAATGAAGGTTTTCCCTAGAGGGGAGAATCCTGATGGCTGACAGAAGAGGCCGCTGTCTCACACGCGTGTGGTCAGGTGTGGGGCACACAGTCCTGTCTGCTTACGCCACTCGGCATGCCCTGGCCCTTGCTTTCAGCAGACCTCAGATCAGCAGGACGGAGGCCGCGCTGGGGTCGGGCGGGGGCCTGGGGCAGGCCCCCGGGTGGGGAGCGGGAGGCGGGCGGGGCTTCTTACAGGGAAGCCAGCAGACTCAGCATGCTGTTGAGTGGGGGGAGGTCTTCGAGTGTCATAGACAGTGTCGGGGTGGAGACAGGGGGCCCAGCTCTGTACTGGGGCCACTGGAGAAGTGGAAGTTTGGGGCAAAATGCTGGTTATTTGTGTCCCCTTGATGCTCCCTCCCCGGGGCCCGCAGGCCTCAGTCACTCTTCATGGTGAGTGGCGGTGGTCTCAGCAGGTGGACAGTCTGGACGGGGAGGGTTAGGACTGGGTGCGTGCCTGCAGCCTCAAGGAGGCTCCGGCTGGGGGCCCTGCTGGGGCGGGGCTCCTCTGCACCCCGGGTCACCAGCTCCTCAGCTGCCGGCGGGTCCAAGGCGGCCCCATGGTGGGCACCCACGGGCCGTGCTGCCAGCTCGGCTCAGACGCCGCAGCGTGCAGGTGGTCACAGGCCGGCTGGAGGGCGGCTCGGCCCCCAGAAGCCTGTCCACAAAAGCAGTTAGACTGATTCTGACTGGGGCTGTGGTCAGACGGTGATGAATGGTCTGGAAAGAGTGGAGGGGCAGCATTGGACACCAGGGCAGCTGCGGCAGGCTGGTCGGGCAGCTGCGGCAGGCTGGTCATCCAGCAGGGTCTCACTGGAAGGGGTCGTTGAGCAGAGGCCTGGAGTCGGGAGGGATGCCGTGCAGCTTTGGGGGCTCCCCAGGCTCCACATGGGACTGATCCCCCAGTTTGGGCTGGAGCCAGGGAGCTTGGGGTCGGAGGTCAAGGGGTCACTGCTTTAGGGCCTCTGGGGAGTGGCTGCGTGGGCTGCCAGCCTGGGACAGACCGCGTGAGGGTGGGGCGCAGTGGGAGGGCCTGGAGACTGCTCTGCCTCCAGTTCGGCTTGTGTTCAGACATAGCTTTTACGTCGTTGAAATTGCTGGGATTTTGCCTTTTACTCTTAATTTTATAAATATGTGAATTTATTTAAAATAATAGGAAGCCTGTTAGATACCGAGAAGAATAGTATCTATTTGTGAAAAATCAGGTTTTTATAAACAAAAATAGCGGGAGGAGGGGCACTGTTTTGTGTCACAGGCATCTTCTTAGCCCCTGGCTTCCCCTGCCTCTGCGCGCAGTCTCACGGGTCCTGCAGCCGCTGGACAGCTCCAGTGAACAGGGCGGCGAGGGGACCAGATGAGGTCTGAGAGGGACGGGGAGGTGTCCTCACGGTGAGCGGAGACGCTCTGAGGGTGTCGGCACCCCGGACCAGGCTCAGAGAGCTGCAGGGTAGGAAGCTGAGCATTCTCAAGTGTGAGCGGTGTCGGGCAACATGTTTTTGCGTAACGACGTTCTGAGGTTGAGAGCCCGGTGCGGCAGACACCGTAACAAGGAGGGACCGTCACCTCTGCTCCAGGTCCGTTCTGTGACCGCGCTGGCGAGGGACACGTCTCCCAGCGTGAAGCCCCCTGTAGCGGCGTCAGGGCTGCGTTCCCAGGGCTGCAGTCAGGGCCAGTCTGGCCCCCGGACCGGGGCTGCTCCCCACGCCGCTGCCCTGCCCCCGGCTCTGCAGTCCCCTCAGCGTTTGCCTGCACTGGTGGTGTCACTTGGAGGGGCTCATCCCGAGGCGGACCTTGGGCGGCGTCTCTCACTGGCAGGATGTCGTCAAGTGCATCCAAGGGGTAGCACCTGTGGTGCTTCAGTCCTTTCTGCGCCTGAAGAGCGTCCCATTTCTGTGCAGACCGGGGCTTGTGCGTCCGTCTGCTGGGGGGCTTCTGGGCAGCGTTAGCCTTTGATCGTTGTGAGTAATGCTGCTGGAGATGTCTGTGCACAAGTTTTCCCTGGATGTGTGTTGTAATTTCTCTGGGGCGCATCCCTGAGAAAAGAGCTGCTGAGTCCCGTGGTGACTGGGTGTTCCAGCTTCCGAACACCTGCCTGACTCGTTTCCACAACGGCTGCGCCCTTCCCTCTGGCAGTGGGGAACAGGGCCCATTGCCTCTCGTCCACTCCGGCACTTGTCTAGCCTGGCGGGTGAGCAGGCGGTGGGCGCAGGGTCCGACTGTGGGGGCTCACAACTCCATGTCTCCCCGCTTCACGCCCTACCCTCAGGAGCTGGAGAAGTGTGACGCCAACCACTACATCATCCTGTTCCGGGACGCCGGCTGCCAGTTCCGGGCTCTCTACTGCTACTACCCCGACACCGAGGAGATCTGCAAACTGACGGGCACCGGGCCCAAGAGCATCGCCAAGAAGATGATCGACAAGCTGTACAAGTACAGCTCGGACCGGAAGCAGTTCAGCCTCATCCCGGCCAAGACCATGTCGGTCAGCGTGGACGCGCTCACCATCCACAACCACCTGTGGCAGCCTAAGCGGCCCTCGGCGCCAAAGAAGACACAGACTCGCAAATGACCCCGGTGCGGCGGAGTCTGCGGACGCACCAGCCGGGTCGATATTTATTACTTTCTTCCTTTTGGGTACGAAGTGTGCAGAATCACAGACCTTTTTCAAAGAGGCTTCTAGACGACAAGACAAAACCCCTCCCTGAGCTCCCGGCACCAGGATGGCAGGTGGGGCCGGGGTGGACGGCCCGATTGGTCCCAGCGGCCGCCCTGTCCCTGCTGCTTGGAGGCTCCCGGCCGCGGTGTGTCCCAGAGCTGCCGGCAGCAGGGTCCTTTTACTTGAAGCTCTCCTTCGGTGTAAACTAAAGTGATCTCCTTGGCTTCCTCGCCTCCCCCCTCATCCCTTCTTGCACATGGCCTGACCCCGCTCCTGCTGGCTGGCTGTGACCGCGCAGGATCACAGGATTGAGACCTGGTGTCGGGTCAGGGTGTTCGAATGTCTGTAGGAAAGGAGTTCATGGTGGGGAGTTGTTTTCATTTGAGAAATTGTATAATATTTATTGATTGTGTCTACTGCCAACGTTTATATCCAATTCTAAGATTTCTGGAAAAAAAAAATTCTTGTTTCTTGCTGCTCAGAAAAAGTTTACTGAAAATAGCAGTTCCCTAAAAGCACTGAAATCTGCGGTCTGTCTTCTGCTAGAATAACGTTTACAAACAAGCGTGGCGGGCTCCCCGCCACGCAGTCGCGAGGGAGGCACGGTACTCCGCTGGCGTCCGCCCGGCTGGAGGCGGGCGAGCCACGCCAGCACAGCCCTCGCCCGGTACGTTGGGGGTGGCGCGCCCATGATTGTTCACTTTAATAAAGACAGATTTTTTGGTAAAGTAGAATATTTTTTACTCTGAGCATGTTTCTGTTAAAAAGGTGATGATGCACTTAAGCTGACAGTTCTTTCTAGTGTTTTTATCACGTCCTCACTCGTCCCGTCCCGATCCTGGCTTCTGGAAGAGCTTCGGGCCCGCCGGGGAGCTTGCGGTTCTCCGTGTCAACAGAGCGTTTGGTCGCGTCGCCTATTCAAACACAAAGTGGTCGTTGGCAGCTGTCCGGGAACCACAAGTCTGCGGGGCGCTCGGGTCCGCCTCCCGACGGTGGGCCTGGTGCTCCTGCCGGCCCCCCGGTGCTTCTTGGGACCAGACCTTCGGGCGCGGCCTGCACACGCGCTGCTGGTGCACCTGACCCGCTGACCCGACCGCTGGGACGTTCTGGAGTCACTTATTTAGTTTTGCACATTTTTTTTTCCTTGGGAGTGTTACTTGAATCTATCTCAAAACTGCAGAAAGAAAAAAAAACTGAAGCTTCACAGAGAGAAAAAGTTAAGACACGCAAACTGGTAATTCCAACGCAAAGGGGAGTAACCGTGTCCACGAGCACGGAGGGGACGCGGCGGCCTCGCCCTGCCCAGTTGGGTCTTCTGTACATAGGTAGGCCTGTGCGGTTTCTCCAGTGCTGAGTGTTGAAACAGTCCTGAGTGAACTCCTGTGACATGCCGTTCACACGTGTGCTTTATTTCTCACTGTATGTTTGATAATTATATTATTATATTTATTTTAAGAAAGCACTAAAATGTAATAAAGTACTTAACTAATTTGCTTTTTATGGCCACGTTTGTGTGAGGCTGTCGTGGCTGGTTCTGTGGGTCAAGGTCCCCGCTCCGTACTGTGGAGAAGCTTCTGGTGGCTTCTGGCTAACTGCTCTCTTATCAAGAGAAGATGCTCTTCCTTGACGAGGCCAGAACCGGTGACGTTCTGAGCACATTCAGAGTGGTCCTGCTGGAGTCAGAGGAGGTGGAAGAGGAGGTGGACCACCGATAGGTGCTTCCAGCCCCCGGGCCAGATGTCCCAGGCCTGCTGAACCTCTGGGCAAACTCTGGGTCTCCCAACACGGTCAGTCGGCTGTGGGGCATCGTGGGGGTTGTTCTCATGCTGGGCGCCCTCCACTGAGCTCAGTGAGGACCTGCGGCACCACGGCCCCTGGGTGCTCAGCCAGGCCAGTGCTCGGGACGTGGGGCCGCATGTGCCCCTTGGGCCCCCTGCACGTTGCAGCGAGCGTCGGACGTGTTCCAACAGCGGGAATTTTTGTCTCTCTTGGCTGTGGTGGTGAAGTCATCGCCTCTGCCCTGGGACTGGGCTGTGCGCGCCCTGCAGACGCTCCGCCCTCCAGGCAGCTGCACGTTTGTCTCGCTCTCACCACAGAGGGCCGGACAGCCCTTCCTTGCCCTGCAGAATTCCAGCCTGCCACCTGTCCACCTGGGTGAGGAGGTTCGTGTGAGAGTCCTTGGCTGTGACCTGGGATCCCCACAGCCCAGGTGAAACGGGTGAGTGAGTCGCTTACTTTCCAAGTAACACGTGCAGAGGCGTTAATGTATCTGTGCACATGCTTGCACACGCCAGATGAAGGCTGTCTTCCCGTGTGTCCTTTGACTTTGCACGTCACCACAGATCCATGTCTGATCGGGCTGTTTGGGTCCAAACTCTGTTTTCTGCTCTGGCACACGGAAAAGTAGCATAATTCCAAATTTACATCTGCGTTACATGTTTTCTTTTTTTGGTATTGTCTTTTATTTATTATTTTGGCTGCACAGCTTGAGGGACCCTAGTTCCCCCCGATCGGGGATTGACTCCACACCCCTGGCAGTGGAAGCAGCGTCCCGACCCCTGGAGCGCCAGGGAAGTCCCTGGGTTGTACATCTGCTCCTTAAAACTGTAGGTGTTACTTGGTGGGGAAAAAGTTACTTGAAATAAAGTCTCTTCTTAAGGTGAACTCGGATAACCTTTCGTAATTGACGCCGACCTACTTGGTGGAAGGCAGTTTGGCTTCTGAGAAGCAGGCATGGGCAGCCTCGAAGCAGCTCTTCTCCCCGTTCGTGGCCGTAGTTTCTGGTGGAGGGGCAGATGGGCTGGGCTGCCGGGTCAGGGTCACGGCCAAGTCCATCAGCGTGGGTGGGGTGCAGAGCGCCTCATGGTGGCATCTCGCCAGGCCAGGTCTCAGGTCGGGGCTGTCCCAGGCTGCATCGCACGGGCCTGGCATTGCCAGCAGAGTCATGTTGCACTCTCTCTTTCGGGGTCTCCGTGCCGAGGCCCGAGCTGTGGATCCCATTGAGGTCGTGGGGTGTGAAGTCTCAGGGGCGGAACTTGCCCTGGGAAGAAGCTTGGCTCCTGGCTCCCTCCCCCTTCCTGTGCTCAGCGAGCAGAGGGGTCTGTGTGTTTTCTCTTCTTTAGAAAGGGCAAGTTACCGTTTTCCAAGTTACTTCCTAAATAGCGAGGAAAAGCCACTTTGGCAGGATGAATGATAAGGTGCAGTAAACCATACAGTCTGGTCTCCACGCCCTCACGCCCAGACGTGACTTGTAAGAGGTGGTTTCAGGGGAGCCCTGCTTGGCCGTGAGAGTTTAGGGTTGCTCCTGGTACAGAGGAATAGCAACAGCATAGAACTCAACTCTCCCATGGAAGTGAAGCCTAGACGTGGTGTTATGAGGCTTGGAAGCTAACACACTTGGAAGCTCATGTCCGGCCCTGTGTTTTCATCTGGTGAATGGGAACTCCAAGTACCTTTCCGCGGGTCTCAGCTGCGTGTGAATGGGTTCCAGCCCGAGTGTGCTGCCTGGGGTTGGGGCTGCTGAGACGTACTGTCGGGCGCCTATCTGTACACATGTTCCGCATCTACAGCTTGAAATGCTCTGTGATGTGACTGGTTACATTGACAAGCATGCCGCTCCAGGGACCGAGCTTTGAGATGGGGACTCACGTGCCCCAGACGATGCCTGTTCTTTGCTCATTCCTGTCGGGGGCCTGTGGTGGAAGCTTGTGAGCATCCGGGAGGCGTCAGCAGCAGTGCCAGGCAGGCTGAAGAATCAGGGATTTTTTCCCACAATTCTCAACTTTTTTTCTTATATTGTGCATTTTTCCTTTCAGCTGACAATTCATTTCTTTTTTAATCTATTAAAAAATTTTATTTTAATTACAGGATAATTATTTTACAATGTTGTGATGATTCCTGCCAGACGCCAACATGACCCGGCCAGGCCTTCCTGTTTGGTTTTTTCATGCATTCGTTTTTTTTTATTTTGCTTTGTCTGTGTGGCATGTGGGAGCCCAGCTCCCCGACCAGGGATCAAACTGCCCTGCAAGGGAACTGTGGAGTCCCAACCACTAGACCACCAGGGAAGTCCCAGGACTTGAATTTAAAGTATTTTTTTTTCAACCATTTGTCTCCAGTTGAACTGATAGCTCTCTCTAGTCTCATACTTTGTAAGAAATGTTTGGTTTTTTTGCCTGTTTTTATTCCAGGTGTTAAATTTTCCTTGTGTGCAGTACAGTCCTTGTTCTTTTTTTTTTAAATTGAAGTAGAGCATACCTACAGAAAAGTAACCAATTGCATGCACAGAGCTTGATATAAAGTTTGAGTGTTAATTCTCATTTTAAAATGAGTGGTTCTCAGCACTTGCCACCAGAGTCATCCCTAAAGGCTTTGCTTCTACATTACATCGGTGTCTGGTCCAGTTGCATTAGTAGGAGTCGGTCAGCTGAAGCATGAGATGACGGAAGGGCAGAGCGGCTATCTGTGGGGTGGAAAGTGTGTCCTTATTTCCGTGTCTTTCTTCACACTGGACTGCTGTTCAGCTTGAGGGTGCTGAGATGCTTCATCCAGGGGGTGGTCGGTGCGCTGGCGGGACAGTCCCCCTGGGGCGGGTTCCACAAGTTTCCAGCGTTGGGCGTCACTGGCCTGGAGCTTACGGCAACTCAGCTGCTGAGGGAGAGTGTGTGCCAGGCGTCCGGGCGCCGTCCTGGAGCCTCTAGACCGCTGACTAGAAGGACCCATGTTCGCTGGTCCAAGGCGTCCTGAAGTTTAAGACACACCACTGATTTATGCCGCCAAGAGAAGCCGTGCCATGTAGACTGTCATGTCATTGTCTGGGAGACACCCTAATCTCAGGGTCAGGTGTGTCCGGGGGACGAGGCTCGGGGTGGGGTCCATGCAAGGACACCCGGTAGACTGATGAATAACACTAGGTTTCTCTGATAACACTCAGCAGAGACTTCCAGCAGACCCCACCTTAACAGTGAAGCTCTGGAAGTGTCCCCCGTTAGGTCAGGGTGGAGCCCAGGTCGCTGGAGGCCAGACTTAGTAGCCAAGGTTCTCCTGGATATGGAGTTGTCATAATAAGGCATCAGGATTAAAGACAGGAAAAGAAATGCCCTAAAGGTCTTTATTAGCAGAGAGATGAAGGTCCTCCTAGAAAAGCGGAGAACAGGTGGTGAGTGTTGGTGGTGAGCGTGCAAGCCAGAGCGCTGGCAGACCAGCAGGTGCCCCGGGCAAAGGCGCCGCAGGAAGTGGGTCACTTAGAGTGTCCCCAGCGGTGTGACAGCTGGAGGTTCAGTCTCCAGCCGTGGCATGTGGACCGCCACCACATGCCAAGTCCCCAGGGGCCTTTCTAGGGGGTCTTAGCTGCTGATTCAGTGCTGGGCGCTGGGGACCAGGACAGGGAGCCCTGAACACGGCGCCTGCTCTCACACTCTCTTCTGGGCTTGTTCGGACTCCAAGGCCCCCGCGAGTGAGCAGGGCCATGGGCCCCCACGTGGACTGCAGCCCCTTCGGCAGGGGTTGGAGGCCGCTGGGGGTGTGGCAGGGAGCCCTTCCCATGGGTCTGAGCCCATGAGTCCTGGGGTCTCAGAGCAGATCGAGGTGGCGGGGGGGGGTTGGTCTGCTCCTGCCTCCAGCTCAGGTCGGCACCTCCAGTCCTCGGAAGGCCCTCGGTGGGCACACGGTGGGCTCACCCAGAACCCCGTGGCTGTGTCACTGGGCGTCCCCTGACGTAGAGGAGGGTAAGCATTTTAGAGGTCGACCGTGCTTACGCTTTCTTTCTGGGAAATTCCTGGGGTTTCCTTTGCCCACTTTCAGTTGGGCTGCTCTAACTGGGTGGCTCTCTTTCTTACTAATGCGTAGAAACTTAAAATAATCTAGACAGGGCTTTTCTGGTGGCTCAGGTGGTAAAGAGTCTGCCTGCAATGCGGGAGACCTGGGTTTGAACCCTGGGTTGGGAAGATCCCCTGGAGAAGTGAATGGCTACCCACTCCAGTATCCTTGCCTGGAGAATCCCATGGACACAGGAGCCTGGCAGGCTACAGTCCATGGGGTCGCAAAGAGACAGACACGACTAAGTGACTAAGCACGGACAAGATTATTTTTTTATATGCCGAGCGTATATGCCAAGTCGTGGCTTTTTTTTTTTTTTTTTTCCTTTTTTGCCATGCCACATGGCTTGTGGGATCTCAGTTCCCCAACCAGGAACTGAACTTGGGCCATGGCAATGACGGAAAGTGAAGAGGAGCTAAAGAGCCTCTTGATGAGGTTGAAAGAGGAGAGGGAAAAAGCTGGCTTCAAACTCAACATTTGAGAAATGTTCGTCTCGATCATGGCATCCAGTCCCATCATTTCATGGCAAACTGAAGGGGAAAACGTGGAAGCAGTGATAGATTTTATTTTGTTGGGCTCCAAAATCACCGGACAGTGACTGCAGGCGTGAAGTTAAAGCGCGATTGTTCCTTGGAAGAAAAGCTGTGACCTCGTGAAAATGGAAGTGAAAGTTGCCGAGTTGTGTCTGACTCTTTGTGACCCCAGGGACTGTCCATGGGATTCTCTTGGTGTTTCTAAACTGCAGTGGGTAGCCGTTCTCTTCTCCAGGGGATCTTCCCAACCCAGGAATCAAACCAGGGTCTCCTGCATTGCAGGTGGATTCTTTACCAACTGAGCTATCAGGGACAAACCTAGACAACGTATCAAAAAGCAGAGACATCACTTTTCCTGACAAAGGTCCATCTAGTCAAAGCTATGTGTTTTTCCAGTAGTCAGGTATGGATGTGAGAGTTGGACCACAAAGAAGGCTGAGCGCTGAAGAATTAATGCTTTTGAATTGTTGTGCTGGAGAAGACTCTTGAGAGTCACTTGGACTGCAAGGAGATCCAACCAGTCCATTCTAAAGGAAATCAACCCTGACTATTCATTGGAAGGACTGATGTTAAAGCTCCAATACTTTGGCCACCTGATGTGTAGAGCCGACTCACTGGAAAAGACCCTGATGCCGGGAAAGATTGAAGGCAAGAGAAAGGTGGGACAGAGGATGAGATGGTTGGTTGGCATCACTGACGCAATGGACATTGAGTTTGAGCAAACTCCTGGAGATGGTGCAGAACAGCGAGGCCTGGCATGCTGTGGTCCGTGGGGTCGCAAAGAGTCGGGCTCGACTGAGCGCCTGAGCAGCAGCATGGCAGTGAAAGTCCGGAGCCCTGACTACTGGGCCCCCAGGGAACGCGCTGGCTTTTTGGGTTTTTTTGACTGTTACTCTTGGTATTTGGAATATAACCCCTTCTCTTGGTGTTTCTAATTGCTGTTCTCCTGGTTAGAGATGGAGGCAGCATATTTCTATGTCCTTGTTGGTCATCTTGCTTTGCTTTTCTGAAATGTCTCTTCAAGTGTTCTGCTTCTTTCCCCTTAAAAGATATATTCTGTATATTAGTTATCTTATGCCTCCAGAGCTTCTGCATTCTCTTGATGGAGCTGTGATGAGCAGAGGTTCTAGACTTCTTTGGCTCCCCGTCCACCTCAGCCCCTCTTGCCGAGGACCCAGGCTTAGTACCCGCTCTTGGGGGAGGGTCTCCTTGGGGACCCCCAGCCCACCCTGTGCGGCAGGATAGCTGGGAACCAGCCACAGGTGTTGCCTCAGCACCGAGGGGGGCCGATGGGCTCCCCGTGACCCCTCCGTCCAGATTCCTGGAGTTGCTGGGCTGAAGCCCCAGGCCCCGAGCTGGGCTAGAGAGGGGCTATGGATACTGAGAGCGAGTCTGAAGTCCCTGCCTGGCATCCTGGGAGCTGTGGCCTGGGTCCCTGGGACAGTCGAGGCTTCAGGAAGGCTCTCTGGGTGAGCTGTTCTCCACTGCAGAGCCCTGGAGAGACCCTGGAGATAATGGGGGTCCAAGCTAGAGAAGGGATCTGCAGATAAACATTTTTCTCTGCTTTCTCTGGGCATCCCTGAGTCCTCCGAGACCACCCTGCTTGGCACTCAAGCTTCCAGTGACTTCACCGGGCCTGAACGTGGCCCTGGTCCACCGGCTGCCCTCGAGAACTCCTCCCCTGGAGGCCCCAGCCAAGCCTCTCAAGCCCCAGAGGGGCGAGGCTGGCAGTAGGGTGATGGGCTGAGGTCCCGGATGGCATGCCTGTGTGCACCAGCCCAGCCAGCACGCCTGTCTGGCACCAGGGACACAGCCCTGCGCGACCCACGGGAAGCTGTAGCTCACCAATCTCACAAGAAAATGCTGCGATTCCTGAGACGCCCACCCGTCGAGGGGCTCAGCTGCCTAGGTGCTGACCTGAACTTGAGCCCCTAGAGGGAAAAGGCACCTTTGCGACCATTGGTCTGGCCTGGGGTGAAGATGAGGTGCAAATGTTGTGGGGGTGCCCGCTTTGTGGTCGTGTGGACTCCTGCCTGGCAGCCGAGCCCATGTCCATGGCGGGTGGGCCAGCATCCTCCCAAGGCTGGGCCTCTGAGGGGCTGGGGTGGGGTGGCCTCTGCCCTGTTCCTGACTGCTGGGCACACCTCGTCCCTTTTTCTGCCCGCTCTGCTTTTAATAAGCACTTGGTACGATTCCATCTCCTTTCGTCTCCCAGCTACTGAACGCACTTCTCTCTGAGATTCTGGGTGGTTGCCCTGAGTCTGTTCACACCTGCTCCACGTCCATCCGTAAATGCTCAGCTCTGGGGGGAGGCGGATGGGCACCTCAGGGCTGGCGTTCCCGGGCCACATCACGTCACGAGCCACAACAGCCCGCTTGTCGCTGGTGCCGTTGTCGTGACCAGCTTTCTACAGGAATTGAAAAAATCAGAGGTGTCTCTCTCATTTTATGTCTGAAAACCTGTCAAAACATTGAGAACTGTCTTCTGCTTGCCCGGTCAGGTTGCCTGGATCCAGTCTCAGGCCTTTGCTGAAGCCTCTGCAGATGGCAATGGGTGTGAGAGAGTCTGGGTGTGAGCGTGTCTGGCCCAGAGGAGACCCCATTCCTCACTGCCCATCCTGTGCACCCACAGTCAAGCAGACACCTCCAGGGATCCCAGTCGGATGCTGTCTTCCCAGTGGAGCACTGAGGGGCTGCAACCCCGCCTGGATGGAGACCCCGCTCCAGCAGCCAAGGTTCCATTGGTCTCCACTCTTGCAGGGGCCTCCTCCCCTTGGGGAGCTGGCACATGGCTGCCAGAAGTGGCGGGTGTGGAAGGGAACAGTCACTGGCAGGACCCTGGGAGCCGCTGACACCCTGCTGGGACAGACCCTGGCCCCAGAGGCCACCCGAGCCCACGTCAACAGCATGTCACCCCGTCGAGGGCCCCTGAGTTTCCACTCCTTGATCAGACACCCTTCCTGACCCCCCACAGCCCACACTGTCCCAGCAGCTACCCCCACCCCAGGCATGGAGACCCTCTCTAGGTGGGAGGGTCCTGGGCAGCCAATAGGGGGTGAGCTGGATGTGCTCCCTTGACCGGGGAAGGGGAGGGCAGCCCTGAGTCATGTCGCTCCCTGGGGACAGGCCACTCCAGCCGCTGTGTGGCCTGCCCACTCCACCACTGTGTGGCCTGGAGCCACACCCCACCCTGGGGGCTGGGTTGGTCCTTCCCCTGCCAGACTCTTGGGGGTACTCAGTAAGAGCAAGAGCCCCCAGCTGAGAACCAACAGGGGTGTCTTTGTGCTGGGGAGGCACACAGACCTGTCCCCAGGCTCGGCCCGGAACCCCTGCATGGGGGAGTGCACAGGGGACCCCTGCTCTGGCTGACTTGCTTCCTGCTTTTGGGGAGGACCTGGGCCAGCCACATTTCCTTGGGTTGGGGGCTTTCCTGTGGGGTCCCAGGGGTTGTTCCTAACCCTTAGGCGGCTGGGGCAGACCCAGGCCCAGAGCATGCAACCATGGAGAGAATGCCTCACGAGGGGACCTCCTGTCTGCAGAGCGCATCCATTTAATGGAAGTTTCCAGCACTGAGCGTGCAAACCTGTCAGCAACAGTCACAAAAGAACTGAGGTGATGCCCAGAGTCCCTCCCTTGATAAGGAGAAGTCCCTGTCCTGGAGACGTGGGCTGGCAGCCCAGTGGCCACGTTGTGCTTCAGATTTCTTGTTTAAAAGGGCGTCAGATGGTGCAGCTGCAAAAGTTCAGCGTAAAAATAGAGGAAAAGGCAGTTGTCCAAGTCTCTTCCACAAAGTCATGGGCTGCAGGATCCCCAGGGCGCGACAGGGCCCCCCTGACGCTTCTCCAGAGCCCGTCCTGCTGCGGCCAGGGGCTTGGCCAAGCTGAAGACCCTCTTGCCTTCCATTTCCTTCTCAAATGAGCGCACAGGGGAGGGACTTGGGCGAGAAGGGCGACCTCCCACCCCATGGCTTGGCCAAGAGCCACAAGCTAGACTGGTCCACGACTGAGGAAACATGGCGAGTTCGGGCTGCAGCGTCCCTCTCCTGTCGTGGTGTGAGCCCCTGGCCCGGGCACCTGTCTGATCCACCCCAGCCCGTGGTCCAGCCCGGCTCCTCTCCCTCCGCCGTGGCCAGATCCGGTCACGAGTTGCGGTGCATTTGTGCAAAGGATCAGGGTTGTACAGATTCATAAAAACAGGTTAAAAAGGCTTCCCGCCAGCATCCGGCGGTGCCCAGGGCAGCCCCAGCCCTCACCCAGCTAAGGTCCGCTCCCTCTGGCCCAATCCCGGGAGCATCTCGGGGTTGGGCGCCAGGCAGGACCCCGTGCTCACACATCACGGGCTTGCGGACTCCGCAAGGCGATCAGAGCTGTGTCTCGTCCCGCGTCTCGGGGTTGCAGGAGGCCAGCTTGTTGCTGCAGCTGCTCTTCCGGCTCTGAGAGCTGCTGGCCACGTGGGCCAAGGGGTCGGAGCGGATGAGATACCTGTGGGAAGGGTGGAGGGCGCTGGCATCACGCTTTGCCCAGGAGGCCAGGCTGGACGCCCATGTGGGTGCCCAGCGCCAGTCCACGTGGTGAAGGGCAGCGGTCTACACTTGCTTGAGGATGCGGTACTTACACGATGTCGTTGGGCTCCAGCCGTGTGTCAGGCGGGGGGTTGATGAGCACATAGGAGAGGGTGTTCTGGTGGTCATTCATCTCGTCTGCGGAGGAGACAGGGCCCAGCGGGCGGTCACCCCTCAGCCCCTGCCCATCTCTGCTCCGCCGGGGCCCGAGGAGCTGGCAGCTCCAGTCAGCTGCAGAATCCTCCTGGCTGTAGGGCCGTCCTGCCCGAGCCCCGTCCTGGGGAACCCAGCCTGGCCAGTCCTCCGACCCACGTGGGCCTCAGCCCAGCACTGCACGGGCCAGGGGCAGCCACCACCCCTGCCCATCCCCGTAGCTTGTTGAGTCACCAGCGTCTTAGGAGGTGGTCACCCTGAGTGTGGAGCACACCTGTGCACACACCCAGCCCAGGCTCATTCGCCCCCCTCCAAGCACCCCTGCCCCGTGCAGGCCACCCCCAGTTCCCTCCTCAGCTGTCAACCTAGGGCCTGCCCTCTGTTTCCCAAGACCTGTCCAGCAGCATCAGCCCAGAGTCCAGCTGGCTCACCCTGCTGGAGGTCCCCTCAGGCACGCACGGGGCCAGGCCACTGCCCACCACTGATACAGCCAGTCCAGCGTCCAGCTCTTGGGGTGGCCCCAGGATGTGACCCGCTGGGGTGTGAACTGGTTCTAGAGAAACCCTGGTCACCGCATAGATGTCTCTTTGGCCAACTATGGGGTTGGGCTGGCCACTGTCCAGCAGTGACCCTGCGCTCAGTGAGTGGCAGGAGGTGGATGGCTCGTGGCCTCAGTTTACACATCTGGGGATGCCTAAAGGCACCTCCTGACCCAGGACTGGGCACTGGGGCGGACGGCCCTGGTTGAGGGGGGCGGTGGGTAGGGCCCTGGGTGACCTCTGCCCCGGCTCCTCCCACCTCCTTCTGTCTGCACCGGCCCCTCCCATCCTGGGAGGGCTCCCTGGCCATGGGGGTCAGGGACTCAGGGAAGGTGGGACAGCTGCTGGCGGGCCAGCAAGGGGTGCTGCGGCTCACTTCTCTGAACTGGCGAGTTCAGGGCCGAATCTGACTCTGGATTCGGGACCCCCACGGCAGCAGGTGGAGCCCAGCATGCTTCAGGGGACAGCTGGGGTGGGGGTGCAGGCCGAACGGGGGGCGGGGCTCACAGACATCACCTGGTCCAGGCTCGTGTCCCCGCCCAGAAAGGGGACGGCCTGACCCCCACCCCTCCCACCGTGTGGGGTCACCGGTGGGCTTGGCTCACAGAGGCGGCGCATGTCCATGGAGGGCAGCAAAGAGCAGGGCTGGGGCAGCGGAGGTGCGGGCAGGAGTGGAAGGCTTTGGTGGACCCTGTACCCCTGAGCACAGCCACCAAGAACAAGGAAAACAGAGAGGCTGACAAGGGACAGGGTCACCTGTCCATCTAACCCAGGGGCGGGGCTGCAGAGGGTGGGCATGGCCCCTGCCTCACTGGACCCGCCCCACCCAGCATGGCCCCTGCTTCTACCCTGCAGGCTGGCGGGCGGGCTATGGGGCGTCCCAGCCCAAGCTGGGCCCAGCTTTGTGCTTCTGGGGGTGCTGGGCTGAGAGGTGGTGGGGGGAGGCACATGGGGTCCAGCTGTAGCGCCCGGGGACTGGGTGACCCACGAGGCCCTGACCCTGACTTCCCAGAAGGGGCGGCCTCATTGCACCTGCTGTGCTCCAAGGGAGGGCCTGGTGTGGGGCTGGGGGCTGGCCCATGACCAAAGGCAGAGCTCCCCTGCCTCCGCACCTGGCATTCCGGCCTCCGTGGGGGCTCCTCCCTGGATCCGCAGACCAGTCTCTCGACAACCCCTCTGGAGCCCCTGCCCCAGAACTGTGAACTGGGGGCAACTGAAGCCCTCCCCCAAGGGGTGACTGTGTGCAAGGGGCTGTCTCGACATGTCACGGCTGGGGGCGTCTCCTCTCTCATTTGCACCCAGCTGGGGGGTGCTTTGTGGTGGCATTCCCCTGGAGGACCACCCTGAAGCCCCCTGGGACCAGCCTCTCCTCTGGTTTTAGGTCCTGGCCCAGGCCCCTCTCGATGTCCACACACCAGGGGCAGGGGCTCAGTAAACAACACGCAGTGACCCTGTTGCGGGGTCACTGTTGCAGCCACCCTGCCTGCGAGCCTTGGCAAGAAGTAGGGGTGCAGCCGGCCACAGGGAGGTGGCAACCCAGCCCTGCTGCTTGGGGGCAGCCCCAGGCTCGGACTCGCGCTGGCCTAGTGGGGAGTCTGCTGTGAACACGGTCGTGGGTGCAAGTGAGGAAAAACGCAGGGACCCGGGGCGGGTGGTAGGGTGCAGTCAGGGCTCTGCCTCCCGGGCCGCCCCACAGCTCCCCCGCAGTGCACCCCAGAGCTTCTCAATCCTAGGTCTTGTCAGCCCCGGCCATCCTCAGAAACCGGCCCGCCTGAGCTAACCCCCACCTGGGCTCAGGAGGCCTGCACAGCTCTGAGCCTGGGGAGCCCCCAGGTAAAGAAAGGGTCCCAGCAGTGAGGTCTGGGGCCTGGACTCTGACTCCTGTTGGGGTCGTGGGGCAGTTCTGGGGACTGCGGGGTGTCTTCTTGCAAGATACAGGGGCCCAAGCAGCACCTGAGTGCCTGGATGAAAATGTGGTACAATCAGACTTTGTCTCAACTGAAGAGGCCCCCATCTCATGAAGCCCCAGCTGGGGAGTGGAGGTCAACCGTCCACCTGGCTTGGGTGGCCCTCAAAGGCACAGGGTGCTGCAGACCCCAAGGCCCCAGGCACCAGCTCAGGTCTCACTGTGCTCCGCCACACTGGGGGCACGGGCACCCTGGCCTGGGGTGCTCCATGCCAGTGCTTCTCAAGAGCTGGGTGGGCTCCCAGGGGCCGGCCGGTGGCTGCCTGCGTGTCCAGAGCAGGGCTTATCTCAGACAGCTAAGTGGGCAGAAGGGCTGGGGCGCAGGGGGCCGTGCTGAAGGCAGCAGTCAATGGGGAGAAAGTTAGGGTCCCTGCAGTGGGGCAGCCTGGGAGCCATGGGGCCCTGCCTGCAGGGCCCCTCTCTCGTGTCTCGCCCTGTCTGCCTGCCTGGCCAGGGCGGGCGGCCACCGGGTGGACCGTCAGGAAGGGTTGGCACGCCCCCTATGCCAGACTCTGGCCTCCGGAGCAGAATTACCTTGCAAATATCCCAGGTTTACCCGATTCATGACATCACTGGCTGTTAAATTTGCTACATCCTCTACGGAACACACAGGAAGAGGGACAGACAGAAACAGAGAGAGAGACTGAGGTCAGCAAGCAGCGTGGAGGAAGCGTCTGGCAGAGCGGGGATGGGAGGTGCACGCAGGCCACAGGCGGCCTGTCTGTCCCAGACGAGAAGTCAGCTCTTTGTCTGCCAAGCTCTGGTGGGGGCGCGTGGGGGGCGGGGAGGCCCAGGGGAGCCCCGAGGGGCAGGGGCCTGCTCTGGGGCTCAGCTGGGCTGGAGTGTCTACCTGCCAGGGTGTGACATGGGGCCTTGAAACGGGACCCCCCACTGGGAGCCTGAGCAACCAGCACACCACCCAGGACGGGGTGACAGCACGTGCCCGGGGAAAGGGCACAGAGTGGACAAGTATGCCGTGCAGCAGGGGCGTGGCCGGGAGGGGCTAGGCGGCACTCTTGGCTGGTGATCTCCTTGCGCCTGGCATATAGCCAGACCCAAGAGACACTTGGGTGGCTCTGGGTGAAGCCCGAAGCCGCTTGGTCCCACTTGGAGGGGCTTGAGGGCCCCTGACCCAGGAGGTGAGCAGCAGGTGGCGGGGTAGGGGAGTGGGTGCCCAGAAAAATATAGCCAGGCCCGGGGTGGGGTGTGGGGCAGAGTCCCCCAGAGACGGAGCCTAGCGGAGGTCAGAGCCTCCACCCAGCCTGGGGTGTGGATGAGGCCAGGTTGTGGTGGAGGGGTG
The DNA here is from genome assembly GCF_016772045.2 of Ovis aries. Lineage (NCBI taxonomy): Eukaryota > Metazoa > Chordata > Mammalia > Artiodactyla > Bovidae > Ovis > Ovis aries. The sequence continues at coordinate 3,552,829 of NC_056056.1, forward strand.
GCGGGCTTGGGCCCCTTTCAGCCCCATCAACAGAGGCAGCATCTCTGGAGTGAGGGAGGGGCCGGCCAGTCCCCTCAGGCCCGGCCGGGGACCCCAGCCCCGTTCACGGTCAGAGTCACAAACTTTTCCCTGAATCAAGCTACGGAGAAAATCTGCCGACGACGACAAACGCCCTGGTGGCGCCGCCCTGAAGTCGCGGGAATGGGGTGGTCTTGCCCCAGGAGCAGTGGAGGTCCTGATGCTGGGCCCCTGACCTGCCCCGCCCCTATCCCGCACGAGCTCCGGCTGCAGGGAGGGTCCAGGAGGGGTGGCCAGGGCTCTGGGGTGTCCCCGCCATGCCCCTGTTCCTATTCTCAGGGGAACAAGGTGGGGTCCTGCGTTCCTGATCCCGGCAGGACCGGCTGGAGGTGGTCAATCTGCCCCCTGGCTGAGGCCAGTGCCTTTGGCTTTCAGGGAGCCTAGCAAGGCTACCCCCACCCACAGCCGCCTCCTCCAGGACGGCTGCCTACTGGCTCAGGCAATAGGCATCTTTTTTCCTACAGATGTGGAAACGGAGGCCCCAGAGCAGAGGGTGAATGAACCCTTCCTTGCGGGGCTTGGCGCTGGATCTAGGGGAGCCCCCCTCCCCACATGGGCCAGGAGAGCAGACAGACGCCCTGCCCCTTACCGTAGCCAGTGGTGGGCAGCCCCAGGTGCTTCATGCGGTTCTTGACCAACTCTGAGAGCTCCTGCCGCTCCGAGCGCCGGTACAGGCTGAGCCGCTGTTGACTGATCCACTCGGCTGCCGCCTTCCCCGTGTGCCGGGAGCCCTTGCGGCTCAGCCTCCGCGCCCACGGGAGGCTCTTGCGCCGCAGGAGCGGGTGCTCGGCTGGGTCGCTGCCCACCATGTGCCGGCCATGGGTGCTGCCGCCGCCCGTGCCCGCCCGCACGCCCCAGGGCCCCTTTGTCTCCCGAGTGTCCTCGCAGTCCTCCACGCTCACCGAGACCTGGGACTGGCCGGGGAGGAGGGGTGAGGCCTGGGAGGGGAAGGGTGTCCGGGGACAGGGGTCGGGGGGGGGGTACAGGGAAGAGGAACGGGTGCTGGGCAGAGGACCATGGGGACCCACGGAGCAGCTGGGGCAATGGGGAGGACAGTCACAGTTCCAGGGGTACCCCAGGCCCTTCTTCTCTCAGGTAGAAGTCCCTTCCTCTCCCCAAACTCTGGCTCAGGCCCGTCCCTGACCTGCTGGTGAGAGGTGGGCCTCCCTTCACCTCTCTGGGGTTGCGTGTTCTGACTTTACCACAGTAGGGTGGTGGGGGAACACCCCCCTCTAGGAGACTCAGTTTCCTCACCTCTGGGGCAGGAGAACAGGGGCAGCCCGATGGTGGGCTGGGATGCGCACAGCCTTGCAAGGCTTGGTGGGTGACCTGGGGGCCTGGGGGGTGTGCAAGTGGGGACAGATGGGGGGAGGAAGGGGTACCTGCCAGGATGGGGGCCGTGCCCTGAGGGGCAGACAGCCTGGGGGCAGGGGGTGCCTGGGCTTCCCACCCTGGCCTCAGTTTCCCCATCTGCAGGGGGGAGGAGAGTGATGCTGAGTCCTCTCTGAGCTGCATTTTCGCCGTTGCCACCTGGGAACTTGCTTCCTGACCACCCCCACCCCCGGGCGGGGGGGCTGGGCTCAGGCACTCTTTGTGGGCTTGAAAGGACCACTCACCTGGGCCCTGAGGTCATGGGGCTGCAAAGGAAACCAGAGCCTCCTGGGTGCCTGTGGCGCTACTGCCCTGACCCCCGAGGCTGTCTGAGCCCCCCCGTGGGCTCACAACTCGCGGGGGCCCCTCGGTGCTCTCCCCTCCCCTAAAGCCGCCCAAGGAACCACGGGGGTGCCTGTGAACCTGACCCCCAAAGGGCCCAGATCCCCAGGCCTCTGCCCCGCACCTCGGTGGAGAAGACGTGGCTCTGGGTCCTGTAGATGCCAATGGGGATCTCGGCGCTGGAGGAGCACAGCTTCTGGAAGAGGCGCCCGTAGGTGCGGATCCACAGGTCGTCCTCTGAGATCTTCATCTGCAACGCAGAGCCTGGGCTGGGCCGGCCTCGGGCCGCAGAGGCGGCGCTTGCCTCCCCGGCAGGGCGAGGCTGCCCGGCCCGGCCCGCCACAAGCCCCGCCCCTCCACCCGCCCAGGCCCCACCCACCCCGCCCACGCCCCTCTGGCCCCGCCCCGCCCCCTCCGGCCCCGCCCCGCCCCCTCCGGCCCCGCCCCACCCCCTCCGGGCCCCGCCCCGCCCCCCTCCAGCCCAGGCACTTACAGCACAGAGGTAGCCAGAGCCTGGCGTGGTGTCCAAGCCCAGCAGCAGCCTGGTGATGGGGATCATGTAGTCCTTCACGAAGGACTGGAGGAGAAGGGCCGCAGTGAGGCCGGCGTCGTGGACAGGTCCACACCCGCTGGCGGGACATGCCCGCCGGGCACCCACAGTGTCCCCTGCACAGTGTGCCAGCAGACGGAGCCAGGAGGCCTTTCCTGGCCTTGGTAGCTCGCTTGGTCACGCGCCTTAGGTCAGAAGGGATCAGAAACCCAAAGGCTGCTGGGGTGACCCTAGGCCAGCACCCTCCTGGGAGGAAAGGATGGTGACGCTCAGGGGTGAACCCCTGTGGCTCCCGGTCAGGGACGGGGCCCAGAGCCACTCAGTCCCACTGGGTCTCCTGGGGACCCAGGATGGACGTGGCCCAGGACCGGATGTCAGCCAAGCCCCGGGCTGACCTGATACAGCAGTGTGTCCAGCATGCTGATGCTGAAGACGCGGCCGGCGGCGAAGGGCAGGCGGAACATGAAGGCCAGGTTGGAGCCGTTCTCACGTTCCCTCTGCAAGACAGGGGGGCTCAGACGGGCTGGTGCCCGCGGCCACAGCCGCACAGGGCAGGCAGCCCAGGGTGTGTGCGCACGTGCACGTGTGTGGGGTGAGTGTATGAACACAGGCCAGCAGATGCCCCCACACAGAGGCCAAGCACCTGGCTCATGTCTGCCAGATACTGGGGGCTGGAGCCGGGAGTAAGGACTCAGGGCTCTGCTCGCGAGAGCCAGGGGCCCGTGCTGGGGTTAATGCCCGGCCGCTGCCACCCTGGGCCCTTGACTCTCATAGAAACTTGTCCTGGAGCTCGTGTCCTGTGAGTGAGGTGGTGAGGACAGCAAGGCGTGCGTGTGAGCAGCGACACGTGTGTCACAGCTCCTGCCTCCCCTGTGAGCACAGCGAGGCCCCACGTGGATTCCTCAGACCCGCAGCTCAGAACCACATGGTTCCTCTCTCACGGTATCAGACTTCGAGAGTCCAATCGGATATGTGGGGCTGGAGTCAGGTGTTGCAGGGCTCCCGCTGGTGACCTATGCCCCCTCGAACCCCGCCCGGACAGAAGACTCCTTTCCTGCATCTTTCCCATTTTCTAGAAGCCAACCATGGCCCTGGGCCCTACCTCCACGTCCAGGGCTGGCAGGCTGACCTCTGGCCTCCCTCTTGCGAGTACCCTGGTGATGGCATGGGGCCCCGGGGTGAACCAGGGCCTCCTCCATCTCAGTATCCTTCACAGAATCGTGTTCCCCACTCCGTGCTGGTTCTGGGACGTGAACTTTTTTGGTGCACGTCTCCACCGCATGAAGTCGGCCTACAGCTGAGGGGTGGCTCTGAGCTCAGGAAGCCATCCTTCCCTCTGGACCAGGACACACTCCACACAGACAGAAGGTGGGACGCAGGAGCCCTCCCGGGGCCTTTTCCTGGAGCTGCTTCCTGCTGTGGCAGCTTCCTCCTGCAAACTCTGGCGGCCGGCAGGGCAGACAAACACTGGGGCAGCGGGCCTCACCTCTGTCCCTCCCTAGCAGCAGGGAGCCCAAGGGCGTGCTGGCACGTGGGTGTCCAAGCGGGTAACAGTGTGTCAGTTCTGAGCGGCATTTTGCCGTCCCGGAAGAACGAATCACGGACAAGCCCTGGAATCCAACCCACGTGGCCTGCTGACTCCAGGCTGCACACTCCCGTTGCACGCTATGAGGACAAACGGGGAGACTCCCAAGATCATTAACGCTGTCGGTTTCCCTTCACTAAGAACAGTGAACGGATTGAGAAGAAAAGACCGAGGGCTGGTCCAGGGAGACCGTAGACGAAGGAAGGCTCGAGACCGGGGACGAAGGAAGGCTTGATGTCTCAGTGGCTTCATGCTGCCTGTTCTGCAGTGGCCATGGAGGGGCTGGAGGCTGTAGCCCAAGCTCCAAGGTCACAGGTCACAGCGAGACATGGGACGAGCCCTTCTGAGAGCCACGTGGCTGGAGGGAGCAGGACTGAATGGGCAGGCTGGGCCCTAGTCGGCGTCACTGTCACAGGTGCCGAGGCTATTGAAACGATGATGCCACCAGGAACCTGAGTCTGGGGACGGGGTGGGCAGTGGCCCAGCCTCTGGGAGACCTTCCTGAGAACCTCCAGGGAGATGCAGCCGCTGCCCTCCATGCCTTTCTGAATCCTCCCCCCACCCCCACCCTAGTGCCACTTCGATCTCGGGGAAGCACGTTGATCTGAATGACAGAAGCATTTCCACTGTTTCTGCAGTTTCCGCTCACGAAATAGGACTTGCCTCATCCAGGCTGTACGTACAGCGTGATGCCATGTTCCCACCCCATCCTCTGTGGAATCTTCTGTGTGCAGAGGTCGGGGGAGGCACCAGCTCTGACCATCTCTCCAGAGGGGGTGGATCACGTGGCTCTGTGCCCCTCTGTTCTCAGCCCCCAGGCACTGCACATGCCTGGCCCTGCCCAGCATATCCATCAGCATGGCCTTCAACCCTGGGCTGCAGCATCCCCAGGTCACACGTGCTCACACTTGCTGACTTCTCTCCCCATCACAAAACCAGAGGACGAGGTGGGGAGTGGCCGACCCTGCCCCTGCCTCTCCCTGGAGGTGATGCTGCAGGGGAAGGTGGAAGGTGTGGTCAACTGGTGATGTCTGCCACAGAGGGCAGAGTAGGGGTGCACTTGTGGTGTCTGCTGTGGAAGGGCAGAGTCTGCTGACGGATCTATTTCAAGAACACTGGCTGAACAGGTAGGGGTGCAAGGCCCATGGGCAACTGGTGGCAAGTGAGGACCAGCGTCGGGATGTCAGCCTTGACCCCAGTTCTGTGCTGGTCATCCTGCCTGAACAGGGTCAGACTGGCCCAAGCACCTGGACACAGTCCCAGCCAGGGCTGCTTCCGATGCCCACAGTCCCAGTTTGAGCAGACGGAGGACCAGCTCACGGGCTGGTAGGAAGTGGCTCTGAGTGGGCTCCGACGGGCTGTTGTGTGGGGTGCATGCCAAGAGAGCCCTGAGGCCTCTGGCTACCAATCAAGGGGCTCTGGGGCCACCATGGGCCTCCTGGCAAAACGCACTTCCGTTGTCCACCTGGGTTCTGGGCAGGTGGAGCTTCCACGCTGCCCCTCTGTCTGCTTTTGGGGCCAGGCCTGGCCTGGTGTGGGGTCAGCCATGCAGATGCAAGCTGCCCCCCGACAAGGACCCCAGTCTGGGCTTGCAGGGAATGGTCACTGCCCCTGACTTCATTGGCCGGGTCTCCTCAATAGCAGCCCACCTGTTTCCTGGTCTCACCTGGGGCCACCTGAGCATGGCCTTGCCTCTCAGTGAAGGGCAGTGCTACACTGACCCAGACAGGGGGCTGGGAAGGGCCTGGGGTCCACGAACATGCCAGGACAGCACCGCCGGTCCCTGGAGGGTCCCCGTGCCCCCCAGGCACCTGCTGACCTGGCCTCTGAGCAACTGCGTGACCTGAGGCAACCACTCCCCGCTCTGGCCCCAGGGCCCTCATCTGTGCCAGGATGAACACATCCCTGCCGGTGTCTGACAGAACAGACACGGCTCTGACGCGGGTGTGGTGTCAGCGCTGGTGTCACTGGGCTAGTAATTTCTGGTATAACGAGCCACCTTGGCCACGCACAAGGCCGGGATGGACCTTGCCTTAGGCGGATGATGTGCCCTCCTGGCCGAGGACCCTAAAGTCTCTGGGCTGCACGCTCAAGAGCCTCACAATGGGGCTAGAACCCCGCCGGAGGAGGGCAGGCACCCATGCCCTCCAGGCCGGGTGCAGGTCCTCAGCTGGGCAGAGTCAGAAGGGGCAGTTCACGTGGGGGCAGAAGGGGAAGGGGTGGTTCGCGAGGGGCCACTCACCTTCTCCAGTTTGGAGAGAGCTAGAGAGTAGCTGTCCTTGGCGCGAAACTGCATGAACCGCATGTTGGACGGGTGGGTGAGCTCGGTCGTGATGCTGAGACTGGGGAAGAGCCTGGGGGGTGGGTGGGCCCGGTCATGGACGTGGGGAGGGGCTCTGGGTGGGGCCCCTGGCCACCGACGAGGGGGAGCTCAGGGAGGCCCAAGCGCCTCACCGGAACATTGTCTGCACGTTGACGATGGTCTTGGCGTCGGCCATGTAGTCCTCCTCGGCACTCATGGTGCTCTCCTTGTCCGCCACCACCAGATTGTCTGCATAGATGACGCCACACCGCAGCAGGCTGTCCAGGCTGTGGGGACACGCCCGTGGGTGCGGCTGCCCCCTGCTCGGCCCTGGGCACCCACCCGGGCGGAGGGCAGCGGGGCGGGGGTCCTCCTGCCAAGAGGCGCCTTACTTGTCCACGGAGCCCTCCATGTAGTACACCATGGGAAAGCAGCAGATGGCCTCCAGGAAGTGGTGGTCGGGCCTGCGGGCACAGCACGGCCTGAAGGCATCCAACCGGCTCCCCCACCCAACACCAGTTTTGACCTGGGCAGAGCAGGGGCCCCAGGACTGTGATCGCTTGGACTGGGGGGGCCTTTAGAGGCCAACGGGGCTGCTCTTTATTGTCCCCGAGAGGAAACCAAGGCTCTGGGAGGCAGGACAGCTGAGACTGGACCCTGAGCTCTGGGCTGGCAGCCCTCTTGGGGTAGAGGTGCTGGGGGTGCACTCTGGGGGAGGTTCATGGTCATGGGGAGGATGATGGAGCAGCACCAGGGTGTGGGAGGGGGCAGGCGGGGTGGGGCCCCTCCCCTCACTCCCCACCGCAGGTGAGGGCATCCGCGCCCTGCCCTCTCTGCCCCTCACTTGTTGTCCAGCAGCAGCACAATGGGGTTGAGCTCCCGGCGAGGCCGGTAGTAGGCGCGCAGCGGCACGATGAAGTTGTACAGCCCGTTGCCAGCTGTCTCCGCCGAGACAATGATCAGCTTGTTCTTGAAGCCGTAGGCCTTGGCGTCTTCGTAGCTGTTGTGCTTGCAGCCCTGGAAGGGGAGAACGCTGGAATCAACCATGGAGGGGGAGGGAGGGTACTCCAGGGAAGCCCGAGGCCAAATGGCACCTGGTGTCACCAGGGCTACAGGCCAGCCATCCACCACACCCCGCAGAGCGAGCTGCGGCCCTGCGGGGATGGGAAGGGAGGTGTCTGTGTGAGCTTGCGGCCTTAGCAGATGCAGACACAGATGTGTGTGCGTGGACACATTTGTGTTTGTGCATTTTGTCTTGTGTGTACACATTCTGTAGTGTGTGCGTGTGTACACATCTTGTACGTGTGTGCACATTTCTTATGTGTATAACATTCTTCCGTGTGTGCACACGTCTTATGTGTATACACATTCTCTCATGTGCATGTACGCATTTTTGAGTGTGCATGTTGTCCTGTGTGTACACATTCTGTAGGGTGTGCATTTGTATACATGTTTTGTGTGTGTTGTTGCTAAGTCGCTTCAGTCGTGTCCGACTCTGTGCGACCCCATAGACGGCAGCCCACCAGGCTCCCCCGTCCCTGGGATCCTCCAGGCAAGAACCCTGGAGTGGGTTGCCGTTTCCTTCTCCAATGCGTGAAAGTGAAAATCGAAAGTGAAGTTGCTCAGTCGTGTCCGACTCAGCGACCCCACGGATCGCAGCCTACCAGGCTCCCCCATCCATGGGGTTTTCCAGGCAAGAGCACCAGAGTGGGGTGCCACTGCCTTCTCTGTACACATACATTTTGTCATGTATGTATACATTCCATAGTGTGTGCATGTGTGTACATGGTTTGTATGTGTGTGCACATTTCTTATGTGTATAACATTCTCTAGTGTGTACACGTCATGTGTATACACATTCTTATGTACGTATACACATCTTGTGTGTGCATGTTTTGTCCTGTGTACTCAATCTGTACCGTGTGCATGTGTACACGTGTGTACACACATTTTGTCATGTATATACACATTCCATAGTGTGTGCATGTGTGTACATGCTTTGTATGTGCACATTTCTTATGTGTATAACATTCTTTTCTGTGTGCACATATCTTATGTGTATACACATTCTCTCGTGTGTATACAGTTTTGAATGTGCATGTTGTCATGTGTGTACACATTCTGTAGTGTGTGCATGTGTACATGGTTTGTATGTGTGTGCACATTTATGTGTCTAACATTCTCGTGTGTACACGTCTTATGTGTATACACATCTTGTGTGTGCGTGTTTTGTCCTGTGTACACATTCTGTACTGTGTGCATGTGTACACGTGTGTGTACATACCTTTGGTCATGCGTACACACATTCCATAGTGTGTGCATGTGTGTGCACATTTTGTGTGCACATGTTCTGCCCTGTGTGTGACTGTTCTGTAGCGTGTGCAAATGTACACATGCTTGTGTGTACATGTTTTGTCGTGTGTGTACATTGTGTTGTGTGTGCATGTGTATGTTTTGTGTGCACACACGTTTTGTCATATGTGTATACATTGTCAAGTGGTGTGTACACATTTTCTGTGTGTGCACATTGTGTCATGTGTGTACACATTCTGCTGTGTGTATGCCCACTTTCTAGCTCTCTGAGGAGAGGCTCAGATGTAGGGCAGCAGTGAGCACCCCAAATCCCCATCTTGCTTCTAAACATGGTTTCCACTAACAGGAATCAGGTTTCTCGGAGCAGCAGCCAGTCCCAGGACTGGAGGAGGAACAAGATTGGGGGGGCAGGCACCATTAGTTCAGAAGCACAGACATCTTCACAGACCAGGAGAAGCGTCAGAAAGACCTGGAGGCCCCATCAGCAAAACCAGGAAAGTCTGAGTGTCAAAACCAGCAGGATCCACATGGAAAGCCGATGTTGCGGTAATGCACAGTGGGTTTACTGAGTGAAACAGTGAGTCCACACTGATGTACACAAACGGCTAAGAAAGGGGAAGAACCTCCTCACAGGGAAAAGTGGACACAATCATGGAAGGAACTGGAACCTGCGATCCATCAACTACAGAGGAAACGCATCAGGGGGCCAGTGGTGAGCAGCTTATGTCCCCGCCCCCACGTGTCTCCCCCCAGTGACATCCTGACTGCAGAGGTGAAGCTGTGTTTCCTCCAGGGAGACCAGGTGTGGACCCGAACCACGTGCTCTAAGGCAGCATCGCAGGGAGGCCTCCAGAGGATGTGGCACCTCTGGGGGGACCAGTCCCCGCCCCATGCAAAGGCTGAGTTGCCCCCCTTCAGGGACGCTCCACCAAATCGATGACTACGCTCACCAAACACGGGAGAAACCCAGGGAAGGTGGGGGCGAGGAGCCTTGAGATGGAGGGAGGCAGGCATGGCGGGCATGCAGAAGTGGGTCAGGACTGGCTCTGGCCAGAAGGGCAGCTGGACTGTGGGCTGAGGGTCCGACACACACATCCTGGTGCTGGTAAGTGGACTGTGGTCAGGAGAGGCACACTCTCGCCTCAGACACTCATGCAGATGCAGGAGGGAGGGAATGTGTCCCTCTCAACAAAAATAGACACCGGGGAGGTGGACTTGACTCAGGATGTCCTCAGGGTCCCTGCTGCCTCCCCATCTTTGCTGTGACCCACCTTGTCCAGCCGCAGGCAGCAGAAGGGGGCTTTCACGGGCAGGAGGTGGCACAGGGTTGGGGAGCTGCCGATGTAGGGTGAGTTAGGGGGGTAGCCCTTCACATACCTGGAGGAGTGGGAGAGAGAGGAACCTCAGACACGTGCCCCACACCCTGGGTGGCCACACGGGGGCACCAGGCCTCGCAGACCAGACTGGGGTGGGGCACTCAGAGCCTCCCCACAGTCCCTCCTGCACAGGAAGTCCTAGGACCTCTATGTTCAGCCCCTAGGCAGGAAGGAGGCTGTGACCAGGACCTCCATCTGTTCCCTGGAGATCAGAGAAGATTCCATGCAATGCACACACACACACAAACACACACATGAGCTCACACAGGCCTAGGAGCCATGGAAGAGCCTTAAGGGATTCCCCTACCCTGGTGTTCCCAGTACCCTAACGCTGGGGCAGATGCTGGCCCTCGGCCCCTGTTCTACTGGTGGCCAGGCTGGACTGGTTGTCCCACAGGCTGCCCCGCACCTTCCAGCTGTCCCCTGAGTGCCCAGTGCAGACATGTAGGGTGGTAGGCCGCCAGCCACCTGAAGAGGGGCTGGCCTTCTGCTCGGCCTCCAGTTGGCTTAAGGGAGGCAGCGTCAGAGGCCAGTCTGCCACCTGCTCCGAGTGTGCAGGAGCCCTGCAGAGCCCCCTTGATCTTGGAGCCAGTCCCCAGCAGCCTGTCTTTAAAGTACGTTGACTCCACCCCAGGGACAGAGGCAGGAGCAGAGAGTGGCCACAGCACACTGACAGCCCAGCCAGGAGGGACAGGCCATGCAGGCCTGTGACTGGCCATGGCCCTGGGGTCAGGTGCTGCCTATCTGTTTGGGGCAAGGCCAAGTGGCTGAGACTCCAGGACACACTGGGGTCTTTTCTGTCTCATGATCTCAGAGGAAGATCTGGACTCAAACCCAGGGCAGCATGACAGCTCAGCGTGGGCCAGCAGTCTCCAGGCCTGGACGGCACCTCACCCAGGGCTCCTCAGACTGTGCCCAGAGTGCAGCCGCCTTGGTCAAGTAGGCCGTGGTACTCAGGTCTGGCTGCCCGCCCAGAGTGCGAGGCTGAGGAGGATGAGGGGCGAAGGGGGTACAGCACAGCCTTCCTGCCCAGGAGCTGGGGCCCCAGATTCCACTTGCCAAGCAAGGTCTCCGCAGAAGCTGTTTGGAAGCCTGGTTCAGAGCGTGGGTCCAGCCCAGTGCTGGCGGCCCCTCTTCCTGGGCACCAGGCACCCACACGCTGTGCCTCCCCTCTCCCGTGGAGCGCATCTGTCCTCCGCCCGCCCCGAGACACTCACTCCACCACGGACAGCCCCTCGTCCTCCGACGGCGTCATCTCGTCCTCTGACTGGTCACTCAGCAGGTCGCAGGGCAGCAGGGTCGAGCTGTCGGCCACCTCCAGCACCGGCGCGATGCTAGGCCGCCGGCTGCCTGAGCCGTTTTCTGTGGGGAGCGCCAGCTTGCTGCCCCCGCCGCCCCCGCCGCTCGGTGTGGGCCGGCACTCCGTGTTCTGGAGGTCCATGGCCACTGTCCCTAGAACAGAGTGGCTGGACTTGGCTGGCAGCCCCTCTTGGGACTGTCCTGGGGGTTTTCCTCCCAGTGCTGACCGTGATGTCCCCACAGGAAGGCAGGGATGACCCTGCCGGACCGATGTGTAAACTGAGGCCCAGAGAGAGGGGGCTTGCCCAGGGTTATGTGCAGGCCTGAGGACCGGGGTCTCCGGGTGGGGCCCCTGCGCGCTTGCCCAGCCGGGAGCGGGCACCCGGCCTCACCCATGGAGGCGATGATGCTGTGCACGGGCAGGCGGGACGAGCCCTCGTACAGCCCCTGCCCCCCGAAGCCCTTCCTCTTCTGCTTTTCCTCCTGCTTGAAGATGAAGGCCGAGTTCTCCTCCTTGGTGATGTTGATGTAGAAGCAGGTGTCGGAGGCCGCCAGGATGTGCCGCGGGCCCGGGTTTAACAGGATGCTCTTGTTGTCCTCGCGCTTCAGGCCGATGAGGCACACGCCGTACCTGGGCGGACGGACGGACGGGGGTGGAGCCCAGAGCAGCCCCTCTCGGGCTCCTCGTGGGGGTCGGGACCTCTTCCCGCTCGACCCGAAGACCCACCGAGGGTTGGCTCAGAGAGAGGCGCTGGGCGCTGGTCTCACGCTGAGTGGGCGTGGCGTCCGGCCCAGAGGCCCCGCCCACCCACCGGACGACGGGCGAGGCCCCGCCCACTTCCGCCTCCGAGTCCCGCTCAGCGCTCCCTCCCTCCCGGCCTGAACAGGGGGCAAGGGGCCGTACTTCTTGTGCGCGTGGAAGGCCGCGTAGGTGAAGCTCTTGCCCTCGTACTCGCGGAAGAACTTGCTGTCCCCCATGCGCACGTGGTAGACCTCGTTGCCCGAGCAGCGTCCGTACATGCGCTGCCACTGCTCTGGCGAGTCCTGGCCTTCCCTGGGGCGCGGGCAGGACGTCACCCCCACCGTCGCCCCGCCTGGCCTGGCCGCTTCCAGGCTTCCAGGGTGGGTGGAAGCCAACGTGACCCCTGACCCCGCCCCTCCCATCTGTGGGAGACCAGACCCGGGTGTGGCCTGACGGGTCCCTCGGCCAGTTTTAAAGAGCTGTGAACATAATGGTCCAGCTTTTAGGGGGCATCAAAAGGTTTCAGAGTCAAGACAGGCTTCTGTGGCCTGTGGGTCCTCTTACATCTGCTTGGTCCCTCCCCGAGGGCCGCCCAGGCCCCACAAGGAGCCAAGGCCACCCGTTGGGGTGTCTTGCTAGAGAGAAGATGGCACCCCTCTGTCCCAGGGCAGCCCCTCACCTCCCACTCAACCTGGGACCCCAGCTCAGGTGCTGAACACCAACGTGCCTTCTCTCACAGGCCAAGCATGTCCCCCCCAACCACCCCCCTGCCCCTGCCCCTATCGCTGTTTCTAGACTCGGTGGCTCTCCTGAGCCCTCCCCCCCCACCACACCGCACTAGGCCCTCTGCTCCATGGAGGGCCCTGCCTGTGATTCCCTGCAGCCCCAAGGCCACCCCTAGCTCCCACTCCTCAAGTGGCAAGGCACCTACTGCTTCCCAGCTGGGTCCTCCCAGGTCGCCACCCCCTCCCATCTCGGGCTCCTCACCCCCTCCCATCACAGGCTCCTCAACACATCCCTTGCCTCCAGGGTCTGCTCCTCTCCCGGGCAGCACACTGCATGCCACGTGGTGCTCCCGGGACAGAACTCACTGGCCGCGCGACGTGTGCACCAGCAGGGTGATGAGGGTGGACGTGGCCGGGCAGATGCAGTTGAGGGCCAGCATGGCGTACTTGCACTCCTCCTCGCACACCACGTGCTCTGCGGGCAGGAAGGTCAGGGTCACTGAGTGGCTCTCACTATCCCCCACGGTAGGCGCCCCCTTGTCTCCCTAGAAGGCTCCCTCCAGCGCCCCACCTTCCCGAGCCTGTTAATTCTCCAGGCTCTTCTGTGCTTGTTTCCCTGGCTTGGCCGAGAGCTCCAGGGCTGGGGGTGGGGGGAGGGAGCTGGCAACACCTTTTGCCCCCCAGGTGTCCAGGATAGATCTACTCACCTTAGAGGTGCTCATCAGACGGTATTCCTGCCCCTCCCCCGCCCTTGGCCCCTGCCCTCACTGACCCCCATGCTCCCAGGTGCAGCACCTGCATGGGCTCTGCCTCAACCCCACCCCTACCCCAGCATGCTCCCCTTGGAGCACACGGGTGCCCCCCTCCTGGCCAAACGCACCTGCAAACTTGACATGAAACTTGTTCTCAGGCTTGAGAATCTGGACGTAGAGGGGGCAGTTCGGGGCGAAGTCCTTCACGGCCCAGGCACGCAGGATGGTCTGGTGGTCCTGAGCAGGGAGGCCACGGTCACTGCTGAGGGCAGCCAGCAGGCTGGGGGAGGGGCACTTGCCCTTCTGGCTGGCGGGCAGGTGGGGGGGCCGGTGGCTGGGGGGCACTCACCGCCGCGGTGCGGTCCACCTCGTTCCGGCTGCTGAGAATAAAGCAGGCCTCTCCGTTGTCCATCCTGCAAAGCACCAGGTCTGTCTGGGCCGTCAGGACCCCGCCTCGCTCTGACCAGCCCTGGATGGGCTGAGGATGGGCCCCTACACACTCAGGGTGGGGCTGGGGCATGGAAGGGGGTGCAGTTGGTGGCAGAGATGCTGGAGCCCGCCTGCTGTCCTGTGTCCTCCTGGGACAGGCTGCCAGAGGTCTGGGGGTGGCCAGGTCTGCTCCCCTTATGCCCCGCCCCCAGCCCCTGGCTGCAGAAAGGCCGCCCGAGAGAGGGTCCACTTGCCCCAGGGCAGGGAGGCCTGGCGCCTCCCTCCCCATCACCCTGCACCCCCTACTGGTCCCTGTCGGGCCCTTGATTCCTGGGCTCAGGAGATGGGTGGATGGGGCCCCTGGCTACCCAGGCTTCTGCTGCCTTGGCCTCCATACAACCCACATTTCACCGTTTCCCCACGAAGGTTACATCAGGCTCTGTAATAAAATGGTGACGAGTGGCAGGGGGATGGGGGGGGGGCCCTTCGGGGGTGGGTGACCCCCTCCCAGGTGTCTCAGAATGTGCTGCAGCAGATTCTGGAAAGTTCTGTTCACAACTCAGTCTCCTTACCTCAAGTCACCCTGTCACCTCGTCTTTATAAGAATATCCACCCACAGCCTCAGCTTCCCACCCAAGGCGCAGCAGTAGCAGCCCCCGCCTTGCCCCCAAACAAATAGCCAGGCAGGTGGGAGAGGAGCTGGTATGCTTGCCCAGGAGGCTGTGCGGGGGTCAGTGAGGGGCCCGGCTGGCCTGGACTGGCAGCAGGCACAAAGCTGGAGCTGCCGCCCGGCTGATGGCCCCTCCCGGCTGGCGGCTGGCCGGCACAGGACCGCACCCTCCCCGCACCCGGGCGCTCACTTGGCCCGCATGAGGTCCTGATCCTTGAGCGCGGAGCCCTGGAGGTAGATGACCCGCTGGGACCACAGGGGGATCTGCAGGACCCTGCGAACCTGGATGTCCATCTCCGTGGGGCACAGGATGACGACGTAGTAGTCCTACAGGTAGGGCACAGTCAGCCCCCTGGCAAGCTCGCCGGCTCCCTGTCCACCCTGCCTTCCTACTGTTTTCACCTCCGTATAGCCTCTCGGGACCCTCGGCCTTCTCTGTGATGGCAGGAAGGAAAGGCAGGACGCCACAGACCCACCCCCTACAATGTGGAAGACCATCCAGACTCCACCCCACAGGCAGGGAAACAGAGGCCCCCAGGGCTCAGGGGGTTCTGGGTCCGGATGGGGCTGTGGGTGGGGCCTCACCTGCAGCAGGGTGGGGCCATGGGCAGGGCCTCACCTGCAACCGTGGATGCGCGTAGAACTCATTCAGAAAGTCCATGAGCAGGTCGATCTTGAGGGAGCTCACGCACAGGATCACATGCTTCTCCGTCTGGGCCCGGTGGCGGCTGTAGTTGCCCCCCGACTTCTGCCGCTCCATCCACAGGTAGACGAGTTCCTCAAACTGCAGGTAAAGCGTGTGAGCGCCAGGTGGCCTGGGGCTCCAGGAACTGCGACAGCACAGGGCAGGGCAAGAAGGCTGATAGCCAGCCTGTGCCGGGCATGAAGGTTGGAGACTAGAGCAGGCCAGAGGAGGCAGGGCGAGAATGGAGCCCCGTCCCGAGCATGTCCTGGAAGGCCTTGGATATTTGTGGCACAGGTAACCCAAGGGGCCAGGTGGGGGCACAGTGGATGGTCCGGCCCGTGTGTGGGGTAGCAGATATGCGGCAGGTCCAGCTCCCGGCCCCAGATGGCCAACTGATCGTTAGTGGATGCTAAAGCATGTACTCTGGACATCCAGGTAACTACATGACCTTTGGGTCTCTGTCCACGCCTGAGACACATTTGGAGAAACCTGGATGCGTCTTAGGGAATTCTCAGCCACAGAATTAGCAACCCAGACTTCCCATATGGAAGGAACACTTTGAGTACCGTGGTTCTGAGCCCAAGTCAAGGTTATGGGTGATTCGAGGCAGCAGCCTGCATCTACTTTGGCCCACACCTCCTGACTATGAGCTCTGGGTGTTAGGAACCCTTTTTAAAAATAGAACAATGACAGAGACATAAAGGTGGGCGGGGTGAGGGGGATGCCAGGGCCCTTCGGAGCTGTCCGCGGTGCTGACCCACCCAGGGCTTCCCTCTACAGTCTGATTCCACGTCTCAGCCAGGTCCCATGAAAGTCTCCGACTGTTTTCAGCCCAAGCACTGAGGACGTTCATTTTTCCCACATGATTTAAAATCAGTGCCAGCAGCCACCTCCACTCACGCTCACCTGCTCTGGTCGATGTACTATATTTAGGTTGAGATCATCTCATTGAATTTATTGAGTACCTATTAGGTTCTACTAACAAGACCCTATGGCCTTGAAGCACAGAACTGGGTCCTGCTGGGAGGGGCCAGAGACTCCAGGGTAATCCCTGAGACCTGTACAGTCGGGGCTCTGACGGCAGACGCTTGGGTTCCAGCCCCACATGGCACAGGTGCGCAGCTCTTCTCCAAAGTGGCCTGACAGTGCCTGTCTCCCAGGGCTGCAGTGAGGGGCAAATGGCCTAGTTGTAAAGGACCCAACAATGACCCCTGAAATCCTGTCCACCCAGAATCTCTGAATGTGACTTTATGTGGAAATAGGGTCTTTGCAGAGGTAATGCATTAAGATGAGATCAGACAGAATTAGTGAAGTGAAAGTTACTCAGTCGTGTCCGACTCTCTGTGATCCCATAGACTATACAATCTATGGAATTCTCCAGGCCAGAATACTGGAGTGGGTAGCCTTTCCCTTCTCCCAACCCAGGATCTTCCCAACCCAGGAATCGAACTGGGGTCTCCTGCATTGCAGAGGGATTCTTAACCACTGAGCCAGTGGAGAAGCCCGTAAGAGATTAAATTCCTCTGGTTCGAGCCCCCAGCCTTCATTTGTGGGGGGCTTTGTTCCAACAGCTACAGGAAGCACCATGTGACGACTCAGCCCTGAGCGGGGGGGATGTTGTCAGCTGTTGTCATTGTTACTCTGGGAGGGACATTTCCCGGTGGGCGTTTTCACTGTCATCATCGCTAAGGACACTAACTGGTGAACATGGTTTAAGGAAGAATGAAGGACAGGGGCTTCCCTGACGATCCAGTGGCTAAGACTCCAAGCTCCCAGTGCAGAGGGCCTGGGTTTGATCCCTGGTCAGGGAACTAGATCCCACATGCCACAGCTAAAGATCCTGCAAGTCACAATGAAGATCGAAGAGCCCACAAGCTGCAACTAAGGCCCGGTGCAGCCAAATAAAGAAATAGTAAATAAAAAAAGAAGAACACTGGATGGTGACTGGGACCATCCTTTTTCATCACTGACAGAGGGTGACGCTGGCTTTCCTGGCAGGTACAGGGCACTCTGGATTGGCGGAAGTGGGGAAGGTGTCAGCTGGGGCTGGGGTTCTGAGCTATTCGGTGGGGGTGGGAATGGGCGTGAGGAGTTGAGCTCAAAGTCACCAGAGGACCCCTGGGTCGACTGGGCCCTGCTGTAGCTACAGTTAGGTGCCTCCCCTGCCCCCATCCCCCCAAACCCCAAGTGTCCACCACGAGGTCTGTCTCCCTACAGTCTGTCCTGATCCTTCCCTGGACCTTTTCCTGCCCTCTTAAGGGCTGCAGGGGGCAGTGCCTACAGCTGCCTGGCCCCCCTCTGGGCCTCTACCTTTTATTTAAACACAGGTGGAGTCCCGCACTGCCCCCACAGTGCTCAGCTGGCAGGTCGGCCTTGGTGACAGGTGACAGGAGGCAGGAAGCAGCTGCTGCTGCACCGGCTGAGCACTCCTGACTCCCAGCCTGAGGGAGACCCTGGCAGCCCTCCTGCTGCACACTCGGCAAAGGTCCTGGGGAGCCGTCTGAGAGCGCCACTCCCCGCCCCGTCCTGACACAGCAGCCTCACTGATCACAGACCCCACCAGGAAGCCGTGTCCCCCACCCCCGTCGGCACTGCTCCTGGGCGGGGCTCACCTGCAGCGGGAGCACCACCAGGGCCACGCAGATCATGATGACCACCAGCAGCTGGGACGGCCAGATCTTGGGCGTCACGTCCCCGTAGCCCACGGTGGAGAAGGTGACGATGCAGAAGTAAAAGGACGTCAGGAGGGACAGGTTGTCGCCCGCGCGCTCCAGGTGCTGGATGCCGCAGGTCCTAGAGCCGGGGAGGGGCGGCGGTGGGGCCTCGGCCACCCGGCTCGCAGAGTGAGGCTCTGCCTCCCGCAGCTCCTTGTCATTTGTCACCCCCACGGCCCTCAGCCTGGGCCTGAGTCCAGCCGGGCGCTTCCCAACCCCGGCCTACAGAGCTGGCACACCCAGCACTTCCCTCCTACCTGACCTTCCTTTCTGGCCCCGAGGCTCCTTTGAGGCCCTTGGAAAACTGGCCACGAGCGTGGACATAGCACTGCGTGGGCTCAGTGTGAGCTTGAGGTCCGAGGGGGCGGATGTGGCTACGCAGGCTGTGAGCCCCACCTGCCACCCACCTCAGAGCCTCATCCTCACCCAGGGGTCAGACGGCATGGGGCACACGCAGCCCCCTGCCCAGCACAGAGCTGGACAGTCCTCCTTGCCACTCCAGTGGCCCCACGTCCTGTCCCCAGGCTGGGAGGTGCTGCTGGCAGGGCCTGGGGGGCCCACAGTACACACGCGGGGCAGCACTCAGGGACCCTCCCCAGGGTGGACGCTCTGGCTGCAGGGAGGGGGCGGGCTGAATCACCCTGGAGTTTCCCACCCTGCAGACACCCCAGCCTGCTCTACTCAGGTCTATGTGTTTTTTTGGTGGGGGGTAGGGAGGGTAGGAGGCACGTGGCCTTGGGGCCTCCCCTGTCCTGGCCTGGGGCAGGCATGCAGGGGGATGGGGTCTCCCCTTCAGGCCCCCCACCTCTCACTCTGGCAGCTCCCAGACCTTATTCTCAGCTGGGCCTTGAGCCCAGGGTCCCCAGCCAGCCGAGAGCCAGTGCCCCTCCCCCATGTCCTGGACCCTGGAGGAGCTGGACTTGGGCAGCTCTGGTCTGGAACGTGGGCCCTGAACTGCCTCCTGGCCCTCCGTCCCGGTCGGGCCGCCTCCTGCCACTCTGAGGCCCGCCCGGCCTGTTGGATGCAAGGGCCCAGGTCTACCTGGGATGGGCGGGCAGCCGCTTGCAGGGACTCACCCCGTGAAGACCAGGCACAGCAGGGTGCAGAAGAGGATAAGGACTTGGTTGAACATGGCCGACTGCGAGCGCAGGATGGCGCGGTGGAAGTCATTCTGTGGGACGGGACACGGTGCCATCAGCAGCTCAGCCTGGGCCAGAGCCCATGGCCCTTCCCGCCGCAGGTCCGGGACACACACAGGTGAGCGAGCAGGGGAAGGACTCCGTCTGACCTCAGCTCTCTCGCTCCCTGCCATGTATAGGCCAGAGGCCATGATCTCAGCCCCGACCCCTCCCTTTGCAGCTGGGATGAGGTGAGCCAAGGCCTGGGCTGGTGGGTGTGTGGCGGGGGGCGCCCTGGGAGGAAATGGTCCTTGCTCAGCACAGGGGCTGCTGTGACCCGGGGTCCTGGGGCCCACCCTCTCTATGTGCATGTTCACCCTCCTCCTCCCCCAGCCATGATTCCGGGGGCAGGGATAGGCCTGAGTGACTGTCCCCGGGGCATCAGGGATGGGGCTCCGGCCAGTCAGGAAGGAGGCGTGAGGGCCTCTTGTGGTGACAGGCACATGTGTCCGCTGGTCACCGGCCTGGGCACCAAGGGAGCGGGCCAGCTCCCCCGGGCCAGGACCAGGGCATGGCAAGCAGTGCCCAGGGGTCCTGGGGAACCTCACAAAGCTGAGGTAGTGGTGGGGGTGGGGGGCAGGGAGTGGCTTACGATCATGTTCTCCAGGGCGTGCTTGGCCAGCCAGCAGTTCAGAAACACAGGGATGAACAGGTTCCGCAGCGGTGGCCAGAATATCTGCAGAGGAGACGGGTCAGGGGGCAGGGGTCTCGGCGGCCCCTGCCTCGGCCGGCGGCTCACCCACCGTGATGATGAAGGGCAGCGTGTTGATCATCTCCAGGATGAAGGGCACGCGGAAGATCTGCTCCCAGATGTTGCCCTGGGGAGCCAAGGGGGTGGGCTTCAGAGTGGGTGGAGAGGAGGGGGCACCGGGGTGGGGCGGGGGCTGAGGAGAGAGACAAACTGAGCCAGTGGGAAGTCAAGGGGTGAGACCGAGGGCTGAGGGAAGGGGTGCAAGGGGCTGGAGGAGGGGGCTGGTGGAGGGTGTCAGTGGCGGGGTCCTCCGGGGCAGGGCCAGGCCAGGGGGCACTCACTTTGTAGCTGAGGTAAATGAGAAGCATGGTCTCCAGGAAGCTGATGATGGCCACGATGACCTGAGGTAGGGCGATAATGGAGCCTCTGAGCAGGGCCAGGTGGGCAGCAGGGCCCACCCAGAGCGGTGCGCCCCCACACCCCACTCACCTGAATGGCCCACAGAGCCACCTTCCTCTCCACCCACAGGATGGGGGCCCTGAGGAGAGAGGGAGGTGAGCCCCAGGCTGGGGGTCCCCAGCCATACGGGCCTCCGCCGATCCCAGGCTGCTCCTTGAGCTGGACAGTGGGCGGCAGCCTTGCCCTCGAGGGGCTGAGAGCAGGAGGGGAGGGGGGCTTCCTCCAGAAAGGAGGCCTCGGGCAGGGGTCTGTGAGACCAGGGCCTGAGCAAGGCTGCTCTGGGGACAGGCCTGGCGGCCCCAGGAAGCCACTGTTTCTCATCCAGGTTCCTGTGCCTCTGCACGGGGACTGTGCTGGTCATCCATGCTCTCGGGTTTCCTGACCTCAGGTCCTTCCTTGACTATAACCCACGTAGCTTCCTTGAGGAGAGTGACATAGGGGAGGGGGTGTTCCTGCCCAGACGCAGCCTCTGGACAAAGGTTGGGGTGAGACCAGCATGAGGGGCGAGCTCTGTGCTGACCCTGCCCACCCTCCCCAGGCCCAGATGGCCAAGGCCTGACCCTCGGGGGCCCTTGCTGCAGCCGGGGTGTCAGGCAGTGACATTCTCCACCGAGGGACAGAGACTGAAATCCCCAGGCCTTCCTTTGGGCGGGAGTTGGGCTGGGCTCAGAAGCTGTCCTGCCCACACTGGGCCAGAAAGGAAGGGCTTCCAGGGCCAGATGTGAAGGGAGGGGCTGGCGTGTCCCTACGTGTCCCTGCGATCCTAACCCTCTTGCCTCCCAGGGACAGGTGACCAGGCTGGGAACAGTGGCCAGGGCCTGGCAGATCCATCCTGCTGCTGTGGAGGGCCACGACTGACCTGCAAGGCTGGGCCGGGGTGCCAGGGGAGGGGTGTGGGTGAGAGAGTAAGGCCGAGAGCGGGGCTGTGGGTTTGGGGAGGCTGGAAGGGAGAAGCCTCCATCAGGGCCAAGGCCCTGGAGCTCGTTCTAGCCTCCGGCCCAGGCGCCCCCGCTGCTCTGGGGTCACTTCTCACTGCCTGAATGCTGCACCTGCTCTCTTTGGCCAAAGGCTCATGAATTGCAGAGGCAGCAGCCGACCCTCCCTGTCTGTCTCCTCTCACCCAGGGCCCCTGGGGCTGGAGGGCATCACAGAAGGGCGCTGGGCCAAGCCAGCTCCTGGTGACACCCGCTGTCACCCTTAGGTTGCTCCCAGGGTCTCGGGCTGTACCCCGCGGGGCCAGCCCAGTGTTGTTACTGCTCAGCCAGGTCCTGCGGATCCCAGGAGGCTCTCTGGCTGTGACTGGGCATCTGTCCCAGGGGCCTGGGCAGGGTCACCCTCTGGCCACCCCGCCCTGCCCCGGACCTCTGAGCAGGAACTGGGAGGCACACTCACCAGTTGATCTCGGAGGACGACTCGTTGAAGGTGTAATTCTGCTTCGGGCAGCCCCAGCTGTGGAGAGACAGAGCTGGCCCCCGCAGCCCTCCCAGCACTGCCCCCTGAAGGGACCAGACCCTTCCAGGATTGCCACGGGCTCAGGGCGTTTGCGGGGCACTCTCCCCAACCTAGGGCCAGGCCCTGCATCTCAGGTGGGTGTCTGAATTCTAACACTCAGGGACCAAAGTCTGCTTCCACCCCGCAGAGGCTGTATGGAGGGTCTCTGAGAAGGGGGGTCTCTGAGGAGGAGGGGCAGGGGGAGGGTCTCTGGGGAGGAGGGTCTTCGAGGAGGAGGGGCATGGGGAGGGGCGGGGGAGGGTCTCTGGGGAGGAGGAGCAGGGGGAGGGTATCTGAGGAGGAGGCTCTCTGAGGAGGAGGGCAGGGATCAAGATCATCCCCAAGGAAAAGAAATGCAAAAAGCCAAAATGGTTGTCTGAAGAGGCCTTACAAAAAGCTAAGAAGAGATTCAAAAGGCAAAGGAGAAAAGGAAAGATATACCCATTTGAATGCAGAGTTCCAAAGAACAAAAAGGAGAGATAAGAAAGCCTTTCTCAGGGATCAATGCAAAGAAATAGAGGAAAACAATAGAATGGGAAAGACTAGAGATCTCTTCAAGAAAATTACAGACACTGAGGGAACATTTCATGCAAAGATGGGCTCAATAAAGGACAGAAATGGTATGGACTTAACAGAGGCAGAAGATATTAAGAAGAGGTGGCAAGAATACACAGAACTGTACAAAAAAAAATCTTCATGACCCAGATAATCAGGATGGTGTGATCACTCACCTACAGCCAGACATCCTGGAATGTGAAGTCAAGTGGGCCTTAGGAACATCACTACAAACAAAGCTAGTGGAGGTGATGGAATTCTAGATGAGCTATTTCAAATCCTGAAAGATGATGCTGTGAAAGTACTGCACTCAATATGTCAGCAAATTTGGAAAACTCAGCAGTGGCCACAGGACTGGAAAAGGTCAGTTTTCATTCCAATCCCAAAGAAAGGCAATGCCAAAGAATGCTCAAACTACCGCACAACTGCACTCATCTCACACGCTGGTAAAGTAATGCTCAAAATTCTCCAAGCCAGGCTTCAACAGTATGTGAACCGTGAACTTCCAGATGTTCAAGCTGGATTTAGAAAAGGCGGAGGAACCAGAGATCAAATTGCCAACATCCACTGGATCATGGAAAAAGCAAGAGAATTCTAGAAAAACATCTACTTCTGCTTTATTGGCTATGCCAAAGCTTTTGACTGTGTTCAGTTTAGTCGCTCAGTCGTTTGACTGTATGGACCCCAACAAACTCTGGAAAATTCTGAAAGAGATGAGAATATCAGACCACCTGACCTGCCTCTTGAGAAACCTGTATGCAGGTCAGGAAGCAACAGTTAGAACTGGATATGGAACAACAGACTGGTTCCAAATAGGGAAAGGAATATGTCAAGGCTGTGTATTGTCACCCTGTTTATTTAACTCATATGCAGAGGACATCATGAGAAACGCTGGGCTGGATGAAGCACAAGCTGGAGTCAAGATCGCCGGGAGAAACATCAATAACTTCAGATATGCAAATGACACCACCCTTAGAGTTAGAAAGCAAACTGAAGAGTCTATTAATGAAAGTGAAAGAGGAGACCAAAAAAGGTGGCTTAAAACTCAACATTCAGAAAACTAAGATCATTGCATCCAGTCCCATCACTTCATGGCAAATAGATGGAGAAACAGTGGAAACAGTGTCAGACTTTATTTTGGGGGGCTCCAGAATCACTGCAGATGGTGACTGCAGCCATGAAATTAAAAGACGCTTGCTCCTTGGAAGAAAAGTTATGACTGACCTAGGCAGCATGTTAAAAAGCAGAGACATTACTGTGCCAACAAAGGTCCATCTGGGTCAAAGCTATGGTTTTTCCGGCAGTCATGTATGGATGTGAGAGTTGAACTATAAAGAAGGCTGAGGGCCAAAGCATTGATGCTTTTGAGCTGTGTTGTTGGAGAAGACTCTTCAGAGTCCCTTTGCAAGGAGATCCAACCAGTCCATCCTAAAGGAAATCAGTCCTGAATATTCACTGGAAGGACTGATGCTGAAGCTGAAACGCCAGTACTTTGGCCACCTCATGCCAAGAGCTGACTAATTAGAAAAGACCCTGATGTTGGGAAAGATTGAAGGCAGGAGGAGGAGGGGACAACAAAGGATGAGATGGTTGGATGGCATCACCTACTCAATGGACATAAGTTTGAGTAAACTCTGGGAGTTGGCGATGGACAGGGAGGCCTGGCGTACTGCAGTCCATGGGGTTGTCCTGAAAGAGTCTGAGAGGCTGAACTGAACTGAACTGAGGAGGGTCTCTGAGAAGGAGGGTCTCTGAGAAGGAGGGGCAGAGGAGGGTCTCTGAGGGGGAGGTCTCTCAGGGGGAGGTCTCTGAAGAGGAAAGGCAGGGCCGGGTCTCTGACGGGGCGGGCCCCTGAGGGGGCGTGCCTCTGAGGGGGCGTGCCTCTGAGGGGGCGTGCCTCTGAGGGGGCGTGCCTCTGAGGGGGCGGGCCTCTGAGGGGGCGGGCCTCTGAGGAGGAGAAGGGGAGGGGCAGGGGGAGAGGCCAGCCGGGTAGGCGAACACCAGCGGGGAGCCCGGGAGGGGGCTGGGGGCTCCACCTGGGCTTGCGGCAGGGGAAGGGCTGTGTGGCCAGAGACGGACCTGGCGCCCTCAGGGCCTCCCGGAGGCCAGAACTGCCGAAACGAGGCTGGACAGTGTGTGTGCCACACGGAGAGAAAGCCACGCTCCTGCCCAGTGTGCTGACTAAGAAGCAGGTTCCCTAAGTCACTCCTGAGGAGGAGCTTCCCCAAGCCACCGGGTCGCCCCGCACTGGGAAGGGGGCAGGGGCCTGGCTGCCATGCTAGCTCTGCCCCAGATTACAGCCAAAGCCAGGTCGCCGAGCTACAGGACCTAACTCTCAGGGAGTCCCATGGTGGCAGGTGGCTCCCTCCTCCTTTTTTCTCAATTGGCCCACTTCCTCCTGCACCTGAGCCTGTTGTTGCAAACTCAATACCTATAGGAGTCATGAGCCACCCTTCTATCCATCCACCACCCACCCACGCAGCCATCCTATCCATCTGACCCATCCATCCACCCATCCACATCCAGTGTCCTTACATCACCCACGATCCACCCTTCTGTCCATTCATCCATCCGGCCTCCATCCATCCACCATCATCTGTCCGCCCCCACCCCATCCATCCGTTCGTCCATCTTCCATCCATCCACCCTCCACCACCCATCCATCCACCATCATCCATCCACACACTACCCATCCATCCACTCTACCCACGCCTCTCCCAGCCACCATCCGTCCATTTGCTCTCCCACCCACCCACCACGTGCCAGGTGCTGTGCATTGAATACAACAGACCTGGTCTCCCTGGGGATGTAAAGCCAGGTGCCTCGATGTCTCTGGAGGTGGGAGAAGGTGAGATGAACACAGAAAAGTACTCTCAACGTCAGTTAGAGCCCTTCTCAAACCACCACGGTGGGACCTGCCCTCCCACACTCTGGATGAAGACGAGGTCTGTTCTCAGGAGCAGGTGAAAGAGTCTGGCCTGGCGACCCGCCCCACTGCACGTGGGGGTGGGGAAGATGCAAGCTTGCACAGCGACCTTTCACCCCTGCCTCCTTCCTAACTCAGCCAGCAGGAGCCCAGTGGCCAGGCCCTATCCTCCAGTGAGGAGGGGTAGGATCTGCTCTGAGCAGCTGGGGAGACAAGTGACTGACCACATCCTGACTGCAGGGCCCTCGGCCTCTGGACACCCACCCTTAGGGTGAGTGGCAGAACATTTGAGAAAGTCCCCTGCCCACGAGCCCAGAGACCGAGCAGAAGAGGAACATATAAGAAGGAAAGGGTTTCAGACAAACCCCGAGATGCCGACGGCAGGACACCTGCAGCGGGGCTGACGCCTGAAGATGAAGAGCTCTTGGAAATCACAAAACACGGGAGCAGAAGTGAAAACCTCAGCTAGAGGGCTGGAGAGGAAGCCAAGGAAACCCCCAGAAAGAGGAGAAACAGGAGAGAGGACCACTCCATAACCTTCTGGAACCCCAATCTGGGTAGAGGGAGTCAAGAGAGGCTCCCAGGGCAGATGGGAACCCAGCTGCAGACGAGCCCAGCCCTGCGTGCCCCCAGCTCAGTGTCCACCAGGACCAACGTGGTGCTGAGAAGGGATCACGCCAGGCGTCCCTGAGACGTGACAGACATGGGCACAGAGAGCCAGCCCCACCAGCTTCCAGGGCAGAGAACTGCTTCCCACCAGCAGTGCGAGCAGGACTGCAGGGCCCTCTGGACAACATGAGACAGGAATCACCTCGTCCAGCTGTGGGCTCTTGGGCATCCGCTCAGGAGGCGCGGGCACTGTGCCCATGGCCCTGCTGGGAAGCCTCACAGCAGGTGTTCCATGTAAATAAGGGAGAGGCCCCAGGGCCGGGAGGGGCAGGGGGAACCAGGGGTGCCCAGGGAAAGGGGCTCACCTCCTCTCCCCACTGAGGCCTGCTACCCCCACCCACCCAGGAGGAGCTGGGGGAGCCAGAGCCCCTTACGGAGACCCCCGGGCCCCCCTGGGCAGGCAGGGAGGGAGTACCCCAGACCCTCTGGGAGGGCTCTGTCCGGGTGCAGCTGCACGTGCAGCCACCGACCATGGCAAGGACACCCAGTGTCAGCGCCAGCCTGAGGGCTGTGTCCCAGCCATGGCTCTGGGCGGCGGGGCCTGGGGGGGTCCCACACACAGACCCCTGTGCAAACCCCATCAGCCTCTGTCACGGCACCGGGAGGGCCCAGCCCCCGGCCCGCAGGTCACCCACCATCCGATCCCCAGGGCTGGGTCGTCCAGCAGGACGCGGACAATGTACAGCAGGCAGGTCAGCAGCTTCAGGGAGAAGTTGAACAGCCGGATCCTCAGGCCTGTGGGTGAGGGTGGGTGGGGCAGGCAGTGGTCAGGGCTCCTGGAGCGGCTGGGACTCTGCACCTGGGCTGCTGTACCTGGCTGTCCTGACCAGCACTGACCAGGTGGCTCTGCGTTGAGGGGGCTCTGCCAGGCCGGCCTCCGAGAGGCTCCATGCCCTCCTGCCTCATGGACGAGGTGCACAGTGTCCCTGAGCTGCTGGCCCTGGGGGTGGGCCTGGGGCTTGGGGGAGCAACCTACAGATCGATGGAACAGAACCCACAGGCACCACCTCCGCACCCCATCCTGCATCCCAGGTGGCCAGCCTTCTGCTGGGAAGGCAGGTGGAGGGAGCCCACAGGGCAAAGGGGAGGGCCACATGGTGGTGCCAGGGAGCCCCGTCAGGTGAGGGGCTGAGCTGTGCCCCTGGTGGCCGTGGCTAGCCCTGCCTCCAGGAGGGGCGCACCTCCCCAGGGTCCCGGCATCTCCCACCCTGGAAGGTGGCAAGGAGACAAGGAGCATGCCCATCACCCCACCCGCTCCAACAGAGGCCCCTCTGCCCTGCCCCCCCAACAGAACCCACTCACTGGATCTTTGGTTTTTGATGAAGAACAGCTTAAGCCTCTCCTTGAAAGTGTTCTCGTTGACGTAGAACTCCACCTGGACCCTGGGGGGCAGGAAGGTGTGGGCTTGGGGTCAGGGGGCTCCAGCCCAAAGCCCCACATTCCCACGTGTCCCCAGCAGACCTGCTGGCTGGTTGCCTCCCTCCCAGAGCCCAGGGCCCTCCAGGCCCTGCAGACGCGCACACTCATGGCCCCCAGCCTGGG
Source organism: Ovis aries (assembly GCF_016772045.2). Lineage (NCBI taxonomy): Eukaryota > Metazoa > Chordata > Mammalia > Artiodactyla > Bovidae > Ovis > Ovis aries. The sequence goes on from NC_056056.1 coordinate 3,580,273, forward strand.
CCGTCATGGCAGCTGCCAGGACTACAGGTGGCCTGAGTGGCTGGCCCTTGGCTCAAAACACACCATATGCTTTGCACAGAATGTTCCAGAAGCTGATGGCCAGGTGCTTTTCTGGGGGCCCCTGGTGGCTGTGCCTAGAGGCCCGCTGTAGCCTGTGGGATGGTCAGGGCTGGCAGGGGGCCCTCTCCAGCTGCGGCTGTTGCCCTGGACAATCCTCAGACACCCTGAGCCCCTGGGTGGGCGCCCAGCCTCTGGGGAACAGACCGCACAAACTGGCAGGAGCAGCCTGATGAATGAGGAGGCAGATGGGGGAAGGGCCATCTGGTCACCCACAGTGAGATGGGGCCTGGGAGAACGGGCCGCTGCCCACACCTTAGGTGCAGGCCCGCTGTGGCCGGCCGGGGCATCGTGTTCTACCATAGTGAGAACTCTGGTATTGACAGCAGGCAGGACGGCCACAGCCCTGCCGCCAGGTTCTTGCGCAGGAAGGGTCTAGCATTGCCTTCCTCCCGGAAGTGGGTCTGGGGCTGGGACCACCTTGCTCTGGGCTGGCACCTGCTGGCCCCTACACGGCCTCCATTCCAGGCTGCCTCAGCTGCAACGGAGGCTGGTCTCAGGACCTCAAAGTGGCCTGCTGGCATCACTGCTGTTCCCTGCCCCCTGACCAGACAGAGGCACCGGTAGCCTGGGATTTGGGGTGAGGCTTTGTGCCAGGAAGGCCCGGTCCAAGTTACCCAGATGTCAGGTGTAGGCGAGCCAATCCACCCCCAGAGATGTTGTGGAGGTGGGACAAAGCCGTCAGGTGAGGCAGTGGCTCACCCACGGCTCTGTGTGATGGTCATGACACACAGAGAGAGGAGGCAGGGACATCCAGCACCCTGGAGGCAGAGTTGTGCTGCCCAAGGAATCCTGGAGGGCTGCATGGAGGAGGTGGCAGTTGAGCAGCTGGGATGCAGGACAGTGGTCCACAGGCAGAGGCGAGGTGCACGCTGGCCCCAGTCCCTGCTCCCCACTCTTGCCCCCATTCAGAGCAGGGGCTCTGAACATCCTCCCCCTCTGGCCAGGCTCCAGCTCTGATCAATGCAGAAATTAATGCCGCCGTCACCTTGAAAGTTTCGTGACACCGCTCTGCCAGGGGCTGGCAACCCCATCATCTTTGCGAAGTGTTTAAAATATTCATTGCTCCCACAGTCTGTTCGACCCAAAGCATCTGAAACAGACCTGATGTTCTGGCAGCAGCCGTCTGCACCCGCCCAGGTGGTGGACCCGAGGGAGGGGCTGTGGGCAGAGCCCCAGCACCTTCCTGACCTTTGCAGACTGGGGGGCCCTGGCCTGACCACAGCGGCCACCCCTGGTCGCAGGGCTCAAGAAGGGCCCAGGGGGAGGGACAGTGGTATGGGCCTCCCCACCCTCAGGGCCGGATGCAGTGTGGCCAGCGGGGCAGCAGGACAGGCCTCCCGCAGAGCAGGGTCCAAGCCCAGAGCACCCCCTGGACACTGCGCACCCCGGCACATCTCTGTTAGCCCGCTGTGAGAGGGGATGGGCCTGTGCCACCGGTGCGCCCGATGGTACCCCCCAGCCCGCACACCTCTGTGCACCCCACTGTCCGCTGCTCCCAAGCACATCACTGTACGTCACAGCCCAGCGTACTCCTCACGAGTGTGAGTCACTCAGTCGTGTCTGACCTTTCCAACCCCATGGACTGTAGCCCACCAGGCTCCTCTGTCCAAGGAATTCTCCAGGCAAGAACACCGGAGTGGGTTGCCATGCCCTCCTCCAGGGGATCGTCCTGACCCAGGGAGCGATCCCGGGTCTCCTGCATTTGCCGGCGGCTTCCGTACCATCTGAGCCCCCGGGGAAGCCTGCATGGTTCCTGGTGCATCCCTGAGCACGCCACTGTGCCCTGTGCCCCATCGTAGACCACACCCAGCCACACCCCACTGTGCACGGCACCCTTGTGCACCCAGGGCGCCCCAGCACCCGGCACTGCGCCTCCACGGCTCGCCGTACACTGTACTCCAGTACCTCTCTGCACACCCCACTGCACCCCAGTGTACCCCCCTGGACCTGAACCCAGCCTCCTCTGTAGGTGCTGCCTGGGGCCAGGTCAGTGGAGCTCCCGAGGCTCCCTGGGGGGAGCTGGTCAAAAGCCTTCTCTGTGAAGGAGGGGCTCAGACAACCCGAGCTGGGCCGGGGCCAGGTCAGGGGCAGACACCCCTGAGTGGTGCCCACATGTTCCAAGGGACCACATGCCCCCTCACTCTCTTGCCTTCACAGCGAAGCCTCAAGGAGGGGTCCCCCCACTCATGCCCTCCACTTGGGCACCCCTCCCCTGAAAGTCCGTGCCCAGACCCGGGGGTCAGGATAGTTGACCTGGGACCAGTTACTCCTAGCAATTAGTAGACTAGGAACTGCTCCTAGTAACTGATGTGGACAAGAGACCCACATCACCTGTCAATCCCCTCGCCCAGGCAGCTGTGGACACCGACAGGCCTGGCCTGGGAATCTGAGCCTGGGTGCTGGGGAAATCCACATAGCCGCTTCCACTTTTTTTTTTCTTCTTTTTATTTTGGCTGCACCATGTGGCATGGGGGATCTTCCCTGAGCAAGGATCGAACCTGTGCCCCTTGCACTAGAAGCATGCATCTTAACCACTGGACTGCCAGGGAAGTCTGTTGTCTCCACGAGCTGTGGCTGCCCACTTCTCCCACCACAAAACGCAAGTTGCAAGCTTTCCCTTTAACCTGAAGTTTAAGGCGGTGGGTGTAATTCAGCCGAGGGCGTGCTCTTGGCTCAGCAAGGCTCCTGAAGGAAATGGCCACCCCGGGGGGCATGGGCCATCTGGCCTGACAGACAGAGCCCTGAGCCTCACCTGCCTGGCCTCACCTGCCTGAGCCACAGCTGCCTCACCTGGGGAACAGGCAGTGACAGGAACCGCCTGCCCCGGGGAATCCTGAGGGTGTCTGGCAGGGCTGCTGCAACTGTGGAGAAATCAAAACAGTCTCTATACCTTGGGTTCTCCCCTGAAAAGTCAGGCTCTGCTGTGCTTAGTCACTCAGTCATGTCCAACTCTTTGTGACCCCATGGACTGTAGCCCGCCAGGCTCCTCTGTCCATGCGATTCTCTAGGCAAGAATACCAGAGTGGGTTGCCATGCCCTCCTCCAGGGGATCTTCCCCACCCAAGGACTGAACCTAGGTCTCCTGCATTGCAGGGAGATTCTTTACCAACTGAGCCACCAGGGAAGCCCCCAAATCCAGCTAATCGTTGGTTTTCAGAGGAGGATTAAGTGAGAGAGGACCCCTGCCCTTGGCCCTGCCCTGCCCCCCTCTCTCAGTGGTGCCAGCGATCAGGGCTGGTTTTGTTGAGACCGACTCTGGCCGACACCTATCCCTCACATCACCCAGAGAAGATGGCGCTGTGCTATAAGCCCATGTGTGTGGCTGCAGGTGGCACGTGGTGGATGCCCACCAGCTGTGGCTCAAGGCCCCTTGGTGGCCCCGTGGTGGAGGCCAGTTGCCAAACCTGTGGCATGCTGCTCTGAGGGGAGGGCTGGGCAGGGACTAGGACCTGGCACACCACTAAGAGCTCACACAGCGACGGCCCTGCTAACAAGCTCAAGAGCCCTGGGCAGGGGCAGACGAGGCGTCCACCCCCTATATGCCTGCTCCTGTTCAGCCACTCATTCCTTCAGCGGACGGCCAGCGGGGAGGGCTGGGCACAGCAGAGGGGCCACTGCTGCTCAGCCCAGGGCGCAGGAAGGTGTCAAGCCCTCGGCAGGCCTAGTTATGGAGCCCTGAGGCTTCCGGGACCCCGCCTCAGAAGGGCCCTGGGGCACCCCCTGGAGTTAGGTCATGAGCCCCAGGCCAAACCCACACCCGTCCCGGGACAGTCCTCAGCCCTGGTCTGTCTGTCCTGCTCGGAGTGAGCAGCTCTCTGACTGTGAGGACAGAAACTCAGGCTGGGCAGCTCAAGAGCCATGCCCCCAGCCCCTCACTGGGCCTCTCAGGGGGCTCCTGCCAGCCTCGTGCCCACACGCCTGGAAACGGAAGCCCACCCAGGCTGGGTGCTGGCTCACGTCACCCAGCGGGTTGAAAGACATGGGCCTTTGGGCTCCCCCCGGAGCCCAGGGCTCTCAAGTTTCGGGTGCCAGCAGTCAGCTCTGGCCCATCCCCACATGGCTTGCATTCTAGTGGCCCAGGCCCAGGCCCAGGCTGGTGTGCAGGGTCTTGTCCACACTGGATGGACTGGAGGGGGCCCCCTTGTGCCAGCAAAGTGGCTCGAACCCCACCTACCCCACCCCACGCCCGGACGGGACCTGCCAGGCGCAGCAGGTGGAGGACGCTGCCGCCCTCCCTGGTTGACTGGGGGGCTGACTGGTGGGCTGACCAGCAGGCTGGGGAGTGGCCTTCCAGGGATTGCTGGCAGGCGGTTCTGGCACAGATGGCCTGTGCCGGGAAGCTGCAAACTCAGGGCCAGGCGGCCAGCCCTGGTGGGAGGGTGGCCAGACACCAGGCACATGGCCGCGGGCAGGCCCACCCGCCTGGCTGTGACAGCCGCGCACTCACATGGGGCCGAGGTCCGGCGGCCTCCTTCCTGGAGGCCTGCTGCGGGCTGGTGGATGTCCAGCAGGTTCCCGGGAGCTCTAGGCAGGAGGCCGAGGAGCCCGCGGGCAAGACAGAAGAGCAGAGACTGGGCCCGAGCGCCAACTCCGAGGCCTGCTATTCTGAGACTGAGCAGAACCTGTGACCTGCCCAGGGGCCCGGGCGGGACAGACACATGGCCAGCTCCGCTCCAGGTCCTGGGCTGGACCGGCAGGGAGCCGGGCTGGTCCGGTTTGGGGGCGGGGCCATTGAGCTGACGGTGGCGCTGGGACCACTCTGCCCCACCACACCCAGCCCGGTTGCAGATTTGCCAGTGGGGACGACGGGGGGACACGGGGCTCTGCTGTAGCCCTCCACCCACCCACCACTGCACAGGCTGGGGCACAGGCCAGCCTGCGGCCACAGGCCTCCTTTCTGCCAGTTGCCCCTCCTGGGGTCTGGGATGCCAAGGAAAGCGAGGGCTCCAAGCTGCCAGGCAGAGTGGGCAGCGACCTCTCAAAGCAACAGTGTTGTCCTGGGCCTCCCCAGTACTGGCCTCACACCTTGGCTGGGTCACGGCCCCGACAAGCCTCCTTGGGCCTCCAAGGGCCCAGGGATATTTGATCTGCTGGTGACCACGCAGCTCTGGGGCAGAGGACCACAGCCTCAGCCCCTTGGGCAGCTGCAACTGTCCACTCCCCCCTCCCCCCACCAACAGCCTGGGACCTGCCCCAGGGAGCTGGCGGAGGCACCCTCCCCCTCTCTGGTTACCCGCTGCACCACGGCTGGGGGACGGAGGCCCAGGGCTGGCCTGGGTAACGATGCCCGAGCCTCGGGCTGCAGGAGGAAGTGTGGAGAAGCCCCGAGTAGGTGATGGTGGCCGCTGCCAATGGTGTTAATTAACGAAAGAATAATCAGGCCCCATGTGGTGGCCAATCTGGACTCCCTGGGCGTGAGCAGGTGAGGAGGGGCTCCTTCCCATGAATATGCCCAGCGGAGGAGCTGAGGGGTTTGGGTCCCTAGACCTCAAAGGGCCCTCTGCAGCCCTAACTGAAGCCAGGAAAAGCCTGGAGGGGCTCCCCGGTGGGGCAGCTGGGCCAGGCGCCTGGAGTTCTGGATCTGCACAGGTGGCCGCAGTGGGCTGAAGCCTTCGTTCCCAGCAGTCACCTGTTTGCCTGACCCCACACCAGTACCATAGTGGGGTCCTCATCCCTTCCTAAGGGCTGTCGTCACCACCGTGGGGCTCTGGACACCCCATTTCCCACTCCCAGGCTCCTTCCCAGAGAGCCACGCTGCGTTCTGCCCCCAGCCTCAGCCCCACTCAAGGTCCAGCAGTCCTGGCCGTGCCCTGCTCTGGCCCGGCTGCAGGACAGATGGTGCTGGGCGCGGCGGACCCTCCCCCTGGGCAGTCACGGCCCAAGCCCCTTCCCCCAGGGTCTGCTCGGGGCCAGGAGGACACCTGTGAACCAAGCACTTACTCAGACACAGAGGAGTCCAGGCTAAACTCTTCCATGTGAAGCCTGAGGGCGGAATGGAGCAGACACGTCAATGCAGACAGCGGACGGATGGACAGATGGGGGAGCCTGGGCTCCCAGACACAGAGGGAGGACTCGGGCATGGGCCGAGGGGAGCAGGGTACGCCCACGCGCACACCCCCTGGCCCCCTGAGCACCCCAGAAGCAGCACGGTGCCTGCGGCAGCGCGGGTACATGCGCCCCGCCCCCACCCCGGCAGGACAGGGTGACCCTCCCAGCGGAGGGCACGCAGGACGGGCCCTGCCTGCAGCCAGGTGAGTGGCTGGACAGCAGGTTCAGGAGTGCCCACCGCTCTGCTCTGCACTGAGACTGCCCCAGGCCCCTGTGACCCCAGGGTCCAGGAAGGAGCAGGTCAGCCCCCTCGACACCCAGGAAGCTGACGGCAGCGAGGGGCGCCCCCCACACAGGAGCCACCAGCTGGACGTGACAGTTGGTCTCCTTGTCGTCAAGCCTGCCCACCTCTCCTCGATGCCCCTGCCCTCTACAGGCCCTGGTGCCACCCCACTGCCCTGTCCCCTCGGCTTCCTGGTGACAAGGCAGTCCGATGCTTCTTAGGGACCCCCAGGGGCACCCCCTCTCCTGGGCCAGCAACACACACCTGCTGCCCTTGAGGCTGCCTTGGCCTAGGGTTTTTCCAGACTGGCTGCAGCCAGAGAACACTGAGGTGGGTGTGGCCTGCGCTAACTGGAGACTGGGAGGGAGAAGCTGGTGGGAGCATCAGGAGCTGGGTGGGGGGGTGCAGCACAGAGGGCCTGCTCTTTGTTGGTGTCCCTCCCATCTGCCCCAGCATCTCCAGCTTCATGGGGCCTCTCCTTCAATCCTTAAAGCAAACATCTTCCAGAAGAGGAAACCAAGGTTCAGAGAGGACCGCTGCCTTCCCAAGGCCACAGGCAGGGAGGAGGGAGCCAGCCTGCTTTGCCTTGTATAGGGCTCTCTGGGTGGGGCCCCAGCCTGTAGCTCTGGGTGCCCCGCAGGTGGGCTGGGTGCTGGCTGGGCCTGCAGAGAGCAGGGGGGGCCTGGGCTTCACTGAGTCTGGGGTCTCTGGGAGCTTCTGACAGGTTCTGCTTAGTTGTCGTCAATCCAGACCCCGCCCCCCCACCGCCCCCGAGGCTGCAGTTTCCCATCCATCTCGCCTCCCCTGTCCCCCACTTGCTCTGGTCATAGCAGTGCTGTGGTCCACAGCGTGTGTGCCCTCAGGCGGGTTTGTGCTTTGCCTTCATGTCTCATTAAATGGTGTTTTTCCCCCATAGCAGTAAGTTGAATTGGTGTATCACTATGCAGTTCCAGGAGAAGGCAATGGCAACCCACTCCAGTACTCTTGCCTGGAAAATCCCATGGACGGAGGAGCCTGGTAGGCTGCAGTCCACGGGGTTGCACAGAGCCGGGCACGACTGAAGCAACTTAGCAGCATGTTTATCCAGCTCAGATCCCCTCTGGCCCAGGCACTGCCTGAGTGCTGAGTTGGGTGACAGCTGCTCCCCCGGGGGCGGGAGCCTGGTAGGGCCACAGCCTGTCCCAGCGTCAGGTCAGGGCGGACCAGGAACTCGCTGGGAGCAGGCCGGGGATGGGGGATGGGAGAGAGGCTGGGTTCCTGCCAGGGGGCGGGGGCACATGAAGGTGTGGGTCTGCAGGGGCGGAGGGGGCCCCCCGGGGTGAGGACTCCTGGGAAAAACCCGGCGAGGGGGAGGGAGGGAGACTTGGGCGGGCCAGTGGGAGGCCGGCCACAGGCGAGGGATCCGGGAGGAACAGCAGGAGAGCAGGGTGGCACCAAGCTCAGAGCACAAGGGGCAGGTGGGCTCAGCCCCCAGAGCAAAGTGCACAGCCGGCCCTGGGCTGGCCAAGGTGCTGTTTCCTCCAGCGCTCACTCTCCCTGCCTGCCGCAGCCCCCATCGTCCTCAGAAGCCCCCAGGGCCCCGCACACAGAGGTGGCCCCGGAGCCCCCAGGCCTGTCCTAGGTGGGAGCCAGGCTCAGAGGGGCCGTCCTGAGTTCGGGGTTGGCGGGCGGTGGGGGGCGGTGGCGGAGGGGTGGCGCGTGTACGGTTGCCCTCAGCTGCCACTCACTGCAGCTGCCCCAGGGTCTCCAGCTGATTCTCACCCTGCCCAGGCCCTGCACCACCTGCACAGGCTCTGCCTGACTCCACCCCACGCCCCAAGACCCCACCCCTCCTTTCTGCCCTTCACAAAGAGCCCCTGGGCTAGAGTTTTGCCTTTGTCTCCAACCCTTCCTTCAGCCCAGCTCTGAGCGAGTGGCTTCCTTGGTTGCCCCTCCTGGTAAGGGTCCTGGGTTGGCGAGCCCTGCCCCTGAAGCTACCCTGGAGGAGGCGCAGACAGCCCCAAGGTCCCGCTCACAGGCCTCCCCTGCTGGCGGCCCCTCACTCCTTGCCCAGGTCCTCCTGTGCCCCCCCTACCTTCCCCTCCCTGGACCCTCTTGCCCTCTTTCTGCCCTGGGGCTCCCTTGACCTCTGCGAGCAGCCTCCAGTGGGAGCTCAGAGCTCATCCTGGCCTCTGCTGCCCACTGTTCCCCTTGCCCATGTTCTCCCCTCCACGGAGTCCAGGAGAAGGGTGGCAGGGTGGCAGGGGCAGGCGGTGGGGGGCGATCTGGGCAGGGCATTGGGAGCCGGCCCCTCCCTGTGGCTCAGTCCCCTGGGGGCAGTGGAGACCCCTGCCTCTGCTGTGCTACCTCCCCAGCAGTGGTGAGGCCTCCGGGAGGCTCTGGGCCTCCCTGGGGAGGGCTGAGGCCTGGCTGGTTCCAGACACTGCACACAGGTTGGGGCAGGAGCTACAGCCACTGGCTCCTCCAGCAGAGGGCACCCACCTGCCTGCTCGGGTCTTTGCAGAATTGAAACCCTGCAAGTCCTCGTCTGCTCCGGAACCTGCCATGGCTCCCCACTGCTTCCGTCTGGAGCAAACTCCACAGCGTGCACCTAATGCTTCCGGAGACGAGCTGCAGGCACCAGCCCCCAGTGCTGCCGGGCTGGCTGTGCAGTTGCTCTGAGGACCCTGCCCCTCAGGGGCAGCTTGGGGACCCAGCCAGGCTGCTCACACGCAGGGTCTGTGCAGGACTGGGGGTGGCAGGGGTCGGAGTAGGGGGAGGGCTTCCTGGAGGAGGTGTCCCCGCCACCGCAGCTCCCGTGCTGCACTGCGGGTTCAGATGCAGCTTGGACAGGACCTGCCATCCCTGTGTCCCTACAGGAACAGGGACAGCGGGAAGCCAGTCATTTGCAGGGGCCAGGCTGCCGGTAACCAGAGCCTCTGGGCTCACTGCTTCCTACAGCCTCCAGGAAGGGAAAGGAGAAGAGAGGAATCTGGTCTCCAGGGCCTTGGCCAGCACTCGCCTCCCTCCTGCCCAGGGGCTGCCCATTAGCTGTATGAGTCCACCAGGAGTGCCCGTTAGAGCACTTAGTCTCCTGCCTTAGCAGTCTCCTCCGGCAAATGGGAATGACCGCGGGGCAGCTGCCCTCTAGGGGCGTGCCAAGGAGCAGGAGATGGGTGCGAGAGTGCGGAGGGTCCAGAGGGCCTGTGGTCAGTGGCGGGGGGTGGGGGAGGCTCCCCAGGCACCCATGGTCTGCCATCTGCCAGGCTGAGTCTCTGCCAACGCCTCACCCCAACCCTCACATGGCACCACACCCCAGCACCCCAGGCTTTGGCCTTGGCTGTCTCCTCTGCCCGGAAGCCTCTGCCCATCTCCCGGTGCTCCGCCTGCAGGGCCAGCGCCCCAGGAAGCCTCCCCTCTCCTTGTCCCAGCCCAGCCCACACAGGTTTTCGTGCCCACAACGTGTGCCCACATTGGGGGGTCTGATTCATCTCAGTTTCCCCCGCAGCATCTAGAAGGGCTCCTGGCACAGGAGAGATGCTGGCTAAGAGTTAGTGCTGCAGGCTGAGCCTCAGTGTCCTCATCAGTGAAATGGGGGTGTCATGCTGGGCCCATGCTCGAGGAGGGGCTGGAGGGGGTCGGCAGGACCCTGCCGGGCTGGGAGAACAAGCCTCCTGCACCTTTACTGCCACGAACTCCAGGCACCAGCCCCAGGGAGCCTGAGTCCCCAGCCTGCGCCCCAGCTCCCATCTGCTCTGCGGCTGCCCTGGGCCTCACACTGCTTACCTCTGGAGCGGGACACAGATGCTGGCCCTGCCTCACCCCAAGTGGCTGCTGGGGACCAACATGAGTGTAGCCTCCAGCCGGACAGGGCTTGGGCAGGGGTCAGCAGGTCCCCACCTCCTTTCTCTCCTCCGATTTCACCTGCAGGCCCACTGCTCAGCCTCTCAGAGCAGGAGGGAGCAGGGGTCCCACAGGCAGACGGGAGACACAAGGGGAGGGGCGCTTGGGAGCGGGGTCCCCAGGGGAGACCCGGCCGTCCCTCCCCTCCCCGGGGCTGCAAGCAACGCGGCAGGTGCAGCGGAGCGGAGCCCGTGCAGGATGCGAGCGCAGAGAGCAAAGCCCCTCCCGGCGGCGCCCCGCGCCCCCGCCCCTACCTCTGGCCCACGTCGCTGCCCACGGAGCCCCCGCCGCGGGCCGGCAGCAGCGGGCTGAGCCCGTGCGGCTCCTCAGGGGCCGAGGCGCCGGCCGGGGTGCCCCCAGGGCCCGCCTTGCCCTCGGACGGCGAGCGCGGCAGCTTGGCCCGCGCCATCCTGCCGGAGCGCACGGCGGCGGCGGCGGGAGGCGGGGGCGGAACGGGCGCTACCATCTCCGCGCGCCTCCCCGCGCTCCCCGCGCCGCCGCCGCAGTGGAACGGCCGAGGGGGGGCTGGGATGCTGGGGGGCGGTCGGGCTCCTTCCCGCCTCGACCGGGGGCGCCCAGGCTCGGCCCCCTCCCCATCCCCGGAGCTCAGAGGGCGCCTCACATGGGAGCGGGGCGTCTCGGCGCCCCGGGCTGCGAGGGGTCTGCCTTCCCACGGAAGGAGTAGTAATAGTCACGCTGGCCCGCACGGCGCGGGAGGAGGGGAGGGAGAGTAGCGCGGTGGCAGCTGTGGCTCTTGGCCGATCACCTCCGCAGGCGGGGGCTGCTGGAGCCGGGGACCCCAGGCGGCCTGTGGGTCCTGGTGACCCGGAGCCACGCGCACCTCCCAGCTTCCACCCCTGCCGCCCAGGTCGGGTGGGCCCACCCAGCCCCACGGTCGAGATGGGGGACGCCACTGTCTGTCTTCCCTCCCGAAAGCACTCAGAGGCCGCCGCTGCCCCCCACCTCCTCCCCCAAAGCGTCCAGGGAGTTCACGAGGCCCTCCTTTACCTGTGTCTGCACTCGAGGCTCCATTCGGAGCGGGACATGGGATCCCGGAGGCGGAGGAGGCAGCTAACAGTCCCGGAGCCCGGTCTGCGACGGACCCCCTCCCTGCCCGGTGTGCTCGGCCCATCTCACGCAATAGATAACTTGAGGAAGTGTGCAGATTTCTGTCCGTTTGCAAAGGGGGAAACCGAGGCGGTGAGGGAGGAAGTGGCTTCCGCTGGAGACCAGACAGGAAGGCAGGGAGAGGCCTCCCAGATGACGGAGCCTCTGCTCCCTGTTGCCACATTATGTGGCTTTCCTGCCCAATTCCTTCCATTTTTGCAGACCAGGGAGGCCCGGGACTGGGGGGGGGGGGGGGGTAGAGGTGACTCGCCCAGGCGTTGGTGCTGGGAGGACCCAGGCTGTGGCCTGGCTGCCCTGGAGCCCAGCTGGTGCAGGGTGCTCAGAGGACAGCTGTGCAGGTTGTCCCCAGGGGGCTCCAGGCCCTCCCATCTGGTCCAAGCCCTGATGCCAGACCGGAGGCTCCAACTTGGCCAGCTGGCCGGCCTCTATTGCTTCACCCCTCTTGTGGGGCAGCAAACCACCATGGCCCTGCGTGGACAGAAGGTCTGTGAGAGGAAGGTGGGCCTCGGTACACCCAGCTCCTGGCCTAGCCTCCCCTCAGACAGTCAGGATGAAGCCATTGGGTGGTCTCAGCAACACGTACACGTGCGCTTCCCCAACTACCTTCTGCGTCCTGTCCTGTCCCGAACCTCCCCCGCCAACACAGGAGGCGGGAGGGGGAAAAACTGGTGTCAGCCACTCCTTGCCCCTCCTGTGGAGGGGGTGACATGGGAGTGGCTGCAAAGAGGGAGGGCTTGAAGCACCTCTGGCCTGCTGGTGAGCAAGACACCGCAGCGCCTGTAAAGCAGAGCCAGGAGGGTCGCGGGCACAGGCAGCCTCTCTGGGGCCCCACTGAGGCCTCTCTGCCGGTGTGTCCACGTGAGCCAGGCTGGGACCTGGGACCCTTTGCTGCAGCGCCTTCACCTGGACACACCTCTCCTTCAGCAACAAAATACAGAGACTAAATGAGACTAAAACAGCCGTGTGCGTGCTCAGGCGGGGCAAATTATGGACAAAAGATGAAAAAAGACCAAAAGCCCAATGGCCACATCTGAAGAGCCGAGAGCAAAACCAGGGTGTCAGGAGCAATGCCTCTGTACTCAACACCACCAAAAAGGGGTGGGGGGCCATCTGAACCATCCCGGGACTCCAGCACATCCTGGACACACGCCTACCCTCACCCCATATAACGATCCCTGGGGCGTGCTAAGTCACTTTGGTCGTGTCCGACTCTTTGCAACCCATGGACTGCAGTCTGCCAGGGTCCTCTGTCCGTGGGATTCTCCAGGCAAGAATACTGGAGTGGGTTGCCATTTCCTTCTCCAGGGGATCTTCCCGACCCAGGGATCTAACACGAGTCTTAACGTCTCCTGCACTGGCAGGCGGGTTCTTTACCACTAGCGCCACCTGGTGAACCCAAGTCAGAAGGGAAATGACTGAGAGAGGGATGGCCCTGCCAGCATAGAGGCAGACACGGAGCAGTGTCCAGGAGCTGAGAGCTGTGGGACAAGCACACCCGAAGAACTGCCCATGCCCCGGTGGGGGCCCCAGCCCGTCTGAAGTATTTAAAACAAATTTAGGAAATACTGAGAAACAGAACGGTAAAAGGACTGCACATGGAGCTCCAGGACAATAAGGCACAGGTGCGCCGCACGCACCCAGCCATCGATCCCACCAATCTACTGGGCTTAAAGGATGAAGAAAGAATTCTTCAGGCAATAAGACAGACAAAGCAAACCAGGCGAAGGGAAGAGCACGCTGGCTTCAGGGGCTGGGGGAGGCGGTGAGGAGTGAGTTTAATGGGGATGCGTTTCAGTTGGGGAAGATGAAAGCGGTGGATGGTGGTGTCAGCTGCCCATTAAGAATATGCTTAGTGTATTTAAAAACAAAGGCTGGAATGAGAGCCAAAGAAGGGACACTGCACAATGGGCCAAGGCTCTCTGCAAGAAGACTACATAACCGTTGTAAATGCATGTGCACCCAACGTCTGTGCGGGATCGGTCGTGTCCATGACACCACGGACTGCAGCCCGCCAGGCTCCCCTGTCCACGGGATTCTCTAGGCAAGATTACTGGAGTGGGCTGCCATTCCCTCCTCCAGGGGGATCTTCCCCACCCAGGGATGGAACCCACGTCTTTTCTGTTGGCAGGTGGATTCTTCACCACTGAGCCACCAGGGAATCCCTAAGTCAACTATACTTTGATTCAAAAAATTTAAAAAGACTATTCTATCACAGAACTGTACACTCAAAAATGATTAAGGTGGTGAATTTCATATCATGTGTATTTTTTATGTATTTATTTTTGGCTTGCTGGGTCTTTGTCGATGTGCACAGGCTTTCTCTGCACTCTCTAGCTGGAGTACACAGGCTTCTCGTTGCGATGGCTTCTCTTGGTGTGAAGCATATGTGTTTTACACAATTTTTTAAAAAATTGTGAAAAAAAGATGCACAAAATCCAGTCGAACTGGCTCCCGCTAGCCCAAGAAGGGACAACTGAATATTAGACGGGACGAAGATGGGACTCCCTTGGCAGTCCAGTGAGGAAGACTTCGCTTTCCAGCGCCGAGGGTGTGGGTTCGATCCCTGGTTGGGGAGCTAGGGTCCCACACACCTCACAGCCAGAAACCCAGAACCAAACTGAAACAGGAGGAGGGTGAGCGCTCAGCGTGCGGGTCTCCTCTTGCTTCTGTAACAACTACTACAAACACAGGGGCTTGAAACTTTTCGTCTTCAACAGTTCCCGAATTCTGGGTCCTGAAGTCTACACACAGGCAGGCCAGTTCCCTTTGGAGACTCTGGGGAGATGCTTTTGTGTCTCTTCCAGCTTCTAGAGACCCCGGCGTCCCCTGTCTGTGGCCCCGTCCTCACGTGGTTCTGGCCCCTGCCTCATCCTTCTGTCTCCCTCTCTGACTCTGGCCTTCCACCTCCCTCTTCTGAAAAGCCCTGGGACCCCACGGGGTTCCCCAGGTGGCCCAGGATTACCGCCTCATCTCAAGATTCTTAACTTCGGACTTCCACGGGTTCAGAGTCCACTGCCATTGCAGAGGACATGGGTTCAATCCCTGGTCCAGGGAGATTCCACATGCCGTGGAGCAACTAAGCCTGTGCACCGCAACTACTGAGCATGTGCTCGGCAGCAAGAAAGGCCACCGCAGTGAAGAGTGGCCCCCACCGCGGCAACTCAAGAAAGCCCGTGTGCAGCAGCCAAGACCCAGTACAGTCAAGAGTAAATACAACAAATAAGTAATAATTTTAAAACATTAATCTTTCTAAGGTAAGTACTTTTTTTTTTTTAAAGATCCTTAACTTCAGCACATTTGCAAAGCCCCTCTTGTCACTTAAGAAACTCAAAGGTCACACCCAGAAAGACGAATCCAGAAAAAACACCCTCAGTTGTCATCCTGTGACGCTGCTATAATACACTTTGAAAACTAGTAATTAAAGGGAAAGGATTGAGCGTGTTTTCCTGCTTTTTTCAGCAGGAATTATGTTTCAGGGCTTACAGCCGGCTCCCATTGATGCAGGAAAACCACCAGTTAAAAGCACGTGGCTTATACTCAAGGAGGGCAGAGGAGAACAGGAAAGGAGCTTGGCCAAGCTGTCCCAGGGGGCTGCCCCCCCTCAGCTGCAATGTAGAGGGGGAATGCCTGGTCACATGTTGATGGATCACTGCCTAACTGCCCAGTGCAAGGGCTGGGCTGTCATCACTAGCCAGAGTGTCCATCTGGCCATCTCTAACGGAGGGACAACCAAGACACAGGGCAACGTGGGGACCACAATGGCACTTAAAACCTTTTGCCTGAAACATCCACGTTCCATCCACCAGGCCTTCAGAACCAACATCCAGTTTATGAGAAATACTAGGAGAGGCAGCCGGACGCACAGACAGCAGAACCTTCTGCAGGACTAGAGGCCTGGCGTATCAGCCACTTGTGCTCTGCGACAAATCACCACCGGCTTCGCAGCTTCTGTTATCTCTCGCCATCCATTAGAAGGCTGGGCATGGCTTAGCTTGGTGTCCTGCTTAGGGTGCCTGAAACCAGCATCAGCAAGGCTGGACTTCCACCTGGAACCCTGGGGGAAATCCACCTCCATGCTCATCCAGTTGGTGGGATTAATTTCCTGGTGGTTGAGGGACTGAGTTTCCCTTTTCCTGTTGTCTGTTGGTGGCTCAGCTCCTAAAGGCTGCCTGCATCCCTTGGCCCCTCCATCTTTAAAGCTGGCAATCGTGGCTCAGATACCCCTATGCCTCAAATCTTTTCTTCCATTTCTGGCCAGAGAAAACAGCCTGCTTTCAAAGGCCCACTGTGCTTAGAAAGGGCCCACCCTCCTGTTCATTACCTCAGCCAACTGATGAGTGACCTTACTTATAATGCAAGATTGCCATGGGTATGAGCTTCCAGGAGAACTATTAACAACCTCAGATACGCAGATGATACCACTCTAATGGCAGAAAGTGAAGAGGAGCTAAAGAGCCTCTTGATGAGGGTGAAAAAGGAGAGGGAAAGGCTGGCTTAAAACTCAGCATTCAAAAAACTAAGATCATGGCATCCAGTCCCATCACTTCATGGCAAACAGATGGAGTGAAAGTAGAAGCAGTGAGGGATTTTATTTTTGGGGGGCTCCAAAATCACTATGGACAGTGACTGCAGCCATGAAATTAAAAGACGCATGCTCGTTGGAAGGAAAGCTATGACAAACCTAGACAGCGTATTAAAAAGCAGAGACATAGCTTTCCTGACAAAGGTCTGTATAGTGAAAGCTATGGTTTTTCCAGAAGTCATGTATGGATGTGTGAGTTGGACCATACAGAAGGCTGAGGGCCAAAGAATTGATGCTTTCAAATTGTGGTGCTGGAGAAGACTCTTGAGAGTCCCTTAGACAGCAAGGAGAGCAAACCAGTCAATCCTAAAGGAAATCAACACTGACTATTCATTGGAAAGACTAATGGTGAAGCTCCAATACTCTGGCCACCTGATGCGAAGAGCTGACTCATTGGAAAAGACCCTGATGCTGGGAAAGATTGAAGGAAAAGGAGAGAAGGGGGCGACAGAGGATGAGATGGTTGGATGGCATCACCAACTCACTGGACATGAATTTGAGCAAACTCTGGGAGACAGTGAAGGACAGGGAAGCCTGATGTGCTGCGTCACAAAGAGCCAGTGAGCGACTGAGCTATAACATGAGCCTCCTAGGGCTGTGTGGCACAGTCTGGATGGCGTGAACAACAGAAATCTGTTCTCTCCCAGTTCTGGAGGCCGAGATCAAGTTGTTAGCAGGGCCTGCTTCTTCTGGGGCCATGAGGGAGGATCTTTCCAGGTCTGTCTCCAAATTTCCCTTCTTAAAAAGGACATCAGTTGGACCTTCTTGGGTGGTCCAGTGGCTAAGACTCTGAACTCCCAATGCAGGGGCCCTGGGTTCAGTACCTGGTCAGGGAACTAGACCCCATATGCTGCAACTAAATATCCCGTATGCTGCAAGAAAACAGAAGATCCTGTGTGCCACAACTAAGACCCAGCTCAGCCAAATAAACAAAAATAAACACTAAAAAAGACACTAATCATGTTGGATTAGGGCCCACCTTAATGACCCTAATGGCTCTTGTAATTATGTGTAAAGATCCTACTTCCAAATAAGGAGACATCTCACCATCCTCATGGGCTTGGAGATTAGGGTGGGGACCTGGGCAGGCATACCTGGTGGGGGCCATTCTGGATTAAAAGGAGTTAGCGAGCCCTAATAACCAGATGCAACACAATATTCCGCGACACAATATTCCTGGATGGAGCAGATCAGCTGTGAAGGTCAGGTTGGGGCCACCAGGGCAATGTCCTCCCCAAGCCAGGTATGTGCTGCCCCTCCCTGGACTCTGCCGTGGCTGCAGACCCAGACAGAGCTGGGAGCCTTCTCCCCTGCCCACAAGCCCTCTGATCACTCACAGGCACCACGTGGGGGTCCCTGGCTTCTCAGGGAAGATGCCTCCTCTCCTGCTGCCCTCTCCAGCCCAAACGTGGGTCTCAGAAGTTAAAGTGAAGAGTTCGTCATTCAGTCGTATCTGACTCTTTGTGACCTCATGGACTGTAGCCTACTAGGTCCTCTATCCACGGGACTCTCCAGGCAAGAATACTGGAGTGGGTGGCCATTCCCTTCTCCAGAGGATCTTTCCAACCCAAGGATCGAACCTGCCTCTCCTGCATTGCAGGCAGATTCTTTACTGTCTGAGCCACCGGGGAAGCCCTGGTCTCAGGAGATGCCCATAAATGCCACATGAGATCTGTGCTTCTCAAGAGAGTCTCCCTTCCTAACAGTGGCCTGGGGACTGGCCTGGCCACTGGGCTGGGGGGTGGGGGTGGGAGAGGCTTCCCCAGACTGCTCAGCAGCTGGTACTTTTCTGTCCTAGAGGAAAACGAGGTGACTTCTCCCTGACATTCACTGTCCCCCAAATTACTGAGATTCCCTGGTGTGTGTGTATCTTGAGGCAGCTGGAACAAGGGACCACGAATGAGTGACTTAACACAGAAATTTGTTCTCACACAGTCCTGGAGCCCAGAGGTCCAAAGTCAGCATCACTGGGCTGAAATCAAGGTGTCACGGGGCCATGCTCCCTCCAGAGGCTCCAGGGGAGAGCGCTTCCTGCCTCCTCTAACTCCTGGAGACCCCAGGTGGCTCTGGCTTGTGGCCATCACCTGTCTTTGCTCTGTTCTCACATAGCTTCTCCTGTGTGTGTGTGTCTCTTCTTATAAGGACACCAGTTAGTGGATGTAGGGCCCACCCTAAATCTGAAATCATCCCATCTCAAGATCTTTACCTTAATTACAGCCACAAAGACCCTATTTCCAAATAAGGTCACATTCCCAGGTGCCAGTGGACATGAACTTGGGGGACATCATTCAAAGCACTGCAGGCCCCCTCCTGAGATTCCTCTTCTCAGCTGGAGACCTTGAGCTGGCCTTTTTCCTGCAGGATCAGCCTCTACTCACCAGGGGCCTGCACCTTGTAGGTGTGGGGGAGGTGAGAGAAGCAGGCTTTCCCTCCAGGGATCCTGGGATGCCCCAGGGCTTAAGGAATTTGAGATCGAGGCACACCTTAACCCCTGGAGAGGGTACCAGCCGTCTCTTTCATAGTGTCCACTTTGTTACGCAAGCCTGTTGTGGATGGAATGTGTGTGTGTCCCCCCCAGAAACTCACACTGAAGCCCCAACCCCCAGAGTGATGGCATTCAGAGGTGATGAGAGTTATTAATAGATGAGGTCCTGAGGGTGGGGCCCCGAGATGGGGTTAGCGCCCTCATGAGAGAACTTGCTCACTCTCTGTCTCTCCTGAGGACAGGCAGGACGGTATCTGCACAACAGGAAGAGGCCCCATCAGGAACCCCCTCCCCGCCTCCCCAGGTTGGCATCTGATCTCAGACTTCCAGCTGCAGAACTGTGAGCAGTAACCATCCGCTGGTGAGGTGCCTGGGTGGGGCTGCTTGTCACTCAGCTGGAGCTGCCTGAGCCACAGCCTGGGCACTCCCACCTCCCTTTTTTACTCTGAGTGCATGGCAGTGGCACACGGTGGGCAGCATATCAGAAGTCTGATAAACTGCAGTTTGAGACCGAAACCGATCATGGTTTCCGAGACCCTGGAGGATGCTGGCTGTCCTCTCACTGGGCGTCTGTGTCCTGTTTTGCACTAATTGGCAGGAATTTAATTTTGAGCTGTGCACACAGGTCCCCAGGATGCAGGCTTAGAGGCAAAGAGATGCTCTGGGATGTGCAAGGCCAGAGGGTGGGATGTGGACAAGGCTCCTGGGGACACCTGATTTGCCATCTCAAGAATCTCCCCCAGGATCCCTGGGGTGTGGGCAAGGGGGGGCCAGGCCCCGCCTCATCGCAGAACTGCTGACATCTTCACTGATGTTCTCCTAATCCTGGATTACTGAGAGCGGGCCCGTCTTAATTAGAAGTGGAGACCCAGGTCCAGGAGCCCTGCTGAACGCCGTCAGCGCCCATGGCTGGGTGAGATGACCACACCCCCGCCTGTTCCTTTCTCCTCCATCTCGTCACCGCCTATCCTGCCCACTCCTGGCCTCCCAGGTCTGGGGGTGACCCAAGCTCCCCACCCCCCCCTACAGGGAGGGAGTTGGGGTAGCAGGGAAGCGTGACCTGTCCCTGGGAGCCCCGGCCGCTCCTCTGTCCACCTCCCAGGACCCTGCTCTCTGGCGCGGACCCCAGGTGACAATGGGGCACAGAATCAGACCTGGCCTTAGTTCCCCAGGGGAGCAGGGGATATGCAAGCAAATGAGCCCCAGACCTGGAAAATGCTAGAAAAATCAGGACACTGCCTTGGGACACAGCACACAGACCCAGTCAGGACCCGGCACCTCCCGGGCCTGTCCTGGACCTAATCACGCAGAGGAAAAGTGAGTCCCAGAGAGACAGGGACGTCGCGGAGCAGCCTGGTGGTGTCCAGGGTCAGCTCCCAGCTCCATGCGCCCAGCGCCCTCGCCACTGTTCTGTTCACGGTGGAAGGACCCTTGGCCTCGGGTGGGAAAGACCTGAGTGGGCACAGGCATTTCAGGCCTGGGCGTGGGGGGAAGTTCGGAGTGTTGGGGCCCCGCTGGAGAGGCTACTGTGAGGGCGGCAGCTGTCCAGGGAGCTGGAGCAGCGCCCCAGGGGTGACCAACTTACGCAGGGAGCGGGTCAGGCCTTGGGCCTGAACACCCAGGGCTGCTCTGGCCTGGGGAGGGGCTGTGGTGGGAAGGTGGGGTTTTGGCTTTCGATCTACACTCTGGGGTGCGGGACGTGTCTCCACTAGCACCCACCAGTCCTGTTCCACATGGAGCTGAAGGTGGCAGGGGACCCCCAGCCTGCCTGTCCCCACTAGCCTGGGTCACAGCCATTTCCCAGGCCAGCCGTGTCTTCCGAGGCCTTTGGGTCTGAGATGGACACAGGGTCCTGGCCAGGGCAGGGAAGGGGAAGGCCAGGGCAGGGCCGTGATCCCACCTTACTCCGTCCTAATCACAGCTGAGCGAAAGGAAGGCTCGGGGAATTTAACCCCAGGAGCCTAAGCTCAGCCCCGAGCAGGGAGAGCCCTGGGGCCCTGGGTGGCTGGGTCTGCTCCAGAGCCAGCCTGCTTCAGCCTGGCCAGCATGGAGGTGGTCACCCTGCATGATGACAGCACCCTCCTCGTGCAAGGCTCAGGCCCAGGGGGGCTGTGGGCCCCAGGCTCTGGTCCTCACCCAGGGTCAGGCCCAGCAGTGACTCCCTCCTCCCCTTCCTCTCTGTGACCCCTCCAGTCCTCTACCCCAGGGGCCAGAGGCTGCACAGGCAGGTCACAGGATGCTCAGAGGTCAACATCATCCCCCATGACCCCCACCTCCTCCCTGAACAGCCCCTGCCCCTAGGCAGTGGGACCCCTACAAGTGCTTGCCCTCTCGGGTCCTCAGGAAGGTCCTGGGCCCTGCAGGAGCCAGCGGAGAATGGTGTCCCTTCCCTCTGAATGGGCTTCCCTGATGACTCAGATGGTAAAGAATCCACCTGCAACTCAGGAGACCCAGGTTCAAACCCTGGGTTGGGAAGATCCCCTGGAGAAGGGAATGGCAACCCACTCCAATTTTCTTGCCTGGAGAATCCCCATGGACAGAGGAGCCTGGCGGGCTACAGTCCATGGGGTCACAAAGAGTTGGATATAACTGAGCGACTAAGCACAGCACCCCCTCAATCCTGCTGCCCCCAGGCCACCCCACCCCCACCCTCTCCAGGGAGCCACTGGGTGGGGGTGTCACACCTCCTCTCTGGACCTGGATGCTCCCTCAGAACACCATGTTGAATTAGCTCCTGGCGCTGGGCAGGGGGGCAGCCTGTGCCCAGCTCCGACTCCCTGGGCCTCGCACCCCTGGCCTCCTGGGCAGAGTCCACCATCTGCTGTCCTAAACACAGGGCCTGTCCCCGAATCCCTGCGCTGCCCTAGGCACCCATCCCCAGGAAATGCCCCTCCCAGAAAGGCTCAGGCTCTGACACAGGCCCACTTGGAAGGGTCTTAGGGGCCTTCCAGGCTCCAGGACCCCTGGAACCCCAGGTGGACCTCGTGGATCTGGGGCGAGGGGAGAGCCTGGGGTAGGCAGCCCTCGGCTTCGCCGGATCCCCTGTCAAAGCCCAGCCCTTGCATCTCTCCTGAGGAACCTGGGGTCCAGTGGGGTCCTGTCCAGGCCCTCAAGGCAGGGGCTACCCCAGGGTCCCCAGAGTACCCCTGAAGGACAGGTGACGGTGCCCCAACCCCTCCCAAAGCTGCCCATGCAGAAATTAGCTGCGTGACTTTGGGGAGCCACAGCTGGCCCAGCCCAGACTCCCAGCTAACGGTCCTGGAGGGTCTCAGAGAGCCAAGGAGGGGCTGGGGCACCCTGGAGAAGCAGAGCACCCGGCAGAGCTCTCTCCCGAGGAAAGCCGCGGGCCAGAGGGCGGGCTGTTCCTCTCTGAGGCTGGGGCTGAGTCCGAGTCGGGAAGCAGTCAGGATGGTGGAGGTACGATGGGGAGGTGGGAGTGGAGGACGGGACACGCGTGGCGGTGATCAGGACACGGGGCGGGGGGCAGACCCAGGCAGAGCCGAATGGTGCAGGCGAAGGTGCCCCTCCTGCACTTCAGCACCCAAGGCTGCTTCTGAAACTCCCCCACCCCTACCCCGGTCATGCCCGGCTCGCAGCAGCCTGCAGCCCCACTGGAGACTGCTGTTTCAGCAACTGCAGGTGGGGGCTCGAAGGGCAGGCTGCTCCTTGAGAGCCCTGTCCCCACCTTGACTCCCCTGCACAGGGCTTCCTAGATGACGCTGGTGGCAAAGAACCCACCTGCCAATGCAGGAGACGTTAAGAGATGCGGGTTTGATTCCTGGGTCAGGAAGATGCCCTAGAGAAGGAAATGGCAACCCACTCCAGTATTCTTGCCTGGAGAATCCCATGGACAGAGGAGCCTGGCGGGCTACAGTCTATGGGGTCGCAGAGTCAGACACGACTGAAGCAACTTAGCACACGGAGGCCTGGCAGGCTTTTCCTCTACCGGAGGGGCCTGGCTTTGCCCCTCAGCCCCCCTGGAGCCCAGGGCTGCGGATCCACTTCTGCTCAGCTGAAGGGGAGGGGCAGAGGGGGCGCTGCTCCTGCAGAGACCCCAACTCTGAGCCCCACCTGCCCCTCCCTGCAGCCAGCCTGGGGGCCACAGCTGCCAACGGTGGCCCCCGCAGGGCAGGGCGGTGGTCGATCCGCAGGTCTCCCCCAGGCTCCCCACAGGGCGGGCCTGCCTCTCCCACGCTTTGGCTTGTGTGAAACAATAGGGTGTTGCTCAACCTCACAGGGGCGGTCAGGCTATTGTTGGAGGAGCTTAGGGAAACACAGGACCGGCCCTTCCGGGCAGTGGTCTGACCCCTTGAGGCCCGGCCTCCTCACCTCCTTGCAGGAGGCCGGCACCCGCCTGGGAGAGGCGCACACCCCCTGCCCGTCCCCCACTAGATGCCTGGCCAGGCCAGGTCCCGGCTGGACAGGCAGCTGGCGACGGCACGCAGGCCAGGAGCCCTCCAGGCCACCCCAGCTCGGCTGCGGTTCTGCCCACCCCAGCCCTTTGAGGATTCTGCCGCTTGTTGGAGATGAGCCTGCAGTGTGACAGCCCTGCTTCCTGCGCTGCAGGGCATAGATGGGCCCCTGCCCGCTACAGGGCATCTCCCCGAGCTGGGGGAGGGCGCTGGTGCCTTGAGTCCATGTTACAGACCAGGACAGGGAGGAACGTGGCCAGTGGCCAAAGACCCGTCTGAAAAGCGCTTCTCCAATCTCCGTACTGTTTCCTTTTCCAGGCCAGGCTGTCGTTAGCCCTCTGAGGAGGAGGGACAGGGGCGGGGGTGGGCAGGCTGGGAAGGCTCGCCACCTGGCCAGGCCTGCAGGCCCTGAGCCGCGCAGGAGGCCCTTAGACCCCCAAGTCCGGCCCCCAGGATCAGGCACCCCAGGTGCTCGGGAGGGGCCGCTGCAGGTGGGGAGGGGCCCTGGAGATGCCCCTTGGCCCCTGGGATGAAGGTGCAGTGAGCTGTCCCGGGACAGGACAGGGAGCCCCAAGCCCCAGGCCATGGAGGGTCCAGGTGCCCTTCTGCCCAGAGCCCTGCTCCCCAGGAGCCCCGAGATCTGGCTTAGAGGCCGTGAAGAGGGTCTCCTGGGAACCTGGCTGCCCCTGGAAGGCGCGCCAGTCCTGGCTCTGCTCACCTCCTTGGTTGCCCCTCCCCACCAGGAGAGGCTGGGGGCCGCGGGGGTGCGGCTCTTTCGCCCACGTGGGCCGAGCCCCTCCTCCCCGCCAAGGCCGCAGCGTGTAAGGCTCTGGTGACTCACGGCTGTGGCTTTATTTCCCTGGAGAACAGGAAGCCCACAGTCCTGCCCGCCCACTCACAGCCTGCCAGGAGTCGGGCAGCAGCACCCCCGCTCAGCCCGCAGAGGCTGCCCCGGGCCGAGTGAGCGGGGCCTGGAGAGGAGCCAGGCAGCAGAAGACCCAGGGGCACGCAGCGGGGGTGGCAGGGAGCCCCGCCTCGTGGTGCCGAGAGGGCACGGCTCACCTCCCCAGACCCACGACGCAGCCCCCTCTCCCCGGCAGTGCTGACTCACCTGCAGCCTTCACCCTCCTCCTGCAGCCCCAGGAACCTGTCCTAGGCCCACCGTGTGCCCCAGGGGGCTGTTCCTGGGGCACATGGATGCCCGCCTGAGCCCCCCAGCACCCGCTGAGTGCACCTGGCCCAGCTGGACAGACAGGCTGGCCTTCTTGGCCTCCCTCCTCCCCCGCCCAGGACCCACCTTACCACCTCTCCACACACCTGCAGGGCCCCCGCAGGTCAGGTCCTCCACTCTGGGACCAGTGATGGGGGTGGGGGCCACGGGCACTGAGGAGGAGAAGGAGCTGAGGGAGGGGAGGGGTCTCCACACACGTGGTCTTCAAGATGGGGGCTCAGGCGATCTCAGGACCCCCCACGAACCCCAAGCTGGTTTCCAGCACTGCCTGCCTCCATGAGACCTGTGAGCACGAGGGGTTCATGAGAGGCAAGACCCGTGGCTGCCTTTGGGCAAAGGTTTGAGAGAAACTCCTTGGGGAGGGGGCTCCCTGAGCTGCCTGCTCGGAGGACTGGCCCCTTCCAGTCCCCCCACTGACTCACGCCCCTTCCTCTCAAGTCTGATACTCGGTGAGGACAGCACCATGCCTCAAAGAACCTCCTCCAGCCCCCACGAGGAAAAGGGGCAGAATCACCTTGTGCAAACCAGCGGCCCCTGCCCCTCCTGTGGCCCCCTGGCTGTTCCAAGGGCCGGCCAACTGCACCAGGCCCTGTGCTCCTCTGTGGGTGGGCAAGGGGCCCTTCCCCCAACAGCCTGGCAGAGGCCATGCTCCCACTCTTTCTTGGTGACACCCCCCAGGGCCAGCCAGCCCTGCAGACACGAGTGCAAGGTCTCCATGCTGACCACAGGGGTCTTTCCTCTGCAGGATTCACAACACACACATGCACGTGTGTATATATGTGCACACACAACGGGTCTCCAAACACCATATGCACACAAGCAGGAGGTCCCTGGGCCCAGCGCACAGGAGGCTTTTACCCTGAAAACAAGGCCAAGGAGAACGGAGACTGGGGTTTTGCCAGGAGTCAGGGGGTGGGGCTGCTCATGGGGACCAGGTTCCCCCTGGGGTGATGGAATGCTCTGGAAGTACATAGTGGTGATAATGTAGTTACCAAACTTCACTCTATACTGTAGGTTTTGTGTATTTTATCATGATTAAAAAACTCCAAGTCGTAGGGTCCAGAACACAGTGGGGGTTTCAGTGCCAGCCTCCCAGGTCCCAGGGGACAGGGACAGTTTCCTCCAGGCAGACACAAGCCACCCTCGGCTGAAGGCGAGGACCTGCCATCCACTCCTGAAATCCAAGGGATGCGTCACTGCAATTACGTCAGCTGCAGTCACTGGCATTTCTGGAGCATTCGGAGGCCCCAGGCCCACTCAGGAGATGGATGCCGTTTCCTGCCCGACATGGAAAGAACCTCCGGGGCTGCTGTTTTAGAGAAATAACAGTCTCAGTGGAGCAGGCAGGGAGGGGCTGGTGCTGACTCAGGAAGGTGCTGAGCTTGCTTTCAGCTTAGGGAAGCCCCCAGCCCTGCCCTCCTCCGCCTCTGCCCACGCAGGAGCTAAGTGAACTCTTCACCTGGGCATGTGTTCCCTGGTGGATTTACCTATTACCTCTGCACTCAGTCTGACAAGACAAAACTACATGGCCTTAAGAAGCCCCTCCGCTAGGCTCACATCCACTGGTCTAAGTGGGTGAAGTCCTTGGGTTCCAGCTCTCCTCCTGATTCTACCCAGGGAATGCAAGCGAATGCCATCTGAGGTCTGGAAGGGTGTTCTGCTGCCAGCAGGCAGAGCAGATTTCAAACTCATTTTCCACAAGCCTCATGCATAGTCCTTATGTCCTGGCCTCATTCACAAGCCTGATTTCTCTCCCAGCTGCAGTTTCAGCAGTGGATTATTCTGAAAGCCCCATCTTTGTCCTGACGATTTTCAACCTCATGGACTTTGTGAGCTAACTCGAACCACTGCACCGCGAGGGGAACACTGCAGATTCACAAGCCCAGTTCAGGGCTGGGTGGGGAAGGAGACCCATAGATACCAGCCACCGCCCCCAACACACTACAACGGAAGCAGTTCCATCCAAAGTCCCTCAGGCTCCAGGGTGAGTCCCTGTAGGCATAGAAGCACCTCCCTTGAGGCTGACAGAGCTAAAGTGCTGGGTGTTTACTGAGACAGCTATTTGGGGAAAAGGCAGAGAAAAGCAACATTTCTCCCAGCTTCCTGCCAGCCCCCTCAGCACATGAATTATTTCCAAGGGCTCATTTTGCTGGTCCTTTGCCGGAAGACTCAAGTTTATTTTGCTTTTTGCTACCTCCCCCCAACCCCGCCCCAGAATAATCTGAGGCTAGGGTATGTTGTCAAACTCGGTAAGTGACCACGACACGAGCTTGAAGGACATATCCCCCGATTAATAATAGATGACCAGAGCCAGCGTCTGGAGGACGCCAGTCTTCAGCCAGCCCGCGGGGCTGCAACACAGAGCGCTTCCGGCCCTGGCTTGTGCCCAAAGTCAGCAGAGCTGCTAGCGGGGCTGGGGGCCTGTGGACAGACCCGAGGAGGGCAGCCTGAGAATCGGTCTCTGGGGCGACTGCCCAGCACAGAGCATCCCGTCCCACCTTCCAGGACCCTCCCTGGAAGATGCTTCCCACCTACCCCATCCCCTCAACCCAAACTTCTCCGATCCGGGAAGCCCGGGAAAGTTGAAGGGCGCGGGTCCCTGGCGCACCCGCGGCCTTCAGCACCGTGGACAGCTCCGCGCGCCGACCCTACCCCCCGCCCGCCCTACCTGTCGTCGTTCTGGAAGGACTGGTCGCCTAGCAGCAGGTCCCGGAAGCGGTACCGCGGCGGCAAGGGCAGCACCTCCGAGTCCAGGTCGCTCATCTTGAGGCCGGCGGTGTCCAGGCGCGCGCCGTCCCCGCGGCCGCCGTCCTCGGCGCCGGGCTGCCTGCGGGCACACGCCAGCGCCCCCTCAGCCCGCGCCCGCGCCCTCCCGCGCCCAGCGCCCCCGGCCCTCCTGGCCCACACGGCCCCGCCTCCCCCGGCCCGCCCTGCCCGCGCAGCTCCCCCCATCCCCACGCGCCTGGCCGCGCAGCGCAGCCCGAGCCACTGCACCCCCCGCCCCTGTAGGGCTGTGAAGCCCACTGCAAAGCACCTCCAGGGTGTGGGGGAGGTTCGCCACTGCCCACATCAGGGGCGGGCACTCACCCCACCCCTGGCTTCCCACCAGGGCCACGGAAGCCCTCCCAGCAACCCCCACATAGACTGCCTACTCAGCCTTCCTCAGGATCCAGAACACTCATCTCCCCTACTTCCAGACCCTCAGGCTGCTGGGCTCCGGCCGGGGGTGGGGGTGTGTGTGACAAGGAGGCTTAAGAAAAGGCCCTTGTCTGCAGCCTCCATGGGGCCAAGCGGCTCAGGTGGGATCAGAACCTGGGAGGTGGTGGCAGTGGGGACGGCAGGATCCCTCTGGGCCCCCAGCTGCCCTTTGCCCAGTATCGCCAGGACTCTGTGGCCAGAAGCCCCTGTCCCCACCTGGCAGGACAGAGCAGAGGAATGGGATCAGACCAGGTAAACTGGGAGGGCCCTCGGTGGTCTGCAGCCTTCTGGGGCCCAAACATTTGTCTCCTGGGGCACCTACCCCTTCCCACCCCCACCCCACATCCAGGTGAGTTTTGGCTGCGGTCACCCTCAAGCACCAAGGCTCCCAGTTCCCAGCCTCCTGGGGCGACAGCCTCATCAGGACCTCTCTGCCCACCACACAGAGGCTTGCTCGCCAGCCCCCGCGCCCCATCATCACCCAGTGGGTGCTGGACACAGCAGCGCAGCTGCATAGCATTAACTGAGTGCCCTGGGGAGCCTTACCTCCATGGTGCAGGCAGGCAGGGGAGGCGCAGCCACCAGTGCAGGTGGGAGGCTAGGGCAGACCCCCAGCTCCTGCCAGGTGAGCCCAGCCCCAGGCCACCCTTGGTGGTGCCCTCAGCGCCCTCGCAGGGAGGTGGAATTCTCTCCCTGCAGCCTCCACCGGCTGAGGTGAGCCCTCACTCTGCTCTTCTAAGAGCCGAGACCCCCTGGGTTGGGGGGCAGTATATCAGCTGGGATCCTTTGGTGGTGGACCCATGAATGGGCCTCTTGGGGCCTTCAGAGGCACTCCCGCGATGGCAGAGCAGCTGGAGGGCACGGGGTGGGGGGGTTCTCTGCCCTGTGAGGCCTGTCCCTGCCAAGGGGCAGGAGATGGAGGGAGGAGCCTGGCTCTGCCCCTGGGCAGGTGCAGGGCTCTGCTGACCACATTCATTCCCAAACTGAAAACTCATAGACAAGCTGTGCGAGAGGCTGGGAGGCCAGGACACTCACCTGGAGCACGAGTTCCACGCTGCGGGGGAGCGGGGGTGGGGGGGCGGCAGGCACTGTGGTCCCCTCCTCTCCCTCCTCAAGGCCAGAAGGGCAGGCGCATTCCCTGGGCCCCCACTGAACACCTAGCCCACGCGTCCCAACGCCTGGACAAGTGGCAGGCAGGCATCAGCCCCTCATCCCACGGCTTTGGGAGCTGCTCAAGGGCCGTCCCAGGCCCAGGCTGCAAGTGGCCTTGTGGGCCCAACATGCCTGTGCGCTGTTCTCTGGGTCACGGGGTCAACCCCGAGGATCTGGCAGTGTTTGTAAAACAACATTTTCCTAATCGCATCAGCGTGGCTGCATGTTTTTCCTTAGTCATAAGCTGGGGCCGTGGGGAGGCGCAGGCAGGCGGGGGAGAAACGTGGCGGGAGGTTGGGGTTGTGTTTTCTTGCTTTTGCCCCTTTCTTGCCGACCGCCTCTTTCGACGGCAGAACACCAGAGCTCCCCGGGCATGGCTGCTTTTGACCCCTTCTCCACTTTGACCTGTTTTGGGTTTTCTCTCGTGTCCTGGCCTTGAGACCTGGACACAGCAGGGTCTCTGCTTCAGGAGAACATGGTGAGGTGGAGGGTGGGGGGAAATTGTGCCAGGAGTCAGAAGGCCAGGTTGCCGCCCCACCGTGTGGTCTCCGGGGGTGACCGGGAATGTGGCCCCTCCTCCCTCGTGGTGCAGCCAGGACATAGGAGTCTGGAGGGAGCACGCACCGGGAAGCAGACGCCCCGCAGGCCTCATGGTGTCCTGCCTTGTTGCCCCAGCGGAGCCGAAAGCCCACACGAACCTGAGTGATTGTTGTGCTGGCCAATGGCCAGGCCCCGGGGCTCCTGGAACGGTGCCCCTTGTAGGAGGGACATGGCCAGGCAGCTGCTCCCCGTGTCCAGGGGCCTGCTCAAGGCCTGTCTCTCGGCCCAAAGGCTTGTGTCACTGAGAGCTTCTGGGCATGTGGGACTTGGGGGTCCTGTCCCCGCCCATGCCTGCCCACTCCCCACAGCTGCGATGGTCCAGGTGGGGCAAGAGTGGTCCCCCTGTGCCTCCTCGTCATCCCCTTCCTCTCCTCCTCGTGGAGTGACCGAGGGGCGGAGGACCCAGGGAGGAAGTCCAGGATCCCCAAACTACACCCAGTGTCTTTTCTATCTGATGGCCACACGGAAGAACGCAGGGCTTCCGTGGCCTAAAGAAAGCATCCATCTCCCTGGCCCTCAACTGCCCTCAGGACAAGACACGGAACTTCATCGCAGGACTCACTGCCCCCCGCCCCCCGGAGCCAGGACAGAGCACCCTCCTCCCAGACAAGGCCTTGGGGGACTCTCAAGTCCCCTCGACATGAACCTGCCAGGCCCAGGAAGCTGCCCAGGGTCCTGATGACTGAGCAGCGCTCAGTCCTGCCCCTTTAGTCCATGGTGAGTGGCCCCAGGGAGGTCACCTGACCCCTCTGAGCCTCAGTTTCTTCTTTCATAAACGAATATTCTGAAGCCTCTACCGTTATGAAGCGATGGTTGAGATGGAATGAGACAGCAAGTTTGAGGTGGTCAGTGTGTGTAATCCATTTCAGGTTTTAATTTGGGGCTGCTGAGCCAGTTGTTTGGCCAAGTTCCAGTGGACAAAGGCCCTGACCCCAAGCATCAGGTTCCTGGAACGGCCAGCTCCCCGTCCGCATCTCCCCAGTTCAGCAGGAGGCCCCTTTGGGGGCCTTTTGGGATGCTGACCAGGGAGGCCAAGGCGATAGGAAGCCCACTCCCAGCACACACACAGCAGGAAGTCACCTCCCAGTTTGGGGCACATGAGTTCGGGCACCCTGACCCTCTGGCCGCAGGGGACAGACAGCCTGGGCCACAGCACTGCACGCAAGCCGCGTGCCAGGCACTGTGACTGCACTGCCTAGCGAGGAGTCCTCGGAATCCCGCCTGCAGCCAGGACTTCCCATCTCTCTGATAGGAAGCTGAGCACATCTGGCTCACACAGCCTAGGAAGAGGCCCAGGAGGCGGGGGTGGGGAGGCCAGGCACACCTGAGGCAGAGCCCTGCTGTTTACCACCAGGGCTTTCCAGGTGATACTAGTGGTAAAGAACCCGCCCGCCAATGCAGGAGATACAGGAGACGCAGGTTTGATCCCCAGGCTGGGAAGATCCCTTGGAGCAGGGCGTGGCAACCCACTCCAGTATTCTTGCCTGGAGAATCCCATGCACAGAGGAGCCTGGAGGGCTACAGTCCATGGGGTCACAAAGAGTCAGACACAGCTGAAGTGGCTTGGCACGCACACGCTACCCACAGGTGGCCAAGGGTCATCCCTCTGAGGGGCAGGACTTCCACTTCTCTCCCCTCCCAAATCCTGTCCCCTGCCCCCAGCCCGGTGGTCAAGGAGTTAAGCATGACTGAGGAGGGTAAAGCGGTCAGAAACCTCCTTCTCCCACCAAAGGCACCAGGCCCTGGTGGTTGCCTAAATTTGCCACCGCCAAACCATGCCAAAGCACAGAAAGAAACAGAAGTGACTTTGTTCATTTTCCTAAGCGGACCTAATCCCATCACCAAAGTCAGGTGCAGACACTACCAGGGTATTGATACATACGAGGGGACCTCCCTGAAGGCTCTAAGTGCAAAAATCCTAAGTAAACTGTCAGTAAGCGGAATCCAGGAGTGCACTACACCACCACACCACCAGCATCCAGGAGGATTTACCTGAGTGTGATGTACTTCACAACGCCAAGGAATTAAAGGAGAAAATCTATATGATTTTGTGAGCAAATATAGATCTGTTAAGGATCTGTTAAGACCCCAAATCCGTTAGTAAAATTAGATATAGAGGGAAATGTTCTTAATTTGATTAGCAAAACCAACAGCGGAATCCTGGGGGCATTCCTGCTCCGGGGGGACCCCAAGTCTGTCCGCTGCAACAGTCCCAACGGGTCTCCTGGGTGCCCACCGAGATGAAGGGAGGTGTGGGAGGAGGGAGATGGGGGCTCTTTCTGTTGTCAGCAGCAGCATCCCCATTTGCCTCAAAACCCCAAAAGTCACCTGAAACCTATCAGAACAAATGAGAGCTTCAAATGAGGCCGCCAAACCAGAGAGCACCGAATGTATGAAGCGAGGGCAGGAGCAACGAGGTGGCCGCAGCATCACGAGAGGGAGCTCCTGCCCCATTCTCCCTGAGCCTACAGGGTCGCTCGGGGAGGCCACCCACCGTTCCCCGGCACCGTCTAACGGCAGGAGGAGCTCGTGCTCTCAGCCCTCGACAGTCCCTTCCCCAGACGAGGGGGCAAAGTCAATCAGCACACAGCCATTTCGAGTCTGACAAACCATTTCCAAGATTTACACTGAAGACTAAATATGCAAGACCGGCCAGGACAGGTGTGAGAGAAAAACAGAGAACGGGTGGGCCTTGCCAGCTATCAGGGCTAATTTATAGCCTCAGCAGAGGGACCGGCTCAAGCTTGGCACGAGAGAGGACACAGAGCCGGGGAATTCAGGATGAGAGGCAGGCGATCTTGGGAGGGAAGCGGCAACTTGGGCCTGGGGTTGGAACGAGGGCCACTTGTGGGATGCTCGCAGCATTCTGGGTGGTGGGGTCGGTGTCCCCTCATTTTGCTGATGGGAAAACGGAGACGCAGAGAAGTGAAGGAACTCAGCTATCCAGGCGGGCCCAGCCCCGGAGCCCAGAGACCCTCAGGGGCGATGCCATCCGGCCAGCCATCAGCTAAAAGAAAAAACCCA
This sequence comes from Ovis aries, assembly GCF_016772045.2. NCBI lineage: Eukaryota > Metazoa > Chordata > Mammalia > Artiodactyla > Bovidae > Ovis > Ovis aries. Next base: position 3,612,418 of record NC_056056.1, read on the forward strand.
CTTTTCAGCCCCAAACCGAGGAGGCCGGAAGAGGACACAGAGCAGAGATGTCTGCGGCGGAGAAGGCCTATGGTTTAGCTGAACAGGCACACAAATGCTTCCACGTGGGAACAAGACGCTGCCGTTTAAAGAAAGGATGACAGGGAAGAGCAGCAACAGAGATCAGGTCAGCGCACGGGTGCCCGGAAGTCACCCAGGAGACAGATGGGCAAGAGGAGGCCAAGGACGGGGAGGCGGCCACTCAGGAGGGGCACAGGAGTCCAGCGCCACACGCGTGATGGGCTTCCTGCCCCGCTGGTCACCAGGAGACAGACCAGCGAGCATCGTAACAGGGCCGGGGGCCTCTCCAACTCCAAGCCTCCGCCCGGGACCTTCACCCACACTGGGGACACTGGGCCCCCACCCGCCTCACGACGACACTGTGGGCAGCCCGGACGATTGCGACGGAGGACATACCGCCCTGTGAACACAATCCACTCCAAGAGAACGCCAGGGAGACAGGCTTTCTCTGCAGGCCTGGCTCACACCAGGTGTGTAAGCCGTCCTTACCACATGCGGACAGTTCCAGGGAGCTGGGGCTGGGGGGGATTCAGGCCTACGCCTCATCCTTGGTGCTGCACCAGGAGACACACTGAGCTGGACGCAAGTTATTGGACATGAGAAGAACTGGGGGCCACCTGCCTCCCCTACATGTCACTGGGCTGGAGCTGCAGCCCTGGGTGGGTCTCTGGGGAGGAGGGGCATATGACCTCCTGGGACAATGTCCCTCCCAGCCAGGCTCCTCTAGGCAGGAGTCCAGACGGCTTGGAATGCTCAAGTCGACCCAGTGACTGACGGATGCCCCACTGGCTCGAGGATGTGGTCCTTCTTCTAAGATGCATCCTTCAACACTGGCGAGCCATGACCAACAGAGGGGGCGGATGTGTGCCTGTGCACAGGTGTGCATGGACCGGTGTGCGCACGCAGATGTGCAGGTGAACACACAACGTGCACACGCACACACGCACACACAAGTGTGTGTACCCACACGCGTTCACACTGCCCAGCACCCAGGAAAGTCCTCAGACCCTGCAGCACCGCCAGGGGGGTGGAGGGCAGCTGAGCGCTGGGCTCGGTGCCCAGGGAAGCAGAAAGCCGCCGCCACTCTCTGCTGACCGCGACAGAAAAGCTAAGTGCTTCCTCTGTCCTGTAATTAAAAAGCCAGAGCTGCTCAAGCTGCCCAGCAGGTAGTGGTGGTTGTGGGGGGAGGGGGCGGCCTCCGGGAAATATCCACCCTCTCACTAGGGGAGGGGGCTTCGAGTTAACGCTGACGATGGCTGCTCACCAGCCACTCCGAGGGGCATCAGAATCCAAAGTTGAAAGCTCAGAACACATTGTTGAGCCGAGTTCAAGCTCTGGAGCCACCAAAGAGACTCCTCCTAGCAGCTTCCCCCGTGCGCCAAGCAAGCCCAGGGGACAGGAGGAGGGGCCTGGCATCCCTGTGGACACAGGGCCTCGGGCGTGTCCATCACCTCCCTGCTCCCTGGCCTTCCCCAAGCCTTGGGCCCAACCCCAGGACACTGGGAAGTAGAAACCACGGGGACTGCAGCACTCACCCCGCTTGGCTGCCCACTTGGACTGGGGCCTGCCTCTGGGGAGGGCCCTCCTGCAAGTCCTCCGAGTGGTCGCAGCGTGTCCAGGCCCCTCAGTGCCAGGCAGTGTGTGCACATCCAGGTCGCAGGCCCAGCACTCACCAACTGACTGCCCAGCCCCTGGCTGGACGTAGGATGGCTGCTGGTGGGGGTGGATGTTGGGGGCACCACAGAGGCCTGGGCTGAGTGGCCAGGGTCCACCTGGAGGCGGAAAGCTGCCCTGCCTGCCCCGTCCCCATGGCTGCAGGAGGCACCACTGTATTCCTGCTGAGCCCTAGGCCCCATGGCTGGCACGGCCTGCAGGGGTGCCCGGGCCTCATCTGGGGGCTGGGGCCCAGATGGGGACACCCTGCCCACAAGGGACACCTCATACCCACAGGGGCCTCTCCTTAGAGCCCTGAGTCCCTGAGAATCTGATCTCTGCTGGCTTCCTTGCCCCCCTCCTCCAACCTGCCAACGTATCGGGGCTCCCCCTCCCCACACCCTAGGGGCTCCCGTGTCTGCCAGATGGGGTTAAATTCTGCATTCACCTGGCACCCGGGGCCTCTTCCTCTGGTTTGAGACTCTGAGCTCTTCCCAAGATCAGACACCTGCCAAGAGGTGTCCAGCAGTGGCCTCTGGCCCAGAATCCAGGTCTCTGTGAAGGCGGCTCAAGGCCCAGGCGGGGCCTGTCCCGGGGTGGAGGCAGGAGAGGGGCTCCTGGTCACGTCATTGTCAACGTGCGGGCAGCATCCAGGCCCGCAAGGCTGGCGCCGCAGGGTGGCTTCCAGGCCTCACCGCCCATGAAGGACAAGCTGACCACAGCCAGAGACTGAAGGAGGGACCGGGGAACACACCCCTCCGTGGGAAGTCCAAAGCACAGAGCAAACCTCCTGGGACAGGCCTTTTCAGGCACCGTAGTCTGGAGCGGGCCTTCCATCTCAAGTTTGAACTTGCCAGCAGCTGGTACAGGCCAGACCAGCCCATCTCCCGGCTCCACAGGAGGAAGAGGTTTTGGCAAATGTGGCGGGCCCACCAGAGCACACAGCCTGGGAAAGTCCCCACGACTCCTTTAAAAACACCCATGCCATCAGGTGCTGCTCCTGGGCCGCACTGTCTGCAGGCTCCACCCAGAGACTCCACGCACCCGGGAACGGCCGGCGAAGCCCCGCGGCCGTGGAGATGGAACGAGAAACCTCAGCGGAGAGGTCACAGCTCAGTCACGAGACCTTCTGAGAAGAGGGCAAGTTGTGCTAACAAGGCTGGACTCCCGGCGCGCACAGTAACTCAGGGTTAGTCAGACTCTCAGACAGGCATCCCCGGTAGCTCAGTTGGTAAAGAATCCGCCTGCAATGCAGGAGACCCTGGTTCGATTCCTGGGTCGGGAAGATGCCCTGGAGAAGGGAAAGGCTACCCACTTGTGTTTTGGCCTAGACAATTCCATGGAGTGTATAGTCCATGGGCTCACAAAGAGTTGGACACGACTGTGTGACTTTCACTTTCAGACAGGCTGGGACACCCATCAGACAGGCCGGGACACCCACGTGGACAGTGGTCAGAGCCAGGCATGAGGACAGATGACACCCGCAGACCCGTACCTGGACACAAGCAGAGTCCTGTGCAGGCACCGCCCCCAAACCCCTTCTCACTCACCTCTGCCCACCCGAGCTGCGGCCAAAGGCAGACCCCCGAGTTCCCTCCAGCCCCTACACCAGGAATCCGGCTCTCTGGCTGGACAGGGCTGGGTTGGACCTCAGCCTTGTGAACCTTTTCCCACAGAATCTCAGCCACTTCCTGCTGCCCTGCAGGCAAGGCTCCCTAATATGGGCCTGGAGGGCTGGCCCAGACGTCCAGCCAGACATGGACCCTGGCAGAATGCCAGCCCTGGATCCGTGCCCTCTGCATCAGGGCCCAGAGGGTCCCATGTTGGCCCCGTGTGGAGGGGGGCAGTTCAGTCAGGAAACCCTCCAAGGAGAGGGGAAGTTGTGCTAACAATGCTTGACCCCTGCCGTGCCAGGGTAACTCAGGGTTAGTCAGACTCTTAGACAGGCTGGGACACCCACAGGGACGGTGGGTAGAGCTGAGCATAAGGACACGGGTGGCACACACAGAGACTGGCACCTAGACGCAAGCAGCGCCCTAAGGCCACTGGCAAGAGGGGGCACCAGTCAGCTCTGGGACAGCTGGGGGTGCCCCAGCCACGCCCTCTCCCACCTGCAGGGCAGAGATGTTAGGATCTGGGGACGGAGCAGGGCCTGAAGGACAGTGCCCAGTGACCACGGGGGACAGCCAGGGCAAGGGACCCCTGGGCACAGAGGGGAGGCCCCAGGGTTCAGACAGGGAACCAGGCACCAGGGCCAAGACTCCTGCGGCCTGGAGTCCTCCTGGGACTCCCCATACCAGGCCTCACAGCCTGGGGGCAGCCAGGGGACCAGGCAGGGCTGGGGGTCAGATGGGGGTGGAAGGCCCCCCCCCACCTGCACCCTCCCCCACCTCCTCTTGGACCTGAAGCCCGTCTCCCTGAGCTGCTGGCCTTGGCCACAGGCCCCACCGCAACCCAGCCAGATTTCCTCCTCACCCTTCCTGACCTTCCTGGGGGGCTCCCACCTGGCCTGCCTGACGTGCCCTTGGCCCTGGCAGCCACCCCAGACGCCTGCAGCACAACTGGAAATCCTGCAGGGACAGAGGCAGCTCCGGCCACGGGGAAGGAACTGTCTGGGGGGAGATGGAGGCATCCGGGGGATTGAGCCCACCCAGCCTAGACCTCAGGATACAGAGCCCCCTACTCCGTCTGGGGCAGGCCGTCCAGTACAGCAGGAGGATCGGGACATGGGTCACCAGGAAGATGGGTGACACCCTTCCGAGCAGGGAGACGGGCAGAGGGGCAGTCAGACCGTGATGGTGCAGGACCCCCTCTCGGGGTCACCTACTCTGCGCCTGATGGATGTTACCTGGTTGACCCTCGGAGCGACCCAGGGGGGGTCCAGACTGTGCCTACTTTATGGAGTTAATTTTGCTTCCCAAGGACACTACTGGGCAGCCTGCTCTCAGAACACCTGCCCCAGGCTATGCCCCCAGGAACCCACAGGTGCCAGGCTGGTGCCGTCCCTGCCAAGGGACCACCCTGACCCTGAACATGCGGCCAGAAGCCTCCCCTCCCGACCCTGGTCACTCAGCACACATGGCCCTCCCTTCAAGATCATCTGCTCCATTCCTTACTTGACAAGCGGCGAAACTGAGTCCCACAGGAAATGGCCACAGCGCTTGGCCTTGAACCAGGTGTCCACCTCTTCTCTGGCCTTAGAACGGTGGACCGAGTGGGACCCAGAGGCCGGGGTGCTGCCGATCTGGGGAGGCTCGCACTGGGCAGTGGCTGTGCCTGACCTGGAGTCTGGCTCCTGGCCGAGGGTGAGGAGTGTCTGTGTGTGCCAACCCTCTGGGGGCTGGTGGGGTGGGGGGAGGCCCCAGGACAGGGCCCTGGTCGAACCCCCTTGGGATGGTCACTGCTCTGCCCTTCCGGGGCCCCTGCCTGCGCTGTGCCCTTGGTGCTGGTCACCAGGAGCCACGTAGCACTGTGGACATACTGGGAAGGTCACCTCCCGGCCACCTGGAAGGCCTTGCTAGTCGGCCCTCTCCTCACACGTGGACACAGAAGTAACCGGCCGGCGAGCACCACGGGACCAGACCCAGCACCCCTGCCCTTCATCTGACAGCCCGACTGCACCCCACACCCCACGCCCCACACAGGGCTCTTCCTAGGAGGAGCTGCCCCTGGGAAGCGGGGGAACCCCACTCCCTCCCAGAGCCTCGCTGGCCCTGGCTAGGCCGTCCCACAGGCTCCTCCCCCAGGCCAGAGCAGAGAGGGGGCTGGGAGGCCAGCACAGTGCCTGGCCCCTCTGGCACAGAGGGCATCCGAGCTTCCTGCCTGCAGGGTCTGCGCCTCCCGGTGCCTGGGAGATGTATGTAAGCCTGGTCACACTGTGGCCACCTTCCATCAAGGGTGCAGACAGACAGACAGCAGTCTGGGCACCTGCTAGTGATCTGAGTGTAAGTGCCCAGCATGCTGCCACCCGGCCTCGAGGGGCAGCCCTCTCCCCCGCGCTCCCCAGGCTCAGTGGGGACGTAAGCTCACGGTGGTGGGGGGAAAGGATGGGGGCGGGGGGGAAAGATGGGGGTGGGGGGCAGGCAGCCTAGGGAAGTGGGAATTTTGAGGATGAGGGGTCCTGGGAGGGTGGCATGAACTCCATCCAGGGTCCCTTCTTATGGGGGTGGGGGGCCCGGCAGACCGTACCTGGGGGCGCACTGGCCGTCGTCAAACACGAAGGTCCTGTTGGTGTGGCCCCCGCCTTGCGCCCCTCTGTAGACATCCCCTGGACTGTGCACCCCGTCAGGAAGCGGCATTGGGCTGGCGGCGGCTGCGACTGAGAGGCAAGGGACACACCGGGAGCGACGGGAGACTTCTTCCCCTCCACCCCCCTCCCAGCGCTGTGCCCTGAAACACTTCTCTGATTTCGGTGGGGGTGGGAAAAAAAAAAAGAAAAAAAATCCTGTTCCAGGGATGGTTTCGGCGCCGGTGCCGGCGCGCCCCCTGCCGGCCTCGCTGGGAACCGCGCGAGGGACGGGGAGGTGGTCCCTTTGCGTTCCACCTGCAGACCAGCCTCCCAGGTCCCGCGTAAGCCTGAGACCCGCGGCACAGACTCTTCAAATGCTCAAAAATAAAACCCCCAAACCCCAAAGACCACCACCCCTCTGGGGGCAGGGTTCCACAGTGGAGGCGCTCCCAGGGGGCTGGAGGCCTCTGCGCGCTTCATGGGTGAGGGTGCCTGCGCTGCTGGCCCTGCCCGCCTCTGGGGTGGGAGGGGCGGCCGGTCAGCATCTGACCCGCCCCCAACTCTCCTGTGCCACTCGCCCCCCGCTCCCCCACCCCCCACAGCACCGGTCACTCCTACCGGGGCACCGGCACACAGACCCCGTGTGTCCATCCGCATCGGCCTCACCCCTGGGAGGCCCCTGGTCCTGGAGAGGGAAGGGAGGTCAGAGAGCTGGAGGCGGGAGTCAGTGCCCCCCCGCCACCCACCCCACCGGGGCCTCCGCTGTGAGCCCCAGCCCCACCCCGAGCATCTTGCAAACAGGCAGAGAGGCCGGGCCGCACCCTGCTGCAGCTCTACCACCCAAGGGAAAAGGCTCAGGAAGCAAAGGGATTGACTGGTGACACCCGCCACAGGCTAACACAGACATCCTGGCTCAGGGTTCTCCCCAACCCCATGCAGAGTCCTGCAGGTACAGCCCCTGGTCTGTCCTGACCCTCAGTGAGCCAGGAGCATGGCAAAGACAGAAAGAAGACAGAGAGAAGCACAGACAGGAGAAGCAAAGACAGACAGAGGAGCAAGAGAGCGGCCTCTGAAAAGAGGGCGAGGGCCTGGGGCGCCAGATGGGGCAGGGGCCACTGAGCCAGCACCACCCGGGCAGCTCTTCTCAAGGCCCCGGGCACCAACCCACTCCCCACCCTGGGGCGGTCAGGGCAGGGGCTGCCAGGGCAGGGCTGGACCTGCTGACTGGGAGGGCGCATGGCAGGTACTTTGTGGTCCTGATGCTTGCGTTGCTCCTGAGACCCCATCTCTGTTTACTCCCAGGAGATGGCAAGCTTAACACCATGCTTCTCCCAGAGGGGGCACTTGGTGAAGGCATGGATCGCCCCAAAGTCCTCCGGAGGGCAGCGTGCACCCCCAGCCGGCTTACCAGCAGTCTTGCACCCTGGGGGCTTTCCCTGCTCCCTCCTGAGTGGTCCCACCCACCCCTGCCCCGCCTCAGCAGGACTCACGGCAGTGTGTGTCCATCTTACAGACCCCTTGGAGGTGCCCTGCTGGTTGGTCAACGAGATGACTGGCCTGCTTTGTCAGTGATGGGAAACAGACAAGTCTGGTAACATTCCTGACATCAAGGGAAACAAAACACGGCTTCGCTCTGCCATGGAGGAGCCAAGCCCCCAAACACTGGCCGGTCCATCCCTCCCCAGCCGGGAGCAGGGAGCCCACTTGCCCCAGCACTCCCTCAGGGGTCTCTGCACCCTCACAGCCAATATTCTCTGCGGGGTCCCCTCCAGCACCACCCTTCCTTGGGCACCGGGAACCCTCCCAGAGCATGGAGCCTGGCTTCTCCTTACACCTCCCATAAACGCCAGGCCCTAGGTGCTAGCAGAACTGACCATCCCCAGCCTTTCTTGGGCTCAGCCCAGAAGCCAGGCTGTGGGCTGAGAGCGACCAGGTCTCCCTGCTCCCAGACTTGACATCAGGCCCACCCACCTTCTTAGCATAGCCCTCGACTGTGACTTGGGTGCCCTGCCCAGCGCCCTCTTTGTCCCAGGCCCTGGCCTCGGGGCTACCCCCTCCTCTCCTGCATGGTTCGACACCGCAGGCCCTGGGTCACAGCCCCCGCCTGTCCTCCACCGTCTGACCTGTGGCCTGGCCTGTGCTGGCCGGCCCCTCCTCCGTGCTGCCCTCAGGCCGTGGAGCTGAGCAGGGCTGGAGAGACAGGCCCAAGCCATCAGCTCTCAGGACCTCTCAGGACCTCCCAGGGCCACATTTCAGCCATCTCCAGGTGTCCCCACGGTCCACAGTCCCGCCTGAGGACGCCCTCCTGCAGCCGCCAGCCCCTCCTCAGTTGCAGACAGGTTTCTCGCTTTCCTGGGGCAGAGGCTCTGCTCTGGCCCCTGGCCCTGTCCCAGGACGAGCACCTGGGGTGGACTCCACCCACTGCAGGGACACCTGCCCAGCTCCCTTCTGCTTTCCCTCCTGGGAGATGAGGTCTCCCCGACCCTGGGCTCCCCCAGGAAGGGCCCCGCACGCCCCCAGCAGCCCCCTTCAGCATGAGCTCTGATGTCCTCCCGACTGAAATAAGGACTTAGTATCCTCTTCTCCTGCTACAGGTCCGCCTCCTTGAAAGAGGCGGCGTCTCCACTTTCCCCTCCCTCCCTCCCTTCTTCTATCATTCCTCCACCGGACTTGGTGGGCTGCACGCCCAGCACTGGCCTGGCCCCCGGAGATCCAGCGAGAGGAACACAGGCCTGGAGACCCAGCCACTCACACTTGCGTGTCAGGAGTGGGCAAAGGGAGGTTTGCCCACACCAACCTGCTAGAGACAGTGGCTCCGTGCAGCGAGGCCTGAGCCAAGGCCCCTGTCAGGGCAGGAAAGCCGGAGGGCAGGTGGAGGGCAGGCGGGTGGGCCACAGCCTGGGTGGAAGGGGCAGGAAGGCCAGCCAGCATTCCAGCAAGCTGGAAGCTAGGGAGGGCAGAGAGGGTGGGTGGGATCAGAGGCAGGCATGGGAGGTGTGGGGATGCCCCTGGCTCCTAGGTCGGTGGTGGCACTGGCTTAGGCAGAACCCCCCTGGACAAGGATGAGATTTGGGGTAGGGGCACCTGTGAACCCTGGACCTGCAGGCCCTCAGAGGCGGGTGAAGGCTCTCTGCCCATCCTTAACCAGCCAAAGTCCCGCGATCTCTGCTGACCAGCCTCCCGGCTCCTCTTGCATGTAGCTCCCCCAGCCTCTCATCCCTGCCCCCACGGGGGCCCACAAGGATCCTAAAACCTTCCTCTAATCCCCCTGGCCCTGTAGTTCCCTCCTCCGCTCTCAGGTAAGACCAATGCTTCCTGCCACAGAGGCGGTCCTCCCTGCCCACCAGACCCACGTGCCAGCCTAGGAACCCACCTGGGCTCCTTCCCTGGGAAGCTTTGCCCAGTTTGGTCCTCACCCTGATGGACCCCGTCCAGCCCCTCCCTCTACCCTCAGTCCTTGCCCCTTGCCCCCTGCCCCCCACCCTCAGTTGTGAGATCCTTCAGGGGAGCACCCCAGTTCGGGACTGGCACCTGGGGGTGCCTGCGGTGGGCAGGTGAGAGGAGACCCCCACTCCAGTGGGAAGCTTGGCTGCCCAGCCGGAAGTGGTGGGGGAGGACTGTCCACCTTGGGCACTAACCCAGGCGTGCCTTTCTGGCAATTTCTCCAGCAGAGGGCCCTCACGGCAGGAAGGGGCACAGAAGTGGGGCAGCTGGGTAGCGGGGGCACAGAGCACGCAGGGGCGGGGCAGGCTCCCTCCGGGCGAGAAGCACGTGGGGGCGGGTAGAACGCACGTGAGGGGGCGGGGCTGGGAGGACGGCGTGCGTGGGGCGGGGCGCAAGTGGCCGGGTCCGGGGCCTTGCGGCTCTCTTCCGCAGCTGCGCGCGCTCATGGCGTCCGGGGTTCCTGAGCCCCGCGCTGGGGTTCCGCGAGTTTCCCGGGGATGCAGGTGAGAACTGGGGAGCGGTTTCTGGAGGGGGTCATCTGGGACGCCCTCGCCCAGGGATGCTCGGGGGGGGTGGGGGGCGGGCGGTGGTTCGGGCCGGCTCTTCTTTCCAATTGAAATGAAACTGAGTCCTCGCCCCACCCAGCAGGGCCCGCTTGGGGCCCACCCTGACCCCCGGGTCCTTGAGGGTTGGAGGGGAAGTGGGAGGGGTGCCAAGAGCAGGACCTACAGGGCCGTGTTCCAGGCCCCTGTCCTGAACCCACCCCCTCTAAGACCTTCATCACCGCCTCTGGGCACTAGGCGTTTTCTGCGGTCACAGAGCCCCGCGCTCGTGTCTTTTCTCGCGGCAGTGGTCCTTTCCCATCGAACATCCAGTTCTGCTGCGAGGACCACCCTGCCCAGGGTTCGGGCCAGACCAAGGTGCCTGCGGTGGCGGAGGGTGCCGGCTCCCACCTGCCGCGGAACGTGCTCAGCGAGAGGGAGCGCAGGTGGGGGCCGTCGTGGCGGCCGCGTGGTGGGGGCGGGGGTCCGAGGAGGTCAGGCCTGCGCCCGCCGCCTCATTTCAAACAGCTGTTTGGTAAGGGCCTCCTGTAGCGTGTTCTCAAGGTAGATATAGTCCTCGTGCTGGGAGGGCTCCCAGGGGCTAGCAGTGCAGCCCTTTCTTTGATGTGAAGTCCAGGACCACTTGAGGTTGTGCATTTGGGACGGTCCCGGCTCCAGGCAGTGGTGGTGGTCTAGGCTTGGTGGTGGTCCGTGGCAGATGCCCTGCTAAGCCTGCAGCTGGGGTCCAGGGCCCCCGAGGCCAGGGCAGTGCTCTGACCTGGTTCCTGAAGGGCTCAAGGCTTCCTGGGGCTGCCCTCTCGTCTCCTGGCCAAGCCAGACAACCCTACAGTCGGGGGTCCCTTCTCTGCAAGCAGGAAGCGGATCTCCTTGAGCTGTGAGCACCTGCGGGGTCTGCTGCCCCGGTTTGACGGCCGGCGGGAGGACATGGCCTCGGTCCTAGAGATGGCAGTGCAGTTCCTCCAGCTGGCAGGCACCCTGGTGCCCGGCTGGAAGCAGCAGGCTGTGAGTCGTCAGTGACCGCCGGGTCGACCCTCTGTGGAGGAGCCATGGGCGTCTCCCCCCTCCCAGTCCCCCTCTGTCCCCCGGCAGCTCCGACCACCGGGCAGCCTGGCTTCCCTGTGTCCCCGCCCCGCACGCCCAGGGCTGCTGTTTCCAGTAGACACACCTCCATTTGCGTATCACACCTCCTCTGGGAACCGGGGGGATGAGCTGCGGTTTCCACTTAGGTGGAAACCTAAGTTTGCCTTTGCCCATGGTGCCAAAGCTGGCCTGGGTAAAAGTCCCCCCCCCTCCGGGGGGGGGCACCAACTTCAGCGTCCCTCCCCCGAGTCCGGAGCACAGGGTCTGTGCTCAGGGTGGATCTCTGTGACCCCAGGCGGGGTGGCCAGGGGCCGACCGCAGCCTGCCTTTCGTGCGGGTTTTCTGGTTGACGGTTTCGGTTGCGTTTCTGCTCTTTTTCTCCGCCTCAGGTTCTCGCTTCCTCCAAGGAGCCGTGGCTCGCATGGCAGACGGATGTCCTGCAGCTGGCCTTGGCTAGCCAGGCCCCGGCAGGCGCCCCGGACGCCGGCGTGGGAACATCCAGTGTGATGTCAGTGTCCCCATGGGGCTGGGGGCCGTGGGGGGGGGTGCGTGCGGACCACTCAAGCTCTCCTTCTGTCTTTGCGCACCATGCAGTCCTCAGGCCCCCCCGAGCTGTGAGGCCGCTGGTGTGGACGAGGGTGAGGCCCTGTCAGGAGTGGCCGACGTGCTGGACAGGCCGCCGGCCCTGCCTGGTGAGCGTGAGTGGGTCCCCGTCCTCCCCTCGTGCCATCCCCAGCCAGGCCCATGAGGCCGCCACGATGACCGTGTCCCCCTTGTGCTGGACGCCCGGCTGTGGGTGGCTCCCCGGACCGTGACTGCCACTCCCTGAGTGCCGCAGGAGGCGAGACTGTGCGTGCTCGCCCAGGCGGGGAGGGGTCCTGCTGTGGTCAGGGCGGGCAGGAGAGCTGGTGGTGGTTTAGTCGCTGAGTCGTGTCCGACTCTCACGACGCCATGGACTGTAGCCCTCCAGGCTCTTCTGTCCGTAGGGTTCTCCAGACGAGAATACTGGAGTGGGTTACCGTTTTCTTCTCCAAGCAGACCTGGGTCTCCAGGGAAAGTCGAGAGCTGCACACCGGCCGTGGGGGTGGAGGGGTTGCACAGCAGGGTAGATAGAGGTCCTGGAGATAGAGGAGGCGGTGGGGCGTGAGGGTCCTGGGGTCTGAGCCCCACCTGTGTGGCCTGAGGCTGAGCGGCCACATCCTGCAGGCAGCCTCGCTGGCCCCAGGCTCGGGTGCTTCACCTCTGGACTCTTGCCTTCTCCTGGTTGCTTGTTGGCACCTTGTTCCCGAGTCTCACGCATTCCCTGCACAGGATGCAATGGGCAGGGGCTGCAGTCTTTTGGGGGTGGTCACTCTGCCTGACCCACTCCTTGCTTCCCTCGTAGAGTCACCCAGCCTCGTCCCCCAGTCCCCAGGCCCGAGACCCCCCAAGGTCCTGAGGCCATCCCCTCTGTGGCCAGTCCGCTCGCAGCAGCCCCCTTCCCCGCTGGTGAGTGAGGAGCCTCGGAGCTGCCTGGGCCAGGCGGGGCCCCCCACTACGGGGGCCGACAAGGCCCTGATGCCAGACTCCAGGTAGGTGCCCGGCCACGTGTGCACAAGCTGCCAAGGCCTCCTCCCAGCGCCCCCAACCCTGGCCCCCAGCTGCCTGGACCCGCTGCGTAGGAGGTCTCTGCCCGTCCCGTCCTCGCTGTCTGCCCGGATGGCCAGACTCTGCCATGTGGCTTTGTAGTCTGTGTGTATGTGTGTGTCAGGAAACACTCCTGTCTCCCTAATTGTCGTCTGTTTTGGCTGATGGTAAATGAGTTTGTGTTTTGTGAGTTCCACCAGCTGGGGCGTGGGCTGAGAGCTCTTGGGGGGCTGGAGAGGAGCTGGCAGCGGGCTGGGTGGGTGGGTGGGTGGGCAGGGTCCGGCGGGAGGGAGGAGCCTGTCAGTAAGCTGCCTTTCAGGGCCCATGCCCTCCTCTCAAGGTGCAAGGCCCAGGGTCCACCTGGGACGATTGGGGTGGGGCTTCCTTCTCGTCCCGTCCAGGTCTGTGTCGGGATGTGATGTGGCAGATGGCGCGTCCTTTCTGCTGACCCCTGGTCCCGACTGGTGGCTGGGTGAGTGGACCACCTCCCTTACTGCCCCCGACCTGGGGCCTGGGTTGGTCCTCAGGCAGGGCTGGGGGCAGGCGGCTGGAACCGTGGGGAGATGGGCCCCAGCTTGCTGAGTGACGCCAAGGTTCCAGTATCTGCGTCTGGGTTCTTGTTCCCTTCTCTGCCAGTGTTTTTGGGGACCACTGGGTCGGGGGGGCGGATGGCAGGTGAGGTGTGTGCTTGTTGGTGGGTGGGCATCTGCGGGTAAGAGTGTGTGAGTGCTGGGTGTTGGTGGCTGCAAGTCGGCTTTGGAGCTTTCCTCCGAGAACCCGTTCCCATAGAGGCACGTGGATGCGGGGTGAGTCGAGCGTGTGCAAGACCTGGCGTGGAGGGGGTGCCCCTCCCCGGTCTGGCCTTCCCGGGGGTCTCGAGCAGGGCCGGCAGGAGTGGGCCCACCCACCTGGTCGGGGGCCCTTCTGAAGATGAGCAGGGGCTTCTTGCTGGGGTGGGACAGATTGGCGGGGGGAAGGGTTGTCATCTCCTCTACGCTGACCCTACCCTGCCCACCCTGGGCCCTGGGTTCCTTGTCTGCTCTGCTGACGTGTCCCATCTGCTTCCAGGGTCCCTGGAGGGCAGAGGCAGCAGCGCCCCTTCTCGGGTGGCCACCAGGAACAGCCCGCTGGACAGGCTCGAGCCCGGCTTCCTGGGAGACTCTGAGTCTAGCCCCCAGGAGGAGCCCCCGGATGGGCCGCTGGAGCCGTGGGGCTCGGATGGGAGCTGCCCCAGCCCGGTCCTGCGGGACGAGGTGGACAGCATCTTCCCCGACTTCTTCGCCTGCTGAGACCAGGGGAACGGGACCTTTTGGGCAGCACGTGCCACACACTCCAGCGGGGTTTTATTCTGGGTTTGGGCTGCAGCTGTGGTCTAATTCCAGTGAAGGCTGGTGGGGCCGTGGGGAGTGCAGTCTGAGTATTAAAGAGGAGAGTGATTTTCCTGGAGGAAGCAAAACTTGTGTGGCTTTTGTGCAATTAACGCGATTCACTGGGCAGATGGCAGCGGTTCCGTTCATAGTGCAGGCGCCTGCCTGGGTTTTGTTTCTGTGAGGTTCCCGGCCTGTGCGATCTCTAAATAATGGCGCTGGGGCTGGCGGGTGCAGGGGCTCTCTGGATTGAGACTCCTGCCTCCTGGGCCTGCTTCCCGAGAGGTGGGTGTGGGACTCCCTGCCCCTGTGATGCTGGTCCCAGGAGCTCCAGAGACGTCCATCGGGGAGGCCCGTCTCTGGGCCAGGAGGTGCCGGGGCAGGACGGACCTCTTAGAGGTGGGGGCCTTGGCGCTCCCCTCACAGGGCCTGTTGGGGGCCTGGGGCAGAGGCTGCCTGGCTTTAACGCCTGGACTCCTAGCTGTTCCCATCCACCCCGGGATCTGGGAAGCACTGGGTTCTGGGAGGAGTGGCCCCCCACCCCGGTATGGCAGGGTGACCCTGTCCGCATCCCGCTACCTTTCGGCCACTGTGAAGGTGGTGCCAGTCTCTGAGCCAGGCTGGTCGGGCTCACTCCTCCCTGGCCCCTGCATGTCCCTTTCTGGAGACGCTGGGTTCTGGGCCCACCTGGAGGAACCCCATCTGAGCCCTGGGCAGCCTTAATCCAGGCCCCAGGAGGGAGGGGGGATGGGGCAGGGCTCAGCTCTTTCAGAAGCCCGACTGAAGCCCCAGGGGGACAGGTTGACCCACCCTGACCCTTAGAGGTCCTACTTGGACGCTTAGAAGGTGAGGAATAGGACCCCGCCCCAGGTGGTAGGCAGAGCTCTCCTGTGCTGCCTCGGTCCCACGGCTGGGGGTGGGGGGCTGGGCCTGGTGCTGGGAATGGTCCTGGGTCAGGGTTGACAGCGGTGCCTGGCCTGTCAGGAAGCGTGGCAGGAAGGGCAGCCGTCAGACCCTGCGCCTGCCTCGGGGCCGTCCTGTCGGCCCTGGGGCCGCACACACAAAGCTGCTGAGTTGAACGCTTTAGACGACCCACCACCCCCATCTGGGGCTGGTGGCTGGGCCCTGGCCTCCCTTGCTACAGCTGCGAAAAGCACCCCTGCAGTGGGGAGAACCCAGGCCGTTGGCTGGCCTGGTCAAGACTGCTGGAGCCGAGGAGCTGGGTTCCATGAAACGGCTTGTTTTCTGTCCCCTCCGCTCCTCTGGCCCTCGCTGAACCAAATCAGCGAGACTGATAGCATGTCTTGTTGGCTTGCTCTTGTTGGCTGCAATTGCGTGTCTGGGGGAGAGTTTAGAAAACCAGCAAGCCGGTGATTACTGGCCAATTCTGCGAGTTGGGGAGGCCTCAGCACAACCCTCCACCTCTCAAGGTGATCCACTCTCCTTCCCCCTACCCCAGGGGGTCCTGGTTGCCTGGCCGCAGGACACAGCAGGCTCTGCCAGGCCCAGCGGGACCCTGGCACCCTGGGGCTACACCATCTCCCAGGCCCACCCATCCCTCAGCTCGGGCCAGTGTGGCCAGGCCTTGGTGGCAGGCAGCTGGCTGTCCTTGGAGCTGACCAGCCGTCGGCCAGCACCCTTGATCCACCCTCCCCTGAGCCCGGCTTGCCTCCCCTGCCCCTCTGTGCTGCTCACCCTGCTCCTTGAACTTGGCGGCCACCACGGGTCAGTACTTGCTGGTGTCGTGGTCGAGGTGCCCAGTGCCAACTGGGATTCTCATGCCATCTCTGGTCACAGGTCCTGCCCTGGAGCATGGCCTGCTTGGGGCCTCCCCGCAGAGCTAGGAGGGGGCAGGTTCTGCTGCCCTCCAGGGGCTGGAAGGCTCTGCTTATTGGGGAGGGGGCTGTGGTTCCAGGGTCCCTTGCCCACCACTAGGCTGTGACCTCCTCTTGGCAAGGACACATCCACTCGTGAGGAGGGAACCCTCAAACTCCAGCGAACACGGGGAGCCCAGCAGCTCTCCTATTGGGGCCCTCTCTTAGGTTGAACGACAAAGTCTGGTGGGGACCAGCGTGCCTGAGTGAGGCTTAGAGAGGTCAGCGATGGGGAAAGCTGGGAGTGGCCGATGACTCCCGGGAGCCCGAGTGATGGGCCACGTGTGGGGCATCGGGGCTGAGCCTGCTCGGGCCTGTGGAGTGCGGTGCCGTGAGGGGGCCCCGAGCCAGCACACTGGCACCGCAGGGGCCGTGGAGGGGCCAGAGTGCAGGTGCTGGGCTCACTGCATCCCTGCCTTTTTTCCTGGATGTGGGGCGAGGCTTGGTGGGTCACGCGAGGTCGCGCCCGGAGTCCTGGTGGTAGGTCGGGTCCCGGTCGCAGTCCCCTACTCCGGCGCTGCCCTCCCTGTTCTCCCCAGGCCCCAGGATGCTCTCCGCAGGTGGCCAGGGTTCAGCTGGCCGCCTCTGTGTTTCCAGGTCAGGCAGGTCTCCTGACGAGGCCACTGTGCTTCCGGACGTCAGCTCCTGACCACTCTGCGTCACATCATCAAACTTGGGGCTCAGCTGACTTCGGGACCTGGGGTCTTATACCCGCTTGCCCAGGTCTGTGCTCAGCGGCCTCCTCCACGGGGGCCCCATGGTGAGAGCACCCCCACCCCCAGAAGGGGTCCCTCCTTAGCCAGGAGCTCCACAACAGTCACGTCGCCCAGGGCCCCGGGCAGGCCCCTTGGCATGGTCACAACAGCTTCCCGAGATGCGAATTTTCCGCAGGAACAAACGCTCTTGTGGAGGCCGCCTCCTGAAACAGACCTGTCTGAGGCCCCGGCACCCCTGCATCCTTGCCCGCGTGGCAGACAGCTTCCTCTTTGTCCCAGGGCCTAGGTGACCTCAGCCACGTGCGGGCATTCATGTCAAGAGTGCCCAGCTTGCTCAGCCACCACAGACAGCATGGAAGCCCGGGCAGCCCGGGAAATGCCGGCCCGGAGGGAGCTGTTTGATACCACAGCCGGCTCCGCGGCAGCACGGGAGCTGCGCCTGGGCAGGGGGTCAGAAGGAGACCAGCCTGTCCGGCGGCTGGCCGCAGGCCTTCCACGGGTGTTCATCCAAGTGACCCTGCAGGCCCCCCAGCCTGGCGGCCCTGAGGTCCAAACCTGGGGCTCCCTCGGCTCTCCACCTTGCAAGTTGGCAGGACGGGGACTCAGGTGTCCCGCATGCGTCTCATCCAGCCCTGCGTGCTGGCCCCAGGCTGCCCGCTCGCCCCGGCCCGTGCGTGAGGCTGGTCTTGTGTCTGCAGGCAGCTCCCCCTTAGTGGGTTGTTTCCGGAGGGGCTGGTCCGTCCGCGTTGCTCACGTCCTCCCAGAAAGAAGTCTTTGGTTGCCTTGGATCTTGCTGTGTCCTCCAGTGGTGTGTGTGTGAGTATGGCAGGCGTGCAGGTGGCCGAGCCACTGACCCATTGGACCTTAGACCAGGAAGTGAAGACCTGGCTTTTGCATAGAGACGCCTGCCACCAAGGTGCGTGCGGCTGCCCGGGGCCCCCGGTGCGGCTGTTGGAATGGCTCTTATACTTCCATTTTCATTTTAGATGTATTTGAAATTCACAAAAACAGTATCACAGGGCATATCTTTTTGTGTCTAGTTATTCTGTGTGGAATATGTGAGATTCATCCACATTACTATTAAATTAATTTTCATTATGATATGACATACCTAACAGAGTTTACGGTCTCAACCACTTTTTAAATATGTATAATGTATTTTTAAATTGGAGGATAATTGCCTTACGATGAAGGTTGTAGTTCTAGGGTATCAGGCACACTCACATCATTGTGTAACCATCACCACATCCGTCTCCAGAACTTTATCTCCCCAGAACTTTCTTATCTCCTCAGACTGACCCTCTGTCCCCACAAAAAACTGTCTCTTCTCTCTTCCCCCAGCCGCAGGGCCCCGCCATCTGCACTCTTGTCTTGATGGATTTGACTCCTCTAGGGACCTCTTGGACTGCAAGGAATTCCAACCAGTCAGTCCGAAAGGAAGTCAGTCCTGAATGTTCATTGGAAGCAGGGATGCTGAAGCTGAAACTCCAATACTTTGGCCACCTGATGCTCATTTGAAAAGACCCTGATGCTGGGAGAGATTAAAGGCAGGAGGAGAAGAGAATGACAGAGGATGAGATGGTGGGATATCATTACCAACTCGATGGACGTGAGTTTGGGTAAACTTCAGGAGTTGGTGATGGACAGGGAAGCCTGGCATGCTGCAGTCCATGGTGTCTCAACGAGTCAAACATGACTAAGCAACTGAACTGAACTGAGGGGCCTCTTACAGGCCCTAGTGGCTCAGATGGTAAAGAAGCCTGTGTCAGAATTTCTCACTTTTTATGTCTGAATGATATTCCATTGTGAATATTTTATGAACAAATGGTGTTATATGCGATATTGGTTCACCTGTTTATCTGTCTATGGATTGTTTGTATTGTATCTGTCTTGGGTTGTTTCAGCCTTTTGGTTGGTGTGACTAGTGCTGCTATGAACCTGGGTGTGCAAATATCTTTTGGGGTTCCTGCTTTCCATTATTTTGGGTGTGTACTCAGATATGTAATAGCTGGATCAAATAAAAACTCTTGTGTTTCTTTGTGAAACTGCCATACTGCGTCCCGCGGTGGCTGCGCTATTTTTCGCTCCCTCTGACGAATGAGGGTTCTCATTTTCTCCACGTTGTCATCAACACTTGTTTCGTTTGTTTTTATAACAGCCGCCCTAATGGGTATGAAGTGATAGCACATTGTAGTTTTGATTTCAATTTCCATAATAATTATTGATCTTGACCCTTTTTTTAAAAAGTACTTATTGGCCATTTGTATGTCTTCTTGGGAAAAATGTCTATTCAAGTCCTTTGCCCATTTTTAAATGTTGCTGTTGCTGTTGCTGTTATTGAGTTGGAAAAGACCTTTATGTATCTGGATATTAGTCTCTTATCAGATACAGAATTTGCGAAAATTGTCTCCAGTTCTGTGTTGCCTTTTTAACATAGTTCAGGGGTTTTTTTTTTTCCTATTATCTGTGCTTTTGGTTTCATATTCAAGAAATCTTGGCATGATCCAAAGTTAGGAAGCTCTCCCCTACGTTTAGCACACAGCGTGCAGCAGCGTGAAAGTGCTTAGTGTCACGGAGCCGTCCAGTTAAAAGTGGCGAGATGGTAAGAGCTTTACAGTTTAGCTCTTACACTTGAGCCGTTTCGAGGTAACTTTTGTATGTATGTAAGGTAAGGGTCCACCTTTATCCTTTTGCGTGTGGAGATCCAGTTCTCCCAACACTGTTTGTTGAAATGACTGTTCTTTCCCTATTGAGTGGTCTTGGCCCCCTGATCAAAAATCATCTGGCCATAAAAGTGAGGGTTTAGTTCCGGCCCCTCTGTCTCCTGACTGCTCCGTAATCTGTCTTTATGCCAGTGCCACACTGTTTTGGTGACTGTAACTTTGTAGTCGGTTTTGAAATCAGGAAGTGTGAGTCTTCCACTTTGCCCTGCTTTCCAAGGTTGTTCTGGCTACTTGGCATCCCTGGAGATCCCATAAGAATTCTTAAGTGGGCTTTTCTATTTCTTAGGCTCCATATGAGTTTTAAAATGGGTTTTTCTATTTCTGAAAAAAAGAAAAAGAAACTTTAGGATTTTGATAGGGGTTGCAATGAACTGTTGATGGCTTGGGTGTAACTGACATCTTCACGATGTTAAGTCTTCCAATCCACAAACCTAGAATGTATTTCCATTTATTTGCATCTTTAATCTCTTTCAGCAGTGGTTTTCAGTGCCCTAGTGTTTGTCTCCTTGGTTAAGTTTATTTCTAAGTATTTCATTCTTGATGCTATTGTAAATGGAATTGTCTTCACAGTTAAAGTTTCCTTTGCAAATTCTGTTTATTGTCAGTGTACAGAAACACAGCAGATTTTTATCTGCTGACTTTGTGTCCTGCAAGTTTGCTGAATTCTTTTCTTAGTACTCACATGTTTTTTGGTAGGATCTTTAAGGCGTCTCTCCATATAAGATTATGTTATCTGCAGACAGGTAATTTTATGTCTTCCTTTCCAGCGTGGACGGCGTTCGTGGCTGCACCCACGTTACTCTTCGTCACGCGGAGCTGGGGTCGGCGCATCCTCACTGCTGAGCAGCGCTCCCGTGCTGTTCCTCGGATCATGCTGCTGTCGGTGGGCGTTCGGCTTCCTTATGGCTTTTGACTCTCGCCTGTGGACGTCCTCTGTTGCTGTTCAGTTGCGCAGTCATGGCCAGCTCTTTGCGGCCCGTGGACCGCAGCATGCCAGGCTTCCCTGTCCTTCTCCATCTTGCTGAGTTTGCTCAAATTAATGTCCACTGAGTCAGTGATGCCATCCAGCCATCTCATCCTCTGTCACCATCTTCTCCTCCTGCCCTCAATCTGGAAGTCCTTTAGTGACTTACAATTCCGTTTATTTGGGGACCAAAGACTGAATATTTAGTATTGCATACTAAACAAACCTTCAATATTAAAGGAATGACTGGACAGTTAATGAAATATTTAAAGAGTAGACTCGCTGGATCCTGAGCAGGTATGCTTCTATTGAAAACTACGAAAACTTGCCCAGAGTGGATATGTCAGTTGGTGTCCCCAAGATAACACTCCAGAATGCTCACTTTGCATCCTTGCGGAGACTGGGTGAGTCAGCCCTTAATTTCAGCTGTTCCAGTGGGTGTGACGTTGGAGGACACCTTGGCTTGGACTAACCTCTCTGGTGACGACGGCAGGCACCTTCTCACGGGCGTGTTGGCCATTCGTCTGCCTCCTGTTGTGAAGTGTCTGTTCCCACTTGCAGCCTGATTTTAAACTGGGTTGTTTAAAAAAAAATAAAATAAAATAAACTGGGTTGTTTGTTTTTTCGCTGTTGCCTTGTAGCAAGGCCTTCAGAGAGGCCTCTGGAGCCTCACTCCCGGATTCCAGCTTGCGGCCCTGGGTGACGGGCGAGAGCTGGCGGCCTCCATTGCGGGGCTCTGTTCCTTGGAGGACGCTTCCTGGGTTAGAACTCTGGCTTGAGGTCTGTTTACCCTATCGGCGCTTCCCAGGGACGGTTTCTCATCCTCCGTCCTCTGTCATTTCGGAGGAAAAGCAAAGCCAGAGTCTCCTGCGTGATGCTGCCTTTGAGTTTCAGCCTGACTTGCATTGCCTGGAGTCTGTCGAGTGTCTAGAACCCAAACATTGCCTTTTATCGAGTTTGGGTTTTCGCTTTTCCATCGTTTCTTACAATGCTCTGGTTCTTTCTCTGCGGTGTGCGTGTCACGCCCTTCTCTCCACAAAGCTCCAGCTCAGTGCACATCAGGCCTTTGGGTCCTGCTTGTGGTTGCTGCCATCCTCTTCATTTTTGAAAAAACGATTTCTCTGTTGACTGTGCTGGATCTCAGTTGCAGCACGCGGAATCTTTCGTTCCGAGCATGTGAACTCTTTGTTGCGGCATGGGACGTCTAGATTCCTGACCAGGGATCGAACCTAGGCCTTTCCAATCAGCCCTCTTTCTAGCAGCCGTGTCTGCAGGGCGGTGTCCGGAGCTCAGGTGTGGCCCGGGGCTGCTGGCCTCTATTTCCTGGCCTCTCTCCCCTGCCTCGGGGCTTTGTGGCGCCTTCTGTACCTGCAGACCCGCCCACTCGGGGGCCCGGCACTCTGCACCCAGCTCCTGCTCAGCCAGAGGCCCCGTAGGGCCGGATCCGAGTCTGGACAAAGCCCACCGGAGCGTCCTTCCTCCTGCCCCCTGCTGCCTGAGGCCAAGAGAGAAGGCTGCTCCCTTCCGGAGAGGAAAGGTGTGGGGGATCGGGGATGAAAGAGCTGCATGCCTGGGTGCCTCTTGCCGGGCTGGGCAGGAGGGCTCAGCCGTCCTTCCTTCCTGTCCTCCCCCGGCCAGCCCTGCGGTCTGATCTGCCACACTCCACCAGCCCCTGGAGCTGCCTCCACCCTGGAGTCTGCCCACGCCTGCACTGGACTGGCAGAGTCCTGTCCAGGAGTGATTCACGAGGCTCAGTGACCGTGGGACCCGGGGACCCCTGCTCACAAGTCCAGGAAGCTCAGGATGTCAATGCTCCCTGCCCCTGCCGGACCCAGCCTCCAAAACTGCCGCTGGCGTCCCCTCCAACGCTCTGGGTGCTTGACTCTGGCCCAGCTGCCTTGGCGATGGGCACCTTCAGGTGGGGCCACGTAGGGCAGGATGGGGGGCTGTCAGGGCTACCATCGTCCTTCTCTCCTGAAAACAAAACCTTTCACGTCCTAACAGGTAGAATGAATGTGGACGCTGAGAAGAACATTCCTGTTTAAGACCCCACTGGCGCTCTGGGGCAACCGGGAGTCTTTTCTACCTACTGTCCTCAAGCCTCTTCATACTGTTCAAGGAGACGACAGAGGATGAGATGGCTGGATGGCATCACCGATTCAATGGACATGAGTCTGAGCAAGCTCCGGGAGATGGTGATGGACAGGGAAGCCTGGTGTGCTGCCGTCCGTGGGGTCGCAAAGAGTCGGACACGACTGAGTGACTGAACTGAACCGTCTTCAATTAACTTACTTAGTCTTTAAAAAATTACAGTATAGTGTATTTATAGTGTTTCAGGTGGACAGCAACCTGATTCAGTTATATATATATATATATATATATTTCAGTTTTTTTCATTATAGGTTTTTATAAGGTGTTGAATATAGTCTCCTCTGCTATACAGTAGGTCCGAGTTACTATCTGTCTTATATATGCAGCCAATATAAGTCAGTCGTGCCTGACTCTTTGTGACCCCATGGACCGTAGCCCACCAGACTCCTGTCCATGGGATTCTCCAGGCAGGAATGCTGGAGTGGGTTGCCACACCCTCCTCCAGGGGATCTTCCCAACCCAGGGATCGAACCCATGTCTGTTATATATAGTTGCTGGAGAAGGAAATGGCAACCCAATCCAGAATTCCCCATGGACAGAGGAGCCTGGCGGACTACAGACCGTGGAGTCACAAAGAATTGGACACGACTTAGCCGCGGGGCAGCAGCCTGCATAGTTGTGTGTCTATCTTAATCCCAAACTGCTAAATTATGTGCCCCACTTTCCCCTTCGGTAACCACAAGTTTGTTTTCTATGTCTGTGAGTCTGTTTCTCTTTTGTAAATAAGTTCGTTTGTTTTTTTAGATTCCACAAGAGATATATGACATTTATCTTTTTCTTACTTCACTTAGGATGGTAATCTCTAGGTCCATCCATCTCGCTGCAAATGGCATTATGTCATTCTTTTTAATGGCTAAATAGGTATCCCCTTGCACGTGTGTGCGTCTTGTTTACCCATCCACCCGCAGGTGGACATTTAGGTCGCCTCCGTGCGTTGGCTGCTGTGAAGAGTGAGGCAGTGAACGCTGGGGTGCGTGTATCTTTTCAAGTTAGAGTTTCCTCTGGGTATTCACCCCTGTGCTCTGACCGTGGACTGTGGGCTCCAACTTCGCTGCCCACTGCACCTGTTTCCTTCCACCTGGGGGTCTCTGGGTTTGCTTTGGGCAGTGGACAGCCCCAGTCCCACACAGAGCCTGGCTCAGACAGCCAGCAGCTTGGGGACACCCTACTCTGGGCTCAGCTCCCCTCTGAGCCTCCTTCTGGAGCAGATGCTGCTTCCCTGTGGTCCAGAGTCTTGAGCCCCGACCCAAGCGTCCCTCTGGGCTGCCCCAGTTCTCCCTAGACACCAGCTTTCCACACCAGCAGGCCCCAGCCGCATGGGCAGCTTCCTGCGTGTCCCTTGCCATGGTCCAACAGGCTGGAGTGGGGTTCCAGATAGGGAGCTGGAGGCTGGGCTCGTGAGCGTGTGGGCTGCCCCAGGCTCCAGGCCATCCAGATGGAGTCTCCTTGTCCTGCCTTTGGCTCCTGAGGAAGGGACTCAAAGCTCTCTATCCCCTCCGCCTGGGGCCCGTCCCCAGGGCAGCTGACTCAGCGACTGAACAGACAGTGGTGCTGGGCGGGGTGGGTTTCCTGGTCCTCCACGCAGCCCTGGCCCCCATCTACGAGGTTTCGAGGGCAGCAGGCTATGCTCCTCTGCAGAGGGAGGGATGGTGCTGACTCCTCACCCTGGGGGGGTGCCCCACCCCCCGACCCGGCCTTGCAGCTCCCCCTTGAGCTGCACTGCAGGCGGGTAGGGGGTTGGCAAGCACACGGGGGTAGTCTGGTCCCTATTCAGAGGGCAGACTGGGGAGGCGGAGGGAACCCTGGTTTGGGGGCAGGGGCCCTTGGGGTGGTGAGGGCTGGGCCTCGGTGAGGCCAAGGCTGGCGGGAAGCGCCCCAGGCCCTGGGGAGGGGAGGAGCCTAGTAACGTTTTCTGGGTAGGAAGGACAAACTCTCTCTCTCTCTTTAACCTTTTATTTTGCGAGCACTGGAGATTCACAGGCAGGTGTGAGAGCGAATGCAGAGAGCTCCCAGTCCCCCTCATCCACTCTCCTGATGCCGACCTCCTGCAGGAACGCGGGGCAGCACGCTTGCAGATGCTCTGTCCTTCCTGCCCGGCACCCGTGTCCGCAGCTGCCCAGAGCCTCCTGCCCCGTGAGAGCCTGCCCTCCTCCAGGGCCCCTCCCGCCGCTGCCCCCTGAGATGGCTGCGGTTTTGTCACTGGGAGACCGAGCCTTGGAGGTGGGCTGCTTTCACTCGACCTGACTCCCTGGAGGCCCGTCGCCTGCGTGGTCTCTGGTGTGAGGCTCGACCACAGTTTGTTCGGCTGCTGGCCTGCAGGGAGCCTGCGGCTGTCATAACTGGGGGACGCTGGGCAGAGCTGCCCAGAGGTCGTGGTGTGGACATGATCTCAACACCTCTCGGGTGGATGCCCAGTGGACAGTCAACTTTTAACCCATGAAGCAACTGTGGGCTGCTCAGGACCCCCCAGTGAACTCACCAAGAGGTGGGGTGAGGGCAGGGGTCATTGGTATCAGAGGGAAGGGAGTAGAGAGGCGCATGGCCTGGTTGATGACCTTGGGGACCCCTCCCCTCCAAACCTCCCAGACCCTCATCAGAGGGGCCTGCAGGCCCCTGCTTCTCAGAAGAGACGCTCTGGCGGGCCAGTCCCTGCAGGAAGAGGGGGTAAGCTTACAGGGGCCAGGCCGGATCCTGAGAGGGGAGGTCAGCTGGAGAAGGAGCCTTTGTGTGGTGGACAGTCCCCCCAACCCCAACAATACATCTGCCCTCAGATCTCAGTGTCCGGAACCTGGGAATGGGATCTTGTTTAGGGAAGAGCTCTCTGTGGAGGGGATGGGGGTGAGGATCTTGAGATGAGGTTGTCCTGCAGAAGGCCGGTGGTCCTTGCTCCAACAACGTGTCCTCAAATGAGACCGAAGGAGAGAGACACGGACCCAGAGGAGGAGCAGTGCGACCAGGAGCTGAGACTGCGTAATGCGGCCACGGGCCCAGGGAACTGGGAGAGCAGGAGGGACCCTCCCTTGGAGCCTCCAGAGGGAGCTCAGCCTTGCTCACACCTGGATTTCAGCCTGTGGGCTCCAGAACTGCAAGAAGATGAACTGCTGCTTTTTGGGGCCCGGTTTGCAGTCCAGCTTTACAGCCACCCCAGACCTGGAAGCAGGCATGTTTGCCGAGCCCCCACCACCCCAGGAGGCTCCCCGTTTGGGGGGCAGGATGAACCCCGCATGCAGGGTGAGGGATGGGCTTGGAGAGGGGACCCCCACAGTCCCTCCGGCTTCTTCTGCCACCCGGCCAGTCCCCAGCTGAGCTCACGCACCGGAAGGCCTGGATGGGTACCTCGACCTTGCGTAACAGGGATCTGAGAAGACAGTCAGGCTCTCAGACAGGGACTGCCTGAGGTCCCTGCCCCACCCCAGGCCCTGGGCTCCCATCCCCACCCCCCATGCCCTTGAGCGCCTTGCTGGCCCAGGCTGCTGGTGTTGGAGGCCCTGACGCCTACCCTGGTTACTGAAGCGGATGATCTTTTCTGGGCCAAGTCCGTGTGATTTGCAGGCTTTGTCGAATCTGTCCAGGAAGCTGGACTTCAGCTCTGGGAACCGTCCTGTGGACAGAAGTTTGGGGCCGTGTAGGGAGGGGAGGCGAGGGGAAGGAGGGGCAGGTGTGGGGCACCTGGACGAGGGGGGCCCCCTCCCCACGATGCCACGGGCTGCTTTGGGGGTGGCCTGGCCAGCCCCGCACCTCCCCGGGGACGGGCCGCAGTACCGTAGAGCGCCAGCACTTGTGAGGCCGTCCCGTTCCTGGAGCTCTGCATGTGCAAGATGACGTAACGCTGGTAGTCGGCCTCCAGGATCCGCAGGCTGTTCTCCCCCAGGTCTGCGCAGAAGCTCTGCTCAGGGCCTGCAGCCCCTGGGGCCCACGCCATGGATTCTCGAGGGTGCAGGGGCCGGCGGGGGCCCCTGATGCTCTAGAGCTCCCCATGCGCGCACCCCCGCTGGCCCTCCCGCCGCCCTTTACAGGCCAGGCCCACCCCTCTTGCTTTGGGGTCAGCTGTCAGGGGGTCCCATAAACTCCTAAATCGGGGCTCACCTGGAGTGGGGCTGTCAGACAAGGGTCCACTTACAGTTGATGGTGTATTCCCCGTTCTTGCCTGTTTTGCCGCAGACCATGGCGACGTCCGTGCACTCTGCATGCAACCTGGAGCCCAGTGGGTGATGCTCACAGCGCAACCCTACCCAATCGCGTGTGACCAGCGCCCCTCACCCCTCCCCGCCCCTTCAGCATGTCCCCTGAACCCCTGCCCCAGCCTCAGCACTCTGCTGCCCACCACCCGGTGCCCCCTGCCCCACATACAGCGCCCCCTCACCCCCAGCTTGGTCAGGCACCGATCCACATGGATGCGGGCAGGGGTGAGACTGCAGCGGGGCAGGGCGGGCGGGGGCCTCCATGCTCCCCAATTCCGGAGGATGGGGACGACACTCACATGAAGTGGAAACTGAGCTTGAGACGACCGTCCTCTACGACTTGAATGCTCTCTATGAAGATCCTCAGGTCTCCGTCCTCCTCTATCCGCTTCCTGTTGTCTGCGGCCATGGAGATGGAGTACCAGGTCCCAGAGACCTGGAGGGCAGAGGCCGCGGTGGGTGCGGGCATCCTCACTTCTTGGTGCCTGCTCCCTCCTGGAGCTAGGCCCTGGGCATGCGGCTCCCACCCAGCATCCAGACCCCCGGGGAGGGCTCGAACTGCAGCCCCACCTTGGAAACATCATAGTTCCTCTGCACGATGCGCTGGGGGTTGAAATCCTGGGCGCAGACCAGGCCCAGCCCCAGGCTCAGCAGAAGCAGCGCCATGCCCTCCGGTGGGTAGGCACCCGGCCTGCCTGCTGCCCGCAGCCTTTATCCACCTCCCTGTGCTGTGGTTTCCGGCCCCAGCTCTTCTGTGTCCTCTGCACAGGCCTCTGCTTACTGGGAACTCGGCCAAAAAGCTGCTGCGGCCGCCCCCGTCCTCCGCAGGCGATGGCTGGCTCTGGCTGCCGCCCAGATGGGGGCCTGGCTGGGTCTGAAGTCTCAAAGGGAAGTGGGGACAGGCTGGTGTCTTGGCCTGAAGCCCCACCAGCCACAGAGGTGGGTGGCACCGGGGCCTATCTGAGCCTTTGGGTGCAAGTGGCAGAGGACGGCACACCTTCTAGCCCAGCCTGGCCTGGGTGCTCTGATTTCAGAGCACTGAGTGGTCCTGGCAGCCACACATGCAGGTCAGGGTCCTAAGCTTCCATGGACAGGTCCTCACTCCCCTGGTGCATCCGGGCACAAGGCGGGCTGGTGGTCAGGGTGCAGGCTGAGCTGGACCAACTGGGGCATCAGACGCTAAGTCCTATTTCAGAGAACAGACACGGTTTATGTGTTGATAGAATTTTGTTTTTTATTGAGCACCTACTATGTCCAGGCTCTAGGGTTAGAGTGAAGCACCCAGTCTCAGGAGGTGCCTCTAGTCCACAAGCCAGATTCCTGGAGGCCGGGCTGGGAGGCACTTTTTCACAGAAGTGCTCTCTGCACACCGGCAGCCCCCGGGATCTGGTTGGAAGGTCACAGGCTCTGTCACGGAGGACGGCTGTGACCACAGCACAGCTCTGACATGTCTCCCGGGGTCAGGGCGTCTATGACCCCACGGGACAAGCAGGGCGCTCGGTGCTTTGGCGCTGGGGCCCCGTGACTCTGTCTAGGGTGACGCCTGCTTGAAGGGCCCTCCAGGGCTGCTGGAAGGGGCTGGATTCTTGAGCCCGAGAGAGGAGCGTCCACAGCCTGTCCCCACCACCCTCACCCCCGTGCCTGCCGGGGTCACCTTCCCACCGAGACACAGCCATGGATGTTCGGCTCCAGAAACGATGACAGACATGGACACGCAAGTACGTACACGCAAACATGCACGTGTGTCAAAGCACACCCAAGCCCACTCACGTATGTGTGCACGCAAGGCCCCATCCCACACCCCAGATGCTTTAACACATCTGACAGATCTTATAACTTGAAACGTGTTATTTCTATAATCAGAAAGATGTACTTAAAAATATGCTGAAAAGCAGAAGAAGGGGTTTGCTCTCCTCGGGGAGTCCACGGCCTGGAGATGGCGGAGGGGAGGGCTACCCTTCTCTGTCACAGCCGTGCACAAACTACTTAAAACTCCTCCCTGTAAGGTCAGCCTCTAGGGAGCAGGGAGGGATGGCAGAGGAAGTGAGATGCAAAAGAGAATTTAGAATAAGAAACTCCCCTGATGGTCCCACGGTCAGAACCTGCCTTGCGAGGCAGGGGACGTGGGTTTGATCCCTGGCTGGGGAGCTAAAATCCCACCGGCCCTGGAGCAGCTAAGCTGGTGCACTGCAACCACTGAGCCCGTGTGACGCAGCTAAGGAGTCCGTGCACCGCAGAGAAAGACTCCGCACGGTGCAACGAAGATCTAGCGTACCACAAGTAAGACCCGACACAACTAGATAAATAAATACACCAATACTAAAAAAAAAAATACCCTTTAGTTTTTCAAGCAGGACAAAGTCCTGTCGTCCGGCAACCATGAAGAGCCCTGGGCGGCTGAGACGTCATTGTGACCCCGACTTTCTGGGGCTTACATCATCAAAGGGGGTGCTGACATCACCACCCACAGAAGGCTCAACGCCACGCGAGCCCACCTGGGTGTCTGGCTTGGGACTCTACAAAGAGAGGCCCAAAGAGAGACGCTTGAGAAGCATCCAAGCCGGTGAGCTGCCTTGTCACCTGCCTCGGGAGTGTTGTTGCTGAGACACTCTGCTGGAGACTCCCCCGCCGTGGTACCTGCCCTGTGGCATTGCTAATACGCTTGGGTTCACGGGGGCGGGGGTGGGGGACGCAGTGCCCCCTTGTAGGGCAGTGGAAGCCTGGCTGGTGTCCAGCTGGAGTACGACGTGACCAGCCTTTGCTAGCTTTCAAAGTAGGAGATGAAAAGAAATAGGTAGAGTACATGCCGTCAGACATTTGTGCTTAGCTCAGCAAATCCATGTAATTGCTATAAATCTACTGATGAGACACAGCTCTTTCCTTTGTCTTTAAGGCCTAGTCTGTTTCAGGCACTTGAAGCACATCCCAGCTCAGACCAGCCACATTTCACGTGCTTGACGGCCACACGCGGCTACTCTCCTGGTCCGTGCACGATCAGGCTGCGTGCTGGCCAGCTGGCTGCTGGCAGTGAAGTATCAGCGTCTCCACTCTGCTCATTGCATAGCCCATAGCCCTGCAGACATGCGCACAGCGACCCTGCGCAGAACACGGGACATAAGCCCCGGCGTTGGCCAGAGCTGAAGTCTCCATGTTAGCACCTGACGCCTTCGTTCGGTTGTAATCCCAGTCCCAGCCTCTGCCTGGAGAAGGCTCATGTGCTCTTAGCCTGCTGTAGTCTTGGGGCAAATGTGCATCTTACTATCGCTGGGGGAGAAAGAGGAAAAGGTCGACTTTGGGGGCGGGCTACATCCTCGTCACCGCCTCGTTTTGCTGTCACTGCTCTCGAGCGGAGAGGCTGTCACATGTCTTCTGTGAAGCCAAGGTGGACATTGATAAGGCCCAGGGGTCTCCAAGACGGCACTCAGTCCCCAGAGGAGTGGCCAGCACCCCCAGGAGATGCTGGTGGAGCAGAGGCGTCCCCATCTCCCTGCCCTCTCCCCAGGGCTGAGCATCCTGGGACCGGACGCCTGGGTTGGCACCCCAGTGTGTCTGAATGAGTCCACGAGTCCGTCATTGGGAGGCGGCAGGAGTTTTCAACTCCGTTTAAAACCGACTTCTCTCTCCCTCTCCTCTAGGAGACAATGAACTGTAAAAGGAAAACGCTGCTGTTGATTCTGGGTCTTTCACTGCTCCTGTTGTTTGACCATTATTCCAGGTAAATAGAAAATCTCGGTGAATCGACGCCTGCAGTGCTTGGCAGAGCTGCTCGAAACCTCCCGAGTTTTGTCCAAAGGTGTTAATAACACTTTCGAAATGAATCAGATGTTACCTCCCCTCTCTGTGGGACCAAGCAAAGTATACTTTCACGCTTTCATGTTTAAACATCCAACACACAGTGATCGAGCCCTGTCTGGGCCCCAGGCTCTGTCCCAGGTGCTCAGGGAGCCACGGTAACAGGGGGAGAAGGTCCCAGGGGCAGAAGGCCGAGCAAGCAGAACAGAGCGTCGGGGATAACTTTAGAAGCTGTTTATTTATTTGGTCACGCTGGGTCTTAGTTGTAGTGCTCAGGGTCTTCGATCTTCACTGTGGCATGCGGGATCTTTAGTTGCGACATGCAGACCCTTAGTTGTGGCAAGTGGGATCCAGTTCCCTGACCTGGGATCAAACCCAGGCCCCCTGAACTGGAACTGCAGAGTCTTAGCCACTGGACCACCAGGGAAGTCCCTGGGATAGCCTATTTTACATAATTAAGGCCACCAAGGAAAACCAAAATGAAGTCATAGCACCGAGTTGCTATTTCAGACAAACTACAAATGGTCCCAAAGTTCCATCTTGTTCTGACGTAAACGAGACAGCAGTGACCTGCCCTGGCAGCCTGTGTGAGCCAGGGACGCACCTGTGCCCAGCTCAGTTTCTCATGAGAAGAATGCAAGCTCCGCCTTCATTTGTGCCCATGTCTTGTGGGCTCCTTCATGAGCAGTGCAAACTCCCCAGACGCCATTTGAAAAGCAGTCTTCCCATGAGAGACAATGTCTCGAAAAACAAAACCTTTGCAAAACGCAGATCTGATAAAAAGGCTTGTATCCAAAATATGCAAAGAACTCTTACAACTCAACAAGGAAAAGAAAAACTTCATTAAATGGGCAAAATCTGGACGGATATCTCAGCCAAGAAGACATAAAGATAGCAAGTAGGCATCTAAAAAGATGCTGGACAGCACTTGTCATTAGGTAATTGGGCTTCCCTGGTGGCTCAGCTGGTGAAGAATCCGCCTGCAATGCAGGAGACCCTGGTTCGATTCCTGGGTCAGGCAGATCCCCTGGAGAAGGGATAGGCTACCCACTTCAGTGTTCTTGGGCTTCCCTGGTGGCTCAGCTGGTAAAGAATCTGCCTGCCATGTGGGAGACCTGAGTTCGATCCCTGGGTTGGGAAGATCCCCTGGAGAAGGAAACGGCTACCCACTCCCAGTATTCTGGCCTGGACAATTCCATGGACTGTTTAGTCTACGGGGTCACACAGAGTCAGACACAACTGAACAACTTTCACTTTCAATTGCAAATTAAGACAACAACCAGGCACCAGGACACATCTATTAGTTCAGCCGTATGGTGTAGCCGCTTTGAAGACAGGGTGATGGTTTCTTACAAAGCTAAACATGGTCTTTCCGGTGATCCAGCTTTGGTGTTCTTAAGTATCATTAATCCAAGTAATTTGAAAGCATATGTTCACAAACAGCCCACATAAGGTTTTATAGCAGCTTTATTCACAATGTTTAAAATCTGGAAGCAATCAAGATGTCCTGCTGTAGATGAATGCATAAATAAACTATGGTGCATCCAGATAAATGAATATGATTCAATGATAAAAAGAAACAAGCTATCCAGCCAGGAAAAGATACAGAGGAAATGTCAGTACACATTGGTAAGGGGAAGAAGCCAGAAGCCAATCTGAAAAGACGACCTACTGTATGATTCCAACCACATGAAATTCTGGAAAAGGCGAAACTGCAGAGACAGTAGAGGGAGCGGGGTTTGGGGGTTTGGGGAGGAGTGGCTGGACAAGCACTGAGGATTTGGGGGCAGTGGAACTGCTTATGGTGGACCTGTGGCACTACACCTTTTTCAAAACCTGTAGAATTTTCTAGCACGAAGAGTGAATTTTAGCCTAGACAAATTCAGCTCTCGTTTAGGAAGTCGAGGGAATCCCAGGAAGGATTGCTGTATATGACCAAAGTCATTGAACGGTATCAAACATGCCAGGAGTGAGCTCCCTGAGGGCTGAGGAAGGTGCTGAGAAAAGTCAGCTTGGAAACCAGTGGAGTCTGGAGTTTGTGGTTGCTCGGTTGCTCAGTCATGTCTGATTCTTTGTGACCCCATGGACTGCAGCACGCCAGGCTTCCCTGTCCTTCACCAACTCCTGGAATCTGCTTAAACTCATGTCCATTGAGTTGGTGATGCCATCCAAGCATCTTATCCTTGGTTGCCCCCTTATCTTCCTGCCATCAATCTTTCCCAGCATCAGGATCTTTTCCAACGAGTCGGCTCAGCTCTTTGGAGTCTGTAAACATAAGGAGAAGATAGCCATGCAGGGGACTGTCTCTAGTGGATAAATCATTTCCCCACAGGAGGGCAGGAAGGCAGCTCTGATGCCAGCGTGCGTGCGTCCGGGGACAGAACAGTTGAGTGAGTGGATGGTGAGTGGCTGTGCGTGGGTAATCGGGGGACAGTTAGGTGATCCCTGCGGTGATGCATTAAGGCTGGAGATACCAGTCTGCACTCGCGTGTAGCTTTGTGGAGCAGCGGAGAGTTACCTGGGGAAGTAATTCCAGATTCACGCCTCTGTGCCAGTTGGTACAGCTACACACATGCCTTCCTTGCTTGCCCAGCTGAGAGGACCTAGAAATGAGGAGCCCACAGGAGCAGCTAGCACTCCCAGCCCCAGACCTTGGTTTCTAATATTATTCTACAAAACAAAGCAAAACCCCAAGCCAGGCTTCCTTGGAGAAGTGGCTGTTTCTAGGACGGGGGACAGAACGTACACAGGATGAGCCTGGAGCAGAGGGACACAGGAGCCAGTGAAAGACCTTCCAGCGGATAAAGTGGGAAGAATCTGAGCAAGACAAGGAAGTTGTATTGGGTTATATCCCAAAGCATAAAGCAGATCTTTCTGAGCGCAGTTAGTTCAGTTCAGTCGCTCAGTCGTGTCCGACTCTTTGCGACCCCATGAATGGCAGCACGCCAGGCCTCCCTGTCCATCACCATCTCCTGGAGTTCACCCAGACTCACGTCCATCGAGTCCGTGATGCCATCCAGCCATCCTCTGTCCTCCCCTTCTCCTCCTGCCCCCAATCCCTCCCAGCATCAGAGTCTTTTCCAATGAGTCAACACTTCGCATCAGGTGGCCAAAGTACTGGAGTTTCAGCTTTAGCATCATTCCTTCCAAAGAAATTCCAGGGTTGATCTCCTTCAGAATGTACTGGTTGGATCTCCCTGCAGTCCAAGGGACTCTCAAGAGTCCTCTCCAACATGACAGTTCAAACGCATCAATTCTTCGGCACTCAGCCTTCTTCACAGTCCAACTCTCACATCCATATATGACCACAGGAAAAACCATAGCCTTGACTAGACGGACCTTAGTCGGCAAAGTGATGTCTCTGCTTTTGAATATACTATCTAAGTTGACCATAACTTTTCTTCCAAAGAGTAAGCGTCTTTTAATTTCATGGCTGCAGTCACCATCTGCAGTGGTTTTGGAGCCCAAAAAGATAAAGTCTGACACTGTTTCTACTGTTTCCCCATCTATTTGCCATGAAGTGATGGGACCAGATGCCATGATCTTCGTTTTCTGAATGTTGAGCTTTAAGCCAACTTTGTCACTCTCCTCTTTCACTGTCAAGAAGAGGCCTTTAGTTCCTCTTCACTTTCTGCCATAAGGGTGGTGTCATCTGCATATCTGAGCTTATTGATATTTCTCCCAGAAATCTTGATTCCAGCTTGTGTTTCTTCCAGTCCAGCATTTCTCATGATGTACTCTGTATATAAGTTATATAAGCAGGGTGACAATATACAGCCTTGACGTACTCCTTTTCCTATTTGGAACCAGTCTGTTGTTCCATGTCCAGTTCTAACTGTTGCTTCCTGACCTACATACAGGTTTCTCAAGAGGCAGGTCAGGTGGTCTGGTATTCCCATCTCTGGAAGAATTTTCGACAGTTTATTGTGATCCACACAGTCAAAGGGTTTGGCACAGTCAATAAAGCAGAAATAGATGTTTTTCTGGAACACTCTTGCTTTTTCCATGATCCAGCGGATGTTGGCAATTTGATCTCTGGCTCCTCTGCCTTTTCTAAAACCAGCTTGAACATCAGGGAGTTCACGGATCACATATTGCTGAAGTCTGGCTTGGAGAATTTTGAGCATTACTTTACTAGCATGTGAGATGAGTGCAATTGTGCGGTAGTTTGAGCATTCTTTGGCATTGCCTTTCTTTGGGATTGGAATGAAAACTAACCTTTTCCAGTCCTGTGGCCACTGCTGAGTTTTCCAAATTTGCTGGCATATTGAGTGCAGCACTTTCACAGCATCATCTTTCAGGATTTGAAACAGCTCAACTGGAATGCCATCACCTCCACTAGCTTTGTTCTTAGTGATGCTTTCTAAGGCCCGCTTGACTTCGCATTCCAAGATGTCTGGGTCTAGATTAGTGATCACATCATCATGACTATCTGGGTCATGAAGATCTTTTTGTACAGTTCTTCTATGTATTCTTGCTGCCTCTTCTTAATATCTTCTGCTTCTGTTAGGTCCAGACCATTTCTGTCCTTTATCAAGCCCATCTTTGCAGGAAATGTTCCCTTGGTATCTCTAATTTTCTTGAAGAGATCTCTAGTCTTTCCCATTGTGTTCTTTTCCTCTATTTCTTTGCATTGATCGCTGAAGAAGGCTTTCTTATCTCTTCTTGCTTTTCTTTGGAACTCTGCATTCAGATGCTTATATCTTTCCTTTTCTCCTTGGCTTTTCGCCTCTCTTCTTTTCACAGCTATTAGTAAGGCCTCCCCAGACAACCATTTTGCTTTTTTGCATTTCTTTTCCATGGGGATGGTCTTGATCCCTGTCTCCTGTACAATGTCACGAACCTCAGTCCATAGTTCATCAGGCACTCTATCTATCAGATCTAGGCCCTTAAATCTATTTCTCACTTCCACTGTATAATCATAAGGGATTTGACTTACGTCATACCTGAATGGTCTAGTGGTTTTCCCTTCTTTCTTCAATTTAAGTCTGAATTTGGTAATAAGGAATTCATGATCTGAGCTACAGTCAGCTCCTGGTCTTGTTTTTGCTGACTGTATAGAGCTTCTCCATCTTTGGCTGCAAAGAATATAATCAATCTGATTTTGGTGTTGACCATCTGGTGATGTCCATGTGTAGAGTCTTCTCTTGTGTTGTTGGAAGAGGATGTTTGCTATGACCAGTGCATTTTCTTGGCAAAACTCTATGAGTCTTTGCCCTGCTTCATTCCGCATTCCAAGGCCAAATTTGCCTGTTACTCCAGGTGTTTCTTGACTTCCTACTTTTGCATTCCAGTCCCCTATAATGAAAAGGACATCTCTTTTGGGTGTTAGTGCTAAAAGATCTTGTAGGTCTTCATAAAACCGTTCAACTTCAGTTTCTTCAGCGTTACTTGTTGGGGCATAGATTTGGATAACTGTGATATTGAATGGTTTGCCTTGGAGATGAACAGAGATCATTCTGTCATTTTTGAGATTGCATCCAAGTACTGCATTTCGGACTCTTTTGTTGACCATGATGGCTACTCCATTTCTTCTGAGGGATTCCTGCCCGCAGTAGTAGATATAATGGTCATCTGAGTTAAATTCACCCATGCCAGTCCATTTTAGTTCGCTGATTCCTAGAATGTCGACGTTCACTCTTGCCATCTCTTGTTTGACCGCTTCCAATTTGCCTTGATTCATGGACCTGACATTCCAGGTTCCTATGCAATATTGCTCTTTACAGCATCAGACCTTGCTTCTATCACCAGTCACATCCACAGCTGGGTATTGTTTTTGCTTTGGCTCCATCCCTTCGTTCTTTCTGTAGTTATTTCTCCTCTGATCTCCAACAGCATATTGGGCACCTAATGACCTGGGGAGTTCCTCTTTTGGTATCCTGTCATTTTGCCTTTCCATACTGTTCATGGTGTTCTCAAGGCAAGAATACTGGAGTGGTTCGCCATTCCCTTCTCCAGTGGACCACATTCTGTCAGACCTCTCCACCATCACCCGCCCGTCTTGGGTTGCCCCGCAGGCATGGCTTGGTTTCATTGAGTTAGACAAGGCTGTGGTCCTAGTGTGATTAGACTGACTAGTTTTCTGTGAGTATGGTTTCAGTGTGTCTGCCCTCTGATGCCCTCTTGCAACACCTACCATCTTACTTGGGTTTCTCTTACCTTGGCGTGGGGTATCTCTTCACCGCTGCTCCAGCAAAGCACAGCCACTGCTCCTTACCTTCTGCTTCTTACCGCCACCGTTCCTGACCTTCAACGTGGTATAGCTCCTCTAGCCCTCCTGTGCCTGCACAGCCACCGCTCCTCGGGTTGCTCCTCCCAGCCGCCGGCCCTGGCCTCGTGCTCGGGGTGGCTCCTCAAGGTCACTGCCCCTGGCCTCGGGCTCGAGGTGGCTTCTCCTGGCCGCCCCTGACCTCGGACACAGGGTAGCTCCTCTCAGCCGCGCTTAGTGGGCCGCCTCGCAGCCGCCTGAGTGCACATTGATATAAATAAGGGACTGAATTCACAAGTACACAGATGGCAGAGAAGAGACAACACCCCGTTCATAAGAATCCCAAGTAATTGGTGGAGACATTGCCCTCCAGGAGGCGGAATGCGTGGGCTGCCAGAGCGATTCCCTATAAAGGTTACAGGGTGGATTTTAAGTGAAGTCGCTCAGTAGTGTCCGACTCTTTGCAACCCCATGGACCAGGCTTCTCCGTCCATGGAATTTTCCAGGTAGGAGTACTGGAGTGGGTTGCCATTTCCTTTTCCAGAGGATCTTCCCAACCCAGGCATGGAACCTGGGTCTCCCAACTTGCCGGCAGACACTTTACCGTCTGAGCCACCCGGGAAGTCACTTGATAGCAAAGTGAAAGAGTCACCTGACAGCGGAGGAGCCTGAAAACACGGGCCCAGCTGGGTGGTCAAGGTCCGTTAGGTGGGACAGGGTGTGATATGGTCTGCGAAATGCAGCCGAGAGGACCCCAAGCAGACGTGTGTCAGGTGGGTCAGGAGAGGATCCTGGCGACAGAAGAAGGGCTCTGGGGACAAGCTGAGGAAATCTGACGGAAGAGAGGAGTTGAGTTCATAATGGGGTCCCCCTGGCTTCACCAACAGCAACGGACGCCCGCTACAAACCCAAGCTGTCAGTGATGCGGGGGCTGGTGCAGGGGCGTCCAGGGACCATCTTCACAACGTCTGCTGTGAAATTGCTCTAAAAATAAAGTTCATTTTAAAAGGCAGGGACTCAACGTCCATCAACAGATGAATGGATAGAGAAGGTACGGTGCATGTATACAAAGGAAGACTACGTGTGTGGTTACTTTTCAGTCTTGTCTGACTCTTTGTGACACTTTGGACTGCAGCCCGCCAGGCTCCTCTGTCCGTGGGATTTTCCAGGCAGGAAAGTGGAGTGGGTTGCCATTTCCTTCTCCAAAGGAACATTACTCACCTGGGAAAAAGAAAACAAAATAATGCCATTTGCAGCAACATGGATGGAACTGGGGATTATCATACTGAATGAAGAAAGTCAGATATAGAATGGCAAATATCATGTGATGTCGCTTATATGGTGAATCTAAAAAAAAAAAAATGAACTTACTTGCAAAATGGAAACAGATTCACAGACTTAGAAAACAAATTTATGGTTACCAGGGAGGAAGGAGAAGGCAATGGCATCCCAGTCCAGTACTCTTGCCTGGAAAATCCCATGGACGGGGGAGCCTGGTGGTCTGCAGTCCATGGGGTCGCTAGGAGTCGGACATGACTGAAGCAACTTAGCAGCAGCAGCAGCAGCAGCAGGGAGGAAGGGTCGGGGAGGAGGGACAGATTGGGAGACTGGAACTGACATGCACACATATAAAATAGGCAACCAACAAAGGTCTACTGTAGAGCACAGGGAATTCTGCTCAATATTCTGTAATAATCCGCAAAGGAAAAGAATTTGAAAAAGAATAGATACAGGTATGTGTCTAGTTGAATCACCTTGCTGTGTGCCTGAAACTAACAGAACATTGTTAATCAACTCTATTCCAACATAAAAATGAATAAAAGGAAGGGAAGTAAAGAAAACTAAATTAATACTGCAAAATCAAGGCAGAGAAAATTAACCCCAGCTTTGGTATCACGCCTTATATGTCTCTTGGTGCCATTTTCCCTCCAAGAGCGGACTGGGTGTCGAGACCACATCTTTGGAGCCATAGTGATGGGCCCTCGTCTGCAGAAAGGAACGCACACCTGTCCACAGTGTGGATTTTGTCCCGTTGCCACAACTGTAAAATGATGCCTGACGCATAGTAGGTGTTCGGTCATCATATGGCTAAAAAGAGAGCACATAAATGGATCTGAATTCTAAAATAATTTTGCCATTTAAATTTTGCAACAGGTCTGTGTTCAAATTTAAAACATAAGTGATTTTTCCCATTGATCTGAAGGATCAATCATTTACTGGGAGGGCTGACAAATTCAGCAAATAAAAACACAGAATGCTCCGTTGCATTCAAATTTCTAATAGTGAACCATTTTTAGCCGTGATTCCCTACACGACACGTGGGACATAGTTACAAAAACATGTGCTGCTTCTCTTAAGCTCACAGTGAACGGCGGTCCTGCCGTTGCCAGGCAGACCCCCTCGGGAAGAGGCTTCTCTGCCAGCAAGAATCGCCACTGTGTGAAGATTCTACAGACTGGAGGGCAGAGTGGGCAGGAACCTGGAGGCTCCTATGACGGAAGAACCAGGAGGAAGAGGAAGCCGAACATGGACCTTCTTGGAGGCCACTGCTATCAGCTGCTATGGATTTCTTTGCTTCTTGGCTCCGAAATGTTTTGAACGCATGCGCACCTACGTGTCAACTAGCTTGTGTGTGCCGTGTGTGTACAGATGTGAGAGTTGGACCATAAAGGTGGCTTTTGCATGCTCAGTCATTTCAGTCGCGTCCAAATCTTTGTGACCCCAGTGGACAGTAGCAAACCAGGCTCCTCTGTCCATGGGATTCTCCAGGCAAGAATACTGGAGTGGGTTGCCGTGCTCTTCAGGGGATCTTCCAAATCCAGGGATCAAACCTGCATCTCTTCTGTCTTTTGAACTGGCAGGTGGGTTGTTTACCACTAGTGCTAACTGGGAAGCCAAAGAAGGCTTCGTGAACGTGAAGTCGTTCAGTCGTGCCCGACTCTTTGCAACCCCATGGACTGTAGCCTACCAGGCTCCTCCGCCCATGGGATTTTCCAGGCAAGAATACTGGAATGGGTTGCCATTTCCTTCTCCAGGAGATCTTCCTGACCCAGGGATTGAACCCGGGTCTCCCACACTGTAGACAGACGCTTTACCATCTGAGCCACCAGGGAAGTCCTCAAAGAGGGCTTAGTGTCGAAGAATTGATATCTTCTAACTGTGGTGCTGGAGAAGACTCTTGAGAGTCCCTTGGACTGCAAGGAGATCCAACCAGTCCATCCTAAAGGAAATCAACCCTGAATAGTCACTGGAAGGACTGATGCTGAAGCTGAAGCTCCAATATTTTGGCCACCTGATGTGAAGAGCTGACTCACTGGAAAAGACCCAGATGCTGGGAAAGATTAAAGACAGGAGGAGAAGGGGACGACAGAGGATGAGATGATTGGATGGCATCACCGATCTGATGGACATGAGTTTGAGCAAGCTCTGGGTGTTGGTGATGGACAGGGGAGCCTGCCTGCTATAGTCCATGGGGCTGCAAGAACTGGACACGACTGAGCGACTCTCTTCTGCCCTCTCTCAGTGCATTAGCTTCTGTGTACCATGGGTATAGGTGCAAGCGCTCTGACGCTGATCCAGGAAGAGGCAGGACGCCGGAGTCTGGTCCCGCACCACTTGCTTCACCGGGCAGCAGACCTGGAGACGGGGGGGAGGGCGCCTCCAGTAGACAGTGGGTGAGGGACTGCCTTTTGTCTGGACACAGCTCTGACCTGCTGCTGATTTTCCTCCCTCCTTTCCCCAACCACACGCTCCTCCCTGCCTTCCTCCCTGGCCACCCTCCCCTGCACATCTCTCCTTTCCAAACCCAGGAAGATGTCTCCTCCCCAGGTGGCTGTCCCTGGTCCCGAATCGGGGCTGGACGTGCCGCCTTCAGCACTGCACTCCAAGCTCTGTGACTCCCCTTGGCACCGACCCCTGGGGCTTCTTTAGAGCCATCCCTCTGCCCCAGATGCCCTGGGGGGGGGGGGTGGGGGCCAGGGCTGTGGGTCCACTGCTGTTGGACCAGCGCCTAACAGCACCTGCCACACTGCAAGGGCTCTGCAGATAATTGTTGACTGAATGCTTGACTCATAATAACTTGGTTTTCCCTTCACATCCAGGAAAAATCAAGAAGAGCTTCAGCTCTCAGACTGGTTCAGCCCCAGGTAAAGATGAAAATGTCTGCATGTGAACGCATACACACACACCCATGCACACATGCACGGCACAGGCACACACACTTGCACACGTGCACACAGACAAAGACACACAGGAACTCAATCTGCAGTAATTAGGTTTTTTCTTTTTCCCTAATCACCAAATTACAGCCATCCTGGGTGGTTCCCAGTCGCTGGAGTTCATGCTGACCTGCTCCGCTTGTTGGAAGCTTCCTGATTTATTGAAAATTCTATGAACGGCTTCTCCTGATTTTGGCCTCAGCTCTTGGGGAAGAGTCCTATCCCCTGTTCTGATTCTGGGCTATCTTGCTTCCTGATTACCTGTCATTATCTATTAGCCAATTCCCTCTTGGTTTTATATTGTTTAGCTGTGGCTCTTGCCAGGAACACTCCAGTGACTAACTTTGTATATATTAATATACATTCTGACATTGTTCATCTGAGTTCATCTGTGTTCATCGGTGGGGTAAATTCCCAAAAAAGTCATTAAGTCAAACAGGGCAGATATTTAAATTTTTGTTTACATTATGCCTCTTTAAGAATTGAAAAATTTTTTTCTATAACATGCTCATGGCCCAGACCACAGGAGCACCCAAAAAGGTGTCCGGCACCCAAACAGGGACTCGATAAGCATTCCCCGTTATCACTGGTGCAGCCTCTGCTGCTGTCATTTGAAGGTACCTGTTCCACCGGTTTCTGTTTTGTTCAACAGAGAACGCCCCGATGTGATCACGACCACGAGCTGGCTTGCTCCCGTTGTCTGGGAAGGCACTTTCAGCAGAAAGGCGCTGGAAAAACACTACAGAAAGCAGAATCTCACAACGGGCTTGGCCGTCTTCGTTTCTGGCAGGTAGGGGTCGCCAAGCCTGTGCCACACTTTATTTCGGAAAAACGCACACCACTGTCCATGGACCTCCCGCCTCCAAAGGGCCGCTCACCGGCCTCTGTAGCCACTGTTTGTGGACGGCCTGTGCAAAACAGGACATTGTTTTTCTCTCCTTCCTTGTTGTTATTCTTGTTCAGTCACCAAGTCCCGCCTGAGTCTTTGCAACCCCGTGGACTGTAGCCTGCCCGGCTCCTGTGTGCATAGGATTTCCCAGGCAAGAATACTGGAGTGGGTTGCCATTTCCTTCTCTGGGAAATCTTCCCGACTAGGGATCGAACCTGAGTCTCCCGCATTGCAGGCAGATTCTTTACCGCGGGAGCCCCCTGTGAAGTCCTCCTCCTCCCTTAGCTGGATCATTAATAGCACTTGGCTGTCTTTCCATTAATATCCAGTTAGCTCTCACACTCTTTTTCCAACAGTCGTTCCAAAACTTCAGAGGCTTTTCTCAGACTCCCCAGCCCACTACCTCCCTCTTTCGTAACCACTGCAGCTGAAATGCAGACCCGACCTCCTGCCCTCCTCCCTGGGAATTCTGCAGCGTCGACTTGACGCCTCCCATGTGGATAGTGTTTGGTGATGCCCTTCCAAAAACGTTTAGGGAGGCGAACGTCCTCCTCTGTGCTGTGTGTTTCTCAGGCTTGCAGATCAGTACCTGGAGCTGTTCTTGCACTCGGCGAATAAGTACTTCCTGAATGGCTACCGAGTGATTTTCTACATTATGGTGGACACCTTTGTCAAGCTGCCCCAGATCAAGTGGGGGCCCCTCCGACAGTTCAAAGTGTTCATCGTCACCGAGGACAGCTGGCAGGACAACGTCGACCTCGTGCGCATGAAGAGCTTGGCCAAGCACATCATCTGGGACATCCAGGACGAGGTCGACTTCCTTTTCAGCATGACCGTCACCCAGATCTTCCAGAACAACGTGGGCCTGGAGGTCCTGGGCGAGCTGGTGGCTCAGCTCCATGCCTGGTGGTACTTCAAGGACCGTGCGAGCTTCCCCTACGAGAGGAGGCCCAAGTCGGCAGCTTGCATCCCGTTTGGCCAGGGCGATTTCTACTATGATGGTGCATTCGTGGGCGGCACTCCCCTGGAGCTCCTGAACCTCGTGGAGGAGTACCTGAACGGCATCATCCACGACCTCAGATTCAGGTTGAACAGCACCTACGAGAAACACCTCAACAAATACTTTTTTCTCCGGAAGCCCACCAAGCTCTTATCCCCAGAGTACAACTGGGACGCCAGCTTCTACCCGCCGCCCCAGGTGCAGTACGTCAAGGTGGCCCAGCAGTCCGAAAGGAGACGCTGACTCCCTGGGACCACAGGCCCTGCCAGCAGTGGTTCCCCCGGAAGGTGGGGTCTCTTCATACGTCCCAGGTTTGAGAGATACAGACGTTTATACTCACCCACAGGGCATTTTCCTCCCTGTCGTTTTGAGCCATCCAATTTGGCCACTTCGGGATAAAGAATAAAAGGTTGTTTATTGAATGTTTAACACATGGTAATGTTAGTATCTATACGTTGTAGATGACCTGGACATAATTGGATGCATAAAATGAATTCTTCTTAATGGAGAAAAGCTCTAGTTCAGAAAAAAAAAATTTATATATATATATACATGGACACAGAAGGGCAAAGGACAACGTGTGGAGGAGAAAATGAAACATTCGTGGCTCGGGAGTCCATCAGGGGGGTTGCGTCTCAGGCTGGGGAGGCACATTTCTGTGTTTAAACACCTGGAACCATCTCACCCTACCTAGCTTGTGACTGGACATGCATGAACTAGAGACTTCCTACCAAATACATGTCTTTCTTTTATGTTCACACAGAGAAGTGTCAAATTCATTTCTGAAATCTCTCGGCATTTTACTTATTTTTGAGAAGCCAGGGGCTGAGCGCAGGGGTGGAGGCAGATGTCTGCCAGGTGCAGGGAGGGCACCACCGGCCCAAGTCCTCGGGGAGCTGCAGGGCAGCGGGGAGATGCGACTCTGTGGAGCTCCCTTTGCACGTTCGCAAGGGCTCAACGTGGGCAGCTCGGAGCGCCATGAGGCTCAGGATGGGAAACCAGCCCCCATGGGTGGCGGGGAGGGGGGCTGGCGTGGCCAGCAGAGGCTTGTTCT
Organism: Ovis aries; assembly: GCF_016772045.2. Taxonomy (NCBI): domain Eukaryota; kingdom Metazoa; phylum Chordata; class Mammalia; order Artiodactyla; family Bovidae; genus Ovis; species Ovis aries. Next base: position 3,656,208 of record NC_056056.1, read on the forward strand.
GCTGTGTGAGGGCCGGAGAATCCTATATCACAGGAGGCAGCTGTCTTCCCCCTCCTTCTCTCGGCTGCACTGCGAGGCACGTGGGATTTTAGGCTCCCAACCAGGGATTAAACCTGACCTTCTGCATGGGAAGTGCGGAGTCTTGACCTCCAGATGGCCAGAGGCGTCCCCACAGGCATTCTTCTTAATGAACCGTCTTTCCTGGGAGAGGACGCAGGCTGCGTTAAGTGTGAAGGCCAGTATTGTTCTCCCCTAAATTCTTACATGGAGTCCTAGTCTCCAGGACCTCAGACCACAACCGATACAGAGAAAAGGCCTTTACAGAGATGATTGAGGCAAAATGAGGTCCCCAGGGAGGGTCCTCATCCAGTAGGACCAGTGACCCTACTGGAAGGGGATTGGGGCACTGACGTGCCCAGGACAAAGGGAAGGTGAAGTGAGGACACGCCCTGGAGAGAGGCCTCCTCCACCTCGGACGTCCAGCCCTCAGAGCTGCGAGAAGGGCTCTTCTGTTCTTTAAGCCCCGGGTCTGCGGCAAAGTAATACAGTGCGCGATCCAAAAGTTGTCACAATTGAAACACTAAAGCCGTCAGAAGACTGACACTCACTTCCTGGAGAGGAAGCCAGAGGCGGCGTGAAGAGCACACTCACTGACGTTCAGCCCTGGAGTGAGAAGCCCTGTCCCTGCTCGTGTTATGTCCACCACTCCCTCCCGGACGCCACTCATCAGGAAGGTTTCCCTAAAGAACACACTTGTCAAGATGTAGCTCATCCTATGGGCTTCCCTGGTGGCTCAGAGGTTAAAGCGTCTGCCTGGAGTGCAGGAGACCCGGGTTTGATCCCTGGGTCAGGAGGAACCTATAGGGCTTCCTGGTGGTGCAGCGGGAAAGAGTCCGCCTGCCAGTGCAGGAGACGCAAGTTCGATCCCTGGGTGGGGAAGATCCCCTGAAGGAGAGCATGGTAACCCCCTCCAGCATTCTTGCCTGGAGAATCCCACGGACAGAGGAGCCTGGCAGGCTACCGTCCATGGTTCGAAAAGACTTGGACACGACTTAGCAGCTCAACAACGATGATGACAACAAGCTCCTACTACTTCTCTCTCTCAGTTGTCGCCTTTGGCTAAATCACGATGCCGTTTTCAGTGAATCATCCTTTCTTATATCACAGAGCAGCTCTTGATTTGAAAAAAAAATCTATAAAATTATTTCAAAATAGAGTATGATATTCCATTAGCCATAAGCCCTACCTCACAAAGATCACTATCAGCTCTCCTAGGTCATACCTAGAGAGGGGAGGGTGCGATTTAGCTACTGGGCTGAAACCAACAAACAGACAAAAACTAACTATTTTTTCCCCTAACAATTTATGGAGAAGGCTAAGGGGTTTACTGCTGCTGCTGCTGCTAAGTCGCTTCAGTCGTGTCTGACTCTGTGCGACCCCATAGATGGCAGCCCATCAGGCTCCCCCGTCCCTGGGAGTCCCCAGGCAAGAACACTGGAGTGGGTTGTCATTTCCTTCTCCAATGCATGAAAGTGGAAAGTGAAAACTGAAAGTGACGTTGCTCAGTCATGTCTGACTCTTAGCCACCCCACGGACTGCAGCCTACCAGGCTCCTCCGTCCATGGGATTTTCCAAGCAGGAGTACTGGAGTGGGGTGCCATTGCCTTCTCCGAAGGGGATTTACTGAGAAGAGTTCTAAACTTCTACCTTGAAAGATATTGTGGGATCAATATGAAAGCACTGTAAATTCCTTGGTAATGAAAGATTTTTAATGCCTAGAATTTCCAGGTTCAAGAACAAACTTGTTTGAAGGACTCATGCAAACAGGTCACCCCTAAATGACATTTTCCATTTCCATCCTCCTAGAAAAGTATGCTTCCCCACATGGTGGCTGTTGAGTTAAATTTTTAAAAATTTTTGCTAATTTGATAAGCAAACATAGAATCTTTTTCTTGGACTGCTTGGGACATCAAAGCCTTTTTTTTTTTTTCAATTTTTAAGCTATACTTGCTTTATTTTAAAAATTAAAAAAAATTTTTTGGGGGTCATACCTCAAGGCATATTGGGGGTCTCATTTCCTCAACCAGGGATCGAGCCCAATCCCTCTGCAGGAAGCTTGGTGCCTTAGCCACTGGACCACTAGGGACCACTATCAAACCTCATTTTAAACTATAGTTATGAGCCATTTGACCTGGAGGAGGAAATGGCAGCCCACTCTAGTATTCTTACCTGGAGAATCCTGTGGACAGAGGAGCCTGGACGGCTGGAATCCATGGGGTCTCAAAGAGTTGGACACGATCGAGGTGACTCAGTCATGTGATTCATGCGTGTACAAATGACCGATTTCTATCTGGCTCATCTTTCTAACACCGTGTTCCTTTTCCGCTTTCAGAGAGTTTGCAGTGTGATGTAAACCCTTGTCAAATGTGCTGAAAATACTCGTTTCAAGTTGTCATTCCTGTTTCAGTTTTGTCGATGGTGCTTTTGGGGTTCCAAACTTTGTTTTCATAATTATATTGATATTTGTATCCATAGGGTAGGTATCTCATTCCTTAGTTATAGATAAATATAGAGCTTTCAAGATTTCTTTTCATTCAGAATTAATTTTAAGATAATGTGCAGAGTTAGATATATAACCTTATTTTTTTCCCCTCAAGATCTCTTGGTCATTTCTCGCACACTTCTTGTTGAATGGAGTCTGCCTGCCGATGTAGGAGAAGCAGGAGGTGAGGGTTGGATCCCTGGGTCAGGAAGATCTCCTGGAGTAGGAAGTGGCAACGTGCTCCAGTATTTTTGCCTGGAAAATCCCAGAGGCGCCTGGCGGGCTACCGAGGTCCATGGGATGGCAAAGAGTCAGACACCACTGAGTGACGGAGTCAAGCGTGTGCACGCACGCACGCGCGCACACACACACACACACACACTTGTTGAACAAATAATACTTTTTAAGACGGGCCATTTGTATAACATATTAAGTTACTGTACTGACTTGTGTTCATTTGTTGACTTTATATCCAGTTTCACTGATCCTTCTTCCTGTCTCCCAGCTGAAGCCAGGCATTTTCAGCCAGTTTAGTTTCCGATTGGTTATGATAGAATGGCAGGCCAACTCGCACTACTCTTCTATCTAAAATATTTCAAAACGTTTATTCCTTCACGTGGCTTTTAGATTCAGGTATACAATTCGAGGGAAATATCCTACTGAAATATTGATTAAATTGCTTGAACTGTATAGGTTAGCTTAAACTTATTAAATATTTATGACATTGAAGACTTTGCAAGAATATCATGCTTGCATTTATTCAGGTCATTTTTCTCCATGTCCCAGCGTGAGAATTTTTTTAACATGATTTTAACGGGCTGCCTGTCTTTTTCTTCCTGGGTTGCTGATCCACAAGAAAGCTACCACGCTCTGAGCACTTGTTCACCACCCCACCCCTTACATGAAAGGCAGGTTGGGTCTGCACAAGTGGCCGGTGGAGTCCCTGCCATGGTGTCGTCGAAGCGCAGTGACTGTGGTGGAAGCCAGCCTTCTGAGGTGTGGCCTCCTGGGAGGCCTTGCTGCTGCCGAGGGCGTGTCTGAGGTCACGCCCGCCTCTGGCATTTCCAGGCGGTTAGTGCAGAGGCCCTGACCCCGTTTCCTAGGAGCCGACCTTGCAGGCAGGTGGCCACTGGCTCACCTGGGGTGAGGAGGGACATTCTGTCCGAGTGCTTGGAGAGGGGAGGGCGAGGTGGTCTCGGCTCCCTTCTCCAGCAGGTGCACGGGCCTGGGTTCTCCTGACTCTTCTGGGAGCCTGGGCTGCTACTGTGGTCACTCAGCACCCCTCTGGGCTGGGCAAGGATGAGGGCGCAGGCTCCTGCAGACTGGAGCCCAACAGAATTGCAGGCCGGATGGCCAGTGCCAGCCCTGCCCTGCCCAGGGTCACTTGAAGGACCAGATGGTGGCTCCATTCGCCAGACAGCAACACTGTGTCCACTTCGGTGGGGACTTGGGGGCTGCCTGCCGCCCCTCCCAACACCCAGAGTGTTTTTAAGCCTGTGGGCCAGGCTGGGAGAGGCTGCGGCTTCTGAGCTGTTGGTTGGCAGGACCTGGTGGCCCACGGCAAGGGAGGGGTGGGCTCGAGGTCGGGGGGGTTCCTGGGGGGGCAGAGGGGTTCAGAAAGCCCTTCGGCCAGCCCGGGTGTCGGGGAGGGGAGGGGGGCGAGGACAGTGGGCAGGAGGGGCCCAACAGGAAGATCTGGGGTGTGGGGGCCGAGCTAGGCTTCCTGTGGGGAACACAGGGCTGTGGAGGGTCGAGAACGAGGTCAGACGCTACGGCCTCCGTCCATTCGTTCTGAAGACCACCCATCAATCATGCACAGGGCACACAGCCACCGCGACCACCTTGTCTTCTGGTGTCCAGCACCAGGTCTGGCCACGGCCCCCTGCCCCGAGATGACCCACAAGACCCCATGACCCCACCTACTGCTTGGCTCTCCCTCCCCTTCCACCTGCGCCTACACGCTCCCTCCTCCAGGCAGCCTCCCTGGCCGAGCTCCCCTGCTCTGGGGTCCCCCTTCCCTGCAGCCTTGTCTCCAATAAATTAGAGACAGAGCCTCAGTGGCTGCGGGTAACCCGCACAAGGGCGGAGGAATGTCTGTCTTGTTCTACCTGCATCCTGAGCTCCCAAAGTGGGGCTGGCCCTCCTCCTTGTTGACTGACTAAGTGATGTGCAGGGGAGGGGTGCAGGGGAGAGGCTGTCTCCCACTCCTCCCCCCACTGTGTGACCTTGGCCTTGTTTCTGAACCTCTCTGAGCCTCGGAGTCCCAACCTGCAGGATGGACATGGATGTCTGCCCACCCACCATGTTTCAGGGCCTTCGTGAGGTCTGGCAGATAAGAGATTTGTATCGGTGCCCAGTAGAGGCAGGCTATGTTTCCAGCTGTTCTGGTTCTGCTAGTGGGATAGGACCCCCACTTCCTCCTGTCCCTGCTCTTGGGAGTGCAGGGGAGGTGGCTGGAGGGCAGCACTCACCGTCCAGGTTGAAGGCGGGGGCTTCCTGGAGCTAAAACCCGGAGATGTATTCAAGATACTGCCCCGGCCACTCGAGGTCCCTGGCATTGTGCTGGCTGAATTCAGAGGGGCCAGCGCTTGGAGGTGGGGAACTGGGGGCTTTTCTCAGATGAGAGTCCTCTCAGCTCCCTGCCAGGCCCTGAGGTGGCTGCATGGCCGCGGCCCTGTCCCCTTGCCTGAGCGTTGCCTCTAAAACAGGCCTTCTCTCCGTACACCCGGCAAAGAGTCTGTCGGGGCAGGCCCCGCCAGCCCACCCCGGAGTGCATCAGGCCTCCTTGGAAGGTTACATCAGGCCTGGGCCCCTCTGGTGAGGACCCCGGAGGGTCCCCCCGACCTGGCCAGTCTTCGGCTCAGCCTGGCCCCTGCCCAGCACAGCCCACACCCTGCTCCGTCCCCAGGGTCCCGTCTTCCCTCCGAGGCGCTTCCACCTTCTAAGCCCGACGTGACTCCACGGCGTCCATGTGCGGCTGCCTTGTCCTGCGCAGGGCAGCGGGCTGCAAGATGTTGCCCTTCAGCCCCCACCCGGGGCAGCCGGCACCTACCCTGGAGCGCCCCCAGGCTGGTGGTCCCGCTGCATCCTGGCCACGGCCGTAGGCGATGAGGCTGCTGTAGTGGGGGCTGACGGAGCATAGGAGCCCAGGGCCGCCTCCCTGGACTGCGGGGACCCTCAGCAGGTGCCCAGCCGGCTCGCTCCTTTGACCCTGCCCCGAGGACTGCGAGACGCCACCCTGAGGACGTCTCTTCCTGCCCCTAGGGCCAGCCGTGGGCATGGCGGCCCCTGCTCCCCACCCCGCCTCCCTGCAGGACCTGGTGACCTTCCGTCCTTTGCTCACCCCCTCTCCTCTGGGAAAGACAAGAGACCTTACCTGGAGTCACCCTCCTGGCATGGTGCTGGCCTCGGTTCTGGGGTTCCTGCATCCCCCAGGTTCTCGGACCCCTGGGCTTTGGAGGTCTCCCAGCCAGAGAAGGGGGCTGGCCCAGGGGGTGCTGGCATGGGGCGGGAGGGGCTTTGGCCCCCACTCCGTCCTTGGCTGGCAGTTCCAGGTCTCAGGGTGGGGGCTGGGGCCTTGCTGTGCCCGGTCACCTGGGCTTTGAGCTGACCTTAGTCTGCCCGCTTTGTGGCCCCCTACCCAGGGGGGCTTCAGTTTCTTATGGGGGGGAGGGGCCGTGTGCCGACAGACTCGGGGACTGCAGGGCGGCCGCATGGTGTCTATGGCTGTGACTGTCATCCGCAGTACATCCTTGCGTTCAGCACAGATCCTGGCCCCCGAGATCGGTCTTCCCAGCTGACTCACTGTTTCCAGCCCCTCCCAGGGCTCCCTGGCCGCAGGGGCATGGGGCCGGGGTGGGGGTCGTGGCCGTCCTGCAGGAGCGGGCTGTGTGTGCGTTTCCCGCTGGCCCCTACTCATAAAGCCTCGGAGGTTCTGAAGTTCAGCCTTTGACTTTGAACCATGTGTCCCTCTGCTTCTGACCTCTGGCCTGTCCCTTGGGAGGCCCCGAGAGCCGCAGGGAACACGCTCACGTCCAGGGCAAGACGAGCTCCATGTCCTCGTCTCGGGTGCAGATGGTGTGGAGAGTGAGAGCGAGTCTTGGGGGTCAGCTGGGGAGAGAAGGTGTGCATGGCTGGCGGCCAGCTGGTTGGTCAGACAGTGACCTCCCACCTGCAGGGGTGTGGGCACAGGGCAGGTGAGGCTCCCTGGCCACGTGGCATCTGGAGCCCCCAGTCTTGGCTCTTGGGGTCCAGTCTCAGGGCCAAGTGCTCAGACCTTCCCCTATGAGCACGGCCGTGGATCGAGCTCAGCCAGTGAATCTGCTGCGCTCTTTAATAGGAAGCAACACCCAAGACTTAAATCCTTTCTGAAAAAGGTGTACAAGCTGAAAATTTAAAGAACTCTGCTGAAACAGTGAATACATCGCTAAAGAATGGCCTCTCTGAAGGCCAAAGGGAGGGGCCCCAGGCTGGAAACAGCTAGATCTGGAAAGTAGGGGGAGTAGGGGCTTTCATCCAGGCGTGGATGGGCAGAGGTGCTCCCCAGACCCCCTCCCTTCCTTCCTCCCTCCCCCTCCTCCCTCCTCAATCTGTCCCTGCTCATGCAAGTCAGAGGCACCCATGAGATTCTGAGCTGGGCACCCCACCCACATGGCTCACAGGTGGCGGTCACTGTGTTTGCCCAGCCTTAGCAGACCCAGACAGTCACGAGGCTAAGGCATCAGAGGCTAAGCCAGAAAGGGCTATAGCTGACGCATCTGGTTAACGTGGGGGTGGCATGTCCTGGAGAGCAGGCTTGCCCCACTGCAGGTGACTGACGGAGGATGCTAACCCGATTCACCTGTGACAGTTACAGATGCTCTGGGTCTTCCTACATTTGCAGTTTGCTAGGTTAAGCTGCCGGCAGATAGGGGATTTCCCTGGTGGTCCAGTAGTTAAGAATCTGCCTTCCAGTCTAGGGCATGTGGGTTTGATCCCTGCTCAGGGAACAAAGATCCCACATCTAAGCTTGCACGACACAGCTATTGAGTTCATGCATTCTAGAGACTGCTCTGTGATAAGAGAAGACTAGAGAGAAACTAGAGAGAAAGCCTGCGCACCGAACTGCAACGAACAGCCAGCACAACCAAAAAATGAAAAAAAAAAAAAATATATATATATATATACATGCATACACATAAAAGAAAAAAAGATGCAGGGTGGTCAAAGCAGGATGGTTGAGCCTCTGGGATGAAACTTCCCACCAAGGTTTTTGTCCAGTTTGGACCGATTAATTCCAGGGTGCGGTCAGATAATACTAAGTGGCCTCGGATGCCACCGAGTGGCTGTCCTGGGGACATGCAGGACTGTCTTCCCTCTTGAGGGGCAAGTAGGCCTTAAATCCAGATTAAAGAGAAAACCTTCGAGAGCTGTGTGTCTTTAGGTTCAAAAGGACAGCTCAGTCTGGTGAACCTCAGTGTCCTGTGGGTGTCTGCTTGCTCCTAAGAAGTCATTGGTCTTGCTCTTTGATCAGGACGATGGGAAGACTGTGAGCACCCTGAAGGCGGGGCCACCCCCGAGTGTCTGGTGACTCGTAGGTGAAGGCTGGCTCCCTGAAGCCCCTGAGGCCTGGGGAGGAGGCTGTCCATCGCACTGGATGTTCAGAAGTTACGGCAGCGAAGTCACAAAATAGACCTCAGTTTTTTTTAAAGATAATGAGCCTTGAAGAGCAGAGCTACCCGGCTGTCTGCAGGAGTGTGGGTCACGTGGCCCGGGAGTCCTGAAGCGGGAGGGTGTTCCCAGGTCACAGTCTACCCCCACCACCCTCTGCAGGCCGGGAAGCTCAGAGGCATAGGGGCTTTTTCTTGGAGCAGCTTTGGTAATTAAGTGGGACATAGACAGTAACACGGGCTTCCCTGGTGGCACAGTGGTAAAGAATCCACCTTCCAATGCAGGAGATGGGATCCCCTGGAGGAGGAAATGGCTACCCACTCCAGTATTCTTGCCTGGAGAATTCTGTGGACAGAAGAAACCTGGAAGGCTACGGTCCATAGGTCACAGAGTCAGATACGACTGAGTGACTGAGCATTCAGGTATGCATAAAAATATGAGTATACACTATGTTATGTGTATATTCTTATTATCTAAAAAATCCCCACTTTGCTGTATACCTCATTTCCATTCAGTTCAGCTCAGTTCAGTCACTCAGTCTTTGTGACCCCATAAACCGCAGCACGCCAGGCCTCCCTGTCCATCACCAACTCCTGGAGTCCACCCAAACCCATGTCCATTGTGTTGGTGATGCCATCCAACCATCTCATCCTCTGTCGTCCCCTTCTCCTCCTGCCCTCAATCTTTCCCAGCATCAGGGTCTTTTCAAATGAGTCAGCTCTTCACATCAGGTGGCCAAAGCATTGGAGTTTCAGCTTCAACATCAGTCCCTCCAATGAACACCCAGGACTGATCTCCTTTAGGATGAACTGGTTGGATCTCCTTGCTGTGTGTGCAGAACAAGTCTCCTTCCAACTGTGACCTCTTTTGCCCAGCTCCTCTATCTTGGGGAAATCTCTTTATTTCATTTTAGCACAGAAAAGATCAGTGCGTTTTGGGTACATGAAGTTTGATACCGACAGTAGTGGCTGGATTCATAAAAGGGCATAATTTGATCCATGAGCAACTTGAGTTTTCATATCAATATTTATTAGACTAAGAGACAGCCATTTTCCACTTTCTGTCCTTTGTCGAGTTTGGGTGTTGACTGAACACTCCAAGTGAACTGGCAGATGTCTCTGCCGAGTCCCTCCCTGGTTCCTGAAAGTTTCAAAGAGCCGCAGTGATGTGTGTGGGCCCCCAGTTGTCACAAGACTGTGATGCAGACGCCCTGGATCCCAGCCCCGCTGTCATCCTCTGAGCCAGACTCCCTCCCCACCACTTCTCCACCCCCTGCCCGTCGTCCAGCAAAGACTCAGAAGGGAGAGCACAGGTTTATGCCTTTATTGGTGAAGGAGAAGCTGCCCAGAGCAGGAGGCCCCAGGAGGGGCCTGGAGGGGCCTGGGTCCCAGGAAGGGTGACTGCAGTCCTGGTCCCTTCTAGTCCCCCTGATGGGGGGGGGCGGTGGTGACGTCATCTGTCCCCAGAGGAGCCAAGGCTCCCGGGCCCTGAAATGGACATGGGGCCCCCCTGTGATTCCTGGGGCACCTGCCAGACCCTTGCCAGCCTCTCCATGGCTGGTGGTTCAGGACAGCCCCTCCTCGGGAGAAGGACCCGCCTAGCCTCCCCCTTAGGTACCCACTTCCTGGGCCTCCACCTTAGCCCTTAGCTCTGCCTGGAAGGAGCTGGAGGAGGTCAGTGTGTGAGGCCAGGACACAGGTCACCCCACAAGAGTGGGCACGCGGCCAGCCAGCTCTGCAGTCGCCAGGAGGGACCCCAGCTTCCAGCCATTCTCACAGGGGGGACCCCAGGGCCTGATGTGGGGTCCCAGGCCCCACCAAGACCCCCTACCCCATGTGTGTGCCCAGGACGTGGGGCAGGGCAGGCAGCTTACCCCAGAGGCACCGGCAGGGGCTCACCTAGACGTGGCACTGCCCTGTGGGGGAGGGAGAGTCATGGGGGGGTCAGGATGGGACTGGACACCTCGGGAAGAGAGGCCTGGCAGGGGGTGGGGAGGGGGCCCCCACGGGGTGCTGCACCCCACCCCTTCCTCCTGGGAGGCCTGGGGAGCTGGGGGTCACCATGGGAGGAGGTCGTCCTGGGCCGGGTGGCCTCCTGCCCTGGGGAAGGGGCGGGGCCTGGGTGCTCACCCTCCAGCTGGGTCGGGTTGAAGGCAAGCCGGATGTGCATGGGCAGGGCCTTGAGGGCTTTGTCGAATTTCTCCAGGGCCTCGTTGTCCACCTCCGGGGTCCTGACTATGGGGCAGGGACGGGGGTCAGTCCCTGCTCCCCAGGGTGGTCTGCAGGTCTGCCCTTGCCCTCCAGAGCACCTGCCCTTCCCCCTTGGCCTAGTTCCCCTCCCTTCCTCCCAGGGCAGTGCAGTGGGTCTGCAGGTCACAGGGGGAAAGCCTGCCCCCCACCTCTGGCTGTCCGGGTCCCTTCCTCCCCCTGGGCCGGCTGACACAGCCAGGAGCCTCCACTCGCCGATGCCCGCGCCCCCCTGGCACAGGGGCCCTGAAAACGCCCAGTGGGACTGCTACGGCACAGAAAATGTCACCTGCCATTTGTTTTCAGGATGTGATAGTTGAAAGATGGCTTTGTACCTGAGTTCTTATTTTGGGAAATAATTGAAACTCCCCGGTAACAAAGGCTGTTAGATTCAGTGACCACCGGCCCCATCGCGACGGTCACACCAGTCACAGTTCTGCAGCCCACCCGTCTCCCGGCCTGTGTGTCTGGCCCCCGTCCCCAGCCACCCACAGGCCCACAGCAGACTGGCTCCCGGTATGTGACCACTCTCTCCTGGCGGGACTCAGGGACCCCCCACCCCTCCTCCTCCTGGGGATCAAGCTCCCACCCCCCACCCCCTGTTGCAGCAAGGACCACGCAGCTGGTCTCCCTGGGCAGCCAGGGTTGGCACCCACCCAGGCACTGGCAGGCCAGGCTTTGCTCGGGCTCAGCACTGTTTTCCATGCAGAAGAGCAGGTACTTTTTGTAGTCGGTGTCCAGCACAAGGACTTTGTTCTCATTCAAGGCTGGAAGCGGTCAAGACGGGAGGAAAGTGAGTTCCAACGGGGGGGGGGGGTTGCTAGTCAGCCCCCAGCACCCTCCACGACCAGCGGGGCTCCCCCGGGGTCACCACCCGGCGAAGACGGGGTGGGGAGCGCCTCTGGCATCCCCCACCCCTGAAATGGTGCTTCCTCTTCCCTGCTGCCACTGCCAGGCGCATGGGGCCCAGGAAGCCCTCACTGTCAACTCTGGATCCGCCAGGGACCCTCCACCACCTCCTGGACTTGGGAACACTCACCACTCAGTCTGAGGCCCCCTCCCCCAGGGACTGGAGTTGTCAAGAAATAGGGCTTCCCCCGATCTCGGGTGGGGCTGGACACTGCCCAGCAAGGGAAGGGGGGTGCGTCCTGAGGATGGGGTCATTGTCGGGGGCAAGCCCTGAGCGGGGGCAGCTGGGGCTCACCCTGACCGAGGCCAGTGGGCAGCCCCGGCTGCCCTGTGGTGTCCGGGCAGCTCGGGGGCAGGACCAGCACCCAAACCCAGTGCAGCTGGATGGCGCCAGAGACCCTGGGCTGGGCACCCTGGCATCAGTCAGTGCAGGGCCTCCAGTCAGAGTGAGTCCTGAGGGGGCCAAGGGCAGATGTGGCCCAGGCTGCCCGGCGGAAGGGCAGCCCTGATGGAACCCCAACCCCCCCTCGAAGCTTTCTCATCTCGGATTTAGGACGAACAAGTGAATGAGCGAGGGCGGACAGAGTTTGTCTCCAGGAGATGAAGGAGCTGTGGAGCGGGCTGGGGTCGTGGGGCACCTGGGCCCCTGGAGTGGGCAACGGCTCTCGGTTACCCCTGGGAGGGCACAGGTACCTCCTGAGCTCAGCCTGAGGGCCCAGAGCACCGCCCGCCCCCCAGCAAAGAGAGCTCGGGTGTCACCCTGGTGGGTTAGCCCCGCCCAGCCGGGACCTGCCCATGGCCACCGGCCCCAAGGCCCCGGGCAGGTGGCAGGGAGGCAAGTGAAGCAGGTGTCAAGGCAGTGTCTTCATCACCACCAGTCCCTTAGCATCCCAGGGCCCGACGCCAGCCCCCTGAACCTGCCCACAGTCCCCGGGGGCGGGGGTGGTGGGTGTCCCCCAGGGACCCGGCACTCACCATCGATCTTGAACACCGCAGGGATCTTGGTTTTTTCTGCAATAATCTTCTTCTGAGCACACTCGCCGTTCTCCCTGAAAGACAGCTGCTTTCTGAGCCATTGGCTTGGACCATTTTCATCAGGATGAACTGAGGGCCAGGGGCAGAAGCTGGCCCCAGGAGGGGCTGGAGGGGGGTGGCGTGGGCATAGGAGCCAGCTGGCCAACTAGCCTCGGCTGCACTCACTGTCACCTCTCAGGCCACAGGGGACCGGGTGGATGGGCCAGGAGAAGTCAGATGAAGCCAGAGAGAAAAGGTCAGGGAGAGCCTTGACCACAGGCACCCCCAAAAGGCAGCCCTGGGGTTCAGGTCCCCATCTCTGCCCCGCACACCCACCCAGCTCTCTCCTGCACCCTGACCCCCGTCTGAGGGTGGACAGGGCTGGTAGTGGGAACTGCCTGAGCCCTGAAGACCCAGGTCTGCTGCCTCCCAGCAGCCTTCACACGGGCCTATCCCCACACTGCTTCGTTTCCAGGACATCTTGTTCATTTTAGATACTGAGGTGTTCAGACTAGAAATGATGAAAATGTCTCTCTGTTGCTCAAATACACTTGTAATCCTCAGACTAACAGGGAATTCAGAATACCTGCCTCATTGTATGTATCTTTGCTATGCATTTCCACTTCAGTGGATTTTATCTCCCCTTCCAAGTAAACAAAAATGGTGTTTTATGTTCATTTGTTTGATGATGTTCTGAAGCATCAAATTAATAAAAGTTTAAAAAAAAAAAAAGCCCTGGGTGGGCAGCCTTGGGTGGAGCGCCGGGTACCAGTAAACTCTGAGCCCTCTTCCCCAGCCCTGGGGCCCTGGTCCCTCCTGCACCCCACCCCCCGGGGGGTCCACAGCCCTGGGGAGTGGGGGTTCCATGTTGGGGAGAGACGCCCACCATTTCTGCAGCAGGATCTCCAGGTTGCCCTCGGGGGTGGGCTTCAGCTCCTCCACGTACACTCTCAGGGGGGCACTCTGGGCATCCAGCAGGGAGATGTCGCTGGCCGCCATAGCCAAGGAGTACCAAGTCCCCGCCACCTGGAGAGGGACCTTGAGTTGCACTCTGGGGGTGGGAAGGGGCCCCCAGCCCCACAGTGGGCTCTCTGTCCCACCCCGGCCTGGGCAGCCCTGAGATACTCCCCCCAACTCTGCACCCTGGGGAATGCTCTCCCCAGACTCACACTGAACCCAAAGAGGGACCCAGATGAGCCCCCCCACATGTAGCAACATTTGGATCTTGGGGAGACATGGCTGGAGGTGGGGAAAATTTGAGGGGCAGAGAGACTCTTTTAGGGGCTGAACTGTGTCCCACTAACCCCCAGAACTTCAACACATGACTCTGGAGACATGGCCTTTAAAGAGATGACAAAGGTCGTGTGAAGCTGCGCAGGCAGGCGTGTTTCCAGCAGGCCTGGTGGCCTCACAGGAAGAGGAAATCAGGGCGCGCAGAGGACATGGAGAAGACGGCCGTCTGCTCCCCGGAGAGCGGCCGCAGGAGAAGCCAGCCCTGCCAACACCTGGATCTTGGGCTTCCAGCCTCCAGAATGCAAGACAGTGAACGCCTGGTTGAAGCTGCCCCAGCGGGGGATTTGTCAGGTGGCCCTAGCTGACTGATGGGAACCCAACGTCACAGCCTCTCTTGGTCTCTGAGGCCCAGCTCCCCTGCCCGCCCTGCAACTCACCACCCACCCGGCCACCCTCGAACCTTCTGGATGTCCAGGCCTTTCATGGTCTGGGTGACGATGATGGCCTGGACGCCACAGGCGAGGGCCAGGCCCAGGGCAAGCAGGAGGCACTTCATGGCTGCAGCTGGGGTCGTGCTTCTGAGCTCTGCAGGGAGTGGAGGGCTGAGACAGCAGGCTTGGGGCCTTATACAGGAGGCATGCAGGCCAGCCAGCCCGGGCTGGGCCCCCAGCCACGCGGTTCCCGGAATCCCACTTGGCTCATCCTCAGGCCCCGGGGTGGCTTCCTCTACGAGGACAATAGGAGGCCTTCTTCCATCCAAGGCCAAGCAGGAAGTCCCCCTCTGGGCCTAGACGGTTCCTGGTAGACCCCAGAAGCGGGGGCACAGGTGGGTGTCTGGACTCTGGGTCCAGGCTGGCTGCCAGTGCCAGGAACACTTCCGGGGTCAGCCTCTTAGACAAGGACAGGTCAGAGCCAGCACTGGGGACAGGTGTGTCCTGGAGGGTGGCCTCTGCCTTGGGCACCAGCTCCTCCAAACCATGTGACCGTGGCCTTGGGTGAAGGGATCTCTGCAGTCACCCACCCTCTGCAGGCTGGGGCAAGGGGGACATGGGGTTCAGGTCGAGCTCCGAGGGGGGACCTGGTCGGTATCGAGGGCTCTGCAAGCACCTGCTGCCCAGTTAGGGCAGCAAAAATGGCAATGGCAATGACAAGAGTCATAATAACCCCAGGACGGGAAAGTGACCTGACCCCTGCGGCGGGGGCACGGCTGAGCAGCACTGGGGCTAATGCAGGCACGTGGGATGGGCAGGCCCACAGGGCCCAACCTCCCACCTCCCGCCTCTCACATTTTAAATCTCCCAGGACACTTCCCTCCACACCGCTCAGGCTACAGCGAGCTGCCTGCAGACCTCAGGAGCAGTGGGAATGCTGGTGCTGGGTGTGTTGCTGAGCACAGAGGGGGCCCGAGCAGGGAGGGTGCAGGACAGGCCTCCTGGCTGAATCCACATGGGCGTCGGTACCCAGCAGGCTGTGGGTGCCTTGTGCCTCTGGCAAAGGGGGTGCAAAAGCCTTCAGCTGACATTCTAAGTGACTAAACCGCTCATCACAGGGGTGGGGTGGGCTATTGGGATAGGGGAATGGGAGCAAGGTGGGGGAATCTCCTGATAGCGGGGATGTCTCCTGATAGCAGGGACCTGGCGGGTCAGCCCCTCTTCCCCCCTGAACTGTAGGGTCTTTCCAGGGGGCCCGCTGGCCTGGTCAGCATCTTGGGTGGAGGTTCAGGGGTCTCCTAAACTAGCTCCGGCTTGCTCTCTGGCCTCTGGTTTCCTTCCCAGAGAGACTGTTGGTGACTGTAGCAGGAAAGAGCTCACTCACGGGAGCAGACCTCCAGCCGCCCCCAGGCCCCCCTTTCCTGTGATGGAAAGAGGAGGCTTAGCCAGCTTCAGTCCTTGCCCTGATCTGTATTAGCACCTTTAATTCTTGCAACAAGCCTCGAAGCTCAGTGTTTCATGAAGAACCTGGGTTTTACGATAAACCCCAGGTTCCATGTTTTGCGATGAACTGCAAGCTGTGATGGGGTTGAAGGATGTCGCTCCAGAACTCAGATCCACCGGGAACTTCAGGTTGGAATCTTGTTTGGAATCTAGGTCTTTACAGATGTGAGCTGTTCAGGTGAGGCTGGAACAGGGGCTAATCTAATGTCCGGTGTCCTTGTGAGAGAAAACGGGGACACGGAGGGGACATGGGGAGAAGGCGTGTGAACACGGAGGCAGAGACTAGACTGAGGCGTCTACAAGATCAGGCTCAAGGGTGCGGCACCAGGAGCTGGAGGCAGCAGCGGGGGGGCAAGGATCCCTCCCTGGAGCCTCTGGAGGGAGCTCGGCCTGTTCGACGTCCGGACTGGGACTTCTGATCTCAGAGGGGACGGGGGGCACCACTGCAGTGAGAAGCCCTTCCCCATAGGTAGCCCCCCGAACACCAGCACGGGTGGTTTGGACACCGGCGTTAGATGCGAGAGGCTGTGACCCCAGCACCGCTCTGCTTTCAGAACTGGGTGATGCAGGGAGGAGGGAGGTCAGCCAGGGAGAAACAAGCGCCCTGTTCCCCAGCGAGCTTAGGAAATCTGGGTGCCACCAACCTCGGGACGTCTGAGCTGCAGGGTCTCCCAAGTTCCTGTGAACCGTGACCACAAACCATGCCCTTCAGGGCAAAGCTATTCATAACTTCCAGGAACCTTCAGCTTCCAGAGAATACCATCCAGAGAGAGGGACGGAAATAAAGCAGCTCTGGCCTGGGGCAGCTGGGACTGACCACTGTAGGAGGGAGACTGGGGCAATCTTTCCCAAGGGCTGCCCCAGACAGGGGGGCCTGGGAGGGGACCTGGACCCCCGTCGGCTCTCAGCATCTCCCCGTCCTGCCAAAACCCCTGCTCCTCAGAAGCAGGTCAGATCCTGGGCCTGTAAGTGCAGAAGCAAGGAATCACTTCTCAGAATGAAATTGTGGGGCTGGGCAGGGTCAGTGGGCTTTCACACACTCTAGGATGCCATGCTGCTTGGGGCCCCAGCCCTGGCCCCAGGAAGCCAGCATGAGTCTCGCTGGTCGGTGCTGTGTGCTCCCATGCATGTCCAATAAAATGGACAACCTAGAAGAAACGGACACATTCCTAGGCATGTACAATCTCCCAAGACTGAACCCGGAAGAAATAGAAAATATGAACAGACCAGTTACCAGTAATGAAATTGAATCAATAATTTTTAAAAAATTCCCTCAAGCAGGAGTCCAGGACCAGACGGTTTCACAGCTGTATTCCACCAAACTCCTTTTTCCGGTTGTGCTGGGTCTTCCCTGCTGTATGTGGGCTTTCTCTGGTCGTGGCCCGTGGGCACTGCAGCGGTTGCAGCTCAGTGGTTGCAGCTTGGGGGCTTGTTGCCCTGCAGCATGTGGGATCTTATTAATGGTTCCCTGACCAGGGATCAAACCCACATCCCTGAGGCGGATTCTCAACCACCGGCTCACCAGGGAAGTCCCCAAACATTTAAAGAAGAGTTAATACCTATCCTACTCAAACTATTCCAAAAAATCAAAGAGGAGGAAATGCTTCTAAACTCTCTCTATGAGGCCAGCATCACCCTGATACTAAAACCAGACAAAACCTTTCTTAGGCCAATATCATTGATGAATAGAGATGCAAAAATACCCAACAGAATATTAGCAAAGTGAATTCAAAAATACATTGAAAGCTCATGATCAAGTGAGGTTTATCCCAGGGATACAAAGGTATCCACAAATCAATCAATGTGATATACCACGTTAACAAATTGAAGAATGGAAATCATTAACAAAATGAAGAATAAAAATCATTAATGAATTGAAGAGTAAAAATCATCTCAATAGATGCAGGAAAAACTTTTGACAAAATTCAACATACTTTTATGATAAAAACTCTCAACAAGGTGGGTATAGAGGGAATAGACCTCCATATAATGAAGGCCACATATGACAAGCCCACAGTAAACATTATAATTAATGGTGAAAAACTGAAAGCATTTCCTCTAAGGTCAGAAAAATAAGACAAGGATGTCCACTCTTGCCACTTTTATTCGGTATAGTATTGGGAATCCTAGTCGTACTCAGACAGAAAGAAATCAAAGAAATCCAGGTTGGAAGGGAAGAAGGAAAACTGCCACTGTTTGCAGATGACATGACACCTTGTCCTACCATACCATGCCATTTTCTTCAGAAAATCCTCAAGATGTCACCAAAAAGCTAATAAGTAAATTCCGTAAAGTAGCAGGATACAAAATTAATACATAGAAATCTGTTGCAGGATACAAAATTAATACATAGAAATCTGTTGCTTTTCTATATATACACTAACAATGAGCTATCAGAAAGAGAAACTAAGAAAATTACCTCATTCACAATTGTATCAAAGGAATAAAATACTGAGGAATGACTCTAACCAAGGAGGTGTAAGACCTGTACTCAGAAAACTGCAATGAAAGAAACTGATAGGAGGAATTGAAGATGATATAGAGGGGGAAAATATATCATGCTCACAGATGTGAAGAGTTAATATTGTTAAAGTGACTGTACTACCCAATGACTATATCTGTAGCTTTACAGATTCAATGCAATCCTTATCAAAATACCAGCATCATTTTTCACAGAACTAGAACAAACAATTCTAAAAATTGTGTGGAGACACTAAAGACCCAAACAGCAGAACACAATCTTGAGAAAGAACAGAGCTGGAGGTATCAGGCTTTATGACTTCAGACTATAGCTGAAAGCTACAGCCACCAAAACAGTGTGGTACTAACATGAAAACAGACACAGAGATCAACGGAACAGAACAGAGTCCAAAAATGAACTCAACTATGATGGTTGGTTAATTGACAACAAAGGAGGCAAGAACACACAACGAGGAAGACAGTCTCTTCAATAAACGGTGCTGGGAAAACTCTTCAGTTCAGTTCAGTCACTCAGTCGTGCCCAACTCTTTGTGACCCCATGAACTGCAGCACGCCAGGCCTCCCTGTCCATCATCAGCTCCCGGAGTTTACTCAAATTCATGTCCATTGAGTCGGTGATGCCATCCAGCCATCTCATCCTCTGTCGTCCCCTTCTCCTCCTGCCCTCAATCTTTCCCAGCATCAGGGTCTTTTCTAATGAGTCAGGTCTTCACATGAGGTGGCCAAAGTATTGAAGTTTCAGCTTCAGCATCCGTCCTTCCAATGAACACTCAGGACTGATCTCCTTTAGGATGGACTGGTTGGATCTCCTTGCAGTCCCAGGGACTCTCAAGAGTCTTCTCCAACAGCACAGTTCAAAAGCATCAATTCTTCGGCGCTCAGCTTTCTTTACAGTCCAACTCTCACATCCATACATGACCACTGGAAAACCATAGCCTTGACTAGACAGACCTTTGTTGGCAAAGTAATGTCTCTGCTTTTTAATATGCTGTCTAAGTTGGTCATAACTTTCCTTCCAAGGAGTAAGCATCTTTTAATTTCATGGCTGCAATCACCATCTGCAGTGATTTTGGAGCCCCAAAAAATAAAGTCTGACACTGTTTCCACTGTCTCCCCATCTATTTGCCATGAGGTGATGGGACCAGATACCATGATCTTAGTTTTCTGAATGTTGAGATTTAAGCCAACTTTTTCACTCTCCTCTTTTGCTTTCATTAAGAGGCTTTTTAGTTCCTCTTCACTTTCTGCCATAAGGGTGGTGTCATCTGCATATCTGAGCTTATTGATATTTCTCCAGGCAATCTTGATTGCAGCTTGTGCTTCTTCCAGCCCAGCATTTCTCATGATGTACTCTGCATAGAAGTTAAATAAGCGGCGTGACAATATACAGCCTTGACATACTCCTTTTCCTATTTGGAACCAGTCTGTTGTTCCATGTCCAGTTCTAACTGTTGCTTCCTGACTTGCATACAGATTTCTCAAGAGGCAGGTCAGGTGGTCTGGTATTCCCATCTCTTTCAGAATTTTCCACAGTTTATCGTGATCCACACAGTCAAAGGCTTTGGCATAGTCAATAAAGCAGAAATAGATGTTTTTCTGGAACTCTCTTGCTCTTTCGATGATCCAGCAGATGTTGGCAATTTGATCTCTGGTTCCTCTGCCTTTTCTAAAACCAGCTTGAACACTTGGAAGTTCATGGTTCACATATTGCTGAAGCTTGGCTTGGAGAATTTTAAGCATTACTTTACTAGCGTGTGAGATGAGTGCAATCGTGCAGCAGTTTGAGCATTCTTTGGCATTGCCTTTCTTTGGGATTGGAATGAAAACTGACCTTTTCCGGTCCTGTGGCCACTGCTGAGGTTTCCAAATTTGTGACATATTGAGTGCAGCACTTTCACAGCATCATCTTTCAGGATTTGAAACAGCTCAACTGGAATTCCATGACCTCTACTAGGTTTGTTCACAAGGAAAACTCTTCAGCTGCATGCAAAAGGATCCAACCAGGCTACTTTCTAACACTGTATACAAAAATAAACTCAAAATGGATTAAAGACTTAGATGTAAACCTGAAACTAAAACTCCTAGAAGAAAATGTAGGCAGGACATTCCTTTTAAGGAAGAGGAAACATTTGAGATAGACTTGCAGCACTGACAAGAATTTAACAAGAGGGACTAGAACGAGCAAAGCTAGAGGCAAACAGGATAATGTGTATTAAAGAAACATGAGACAACCAAGTATATGTTTTGTGTAGATTGAAAGTGAAAGTGAAGTCGCTCAGTTGTGTCCGACTCTTTGCGACCCAGTGGACTGTAGCTTACCAGGCTTCTCTGTTCATGGGATTCTCCAGGCAAGAATACTGGAGTGGGTTACCATTTCCTTCTCCAGGGGATCTTCCCGACTCAGGGATCGAATCCAGGTCTCCTGCACTGGAGGCAGACGCTTTAACCTCTGAGCCACCAGGGAAGCCCCTTGTGTAGGTTAGGAGTGAACAAATTAAAATTTTAACTAGGTTTACATTTTTGGAAATCTCAAAAAGTCAGATAAACATTTTACTTAATTCACTAGACAATAAGGAGCTGTTGGAGATTTTTGAGACGATTATCTTAGTAAAGATATTTAAGATACACTAGATGAAATATTAAAAACACAATCGGGAATTAAGAGGTCATTGCCCTTGCCTCTCTGGGTCTGACTTCCAGCAGCAATGTGCCTGAGGGGAGTTTGGAGCTAACGAGCCGTGACCAGGCCCACAGCAGGACTGCGATTCCGTACACAAGTGTCGGGGCTCGGGATCCTTGTTGATGACAAAGCGCCGGGCGGTGCTGCACATGCTGAAGCCCGAGCTGCTAAGCAGCAGGTGAGATCCTGGTCCTGAGTGTGACAGAAGAAGTAGCCAAGAGAGCGCAGATGAGACAGGGGTGTTACCTGGAAAACCTGAGCGTGGATGACTCGGTTCTGAGCCTTGCTTAATGGAAGCATCCAAAACAGTGACTGTTTCCTGGGCAACTGTGCTGATTCTCAGAATGGCCTCCTGAAGGTCACCAAAACGCACGTGCCTCAACACACATGGTTTGGATTGGATCTAACAAGTTGGGACTAGACTGAGCGACTTAGAGAGTCATCCCTCCTCCTTCTCTCCTAATTTCTTAAAAGCACGGTGGGGCTGCTGAGAGAAAACACGTAGAACGAGGGAGATGAGATAGAGTTGCTCCAGGTCAGGGCCGTGAGCGCGCTCATCTCCCAGCAGGGTCCGTGTTTGTGGAAGGAATAGAGGCAGGAGTGGATGAGTTAGGAGGATGCATGATGGAGTTTTGATAAAGGTTTGTTTATAGGACTGCAGTTCAAATAAATCAGGAAAAATATGGTCAGCCATGTCCTGGGGCAGGCAGGAGTCAACAGCCTTGCCAG
Organism: Ovis aries; assembly: GCF_016772045.2. Classification (NCBI taxonomy): domain Eukaryota; kingdom Metazoa; phylum Chordata; class Mammalia; order Artiodactyla; family Bovidae; genus Ovis; species Ovis aries. The sequence continues at coordinate 3,677,625 of NC_056056.1, forward strand.
TGTCCTAATGAAACTGAGCAGGACCCTATGGGGCCTCCCCAAAACAGGCTTCCCCCCACCCCCATGTCCTCCGCCTGCCTCTTGTCTGTAAAAAAGCTTTAGCCTCCTAAGCTTTCCTGCACTTCCAAAGAGTACATTTAATCAGAGAAGTGAGAAAATACAGAAGAAAGGGAAACAGTCAAACAAGTAAATACAGTAATAGCTTAGCCATTAAGCAAAGTCCAGGACTTAATTCCTCCTCAAGGGCTATGGCAACCCACTCCAGTATTCTTGCCTGGAGAATCCGATGGACAGAGGAGCCTGGTGGGCTACAGTCCACAGGGTCACAGAGAGTGAGACACGACTTAGCGACTAAACAAGGGCTATGGAGAATATCCTGAGCCATGTCCTGTGAGTTTTTCTGCAGATACTGAGATCGCCCCCCCACCAGTGGAAGCAGGTAAGTATATGCTGCCCACAGACCAGGTGGACCCCAGATCAGGTGGAACTAGAAGGCTGACCATGGCGACTCGCAATGGCCTCAACGTTAACCGATAAGAAGAATGTCCACAAGCTGATCAGATACCCTGTAGCCCACATAGCCTGTAGCCCACCCCTGTCTTTGAAAAACCCTTCCCTGAAAGCCTTCAGGGGTTTGGGTCTTCTGACCGCTAGTGACTTGGACTCCTTGCTTGGCACCTGCAGTAAACACTGCCCTTTTTTCACGACCCTGGTGTCAGGAGACTGGCTTTACTGCGTGTGAGTGAGAGGATCCAAGTTTGGTTTAGTAGTGCTAATAATAAAGATTCTTTTTTAAAGACTGCAAAATATGTTTCTCTGACTTTTCTACTGCTACTGGGAACAAACGTGAGCCCAGGGCCAACCTCCCCCCAAGTCTGCCCTGCGGGGTCTATGGCCCTAACCCCAGAAACACGGCCAAGAGCAGGACGGGTATTTCAGATGAGACAGTCCTAATGCAAGGTCTGCTCGCTGTCTCTTTCAGGGAAACACACATTCTGAAACCAGAGTCTCCGCCTTCTCCTTGGGAAATGCAGCAAAGGATAACACGAAGCTCAGAAGGGATACTTGGGGGAAAGGCTGGCGCCACAGAGCAAGAAATGTGGTTGCGAATCAGCTCTGTGTGATCAGAATTTACAAATACACCCACTTCACGGAAAGTCTTGAGTGCTGCTAAGAATATGTCTGGTTGAACAATGTGTTAAATTCTGGGAAACAGCTATATTCTAAGCCATTCTCTAGAGCAAAATTATTTTAAAGTAAAAAGCAATACGTGAACTGTGAACTTCCAGATGTTCAAGCTGGTTTTAGAAAAGGCAGAGGAGCCAGAGATCAAATTGCCAACATCTGCTGGATCATCGAAAAAGCAAGAGAGTTCCAGAAAAACATCTATTTCTGCTTTATTGACTATGCCAAAGCCTTTGACTGTGTGGATCACAATAAACTGTGGACAATTCTTCCAGAGGTGGGAATACCAGACCACCTGACCTGCCTCTTGAGAAATCTGTATGCAGGTCAGGAAGCAACAGTTAGAACTGGACATGGAACAACAGACTGGTTCCAAATAGGAAAAAGAGTATGTCAAGGCTATATATTGTCACGCCGCTTATTTAACTTATATGCAAAGTACATCATGAGAAATGCTGAGCTGGAGGAAGTACAAGCTGGAATCAAGATTACTGGGAGAAATATCAATAACCTCAGATATGCAGATGACACCACCCTTATGGCAGAAAGTGAAGAACTAAAGAGCCTCTTAATGAAAGTGAAAGAGGAGAGTGAAAAAGCTGGCTTAAAGCTCAACATTCAGGAAACTAAGATCATGGCATCCGGTCCCATCACTTCATGCAAATAGATGGGGAAACAGTGGAAACAGTGGCAGATTTTATTCTGGGGGGCTCTAAAATCACTGAAGATGGTGACTGCAGCCATAAAATTAAAAGATGCTTACTCCTCAGATGCAAAGTTATGACCAACTTAGACAGCATATTAAAAAGCAGAGACAATACTTTGTCAACAAAGGTCCTTCTAGTCAAGGCTATGGTTTTTCCAGTAGTCATGTATGGATGTGAGTGCCGGTGGATCCAGGGTAATTCTAAGGTGGGGACGGAATCGGCGTCCTGGAAAAAACTTATTTAATTACAGATATAGAGGGAGATTAGAAACAGATAGTGTAGTAGGAGAATTAATGGAGAAAAGGAGGCTGAATAACTGGTTTACGTGGAGTACTCATCACCACCTACGAAGGCCACAGGCGTCTTTCTGTTCTCCCGAGGGAGAGGAGGCACTGAGGCCTCCCTGGTCCGATCTTAGAAGCCCCGGCAAAGTCAGTAGGCTTGGTGCGTACCCTCGTGTGTACCAGATGGGAATTCAGCCAGGAAAACGGGGAGCGAGAAAGAAACGACATGGGGAAATCAGTCTTTCCAGAAACTGATCCGATTTCTTTATTTTTCAAGTTTGTTTATATACCTTTTTGTTATACATAGGGATGAATACAGAGTCATGCGGGGGTCAGCAGACCTGACCCTTGTCACAATCAGGTGCTTCATATAAAATTATACAAAGGTCTTATGAGTTTCATCATCTTCTGGCCATGAGGTCTGCTGACATTTTATGGCCCTTTCTGATACCGGTCAGTTAACCAGAAAACTTATTTTTCCAGGGGTGATTTTTTCTTAAATCAGGCGCCACCCTCCAAATAGTTGCATTCCTATAGGGTGTGGGTATAGTGAGTTACAATCAAGAAAGAATTTACTTAACCTAAGGTTTAACATGATTAATCTTAAAGGTTAATACTTACTTCTCCTATATGCTAGTTATATTCATTATAAGGGCAGGAATATGGAGATTTAGCAGCAAATATTGGCTCAACAAATGTACACCCTTCACCAACATTTCCCTTAAGATCTATTTAGTTTTAAGATAGTGATAAAGTTACATTTTTGCATAGCAAGGACACAGTGATTTATAACAAAGTACAGTGGTCTATAATAAAAGAGAAAATTCATTAACTCAAAAAGTCTAGTATTGCTAACATCAAAAAACTACTATATTTCCTTTTCTATATTCCAAATACATTGATTAATATATTCCCAGGTGCCTAAGGATATGGAGGCCTGATGGCAATCATTGACTCATCAATGAAAAAAGCCCTGTGCTAATACTCCAGACTCTCTGTGCTGTTTATGGTTGAGAGGTTGTCACACAAGCTAGTCTGTCAGCAGAGAGGTTTGACCTGAGACCCTTGTCACACCCAGGACAGGGAATTAGCAGTAATTATTGGCACGACAAATGAAAAAACCCTTCACCAATATAATTCCTAACCAACCCACTAATACTATACTAATGATCTTCTAACTTCTCAAAAGAGTCTGTATTTAGAAAGTTTTAAAACATCCCGTGCCTCTCACAGTTGGGAGGCTGTAAACCATCACATGCGGCTGGACGAGCCTGATCAGGCAGGCCAGAGAACCTCCAGAGTTCGTAAGTTGAAACACTCTTGTCATGCCCAGGAATTTTATTAACTGGAGCTGCAAGTTAACTCCTTCTCTGAGAGAAATGGTTATGGGGGAGAGCTCCCCGTAAAGTACTCTGGTTTTGGGGATAGATGCTCGGGAACAGGTGGTTTCCTGAGGCTTGATCACGCCTTTGCGTATGCCAAGCTTCCTTCCTCATGACCTTTGCCATGAGCGGAGTTCCTCACGCAGGCCCCCAACATCTCCCCCTTTTTTGTTTAGAATAATGAGGTACAGCTCAGTTGAGAGTTTCTGAATGCTTTTCCGGAGAATCCTGACAAGACAAGGAAGAATGATTATAAGAAGCAAAATTAGAGCACCGGCAGCAATGTAACTGAAGACATTAGACAGAACGTTTTCTCCAGAAATAAAGTTGGAGAAGGCGTGGAAAAAGTCATTAGCTGCCCCTGCGGTGGTAAAATCCAGTCAAGAGCGTTCCAAGGTCTGTATCTGATTGTGAAGTTTCCCTAAGTCCAGGCCAATATCAGAGCTGTTCCAAACACCTGAAATATGATTTTTAATTTTTTCCACTCATAATCTGTCTCGTTTACTTTCAAAGATGTCATGCATATCCACCAGTAATCAGCGTGGCATGACAGCACCATTTTCACTTTAAGAGCTTGCAACTCAGTCCCAATATGCATTATTGCCTCTTCTAAGGCGTCTACCCTCATCTCTAGCTTTCTGTCTATAATTTCCTGATATTGCTGCCACAGTAATAGTAACAGTAACAGTAGTAACTGTTATTAAAGCTAAATTCCCTAAAATTAATAAGCCCACAAACCGTCTTGATCACCTTAAATCTTAACAAGATGAGAGCATACATTGTTTACAAGACACTACATTAAGTCCACCTGTGTAATTCATATGAACAGTAAGTTTCCCAGAATCGTTAACAAAGAGAAAACCATAAGGAGAGGGTAGACAAGCTAAAACAGAATAAGTGGAATCATTTTTTCTGGTCAGAGTACGTCCTGCAGCAGCTGCCAGTCCCGCCGGGATCTGGATGCTTATCCTGCCTCTCCTGCCTGTGGTCAGGCGAGCAGACTCTGGGTGGTCAGCCAGGCCGGCCCCGCCCACGGCTCCTGGCGCGTGGCTGTTCCGTGCAGCGGGGGCGGCAGGGGCGGCAGGGGCGGCAGGGGCGGCAGGGGCGGCAGGGGCGGCAGGGGCGGCAGGGGCGGCAGGGGCGGCAGGGGCGGCAGGGGCGGCAGGGGCGGCAGGGGCGGCAGGGGCGACAGGGGCGGCAGGGCAGGGGCAGAGGAGCGCCCTTCAAAGCAATGGGGGATCAATCTGTCCGGGATCCAAATTGGCGAATCTGCGTCCTGTGGAAAAATACAAGCACATCCTCTCCCACAAGTTAGCAGTATAGCTGGCCCTTTCCACTCTCTTGTAAGGAGATCTTTTCACTTAACCAGAGCCTTTGCATTTTGTATTACAAAGAGAGCATGTTGTAAAATCTGATGGGGAGAGCTCTACTTAAACTCCCCCTTCTTTTAGTTTTTGAATTAACAAAGCATGTGAGGGTAAATGATGGAAAATTTGGCCACAATAATTTCCTATAGCACTCTGCCAATCTTCATCAAACAGTAGAAGAGCATCACGTTGTTCCTTATTATATGGAATTACAATCTCTGCTGGCTCTTTACCGAACAATTTAATACTCCGTTTCCTCCCTTTTAATATCAGCGTTGCTATCAAGCCTGGCTAAGAAGCCCCTACCTTTTTAGCTTGGGCGGGAAAGTGGATCCCTTCTAAGGGACCATTCTGCCAGAGAAGTAGGTGCTGTCGGGGTTGCTAGGCAAAGGAATTGCCAGTTTACTGTTAAGTCAATTCCTTTTACGTAACTCTCCGATAAAGCTGCTTCTACTTTGCCTAGGGCTTCCCAAGCCTCAGCAGTCAGTTGTCTGTTAGAAGCAGGGTTAGAATCTCCACGTAGGATGTTAAGAAGAGGCTTTAGTTCAGCAGTGGTTAATTTTAAATAAGGTCTAATCCAGTTAATATCGCTTAAAAGTTTTTGATAATCATTTAAAGTAACGAAGTGGTCTTTTCTCAATTGCAGAGGGGCATGAGTCACTGTTTTTGAGTTTATGACTCTTCCTAAGTACGTTATGGGTGGGTTGATTTGAATTTTCTCTGGGGCAATTTTTAGACCTCTATCTGTCAATGCGTGGGTCAAATCTTGGAGGACAGTTTGCAAATGAGCTCTATTAGGATGAGCTATTAAAATAACATCTATGTAGTGAATCGTATATACCCTGTTCATATTTAATCCTAGTATCTTCTAGGGCAGCATTAACAAATTTCTGGCATAGGGTGGGGCTATAAATATATATTTTTAAAGCATCGCAAATATATAACTTGCTTTTATTAAATAGGGGGAAAATCAACATATTTTCCAAAGAGGCAGATATCCCAGTAACTAATGTAACATCAGTTTGTTGGACAAGGCATTTAGAGTAAGCAAACAATTAAATTCTTCAAGTAGGAACAGAACATCAACAAGCTTCAGATCCCAGAATTGTTACAAGCCAACAAGTTAGGCATTGTTTTGCTTAACAATTTTAACTTTAATGTAAATATATATTATTTAGAATATTAGCTTTTGATAATGACTTGATCACTATAATTAAAACCAGGATTTCTGAAACCTCCAAGTAATCTTTTAAAGTTTTCCAATATGGACATAAACTAACCCCTATTCTTATCTACATATTGAATTTGAAATAACTGTCACAACATATCAACATTTTCACAGGAAGAACTTAAAATGTGCAACATCTGTGTGACAATAATGTTATAATTATATACAGAGAATATTTAAAATTTTCCTTGAGCAACTTAAGTTTTAAAGATAAAAAAACTTAAGTGCCTATGTTAATAAAATATTAAAATATTATGAGCTTTTTGATAAACTTGACACTGATTTTGTAATTACATAAAGAATGTACAAGATAAGACCTGCACACTAAGTGATTCATCATTGAAATTAACTGTTAAACTGAATATACCTATTGATAGCATTAGTTTTCTAGATCAAACTTTCAGCACAAACAGGCTTTAATATAACTTAAAAACATTTCCAATTAAACTGTAACATTGAGGCAGCAAATGTCAGATCTATGTATGCCTAGCTATTTAGGTGTCACATAAATAAGTCTATGAATCCTAATTTATCCTTTTGTCTAAGTCATCATTGTAGATAATGTGTTAATAAGTGGAAAATAAGTGAAATCAACAAAAAGTGACTATTTCTCATTTGAAAAATGAGTTATTAACACCTTGTCTTAAAGTTCTGAAGCAGCATATTCAGTTCTTAAGGCAAAAAAGACCAAACTTACTATTATAAATTATAAAATCTGGTCATTTTTCTTTTGCATGAAAAGTCACAGCACAAATTCCTATGCTTTAGTAGATAATATATTAGTGTATATCTCAATATACATTTGCTAATATTCTCCATCAGTATGAAGTTGGGCGGGGCTATTTTTTATTTCCTGGGGCAAAACCTTCCACTGAAACTGTAGGTAAGACTGTTTAAGATTTTTTGATGGCAGGCTAAAGGCAAATTGCTTTTTATCCTCAGGATTTAAAGGAATGGTGAAAAAGCATTCTTGTAAATCAATTACAATTATATGATATCCCTCTGGAATGGCTATTGGAGAAGGGAGCCCAGGTTGTAATGGGGTCGGCAGCAAAAACAAAAGCCTTCATTATCAATTTGGATATCCCAATCCAGTACGTACGTACGTAGCTGTCGAGTTGGGCAAATTGGCTCAATTTTTTCTGTCTGTTGTTTACCCAATCCTTTTGATGGATCATAGCCCATCTGCAGCATTTGAGAGGTCACTTTATCATCAGGGCTAAACAGTAACACTCCCATCTGAGACAGCACGTCCCTCCCCAACAGGGTAAAGGGGAGTGAAGGAACTACATACAGTTGAAAAGTTCCACAGGTATCCTCAAACCGCCAATCTAATATTTTTGCACTTTTAGCTATTGTGGGGGCTTGAGGGCAAATGAAACAAAATTTGACTCCTGAAATCTATCAGGGCAACTTGTCAATCATCACTGTTTTGTAAAAGATTTACAGTTGATCCTTATTGAATGGAATTACTATATTTGTTACTTCTTTTTAAAAAATTTCCACACTTTTTTTCTTTCTTTCTTTTTTTTTTTTTTTTCATGCCACCAAACTGGGATAAGATAAAACTATTTTTGGGGGGGTCACTGGTAGATGGAACCAATGGGCCTTCTTGTCACAAGCATCCTATAGGTGTATGCTTTGTGGCAAGAATAATCTCATCTTTTGGTAATATTAATCCTAATTAACTGATCATTTAAAGCCTCATCTACTTTAACAAAAGCTGAATCTGTCTCACTAGGCAACTTTCCCTTAGAACTGGGATTAGGATCGCTTTATAAACAATCAAACAAAGGCTTTAAATCTGCAGTAGTCAGTTTTAAATGTGGGCACATCCAATTAATATCGCCTAATAATTTTTGGAAATCATTTCGGCACTACCGAAATTCTCTGAAAAGAAAGCGAGCTACGCCCTAGCACAAGTCTTACAATGTCCTCAGGCAGGGGGCCAGCCACTCCCATTGGAATCGGCATGTCAGGGGTTAATATTGTTGCCGTGGTGGAACTGAGGTCTAGGCCTGATCTACCTGGGGTTAATTGGCATGGCTTGTTGTCTCTGTTTTAGCAGGACATTGCCAGCAAAAATGTTCTATTTGACCAGATCATTTAAAGCCTCATCTACTTTAACAAAAACCGAATCTGTCTCACTAGTCAACTTTCCCTTTACGATCTATTTAGTCTTAAGATAGTGATAAAGTTACATTTTTGCATAGCAAGGACACAGTGATTTATAACAAAGTACAGTGGTCTATAATAAAAGAGAAAATTCATTAACTCAAAAAGTCTAGTATTGCTAACATCAAAAAACTACTATATTTCCTTTTCTATATTCCAAATACATTGATTAATATATTCCCAGGTGCCTAAGGATATGGAGGCCTGATGGCAATCATTGACTCATCAATGAAAAAAGCCCTGTGCTAATACTCCAAACTCTCTGTGCTGTTTATGGTTGAGAGGTTGTCACACAAGCTAGTCTGTCAGCAGAGAGGTTTGACCTGAGACATCCTTGTCACACCCAGGACAGGGAATTAGCAGTAATTATTGGCACGACAAATGAAAAAACCCTTCACCAATATAATTCCTAACCAACCCACTAATACTATACTAATGATCTTCTAACTTCTCAAAAGAGTCTGTATTTAGAAAGTTTTAAAACATCCCGTGCCTCTCACAGTTGGGAGGCTGTAAACCATCACATGCGGCTGGACGAGCCTGATCAGGCAGGCCAGAGAACCTCCAGAGTTCGTAAGTTGAAACACTCTTGTCATGCCCAGGAATTTTATTAACTGGAGCTGCAAGTTAACTCTTCTCTGAGAGAAATGGTTATGGGGGAGAGCTCTCCGTAAAGTACTCTGGTTTTGGGGGTAGATGCTCGGGAACAGGTGGTTTCCTGAGGCTTGATCATGCCTTTGCGTATGCCAAGCTTCCTTCCTCATGACCTTCGCCATGGGAGGAGTTCCTCACGCTGGCTCCCAACATGTGAGAGTTGGACTGTGAAGAAAGCTGAGTGCCAAAGAATTGATGCTTCTGAACTGTGGTGTTGAAGAAGACTCTTGAGAGTCCCTTGGACTGCAAGCAGATCCAACCAGCCCATCCTGAAGGAGATAAGTCCTGAATATTCATTGGAGGGACTGATGTTGAAGCTGAAACTCCATTACTTTGGCCACCTGATGCAAAGAACTGACTCATTAGAAAAGATCCTGATGCTGGGAAAGATTGAAGGTGGGAGGAGAAGGGGATGACAGAAGATGAGATGGTTGGATGGCATCACTGACTCAATGGACATGAGCTTGGGTAAACTCCGAGAGTTGGTGATGGACAGAGAGGCCTGGCGTGCTGCCGTCCATGGGGTTGCAAAGAGTCGGATATGACTGAGCAACTGAACTGAACTGAATAATGCAATTATTACAAGTATAATTATTTTAATAACTACGGCACGTTTATATAGCGGTGGAGGTGTCTTTAGTTTAATAGCTTCTGTAGTAATTACTTCTGTGGAAAGAACCAGAGGCTGGTAGTAAAGAATATGGCACTTCTTTAAATTGACATCCATATGATATTATTTCTGATACGTTTGACTCGAGCTCTGTCACTTGGAAGGTAAATGCATCTCATTTGAGTTTGATCAGCTGGTGTTTAGAAAGAAAAGACACAACAGTATAAGAAAGCTTGCCTAGAATGTAAGTGAAAAATGTACCCCAGGGCATGAGTAGAAAATCAAATCACCACTGGATAACAATCCATCATGACTGTTTTTTCCCCAGCAATGCAAGGATCATCTGATGTTATAAAACGTATTAATGCAATTTACAACCTCAGTAGGTTAAAGAAAAACAATTTGGTTATCTCAAAGCAGAAAACATGTTGGTCAGAGTTTAACAGCAATTCTTGGTTAAAAGCAAGCCAAAACAAAACCTTTATTTAAATAGAAACAGAAGGGGCTTTCTTTAACCTAATGGAGTGTATAAAACCACAATTTCCAGCAAAAATCATTCTTAAAAGTGCTGCTATCCTTAACTTTGTTCCTTTTTTTCCACTGATTTTTTTCTCTGTTGCTGGTTTTGAATAATTTGCTATTCGTGTCCTGCTGTGGTTTTCTTTAGCTTCCCAGGTGGCTCAGTGCTAAAGATTCTGCCTACCAACATAGGAGATGCAAGAGATGCGGGTTCGATCCCTGGTTTGGGAAGATCCCCTGGAGAAGGGCATGGCAACCCTCTCCAGTATTCTAGCCTGGAGAATTCCATGGACAGAGGAGCCTGGTGGGCTACAGTCCTCGGGGTTGCAAGGAGTTGGACACCGCTGAGTACGCACGCACACACCAAGAATAAACCCAAAGGACAGGGTGTGCGGTCAAGGTTGCCGAGGTGTATTATGTGCACAAGGTTGGTGAACACGTGGGAATTTGAGGAGAGTGATACACCTGGCACGGACGTTTCTCAGCGCTTCCAGTTCCTTGCCCTACACAGCTCTCCCACCTGGCTCTTCCTTAGGTATAATCTTTATAAATCACCAGTGATCGAGTGAGTAAAATGTTCCTCAGAGCTCCGTGAGCTGCTCTAGCAGATTAATCAAACCCGAGGAGGGGGTCACTGGAACCTTCATCTTCAGCCCGGAGTGGAGTGGTCAGAGTGCCGGTAACAGCTCCAATTGGCACCTGCAGTGGGGTCTGGGGGCAGCCTTGGAGGACGGGGCCCTTCACCTGTGGGGTCTGGAGTATGGGCTGTCTTGGTGACCGGTCCATGGCGCGGGGAAGAGGTGTGTCCTGGCATTGGGTGGAGTGTTCCGTACGAGCCAGTCAGACCCTGCCGGTTGGTTGCTCAGTGCAGATCGTCATTGACTGTTCGGTTTTACCCTGTTCCCTCGGTCACTTGCTAGAAGGGGCTGGGATGTTCAGCCCCAGCTCGAATCGTAGGTCTGTTCTCTCTCCTCTCAGCTCATCAGCTTTGCTTCTTGTGCTTGGAAGCTCTGATGCTGGGTGTGTACACATCTGGGGAGAAGCAGGGAGAGATGAGTGCTTCCCCGGTGGCTCAGACAGTAAACACTCTGCCTGCAACGTGGGAGACCCAGGTTCAACCCCTGGGCTGGGAAGATCCCCTGGAGAAGGGAATGGCGACCCACTCCAGTATTCTTGACTGGAGAACCCCATGGACAGAGGAGCCTGGAGAGGTGGCAGAGAGCTGGGCGTGACTAAGTGACTAGCACTTACACTACTTTAAGAAATGCCAGGGGGAGACGGGTTCACAGCATCTCATCCAGACTGAAAGTCTGGCCGCCCGTGGTCTTTGGGGAAAGTTTCCTATTAAACTCTGCCAGAGTTGGCTCTGCTTGCTTTCAATTGACGACGTTTTTCTTGTTTTTTAAAATTGGTTTTTAGTTGATTTACACTGTCATGTTAGTTTCTGCTGTACAGCAGAGTGAATCAGTTATACACATGCGTATCTCCACTCTTTTTAAGATTCTTTTCCCGTACAGGCAGCTGCATTGAGGAGAGTCCCCTGCGCTGCACAGTAGGTCCTTATTAGTTATCTATTTTATATATAGTAGTGTGGATACGGCAGTCCCAGTCTCCCTGTTTATCCCTCCCCTCTCCCCCTGGCAACTATGTTTGTTTTTTTACATCTGTGACTCTATTTCTATCTTGTAAATAAGTTCACTTGTACCGTATTTTTTCAGATTCCACAGTTAAGCGATATCATATATTTGTCGTCTGCTGACTTCAGTTAGTATGATCATCTCTAGGTCTATCCGTGTCTCTGTGCTACTGCTGCTAAGTCGCTTCAGTCGTGTCCGACTCTGTGCGACCCCATAGACGGCAGCCCACCAGGCTCTGCCATCCCTGGGATTCTCTAGGCAAGAACACTGGAGTGGGTTGCCATTGCCTTCTCCAATGCATGAAAGTGAAAAGAGAAAGTGAAGTCACTGAGTCGTGTCCAACTCTCAGCGACCCCATGGACTGCAGCCTACCAGGCTCCTCCGTCTAGGGGATTTTCCAGGCAAGAGTACTGGAGTGGGGTGCCATTGCCATGTTGCTGTAAACGGCATTAATTTGTTATTTTTTATGGCTGCATAATATCCCGCTGTATGTATGCACCACGTTTTCTTCTTTAAACAAAGCCTTTTATTTTGTACTGGGGGATAGCCGATTAACAACACTGTTATGGCCTCAGGTGAATAGAGAAGGGAGTCAGCCATACATACACGAGTATCCATTCTCCCCCAAACTCCCCTCCCATCCGGGCTGCCACATAACACGGAGTGGAGTTCCCGGTGCTGTGCAGCGGGTCCTTGCTGGTTATCCATTTTAAGCATAGCCGTGTGAGCATCACAGCTTCTTTATCCATTCGACGGTCGGCGGTCACTTGGACTACTGTGTTGCTGGCAGGAGATACCCACGGGGGAGCTGTCACACCGTCTTGGGCTGGCCCAGACGTCTGGGGAGATGGAGGCCCCGCTGGGTGGAGGTGATGGTGGAGGAGGTGATGGTGGAGAAGGCGGGGTCGCAGGACGGGGGTGGCGGGGCAGCCATGCTGGCCGCTGGTGGTCACGGAGCACTTTCTGTGCGGACGCTGCTCCGGGAGCAGGATGGCTGGTTTCTCCCTCCGTCCGCACTCAGGGCCCACGGGGTCGCCCCTTCTGCGCACCCCATTTTACAGGTAGAGACGGACGAGGGGCAGTGACGGCAGGACATCAAGCAGGCTGGCCTGCCGCCCCCGGCAGCACCTGGCCAGGATGGCCGCTGCCCTGGGCGGTCAGAGAAAGGCGCTTCCTTCCTTCCCACCGCCCGGGGGCCGGGTCTTGGCCTCCCTCCTCTTTTCCTGCCTGGGAGCTTTCCTTCTGGAGGGGTTTGGTGTCCACTGAGAGCCGGGGTGTGGAGCCGAATGGCCTGCGGCCTGGTCCAGCCCTGAGTGGGCGTCAGAGCTGGGGGTTACGTGGCTGGACAGTCCGCCCAACCCCGTCCTCTTGCCTCTTGCACAGAGAAAGAAGCATCCTCAGTACCGTGCAGGGGCTTAGGAAGCCGAAACGGCAGAACGTTTCTTGCTCCCGTTTCTCTCTTGGGGGGCGTGGATCAGCCGGGCCGTGGCTCCCGTGGGGAGGGGCCCCTGAGCTCCAAGAGGGCGGGGACAGCAGCTCTGCCTCTTTGATGCGGCCCGTGGATCGCCCACAGAGCAGGCCACGGCCTCTCTCTGCCCTGGAGCTCCAACACCCCCACCTCTGGGGAGGGCAGGAGGGGCCAAGAAATCTGCTTTGTTAAGAAATGTAAATGAAAATGTATGATTTCCAGGGTGAACAGCCCTACCAGCAAATAAGGTTTCTGCAGCCCTGCGATTGTAGAGGTGGGTGAATAGTCAAGGAAAATTGCATCCGACAGCCCCCGGGACACCCTCTGAGCCGTCCCCGCCTCCCCACCACCGCCCGTCATCCAGCAAAGACTCAGAAGGGAGAGCACAGGTTTACGCCTTTATTGGTGAAGGAGAAGCGGCCCAGAGCAGGAGGCCCCAGGAGGGGCCTGGAGGGGCCTGGGTCCCAGGAGGGGTGACTGTGGTCCCGGTCCCTCCTTGTCCCCCTGATGGGGGGGGGCGGTGGTGACGTCGTCTGTCCCCAGAGGAGCCAAGGCTCCCGGGCCCTGAAATGGACATGGGGCTCCCCTGTGATTCCTGGGGCACCTGCCAGACCCTTGCCAGCCTCTCCCTGGCTGGGGGTTCAGGATGGCTCCTCCTCGGGAGAAGGACCCCCCTAGCTTCCCCCTTAGGTGCCCACTTCCTGGGCCTCCACCTTGGCCCTTAGCTCTGCCCGGAAGGAGCTGGAGGAGGTCAGCGTGTGAGTGAGGCCAGGACACAGGTCACAGGTCACCCCACAAGAGTGGGCACGTGGCCAGCCACTCTGCAGTTGGCCAGGAGGGACCTCAGCTTCTAGCCATTCCCATCGGGGGTCCCGGGCCTAATGGGGGATCCCAGGCCCCACCAACAGCCCCTACCCCATGTGTGTGCCCCGGACATGGGGCAGGGTGGGCAGCTTACCCCAGAGGCACCGGCAGGGGCTCACCTAGATGTGGCACTGCCCTGTGGGGGAGGGAGAGTCGTGGGGGGCGTCAGGATGGGACTGGATGCCCCAGGACAGAGGGAGCTGGGGAGGGGGCCCCCACGGGGTGCTGCACCCCACCCCCTCCTCCTGGGAGGCCTGGGGAGGGAAGAGGGGCTGCCGAGCTCACCCACCCCCCAGCGCAGGTCCAGGACCATCTGCACGTCCTCTGGCAGTGACGCCAGGGCCCCGGCGAATTTCTCCATGGCCTCGTCGTCCACCTCCGGGGTCCTGGCTGTGGGGCAGGGTGTCAGGCCCTGAGTCAGCCCCAGCCCCGAGAGCCCAGAGACCCCGAGGGCTCCACCCGGGTGCGAGCCCAGGAAGGAGGTACCAGTGTGCTGAGACTCGAGGAGCTTGGTCCTGCCCCGCCTCCCAGGGTGGTCTGCAAGCCTTGGGCTCCTGCCCGACCCCCTCAGCCCCATTCCTCTCCGCTTCCTCCCTGGGGCTGTGCAGGGGTGTCTGCACGGTCATGGGAGGAAAGGCTCCCCCCTGCCCCACTAGCCTTGTCCCCCCTGACTCCGAGTGGGTTGACTTAGGACCAGGAGCCGCGATTGCCCGGTGCCCATGGCCCCTTGGGAGCAAAGGCAGCATCACCCCTATATTTGCTTCGGTCAGAAGGTCGCCCTTTAAAGCTGCTTTCATATCTGAAAGTGTTCTGAAGTCATTAAAAATCTCCTCCGAGAAGACTGCTGGGTTAATATTAGCCAGTTCTGCCCACTGGGCAGCGAGGTCCCTCCTCCTGGGGAGAGACCACTGAGCCTTCTGCCTCAGCCCACTCGCCTGTCCCAGACTTTGTTCCAAGCACTCCACCCCCTACGTGTCACCTACATCTGAGCACCAGTGTCTGGTGCCAAGGCTGGGACCTTGGCTCAAGTGTCCCCTGGGGGCCGGCGAGGTGGACCCCTCCCCTTCCTGCCACCAGGGGCCATGAAGGTTGGGGATCTCGAGTGCCCCTTATTCACAGCTCCACCAAGGGTCCCATCTCAGTGAGGCACAGCTCCTCCCGACACGCTCTTCAGGGTCCCCACGTTCCCAGACACTGGCACATCACGCTGCCCTCGTCGGTGTGCGTGGGCCCCTCCATGCAGAAGGTCATGTAGCTGCTGTAGTCTGTGTCCAGCACAGAAATCTTCCTTTCCCCATGATCTGGAAAAGCGGCCAGACAGAGCCTGAAATCTCTTCTGATTCCCTCCACCACAACTGTCGGGGGGCCCAGAGCATCGCCTGGGAGCACCGTTTCCCACGGCAGCCACTGGGCAGGCAGTACTCTCTCCAGACACTGAGCGGACGCCCTCTCTACCGGGTGCGGAAAGCCCACCGCTGTCTGCACTAGTCTGATGGACCCCCAGCCAGGACACTTTCGACAGCATCATTCGGCTGAGACCAGGCCCTCCTGCACCCGGGCCGAGACTGGAGACAGCTCTGACATGTTGATGCTACGGCAAAGCCGCTCTGTGCCCACCGCCTGCTCGGGCAGACCCTGCTTCCCGTGTCCTGCACGTGGCGTCCATTCAGTCAGTTATTCGTCCACACCCCCAGGCACTAAATCCCAGGTGGGCCCCGTCCCTGGGGGTAGGTGCCCAGGTCCATGAGCAATCAACAAATAATTCAGGATGGAATTTGAGTCTGGGGTGATACATGGGCTGCAAAGAGTGGAAACAGAGGGAGAGTATTTCAAGGGGAAGGGTGGCGGTGGCTCTGTCTTTCAGAGGTGAGGGGCCTGGGAGAGCGTGGGGAGACCCTGCATCCTTGGGGTCCTCATCCCTGCTTGGTTGGGAGCCGGACGATGACGAGTCCAGACACCTTCCCCGGCAGACCCTTGGTCCTGCAGGCGAGGAGCAGGGGGTCCCCACCACACCCACTGCCTTTCAGAAAGAGGATGGGGGGCCTTCCCTGGTGGCTCAGCAGCAAAGAATCCACCTGCCGATGCAGGAGACACGGGTTCGATCCCTGGTCCATGGAGATCCCACAGGCTGCAGAGCAACGAAGCACGGCGCTGTAACTATTAAGCTGCGCTCTAGAGCCGAAGAGCTACAACTACCGAGCCTCTGGGCTGCTGAAGAGCCTAAGCTATTCCGTCTTGTAAAAGAACGCCGCTTTGTAAAGGTTCCGGGCAAGCAGACTTAGACTTTGGATATCGCCTAAACTTGCCCCACTGTGCGCGAGCCAATCAGCCCTTAGGTTAAACCTCCTGACTTTAAGAACCTTGAAAGTAATGATTTACCTTTGTGATTTACCTTGGAAGTAATGATTTACCGTGGAAATAAGAAAACCAATCAGAACCCAACACCTAACCCTTCCACAGAAGGTAACCAATTAGACGTCTCCCAACCTGGAAACTCCCGTTTTTCGAATTTTTCGCGCAAGAATACCCTACATAAGCAATGTAACCCAGAGTTTGGGCTCCTCTCCTTAGCTGCTGCGTTGGTAACGGTGGGAGCCCCAGCTCAAGCTTGGTAATAAAAACTCTCTTGCTTTTGCATCGGATATCGGCTCCCTGGTGGTCATTGGGAGATTCCGAGACTTGGGCATAACACTGCAACAATGGAAGCCGCGTGCCCTAGAGCGCGTGCTCTGCAACGAGAGAAGCCTCTGCACCGCAGCTGGAGAGTAGCCCCGGCTCACCGCAACTAGAGAAAAGCCCGGCCACGAGGAAGACCTGGCGCGTCCCAAAATAAATAAATACAAGAAATGAAATATATATGAAAAAGAGGACGTGACAAACAGCAGAGGCGAGAGGCCCTGTGGATCAGAGAGAGGGCAGCTGGGCCCTGGCAGGGGGGCTGGATCTGGGAGCCCAGGGGTGTGTCCCAGGGAGGCTGCCAGGGCTGGGGTTGGGGGGTTGAGGCCTGGAATGTTCCAGAAGCAGGTTCCAGATCAGAGAGGCAAACGCACAGTGCAGCCACCCACCGGTCTGGTTTGTTTTGGAGATTTTTAAGGAGGGCAGGCCAGTTAGTGAACAGGGAGGTGGCCATGTGTCTGCCCACCGAACCCACCCCGCAGTGCCCAGGACACCTGCCCCCTGGCTTCCACCTTTGCCAAGCAGGCGGTGCCAAAGGAGAAGGTGCCTCCTTTGCAGGAGGGCGTGGGGGCCTCAGGCCTTGTCACCCCAAGAAGGACCTCAGTGGGGGTCAGGAGGCAGGGCCTGGCGTGCAGCTCTAGGCCACAGACTTGAGCCGACTCCTGCTGCCAGGACGGTGAGCACCTCAGAGCATGGGGCGGGGCTCTGTGTGGACCAGGGCTACCCAGAGGGCACGCGGGGCCCGGGCTGGGGGCACTCACAGTCGACTGTGAATACAGCAGGGTCCTCGGCCTTCTGGGCCGTGAGGGTCTTCACACACTCGTGGTTTTCCCTGAAAAGCCAGGCGGTTGCGGGGGAAGGGGTCATTCATGAACCCTGTAGAGGGGCAGGACCTGGGCTCTGGGACGTGTCCACAGGGCAGGCGGGCGCCTGGACTGGCCCTCCATGGACCCCAGCAGGCGACCCAGGAGATGGACAGCGGGGCAGGCAGAGCTGACCGGAACCCAGCAGGCCAGCGGCTGGGGGCCAAGGGCACAGGGCAGCTCAACACTAACCCCGTCCATGTGGGGCCAGGACACAGTGCTTTCAGGATGCTGGGCTCTTGAGGGCTCAGAATTCCTCAAGTCTCTGCCTCACCTCTCTGGGGCAGACAGGACTCCTGGCAGCAGCTGCCCAGGCCCTGATGCCCAGCATCCTGCACACGGGCCTCTCCCCACACCAACCCCAGGGCCACTCCGTGTGACGGCCTTTTTGCCCCACGGCCCTGGGCCAGGCTCCTAGGGGACGGGGACCTCTGAGCCCCGTTCCCCATCCCTGGGGCCCTGGTCTCACAAACACCCCACCCCCGGTGGGGTCCACAGCCCTGGGGATGGGGAGTTCCACGTTGAGCGGGGGGACACCCACCGTTTCTGCAGCAGGATCTCCAGGTCGCCCTCGGGGGTGGGCTTCAGCTCCTCCACGTACACTCTCAGGGGGGCCGCTCTAGGGGGCTGCTCTCGGCGTCCAGGAGGAGCATGTTGCTGGCCACCATGGCCACCGGGTGCCACGTCCCCGCCACCTGGGGAGGGACCTTGAGCTGCACTCCGGGGGCGGGCAGGGGGCCCGCCTGTCCCACCCCGGCCGGGCCTGGCTGTCTCCTACACGGCCAGGGTTCTCAGGAAGTGTGATACACGCGGGTTCAGGGTGCACCTGGGGACCACCTGCTGTGCGTGGACACGTGGGTGGGAGGGGGGAGGTTCTTGAATATTTGGGACAACCCCTGTCTCTGCCTGCCCCCCCTGGCCCCTCATTGTCCTAAGTCAGCCCCTATTCAGGGCGTGGACTCTCTGAGGACGAGTCCACCCTGGGATGAAGGGGAAAATGGGAGAGTCTGGGGACCAGGTGGTTGGAGACAAGTCCCTCCAAAGTCTGCGGGACCAGGTGGCACCCCCAGGACCAGCCTCCTCTGGTCCCACATTAGATTTTTGTGGTCCAGGCTTTCCTGCCCCCTTTCAGCCCCGGACTCCAGCCCCTGGTGCCCACCCTCCACCCCAGACCCCATACCTTTCTAATGTCCAGGTCCTCCACCGTCTGGGGGATGTGGGCATCCTGGATGCAGCAGGCGAGGGCCAGGCCCAGGGCGAGCAGGAGGTACTTCATGGCTGCAGCCGGGGTCACACTTCTGAGCTCAGGAGAGACGGGAAGTCCGAAGCAGTGGGCTTGAGGGCTTATACAGGAGGAGGGCCAGCCGGCCAGCCCGGGCCGGGCCCCCCACCCCCACCTCGCTGTGCCCCAAATCACCCATGATTCATCCTTGGGGCCACAAGGGCGCTATCTTCCAGGACAGCACAAGGCCCTCCCTCTGGACTGTGTCACTGCCTTCCATCCGAGGCCAAGCAGGAAGGCCCCCTGTGTCCTGGGCCTCGACGGCTCCTGACAGGCCCTAATCGGGAAGGGTCTGGGCTTTGGGTCCAGGCTGGCTGCCAGCATCGGAAACACTTCCTGGGTCAGGTTCTTGGACTGCGACGGGCAAATGAGAGACAGCACCGAGGACAGGGTGTCCTGGAGGGCGGGTTCGTGGGTCAGCCAGCGACCAGCGAGCCCGTGCCCGCCAGGACCCAGGGACATGGCCCGGCACTGGCCATCTGCGCGCACAAAGGGTTCGCATCCCCGCACTCCTCACGGGTCCCCTGCGTGAGCTGTCCCCGTGGGTGTGTGCCTGGTTTGCACAGCTGCCTGAGTGTGCAAGCCCGGCCCATGTGTGCTTCGTGAGCGGGTGGCCCAAATGACCCCCACATACACCGCCTTGCTCCCAGTCATCATCCGGGGGAAAGGCCAACATCCCAGTCGAGGTTCGAGTGGTCCAGGGACACATTCCAGGGGGCAGTGCCAGCTCCCGCAGTCAGAACACACAGGGTGCCCAGATGGCTCTGGCCCAGCCCCCACACTGGAACCTTGCCCCCTTCCAGTGCCACCCTCTCAGGCCGGCTCTAAGTGACCCCAGCGTGGGCAGCCGCCTCCTCCACCCCACCCCCCGCCCATCCAGGACCCAGGCGTGCTTCCTCCTCTTCTGCAATGGCGGCACCTCGCAAGGTCTCGAGCCCCCGCTTTGAGCAGGGCCTGCTTCAGGAAGCGCTGGAGCAGGGGGCCCACCGCCCCTAAATGAGAGCATGTCCCAGAAATGAGAAGCAGAGACTGAGGCAGGCGAGGCTGCCGGAAGATTTATGCAGGGGGGCAGGCCTGGGGGATGCGTGGGGGCAGGAGAAGTGACTGGAGGGGGCTGGCACCCCAGGGGATGCAGACAGGCTGGGCTCCCTGAGCACAGAGTGGGGCGTGGGGTGGACCAGCTGAAGTGAAAGGGAGGGGGTTGAGGACCCAGGAGTCCAAGTCCCCAGGTGGGGCTCGCTCCAGGCCCTGGGAGCCTGGTGGGCAGTGAGCACCTCGCTGAGGCTGAAAGCTGCCCCCCTGAACCCCTACACCTGGGCTCCTGGAGCTACGCGGGGAGGGGCCTTTGGGACCTCAGTCCAAACGCAAGAGACGGGGGCGTGAGGGTGGAAGCAGACCAGGGGCCTCCGCCCTACAGGTGCCTCCAGGAGCTGAGAGGGGCCGGGCCCAGATTCTCCGCCAGAGCCTCTGAAGGTCCTGCAGGGCCCACACGTGGTCATCAGACTCCCAGCCCCCAGACTAAGAGGCGGAGTGTGCTGTCTGAGGCACTGGTCTAGGGCAGTCTGCTCCCGCGGCCCTGGGAGATTCCTGGTGGCGGGTTAAAACGACACACGCATTCTTACAGTCTGGATGGGAGAACAGATGAGTGGGTGGATGGACAGAGGGACTGACGGAGGGATGGATGGACAGATGGAGACATGAGTGAATGGAGGATGGGTGGTTGCATGGCTGTGTAGATGGATGGATAGATGGATGGATTCGTGGATGGATGAGTCTGTAGGTGGATGGATGGAGGGAGGGTGGGAGGGACAGTGAGTGGGTGATTGGATGGGAGGTAGGTGGATGGATAGATGTATGGGCGCGTGGATGGCTTGTTTAACTCATATCAGATGGGCCGTTTGGCTTCTCTTTCTCGTGATCCCTCTGACTTTCAAGGTGTTTTCAAGTCCAATGTCACTTTTGCCTCCCACACAGGCAGCAAGAATGAGACACACAGTACCAAAGACCGGGCCTAGACACACCGTTGTTAGTGACCAAGGTTGGCCTTGAGCCAGGTCAGCCAGAAGCTGGCTCAGGGACACGGCATCACTTCCTCCTTCCAGGGACCCCCAAGGCCTGGTGCGGGGCCATCCTCCTGAGCCCAGGGTGGGCCCCAGGCCTGCCAGATTCTGCAGACCCCCAGACCATTTCTCACAATGGGTCCTTGTGTCTCTCTGGCTCAGTTTTTGGCTCCATCTGGAACTTGCCAAAACCCTGAGTGAAGGCAGAGTGGTAGCTGAGTGTCCTAGTCAACCAAGGGAGGTAGGAAAGAAAGAGCCCCAGCTCCCCGGGCTGCGGGCGGTGGTTACAGCTTTGAGGTGGTGCCAATATATATTCACACACAGTCAAAAAGTGGGACTCAGCGTCCTGAACATGCGCCCTGTCGACCCCCAGCATCCCTACCCCACCAGGTGGGCTCGATACACACGACGAGCCCAGCAAAGGAACACTTTCTGCCCTTGCAACTCATGTTTTAGGGTGATCAACATCGGAGCCTCCTCCTTCACGAGTCAGACTATTCCATTGTTCCTTTTACTATAAGAAGATGAAGATTGCAGTGCAACTCTTGAGTTAAAGAGAAAGTGGAAGAATATAAGAAAATCCAAAGGGCTTACTCCTTGGAAGAAAAGTTATGACCAACCTAGACAGCATATTCAAAAGCAGAGACATTACTTTGCCGGCTAAGGTCCGTCTAGTCAAGGCTATGGTTTTTCCCGTGGTCATGTATGGATGTGAGAGTTGGACTGTGAAGAAAGCTGAGCGCCGAAGAATTGATGCTTTTGAACTGTGGTGTTGGAGCAGACTCTTGAGAGTCCCTTGGACTGCAAGGAGATTCAACCAATCCGTTCTGAAGGAGATCAGCCCTGGGATTTCTTTGGAATGAATGATGCTAAAGGTGAAACTCCAGTACTTTGGCCACCTCATGCGAAGAGTTGACTCATTGGAAAAGACTTTGATGCTGGAAGGGATTGGGGGCAGGAGGAGAAGGGGAGGACAGAGGATGAGATGGCTGGATGGCATCACAGACTCGATGGACGTGAGTCTGAGTGAACTCCGGGAGTTGGTGATGGACAGGGAGGCCTGGCGTGCTGCGATTCATGGGGTCGCAAAGAGTCGGACACGACTGAGCGACTGAACTGAACTGAAAGGAGAGCACAGCCCATCAGAACCACAGGGACCCCTTTGAAGCAGTGCTCCCAGGAGAACTTGTCCTAAAAATAACCTTAATAGACAAGAAGAATGAAAAGGAATTAATTAGCCATACTGCTGAAAAATTAGGGGGTAAACACAAAACAAACACAAGAGAGGAAGGAAGGAGAGGCAAATACAAAAGCAGGAACTACTGAATTAGAAAACAGAAGGCTGAGGCTTCCCGGGGGGTCCAGTGGCTAAGAACCCGCCTGCCAGTGCAGGGGACACGGCTTCCATCCCTGGTTGGGGAGGTCCACAGATCAAGGGGTAACTAAGCCCGGGGGCCACAACAACAGAGACCCGTCAGAGCCAGAACTAAACAAGCAACCGGACGGAAGTGCGTGAAATAGATATGCCTTTAGGTAGCAATCTTAAAAAGGAGAAAAACACATAAAATAATAAATGCTATTGTGAAAGTAACCACGAAAGGAGAAGAAACTGAAAAACCACTAGAAAGAAAAGGTTTGCTTAACTCCATGGGGAGAAATGAAAACGTCCATGAAGCAGGTAATTTTCTAGAAAAATGCAAATTACTCAACCTGGCAGTGAAAAACCTACGTTAATGGACTAATTTTCTAGAAAATCTAGGAAAAAAAGTTATCAAAGAGTTATTCCCCCCAAAAAAACCACACCAGTTCTGGACAGTTTTACAGGGAAAATTTAGCACAACTTTAAGGAGCAATTAGTTAGAAATGCTAGAAAATTAGGGGAAATTTTCATCATTTTTATGAAGGTAAGACTTTCAAACCCTAACAAGAAATTTACAGATGTCTTTTTTTTAGTATCTAAAAATACTAAAATATTGTCAAATAGAACAAAGCCACACTTTTAAAGGATGATACACAGAGATTCATTCTAGGATGGTAAGAAGTTTTCATATTTGTAAATCTAGTCATAAAAATCATCATAGCAATATGAATAGATTATGAGAAAAATTATAAAATCATTTATATTGATACTATCAAGATGGATCATTTCAAAATTATTTTTAATAGTAAATTTTTATATTTATTTTAATTAGAGGATAATTACTTTACAATATTGTGATGGCTTTTGCCATACATCAATAAGAATTAGCCACAGGTATACATGTGTCCCCCCCAGATTTAATGTGTGTATGCTCATTCACTCAGCTATGTCCACCTCTTTGTGGCCCCAAGGACTGTAGCCCATCAGGATCCCCTTTCCATGGGATTCTCCAGGCAAGAATACTGGAGTGGGTTGCCATTTCCTACTCCCGGGGATCTTCTCGATCCAGGGATTCAGCCCACATCTCTTGTACCCCTTTACCACTGGGCCACTTGGAAAGCCCTATAATAAATTTAATAATAATTATGAAAACTTGAAATGAAAAACATTCACACTCCTGAGAACTCAACAAAAAAACATAGCAAAGGAAAGATAATGGTGGATAAAGCATTCCAAAAAGATTTCAGTTCTCCCTAAGTCAAGCTGTAAGTGCAGATACATCAAACTATCAACCATATTTCTTACCAGACCATCTGATTCTAAAGTATATTTGAGGATATGAATAAGGATAACTAGTAACATTCTGATAAAAGAAGACTAAGTAGGATGAACAGACGTTAAAGTTAGCTAACACAGTGTGGCGTGTGTGCGTGCCAAGACGCTTCAGTCGTGTCCAGCTCTCTGCCATCCTATGGCTTGCTGCCTTCTGTTTTCTACTGTAGTCTCACATTTTATTTTATTATTTTATTTTTGCTGCACAACGTGTGGAATCTTAGTTCCCCGACCAGTGAATAAATCCAAATCCCCTGCATTGGAAACATGGAGTCTTAACCCTAGACCACCAGGGAAGTCCCTGAAAGTGAAAGTGTCAGTTGCTTGGTCGTGTCCGACTCTTTGCGACCCCGTGGACTGTAGCCCGCCAGGCTCCTCTGTCCATGGGATTCTCCAGGCAAGAATCCTGGAGTGGGTTGCCATTTCCTCCTCCAGGGGATCTTCCCGACCCAGGGATTGAACCCACACCTCCTGCGTTGCAGGCGGATTCCCTGGAAATCGCCCCATATCCCTTTAGAGAACTGAAGGAAAGAGCTTGTAACAGACCTCATCACACACACGGAAATCGTTGCTGCTCTTGACCTTCATTATTGGAGGCAGCTTCTGGGTCTGACAGTAGCCCGGGGGCTAGCTGGGGGTTGGATGCTAGGGACAACTCTGAAGGAGCCGGACCTGTGGTCCCCCCGCCATCTCCGCCACCCGCCTTTTGTCTGTAGAAAACTCCAGCCAGGAACATTTCATCAGGACAAAATAATACAAGTTCAGTCATTAAGCAAAGTCAAGGGCCTTTGGTTCTTTTTCAAGGGCTGGAGATGATATTCTGAGCCATATCCTGGGAGCTGTCTTGTAGATGCCGAGACCTCCGCCAGGTGCAAGCAGTTAACTACTGATGACCAGACTGTAGCCATGGCATAAGCTGCCCCAATTCCAAGGACCGGCCTCAACGAAGTGGGAGCCAATGACCCCGGAATTGAAGATTAATTATACTTAAGCAAGATGACGCTGGTCAGATCACCGCATGACCAATTTCAAGACGACTGTCAGAGCTGACTGCTATTTCTGCATGTAGCCCCCTCCTTCCGCCTATAAAAGCTCTAGCCCTCTGGTCGTCAGTGGGGGGTGGAGTCAGCTTTTGGACACGAGTCTGCCCTCCCCTGCCCTGACCCCCACTCCCCCTGGTTGCCAGCCTCCAAAGTAAAGCAAGTCTTGCTTTCCACCACTTGGCCTCTTTGCTGGCTCTGAAGCGGTGAGCAGTCAGACCCCACTTCCGGTAACAGCTAGGCATTTAGGGGTTCGTGCAGATGCACAGACTGTCTTGACCGTAAAAGCAGGAGGCGGGGTGGGCGGAACACAGGCGTTGGGTCAGCTGCTGACCCAGGCAGAGCCCGCCGTTGGATCTCAGTGAGCAAATGAGGCGTGTGAAATGACCAGTTATGTGTAAGTCACACAGAACTCTCCTCCGTGCTGCGCATACACTAAATGTTAGAGCTACAGCTTCCTTCACCGTGCTTTCCCATCAGGCTTGGAGGGAGGCAGACCTTTTCCCAGGGCCGCAGGAGAGTGTGAAGCGCTGCCTCTGCTCCCCCATCCCCGGAGCTGCCTGCTCCCTAAAGGACCAGGGATTCCCAGAACGCCACCTTCTGGATGCTGGGGGCGGTGCTGGGGGGGGTGCTGGGGGTGCTGGTGGGGTGCTGGGGTGAGGAGCTGGGGTGGGGTCCTGGGGGATGCTGGGGGGTGCTGGGGTGGGGTGCTGGGGGTGCTGGGGGTGCTGGGGTGGGGTGCTGGGGGCTGCTGGGGTGGGTGCTGGGGTGGGGAGTGCTGGGGGGTGCTGGGGTGGGGTGCTGGGTGGTGCTGGGGTGGGGTGCTGGGGTGGGGAGTGCTGGGGGGTGCTGGGGTGGGGTGCTGGGGTGCTGAGGGGTGCTGGGGGCTGCTGGGGTGGGGTGCTGGGGGGTACTGGGGTGGGGTGCTGGGGTGGGGAGTGCTGGGGGGTGCTGGGGTGGGGTGCTGGGTGGTGCTGGGGTGGGGTGCTGGGGTGGGGTGCTGGGTGGGGTGCTGGGGGGTGCTGGGGGCTGCTGGGGTGGGGTGCTGGGGGGTATTGGGGTGGGGTGCTGGGGTGGGGGTGCTGGGTGGGGTGCTGGGGTGGGGGTGCTGGGTGGGGTGCTGGGGGTGCTGGGGGTGCTGGGGTGGGGTGCTGGGGGTGGTGAGGGCTGCTTGGGTGGGGTGCTGGGGGTGCTGGGGGCTGCTGGGGTGGGGTGCTGGGGGGTATTGGGGTGGGGTGCTGGGGTGGGGGTGCTGGGTGGGGTGCTGGGGTGGGGTGCTGGGGGTGCTGGGGGGTGCTGGGGTGGGGGTGCTGGGGTGGTGCTGGGGGGTGCTGGGGTGGGGTGCTGAGGTGGGGTGCTGGGGGTGCTGGGGGTGCTGGGGTGGGGGTGCTAGGGTGGTGAGGGCTGCTGGGGTGGGGTGCTGGGGTGGTGCTGGGGAGTGCTGGGGTGGGTGCTGGGGTGGGGGTGCTGGGGTGGGGGTGCTAGGGTAGGAGCTCTGTCTGTCTTGATGAGGGACTTGTCTCCTTTTCTTCTAGTTGCTCTCTCCTGTTTGGGGCACTTGTTGTTGCTGTTGTTGACCCCATGACCACAGCACTCCCGGCTTCCCTGTCCTCCACCATCTCCCAGAGCTTGCTCAAACTCATGTCCATTGAGTCAATGACGCCATCCAACCATCTCATCCTCTGTCACCCTCTTCTCATCCTGCACTCAATCTTTCCAGCATCAGGGTCTTTTCAAAAGAGTCGGCTCTTTGCATCAGGTTATATTTGCCTTGAAAATCATCCATCTGGGGCTTTAAGCACATGAGGTTACCGTCAAACAGCATAATCAGTCCCTTATGATTCTTTTAAATAACTTCCGCTCGATCTGTGGCCACTGATAGTTCCTGGGAATGTTTGACTTGTGTGTCTCCCAAGTGTTTCTGGCAGGTGAGCAAGACCCTCCACGCCTCAGCCCACCCCCACATCTGGGGCACAGGTGCCTGGGTTTGTCGAGTTTCTCTTTTTTGTTGTTTGTTGTTTTCATCTCTATTGAAGGTGACAGCCGTGCTGCTGGGTGTACCCTGCAGGTGACTGGATCCTTCATCCCACAGCCACCAGGGGGCAGCACCGGAGGCAGCAGCAAAGGCTCAGAGACCAAGTCCTGCAGCCCCCGCTGAGGGTAAGAGGCCAGGTGGGCAGGAGGCCAGGTGGGCAGGGCAGAGGCAGATGCTACAGATGGCACGCAAGGAGCTGGGGCTGGACTCTGGGCTCTGAACAGCGGAGCAGCACGCTGAGCACTCGGGGTCAGGGCGGAAAGAGCTGAAGGAAGGCTGGAGAGGGGGTTTACGTGTGGGAAGGAGGAGCTGAGAGGGTAGAGACCGAGGACGCAGGCCATGGGGAGGGACTGGACTCGGAAGAGGGTCGGGATGGCCCACAGTGAGTCTAAGTGTGAGAAACAAGACCGTTTGCAGGGGAAGAGCCACCAGCAATTTCTCTTGCATCCTTTTGTTTCTGTTTGAAGACAGTTGTCCACAAGCAGACAAGAGGCTCTGACCCTGGACATTTAGTCTCCACTATTTTTATTTAAATAATTCACCAGAAAGCCCCAGATGTTGCAAACGGTCGTGGAAAATTCAATAGAACAAGAAGATGCTGTGTGTGCTCTCTTGGGTGATGCCCTGGTCCCTGTATCACCAGCAACGGGCCTGAGGGCAGAGAAAAATGTGAGCAGGGGCAGGCCCACTCTTTGTGAGTCAGAACCGGCCCACGAGAACGGTCTTGGAGGAATTCATGCTGCCCCAGCTCCAGCGTGAGGCTGGAGGCAACCGCGCATGAAAAGCTTGTGTTTGGGCCCGGGCACCCCCAAGTCCAGGCAGTGCCCAGCCCCCCGGACAAAGCACTGCTGGCAGGTCAGAGTCAGGCGGCCCGGCCTCTCCCTGGTCAGAGCTCGGAGCAGCCCATGGGGCTGGGCGCGGTCAGTCAATGCTGAGCGTTGTGGCTCTCGTCTTCCCTGCAGAGAGCTTCCTGCTGATGTCTGCTGTCCTCCCTGCCCGGCAGTGCCAGCCAAATGTGGTGACGCTTGAACTTGAGCTGCCTTCACTCACTATAATCCCTCATCCCATTCAGGGCTCCTGCTGGGAACCCGCCAGGCGCTGAGGACCCAGGCCTGTGGCTGCCCAGTGGCCTCCACACAGGCATCTCCCCACACCGACCCCCGGGCCGTCCTGTGAGGCCTGAAGCCCTGGGCAGGGCTCCAAGGGCACCGGGACCTGTGAGCTCCATCCCCGCTCCCTGGGGCCCTGGTCCCGCCCACAGTGGAGCTGGATCCAGCCAGGAGCCCTGCCCTTGCAGGCCCGCAGCCTGGGGAGGGGGTGATTTGTTGGGGGTGGGAGGGGCTCCCATCGTTTCTGCAGGACGATCTCCAGGATCTCCAGTCCCTCGGGCCTCAGCTCATTTGTGTACACACCAGCGGGGGCGGGCGTGCTCTCAGCGTCCGGGAGGGAGATGTTGCTGGCTGCCACGGCCTCGGAGTGCCACGTCCCTGCCACCTGGCCTGGAGAGGGCAGAAAAGAGGTCCCCACTGCACAGCGGGCTCTCTGTCCCGCTCCCCCGCCAGGCCAGGCCGGGTCTAACTGAAGAGGGGGACGGACATAGGAGGACCCTCTGCTCTCTAGTGGACACTGAGCTGTGGAATTTCCCGCACCTGAAGTAACGCTTCTCTGTTAACCCAGGTGGATTTAAAGTCCACGTCATGAGCCTCACTTAGGACCGTCTGGGTCTTGGGGAACAAGCCGTGTGCACCCTGAAGAGGGTTTCCTCACATCGTGTCTTCCGTGGGTGTGCCTTCAGGCCTCTGAGGCCCAGCTCCCCTGCAGCTCGCCACCCCCTGGCCACCCTCAGCCTCAGGCCCTGCATGGTCTGAGTGATGACGAAGATCTGGGTGCCACAGGTGAGGGCCAAGCCCAGGGCAAGCAGAGGTGCTTCATGGCTGCAGCCGGGGTGGTACTTCTGAGCTCTGGAGGGAGAGGAGGGCTCAGCCAGCCGGCTTGGGGCCTTATACAGGAGGCGAGCCAGCCAGCCAGCCTGGGCCGGGCCCCCAGCCACATGGTTCCCCGAATCCCCCCTGGCCCATCCTCGGGCCCTCAGGCAGCTTCCTCCACCAGGACAATAGGAGGCCTTCTTCCATCCCAGGTGGAGCAGGAAGGCCCCTTGTGTCCTGGGCCTGGACGCTTCCTGGTAGGCCCCAGATTGGGCTAGGGGGTTCTGGCTGTGGGTCTAGGCTGGTCACCAGTGCCAGGAGCACTTCCGGGGTCAGCCTCTTGGACACGACAGCCTGACCTGGGTTCTCTCCCCCAAGCCCGTCACCTCTGTGCCCCAGAGCTCTGTGCGTTTGGCAGCAGGAAAACCTGGAGTCAGTGTGTTGTGGCCACGCAGTCTGGACATCTTCACCCCCAAAATAATCTCTTAAATCCACCTTTCCTGTTGTGTTCCCCATAGCATTTCCCTCGTTCTAGACCCACAAATAAGTGTTTATGGGCAAGATGACTGAAACACCCCTCCTGTCCCCATCGCACATTCAGCTGCCGGAGGGAAGTCTCCAATGCAAATGCGACCCAGTCCTTCTTTTCTCTGAAACAAACGTGAGTCCGTCTTGGCATTCCCCATTGTTTAGGGAGCGGTTCTCACCCTTTAGGGCTCCTCGGAATCACCTGGAGAATCCCTCAAGGATGGTGTTCCCCCGGGGTCCACCGAGATCCACAGGGCAGGGACTGGCCTGCCACAATCGAGTGCAAGGCAAGAATGCAGACTGGAGAGAGGCTATGAAGAACCGTCACGCAGCCTCATGTTGACCTCACAGCTACATCACTTAGTATCTCTGTGATCCTCAGACTATATATATACACGTATTTCCTTTTTGCTTAAATTTTTTTTAAGCGTTATTATTTTTTTGGCCATGTGGCATGTGGGATCTAGTTCTCTGACCAGGGACTGAACCCATGTCCCCCACACTGGAAGGTAGAGTCTTAACCACTGGGCCGGCAGGGAAGTCCTCAAGATTACGTATATATATATTTCTGCATCTTGATTTTCTCTTGTATATAACAGTTGGGGGTGATCAGTTCAGTTCAGTTGCTCAGTCATGTCCGACTCTTTGCGACCCCATGGACTGCAGCATGCCAGGCCTCCCTGTCCATCACCAACTCCCGGAGTTTACCCAAATTCATGTTGACTGAGTGGGTGATGCCATCCAACCATCTCCTCCTCTGTCATCCCTTTCTCCTCCTGCCCTCAATCTTTCCCAACATCAGGGTCTTTTCTAATGAGTCAGCTCTTCGCATCAGGTGGTCAAAGTATTGGAGTTCCAGCTTCAACATCAGTCCTTCCAATGAACACCCAGGACGGATCTCCCTTAGGATGGACTGGTTGGATCTCCTTGCAGTCCAAGGAACTCTCAAGAGTATTCTCCAACACCACAGTTCAGAAGCATCAATTCTTCAGCACTCAGCTTTCTTTATAGTCCAACTCTTACATCCAGTAAGACAGTAGGCGCTGAGAGAGGCCATCAGAGGGCAGACAGACTGAAACCACACTCACAGAAAACTAGCCAGTCTGATCACATGGACCACAGCCTTGTTTAACTCAATGAAACTAAGCCATGCCATGTAGGGCCACCCAAGACAAACGGGTCATGGTGGAGAGGTCTGACAGAAAGTGGTCCACTGGAGAAGGGAATGGCAAACCACTTAAGCATTCTTGCCTTGAGAGCCCCATGAACAGTATGAAAAGGCAAAAGATAGGACACTGAAAGATGAACTCCCCAGGTCAGTAGGTGCCCAATATGCTACTGGAGAAAAGTGGAGAAATAACTCCAGAAAGAATGAAGGGATGGAGCCAAAGCAAAAACAACACCCAGCTGTGGATGTGACTGGTGATAGAAGCAAGGTTTGATGTTGTAAAGAGCAATATTGCATAGGAACCTGGAAGGTTAGGTCCATGAATCAAGGCCAATTGGAAGTGGTCAAACAGGAGATGGCAAGAGTGAAAGTCGACATTCTAGGAATCAGCGAACTAAAATGGACTGGAATGGGTGAATTTAACTCAGATGACCATTTTATCTATTACTGTGGGCAAGAATCCCTTAGAAGAGATGGAGTAGCCCTCATAGTCAACAAAAGAGTCCAAAATGCAGTACTTGGATGCAATCTCAAAAACAACAGAAATAATCTCTATTTGTTTCCAAGGCAAACCATTCAATATCACGGTAATCCAAGTCTATGCCCCGACCAGTAGTGCTGAAGATGCTGAAGTTGAACAGTTCTATGAAGACTTACAAGACCTTTTAGAACTAACACCCCAAAAAGATTCATGTATGTAGTCCTTTTCGTTATAGGGGACTGGAATGCAAAAGTAGGAAGTCAAGAAACACCTGGAGTAACAGGCAAATTTGGCCTTGGAATACAGAATGAAGCAAGGCAAAGGCTAATAGAATTTTGCCAAGAGAACTCACTGGTCATAGCAAACACCCTCTTCCAACAACACAAGAGAAGACTCTACATATGGACATCACCAGATGGTCAACACCAAAATCAGATTGATTATATTCTTTGCAGCCAAAGATGGAGAAACTCTTTACAGTCAGAAAAAACAAGACTGGGAGCTGACTGTGGCTCAGATCATGAACTCCTTATTGCCAAATTCAGACTGAAATGGAAGAAAGTGGAGAAAACCACTAGACCATTCAGGTATGACCTAAATAAAATCCCTTATGATTATACAGTGGAAGTGAGAAATAGATTTAAGGGCCTAGATCTGATAGACAGAGTGCCTGATGAACTATGGACAGAGGTTCGTGACATTGTACCGGAGACAGGGAGCAAGACCACTCCCAAGAAAAAGAAATGCAAAAAAGCAAAATGGCTATCTGAGGAGGCCTTACAAATAGACAATTTATCTCATGGGTTTAATGTAAGAATAAAAAGAAATCGTAAGAATGGAAAGAAATTGTTGTGAATGTCAGTTAAGTGTGATCACGGCACACAGCTCTACTTGGGGTGACATCCATGAAAGGTGCGTCTTATACTTCTTTTCCTAACGTAATTTTTGATTGTATTGAAGTATAGTTGATTTGGGGGCCACTTCCCTGGTGGCTCAGAGATTAAAGAATCCACCTGCCAATGCAGGAGACCTGGGTTGGTCCCCTGGGTGGGGAAGATCCCCTGGAGAAAGGGATGGCTCCCCACTCCGGTATTCTTGCCTGGAGAATTCTGTGGACAGAGGAGCCTGGTGGGCTATAGTCCATGGGATCGCAGAGAGTTGGCCACGACGGAGGGACTGACACCTTCACAGTTGATTTACAATGTTGTGTTAGCTTTAGGTGTCCAGCAAAGTGATTCAGTTATACGTGCAGTCATTCCTTCTCAGATTCTTTCCCTTGCAGGGTATTACAGAATATTGAGTGTGCATAGTTCCCTGTGCTATAGACCGGGTCCTTGCTGTCCGCTTCTTCTAGCTATAGTAGTTTGTGTATGCCAATCCCAAACTCCTCGTTTATCCCCCCTTTTCCCCTTTGGTAACCGTAAGTTTGCATTCAACGTCTGAGTCTGTTTCTGTCTTTTCGAGAAGTTCATCTGCATCATTGTTTTAGATCCCGCATAGAGAGATGCGCTTTCCTGTAGCTGTCAGATAGCGAGGGCTGGCTGGGTCTGACGCCACAGGAAGGAGCCCCAAGGTTGTGGGGCGCTGGTCACTGTCAAAGCTGAGTGCTGGGTCCAAAGGGCTCACCCCACCATCCTCTCCCTGCACGCTCGAGAGTTTCCATGGTTTTTGCAAAGTGAAAAACCCTGGAATCACCCATGTGTGACCTCTGGGAGGTATTGGCCGAGAGGCTGCAGTCACAGGGCCCAGCAACTTCTTACCTTGTGTTTTCCAAGCTCCCAAGCTGTTCCCGCCTCTGGCCAAACCACCGCTGCACGGTGCGCGCGCGCGCGCGCGCGTGCGTGTGTGTGTGTGTGTGTGTGTGTGTGTGTGTGTGTGTATACACTGAAAAACACTTCCCTCTCTGCCGTGGTTTATCAACATAATCACAGAGCAAATCCCCACCTGCACACCAGTCTGTCCCTGGACTCCTCCGTGCCCAGCATGCCCAGTAGCATCACCTGCCATCACCAGATCTGCGTCAGGTTGGTACCTGGTCGGCCAAGTTTCCCCTCACTGTTCCCTTTATCGGAAGAGATTGGTCATTCTTATGCATTTATCCTTCCATACAAATATGAAAATGCCTTGCTACTTTTCGTTAAAACACCATGGAATTTCACTGTGTTTGGGGCATGCTTGTATATTTATTTGGGGACCGGTGTTGCCGTGGTGGCAGCCAGGGCCCTGTAGGGTTGTGTAGATTTCCTCCCAGGCGCGAAGAATGTGCGTAGTCTTGCAAATTTGCTCTAAGGTTTACTCCTTGCTAATTTGCTAATTTAGACTTCACATCGTTCTTCTGTCAAATATCCAGCTGGATTTTGGTGTTTGGGAAAAGAAACCCCCTATACCATGTCAACCGGGGGGAAAAAAAACCCACAACTAAGAAGCTGAGTTGCACTTTATTTCACAGATGAAACTAAGGACTTAATCCCAGGAGGCAGCATCTCAGATAAGCCTGAGAAAATATTCCAAAGAAGCAAGGAGGGGGAAGAGCCAGGACATTTAGGAGGTTTTTTTTACAATGAATACCGGATAGTGGGAACATCAAATAATTACTGTAAACTGAATGAAACCAGATATATCAAGTTAAGGAATTTAGCGCTTTTCTATGTATGGGCAGATGCGAAGTCTGGGCTCACTGAAATCATTCCTTTGACGTGTACCTTAGCTATTTGGGGCCCCTGTCCTGAGCTTTTCATCCTGAGTCTCCTCAGGGTGCCGCATGGGAGGGTGGCTGACTGCTAGATGGGGGGCATCCTGCCTCCATCCTGAGTTCCGTCAGGGCTCACCCTCCAGCAGCTGTAATATGATGGTTCAATGGCTGCAACGTTCTTTGTTTACTGACAAGGCGGCAATATTTCATCATGGACAACCACCATCTGGGCAACACTTTGCACTAGCTAGGTTCAGGGATTCCCAGCTCACATTCTGTTTCTCTAAGTAGAAAATCACAGAAATGGTAGTTACCCCTTCGTGCTCACCTGATCTAGTCTCTATAAATCTCTTTTTTTTTCTTGTCTTAATGCATTGACAACAATCACTAGCACGTTGGAGCCCACAGAGATGAAATGGGTGTTCTAGACTCACTGCCAAATTGTGGGAACACATCTACGTTTCAGAGTTAAGTGTGGTATGAACTCAGGTTTCTGAGAAACAAACTTCATGAGGTTGAGGAGACGTTCTGTTTGCAGTTTGCCAGGAGGGTTTGGTCCTCTGGTTGTGTGGAGCTTTTTATCAAGTGCTTTTCCGCATCTAGGGAAATAGACGTAGAGTTTTCTTTCGATCTGTGCATGTGGTGACCTATACGGACAGATTTCCTAAATTTCAGGAACAACAAGAGTCTGCCATGAAAACCATCACTCCCTAATATTGTACCAGCCCATTTGTTAATGCAATTAGATAAGCAGGACAAACGGAAGTATAAAAACTGGGAAGAGGAAAGTAAACCGACCGCCGCAGACAGGTGATGTGCTTGTGTGTCTAGAAAGCCCGAGAAAATCACCCAGAGGTCAACTATGAATGATAGACATCCGATGACTCATGAGAAGACAAACACAGAGTTACTGAAAAATAAATAAATAAATTTCTAGAGTGAAAAAAGAACACAAATAAAAGTAGTTTAGGAAACAGTGTCTTTCATACATGGGTGAGCGGCAAGCAGCTATAAGCCCTAAAGCAGGTAAAGAGTCAATTGGAATATGAGCAAAATAATAAAACCCTTGCAGCGCGTAACAGACAAGCGCAGGGACTTTTCCAGGAGAGCTTTCAAAGCCTTTTGGGGACCGCCTAGCAACTTGACTTCCCAGGCGGCGTTAGTGGTAAAGAACATGCTTGCCAGTGCAGGAGACACAAGAGACGTGGGTTTGATCCCTGGGTTGGGAAGATCCCCTGGGGTAGGAAA
This sequence comes from Ovis aries, assembly GCF_016772045.2. Classification (NCBI taxonomy): domain Eukaryota; kingdom Metazoa; phylum Chordata; class Mammalia; order Artiodactyla; family Bovidae; genus Ovis; species Ovis aries. Next base: position 3,712,395 of record NC_056056.1, read on the forward strand.
TGGCATCCCACTCCAGTCCTGGAAGATTCCGTGGACAGAGGAGTCTGGTAGGCTACAGGCCATGGGGTCGTAAAGAGTCAGACCTGACTGAGCATGCGTGCAGCAACTCAAAAGGAAGACAGCGCCTAAGGCTTGGCGTAAGGAAACCCGATGTCAAAATGTAAGTTTTCTCAAGAGCAATTATCAACGCAATATTTTAAAAAATTTATGGGAAAAAATAAGTAACACAAATGTTGCCATCTTAACCACGCTTCGGTGCTCAGCGCAGGGGTATCAGCACGTTCCCATCGCTGGGCAGCCTCTACCACTGTCATCTCCAGAACTTTCTCGTCTTCCCAAACTGACCCTAAATCCCCATGAAGCACTCAGCCCCATGCCAGTGACTGGCCCCACCGTCTAGTCCAGTCTCCACGGGGCCCCACGTGGGTGGAATCACACAAGATTTGTCCTGTGCAAACTGGAGTGGGGGGGGCGGTGTGAGGGGCCCTGGGGTTTACAGGGGAAAGACCATGGTGTCACTGTCCCCTGTCCCCCTGCCCGTCGGTTAGAAACGGGTGCGCCCGCCCCTGCTGGGGGCGGCGTTGGCTGCGGGGGCACGGGGTGGCTTCCCAGGCTGGAGCGGGCAGTGCTCGGTGACGTCCTGTGGACTCCGGTGCTAAGCGTTCCTCCAACACAGGCGGCTGCACAAGCAGATGCGGCCCCGTGGACGTTTGCCTGCGGGCCTGACGGGGCACGCACACCCTCGGGCACCCCCGGGGCCGAGCCTCTGGTCCCAGCCAGGAGGAAAAAGAGGGGGGGATGCGACTCTTACCCACGTGCGAGGGGCTGACCATTTCTGTCTTGTTTAGCCCTTTGCTCTCCACAAACTCCTCGAAGGTTCTCAGGGCCTCTGGGCTCTCCTCCGGGGAGCAGCCTGCAGGGGATGGGTGGACGTGGGTCTGGGCAGCCAAGCAGGCAGGCCACATATCCTCAGGACTCCAGCCCACTCTCTCCGGGGGTACCCACGGATGGGGCCTTCCCCACCCAGATGTCCCGAGGAGGCCAGATGGTGGGGCATGTGGTCTGAAGTGGGGACGCTGAGGGGACATCAGGGGCTGGGGGCCGCTGAGGCCCTGTGGTCTCAGTCATGGGAGGCACCCAGACAGCGTCCTCTCCCTGGGTCTTGCTGCCTAGCCCAGCCTGGCTGCACTGGGACCTGGCAGGCACAGAGGCTGGGGCATGACAAGGACTGTCCCTGCTAGGCACATCGGGGGTGCTGGAAGGACGGGCCTGACGGGGGCAGCGCACAGAGGGATGGTCTGGACGCTCAGAGATCCTTGGGATAAACGGGAAAGCTGGTTGTCAGAGCGTCGCAGCTGCAAAACGGGGACACGTCTCAGCCGGGGTCACTGCCGTGCCAAGGTCGAGGGCGGGGCTTCCCGACCCCGTTCGTCCCGTGCACAGTGAGGAGCAGCATCCGCCCACCAGGTACCTGGACCGCCTCCCTCCCTGGTCACGGCAACCACGGACATCTCCCAGCATCGCCCAGGGCCCCCGGGGGCCCCGTTTGGAACCCCTCGATCCAGGGCATGGCCAGACCAGAGGCCGACTGAGGAAGGACGGGGTGGAGGGCCATGGAAGAGGTGGGTGCCTGAGTCGGACGCGGGCGTGGACAACGGGCATGGGTACATGAGATGGTGGACAAGAGCCATCGAGAGAGCTTGCAAATCCCTCTCCCGCAGGCAGGCTCCGCGCAGTCGGGTACCGGGACCCCCGAGCCAGACCCCTGGACCTCAGAAAGCGCTAGTGCTCGGATGAGCATGGCCACGGGCAGTAGGCCCCGTCCATCCTGCCCTGGGAGTGCAGGACCACCTACCCCTTCCCCGGCAGGAAGTCTGTAGAGATGCTGTGCCTCCATCCTGCGGGCGACACGAGGACCCTCAGGGTCTCAGCCCCGCCCCTCACCCCCGTCTGCTTCAGGGGAAACGGGCACTGGCCACTCACAGGTGCCGAAGTAGCCGGGGTTCGACCCTCCACCCAGGGCAGCTTGTACTGCAGGCATCCGATGGGCTCCCTGGAAGGCAGGAGTTACAGACGGGTGCCCGGACACAGCGCAGCCGGGCCGCCTCACCCTCCCACCCGGCCAGCCCCTCCCAGCCCCTGTCCCGCCCAGGCTCTTGGACCCTGCCTGCCGGGCTCCCAGAGCCCCTCCCTGAAGCCCTGGAGTGAGGTCCCCACCACAGGGTCGCCTCGTTCAAACAGGGGAAGCAGGTGAGGGGGTCAGGTCGAGGTCTGGTGTGCTGGCTACGCCATGCACAGCCCAGCCGCAGACCTCAGCCGGTTTCCAAAGGCCCTCGGCCGCCCGGCCCGTCCTTCCCCGTGATGGCTGGCTTCCCATGGCCGGCTCGCCCCTTCCCTGTGTTCTCAGGTGGTCCCAGCCAGGAGGGAAGCCAGGTAGGGCAGGGTCAGAAGGACCCCCGCACTGACTTCCAGGACAATTTGGGGCAGTTTTTACCCCAAACGAATGAGGCTCAGACCACTCTCTCCCGGTGCTGGGGTGGCCCCGGTAGGGGTCCATCTCAGACCTCCCAGTCCTTCACATCGCCTGAATCCCCAGCCTTGGATCCGCCTGGCTCCTGCCCGGTCTGCTCACTGACCCCAGAGCCCTGAGCACAGGCCTCTGTGGCCGCATGGGAACCAGACCAGGGCCAGGCTGAAGCTTCCACAGGAAGGGGTGCATGAGGCCCGCAGGGAGTGGTGGACAGGCTCCCATGGTGCTCACGTCGGGCTGGGCGAGGTCCCCATGGTTCCATGGGTCTGGGGGAGCGAAGCCACAGGATCAGGGCTTCAGGAGGCCGCTGTCCAGCAGGGAGGGACTGGGCCGAGGGCTCCAGCGGGGACTGGGCCAAGGGCTCCAGCGGGTGGCGGGCCTGTTTCCCACACAGAGGGTTGGGGCCAGGGACCCAACAGTGGGTGAGGGAAGGTGTGGGAGAGGGGTGCTCAGCTGACGTCCTGAACTGCAGCTTGCCCAGACTGTTCATCCCAAACTGGAGGGGGGCAGGGGATGACCACCCTTCTCCTTGGGGATCGCCCTGTTTCCTGCCCATCGCCTGATGTACAAGTTTCCTAAAAGCCGGATCGGGGTTGGGGGGGCTGGTCCGTGAGCAAGGGTGGGGTTAACCAGGGCATGACCTGGCCTGCCTTGGCTTTCTCAGTACAGGCTTGGCCAGCTCCCGGAGAAGGGAGACACACAGGGGCATGATAGGCAGTAGGGGGACGGGTGCCCCTGGTCAGGAGGGGATGCAAGTGCCTAATTGGTCACTAGGGGGCGTAGGGCACCTGAACCAGCTGCCTGGATGCCCAGAGGCACCGGGGATGGGGTGAAGGCAGCAAAGATGAGGAGGAGGCTACACCGGACACCTCAACCCCGGTGACAGGGCCCTGGGGGTGGAGGGCATTTCCAGGGCCCTGAGTCTCACCATAAATCTTAACTGAGCTTTTAAGAGTCACAGGCTATTGGCACAAATGCATGGTTTTCACATAGACCCTCATGCACTAGCCTCTCCCTGCAAAGTGGACGGTCAGACTAGAGTCCTCTCGGATGAACAGAGAGAAGTTTCTGGGAAACACAGCCTGAGATGGAAAGAAACAGGTCCGGGACTGGGCAGGTTCCCTCATCAGGAACCGTCTGTCTGAGGCCTCACGAAGCCCCACTGCCCCGGGCCCTGGAGGAAGCCCTCTCCTTTGCCTGGACACGTCCCCAAAGACACAGACAGGGGACTCTGGCCAAGTTCGCCCAGGGTGGGAGCAGCAGGACTGGGACCCTAGCCCAGCACAGGTGCCTGACCTGGGCCATGCTCGTCCCACGACCCCACCCTCTCAGAGCCCCTCACCTCCTGAATGCTGGTGGGGGTCAGCTGGGGCCCCTGGGCCCCCAGCACGGACAGCAGACCCAGCCAGGCCGTCAGGAGGGGCAGCTGCCTGGCCGGGGTCCCCGTGACTGCTCCAGGGGTGCCTGGCCTTGGTGTCACCCATTTATCCCTGGACCGGAGGCCCCACCCCCTCCCCTTCACAAAGGCCCCTCAGTCCAGCGGGGTGGGAGGGGAGACATCATTTTCTTTGGATCCTGTGAATGGAGGTTCTCAATCATGTCATTAGCTCCCCTGGCTCTCAGGTCGGACAAGTCCGGAGAAGCCTTGTCTGGGAGGAGAATGTTATCAGAACGGGAAGCAGTGCCTCTGGGTTCAGAGCCAGGAGATAAGACAGCGGCTTCCTTGTGCTCCCCGCTCCCGCCCTGTGGCCTTCACTGCCCCAGTCCCGGGAAGCCTGGACCCGCCCTGGTCCCTCGAGGCCCCTGGAGAGGTGGTCCCCATCCAGGCTCCAGCTCCCGCCTTGGAGTTGATGCCCCGATATCCCCAGACCTCCTGACCAGCTTCAGGCTGGCTCTGAGCACCTCCTCCAGGCTGCCCACTGGGCCTACCTTGCCTCTGCCCTCCAAGCAGCTCCCTTGCCCATCTCAGCCTGGATCAACTTTCCTGTGCTCTGGTCAGTACCCCAGTGGATCTGAGAGGCCTTACTGACCCTCTGGAGGCCTAGCTGACCCTTCTCAGCTCCCCTCACAGCCTGAACCCTCTTCCCTCCTCCCAAATCCACCTCCTCCCCCAAGCTGCTGGGGTGACTCCACTGACTAAAACACAGAGGTCTCACTTCCCCAGCCCCCATTCCTCTGCCTTTCTGCTCCCAGAACTTTCCACCCAGGTTTAAATGGCGCTGTCTCACTCCTGTGCACCTGTGTGTATGTCTGTGTTTGGGCACGTGTACACGTATGTGTGCCTATACTATGCACGTATGTACCTGTGTGTTCACGGGTGTCCGCACTCTCACCCGCGTGTGTGTGAGCTTACATGCTCAGGTGCGCATGGATATGTGTCTGTGTGAGAGGGTATATCTGTGTGTGTCTGGGTGTGCATACGCACATGTGTATGTACGTCTGTCCATGTGCGTGTGTGTCTGTGAGTGTGCGTGAGTGTGAGTGTCGCCTGTGCACAGACAGGGGAAGGCTCCAGACTGTTCCCACACTGCACAGCTCTTAACTCCACTGATGGGTGGTCCCATCCCCCCCAGACCCCAGAACCTTCTATGACCCCTCCCCCGACCGTGCAGCCGCCCTGCTGGGGGCACACCACCCTGAGGTCACGAGAGGCCAGGGCTCCCCTCCTGGGAGGTCCCCCCGCTGCTCCCGAGGGGCTCAGCCCTTCTGTGTGTCCCCCGCTTGTGGCTCCTCACATGCAGTGGCCCCTCCTCTCTGTCAGATGGCAGGAAGGAACCTCTGCTCCATGGAATCAGCCTGGAGTGGGCACTGCCCCCTGAGAGGCCCCAGAACCATCCCTCTCACTGATCCTGGCAGTGCTGCCTACGTGCCCTTCCCAGCCAGGTGACGCCCAGGTGAGGCTCGTGGTAAAGACCTGAAGGCGGGGCTGGACCAGAGGGCCGGGCAGCTCAGCGTCAGACAGAGATGATCCTGGTGTGCCCAGGCCCAGTGCCATCACCCCTGATATGGGGAGGGGGCGGGAGGGACCAGGCAGGGAGGATGTGGGGTGGGCTGTCAGAGAACTCGGTGCAGGGGCTCCATGGGACTCTGTGGGGTCTGATGGTGGATGGAGGGGCCACGGGCGGTGGAGCTGGCAGCTCTAGAGCCAGGAAGGAGAGCAGACGGGTTCTGCCCGGAGCCCGAGGAGGAGCTGGTGCGCCGGTCTGTGGGCAGGTGGTGTGAGTGGAGCACGTCAGCCCCTTCAGGAGGGCGTCTGGGTGTCCACTCATGAGGGGCAGGGCTCAGGAAAGGCTGGGGTGGGGGTGGTCTCTGGGAGGAGCTGGCCCAGGCCTCTCGGGACTGAAGGCAGGACCTCCAGGTGGGCTTTCAGAGCAGGTAATTCAGCCTGAGATGAGAAGCTCGCCTGTGGGCACAACAGTGGCCTGTGTGAGTGTGTCTGTGTGTCCTTAAGTGTGAGTCTACGTGCACACACACAATGTTGATGGTTTAAAATAACAGAATTATGTCCTGGCACAGTTTGGAGGCCAGGCCTCTGAAACGAAGCTGTCTTCAAGATAACACAGTACGGGTCCAGAACCAGTGATGCCTGAGGCCGCAGCCCAGGGTCTGAAGGCCCAGTGTGACCAGCAGTCCAGGCTCTTCCTAAAGTGGGGGTGGGGGTGTCCCTGGCAGACCACTGCCCCCCGGTTCCTGTGCATGGATCCAGTCAGAATGTCCAGATTCCCGTGAATCTCATTGAACTGTTTTTCTCTTTAAATCAGCTGGAGTCCTATCTAGTATTTGTAGTTAAGAATCCTGACTAGTGGTCCAGTGGCTAAGACTCTGCCCTCCCAATGCAGGGGGGCTGGGCTCGATCCCTGGTCGGGAAACTAGATCCCACATGCTATGACTAAGACCCATCAAAGCCAAATAAACGATGAATGTTGCTATGGTCTGTGCTGTCCCTGTGGTCGGGTCCGACTTCCTGTGACCCCACGGACTGTACCTCGCCAGGCTCCTCTGTCCATGGGGATTCTCCAGGCAAGAATACTGGAGTGGGTTGCCATGCCTTCCTCCAAGGGGTCTTCCCAACCCAACGATTGAACCTGCGACTCTTTTGTCTCCTGTGTTCTTTACCACCAGCGCACCTGGGAAGCTGTTGTTTGGTTGCTAAATATATATATATATATGTGCATACACACACACACACACACACACACACACACACACATATATATATAAATAAATAACCACTGTGGCTTCTGCACTCAGAATCTGTGGCAGAACTAACACCCCCAGCGTCTTCGGGCTGGGTCATCAGACAGAAGGACCAAGAGACATCAAGCTTGCGAAGGGGAAGAGGAACCCCCAGGAGGCTGTGCTGAGCGCCTGCAGCACTTAGTTGGCTTCAGTTCAGTTCAGTTCAGTCGCTCAGTCGTGTCCGACTCTTTGCGACCCCATGAATCGCAGCACACCAGGTCTCCCTGTCCATCACCAACTCCCGGGGTTCACCCAAACTCACGTGCATCGGGTCGGTGATGCCATCCAACCATCTCATCCTCTGTCGTCCTCTTCTCCTCCTGCCCCCAATCCCTCAGGCATCAGGGTCTATTCCAATGAGTCAACTCTTCACATGAGGTGGCCAAAGTATTGGAGTTTCAGCCTCAGCATCAGTCCTTCCAATGAACACCCAGGACTGATCTCCTTTAGAATAGACTGGTTGGATCTCCTTGCAGTCCAAGGGACTCTCAAGAGTCTTCTCCAATACCACAGTTCAAAAGCATAAATTCTTTGGTGCTCAGCTTTCTTTATAGTCCAACTCTCACATCCATACATGACCACTGGAAAAACCATAGCCTTGACTAGATGGCCGCCACCCCTCGGGCATGGGGTCCTCCCGACTTCTGCCCTGACCTCGGACATGGAGTAGCCATCATGGTCAACAAAAGAGTCTGAAATGCAGTACTTGGATGCAATCTCAAAAATGACAGAATGATCTCTGTTCATTTCCAAGGAAACCATTCAATATCACAGTTATCCAAGTCTATGCCCCAACCAGTAATGCTGAAGAAGCTGAAGTTGAACAGTTCTATGAAGACCTACAAGACCTTTTAGAACTAACACTCAAAAAATACGTCCTTTTCATTATAGGGGACTGGAATGCAAAAGTAGGAAGTCAAGAAACACCTGGAGTAACAGGCAAACTTGGCCTTGGAATGCGGAATGAAGCAGGACAAAAGGTAATAGAATTTTGCCAAGAAAATGCACTGGTCATAGCAAACACCCTCTTCCAACAACACAAGAGAAGACTCTACACATGGACATCAGCAGATGGTCAACACCAAAATCAGATTGATTATATTCTTTGCAGCCAAAGATGGAGAAGCTCTATACAGTCAGCAAAAACAAGACCAGGAGCTGACTGTGGCTCAGATCATGCGCTCCTCATTGTCAAATTCAGACTGAAATTGAAGAAAGTAGGGAAAACCACTAGACCATTCAGGTATGACCTAAATCAAATCCCTTATGATTCTACAGTGGAAGTGAGAAATAGATTTAAGGGCCTAGATCTGATAGATAGAGTGCCTGATGAACTATGGACTGAGGTTCGTGACATTGTACAGGAGACAGGGATCAAGACCATCCCCATGGAAAAGAAATGCAAAAAAGCAAAGTGGCTGTCTGGGGAGGGCTTACAAATAGCTGTGAAAAGAAGAGAGGCGAAAAGCCAAGGAGAAAAGGAAAGATATAAGCATCTGAATGCAGAGTTCCAAAGAATAGCAAGAAGAGATAAGAAAGCCTTCCTCAGTGATCAATGCAAAGAAATAGAGGAAAACAACAGAACGGGAAAGACTAGAGATCTCCTCAAGAAAATTAGAGATACCAAGGGAACATTTCATGCAAAGATGGGCTTGATAAAGGACAGAAATGGTCTGGACCTAACAGAAGCAGAAGATATTAAGAAGAGGTGGCAAAAATACACAGAACTGTACAAAAAAGATCTTTATGACCCAGATAATCACAATGGTGTGATCACTCACCTAGAGCCAGACATCCTGGAATGTGAAGTCAAGTGGGCCTTAGAAAGCAACACTACGAACAAAGCTAGTGGAGGTGATGGCATTCCAGTTGAGCTATTTCAAATCCTGAAAGATGATGCTGTGAAAGTGCTGCACTCAATATGCCAGCAAATTTGGAAAACTCAGCAGTGGCCACAGGACTGGAAAAGGTCAGTTTTCATTCCAGTCCCAAAGAAAGGCAATGCCAAAAATGCTCAAACTACCACACAATGGCACTCATCTCACATGCTAGTAAAGTAATGCTCAAAATTCTCCAAACCAGGCTTCAGCAATACATGAACCATGAACTTCCAGATGTTCAAGCTGGTTTTAGAAAAGGCAGAGGAACCAGAGATCAAATTGCCAACATCCGCTGGATCATCGAAAGAGCAAGAGAGTTCCAGAAAAACATCTATTTCTGCTTTATTGACTATGCCAAAGCCTTTGACTGTGTGGATCACAATAAACTGTGGAAAATTCTGAAAGAGATGGGAATACAGACCACCTGACCTGCCTCTTGAGAAATCTGTGTGCAGGTCAGGAAGCAACAGTTAGAACTGGACATGGAACAACAGACTGGTTCCAAATAGGAAAAGGAGTACGTCAAGGCTGTATATTGTCACCCTGCTTATTTAACTTATATGCAGAGTACATCATGAGAAACGCTGGGCTGGAAGAAGCACAAGCTGGAATCAAGATTGCCGGGAGAAATATCAATAACCTCAGATATGCAGATGACACCACCCTTATGGCAGAAAGTGAAGAGGAACTAAAAAGTCTCTTAATGAAAGTGAAAGAGGAGAGTGAAAAAGTTGGCTTAAAGTTCAACATTCAGAAAACAAAGATCATGGCATCCGGTCCCATCACTTCATGGGAAATAGATGGGGAAACAGTGTCAGACTTTATCTTTGGGTGCTCCAAAATCACTGCAGATGGTGATTGCAGCCATGAAATTAAAGGACGCTTACTCCTTGGAAGGAAAGTTTATGACCAACCTAGATAGCACGTTGAAAAGCAGAGGTATTACTTTGCCAACAAAAGTCCGTTTAGTCAAGGCTATGGTTTTTCCAGTGGTCATGTATGGATGTGAGAGTTGGACTGTGAAGAAAGCTGAGCACTGAAGAATTGATGCTTTTGAACTGTGGTGTTGGAGAAGATTCTTGAGAGTCCTTGGACTGCAAGGAGATCCAACCAGTCCATTCTGAAGGAAATCAGCCCTGTGTGTTCTTCAGAAGGAATGATGCTAAAGCTGAAACTCCAATACTTTGGCCACCTCATGTGAAGAGTTGACTCATTGGAAAAGACTCTGATGCTAGGATGGATTGGGGGCAGGAGGAGAAGGGGACGACAGAGGATGAGATGGCTGGATGGCATCACGGACTCGATGGACATGAGTTTGAGTGAACTCCGGGAGATGGTGATGAACAGGGAGGCCTTGCGTGCTGCAATGCATGGGGTTGCAGAGTTGGACACAACTGAGCGACTGAACTGAACTGAACTGACTAGATAGACCTTTGTTGGCAAAGTAATGTCTCTGCTTTTCAATATGCTATCTAGGTTGGTCATACTTTCCTTCCAAGGAGTAAGTGTCTTTTAATTTCATGGCTGTAATCACCATCTGCAGTGATTTTGGAGCCCCCAAAAATAAAGTCTGACACTGTTTCCCCGTCTATTTGCCATGAAGTGATGGGACCAGATACCATGATCTTAGTTTTCCGAATGTTGAGCTTTAAGCCACCTTTTTCACGCTCCTCTTTCAGAAACTTTCATCAAGAGGCTTTTTAATTCCTCTTCACTTTCTGCCATAAGGGTGGTGTCATCTGCATGGCTTACCTGACCCAAAAGAAGTACAGACCAGGACTCGAGTCCATGGCCAAGCCTGTTCTCCAGCTTTATTCCCTGAGCCAAACGAAGCAAACAACCCATCCTGAAGAATGGATAGCCGTATGTGGTCCAGCCACAGCGGTGTACCTTCATCCATAAAAGGAATGTGGTTCTGCCACACCTGCCACATGGATGAGCCTGAAACGTCACGCTGGGTGAAAGAGGTGCACGAAAGGCCACGTATGATACAACTTCACTGATAAGAAACGTACAGAGAAGGTAATGGGGGATATCCAGGTGTCTCCAGGGTGGTCTCCAGGATTCGGGGGTGGGGGAGGAGGAATGGGGGAGTGATTGCTCATAGGGTGAGGAGCATTTCCAGGGCGATGAAAATGTTCTGGAATGAGGTGGTGGAGGGGGTGAGGCGGGGAGGCTGTGCCTCCCAGAAGCAGGTGAGGGGCCCCCTGGAGTGTCTGAGCCTGACGGGGAGCAAAGGTGCCATGACCCGTGCTCTCTGCTGGCTGCTGTGGCCTGGGCAGCCCACTACCTATGGGCTGGGACCTCTGGAGGCTGACCCGAGAAGTAGACGGGGTGGAGGTGGGCGAACCCTGCAGGGCCAGCCCCTTGGGTGTGGGTCTTCTCCGCCTGCTGAGTGCACGGTGAGGCCTTGGACGTGCCATGGACGCTGATCCCGGTGTTATGCCCAGTGTCCGAGTCCCCAGAACTGAGAGAATAAAATGTCCACAGCAAAGCAAAAGCATAAAGGGGTTTATTGCTAGCTTGAGCTAGGGCCCAAGTCTCATCCAGCACAGTGGAATCTTGACGAGGGCCCTGAGCTCTGAATCACAGCTGCTTATATACAGGCAGTCCTTTGTCTCAGCAATAGTGTAGTTGGCGTGTGGTGATTGACTCAACCTTGGGTCATCGTGGTGATTGACTTAACCTTGGCGTCATCGGGGGGGACCTTGGTGTTATCGGGGACCTTGGTGGGGCTTCCCAGAATTATGACTCATGCTCACAAGAACCTGAGGCCTAGGCCTAGTGCGGCCTGTTGAGCCTGTCATGGCTCAGGTCAGGTCCCAACACCCGGTTTCCAGGGAGAAGAGCAGCGAGATCCAGAAGATTCTCCCCGACACCTTCAAACCAGAAGTGCGGGTCGGGCTGCTCCTTACATGGATGAGGTGCTGCCATGTGAGTGACCGGGAATGGACGCAGGCTGGCCGCCCCACGCGGTGTGCAGGTGGGAAGGAAAGGCTGGGTTGCCCCACCCCTGGGGGGCCTCGGGGGGGAAGGGCAGCGGCCAGGAGACCTTGAGGGTCAGTCCAGCCCGTGGGGCCGGTTTTGTTTGGGTGCCACTCCTCAGCCTCCACGCCAGAGCCAGGTCCAGCTGGGGACAAGCTCAGTGGTTGATGGCGGGACACAAGCCCCGGGACACAGCCTCCTGAGGTCCTCCTGGTCCCTCCCGCGGGACACGCGCTTACAGGATTCTGTTCAGACCCTGCTGCCCCCAGCTCATTTTGCCCTGACCATCCTCTCCGTAGCCCCTGGCCCAGCGCAAAGCTGGACCCCTCCAGGCAGGCCCGGGGTTTGAGGAACGCATGACGCTGGGGCAGAGCCGCGCTTGGTTCCCAGAGAAGAGCGTTTCCATGTGGGCCCTGTGACCTCTCCCCAGGAAGACAGACCCCTAAAACAGTCTCCGTAGAAGCTGAAGCTGGACACAGGGCCCCCCTGCTCGGCCCAGGTTTCTCCAGGTGAGGTGGAGGGAGGCCTCTTGGGCAGGTCTGAGCAGGACTGTCACCAGGCAGGTCCTCGCACCCCCACCACAAGTCTTAGCCCCGAATATCAGGACTCTGAGCCCTGGCCCTGCCAGCTCCCAGCCCCTTCTCTGCCTCCCTGGGGAGAGCCAGATCAGAGGGGACCCATCGCTTAGGGACAGGTCAGTACCAAGTGGACAGATGGTGCCCGGCCTGGATCCCAAGACAGGAGCCCGAGGACCAGGCAGCCTTCACCGTGACCCCCGGTTGGACTCCCGGCATGATGGTCTTGCACTGTTGAGGGGACAGTGGGGCCAGGAGAGTTGTCACGACAGAAAGTGGACGTATGCCACCAAGGCCTGCGATGGTCTGGGCCCCGGGAGCCCCCACATTGATGACAGGCTCACACCGAAGGGGGACCCCGGCCCAGCGTCTCCTTGTCAGCAAGGAACACTCCGAGTGCCTGAAACCTGGTATCTCCACGTGGGGCCTGCTGTGTCCAGGAGGGCCTGGGAGAGCTAGCACCCCCACTGGGGACTGGGGGGACATGAAATTCGGGGAATCTCACCGACCCTATGTGGAGGGACCCCTTATCCCCAGTCTCCAGGGAGGCTGGGCTGGGATCCGCCTCCCACCACGAGAAAGGAGACCCTGGTCGCCATCGGCTGGCTGTCAGGCGGCATGTTGCCAGGCCCCGGGGGATCGGGGGAAACTGCGGGGTCACCGTCAGAAGAGGCCAGAGGTCCCTGCTGATGCTGGGACAGCCCAGGGACAGCGCCTGTGTGCAGCCAGGCCTGGGTGGGGGGACCAGCAGAGTCGTCCGGGTCTGGGGCCTAGTGTCGGGCCATCCTTGTCCTGTGCGCCTGGGCCAGCCTGGCCCCTCTTACTCCCACCTCGACCTCCAGCTTGTGGGGGCCCGGGGGCTGGGCGATCCCCACCTCACACGTGTCCCCACCTGGGCCTGGGGCTGATCCTGACACTCTCACACCTTCCCCAACCACAGGACCACCCAAAGCCTGTGCTCCTCGGCATTAGACCCCTCATCCCAACCACACAACCACCCAAACCTGGGCTCATAGGTATCACAGCCCTCCCCCTAACCACAGGACCACCCAAACCTGCGCTCCTGGGCATTAGACCCCTCCCCCAACCACACAACCACCCAAACCTGCGCTAGTGGGCATCACATCCTCTCCCATCTTCATGACCACCCAAACCTGAGCTTGTGGGCATCAGACCTGCAGAGACCACCCGGACCTCGGGCAGAGCTGCCAGCACCTGCTTCTCCCGGGACCCCCAGGCCCATCGGACAGAGACACACACCACGGGGACCCAGGACACAAGCGGGTCCTCTGGTCCCTCCTCAAGGCTTCCACCTCCCTGTCCTCCCCTGGGGACACTGAAGCCTTTTATTTGAAGCCAGGAGAGGGGAGGCAGGGCTGGGCGAGAAAGCGGGGCAGGAGAGTAGGGGGTAGGGAGGCCCAGGTTCCAGGGGCTCCTCCCATGTCCCGCAGGATGGCAGGTCCTGATGGCGCTGCCGGGGGCTGCTGTGGAGCCTGGTGCCCCCTGCCCTGGAGAGGAGGGGAAAGGTCATGGAGGAAGGGGGCAAACGGGGCTCTCCCTGCCCCCAGGGCTGCAGCGTGGGGAGTGGAATGCACCCGCCACCGGGGGCACAGCTGAGCGGGCACAGATGTCCTGAGTTATCCAACAGTGAGCCCTGAGCACAGAGAAGGTGCCTACGTGCGGAGTGCAGCCCAGGAACAGACCCTGCAGGGTGGGGCCGGCCGGAGGAGCCCTCAGAGCAGAGACCCCCCCCTCCTGGCCATGCGGGGTCCCTCTTGCCTGCCCTGGGGAGCCTGGTGGACCCTGACACCCCACTGAACCGACCTTCGATTGCTTCAAGGACCACTCACCCTAGTCACTTTCAGGCTTGCAGCTTTCTATAGAGACAAACCCAGGAGTGAGAAGACGCCCCACACAGGGGCCCAGACCCCTCACCGCCTGTAACCCAGATGTGGGTCACGGAGACCCAGAGCGGGGTCCCTCGGGGCTCTCTGTGACCCATCACAGCGCTGATGTCTCCCCAGGGAGGGGCTGGGGAGGGGCGGGAGGGGACGGAGGGAGGGACCCAGGGCGTGAAGAGGACGTAGAGGGGACCCAGGGGTGCCGCAGGGCCGGCCCCTCACCCGTCTGCTCAGGTGTGAAGATGTCCTCCAGGGACAATCCCTTGCGCTGTGCGAATTTCTTAAAAGCCTCCAGAGCCTCTGGGTTCACATCGGGATTCCTACCTGCAGGCCAGGCGCCCGGTGAGTCAGGCCTTGGGGGACACCCGGAAGCAGGGTCCGTCCCAGCTCCCGGGGAGGGCGCAGGGCCGGAGGGCTCAGCCTGGGGTGGATGCCGAGCAGGTGCGGAGGAGACGGGCCCCTCCCAGCCAACAGGTCCCGGGGAAGGAGGTGGGGAAGCCCTGGGGGACACCTGAGTCCCTGGGGGCTCCGGGGGAACCCAGGCTGGATCCCAGAGCCACCTGCAGGGTCAGACCCCTGACCTGGAAGGGCTTCTCTCCCAGAGGAACTGCGCTGCCCTCTGACCAGAGAACACCGGCCGTCACCCCCGTGAGGGTCCCTGCCCCAAAATTCCTCCGTCAGCGCCTCCTGCCTCCCCCACGCTGACCAAGCCCTGGCCCGAGACCCCAGGAAGCGGGACTTTGCATGTGCAGTGACCCCTGCAGGCGGTCAAGTCCCAGAAGGAGCCTGGCCTGGCTGCCCGGGCCGTGAACTGTGCTGGGCGCACACGGACCACGTGGTCTGTATTCTGGAACCAGGAGTGGCCGGTGCGGTTCCCCCGGCTTCTGGAGGCAGAGGCCTTGGGGCGGGTCAGGACACGGGGATCCGAGGGCAGGAGGGGGACCCTCACCTATGAGCTTCCCCACGCGGACCGGTTTCCCCTGGCGCTGGCCTTCGCAGTAAAGGACGCAGTGGCCCTCGACGGGCAGCTCCAGGATGTACATGTGCTTCTTGCCGCCATCTGTGGACGGACAGAGAAAACGCGTCTTGACTGTCTCAGTCCCTGACCTGGACATTAGAGAACATACTGGAGACCACAATAAGGAGCTTTCTGGAACATTCGGACTTCTCGACACCCTAGCCGTACTCAGCTCCCTATCATCCAGGGACCCCATGGACATGCTGCTGCCAAGGCCCAACCTTGGGGAAGAGCCTCCTCCTAGGAAAGTCTCAACAGGAGGTGCGGAGTCAGAGAGGCTGGAGGGTTTGGATGCTTGGCTGGACCCTGCAGGCTCCAGCAGCTGCCTCGCGTGCTTCCCCATCCTGCACCTTGCTTCCCCGTGGAGTGGACGGCCAGGACCACCCAGAGGAAGGTGAGGGGTCCCTTCATCCTGCTGTGGACACACTTGTCCCATCTGGTGTCTGCTGTCAGGATGAAACCCCTGGGAAGGGAGGGGTCAGACTCTGAGTGGGGTCAGGGTGGGGACCCTGGGCAGCGAGGCCGCCCGTGGGGAGGGCGAGGCCGGGGCTCTGCTTGCGGGGCGGGGACGGGCAGGGACTCACTGGAGCTGTATTTGCCAGGCTCCCCGGTTGGCTGCATCCTTGCTGTCTTCTCATGGCAGCGGGCCTCCTTCCTGGGACACACGAAGAGCAAAGGAGCCACGCTCCGCAATCACGCCTGGGCCCACCCGAGCTCGCCTGGCACGTGGGCCTCTTGCCCAGCGTCCGCCAGATGGCACCGTTGACCCCCGCCTCCTGGGACTTTTTCCCCTCAAGGTCCAGGAGATGCAAATCTTAGCAAACACTGCAACCTGGGTGGGAAGAGGTGTCCTGACAGGCGCTTAAGGGGAGGGGAGGGGACCTCAGTGCAGTGGCGGGGGGTGTGGCGA
Source organism: Ovis aries (assembly GCF_016772045.2). Classification (NCBI taxonomy): domain Eukaryota; kingdom Metazoa; phylum Chordata; class Mammalia; order Artiodactyla; family Bovidae; genus Ovis; species Ovis aries. The sequence goes on from NC_056056.1 coordinate 3,728,433, forward strand.
CACGCACCGGAAGGTGAAGCTGAGCTCCAGGTCCCCACCGCCCAGGGCCGTCACCGTCACCGGGGACACCTTCCTGGATCTCGTCTCCTTAGGCAGGTCCCCGTCAGTCACTATGGCCTTCACATACCAAGTTCCTGCGATCTGAGCAAGGCGGGGCTGTGAGCCTCCTGCGTGGGGCAGGCCAGGTTCGCGTCCGCACCCACCACCTGCCTCCCCCAGTGCAGGCTGGGCTCCAGCACGTCTGCACCCCGAGTGTCGGTCGGAACAACCCGGCGTGCGGGGCTCCCAGTGCTAGACAGAGGCAGGATGCCCATCTTCTTCGGGGAGCAGTTTCCGCACCTGATGTGTCTTCTCTGCGGAGGGTGCAGCCGTGCCATCGGGGGTCCCAGGAGTCGCTTCCCTGGGCCCTGAGCTGGAGCTGCTCCCCGGGCAGCCCTGGGCTGAGCAGGGGCTTGACTGAGAGGCGGACAGAGAGCCCCCTGCCCCCCGACCCCTTCCTGTAGGGAGCCTGGGGCCAGGGCCCTCCTCCTGAGACGGGCCTGGTCACGCGGCCCCCACGGGTCACTGCCTTCCCCTCCACCAGGCTCACCTTCTGGGGCTCCAGAGGGCAGGATGGGGGGTCCTGGGCCCTCAGGGCGGCGAGCAGGCTGAGGGCAATGGGCAGGAGCAGGGCCTTCATCTCTGGGGCTTTGGGCTCCGGCGGGTCTGGGGGTCTGGGGAAAGTTGTGCCGGCTCCACACGAGGCGGCTGTTTATACCCGGAGCGCCTGGCACGGACCCCGCCCCGCCCACCCAGCACCCCTGCCCAGTCCTCGTCAGGGGTGTGTGTGTGCTCAGCACTGGAGTCTGAGGGGCGGGTGCCCCAGAGTGAAAGACACGCAGTGCTGTCCTGGGTCCGCCTCCGGAGGGTGCTGGCTCACAGACAGCCGTCTGGAGGACGGACAGCCGGGGGGTGCGGGGTGAGGGGGCCGCTCATGTCTCTGCCCTGAGCCCAGAGCGAAGGTCAAGGCTTCCTCCCCTCCTCCACCGCGCCCCTCCCGGAGCCCTGGGCTAGGATCTTAGGCACGCTCTCTGGGAGCCTGCTGAAGGGACTGAGCTTCAGAAGGGACGCGCAGGGTGTGATTGGTGGAGTCCCAGGGTCCCCAGAACTGACTTCTCACACACCTGGCACCGGTGCCCTGGCTGGTCCCAGGCCTGGGAAGCAAACCCCAGATCCTCGTGGGGCTGGGGGCGCTGGTTTATGACCTGGGGTCAGTCTGGATATCTCCTCTTCAGAGTGTCCCACCCTGGGGCTCCAGAGGAGGAACCCAGCCTCCCAGCCCCTCACTCCGGACCCCGAGGCGAGGCTGGGTTTCCAGGTGAACGCGTGCTCTCCTCCCAGCGGGGCGGCTCGCTCCTGCACACGAGGGTTCACCGCCCATCTGCCCTGCTGCACCTGTAGTTCCCCAAGGTGGGGGCTCCGGCCACGTGGTAGGCGGTCACAGGATGTTTGTGGCTAAAAGAATAAACTAGTGACTGGGTCTCTGGGGCCTCAGAGGCTCGCTCTCTGAGGGGAACCCATACTTCTGTGGCTCTGGGTCCTATGAGCCGTGGGAGGACCCATGAGTGCCGGCCCCTGGGCACGTAGGAGGCTCAGCAAACCTGGGCTCTGCCTTGCACCCTCCTGCCTGGAGTGGGACCCACACTCATGCCACTCCCTGACTTCTTTCATCCTTCCAGAGCCCCGACCACCCCGGACCTTCCCCTCTCCCACCAGCTTTGACCCCTGTGTCCCCCCAGGACAGGCCTTGCATCCTATTCCATTTGGATAAACGGGCTGAGTAAGGTGCAAACCAGCCACAAGTGGGCTGGGGCTCAGGGGTCCAGGCTGAGCCTCCCTGCGCCCGGCTCCATTAGCCTCAGCGCCAGCTGCCCTCTAACGAGATCCTGGCTTCCCTCCTCCCTGACCGTGTGGGTCCTGGGTCTGAGTCACCTGCTCTGAGACCCACGCTGACCCAGGCCCCACAGGCAGGTGCTAGGGACACACAATGGCTTCTTTGTGCCTTGTTGGCCCAAGGCTGGACACGGCTGTAGATGGTCCACCCCAAGTACTGGCTCAATAATAATGATCAGCCTTTCCATAACCCCCAGGGGCTGCACGGAAGGGCTGGCGGGACCCAGTAATTACCGCATCTGGGAAGGAACTGCTAAGCACAAAGTCCACCCTCCCTGGGAGCGGGAAAGGGCGGGGTCCTTACTAAGGGCCTGACCTTAGCAAGCAGGCTGGTGTCTCCGGATCATGAGAGAGCTTTTCCTCTTCCCTGTTCTCCTGCACGTTCCCCAGAGAACCTGGATCTGGGTTATTACCTGAGAGTCCCTGATCTAAGCATTTATGACAGTGACAGGCTCCATTCAGGCCTTGAGGAAACCCTGGACACAGGCAGGTCTCCCGGGGAGAATGGGGTGCCTGCCCCCGCCCTCTGCAGGGTGCGACCCAAGCCCTCCAGGCCCTCCGGTCCTCCTCCACGGAGCTGTGCCCTGGCGGGCGGAACCCAGCCCAGGTGTCCAGCTGTGTTCTTCCTGGATCCTGGAGGGGCATGCGCGGGGGTGGGAGAGGAGGCTGGCCGTGGGGCTGCAGCTGGCTCCACTCACCACCCCTGGACAGCGTCTCAGGGCCTGTGGTCAGAGCCGCCCTGAAGCTTCAGTTCCAGAACTGACCAGAGCGGATTCCTGTGAAGCCTGAGCGCATCCGCACTGGAGCAGGGCTAGCGGTGACCGTGGGACTGAGCTGATGCAGTGCGTGGCTCCTGCACTCAGACCACCTTCCTGCCTCCACTCCTAGCACCACTTCTTCTGGGCCTCCCCAATACGCATGGGTCATAGCCGACGTGCAGGTGAATGGACACGCCCAGTCCGCATGGAGCGGAGCTCAGGGGCTACATACCTTGGGCTCCTCACTCCACAGTGAGACAATCTGACGTGATCCCACCCATTTCTCAGAGGTCCTCAGGAAGACTGAGTCCCAGTTGCCCACAGTGAGAACCTTCTCATTGAAACTCCCTTTATTGCGTTTTCTACCTCCCCATCTGGGCTTCCCTGATAGCTCAGTTGGTAAGGAATCCGCCTGCAATGCAGGAGACCCCGGTTCAATTTCTGGGTCAGGAAGATACGCTGGAGAAGGGATAGGCTACCCAATCCAGTATTCTTGGGCTTCCCTGGTGGCTCACCGGGTAAAGAATTCGCCCGCAATGTGGGAGACCTGGGTTCGAGCCCTGGGTTGGGAAGATCCCCTGGAGAAGGGAAAGGCTACCAACTCCAGTATTCTGGCCTGGAGAATTCCATGCACCATGTAGTCTGTGGGGTTGCAGAGAGTCAGACACGACTGAGCAAACTTTCACTTTCACCTCCCGGTCTCACCTGACCTCAGATTTCTGGCTTCTAGAACTGGGAGAGAATGGAACTTCCCTGTTTATGCTGCAGTTTGTGGCAATTTGTTACAGAAACTCTAGGAAACAGACACAAGCTCTACCATTAAATATTCTGTCAAAATATGAGGACTAAATATGCAAAGTAAAAGACAAAGATGGCCAGGGTGGATTAAAAGTCATGATACAGCTACACGCTGTTTTTCCAAAACCTACTTCAAATGTAAAGTAGTTGGAAGTTAAAATGCAGAAAAAAGTAAAGTACTTAAGATCGCTAGCTGATTCCAGTGCCAGCTGTGAGTGGGCTGCCTCTGTAACCCAGCACCCGTCCCCCATGGCCAGCTCTGCAGTGACAGAGCCGGGCCAGGGGCATTCCTCCTTTGCTCCTGTCCTGAGTTAAGTTCTGTTGGCAGGAGGGTGAGGATGAAGCGGCTTCCTTCCTGGCTCCAGGGTGCTTCCATTTGATCCTTCTTCTTTCTCCTGCTGTATGGCTAACGGTGGCAGCAAGAAGGGATGTCCACAGCCACTCACCGCACTGAATACAGGGGGATGCCGCCCCCTGTATTCAGTGGCACCCCCACCAATGGGTTCCCAGTGAGTCCTGTAGGCGCTCCAGCCTATCTGCTCGGAGGGGAGAGGGCCCTCCTGCTTGCTGGTCTCAGCCTGCATTTCCCTGCCTGCTGGCCACCGCCCAGACCATGAATCAGCTCTGGTCCAGGGCAGCCCAGCAGCTTCTCCACCCTTTGCATTACATGCTCCCTTCTCCCACAAGGTCGGACCTCAGCCCTGGGGAGGGGGCTCCCCGAGCTTTGGTACTTCTTTAGCTACTCTAAATGCAAAGAAATAGAGGAAAAGAAGAGAATGGGAAAGACTAGAGATCTCTTCAAGAAAATCAGAGACACCAAGGGAACATTTCATGCAAAGATGGGCTCAATAAAGGACAGAAATGGTCTGGACCTAACAGAAGCAGAAGATATTAAGAAGAGGTGGCAAAAATACACAGAAGAACTGTACAAAAATGATCTTCACGACCCAGAAAATCACGATGGTGTGATCACTCACCTAGAGCCAGACATCCTGGAATATGAAGTCAAGTGGGCCTTAGAAAGCATCGCTATGAACAAAGCTAGTGGAGGTGATGGCATTCCAGTTGAGCTATTTCAAATCCTGAAAGATGATGCTGTGAAAGTGCTGCACTCAGTATGCCAGCAAATTTGGAAAACTCAGCAGTGGCCACAGGACTGGAAAAGGTCAGTTTTCATTCCAATCCCAAAGAAAGGCAATGCCGAAGAATGCTCAAACTACCACACAATGGCACTCATCTCACATGCTAGTAAAGTAATGCTCAAAATTCTCCAAACCAGGCTTCAGCAATACGTGAACTGTGAACTTCCTGATGGTTCAAGCTGGTTTTAGAAAAGGCAGAGGAACCAGAGATCAAATTGCCAACATCTGCTGGATCATCGAAAGAGCAAGAGAGTTCCAGAAAAACATCTATTTCTGTTTTATTGACTATGCCAAAGCCTTTGACCGTGTGGATCACAATAAACTGTGGAAAATTCTTCAAGAGATGGGAATACAGACCACCTGACCTGCCTCTTGAGAAATCTGTATGCAGGTCAGGAAGCAACAGTTAGAACTGGACATGGAACAACAGACTGGTTCCAAATAGGAAAAGGAGTATGTCAAGGCTGTATATTGTCACCCTGCTTATTTAACTTATATGCAGAGTACATCATGAGAAATGCTGGACTGGAAGAAACACAAGCTGGAATCAAGATTGCCTGGAGAAATGTCAATAAGCTCAGATATGCAGATGACACCACCCTTATGGCAGAAAGTGAAGAGGAACTAAAAAGCCTCTTGATGAAAGTGAAAGAGGAGAGTGAAAAATTTGGCTTAAAGTTCAACATTCAGAAAACGAAGATCATGGCATCCGGTCCCATCACTTCATGGGAAATAGATGGGAAACAGTGAAACAGTGTCAGACTTTATTTTTTTGGGCTCCAAAATCACTGCAGATGGTGATTACAGCCATGAAATTAAAAGACGCTTACTCCTTGGAAGAAAAGTTATGACCAACCTAGATTGTATATTCAAAAGCAGAGACATTACTTTGCCAACTAAGGTCTGTCTAGTCAAGGCTATGGTTTTTCCCGTGGTCATGTATGGATGTGAGAGTTGGACTGTGAAGAAAGCTGAGCGCTGAAGAATTGATGCTTTTGAACTGTGGTGTTGGAGAAGACTCTTGAGGGTCCCTTGGACTGCAAGGAGATCCAACCAGCCCATTCTGAAGAAGATCAGCCCTGGGATTTCTTTGGAGGGAACGATGCTAAAGCTGAAACTCCAGTACTCTGGCCACCTCATGCGAAGAGTTGACTCATTGGAAAAGACTCTGATGCTGGGAGGGATTGGGGGCAGGAGGAGAAGGGGACGACAGAGGATGAGATGGCTGGATGGCATCACTGACTCGATGGACGTGAGTCTGAGTGAACTCCGGGAGTTGGTGATGGACAGGGAGGCCTGGCTGCTGCGATTCATGGGGTCGCAGAGAGTCGGACACGACTGAGCGACTGAACTGAACTGAACTGGCTACTCTACTTCAGTCCTGGGCTATGCTTCGTGGTTCTTTTTTATTTATTTACTTTATTTAACACCAAAACCATTCTGTGTTGGGGCATAGCGGGTTAAGAATGCTGCGACAGTTTCAGGTGAGCAGTGGGGGACTCAGCCACACACAGACACGGATCCGATCTCCCCCAGACTCTGCTCCCAGGAGGCTACGCTTCATGCTTCTTTAGAGTTAACTGTTCATTCTACACACCATCTCTTCTCAGTCTACTGTATGGCTTCTGCATCCTGATTGAAGGCTGATTCATATAATTATACATTATTTTAAGAGGTGATAAGTGCTAAGCGGAACAGTCAAGGTGGAATGAGTGGAGTTGGCCGTGTGCGGACAAGGGGGTAGTTTATACTTTAAGTGGCGTGTCCGAGAGAGCAGAGTGACATTTGGACACAGAATAAAGATATTGGAGGAAGTGAGCCGTGAAATCACCAGGTGGAGAAGCTTCCAGGTGGAAAGATCACCCAGGGCCTGTGTTCAGGTGGGAGAGGATTGGGCATGTGTCAGGGACACACAGGAGGGCAGGGGGCTGGAGCAAACGACACTGGGACCACGTGTGAGTCGGAGCCGGGGAGGGCTCGGCCTGATGGCATCAGGTGTGCCGGCCACCACGTGGACCTTATCATTTACTCTGAGGAACGGAGATCCTACGGAGAGATTTTACAAAGTCAGAGGGTGACTTTTAGATTCAAAGGGTCACTCCAGTTGACGCCTTGAGGATAGAATTTGCTAAGGGGGCTGGCAGAGAATAAAGGCATAAAGGCAGAGAAATCAGTCAGAAAGATGCTGCTTGTAATCCAGGTCAGAAGGGTAATGCACTGAGGTCTACCCAGCCATCAGGGAATCACAGGGTGTGAACCTATACAGCCACCGCGAACAAATAGAAAACCAGTCAAATGTGTGAAACAGTCTCTGTTTTTAGGTGTTGGCCCACAGGCAATGCAAGGCTGCGATCCCTGGGAGGGAGAAGCTCTGAGTCAGAGGGGAGGTCTGACACTGCAGCGTGGGGAGGCGATCAAGGCAGAGCACAGCACAGACCAGGGTCTGGGGCATCTGAGACGACTAGAGGGAGATGATGAAGTGCTGGAGCAGAGAACGCCGTGCGGAGGAAGAGCTCCAGAGGCCTGCGGAGGATCTCACTGAAGGCCAGTCTATATTCTGATCAGTAAGAGCTGAAATCTTATTGTAGTTTTGACTTGCATTTCTCAGCCTCCCTGACAGCTCAGCGGGTAAAGAACCCGCCTGCAAAGCAAGAGATGCAGGAGACAGGGATTTGATCCCTGGATCAGGAAGATTCCCTGGAGAAGGAAATGGCAGCCCTCTCCAGTATTCTTGCCTGAAAAATCCCACGGATGGAAGAACCTGGCGGGCTACCAGCCAAAGGGTCGCAGAGAGTTAGACATGACTGAGTGACTAAGAAGAGTGATTAGAAAAGACTTCTGAAGTTAGGCAGTGTTGATTATTACACAGCCTTGTGAAGATGTTAAAATCCACCGTATTGTACACTTCTAAAAAATTGAAGAGTTTTTTTTTAATGCAGTTTTAGATTAACAGCAAAATCAAGGGGAAGGTGCAAAGCTTTCTCATACACACTCTACAGCACATAGATATAGCCCCCTGTCCTCAGTATTTACTCAGGGTGGTAAATATTTCATGACGACAGCCTACATTAACATGTCATAACCACGCGAAGTCCATAGCTTGCCTTCGGGTTCACTCTTGGTGTTTGGACAAACGTACGGTGTATATACATCACTAAGGAATCATGCAGCCTATTTTCCACGCCCTAAACATCCTCCCAGCTCCTGCCCCCACCAGTCTTTGGCAATCACTAATTGTTTTACCATCTCCCTGAATTTGCCTTTTCCAGAATGTCATATCGATGGAATCAAACCAAGTGTGCCCTTTCAGAGAGGTGTGTGTCGCTTAGTCACATGCATTTAAGATTCCTTCATAGCTTCATGGCTCATTTCTTTCCAGTGCTGAACAATCCCCCTTGTCTGTTTGTACTGCAGCTTAATGTTGAATAATATCCCATTGTCTGGATCGACCACGATTTAACAATCCATCCACCTACTGAAGGACATCTTGGCTGCTTCCAAGTGTTGGCAATTTTGAATAAAGCTTTTATAAACATCCGTGTGCTGGTTTTTCCGGGGACATAGGTTTTCAGTTCCTTTGGATAAATACCAAGGAGTACAACTGCTGGATCACGTGGTATGAGTTTGTCAGCTTTTGCAAGAAACCAGCAAGCCATCTTCCAAAGTGGCTGCACCACGTTGCGTTCCCACCTGCAGCGGTGAGAGCTCCCGTTGGTCCACATCCTCACTGGCGTCTGTGATGTCTGTATTCCAGATTTTGTCCATTCCAATAGGGGTGTGGCTGTCGTTCAGTTGTTAAGTCATGTCCAAGTCTTTGCAACCCCATGGACTGTAGCCTGTCAGGCTCCTCTGTCCATGGGATTTCCCAGGCAAGAATGCTGGAGTGGGTTGCCATTTCCTTCTCCAAGGGATCTTCCCAACCCAGGGATCACACCCAAGCCTCCCGTGGTTCCTGCAATGGTAGGCTGATTCTTCACCACTGAGCCACCTATGCTTCCCCAACAGGGGTGTAGTGGTATCATATTGTTGCTTTAATTTGCATTTTCCTGCTGACACAGGATACGGAGCATGTTGTTGTTGTTCTAGAAAGTGCTTAGTGTTTTTTTTTAATTTTTAGAGTATAACTGCCGCACAATTGCACTCATCTCACATGTTAGTAATGCTCAAAATTCTCCAAGCCAGGCTTCTGCAATACGTGAACCGTGAACTCCCTGATGTTCAAGCTGGTTTTAGAAAAGGCAGAGGAACCAGAGATCAAATTGCCAACATCCGCTGGATCATCGAAAAGCAAGAGAGTTCCAGAAGAACATCTATTTCTGCTTTATTGACTATGTCAAAGCCTTTGACTGTGTGGATCACAATAAACTGTGGAAAATTCTTCAAGAGATGGAAATACCAGACCACCTGACCTGCCTCTTGAGAAATCTGTATGCAGGTCAGGAAGCAGCAGTTAGAACTGGACATGGAACAACAGACTGGTTCCAAACAGGAAAAGGAGTACGTCAAGGCTGTATATTGTCACCCTGCTTATTTAACTTATATGCAGAGTACATCATGATAAATGCTAGACTGGAAGAAACACAAGCTGGAATCAAGATTGCTGGGAGAAATATCAATAAGCTCAGATATGCAGATGACACCACCCTTATGGCAGAAAGTAAAGAGGGACTAAAAAGCCTCTTGATGAAAGTGAAAGAGGAGAGTGAAAAAGTTGGCCTAAGGCTCAACATTCAGAAAACGAAGATCATGGCAACTGGTCCCATCACTTCATGGCAAATAGATGGGGAAACAATGGAAACAGTGCCAGACTTTATTTTTTGGGTTCCAAAATCAAAGCAGATGGTGTAGCCATGAAATTAAAAGACGCTTACTCCTTGGAAGAAAAGTTATGACCAACCTAGACAGCATATTCAAAAGCAGAGACATTACTTTGCCAACTAAGGTCCGTCTAGTCAAGGCTATGGTTTTTCCTGTGGTCACATATGGATGTGAGAGTTGGACTGTGAAGAAAGCTGAGCGCCAAAGAATGGATGCTTTTGAACTGTGGTGTTGGAGAAGACTCTTGAGAGTCCCTTGGACTGCAAGGAGATCCAACCAGTCCATTCTGAAGGAGATCAGCCCTGGGATTTCTTTGGAGGGAACGATGCTAAAGCTGAAACTCCAGTACTTTGGCCACCTCATGCGAAGAGTTGACTCATTGGAAAAGACTCTGATGCTGGGAGGGATTGGGGGCAGGAGGAGAAGGGGACGACCGAGGATGAGATGGCTGGATGGCATCACGGACTCGATGGACGTGAGCCTGAGTGAACTCCGGGAGGTGGTGATGGGCAGGGAGGCCTGGCGTGCTGCGATTCACGAGGCTGCAGAGAGTCGGGCACGACTGAGCGCCTGAGCTGAGCTGAGCTGACTGACAGCGCCGCATCAGTCTCCGCTGTGCAGCAGGTGCGTCGGTTACGCGTGCGCGCGTGCATTGTGCTGCGCTAGGTCGCTTAGTCCTGTCCCGCTCTTTGTGACCCAGTGGACTGTAGCCCACCAGACCCCTCTCTCCATGGGATTCTCCAGTTAAGAATTCTGCAGTGGGTTGCCATGCCCTCCTCCAGGGGATCTTCCCAACCCAGGGGTCGAACCCAGGTCTCCCGAATTTCAGGCGGAATAGCCTAGCCCTTCTCTGGGGGTATCTTCCTGACCCAGGAATTGAACCAGGGTCTTCTGCATTGCAGGCGGGTTCTTTACCAGCTGAGCTATCAGGAAAGCCCCGCATATACATACAGCCACTCTTTTCTTCAATTCTTTTTCTGTATAGGTCATTACAGAGTACTGAGAAGAGTTCCCTGTGCTGTGCAGTATATCTTTATTAGTTACCTATTTTATATATGGCAATGTGTATGTCAATCCCAGTTTCCCAGTTTATCCCTCCCTGGCTCTCTGCTTTCCCACCTGGTAACCATAAGTTGGTCTTCTCCATCTGTGTTCCTATTCCTGTTTTGTAAATAAGTTCATTTGTATTGTTTTATTTTATTTTATTTTATTTTATTTTTGAGAAGGAAATGGCAATCCACTCCAGCATTCTTGTCTGGAGAATTCCATGGACAGCAGAGTTTGGGGGGCTGTCACATGGGATTGCAAAGAGTTAAAATTCCACATAGCGCAGTAGCATATGATATTTGTCTCTGACATTTCACTCAATATGACAATTTCTAGGTCCATTCATGCTGCTACAAATGGTGTTATTTCATTATTTCTAATGTCTGAGTAGTAGTCCATTGTATATATCAGTTCAGTTGCTCAGTCGTGTCCGACTCTCTGCGACCCCATGAATTGCAGCACGCCAGGCCTCCCTGTCCATCACCATCTCCCGGAGTTCACTCAGACTCGTGTCCGTCGAGTCCGTGATGCCATCCAGCCATCTCATCCTCTGTCCTCCCCTTCTCCTCCTGCCCCCAATCCCTCCCAGCATCAGAGTCTTTTCCAATGAGTCAACTCTTCGCATCAGGTGGCCAAAGTACTGGAGTTTCAGCTTTAGCATCATTCCCTCCAAAGAAATCCCAGGGCTGATCTCCTTCAGAATGGACTGGTTGGATCTCCTTGCAGTCCAAGGGACCCTCAAGAGTCTTCTCCAACACCACAGTTCAAAAGCATCAATTCTTTAGTGCTCAGCTTTCTTCACAGCCCAACTCTCACATCCATACATGACCACTGGAAAAACCATAGCCTTGACTAGACGGACCTTAGCGGCAAAGTAATGTATCTGCTTTTGAATATGCTATGTAGGTTGGTCATAACTTTTCTTCCAAGGAGTAAGCGTCTTTTAATTTCATGGCTGTAATCACCATCTGCAGTGATTTTGGAGCCCAAAAAAATAAAATCTGACACTGTTTCCACTGTTTCCCCATCTATTTCCCATGAAGTGATGGGACCGGATGCCATGATCTTAGTTATCTGAATGTTGAGCTTTAGGCCAACTTTTTCATTCTCCTCTTTCACTTTCATCAAAAAACTTTTTAGCTCCTCTTCACTTTCTGCCATAAAGGTGGTGTCATCTGCATACCTGAAGTTATTGATATTTCTCCCAGCAATCTTGATTCCAGCTTGTGTTTCTTCCAGTCCAGCGTTTCTCATGATGTACTCTGTATATAAGTTAAATAAGCGGGGTGACAATATACAGCCTTGACGTACTCCTTTTCCTATTTGGAACCCGTCTGTTGTTCCATGTCTAGTTCTAACTGCTGCTTCCTGACCTGCATACAGATTTCTCAAGAGGCAGGTCAGGTGGTCTGGTATTCCCATCTCTGGAAGAATTGTCCACAGTTTATTGTGATCCACACAGTCCAAGGCTTTGGCATAGTCAATAAAGCAGAAATAGATGTTTTTCTGGAACTCTCTTGCTTTTTCCATGATCCAGCGGATGTTGGCAATTTGATCTCTGGTTCCTCTGCCTTTTCTAAAACCAGCTTGAACATCAGGGAGTTCACAGTTCACGTATTGCTGAAGCCTGGCTTGGAGAATTTTGAGTATTACTTTACTAGCATGTGAGATGAGTGCCATTGTGTGGTAGTTTGAGCATTCTTTGGCATTGCCTTTCTTTGGGATTGGAATGAAAACTGACCTTTTCCAGTCCTGTGGTCACTGCTGAGTTTTCCAAATTTGCTGGCATATTGAGTGCAGCACTTTCACAGCATCATCTTTCAGGATTTGAAACAGCTCAACTGGAATGCCATCACCTCCACTAGCTTTGTTCATAGTGATGCTTTCTAAGGCCCACTTGACTTCACATTCCAGGATGTCTGGCTCTAGATGAGTGATCACATCATCATGATTATCTGGGTTGTGAAGATCTTTTTTGTACAGTTCTTCTATGTATTTTTGCCACCTCTTCTTAATATCTTCTGCTTCTGTTAGGTCCAGACCATTTCTGTCCTTTATCGAGCCCATCTTTGCATGAAATGTTCCCTTGGTATCTCTGATTTTATTGAAGAGATCTCTAGTCTTTCCCATTCTGTTCTTTTCCTCTATTTCTTTGCATTGATCGCTGAAGAAGGCTTTCTTATCTCTTCTTGCTATTCTCTGGAACTCTGCATTCAGATGCTTATATCTTTCCTTTTCTCCTTTGCTTTTCGCCTCTCTTCTTTTCACAGCTATTTGTAAATCCTCCCCAGACAGCCATTTTGCTTTTTGCATTTCTTTTCCATGGGGATGGTCTTGATCCCTGTCTCCTGTACAATGTCATGAACCTCAGTCCATAGTTCATCAGGCACTCTATCTATCAGATCTAGGCCCTTAAATCTATTTCTCACTTCTACTGTATAATCATAAGGGATTTGATTTAGGTCATACCTGAATGGTCTAGTGGTTTTCCCTACTTTCTTCAATTTGAGTCTGAATTTGGTAATAAGGAGTTCATGATCTGAGCCACAGTCAGCTCCTGGTCTTGTTTTTGTTGACTGTATAGAGTTTCTCCATCTTTGGCTGCAAAGAATATAATCAATCTGATTTTGGTGTTGACCATCTGGTGATGTCCATGTGTGGAGTCTTCTCTTGTGTTGTTGGAAGAGGGTGTTTGCTATGACCAGTGCATTTTCTTGGCAAAACTCTATGAGTCTTTGCCCTGCTTCATTCTGCATTCCAAGGCCAAATTTGCCCGTTGCTCCAGGTGTTTCTTGACTTCAGCTGCGACCGACCGGCGCACTAAGCACAGCTGGGAGGAGCTACCCTGCTTCCGAGGTCAGGGGGCATGGCCAAGAGGAGCCATCCCTCATCCGAGGCCAGGGGCTGCAGCCAGGAGGAGCCATCCTGCTTCTGAGGCCAGGGGCTGCAGCCGGGAGGAGCCACACCACGTCCAAGGAGCGGTGGCTACGTGGGCACAGGAGGGCTAGAGGAGCTACCCCAGGTTGAAGGTCAGGAAGGGCGGTGGTGAGGAAATACCCCTCATCCAAAGTAAGGAGCAGTGGCTGCGCTCTGCTGGAGCAGCTGTGAAGAGATACCCCATGCCCAAGGTAAGAGAAACTCAAGTAAGATGGTAGGTGTTGCAAGAGGGCATCAGAGGGCAGACACACTGAAACTGTACTCACAGAAAACTAGTCAATCTAATCACACTAGGACCACAGCCTTGTCTAACTCAATGAAACTAAGCCATGCCCATGGGGCAACCCAAGATGGGCGGGTCATGGTGGAGAGGTCTGACAGAACGTGGTTCACTGGAGAAGGGAATGGCAAACCACTTCAGTATTCTTGCCTTGGGAACCCCATGAACAGTAGGAAAAGGCAAAATGATAGGATACTGAAAGAGGAACTCCCCAGGTCAGTAGGTGCCCAACACGCTACTGGAAATCAGTGGATAAATAACTACAGAAAGAACAAAGGGATGGAGCCAAAGCAAAAACAATACCCAGCTGTGGATGTGACTGGTGATAGAAGCAAGGTCCGATGCTGTAAAGAGCAATATTGCATAGGAACCTGGAAGGTTAGGTCCATGAATCAAAGCAAATTGGAAGTGGTCAAACAGGAGATGGCAAGAGTGAACGTCGACATTCTAGGAATCAGCCAACTAAAATGGACTGGCATGGGTGAATTTAACTCAGATGACCATTATATCTACTACCGTGGGCAGGAATCCCTCAGAAGAAATGGAGTAGCCATCATGGTCAACAAAAGAGTCCGAAATGCAGTACTTGGATGCAACCTCAAAACGACAGAATGATCTCTGTTCGTCTCCAAGGCAAACCATTCAATATCATGGTAATCCAAGTCTATGCCCCAACCAGTAACCCTGAAGAAGCTGAAGTTGAACGGTTCTGTTTTAGAACTAACACCCAAAATAGATGTCCTTTTCACTGTATATATGTATACTAGATACCACATCTTCTTTATCCGTTCATCTGTTGATGGACAGTGAGGCTGCTTCCACGTCCCGGCTATTGTAAATAGTGCTGCAATGAACAGTGGGGTGTACGTGTCATTTCAACTTATGGTTTTCTCTGGATTTATGACCAGGTGGAGTATCTTTTCATATGTTTCTTTGCAATCTGAATCTCTTCTTCCGTGAGGTGTCTGTTAAGATCTTTGGCCCATTTTTTAATAGAATTGTTTGTTTCCTTACTGTTGAGTTTCAAGAGACTTTTCTTTTTAAAAAACTTTTTTTACATCAGTCCTTTGTCAGATGTGTCCCTGATATCTTTCCTCCTGGTCTGGCTTCTCTTCTCATTCTCTCATCCTTGTCTCTCACAGACAGAAATCCAGCTTACCCATTATTTCCCTCATGGATTATGCCTCTTGTATCCACAGAGTCATCACCATGCCCAAGCTCATCTAGCGTTTCTGTCGGTGGAGTCGCCCAGCACCTCTGAGCTGGAACCAGGGAGGAGCGGCAGCGATGGGGGAAGAGGTGGGTTTGGAAGGAGGGCAGACAGCTCAGGCTGTGTGGGGAGCAGAGAAGTTTCCAGAGAGTCAGCGAAGCCTCTTGGGTCCACACTGGGGTACTGACCAGACAACAGGAAGATTGGCTCAGGCTACAAGGGGTAAGGGGGCTGCAGTAGGCCTGGTGGGCTGCCTGGAGGAGGTGCTTAGAGCTGTCCTGAGGTTGCACTTGGGGCTCAGGAGGTCTGGGGATGTCGGGGTATCAGCTCCAAGGCGGGAGCTGGAGCCTGGATGGGGACCACCTCTCCAGGGGCCTCGAGGGACCAGGGCGGGTCCAGGCTTCCCGGGACTGGGGCAGTGAAGGCCACAGGGCGGGAGCGGGGAGCACAAGGAAGCCGCTGTCTTATCTCCTGGCTCTGAACCCAGAGGCACTGCTTCCCATTCTGAGAACATTCTCCTCCCAGACAAGGCTTCTCCGGACTTGTCCGACCTGAGAGCCAGGGGAGCTAATGACATGATTGAGAACCTCCATTCACAGGATCCAAAGAAAATGATGTTTCCCCTCCCACCCCGCTGGACTGAGGGGCCTTTGTGAAGGGGAGGGGCTGGGGCCTCCGGTCCAGGGATAAATGGGTGACCCCGAGGCCAGGCGCCCCTGGAGCAGACACGGGGACCCCAGCCAGGCAGCTGCTCCTCCTGACGGCCGGGCTGGGTCTACTCTCCGTGCTGGGGGCCCAGGGGCCCCAGCTGACCCCCACCAGCGTTCAGGAGGTGAGGGGCTCTGAGAAGGTGGGGTCGTGGGACGAGCATGGCCCAGGTCAGGCGCCTGTGCTGGGCTAGGGTCCCAGTCCTGCTGCTCCCGCCCTGGGTGGACTTGGCCAGAGTCCCCTGTCTGTGTCTTTGGGGACGTCTCCCACACAGAGGAGGGGTGCTGGGTGATGCAGGGAGAGCCCACTCCCCTGTCGGAAACAGTGTCTTCCTGGCCACCCAGGGTGGGGGGCAGGCTTAGGGAGCCTTTGGGCAGATTTCCATCCACAGTGGGTCCTCTCAGCCTCTTCATCCTGGTGAAGTCACGGCCGAGGCGGATGGCCTTTCTAAGACGTAGTTCCCTCAGAGGTCAAAGTCATGGTTTGCAAGGAACTTTGCATATCTCAAGCCCTTCCGTAAACATAAAGAATATTGTCCCAATTATATTTTTCAAGGCTTACTACATTTAGGGTCAGTATTGAAGATCAAGCACATTATTATCAAGCATGTTAAAAACGTGGAAGAATAATGGTGCAGACAGAACAGTATCTGAGGTTTGCATGTGTCTAGATGCCACCACTCTCCGGTCACTGCTGAGCTCCCCTGGGGGACTGTCCCAGCCTCACCTTCTCAGGGGCCTTGGTGCCTCCTTGGCACATCCAGGGATGTGATCTGGATGTCCCTGAGACTCGAGCCTGTGTTCCTGGTGTCCCCAAGACCTGGGCTCCCGCTGAAGTGTCCAAGGGCCCCCCACCTTCTCTGCCCCCTTACTCCCCACGTCCACCTTCCCTCTCTCAAAGATGGTCAACTTGATGGCTTCTTGTCCGTCTGGGTCTAAGGACCCAAATTCCTCTCTCCTTCCCTTTTTCCTTATTCAGTTCAGTTCAGTGGCTCAGTCATGTCCGACTCTTTGCGACCCCATGAATCGCAGCACGCCAGGCCTCCCTGTCCATCACCATCTCCCAGAGTTCACCCAGACTCACGGCCATCGAGCCCATGATGCCATCCAGCCATCTCATCCTCGGTCGTTCCCTTCTCCTCCTGCCCCCAATCCCTCCCAGCATCAGAGTCTTTTCCAATGAGTCAACTCTTCGCATGAGGTGGCCAAAGTACTGGAGTTTGAGCTTTAGCATCATTCCTTCCAAGGAAATCCCAGGGTTGATCTCCTTCAGAATGGACTGATTGGATCTCCTTGCAGTCCAAGGGACTCTCAAGAGTCTTCTCCAACACCACAGTTCAAAAGCATCAATTCTTTGGCGCTCAGCCTTCTTCACAGTCCAGCTCTCACATCCATACATGACCACAGGAAAAACCATAGCCTTGACTAGACGGACCTTAGTCAACAAAGTAATATCTCTGCTTTTGAACATGCTATCTAGGTTGATCATAGCTTTTCTTCCAAGGAGTAAGCATCTTTTAATTTCATGGCTGCAATCACCATCTGCAGTGATTTTGGAGCCCCCAAAAATAGTCTGACACTGTTTCACTGTTTCCCATCTATTTCCCATGAAGTGATGGGACCAGATGCCATGATCTTCATTTTCTGAATGTTGAGCTTTAGGCCAACTTTTTCGCTCTCCTCTTTCACTTTCATCAAGAGGCTTTTTAGTTCCTCTTCACTTTCTGCCATAAGGGTGGTGTCATCTGAATGTCTGAGGTTATTGATATTTCTCCCGGCAATCTTGATTCCAGCTTGTGTTTCTTCCAGTCCAGCATTTCTCATGATGTACTCTGCATAGAAGTTAAATAAGCAGGGTGACAATATATAGCCTTGACAGACTCCTTTTCTATTAGGAACCAGTCTGTTGTTCCATGTCCAGTTCTAAGTGTTGCTTCCTGACCTGCATACAGATTTCTCAAGAGGCAGGTCAGGTGGTCTGGTATTCCCATCTCTGGAAGAATTTTCGACAGTTTATTGTGATCCACACAGTCAAAGGCTTTGGCATAGTCAATAAAGCAGAAATAGATATTTTTCTGGAACTCTCTTGCTTTTACCATGATCCAGGGATGTTGGCAATTCGATCTCTGGTTCCTCTGCCTTTTCTAAAACCAGCTTGAACATCAGGGTATTCACAGTTCACGTATTGCTGAAGCCTGGCTTGGAGAATTTTGAGTATTACTTTACTAGCATGTGAGATGAGTGCCATTGTGTGGTAGTTTGAGCATTCTTTGGCATTGCCTTTCTTTGGGATTGGAATGAAAACTGACCTTTTCCAGTCCTGTGGTCACTGCTGAGTTTTCCAAATTTGGTGGCATATTGAGTGCAGCACTTTCACAGCATCATCTTTCAGGATTTGAAACAGCTCAACTGGAATGCCATCACCTCCACTAGCTTTGTTCGTAGTGATGCTTTCTAAGACCTACTTGACTTCACATTCCAAGATGTCTGGTTCTAGATTAGTGATCACATCATCATGATTATCTGGGTCGTGAAGATCTTTTTTGTACAGTTCTTCTGTGTATTCTTGCCACCTCTTCTTAATATCTTCTGCTTCTGTTAGGTCCAGACCATTTCTGTCCTTTATCGAGCCCATCTTTGCATGAAATGTTCCCTTGTTATCTCTAATTTTCTTGAAGAGATCTCCAGTCTTTCCCAATCTGTTGTTTTCCTCTATTTCTTTGCATTGATCGCTGAAGAAGGCTTTCTTATCTCTTCTTGCTATTCTCTGGAACTCTGCATTCAGATGCCTGTATCTTTCCTTTTCTCCTTTGCTTTTTGCTTCTCTTCTTTTCACAGCTATTTGTAAGGCCTCCCCGGACAGCCATTTTGCTTTTTTGCATTTCTTTTCCATGGGAATGGTCTTGATCCCTGTCTCCTGTACAATGTCATGAACCTCAGTCCATAGTTCATCAGGCACTCTATCTATCAGATCTAGGCCCTTAAATCTATTTCTCACTTCCACTGTAGAATCATAAGGGATTTGATTCAGGTCATACCTGAATGGTCTAGCGGTTTTCCCTACTTTCTTCAATTTGAGTCTGAATTTGGTAATAAGGAGTTCATGATCTGAGCCACAGTCAGCTCCTGGTCTTGTTTTTGTTGACTGTATAGAGTTTCTCCATCTTTGGCTGCAAAGAATATAATCAATCTGATTTTGGTGTTGACCATCTGGTGATGTCCATGTGTGGAGTCTTCTCTTGTGTTGTTGGAAGAGGGTGTTTGCTATGACCAGTGCATTTTCTTGGCAAAACTCTATTAGTCTTTGCCCTGCTTCATTCTGTGCGTTCCAAGGCCAAATTTGCCTGTTACTCCAGGTGTTTCTTGACTTCCTACTTTTGCATTCCAGTCCCCTATCATGAAAAGGACATCTTCTTTGGGTGTTAGTTCTAAAAGGTCTTGTAGGGCTTCATAAAACCATTCAACTTCAGCTTCTTCAGCATTACTGGTTGGGGCATAGACTTAGATTACCATGATATTGAATGGTTTGCCTTGGTGATGAACAGAGATCATTCTGTCATTTTTGAGATTGCATCCAAGTACTGCATTTTGGACTCTTTTGTTAACCATGATGGCTACTCCATTTCTTCTGAGGGATTCCTGCCCACGGTAGTAGATATAATGGTCATCTGAGTTAAATTCACCCATTCCAGTCCATTTTAGTTTGCTGATTCCTAGAATGTCAAGGTTCACTCTTGCCATCTCTTTTTTGACCACTTCCAATTTGCCTTGATTCATGGACCTGACATTCCAGGTTCCTACGCAATATTGCTCTTTACAGCATCAGACCTTGCTTCTATCATCAGTCACATCCACAGCTGGGTATTGTTTTTGCTTTGGCTCCATCCCTTCATTCTTTCTGGAGTTATTTCTCCACTGATCTCCAGTAGCATATTGGGCACCTAACGACCTGGGGAGTTCCTCTTTCAGTATCCTATCATTTTGCCTTTTCCTACTGTTCATGGGGTTCTCAAGGCAAGAATACTGAAGTGGCTTGCCATTCCCTTCTCCAGTGTACCACATTCTGTCAGACCTCTCCACCATGACCCACCCATCTTGGGTTGCCCCGCAGGCATGGCTTAGTTTCATTGAGTTAGACAAGGCTGTGGTCCTAGTGTGATTAGACTGACTAGTTTTCTGTGAGTATGGTTTCAGTGTGTCTGCCCTCTGATGCCCTCTTGCAACACCTACCATCTTACTTGGGTTTCTCTTACCCTGGATGTGGGGGTATTTCTTACCCTGGATGTGGGGGTATCTCTTCACAGCTGCTCCAGCAAAGCACAGCCGCTGCCCCTTACCTTGGATGAGGGGTATCTCCTTACCGCCACCATTCCTGACCTTCAACGTGGGATAGCTCCTCTAGACCGCTCCTCGGGTTGCTCCTCCCGGCTTTGGGCCCTGGCCTCGAGCGTGGGTGGCTCCTTCCAGCTGCTGTCCATATCTGAGTCCTCCCTCTTCCCCACCCACGAAAGGACTGCACTCATTCAATCCTGAGAGTCATCCTCATTCTCCCAAGAAAGTGAGTTCCAGGACCCGAGGATGAGGCAGGAGCTGGTGCTGGGAAACCAAATGCTGGTCACTGGTCCTGCCCCAAACCCAAGGACTGCCAAGCACATGTGTGCTTGTCATCAGAACAGAACTGCCCTGGGTTTCAGGGGATGGGGTTTGGCAAGAGCAGGGGTTAGAGGGCCTGGGGCCCTCAGGTATGTCAGGACAAAGAAAGGTCTGGCCACACGGTCACAGTAATTTCTATGGCAGGTTCCTCGATGACCCAGTAAATGAATAGATAAACGAATGATAGCTGAATGGACGGTGGGCAGAGGAATGTAAGAATGGAGGGATGCACGGCCCCATGGACGGGTGATGGATGGATGGATGGGTGGATGGACAGCTGATGGATGAAAGAGTGGCGGAAGGGTGGGTGGGTAGGGGAAGGATGGGAGAATGGTGGGTGGACGGATGGATTAATAGATAAATGAATGGTGGGTGGACGATAGTGGACGGATGGATGGTAATAGTCGGATGGTGGACGGATGAATCGATGGTGGATGTATGGTGAAAAGACAAAAGGGTGTGGATGGATGGATGAATGGATGGTACGTGCGTGAATAGATGAATAAACGAACGGATAAACAGTTGGAGGGAGGGATGGTGGATGGTGGGGTGATGAACACATGAGATGAGATGAATAGACAGAGGGGTGGATGCCTGTGAGACCAGGACTGATAAGGCGCACGTGGACACCTCTAAGGGCACAGTCTAAACTGACTTGACCATCACTGTGTGCTCTCTGCACACTTGCTCCCTCCTCTCCTCTCGCTTTACTTGTTGCTTCTCACCTTCTGAATCCAGAACTGTCCCATGCTCATGGGGTCCAGCGCCTTGCACATCTCCACTTGATGGGTTTATCAGCCCACCCTCCTCAGGAGGTTAGGGCCGAGGCGGTCTCAGTAGTTATGGCGACAGGCTTAGCTGCTCTGAGGCAAATGGGATCTTCCCAGACCAGGGATCAAACCGGTGTCCTTTGCATTGCAAAGCAGATTCTTAACCACTGGACCATCAGCCATGCTCAGGTGCTTCAGTCATGACTGACTCTTTGCGACCCCATGGACTGTAGCCTGCCAGGCTCCTCGGTCCATGGGGTTCTCTAGGCAAGAATACTGGAGTGGGTTGCCATTTTTCCTCTAGGCGATCTACTCCAGGGGACCTTCCCAACCCAGGGATCAAACCCCCGTTTCCTATGGAGCCGTATCATTGCAGGCGGATTCTTTACTCCTGAGCCACTGGGAAAACCAGGAGCACCAGGGAAGCCCCCAGTCACTTTATATTTTCCTCACAAAAGCTCTCATTACAGACATCCTTTCCCCCCAGCATTTTAGGAACATCGTATATAAAGCACTGGGTCAGAACCCTAGATATCCCCAGGGAAAAGAAGCTTCACCCCCTGCCACGCTTCACCTTCGTGATGAACATCAATGCTGCTTTGGAACTTAGAATGCACATCATGTGAGTGCCCTTCTCCCCCTGCCAATTCCTGGGGTCCGCCATCCTGACCTTGGGGCTGTTGGACTGTCCTGAGCTCCGGAGCCAGGCAGCAGCTACCAGGGTCGATCCTGTGTCTTCCACATGGTTTGTATGCTGGTTCTCCTGGCAGACTCCATGCGAGTAATGATGAGGGTGGAGGTAATGAAAAACAAGGCCAAGTCGCCATCATGGACTGAGAAGGAACTAAGCCTCAGTTACCTGGGAAGTGCTTCACAAGCCTTGTCTCATTCGCACCTCGCAAAGCTCGGCACTGCGGGTTCGTGGGAGGACCACTCTTACAGGCTCTCACTCGCGCTGGAAATGAATGGTTAGCTAGGCACACGGCAAACAGTCAGACTGGCTTCCATGGAGACGAGGAACGGAGGCCTCTCGTCCATTGGACAGGCAGGCCAGTGGTCATCCTAATGCGCTCGGTGGACCCCCCGGTGGGCTCATCCTGCAGCTCAGCACTGTAGGTGGGATGGGCGGGAGACAGGCTCGGGGCTTCACCATCGCAGGTTGACAGCCCGCTGGGATGGTGCTGGGTGCTATCAGCAAGCTGAGCTTGTGTTTCTGAGGATAGACCCCCCGGTGGGCTCATCCTGCAGCTCAGCACTGTAGGTGGGATGGGCGGGAGACAGGCTCGGGGCTTCACCATCGCAGGTTGACAGCCCGCTGGGATGGTGCTGGGTGCTATCAGCAAGCTGAGCTTGTGTTTCTGAGGATAGACCCCCCGGTGGGCTCATCCTGCAGCTCAGCACTGTAGGTGGGATGGGCGGGAGACAGGCTCGGGGCTTCACCATCGCAGGTCGACAGCCCGCTGGGATGGTGCTGGGTGCTATCAGCAAGCTGAGCTTGTGTTTCTGAGGATAGACCCGATGGTGCAGTTCCGAAGGTCCCATCACGAGAGGCTCCAAGCCCCATGTCCTCGTAGGGGGAGGGCAGCCAGTCAGGGCACTGACCTTTCCAGCAGCTCCTCCCCACCCCAACCCCGGCCCCCCACCCCCCGCACCTGCCAGGTGTTGCTCTGCGCCGCCCTCGGCTCTGGAGACACATAGGTAAACAAGATGTGTTCTCATCCCAAAACTTCACAGCCTCCTTGAGCGACAGGTGGGCAAGCTTGATCCAAGAGAAAGGCCAGTCCTGCTGCCTGAGACCTCACCAGGCTTGAGATGGGGGGACTTCATCCAGGGTGAGGTCTGGGGGAGAAGAAATTTGCAAGCTTCCTCGGATAACTTGTGACCGTTCGTTCTGCATGGCCAAGTCGGTGCTGGCTGGGGACTTGGATGGGGGAGGCCATAGGTGTCCACCTGCTTTGGAAGAGCACGACACCAGAGCACCCGAAAGGCGACAGCAGGGGCTAGTGTTGAAACCATCCTCTTGTTTTGTTTGAGCGAAGATGCTGCGGAATTCCGGGACGAGGTCCTGGAAGCCTTGGGGAGGGTGGGGCGGTGAGGGGCGCTGACAGGGCAGGGGCCTGGCTGGGAGGATGAGCTGGAGATGGCCCCTGGGTGAAGGAGGCAGGTTGGGACACAGCAGGGAAGGAGCGGGCCCTTTGTTTGAGAAGCCAGGGCCCAGCCCCTCCAGACTCCGGGACACTTTCATCACCAGACGTGGGCTCCAAGGTCACTTCTGTTTTCCAGGAAGCCAAGCAGATGCCTTCTGTTTAAAATGCCCTTCCAGGAACTATCACCTGAGAAATTCCAATCCTGTAAGTGACCACTGGCTCAGCCACATGGAGGGCCGGATCTCCAGGTCTTCAGGAGACAGCATTCCCGTGGGGATGTCAGAGGGGACACCCAGCCCCTGAACGTGAGAGACTGGGCCTCTCTGTCCCCTGCGAACCTTAGCTCTCCACGGGCGGGTGGGGGCTGGCAGTTTTCTGTCCCGCGCTCGGATCTCTCAGGTCCCTGGCTGCGCCCAGCACCGGCTCCTGGCTTCTACACCACATCTGAGAGCCAACTTCCTCCGGTTTCCTGGAGCCCAGGAGCTCTGTTGCCAGGCCACCCCCCGCCCCTGGTGATGGCCCTTCTCACTGAGGCTGGCCCTGCACCCAGGCACAGGACCGCTGTGCTCTCCCTACTTACCGGGTCCCACGCTTTCGGGGCATGGCACCCTGTCGGCACAGTGCCTGCCGTCTCCCCTTATTTCATCCGGAGACCCAGCCAGGAATTCTGCGGGCCACGAGTCAGCTGCTCACCCATTCCCTGCAGCATTTGGGAGAATCCACAGGGAGAGCCTCCAGGAGCCTTGGCTGCTGGAAGCCCTGCTGGGGCCAGTAGAGAGGGGGCACCGTGCCTGGTCCCCGCAGCCCTCAGCCACTGCCTCCCTCCACGGGGCAGCGGGAGCCTACCCCCTCCTGACCTCAGGGCTCCCCGCACAGGCCTCCCTCTTCCCTCTGGTCACCCTACTTCGGGCTCTGGGCCTCTCTCTGACCCCGTGGGCCCCAGTGAGTCCAACCTGCATCCCTTCCAGGGTGGAGACCCATCATCCAAATCTGGTTCGTCAAAGAGAGGAGGCAGGCCCTAGCCTACTTCAAGGACCTGATGAACAGCCAGCACTTCCAGATGATGGCGCTCTTTGGTGAGGGGCTCCAGGGCAGGAGGGGCCGTCAGGACTGCAGCCTGGCCACAGAGGGCCTGCCCACCTCCACGGACACCTCTGGTAGTAGCGCTCAGCCTTTGGGTCAAACTGCATTGCACCCTGATAACTGATCGGGGCCTGTGTGTGTGTGTGTGTGTGTGCGCGCGCGCGCGTGCCTGCACTGTCTGCCACCATCACTGTCGGTGACCTCTCTCGGTCACTCTTTTTTAAAAAATAATGTCTTTATTTTTGGCTGTGCTGGGTCTTCGTTGCTGCATGGGCTTCTCTCTAGTTGGAGTATGGGGGCTTGTCACGTGGGATCCTCCCGGACCAGGAATCGAACCCGTGTCTCCTGCACTGGCAGGCAGATTCTTTACCACTGAGCCCCCAGGGAAGCCCCCTCCTGGTCACTCTTCATCCCCCCTCCCCATGATCCTTCCAGCATCCTGAACCCTCAGGCCCTGGCCTCCTCTCTTCCTTCCCTGGACCCCCACCACTCACTGCCTCGGCCTCCCTTGACACGTTTCAACACCTGTGACTTGCAACCAGCCGCCCTTGCCAGTACCTACTTGGTATCTTTCCCGCCAATTCATCGTGGGTTCCTGCCCCTGACAAGTCACCAGCCCTCTGGGTCTTTTCCTGCCAACCTTGCCCCATGCCCACTTTCCTTCCTTGGCATCACATCCCTCCCAACTCTGCACCTGCTGGGCTCTGGGGCAGCCCCTGACACCTGTCCTCCCCGGGTCCTGGCTGGTGAAGCCCGCCCTGGGAGCCCTACTCTCCGCTTCATGTGCAGCTGTGAGCCAGGCAGAGGCTGGGGCCGCGCAGGGGCTGGTCTCGCCCTCACAGTATCACGACAGACCACAAGGGCCCTCAGGGACGCCCAGACCCCTCCCCGGGGTCCCTGGGTCGCCTCACTCCTCCCTGCTCCAGGCAGCATCTCCCAGGTGCCTTCTCTCCTCACCGTCCACCCCTGCTTTCCTGTGCAGGACAAACCTTCACCCTGAGCAAGGCCCCTCCGTCCCTGGATTGCGCACGCCCCGGGCGGACAGAGCTGGGAAGGCCTGGATGCAGGTGCGATGTGCCATTGCCCGCTGGGAGGGGCTTGGGGGCAGTTTCTGGGTCCCCGGCTCCCGCAGGGAGAGGCTGGCCCAGGCAGCTGGGAGGGGCAGACGCCCTGGGCGGCCGAGGGCCGCAGCGAGAGACCAGCCGATTCTAGGATGAGTGTCTGCACGGGGTGGGGGTGGAGGAGCTCCTGGCCATGCTGGGGAAAATGGGGGCCCCCTCAGGAGGGACTGGGGGGCTGGTTCAGGGTGAGGATGATGAGATGGGAAGATCACGGGACGCTGGAGGTCAGGCACAAAGAGCTGGGGCCCTTTCTGTTAGAGTGGCACCTCCCACCCCCACCAAGCCATCAAATGCTGGAGGCCCTTCCTCCGAGGCTGAGGAAGAAAGGCATAGGGAGGAGGTGTGTCTGGGGGCTTCCCCACCATCCACCAGCAGAGCAGCTCTCTGCCCTCCAGGACTAGGGGGCGGGTGGGCCCCCTTGCCTTTGGAGCCTTCAGATAAGGGGACCACCCCAGGGCCCCCAGTCATGCGGGCGGCTCCTGCCCCAAGTGGCACTCACATGCACCTTGTGCCTGAAGGCTCTGGAGGGCCCCACCTGTTTGGAGGCCTTGGCAGGGCAGGCTCCAGCCTGGGGTTGTCCCTGAGGACAGCGGGCAGGTGTCCTCTCCGAGCCCACAGGGCCCTGGCTGAGACAACGGCTCTCCTGACACAGGCTTGGTCGGCAGGCCTCAACATCCTGGACCCAGCTTCACGCATCTCCCTTGCAGGCCACACCCTGGATGAGAACCCAGAGGTCATGAGAATATTCGAGGGTTTTGTGGAAGGCGAAGGGTGGAACAAGACAGAAATCATCCACCTGGCTCAGGCTGGTAACGAGAATGTGTATTTATTTCTTCTGACCTTTTAGCTGTGGGTCCTAAACCCAGGAAATGACTTTTGGCCTGTCCTTCCTCATGTACTACGGTAACCATGTGAGAAGCCTGGAGCAATATACACGGCCCCTCACGGCCCCTCACCGTGCTATCTCCCCACTTCTGCAGGCATCTGTCAGTTACACCGTATTTCCTGGTGCACAGGAGTAGCTCAGGAGGCAGAATCACACGGACCCTGCAGCCCACCTCCTCCTGGTGGTGCTTCCAAGTGACCTGCACCCCTCTCCTGTCAGAGGCAACCCCCTGGCACCCCTCAGTCTGAGCACCCAGGCTGCCTGTTTTCTCTCTGTGGCCATTCCCTTCTCCGTCCCCAGTTTTGCCCTCTGTGAGGTGGGTGTAGGATATTCATTCCTAGGCTCCTCTGTGGAGTTGGTCTTGATCCTCTGAGATGCACAAGGAAGAACTCCTCATTGCATGTCTTCTCAACAGAACCCCCGAGGTAGGGTCTGCGTTCGGCAGGGGAGCTAGACAGTGTTTTCCTAGGGGACTGGTTAGAGTTCTCCTTTTGGTTAATAGATGAGCTAGGCTAGAAGTCCTGGGCTCTCACCCCTGGTGGCCTTAAAGCAGGAGACTGAAGACACACAGGTCCAGGAGCTTTTGGAGGTGCTTGGAAAAGGCAGCCCAAAGTCCAGGGGACTGTCCAGTGAGGCTCAGCCCTGCCAGCGGTCAGCACCAGGGAAGATCTCTCCAGGACAGCGCTCAGAGGTCTTCCTCCCTTCCCTCGTCTTGCTGATTTTCTTCCCCAACAACATTGTGTTTCCTCGTGTGGACGGTCATCACGTATCCTCTCCCCTACTGGAGGGAGCTGGGGTGTTTTCAGTCCTTTGCTCTGATGAGGAAGGTGCAGGAAATAAAACATACACATAGCAGGTGTAGAGGTGTTTCTACAGCGTAGAATAAAATTTCCTTTTTGCATACAGCCCCCGA
The DNA here is from genome assembly GCF_016772045.2 of Ovis aries. Classification (NCBI taxonomy): domain Eukaryota; kingdom Metazoa; phylum Chordata; class Mammalia; order Artiodactyla; family Bovidae; genus Ovis; species Ovis aries. The sequence goes on from NC_056056.1 coordinate 3,755,635, forward strand.
GTATTATTTTAGCTTATCAGGTCTTTCCTGTGTGTGTATGTGACAGAGGGAGAGATATTATAACCAGAACTGAGCTTACTTCCTTGGACTGAAGTCTCTGTTTATTTTTTTTAATGATAGTGTCTTTTGTGCATATTCCCTGCATGATTGCTTTTTTCTTTTTAAAGTCTAAACATCTTTATATAAGGCGGTCAAGCCACTTTGCTTGTGACATGAGGCACAAATATCTGTCCCAGCGGATTATCTGTTTTCAATTTATGCGCCTTACCTTTACATATTGTCAAGATGTCAGTTCTTTCCCAATCTGTTAATATCTATACATCAACATATCCTTTATAATACCTCAGCAGACATCTCGGGGAGAAACTGATGTGATGATTTGAACATTGACATAAAAATACAAAGGCTGAGGACATGCAGGGTGATCTTGAAGAAGACAGCGGAAGGCTCTGCCACCAGGCATTCAGACTTCTTATGAAGCTCCAGGAATTGGGACAGTCCAGCCCAGACCCACACAGGGGGACGTTCGTGACTCTGACCAGCCTGATGAGGACACCCGGACCTAAAGAGCAGACTGCATCCTTCCATGGAAATACAGTCCAGCACAGACACACAGGCGTCGTACTTGCAGCTGAGAGGCACTGCAGGGCAGCGGGGGCGGGCGCTCTCGGTGACTGGTCCAGGGCCACCTGTTCCTCATTTGGGAAAAGCATTCATCCTGCTCTTACTCCACATCATAAGTAAAGATCCTGGAGGGGACCGGGATGAGGGAATAGACTGTGTGATTCCAATAGTTTCAGACTATGGGATTTCGGCGCCCTGGTTTATGTCCCTGGGTGTGTTCCAATGTCTCCTACTTTACAGTCTATGGGAACTTGAATAGAATCTGTAGCCTACTGTTGTGAGACATTTGCATGAAGCTTAGTTATGCTGAATTGGTGCCTGTGCTTTTCAGGCCTACCATATCCTTCTCCTTCTCGGCGTATTTATTCTAGTAATTTTGGGGAGCCTGACGTTAAAACGTTGACTAAAAATCTTAATTTATCTACTTTTAAAAAAATAGTAATATATAGTGGGACTATACTAGTTCTGTATGTTCCAAGTCTCCTGTAAATATTAAATGTGTTATCATACTTTCATAATTTAAAAAAGTAAGATAAAACACTTTTAGAAAGGTTTTATAAAACAATATAAAATAATGAAATACTAGATGTACAAAAATCAGGTGTGAACACTGTAAACACAGCATGACCTTAATTAGGCAAAATAAAAGCACAAATACTTAAAAAAAAAATCAAGGTGGATATTAGATCTGAGTGTGAGAGTTTAAAACGATGACATTTCTAGTAGAATAGAATATTTTTGTTCTTGGAGTAAGCAAAGACTTCTTAGAACCCAGAGTACATTAACAAATGGAAAAATTGATAAATTGGATCTTTATAAAATTAAGAAATTCTCTACACCAAATGACACCATTACGAGAGTAAAAATGGCCCAGGTAGAGAGAGGACAAACACCTTCCCTCCTAACACAGTCTGCTGGGCCTCATCCAGTTTTTCCAAATCAAGAGGGTGGAGTGTGTGCTGAGTACCTGCATTTCTGACTAGTAGCTGGTGCTACTGATGACTTGAGAACCACTGTCTCAGAGGATGCGTGGAACAGCCACTTGACAGTCTTTGATGTGCTAAGACCATCATGAAGCTGGACAAAACTTACATAAGATTTTGAGAACATTTTCTCTGCCTGAGGCAGATTTTTCATTCACTGTCTAGTTCAAATGCCCAGTCAGCCTTGTTCATACCCTTCCACCCACTGGAGACGGACTTGTCCACTACATAGGAGCCTCAGGTCTCTTTGGAAGCTATCCCTCCTCTTAATAAAAATAGGCTCCAAAATAATTTTTTCAAGCCATTAATGCACATGTACAATGTAACCTTGTTTTACAGCCAAACTTCGTTACTAAAAATTTATATTTCTACAATGTTGAAAGTATCTATTATTATACAAGGTGGGCTTCCCTACCCCAGCCAGAGGAAATGTAATGGTGAAACACACACCTGTGCTGGGTCGTACGTCTGGGCAGAAGTGCGAGGACGGAGTAAGTGTATGTCCATGTTGACAAAGTATTGAAACTGCATTCCTTGCGTGGGACTCAAACCCACCCGCACCTCGGGATGGAACTTAAACCCACAATCCCTGACTTAGGAGGGAACTTGAACCCACTGTCTTCACTGAAACCATTAACCAGGTGTCAGGACTTACTAAAGCTCAGGGTTTTTTTTTGGTCTCATCACAGAAAGAACTGAACATGAGGCAAAGTGGTAGGCAAAGAGTGAGTTTATGAGCATCCGCGCTTGTGAGAGATACAAGTGGGCAGGTGAGCAGGCCCTGCCTTGAGGACTGAGAGGGCTTTATTTTTGTAAACAAAAGTGGGCAGGGGAGACCCCCACCTTCTTCCTCATTGGCAGACTTCAAGGCTTACATCATTAGCTCCTCTTCTGACCCTACAGGGTCTAGCCCAGACTGTCACGGCACTGTTCAAATCACATGTACAGTTAGCACAAGGATGGCAGCGCTAAAACACGGCAACGCATCAGCTTTCAGGACACCGTCCCCTCCCACCTACATTTCTGTCTTGGCTACATGTAGAAACGCTACCCTCCAAGAACTATTAACTCCCTGACTTCATGGAACAGGATTCAGAAACCCCGAATCTCATGTCTTGTGCTTTAACTACCTGGCTCGAGGCGTGAGTGTTCCTAGTGCTTAGATGCACCTGTCTTCCTTCAAAGTAGCGCAGATTGTCACTAGGTTACTGGATTCTCTTCTTGAGTGGTTATTAGCTTACAACAGCCTCCCAAACTCCCTTAAAATTTCTGTTCTATCTTTAATCCCGTAGTGGGATTTCTAAACTGACTATTTAATTATCCTACTCTATCCCTATCAATGGTGGTGGTGATGATGGTTTAGTTGATAAGTCGTGCATGACTCTTGAGACTCCTTGGACTGTAGCCCGCCAGGCTCCTATGTCCATGGGATTTCCCAGGGAAGAATACTGGAGTGGTTTGCCATTTCCTTCTCCAGGGATCTTCCCAAGCCAGGAATCAAATCCACGTCTCCCACATCACAGTCTCCTGCACTGCAGGCAGATTCTTTCCTGACTAAGCCACTGGGGAATCCATTCCTATCAACAAAACCTCAGAAAGGGGACTGAACAATTTCTACTCAAACAGCCATGAGTGAGAGGCCTGAGCTGCCCACGTCCTCGCCAGCGCTGCAGGATGTTTCCACCTCAACCACTCTGGCGTACGTGTGGTGACATCTCACTATGGCTTTAATCTGCATTTTCCTAGAGCAGTATACCTAAAGGAGTAATAATGTGCGTACCACCACCATTTGGTGACTTTTCTTTGTGAAACGCCTAGTCAAATCTTCTGTCCAATTTTTTCTGATGAAATTGTCCATATAAGTAAGTCTGTGTTGGGCTCAGTTTAAACAGCTTCACATAAAATTACTCTCTTTTTATTGTACGGGTTTTTTTTTTTTTAAGATATAGCATTTAATTTACCATCTTAACCATGTTAAGTGCACAGGTCAGTAGTGCTCAGTACATTTACATTGCTATGAAACAAATCTCCACCCAGAGCTTTTCATCTTGCAAATGGGAAACTCCACACCCCACACAAGACTCCCCCGTCTCCCTTGCCCCAAGTCTCCTGGTAAGCACCATTCTAGTTTCCATTTCCATGAGTAAGACCACTTTAGAGGCCTCCAAGAAGTGGATTCCACTGTGCTTCTCTCTTGTGAATGGCTTATTTCACTTATCATAATGTCCTCAAGATTCACCTATGACATTAGCATGTGCCAGGATTTCATTATAAGGTTGAATAGTATTTCACTGTATGACTCAGCCACGTTTGTTTACCCACTCATCCACTGCTGAACACGGGGGTGCTTCCACCCCTTGGCTGTTGTGAAATACTGGCACGCAAATTGCTCTTCCAGACTCTGCTTCCAATTCTGGATATATACACAGAGTTTGGAATACTGGATCACAAAGCAGTTGTTTTTTTTTTAAGTCATCTCCATACTGTTTTCCACAGTGGTTATGCCATTTTAAAATCATATCAAGAGCGCACGCAAGTTCCAGTTTCTCCATATCTTTGCAAATACTTGGTATCTTCTCTATTTTTAATTAAGCAGTCAGCCTCATCTGATGTGTGACATTTTCTCTTTTTGTGTTTGGGGTTTATATTGCTCTAATGATTAGTGATTTAAGCACATTTTCATATGCTTGTGGCCATCTGTGTACCATTGAAGACATGTCTATTCAAGCCCTCTGCCCATTTTTCAACAAGCACGAGTACTTTACTCCTTTTGGATATTAACCCATTGTTAGAGACATGACTTTCAAATATTTCCTGCCGCTCTGCAGGCTGTCTTTTCAACTGCCACATCCTCTGGCGTGGGTCAATTTGCTCTGTTGCTGATGTTTCCTGTGACTGCAGTCACATACAGAAAATCGTTATCAATCTAGTGTCATGAGCGTTGCCCGTTTTATTTTGGGAGTTTCGTAGATTTCGGACTCTCATCTGGGTCTTTAATCCGTTCTGAGTGAATTTTTGTACAGTGTAAGGGCCCAGTTCTGTTCTTCCGCACATAAACATCCAGCTGTCCCAACATCATTTGCTGAAGAGACTGTCCTTTCCCCACTGCGTGCCCTGGCTCCCTCCTGAAGGCCAACTGAACACACACACAAGGGTTCCCCTATGGGCTGTCTATGCCGTCCCTCTGGTCTACTTATTGTCATGCCAGTGCCACGCCACCTTGATTAACAAAGATTTGTGATGTGTTCTGGAGTCAGGAGGTGGCATCCTCCTATGTTGCTCTTTACAATTTTGTTTCTGCAGCTCAGGTTCCCTTGAGATTGCAAAAGGGTTTTAGATAAATATTTCTATTTCTGCAAAGAAAACACAGAGGGACTGACGGAGATTGCACTCTGTGGACTGCCTGTGGTAGTACGAACACTGTAGTGACACCGTCTGCTCATCTGTGCACGAGGTTTCTTCCCATTTATTTGTCTTTAATTTAGAAGTCTTTCACTTTCTTGGTTAGATTTCTTCCTCAGTGTTTTGTCCTGTTGATGCCACCGTACATGGACTCTGAATTTTAGATTGTGACTGTTAGCATACAGAAAGGCAGCTCATTTGTGGGCGGGCTTTGTGTCCAGTGATTTTGCTGAAGTACTTTATTAGTCCTACAGTATTTTCTGGCGGAATCCTTAGATAAGAGCTCCCACACAAGGTCACATCACGTGACGACAGAAGCAATTCACTTCTCCCCTGCAAATTTGAATACCTTTCCTTTTCATGCCTGACTGCCTTTGCTAGGACTTCCAGGACTGTGTTGAATACAAATGGCGAATCAGTATCATTGCTTTGTTCTCGCTTTTAGAGAAAATACTTCAGTCTGTCATCACTCAGTGTTAATGTGGGTTTTTCAGAAACGGCCTTTATTGTGTTGAAGTTGTTTCCGTCTACTCCTAGTTTGTTGTCTTTTTTTATCATGAAAAGGTGTTGAATCTTGCCTGTCCCTTTTCTACATCAGTTCGGATCATCATGTGGATTTTGTCCATCTGTGAATGAGGGGGCAATAGCTTGGGTTCATTCATTTACTTTTGCGTGCATTGAGCGTCTGTGCACTGTTCCCTGCTGGGTGCAGTCAGCTGAAATATCACATCATCTTATATCCTAGATGCCACTGTTTCCTCGGCGCTCACAGCCACGGGGCAGGGGGAGAGGCGAGGGCAGCATCTCAGCCACAGCTGCAGGTGGGGGGGCAGAACCAGGGCATCTCCAGCACAACATCTTGCACAGCTGTGGAGCTAGAGCGGGCTCTGGAGCCGGTCCAGGGCCAGAGTCCCCTGAAGGACTAGGACGTGCCCCATCCGTAGACTAGTGCCCACCCTGACAGCAACTATTGAGCTGCAGCTGGTGCCAGCTCAGACTAGAGCCGGCTGCAGCTCAAACAGACCAGCTCCAGAACAAGAGCGAGCTCTGGCTCTAACTCCAGAGCTAAGGCCATCTCCATCACCAGCTCTCCCACCAGTTCTCACACCACCGCCAGGCTTGGAGCCGGCCCCAGTATCAGCTCCCATTAGGGAGCCAGCCCTGCACCGCGGGGGAAGGCTGCAGGACGTGTCTCTCTTCGGGAAGTCACACGGAAGGGCAGTCAGGTGCCTGGTCTTTCCTCTTCTTGCTGTTTCAGCGCCATCTCAAGATCTAGAGCAGAGCTGGCTCCAGCACCAGGCCTATTACCATCTGAGACTTAGATCCAGCTTCAGAAAACAGCCGCAGAACTAAGAGCAGCTCTAGACTGTCACTTCTGTCACTGGCTGTAGTGCCACCTTCAGCAGACCCCCGGGCACTGGCACCCACGACACAACCAGTTACAGCAGCAGCTTGGAGCCTGGCCAACGTCTGCACCAGGACCAGGAAGAGAGCCAGAGTCATCACAGGACTGTTCGCCCCCTGGGTAAGTAGAGGCACATCTGATACACGCAGGAAGGCCGGGGTCGCCTTGCCCTACAAAGCTAAGGCCAAAAAAGCCCCACAATTTGCACCAACTTGGACTAAAGTCAGCTCTGTCACCAGCAACAGAACCAAAGCCCCTTCCACCCAAACACAGGGACCGGCTCCACAATGGAAGCCTCGGCAGGTGCTGGTTCTTGCACCAAATTTGGGAGTAATACCAGAGACCTAGAGTCAGCCTCAGCACCACAGCCAGGTCAAGAGCTGGTTCTAACACTACGGCCAGAGACAGGGCCAGCTTCAGCCCCAGTGCAGGCACTGCTCCCGGGCCAGACCCTCGGCAGGGCCAGCAGCATCTCAGCATCAGCCGCAGCTCCCGCTCTGGGCCGGCTCCACCTCTGCAACACCTTCAGCTCCAACAGCTGACCTCCAGCCACACCAGCTCCAGCCCCAGGGCTCGCTCACCTGCCCAGGAAGGCACGTTTTTCTTGCTTTTCTTTTGCATATCATCTTTGCTTTTATATTTCATGTGTTCAAATTCAAATTCAATGACAATTAGCCCTGCAATTGCTTTAAATTGTACAATTCAGCAGCACTAACCACATTCTCTGTGCTCGTGCACACCACTGCCCTCTAGTTCCAGACATTTCTATCTCAATGGGAACCCTGTGCCCATTAAGCAGTCATGCCCCAGCTCCACTCGCTCAGCCCTGACAGTCGCGCGTCTGCTTCCTGTCTCTATGTGTTTCCGTCTCCCTGCTCCACAGCCCCTTCGTGAGTCCAACTGACCCTCCATCACAGGGGTGAAGACCCAAAATGCCAACACGTTCCATCATATGACCTCGACCACCAACTGTGATGGTGTCCTGACAAAGACGGCCTCTAGCAAACGGGTGGAGGTGAGACACAGAGCCAACTCAACCCTCTCCCACCCAAAGCAAAAGGGACTCAAGATTGCGAAGGGCATCTTCTAATTGGTCCTCAGCACTGGCCAGTCACATGGCTGCCCTCCCCAGCATCTGTAACTAGGCAACTAGTTAGTTACAGACTGGTCAGGTGGGCACCTGCCTCCCACCTGCCAGCCCAGGTCACCTCCAGGCTGTTTCACCCTGAACCTCTTCTGCTGCCAGCGTGACGCTTGCCAGTCAACAGGCTGACCCGACCTCCAGTAGACCACCTGTAGCCTCAGGCGCCTTCTCACCCCTGGGGTCCAAAGGACTACCTGGCTTTGCCAAGGAGCACTGCCCACGGGCCTCAGCCCCTGCAGGCACTGCAACCCATGCAGCGTGCCATCCAGGCACTGCCGTCCGGAGTTTCTTCATAAGTTCCTAGTGCAGGTCGCTGTCATTTGTGCCCATGGGTTCCACCGAGCATCACTCACCCTGTGGATTTAACCACTGCAAAGCCAGCTCTGCCACGCAGTCACCAGGTCCCTGGCACAGAGTTCAGGACCAGGGGCAGCTCCTACCTTAGTGCTGTGACCGGCTCAGACGGGGGCAGAGGTCTGCAGCGGGGACTCTGCCCACGTGCTCACCGTGCACTTGGCCAGCTCCTCCAGCTTCGGAGTATAGGAAATGATACAAGCTTTGGCACAGAGCCCTATGATGTCCAACCAAAGAAGGCTATTGCCCACCCCTTCTCCCTGACATCCCTTCCCAGCCCCTTCATTCCTGGACCGGAGCTCCCCACTCCACACCCACAAAAGGGGCCAGGAAGTCCTGGGTCCTAAACGGAGTTTCTAGAAGCCCATGAGTGGGTGGTCAGCCTCTGTTGCCCAGCAGGGTCCAGAGACTCTGCTGACCATGCTGGCTCCATGATTACTGAGATCTGGCATCAGCTCGGCCCCCAGCATCACTTCCCCCTTCTGAGCTTCAACCACACACCCACAAACTCTCTGTCTCAGGGGTCTGCACCCACACCTCCTCACTGCCTCCAGCACATGGGCAGCACCGCATCATCCACCATGGACAAGGACAATGGCAACATGTGCGAGAGCATCCTTGTGAGCTTGTCAGGCTGAGTGTCCTCTTGATCCCCTCATTCAGGACCTCTCTGGGTACCAACCTCTTTTGAATGGCTGCCTTCCTGGCAGCATGCCCATCCCTGAAAGAAAGGATGCCACCCTTCCCCTCACTGGAAAGTGAAAATTAAGTCACTCAGTCGTGTCTGACTCTTTGCGACCCCGTGGACTGTAGCCTACCAGGCTCCTTCGTCCATGGGATTCTCCAGGCAAGAATACTGGAGTGGGTTGCCATTTCCTTCTCCAGGGCATCTTCCTGACCCAGGGATCAAACCCAGGTCTCCTGCATTGCAGGCAGACGCTTTAATCTCTGGGCCACCAGGGAAGCCCTGAGGCGGGCTCATCAAGAGCCAGCACTGGCTCCAACAGAGTCAGAGGCAATGCCAGGTTCAGAGGACGACCTGGCTCAAGCATGAGCTCCAGGGTTCGAGCACGGGCCGGCCCCAGCTCCAGAGTTACCGGCAGTTCTAGCACCACCGCCAGGGCTGGAAAGAGCTCCAGCATCAGCTCTAGCACCAAAACTAGAGGTAGAAAAATCTTGAATGCCAGTCTGAACACAAACTACAAAGAGAGAGGCAGTTTTATTACCAGCTCCTGTGGAAACTCCAGTGATAGTTCTAGCACCAGGCCTAGAATTAGAACCAGCTCAAATCAGAGTCTGGTCCAGAACCAGCTCTAGTACTACGTCCAGTCAACTACATCCAGTCAAGAGCCAGCTCTAGTACTACATCTACCCACTCCAGAACCAGCTCTAGTACTACATCCACTCCAGAACCAGCTCTAGTTGGTTCTTACTACTACGTCCACTCTTAAGCACGCGCAGTCCCGAGTGCCAGGGAACATTTAACAGGATTCCTGCATGCTGTTTTCTATTTCTCGAGGATTCTCTGTTCCTTATCAGTTCCTATTCCGAGAATGAATAGAGCTACCCGCAGTTCTCAGGACTGAGGTCATAGGATGAGACATGCAGTGACTCTTTTCAGCGTCAGTAACCTTCTATGTATTAGACTATCCATATTGTGGCTGTTGACAAATTTTCATCCTGTGTAATAGCTGAGTAATCATCCCACTAAAGACATATAAGCCTGCATTTCTGCTAATAAAATACCCTTGCTCCATCAGAGCTTGGGTCCCCATATCTGTCTTTCTTTTTTCTCTCTTTCACTTGCTTATTGTCGACTCCGGACCGCCAGGCTCTGGTCCATTAAAGGACTGCAACACCAGAGAAAACAGCAGCTGCAACAAGAGTTCGCGCTCCAACACCAAAGCTGGGAGAAGCTCTAGCCTCCCGTCACCATCATCCGGGAGACAGGGCAGTTCTGTCACCAATGCTGGAGTCAGCTCCATCCCCAGCTCCAGAGCCAGAACCTGCTCCAACATCAATTCCAGAGACAGAGCCAGTTCAAGTCTCAGGACTAGAATCAGCCCCAGATCTAGCTCTCGCCCACCTACTGCCAAAGAGCCCGCTCTGGAGCCCCGTGCAGAGCTATGGCTGGTGCAGTCGACACAGCAGGAGTCAACACCAGCACCAGCCCCAGAGCTCAGCCTGTTCCAGCCACCAACCCACAAAGCCCTGAACCCACCTCCAGTAGCTGCTCATGAAACCCAGCTGGTGTCACCTCCAGAACCAGAGTCTTCCTTCCTCACCTGTGAGGGTATCCTTTTCTGCTTTTCGTTGCACATACTCTATGGTTTCTTCATGGTGCTTTGTGAGTTAACTTTCAAGTAAAAGTTCATCTTTTCCAACATATTTAACTGCATGATTTGGTGGCACTAACTACATTCACCATGCTGTGCACCACCACCATTCTCTAGTTCCCTAACGTTTTCATCACCCCCAAAAGAAACCCTGTAGCCATGTAGCACTCACTTGCTGTTGCCCACTCCCCCTCTTCCACGGCACCCCCCACCCACCAGTGTACAAGAATCCCAATTCATCAACATCCTCACCATCTGTTACTGTTCACTGCATGACAGCTGTCCCAGTGGGTGTGAAGCAGTGTGTCCCTGTGGCACTGGCCTGCATTTCTCTAACACCTGGTGATGCTGATCATCCTTCCATGAGCTTCACGGGCCATCTGTGTATCTTCTTTGGAGAAATGTCTATTATTTGCAATGATGCTGTGTCTATGCTCTTGTGTAAAAGTCCTTTATGTATTCTGGATATAAGACCTTTAGAAGATTTATTATTTGCCAATATTTTAAACCATTATTTGGGTCTTCTTTATAGTCTTTTGAGATTGCCCTTTCATTCACAAAAGGTTTTCATTTTGATAAAGTCCAATTTTTCTGTTTTTTTTTTTTTTTTGGTCTCTTGTATAATAGCCATTCTATTAAATATCACATCAAGGGTATGAGATTTATCCCTATGTTTTCTTCTAAGATGGTTCCATTTTAGGTCTTAAATTTAGGTCCTTGTTCCATAATTAGTTTTTCTTTCATGTGAGGTAAGGCTCCACCCTCGTTCTGTGGCATGTGGGCATTCGGTTTCCCCAGACCATTTGCTGAAAAGACTTTTTCTCTTATGAATGATCTTGATATACAAGTTCAAAATCAATTGCCTGGATTTCTCAATTCTATTGATATGAAAGTGAAAGTGTTAGTTGCCCCATCATGTCAGATTCTTTGCAACCCCAGGGACTGTAGCCCACCAGCGACTTCTGCCCACGCCATTCTCCAGGTAATAATACTGGCGTGGGTTGCCATTCCTTATCCAGGGGATCTTCCTGACTCAGGGATTGAACCCAGGACTCCCACATTGCAAACGAATTTTATACCGTCTAAGCAAGACATATATCTATTTCCATATCAGATTTCCATTACCATTTTGAAATGAAAAGCAAAAGTGGGCATCACTGACTTACTCCCATCCTTAGGGAGAGAACTTTCAGCCTTTCTCCCGAGTATGATGTATGTGTTTTTCTCAAATATCCTAAATCATGTGAAGGAAATGCTCTTCTATTTCTACTTTATTGAGAGCAGCTATTAAAAAAAAAAAAGGCTTGTGTTTATTCAAAGTTCTAAATGCTTTTTCTACATCAGTTGAGATGACCACGTGCTTTTATTGAGGTGGTGTATGACACCGATTAACTGTGCTGAACAGCCCTGCTCATTCCTGAGATAGACAGCACTGGAGATGACTATACAGTTCCTTCAATATGCTGCTGGGTTCTGCCTGCCCGCCTTTTGCTGAAGATTTTCGCATCTTTCTAATGGATTTTCGGCCTACAGATGTCTTTTCTTATGGCATCTTTCAGTTCAGTTCAGTCGCTCAGTCACGTCTGACTCTTTGTGACCCCATGAACTGCAGCCCACCAGGCTTCCCTGTCCATCGCCAACTCCTGGAGCTTGCTCAAACTCATGTCTGCCGAGTCCATGTTGCCATCCAACATCCCATTCTCTGTTGTCCCCTTCTCCTCCCACCTTCAATCTTTCCCAGTATCAGGGTCTTTTCCAATGAGTCAGTTCTTCACATCAGATGGCCAAAGTCTTGGAGATTCAGCTTCAGCATCAGTCCTTCCAATGAACATTCAGGACTGATTTCCTTTAGGATGGACTGGTTGGATCTCCTTGCAGTCCGAGAGACTCTCAAGAATCTTCTCCAACACCACAGTTCAAAAACATCCATTTTTCAGTACTCAGCTTTCTTTATGGTCCTACTCTCTTTACAGAATCTTTGAAGTTATGTTAATGTCATCACAAAATGAGTTTAAAAGTGTTTGCTTGTTCTGTACTTTTTGAAGAATTTAGGATCTGTTTTCTATCTTTAAGTATCTGAGACAAAACACCAATGAAGGCATCAGGTTCTGGGTTTTTCCCTGTTGGGTTCTTATTACTGCTTCAGTTTGTTTACTTCTAAGAGGTCTACTCAGACTTTCCATTTCTTCTTGAGTCAGTTTTGCTAGCTTGTGTGTTTCTAGGAATTCATCCATTTCATTTAGGTTAAGCAACTTGTTGACATACAATTGTCCCATGTTGTCCATATTTTAAATCTTTAAAAGAAAGAACTATTGGTGTCACTGATTTTCTCGAGTGCTCCTCTATTCTGTTTATCACTGCTCTGAATTTCATTATTTACTTTGTTCTGCTAACCTTGGGTTTATTTTGCTCTTCTTTGCCTATCTAATCAAGGGCATCATCTCACCAGCCCCCGACAACAGCCAGGGCCTCTCTCCAGATATGCGTTGTTGGGTGGACAACAATCATAGATTGGAGTGGACTAGGCTACCGGGCACTTTTCACCCCAACTGGCAGTCCAGATCTCTCCCAGACTACAGTTTCATCCTGAACCTTGCCAGCCCCCAGGCTTTGGTGGCTGCCATGGACGGGCTGACCCGGCCCCTCACAGACCACAGCCTCAGGTGCTGTCTGTGATCTGCAAACAAGAGGACCTGCTGAAGTCTGCAAAGGGGCACTGCCCACGTCACAGGCCCTACCCACCACCACCACCAGGCTCTGCCTCTGGGTGCTTCCCTCACACCTTCCAGGCTTGGGTCCCTGGTGCCTATGCCCTTGGGCACTCAAGAGCATCCATCCGTCAGGTCTGACAACGGCAAAGCCGGTCCTTCCATCCAGCCACCAGTTCCCCAACACGGAGCCCAGGACCAGCAGAAGCTCCCATTCCAGGATCTGGGATCAGCTAAGGAGACGGCCTGAACTCAGCAGCTGGGGAGGTGCCCACCTGCTCGGTGTGCACTCCAGGCCCAAGCAGAGAGGATCAACGTGAGCTTTTCCAACATGAGCTTGGCCCCCCTCGTGGCCAGGGGGAGGAGATGACTGCCCCACCCCTTCTCTGGGACAGCCCCTCCCAGTTCCAGCGTACTTCACTCCCTCCATACCCAGAGGGGACCAAGACGCCCCAGCTCCTAGAAGCCCCTGGAGGTGGATACTGGCACGGGGCGCCCTGCGGGGTCTGGGCGCTGCTGATCCTCCACTCCTCGGGGGCCAGAAGTAGACGTTCCGTCCTCAGCATCCCCACGGCCCTCGGCCTCCAGCAGCCCTCGTCTTCAGCTCCACACGCCCTTGGCAGCCTCGGGCACATGAGGGCTGGTCTCAGGGTCTGCCACGGCAGCTTCTCGCTGCTCTCCAACCAGCAGGTGAGGGACGCCCTGCATCCATGTCAGCCTGGACATCAGAAGAGCGACAAGGGCCAGAGCGCCCTGCTGATCCCCCCGGCCCCTCACGCGGACCTCTCTGGTCCAGACGGCACCCGAAGGGCTTTGACGAGAAGCCCCCCTGGGCCCTCAGGGCAGCAGGCCCCTCCCTGAGAGAAGCAGGAGGACTGCACAGCCTCCACTGAGCACAGGAGGAGACAGAGGCCGCCTCCGCGTCTCTGGGGGGTTCTCTGGGATCCATGCTATACGGGCTGGAACACAGGTTCAACAAAACACCTCTGAATCTAGGAGCTAGGAAGTGGGGGTTCTGACCAGACAGCCTGTACCTTGTCCCCCTCACCCTGCACTGACCTCTGACCCCTGGCCCCACACTCAGAGTCCTGTGTGGTCTGGTCCAGACACCCTCCCCTGTGAGCACCTCTCCTCCCCACCCCAGGCTCCCTACTGCCTTCCTCCCCCAGGGACCCTCCCAAGTTCCTCCCCACCCCGTCACCCCCATCCACAATGGACTCACCTCCAAGGCCGGACTCAGAGCCTCAGGCTCCTGTGCAAGGACAGCCTTCGGGGCCAGGTTGGCCTGCTCAAACCCACGGCGGGGCCACGTCATGGCCCGTGACAGGCCAGCTCACGCGGTGACTCTCTGAGCCTCAGTCTCCTCCACTGAAAACGGGATCAGTGACTCTGACCTTGGGAGGGGGTGCTGGGGTTAAAGCAGGGAGAGGAAGACACCCAAAGTGCTTGGACTCAGGAGGTCCCCTGTCTGGGGGAGTCCCCCAGGACAAGGTCTCAGCGTGGGCTCAGTGAACGTGAGGAGCCATGATTCTGACCGCCCCAGTCACGGCTGGACTTGGTCACTTAGACTTGAATGACCCTGAGTGCTGGGACCTCTGCTCATCTACAAAGCGGGGTGACATCACTGAGTGCGAGAGGGCTCACTATTAACAGTAACTGCCCCCCAACTCTCGCCCATAGGGGTGCTGGGCGCCCTTCTCCACGGCTCCCTCTGACCCTCGGCCACCAGCCAGGCCTGCCCGCGGGGACAGGCCGGACCTCCGTCTTGGGGTGCTGTCAGAAAGACAAGCAACGTGGGCAGAGGGCGCGGGGACGTGGTGGCCTCCCCTTCTCCCTGCCGAGTCGGCGTCCAGAGACTCACCCAGCCGGGCCCTGGGGTCCAGACGGAGGGCTGGGGGCTTGCGCGGGGACTGGCCTGCCTCCCGCTCTCCAGGAGCACCCAGCCCAGCGCTCGGCGGCCGGCCTGGCTGCGGCGGGGGCGGAGTCGGAGCTCAAGGGGACACAGGCCCCAGCGCAGCCGACTGGGGGGCCGCCGGGCCGGTCACGACCAGAGGCGCCGTTGGCGGCGGGGCGGGAGGGGGCACGCGCGTGCGCGGTGCGGCCGCGTGGGGCGGGGTGACCGAGGCCCCGCCCCCTGGCGGGTGGCCCCGCCCCCTGGCGGGTCACCCCGCACCCCCTCCGAGGCGCGCGGGGAGGGCTGAGAGCCTGCAGCGCACCCCCAGCCCCCAGGAGGGAGAGTCAGCGCAGTGAGCGCCCTGAGCCTCCTGAGCAGTCCTTGTCCAAGCCCTCACGGGACAGTTAGGAAACAGGCCAGGAGAGCCCCGCGCAGAGGGGAAGGCAGGCTTCCAGGCTCGGAGGCCGGGCTTCAGCCCTGCCGTGGGGTTTGCTCTGGGAACCAGACTGCCTGAGGTCCTGGGGTACCCTGCGCACCCACCCTGCCCACCCCTCCCACGTGGGACCTTTTCCTTTGGGCATCCGCACATGGGCTCAAGTGTGCGCGTGCCACACACATATACACACACACACACTGAATGCCCTGCTGGGGAGTGCACCCTGGAAGGAGATGAGGAGAAGAAAGAGGTGGGAAGTGGCCTGATGGCACCCACCGGTGGGGAGGGCACAAGAGGCGGTTCCCTGCTGCCTGGACGCCTTCATTCTCCCCCAGTTATCGAGCGCCTATTCCTTGAAGGCTTCCGCCTGCGCGCGTGCTCAGTCATATTCGACTTTTTGCGATCCCATGGACTGTAGTCCGCCAGGCTCCTAGGTCCATGGAATTCTGCAGACCAGAATACTTGAGCGGGTTGACAGTTCCTACTCCAGCGGATCTTCTGACCCAAGAATTGAACCCGCAGTCTCCTGCATCTCCTGCGTTGGCAGGCAGATTCTTTACCACTGCGCCACCTGGGAAGCCCCCTATCCCATGCAGGCGCCTCCTAAATGCTGGTGGCAGAGCCATGAGCACAGGCTGACAGATGAGGTCTTCATGCCCAGGCACACACGCCTCCCAGGCAGGGTTAGTTCTCAGGAGACGGGTCTGACAAGAGGCCTAAGTAAGGCCCCTGGAGTTCCATAGTCCAGGCTGGAGGAGAAATGGGCTCCCTGGGGACCTTTCAGCATCCCATCACCAGGACAGGGCTGGGAGGGCACAGGGTCCCCTTGGGAACATGAAGCGTGTGCTCGCTGCCTTGGGGAGAGTTGTAAATTCCTTTGTCTCTGACCCTGGAACCCCGGGTCTTCTTCCAGCATCTGGGAAATGGTGACAGGCTCAGTTGTTAGTGTGCAAGTGGGCCCAATCTCAGACCCTTCTTAGTTCTCAATGGACCAAAACCGAAGTTGCTCTTCATGGTCCAGCCGAGCACTGGGGCAAAGAACTGAGGGCTTGAGGAGAGCAGAAAGGGCTTAAAGCAACCCTTAAGAACCACGATTTGGACAGGAACGGGTTTGGGGCTCCAGCAAGTGCTGGAGTATGTCGACTGGATGCGAGGGCAGCCTCTGGACCAGTTCTTTGGGTCTAAAGCATGTCTCTACTACTTAATTTGTGTAGGTCACTTCCTTTCTCTGGGCCTTGGTTACCTTTTAAAGGTAAGAATCAGGTGAAGATTAATGAGCTAATACAGGGAAAGCTCTTAAAATGTCTGGCACACCAAGAGTTCTATAGAAGGTTTTGTGCCATTGGCTCAGATCAGGGCCCCTTGGGCAGGACAGGGGGCAGAGGCTTTGCTGGTGGGAAGGGCATGGAGGCAGGGCAGGTCCAGAGGATGAGGGGGCTAGCTATGGGCTGCTGTCCCCTGATACCTGTCCAGCTGTCTGTCTGGTTCCCCGGGAGGCTAGCAGGGGTAACAGTGCCCCACAGTAGAATTGGGGGACTGTTACCAGGTGGGCAGAACCTCTGGGAGAGAGAGGAAAGCACCCTGAAATTGACTGCTCGGCCAGGTCATCAGGTGCAGGAGAAATGGGAGGGGCTTGGAGAGGAGGAGAGAGTGAGGGGCTGATGGATGAGCGGATAGTGAGAAAGAGGCGCAGCTAACTCAGGAGACGCTCGGGGCTTCTGGTGGCCTTCTGTGCTCCCTGTTACCAGATACACAAGGGAAGGGAAACTTGGATTTGAAAGAACCTGGCTGGGGTGCCTAGGGCCAGTGGAGTAAGGAATCCAAATTTATTGAAAAGCAGTGATTTTACTAACAAAGTGGGTTTCATCAGGAAAGGCAAGAGGATTGCTATCAGGACAAGCATACCACAGCAAAAACCATAGGCAAGTCCGCAAAACAGAATACTCTGCAGAGAATAGTAGGCAGTTGGGAAACCGAGCTTTGGAGGAAAATCCATTGGAGGAAAGTGCCAGTTCAGGGCTGGTGAGGGCTTCCCATTGGCTGAGCTGCTTGCTTTCCCATTGGCTAAGAAAAAGTTACCCAAAACGGCAAAATGGTTGTCCAAGGAGGCCTTACAAATAGCTAAGAAGCCAAAGGCAAAGGAGAAAGGGACAGACACCCAACTGAATGCAGAGTTCAAGAGAATAGGAAGGAGAGATAAGCCTTCTTAAGTGAACAATGCAAACAGAGGAAAACTATAGAATGAGAAAGACTAGAGATCTCTTCAAGAAAATTAAAGATACCAAAGGAATATTTCATGCAAAGATGGGCACGATCAAAGACAAACGGTATGGACCTAACAGAAGCAGAAGAGATTAAAAAGAGGTGGCAAGAATACACAGAACTATACAAAAAAGTCTTAATGACCTGGAAACCACAATGGTGTGGTCACTTACCGAGAGCCAGACATCCTGGGGTGTGAAGTCCAGTGGGCCTTAGGAAGCATTGCTACAAACAAAGCTAGTGGAGGAGATGGAATTCCAGCTGAGCTATTTCAAATTCTAGAAGATGATGCTGTGAAGGTGCTGCACTCGATATGCCAGCAAATTTGGAAAACTCAGCAGTGGCCGCAGGACTGGAAGAGGTTCGTTTTCATTCCAATCCCAAAGAAGGGCAATCGGAGCTCTTTCCTGGGGGGTGAGGCTGGTGTGCGTTCTGGAGAGGGTCAGGCTGCTTCCTCGGAGATGATCCGGACGACCAGGGGAATCTGGTATTCACACTGTAGACCGTGGTATTCCCTGGGCCCAGAGCTTTCCAAACATAAAGCTGAGACAGGAGAGTCAGGCTTTATAAAATACACAGTAAAGGGAATTCCACAGCAGGCCAGTGCTTAGGACTCGTGTTTTCACTGTAGGGGGCATGGGTTTGATCCCTGGTCAGGGAACCAAGTCCCACAAGCGGCATAGTGAGGCCAAAAAGTAAAATAAAAATATATAACATATATAAACTAAGTGAATAATAAAACAAAACGACAGTGAAGACCTTTGTCTCTGCCCCCAGGCTGCCCCTCTGGTCCCAGGGTCTGCTCACAC
Source organism: Ovis aries (assembly GCF_016772045.2). NCBI lineage: Eukaryota > Metazoa > Chordata > Mammalia > Artiodactyla > Bovidae > Ovis > Ovis aries. Next base: position 3,773,992 of record NC_056056.1, read on the forward strand.
ACTCGGACGCTCCCATGTTCCTTGCTCTAGAGGCATCTGTCTGCTGTCTGTCTCTCTTACTTGGGACCGGCAAATGCTATTCCATCAGTGATCCCGTTATTCCCACAGAACTCCCACTCCAGCATGGAATCTGCTAGCCTCTCCTCCTCACCAGCTGCTTCATGAGCTGGGGCAGAGAAGGGCTGGGGTCCTGCTGAACAAACCCAGCTCAGTTTAGTTCAGTCGCTCATTTGTGTCCAACTCTTCACGACCCCATTGACCGCAGAATGCCAGGCCTCCCTGTCCATCACCAACTCCCAGAGTTTACTCAAATTCATCTCCGTTGAGTCGGTGATGCCATCCAACCATCTCATCCTCTGTCGACCCCTTCTCCCACCTTCGATCTTTCCCAGCATCAGGATCTTTTCAAATGAGTCAGCTCTTCGCATCAGGTGGCCAAAGTATTGGAGTTTCAGCTTCAACATCAGTCCTACCAGTGAACACTCAGGACTGATCTCCTTTAAGATGGACTACTTGGATCTCCTTGCAGTCCAAGGGACTCTCAAGATTCGTCTTCTCCAACACCATAGTTCAAAAGCATCAATTCTTTGGCATTCAGCTTTCTTCACAGTCCAACTCTCACATCCATACAGGACCACTGGAAAAACCATAGCCTTGATGAGATGGACCTTTGTTGGCAAAGTAATGTCTCTGCTTTTTAATATGCTGTCTAAGTTGGTCATAACTTTTCTTCCAAGGAGTAAGCATCTTTTAATTTCATGGCTGCAGTCACCATCTGCAGTGATTTTGGAGCCCCAAAAAATAAAGTCAGCCAGTTTCCACTGTTTCCCCATCTATTTGCCATGAAGTGATGGGACCAAATGCCATGATCTTCGTTTTCTGAATGTTGAGCTTTAAGCCAACTTTTTCACTCTCCTCTTTCACTCTCATCAAGAGGCTCTTTAGTTCTTCACTTTCTGCCATAAGGGAGGTGTCATCTGCATATCTGAGGTATTGATAATTCTCCCAGCAATCTTGATTCCAGCTTGTGCTTCATCCAGCCCAGCGTTTCTCATGATGTACTCTGCATATAAGTTAAATAAACAGGGTATCAATATACAGCCTTGACATACTCCTTTCCTGATTTGGAACCAGTCTGTTGTTCCATGACTAGTTCTAACTGTTGCTTCCTGACCTGCATACAGGTTTCTCAAGAGGCAGGTCAGGTGGTCTGGTATTCCCATCTCTTTCAGAATCGTCCACAGTTTATTGTGATCCACACAGTCAAAGGCTTTGGCATAGTCAATAAAGCAGAAATAGATGTTCTTCTGGAACTCTCTCAGTTTTTCGATGATCCATCGAATGGTGGCAGTTTGATCTCTGGTTCCTCTGCCTTTTCTAAAACCAGCTTGAACATATGGAAGTTCACAGTTCATGTTCTGTTGAAGCCTGGCTTAGTGAATTTTGAGCATTACTTTACTAGCGTGTGAGATGAGTGCAATTGTGCAGTAGTTTGAGCATTCTTTGGCACTGCCTCTTTGGGATTAGAATGAAAATTGACCTTTTCCAGTCCTGTGGCCACTGCTGAGTTTTCCAAATTTGCTGGCATGTTGAGTGCAGCACTTTCACAGCATCATTTTTAGGATTTGAAATAGCTCAACTGGAATTCCATCACCTCCACTAGCTTTGTTCATAGTGATGCCTCCTAAGGCCCACTTGACTTCACATTCCAGGATGTAAACCCAACGGCTCCAAAAAGCCACACCATGAAGAATGCCCCAGGCTTCAGCCCCCAGGCCAGAAGGGCAGCATGCAGGGCAATGAGGCAAAGAGAACCCCACAACCGTACGAAAACAGTGCTGTGCACACAGGGACCACGACAACAACGTCCTCTGTGGCAGCAATTCAGAAGGCCACCGGGGCAGAGATGGGAGCGAAGAATGAAAAGGCCAAGTTTCCACAATGAGATGTGTGCTACGGTATTCTATCGAGTGTGTGTTAAATCAGGGGAGAAGAAACATCTTAACAATACATGAGGCGAGAGCACATAAATTTGAGAAGAGGAAATGATCAGCTGGAACTACTCATTGTCACCACACGTCAGAGTGGCTCCCGTCCTCTTATGAAACAGTCCCGAGGGGCCTCCCTGGTGGCCCAGGGGTTAGGACTCAGGCTTTCACTGCTACAGGCCCGGGTTCAATCCCCTGTCAGGGAACTAAGACCCTGCAAGAGGCGCAGCTGAACCTGCTTGCGGTCTCCGAGCAGGCCCCTCGCCCCGGCCCGCAGGCCCCTTGTCCTGGCCTGCAGCCCCCTCCAGAGCTCGGCTGACCCTCCTGTGCCCCGCCCCACCAGAGGTGAAGACCTCTGACAACACCATGTGCTCAGTGCCACTGGCTCCACCACCCACCATGACTTTGTCCTGGAGATGCTGACCGTCACCAGAGGGGTGAGGTCAGGCATGGAGCCAGCTCAACCCTCCCCCACATGTAGCCAAAGGGGCTCAAGGTTGCCAACAGCACCTTCTCATTGCCCCTGCACTGGGCAGTCACAGGGTGCCCTGCCGGGTCTACACCCAGCTGGGAAGCCAAGCACTTACAGACTGGAGACCAAGACCAGCTGGGCACCTTGTTCCCAAAAAGACAGTCCAGACCACCCGAGCGCACTTCTGCTGCCAAGATGACACGCTGCTCAACAGGCTGACCTGACCTGGCCCACTCACAGCCGCGAGCGCCTTCTCACCTGTGGACCAGCTCCAGGGTCAGAGCGCGCTCTGGCTTCCCCTCCAGAGCTAAGCCACGCCCATCTCCACTGGCTCGGGCAGCACTTTGGGCACAGCTGCCAGAGGCAGAGCCGGCCCAGCCCTGGAGCCAGTCCACCAGGCTAGCTTCAGCTGACTTTCCGAGGAGCACTGCCCACCAGCACGGCGCTCTGTCCACCACCCAGGCCCTGCCCTCTGTGCACGTCCCCTGCACCTTCCCGGGTACAGGGCACACGGTCCCTGGGTATGCCCATGGACACCCCAGAGCACCACTCACCCAGCAGATGTGACCCCTGCAGAGCTGGCCCCTCCATCAGTCACCAGGTCCCCCCCACAGACTCCAGGGCCAGGGCCAGCTCCCACCCCACGGCCGTGAGCAGCTCAGGTGGGGCGCCGACCTCAGCCGTGGGGACGCTGCCCTGCACTGCGTGAGCACGTGCCCAGCTCCCCCACTCTGCAGTGTGTCACGACAATGTGGGCTGTGACCCCGAGGCCCCTGATGTCCAGGAAAACAAGGTGATTACGCCACCCCCCTCCCCGAACAGCTCTTCCCAGCTCTTCCTTCCGGTGCCCAGTCACCCCCTCCACACCACAGAAGTGGCTGAGAGGCGCCCCTGCGGGATGCTGGCATGGGGCGCCCGCAGAGTCCAGGGCCTCCGCTGCTCTCGCCATCCTTGGGCTCTGGGAGTCGACACCGTCTTCGTCCTCAGGGACCTCGGGCCCCCGCAGGGCCTCCAGCCGCACCTGGCCTTCAGCTGCCCACACGTCGTGGAGCCCTGGGCACACGAACGCTGGGTCTCGGGGACCGTGGCCCAGCCCCTCACTGTCACTCTCCATCCGGCAGGTGGACGATGCTGCCTCATCCATGTCAGCCTGGACATGAGAACCCAACATGGACAAGAGCTTCATGCTGACCGGGAGGGCGACGCCTCGGGTCCCCTCACTCACACGGCCCTGGGTACAGACCTCTGCTGAATGGCCGCCTTGACAAGAGGCCACCTGTGGACCCTCTGGGCAGCGGGCCCCACCCTGAGACGGGGCAGATGACCACCACAGCCCCCCCGTGCGCAGGGGGAAACTGAGGCGGCCTCCTCCTCCTAGTAGGTCATTGGAGACCCATGCTTGGGGGCGGGGCAGCATGCATGGGTGCCCTCCTTGCTCCCTCCAAATCTAGGATGCTGCGGATCTAATAGGACAGCCGCCTCATGTCCTGTCCCCACACACAACCTGCAGTGACCTCCGACCCCCGGCCCCACACTCAGAGCCCTGTGCGGTCTGGTCCACCCTCCCTCCCCCGTGAGCACCCCTTGCCCCCATCCCAGCCTCCCTACCGCCTTCCTCCCCCTGGGACCCCTCCAAGCCCTTCCCCTCAGAGCCCCCTGCCTGCAGCGCCCCCTCCCCACTGCCCCCCAAATGACAGACTCCCCACCAACCTGGTTCAGAGCTATCTCCAAGGCTCCTGTGCTGGAACCGATTTGGGGTCAGAACGACCTGGGTTCAAACCTATAGCAAGGCCACGTCCCAGCCCTGTGATAGGCCAGCTCCTGCAGCGACTCTCAGAGCCTCAGTTTCCTCCACTGAAGATGGAGTCAGCGACTCTGACCTCGGGAGAGAGGGCTGGGATTTAAAGCAAGAAGAGGAAGGCACTCAAAGTGCTGGGCCTTGTCTCCAGTGTCCTGCCATCAGCCAAGGGGGCAGGGTGCAGAGGAGGAGGGGCAGGGGACGCCCCCCCCCCCCCCCCCCCCCCCCCGCCATGGCCAGACTCAGTGTCTCCAGCTCCGTTCCCGGGGACCCGGCCAGGCCCTGGGCGGACCGCGCGGTGGTGTCTAGGGACCAGGACGGGGGACACGTTCCGTGTCTCTCTGGTCCCCAGGCCTTCCCAGCAAACAGCCAGGGCCCTGTGGCCCCGCCTGGCTCGGGTGGGGGCGGCCCCAGGCCTAACCGGACGAGGGGGTGCAGAGCCAGGGGCAGAGATGCAGACCCTGGGGCCCACCACTTGGACGGCCGTTACTGGCGGGCGCCCCCACAGTGAGGCGGGGTCTGCGCGTGCACCGCCCACCGGCCTGCGTGCGTCTCGCGCGGGGTCCACCTGCTTCGAGCGGTTGGTGAGAGGCCTGCGCATGCCCAGAGTTCTCCCTCGCCAAACCCACGCGGGAGCCAGGAGCTGGGCTAACAGCATCTCCTCCAAATACTTCCAATGGGGCAATTGGCAAACTGAGGCCAGAGAGGCAGGAACTGGCCTGAGGCCACGACGTGGGCCGAGTCCAGAGGAGCTGGGAAGATTCCACTTCTAGGTCAGGGATCAACCGTCCTGGGGAGGGTTTGCTTTGGGAATGAGAATCTCTAAGATCCTGGAGCTGCCTGCCCCTTCCCATTTGGGGCCCTTTCCTTTGGGTATCGCCACACAAACACAGATGCTGGAGCACACACACACACTCACCACACTCACACTCTCTCTCACTGCCCTGTTAAGGATCAGAGGGGAGTGAACACTAGGGAGGGGACAAGAGAAAAAGAAGAAAGCTATTGTGGTTTTGAGACCACTCTGCCACGGGGGCAGGGGCTTCTTTCAGTCTCTTTCAGTCTCTTTCAGTCTCCTGACAACAGGCCTGGGCTCATAGCATGATGAAGGGAGAGATGCCAGTCTGATGGCAGGGGGTCCCCGAGGTGCCCAGAGGTTTTCCCTGCATCTTAAGAGACGGCACCCGGCCCAGCCCACTTGTCTGCAGATGCTGGAGGCAGCAACACGTTCTCCTGCTGCGTCCCAGCGTCCGAGGCTCTGGCCTCAGCAAAGCCCGTCCTGAGAGCCTTTTCCAAAGCTGTAAACCTTGGCTCCGTCTGCACCTCAGATGCCTCAGGGTGTTGGCCCGGAGGCACCCAGAGGTGACACAGGGAGGACCAGGGCAGGCCACCACTCTGATCCCTCCTGGGCAGTCCTGTGTCCCCTGCCCCCGCCATGTGCAGAAGGGAAGGGGAGAAGGGGCTCATGTCAGAGCAAGGAGCAGGCTGATGAGTCAGAAGGCTGGCGGGCTGGTTGCATTCACCTCCCAAGTCAATGCTGGTGAGATGTCTGGGGAGACTTCCTGTTCAGAAGCCACCCAGGAATCCACCCGGGGTTCCACCAAGGGCTTTGCCTCTTGAGTGGCCATCGTCCCAACCCAAGGAGTCTGGGCACCTCCCTTCCTCCCCTCCCACCATCCGGCCCCTGGCTTGGCCAGGCACGGAGTCAGTTTTCACATCTTTGTAAGATTCTTCAAGCCAATTCCTTTATTGGAAATGAATTTCAGGACAGGAACGTGAGTGTTTTTGCATTGCTTGTTTTTTCAAACTATCCCTCTTTGTCTGAAAATTAGCCCCATGTGAAAAATGGATCCGCCCTGAACCTGGATGAGTCCCTCAGGGTGAGGGAGGTCACAGCAGACCCCCTGGAGAAGCCGCTGGAGCACCTGGTGCCGCCTTCCGGGCCAGCGACCTCTCCTATGTCACCAGCTTCCTGTACACCTACCGAGCCTTCACTCCTGCCCAGCAGGCCCTGGAGCTGCTGTTCAAGAGGTAAGTGCCTCACCCCTCCCTGGCACAGCGGCTCCCCACCCACCCACCTGCTGTGTGTCTTGGGAATGTCACTTTACCTTTCTGAGCCTGAGTTTGTTCACATGAAAGCTGGGCTACCAAGAGGCCTGACCTCATAGGGTTGTCAGGACCTTCTGATAAGTGTGGACCGTGTGGCCCCGTGCCTGGCTTTGTGAAAAGGGCTGCTGAGGGATGGGATGGTTTTCATTAAGATTTTCTTCCCTGCTCCCCGCCCCCCATGAAGAAGCTCTCTGCTTCCAGCCCTTGGACAGAGGCATTTTCCAATTTGTACAGGAAGCTCAGGATCCTAACTCAGGGTCCCCTCCTGGGATTAGCCAGAGCAGGGATCACTGGGGGCTGGCAGAGAGCCCCAGGCCACTCAGGTGTCTGTAAGGTGCTGGTTGGGGTTCATTCATTCAGCAAATCTGTATCCAGGGCCTACTGTGTGCAGTGCGGCCAGGCCAGAGCAATGAACAGAGCAGGCGCGGCCCTGCCTGCCCTCCTGCAGTTCCCTGTGGAGGGGGGTTCAGAGTGGGAGCGGAGGGCCAAGAGTGGGGTGGGGGGCCCAGAGTTGGGGGGTGACCCAGAGTGGGGGTGGGGGCAGACAGGAGTGAGTCGGGCTCCCCCAGGAAGGGAGAGGTGGTCACCGTGGACAGAGGGCTCCCTCCAGCCGAGACTGCCCGCCCCCCTCTGCTGACCAGGCCTTGGCGTCCAGATGGGCGGGGCGAGCCTAGAAGCCCAGCGCCAGGGGGTGCCAGGGGAGGGCTGAGAAGAAGGAAAGGCCAGGCCCTGACTCTGCTGCCCGCCTGCCCACCCCCAGTGCCATCTCCTCCATCCTGGGCACCCGGCTGGACCAGTACTCAGAGGACTTCTGTCAGCCCCCCGACTTTCCCTGCCTCAGGCAGCTGGTGGCCTATGTGCAGCTCAACATGCCTGGCTCCTGGCCCAGCTGGAGCACGCGGCCCTCGGCGAGGCAGAGCCGGAGGGTGAGGAGCTCAGGGTGGGCGCTGGACTCGGGGAACCCCCATGGCAGAGCCAGAGGGTGAGGAGGTCGGGATGGGCGCTGGACTCAGGGGGGCACCCCGACGGCAGCTGTTGGACGTGGAGCAGAGACTGGCCTCAGACCACCTGTGTGGGGACCACCATCGGGGACGACGTCGTGTTGTGGGTTTGGGGACCGAGGCTTCTCCGGAAACCTGTGGGGTGTGGTCCTGTCTTTGGAAAGGCAGGCGTGTGGATGGTCTCTTCTCCTCTGCAGGTCCAGCGTCACTTCCAGAAGCAGAGGTGGCTGCAACCCCCGTCTGTCGGAGGAGCCATGTGCCGGAGCCGAGAGGTCCAGGCGGCCCCAGGGCCTGCGTCCGCCTTCAGCTCGAGCGCTCCCCCTACCGGCGGCTCCAGAGCGGCGCCGACACCAGCGCGGGTTCCATTAGCACCTCCGGAGTGAGAGGAGGAGGCCGCTCAGGTCCTCCCCTGGGCCCGCCCCCGGGGCCAGCTCCCGGCCCAAACCTTCCACCTGCTTCCCAAATAGGACTTCCCCCCTCCCCGTGATGGGGTTTTTTGTCTTCAGTTCAGTTCAGTGGCTCAGTCGTGTCCGACTCTTTGCAACCCCGTGGACTGCAGCACGCCAGGCCTCCCTGTCCGTCACCAACTCCCGGAGTTCACCCAAACTCATGTTCACTGAGTCGGTGATGCCATCCAACCATCTCATCCTCTGTCGTCCCCTTCTCCTCCCGCCTTCAATCTTTCCCAGCATCAGGGTCTTTTCCAGTGAGTCAGCTCTTCGCATCTTTTTGTCTTGGGGCTTCTTTTTTTTTTTTCCGCTCTACACTCTTATATTTGATGATTTAGAATATTCAGATATAATAGTATTTCAGGCGTCATCATTTTGAATCGGACAATTCATGAGCATTAAGTACCTTCACAATGCTGTATGGCCGCCACTGCTCTCTCCGTGGAGAACGTTTCACCCCCTGAAAGGGAACCCTGTGTCCAAAGCACTCACTCCCCTTTCCTCCTTCCTCCAGCCCCGGGCCACACCTAATCTGTTTCTTTACCTGTTCTAGATGTTTCCTATCAATGGAATCATATAGTAAATGTCTTTTTGTGTCTTCCTGCATCTTTGAAGAAAGACTAATTTTTGTTTTATGTCATTATTTGAAAAAAAATTTTTTTTGATCTGGAAGGGAAATCCCAGCTAGATTAAAGCACTATGAGTAAATTTGTGCATAATTTCAGGATAGAGACCCCTGTACTGAGTGTGACACCAGAGTTAGAAGCCATAAGGAAAACAGCTGACCGTTCCTGTGGCAAAAACAAACCAAAAAAATGCAGAAAGTGGAAAGATAAATCACACACTGGAACAGCATTCCTCACATCTGTGCTATCTGCTTGGTCGCTCAGGCATGTCCAGCTCTTTGTGGCCTCGTGGACTGTAGCCCACCAGGCTCCTCCGTCCACGGGATTCTCCAGGCAGGAAGAGTGGAGTGAGTTGCCATGACCTCCCCCTCCCAGGGGGATCGTCCCAACCCAGGGATCCAACCCAGGTCTCCCGCATTTCGGGCGGGCTCTTTACCATCTGAGCCACCAGGGAAGCCCCCTCATAGCCCAGGGAAACACCTCTGTGGTCCTGAAAGCTCTGCAAAGTCTGTGTTTTTAAAGGAGACGAAGAACACACACGTGCAACTCCAACAAGAGGCAACACGCACGGTCAGTACACGCCAGAGACGCACGACCTCCCCAAGAAGGACCCGAGAACGCAAGCGCGGAGACAGCGGTGCCACCGTCACACTGGGATTCCAGTGACAAGCAGCCCTGGGGACAGTGTGCGGCCCAGCAGACCCCCTGGCGGGCAGTGCGGAAGGACACTCCTCTCTGGGAGAACCATGTGTGGGACCCCAGAGCTCCACAGATGCATCCCTTTGCCTGCAGAGCGACTCCTAGGACCTCACCCACAGGAAACCTCACGTGATGTGTGTGCCCATTGGGGGTGTCAGGTGGGGAGGATCCCAAGGGCGTGTACCTGCAGAGCGACTCCTAGGACCTCACCCACAGGAATCCTTGCTTAGTTTTTCAGAGATGCATTGTCAAGACTCTCCATCAGTGCACTGGCTGAAATATCAGGGGACCGGAAACACTCATGTCTGTGGAAAGGGATGGGATCCACCAGGCGTGGTCCTCATGGACGAGTAAATGCCCTATAGCTGCTAAAGTGGGTGTCGGCAGGGAGATCCCAGGGTGGTCTTACCTGAGACTCACGTGGCCCAACCCTCTGCATCCAGGATCCCGGCTATAAGACCACACGGACGTGATGTCAACAGGGAGACTCAAACAGAGGTGAATGAATGCGTCTGTGAGAGGCAGAGATAGAAGGAGAGAGGCAGCTGAGAGATAAGCGTCAAACCACTTCACCAGGGTCAACACTGAGCGTGATCAATGTCTAGTCTTCTCCTTTACTTGGTATTTGTGTGTTTTAGAATGTGTATATTACTTTAACAATTCTAAAAAGATTGAAAACCATTCTAAAGTTATTCCTCTATCACTCCTCTGTGGAGTAATATTATTTAGTGCTTTTTCTGTTTGTTTTTGCAGAGCACAATACAGTTGTGATCACAGTGACACTGAGATTTACAACTAAGGAACTCCAGCGTTGTGGTCTTACTCTGTGGTGATGGTTGCCAATTCTCCTCTTTCATTTCTGATTTTATTGATTCGAGCCCCCTCTCTTCTTCTTGAGTGTAGCTTATGTTCGTTTTGTTTAACTTTTGTTAAACAAATTTAAAGAACCAGCTGTTCGTTTCGCTGATCTTTTCTGTTGGGTTTTTATTTTCATTTTGTTTATTTTTCACTCTGATCTTTGTTGTTTTCTTCCTTCTACAAACTCTGGGCTTCATTTATTCTTCTCTTTCTCATTCCTTGACATGTCGAGTGTTTATCTGAGATTTCTCTTGTTTCCTGAGGTAGACATTTATCACTATGAACTTCCCTCTTTAGAACTGCTTTTGCTGCAGCCCTAGTTTTTATTTCTAAAGTTGTTTTATTAAGAGGACAATGAATGTTTATCACAGTAAAATAGAGAAGTATAAAGAGATTAAGAATCAAGGAAACCAAGTCCTTCTGCCTAGAAGGAGAGCTGTAACACAGCGTGTAACACGGGGTGTCTGGTTCCAGCCTGGCAGGAATTCTGGGGCGTGTGCTCTTCCAGAACCTGACTCCCCCAAGGGCTGGACACTGGTCCATCGGTCCTCTCTCTTTTGTGACCCCCGTGGCCCAGATCAGAATTTCTGGGGAGCCCCCTGCTTTGGGACTTGAGACCATTCCGATTTTTCACTTCCATCGTCCTGCGGAAAGGAACATCCTCACCCGTAAATTTTTATTTACCCCGGATCCACAGAAGCAGAATCTCTTTTTCCTAATGTAAAGGACTTCTTGTGTTGGCTGCAGTTTTCCATGTCGGTGGTGTCAACTTTGATCCCTGTTTAGGAAACCAGGGGTGCAGACTCTTAGGGGTGCAGACTCTTGGGGCTGAGACCTTAGGGAGGCAGGAGGGGGAGGAGCTAGGAATGGAGATGACGAAGGCGCCTGAACTGGCCCAGCAGGAAGGCCTCGGCACCAACCACACCTACCCCAGCCTGTTCTAGGCTCCACCCAGCCCTTTTCTCATTCTCTGCTCCCTACCCTGACCCCCTTCCAGTCCCAGCACCTCCTCAGGCCCCCAAGCAAGCCTCGCCCCCAACACACCCCTGCCCCACCCCCAGGCGTCTGTGAACGCCTGCCCACCCATCTGTGAACTCCTTGGATCTGGCCAGAATGACTCTGACCACCCAGTGCCCTTGGAAAGGGAAATGCTGCCTACCAAGTGCACAGAGAGACGGGTGGGTGGGGCACACTCCAGGGAGCTTAGGGCAGCTGGTTTGGTGGTTTGGGAAGGAAAGGAGGAAGCGAGGCTCGCCATCCCTCCCTCCCTCCCACCTCTGGCCCCCAACACAGGTAGGGGTAGAATTGTGCCATAAGCTGATGGAGAAACTGAAGTTGAAAGAGACTTGCCCCCTCTGTGCCCTACAGAGTGACAGAGCCAGGATTTGAACCCAGTGCCTGTCAGACCCCACGGGGCCCACCTGACATTAAAGCTGCATCCAGATGCTACAGGAGGGACCTCTGGGCTCTGACGTTCCCTGAGCCATTGGTCCCAGTGCCCAGAGAGGAACCTCGTCCTCTGGTAGGGATAGGCTGGTCCAGGTACTGCGAGAGCCCACAGCGCCCAGGGCTGGTGGCCATTCCCCAGCCGTCATTCCCAGCCCCAGACAAAGAGATAAGCTTTGCCCCACACCCCTCTAGTTCAGAGAAGGCTGAGGCTGGGAGAGTGCGGCCCCCAGGGAAGCCAGGGCTCCGGAGCTCCAAGAGGCCACAGCCTGGGACAGTGGCTGGCGAAGAGCACAGGGTCCAAAGCCAGGGAGGCAGGGATCCTAGATCCAGCTCAGCCTCGTTCTAGCTGGTGACCTCAGGCAAAACTCTGAGACTCAGTTTTCCCATCTGTGAAATGGCCTGCCTGGTGGGTTATTGGGAGAATTACTCAAAAAATGACACGTGGATCTCTTGCCCAAAGCCTAGAATGTGTTCAGAGCCCCCTGCCAGGCTCACAGTGGTCCTGCAGGGGTCAGGGTCTGTGATGTCCCTCCTCAGGGGCACGTCCTGCAGTCCTGCCCCCAGGAATAGGCAGCATTATGTGAAGAAGGGCCAGGAGGTCAGCACAGCACAGGTGAAGGAGTTTCAGTGCTGAAGGACAGCTGGAAAGTCTCCATTCTCCTGACTCCCAGGACCAGCGAAGAATAAATCTAGAGTTAACTGGATATTTGTGACACATTTTTTTCTAGCCAATAAGAGCATTTCAGCAAACATCTTCCAGGTCCCCCTAATTTTCCAAAGGGCCCTTTGACCCTCTGATTCTGAAATCTTTCTCTTTGGGAACCTCCATTCCATCTTTGTCCCTGTCTCTTCTTCCACTTCTCAGGGCCTACCCGCCACCCAGATTCCTTCCTCGGCCTTGTGTTTCTTTGGCCGGGTTTGGTTTCCGCTCTGTAGCCACCTGGCACAGTGCTCTGCCTCGGTTTGCATTTTCAGGGGCTGCGTCCCCTCTGGGGCCTCGGTGATGCGGGCCTTTTGTCCCCTTCTTACAGGTGAGGAAGCCCGCCTGTCACAGTGTGGAGCAGAGTGAATGGGACTTGGGGGCAAGTTGTTTGCTTGCAAATGAGCCCAGGAAGCCTGGGGGAGGACCAGGGTAGGGGGCCTGGGGGAGGGAGCGCTGTGGTGGGCATCAGCTCAGACTAGTTGGGCAATCAGGTCCCAAAGGGACTGGCTCCGTCCCCCACAGGTGGAGGGTTATCGCCAGGATATTAACACTCCTCACTGCAGGCTGGCACTAGTTTACAGGATGCTCCCCGAGGCTGAGAGGAAGGACACAGGTGTTCCAGGCAGGCGCTGTCGGCCTCTCGGGGACCGGTTCCCCCAGCTACAGGTGCGTTCAGGTGGACACGTGAGCACAACAGCAGCATCCCCACCCCAGGTTTCCCACATCCAAGCCCTCGAGCCTCTGCAGCAGGTTGCCACACCCGCCTCTGTTCTCAACCTGTTAAGTCCCGTTGTTGGTCCTGCTGTGGCCTGCTCGGCCTGCTGATTTCATTCTGTCCAGCCTGGGAGCGGGCACCACCACCGTGTGAAAACAAAGTTGCAAAGAGACCAAAGCTCAGGGAGGAAGGGACAGCCCCAAAGTCGCTCTGGGAGCGTGAGGATGGACGCCGCCCTGGTCCAGCCCCGCTCCTGCTGCCCCTGCCATGCAGACACACCGGGCACTTTGACAGCTGGAAACCCCAGCACAGTGTCTGCCTCGCCTCTGTCACACGGGGTCCTCCAGACACCTCCCCCCTCCTGCCAGGCCCTGAAGATCACATACAGGAGGCCAGGGCTGAAGATCTGGTCAGCCTAGGAGGACCCCAGCTTCCACAGGGGAAGAGGGCTTGCCCAAGAGCTGCTGGGGCCAGGCTGTGAAGTGATCCTAGAGCCTGCCTGGCTCAGAGAAGCTGGCTGGGTGAGATCACTGCCTGATGAGGCTCCAGGACAAAGGTCCACTGATCCTCCAGCTGCATTCATGTGGGCCCAGAGCTTGCAGGCGGACCTCCATCATCTGTACAAAAGCCTCTGAGCTGGGCACCACAGTTCCCCCTTGTTCTAAGTGGACACTGAGATGCTAAATCCCTCCCTGGCCTGTGAGTAGCAGCCCAGGGGTTAAAGCAGCCCTCGGGGCTCCCAGGGGGCACTAGTGGTAAAGAACCTGCCTGTCAACGCAAGAGACATAAGAGACGGAGTTTCAGTCTTTGGTTCGGGAAGATCCCCTGGAGAAGAGCGTGGCCACGCACTCCAGTATTCCTGCCTAGAGAATCCCATGGACTGCCTGCCTGGTGGGCTACAGTCCACGGAGTCACCCAGAGTCACCCACAAATGAGATGACTTGGCATGCAGAGCAGGCGTGCATCCTCTGGTCCAAAGACACAAGCTTGCCCTCCCGTGCGTCTCCTTCCCCATGACTGGTTTGGCCTCCACCTCGGGGACACCCAAGCAAGGGTGTCAGAACCCTGGGACCCGGGATATCTGTCCCCTAGCCCAGCCCCGTCTGGGGCATACTTCACATCTGAAATCGCACACACACACAGTCCATGAAACACTGGCTCTTCCTCAAAGAGCTGCCCTCTGATGCTTTCTTTTCTTTTTTAAAAAAAATTTTTTTAACGTGGACCTTTTTTAAAGTCTTTATTGAATTTTTTACAATATTGCTTCTGCTTTATGTTTTGACTTTTTGGCCACAACGCACAAGGAATCTTTTTTTTAATATTTTATTTATTTATTTGGCTGCACGGGGTCTCAGTTGCAGCATGTGGGATCTAGTTCCTTGATCAGGGATTGAACCTGGGCCCCCTGCATTGGGAGTCTTAGCCACTGGCCTGAGAAAGTTCCAGCATGTGGGATCTCAGCCCCCTGACCAAGGGTCAAAGCCATGTGCCCTGCACTGAGTGGCAAAGTCAACCACTGGACCACCAAGGAAGTCCCTATAACGTTTTCTATTTTACATAAAAGTCCCAGCTCTTCCAATTCGGCCACAGCCCCCCGAGCAGTGGTGAGAACTGTGGGTGCCTGGGAGTGTTCCCACTGGCAGGACACCAGACCCTCCTGCCCAGCCCTGCGGGTCCCCTACAGAGATGAACAGTGATGTATATTTATATGTCTTGAGCCATTTCCTCTGGTTTCTAGAAGTAGATAAACCCAGTTGAAGGGGGGATGGATCAGTTCAGTTTAGCCGCTCAGTCGTGTCCGACTCTTTGTGACCCCATGAACTGCAGTACGCCAGGCTTTCCTGTACATCACCAACTCCCGGAGCTTGCTCAAACTCCCGTCCGTTGAGTCAGTGATACCATGCAACCTCTCAGAGTGATACCATCTCATCCTCTGTTGCCCACTTCTCCTCCTGCCTTCAATCTTTCCCAGCATCAGAGTCTTTTTCAGTGAATCAGTTCTTTGCATCAGGTGGCCGAAGCATTGGAGTTTCAGCTTCAGCATTGTTCCTTCCCATGAATATTCATTCACTCATTGGAAGGGTGAATATGAACATTGGAAGTGGGGAGGGGTGTCGGAGTCCTATTGCGGAGTCCCCCGCCAGGAGAGACCAGGACCTTTTATCTTCCCTCACCCTTTCACCCAGCTTCTCCCAGGCCAGCCCTGAGGCTGTCCTTGGGCTGGATTTATCCTCTCCTAGAGGGAAGGGGGAAGGGGAAAACAGAGAATGCTGGTTTGGCTGTTGATGGAATGCTGGCCTGCGTGCCAGGGCCCCGGGGCTGATCTGCGCATCTGGCTCCTCGCAGGGACCAGCGCCCGGAAGGCACACCAGAGAACTTTGAAGACCTCTGAGTGAGATAAACCAGTCAGCTGGCCCCAGACCAAGTCCCAGCGAACCAGTTGTTTGCAGCTAAAAATGGAAGCACAATCTTTCAGTCAGTAGTCACCAGCTCCCTGGCCTGTGCCAGGCCCCTGCAGACTCTGGGGAAACAAGCCCTGCCCTACAGGAACCTGTGACCCTCAAGGGAAAGCCCAGGGACCCAGGCAAAGGCACCCACAAAGGATGCTGTGGCCGGTGCCACACGGATCCGCGTTGGCAGCCTCAAACTGTATCATCGCGACCCTGACAAACCTATAGTTGCAGGGAAGAGAGTGGGGGCGAGAGAGGATGGTCACATCTCAGTCCCTGGGAGAGCCAAGTGGCAGTTCTCAGCTTCTTGAAGGAAAGAATTCAAGAGCGAGCCATAGTAAAGTGAAACAAGGTTTATTCAAGGAAGAAACACACTTCATAGAATGTGCGCCCTCTGGAGAAGCAGGACAGAGTCGTCAGTTTTTGACGGGGTGGGTGATTACACAGGCTACTGAGTGGGACATGAGTTTGAGCAAGCTCGGGGAGCTGGTGGTGGACAGGGAGACATGGCATGCTGCAGTCCATGGGGGAGCAGTCTGACACTCCTGAGCGACTGAACTGAATGAGTGGGAGGAGTATTATAGCTGTTTTAGGAAGTGGAGAAGATTTTCAGAAATTGGGTCACTGCCCACTTTTTGATATTTATGGTCAAGCCTCCTCAGTTCAGCTCAGTTCAGTGGCTCAGTGGTGTCCGACTCTTTACGACCCCATGGACTGTAGCACACCAGGCCTTCCTGTCCATCACCAACTCCCGGAGCTTACTCAAACTCATGTCCACTGAGTCGGTGATGCCATCCAACCACCTCATCCTCTGTCGTCCCCTTTTCCTTCCACCTTCAATCTTTCCCAGCATCAGGGTCTTTTCCAACGAGTCAGTTCTTAGAATCAGGTGGCCAAAGTTTTGGAGCTTCAGCTTCAGCATCAGTCCTTCCAATGAATATTCAACACTGATTTCCTTTACGATTGACTGATCTCCTTGCAGTCCAAGGGACTCTCAAGAGTCTTCTCCAACACCGCAGTTCAAAAGCAACAATTCTTCAGTGCTCAGCCTTCTTTATGGTCCAACTATTTTGGCAAACTGATGTCTCTGCTTTTTAATACACTGTCGAGATTTGTCACCACTTTTGTTCCAAGGAGCAAGCGTCTTTTAACTTCATGGCTGCAGTCACCATCCGCAGTCATTTTGGAGCCCAAGAAAATAAAGTCTGTCACTGTTTCCATTTTTTCCCATCTATTTGCCATGAAGTGATAGCACTGGACGCCATGATCTTTCTTTTTTGAGTATTGCATTTTAAGCCAGCCTTTCCACTCTCCTCTTTCATCCTGCTCAAGAGGCCTCTTTAGTTCCTCTTCACTGTTTGCCATTAGAGTAGTATCATCTGCATATCTTGAGGCTGTTATTTTTCCCTAAAATCTTGATTCCAGCTCATGCTTCATCCAGCCCAGTATTTCTCATGATGTACTCTGCATATAAGTTAAATAAGCAGGGTGAATACACAGCCTTGACGTACTCCTTTCTCAGTTTTGAACCAGTCTGTTGTTCCATGTTCTAACTGTTGCTTCTTGACTTGCATACAGGTTTCTCAGGAGATTGGTAAGGTAGTCTGGTATTCCCATCTCTTCAAGAATTTTCCAGTCTGTTGTGATCCACACAGTCAAAGGCTTTAGCATCGTCAATGAAGCAGAAGTAGATGTTTTTCTGGAATTCCCTTGCTTTCTCTCTGATCCAGTGGATACTGGCAATTTGATCTCTGGTTCCTCTGCCTTTTCTAAATCCAGCTTGTACATCTGGAGATTCTCAGTTCACTTACTGCTAAAGTCTTCCTTGCAGGATTTTGAACATTACCTTGTTAGCTTGTGAAATGTGCGCAATTGTATGGTAGTTTGAACATTCTGGGGGATTGGAATCAAAACTGTCCTTTTCTAGTCCTGTGGCCACTGCCGAGTTTTCCACATTTGCTGGCATACTGAATGCCGCAGTTTAACAGCAGCATCTTTTAGGATCTGAAATAGCTCAGTTGGAATTCCATCAGCTCCACTAGCTTTGTCTGTCGTAATGTTTCCAAAGGCGAACTTGACTTCACACTCCAGGATGTCTGGCTCTAAGTGAGTGACCACCATCGTGGTTATCCAGGTCATTAAAACTTTTTTTGTATAGTTCTTCTGTATATTCTTGCCACGCCTTTTTAATCTCTTCCGCTTCTGCTAGGTCCTTACAGTTTCTGTCATTCATCATGCCCATCCTTGCCTGAAATGTTCCTTTGGTATCTCCAATTTTCTTGAAGAGAGCTCTAGTCTTTCCCATTCTATTGTTTTCCTCTATTTCTTTGCATTGTTTACTTAAGAAGGCTTTCGTATCTCTCTTTGCTATTCTCTTGAACTCTACATTCAGTTGGGTATATCTTTCCCTTTCTCCCTTGCCTTTCGCTAGAAAAGACATACCCAGCTGAATATAGAGGGGTACATTCCCTCCTTTTCTTCTCTTCTCAGTTATTTGTAAAGTCACCTCAGACAAACCACGTTGTCTTCTTGCATTTCTTTTTCTTTGCGATGGTTTTGGTCACCACCTCCTGCAGTGTTAGAACCTCTGTCCACAGTTGTTCAGGCACTCTGTCTACCAGATCTAATCCCTTGAATCTATTCGTCACTGGCCCTTGCTACGGCTCCCTTCTTTACAAACAGGGTGCCTTCCTTTCTGTCCCTCTGAATGCCCCCTCCCTCACCACCCCTCTGCCTTTGAGGTCCACTATCTCTGCCCTTGGCCTACCCTTGGAGATATCTAAGACAGTCCTCCTGGGGCTCCTAGACTCCCTAGGATGAACTAGG
Organism: Ovis aries; assembly: GCF_016772045.2. Taxonomy (NCBI): domain Eukaryota; kingdom Metazoa; phylum Chordata; class Mammalia; order Artiodactyla; family Bovidae; genus Ovis; species Ovis aries. Next base: position 3,792,135 of record NC_056056.1, read on the forward strand.
GTCAGTACAACCTCTGGAGGAAAGCATAGCTAATTGCGTTCAGAGAGGAGGTAGAGGCTCCGAGAGATTTCGAGAGCTGCTCACGGTCTCCAGGCCAGCATGCCAAGCTCAGGGCTCCTAAGCAAGAGTGATGACCCCAAGCCAGAAAGTAAGGACGACGACCTTCTGGATTTCCCTTCCAGTGATTGTTTCAACGCTCTTCTAAAAACAATAAAGTTTTCTTCCCAAATCGGATCCCTGACTTCTCAAGCGCGCACCGGCCCCCCATCCCGGAGTTCCCTGACCCGCGCTCCTCTCACCTAAGATGGGTCTTCCGCCTTGGAGGCGTGGCCCACGTGGCACAGAGAGTAGAGCCCCCGGGGGACCTCTAGGGGGCGGGGGCTGCAGCTGGTGGGCGGGTCGAGGCCGGGTGGGAGGAGCATCAGCCGGTGGGCGGGGCCCGAGGCTCCTTTCCCCGCCCCACTCGAGCCCTGCGTCCCGCTCCGCCAACCGCGCTACCTGAGGCGCCCCGGCCAGCCGCGTCCCTGATTTCCGGGCCCAGCTGCGCCCCTCCGTTCGTCCCCACCTCGGTCCGGCCTCAAGGGGTGAGTCTGCAGGCGGCAAGGACAGTCGCGCTCCGTCCGCCGCGCCACGGGTCTGGCTGGGGCCCGCAGTGGCCGGCGGAAGTGGAGGCGCTCGCGTGCGGGCCCCGGGCTCCGGGGTGCAAGTCACCGGCTGGGGCGGCCGGAGTGCGGGCCGGGCTCTGCGTCGGCGGCGCGGCCCACGATCTAGCGGAGCCGACGCGTCAGGTGGAGCCTTTGGAGGAACCGGCGCCCCAAGCCCGGGTGGGGAAGCCGAGGTCCGCAGAGGGAGCGAGAGCGCCAACGAGCTTGCCCAGAGGCCACGGCGTGAGCGGGACCAAAGCCCCGAAGCGCCTGCCTGGGGATCTCGCTCTGACCTCGGGAGGACGCAGGGGGGTCCCGCGCTCCCTATGGCCCGGGCTGGGCCTAGCGCTTTCACAGCCCTCCCCTCGTGTCCGCAGCGGCGCGTACTGCGTCTTGTCCGCGGCACCAATCCCCACCCCGCCTATAGCTGAGGAGGACCGCCACCCCCGCCCCCACCACCAGGCTGTGATGGACCGGGGAGGAGAGTGCCTTGCCCAAGGTTGGCGCCGAGCAGGTGAGAGGTGAAACGTGCTCCCAGGAGAGCTCTGCCTCCCGGAGGAACGCTCGCCTGCCTCCCCTGGCCCCCACCCCCGGCCAGGGAGATCGCCGCCGCCCATCTCTGCCCAGCAACCCTCTTCCGCAGGCCGTGTGTGCCCCCGCAGTGCCGGCTCCGGGCTGGATTTCCCCCAGAATCCTTCTCCATGTGCTCTGGCCCTAGCCGCTAGGAAGCCCGGCTCATGGTGGAAGGTTTCAGGAGGGAGACCTGCGAGGCAAGGCAGGGGAGGCGGCCAGTCGCCTTTCCGGCCCAGTGCCTCTCCCAAGGCACAGCAGCAGGCTTTGGCTGAATCCTGAGCCTCTGTCACCTGGAACTGCCAGATCTGGGCCTGGGGTCCAGCTGGACAGGGCAACGCCCGGACTCCACATTCCCCTTGATGGTGGTGCCCAGGGGAGGGCAGAGCAGCAAAACAAAGAAAAAGAAGGGAAGGTCAGTGTCCTGTGGATAAGGAGCATCCCTTTGCAGGTGTTCCCCCACCACGGAGACCCAGACTCTGAGCCTGACACCCCTGAGAGAGGTGGGCCAATTCACCAAGACCCACTCGGTCTCTGCAGGTGCCCAGGCTCAGATGCCGCCCCCAGCGATGCACTGCCCGAGACTGGCCCTGGGCCTGGGATTCTGCCTGCTGCTGGGCATTGCCCTCTGCTCTCTGTGGTGAGCATGCCCCTTGCAGCCCTCTGTCCCCACCCCAGACTCCTTCCTCTCTCAGCATCTCAACCCCCAAACCTGGACCCCTTCCCAGGATTTCCAGGTCCCACCCTCCTCTCTAGGCACACCTGTCCCTCCCCCTAGCCTCAGTACGACTGAACCAGCCTGGCTTATGGGTTTTCCTTTGCACTCACCTCCCGGCCTCTACACTTGACTCTTGCCTCTGCCTGAACTATTCTTCTAGCCGTGTTAATGAGGAACTCCTGTTCATGCTCCAGAATTCACCTCGTGTGTCCTTTCCGCAAAGCTCTGGGGGTTCCCCCACACCACCAGTCCCTTGTGGGACTGGTGTCAAGAATATTCCTGCCCAAGGAATGAAAGGCTGCATAGCTGTGTAATGACTCACTGCAGAAGGCCAGGAAGCTTTGTCCTCTGAGGTCAGCCAGACCCAAGGACTGATAGGTGGAGGGCGGGGGGGGGGGGGGGGGGGGGGGGTGCACCACTGGGGACCTGCATTTCCACTAACATGCACCAACGTGACTTCTCAGCCTCAGCTTAAAAATCCAAGTCAACACATGTGTTTCCTTCCCAGGGTGTATGTCGAGAACTGGCTGCTGGTCTCCTACATCCCCTATTATCTCCCCTGCCCAGAGATCTTGTAAGTATGGGGCAGGCAGAATTAGAGGCCCCCGGAATAGGGAAGATGGGAAGGTTTTTCAGGTCACTTTGTAGGTTCCTAAACTCATGATTCTGAGCCATGAATGTGGAAGTTCCCTGTTTCCGTCTTCAGGTATCTTTGCAGTGCCCTCTCCACGGTGTGACTTTGAGCGTGTTGCATAGCTCAGAGCCTCACTTGGCGTATCTGTAAAACGGGATGATAGAGCTTGGGGTGTGATGATGCCTGTAAATATCCTGGTGCTGCACCTGGTATATAGGAGGTGCTCAGGAAAGAATGGTTTTAGGACTTGACTTTTTTGCTCAATGTTGTGCTCTCTGTGAATTCGAAGGACAAATGCACACATGGCCAGTCTCCCTCAGATAACAGATCTGACATTTGGACAGTTCAGAGTGACAGTTCAGTTCAGATGATTTGGGACAGTCTCAAGGTGGTGTTTGGCCCCGTGGTCTTCTGGTTTTCATGACACCGAAAGGAAAGTTTAAAATCTGGACCATAGACTACTAATGAACAGTAAGGTGTGTTTCACTATTATAAACAGAATGTGGTAAATTAGGCAGGACAACAGAAAAGGCAAAAGAAAACAAAACCCCTCTTGTGTCCAGTGGCCTGGATCACACTCTGACTCCATTGTCAGCTTGCTGATTGCTGCACTCTCTATTCAGATGGTTATGGAAGCAGAAAGTACGCTTGCTGTTGAAAGTAGCTGTGACCAGAATGTTTTTGCAGTTCTTATCTTATTTCCCCAGAATTGGCTTCAATTTTCAGCATCTGGTCACCGTCATTTTACTCCACCCAAGGGCTGGGCCCTAATTCTTAAACTGTCTCCTTTTTCCATCAGCAACTGTGGGGCGTTTAGGTTGCTTGTGGTTTACCAGCTCCTAAGTTAGTTCGTAATGAGCAACTCTGGATATAAAGTTTTCTTCATCTTTTTTTTTTCAATTAATTTATTTGCCTGTGCTGGTTCTTAGTGGCAGCACACAGGATCTCCCATCTTTGGCTCAGCGTGCACGATCTTTGGTTGTGGGTGGCGCATAGGATCTAGCTCCCTGACCAGGGACTGAATCCCAGGTCCCTGCTTTGGGAGCATGGAGTATAAGCCGCTGGGCCACTCGGGAAGTCCCAGCTTTTTACATCTTAGAAATCCTTTTATTTGGTGCGTTCCTGGGCCAAAGGATATGGCCAAGGTCTTCATCCATCTCACCAGGCTGCCCTCCAGGCTGCCCATTCAGTCGCTTCAGCCGCGTCCGACTCTTCGTGCCCCCATGGACTGCAGCCTGCCAGGCTCCTCTGCCTATGGGATTTCCCAGGCAAGAATACTAGAGTGGGTTGCCATTTCCTTCTCCAGGGGGTCTTCCTGACCCTGAGTCAGAGTGATTCAGGCCAATAGGACACGAGGGTTTTTGTTTGGACCCAGGGATCCAACCTGCATCTCTTGCATCTCCTGCGTTGGCAGGCGGGTTCTTTACCACTAACACGACCTGACACCACCTGGAAGCTCTCCAGGGGGACCATGGCAAACACACAGATACACCTCCCCACCCTCCCCCACCCCCAGCAGCTGCAGTGCACCTGGGGCTGCAAGTATTAGGTGTCATGAAGAACAAAAACCAAACCACCTTGCTGATTTGAGAGATGGGAAATGTGCTGTGGTTTGAATTTCACTTCTTTGAGAGTTTTTAAAAAATTATTTGCAGTCTATCTTCAGGTTCTGAGTTTTTTAAACAGATTACAGTTGGAGGTTTTTTGTTAGTTTTAAATGGTCACACCTTCCTCTCTGTTCATTTGGATTTCTTCTTTCAATGTTATTACCTTCAGAGGTCTGGAAACGTGAAGTTCCTTTTTTTATTTTGGCTCTGGCTCATCTGTGCTTTGGTGTTCTTATGTCTGACTCTTTAATGTGGCCAGAGCGGAGCGTGTCGGGGCTGGTGAGGCGAAGGGAGACACCGTTGGCCAGGGAAGTGTGGGACGAGGGCCCCTTTCCTCTTCTCATTTCTGACCAACTTCTCAGAGTCCCGTCACTTTCTGAGCAGGACCTGAAATGTGCTTGTTTGTGTGAAACTAAGGCAGAGGGCCAAATTGATGGATCAACTTTAAAAAATATATCTTCCAGAGTATAGGCTAATCACTAGAGGACAAATACTGTAGGGTTTCATTTATAAGAGGTCTCTAGTATAGAGAAATGGAACTTCGTGGTGGTTCAGTGGTTGAGACTTCATACTCCCAATGCAGGGGGCACAGGTTCGATTCCAAGTCGGGGAACTAAGATCCTGCATGCCATATGGTGTGGCCAAAATGAATAAAGATCTTATTGAAAAAAAAAAAAAAAGATTTTTTTTACAGAGATGGAAGTAAGCATAATAGTTACCAAGGGTTGGGAGAAGGGATGGAGAGGCAGTATCTCAGGGAGACAGTTTCAGTTTGGGGATGATGAACAAGTTCTAGAGATGGGTGGAGGTGATGTTTGCACAGCAACAAGAGTCTACCTAATGCCCTGGAACTCTATGCTTTCAAATGGTTAAGGTGGTAAATCTTTGTCTTGTATATCTTACCACACACACAAAGCGTTGACGGAAAGCACCAGGACAGCTCCAGGAAGCTTAAGCCAGCCCACCATGGGTGATAGAATGAACGGCAGGCACCCTCCTCAGCTGGTCTGAGCCTCACAGGCAACCTCAGGCCTCTGCTGGAACCGGCTCTGACTGGCTCCCTGGGTCAGAGCAGCAGGCCTTTCCCGTCTCCAGGCCTCACTTCCGCCCTGCGGAGTGACCCTGTTATTGTCCCCACTTTAAGGGAGAGGGGACAAAACCCCAAGGAGTGGGATGTCCAGCCCTGGGTCTCTCCAGCTGGAGGGGCCTCACCTGCAGCCTCATCTGTCTGAGCTCCCGGGCTAGAAAGAGGCAGAACTGGGCTCACTTTGCAGCTTCTCAAATCTTCTCCACTGTGCCCAGGCTCTTCCAGAGCCAAAAAAGACTGTGGAGACAAATGGCACCGGGTTGAATCACCGCCCTGCCACGCGGGGACCCTGGGTGGATGGCCTCTGTAGGAGCCCAGCCCCCGGAAAGCAGGCAGAGCCATGGAGGAGGGGCCAGGGAGCGTGGGGGAGGGGGTACCCGGCCCATGGGGGTGTTTTGTCCCCGCTTCATCCATCCCTGCTGAGCATCTCTACTAATGACACCGATGGCCCTGTCTCACCTCTCCCACCAGCAACATGAAGCTTCAGTACAAGGAGGAGCCGTCCCAGTCTGTGGCACAGTAAGCAGCCTGTCCTTTCGCCCTCTGTGGCCCCAGGGCAGGGGGCTGCCATCCCTTTAATCATTCGCCCTTCTTGGTTGCAGGTCACAGTACCCTCAGCCCAAGCTGCTGGAGCAAAAGTAGGTGTTGATTAGGGCCTGGGTGCAGGATAGAGAGATTCGAGGGGGTGGGGGTCGGGGGCAGAGCCCTGATTTAGAAGCTGGGGTGCTGGAGGGGTCAGCGACCTCAGGGTCCGGGCACTCTGGGGCCTGGGCTCCAGTCCAGCTCTGTCACCAGCTCTGTAATCTTGGGTGGGTAACCCAAAGCTTCTGAGCTGCTTCTGTACAGGTGGATGGTTAGTGATACCCACTCGACAGGGCAGAGGACCAGATGAAATGAGGTTGGCAAAATGCAGCGCCGCGATTCCTGGGCAGCCCCAGTGGCTAGGACTCTGTGCTTTCACTGCCAAGGACCCTGACTCGCTCCCTGGTCAGGGAACTAAGATCCTGCAAGCCAGGCTCTGCAGCCAAAATCAGACAAACCAAAAACACTGCAGAGCACCGTGCCCTCGGTGCTCGATCCGTTATTAATGACGAGAATGATAACCCCCATCTCCGAGGCCCGTAGCAGACCCCAGAAATGCCAGGCTCCTCTAGACACTGGACGTGCAGTAACTCCTGGTCCTCTTGCTCTCGCTGGGAAGGAGCTATTATCATCCCCACTTGAGGATACGGTGGCCCAGAGACAGGGATGAAGCTGCCCAGGGTCACACAGCTTGGGAGGCAGGACCAAGATGAGACGGAGGCTTTCCCCAGGGGAGGGTCTCAGCCCCCTCGGCCTCCTCTTCTGCCAGGCCCACAGAGCTACTGACACTCACACCCTGGCTGGCACCCATCGTCTCCGAGGGAACCTTTAACGCCGAGCTTCTGCGTCACATCTACCAGCCACTGAACCTGACCATCGGGCTTACGGCGTTTGCCGTGGGAAAGTGAGTAGGTGGCTGGGCTGGGGGTGGGGGTGGGAGTGGGGTCTGGGAAGAGACAGGACTCTGCCCGGGCACCAGGGAGGCTGTGCCAGGTGGGAAGCGACAGAGCAGAGTGTGATGGTGGGAGAGGGCTTCCTGGAGGAAGGAGGTGGTCTGGGCCTGGCATGCAAGCGGGGAGGGGAGGCAGCCCAGTGAGGGAGCACCAGGAGCCTTTGTCAGGAGACGCCTTGCTGCCTCACCCCGTCTGTTTCCCCTGAACCGTCCAGGCAGGTGTAAAGGAATGGCAAGTCCCCAGAAATGGAGGGTCCACGGTCAGGCCACAGGCAGGTCAAGAGAGAGCTGGCCCTGCCTTGGGGACCCTCTCTCCTCCGCCCCTAGGCCTGACTGCTCTCTGGACGCCCCCTGTTTTCCCCCCTCCTCCCTTACCCACCTGGCCTTTCCTTTCTGGGACTCCTGAGAGAGGGACCCCAATGCGGGGGTGGCCAATGACTAAAGCTAATGGATGGCCCACCTGGAGTCACGGGGCTCCCTCCCCCCAAGACCAGTCAGCACCCAGCACCACTCACTTCCCCTTGATGTACAGCCACTTTCTCTGCTACTTTTTTCTCTCTGAGCCTCAGTGTGCTTGTCTGTAAAGCGGGGAGTTTGTGAGGCCAGGAGGTAATCCCTTAGAACATTGCCTGGCACTTGTAAGTGCTCAGAAAAAGTCAGGGCGTGCAGCCTGTGAATATCATCAAGATATCATTAGGACAGTCCCTAGAGGTTGGTACTGTGATCAAGGGAAGTTGACAGACGAGGGGCAGACCAGGTATGACTTCTTGAGACGGGAAGCTGGGTGGGCAGGGTGCGCCCTGCGGAGGCTGTGGTACATGACGGGTCCTCTCCAGCAGGTACACACACTTCGTCCAGCACTTCCTGGAGTCGGCCGAGCGGTTCTTCATGCAGGGGTACCGCGTGCACTACTACATTTTCACTCACGACCCCCAGGCCATTCCTCGGGTCCCACTGGGCCCCGGCCGCCACCTCAGTGTCATCCCAGTCCCCGGGCCCTCCCAGTGGGAGGAGGCCTCCATGCGCCGGATGGAAGCCATCAGCGTGCACATCGCCAAGAGGGCGCACCGGGAGGTGGACTACCTCTTCTGCCTGGATGTGGACATGGCATTCCGGAACCCGTGGGGCCCCGAGACCTTGGGGGACCTTGTGGCTGCCATCCACCCGGGCTACTTCACCGTCCCCCGCCACCAGTTCCCCTACGAACGCCGGCCTGTCTCCACCGCCTTCGTGGCACACGGCGAGGGGGACTTCTACTATGGCGGGGCAGTCTTCGGAGGGCGGGTGGCCAGGGTGTACGAGTTCACCAGGGGCTGCCACATGGGCATCCTGGCAGACAAGGCCAACGGCATCATGGCAGCCTGGCAGGAGGAGAGCCACCTGAACCGCCGCTTCCTCTCGCACAAGCCCTCCAAGGTGCTGTCCCCTGAGTACCTCTGGGATGACAGGAAGCCCCAGCCCCCCAGCCTGAAGCTGATCCGCTTCTCCACCCTGAACAAGGACACTGCCTGGCTGCGGAGCTGACAGCAGAGGCGGGGCCGCCATGGACGGGGGAACCCCAGCGAGCACCCAGCTCACCAGAGCCTCCGGGCACCAGGGCCTCACTCCTCAAGCCTTAGGTGGGACCAGCCCTGTGCCTTCTAACCTCCGCCTCTGCTGGTGGAATCCAGCGGGAAGACGGGCCTGGAAAGGCCTCTGTCCACTGTGAAGAGCGGTGTCCACGTGGAGGAGAACGCAAAGATCACACTGTCCGAGGCCCAAGGAGGGGAGGCCAGAGGTGGAAGAAGATGGGGCCTCTGCCAGCCTACGAGCCTTCGGGGCAGCCCCACCGAGCGCCCCAAATCCCCTCTCTGCCGCTGGCCCATTCGCTGCCTGCTGCCCTTGAAGCTGCACTTTCTAACACTCATAGGAAAGGCATCCCCACCCTGCTTTTCTCTGGCTGCAGGGGCCCCTGCTGTGTCCCTGCCAGTTCTTCACTCAGGACCCAGAGGAAGCCTTCTAGGCCCTCTGGTTTCCTGTCCTTGCCTCACTCAAGGTGGACGGTCCCCGGCACCAAGCACCTCTTCTGTAAGAGGGTTTGGGCAGCGTTTAATAAAAGTAGCGTGTGCTAGGCCCTAACCGGGCTTTCTTCACCTGCATCTCTGAGCATCCGGGCTGCCAGGCCCCTAGGGATATAGGCAGCCTGGATTGTAAGTACAGTCAGCGTGGGTGGGAGGGTAGGGTACAGTTTTCTAGAAAGCCTGGGCTGCTGCTGGCCACTGCAACAGGCAGGATTCCATCCCAGTTCTCCTGGGAGATGGGTGAAGTGAAAACATCACCGGCTATGCAGCTCTCCTGAGTCGGGGGAAGCAGAGCCCCTGCCCCCCAGCTGGATGTCCTTTGGGCTCTTGGTCCCTAAGTGCAGAGCACGTGTGTCTGATGCTTCTGCTATCAACCTCAGCCTGGGGGACTCCTGGTGGGCGTGGGGCACTAGGCCACAAGGCAGGCCTAGGAATAGAGGGGCTTCAGAGCCCTGCGGTGGTCGCATCTGCCTGGTGGGACAGAAGCGGTGGGCAGGGGGGCGGGGGGCCCAGTATGCACTCCCCTGGGGGCAGCAGCATCCTTGCCACATAAGGTAGAGGGCAGGGGGTATGGTCTGTGGCCAAGTCATGAGGAGCAGGAACCCACCCACCTGGGCGCCTTGAGCAAAGCTGGGGCCAGCCCGAAGCTACTCTTCCTGCAGCCGGCGCTTGGCTGGCAAGCCAGGACAGACCGCAGGCGCACGGACAGGCTGAGCGACCACGTGGGGAGATAGCCTGAGCCGGAGAGGACGAGTCAGAAAGGCCCTGGGGTGCTCCCCGGGCAGAGGGCCCGTGTGTCCTCACCTTCCCAGGGTGCCCAGCCCTGCCCTGGGGAGTGTATGAAGCTGGCAGTGTTGAAGGGGCAGGCCCTGCCTTCACCAAGCTTCTGTGCTGGAGCAGGGAAAAGGCCCTTGACGTGGAGATCAGAGGAGGAGGAGGTGGCCCTGAGCCTGGGCAGCATCGCAGGAGAGAAATGAACCCTTGCTCACTCCAGCCCAGCTCTGGGTCCAGCTGATGGGCCCTTCTCAGCCTCGGCCCAAGCCCCCAGGCACTATGGCTACCCTGGACCACATCCCAGGCATGGCCCTCAGACACAGTTGAGTGAATGACTACCCAACTCCTATACCTAAAACAGGGTCCAGGCTCCTTTCCCAGAGAGCTGAGGGCTTGGGGCCAGAGCTGCTCTGTGGGTGGGAAGAAGTACAGGGCCTGGCAGGAGTGGGAGGGGTGGCGGGAGACAGGCCTGACCCAGCAGAGAGAGGGGGAGTACAGAAATAGAAATCAACAGAATCACAAATGCAAAATGTCTGCGGTGTCCCCTGCAATGGAGGCCCCTGAAACGTAAGCTTCCTGTCCCCTCATGACCAACTACCTCCTCCCCACGCCTTACAGTCCAACATCGCTGCTCTGCCACAGGGCCAGGACCAGCATACCTTCGCTCATGCTGCCTACTGGTCAGGCCTCCCTGTCCAATCACCTGGCCCAATTCCAGGAATATATTCATGACATCACCTCCTCCAGGAAGCCTGCCTTGATTTGCTCCCCCTTCCAGAGTGAGTGCCTTTTGGTGTTCCCATAAATCCTCATCCCTATGTCATCAGTTACAATGTTCTGTCCACCTCCACCACTTTCCCAGTTCGTAAACCCCAAGAGGATACAGGTGGTGGTCAACCAGGTTTACCCCAGTACCTGAAACCCAGGATGCATTCTTTGAATGTTTGTTGAATGACTGCATGAACGTGAGGCAGCTGAAAGAAATCGGGTTTTAGTCTGTCCTGGTACACGTCAGGGGAGAAGGCTATGGCACCCCACTCCAGTACTTTTGCCTGGAAAATCCCATGGATGGAGGAGCCTGGTGGGCTGCAGTCCACGGGGTCTCGAAGAGTCGGACACGACTGAGTGACTTCCCTTTCACTTTTTACTTTAATGCATTGGAGAAGGAAATGGCAACCCACTCCAGTATTCTTGCCTGGAGAATCCCAGGGACAGAGGAGCCTGGTGGGCTGCCGTCTATGGGGTCACACAGAGTCGAACATGACTGAAGTGACTTAGCAGTAGCAGCAGCACACATGGAATGCTCAGCAGGCCACTCCACCACCCTGAGGCCTGAGGCGATGATCAAATGGGACTATGGCTGGGAGCCCTCTGGGCACTGCCTTCTGGGCAGGCACTTGGAGAAGAAGCCAGGGAATATGCCCAGCCCTGGGAAGAGGCAGACAACCACCACAGCCCCCTCTGTGCACAGGAGGAGCAGGCCCCATCCCTGGTGGCATTGCAGGGGTGCATGCTTGAGTGGTGGGGTGAATAACACTCTTGCTAAGCTCCTCCCGGCTGAGGTGCTGCGGCTCTGACAAAATCACCTGGAGACCGTGTGAACTGCGGCTGCAGCCTGCGATGACCCCCACCAACCAGCGGTGACCCGCGACTTCTTACCCTGCACTCAGAGCCCTGTGCAGGCTGGTCCAGACACCCTCCCCACGGAGCACCCCTCACCTCCCCCACCCAGCCTCCCTGCAGCCTTGCTCCCTCAGGGACCCGCCCCCACCATGCCCTCCCCCTCACAGCCCCCTGCCTGCAGTGCCCCTCCCCACAGCCCCCCCATCCAGCAGGGACTCACCTCCAAGGCCGGGCTGAGAGGCCACCTCCGCAGGCTCCTGTGAAAGCACAGCCGTTGGGATCAGAACGACCTGGGCTCAAACCCACGGTGGAGCCACCTCACGGTCCTGTGCCAGGCCAGCTCGTGTGGTGACTCTCAGGCCTCAGTCTCCTCCACTGAAAATGGGGTCAGTAACTCTGCCCTAACTCAGTGAAACCAAGCCATGCCCGCGGGGCAACCCAAGACGGGCGGGTCACAGTGGAGAGGTCTGACAGAATGTGGTCCACTGGAGAAGGGAATGGCAAACCACTTCAGTATTCTTGCCTTGAGAACCCCATGAACAGTATGAAAAGGCAAAATGATGGGATACTGAAAGAGGAACTCCCCAGGTCGGTAGGTGCCCAATATGCTACTGGAGATCAGAGGAGAAATAACTCCAGAAAGAATGAAGAGATGGAGCCAAAGCAAAAACAATACCCAGCTGTGGATGTGACTGGTGATAGAAGCAAGGTCCGATGCTGTAAAGAGCAATATTGCATAGGAACCTGGAATGTCAGGTCCATGAATCAAGGCAAATTGGAAGTGGTCAAACAGGAGATGGCAAGGGTAAATGTCAACATTCTAGGAATCAGCAAACTAAAATGGACTGGAATGGGTGAATTTAACTCAGATGACCATTACATCTACTACTGCAGGCAGGAATCCCTCAGAAGAAATGGAGTAGCCATCATGATCAACAAAAGAGTCCGAAATGCAGTACTTGGATGCAATCTCAAAAACGACAGAATGATCTCTGTTTGTCTCCAAGGCAAACCATTCAATATCACGGTAATCCAAGTCTATGCCCCAACCAGTAACCCTGAAGAAGCTGAAGTTGAACGGTTCTATGAAGACCTACAAGACCTTTTAGAACTAACACCCAAAAAAGATGTCTTTTTCATGATAGGGGACTGGCATGCAAACGTAGGAAGTCAAGAAACACCTGGAGTAACAGGCAAATTTGGCCTTGGAACGCAGAATGAAGCAGGGCAAAGACTAATAGAGTTTTGCCAAGAAAATGTACTGGTCATAGCAAACACCCTCTTCCAACAACACAAGAGAAGACTCTACACATCACCAGATGGTCAACACCAAAATCAGATTGATTATATTCTTTGCAGCCAAAGATGGAGAAGCTCTATACAGTCAACAAAAACAGACCAGGAGCTGACTGTGGCTCAGATCATGAACTCCTTATTGCCAAATTCAGACTTAAATTGAAAAAAGTAGGGGAAACTGCTAGACCATTCAGGTATGACCTGAATCAAATCCCTTATGATTCTACAGTGGAAGTGAGAAATAGATTTAAGGGCCTAGATCTGATAGATAGAGTGCCTGATGAACTATGGACGGAGTTTCATGACATTGTACAGGAGACAGGGATCAAGACCATCCCCATGGAAAAGAAATGCAAAAAAGCAAAATGGTTGTCTGGGGAGGCCTTACAAATAGCTGTGAAAAGAAGAGAGGCAAAAAGCAAAAGAGAAAAGGAAAAATATAAGCATCTGAATGCAGAGTTCCAGAGAATAGCAAGAAGAGATAAGAAAGCCTTCTTCAGTGATCAATGCAAAGAAATAGAGGAAAAGAACAGAATGGGAAAGACTAGAGGTCTCCTCAGGAAAATTAGAGATAACAAGAGAACATTTCATGCAAAGATGGGCTTGATAAAGGACAGAAATGGTCTGGACCTAACAGAAGCAAAAGATATTAAGAAGAGGTGGCAAGAATACACAGAAGAACTGTACAAAAAAGATCTTCATGACCCAGATAATCATGATGGTGTGATCACTCATCTAGAACCAGACATCCTGGAATATGAAGTCAAGTGGGCCTTAGAAAGCATCACTACGAACAAAGCTAGTGGAGGTGATGGAATTCCAGTTGAGCTATTTTCAAATCCTAAAAGATGATGCTGTGAAAGTGCTGTACTCAATATGCCAGCAAATTTGGAAAACTCAGCAGTGACCACAGGACTGGAAAAGGTCAGTTTTCATTCCAATCCCAAAGAAAGGCAATGCTCAAGCTACCGCACAATTGCACTCATCTCACATGCTAGTAAAGTAATGCTCAAAATTCTCCAAGCCAGGCTTCAGCAATACGTGAACTGTGAACTTCCTGATGTTCAAGCTGGTTTTAGAAAAGGCAGAGGAACCAGAGATCAAATTGCCAACATCCGCTGGATCATGGAAAAGCAAGAGAGTTCCAGAAAAACATCTATTTCTGCTTTATTGACTATGCCAAAGCCTTTGACTGTGCGGATCACAATAAACTGTGGAAAATTCTGAAAGAGATGGGAATACCAGACCACCTGACCTGCCTCTTGAGAAATCTGTATGCAAGTCAGGAAGCAACAGTTAGAACTGGACATGGAACAACAGACTGATTCCAAATAGGAAAAGGAGTACGTCAAGGCTATATATTGTCACTCTGCTTATTTAACTTCTATGCAGTGTACATCATCAGAAACGCTGGGCTAGAGGAAACATAAGCTGGAATCAAGATTGCCGGGAGAAATATCAATCACCTCAGATATGCAGATGACACCACCCTTATGGCAGAAAGTGAAGAGGAACTAAAAGCCTCTTGATGAAAGTGAAAGAGGAGAGTGAAAAAGTTGGCTTAAAGCTCAACATTCAGAAAACGAAGATCATGGCATCCGGTCCCATCACTTCATGGGAAATAGATGGGGAAACAGTGTCAGACTTTATTTTTGGGGGGCTCCAAAATCACTGCAGAAAATTAAAAGATGCTTACTCCTTGGAAGAAAAGTTATGACCAACCTAGACAGCATATTCAAAAGCAGAGGCATTACTTTGCTGACTAAGGTCCGTCTAGTCAAGGCTATGGTTTTTCCAGTGGTCATGTATGGATGTGAGAGCTGGACTGTGAAGAAGGCTGAGCGCCGAAGAATTGATACTTTTGACCTGTGGTGTTAGAGAAGAGTCTTGAGAGTCCCTGGGACTGCAAGGAGATCCAACCAGTCCTTTCTGAAGATCAGCCCTGGGATTTCTTTGGAAGGAATGATGCTAAAGCTGAAACTCCAGTACTTGAGCCACCTCATGAGAAGAGTTGACTCATTGGAAAAGACTGATGCTGGGAGGGATTGGGGGCAGGAGGAGAAGGGGACGACAGAGGATGAGATGGCTGGATGGCATCACTGACTTGATGGACGTGAATCTGAGTGAACTCCAGGAGTTGGTGATTGACAGAGAGGCCTGGCATGCTGCGATTCATGGGGTCGCAGAGTCGGATACGACTGAGCGACTGAACTGAACTCTACTGAACTCTGCCCTTGGGAAGGTGGGCTGGGGATTAAAGCAAGGAGAGGAAGACACCCAGAGGATTTGGGCTCAGGACGTGGCCTGGCTGGGAGAGCCCAACCCATGACAAGGCCTCTCTGATGGTCAGCGCCATGGGCTGAGCAAAGGTGAGGGGCAGTGATTCTGAGTCCTCTGTTCACAGCTGGCCTTGCTCACTTACAGCTGAGTGACCTTGAGAGCTGAGGTCACTGTTCATAAAAGGTGCAAAATCCCTGAGCACCCAGGGGTATCCTTAGTCACACTAACGCCCACTGACAGGCGTTCAGCCCAGGTGGGCCGCCCCCCTCATCCCTGGGCTCCAGCCCCCCATTTGCCAACCAGCGCTGCAGCTGGAGAAAGGCTGGACCTCCTGTCTGGAAGTCCAGGAGACAGGGAGTTGGGGTAGGGGGAGCGTGATCTCCTTTTCCTACTCCTCCTTCAGGACTGCTGTCCCAGCCGTGCATCGAGCTGGCCCAGACACGAGGTGCAGGACAGAAGGATGCTGCTAAGTCGCTTCAGTCGTGTCCGACTCTGTGCGACCCCATAGACGGCAGCCCACCAGGCTCTCCCATCCCTGGGATTCTCCAGGCAAGAACACTGGAGTGGGTTGCCATTTCCTTCTCCAATGCATGAAAGTGAAAAATGAAAGGGAAGTCACTCAGTCGTGTCCGACTCTTCTTGACCCGATGGACTGCAGCCCACCAGGCTCCTCCGTCCATGGGATTTTCCAGGCAAGAGTACTGGGGTGGGGTGCCATCGCCTTCTCCGGGGACAGAAGGATGGGGGTGCACAATCCGTGACTCCCACATCTCCAGGGCTACACGACCACCGGCCCAGCACCCACGCCCGGTGAGGGTAGGGGTGGCCGGAAGCGCTAGGGGGCACTGGAGGAACGCAGCAAGCGGCGGGGGCTGGGGGACGCGCCGGGTCCGCAGCGCGCGGTCAGCCCTCGGGGCGCGGCGCGCGAGCCCGCGGCCAGGCGGGGCTCCGGTGCACGCGCCGCCCGCGGGCCCGCGCAGGCCCTGGCTGTGCGCGCGCGCGCGCGGCCGCAGGCTCGCGGCCCGCCTTGCCTCCGCCGGTGTCCACCCCCACGGTCCTCCCGCAGGAGGGAGGCCGCTGCGCGCGGCGGGGCCCGCCCCTCACACCTGCGGCGGGCGGGGGGCGGGACGAGCGGAGGCGGGGCCGCGGCGGGGCCCGCCCACCCGGCCGGAGCCCGGGAGCCGGGGCGCAACCGAGCGGCGCGGCCCGAGCGGCCGGTGGCGCGGCGCGGGCGCAGACAATGGGAGCGGCGCGGGCGCCGGCGCCGGCGGAGCCCTGGGCCCGGCGGGGACGGGAGGCCGCGCCATGAGCCCCGCAGCCGGGCGCCCCCCTGCGCCGCGCGCGGGCCGAGGCGAGCGGCCTCTGCTAGCCCGGGGCCCCACCCTGGGGCCGGCGATGTGCTGCTGGGGCTGAGAATGATGGTAGATTGCCAGGTGAGTGCCCCGCCCGGCCGCGATCGCCCTCCCAGTCGTCGCGGGTGGAGGGAGGACCGTCTGCCCCCCTACCCCGACTACCCCGCCCACACCGGACCCAGCCGGGAGGGAGAGTCCACGCAGAGCACGCGCTTACGCAGTTCCATGTCCAGCCCCTCCTGGTACGATTGGGAAACTGAGGCCAGGAGAGGTACAGGGGCTGGCCCGGGGCCCACGCGGAGTCGCGTGGGAGGGGGGGGGCAGACTCCAGAAGAGAAGGAAAGGTTCCAGCCTCCTAGTTCAGGGCTCAGCCACTCCCATGGAGTTTCCTTGGGGAAGGAGAGCCCCTGACATCCTGGGGGGACCCTTGTCCATCCCCTCCCCCTCCCACGAGGGGCCCTGTCCTCTCGGCCTCCCGACGTGCCCACAGACACACACAGTGACCTCACAGGTGGAGACCGTGGCATACATTCAGGGGAGCAGTGGACACGGAGATGACAAGGGGGAAAGAAGAAAGCTGTAGGAAGCAGCTCCACCAGGGGTCAGGACCATCCGGTCTCCTGGCAACAGGCTCAGGGCCCCAGGCTGAAGGACAGAGATGCCAGGGGCAGGTGGGCAGGTTCCTGGGAGTCGACCTGGGCAGGGAGCATCCCCAGAGCAGCCTGGAGAGGACAGTTTCTGGGGTCCTGCATCCACTGCTCTGGGCACCTGGAGCCACGATGAGGTTCGCCCCTAGTGGAGAGGGAGCTACGGGAGAGAAGTCCTCAGTTTACTCCGCTGTAATTTAGGGTGCATGGCTGGGGTGATCTCGAGGGTTCTACAGCTTGTAGAAGAGTCTGTTGGCCTTGGTTCTCCATCCATGACCCACTGTGCTCCGAGTCCTTGGAAAATACTATCTGTTCCCTTCAGGTCCTTCTGAACACATGGCAGCCTGGAGGGCTGGGGACCTGGGTGGTGCAGAAGGAGGCAAAGCCCTGGATCACTCTTCCAGGGGCAAAGTGCCATCTCTGTTGGCACCTGGGGTTCCTCATTTGGAAGGGGGTGGAGTTAGTTACCCCCGGCTGGAATGAGGAGGCCTCCGGAGGGACCTGGGCACCAGGACAGTGGAGGGAAACAGGGAGACAAGGGCAGCTTCTGAGGTCCTGCACAACGCCCCTGGAGCCAGCCGGTCCGGCTCCTTTGCCCCTGTGAGGGAGAGAGAGCTGCTGCCTTGACTACACCCAAACAAAGGTGTGTGTTTTGTTTTCTGGTTTTTCCCTGTCTGGGTCTGCAGTGCTGGGGCTGATCACGAGGGGGCGGGCTGTGCCCACAGTGCTCAGTGGTGGCGACTGGCCCAGGGAAGGGACCCCGGGGAGTCCGGCTGCCTCCCACCCAACAGGCAGCTTTTATTACTAGACTCCACGTCCGCAATATGAGCGGCCCAGAGGCAGGAGGGGGCTCTGAGATCCTCTGTAGATTCAGCGACTGTGCCCCGGGCATTCACCCAGGAGCTTACGGCTCAGAGGGCAGATGGACAAAAAGCAGGAAAGTGAATCCATGGGCGAGAGAACAGCGTGTGCTCCTGGGAAATGAGTCAGGGTCCCAGAAGGAGGGTCAAGAACCCCTGTGGGGGGTGGTGTCTAAAAGGCCACCATGGTGACACTGATGCCTTGACCAGAAGGACAAGAGGCGCCAGCCTTGCGCACTCTGTGAGGAGTCTGGAAGAAGGTCAGAGATGCAGAGACTTGGAGACAGAAGACATGCTGGCCGGAGAGGAAGTGAGACAGGGGCCAGCGTGGCTGAGAGCTGTGGGCGGAGGGCAGAGAGGAGGGCAGGGCGAGAGGTGGAAGGGTATCCTGCGGTCTGTGCCATGTGACAGAATCCCCCTCCCTGGGTGCTTACAGGGACACACATCGACCATCTCACGGTGTCTGGGACCAGGGGGCTGGGCTGGGGTCTCAGCCGGGGTGGGTCCGTCTGTGAAACCATTCATGGGTTATCGGTGGGATTCACCGAGGCAGTGGATGTGCAGAGAGGTATTCATTCTGGAAGGAGATGCCCTGTGTTCAGGGATGATTTGAGGAGGGGAATGTGATGCTGTATGTGAGGGTGATGCCTGGGTCTGGCGTCTGTTGAGTGCCCTGGCTGTACTTGGCCGGGGTAGCGGAGAGATGGCTTGGCCCCAGGAGCCAGGTTTATTCGTTTAATGTGGCTGCGGTAACAAAGTACCATAAACCGTGTGGTTCAAATCAACAGATTTATAGTCTCTTGGTTCGGGAAGCCAGAAGTCCAAAATCAAGGTGTCGGCAGCACCAGGCCCTCTGAAGCCTCTAGAAGGGGGATCCTTCCTCGCCTCTGCCAGCCTCTGGTGGTTGTCAGCAACCCTTAATGTTCCTCGCCTTGTAAGCACACCGCTCCAAAGTCCGCTTCTGTCCTCACTTGGCCTCCTTGGTGTGTTTGTGTCCAGTCTTCAGTCTTGTCTTCTTATAAGGACACTGGCCATTTGATTAGGGCTCTGCCCACTCCTGAATGACCTCATTTTGATCACATCTGCAAAGGCCCTATATCACTTCTATGTGAAATCTTAAAAAAGAAATGGTACAAATGAACTTATTTACAAAACACAAACAGAATCACCAATGTAGAAGACACACTTACGGTTACCAAGGGTGGAGGCGGCGGGAGGGATAACTTGGGAGACTAGGGTTGACGTATACACACAACCATACATAAGGTAGGTCATTAATAAGAACCCACTGCATAGCACAGGGACCTCCACTCAGTGCTCTGTAACGGCCTGTACAGGAAAAGAATCTAAAAAAGAGCGAATGTATGTATACGTGTGGCAAGTCCCTTCAGTCATGTCTGATGCTTTGTGACGCCAGGAACTACATAGCCCGCCAGGCTCCTCTGTCCATGGGGTTCTCCAGGCAAGAAAACTGGAGTGGGTTGCCATGCCCTCCCCAGGGGATCTTCCTGACCCAGGGACCAAACCGCAGTCTCCTGCGTTGCAGGCGGATTCTTTACCACGGAGCCGCTGGGGAAGCCTGAATATGTGTATATGTATCAATATAAATTGTCACTTTGCTGTACAGTAAGTAGAAACGAACACAAAATTGTAAATCAACTATACTCCAATTAAAAAAAATTTTTTTTAAGTGCTTCTAAAAAATCCTATTTCCACATCAGGTCTTATTCACAGGTGCATGAGGTTAGGACTCCAACTTATATGTTGTGGGAACACAGGACAAGGGCATTGGAGTGATCCTACCCCCGAAGGCCAGGTTCCCACATGTCCGCAGGGCTGGGGGAGCGTTTGGGTCTGATCAGGTCTCTAGGATGTGGCCCCTGGCACAGGGCTGTGGGGTGTGAGTGGAGCCTGGGGGTGCCCGGTCAGGGACAGCCCAGCTCCCTGGCTTGGGGGTGTCCTGGCACAGCACCAGCAGGTGGCACCGTGCCCTGCTGGTGGCCACCCTCAGAGGCCACATGACAGAGACAAAGGTCTCACCTTGTAGTTGCGAGGAGACGCTCAAAATTGTAAACAGACCAGGCCCGCAGTCATTTCAGGGGTGACGCACGGTGGAGGAAACCAAACAGGGCGGGGCCGCAGGGGAGTGACTGGGTGGCGACCTGGATGGGCAGCCAGTGAGCCCGGCCCGGGTCAGACCCACGTGGGTTGTCAGTTCTGCATTTTTCCTGCTTTACCTGCAAGCCGAGCCGGCTGTTCTCAGCTGCTCGCAGGGGCCCCTGCAGCTATGATTACCCTGGCGGTTTCCAGACAGTTCTCCCATTACTGCAGGGCCAGGGACCGTGTGTCCCAGATGTGGAGGGGGCGGGGGGAGAGGGACCCTGAAGGCAACCACGGAGATGGATGGGCATGCAGGTGGCGGCTGGAGAAGCCCCTTCCCCAGAGACCCTGCCCAAAGAAGAGGCGATGCTGCGTTGATTTTCCTGCTGCCCACCTGGGGGGGTTCTGCCCTGTTGTACAAAGCTGGGCGTTCCCTTTGGAGCTGCGAAGCAGGGGCTCTGGGCTCCCCGAGGGAGAGTGGGCATCGCCAGGCATCAGTGAGATGCAGCAAAGTGCCCCGCGTGGCCCTGGCCTAGGAAATGGAAGCCATCTCTTACCGCGGCTCTCGGGTGCTTCTGAATCTTACGAGGCCGGGGCCAACAGCCCTTGGCGGTGGGTCACTGACTGGTTCACACAGCAGATCCTTATCCATGGAGACTCAGAGCTGAGCAATTGGCCTGCACGGAGCACCTTGGCTTCCATCCAAGGGGATAAGACCCTGTAGAGGAAGAACGCAGGGACAGGGGACAGGGCAAGTGATAAATCCATGGGGAAGGCGCTGGGCCGGGAGCCTGGAGACCTGGCTCTGCTGGCCACTCTGCCGTCAGGGGCACACCAGCCATGAGGCCAGCCCTCCGTGGAGTGACCCCACACCTCCATCCGTCGCAGGGCGCGTGCCTGCTAACGAGAGCCAGCCCGTGGCACTTTCCCTCTGCCCACGCTTTGGCCACAACGTCTCGTTCTATCTGCAGGATGGCTCGTCTGCCATAGCCACTGATGGTTGGGGAAACTGAGGCCCTGGAAGTCCAAGGGGGCTCCCACAGCCAGCTGGCGGCAGGGCTGGTAGGGGCACGTCTCTGTGTGCAGACAAGCCTGGGAGGGGCTGGGCGTGGGTGCTGGGGCCAAATTCCTTCCAATTACAGCGGGCTCCCAACGGTCAGGGCAGGGCCGGCCCCAAGGTGGTGGTTAACAGCCGGAGCAGAGACGTAAACAGAGCTAATGAACCCCTTTCGCCCTCTCCCCACTATAATGAAGGCCTTGGACTCTGTGCTCTGCATTTTCTCAGGATTCTGGGTTTTTGAACCTCAAAAAATCTTCTCCTAGGGTCATGGCTGGGAGGTCTCCCTGGGCAGGGGGCGAATGAGGTTTGGGGAACTTGATGAATCCTCCTGGGGCAGCCAAGCCAGGGAGAGGGAGGTGGAGATAAGAGGGCATCCCCCTAAAAATGATAAGCCCCGGGAGAAAGAGTTCCCATGGCAACCTGGAGCAGTCGCTTGGCAACTGCAGGTCCCCAAAATACTTGCCTGCAGGAAGGCTCAGGGCCGGGGCTTTCCCATGGCCTGTGTGTACACCTTAGCTACTCTTTGTGGCTGACCCACACCAGCCTCTACTTCCACCCAGCAGCTTCACCCTCTGAGCTTTCCTGAGGGAAACCCTAGCCTTCTCCCCTACTCCCCATCACCCCAGCCTGCCAGCCAGCCATCTGGCATCAGGCCTGGCCCCTAGCAACATCCATTTCCTGAAAACCTGTGTGACAGCTGATGGTAGCAGAATGTCATAAAATGCAGGGTCAGAGGGCACAGTGGATGGAGCCAGGCATCAGCCAGAGCTGGGGAGAGCACGGCGCCTTATGCTTTGTACCCCTTGCAACCTGAAACCATGAGCAAGCTAGCCTGGAGCAGGATGGCCAGGCAGGCTGTGGATGGAGGGGGGCAGTAGGTGGAGCCTCTGGAATAGGGGATTTTGGTTCTGGGCCAGTTTTGAGACTGGCTGTGTGACCCTGGCATGCCCCTTCTTGCTAGCCTCAGTTTCCCCATCTGTAGCCCCATCTACCCTTGTATCTCTGTGTTCACCATTCAGTGCGTCAATGGTGCCACTTATGGGGCCCTGGGGTGGGGGGGGCGGCCAGGACCAGGCCAGCCACCGTTTCTTCTTCCTCTGCCCACCTGCATCCATCTCCATGCTCAAGGGGAGGCAGGCGGCCTTGTGGGGAAGGCCACTGGCTTTGGAGACGGACACCTGTGTCTGTACCCCAGCTCAGGGCTTAGCCTCGAGTGGCCTGGACCCGGCACTAATCCCTGGTGTGAGGACACGGGGGTGCCGTGGGGAGGGAAGACAATCCGGCCCTGTGGGCCTCCCATGGGACGCTTTACTTTGTGGGAGCTGATCCTGTGTCCAACAGAGCCAAGCCCATGGATAAGGGCCGTGTCTGGCCGGGATGGAGCCCCTGACCCCAGGAGAGAAGGGCATGTTGGAATGGAGGGAGCCTGGTTGGGGCCAGGCCACCCAGGGGTTGGATTTGGGAGCTGGGCAGGGTGTGAGCCCCTCAGACATTCTCTGGGGAGGGCAGTGAGGGATGGGACTGCTGGTGACCGCCCCCCACCCCCATACACACAGGGGTTTCTGGGTGCCCTCAGGGAGCCAGCATCCTAGTATGAGCGGGTCCATGCACTCTCTAAGTGACCTCAAGCCGTCACCATCTGTGCCCCCCTGGCCGCACCTGTCAAAGGCGGAGGGGGCGTGCCCACCGCCGGAGTTGGGGGAGGCTCCGGTGGTACCCGGTAATGTGCTGGGCGTGCGGGCTATACGCGGGGTAGGGGGTCCTGACCACCCTGGCCTTGACTGCCCAGCCCCACCCCCGGCCCTGTGGAGCGCCGCGGGAGGAGGGGGCGGGGCGAGGGCGGCGCAGACAATGGCCCGGGTCCGGGGCGCCGGCGGCTGTGCCCGGAGCGGGGCGCGGGGGCGCGGCCGGCCTGGCGGCGAGAGCCGGCGGCGCTCCTCTGCCCGGGTTCATGCTGGTGGTCCCGCCGCCGGGCGCGCGGGCGGATGAGGTGAGCCACGGCCCAGCGGGCGGCCCGGGAGGAGGGGCAGGAGGGAACCACAGGGCGGGGGCGCTGCCACCTCCTGGGTTTTGCCCCCGGGCGGGAGCGCCGTTTACCGAATTGAAGCCGCTGGGCTCTCCTACTCACCCCGCCCCACTGCCCCCTCAGGGTAAGAGGCGGAGGGTCCCACCCCGGGGTCTGGGGGCACCCCAGATCCTCTCCCACTTTCTGGCTTGGGGATCCAGAACCGGTTGGCTTGGAGAAGGCACAGGGACTCTTCTGGTACCACCGGTCAGTCCAGATGTGCCCACCTGACTGTTTGGAGCTGGGATGGGGAGGGGCAGTCGTCTGGCCTGGCCAGTGAGTGGCCCTGAGCCCAGGAACCGTCCCCCCCCCCCATCCACCTCCTCCCCTCTTGGGAGTCTCCCCTGATCACCGGTCTTGTCCCAGGAGGCCCTTTCCCAGTAACTGTCCAGCTCAGAACTGAGAGTGAGAATGTGGTGGAGGGGAGGGGCAGAGGACGCTCTTTAATCCCCAGGGCTGCCTGCGCCTGACTCCATTCCAGAGAGATTCTTGCCGGGGTCCACTCCCATCTGTCTGGGCTGTGGCAAAGGGTGGGGGAGCCCAGCCTGGACCATCCCCCTCGCCATCTATCAGGGAGGCCCTGACTCCCCAGGGCATTGGGAGGTGAGGCTGTCTAGAGGTCAGAAGGGAGAGAGAAGTCTGGGTTGGGGAAACTCAGGCCCTGGAAGGCTGCCTTCCCTGAGCAACGTCCCCAGGCAGGCGGGCTTCTAGGAACCTCCAGGCCCCTGTTTGCCGGAAAACCTGGCTGACCCGCTGCTCCAACTCCCCTGACTGGCCCTGCCTCCTGTCTCCGCTCCCAACTGCGTTCTCTGGAAAGCATTTTAGGGACAGGTTGGCAGACGGGGCCTTGCCCTTCTGCTTTGACCATCCCTCATGCGCCTCTCCTGCCTTGCTGCGTCCTCCAAGAGGAGGCAAGAACCAGGGAGACTGGCTAGGGTTTGCAGCATCCAGGCAGGTGGGTCCCTGCACTCTTAGGTGTCTTGGCAGTCTCACCTTGTGGACTCCTGGAAGTCAGAGTGTGTGAAGCGTCTGGCCCAGGCACAAGCAAGCCCTATACAGGTGCCGTGCATGTGCGTGCTCACTCGCTTCTGTCGTGTTTGACTCTTTGTGAACTTGGGGACTATAGCCCACCAACTCCTCTGTCCATGGGATTCCCCAGCCCAACCCAGGGATCGAACCCGCATCTCTTATGTCTCCTGCATTGGCAGGTGGGTTCTTTACCGCTAGCACCACCTGGGAAGCCCATAGGTGGCAGGAGATGTCTTTTCCCCTCCAGGAAGGCAGGTGGCCAGGTGGTCCATTGGCTGTGTGGACAAGCCGTGACTGCCCTCGAGGAGCTGGAGGCAGGGCCCCAACTTGAATTCACCCCTGTGGGGAAACAGGGGGCCCGAGAAGTTGAGACAGTTGCCCAGGCCATATGGTGAGATGGCCTTCCTCCCTGAGGCTGGTGTTCCAGGCCTCTGACCTCCAGCACTCCACCACCCCACCCTATCATAAGGTATACTGACCAGGAGGTTGCCCTTTGATCTTCTAGTTACTGGGAGTTGTAGTTCAAGGGTGAGGCAGTCCACCTGGCCTGAGGTCCTGGCTGGCTCGGGAGCTGGCAGGTGGGCAGTGCCGGGTGTGGAAGGGCTGGACTGGCAGCAGATGATGGCAGTGCTCCAGGATTTCAAGAGCAGTTTCCTCCGCAGCCCGTTGGGTCCAGGAAATCCCTGCACAGGGTCAGGCCTCATTCCCCTCTCACTCACCCTGCCAGGAGTGGGCTTGGAGCGTCCCTGAGGAAGTGTGCTTTCCAGGCCTGGGGGCACGAGGTGGCGGCGTCTGCCAGTAGGGCGGGGGTCGTGGGCCTGGGTGTGCCGTCTTACACCTGTGTACCTTGGGAGCCTCCCCGGCCTCTGAGTGAATATGTGACCGTGTGTCAACCCGGCGGTAGTTGAGCGAGCACATGTGTGAAAGGACATGTGCAGACACATGGCAGGTGCCTGGGGAAGGGAGAGCGCGCATTGAGAAAGCGTGTGCACACGCATGCGGGCATCTTGCTTGTTCAAGGCACCAGGCCCGAGCCTCGGCCGTGAGGAGGCCTGAGTGTTCATGCCAGACCCCCCGGCCTCTCATCTTTGAATGGGCAGGCGAGCTCACCAGCTCACAGGGCTCTAAGGTGCTTGGCGCACACCTGGCACATGCTGGTGTGCTCTCGCCCGGCAGTCGCACGGAGACCTGTCCAGCTCGTGGAGACTCCCCCGGCAGGGGAGGCCACCTGGTGCCTTGATGCCCTCTCGCCAGTCCCAGGTATGAGCAGGCGGAGGTCGAGAGGGAAGGCCCTGGCGTCTTGCCTTCTGTGGGAGATACCAGGGAAGGAGCAAAGTCCAGGGCTGGGCAGAGGGACAGTGGGTGGCAGGAGGGTGGGACAGAGGCTGTGCAGCTCAGCCCCAGAACCTGGAAACCCAAGGCGTCTTCACCCTGCCACCCCCACGGCCGGCAGGAACTCCATTGCTGGAGAAGAAGTGTGGGAAAGAGGGCAGCGGGCACCCCCCACCACCACCTGGCAGCCATCTGGAGCTCCAGGTCCTTTCCAGAGGCCGGGACAGCTTAAGAGGTCCCCTCTGAAAGGGCAGCCCTGGCCCCCCGCAGGCGGGTGGCGGGGTGGGTGGTGGCACCGGGCACTCAGTGTCCCTGGCACGGCAGGCAGTCTTCTCACCACAAGAGCCCGTTTGTCCTGCCTCCCCTGGCCCTGAAGCTCCCAAGTGACCAGGCTGAGCTGGGCACAGGGGCTTGACTGTGGGCTCGGCTTCCTGCCCCACAGGCTTGGCTTCCCTTCGGGAAGGGGCTTCTTCATGGCCAGACCACTGCAAAGCAAACTCTTTGTAGCCGGTGAGCAGAGTTCCATTCCCCAAGAATCATTACTGAGCAGGGAATTCAGGAACGAGGAAAAAAATCTCCGGATTGAACCAGAGCTGAACTGACTGCCCACCTCCCCCAACCGATATCCCCAGGCAGGCGGGCTTCTGGGAACCTCCAGGCCCCTGTTTCCCGGAAAACCTGGCTGACCTGCTGCTCTGACTCCTCTGACCGGCCCTGCCTCCCATCTCCGCTCCCAGCTGTGTTCTCTGGAAAACATTTTAGTAACAGGTTGGCAGACAGGGACTTGCCCTTCTGCTTTACCGTCCATCATGTGCCTCTCCTGCCTTGCTGCCTCCTCCAGGAAGCTTTCCTGGTCATCTTCCCAGAACAAAGTAGGTGGCCCCGAACTGTTGAATATTTTCAAGTCCTGGAACTTGGAAGCTGGAGGAGCCACCTGGACCAGGGAGTGTTTGTTGAGAGCCCACAGTGTGCCAGGGGACCGTTCTAGGCATCGATGTGTCAGGGGAACAGACTCCCTGCTCTCAAGGAGCTCACTCCCATTCCCATTTTCAAGAGAGGAAAGAACTAAAAAATGCTCAGAACACCAGTATCTTTTGTGCTCCTGTGATGGTGTATGCGTGCGTGTGTGAGTGACATAGTCATCCATCTACTGATCGACTGGGCCAGGCATCATTCCAGCCACTTGGGCATGAGGGGCGAACAGGGCAGATTGAGCTAGAGCCCAACTGAGTTGGGGGACACAAACCAATCCCACAGTGGATGGTTCTTTTATTGACATTTTATTAATGTTACTTTCTTAGCTCCTCCTTATTCAGAGCTGCAGCTCTCCAGTCCCATCGTTCAGTCACTAGGTCGTGTCCGACTCTGCAACCCCATGGACGTTAACCTTCAGGCTCCTCTGCCCATGGGATTCTCCAGGCAAGAATACTGGAGTGCGTTGCCATTCCCTTCTGCAGGGGATCTTCCCAAGCCCGGGATTAAATCCCAGTCTCCTGCATTGGCAGGTGGGTTCTTTACCGTCTGAGCCACTAGCGAAGAGCCCCAGCTAGATCCTGCTGGGCACGAAGCCAGTGGGAGCGGCTGGGGCAAGGCCCGGATTCTCAGATTCTTGGCTTCTTGGCAACTTGTGTGACTCAGTGGGCCAGCGGATGGGCAGCCGGAGCAGGGGAGCCCTGCAGCGGGTGAATCAGTAATCAGAGCAGCGACCGCGGGGTTACTGTCCCGCCTGGGGCGGGGCCAAGCCTCAGCTGCCAAAATAAGCACTGCCCCCTCTGCGGTCCTGTTGGCTCAGCTGGTAAAGAATCTGCCTGCAATACAGGAAACGGGAGACCCCGGTTCAATTCCTGGGTCAGGAAGATCTGCTGAAGGGATAGGCTACTCACTCCAGTATTCTGGCCTGGAGAATCCCATGGACTATGTAGTTCATGGAGTCCCAGAGTCGGACTGAGCGACTTTCACTTTCCTCTGCCTTTCTGACAGGCCCTTACTTCTCCCCAGCCTGGAAGAGGGGACAGAGCCTCCCCGTTAAGGCATGTGACCTTTCATACAAGTCACTCTGAGGCTCTGGCCCCTGATGGTCCTCCTCTAAAGAGGAACCCCTGCCAGTGGAAATAAGAGCAGAATCATCCTCAGCTCTTAGAAAAAGCTGGGAGCAGTTTGGGAACACCAGCCTCAAAAGCCAGCCTGCTGTGTGGCTTTGGGTGAGTCTGCAGCTGTCTCTGAGCTTCTGGCCCCAAGCTGCTCACCTGCAAACCTGCCTCATACATTGTGACTGTTAAACGATACCCACACTGGCACATCAGTGAACAGCAGAGATGAGGGGGAGGCGGGGTGGACCCCTGACTCCGGCTTAGAAGTTGCATGTGGGGGAGGCAGAGAAGGACATGAAGCTGGACGTCATACAAGGGACCAACCATCCTCCCTGCTGACAGGGACCCAGCAGCGCCAAGCTGGACTTGTGCTGCCAGGAACAAATCCACTTTAACCCAGAACTGAACAGAGGAAAGCAGGCTGCCCTGGGGACCTGACAGGCCCAGGCATAGCCCTGGGCATGGCACTGACCCACTGTGTAGTCTCAGGCAACTTGTTTGCCTTCTCTGGGCCTCAACTGTCTCAGTTTTACAACAGAGTATAATTACAGTGGCTTCATCTGTTTCACAAACGCTGAGTGCAAAGGTGCTTTGTCCCACTGAGGAGCACCAGGGACAGGGCCAAGCTGGGTTCTGGGGTTTGGGCTGGGACTGGGGGGACGTCAGTAGCTGCTTCTGCCTGCGAGGCTTCTAAATGTGGGCGTTTGCCTTGGAGGGAACCCCCGCCCCGGACCACAGCCCCTTTCCCGATTTGGGGGGCTGAGTCAGTGGCATGCATGGCTGCAGCGTCACCCCTACCTTGCAGAGCCAGGCCGGTGGTGACCGTCTGTTGAGTGACTTGATGATGTGCCTCGGGTTCCCAGAAACGAGAGGGAGGAGAACCGGGGCTGCCCCCCAACCCCCAGCAGGACCCGGAGTCAAGTCGAGCCTGCAGGAAAGAGGAGTGAAAACCTGGCCCTGGGCCTCTGCTGGCTGCTTCCTGGACAGGATGTTGTGCTGAGCAAACAGCCTGAAGAGGAGTCACCACTCTGGCTCTGAGTCACAGCGCGCCTAGCGACAGCCCAGCAGTGTTTATAAACAGTGCGTTTCGCGCGGGGCCTGCACCCCGCCCCCACCCCCGCCCTGAGCCTGGAGGGGATGCCCAGATGCAGGAGGCAGCAGGACCCTCTCCCTCCACCCTGGAATCCCTGCCCCCCCCCCCCAAGAGCGGAATTCAGCGCTCACGTCTGTGCGTACACGCGTGTCCACCAGTGGGGTTTTGTCGATCTGAGCTCCGTGTGTGGCTGAACACGTGCCTTATTCTGGGGCCACCTGCATCGTGGGCAGAGCGCTAACGGCAGGTCACATGCCCAAGGTGTCCTGGGACAAGTGTGGGAGGCAGGTTAGCATCACAGGGCTGGTGTGAATGTTCCCCGAAGCCGCGCCCACCCGGAGCTCCATGCACTGTAGGGGCACGGGGATGGAGGTGGAGAAAAGTGTTGGGCGGGCGGCCGGTGTTGCAAGTGGAACGCCCCTAACCGTCCCAGCCCGAGAGCCCTGGCCGTCCATGTCCCATCTCCGTTCCAGGCTGTGACAGTGATGGGATAGGCCATGTGGTGACACAAGGCCGGCAGGGAACAAAGGCGCCTCTGCCGTCCCGCAACGCGGGTGGGAGGTGGGGTGGGCGGGCCCCGCCCCACGCCCCGCCCTGCACCAGGCCCCGCCTCTTCGGGGCTCCGGCCTTTCTTGCCTGCAGCTGGTCCTGTCCTGCCCCCTAGCCTGTGACTCAGGCCCTCGGCCTTCCGAGCGGCTCGGGGCCCACTGCTCTGCGGCAGCCCTGCCTGGGCCTGGCCTAGCTCGCAGAGGAATGGCCTAAATGGCTCCGAGGCCAGGTTGACCTGTGCAGAAGGTTGGGGTCATTGGAGAAGAGCGCTCAGGAGCCATGGGAGGTAGACGTGCCAATTGGCACGGAGCTTGGTACCAGGGAAAACGCTCAATAAATGCCTGTCGAATCTAAGGCATGAACACACAGGCATACCTCACTGGGCAGCCTGTTCCCTGTTGGTTCCTGTAACCCCACCCTCGCTTCCTCAAGGGCCTCTGGACACTCCCCCCCTCACCCTCAAATGTGTCCACACAATTGGAAAGGCTTGTTGGTCCCCACACTGCCCACTGATCCCTGCCACGGGCACTGGGCCCGGGTCTCCTTTTTCACCCACTGTTCCAAAGGCTGGGGAGAGCTCACTGGTCCATGTCCAGGGCAGGCAAACCACATCAAGGGATGCCCGAGGTCATACGACCAGTCAACTGGCAACATGGCAGAGAGAGGCCAAGGGTGGGGTCCTCCCAGGGCCCTGCCCCCCACCCAGGGCTGTCCCCCACCTCACCCAGGTCCTGCTGGGGCCTGCCCGGGGCTTCTCCCCAACAAGATTGAGCACTCAGGGGAGCCCTGCTATACCAGCCTGTCCTCAGGAAGGTAGATCAGACCATGTCTGCCAGCCCTCTTGGCCTCACCTCTGTGGGACCAGGGCTGCCTTGCGGTGCCCAGTGTATGCTTGCTGCTTTTAGACAAACGTTTCCAAGTTATCCCCTGGGACCCGGTTGTAGGGCTGCATGCTGAGCACCCAACAGGCCTCAGAGTGTCCTCTGGAGCTTGCTCTTGGAGGCAGAGCCAGGCCATGGTACCCCCGGTGCAGGGCTAATCTCCGCCAACATCCACGGAGTGTGTGTTGAGTGCCAGGCCCCGGGGCAGGCGCATGACCATGGGAAACGATCAGAGTGTCGCCCAGAAACCAGGCCTGTGCTGAGTTCTTGTTGAATCCGGCAGTGTCCTTGTGCTCATTTGACAGATGAGGAAACCAAGGCCGCCAAGTCGCTGGCCCAGAGTCCCAGAGCTGCTAACAGAGAGCCCAGTCACCTCTGCTGTTTCTCAAAGGTCCAGATTAAGTGTCTCTGTGAGCAGAAGGGCCAAGGTGGCTGGGGAGAAGGAGCAGGGGGTCCAAGGGGAGGTGAGCTTGGGGCTGACTCAGAGGAGTCTGGAGGTGGGTACAGCGAGGACTCTGAATTCTTTTGTGGGTTGGACAGAAGCCTTTGGAGGAGTTTTAGTGTGGGAGACACGTACTGGGTGCAGGCTTGAGGGAGGGTGTGGGGGGGGGCAGGAAGGCTGCAGCCTCAGGGTCTACCTGAAACCCCCTGCCCCTTAGCCCACCCACCTCCAGATGCCCACCCACATCCCCTAGAGCAGGGGTCCCCAGCCTCCGGGCTGTGGACTAGTACCTCCTGTCAGATCAGCGGCGGCCTCAGGTTAGAAATAAAGTGCACAGTAAATGTAACATGCTTGAATCATCCCCAAACCATACCGCTCACCCCCAGTCCGTGGACAAACTGTCTTCCATGAAATCGGTCCCTTGTACCAAAAAGTTGGGGACCTCTGCCCTAGAGAACCCCTGCTGCAGAGCTCCCCCGTCCAGGGCGTCCTTCCATGAAAGAAATTCTCCTGCTCCAACGGTGTGGTTGGGGTATGTGAAACTGTAATTTGAAAACCTCTGTATACCACACCCCCTCCCATAACGGATCAAAAACAGTGAGGCTCAGAGAGAAGAGGAACGTGCCTGTCCCAGAGGAAGGCAGTGTCAGATGGGGGCAGGAACTAGGTCTCGGTTCCCCGGCTCTGAGCGGCCTCCTCTGCTGGGTCCCCTGCGCCCCCAAAGCCACCGGAAGAGGATGTGAAATGCTAGCTAGCTTGGAGAGGCAGGGCTTGGCGCCAGGCAGGCAGTCTGGGCCCCTGCCTCTCCTCCAGGAACTGGGGGCCTGATGTGCCTGTGGGCTGGCTCCGGAGCCCCGGTCCACCCCCCTCTCCTCTCGGCCCCCGCGATCCTGTGTGCCCAGCCGGCCACCCACCAGGGCCCGAGAAGGGTAAGGAGGCAGCCCAGCCTTTGGGTCACACTGGTATCTTTAGCTGTGGGGATCTGGGCTCTGAACGCTGAGGCAGGGAAGGTACATATGTGGGCTCTGCAGAGGTGTGCACAGACATAGGACCCGGACTCTCCCTATGACATCTTGGGCAAGTCCCTGCTCCCTGCGGCCTCAGTTTTTCCATTTGTCAAATGGGTATGTTGGACTCAACTCATAGGTTTCAGTGTCTGGTCTGTGGCAAAATGAGAGAAATGGAGACAAGGTCATGAGTTTGCCTTAAAGCCAAATATATTCATTTAGTGACTGCCTGTTCTTTTTTGATCGTATGCCCTCTTAGTTACTTTTGGGGGATCTTTTCTGAAATGATGATAATGATGATGGTGACAGTTTTTTGGTTTTTTTTTAACTACCCTACTTGGCAAAATAAACAGTTGCTAACCCTAGATTGGTCCCGGCCATTTAAAATTAAATCCCATGTCTAGGTGGCAGACGTGGAGGAGTTCTGAGGGCTGAGTGATGGGGAAGGCTTCCAAAATGAGACAGTGGCTTAAGAGGAAACAGAGGGGTTCAGGCAGGTCTCACAGCACCCAGCTGGACTCACTCCTGGCTGGTGGCTGCACTGGCTGAGCTGTCTTGATCTCTGTGACTTGTCCCTGGGTGGTGATTTTTTTCTCCCAAGCAGGGGAAGTGAGGACAGGGCCTCAGGGTGTTGGGGACACAGCTGGGCCCTCCCCGCAAGACAGCAGATCTGAGCTGGAACTACTGGCCGGGCTTGGGACAGTCCACCCGCCCTTGGCTGGCCCTCAGCCTGGTAGGAGCAGGAATTCCTGGCCCTGCTTGTCACAGGAGCAGGTATGACAGCCACGCGGGTAATGCCAGGCCTAGGTACTCGGGAGCCTAACTCCACTGGGGCCAGCGGACGGGCAGGCAGACTGGCAGAGGGCCTCCCCGGGAGCCCATCCCAGGCCCACCTGCCTCCCTGTGATGGCCCCGCAAGCCAGGCCCGCCGAGCCTAGGGGCAGGAAGGGCTGGGTGTTCCTCGCCTGTGTCTCTGTGGTGACTGCCAGGAGGTGGGCCATCGCCCGCCACGCTGCCCTCCAGAGCCCCACATCTTGGCCAAAGACACCTCTGCCGGCACCCGCCACTGAGGTGAGTTTCCAGGGCAACAGGTGCTTCTAGGTTGTGGCCGGCGCCCTCGACTTCCTCCCCTCCCATCAGAACTGGTTGAAGGAGTTTGGCTGGAAATTGCCTGGAGAGGCTCCATCTCCCAATATGGATGTGAGTGAAGCGGCTGGTGGGGGGCGGGGTGGGGAAGAGGCTTGCTTGCCACTGGTACCCGTGTATGCCCACCCGGCTGGCCGCCTGTCTCCCTGCTCCCGCCTGGGCAGGGTGGCGTGGCTGGGGATTGTCTTAGCGGCTCCTGTTCGAGTAATTCTTCTCAGATTACAAAGCTTCTGTGCACTGTTTTATCTTCTGCTCCCCTGAGAGCCAAGTGGTAGTGGTATTACTATTCTTACTATTATCTCCATCCTCCTGATGGAGAAACTGAGGCTCTGGGAGAGGGAACTGAAGCTAGGAAGGTGCAGAGCAGGGACCTGAATACAGACCTGGGCTCTGCATTTTAAGAGAGTTTCCCAAACCTGCAGGCCCCCTCCTCCGCCCTGGGTGCAGCAGTCTGCCGGTCATTGTGGGCTTTTCAAGGGACGAGACCCTGCCTCTCTGATCTCTCTCTGTTCTCATGTGTCGGGCTCAGTTGCAAGTCTCAGTGGCCATTTCCTCCTGTTTATGTCCTCTCCTTTTCCCTGCCACCCCATGCGGCATGCAGGATCTTAGTTCCCCGACCAGGAGTCAAACCCATGCCCCCTGCATTGGGATCCAGGAGTCTTAACCACGGGAGTCCCTCTCCCTTCTGTTTCTCTTCCTCCCTCCTCTCCTGCACCCCCACCTTGCGCCCAGCACCTGTTGGACAGGTGGCCTTTAGGGGTGTTGGGCCCTGAGCGCTCTGGAAGTGGAGGACAGTTAGCAGAGTGGTCCTTGGTCTTACCCTGTAAGACCCTGGACATCATGTGTGCTCGTCTTGAGTGCCCCCCACCCCCAGCATCCTGAAAGTCAGAGTCGGGGGGCCGTACCCACCCCTCTCCAGGGGAGGATGGGGAGCCAACTCATGGCTGGTCCAGAATGCTGGAATCCAAGTCCTGGGCCGTTGCCACAGATCCGGGCATTGACTCATCTTGTCCTGCTCACGCTGGGACAGCAACGCCCTGTGAGGTCAGAGATTTGGGGTAATGATGTCAAACCCCTCCACCCCGGATGGTCTCCTGGTTGTTTGGAAGCTTCATGTCCTGCCTCCTGACCATCTCTGAGCTTGGCCTCCAGCCCCTGGGGACTCCTTGTTGCCCCGAGGAGGAGGCCGTCCCTGGAAGTTCCCAGGAACCAGAGGCGGAGGAGGTGGCCCGCTGTGCCAACAGCTCCCACACTCAGCCCAGGTGTGTCACCTCCTGCCAAGGTGCGTGCTCACCTGCCCACAGAGGGCCACCCCAGGATCCAGGCAGCCAGGAATGGTGACATCAGGTCAGGGAAACGATTAAGGAGCCTGGCCAGGCCACGCCCCATCCGTGAACTCCCCAGACTCTAAATATAGATCAGAAAAGACAGACCAGGTGACCTCCACCCACTCAGTGAGAGATGAAAGGTTTTCTAGCAAGGCCTGACCTGAGTCTAGGTCAGTTCAGTTCAGTCGCACAGTCATGTCTGACTCTCTGTGACGCCATGGACTGCAGCACACCAGGCCTCCCTGTCCATCACCAACTCCCGAAGCTTGCTCAAACTGAGTCTGGGTCCCTGACTCCTGTCCCTCACTGGGTCACCAGCTCCCTCGGCACCGTGACCGAAGTTGGAGGAGGTGATGGCCAAGACCCTTGTCACCTGGATGTGGCCTTTAGCCAGTTCTTGCTCTGAGCCACCAGGTACCTGGAGTGGCACCCGAGGCCCAAACCCCATTCCCTGGGACCCTGTGCCAAGCAAAGGGGTGGATTAAAAGTGGGAAGCATGGGCCAGGCAGAGAGAGGATGGCTTGAAGCTCTGGGGACTGCAGCCTTTCTGTGTGAGCCTCCCTGGGCATCGTGAGAAAGGACCCCAGAGATACCAGCTGAGCTCATACCAAGGAGTTGGTCTTTTGTCTGAAGGCAGAGGTTGGGGGGGGGGTGCGAGCTTTGAAGGGTCAAGACCCGCTCTGACTGCTGTATGTCTGGGCACCAGTGATTGGATAATAGCAGGAAGGGAAAGGGGCCCCAGAGGTTTGGCCTGAGCACACCTTTCTCTCAAACTGAAGGCGGCTACTGAGGGGCCTGTGAGCCAGGGAGTGATGGGAGGCCCAGTGGGGTCTGGGGCAAACCCATGGGCACAAGGCCCGGCTGCAAAGGACAAGTGTCCGTCAGCTCCCACCCAGCCTCCTGTCACATGGGGACACAGACCCGGTGTGGCTGGATTGTCCCAAGTTACGGGAGCAGCCAGAAATGGGGACTTTTATATGAAGTCACCTGACCTTTTACTGTTGGCTCAAAAGTTGAAAAACACTTTGCATGCCAACCAAAACACCTGTGGGCTAGATTTGGCCTGGTTCTCTTCCTGGCTGTCAGCTCAAAACCTGTCTTTTAGGCTTCCTGTGCGGGGAGCATCCTGATTACAGGAGCGGTCTGTACAGCGATGTTATCCAGGGCTCCTTGTGATCTCCAGGGAGGGACGGGTGCACCCCCCCTCCCCAGGGAAAGGTTGGAAACCTGGGATGGCTAGGATGGGATGAGCTGTGAGCAGGAGCAGGAAAGCAGGGAGCGACCCCCATTCATATAACCCTGCATTTTATACACAGCTTCGTGTCTCCCTCCCAGCAGACCCTCCAAGGGCCTAGGTCAGCAGGGCTTCGATTTCAGACTGACCTGAGGTCACGAGCCCCATCTGAGCCTCGTGATTCCGATTCTGCCCACTGCATCGGGCCATTGTGTTGTCTGGATGCTCTGAGAGCCACAGGCGCGTGGGAAGTGGTGAAGCAGGTGGGGGTCACTGCGGTGGGCTCCAGGTCTGGGGATTGCTGCCCTCCCTTCAGGGCTGATGGAGCCTCAGCAGCATTAGAGGATGAATTGAAACAAACTGTCTCCTTTTTCTTTCTTAACATCTATTATGAAAAATTCCCCAGAACACAAAAGTGGAGAAAATGGCGTAAAGACACGCAGCTCTCCTCATCCCCCTGCGGGGCCGCTCTTGCTGCCTCTCTGTGGACCCTCCTTCCCCACCACGGACCACGTTGACCAGACCTCAGGCACACGGCTCCGGCCGTCAATACTTCAATAGGTTACTCTAATAGTAAGCAAAATCCCATGATCACACCCAAAAAACGATGTCAGCTATCGTCAGAGAGCCAGTCGCTGCTTACTCACTCAGCCGTGTCCGACTCTTTGCGACCCCGTGGACAGCAGCGTGCCAGGCTCCCCTGTCCTTCACTGTCTCCCAGAGTTTGCTCAAACAGATACCCAGTAGTGTTCAAATCATCCCAGTTGTTCCTTAGGTTGTTTGTGTGTGTGTGTGTGTGTGTTTTGTTTTTTTAAACAGTTGCCCTGTTCGAATCCCAGCCCAGAATCCACATGTTGCATTTGGTTGCATGTCACACCTTTATTTTAATCTACATTTTCCCCCTTGCGTTTCCCCCTGAAATGTATTTGTTGAAGGAACTGGGTGGTCTGTCCTGCGAAGATTCGCAGCGTCTGGAATTTGCGGGGTGCGTCCTCGTGTGCGTTTAACGTGTTCTTCTGCGCCCTGTCATTCCCCCAGTGGCTGTTGCGCGCAGAGGCCTGGCTGGATTCAGGTTAGGTTTTCAGCAAGAGCACTTTCCTGGGTGGCTCTGTGGTCTTCCCTGCGGTACCTGCAGTGCCGGTTCCCTCCCTTTAGGGCTGCCCTGCCCTTGGGAAGACGTCTCCCTGGCAGCTTTGAGGGAACATCATGAGACAAGGTGCTTGAGGGCTGGGGAGAGGGCCTTGCACGTGCGAGGTGCCCGGTGATTCTCAGTCCCTGGTTTGGTTTGGTTTTTAAGTATTTATTTATTTGGCCACATTGGTCTTAGTTGTGGCAGGTCTGCGATCAAGGATCGAACCTGTGCCCCCTGCATCGGGAGCACAGAGTTTTAGAGTTTTAGCCACTGGACCACCAGGGAAGTCCCTTCTCAGCCCCCGTTAAGGCGCTTTGCCTGTGCTGTCCCTTTGCTAAACGGGAGGAAGCTGTGCCTTGGAAATATGGTGACTTGAGCGGGGCAGGGTGGTTGGGGGTGGGCATTGGCCAGAAGGGAGGGCCACACAGTAAGAAAGGAGTGGAGTTGGGCTGCAAACCCAGGCATTTCAGTGCCGGGTTCTGTACTACACTGCACCCCTGGGAACTAGGAGTGTGTGTGTGTGTGAGTGTGTGTGTGTGTGAGTGTGTGTGTGTGTGTGTGTGTGCAGGCAGCTGGAGCAGTGAGCAAGCTTCTCAGGACCCAGGAGGAGACCCCCAAAGCAGGGGCAAACAGGCAGGGAGGGGTACAGACGCTAATCAAACAGACACCAACCAGAGGAAACCACCCCTCTGCCCCGAACAGATGATGTCTGGGCAGCTGGATGGGAGGCAGCCCCGCCAGCTGTGCTGCTGTGAGTGTGGTGATGGAGCGCCCTGTCCTCGCCTCTCCACTCGGCTTGGGCCCCCTCACCCCAGTCCCCTTGACCTTCAGGGTCAGAGAGGTGGTGAGCCTGGTGCACTCAGAAGGCACTCGGCCTCTTTCCCAGCTGGAAAGTGGGCAGAAGCTTGCTTGCCAGGCCCCTCCCTGGGAGAGAAGAGATAAAAGGAACCCAGAAGAGATAAAGTGAGTGCAGTCAGGTGCTTAGTTCCCCAGGCTCTGAGAGACTGACTCAGAGAGAAGCTTCTAGCCCGAGGCAGTGTCCGGCCTAGAGGTCACCCCTCACTTCTCTTGGAGAGCCTCATTCCTCTCTGAACACACATGTCTCACCCTCCCCTGGGGCTTCCTAGACAGCCTTCTTGGGATCTCTGCTCCAAGCCAAATCTTGCTTTAAAAACAAAATCAGCAAACAAACAAAACCCAGTGTTTATCATTATGTATGTGTGATTACTAAAATATTTTAGAAAAATTAGCAAATTCTGAGACTTAAGAAATGCGTAGCACTGCCCAGAGATAACCACCGTTACTTTGGCAAAGTGGGTCCCTGTAGTCATATGCACACGTGTAATGTCAGCTTCTGAAAGCATGTGCTGTAGCCTGGGTTTCCGACTTGCAGGCTTCCCTGGTGGCTGAGACGGTAAAGAGTCTGCCTGCAGTGTGGGAGACCCCGGTTCAATCCCTGGGTCAGGAAGGTCCCCTGGAGAAGGAAATGGCAACCTATTGCAGTATCCTTGCCTGGAAAATCCCATGGACGGAGGAGCCTGGCAGGCTATAGTCCATGGGGTCACAAAGAGACTGAGCGACTTCACTTTCACTTTCACTTTCATAGCTGAGCATCTCCCTCTGGGCGACGGTGAAGGACAAGGAAGCCTGGCGTGCTGCAGTCCATGAGGTTGCAAAGAGTCGGACACGGCTGAGCAACTGGACAGCAACTCCCTGTGTGACGGTCCTCCTGTGGTGGGTCATGGCACATGGGGTCTTGTCAATGAGCCTGCACAGAGTGAGTTCCTTTGAAAGTGAAAGTGTTAGTTTCTAAGTCATGTTGTGACCTCATGGACTGTAGCCCACTGGGCTCCTCTGTCCCTGGAATTCTCCAGGTAAGAATACTGGAGTGGGTTGCCGTTCCCTTCTCCAGGGGATCCTCCCGACCCAGGAATCAATGTCTCCTACGACTCCTGCAATGCAGGAGGATTCTTTACTGTCTGAGGCCCTGTGGCCTGTAATTCCTTTGGCAGAGTAGTATACATCCAGAGAAGTACATGGAAATCCACATCCCCACTCTGAATGCTTTCCTAAGGTTACTTCCTAAGAGTGAGGTTGTCATATCTAAGGGCATGAGTGTTTTCTAAAATTTTATTTTATTGAAGCAGAGTTGATTTACAATGTTATCTTAACTTCTGAAGTGTACAGCAAAGGGATTCAGTTATGCATATATGCATGCTTTTTCATGGCATGAAGGTTTTTAATGCCTATAATAAAAGTCCTCAGTCTGTCTTCCGTGGGTCTTTGTCAAAGCCTTCCTTGTGCCTGAGGGAGGACCATGCACCTGCTGCAGATGTGCGCTGCACATCTGGTGGGCACACAGGTCAGAGGGAGCGGGTGGGGCCCGCTGTCCATGGATACCTGTGCGGGGCTCAGGGTGGGTGAGCCATATATGGCTATGGGCTGAGGAGTCCGGACCCACCCCCTCGTTTTGCAGATGGGAAACTGAGGCCCAGGGGTACGGAACCAGTTCTGGAGAGGTGGGTGGCATTGCCAGGGCTGCTGACAGCGATCGCCAACTGCTGAGAGGGCTGAGAGCTGAGGCCAGGCGGGCAGGCCTGGGCAGTGTGTTGGTGTGAGGGAGGGACGTTCTCACTGGTTTCTAGAAAGAGCAGCTGAGGCTCCCCAGCCAGCCCTCAGCATCCTCAAGGGCAGGCTACCTGGAGACCCCGAGTACTCAAGCTTCCAGGGGTCCTAGCCAGCCAGGCTAGT
The DNA here is from genome assembly GCF_016772045.2 of Ovis aries. Classification (NCBI taxonomy): domain Eukaryota; kingdom Metazoa; phylum Chordata; class Mammalia; order Artiodactyla; family Bovidae; genus Ovis; species Ovis aries. Next base: position 3,831,060 of record NC_056056.1, read on the forward strand.
GGCAGGTGTGTGGCTGGCCTGAGTCCCTCGTGACCCTTCACTCTTGAATGTGGACCCCCAAGCTGGTCATGCTGAGTGTGGACTCTTCCCCCTTACTCCCCTGACTACCCCTCCTCCATCTCCTTTCTGCTGGTACCTCTTCCAGGTTACAGCTGAGATAGCCCCGGCAGAGGCCCTTCCCCCAGCACCATACCCTGACCCGTCAGTTCACTTCAGTTGCTCAGCTGTGTCCGACTCTTTGCGACCCCATGGACTGCAGCACGCCAGGCCTCTCTGTCCATCACCAACTCCTGGAGTTTACTCAAACTCATGTCCATTGCTTCGGTGATGTCATCCAACCATCTCATCCTCTGTCGGCCCCTTCTTCTTCCGCCTTCAACCTCTCCCAGCATCAGGGCCTTTTCACATGAGTCAGTTCTTACAATCAGGTGGCGAAAGTATTGGAGTTTCAGCTTCAACATCAGTCCTTCCAATGAATGTTCAGGACTGATTTCCTTTAGGATGGACTGATTGGATCTCCTTGATGTCCAAGGGACTCTCGAGGGTCTTCTGCAACATCACAGTTCAAAATAATTCTTTGGTGCTCAGCTTTCTTTATGGTCCAACTCTCACATCCATACATGACTACTGGAAAAACCATAGCTTTGACTAGACGGATCTTTGTTGGCAAAGTAATGTCTCTGCTTTTTAATATGCTGTCTAGGTTGGTCATAATCCTGACCCTCAGGACGGCCAAATACAGGGGTGCAGGGAGGACCCGGTCCTCACTCCAGGACTCAGGAGCACATAGCCAGGTACAGGCACCTGGCTGAGAGCGTGCCATACAGCGATTATCAGCTGTGATCTTCCTGAAGAACCCGAAGCTCAGAGAAGTTAAGCAATTTGTCTTAGGTCACAGAGCTAGTGAGGGGCTTAACTGGAGTCTGTCGCAGATGGACACCCACTGCTTGGCCGCATGTCAACGCGTACCCCACACACCTATACAACCCGTGCACGGCGCCCGCGCCCGCCACACACACACACACACACACACACACACACACACGCACACACACGCACACACACGTGCTCTTCGCTAAGACACAGCCAGCAACACGCGGCGGGGACGCGCTCGCGCACACGCCCCTCTAGCGTCTCCAGCCCCGCCCCTCCGACGTCTCCAGCCCCGCCCCTCAACGCCGCAGGCCACGCCCCCGGAGGCCAGCCACGCCCCCGGCCTGACCTCCGCGGGGCCGGCTGGCGCGCTCAGAGCGCAGGCAGCGCCGAGCCGCGCGGCCTGCCGCCGCCGCCCCCGCTGCGCGCCGGGCCGGCCCCGCGCCCGCGCCGCCCCGGGTCCCGCGGCCCGGCCGGCCGCCCGCGCCACTTCAAGCCGCCCATGGTGCAGCGCATGTGGGCCGAGGCGGCCGGGCCTGCGGGCGGCGCCGAGTCGCTGTTTCCGGGCTCCAGGCGGAGCCGCAGCGTGTGGGACGCCGTGCGCCTGGAGGTGGGCGGCCCCGACAGCTGCCCGGTGGTGCTGCACAGCTTCACGCAGCTCGACCCTGACCTGCCGCGCCTGGAGGTGGGTGAGCCTCGCCGGCCCGGCGCTCGGCCGAGCGAGGAGTGGGTGGGGACGCAGCGCGCTTAGGGGATCGCCCACCACGAGTGGCGGTGGCGATGGTGGTGGTGGTCACCACCCCCCAGCCCAGGAGTTGCGCGGGGGGAGAGTCCTTCCGCAGAAACTCCCGTCCTTGCGCCCACCCCCAGGGCAGCCAGGTGGGCGTAGGGCCGGCCGCCCGGCGGGCAAAACAATTTCGGGACCAGATCCGGCTCTGGGACCCTTCTCTCCGTCCCAGTGCCTGCCCGCTCTGCTGCCCCTGCAACCCGGCAGACGTGTTCCCGCGGGCGGTCTCGTCTGTTCTGAGTCTGCCTTTCCCGGCCGCAGGGCTGGGCCGTACTTCATCCCTGTGGCCAGCTAGGGGGCCTGCTTAGGCGGTTTGGCTTCGAAACGCAGGTGGTGCACTAGTGATTAGGGCGGTGGCCTCTGGGAATCCTCAGGGGTGGCTGGGACCACAGTTGCCTCCCAGGCAGCCCCCTTGGAGGGCAGAAGTGGACTCTGATGTTCAGAGCTGGTCAAAAGGGTGGGGGGGCGGGGAGGGAGACAGGCCCCCAACCTGTGGGCCAGGTGTCCAGGCGGGGAGGATGGGCAAGGGCCTCTCAGATGGAGGGGTGACTCCCTTCTGCTTGATTAGAAAATGCGCTTCCACCCTGAATTTGTGAAGGTCGGGTCGGATTCAGCAGGCGGGTGTGCCTCTCGGGACCTCAGTGAGGGCTGGACTCCTGTTTCTAGTGCAGTGTTGGGAGGAGGGGGCCAGTGGGTCATGGGGAGCAGTGCCCTCCCCCTCCTCCCACCTGACTGTGCACCTGACTCTGACCCCCTGCCTGGGGCCAAGGTGGCAGAATCCGGGGGCTGGGGCCTAAACGGAGGGAGGCTGTTCCTGGGTCAGAGGGCTCAGTGGAGGTCCTGATCCCCCATGCTGGTATCCCCCACGTCGTTACTTTAGGCCCCGGTGAGCTGTAATTGCCAGCCTGAGTCTTGGGCCTCTCTCTGTGTGACCCCAGTGCCTAGACAGGGCCTGGATGCGTAGTTATGGGAGGATAAAGCGGATCTTGTCCAGTGTGGGAGAGGGGGGAGGGAGCTCTTGGTGGGAGGACGGCAGGCCTGGGAGACCCTTTATTGATGAGCTTGGCGGGTGGCAGGGCCAGGCCTCCTCCCCGACCCTCATCCACCCGCAGCTCTGGTCTTCATTGGCAGCTGGACCGAGACCCCTGGGAGGGTGGGGGCGGGAGCCCTGACACCAGCCCGGCGCTCATCTGACTTTCATTATGTCTGGCAGCTCCTCGGGCTTTGTGTGCTGGAGGGTCCGGCCGGCGCACTCACAGGGGCAGGCCGCCAGGCTGCTTCTCCTCCCTCCCTCCCTCCCCCTATCCATCTGTATCCCCAAGGAACCGAGGGAGAGTGCAGATCTGAGGCCTGCCCCTGCCCGGGGGTCTGCCTGCCTTCGCCCCCTCTCGCCTCTCCCTTCTGGCCCCAGCACTGGCCTCCAGGCCGCAGCCGCTGTTTAGATATCAAAGGGGAAGCTTCTGGCTAGTGCAGGAAAGCCAGGGTCCTGGCAGGAGAGAAGGCCACTGCCGGAAACCAAACACAATGACCATTTACCGTGAGCTGGGGGAGGGCGTGGGGAGTCCCTGTCCCTCCTGCCAACACCGCCCCCCTCCACCCCCAGCAGCTAATTTCCTGGTTGCGGTGGCCTGCCAGAGCTGAGGCGGCTGCCTGTGGTCCCTGTCCTGTCTGGAAACCACGAGGCAGTTTCTGTTTCCTCCCCAGGCCCCCTTTTCCTACTAGGCCTCCGCCCCGTCCTTCCCTCTCGGGGCTGCCAGATGTCCTCGCACATCTGGGTATCTGCTCGTCATCATGATTCAGAGCCAAGCCACTGCTGGCCGACCCAGCTCGGCCGGCACGGTTCCGTGCTTCGTGGAGGTCCCTGGGCTCGCGCCCCCGTCTCCATGCAGGCCACCAACTCAGCCAGGCGGGGATGGGTCCCAGAGTCCAGAGCACCTACTGGCTGCAGACATGACTCCCTCATTTGAGCTCACTTTGACCAGCTCTCTTGACTACGTGCCAGGCTCAGAAGGCTTCCCTCGTGGCTCAGGCGGTAAAGAATCTGCCCACAGTGCGGGAGACCCGGTTCGATCCTTGGGTTGGGTAGATCCCCTGGAGAAGGGAATGGCAACCCACTCCAGTATTTTTGCCTGGAGAATCTCATGGACAGAGGAGCCTGGCGGGCTATAGTCCGTGGGATCAGAAAGAGTTGGACTGAGTGATTAACTCTGGAGCTCAGAAAAGTAGAGTCCTTGAAAATACATGCAACCAGCGAGAGTGCAGCCCAGATTTGAACCTGGGCCGTGTTCTTTCCTGGGCGCCTTTGTGTGCAAGAGCCCACGGGGGTTGGAGAAGGACGGGTCTGAGTTCACGGGGAGATCGTTACAAGTGTCTCTGGGGGCCGGGGGAGCTGTGGAGGGGCAAGAACCAGGCCCAGGCAGCTCAGGAGCCCCCATGGTCAGTGAAGGGCAGGGGTGCTTAGAGACCAGAGGTAGGTGAAAGTTCTTTGGGCCAAAAGACACGGAGGAGAGCTTCACGGAAGAAATAAGCCCACAGCTGGACCCTGAGAGTTTAAATAACATCTCATATGAGGCTGCACTTGGTGGGAGGCTCTGCACTGAGCAGTGTGCACGCATGGTGTCTGTTTGGGATCACGATCACCCGCCATCCATTTAACAAATGGAACAACCAAGGCACTAAGTTGCACAAACTTGCCAGTAAGTGGCAGGGGCGGGATTCTGACCCTAGGCACTAAGCCTGGAAGCCCTGAGCTCAGCGTGGGCGTGGAATGAAAGGAGGAGGGCTTCAGAGATGTGAGGAGGAAACCTGTCTCCCTCCAGCCTCCCCACCTCCTTCCCCATTGTCTGTTCTCTGGATTTCAGGGTGTGCAGGGTTCTAGTCTAACCCCCAGGGCTCATTAGCCTCAGGCCAAGAGGCATGATCTGAAAGGGGTGTGTGTGTATGTTTGTGTGTGTGTGCAAAAGCCTGTGTACCATCCTCTTCCAAGCAGGCTTCCTGGTAGGCTCCAAGGGGACAGCCTCAGATAGCTGCAGAGCCTGTCAAGTTCAAGAGGGGGACTGACCGGCTGCCACCTGCTGGGCCCCCCACTTCCCATCTTGCTTTCCTCCTTAGGAGAAGAGGCGGGAGGGGGCCAGTCTGGCTGGTACTGCGTCTTTGTCTTTGTTCCTTATCTGGGGGAGGGACTTCACCACTGGTCTGGTCGTTTCCCGGAGGCTCCAGGATGGCCCTGGAGCAGGAGTGGTGGGGATCAGCACTGGGAGGAGTCAGCCCTGTGCCCAGTCTGGAAGTTAGCTGTTTGCAGCAGTTAGCTGTTTGCAGGCCCCGTCTTCACTGCTGGTGAGGAGCTTTTGGAGGGGGACTTAGCACGGGCCACCCACAGCCCTCAAGCGGCCAGTGGGACGGTTTCAGGAGGCTGCACCCAGGCAGTCGAGGACCGGCTGCCCGGATGGTCCCCATGCATGGCACCATGCTGCCCAGCCTCCCAGACGTAGAAGCGCTGCGTTATTGGACCTGTGGCTCCAGCGAAGTCACTGTCCCCAAACGTGTGCTGCGGAGGTGGGGGTTGAAACCTGCAGCCCGGTGTAGGAGGGGGTCTTTAAGTGGTCCCAGTCTCCATCTGTTGGCCAGCCTGCGGCGGGGGTAGGGTATGGTGCTAGGGGAGCCGGGCAGGGGTGCCCGGCAGGGTGTGGGGTTTGAGGAGCTCTTGGGAGCAGGTGTGGCCCAACATTTTCTTTGATCCCCCCCTCCCCTGGGAAGCCTCAGATGCTGGCACAGCCAGCTCTGTGGTCTCACCTGGAGCCATGATGTTGGCCTTTTGACCCGGGGGGCAGCGCCACATAGGCTGGACCAGACTTGGGCTCTGAAGGGAGGAGAGCTGGGCTGGAAGCCTGGCTCAGCCTCTCACAGCCCTCAACCTGCTCGCATTCCCTGAACCTTGGTTTTCTTATCTGTAAAGTGGGTTTGATGCCCCATCCTCTGCTTAGGGTTCTGGCGAGGCCTGAACAAGACAGGCAGCCTGACAAAGCGGTCCCCACCAGTGTCTGGCGCCGTGTCAGGGCCGGCCAGGCAGGCCTGCCACCACTGTGTTGTCTGACAAGGTGCCAGGGGAGTGCCTGTGCCCAGGACTCTGGGAGGATGCTGGCTAGCCTGGTCAGCGTGGTGCTTCCAGGCCAGGTTCTTGCAGCGGAGCTTGGACCGTGGCTGCCTTGGCCATCCCACGATAGGGGCCCCAACCAGACCCATCTCAGTGGAGAGGTGGGGGTCTGAGGGTGCTGGGCCCTGGTGCACCCCCCAACACCTGCTGTGTGATCTGAAGAGGCCTGTCCCATCTCTGGTCTCCCTCCAGCATCTGTCTGAGCAGGGGCTGGACTCCACGTGGACCCTGTGACTGGCTGTGGCAGCTACGGTCCAGTTGGAGCACGGAGGCCTGGGGGCGACTTCACGGGACACCAGGGGCCCAGGCCAGGGTTCAGTCCTGCCCTGGCTGCCTCTTCCTGGCTCCTGACGGAAATCACCTCCCACCCACAAGTGAGGTGTCAGGAGGATTACAAGTGACAGGTGTGCGAGGGGCGTGGCACCCAGGAGATGCCCACACGTACTGGATGCTGTGGGCCATGGTGGTGTTGTCAGCCAGCTCTGCCTGGCACTTCCCCTGCCCCAGACAGGTGCCCCTCCCCTCCGCTGCCACCAGCCAGGCCCCCTTGCAGGCCTGGTCCCTGGAGGCCTGAAAGTCTGGAGCCGGTCCTGAGTGGGCAAGGCCAGCCTGGAGTCTGGTCCCTCCTCCCCCGGAAGCACATTTCTCTTCTAAATGCTGATGAGCAGCGAAGCTCAAGCTGGCCAGGAAGGTTCTTGGGAAGATGGGTCAGCCTCTGTGGGGCTCAGCCCAAAAGCCGGTCCCCAAATGCCAGTTTCTGGGGTCACTAAGCTCCCTGGTTGCCCTGCCACCCAGGCACCTCATGTGGTTCCCCCAATCAAGGCCGCCTCTGGGGTGTGGTTCCTGGGGACCAGGAGTGTGGCCCACCTCTATCCAGTACTGACTGTCCACCCTCAGCAGGGTTCTATTTGGGCCCAGGGCCCAGGCCACCCATCTGAGGTGGGGGCAGGCTGGAGGGCAAGGCCCTGTTGCACACTGGGAGGGTGGCGGACGCTTGGCATTTTTGTTCTCCCTGCCTTGTTGGGCACACATTCTGAGAGATGAACCAGGTCCCTTGACCGTCTCCCCTGGGCCTCAGCCTCCACCTGTGTAAAATGGGTGTGCGGCTTGGTCTTCAAACCCAGGAGCCTGTGTTCGGGAAGGCAGAGCAGCTGCCTCTGATGCTGATCGCTCTTGTGTTTTTCAACAAAAGGCATTCCAACAAAAGCCTGAGAGGTCAGAAAGCCGCAGGCCTGGTTCCCTCTTCCTGGCACTTTTAGAATGGCCCACCGTCCCTTTCACCTGCCCTCCCCCAGGTTCCCGGGGCGTCTGGCAATTCTCCCATTCCCGCCCCGTGTCCCGCGTTAACTCGCCAATAACAGTGTCCTCACGCCCCGTTCCTGGGCGCTTTGTATGCCTGGCGCCCAGCTGGTCCTTCCTCACACTTGTCGCTTCTCGTGACCCGCCCGCTTCATCCTGTTTGAGTGCTGCTGCCCTTGGCCCCTCTCTCAGACAGGCTCACTGAGGCTGGGGGGCTGCAGGACTCAGCCAAGCTGGGAGCAGAACCCAGCAGGAGAAACAGCACCCCGGGGCCCGGTGGGCGCTGGAGAGGGGCCCTGTGTGCCCAGGGCTGCAGGTGCTGAGGGCCTCAGGGGACCTCTGTGGCTCAATGGCCCTCAGCAGGGTGCCATGAGGCCCCTGAGCAGTAAGCTTGTGCATGTGGGGCCCACCACCACGCCCCTCACCCAGCCTGACCTGAGCGAGACCAGGTTTCTCCATGTGCAGCCCCCGCCCCCCGGGGATCGGGGGGACAGGGAGACTGTGGTGTGGGTTCAAGCCTTCCTTCTCCACCTGCCTCCCTGCCTCGGCCAGGTCCCCTGGGGCAGGGAGCATCCTGCAGCCAGAGGTATCCATGGATCTGGAGGCCCTGCGTGGCTCTGATGTAGTTTCCACCAGAAATGAACAGGTGAACGGGAGTGCAGGGGTCCCCAGGGTGGGAGAACGGCCACCTCCACGTGTGCAGGCCTGAGCGCCTTCCTGCAGGAGACGGCTGGGAAAGGCCCAGTGGGTCCCGGCGGGTCTAGCCTGAAATACAGGTGGAATCAGTTCCTGGCTGATCCCTGTTTTTTTCTGCCTTGAGGGGCTCAGGGCTCGGCCTGCAGTCAGCTGGGGATGCGGCGCACCTTGCTGCCCATCACCCTGAGAAGGCTGATCAGGTGGTGCCCTAACATACGCCACCCCAGTCGTTTCCTTGTCCCTGAGCCTCTGGGCTGTGCTCTGAGGGATGGAGTCAGGGGGTGCTGTGGGGCACCCTGGTGCCCATCCTGCTGGCCTCTGCTCACCAGGGCCTGGCAGTATCTCACTACCCTCCCTCCAGACCCAGGTGGTAGAAGACTGGGCAGCTGCTAGCTGGGTCCCGAGGGGCCCCGGGGACACGTCTGTGGGTGCCTGCTTGGGGCAGGACGGGAGGCGCTGTCCTCTGAGGACACGGCCACCCTCGTGGAGCTGTTTTCCGCTGCTTCCCAGGTGGCTCAGCGGTAAAGAATCTGCTTGCAGTGCAGAGAGGCAGGTTCAGTCCTTGGGTTGGGAAAATCCCCTGGAGAGGGAAGTGGCAGCCCACTCCAGTATTCTTGCCTGGGAAAGTCCACAGACAGAGGAGCCCGGCGGGCTGCAGTCTACAGGATCACAAAGAGTTAGACACGACTGAGCGATGAACACTTTCAGTTTTTTCAAGAGCTCTGGGCAACTCTATGGACACCTCCCCTCAGGGCATCTGCTGTTTGCTTGCCCACTCCCTCCCCCTGCGGCCCTGAGCCCCAGCCAGAGCATGGGGGGGGGGCGGATGGGGGGGCTTGGCACTGCCCACATGGGCTCCCAGTTCCCAGGCCAGTGCACTGCCTGCTATCAGCCTGGGTCACATGCTGGGACCAGGGCCCTGCCCTTCCTGCCCCAGAGCGTCCCATGGGCAAACGCTGTTGGCCACTCTCCTTCTCTGGCCCTGGAAGAGCAGTGGGAGCGGGCAGCCGATGTCCCGCTCGACTGCTTTGTGCCCAGCTCCCCCCACCCCCCAACCCTGCAGCTCTCTTGGGAGCCCGCTCCGCTGTTGTCTCTCGATAGTTGGTTTAAATGGCGCCTGCTTTCTGCGCTGCTTGGATGATCTGGTGTTTTGTTTTTTTTTCTTGTTGCTGCTGCTGTGAAGGGCTGGGGGTGGCGGTGAGGGGGACAGGGCGGGTGGGCTCCGCAGGGCTGGTGCAGCTCCCCATCTGTGCGACAGGGGGAGAGGGGGTGATCCCCCACCCCCGGCCCCGCCTTCCTGGTGGGTAGCCTGTGCGGCTCTCAGCGTCCTGCCCCGCCCCCCACCCCGCTGGCGGGAGGGGGCCCCTAGGGTGGGGGCAGGGCTGGAGGATTACATGAATCCCGGGCAGGGCCGGCCAGCTGCTCGGCTGCCGCGAAGCCCGTGGCTCACTCACTGCGGAGCCGCTATTTAGACCGGCCTGGGGAACGGCAAGGCCTCCCTGGGGGTCAGCCTGGCCAGGGGGTGCTTCTGTCCAGCGGTCCCTGCTGGAGCCCCACTTGGAGCCGGGTGGGCATCCTCAGCGTTCAAGTCCAGTGCCCTCTGGCAGGCACGTCTGGCGACTGCTGGCGATTTACATGCTCAGGACACTGTCTGGCTCCCGGCTGGACCAGAAGGGGCTGGAATCCCCGGGGGAGGAACAGGCCTTTCCAGGGTGGGTGGCAGCCTTTGTGGGAGGCAGTCCCAGACACCCCCCCCCCGCCCCCCTCAAGAGCCCCAGAGGAGACGCAGAGGTGGGTGGACAGGCCCCTGGCCTGGCAGGTGGATGGCAGGCCCCTGACGTCACCCAGCACCATGGCCTCCTCTAGGCGGGGGAGGGATGTGTGAGGCCGGGGAGGACGCTAAGCGTCTGTCTGGGGTTTGTTTTCTGTTTCAGGATGGAGGATTTCTCCTCCGGATGGCAGGGCTGGACCTCCTCCAGCGTGGGCTGTGGGGGTGTGTGGAGTGGGAGGGGGTGCTAGGGCTGAGGGAACCTCCGCCTGTGGATTCCCCGCTGACTTCCCAGAAATGCCTGGCTCTCTCTCCGGAGGAAGCAAAGTGCTGGGAGCCCCAGCGTGTTGCCCTGGCTTTCCCGCTGGTGCGATGCCCGGAGTGGGAGGGCAGCCTCAGGTCAGAGGAAGTGGATTTCCGGAGGATGGCTTTCCAGGCCTCCCAGAACCCTCCCAGAGCCCTGGAGGTAGGAGGTGAGAGGCCCAGCCACCCGCCCACCTCAGCCCTAAGCCCAGGGGGCACTGATGTCTGGGAGTACAGGACCCTGGGCACCTGGTTCCTTCCCAGGGCCCCAGCCGAGGCAGCGGGCCTTAGAGAAGGGCTCTTGGTGAGGCCCAGGCTGAGTCAGCGCTTTCACTGGGCCTTCTCTGAGCTCTACACCCACCCCCAGCGGGGGCAGTGACCTGAGATCCCAGCTACCGGTGTTGACCTTGTGACTGATGGCCCCGTGTCAGCGAGCACCTCCCCGCACCTCCCTAAACTCAAGAGTTCTGTCTCTGCTCCTAGCCCCTGCCCCGCTCTCCACCCTCCCCCACTTCAAGCTCCCCTCATCCCAGGTCAGGAGCAGTGGGAGAGGAGACGGCGTGGACTCCAGGTCAGCAGTGACCAAGGCCTTGATCAGGCCTTGGTGAAGCCCCCCCCACAAAGCCTGTCTGCCCTGCGGGAGGGGTGGCTACCTTTTAAAACAAGGGCCTCTCTGCCCGGGGTCCAGGAGCTGCCAGATGCTGCTGGCCCAGGGCAAGTCCTGTGGTTTGCGGTTCTGTGGAAGTCCGGGCGCTAGCCCGGATGCCAGCAGCGTCACCCTTCTCATGCTGTGCCCATGCAGATGGCAGTCAGGGAACTGGGAACTCCTTGGTTGCCCAAGAGGCACGAGGCCGTGAATGAGCAGCAGGGGAAGGAGGCGCCTCGGTTTGTGGCCATCGAGGACGCCCGCACCTGCCGCAGAGCCGGGGCGCTGACTCCAGGGTGGGGGTCAGCTGTGGAGGGGGGCCCCCTGGGAGGGAACCAGAGCCCCCAGGGTCAGTTGACCGAATCAGGGCCTTGGTTCCCCGGTCTGCCATTTAGTTGCCCATGGTGGTGTGCCCATGGACGGGCGGTCCCTCCCATCTCCCTCCTCTGCGGTGAAATGACCAGGAACCGTTCTCGTCTTGGTGCGGGGGGGCACCCAGGGCCGGAGCAGGCTGCGGTTGGAACCTTGGTGGGTGCATCTTGTCCACAGTCGCCATGGCTGGCGGAGTGAGGATGCGGGGGCTGGGGGCAGTGCCAGCAGCCCCGAGGGCAGTCCCCAGCCCCCTCTCTGTTATCCTGTTCCATTCTGGACGGGAGGTCCCTGTGGCCACCCCCCTTTGCCTCATCCGGGAACAGAAGGTGGCACGTGGGTGTCCCGCCCCCTACCCCCCACCTCCACCATCGCCGCACAGCCAGGCAGGCTGACACCCCTGCCTGCCCGGCGGCCGGGCACTGTCTTTGCAGAGCTCCACGCAGGAGATTGGCGAGGAGCTGGTCAACGGGGTCATCTACTCCATTTCCCTGCGCAAGATCCAAGTGCACCACGGCGCCAGCAAGGGCCAGCGCTGGCTCGGGGTGAGTGCGGGAGGGCCTGGGGTCCCGGGGCCTCCCACAGGGATCTGGGCCCCAACCCTGCCCCCCACAGCCCAGTCCACAGTTCACTGCTCTCTTATTTGTCTGAAACATCAAAAAGACACTTTCATACTCTTTCCCTTCATGTTAGGCTGGGATTGTAGGGTAAGGAAGTTAGAGAAGGCAAAGTTCGGAAAAAGAACAAGACCGGCAATTTATAGGAATGGCTCGCCTTTAACAAGGCGAGAAGGGGCAGCAGTCAGTTTAGTGAGCTGCTGCACTAACCCAAGAAAAGCGTAAGTAAATACAGGCATATATGTGGAAATCTACTGTCTAAAGGGGGCCTGTTCTCCAAAGTTGTTACCCTGCAGGGATTATGCATTTTGCCCCAGTTTTTTCTTTTTTTCTTTTTCTATTGCGGATAATTGGTAGGTGTCCACCTTTATTGATTTGTTTTATTGTTTGGCCACACTACACGGCAGGCATGCGGGATCTTAGGTCCCCAATCGGGTGGGTTGGTTCTGCGCCCCCTGCGTTGGAAGCGTGGAGTCTTAACCACTGGACCGCTAGGGAAGGCCCTGCCCAGCACTATCACGGGTGGCCATCAGCCTGACCGCCCTTCCACACCTCTCCAAGCTTACATCATTTGACTTAATAGGGCTTTAAAAAAAAAAAAAAAAAACCAAAGGGCTCAGGCTACTGTACGTGGTTCTCTGCAGTCACTGTGATGGAGCCCAGCCCCACAACCCCTCCAGGTCGGAGCAGGGGCCTGATGGACGCACAGCCTTTCAGAAGGGAGGCCGGTTGCCACCGCAACTCAGGCTTTCACTGCCCGGGACGTGGGCTGAATTCCTTTCTGCGTCTGTTTCCCCAGTGCTGCCCCGACAGCCTCTGTGTCCAGACGTACTGTTCTGGTACCTGAGGGATGAGCCTCTTGTTTTCTCACCCCTAGAATAAGTCTGTTTTGCCAGAGCTCATGGGGATGATACTCCTCATATTGACCACTACTCAGCTAATAGAATGACCTCAAGGAGTAGTTTTTCATCATCCCCACCTCCAGTGTGAGCTGAGACCCTCGTTCCATTTGGGGCACTCACGTTCCCATCTCTGGCCAGAGGCCACCGAGCACTTGGGACCTCCTCTGAGCTCCAGCACCCTGCCTGCCTGCCCCCTTGGGCCACAGTGCTGCAGCTGACCATCCCCTCCCCTTTGTCCCGCCCCAGTGTGAAAATGAGTCGGCCCTGAACCTCTACGAGACCTGCAAGGTGCGCACCGTGAAGGCGGGCACGCTGGAGAAGCTGGTGGAGCACCTGGTGCCCGCCTTCCAGGGCAGCGACCTCTCCTACGTCACCATCTTCCTGTGCACCTACCGAGCCTTCACCACCACCCAGCAGGTCCTGGACCTGCTGTTCAAGAGGTGAGCGCCCCGCTCCTCCCTGCCCACCCACTGGCTGTGTGTCTTGGGAGCGTCGCCTTGCCTCTCTGAGCCTCAGTCTGCTCCTGTGAAAGCAGGCTGCAGGAGGCCTAACCTCACAGCATTGGCAGGACCGTCAGATTAGCAGCCTTATGCCCAGCCCTGTGGAAAGGGCTGCTGAGGGTTGGTGTGGTTTTAATTAAGGTGTTCCTCCACCATGAAGGGGCTTCCCTGGTGGCTCAGACAGTAGAGAATCTGCCTGCAATGTGGGAGACCCAGTCCCTGGGTCAGGAAGATTCCCTGGAAAAGGCAGTGGCTACCCACTCCAGTATTCTTGCCTGGAGAACCCCATGGACAGAGGAGCCTGGCAAGCTATAGTCCATGGGGTTTCAGAGAGTCAGACACGACTGAGCGACTAATGCTTTCACGCTTTCCCCCCATGAAGAAACTCTCTGCCTCCAGCCTTTGGGCGGAGTCATCTTCTCATTTGTAAAGGAAGTTCAGGAGCCTATCTTGGGGTCCCCTCCTATCTTGGGGTCCCCTCTGGATTAGCCAGAGCAGGGATCGCTGGAGGCTGGCAGAAGGCCCCAGGCCACTCAGGTGTCTGTAAAGTGCTGGTTGGGGTTCATTCATTCACCAAATTTGTATGAGGCACCTACTGTGTGCAGGCACTTTTCTGGGCTTTTGGCTTAATTCAGGGAAGGGAGCAGATAGAATCCTGCCCTCCCGGGCTTCCATGCGAGTCGGGGGGTCAGCCAGTAACGCTGGACGTCATAGCAGGTACGGTAGATGTGACGCCCTCACGGCCTCCTCTAGATACGGGTGCATCCTTCCTTACTCCAGCGAGGACGGCGGACCCCAGGACCAACTCAGAAAGTGAGTGCACCTCAGGTCTGGTGGGAGGGTCTCCCGTCTACAGGTTGGGGTCCAGCGGGGGCTGAGGCTGGGGAGGCCTGGGCAGAACCCTGGCTCCCCCACACCTTGTGATTCCCGCTGGAAGGTCGAGGTCTGGGCGCTTCTGCAGGATGAAAGGGGTCGGAGGGCTTTGGCTGGGGTCCTGGGTCCCCAGGGAGCATAGGGGAGGCAGGGGGCTCAGAGCTGTGTCCTGAGAGCAAGTTCAGGTGTAGGAGGCTCATGATGGCTGGGCAGGGTGCTCTGCTTGTCCCCTCCTCCCTCCCATGTTTATGCAGCGCCTACTGTGTACAGCACGGCCAGGCCAAACCAGGGAACAGAGCCTGGCCTCCTGCAGTTCCCTTTGGAGGGAGGTTCAGAGTGGGGGCGGGGGCCCAGAGTGGGGGCGGGGGCCCAGAGTGGGGGCGGGGGTTCAGAGTGGGGTGGGAGCCCAAGAGTGGGGTGGGGGGCCCAGAGTGGGGGCAGGGGCCCAGAGTGGGGGCGGGGGCCCAGAGTGGGGTGGGGGCCAGTAGTAGGGTGGGGGGCCAAGAGTGGGAGGGACCCAGAGTGGGGTGGGGGGCCCAGAGTGGGGGCAGGGGTTCAGAGTGGGGTGGGGAGCCAAGAGTGGGGGTGGAGGGCCGAGTAGGGTGGGGGGCCCAGAGTTGGGGGGGTGCCCAGAGTGGGGGTGGGGGCAGACAGGAGAGAGTCGGGCTCTCCCAGGAAGGGAGAGGTGGTCACCGTGGACGGAGGGCTCACTCCAGCCATGACTGCCAGCCCCACCGCTGACCAGGCCTTGGCGTCCAGATGGGCGGGGCGAGCCCAGAAGCCCGCCCCCAGGGGGTGCCAGGGGAGGATGGAGAGGAAGGAAAGGCCAGGCCCTGACTCTGCTGCCCGCCTGCCCGCCCCCAGTGCCATCTCCTCCATCCTGGGCACCTGGCTGGACCAGTATTCGGAGGACTTCTGTCAGCCCCCCGACTTCCCCTGCCTCAGGCAGCTGGTGGCCTACGTGCAGCTCAACATGCCCGGCTCTGACCTGGAGCGCCGGGCCCACCTCCTCCTGGCCCAGCTGGAGCACGCGGACCTCGGCGAGGCAGAGCCGGAGGGTGAGGAGGGCAGGGTGGGCGCTGGATTCAGGGGGGCACCCCCACGGCAGCTGCTGGGCTGGGAGCAGAGACTGGCCTCCAAGTGCCTGCGTGGGGACCGCCATCAGGGATGACATCCTGTTGTGGGCTTTGGGGCCAAGGCTTCTCTGGAGGGCAGGGGCGTGCTTTCTGTCTTGGAAGGGCAGGCGTGTCACTGACCTTTTCTCCTCTTGCAGCTCTGTCCCCAGCTCCAGTTCCAGCTCTGAAACCAGCTGCCGAGCCAGAGCCCACACTAGGCCCAGACCTCGAGCCCGCTCCGGCACTGGCCCCAGAGCCAGCCCCGACGCCAGCTCCAACGCCACCTCCAGAGCTCGAGCCGGCTCTCTCGCAAACTCTAGAGCTCGATCCGGCTGCAGCCCCAGAGCCCCCCTGGCCTTTGCCCGTGGCTACAGAGAACGGGCTTGGGGAGGAGAAGCCCCACCTCCTGGCGTTCCCTCCTGACCTTGTGGCAGAGCAATTCACGCTGATGGATGCGGTAGGCAACCTGTCTCGGCAAGGGTGGCCGTGGGCACCCCTTCCCTCTGGCCTCTGCCACCCAGACCCTCTGGGCCCCATCCAGAGCGGCTGGTGGTGGTTTAGTCACTAACTCGTGTCCGACTCTTGTGACCTCTATGGACTGTAGCCCACCAGGCTCCTCTGTCCACGGGATTTTTCCAGGCAAGAATACTGGAGTGGGTTGCCATTTCCTTCTCCAGGGGATCTTCCCCACCCAGGAATCAAACCCGCTCTCCTGCATTACAGGCAGATTCTTTACCGACTGAGCTATGAGGGAAGCCCAGAGCAGGCGTCCCGCCCCAAGTTCCAGTGCCACCGTTATAAATGTGTCACCTGGGCCAGTTTCCTCGCCCCAAGGCCTTGGTGGCCCTCCAGGCTGTGGACCTGGGACCCTGCCCTCCTCATCCATTGACTGTGGATGACGCTGGGTGGAACAGTCGGAAGTTGGGTGGGGTCTGGCTCCCTTGGGAGGGGACAGGAGGGCTCGCTGAGGTGTGGCCAGCTCCACAGACCACCCCCTGCCCCGGGTCTGCTGCAGCAAAGGCTGCGGTTGTAGCGCCCAGGTAAAGGTGCGTCCGCACAGGGGACAGGCCCGAACCACGACCTCGGGCTAAGATGCCGCTGGTCTGGGCAGGCGTGAGCCTCTTCTGGCACCGCGATTCAGGATGGGCTGGTGACAAGGCCCAGCTAGCTCGCTCCTGCCAGTTTCATCCTGGGTCATTGACGTGCTGGACGCCCACAGTCAATGGGGAACAAAAGCCTGAGACTTCACTCCCCAAGTCAGCTCCCCCCACCCCCCGCACCACCTCCCCAGCTTCCTGAGCTCCCAGCTCTGACCAGGGACCCTGGGGAGGTGGGAGCGGGGATACCTGGGGTGCGGCAGAGCCGGGTGACCCTCCCCCTGCCCCTCCCCCCAGGAGCTGTTCAAGAAGGTGGTCCCCTACCACTGCCTGGGCTCCA
Organism: Ovis aries; assembly: GCF_016772045.2. NCBI lineage: Eukaryota > Metazoa > Chordata > Mammalia > Artiodactyla > Bovidae > Ovis > Ovis aries. Next base: position 3,847,398 of record NC_056056.1, read on the forward strand.
TCTGGTCCCAGCGGGACAAGAAGGGGAAGGAGCACCTGGCCCCCACCGTCCGCGCCACCGTCACCCAGTTCAACAGCGTGGCCAACTGCGTCATCACCACCTGCCTCGGGGACCGGAGCGTGTCGGCCCGCCACAGGGCCAGGGTGGTGGAGCACTGGATCGAGGTGGCCAGGGTATGCATGCCCTCCAGGGCCTGGGCACCCACCCCTTTTTACCACGGGATTGAGTTCAGACCTGCCCCCTGGTGGGGGGCGGGTTGGCATTACTCACGGGGCCCCAGGAGCGCCTCCCAAGGCATCAGTCTCTTCCGGGAGGGAGCTCCCCACCGAGGGGGACCAAAACTGGAGCAGGGAAGCTGGGTGCCCTTCATGGCCTGTCCCCTTGCCCCCCAGGAGTGCCGAGTCCTCAAGAACTTCTCCTCCCTCTACGCAATCCTCTCTGCCCTGCAGAGCAACTCCATCCACCGGCTGAAGAAGACGTGGGAAGAGGTCTCCAGGTGGGCAGCCCTCTCCCCAGAGGGGCTCCGAGGGCCCTCCCGCAGGTTTGGGGGCCAGCCCGCAGTGAGCCTGGGACTTGCCAGAACATGCAGCCTCCTGTGGGCGGGTCCCCCAGGGCCCACTGGCCTTAGGCCTGCGGCTCTGCCTCCGGCCTTGGTTTCCTTCTCTGCCGGGTACTGGATTGAGCCTCACTGGAGGCTTTTCTGTGTTTATTTCACAGCCACACAATTCTGTCCTCTTAATATCAACACAGCACCCCATGCTCTAACAGTCACGGGGTCCCGGGTAAGCCACAAGAGACCCTCCCCAGGCACGAGGAGCCCTTAGCGCCCAGTGGAACCCTGTTTGAAAACCACTGCCGCGCAGGCAGAGAGGGTCTCTGGGTCTTCAAATGTTTTTGCCCCCACGCCACTCCCAACACACATACCATTCTCCACTTTCTCCTCTGCCAGGGACAGTCTCCGCGTCTTTCAGAAGCTGTCGGAGATTTTCTCTGACGAGAACAACTACTCCCTAAGCAGAGAACTGCTCATCAAGGTAGAGAAGGGGGCACGGCCTGGGCTGGGGTGAGGGTGCTGCCGTTCCCGTTGGAAGTTTCTGGGAAAACTCCTCCTGGGATCTGTTTGGTCCATGGGCCAGTGGCGGGGCGGGGGCACTCTGGGGACAGGAGGCCCTGGAGGGGGTGGGGCAGGGCTGCTGCAGAGCTCTGGAGGGGTGAGGGGCGAGATTAGAGTCCCCTGGGTCCGCGCTGGTTCCCCCCACCCCCAGGCACTCAGCTGCGCCCCCCAGGGGTAGTTGGGATCCAGGCTGCGGGTCTCTTCCCTCCCCAACCCAGCCTGTCCCCAGGAAGCCAGGCACTGCTGCCCCTCAGTCTGCACTGTCCCCCGAGGGCTGAGCCCCCTGCCCGCCCAGGGACCCTGCTGCAGGGGCTCCCAGCCCAGGGTCCCAGTGAGCTGGCCCGGGAGGTGGGCCTGGGGGCTGGCAGCGTGCAGCTGCCTGGGGCCTCATGCTGCCCCAGGGCAGACCCTGCCAATGCATCCTGGGGACACTTCCTGGATTCTCACCATGGGGCCTCTCTCGGCCATGACAAATACCCCAGATGGCTGGAGACAAGTGCAAGGGGTCTCTGCATTCACCGGGGCCCCTCCACAGAAGCTTCCACAGAAAAGGGGAAGCAAAGTGGCTGCCCCAGCTCCCCCTGTCAGAGGTGGCACCCAGGAGACCCCTCCGGAGAGGGCGAGGGCGGAGTTCTGTGCAGCAGACGTCCAGAGGGGCTCCAGGTGGCTGTGGAGCCTTTGGCACGGCGGACACCCCGCCCGAGCCAGGCCCCCCCCGAGTCCCTGTCCCTCTCGCCAAGGCCCGCCTGAGCTCTGGGCCAGGACCTGGTCCCTGGAGGGTGGCAGCAGGGGGCAGGGGTGTGTGTGGCAGGATTCCTGCTCTCCTCTGAGTCCTTCCAAGATGAGGGAGATGGGGTGGGCAGCACCGGTGATGTGGGTGTGGCCCAAATCCTGGGAGACCCCGCGGAGGGGTGTAGTCCTCTTTCCAGATGAGGAAACAGGCTCGGGGAGGCCAGGCTGCCAGCCCAGGTTCCCACCCCCGTGAAGTCTGGGTCGGGTGCAGTTCTAGAAGCCAGGTGTGCTGGGGTGGCTGGAGCGTTTGCACCAGCGACCAAGGCCGAGGTCGGTCTGCTGGTGACGTAAGCGGGGAGACAGGGCAGGAGGCCTCACCGATGCTGTCCTCGGCCCTGCAGGAGGGGACATCCAAGTTTGCCACCCTGGAGATGAACCCCAAGCGAGCCCAGAGGCGCCCGAAAGAGGCGGTGAGTTTGCTTGAGGCTGAGGGTGGTGGGGGAAGCCCCTTGAGCTCCCCTCCTGGGGCTGCATTGCTGGACATGCCCATTAGCTAGACCCCCTCCGGGCCCTGGTGGTGTCCTGACCAGCTGGTGTCCCAGGGGACTGTAGCCACCAGAGCAGGGACCTGGAAGAGCTGGGCTCAGTGGCGTTTGGTGGTGGGGATAGGGGTCAGGGGCCAGGAACTGTGTGATCGGGGGATTTGCCAAATACCAGCCTTGAAGGCAACTAGAGGGACTTTGGGGTCTGCGGACCCTGGGAGGGGGGTTGGGGAAGATGACTAAAGGTGCCCAGGGTGCTCCAGGTGGGGGCCTGGGTGGGGCTGGGGGAGAGGTGCCTTGGGCCTTACTCATCAGCCCCCCCCGCCCCCCGCCATGTCACAGGGTGTCATCCAGGGCACCGTCCCCTACCTGGGCACATTCCTCACCGATCTAGTGATGCTGGACACGGCCATGAAGGACTATCTGTATGTGAGTGCGCCCAGGGGCTGGGCTGGGGGTCCTGGGCCCTGCACTCTCAGCAGAGGGCGTGCCTCGTCTCACGAGAGCCCCCAGCCGCCCCTGTGTCCGGGAGACACCTGCCTTTCTTAGCAATGGGTGACCAGAGCTTGGTGCCAGCAGGTGGGGCTTGGGGCTGCAAGGGGAGCAGGCTACAGCCCTCCCTCAGGCGGTGGCTGTGGGTAGAAAGAGGCTGGGCCCTCCAGTGGGGCACAGGGTAGCCGGGCCCTCCTGCCCTGGGCCTCAGTCTCTCCAGCTGTCCCCAGACCCAGAGCCTCGGGCCACCGCCCTGATCCCACCCAGGTCCAGCTATGTGCTGCGCTGCCCTCTGGTGTTTGTTCTGGGTAGCGCAGCCTGAGCAGGGGAGAGGGGGTGGTCGTGGGCGAGGGGGACCCTTTCTGATGGACGCTGGCTGTCTGCTTTGCAGGGGAGACTGATCAACTTCGAGAAGAGGAGGAAGGTGAGCAGCCGCAACCTCACGGGAAAGGGGCAAGTGCTGGGAGGGGGGTAGGGAGGTCAGAGTCCCACCCGATTAGAAACGTGGCTCCGCCATCCCCCTACCTGTTACATTTTGGAGGAGAGTTAGATACAGAAACGGTGGGGGAGCTTCTCCCACGGGAGGGTGGGACAGGAAGTCGAGTCAAGAACAGCTTCGGGGAGGGGGGTGCTGTTTAACCCCAGCTCTGAGGACAAGGTGGGAAGAGGGGACCCAGAGGCTGTCCCAGGCCCGACCCCCCAAGCCCACCCCACCCCGCCCCGGCCATCAGCATCCCATCCTTCCCTCTGGCCCCCAGGAATTCGAAGTGATCGCGCAGATCAAGCTGCTCCAGTCAGCCTGCAACAATTACAGCATCGCGCCCGAAGAGCACTTCGGGGCCTGGTTCCGAGCCATGGAGAGGCTCAGCGAGGCTGAGAGGTGAGTGCAGGCAGGAGCTCGCGGGGCGTGGCGGGCACCCCCTAGAGCCTGTGGGCTGGGGTCCTGGTCAGCCTTGGGCTCTGCCACGGGTGATGGTCGGGGCGCTGGACTCCATCTGGCAGACAGGCTCAGGGTCAGAGCTGCGGGTGTGGCTTCTGGTAGGCTCATGGCCCTGCTCTGTCCTGTAGCTACACGTTGTCATGCGAGCTGGAGCCCCCCTCCGAGTCGGCCAGCAACACCCTCAAGGTCAAGAAGAACACGGCCATCGTCAAGCGCTGGAGCGAGTGAGTGCCCAGGTGGTGGGGGAAGGCTCCCTCGGGGTGAGGGAAGCTTCGAGGGGAGATCCAGACAGCTGGCACTGGGATTGCAGCTCCTCCATTTACAGCCCTGGGATGGGGCCATCTGCCTCACTTCTCTCGGCCTCAGTTTTTGCCTCTGTGAAATGGGTTGATGCTAAATGATCCGTTGGAGGCTTGAGCCCATGGGGTGACTGCCTGAGCACCCGGCACAGAGGGTAGGGGACAGGATAGTAAGCTAGTCCTTCTGTGCAGCCGCCAGGCCCCCAGCGCAGAGCTCAGTACCAGCGGCAGCTGTCACTCCAAGTCCTGTGACCAACTCAGGTACGGCCCCTACCTCAGCAGCGGAGACATTGCTGACGCGCTCAGCGTCCACTCGGCCGGCTCCTCCAGCTCCGACGTGGAGGAGATCAACATGAGTTTCGTCCCAGAGTCCCCCGACGGCCAGGAGAAGAAGGTGACCACCCCTCGCCCCAACACTTCCCTAACAGCCCTTCCCAGCCCTTGGTTCCCAGGGCCAAGGTCCCCTACTCCATGCCAGAAGCCCCTCCCACGCTGGACGCCGGCCCGGGGCACCTGCTGACCGTGCCGTTGCCCACAGTTCTGGGAGTCAGCCTCCCAGTCATCCCCGGAGACCTCTGGCATCAGCTCAGCCTCCAGCAGCACGTCCTCCTCCTCGGCCTCCACCACGCCCGTGGCCAGCACACGTACCCACAAGCGCTCCGTGTCCGGGGTCTGCAGCTACGGCTCCTCGCTGCCTCTCTACAACCAGCAGGTGGGCGACTCCTGCATCATCCGGGTGAGCCTGGACGTGGACAACGGCAACATGTACAAGAGCATCCTGGTGAGCTCGCAGGCCGCCCCGGGCAGCAGACCCGTTCTGACCGCCGTGGCCATCCCTGCCCCCTGCTGGAGCTGGCCTCCCAGTGGGCTGGTGAGCCGGGGGCCGCCCCGGGCACGCAGACCCATACTGACTGCCGTGGCCATCCCTGCCCCCTCCTGGAGCTGGCCTCCCAGTGGGGTGGGGAGGATGGAGGGTCAACCAGATGCAGGACTAAAGAGGCCAGCGCTGATCACCGATGCTGAGCAGTGCTGGGGGCAGTGGACCAGGGGTTTCAGCAGCAGTGGGGCAGGGCCTCTGTGGTAAAGGGTTTGAGTCGGGGAGGGGCATTATGCCTGGGGCTTGAGGGGAGCAGCAGGAGGCCCTGGGTTAGGAACCAGCATCGGGGGACAAGTCAGGGGGTCAGGGGAGTGTCAGGGACCTGCACCTGGGGGGAGGGAGGTGGGAGCCCCTGTAAGCTGGAGCAGAGGAGGACCAGCAGGGACCCCCCTCATCTCCCTGGGGGATGGGCAGGGAGGCCAGTTAGGAGGCTGCTGGGGCTGCACCAGGCTGGTGCTGGCAGTCTCAGACACCGGATATAATTTGAAGTTCTGACATCTAGCCAGCGCGAGTCGCCCACAAACACTGTGTGTACTGGGGGGCGGTCGCTGGGGGGACTCCTCATTCTCCAGAATTCAGGCTGCTGATGAGCCATTTGCACACACCACCCCCACCACAACCCCCCTATCCACCCCCGCTGGGTCAGGTGCCCCTTTTTAACACCGTCACCTGTGTGACCCTGTGTCCAAGGCCTGCCTGTGATCTGGCCCTCGGGATCAAGGCAGCAGGGGTCCACACTGTCCACCACTACAGCCTGCAGGCCATGCAGGCCTGGCACGGAGGCGGCCACCGGGCATCCAGCCAGCTCCTCCTCTCCCCTCCAGGGCGGGACCAGATGCTGTCTGTACCCAGACCACATGGATGCCATTGACCTGGGTGGGCGAGGTTGAGGGGAGCAGCCCCCCAGGGGCAGGCGGTTTCCCTAGATGGTGTGGCAGGAGGGGGCAGGCTTGAAGGAAATGGGGGGCAAGAGTGATTGGGAAAGACCCCTCGTCATCACATGGAGGCCTCCCCAGAGGAGCAGGAGAAGCTGGTGTGACCTGCACGGACCCGGCGCCTGGCCAGAGGCTGTGAGCCGTGCGCACTGCGCTGAGACAGCTCTGAGGGCCCAGCCCAGACCCCTGCCCTGATGGCCTGTCCCCTGCTCCGTCCAGGTGACCAGCCAAGACAAGGCTCCGGCTGTAATCCGCAAGGCCATGGACAAACACAACCTGGATGAGGACGAGCCCGAAGACTATGAGCTGGTGCAGGTTATTTCGGATGATCGAAGTAAGTCAGGGCCGGCCGGGTGGGTGTTGGAGTGGGGGAGAAGCCGGGGGCGGGGGGAGTCACCATGCCCCAGGCCTGCCACCCCAGAAGGTCCCACCAGGGTCAAAGTGGGTTTTGTACAGACACTGACCTGCCTAGGGTCTCCCTATGGCCCCTGCTGGCCACTGGGCCCTGTCTCATGCCCTTCCCTGCTCCTGAACAGTCAGTGGCAGACTCCGATCAGCGCTGGCATTGTTGAAGAAGGGCGAGAAAAGGCTTTTCTCCTGGGGCAGGCAGCCAGATGGCTGAGTCCACAGGCCGTCCGAAGAGGCACTTTCTGGCTGAGATGGAAAGTGTGTCCTTCAGAGAGAACCTTGCCAGCCAGGACCAGAGCCTCGACTCTGAAAGGCCACGTGCCTGGGACCCTGTGTGAGCCTGCTCTGGCTGCCGTGACAGGACACCACCGCAGTGGCTTCCGAGGCCCGGGTCAGGGTGCCAGCGTGGTCAGGTTCTGGTGAAGCCCCTCTTCTGGGTTCCTGGTGTCCCCACACAGTGGAAGGGGGTAGGGAGCTCTCTGGGGATCCTTTTTATAAAAGCAAACATCCCCTTCATGGGGCTCCACCCTCGTGACCTCATGGCCTCCCAAAGGCCCCACCTTCCAATCCCATCACCTTGGAAGCTGGAATTTCAGGGAATTTAGAGAGAACACAAGTTAGAGTTCGTAGCAGATACTGCACACAGAGACTACGGGGAAACAGCTCGGTATTCTAGAAAGGGGAGACGGGAAAAGACTGCAAGCGAGCACAGACTTGGAGCCAGACAGCGTCAGCTTGGAGACTTCCTTGGGAGGCAACTCACTAAAGTCCTTTGCGCCCGTGTTCCCATCCCGAGATAAAACAGGCAGTGAGCTAATCCATGTGTATGCGGGTTATACGCTCACGTATGTACGCATGCCGTCAACACAGCAGAACTGCAAATATTGTCGTCACTCTTACCATCTTTCCCATGAGCTGACCGCCCACGCACAGCCATTACCGACAGTTAGCAATGACCCCTACAGTCCCTAGAAAGTGTTATTAGTCGTTCAGTCGTGTCTGACTCTGTGACCCCGTGGACTGTAGCCTGCCAGGCTTCTCTGTCCGTGGAATTCTCCAGGCAAGAATGCTGGAGTGGGTAGCCTTTCCCTTCTCCAGGGGATCTTCCTGACCGAGGGATCGAATCTGGGTCTCCTGCACTGCAGGTGGATTCTTTATCATCTCAGCCACAGTCCCTGGAAGTTATTTTCTAAATCCTCTCTCACCTCCTTGCACCATTTTAGGTGAGGTGAAAAGGGTGGGTGGGACTCGCCCATTTTACAGAAAAGGAAGACTGAGGCCTAACCAGGTTAAGGACTAGAGTAAGAGCCACACCATGGAGCCCAGAGCACACATTCCAGCCCAGCTGTGGGGAATAGCTGGCTCAAGGCAGAGGGGAGGGTGGGAAGCAGAGCCAAGAGCAGCTGCCTGCTGAGATCCTGGCGCCCAGGGGGTGTGGAAGCCTCCCTGCAACGCTGCTGTGGGCCAGGGGCAAACCCTGCTCTTCACAGAACCCCAGAGGCCTTGTCCTAAGTTGGGTGGGTTTCAGGGGAGGTGGTCTGGGTTCTGGAAAACTTACTCCACCTGGAGAATCCTGTTCATTGGAAGCAGCAGGGGATAGGACAGGACAAACCTTTGCCAACTGCAGGCTGGCTTTCTGGAGTCAGAGCCTGTTTTTAAACAACAGTTGTTGGTTTCCATCGGTGCCTCAGTAAAACATCCCAGGCAGGTGTCATTAAGAGGGGTCCTTGGTGGCCCTGGAGTCGCACTGGGGCGCCTCATGTCTCTGGATCAGGCGTGCCCTCGGGCAGGGGTAATCAGAGCCCCTGATTGGGGCTCTCAAGTGGTGCGTGCTGTGGGGTTCCTGTAAGCCCAGCTGACCCTCTTCCCCTTCCTGACCAGAGCTGAAGATCCCTGACAATGCCAACGTGTTCTACGCCATGAACTCTACCGCCAACTATGACTTTGTCCTAAAGAAACGGACCTTCACCAAGGGGACAAAGGTCAGACATGGAGCCAGCTCGACCCTCCCCCGCATGAAGCAGAAGGGACTCAAGATTGCCAAGGGCATCTTCTGACCGACCCTTAGCTGCCAGCCACAGAGCCGCCCTTTCCAGGGTCTGGCTAGCCAGGCAACTCAGCACTTACAGACTGGTGAGCCAGGCCAGGCGGACACCTCTGCCCGACCCGCCCAGCCCCGGCCACCCCCAGACTCCAGTCTCACCGCAGACCTCCCCCGCAGCCGGGATTGACGCCTCTGCCGACGGGCTGACCTGGCCTCCCATGGACCACCCGCTGCCTTAGGTGCCTTCTGCTGTCTGGAGCCGGAGGACTAGCTGAACCTTTGCCAAGGAGTGCGGCCAGTGGGCACCGAGCCCTGCCTGCCGCCGGGCCCGGCCCCCCGCGCACCGCCCACACACCCTCCCAGGTGTGGACCACTGCCCCCGTGCCCATGGGCACCCCCAGGGCACCCACTGCTCACCAGGTCTCACCACTGCAGTTCTCTCCTCCCACCATTCTGGCCTTGTCTCAGGCTGCACCAAAGATTCCATCATCAGGGCCAACCGAAGGCGAGAGGGTCTCACCCACTGCCCACTCCAGCCCTCCGCCGGGAGACGGGAGAGAGAGGCCGCCTTCACGGGCCAGGCTCTGACTGGTGAGTGAGGATGGTCTCGGCTGAGTCCCACTGGTGTCGGATCTCCTGACCCTGCACGTGCTGCTCACCGCCGCATCCTGGGCTTAACAAGACCACACGAGACGGGGGTTAGTGGGAAAAGGAGGAATGGAGGGGAGGGAGGGGGACTGAATATTTGTATAAAAGGCGAAAAAAGAAAATGTTTACCAGTTGGGGAGGGGCAATATTTATTTGTTGTAAATAGTAAATGCTAGACTTGAATCTTATATTAAAATCCTGTTTCTACTATAGCCTGAGAGTTGTGGTAAATTTGTTCTTTTCAGGGCCCGTGCTCATGTAAATGAGACACAGACTCTCACGTTCTGTGTTCAGGTAGGAAATCTGGCCGGGTTATTGGTCCATTTTGGGCAGGAAAAGCAAGAAGGGCCGGCCAGCCTTCTCAGGCTCTCTCTAGGAAACAGAGACGGTCACCTTTCACAGACCGTATATTCACTTCAGTATCTTTACACTGGGCCACACGCTGAGACAGCTGCTCAGAACCCCTGGTATTTGAATTTGGAAGTGCTTTCACATGGCATAGTGACAACCTACGGAATTCCGGTGTTTTAAAAAATAGCATTTTGATGGCTCGGAAGGCGGAGAATCTGCCGGTAGTGCAGGGACCATAGGAGATGCAGGTTCAGTCCCTACCCGGGCGTAGGAAATGACAACCCACTCCAGTATTCTCCCCTGAAAAAGTCCTATGGACAGAGGAACCCGGAGGGCAACAGTCCACGGGGTTGCAAAGAGTCAGACGCAGCTGGGCACAACAGAAAGTGATGGAGTGAGGGGCAGTCTCTCCATGGAAACAACGATTGAGCTGGGGGAAAGCTATCAGAATCAACAGTTTGGGGGCTCAGGAATGTTATCAGGCACAACACCCAGGAGAGTGCTTGAAGGAAGGCGATGCTGCTGAACCTCAGCTGTTATGGAACTCTGTGCCAGGTCACACACGCTGACCCCTGAATAAAGGGGCCAGAGGAGGCAGTGACTACACACAGCAAGGAATACCGGTCTTGCAAGAACAGCTGGGGAAAGTGACCGCAGAAATGGAAAACAGTAGCCCTCAGGCAACAAATGCAAATCCTGAGGAGGGGAAGAATCTGATTTCCAGAGCTGCCAAGTTATAACACTCAGCATGCAGTTCTCAACAGATCACAGACCACATCAAGAAACCGAAAGTAGGGCTTGTTCACAGGAAAAAGGGAATTTGACAGAAACTATACCTGAGGACTGGAAGAAACACAAGCTGGAATCAAGATTGCCGGGAGAAATATCAATCACCTCAGATATGCAGATGACACCACCCTTATGGCAGAAAGTGAAGAGGAACTAAAAAGCCTCTTGATGAAAGTAAAAGAGGAGAGTGAAAAAGTTGGCTTTAAAGCTCAACATTCAGAAAACAAAGATCATGGCATCTGGTCCCATCACTTCATGGGAAATAGATGGGGAAACAGTGGAAATAGTGTCAGACTTTATTTTGGGGGGCTCCCAAATCACTGCAGATGGTGATTGCAGCCATGAAATTAAAAGGTGCTTACTCCTTGGAAGAGAAGTTATGACCAACCTAGATAGCATGTTCAAAAGCAGAGACATTACTTTGCCAGCAAAGGTCTGTCTAGTCAAGGCTATGGTTTTTCCTGTGGTCATGTATGGATGTGAGAGTTGGACTGTGAAGAAGGCTGAGCGCCAAAGAACTGATGTTTTGAACTGTGGTGTTGGAGAAGACTCTTGAGAGTCCCTTGGACTGCAAGGAGATCCAACCAGTCCATTCTGAAGGAGATCAGCCCTGGGATTTCTTTGGAAGGAATGATGCTAAAGCTGAAGCTCCAATACTTTGGCCACCTCATGCGAAGAGTTGACTCATTGGAAAAGACTCTCATGCTGGAAGGGATTGGGGGCAGGAGGAGAAGGGGCCGACAGAGGATGAGATGGCTGGATGGCATCACGGACTCGATGAACGTGAGTCTGAGTGAACTCCAGGAGTTGGTGATGGACAGGGAGGCCTGCCGTGCTGCGATTCATGGGATTGCAAAGAGTCAGACATGACTGAGCGACTGAACTGAACTGATGATACCTGAGGAGGCTCAGATATTAAAATAATCACAGACATTGAGTGAACTTTCTTAAATATGCTCAGCTGAAAGAAACCATAGACAAGAAACTAAAGGTTATCAAGAGGACAATGTAAGAATATGTGGGGATTTAGTAAAAAGGTAGAAATGATAGGGACTTCCCTGGTGGTACAGTGGGTAAGAGTCTGCCTGCCGATGCAGAGGACACAGGTTTGATCCCTGACCCAGGAAGCTCCCATGTGCTGCGGAGCAACCAAGTTCATGTGCCACAACTGCCGAGGCCATGCTCTGGAGCCCACAAGTCGCAGCCACAGAGCCTGTGTGCCGAAACCCCCGTGCCCCAGTGGTGAAGCCCACACTCCTAGAGTCTGTGCTCGGCAAAGGGCGCAGCCGCTGCAGTGGGTGGCTCAAGCCCCGCAGCGGACAGGAACCCAAGCTCGCCACAGCGGGAGAAAGGCCCGAGCAAGCGAAGAAGGCCCAGTGCAGCCAAAAATTAAATGCATGCAATTTTACAGTAGAAATTCCAAAGAGAAACCAGATGGAGATTCTGGAGCTGAAAAGTACAGTAACTGAAGGAGATCGGCCCTGGGGTTTCTTTGGAAGGAATGATGCTAAAGCTGAAACTTCAGTACTTTGACCACCTCATGCGAAGAGTTGACTCATTGGAAAAGACTCACTAGAGGGGTTCACTGGCAGATTTGAGCAGGCAGAAGAAAGAATCCGTGAACTTGAAGTCAACAACTCATGACCAGAGAAGAATTCATATATTTTTTGTTACCTGAACATTTATTGACCAGAGACATTTCAGTACACACTTACATGACAAGTCGCCGGCCAAGGGTGTTCATTACGGCAAAAATTGCCTGGTCAGTAATGTCTTACCGCAATTGAAGTTATTCTGTCTGAGGAGCAGAAAGGAGAAAGGGGGAAGAAAATTGAACGGACTCAAGGGACTTTGGCAACGCCATCGAATGTAACAACATATGCATAATGAGAGTCCCAGAATAAGAGATTATTTGAAGAAATAACGGCTGAAAACATCTCAGATTTAATGAAAGACGTAAATCTACGCACTAAGAAGCTCAGTGAACTCCAAGCAAGATAAACTCAGCCACGCAAAACATATCACAACGCAGTTGTTTAAAGACAAAGAGGAGATCTTGAAAGCAGCAAGAAAGAAAACAGTCCTGTGGAAGGACTGTCCCCAGTAAGATTAACAGCTGATATTTTTTCATCAGAAACCATGGCAACCAGGTGGCAGTGAAATTGTTGGGGTCCTTTAATGGACTGGAACCTGGCGGTCCGGAGCCGACAGTAAGAAAGTGAAAGAGAGAGAGAGAAAGAAAGACATGGGGACCCAAGCTCTGATGGAGCAGAGGTATTTTATTAGCAGAAATGCAGGCATATATCTTTAGTAAGATGATTACTCAGCTGTTACACAGGATGAAATTTTATCTATAGCCACAATATGGATAGTCTAATACATACAAGATAGCTGATGCTGAAAAGAGTCATTGAAGGGAGTTACTGAAAGGAATCCAAGTAGATACTGTTTCTCATGATCTCAGTCCGGAGAGCTGCGAGCAGCTCTACTTGTTCTTGGAATAGGAACTGATAAGGAACAGATAATTTATAAGAAACAGCACATAGGAATCCTCCTGTTAAACATTCCCTGACAATTCCCCCTTATTTATTTATAATTGTAAAAACAGTTCTGACCATTTGAGTTTGTTTAGTTTTAACAATCTTTGCATGAAGGCAATGGTAAACGACAAATATAATTGTCAAGACAATCACCAAAATTACAGTTCCAGACCCGATGCTATGAGTAATGTTTTGAAACCATCCTCATGGGTCTAGCCTAGATAATTGATCAGCTAGTTGTTCAGCTAAAGTTTTCAAATTAGTGGAAGAGGACAGATTTTTAGAAGAGGTTTCAGATATTTCTCTTTGTAAGCATTGTACATTCAGAGAGGCATTATCATGTATGTTTTGTAAATGAGATTTGATTTCTTCCCAGCCGTAGGCACTATTATTGAATTGAACAGGAGTAACACAAAATTGAGTCGAACTCTGATCACATTTTACATCACCTGTTTTTGTACATCTATTAATTGATCTCCAACCCATTCGATGGCTGGTTTTAGTTCCTGTATTTCATCTTGAATACCCTCATCTGTTGGAGCCTGAGAGGCCCACATAGTATGAGCATCTTTAGTCCAATTTTGGATAAAATTCTGTGTTTGGATTTAGGTTTGTAAAGCAACGCCAGTGACGGCAGCAGTGGTGCAAATAGTTATTAATCCCCAAATGCCAAGAACCAGCCATCCAACGAATCGTTTAGATCACCAGAGCAGTTTAGTAAGTAACTTGGAAGCAAGTCCAGCAGTGGGGCCTTCTTCCCAGGGCCGCTGGAGATTTATTGGTAACCACAGACTACGTCGAGATTGAAGAATCAAAAGGGAATCATTTCTTAAGGAAACAGAAGAGTTAAGTATATAATTTGCAATTTATACAAGTTACAGAACGTAAAGTCTTATTGAATTGTAAGCTTCCTATAGCTAGAACAAAAGGGAGTGGAACATAGGCATGTATAAGATATGATTGATTATAGTGAAAGAAATAATGATGACGATTGGTCCCTGTGAAATGTCCGGGCCGAGTCCCAAGTTCTTTGGTGCTCGCAACAAGTTTCCAGGTGTCCCATTGTTCAGGCCCAATCTGTTTATCAAGGACGATTTGAGGATGAGGGGGGCCATTCCACCATCAAGCCACCCAAGAAGTCCTCTGTCACGGTAATGGTCCATTGTAGTGTTAGTAACCTTCTACGCTATTTGAGTAGCATAATCACACACAGTGCTGTTAATATCATCTGAGCAGTTAGATAACCACATACCATGGGGTCCCCAATCGACAACTGTATGATTAGCCACAAACATTAATTTTCCTGATTTGGCCTGACATTTGTCCCAACAAACAGGAGTATATTTAAAGTTCTCATTAGTAAACCCTCTGCATAGTGTTCTTCTTTCCCTAATTCTTTCCCTAAAGTTTCAGTAGTATAAACATGGTTCACGGACAAAGAAAGGGCAGTAGATAAGCCAAGCAATGTGTGGAAGTTCCTTTTTGGAGGCAGGACGAAAGCCCATGTTTGTCGACTGACATGAATACATCGTTTTGTTGGGCCCATGCATAAAGGAAGGATTTCGTAGCCTACAGAAACGTGAATCAGTCTTCCTTCTTCCTCAGGATGAGAGGGGCCCTCCAAGCTCCAAGGAGCGGGCGTATATGTTGAGTCATGAGTGGATATGATTGGTCCTCTATCTGTCCATTCTATAACCTGCAATAAAAGGGAGGGGGGTTAGGTATATAAGCCCAATAAGTGTGATCAATCACAGCCTGAGTGGGGGGAGCAAAAGCAAGCAAAGCAAGCATAGCGACAAAAATATTTTCAGGATTCTGAGGCATTCCCTGTTGAGAAATCAGATTTTCGGCTTGATTAGTAAGGGTTTTTATCTGTCCCCAGGTAGGGAGATCATAAGGTCGAGGACATTGAGTGCAGCGTGTTTTGGAAATTTTTAAAGTCGCCATGGCTTGTATGGAATTTCTTCCTCTTGGGGTTTTTGTTGTTTCGTCTCTAGTTTGAACGCCGGGGGCCCCCTTAGGTCAAATCTTCCAAAGAGGAAGCCATGTGAGTCCGTTGGATCCACCTGCAGAAATACAAGCATACCCCTTTCCCTGAAAGATTAGTTTCCTAGATTTCCATTGATTAGTTAACCCGTCTTGATACCAAATGGGCAAAGGAAGGGAGGTGTCCTGCATTGTCTTGAAATGTTTTTCTGCTTTTGTCAAAATATCTCCTTGCGGTACGTTTAAAAAATTTAAAACAAATAAAGCTATATTAACAATAGTTATATGGAGAAGGAAATGGCAGCCCACTCCATTATTCCTGCCTGGAGAATCCCAGGGACAGAGGAGCCTGGTGGGCTGCCGTCTGTGAGGTCGCACAGAGTCAGACATGACCGAAGCGACTTAGCAGCAGCAGCAAGTCTCCCGTATTAGCAGTTGAGTTCTTTACCACTAGCGCCACCGAGGAAGCCCTCCTTCCAAGTGTTGTTCAGGTGCTCACTTGTGTCTCTTTGTGACCCCATGGAGTGCAGCGTGCCAGGCCTCCGTGTCCTTCACCATCTAGTATACTCTAAGATAATTTTATCTGATACAACCTAAATAAAATTGTACTGAAATTAAAAAAAAAAAAAACAATAGTTATAGGCTTAAAAAATATATTGTGTTAGAATCTAGTAAAGTCTGCTCTGGGTAAGGAAGATGAACATGTTCCTGGGCTTTCCCCCGTATTTAATTTTTCATTTGTAGTTTTAGTGTGTAATGTGTTTGTTTAATTATGTCTTGTGTTTGTGGATTATAAGGAATATCTATAATCTGTTTAATAGAGAATGAATATAAAAATTTTTTGAACTGCTTAGAAATATAGGCAGCGCCATTGTCTGTTTTTATAGAATTAGGTGTTCTCATTATTGCAAAGTAAGCTAACAGGTGGGTTATAACATACCGTGTAGTTTCACCTCGGAGAGGTGTGGCCCATTTACAAGAAGAATTTGTATCGACATGGAAGAAGGAAGAGGAAGAAAATTCAGGGCAATGAGTTACATCCATGTGCCATAAAATTCTCTCTCATTTGTTATAAACCTTTTTTATATTTTGGTATTTATCATTTTATTTGTTATACCTTATACCTTTTTATTAAAAATATACATCTTATTTTTCTTTAGCAACCATGAAGTGTCTTGTATATGAGCATTTTATAGATTGGTGAATATGTTTATTATATATTTGTTTTAATAAATATATAAAATATAGTATATGTTATATAATATATTTATTAATAGTCTAAAATCTCTGTAAGAAAAACTTTCTGTAAGAGGAAGTTAATGTTTAGTAATTAATGTTTTAAAATCTTATTTTATTTGGAAATGACCTAGCTATTTAATAAACTTTTATTATTTAGTTTAGTACAATTCTAAAAATTTAAGTTACCCTAATCCTAAGAGATTATTTTAGATTATAATAATAGATTATTTTATTAAAATATAATTATTTTTAATAGAGTTTATCTAAAGTTTTCATCTCATTTATATGTTTATATATAAAGAGTTACCCTTTTGTTGACAAATTTAGTTTACCTTAGGTGAATAGGTGAAGTCGCTCAGTCATGTCCGACTCTTTGCGACCCCATAGATTGTAGCCTACCAGGCTCCTCTGTCCATGGGATTTTCCAGGCAAGAGTATTGGAGTGGGTTTCCATTTCCTTCTCCAGAGGATCTTCCCAACCCAGGGATCGAACCCGGGTCTCCCACATTGTAGGCAGATGCTTTACCACCTGAGCCACCAGGGAAGCCTTAAGTTTACCTTAAACCTAGGCATAATAAAAGTATTACATAATATTGATGACTCTGCAACCCTGTGAATCGCAGCACGCCAGGCCACCCTGTCCATCACCAACTCCCAGAGTTTACTCAAACTCATGTGTATCGAGTCGGTGAAGCCATCCAGCCATCTCATCCTCTGTCCGCCCCTTCTCCTCCTGCCCCCAATCCCTCCCAGCATCAGGGTCTTTTCCAACGAGTCAACTCTTCACATGAGGTGGCCAAAGTATTAGAGTTTCAGCTTTAGCATCATTCCTTCCAAAGAACACCCAGGACTGATCTCCTTTCAGACGGACTGGCTGGATCTCCTTGCAGTCCAAGGGACTCTCAAGAGTCTTCTCCAACACCACAGTTCAAAAGCATCAATTCTTTGGTGCTCAGCTTTCTTCGCAGTCTAACTCTCACATCCACACATGACCACTGGAAAAACCATAGCATTGACTAGATGGACCTTTGTTGGCAAAGTAATGTCTCTGCTTTTCAATATGCTATCTAGGTTGGTCATAACTTTCCTTCCAAAGAGTAAGCATCTTTTAATTTCATGGCTAAAGGGTGTAAAGGTATATTTAAAAAGCAATCTTGTAAATCATTAATAATAATGTGCCAATTTTGAGGAATAGTAGTAGGTGATGGGATCCCTGGTTGTAATGCACCCATGGGTTTCATAGATGCGTTAATTTTTCTAAGGTCTGTTAAGAGATGCTATTTGTTAGATTTCTTTTTACAACACAAATAGAGTTCCAAGGAGAGTAAGATTCCTCAATATATTTTAATTCTAATTGTGTGTCTATAAGTTCTTTCAGTTAAGTTCAGTCACTCAGTCGTGTCCGACTCTGCAACCCCATGAATCGCAGCATGCCGGGCCTCCCTGTCCATCACCAACTCCCAGAGTTTACTCAAATTCATGTGCTTCGAGTCGGTGATGCCGTCCAGCCATCTCATCCTCTGTCGGCCCCTTCTCCTCCTGCCCCCAATCCCTCCCAGCATCAGGGTCTTTTTCAATGAGTCAACTCTTTGCATGAGGTGGCTAAAGTATTGGAGCTTCAGCTTTAGCATCAGTCCTTTCAAAGAACACCGAGGACTGATCTCCTTTAGAATGGACTGGTTGGGTCTCCTTGCAGTCCAAGGGACTCTCAAGAGTCTTCTCCAACACCACAGTTCAAAAGCATCAATTCTTTGGTGCTCAGCTTTCTTCGCAGTCCAACTCTCACATCCATACATGACTACTGGAAAAACCATAGCCTTGACTAGACGGACCTTTGCTGGCAAAGTAATGTCTCTGCTTTTGAATATGCTATTTAGGTTGGTCATAACTTTCCTTCCAAGGAGTAAGCGTCTTTTAATTTCATGGCTGCAGTCACCATCTGCAGTGATTTTGGAGCCCCCCAAAATAAAGTCTGACACTGTTTCCACTGTTTCCCCATCTATTTCCCATGAAGTGATGGGACCAGATGTTCTTTAGTAGCCTGTAATTTTTCTTTCATAAGGGGCCATTGCTCTAAATAGGCTCGTCATTCTTCTAAGTTATTTTAATAATTGCTTTGTTTGTTAAATGAGCAGTGGCCCCTAGAAAAATGTGGAGTGTATATCTGAGTTTGCCATTGCATAGGAAGTCCTTTACTGTTAAATTAAGGGGTGCATCTATCACATAAAGTCTTAACGTTGTAGGCTGGCCTTTTGGGCCTTCATATGGGTAGATTTGAACATTTTGATAAATTTCTTGTACTTTGGTTTGAGAAATTTCTGCAATTTGGCGAGAGATTTTTGTATAGGCCGGGATTTGGGCCATAAATGTTTGGAAATAATAGTAATATTAGATCCAGTGTCGAGGAGACCAGAAAATCTTTTACCATTAATTTTGATATCTATATTTGGTCGGGCATATTCAGATACCAGTGATGTCCCTAAGGATTGTTTTTGATCTGTACTGCTGAATCTGCCTGTGTGTACATCACTAGAGGAGTTAATAGAAATGTAAGGCAAAAGAAGTCACTGAGCAATTTTGTCCCCCTTTCTGAATTGCCATAGAATCTGAGATGACATCATGGTTTGAATCTTTCCTTTATAATCTGAATTAATTACTTCAGGGTGAACAGCAATTTCTTTAGAGGTCAAAATAGATTGGCCAAGTAAAAGACCGATGGTTTGTGGGGTCAGGGGCCCCAAAAGTCCGGTAGGTATTCTAGAAGGGACTGCTTGAGGGTAAAGGAAAAAATCATTTAGGGCTGGTATATCGACGGCAGCACTGCCGGATGTTGAGGGTTTGAGGGAAAAGATAGAATCTGCCCCCGGTTTTTGTTGTAGGGTTCCTGGGGGTGTCCCCTGTTTGGAGTTTCCTGGAATAGGTTTTCCTTCAATATCAAATTTAGATTTACAATCTTTGGCCCAATGCATTCCTCTACATCAGCGAGGGCAGATTCTTGGAGGTTTTTTATTAGCCTTCTTAAATGGTTTTTATCTCCACATGTAAAGCATCCTTCATTTCCCTTTCTAAAGGCAATAGCCATTGTCTCAGCTAGCATTTGCATCTGAGATTCTGATCCTAGATTGCGACACGCCTTCAAATAATCAATAATAGTCCCAGTCTCACAAAGTGGAGCATAGCTCTTTGACATTCCTGATTTGTATTCACATAAGCAAGTGATTTCTCTAGCTGTTTTTTTGGCTTCTTCTCCGATTACAGTACGGGAAATAGCAGTTTCTAATCTAGCTAAAAAACCAACATAACTTTTATTGCTGCTGCTGCTGCTGCTAAGTCGCTTCAGTCATGTCCGACTCTGTGCAACCCCACGGACTGCAGCCCACCAGGCTCCGCCGTCCCTGGGATTCTCCGGGCAAGAACACTGGAGTGGGTTGCCATTTCCTTCTCCGATGCAGGAAAGTGAAAACCAGCATAACTTTCATTAGGTCTTTGTGATACTTTAGTGTAGCTACCTGTAGGCTCTCCTTGAGGAGTAATTCGATCCCAAGCTTGAAGGGCCACTGTTTTTAATTGTTCATATAATAAGGGAGGGCATTGTATTTGAGCTTCTTTGGTATCAAATTGCTTGGTGCCAGGTAACGTTTCAAAAGTAATTTGGTTTGGGGGAGTGCCAGCTCGAGCATTCTTGTTAGCATGATCTCTGGCTTTATCATGAAACCACATGGTCCATTGAAGATATTCTCCTGGCTTAAGGGGAGCTTTTATTAAAGTTCGCCAATCATAGGGAGTAACGTTTCCAATAGAAGATGCCACAGCATTTAGAAGCTCTTTAGTAAAAGGCGAATGTGGGCCATACATAATTATAGCCCTTTTCATTTGTTGCGTGTAAAGAAGATTAATACTGTCATATTGAGGTATTATGTGTCCTTGAGCATCAGGATTTCTTAAAACTGGAAAGGCAGAGAAACCATCAACTTCAGAGATTTCTGATTGCAAAGCCAGTAATTCAGGGAGCCTCTGCCGTGGAGGAGAGTGAGTAAGTGCTGATTTTTTGGCAAATATGAGTCTGTGTTGAGGACTTACTGTTATCTAAAAAAGTATTGCCGGTTTTGGTGTCAAAAGGTGTCTCAGGAGAGTTGTTATCAGAACTATTAGGTTCTAGCAAAGAAGAGACTTTTGGAGTTGTGCTTGTTGGCAGAGGAGGAGAATTTGGAGTAGCCAGGATAGGATTAGTGAGAAAATTTTGAAATATTTTATGTTGTTTTAATTGGGCTTTTTGTAAAGTTTTATCATTTAAATTATATTCATGTAATAGGTGTTCTATCTGTTGTTGAATATTGAGAGGGTTAGAATTTACCTTGAAATGGCAGAATTACAGCTTTAATGAGAGCCCATAGGGGCCAGAAATCAACTGGAATATTTTTTCCCTGTTTGGTGGCTCGTTCAACATTTCCTTTGACCTGGTGCCAAATTTCTAAATCAAAATTGACCACTGTTTGAAAGCAAGTCTCTATTCATTGGCACGAAACCAAGAGTCCCTGAGCTTTAAACAAATGGTGAAGTAAGCAGAGAAATGATGGGGCTTTCCAGCCGCTTGACCCGTGTCTTAGTACTTAACGACCTCAATAGGTCGGTGGGTCACTCCGGCCAAAATGCCACGTATGCCAGGGTCCCTGTTTCTGGGTGCCACTTGTTGGGGTCCTTTAATGGACCGGAACCTGGCAGTCCAGAGTCGACAATAAGAAAGTGAAAGAGAGAGAGAGAGAAATAAAGAAAGAGAGAGAGAGAGAAAGAAAGGCATGGGGACCCAAGCTCTGATGGAGCAAAGGTATTTTATTAGCAGAAATGCAGGCTTATATATCTTTAGTAAGATGATTACTCAGCTATTACACAGGATGAAATTTTATCAATAGCCACAATATGGATAGTCTAATACATACAAGGTTGCTGATGCTGAAAAGAGTCATTGAAGGGAGTTACTGAAAGGAATCCAGGCAGATACTGTTTCTCATGATCTCAGTCCTGAGAGCTGCGAGCAGCTCTACTTGTTCTTGGAATAGGAACTGATAAGGAACAGAGAGTTTTTGAGAAACAGCACATAGGAATCCTCCTGTTAAACATTCCCTGACATAACATAACATATTTCAAATGTTGGAAGAAAAAGAATTCTATATCCAGTAAACTATCCTTTAAGGATGAAAGGAAATCAAGCTGTTGCCAGATAAACAAAGTTAGGGGAGTCTATTATGAATAGTTGTGCCTACAAGAAATTCTGAAGGGAGCCCTTTAGGCCAAATGAAAAAGCCCTCGACGGTAACTCAAAGCCATGTGAAAAAGTAAAGAACACTAGGAAAAGTAACGGATTGGTAATTCTAAAAGCCTCTATTGTTGCACTTTTGTTTGTACCTTTTTTCCCTGTGTGACTTAAAATGCAAATTCAGAGACTTTCATGGTGGTCCCGTGGTTAAGACTCGAGGCTCGCAATGCAGGGGGTCCAGGTTTGATCCCTGGTCAGGGAGTTAGCTCCCACACGTCTCAAGGGAAGATCAAAGAATCTGAGGGCTGCAGCCAAGACCTGGCACAGCCAAAGAAACAAACATTTTTTAAAAAAGAAAGAAAATGCTTTGAGACAAATGAAAACAAGAGCAAAGCATAACAAAACTTACCGGATACAGAAAAAGTAGTGCAAAGAGGGAATTTTACAGCTTTCCACACCCACATTAAAAAATAAGTCTTCAAATCAGTAACCTGACTATACACTTAAAGAATTAGAAAAAGAGCAAACGAAACTCCAAGCTAACTGAAGGAAGAAGACGATAAAATGTCAGTGGAGAGAAACAAAACGGAACATAGGAAAATAGAGAAAAGTCAGCAAAACCAAACCTTGATTCTTTGGGGAAAAAATTGACAAAATCGGCATTCAAATTACTAAAATCTGAAATGAAAGTGGGAATATCATCACTGACTTTACAGAAATAAGGGTTATAAGAGAATACTAGGACTTGCCTGGCAGTCCAGTGGTTAAGAATCTGCCTGCCAATGCCGGGGACATAGGTTCGATCCTCGGTCCAGGAAGATCCCACATGCCGCGGGGCAACTTAAGTTTTTGTGCTCCACCACTGCTGAGCCTGAGCTCTGGAGCACACTAGCTGCAGCTTCGGAGCCCACGTGCTGCAACTGCTGAAGCCACGTGTGCCTAGAGCCTGTGTTTAGCAACAAGAGAAGACACCGCAATGAGAAACCCACGCGCCACAGCTGGAGAGTAGCCCCTGCTCCCTGCAACTAGAGAGAGCCCACGTGCAGCAACAGAAGACCCAGCACAGCCAAAAATAATCAATAAGTCTTTAAAGAAGAAAGACTTGAAAAAAGAATACCACGCACAATTGTATGCCAACAATATGCGTGGGAATATTATTCAGCGTAAAAAGGAATGAATGGAGTTCTGACTCATGCTACAACATGGATGGGCCTTGAAAACACAGGTTCCACTTGTAAGAAACATCTGGAATAAGCAAATTGATTGGAACAGAAACGAGAATAGATTACCAAGGGTGGGGGCGGAGGGAAGATGAAGAGTTAATTCTTAATGAGCATAAAGTTTCTGTTTGGGGTGATGGTTGCTCAACAGTGTGAGTGGAATTAGTGGCACTGAATCATCCTTTTAAAAATATAATATTGATTTATTATCTAATTAATATTTCAATAAATGTTTATAAAATTAGCATTTTATGTTGTGAAAGTGAAGTCATTCAGTCGTGTCCGACTCTTTGCGACCCCATGGACTGTAGCCTACAGGCTCCTCCATCCATGGGATTTTCCAGGAACAAATACTGGAGTGGGTTGCCGTTTCCTTCTCCAGGAGATCTTCCCGACCCAGGGACTGAAACCGGGTCTCCCACATTGTAGGCAGACGCTTTACCGTCTGAGCCACCAGGGAAGTCACAAAACCATACCTTCCCTGACTGGGAATCGAACCTGGGCCACAGTGGTGAAAGTGACGAATCCTAGCCCCTAGACCACCAGGACGTGGGGTAGCTCCTCCTGGCCGTTCCTGCACCATCACAGCTCCCTTCGGGCATGGGGTCCTCCCAGCTTCTGCCCCTGACCTCGGATGTGGGGTAGCTCCACTTGGCTGCAGCGGCCTGGAGGAGCTACCCTGCGTCTGAGGTCAGGGGTGGCAGCCAAGAGTGCCAGGCTGCAACAGCACAGGAGCAGCCAAGAGGAGCTACCCCCCACCCGAGGTCAGGGCCGGCAGCTGGGAGGAGCTACCCTCTGCCCGAGGCCAGCATCGGTGGCCAGGAGGAGCTACCCCACGTCCAAGGAGTGGTGGCTGCACAGGCGCAGGAGGGCCTAGAGGAGCTATCCCACGTTCAAGGTCAGAAGGGGCGGTGGTGAGGAGATACCCCTCGTCCAAGGTAAGGAGCAGTGGGTGTGCTTTGCTGGAGCAGCCTGGAGCAGCTGTGAAAAGATACCCCACGTCCAAGGTAAGAGAAACCCAAGTAAGATGGTAGGCGTTGCAAGAGGGCATCAGAGGGCAGACACACTGAAACCATACTCACAGAAAACTAGTCAATCTAATCACAGCCTTGTCTAACTCAATGAAACTAAGCCATGCCCACGGGGCAACCCAAGATGGGAGGGTCATAAAGGGAATGGCAAGCCACTTCAGTATTCTTGCCTTGAGAACCCCATGAACAGTATGAAAAGGCAAAATGATGGGATTCTGGAAGAGGAACTCTCCACGTCAGTAGGTGCCCAATATACTACTGGAGATCAGTAGAGAAATAACTCCAGAAAGAATGAAGGGATGGAGCCAAAGCAAAAACAATACCCAGCTGTGGATGTGACTGATGATAGAAGCAAGGTCCGATGCTGTAAAGAGCAATATTGCATAGGATCCTGGAATGTCAGGTCCATGAATCAAGGCAAACTGGAAGTGGTCAAACAGGAGATGGCAAGAGTGAATGTTGACATTCTAGGAATCAGCGAACTAAAAGGACTGGGATGGGTGAATTTAACTCAGATGACCATTATATGTACTACTGCAGGCAGGAATCCCTCAGAAGAAATGGAGTAGCCATCATGGTAAACAAAAGAGTCTGAAATGCAGTACTTGGATGCAATCTCAGAAACGACAGAATGATCTCTGTTTGTCTCCAAGGCAAACCATTCAATATCACGGTAATCCAAGTCTATGCCCCAACCAGTAACGCTGAAGAAGCTGAAGTTGAACGGTTCTATGAAGACCTACAAGACCTTTTAGAACTAACACCCAAAAAAGATGTCTTTTTCATGATAGGGGACTGGAATGCAAAAGTAGGAAGTCAGGAAAACGCCTGGAGTAACAGGCAAATTTGGCCTTGGAACGCAGAATGAAGCAGGGCAAAGACTAATAGAGTTTTGCCAAGAAAATGCACTGGTCATAGCAAACACCCTCTTCTAACAACACAAAAGAAGACTCTACACATGAACTTCACCAGATGGTCAACACTGAAATCAGATTGATTATATTCTTTGCAGCCAAAGATGGAGAAGCTCTATACAGTCAGCAGAAGCAAGACCAGGAGCTAACTGTGGCTCAGACTATGAACTCCTTATTGCCAAATTCAGACTTAAATTGAAGAAAGTAGGGGAAACCACTAGACCATTCAGGTATGATCTAAATCAAATCCCTTATGATTCTACAGTGGAAGTGAGAAATAGATTTAAGGGCCTAGATCTGATAGATAGAGTGCCTGATGGACTATGGACTGAGGTTCGTGACATTGTACAGGAGACAGGGATCAAGACCATCCCCACGGAAAAGAAATGCAAAAAAGCAAAATGGCTATCTGGGGAGGCCTTACAAATAGCTGTGAAAAGAAGAGAGGCGAAAAGCAAAGGAGAAAAAGAAAGATATAAGCATCTGAATGCGGAGTTCCAAAGAATAGCAAGAAGAGATAAGAAACACTTCCTCAGCAATCAATGCAAAGAAACAGAGGAAAAGAACAGAATGGGAAAGACTAGAGATCTCCTCAAGAAAATTAGAGATACCAAAGGAACATTTCATGCAAAGATGGGCTCAATAAAGGACAGAAATGGTATAGACCTAACAGAAGCAGAAGATATTAAGAAGAGGTGGCAAGAATACACAGAAGAATTGTACAAAAAGATCTTCATGACCCAGAAAATCATGATGGTGTGATCACTCATCTAGAGCCAGACATCCTGGAATGTGAAGTCAAGTGGGCCTTAGAAAGCATCACTATGAACAAGGCTAGTGGAGGTGATGGCATTCCAGTTGAGCTGTTTCAAATCCTGAAAGATGATGCTGTGAAAGTGCTGCACTCAATATGCCAGCAAATTTGGAAAACTCAACAGTGGCCACAGGACTGGAAAAGGTCCGTTTTCATTCCAATCCCAAAGAAAGGCAATGCCAAAGAATGTTCAAACTACCGCACAATTGCACTCATCTCACATGCTAGTAAAGTAATGCTCAAAATTCTCCAAGCCAGGCTTCAGCAATATGTGAACTGTGAAATTTCTGATGTTCAAGCTGGTTTTAGAAAAGGCAGAGGAACCAGAGATCAAATTGCCAACATCCACTGGATCATGGAAAAAGCAAAGAGTTCCAGAAAAACATCTATTTCTGCTTTATTGACTATGCCAAAGCATTTGACTGTATGGATCACAATAAACTGTGGAAAATTCTTCAAGAAATGGGAATACCAGACCACCTAACCTGCCTCTTGAGAAACCTATATGCAGATCAGGAAGCAACAGTTAGAACTGGACATGGAACAACAGACTGGTTCCAAATAGGAAAAGGAGTGTATCAAGGCTGTATCTTGTCACCCTGCTTATTTAACTTATATGCAAAGTATATCATGAGAAACGCTGGACTGGAAGAAACACAAGCTGGAATCAAGATTGCTGGGAGAAATTTCAAGAAACTCAGATATGCAGATGACACCACCCTTACGGCAGAAAGTGAAGACGAACTAAAAAGCCTCTTGATGAAAGTGAAAGAAGAGAGTCAAAAAGTTGGCTTAAAGCTCAACTTTCAGAAAACGAAGATCATGGCATCCGGTCCCATCACTTTATTGGAAATAGATGGGGAAACAGTGGAAACAGCGTCAGACTTTATTTTTTGAGGTTCCAAAATCACTGCAGTTGGTGATTGCAGCCATGAAGTTAAAAGACGCTTACTCCTTGGAAGGAAAGATATGACCAAACTAGACAGCATATTAAAAAGCAGAGACATTACTTTGCCAGCAAAGGTCCGTCTAGTCAAGGCTAAGGTTTTCCAGTGGTCATGTATGGATGTGAGAGTTGGACTGTGAAGGAAGCTGAGCGCCGAAGAATTGATGCTTTTGAACTGTGGTGTTGGAGAAGACTCTTGAGAGTCCCTTGGACTGCAAGGAGACCCAACCAGTCCATTCTAAAGGAGATCAGTCCTGGGTGTTCTTTGAAAGGAATGATGCTAAAGCTAAAACTCCAGTACTTTGGCCACCTCATGCAAAGAGTTGACTCATTGGAAAAGACCCTGATGCTAGGAGGGATTGGGGGCAGGAGGAAAAGGGGCGGACAGAGGATGAGATGCCTGGATGGCATCACTGACTTGATGCACGTGAGTCTGAGTGAACTCCGGGAGTTGGTGATGGACAGGGAGGCCTGGCGTGCTGCGATTCATGGGGTTGCAAAGAGTCAGACACAACTAAGAGACTGAACTGAACTGAACTGAGACCACCAGGAGACCATTTTATATTATATGTATCCCAATTTAAAAATAGAAAACTTCCTCAAAAGCTGCTCTTCTACAGCTTTTGAGGAAGACAGAACATTTTATGCTTATCTCATTGGAGTTTCTTTTGACCACCAGTACCACTTGTTGACAGGTGTAGACGGTTGGATGGCATCACTGACTCAATGGACATGAGTTTGGGCAAGCTCTGGGAGATGGTGAAGGACAGGGAAGCCTGGCGTGCTGCAGTCCATGGGGTTGCAAAGAGGCAGACAAGACTTAGTGACTGAACCAGAACATGGAAACCACTTGTAGATTTCAAGGTCAAAGTCTGGAATTCCATCAGCACTAAGTGGGGAGAAATTGTAAACATCAAAAAGTGGGAGGAAGCGGGCCAGGGGGGCGATTATCAGCTAGGGAATATGGACAGGGGGAGATCTGCACTCACCCAATTCTGGGGCCCCATGATTGACCCTTGACCTGGAATCCCTGTCTCTCACCTCGGAATTCCTTTTCCTGCTCACTTCACATCTGGGGCAAGTATTTATGATGCAGCTCTTAGAGCCACAGCTGGACCTTATTCCTTAAGCATTTTGTCTCCTTGTGAGTTGGGATTTCCAGCAACTCTAGGGTTTCTGCAACTCAAAAAATTTTTTATTTATTTTTAATTGAAGGATAGTTGCTTTGCAATATTGCTTTGATTTCTGCCATACATCACCATGAATTAACCATAGGTGTGCGTATGTCCTCTGCGACTCTTCAGACAATTGTTTTCACCTAGGATCTCGCTAGGAGGCCACGTGCCTCTCCATGTCAGGCACGTGGGGGCCACTCATCAAGGCTGTCATCTGACAAATCCCGGGTGAGCACCGGTTCTCAAGGATAATGGGGCTCATTCCTGCCAGTGAAGGACCCCTGCGCTGCCCTTCTCTGGCTGAGACAGAGTCAGAGATCGTGTAGTTCAGAGGTCCACCGTCTCGCACAATCACCAGTTTACAAATGCTATCTTGTTGATACCAACTTTATCCTGAAGGGTAGTTGGATTGAAGCCCTTCGAGCTGCAGCCCCTAGGATGGCTGCTTTCTTTGTCCAAGTCTATGTTGTGGTTATGTCACGGGGAGATGGGAGGCTTGACCCTTTTCTGTGGGGAAGACTGAAAGATGAGGCATAGGGGGCAGGGGATGCCCCCAAGACTGCCAACACACAGGCACGCTCGGGAACAGCCTTGCCCATGAAATATCGAAGCACCACGTCTCATCAGGGTGGTGCACAGGCTCTGACCGGAGCTCCCCCGCGTGTCCCCTCCAGGCTTCACCCTAATAGGAGCTAAAGGGTCGTCTCTTGGCCCAGCAGGGAGACTCCAGGACCCTGGACTGGCCTCTAGCCTGCACCTCAGTAGGTATTTTCTGCTTCACGGCCTGGAGAAGGTCTGGAGAAGGCCTGGAAGGCAAGAGCACGATGAATTACAAGGTGTCCCCACGGCTGCAGGCGTGTCACCCAGACACACGGCCAGGCTCGCTCCTGCCTGGCCATGTCTGCGCAGCGCAGGGCCTGAGCACACATCCTGCCATGGCCCAGCCCTCTGGGGACGTGAGTTCCTGCACAACAGGCACAGCTGAGCTGTCCCCTAGCGAGGGAGGGAAGTGCCATGTAGCGGGAGCCTGACAAGGCTCCTGAGAACAGACCCCGCAGGTACAAACACTTCGTTTGTGGCAGAGGGCAGGTAGATGGCATCCTTGGCTCCATCGGCCGAGAGTAGGGACGGGCCCCAGGAGAGCCCATGCTGGGGGCATCTCAGTCTTTCATACCTGAGAGCCCTGGACTGACCAGGAAGCCCAGTGCAGACAAGGTGGTCACAGGCCAGGCTGGTGTGGCCCCTGCTCCTCGGGGGGCCAGGTTTGCCCCTTGTTCAGCTCTGCTGCCTGGGGCCACAGGACTCACAGCCCAGGCTCAGCCCGCCGTCTGTGGCTGGCCAGTGTTGAGGCGGTCTGAGCGCAGGTTGGAAAAGAATTTCCCGACACAGAGCATTTCTGAAGGGAGTGGATTTATTAAGAACGAGGAGCAGAGATCAAGTGGGCACAGTGAGTGCAGTGACCTCCTGACAGATCAGGGAAGAGTCGACAGCTTTCCTGAGTTAATAGCCAATTCTTAGATCCTCAAGACAAAATTCCTGCCGGAAGGTTGGCATTAGGTGATTGGTTCCGGCGCTAAAGGGCTCTCACCAGAGAGGGCATCTTTGCCTAAGGGGGAGCCAGGAAGAAGCTTGTTAGCTCAGTCGGCTTCAGAGCTGATCTTGGTCCTGGGCTCCGCTTCTGTGGCCTCGATGCAAGGTGTCGCATCTGTGGTCTCGGGGGCAGAACTCACCAGGGAACGAGCCTGGGGCTGGCAGCTGATCCTGCTGCCCCACACACCCGCCCAGGACCCTAGACCCGCTGGCCCCTCACCCCCACCCCACAGTGACCACAGAATGGTCGAGGCGAGGGGAGAGAGGGAGGGTCCGGCCTTGTTACGAGCACTGGCTTTGGAGTCTCTGGGTGTGACTCTTGCTCTGATGTCCTCAGGCACGTAGCCAGGCTGGATTCCCAGCGGCAGGGACGGCACTGACCCTGCCCTCTGCCTCTCACGCCCTCACGGGGCACAGCCCCACGTGCGCTCCTCTTGCAACCTTTGCTCCTGTCCTTCCAGTGCGATGCTCTGTCCTCGTGGGCATGGAGCCGCCTGGAGGCAGAATCCGATTCTCTCCCCCAGACTGTAGTTAGAACAGAGGACCTGGGCGTGGCTGGGCTCCCAGGGTCCAGAGGCGGCCGCCCCCTGCAGAACCCAGTTTTTCTCTTGGCTGCGGCCCTGCCCACCCTCGGTAGCAGAGCCCAGCACCTGGAAGACGACGGCCTTTCATGGGAGCGGTCCACACCTGAGTCCCAGTCCTAGCCTGACACTTCACTTCTATGGACCTGTTTCCTCCTCTTTAAAGAGGATGGTCCTGTTGGCTTCCTGGGCTTGATGAGTGGCTAGGATGGAGGGAAACACCTTGGGCCGGGCGCCTGGGGCTCGTGATAACTGAAGACCCCTTTTTCCTCCAGCTGGGTCTTGGGAGCAAAAAGAGACCCCAGAGAGAGATGGTTGAGGCTTTATTCAGGAGGCACTTGGGAGGGAAGGTGGGTCCTGGGGTCTCCTGTGGCCCCTGGAGGCCAAGGACATTAGAAGCCAATGACGACAGGCATCTGAGCCACCTCAGAGTCACCCGCAGAGGGTTCGGTGGTGGCCTCAGAGTTGTCCGCAGGGGACACGGGGCTGGCCTCAGAGTTGTCCGCGGGGGGCACCGAGCTGGCCCCCTCGCCGGTCACCGTGGGCAGTGCCTGGTAGGTCTGGGTCCAGAACTGCAGGTAGTTGGTCCTCAGGTGCAGCTTCATTGAGTTGCTATCCATCTGCTTGTTGATTTCCAGGTAGTTACCGTCTTCCAGGGTGTAGGGATCCCAGTTTGTGGGCACTGTTGAGTGGCCCGTGTTAGGGTCCCTGCAGAGTGAGAAAAAAGGCTGAATGGCTAGGTGGGGCCAGGGGGCTCACAGGAGGCTGGAGACCCCCATCCCCTGCTCACCTGAGCAGTCTTCCACCCTCTGCCCCTTAGGCACTTCCACGACTCCCAGGCACTGGTTGGGCACATGAACATCCTAGGGCCCAGCCGGGAGCCCTTGGCCTCACACGGAGTGCTCGGGCTCAGGGAGGGTAAGTGTTTAAGGGAATAGGGACTGAACCCCCAGCCTGCAGGGTGATGTGGACAGAGGCCGTCCCCACCCGTGTCTTACCCAGTTCTGGCAAAGTTGGTCCAGTAGGCAATCATGGCCTTGGAGACAGTCCTGTCTTGGGCCCGGTAGCCCAGGGGGGTGGCGAAGGGCTTCCCAAAGACATACTGGAGATCATCGGCGTGGTCAGCCCCCATCCACTTGGGGTAAAGGGGCATCCGAGACGGTTGGGAGAACAGGTAGGTGTAGGTGTTGGCGCTCCTGAGGAGGGAGGGATGACCGCCCAGGTTGGCAGGGTGCCCACCTGAGGCTGCCCACCCCAGAGATGGGCCCCAGGGGAAGGCCATGGGGGAGTAGGTAAGGGTCTGGGCAATTCCCACAAGACTCAGGAAGGGGAATTCCCTGGCAGCCCAGTGGTTGGGAATCAGTGCTTTCACTACAAAGGGCACAGGTTCAATACCTGGTTGGGGAACTGAATCCCACAAACTATGCAGCAAGTTCAAAATAAATACATTAAAAAAAAAAAAAAGACTCAGGAAGGATCTGGATCTTTTCACCCAGGAGAAGGAAACTGTGGCCAAATTTTTGACTTCATGGATTCTACAATTTCAAGTGCATTTACACTTGGCCTCCACCAATGGTATAGACGCATCTTCCTTCATAATTCAGTATCAAGAGAAATTGTTTTTCTCTGCACATGAATCTGTATTCTTGATTTGATGGGACAAGGTAGTATGCATCCTCAGTCATTTCCTTTTGGCCTCGACTGACAGGAAGCTCCAACCAAATTTATTGCCGAATTTTCATCCTAGATTTCTGCGTGTGTGCTCAGTCATGTCTGACTCTGTGACCCCACGGACTCCTCTGTCCATGGGGATTCTGCAGGCAAGAATGCTGGAGAGGGTTGCCATTCTCTCCTCCCGGGGATCTTCCCGACCCAGGGATCGAACCTGTGTCTCCTGTATTGGCAGGGAGATTCTTTACCACTCTGCCACCTGGGTTCTAGGTGAAATTTTATCTTCCTACGTTTTAAGCATCCCTCGCTTATTTTTCATTTTCGTTGGCTATTATCACATGGAAGGTTTAAAATTGGCTGCAGGCTTGTTCTGAAAGTTGTCAAATTTGAAACCCGCTGCAGAGAATATCACCCAGTGGTGCCGCCTTCCAGACAGCTTGCGGATAGAAGGCCAACTCAAGGACTTTCTGATGGGGAGGGCCGAGGGGTGTGGGAGAGTGTGCAGGCCTGGCCTGGGCCGGGAGTCACAGGAGGGTTCAGTAAAGCCCCTGAGCTGAGGCTGGGAGGACGGGCCCTCTCAAGGTCCGTCAGGCCTGGCAGACAGCGCAGACACAGGTGGGAACTGAGCCTGGCTTTCCCGGGCCTCCTGGACTCCTGGGAGCTGCCTGCCTCAAGGCCTCACTGGGAAGGTGTTTGGGATCCCTGGTGGGCCGCCCCCGCCCGCCCTCCTCACTTGGCATGGCTCTTGTGCTGGGCCACGGCGATCTTCGTGGGGATCAGGAAGAGGATATCGGTTTCCAGGTCCACCATGGTCTTCTTCCTGGTCTCCTGGGATGAGTCCTGGGCCCAGGGCTCGGTGTACACCTCGTACGTGGCATTGGCACCTCTGAGCCCCTTGGTGACAGTAAGCCCGCTGACCAGCTTATAGAAGTCTTCCCTGCAGACACCAAAACGGGCACTGGACCCTCCACCCCCTGCCCACAGGAGGGTATCTGCCGCCCTGTGACTGCAAGATCAAACCAGTCAGGAAATCAACCCTGAATATTCACTGGAAGGACTGATGCTGAAGCTGAAGCTCCAGTACTTTGGCCCCCTGAGGTGAAGAGCCGACTCACTGGAAAAGACCCTGATGCTGGGAAAGATCGAGAGCAGGAGGAGAAGGCAGCGACAGAGGATGAGATGATTGGATGGCATCACCGACACGATGGACATGCGTTTGAGCAAGCTCTGGGAGATGGTGAAGGACAGGGAAGCCTGGCGCGCAGCAGTCCATGGGGTTGCAAAGAGTCAGACGTGGCCAACAACCGAGCACCAGTAACACCGAAGCAACAGACGGTCACGGACAACCCCTCACCGCCGTCATGGCGCCGACTTCCTCATTTGGCTGATGCCACCCCCTCCGCACCCCCTCCACTTCCCCAGCTTACTCCGTGACGTCCCGTTTGTTGCTGTTGATGGCTGGCACATCCAGCCCGACAAAGAGGTGGCCGTCCATGTCGTTGGTGCCAGCTATGTAGTCGATGTCCGCAGCGTTGGCGTACAGGTTGACGGGGTCATCAGGGATGAAGTCTCCATCGATGACGGGGACAAAGGACAGATAGTGCAGCTTGGGGTCTGGGGGCAAACAGCAGCATGTTCTCAAACCTTATGGTACCCACCTGCGCCTCCCCCAGACCTCCGGGGCAGGAGCTGACTCCATCCTGAGGCCACCAAGGAGCTGCACCTCCTTTGATGGAGAGCAAGGTTCCTCGGCTTCAGCATTATTGAATTTCTGATCCCTTCATTCTATGTCGTGGGGGCGCCATCCTGCACAGTGTATAGTGTTAGCAGCCTCCCTGACCTCGACCCACTAGACTCCAGTGGTGCCCCGTCCCCGACTGCAACCACTAGAACCGCCTGCAGGCTCTGCCACGCATTCCCTGGGCGCAAAATCACCCAGGACGAGAAGAACTGGTCCAGGCGCCAGACCTGCTCCCTGTCTGCAACCTGATGCCCTCTCCCTGTTCTCTCTCTCTTTTTGTTTTTTGGTCCCTGTTCTCTTGCTCTCTTAAATCAAGAAGGAGCAAAGTCTAGAAATCCCGGAGGGGACCGTTGGAGAAAGAGGTGCCCCCTCTCTGTTGGGGGGCACTGGAACCCACCTCTTTGGCGGATTCCAGTGTGTCAGCCAGAAATGGTGTGAGACCCCTGAACTGGCCCCAAAGGACCGTATGCCCTGCCCCCATTAGGCCTGTCCCATTTCCCCTCCAATTCAGCTCAAAACAAAACACAGTCACATTTCTGCAAATCCGTGACTGTTGCTACCAGGACACCAACATCCAAGTGCTCAAATCTCTTATATAAAATGGTGCACTATTTGCATACAACCTACCGACATCTCCCCATATACATATGCGTGTGTGGCTCCTCTGTCCATGGGATTCTCCAGGCAGGAATACTGGAGTGGGTTGCTATTTCCTTCTCCAGGGGATCTTCCCAACCCAGGGATTGAACCTGTCTCCTGCATTGGCACACAGATTCTTTACCAGTGAGCTACCTGGGAAACCCCCATCCTCCCATATACTTTAAATCATTTCTAGATGACTTTTAATACCTAGTGCAAAATAAATGCTATGTAAATAATTGTAAATGCTATGCAAACATTATGTAAATAGTTACAGGGCATTCTAGCATAGTGATGGAGAAGGGTATGGCACCCCACCCCAGTACTCTTGCCTGGGAAATCCCATGGACGGAGGAGCCTGGAAGGCTGCAGTCCATGGGGTCACTGAGGGTCGGGCATGACTAAGTGACTTCACTTTCACTTTTCATTTTCCTGCATTGGAGAAGGAAATGGCAACCCACTCCAGTGTTCTTGCCTGGAGAATCCCAGGGATGGGGGAGCCTGGTGGGCTGCCATCTATGGGGTCGCACAGAGTTGGACAGGACTGAAGTGACTTAGCAGCTTAGCAGCTAG
This sequence comes from Ovis aries, assembly GCF_016772045.2. Taxonomy (NCBI): domain Eukaryota; kingdom Metazoa; phylum Chordata; class Mammalia; order Artiodactyla; family Bovidae; genus Ovis; species Ovis aries. The sequence continues at coordinate 3,881,483 of NC_056056.1, forward strand.
GGTAGTGAAAGTGAAAGTCTCTCAGTTGTGTACGACTCTGCGTGTCTGACCCTTTGCAACCCCATGGACTATACAGTCCATGGAATTCTCCAGGCCAGAATACTGGAGTGGGTAGCCGTTCCCTTCTCCAGCGGATCTGCCCAACCCAGGGATCGAACCCAGGGCTCCCACATCACGGGCAGATTCTTTACCAGCTGAGCCACCAGGGAAGCCCAAGAATGCTGGAGTGGGTAGTCTATCCCTCCTCCATCAGGTCTTCCTGACCCAGGAATCAAAGCAGGATCTCCTGCATTGCAGGCGGATTCTTTACTGAGCTATCAGGGAAGCCCTGCAGTGGGGTGGGGGGTGGGCAGGGGGTTGCGGGGAGGGCGGGAAGCCAATTCAAATTTTGCTTTTTGGAACTTCCTGGAATTTTTTTTTTTTAATGTTTTCTATCTGCAGTTGCTCGACTCCCCAGATGCGGAACTCTCAGATATGAAGTTGGTCTGCGTCTTGGGCCAAGATGCTTACGTAGCACTTATGATTTACTTCACATTAGGTCCAGATGCAAACGATGGCGTTTGCATTGCACTTTGCCTTAGAAGAAGGAGGGAGGGAGAATGATAGCTTCCTGCGCTGATGGAACTGACACCTGCAGGATTCTGCCCCTGGGCCCCCTTGGCCTTCCTGGGATGCAGAGCAGCAGAGCTAGAAGGGAACGCTGCAGCAGGTGCTCAGGAGATGTTTGCTGAACTCATGAGCGGAGGAAAGAATGAATGCTTATCTCTGTGCAGAGGCTTTCTTGATCTGGGGTCCATAAATCTGCTGAAAATCATGTACGAATGATCTCCTATGTGTGCGTGATTGGGGATGGGGCCAAACTGTTCTCCAAGGCGTCATGACCCACTGAAGACAAGAGGTAAGACGCCTCCCCCACTTCCAGCTGTGGCCACAGAGGGCTGCCAGGGCAGGGGTGGCAACGAGCTGCCCGGGGATGCCAGTGAGCTGGTGACAGAGCCAGGATGAGATCCAGCGCCCAGTGGGGAGCCCCCGGGTCCCCAGCCCCCTACTCACATTCCGTGCTTCCCAGGGGCAGCTTATAGGCCAGCGTCAAGGCACGGGGGTCGGTGATCTTCAGACACCCAGCCATCTTGCTGGTGTCGTCCACAGGGCAGCCCACCTTCTCTGCAATCTGGGGGTTGGGGACAGAGAGGCAGTGCTCAGGGTGTCAGACACAGGGTCCAGAAGAGAGTAAAAAGTAGGGAGGCCCCGCCCCTCAGAGCCCCCCCTTACCCTTTTAGCCCAGAAGAGGGGATCCTCCTGGATGGCCCATGGGCACAGACCCACGCCACTCTGGCTGATGGCTCGCTTGATGAGGCCCTTGTTGTAGGGAGAGAGGGTCTGCAATACAGAGAGGTCCAGTCATCCCCTGAGCCCGCCTGTCTGCAGGGCTCGGCCAGAGACACCCCCACGGCAGCGCCTGTCAGCCTTGCTTCTCCCCATCACCATTGACTGCCTCCCACTCCTCTGAGCAACCCCTTTAGGGGCCCCCAGACCTGCAGAGAGACGCTGGCACCTCCGGCCGACTCCCCAAAGATGGTGATGTTGTTGGGGTCTCCTCCGAAGGCCTCAATATTCCTCTTCACCCAGGCAATAGCCATGTGCTGATCCCAAAGGCCATAGTTACCTGTGGGCGGGGTGAGGGGGCTTCCTCAGGGGGCTTGGCCCACATTAGGCACACAGTCCATGTGAGTGGGATGAGATTGTCCCTGACGGCGTGGAGACCCTGTCCAGCCCCAGGGTGGTGCGTGGTGTGTCCCCGGGAGGCTGGGTGGGCGGGTGCTGGGGGAGGGGCATCTCAGGCTGGGGGAAGGGGAGCTGGAGGCCCTGGGCTCAGCTCTCTCCTGGCCAGAGTCCCTCCTGTCTGTCCAGGGACTTCTGTGTCCTTCCCCGCCCCGCCCCGAGGTGCCGCCTGGGTGTGCCAGCTCCTGTGTCTCTCAGTGGCTCCCACCCCCACGTCTCTTGGGGTCTGGCCAGCTGGCTGGCAGCCTCTTCTCTTTCGCTTCAGCTGCCAAGCGGCTCCTGTGTCTCACTTAGCAGATGGGAGGCTGGACCCTTTCTGGGGGGCTGTAGGGAGCTATCTGGGGATGAGGGACGCTCAGGGGCCCGGCACACTGGCTCCCCCCGCCTGGTGCCCCCGGCAGACCTGGCAGGTTGGAGTCCCCAGTGCTGAGAAAGCCCAGGGGCCCAACGCGGTAGTTGAAAGTGACCACGATGACGTTGCCCCGCGTGGCGATCTCCTCCCCGTCGTAGAGGTAGTTGCTGAGAAAGTTGGCCCCCTGGCTGGACCCCATGAGGAAGGCACCTCCGTAGATCCAGATCATGACGGGCAGGTCGTGGGAGACTGAGGGGGAGGGGAGCAGGCTCCGTGATGCCAGATACACCCCTCCGACAGGCCCACACCCCTCCCATGTCCTGCCCATCCCCCCCACCCCATCCGATCTGTGCTGATGTCAGGAAGTTCAGCTCTGGAGCCCCCAGACACAACCCAGGGGCCAGAGCCAGGCCTCTGGCTGTTTGGGGAGCTGGAGGGCGTAGGGGGGAAAACAGACCTTCCTTCCCACCCTGGGGGACCCAGATGTTGAGGTAGAGGCAGTCCTCATTTCCGTAGGTGCTGTCCTGGGTGAGCGTGGCCTGCAGGCACCGTTTCTTGAAGTTTTTGGCCTTCAGGATCCCTGTGGGCGGCCGGAAGAGCTGGCGTGAGGGTGGGCTCCCCAGCCTCGGGACCTGGCCCATCCTCACCTGCTCCCACCTTGCCAGCCGGGGTGTCGCTCGGGCTTCTCCAGGGCCTTGGGGGCGGCGGCGAAGGGGATGCCCTTGAAGATGTCGACAGAGTCTCCAAAGAGGCTCAGCTTCTTGTTGACGCCCTCCACGAAGCCACCTTCGGTGTACACGGAGCCCAGCTGGGCAGGGAGGGGAGAGTTCAGGGGGGCTCTGGCTGGTGGGCCCCCGGAGGAGGAGAGCCCCCCTGCAGGCTCCGGGTTCCCAGAGGTTCCCCCGAGACAGCTCCAAGGAAGGGCCCACCTGCATCTGGGACTGAGACCCCTGCCACCTGCTCATATCACCGGAGGAGCTGGTTCAATCCCCATCCCACCCCACCCGTACCCCCAGGGTGTCCTGCTCCCTGAATCTCAGAGGGGGCTGGTTCAAGCCATGTGTCTGCACTCAGGGAAGCATTCCAAGAAGGCTGGGACAGGTAGGGTGGAGGTTTGGCTTCTCATCATGGCTTCCCGTGACCTTGAGCCTCAGTTTACCTGCCTGTAAGATGGGTGACAACACTATCCCCCTCGTGACCTGTTGGCTTGCCCAGCTGCTGGCAGTGGTTGGCGCCTGAGGGATGCCGAATTGTTCACGCCCAGCAGTGAGCTCCCTGATCAGCAGGCCCTTCTTCCTCCTCCCCCCATCTCCCCCTTGACTGAGTCCCCTCAAATCCTCACAACCCCTGTGCTCCAAGCCAGGACAGACCCCTGCTCACCCAAGGTTGCCAGAACTCCCACTGAGCTGGCGCCAGCTGGGCCCTTCTCTCCCAGAGCTTTGCCCCGCTGATCTGGGGGGAAAGCAGGTCCGGGCTTTCTGGATCTCTCCTGAGCTAGGTTCCAGGGGAGTTAGAGTGGGCCAGCCCCACATCCCAGGCCTGCCCAGATCCCAGCCGCCCTCTGATCTAAGTCTGGGCTGGGAGGGTCCCCCTGCCTCGCTGGGGCAGGGGGATCAAAGTTCCAGGCCAGGCTGGAACTTCAGAGGAAGAAGCCGGGAGCCAGCCCTGCCAGATGCCCTGGGAGCTGGGCCCCTGTCTCTCCCATCCCTCCACGCTCCAGGCGTTTCTTCCTGAACAGCCTCCCTGGCTGCTGGGAGAGGGCACTGGGGGGCTCGGGGTTGACAGCTTTGTGTGACTGAGACCGGCCTGAAGGCCCCTCGTGGTGGACAGGGCGTGGGGCCCCTGGCCACGGTGGCAGTGTGGGGAGGGTGTCGCTGGCTGCTGGAACAGCACAGAGGAAACCCGGGCCCCCTCAGCCCCCAGGAAAGAAGCCCCCAGAAGAAGGAGGGTGGCAAAGGGCACCCAGGACCAGGCCTGAAGCTCTGGGCAGCAGGGGTCTGAAGAGCAGGCTGAGGGGTGGAAGGACCAGCCTGGGGGGCGCTTGGGCCCTCGACCGGAGCCCTGCCGGAGCACCCACACCATCTGCATGTGGCTATTGGCTCTGTCCTGGAAAGGTCTCCCTGCCTGGGTGCTCATACCCGCAAGAGGTCAGTGAGGGTGCGCAGGGTTGGCTGCCCCAGGACGTTTGGCTGGACCTCCTGACTTGTGTCTGGGCAGAGAAGCTGTAGCAAGCAGGTGCTGGAGGAGCAGGAGATGGAGGTTACCCCAGGAACTGGACTCCAGGGTTGGACTAACGTGGATTCCAGATTCCTGCTCGGCTACAGTGGCTGTGTGATGTTGGGCAAATCGCTCGTCTGCTCTGGGGCCCCGTCACCCCTTCTGGGAAAGGGGGACCACACTGATGTCTCCAGAGAGACAACAGAGCCAGAGGCGGGTTGTGGGTCAGGTGGTTGACTCAGCAAGGTTGCCCAGTTACACTTGAATTTCAAATAAACAATGATACGTATATTTTTAAGTGTATGTCCTAACCATTGGGTGAAACATACACCAAAATTGACTCGTGGTTTGTGTGAAATTCCCGTTGAATTAGATACTCTGTATTTGGCAGCCTGAGGCGTCCATGCTGTTAACAATGGTGGTCTGGTTCTGCCAGTGACTCTCTGTCTTCCCCCTGCTGGTCCCTGTCCCCAGGTTCCAGGTCTGGCTTAGCGAAGGTGAGAGGGGGCTCCCTCCCATGGCTGACCCCTCAGCTGGTCTCTCGCTTACCTTCGCCCCACTCGCGACTGCCAAGCAGCAGGCGAGGCCCAAGACGGCTAGCTCCCAGCGCCCCATGGTGTGCGGCTGCCTCTGTGACACCTGCCCTCGGGGCCTGCAGGTATTTATGGGGCTGGAGCCAGCCCAGAGCCACCTGCGGAGGGATCCTTCCCCTCCTCCTGGCATTGATCCTTCCTCCAGGCTGGCCGCACTCCAAGTGGCGTACCTGGGGCCAGGGGACAGCTGCTGTTTCCAGTGGGGCTTGGGCTGGGCCAAGGTCACACGCACACACGTGCGGGCATGGTCCGTCTTTCCCAGGGTCCTCTGCTCCCGCGTGGCCTGGTCCCCACGGGGCATCTGTGCAGGTGACTGCCTACCTGGGAGCCCAGGCAGATGGCAGGGCAGTGGGGAGGGCAGGGGCTCAAGGACTGGGGCTTGGCTGAGTGCACAGTGCCGACAAAGGACTCGCTTTTGCCCTTGGGGAAATGGGCTCCCTGTGACCCCATACCCTGACTGCAGTTCAGCAGAGGCCGTTTACAGGGTCTGGGCCTGTGACTTCTGGGACAGAGCTGGCCATGGGCTACCAGGCAACTGGTGTGGCCCCCGGCTGGTACCCAGGGTGCGCTGGGTGTCTGTACGGTGTGAAGTGGGGGTGAGGGCCGAAGCAGCGCCAGGTCGTCACCGGGCGGCACAGTGGGAGGTGGGGACGAGACTCCAGTCCAACCTGGAGGCTTTCCCCAAGGAAAAGGAAGGGCCGGGCTTTCCAGCCACACAGATGACCCAAGCAAAGACCCCAGGTCCACCAGCTGTGGCCAGGACCCAGAGACCTGCAGAAACACAGTTGGTCCATCTGCCTGTCCGCCTATCATTTCCAGCACCCAGATCTTTTGTGATGCAGAGTGGAGAGAAGCTGGAGAAATGTGGGAGGGGTGGGTGGCTGCAGATGGGAGCCAGGAGTTAGGATGCCGGGAAGAGGAACGGTGCAGGCTGGGCTGGGCCGCAGAGGTTTGAAGGATGCCGGCAGTGACAGAAGATGAGCTTGTTGGCTCACACCTTTGCCCAGCCCCTCCAGTTCTAAGAATCTGCTCTAAAGAAGTGACTCTGATTATGGAAGAGGGGAAGCCTCCTGTGCTTGAAGTTCAGTGGCAGTAAAAACCAAGGAAGGCGGGGGCACCCGAGAGCAAACGGTGGCCTGGGTCTAAGACAGGAAGTGAGGTGGAGGAGCCTGGACCATCACGGTGCCCAGAAGCAAGAAGGCTGGGAAGACCAGATGGTATGTCAGAGGACACAGCAGCCAGCCTGGGGCTGTTCTCAGGCCAGAGATGAGATGAGCTGGGCAGCAAAAAGCAAGACTGCGATTGATTGAAACAAATCATCGCCAAGCTAAACAGGTCCTTCTGGTCATCACTAGGGCCAGAAATGAGGCCGGGGGACGAGGGTGACCGCACCCCAAACTGCCGGTCAATCAGTGCTCGTGTCTCTGAAGGGGCCCAGCAGACACTGGGGCCTCCCAACTGCACGGGCATGTCTGAGGCGGAATTGCTGTTGTTAGGTGTGATGACACCATCACTGTGTTTTTAAAACAAAAATCTTGATGTGTTAGAAACATACACTTAAGTACCAATTTCCTTAAAACAGTTCCGGCAAAACACAAATACGAAATAGAACAGAATCACGGAGAGGGATTGCCCTAGCGGTCCAGTGGCTGATTCCATGCTCCTGATGCTGGAGGCCTGGGGTCAGGAAACCAGACCCCGCATGCCACCACTAAAGATCCTGCATGCTGCAACCAAAAGAAGCCATGTGCCACAGCGAAGCCACGGCGCAGCGAAGCTGGAAATGCGGGCTTTGAAATCAGGAGTGGATGCAACAGATCTGGTGGAGGGTGACTGGGCTTCTTATACAAGATGCAGCCTTTTCACGTGTATTTGCTCTTCTCCATAAATAAAACGCTTCTTTAAAGGGGGGGGTGGTGGCGTAGGCATGCAGGTTTCTAAGCTGGGAATCACTGAGCATTTGTCAAGGACCTGGCAAGGCCATGCAGTCCGGCACATGGCAGGCAGGCTCTGGGAACCGTGGGGCTGAGCTGCAGAGGCACGGTGCTTGCCTGCCCCAGGCATGTCTTTCTCAGCTCTGCACAGGAACTGAGGCGGCTTCTGGGTGAGGGGCCAGAACCCAGACCCTCTCCCCTGAGGTCTGAGCTTGGCAGCACGGCTCAGGAGGTGGGACGAGCCCCAGCTGAGATCCACTGGCCGGGACCAGGGCCTGAGGGAAAGCCTTGCAGAGGTGAGGGGCGGGGAGCAGCCCGGCCTGCCATTGGGAAGAGCTGCTTCTGGTCTTCTGGCTGAGGCAGGGCGACGGGCTCCCCTCTGGCTGGGGCAGCGTGTGGGGTGTGCCCCCCAGGAGCATAGGTTCAGCCCCACCCAGGGACCTGCTTGCCCTCTGGTTTCCCACTGGGCAGTGCTGAGACCATGGTGTCGTCTCCAGGAACCCCTCTGCAACACATCCTTGTGGAACAGGAAGGGTGAGCGTGCGGCTGGAGTGCCCTCCAAGGCTGCTCTCACCTGGCCCACCTGCTGAGGGGCACCCGGCCTGTTCTCAGCCATCCCAGCATCACCAGCATCAGGGCACCGACAAGCAACTGAAGGGACAAATGACGTCCAGCTGGAGCCCAAGCCCCGAGGCCAGAGAAAACCCCTCTCGGGTTCTGACACCCACACTGAGACACTGAGACTCCTTGGGGAAATGTCTTTAATGAGGGCAGCTCCAGCTTGGCCTGCCCTTTGCCAGGTCACCCCAACAGATGGGGTCTAACCCTGAGGACAGTCTTCGCCACCGCGACCTGGACCAGGGTCCTTGCCCCGCCCTCACCTCCAGCCTGACCCCAGCCAGGCCGGCCCCTCCTGGGCCAAACCATCCGCACCGCCAGCTCCCGCTGGTCTCAGCCACAGGCAGGGCAGGGTGCTGGGCTCAGCCACAGGCAGGGCAGGGTGCTGGGCTGGCGAGGCCAGGCACAGGCACCCGGGGCCAGGGGGCAGCCTGGGCAGGACCAGGGGCAGCGCACCCAGCTGCTCTCCTCAGACAGGCTGCCTAGGGCCGTGCTGGCTGCTGCAGGCAGCGCTGGGGTCCCTGGCGCATCCCGGCCCCCTCTTCGGGCCTGGGCAGGGGCCTGGGTGGGGGGCCCGGCCAAGGGCCCACGGCTGCATTACACGTAGTCCAGGATCTCCGTCTCCATCTCGTTCTCGCTCCCGTCGGACGGCTTGAACTCCTCCTCCTCCTCGTCTTCCTCCTCCTCCTCGTCTTCCCCGGACTCACCGGTCAGCTGCTCTTTCCCACTGTCCGCTTTGGTCGGGCTGGAGAAGAGAGCTGGGCCCAGAGACCAGGCCGGGTGTGTCCCGACGATGGCCCGGCCGTCCCTGGGCTCAGCCCCGGGGGACCTGTCTACAAATTCAGGGGCTGGGGCTCCAGTCTGAAGCTGCTCCAGGAATTAAGATGGCTGGTGGACCTGGACTCATTTAACCAGCACCCTCAGAGAAACACTGATGCCCAGGGCCCTGGGAACCTCCCCGGAGCAGCCCCAGGCAGCTCAGGAGTCCAGGGGACCCCACAGGAGTGGGCCCAGGCTGCCTTTCCCCAACTGGGTGCTCAGAGGGGCCTGTGTCCTGGGAGAAGCTGAGAGCCCCGGCTCCCGGCAGCTCTGTGGGGGTCGGTGGTCTGGGATGCCCCCACCCCAAGCCTGGAAGGAACCCCAGAGAGGGAAGGGGCGGGCAGGGCATGGCGACAGGGCCCCTGCCCCCCAGGAGAGACAGGAGCAACCTGCCCACACGTGGCCGCAGGACGCAGGGTGAGGTCTGGGCATGAAGTGGCAGCCCCAAGGGCAGCCCCAGCCCCTCTTCTGGGCCCGGCTCCTACCTGGAACCCCAGGGCTGAGCGCCTCAGGGAACCGCCGGGGGCAGGGGTGGGGGGATGCTGGCTCTTGGCTCCCACCAGGTGAGGTTTCCTGTGGAGCAGGTCCTTGAGGGATGCCTGCTCCGGCCCTGGGGGCGCCCACAGCACGCGGGGTGAGCGGCTCTCACCAGGCCTCTTGGAGCGGATGGTCTGCCGGATCATGAGGGACATGGTGTCCCTCAGCTCGTCCGTGGTCTTGGGGAGGCACCAGCCGTCCCGCTCAGTGCACGAGCTCTCTGCCCCGTCATTGCGGTGAATGACTCTCTGCAGCCTAGGTGTCGGAGACAAAGGTTGGGGGTGGGTCTCTGCTCAAAGGCTGTGGGGGGAGAGTCTCTGCTCAAAGGTCCAGGGTGTGGGTCTCTGCTCAAAGTTCTGGCGGGGGGGGGTGTCCTCTGCTCAAAGGTTGGGGGGGAGTCTCTGCTCAAAGGTCCAGGATGTGGGTCTCTGCTCAAAGTCCTGGGCGGGGGTGTCTCTGCTCAAAGGTCCGGGGTGGGCGGTGGGGGGGGTCTCTGCTCACAGGTGCCAGTAAGCGGCTTCAGCAGAGCTGGGGTGCTCAGAAAAACAGCACTCAGAGTGCTGTCCTGCATATAAGCACGGTCGCAAAGGGCCTCCTCAAAAGCCACTCGCCGGACTCCAACCTGGGGTAAGCTGCCCCTCCAGCCCAGCACCCCTCTCCCGGCTTTCTAAACATCACTGGGAACAGCTGGGTTAAAAATGTCTGGGATTCTGTCGGCTCTGGGGACTGGGAACCATGTCAGGAACCCCAGTGCGGGCCACGGAGGAGGAAGACAAAGACCCGAGCCCAGCGCCATGCTCTGCGCCCAGCACGGCTGGCTGCTTGGGGGCAGGGTGGCCCACAGGGGACCCAGGAAGCCGCTGCTGGGTGCCACGCGAGCCCGGGCACGGGCTGGCAGCACTCACTCCCAGGGCCCAGCCGTCCCGAGGGGTCACGGCGGACATGAGAGGGAGGAGAGGCGGGACACACTTTGGTCCCTGGCAGTCCCTCTGCTCTGCGCCCGAGTGCCCCGGTCCCCGCCTCGGCACCCCTCAGGTACGTACTCCTCCACGTTCAGGTCACAGAACTGGTAGAACATCTGTCGGTACGGCGGCAAGGCCCCCTCCTGGAAGATGTAGACCGAGTCCTGGAAAGGAGGGCCGAGACGAGCCGGGAGGGTCAGGGGAGCGGCCCAGGGTGGGCGGCGCTCGAGTCCCCGCAGGGGGGAGCTCCCCGGGGCTCTTCCAGGGCAGCGGCCTGTGCCAGCCCTGAGACCTGGCAGGCTTGGCTCTCCTCTCTGGATTCAGGCGGGCGGATGGGTCAGAGGCCGGGGAGGTCAGTAGGACATAACCTGCAATTCCCCCAGTGCTGATAGGCGTGGAAGCAGCCAGGCCTCCCGGCACCCTAGAGCTGCCCGCAAGACCAGCCAGGCACGTCTAGTGGGGAGGCCCCACTGGGGTTGGGCTCTGCCTCGGCGCCTCCCTGAAGAGAGGCCTCCTCACTTCTCCTAAATGGTCATCTTAGGGAGAGCTGCAGACCAGTTCCAGAGGTAGAGACTACAGCCTAAAATGAGGTTCCTGAAGGCGGCTTTCCACCCTGAGGAGAGAGGAGACGGACCCTGCGGGCATATAGCTGGCCCCAGCCCTCTGTGGCCGGGGACTCCTGCCCAGGCCTGGAGCAACTCACGACAGGCCTTGGGACGTCGCTGCCCTGCTGGGTGGCTGTGCTAAGGGGGCCCAGGCCTGGGAGGGCGGCCCTCATCCAGCCCACGGCTGGGTGCAGGTGGTCTGCTGTGGCTCTGGGCTCACAGCCCTCAGTCTCACCCTGCCCGGGGGGCCACAGGGGCCTCAGGGCCCAACTCAGAGGGCAGTGCACGCGGCTGTTGGTGTCTAAGACCCTCCCTGAGACGGACGTGCCCTGGTGGTCAATACCCTCGCCCCAGGGGCTCACATCCTGAGTTGTGTTTGGAGGCAGTGCTGGGAAGTGGGAGTAGGGTGAAGGGACTGGAAGGGAGGGCAGCCTCCATCAGAGCCTCCCCATGTCACAGGCGAGGCCCAGTACGGGTAGCGGGGCCCAGCCTGCCCAGGGGAGGGGCCGCTGCTCCACCCACCCCTCACTCTTGCCCAGACAGGCTGCCTGCGGACGCCCACCTTGAGCTTGTACTTGTTGGGACTCGACTTCTGTGCAGTGGCCGACCCTGAGGGGCCCAGGCCTTGCTTCAGGTCATGCATGGTGACGAGCTGGCTGGCTGCGAGGGGACCACGGCAGGGGTCTGGAATACAGGGGGGTATTTCTCCTGCCCCCCGACCACCCCCTCCCACCCTGGGGTGCGCTGGCCAGCAGGGCCCTGGAGTGACCCTTCGGGAGGCCCCTGCCCTCCCACAGTCTGGATGCCCCTCTTTCCCGGCGCCTGCTCTGCAAGGGAGCCCGAGGCCCTTACTGGTCTTTTTGACGGTGATGGGGAGGCTGTAGTTGTAGGTGCTGCGCTTGGCCTTGACGGGCATGTCGCTGGGGGCGTAACCTGCCGGAGAGGGCGGGCACATCAGGCTAGGGGGTGCAGAGCCCCTGACAGCGCGGCCTGCACCACGGGTGCACCAGGGCTCCCAGGGGCGGCTCCTGAGAGAGGGCACAGGGCCCCGAGCTGGACAGGAGCCGCCGTGTCTCGCTGCTTGGTGTGCGGGGGACTCACCGCAGGCGGGGGACGGACACTGACCGGACGCCTGGCCTGCACGGCAGGAGCCGCAAGTAACTGTGGAAGAACAGAAGGACCACTAGAGCGGCACCACGGGGCCAGGACGGGAGCTCGGGTCCTCGGGTCTGCGCTAGCCCGCCTCCAACAAGCCCGCTGAGGGCGGAAGGCGCTCACCCTCTCCGTGAGGATCTACTCTCGTTACCCAGAGGATGCTGCAAATGCAAAGCTAGGAAGGGAAAAGGAGAGCCAGGGTTTTAGCAACTGTTTACCGTATTTCATTCCACATCGGATTCGGAAGTCAAGCACTTGATAAATCTTGGCCTCTGGGCGTTTTCGGGGGTCATATCCAAATCGAATCCACAGGCTTCTCCAGGGGCCTGTTATCTGGAGACAGAAAGGGTCGAGGTACGAAGTGAGGTTCAGGCTGATTCTCAGCTCCCCTGGGATGCAGGCTCAGGTAGGGCTCTGCAGCCCCTGCCCCGCAAGCTCGCTCATGTGGCTCTGTTTCCTGGGATGGGTCACTTGACCCTTCCAAACCTTGGTCTTCCAATCAGAGGGCATTCTGGGGAGGATTAAAGGAGTCTTAAAGCTGAAGCTCCAATACTTTGTCCACCTGATGCGAAAAGCCGACTCACTGGAAAAGACCCTGATGCTGGGAAAGATTGAAGGCAGGAGAAGGGGAAGACAGAGGATGAGATGGTTGGAGGGCATCACTGACTCAATGGACACGAGTCTGAGCAAGCTCTGGGGGATGGTAAAGTACAGGGAAGCCTGGCGTGCTGCGGTCCGTGGGGCTGCAAACAGTCGGACACAACTGAGCGACTGAGCAGCAGTGACAGGAGGAGATGGGGACCCTGGCGCCCTTGGCACAGCGCCTGGCACAGAGAAGAGCCTGGGAACCGTCGCAACTGTCCTGACAGGCGGGAGGCTCTGAGGCCCCGTGTCCAGAGCGCCCAGGCTGAAAGGCAGCGCCGTGAGGCCGGGTCTAGGCCCCCCACCCCAACTGCCATCACAGTCACATCGTCTGCCTGCCCCCCAGGGCCCCACGTTCAACCCCTGGCCGGCAGGAGTGCCTCCTCGTGGCCCCTTGGGGAATCTTGACAATGACACCCCCATCTCCAGTCCCTCTTGGACTCAGTCTGAGGTATGTCTGCTGCGCACTGAAGCCCACTCGACCCGGGGAGAATGAGTGAATGCAGGTGGCACCGTGGTCAGGGCCCCCAGGAGCTCTGCCACATGCTGGCTGCAGGACGCTGGCACGTTGAGGCCCCAGGCCGAGCCTAGCATCCTCACCAGAGCAACGCCCCTGCTGCTGCGCCAGCAGAGAAGAGGCTGTGCACACAGCACTTACCCCAGCCCCTGGTCCTGGAAAGCTCTCAGCTCAAGGCCGTTAAAAAAGGTACAATCCCTTTATTTGCAAGTTACGTAATCAGTCTTGAACCCCACAGTCACCCCAATGTGGCTGACATGTGACCGCGGAGGCTGAGGAGGGCCTCTGCAGGGGCGGTACCGAGCTGTCCAGCGGGTGCTGGGATCAGGACAACCGTGGCGGGAACCCAGGGGGGCAGCAGGCAGACCCTTACCATGTAATAGGCCACGAAGGGCAGCAAGATCTTGAGCTTGTCGGGGTGGACACTGATGTTGGCCTTGAGGGCGTTGCGTGACCAGATAGGACGGATGTCAAACAGCTGGAGGGTCAAAGCAGAGGCTGAGAGGAAGGCAGGCAGCTTGCCCGCCAGCCCCAGGGCCCCCTGCAGGGTCCGGCCCCAGAGGAGGGGCAGCCTCGGGGGCTGCCTCGTGCTCGCTTGTCCCTCCCTCGGACGTGGCCTGTGCACCCAGCACATGCCAGTGCAGCTGAGCCTGCGTGTCCTGAAGGACCGCGAGGGGCGCCGCCAAAGGGTGACGGGGGAGGCAGAGGACCGAAGGCCAGAGTGGGGCCAGGCCAGAGCTCCAGGACCCTGAGCAGCCCGAGGGCAGAGGCCTGCGCTGGGATGTGAGGAGGCCCTGGGGACAGCCCAGCCCAGGGGAGGGCTGTGGAAGGCTAGAGGGTGGAGGAGGGCCAGGGCAGGAGTGGCCCCAAGCCACGGGGAGGCTGGGCTGTGCGCAGAAGAGTGGCCCCATGTCCCCTGACCCAGTGACTCGGGCCAGGCAGAAGGCTTCTTCCTCCCAGGGCCGCCTGGCCAGCTGACTAACGGGGAGGAAGGGCCAGGCCTGGCACACAGCAGGTGCCCCAGCTGATGTGTGCCCTGGCCAACGACTGGAGGAAGGAAGTTTCTGGGACCCCGGAACTCCGGGCTGCAGTCACGCCTGGACCGCGCTGACCCCCTGGGAACCTCAGAGGAGGCTGAAGAACACTTTCAGCCTTGGGAAGGCAGGGCGCGCACTGGCAGAGCTTGAGACATGGCATCTGGAGGTGATGGGTCCCGCGAGTTAATGAGCAAGTCTGAGACAAGCGCGGGGTCCAGCAGGTGAACGGGGCGGCCGAGGGGCGGGGCGCACCTTCCTCAGCTCCGCCTCCACTCTGTGGTCCACGGGGTTGGTGCAGACCTTCTTCCACGTCTGGACCGCGGCCTCCATCGGCCGCTCGGGCACCTCGTCCCCCTCAAAGTTGACAAAGATGGCGTTGTGGGGGCGCCGGGCCCTGCTCAGGCCGATCAGGTTCTCGCCCGAGACGGCAGGATTGTTGTAGCCTTCCCTGGGGGCAGAGAGGGGGCTGAGGGCAGCGCGCCAGGCGTGGGCCCAGCTGGACACTGGCGGCCCACGTTTGGGTGCTTCCCCTGGAAGCTGGGAGAAGGGAGGACCTCGGTGCCAGCCGGGGGCGAAGGGGCAGCGAGTCAGAGAGCTCAGGGAGGCTCTGAAGCTGGGCCCAACATCCCAGAGGCTGGTGACCTCACAGCCGCATCGAGCTGTCATGGCGCTGTCCAGCCAGCGAGAATCTGGAACAGCCCAGCGTCTGTCAGGCGTAGCAGGGGAATCAGCCGAGGTGCGGCTACACAGGAACCACGGATCCTCTGCCGGCTGTGCTTACTGACATCACAGATCACTCATCTAACCCTCGAAACGGTCCTTCCATTTTCCCATAACAAGGACCCAACTTCCACAAGTCCCTGAGGCCACGGGGGTTGGAGAACTGCTTGGGCCAGAGCTCGAGGTGACAGAGCTGGGATCCCAGCCCAGGGAGGCTGGGCGGGGGCCTGGGGGCGGGTGGTGATGGCGCCGACTACTATCTGGCCGCCTGCGATGGAGCCTGAGTCCCTGACTTGAAGCATCTCAACGATACTGCAGTGAAGGGAGGAAGGATACTACCGAACAGTCTCATCACAGAGCACAGAGGCTAACCGGACTCTGCTTCCACTGCAGGGGCACAGGTCCCATCTCTGGTCGGGGAACTAAGACCCGGCAAACCACGTGGCGCGGCCAAGAATAAAAATAAGTTTTTAAAAAAGGGCTCCGTTTTTATAGCAGAAATCAAGACAATATTGTAAAGCAACTATCCTTCAACTAGAAACAAAGTAGAAAAAGCGCTCTGCTGCCGGCAACCTTTATGAGCACCGAACACAGGGGCCAACGCTTCCCAGGAGGCTCCGAGTGCCTCCCTCTGAGGTGGGAGTCGGAGCGTCCGGCCTTGCTGAAGCAGGGGAGCAGCCCCAAGGACCCCCAGACGCCCCCCATCAGCTCCCACAACTGCCATCACATGGCCACTTCCACACCATCCAGGCTCCACCCCAACCCACTCTATTATTCTGAAGTACTTTTCAAAGTACATCCTGGATGTCACACGGGATTATTCGCTTTTAAATCTGTTTCCATTTCACCTTCATTTTCCATGAGTACACACCATCTGCATATTTACAAAGAACAACAAAGTGATTTTTCACATTGGGAAACAGAATTATAAAGACGGGATCGAAGCTATGGCTTTTTTCAAAAGCATGACTCCATCTGAAACCCCCCGAATTTGTCCCGTTTTAAAGACACATCCCTGAAGCCCCAGACACCTGAGCAGGAGAGCCCCTGGCGGCCCCTCCGGGCCCAGCGGCAACTGCAGGGAGGGGGGCCCTGCCTGGCTCTCTGCTGGCTCCCCCCACCTCAACTGCCTCAAGGAGGAGGGTCCACAGGTCATCTAGGAAGCTGCACCTCCCTGGACCAGGGCAGGCCAGTGAGGCGGACGCCAGGCCTCCTCGGCCAGTCCTCGGTACCCAGGAAGGTCAGCAGAGCAGAAAAATCGATTGCAGCCCTGGGAGACCAGGCAGGCTCTTTCCATGTGCCGGAAAATCAATAAACCACATAAGAGAAAAACAGGGCCCGTGGGTCCCAAGGCAGCTGGCTTCCCACCCCAGGCCCCTCCCAGAGGCGCGAGGACAGAGGCGTGACTGCAGTCACTGCTGCCAGCCAGCGCCAGGGCCAGCAGTGTCGGGGGAAGGGAGGGCGCGCTCTCGTTTCTTCCTGGACATATTTGTGTCTGTTTCTGACTTAGGAGTAAAATGTTTGTGGGAGGAAAATAATTAAAACATTTTAGAAATATGCACATTTTAAAAATTAAAACTCTTGTATCTAGTATAATATACGCACAGAAAACTCTGTCACTGCACAGGCTAGAGTTTTCGGCGGGAGGGGATGGACTTGATTCTTTTAGTTAAACACATCTACAAGGTTTGGTCTTTTCTAACAAGCGCAGTTTACTCCTGTGATCAGAAAAAAGGGTGAGGCGGTGGGATGATGGGCTCAACAGGCCTGAGAGTTGGCGACGTCCCCTGGCTCTCAAGTCACCTTGGAGACAATGGGGCAGACATCCTGGGCCGGGATGACGTAAGGATGCTGTTGCATTCGCTCGATCTGCGGCCGGTGCCGTGGCTGCCTTAGCTCTTCCCGGCGCAGATGCACACCAACTTGTTTCTGGAGGGTGCGCTGTGATGCCGGGGTGGCGGAGGGGAGAGGAAGCCAGCAGCGGAAGGCTGCTAATGGCTGAAGCTGGTGACGTGGGTGGGGGGGTCCAGACAGCCCCCTCTCCTTTTGGAACACCTCAGAATGCATTTTTTAAAGGAAGAGAACAATTCCCCTCTCTCTTCAGGGCAGAATCTAAGCTCCTCCGCGGGGTCTGCAGAACCCTCACCCACCAGTCTCTTGGCTTCAGGGACAATCCCCTAGACCAGTCCTCTGCACGTGCCAGCAGCAGCACCCAGGTCTGGTACGCCCTCCCTCCCTCCCCGGACCTTCACCTGTTTCAAAGGTCACACCCCCAAGAGTCCTCCCTATGCCCCACTCACGGTCCACAACAGCCCAGTCCCCACTTGTCTCCTTTAAGACACACGCCTGCCCACTGGCCCCCGCTGCCCACTTACTCACCCCATGTGCCCTGCCGGATCCCCAGCTGGGCCCACAGAGAGCCACCTGTCATGCCCCCTCCAACCCCAGCTCCAAGGGGAGGCCTGGGCCCTGCCAGGCGGACAGTGCTCGTTGATGCAAATATTTGATGAGGGAAAAGCAGGTTCTCGTCCTTCCGCCCCTCCAGAGATGACTGTCTGGGCCCAATCTTCCCGGTTTTCCCAGGCTTCTGTTGTCGCTCAGTTTATTTTTACAGCGTGCAGTCTGCTCTAGTGAGGTTCTCTGGACATGAGCCACGTCGGCCCATGGAGCCGGGCTCTGGTACAGGCGGTGTGGTCTTCCCTGGCACAGACAGGCCATCACTTAAGTAACTGCACGGCACCTATTCACGGACTGGTCGCCACCTGCTTATCCACTGTACCACACTCCGCCGGCACGCACTGTACTGAGTATTCCCAGGGGCTTCAGGCGTGCAGTTCTCTAGCGATGCAGAGACACGGGACTGTCACTATTGCTACCAGGTGGACAGGCTGGAGCAGGAGGTCGGGGCTCTCGTGGGGTCACAGGCCCCGAACCTGAACACAGGCCCCCGCCGGCGCGGGCTCTCCCGCTACACCAGGTTCTCCTAGCTTCCCGCCCACAACCAGCCAGGAAACGCTCCTGTCAGTGTATCTTTGAGCACTGAGGTGGGAATCACTATGGGATAAATTCCTACAGGAGGAACCACTCGGTCGACTGGAAAGAACATTTAACACCATAGCAGGGGAATTCCCTGGTGGTCTAGTGGTTAGGACTCCGTACTTCCGCTACAGGGAACATGGGTTCGATCCCTGGTCAGGGAACTAAGATCCCCTAAGCCACGTGGTACGGCTAAGCTTAAAACAAAACTGTAATAAATCCTGCCAGATGGCTCTCCAAAAAAGTCAACCAACCTCGTTCTCAGTGCCCCTAGTTAGGAGATGTCTGTCTCTCCACACTTTCACATACACACTTTTGGCAATGGGCCCTCCAGTCCTGAGGCAACATCTTGATCGACATTCCATGGTGTGGGGACAGCTCTAAGCAAGGGCTCTGGGTGGGATGCAGGGACCAGGGCAGGCTCCTGACTCCTGGTCACCAGCTGCTCTGCTTTTGGAGGCACTGGGGCCAAGGGCCTGAGCAGAGCCGGCTGCCTGGGCCCCCTGACCCATGGGGGGCAGAGTTCAGCCTTCTGAGCACAGGGCCCTCCCCCCTCAGGATCCCGATGCTGCGGGGCGGCGGCCGAGGGGGCGCTCACCGGTGCTGTGTCTCTGGGCGGTAGTAGTAGTCCACCGGTGTGTCCAGCCTGGAGAAGATGGGCGGGGGGATGTAGAGTGGCAGGTCCTGGTGGAAGAAGCTCTCCTTCTGGGGCTTGAGCATGAGCACCTTGTCGTACATGGACACCTGCCTGCCGTCTGCCTCTGTGTGCACCGCCAGGTACTGGAAGTCGGACATCCCTGGGGAGAGAGGCGGACAGGCGGCAGACGCCCTTTAACACCGCCCAGGCGCTGGCAGCTGCCACACAAGGCCCACATCTGCTTGGGGGCGCTGAGGGGGCCTCGCAGGAGAGGCTGCCGGGCAAGAGTGGCAGGAGCTGAAACCAACCCCCTTGAGTCACTTCTGGGAGCTCGGCCCTGGGTGCTCCGAGTCATCTGGAGAGACGTTATTTGTCGGGGCGGGGGCGGGGGGTGGTTCATGACACTGAGGATGGAGTCCAGGTTGGGAATGTATGAGCTGCACCGTGCGCGTGCTGAGACATGCCGCAGGTGAGGCTGATGCTGCCAGTCCAGGACACACACTGAGCAGGGAACTGCCGGCTCAGTTAGAGAGGGGAAAACGCATCACGGGGAGAGCCCCGTCCCAGGAAGGACAGCCCTCCCTGGTGGAGACACATTCCACCAGCGATGGACGTTCAGAACACCCACCGTGTGGGGATCCCAAGGCCTGTTTCAGTCTTCGCTCACTTTTTATTCTTCATTTCCAGCCTTTCGTTTTTTGTTTCTGCCTTAGACCTGCAGCGGCTTCCGCAGACACGCTCCAGACTTAGTAGTCATTTGCCAAGTGCTTCCTGTGCGCGTGGATGGGCTCTCTAAGAGCACCACCTCCCGAATCCCCATGGGGGGCCACGGGGCCCAGGGCCCCATTGTCAGACAAGCAGACCCAGGGAGGCTCAGGCAGGCATGACTCCCCGCCCTACCCCACGCCTCACCCCTGTGAGGACCCCGCAGGAGACATCTAGTTGGCTGAGAGGTCAAAGGACATGAGGTTCCAAGGGGTTGAGGTGATCTGGGAAGGATTTAGACGGGAGACAAGACCAGCAGCGGTCAAGACTCACAGGTCCCAAAATACGAGGGAGGGGGTGGGGTTGAAAACTGGAGGCCTGTGGACTTTTTCCTTTGGCCCTGCAAAATGGCTTTAAACATGAGATGTCTCAGAGAACTCCAGCGGCCAAGAGCCCAGGGCCCACAGGGAGCTGCTGGCTGGAGTGAGGGCACCCTGCCTCCTGGACAGGGCCCACGCTCTGCCCTCCCCTCACGCCTGGGCACAGCCCGGGCCCCTTCATAGGCGGATAATCCACGTAGCCCCTGCAGGCACGAGGGACACAGGCCCGGAAATGACCCAGCACAGGAAGAATGCATTTCGCAGTTACCTTGAAATTTGAAGACTGTGGAGACGACTCCAAGGCTCTCTATGTCGTACGTGACCTGAGGGCGAGCCTCAGGCCCCAGCACCCCACTCTGTCGCCTGGTCTTCCGCTTGATCCGGAGCAGCAGGCTGTTGGTACTGAAGCGGTTGGCACACACAGGGTGGCAGTAGGGGTCCTTGGGCCGGAAGTAAAGCTCCAGCCTCTTGGTGGCATCTGCGTAGATCTGCGGTGAGACCAAAGGAGAGAGTGACAGGGAGGTCGGCCGCGCAGTGGCAGCTCCTCCCTCAGTGAAGGCCCGCTGGGGACCCAGGAGGCTTTTTCTGTTTTGTGTTCTAGGCTTTTAATTCCCAAAGACTCATTTTCCAAACCCAAGGATCTCAGCTTTTATCTGGTAGAGAACATGAGGACAGCCTCTTCCTTTCTAAAGCTTCCCTGGTGGCTCAGATGGTAAAGAGTCTGCCCGCAATGTGGGAGACCGGGGTTCATTCCTGAGTCGGGAAGATCCCCTAGAGAAGGGAATGGCTACCCACTCCAGTATTCGTGCCTGGAGCTCTCTTGGACTGAGAAGTCTGATGGGCTACTATCCATGGGGTTGCAAAGATTTGGACACGACTGTGCGACTAACACCTTCTTTCTTCTAAAAGGTTATAAAGCAGCAAAGTTGGAGACAATAACTGCCAGTTAAGCAAAGCCTGGTCAGTACAGGGAACCGCCATTCTTCCGGCAGCAGTTTGTGGTGGTGTTACCCCCGCGTCTGCCATGGAGAGTCTCAGTGGGAGCCGCGTGACTTGTCTACGGTTAGGAACTACCCGCCCCAAAAAGGTCCTAGTATTCAGCCTCATTTACAAATGTTTCAAGGTCCGAAGGAGATGAAATCAGTAACAAGCACTTGGCCCTGACTCGTGTGACTCCTCCTTTCCAGGCCTTGGCTCCTTCTCCTTAAAATGGTAATAGGAGGACCCATTGATCAGATTCTTATGATGACTAAGAGAACACATACACAAGGCGCTTAGCCTGGCTCGTAAGGCGGGGCAAACACGCTACCTGCGCCATCCACGCGGGAGCCTGTCCACATGGGCTAAGAAGCAACAGTGTCAGCCGTGTGCATGTGAAAGCACGAGCAACGTCCCCTAGGCCGAGGTCACCCACCTGCTGGCGCCCCAACACCCAGGACACAACCTGGCCCTTAGCAGGCATCCACGAAGCGTCTAGGGAAAGAAGGTTAAAAAGAGCCCCTATCACCAGGAACAGGTCTATTAGACTGCTGTGCCGGAAATGGCCCTAAATGTGGGCCTGGCTCACAATAGGTACACAAGAAGCAGGAATGGAATGAATGACTGACCAGTCTTTTCCCCAAAGGGCTCACCCTGTACCTGGGTACAAACATCCCTGGGGTTAGCAGCAGTACAGATCCTGTCAAAGCCACAGTAAAGTCAGTAAGTGAGGGTAAAAGAACAAGACGTGAATGACTGGGCCTCTACGAGCCTCCTGTGCTCAATGACAGGTTCAAGGCTTTTCAATATTCATAACGGATGAGGAAACAGAATTAAGAGTTCAGACTTCAGAGGGAGGCATGTACGTGTTTAAATTCCCTCTGTACTATGTATGGGCTTGTTTGACCAACTTTTCTTCCTGTGTCTTTACCAAAAAAATGGGCATAATAGAGGTACCTAACTCACAGAACTGTGTTTGGGTGTCTCCTGAGGAGATCTGGGTCAGCAGTGGCCTGCCGCAGGGGCAGGGGCTCTGGGTGCAGCAGACCTGGGTGTGGCATAAGCCCTCTGGGAGGAGGTCACCATTAACCCCACCATAGAGCCATGAGAACTTACCCAGGACTGGGAAACAGACTCTGGGAGGGCACAGACAAACCTTGTGCACCAGGACCCAGGAGAAAGGAGCCAGGACCCCACGAGAGACCAACCCAAACTCGCCCGGGAGGGTCCAGGAGTCTCCGGGGGAGGCGTGGATCGGTGGCGGCCTGCTGCAGGGTCGGGGCACTGAGTGTGGCAGTGCATGCACGGGACCTTTGGAAGGAGGTCGCCATCATCTTCATCACCTGCACCATAGTTTGGCCTCAGGTCAACAACGGGGGGGAACACAGCCCTGCCCATCAACAGAAAACTGGATTAAAGATTTACTGAGCATGGCCCCACTTGACTTCACATTCCAAGATGTCTGGCTCTAGATTAGTGATCACATCATCATGATTATCTGGGTCGTGAAGATCTTTTTTGTACAGTTCTTCTGTGTATTCTTGCCACCTCTTCTTAGTATCTTCTGCTTCTGTTAGGTCCAGACCATTTCTGTCCTTTATTGAGCCCATCTTTGCCTGAAATGTACCCTTGGTATCTCTAATTTTCTTGAGGAGATCTCCAGTCTTTCCCATTCTGTTCTTTTCCTCTATTTCTTTGCATTGATCACTGAAGAAGGCTTTCTTATCTCTTCTTGCTATTCTTTGGAACTCTGCATTCAGATGCTTATATCTTTCCTTTTCTCCTTGGCTTTTCGCCTCTCTTCTTTCCACAGCTATTTGTAAGGCCTCCCCAGACAACCACTTTGCTTTTTTGCATTTCTTTTCCATGGGGATGGTCTTGATCCCTGTCTCTTGCACAATGTCACGAACCTCAGTCCACAGTCCATCAGGCACTCTATTTATCAGATCTAGGCCCTTAAATCTATTTCTTACTTCCACTGTAGAATCACAAGGGATTTGATTCAGGTCATACCTGAATGGTCTAGCAGTTTTCCTTACTTTCTTCAATTTAAGCCTGAATTTGGCAATAAGGAGCTCATGATCTGAGCCACAGGCAGCTCCTGGTCTTGTTTTTGTTGACTGTATAGAGCTTCTCCATCTTTGGCTGCAAAGAATATAATCAATCTGATTTCAGTGTTGACCATCTGGTGATGCCCATGTATAGAGTCTTCTCTTGTGTTGTTAGAAGAGGGTGTTTGCTAGGACCAGTGCAATTTCTTGGCAAAACTCTATAAGTGGGCCTTAGAAAGCATCACTACGAACAAAGCTAGTGGAGGGGATGGCATTCCAGTTGAGCTGTTTCAAATCCTGAAAGATGATGCTGTGAAAGTGCTGCACTCAATATGCCAGCAAATTTGGAAAACTCAACAGTGGCCACAGGACTGGAAAAGGTCCGTTTTCATTCCAATCCCAAAAGAAAGGCAATGCCAAAGAATGCTCAAACTACCACACAATTGTACTCATCTCACATGCTAGTAAAGTAATACTCAAAATTCTCCAAGCCAGGCTTCAGCAATATGTGAACCGTGAACTCCCTGATGTTCAAGCTGGTTTTAGAAAAGGCAGAGGAACCAGAGATAAAATTGCCAATATCCACTGGATCATGGAAAAGCAAGAGAGTTCCAGAAAACATCTATTTCTGCTTTATTGACTATGCCAAAGCCTTTGACTGTGTGGATCACAATAAACTGCGGAAACTTCTGAAAGAGATGGGAATACCAGACCACCTGACCTGCTCTTGAAAAATCTGTACGCAGGTCAGGAAGCAACAGTTAGAAACGGTCACGGAACAACAGACTGGTTCCAAATACGAAAAGGAGTACGTCAAGGCTGTATATTGTCACCCTGCTTATTTAACTTATATGCAGAGTACATCATGAGAAACGCTGGACTGGAAGAAACACAAGCTGGAATCAAGATTGCCGGGAGAAATATCAAGAACCTCAGATATGCAGATGACACCACCCTTATGGCAGAGAGTGAAGAGGAACTAAAAAGCCTCTCGATGAAAGTGAAAGAGGAGAGCGAAAAAGTTGGTTTAAAGTTCAACATTCAGAAAACGAAGATCATGGCATCTGGTCCCATCACTTCACGGGAAATAGATGGGCAAACAGTGGAAACAGCGTCAGACTTTATTTTTTGGGGCTCCAAAATCACTGTAGATGGTGACTGCAGTCATGAAATTAAAAGACACTTACTCCTTGGAAGAAAAGTTATGACCAACCTAGATAGTATATTCAAAAGCAGAGACATTACTTTGCTGACTAAGGTCCGTCTAGTCGAGGCTATGGTTTTTCCTGTGGTCATGTATGGATGTGAGAGTTGGACTGTGAAGAAAGCTGAGCGCTGAAGAATTGATGCTTTTGTACTGTGGTGTTGGAGAAGACTCTTGAGAGTCCCTTGGACTGCAAGGAGATCCAACCAGTCCATTCTGAAGGAGATCAGCCCTGGGATTTCTTTGGAAGGAATGATGCTAAAGCTGAAGCTCCAGTACTTTGGCCACCTCATGAGAAGCATTGACTCATTGGAAAAGACTCTGATGCTGGGAGGGATTGGGGGCAGGAGGAGAAGGGGACGACCGAGGATGAGATGGCTGGATGGCATCACAGACTCGATGGACATGAGTCTGAGTGAACTCCGGAAGATGGTGATGGACAGGGAGGCCTGGCGTGCTGCAGTTCATGGGGTCGCAGAGTCAGACACGACTGAGCGACTGAAATGAACTGAACTGAACTGAGCATGGCCCCACCCATCAGAACAAAACCCAGTTTCCCCCTCAGACAGTCTCTCCCATCAGGAAGCTTCCATAAGCCTCTTATATGTCTCCATCAGAGGGCAGACAGAATGAAAATCACAATCACAGAAAACTAACCAATCTGATCACATGGACCACAGCCTTGTCCAACTCAATGAAACTATGACCCATGCTGCGTAGGCCACCCAAGATGGACAGGTCATTGTGGAGAGTTCTGACAAAATGTAGTCCACTGGAGAAGGGAATGGCAAAGCACTTCAGTATTCTTGCCTTGAGAACCCCATGAGCAGTTCAGTTCAATTCAGTTGCTCAGTCATGTCCAACTTTTTGCAACCCCATGGACCACAGCATGCCAGGCCTCCCTGTCCATCACCAACTCCCAGAGTTTACTCAAACTCATGTCCATTGAGTCGGTGATGCCATCCAACCATCTCATCCTCTGTTGCCCCCTTCTCCTCCTGCCTTCAATCTTTCCTAGCATCAGGGTCTTTTCAAATGAGTCAGCTCTTCACAACAGGTGGCCACAGTACTGGAGTTTCAGCTTCAACATCATTCCTTCCAATGAACAGTCAGGACCGATCTCCTTTAGGATGGACTGGTTGGATCTCCTTGCAGTCCAAAGGACTCTCAAGAGTCTTCTCCAACACCACAGTATGAACAATATGAAAAGGCAAAAAGATAAATTCCACTAAAAGATAAATTCCACAGGTCAGTAGGTGCCCATTATGCTATTGGAGATCAGTGGAGAAATAACTCCAGAAAGAATGAAGAGATGGAGCCAAAGCAAAAACAACACCCAGTTGTAGATGTGACTGGTGATGGAAGCAAAGTCCAAAGCTGTAGAGCAATATTGCACAGGAACCTGGAATGTTAGGTCCATGAATCAAGGCAAATTGGAAGTGGTCAAACAGGAGATGGCAAGAGTGAACATCGACATTTTAGGAATCAGAGAACTAGAATGGACTGGGATGGCTGAATTTAACTCAGATGACTGTTATATCTACTACTGTGGGCAAGAATCCCTTAGAAGAAATGGGGTAACCATCATAGTCAACAAGAGAGTCCAAAATGCAGTACTTGGATGCAATCTCAGAAACGACAGAATGATCTCTGTTCATTTTCAAGGCAAACCATCCAGTATCACAGTAATCCAAGTCTATGCCCCGACCTGTAAGGCTGAAGTTGAACGGTTCTATGAAGACCTACAAGAGCTTTTAGAACTAACAACCAAAAAAGATGTCCTTTTCATTATAGGGGACTGGAATGCAAAAGTAGGAAGTCAAGAAATACCTGGAGTAACAGGCAAATTTGGCCTTGGAGCATAGAATGAAGCAAGGCAAAGGCTAATAGAGTTGCCAAGAGAAGGCACTAATCATAGCAAACACCCTCTTCCAACAACACAAGAGAAGACTCTACACATGGACATCACCAGATGGTCAACACCAAAATCAGACTGATTATATTCTTTGCAGCCAAGATGAAGAAGCTCTATACAGTCAACAAAAACAAGACCGGGAGCTGACTGTGGCTCAGATCATGAGCTCCTTATTGCCAAATTCAGACTTAAAATGAAGAAAGTAGGGAAAACCACTAGACCATTCAGGTATGATCTAAATCAAATCCTAAATCAAATCCCTTACAATTATACAGTGGAAGTGAAAAACAGATTCAAGGGATTAGATCTGACAGAGTGCCTTGAAGAAGTATGGACAGAGGTTTGTGACACTGTATAGGAGACAAGGATCAAGACCATCCCCATGGAAAAGAAATGCAAAAAAGCAAAGTGGCTGTCTGGGGAGGCCTTACAAATAGCTGTGAAAAGAAGAGAGGGGAAAAGGAAAGAAACACCCATTTGAATGCAGAGTTCCAAAGTATAGCAAGGAGAGATAAGAAAGCCTTCCTCAGCGATCAATGCAAAGAAATGGAGGAAAACAATAGAATGGGAAAGACTAGAGATCTCTTCAAGAAAATTAAAGATACCAAGGGAACATGTCATGCAAAGACAGGCACAATAAAGGACAGAAATGGTATGGACCTAACAGAAGCAGAAGATATTAAGAGGTGGCAAGAATACACGGAAGAACTGTACAAAAAAGATCTTCGCGACCCAGATAATCATGATGGTATGATCACTCACCTAGAGCCAGACATCCTGGAATGTGAAGTCAAGTGGGCCTTAGGAAGCATCACTACGAACAAAGCTAGTGGAGGTGATGGAATTCCAGTGGAGCTATTTCAAATCCTGAAAGATGATGCTGTGAAAGTGCTGCACTCAATATGCCAGCAAATTTGGAAAACTCAGCAGTGGCTACAGGACTGGAAAAGGTCAGTGTTCATTCCAATCCCTAAGAAAGGCCATGCCAAAGAACGCTCAAACTACCGCACAATTGCACTCATTTCACATGCTAGCAAAGTAATGCTCAAAATTCTCCAAGCCAGGCTTCAACAGTACATGAACCGTGAACTTCCAGATGTTCAAGCTGGATTTAGAAAAGTCAGAGGAACCAGAGATCAAATTGCCACCGTTCGGTGGATCATCAAAAAAGCGAGTTCCAGAAAAACATCTACTTCTGCTTTATTGACTGCCAAAGGGTTTGACTGTGCGGTTCATAAAGATTCGGACACGACTGAGCGACTGAACTGAACTGAACTCACTAGATGGTTGTGAAGATTCAATCATGCATTCAAACAATATTTTGGAAGCAGGCACGATTAGGGATGTTCAGATTATAAGAGTGATCAAGAGAGACCAGGACCCACAAGAGCTGATCATCTCAGAACCAAGGGTCCAAGACAGACAATAAAGACTCTAAAACACAGCTTCAGATTGGAATTAGCAGGTGAATTGCTAGCAGCCACTTTAGTAAGGGCAGTCAGGGAAGGACTCTCTAAAACAGAGACACTTCAAGACCTGGTGCATTTAAGTCACTGACACACAGCTTTACACCAGGTAGAGAATTCATCCCAGCTCCACTGTTTGCTGGGTGAACTTGAACAAGCTGTTTTTCAGTTTTCCTGTAAAATCTGGACAACCCCAGTCCCTACCTGGCAGGGTTCTGATGCGATGCTAATGCAGGTAAAGAACCTAGAAATATAGCTGGTGCAGAACAAATTTGCAGGAGACCAGGGTTCAATCCCTGGGATGGAAAGTCCTCTGGAGAAGGGAATAGCAATCCACTCCAGTATTCTTGCCTGGAGAATTCCATGGACAGAAGAGTAGCCTGGCGGGCTACAGTCTGTGGGGTCGCAAAGAGTCGGACACGACTGTGCGCCTAACACACATACATTACTACTCTTTAACTCGAGTAACATAATCCTTCTTCCCCTCCTCATGTAGGTCTGTTGTGTCGCTCGTTCGGTCCGACTCCAAAGAGTCGGTGCGACCCTCATGGACTGCAGCCCTCCGGGCTCCTCTGTTCCAGGGACTTTCCAGGCAAGAACACTGGAGTGGGTTGCCATTTCCTTCTCCAGAGATCTTCGAAAGGCGCGTCTCCTGCTCTGCAGGCGGATTCTTTGCCACTGGGCCACCAAGGAAGCCCCTCTTCCCTCAGATACTAGGGGAAATCAATCTACGCCCGGCAGCCCCCAAATCAGACCCCCGCCCCCTGGCCCCTCCAGAACCGACTGGAGCTCCGTTGCCAAGGCAACCTCAGATCCCTCCCGGGCTGGTCTCGCCCCTCAGCCGCAGTCCCGCGACTCAGTGTTCCCCTGGAGACTCCCCGCTCCTCACCCGGGAGACGCCTTCCTCGCCGCCCAGGGTCCGCAGCATCTTGGACACGTCGCGCACCACGCCCGGGTACTCCACACACACCATGCGCCTCTCGCGCCGCAGCTCCACCGGGATGGCGGCGCCCGGCCGAGCGTCTACCGTCGCCGCCGCCATCCCCGCCAGTCCAGTCAGGCCCACCGGGGGTGTGAGGGGAGAACGTCCCCTCCACACGCTCCTGGAAGCCTTGTCTCAATGGTTCCGGGAAAGAATCGTTCCGGGGTCCCCTCCCCGCTCGCGTGTAGTCTATATCCCTGAGTTCCGTCAGGCTCGAAGGCTTCGAGCAGGACGGCGCTAAGGCGAATGCCCGAGGCTGGGCGGCAAACGACCGCGCGGATCCCCACCTCTGTGTGTAAAATAATAAGCTGAGGCGCCCGAGAGGCGGGGTAGAGGCCAATCTCATCAACCAACCCGCGAGGGACCCGGAGGACGTGTAAGATTCGCCCAGTGAGTCTTTAACCAATGAGAACCCGAGGGCCCCAGTCTTTTAGCCAATGAAGAGTCGAGAGGAAGCCGGGTTCCGACCCCCTCCTTCCGGTTTCCTTTCCGCCAATAACAAACCACTCGTAGGCGGGTTCCCGCCCCTTCCTCGAATTCCGCCCACTGACAGCTCGAGGGCGGGTTCGAGGAGGACTTCCTGTGTGTCTTCCTTGGCGGGCTGCTGCTGCTGCTGCTGCTGCTGTTGCTAATGCTGCTGCTGCGTGACCCCATAGACGGCAGCCTACCAGGGTCCCCTGTCCCTGGGATTCTCCAGGCAAGAACACTGGAGTGGGTTGCCATTGCTTTCTCCAATGCATGAAAGTGAAAGGGAAGTCGCTCAGTCGTGTCCGACTCTTTGCGACCCCATGGACCGCAGCCTACCAGGCTCCTCTGTCCTTGGGATTTTCCTACTGGAGTGGGGTGCCGTCGCCTTCTCCGTCTTTGGCGGGCAGGTCCCAGTAATGAATTGGTTTCCAGACGTTCACTTCAAGAGGTTTCTTGAGGGGCTGGGACCCCCACCCCCACCCCTCATCCCCAACCCTACCCCACTCCTGATGGCCCTCCGAAGACAGAGGCCACGAGGAGTTCAATCTGGAAATGGCGAGAGCCAGAGAATTGTGCTTTAAATTTTTTTTTTTTTTTTTTTTTGCCATTCTGCGCGCCTTTCAGGATCTCAGTATTCATGTGAAAGCCCAGAAGAAGCCTAAGATCGCCACTAGATCTCCAGGGAACTCCCAGGAATTGCGCCTTGAGTGCTCGTCCACCTCTACACAGGGAAAACCTGGAAGTGCCCCCCCACTCACCCCCCAGCTGGGGCAGAATGCAGGCGTCTGTCCTTTGTTTCTCAAGAGTTATTTAGCGCCCGTTGTGAAGCGTTAAGTGAGCAGCTGTGTGGAAGAACCCGAACCAAGGGGCCAGGGGCCATTCTAGAGAATTACGAGGACAAAAACTGTAGGGAGAAAAGTGTGTGTGGTGGGGAGATGAAGGGTCAGAGGTAGACCTAGGCCAGACAGATCCAGAAGAGGATGTAGTAACAGATTGGCTTTTACTGAGTGTGATGGAGAACCCTTGAGGGCTTTTATGCAGGACGTACCGGAATCTGACATATGCCTATAAAAGACTATGGCTGCTGTGTAGAGAATAGACCAGAAAAAGCAAAAGTGGATTCAGATAAACTAACGAACAGCTCTTTGTGATCAGTACATTCTCTGAGCCAGAATACTGGCGTGGGTAGCCTTTCCCTTCTCCAGAGGATCTTCCTGACCCAGGGATCAAACTCAGGTCTCCCGTATTGCAGGCAGATTCTTTACCAGCAGAGCCACAAGGGAAGCCCAAGAATACTGAAGTGGGTACCCTATCCCTTCTCCAGAGGATCTTCTCAACCCAGGAATGGAACTGGGATCTCCTGCATTGCAAGCGGATTCTTTACCAACTGAGCTATCAGGGAAGCCCAAACCAACAGAGAGGCTGTATAATCCAGGCAAGGGATACTTCTTGGGACCAAGAAAGTGGCAGTGAGTTTGGAAAGAAGGGACTGGATTTGAGGATGTTAAAGGAGATAAAAATCAGAGCATGGGGCCCCTTGGATATGGATACCCCAAGTTTCTGAAGTGACTTCTCAGTCAAAAGACTACCTTTTTACTCTAGATGGATTTAAGAAGGCCAAGTAAATACCACGAAAATATGTTTTTAAAAGAAATGTGTAATCCAAGAGAGAGACATATGTCATTGGCTGGGAGCACCGAGACTTTCTCTGAGAGCACAGGAATCAACCAAAAGAACGTGGCAGATGAGCCAGAGGAGGGTGGACGTGAGGACTTGCAGTCCCTGACCTACCTTGTTCTGTGAGAACTTGCATATTCTGTCACCAAAGAAGGTTCGATGCTGTGAGGCCAGGATAATACTCCAGACTTTCCCATGCCTTTGATAGGGACAGAATTCCCCATTAGGGAACTGTAGATAGACAGGGAACTTTGGGAGGATTTGGGAGACCACAGTAAGAGTAATGATCACTCAGGGAAGTAATGGGAAAATTCTGAAACAGTATGGGCTTGCTTCACTCATGAAGCAAAACGAGTCACTTAGCATCAAAGTCAGATTGGCCTGCTTAACGACAAAATCAAGCTAACTTGCTTAGCAACAGAACCATGCAACAGAAGCAGAAGACATGTCCCCAAACAAACAAAAACAACGGTGGCATGAGGACTACATCCTCCCCAGTGAGCTCAGTGAGTTAGTAACCCCTCAAAACATGTTCTTTGACCCATAAGACATGTTCTTTGCACTGTGCCCCCAAGACAATTTAAAAAAATGTTGAAAATAAGGCCTACAACATGCCCAGGGGGATCATCAAGTTAATGACCCCAAATCAGGCTCTGTGCACACAAAAAACAATCATTTATGGGAAGGTGACTCTTCAAAATGAAAGACCCTCATTGTACTGAGACCTGAAACTATTTTTCCAAGGTGCTATGACAGTCATATGCCAAATAGTTCTATGCCAGAAGACTATGCCAAAGCCTTTGACTGTATGGATCACCACAAACTGTGGAAAATTCTTAAAGAGATGGGAATACCAGACCTCCTGACCTGCCTCTTAAGAAACCAGTATGCGGGTCAGGAAGCAACAGTTAGAACTGGACATGGAACAACAGACTGGTTCCAAATAGGAAAAGGAGTACGCCAAGGCTGTATATTGTCACCCTGCTTATTTAACTTCTATGCAGAGTACATCACGGGAAACATTGGGCTGGAGGAAGCACAGGCTGGAATCAAGATTGCTGGGAGAAATATCAATAACCTCAGATATGCAAATGACACCACCCTTATGGCAGAATGTGAAGAGGAACTAAAGAGCCTCTTGATGAAAGTGAAAGAGGAGTGTGAAAAAATTGGCTTAAAGCTCAACATTCAGGAAACTAAGATCATGGCATCTGGTCCCATCACTTCATGGGAAATAGATGGGGGAACAGTGGAAATAGTGTCAGACTATTTGGGGGGCTCCAAAATCACTGTAGCTGGTGACTGCAGCCATGAAATTAAAAGACCCTTGTTCCTTGGAAGAAAAGCTATGACCAACCTAGACAGTGTATTAAAAAACAGAGACATTACTTTGCCAACAAAAATCCATCAAGACTATGGTTTTTCCAGTAGTCATGGATGGATGTGAGAGTTGGACTATAAATTAAGCTGAGCACCAAAGAACAGATGCTTTTGAACTGCGGTGTTAGAGAAGACTCTTGAGAGTCCCTTGGACTGCAAGGAGGTCCAACCAGTCCATCCTAAAGGAGATCGGTCCTGGGTGTTCATTGGAGGACTGATGTTGAAGTTGAAACTCCAGTACTTTGGCCACCTGATGTGAAGAACTGATTCGTTTGAAAAGACCCTGATGCTGGGAAAGATTGAAGGCAGGAGCAGAAGTGGGCGACAGAGGATGAGATGGTTGGATGGCATCACCGACTCAATGGACATGAGTTTGAGTAAACTCCGGGAGTTGGGGATGGACAGGGAGGCCTGGCATGCTGCAGTCAGTGGGGTTGCAAAAAGCTGGACACGACTGAGCAACTGAACTGAACTGATGACAGTCCTGGCCTGACCGTATTAGGAAGGACAAGTAAACATCCCTGCCCTGCCTGGGGGAGGAACTGATGATAGAGACATGGCGTCTACTCAAGAAAGACAAAAACGGTCTCCTCCTCCTCCCTCTCTTCCTCTGATTATAAAAGTGTAACGCACTGAGTATCAGAGACGGCGCAGTACTTGCCTGCCACTTGTGAACCTTACAAGTGTCCTAATAAATCCTTATCTAGCACTCGGCCTCTCGCTGAATTCCTTTCTGGGCTGAAACATAAAGGCCTCTGGTGCCACAGCTCTTGGGAACCCTGGAAACGACACCTTACGGTTTCACCTTGAGCTGAAATGTCCTTTCAGACTTCTCATGTCCTTTGTCTTCATTCCATGTTCACCAAGCAGTGAGCATTGGTTGGTTTAATTTGCCAGAAAGAAGAGTCTGAATAAGAGATATATTTTTAGCCCTTTCCACCATTATAAATTAACAAACAGGAGTGTTTCTATCAGTCCCCTGTGAGTTTGATACACATGAATCAGTCCTGAAGTCTGTCATTGACAGTCGAGTTGACAGATAAAATATTGGATACACAGGTAAATTAGAATTTCACATAATATTGGGGACATACTTATGGTTATAAGTATGCTTATATATACTTATGGCTATATATACTTACATAACCATTTTTTCATAATTGATCTGAAACTCCAGTTAAGTATGTATATTTTTATTTGCTAAATATGGCACACTTATCTCTGGATATTGAAGGAATTGAGTTTGTGACCCTGCAAAGCTGATTCTAAACCATCAGCCAGGGCTTCCCCGGGGCCTCAGTGGTGAAGAATCTCCCTGCTGACGCAGGGGACGCAGGTTTGATCCCGCATCCGGGAAGATCCCACAGGCCGCTGAGCAGCGAAGCCCGTGGGCCATAGCTCCTGAGCCCTCATTCCAGAGCCTTCGAGCCGCAACTGCTGAGCCCGTGTGCCGTGACTACTGACGCCCGTGCGCCAAGAACCCATGACCACAACAAGAGGAGCCCACACATGGCAGCTAGAGAAAAGCGCCTGCAGCGACAAAGACCCCAGCACAGCCAAAAACAAAGCATACAGACATAGACTACCTGCCGCCTTAGGGAGCCTCCTGAGGCCCTCCACCCCCTAGTCCCCATCCAGTGACCCCTCGCTTTGTCTCCGCTCACCTGTTCTTTCACGGAAGCGAAGGTGATGGCTCTAGAATGAAACCTCGCCCTGTCTCCAGTGACCCCCAAACCCGTCCTCTGTCTGCTGCCTGGCTGACCCCTCAGCATCCTTCGGGCTCAGCTCAGAAATCCCCTTGCCTGGAGAGTTCGGGGTCGTGCTCGGAGCCTATTCCTGTCGCAGAGCCTGTGGTGCTGCTTCCTTCCTTTTCTTTTCTCACGTAATTGTATTCATCTGTTCTTGGCTGCGCTGCATCTTCCCTGCAGAGCGGGCTTTTCCGCAGATGCCGTCAGTGGAGGCTGCTCCCTGGTTGTGGTGTGTGGGCCTCTCACTGCGGTGGCGTCTTCTGTTGCAGCTGCCGGGCTCAGTAGTTGTGGCTCATGGCCCTGTGGGATCTTCCCAGATCAAGGGTCAAACTCACGTCTCTTGAATTGGCAAGCGGATTCTTTACCACAGAGTTACCAGGGCAGCCCTTGTTTTTATTGCTCCTCCCCCAAAGCAGCAGCTTCCTAAGGGCAAGGCTGTGGTCCTACCTGGGATCCAAGGTGGAGAGGTCAGAGGCAGAGGAGGGGTAGGGAGGCAGGGCTGGGAGATGAGAGAGAGGCCAGGAAGGTTCGGGAATCCTGTTAAAGAAACAGCTGGGGCTTTCAG
Source organism: Ovis aries (assembly GCF_016772045.2). Taxonomy (NCBI): domain Eukaryota; kingdom Metazoa; phylum Chordata; class Mammalia; order Artiodactyla; family Bovidae; genus Ovis; species Ovis aries. Next base: position 3,915,165 of record NC_056056.1, read on the forward strand.
TGAAGCCTCATAGCATTGGGGGCAGGTCACAGTGACACTTTCAGTCGTCGGGTACGGATGTCAGAGCTGGACCATAAAGAAAGCTGAGCGCCGAAGAATCGATGCTTTTAAACTGTGGTGTTGGAGAAGACTCTTGAGAGTCCCTTGGACTGCAAGGAGATCCAACCAGTCCATCCTAAAGGAGATCAATCCTGAATATTCATTGGAAGGACTGATGTTGAAGCTGAAGCTCCAATACTTTGGCCACCTGATGCAAAGAGCTGACTCATTAGAAAAGACCCTGATGCTGGGAAAGGTTGAAGGCAGGAGGAGAAGAGAAAGAACGAGATGGTTAGATAGCATCACTGACTCAATGGACATAAATTTGAGTCAACTCCAGGAGTTGGTGATGGACAGGGAAGCCTGGAGGGCTGCAATCCATGGGGTCCCAAAGAGTCGGATACAAATGAGTTGCTCAACAACAACAATAAGAACGCAATCAACCGAGAGCAAGGAGGGCTTTGAAAAATGTTTCGTTTAGGCCCCAGAATCTGAACATTCCTTCCTGGGCCCCTGGGTCAGCCCACAGAGGACAGAAGTAGTGGTTAACCCATGCCAACTGGAAATGGATTCTCACTGCACCCTCAGGACAGGGGAGAAGGCGTAATGCTCACTTTCGGCCACGAGGTGGCGACAGAGCGCCCCGTGAGCAGCCACCGCCACCTGGTGGTCCTCAACGTCCATGACACCCTAGAAGAAAGGGAGAAGTCGCCGCAAAGGAAGGCCACCTGATTGGGGGAACCGGGGGCAGAGCCTAATAAGAGGCCTGCTCTGGGCGGGAGGCGGGGCGGGGGCGACGTCAGACCCTCCCCATCAGGTCTGACCCCCCGGGAGGCGTGGCCACAGGTCCCGGAATCCTCCAACACGGTGCCACTCATGCGGGGTCAATGATGAAGACGTGGGGAGGGGTTTTCTTTTTACTTCCAAGTGGGACACCCTGTTCCAGAGGACGTTCGTCTGCCTAGTCAACTGATTCCAAAGCAAAGTGAAACTAAGTACCTACAGGTTGTTGTTCAGTCTATCAGTCGTGTCCGACTCTTTGCCACCCCATGGATTGCAGCCAGGCCTCCCTGTCCATCACCATCTCCCAGAGCTTACTCAAACTCATGTCCATCGAGTCACTGACGCCATCCAGCCATCTCATACTCTGTTGGGTCCCCTTCTCCTCCCACCCTCAATCTTTCCCTGCATCGGGGTCTTTTCCAGTGAGTCAGCTCTTTGCATCAGGTGGCCAAAGTATTGGAGCTTCAGCTTCAACATCAGTCCTTCCAATGAATATTCAGGATCGATTTCCTTTAGGATGGACTGGCTTGATCTTGCAGTCCCAGGGACTCCCAAGAGTCTTCTCCAACACCACAATTCAAAAGCATCCACCTCCAGGGCTGAACATCAAATACTGATTACAAACAGAGTTTGTATGGCCAAGTTAAATATTTTCAAAAATGTGCCAGGCAGAGGCAAATTTCGATGGAGCTAATAGAATTTACGCGTCAGGCCCCCTTCATTGCAGGTGCTTTTCTTCAAAGCTCTTGGGAGGTGCTTTGTCGTTGTATTCACTTGGGCAGGTGTCTTTAAAGAATGGAAAAGGTAAGGTATTTTAACGGCAGTTGGCTAAGGCTGCTGTCTCTCTCCATCTAACCTGCCTCCAGGTCACAATTTCCTTTGTGTTGTGAGGCACTGAAGTGGTCACTGGTATTAGGAGAAGCTTGATTAAGGAGAAGGCACATTGGGAGTATATTCCATGTGGACTGAGTGGAATATATGTACTTGGTTTGCAGTCACTTTTATTTTATTCTGTTTTGGCTTAAAATACTAGAAAATTGTTCTCCTATGGGTCTGGGGCTAAAAGTCCAAGATCAAGGTATTGGTAGGGCTGCGCTCTCTCTGAAGGCTCCAGAGGTGGAGTAATCTGTTCCATGACTTTTCCTTGGCCTCCGGTGTGGCCAGCCGTCTTTGGCATTCCTTGGTTGTATGTAGCTACATCACTCCAGTCTCTGCCTCCAAGGTCATCGGGCCATCTTCCCTCTGTGTCTGTGTCTTCAAAGAATTCGCCTCTCTGTGTGTCTGACTCTCTCGCACTTATGTTTTTTTTTTATGCTCTATCTATATATTTTATTTTATTGAAATACACGTGTGTGCTCAGTTATGTCTGGCTCTTTGGGACCGCATGGACTGTAGTCTGCCGGGCTCCTTTGTCTATGGGATTCTCCAGGTGAGAATGCTGGAGTGGGTTGCCATTTCCTCCTCCAGGGTTATTGAAGCATAGCTGGTATAAAATATGTAAGTTTTACGTGTACGATAGTGATTCACAACTTTTAAAGGTCATCCTTCAGTTATAGCTATTATATAATATTGGCTATATTCCTTGTGCTGCACAGTATATCCTTGTGGCTTATTTGGTTCATAGTAGTTTGTACGCTTGATCTGCTCCCGCAAGGCTGGCCCTCCCCTTCCCTCTCCGCACCGGCGGCCACTCGTTCGCTCTCAGTCTGAGTGCTTCTTTGTTTGTTATAGTCACCAGTTTCTTGTCTTTTTTTGATTCCACGTGTAAGTGATATCATACAGTATTTGTCTTTTTCTGATTGATTTCGCTTAGCATAGTGCCCTCCAAGTCCATCCATGTTGCCGCAAATGGCAAATTTCATTCTTGTTATGGCTTAGTATTCCATTGTGTGTGTGTGTGTGTGTGTGTGTGTGTGTAAATATGTAAATCACATTTTCTTTGTCGGTGCATCTGTTGATGGACACTTAGGTTGCTTCCATTATCCTGGCAATTATAATGATTCTGCGAACATTGGGGCGTATGTATCTTTTCAAATTAGTGTTTTTGATTTTTTCGGATATGTACCCAGGAGTGGAATTGCTGGGTCATGTGGTATTTCTGTTTTTAGGTTTTTGAGAATGTGGTCCCTTCTGTGATCGCTGAGTTATTGATGGCCACCCTAGGTAGGAACGGTTTCCAGAGATGCACTCTTACCACCTTCTGTGACAGTTTGCTGGTGGTGTGATGTGGAGGTCCAGGGCCAGAGGCGAAACAGCGGTCAGAACCGGAAGCCGGTCTGTGGAAAACTTGTCCACCCAGTAGAGGAAGGTAAAATAGAGCAGCCCTGAGTGGCTTTGCCTGGTGGCTCAGTGGTGGAGAATCCGCCGGCCTCTGCAGGGGACACGGATTGTACCCCTCGGCCTCGACAATCCCCCATACCACGGAGCCGCTACGCCCCTGAGCCACAGCTACCAAGCCTGTGCTCCAGAGCCCAGGAGCCACGACTACTGAAGGCTGTGTGCCTGGAGACCCTGCCCTGCAACAGGGGAAGGCCTACAATGAGAAGCCAGGCACCGCAACTAGAGAAAAGCCCGCGTGCGAGGGCGGCAGTGAAGTCCCAGCGCAGCCAAACAGGAATAAATAAAATAAACGAGGTGCCCTGTGGAAAACAATACGGCAGTTCCTCAAAATTAAAAACAGAATGCCCACACGGTCCAGCAATTCCACTCCTGGGTCTCAAAGACCTATGTGTAGACCCCGGTTCATAGCAGCATCACTCACAATAGCCAAATGGCAGAAGCAACCCAAGTGTCCCGGGCCAGAGGAATGGTTAAACAAATGCAGTCCATCCATCAGCCCAGCTCACTTCACCTCTCAACTTGATCACCACGACAGCCTCCTAACAAGTGTCCCACGTCCACTTACATTTTTCTCTCAGGAGGATGCGTAGCTAAATACAGGTGGTTCAAAATCTCAACGACACCAAAGCCTTCTGGTAAAAAAAGACCTCCTTCCCACTCCTTTCCCCAGATACGGGACTCATCTTTTCTCTGGAGGTGACCAATATTATCAGTTTCTTATTTATCTCTCTGGAGTTAACCTACATAGTCAAAAGTAAAATTGTATATTTTTCACCCCCTCCCCTTAAAAAGTGAACCACTAACCCACAAAGGGGTTTTGTTCATCTGTTCTCCCTTTAATAGACAGCTGAACATGCTTCTGCTGGCTCCCTAGAGGCTGTAATATGAATCCTTGATCTTTTAAAGTGAACTCTATGGACTTCCCTGGTGGTCTGGTGGTTAGGACTCCTTACTTCCTCTACAGGGGGCACAGGTTCGATCCCTGGTCAGGGAACTGAGATCCCGCCTGTGGCAGGGGCAAAACGTCGTCAACTCTCAATGAATTGATGACACATGGGTTTACTACACACTCCCTCCCATATCCGCGTTTTTCATGGGACAGTATATCTTGGGAAATTGTCCCTGTCAATTCACATGGCACTTCCGCATTCTTTGAACAGACGCCCAGTGCTCCACCGTATGGTGGGACCGTGATTCATTTAACCAGCCCTCTTTGAAGGATACTTCGGTTGTTTCCAACCTTTTGCAAATACAAGGTCGCAATGAATCACTGTTGTATGTCAATTAAAACATGGGCAGATGTCTGTAAGATACTGTTGGGTCAAAGGGCATGGAACTCTGTGATTTCCTTAGACGTCACTAAAGGTTCCCCTACTGAGGCCACAACCCTGTATGACCTCTGCCCCTGTGACTGTGTTGCGGTCTCAGGGGCCTCGGAGTGGGGGGCTGGGGGCCTCAGGCCATCCTCAAGCCGGATTCCAGTGGGCACCCTCACCTCTGGGTATCCCCGGTTTCAACACCTTCGCAGGGCTTGGTGCCTGCCATCCTCCCCGCTGAAGCCAGGGGGCGCTTCTCCATCAAGGTGCCTTGGCTGCTCATTGCTGGGGTTATGGGAGGCGGGGACGCCAAACCCTTTAACAGAGATTCCGGGGGTCCTGCTCCCCAGACTGTCCCAATCACACTCATCTTGCTCCCGACCACTCCCCCTCAATTCTTATCCCTGAGGCTCCAGGCCCCTACCCCAGGGCCTCTTTGCCTTTGCCCCCGCCCTCCCGTCTTCTCAGGGTGACCCCTGCTCTTCGGGGTCCGCTCCCCACTTTGGAGAGGCCTCCGTAAGTGGCACACCTGTTGATCCCGAACCCCGAACCCCCAACCCCATTGACTGCTAGTTGGTGGAGGGGTCTCTGGACCGTTTTCCAGCGCCTCTCGCCCCTCGCAGACAGGCAGACCGATGCCTAACTGGCCGCGGCGGATGAAATGGTCAGGGAGCTAACGCCGACCCGCGAGGGGCGTGAGTCCCTTGCGACCCCGGCCCGCCCTTGCGCGCCCCCTACCTCCGTCCTGCACGCCCCCCACCCTCCGCGGGCGCGGTCACCAGGGGGCGCAGTCCCCCCCTACTGGGCAGGGACCCTGCCCGGGAGCCCGCTGGCAGAGGATGAAAGACCCGAACCACCGCATAATTCAGCGGTTTGGGCCTCAGCCCTTGCCAGGGCCCCAGACCCCACTTGGGGCTAGGAGCGGGGGAGGGAGATGGGAGATGCGGAGGAAGGAGGGGGGAGTGGGGAGGAGGAGGGGACGGGGAAGGAAGGGGGCTGCGGCTCTGGACGCTGGGGCTCCGCCTTCCAGCGCAGGGATGCCTCCTCCGTGCCCAGGACTCGGGGTGTGGGGGTTCTGGGCAGGAGAGCGGGCCTTGGAACTGGAACTGAATCCAAGGCCTTGAGGGCAGGGCTGACCTGCCCATTAAAAAGCCTTTGGGCTGTGGAGTGAAAGCCTCTGAGTCCTGTCTGACTCTCTGCGACCCCATGGACTGTATAGCCTGCGAGGCTCCTCTGTCCGGGGGATTCTCCAGGCAGGCACACTTAAAATTCAGCCACGCTTCGCACAAGTGGATGCCTCCGTTTAGGGCTTCCCAGGTGGCTCAGTGGTAAAGAACCCACCTGCCAATGCAGGAGACGCAGATTCAGTCCCTGGGTCGGGAAGATTCCCCAGGAGAAGGAAATGGCAACCCACTCCAGGACTCTTGCCTGGAGAATCCCATGGACAGAGGAGCCTGGCGGGCTACAGTCCATGGGGTCACAGAGAGTCAGACACACTGAGCGACTGAGCACGGCGAAAGGTACTTGCCTTAGCTTCTGAGGTTGTTAAAGAGGGATGCCCAACAGCTACTATTTACTGGGGAAGTGCTCTGTGTGGGGGCAGGTCTTGGGCTGAGGGCTGGTCCTCCGGGTGGACAGTGGTGCTGTCTTCCTGTTGCAGCTCTGGGCTGGGGTCTCGCAGCCATCCGCTGATGTCTAGAAGCAGATCTCATACGACTGCACAATCTCGCAGCTCAGGCAGGACTGACCAGGGGTTCCAAACTCCAAATCACAGCCGTCCACCCCTCACCGCCCCCGACAACTCCAGCCTGGGCCCTCACCGAGCACCAGCCCCTTGGGATGGGAAGGGCCAGCCCCATGAGCTGGTCTGCCCACCCACCCACACACCCAGCCATCATCTTTATTTGCTGGGTGCAGGGGAGGCATGGAGACCTTCACTGGGCATTCAGATACTTGCACAAATGGCTATTTGATGACAGTTATGATCCGTGTCCGAGGAGGGCATCTCTTGGGGCCAGGTCTCCTGGGAGGGTGCCTGTGGGTTGAAACTAACTAGAGAAAGAATTGAGGGAGAGGAATTGAGGGCCCGCCTTCCAGGCAGAGGGAACAGTTTTGTGGGAGGCCCAGAGGCCAGCAGAGCTGCTCTGGGAGGAAGAGGAGAAGACGCTGGGATTCTGGTGAAGCTGCCTGGGATGTGCTCAGCCGCTTGGTCCTAAAGGGAAGCGGCCTCTCCCCTCAGCCCTGGGTCCCTTCCTGCCTGCTCCAGCAAGGGCCTAGCCTGCTTGGCCTCAGTGGTGGACACTGCTGGCCTGTCTCTCCACGCAGACCATGAGCGGTTTGCTGCTGGGCTCGGGTTCCGAAGCCTTTGTTTGGCAAACACCAAGGCCACACTCTACCCAATGGCTTTCTTCTCTTCTCGTCTTCTCTCTCTTTTTTTAATGGTGCTAAAATATACATGACTCAGGCACTTCCCTGGTGATCCAGTGGTTAGGAATTGGCCTTGTAATGCAAGGGACATGGTGTTTGATCCCTGGTTGAGGACCTAAGATCCCACTTGCCACAGAGCAACTAAATCTGCACCTCACAGCTAAGCCAGCTCACTGCAACTCGAGAGGCCTCATGCCCCAACGGAGGTCCCGCGTGCAGCGACTGAGACCCGACACAGCCAATCAATCAAGAAATAGTTTTTAAAACTATCCAGCACATTCGCCATGTTCATCACGTTTGTGTGCACGGTTCAGGGGTGTCAATTCCGTTCACATTATTGGGCCACCATCCGCTCCTAGAGGTCTTCTCATCTTGTAAAACGGCACCTCCGTCTCCATCAAACCTGGCCTCTCCTTCCCTCCTCGCCCGGCCCTGGCCCCCACTGCCCTCTGATCTCTCTGTGACCAGGCCAGGTCTCTCTAGAAGTGAGAGTGCATGGTGCCAATGTGTCTGGCTTACTTTACAGGGTCCTCAGGGGTCATCTCTGCTGCTGCAGGGGTCGGACTCTCCTTCCGTTTTCAGGCTTGACAAGTACTCCACAGTGTGGACGGACCACATTCTATTTCTCCCCATCTCTCGGCGGACACTTGGGTGGCTTCCCCTTTTGGCTGCCGTGACCCTGCTGGCATTTCTTGCTTCTGGTTCGTTACCTTGGGCCAAACACACCCCCCGCGAGCTGTTGGTGTTTCGCAACGTGCAGCACGTAGGGGTGGTCGATCCCCGTCTTGACCCGCGCTCTCACTTTTGCAGCCTGGGAAACGGAGGCCCTGGAGGAAGGCAAGGACTTCCTTGAAGTCACGGCAGAGGCTTGACCAGCTCCAGGTCAGCTTGGAGGATTAAAATAGGCAGAAGGCCTTTGCACCCAAGCTTGTCCCTGGAGCCTCCTCTTGTACCTTTTTCTGTCTGGCCAGCCTCTCTCTTTCAGAGAAATGAGCTCAGAAAGCTGCCCCAGGTGGAGAAGGAGAGGCAGCCAGATAGTCAGACCCCTGACTTTGTGTGCCGAGGACCTGGTCGGTGTCTGTCCCCAAACCACCCCTTTTCCAACCAGACGCTGACTCCCCCAGCCTCGGAGACTGGAGTGGCTCATGCCTGGCGGGTGCACCTTCATGCCCCAGGACAGCCCTGCCATGGGTTTGGGGATCACTCTCATTTTACCAAAGGGCCCAGAGCGGAGAAATGACTTGTCTAGGATGGCAGAGCCCCGCCGCAGCCCTAACTTAAACCCATCATCAGTTGACCAGCCCCCCGCCAGATCAGGAAGCCTGTGGCCTCAGCAGCCCCTGCCTCTCCCACATTCCAGAGATGGAGTCAGACCCGGGGAGTCAGAGGTGGTGGGGCTCCAGGCTGGCCTGACTCTGACGTGCAAGCCTGGGCGCCCCCTGGCGAGGCCTCCCAGGCTGCCCTAGCTCTGCCCAGAGGAGGTACCCAGCCCTCCAGTGGCCCCGCTGCTCCCTGCACCCTAGGGCCTCCAGAGGATGGGCATCCTCACTTCCCCACTCAGCGGCCCTTCACCAAGAGAGTTGCAGGCAGAGCTGCAGAGGGGTGCTCGCAGCGGAGGGCATCTATGGGCATGCCCCCGGTGCACTTTCTGCACAGGCCTCCGCCCTGCTCTTTCTGCCCCTCTGGCAGGGGCGGGGGACGGTGCTGGCAACACCAGCTCCTCTGCTTCTGTGGCCAGGCGCTTCCTCTTCGCCCGGCTCGCCACCCGAGGGCATGAACTGCCCGGTGACTTCCCCCGGGCCAGGCCGCCGCACCCCACACCTGCGGCAGGCAGCCTCCTCCACTGCTTTAGAAGGTTTATCTGCCAGAGGGGCTTTGAGGGCGGAGTGGGACCCTTATCTCCCTGCCAGGGGCCTGCCCTACAGTTGGGGCTTTGTAATCTGACATTGTGATTTTTTTTTACACCCTTGTTTTTCCCCCCAGGGAGGGAAGATTTGCTGAATCATCCGGGGGAGGTGGTTGGAGGGGGCCCGGGCCCAGGCAGCTGGAGGGCAGTGATAAGTCTGAGGCTGGGCTGAGGGGCGCTGGGGAGCTGGGCAGGGAGGAAACCCCGACCTGCGACGGTTTCCAGCTAAGATTGTTGGCTTCTGCAGAGCTGCCCTGGGGATGCTCGTTCAGGTTAGGTGGCCTGAACCTTCCTCCCAGAGGAGGGCTGGCTGCAGGTGGGACTGGCCGGCTGGGCCCGCGATAGCCGGCAACGGCAAGCTGGGGTGAACATGACTGGGTGCCCAGCTCCCAGGATGGCTCCTGTGAGCCCTCGAGCTCATCCTTGTCCTACACTTTGGCTACTGTGGCCCAAACGGGGCCCTGGCTGGGTCCCAGCAGATTGGGGATGGGGCTGGGACAGGTGGGAGCCTTAGGTCTCCCCAGGGCCTTTGCACAGACTGCTCCTAGGCTTGGAGCCACCCTCTCCACTTCGGACAGATCAAATTCATCTCGGATGGCCATTTCCTGTGGGAAGACTTCTCTGCACCAGCGTGGGTTTGGTGGCCTCTCAGCCTCCCAGAGTCCGCTAAGTGGCCCCTCTTCTGGATCTTGCCCCCTCAGGGCCCAGATTGTTGAACGGAGCCTTAAGGTTCTTTCTTGGAAAACCCTGAGAGGAGTTGCCTTCCATTGGGACTAAAACTCTGGGGACTGCAAAATGGGAAAGAGTCCCCACAGGGGTTGGGCTGGGCCCTGGGCTCCTCTCTGCTGCAAAGTGGACCCCTGGCGGGGTGAGGAGGACCGCCCTAAGCCATGCCTGCCTTCCCAGAGCCTCTGCCTTCTCACTCTCCCTACAGGGTGGCCTGACCTCCAGGAGTGGGTCCCCCAGCCTCTGCAGGGGCTGGGGGTGTAGTGGAGACGACGTTCCACCAGCTTTGCAGGACCAGGCGTGGGTCACATAGACTGGGTCGTGCCCAAGGCCCAGGGCAGAGGCTGGGCTGGACATGCCAGAGGCTTCCCCCAAACTCTCTCTGCCCCCCTGATTTCTGATCCCGATCCCCCCACCCCAGAGGCCGGTGGGCAACCGCAGCCCCGGGGAAGAAGGCTGATTGACGCCCCTGAGTCAGTGGCCACATCCCCTGCTGCTCCCAAAAGGGGCTTCTGGGGCAGGAAGCGCGGCCGTGGTGGTCGCTTCTTTCCCTTCCTGCTGCCCAACTGAGCCCAGAGATAAGTCCTCGCTTGGCTGAGGGGGCTAGGGGGGCCCAGGCCTCCCCCAGAAATCATGTCAGGGTTCCTCGCATGGAGGAAGGACCTGAAGACCACGATAACCCCTTTATTTTTAAGAGATCCGGGAGGAAGTCCCAAGTCACCCTTTGCAGAAATAGCTCTGAGCTTCAGCCTGGCATCTGTGGTTCCAGCTGTCAGCGGGGACTTCCCATGAGTGTGGCCCTGGTCAGTGCAGCCCACGGTGGCCCGGAGGGCCTGGGGCCCAGGGTCCAGCCCCGTGCCTGCACTCCAAGCTCAGAGACATTGGCAAAGATAATGACCACAGCTCCATTTACTTCTGCATAAGGTGGCTCAATCGGTCAAGAAATCGCCTGCAGTGCAGGTGACCTGGGTTCAAACCCCGAGTTGGGAAGATCCCCTGGAGAACGGAATGGCTATCCACTCCAGTATTCTTGCCTGGAGAATCCCAGGGACAGAGGAGCCTGGTGGGCAACAGTCCCTGGGGTCACAAAGAGTTGGACACGACTGAGTGACTCCCACACTCAGTGTGGGGAGAGGGCAGAGGTTCTGAGACAGGGTATTGCCAGGTATTGCAGACAAGCTGCAAAAATGTGTCGGGCACCCCTTTCTGTCTTCCCTGCTTTCAAACCCTGCTCCATATCTGGACACCTGCCTGCCCCCGTGCACTGAAGGCCCGTGAACGTGCAAACTCTGGGGTCTCTCCCCAACAGTTGTCACCTGAACCCTGCCTTCAAGAGTCCACGAGGGGGTGGTGGGGGAGGATAGAGTGGCAGTCTGGGATTAACAGATACACACTACTTACATAAAATAGACAAGAAGGACCTACTGCGTAGCACAGGGAGCTATGTTCAGTATCTTGTACTAATCTATAATAGAAAAGAATCTGAAAAAATATATATATATATACACATATATGTATTGAATCACTTTGCTGTATACCTGAAACTAACACAGCATGGCCAATCAGCTGTACCTCAGTGAAAAAGAGAGAGAAGGGTGGATCTTTGAAGTTCTCATCAGGCCCTCCTGGTGGCTCAGTGGTAAAGAATCCACCTACCAATGCAGCAGGCACGGGTGAGATCGCCAGTCAGGGAAGATCCCACATGCCACGGGGCAGCTTAGCCCGTGCGCCACAGCTACTGAGCCTGCGCTCTAGAGTCCGCGAACTGCAGCCACGGACGCCCTCAAGCCCTAAGCCCTCGAGCCGCCGCAGTGAGAAGCCCGCCCTCCGCAACTAGAGGGAAGCCTGCCCAGCAAGGGAGGACTAAAACTACGTAAAAAGCAGTTCACACCAGAAGAAGGTTTTGAACTGTGTGCTGATGGATAGTCACTTATCGTGGTGATCGTTTCACAACACATACAAGCATCGAATAATCACCCACTACACGTAAAACTGAGAGAATGTGACCTGTCACCTCTATCTCAACATTAATTAGCTAAAATGCAAGACACTGCCCAAAAAAGAGTCGATGAAAGGAAGTCTTGGGACTGGAGGTTGTGGGCTGAATGGAGATTTCTCAAGACCACAGGGGTCATGGTCCGGATGAGAGAAACTGAGGTCCAGAAGGAAGCACCTGTAAGTCCGTCCTGCCAGGAGGGGGTCAGAGTGACATCCCAGCCTCTGACTCCGACCCCACACCGCCCCGTCTGGGCTGTCTCCTCCCCACCTCTCACGTGGGAGGCTCCCCATGCCAATGTCCTGCCTCCCCTTTCTGTATTTCTTCGGGCTTTCTCTGTTTCTCCTCTTAGGATACCCCCTCGGTGCCATAAGCGTGGACACTCTGGCTTCTCCCACTGCCCATCCTCACTGCCCAGAAGTGAGCCCAGCTCACGGCAGCTGCTCTGTAAATAAGAGTCGATGAATGAGTGCTTTCCACCCCACTGGGCTGCCTTAGGGCCTCGGGAAGGCCCTGGGCCCAGGGGTCCTCCAGGGCTCTAGGGGACCCGGCTGTCTGTGCGGTGAACACCGGCAGGCCTGGCCTCCATTTGCACCTGGGGCTGGACAGATGCGCGGTGCTCCTGGGCTTGAGGGCCCAGCCGGGGGCTTCTGGGGCCCTTGCACTCTCTCCTTCTAAACGCAAACAAATCAGCTTTCTCCCCCCAGGCATCCCAGCTCCCCCACATTGTTACCATAGATGTCATGGAAAAGGCAGGAAATGTCTAGAAAAGGGAATTATAAAAACCCACTAAAATGCCATCCCATTCCCACCCACCCAGGAAAACCCTGCAGACCTTGGGGTCTGCCCTCCTTCTGACCACCATGGCCAAGGTCGGGGGCCTGCCCTGCATGGCTCTGAGCCTGGGACCAGCACCCCCGCCTCTGCAGCGGCTAGCCCTGCAGAGTGTGAGCAGGGGCGGGCATCCCGGGCTCAGCCTCTCATCCCTTCTCCTTCTGCCTTCTGCTTCCTGGGTCCTCATCCTCCGAATCCTCGTCAACACTCACTCTGAGACTCTGTTTCCTCGTTTGTAGGGTGGGGATGACTCCCTGAAGGATGACTTAATTATGGGAGTGGTCCCTAAGGTGAACTGAGCCTGACCTTCACCTCGAGACCACAGGGGCGGTGTGGAGAGGTGCCCTCCTGCCCCCTCTTCTAGGGCATGGAAACTTCCCGAAACAGGGACTTTTTCTCTTTTTTAAAATTTTGTTTACTTTTGGCTGTGCTGGGTCTTGGTTGCTGTGCATGGCCAATCTCTAGCTGGGGAGAGCAGGGGCTACTTTCTAGCTGAGATGCTCGGGCTTCTCACTGCCGTGCAGACTCCAGCAGCCGCAGCGCCTGGGCTCAGTATTTGGGCTCCTGGGCTCCAGAGTGCAGGCTCGGGAGTGGTGGCTCATGGGCTTAGCTGCTTCGTTGCACGTGGCATCTTCCTGCATCAGGGATTGAACCTGTGTCTCCTGCCTCGGTAGGCAGACTCTTTACCGCTGAGCCACCAAGGGAAGCCCGGGCCGCTTTTTCTTTAAGCCTTGCAGAAGGGCAAAGCAGCAGCAAGCCTGTTCTGTGGCCCGAAAGGCTGGGCCCTGGGAGAAGCCGGAGCCCCCAGCCCACACCTCTGTGGGGCCCCTTCCCAGCTGCTCATGCAGCCATGACGTCAAGGGCCCCAGGGTCCTCTGAGACCTCTTGTCCCTGGCTCTTGTCATCTGGTTGAAGTGGTTGGAAGTCTCCCTCCCTCCCTCCCTCTCTCTCTGTCTCTGCTTCTCCCTCTCTCCTGCTCTCTGGGACACCAGGCCCCCTGATAACACCGGGAAGGCGCTATCGGCCTGGGAGCATCCTCCCGCCAAAGCCCGCAGGCCTGCTCCACACCAACGGTTGGCAGCCGGCACCGTTTGATAAACTTTATCAGGCAAAAACCTGAGCACGGCCGCTCAGCGCAGCCCCTGTCTCAGATTTCCCTCCTCCTACCTTCCTGCAACCCCCTATCCCCGCCGCTAGAACCTGGGGCCCTGCCCGTCTCCTGGCTGGGGACCAATTCCAGCCAGACCCCTGGCAGATGGGAGGGGGCAGCCCTGCACCCGGCTAGGAGGGAGATCTGGGGGTCCAGGGTCCAGCCCACCATCCCCAGGCCAGGGGCTCCTCCATTAGGGGTTCCACCCCACCTGCCACAAAGGAGCCAGGGGCCCTGACAGGGTGCATATCCTGGGCTTCTCTGGGACCTCCTGGGTGCTGGCTGCTAAGCTGAGGGTTATGACTGGATGCAGCGTCCGCTAGGAGGTGGCTCTCGGGGTTGGGAGTTGGGGACAAGCCGGCCAGCACTGGTGAAGGAGAAAGGACCTAGCCCCGTGGAGCCGTGGAGGGTCAGCAGCAACCTAAAGGCAGGGAAATGATGTTTGAGCAGAAAGAGTCTTTTTGTAACGCCATTGATAGTGTTATCATGCACGCCCATGATGGAAAAACACAACATACACGCTGAAAGAGAAGGAGAAGAAAATTTGCACCCCCCGACACAGGCCCTATTGATACGCTGCTCTTTATCCTTGCGAACTTCCTTCCGTGTGTAATTAACAAAATGGAATCATATGGTGTATACTGATTTTAAACCACTTTTTCACTTAAGATATCATGAACAGCTTCCTATGTCGATGCGTTTATTCGGCAAAACCTATTTTCTGTTCAGTTTTTTTTTTTTTTTTTTTTTTAGTAAAAAAAATACACACACACACAAATCCGAGTTTCTTTTATTGATAGCATTGAGGGTGAAGTCAACCCTCCTTCCCAGGCTCCAGAAACAACCGCTATCAATGGCTAGCTGTGCCTTCCTCGGATTTGTTTCTCTAAGCACCCACAAACGTACGTTGTGCTGTTTTTAAAGAGTCAGCACGCGATCGTGAAGCAAGCGTGTTTCACTCCACGTCAGCACTCAGGCCCCTTCCGGGTCAGTCCTTGTAAAGCACACTGGCTCTTCATGATGGCTGCTTGGATGACCGCGGTCTGGGTGTGCCAGCGGTCACTTAGCTGATCTCTCCTGGGAGGTTAGGATGGTTCCAGTGTTGGGTTTTTTTTTTCCATTTCCAGCTGGCTTTAGAAGATGACCCAGTAGCTAACCTGTGGTCCCTTCATGACTCTCTCTTTCGTGTGAATTCCTGGGAGTGCAGTTGAGGGTCTGGGGTGAGCACGTGTTGGGAAACCTATGTGCTTGCGGGACTTCCCTGGGGGTCCAGTGGTTAAGGCTGTGCTTCCAATGCAGGGGCTGCAGGTTCGATCCCTGGTTGGAAAACTAAGATCCCACATGCTGTGCAGCCAAAAAAAGAAAAAAAGAAAAATCTGTGCACTTCAACTGGGTTTCCAGGGTTCAGGGGAGGGAACACTGTTGGCCAAAAGGGTAGAAAATGGCCTCGGGAATTCCCTAAAGTCCTCTTGGGAAATAACAGGGAAGACCTGGCTTCCTGTACAGAATCCCAGGGAAGTGGGATGGTGCAGCCGTGACGGTCCCGTGCGTCCACTCTCCATCCCGGGGCCTTCCCTGCCTGACTGGGGGCAGCAGGAGAGACCCAAGACCCAAAAGAGTCTTCCCAAGGCACCTGAGCCTTTGACTGCTTTGGGGGAGGACCCCAAGAGACATGGGAACTGAGCTTCGGAAAGATAATCTGTCTTGGATGATCGGTGTGGTCTGGGGAGCCGGTTGGAGTGGGGAGGTCCTCTCCTAACAGGCTGGGGTCAGCTCAGCCACTGTGCAAATGCCTGGACGGACTGCCCTTGGGAGATGCATTTCCATGCCGACCACTGATTTCCATGGAGGGCCGCCTGGCCTCTCCCAGCGTGTCCCTCAGGGGCTGGCAGGGACCTGGGGATGTCACCTGAAGCTGCCACCACCGGTGGGACATTCCATCGGAAAACTGATTCAAATGTTGCATTCTGCTTCCTGATGTGACCAGTTCATTTTAATATTAAAATACCGGTTTTGTCACGTACCGCGGAGTAAATAGATCCTCCAAGTTGAGTTACGGACGCCACATCTGACTTGTTCCATCCACACCCTTCCAGTCCCCAGTAGCCGGGTCGGTGCCGCAGTCGGGCAACCCCTCATCTCCCACACTTTAGAGGCCGCCGCTGACTCCACGTTTTCCGTAAGCAGGGTCCCCTGGCGTCGCGCACTCAGCCTCACCGTTCTGGTAGGAAGGCCCTAGACCGGAGGGTCAGAAAGCCTGGACTCTGTGTGATCTCACAGCCAATAGGCCTTGTGAGGGGGCCCATCAACTCTGCCCCCAGGGCCCTTTCCCTTGGGCAGGAAAGGGAAGCCCTGGGCAGTCTTCTGGGGGCTGGATAGGCCTTCACATACAGGGACTCCACGCTGGGCATCCCAGATGAGGGGGTGGTAGTGGGCTGGGGCACAGAGAACGAGCAGCTGGACTCCCTCCAATCGCAGCAGCTGGAGGACCCACTGTACCCACATGGCTGGGCCCCCCGACCCCGGCGTGCTGAGTGAAGCCCTGCCATCGCAAAGGCTGAGATGCTCCCACGGGCCACAGCACAACTTGCTGGCTTGTGGGCAGATGCTGACCTGAAGGCCTTCTCCAGGACTGCAGCTCCGCGTGGGTAGCCCATCCTCCCTGGGACCTCCCTGGGGTTCCCGAAGCTGAGTGAGGGGTGGGCGCAGGGAAGGGGTGGCAGGGTGGCTCTGCCCTCCCCCGCCCCGCCCGCACCCTGCGGACTCTTCCCAGGAAGCAGGTTTCACAATCGGATACCTGCCTGTGCGCTGACCCCCTGTCTCTGCAGTGTGTGTGGAGGTGGGGTTTTGGCACCCTGCTCCGAGGCTGCAGCCCCCTCTCCCGCCCCACCACCCTGTCGTGGGCACTGGGTGGAGGGGTCGATGAGCGCAATCCCACTCTCCC
This sequence comes from Ovis aries, assembly GCF_016772045.2. Classification (NCBI taxonomy): domain Eukaryota; kingdom Metazoa; phylum Chordata; class Mammalia; order Artiodactyla; family Bovidae; genus Ovis; species Ovis aries. The sequence goes on from NC_056056.1 coordinate 3,931,626, forward strand.
AACCTCAGCAGAGGAAGAAAGATGCCTTGTCTTTCTTGAAGAAAGAGCTCCTCTTCCTAGCCCCGCCCTGCCACAGAAGTGGCTGAAATCCTGATATTAGAGTGGTTTTGTTTAGCAAACAAGGAGCATGCAAAGTAGTTCCCCCGTGGGTGTGTGTGTGTATGCGTGTGAGTGTGAGTGTGTGTGTGTGTGTTCCCGTCCTCTGGGAGGTACAGGCTCACTCCAGGTGAGCCTGACTCTGCTGTGTGGCTTTGGGCAAGTTTTCTTCCCTCTCTGGGCCACGGGGTCCCCATGGACGGGAGGAGGGGCCGGAGCAGGGGTCTCCAAGGGCTCCAGGGGCTCCAGTGGATCGGCTGCCAGAGGCTGTCTTCCTCGGACTTCAAGAGCAAGGCCTGCAGGACAAGGATCTGAAAGCCTGCCGAGGAGACCAGACCACCCTCGTATGCAAATCCCAAGCCTCCACCCCACCCTCCACACACCTGACGGGTTTGTGCAGGGGAATTCTTGCTAAAGTAAACAGGAAGGGCCTCTGCAATGAAGTACGCCAAGGGGTCCTGCCCAGCCAAACCCAGAGCCTGGGAGCCCAGGGATTTACCATTCCCCAGGGGCCTCAGAAACCTCTGGACTCAGCGTGGAGCACAGCAAACAGATGTCACTGGGAAGAAAGGCAGAGACTCAAAGAAGACGTGGATCCAGTGACCCCAGCTCTGCACTTACCCGCTGGGTGACCTTGGGCAAGATGGGTGACCTCTCTGAGCCTCATTTACACCCTCTCTGTAACATGGGGTGACGACACCTCCTTTGCAGAGGGCCATGTGGGTCAGAGACAATGTCAAGCAACCTTGGGCCCAGCTTGGCACCCGGAAGTGACTCATTCAGAAGTGTTCATCGCAGCGGGCCAGGCATGGGCTTGGTGCTGAAAGCCAGAGCCCAGAGGGAATTCTTTCCAGCAGAGAGGAAGCTTACCCACAGATAACTACTAGTCCAGGTTCGGTGTGTTCTGAGCTATAACCAAGGAGCCCAAGGAACTCAGTGTTTAGAAGCAGGAGAAAAACTCTGGCTGGAATGACCAAGGGAGGCTTCCTGGAGGAGGCAGCACTTGAGCAGGCCTTGTAGGACAGTCAGGACTTCAAGAGGGCATGTTCATGGCCTAGCAGCACTTACCATGTGCCGGGCCCTGCTCACTGCTGTATAGGCATGGCCTCAGGGGATCCTCCGACAGCCCACAGGGAGGATCCATTCATCATTTTACAAAGGAGAGTCTCATGGCTAGTGAGGGGTCACACCTACTAAATCTCTTCTGCTGTATGAGGTAACAGTCACAAGTTTCAAGGATGAGACATGATATTGTTTTTTGGCGGGGGGAGGGGCATTCTTCTTTTTTTAAACTTATTTTAAAACATTAATTCATTTATTTATGGACTATGCTGGGTCTTCTTGCTGTGTGCAGCTTCTCTCTAGTGGTAGAGCAGGGACTTCTCGTTGCAATGGCTTCTCTCGTTGCAGAGCGCCTACTCTAGGACACACAGGCTTCGGCAGTTGAGGCTTGTTGGCCAAGTTGCTCTGAAACACGTATGAGGTCTTCCCGGCCCAGGGATTGAACCTGTGTCTCCTGAACTGGCAGGCAGATTGCTTACTACTGAGCCACCAGGGAAGCCCCTGGTGACCATTATTCTGCCTACCACGGCGATTCCATTAAGGACCTTGCGATGGGAACGGTCTCCCAGGTGATCCAGGTGGGGCCCAACATGATCACAAGGGTCCTTACGAGAGGGAAGCCAGCAGGTCAAAAGCAGAGGAAGGGGGTGGGCTGATGGGAGGTCAGAGTGATGCATCTGGAGATGGAGGAGGTGACCACAAGCTGCGCGATACAGGCAGCCTCTAGATGCTGGGAAAAAGAGGCAACAGAGTGTCCTTTGAAGGTTCCAGAAGGAACCAGCTTCCAGACACCCTGACTTCTACCCTCGTGAGACACCCTTTGGATTTCTGACCTCCACATCTGTAAGAGAATGCCTTTGTGTTTTTGTTTTAATTGTTTTGGCCACGCTGCGATCCCTGGGTTGGGAAGATCCCCTGGAGGAGCGCATGGCAACCCACTCCAGTATTCTTGCCTGCAGACTCCCTGTGGACAGAGGAGCCCGATGGGCTGCAGTCCACGCGGTCGCAAAGAGTCGGACACGACTGAGCGACTAAGCGCCACAAACTGCGCGGCATGCAGAATCCTAGCTCCCGAACCAGGGGTCGAACCTGCGCCCTTTGCATTGGAAGCGTGGAGTCTTAACCACTGGACCACCAGGGAAGTCCCCCTTGGTGTTGTTGGAAGCCACCAAGTTTGTGGTGACTTGTCATAGCAGTCACAGGAAACTGAGAGAGCCCCCAGCTGTGCCCACCTGGCCCCTGCCTGCCGTCTTGTCACAGGGGTCTCTCGTGGCTGTGCCCGGCACTTACCAGTTTGGTCTGTCAGCGTGTCTGTGAGTGACTACAGAGCTTTTTCTGCTTTTCGAGACTGCACCATCCCTCCCCAAAGCCTCAAGCACTAGTTTATACCCAGTAGGTACTGAACAAATGCTGGTCAAATGTAAGTAAAGGGGTGTCTTTATTTTTATTTACAGCTGTTGAGAGGAGCAGGCTTCTGACAGCAGTAACTGCTGGTTTCCCTGCGGCCGGAGTGCCCGTCAGAAGTGGGGATCAGCAGGCACGTTGGCTGAAGCAGAGGGGTGCTGGGCCTCCCACTGAGGCGGGAGATGGCTCTGACCATCTGTGGCGGCCAGAAAGAGGCCTGCTGAAAGCCAAGCTGACCTGATCCCCGGGGACAGCATATAGGGGAGGATTTCTCTGGGCCCACCTGGGGCTACTCTGGCCTCCTGGGCTCTGACAGGGGCGGTACTGAGCTCCTGGATCTGCAGACAGCATCGGCTTGAAAAAGACCAGCTGCCACACTTTGTGGCAGGGGAAGGGTCGGTCCGGAGAGGGAAAGTGACTTGCTTGAGCTCACACAGCTATCTGAGTCTCGAAACAAGTTTGATGAGTCCTGTCCAGGGCTCCTTCCAGGAGACTGGGCATCTGGGTGTGTGAGACTGGCCTCTGCCCAGGTGGCACGGTCTCGCTGGCAGTCCAGCGGAGAGCCGGGCTCCAGGCAGCCTCACTTGAGGTTGTGCTGGCTCTCACGGTGCCGTCGCAGGTCCACTTTGCGCTGGAAGCCCTTGGCGCACAGCTCACAGCTGAAAGGCTTGAAGCCCGTGTGCTTCCGGCTGTGGGTGATGAGGTTGGAGCTCTGGCTGAAGGCCTTCCCGCACACCTGGCACTTGTGTGGCTTCTCACCTGCAGGGCAGCAGAGACAGGGTCAGGATCATCCGGGCCAGGTGCCCTGCATTTGTTCTCTGGGACTTTATTATGTTTTATCTCACATTCGCTTTTGAAAATTATTAGAAAAGGGAGGCAAGAAAAACTCTGACCACCCACCCCTTCCAGGGAATTGTATTCCAGTTTTAGGGGTAGGGACTGGGTCCAATTTATTTATGAATGGAGCCCAGCACCTGGCCTGGGGCTCTGCACACAAGAGGCACTGATTAACAGCTGAGGAATGAATGAGTGGGGGAATGAATGAATGGAGATACGGAAAACGGATGGCTGGAGGGGTGACTGGATGAGAGAATGAATGGATGAGCGGCTGTGGGAGGGATGGAAGCGTGGAGGCGTGAATGGGTAGCTGGAGGGATGAATGAATGACAAGCGGGGAGGCGTGAGTGGGGGAGTGAGTGGAGGGAGGAGTGACGGCGGCAGCGGAATTCACCTGCCGCTCTCACTTCTCCCCGTGGGTCACAGTGCTGACATTTCGCTCTCTCCTTCTGGTATTTTTTCTGTGCATTTTCTTTCCTTTAAGCAGCACAGCGTCCAGCCCTCCCATTGGAGAGAAGCAGCCTCCCCTGTCGGCCTGACACCCCACCCGCCCTCCCCCCAGCCTGGTCCTAAGGCCTGGACCTTCGAACAGTGATGGGCGAGGATGCTCAGAGGCTCGGCCTGGGCCCTGCGGGGGTGCTTGGAGGGGCTGGGGGGCCCTGGGCTGGTGGGGACGGTGGGGTAGAGCGGAGCCCAGGCCTCACCCGTGTGGATATAGGTGTGTTTCTTCATGTCAGACTTCTGGTGGAAGCGCTTGCCGCAGAACTGGCAGGGGTAGGGCCGCGTGTCTGAGTGGATGAGCAGGTGCGTGGACAGGGTGGACGAGCGCTTGAAGGCCTTGCCGCACATCCGGCACTCGAAGCTGCGCTCCTGCCGGAGGAAACGAGGCCCCGGGGGGTCAGGTGGGGCCTCGCGGCCCGGGGCTGCCAAGCTGGGCGCAGGACTGGACCCGGCCGGGATCCCCTGAGGAACAGGACACTCCGTTGGGGTGGCCTTGAGGAGCAAGACGCAGGAACTCCCCATTCCTGCCCCTCCCAGGAGTGGCCGAGGCCTGGCGGCTGAGCCGGCTCCTGCTGGGGAATCCTCCCTTGTGGTTTGCTTAAGAGTCTGAATTCTGCGGCCCCGACTCTGGCTTCTGCCTCTTACTCGCCACATGACCTCAGGCAAGTCATTTAACCTCCTTGAGACTCAGTTTCCTCATCTGTACATTGGACTAGTGAGTAGTGACCTCAAAGGGTCGTTTGGAGGTTGAGAACTGAGCCGGCAGCTGGCATGACTGGACGTGATCACGAAGGGACGGTCTCACCATCCCGGCCTATTTCTCCACCTGAACTTTCAGATCTACCCAGGTCAGGCCCTCAGGTCAGTTTCAGGCACTTTCCCTGGAATGGGATTCTGAAGAAGGGATCTTGGCATCAGGCAGGGCTAAGTGGATGAGATGAGCATTTAAATCTGACTCCCAGATTGTAAGAGTCAAGGACCTCAAAGGTGAGAAATCTGCTCTGAGCGCCCAGAAGGCGGGGCGGTTCCTCAGCATCCCAGACACCCACCTGAAGTCCCACCTGAGCCCCTAGCCTCTTCCAGTTGTACGCGGGGCCGGCCTGGTCCATCAGGGGCTGTTAAGGGCAGGTGATGGACACCCAGATCGAGGAGGCAGATGATACGGGGTCCCAACCTGTCACTCTCAGAGGCACGGAGAGAGTCCCACCCCAAGTGCCCTAGGATTCCTGGGGAGAGCACCGGGGCTCGGGCGCTCGGCCAGCTGCCCACCTGGGAGTGGACGTGAGTGTGCTGCTCCAGGCTCACGGAGTGGCCGAAGGTTTTCCCGCAGACGTCGCAGGCGAAGGGCCGGGTCCCGCTGTGGGAGCGGCGGGCGTGCACTTCCAGCCCATGAGGGGTGGAGAACACCTGTGTGGGGGGGCGAAGGGTGAGGCCCGGGGGGCTGCGGAGGGGAGGGGGTGCCCAGCTCGGCCATAGCTGGACGTACAGAGGAGGGAGCAATCCCGTGATCACTGGATTGCTGACTGCTGGCGCGTGCTGTGTGTCCCGGGAAGGTCTCTTTGCCTCTCTGTGTCTGGTTTTCCTGGCTATAGAATGACGTGAAGGGGGGGGCATCTGGAAGGCCCCTTCTGGCCCCGTCTGGAGGCTGAATTGTCTGGTGGTTAAGAAGCGGGAGTTGGGCAGAGCCAGGTGGGAATGGTGATTCTGATATCTACTTGCTGTGTATTCTGGGGCAAGTGACTCGACCTTTCTGAACTTTAGCCCTTCGTCCACCTCCTGGAGCTCAGGCACATCGAGTTCTTAGCACAGGGCCTAACACATGGTCAGGGCTCAGAGTGATGATGAAGACGAACACTGTGAATTCTTGATCCCACCAGAGGACCCGAGTCACAGCACAGGGGGTGCCCAACTACAGACACTCGTGGCTGCCAGGGTGCTAGGGAGGGGGTGCGAGCAGGGCCCAGCCGCCCACCTTGCTGCACTTGACACAGTGGTATGCGTCCATGCCCGGGGAATAGTGGAGGCTGAAGTCCAAAGGTGGCTCGGCGCTGGGCACCAGAGGGCTGCCATACAGGCTGACGGAGCGCTCCAGGAAGGCAGACTGCATGGTGGAGGGGGCCTGCCGGTAGCTGTGGCCATAGGAGGAAGCCAGGGCATCCCAGGAGAAGCTGGGCTTGTAGAATGGGGGTGAGTCAGAGGAGGGCGTGTCCCCATCCTGGGGCCGGGACGTCACGGCAGGTCCTTCTGTGGAGGGTGGGGTGCTCATCTAGTGGTGATGCTAAGAACAGGGTGCCCGCTCCCCGCCACCCTCCACCAGAACCCCATGCTGAGGTTTTGGTGTGCAGCCCAAATTATTCTCTGCAGGGGGAAGGTCTGGGTGCTCACTGCGACTCCTCGAATTTTCAGTCCAGAAATGCACCCCAACCCCTGCAGAGCACCCACCTCCACTATGTGGGCCTGCCCACCACACGGGAGTTCTCTTCTGGGAATAAGCTCAGTGTCCTGGAGGGATCCAAGCAGAAGCCAGAGAGCCTGGACTGTCGACCCTTCCTGACTCCACAGCTCCAAGGGACCCTGCTTCCTCGAGCCTGTCCACCCTCTAAGTCCCCTTGTGCCCTCTGGGGCGAGGCAGGGGCCCCTGGGCTGAGCACCTGGGCCTGAGGCCAGCCGGGTCATTGAGCTCTGCTCCAGCTCCAGCTGCGGCTCCCGTTTGAGGTCCGTCCAGCCCAGGTGCTGGTTTGGGAACAGGGAGCTGAGGACGGGGCTGATGCTCGGGACCTGGTCCCCGGCCACTGTGAGCGAGATAAGACAGACTTTAGCTCTGCTTAGAGGTCTGGTAAGAGTAGGAGGATGGGGGGACACCAGAATGACCCACTGTGGCTTCTCCTGGAGACTCACACGCAGGGGCTTCTACCCAGGATGCTGGGGGCAGGGCGGAGACCAGGAGGAGCCCCCCCCACCCCTTGGAGAGCTCCATTTTTCCAAGCACCCAACTTCAGCTCTGGATCAGCCCTCCAATCACAAATCACGTGTCAGCTGCTGAGGACCAGATCCAATCAGGATGCACTCATCACCCCTTCAGGGTGAGAAGAGATGGTGCAGCCATCCATCCATCCATTCATTCAACCAGTATTTACTGAGCTCCTCCTGATTCCAGACTTGGAAGAGCGGCTACTTCCGGATGGGTTTCTCCTGCCTCCCCCTCTTGTGGGGCAGGGAGGCCAACGGGTGCGGCCTCGGACCAGCCTGGGCTCTGACTCACCAGGGCCAAGGGCCGGTGGCCAGAGCAGCTCATCCTCCTGGGCTCGGGGCTGGTGGTAGGTGTGAGCCTTCTTGCTCTTCACCAGGAAGGAGCGTGGCATTGTCAGCAGCGCCCCACACCTACCAGGAGAGAGGGTAAGAAGGGTTAGGTGGGACAAGAGGAAAATGCTCCCTTATGTTTCAGGGCCTCCTCCTAAAATCAGAATCTGTTGACTTGAGTTGGATGAGTGTGCCTGCAGGTTCAGTCACTAAATCATGTCTGACTCTTTGCAACCCCGTGGTCGCCACTCAGGATCGTGTCCATGGGATTTCCCAGGCAAGAATACCGGGAGTGCATTTCCACTTCCTCCTCCAGGGGATCTTCCCAACCCAGGGATTGAACCACGTCTCCTTCATTGGCAGGCGGGCTCTTTACCGCTGAGCCAGCAGGGAAGCCCCTTAAAGGGGCTTGAACAGTGTCTGCTTAAAGTTCGTGTCCACCTGGAACCTGTGACTGTGACCTTGCTTGAAGATAGAGTCTTTGTAGATGCAATCAAGTGAAGCTGAGGTCACACTGGGTTTGGTGAAACCCTAGATTCAATATGACTCATGTCCTTCTAAGAAGGAAATTTGGACACACGACCCAGACACGCACAGGAAGAAGGCCACGTGGAGACGGAGGCAGAGGTTGGAGGGATGAAGCCCCAAGCCAAGGATGGCTGGCCACCACCAGAAGCTAGGAGAGAGGTCTGAAATGGACCATACCTCAGAACCTCCAGAAGGAGCTGATTTTGCCGACACTGACTTTGGATTTCTAGACCCCAGAACCATGAAATAACCCACTCCTGTGTGTTAAGGAAACTGGTTTGTGAGTTTTGCTTTAATATTTATTTGTATTGATTTAGTTATTTCCCTGGTGGCTCAGACAGTAGAGCGTCTGCCTATAATGTGGGAGACCTGGGTTCAATCCCTGGGTTGGGAAGATCCCCTGGAGAAGGCAATGGCAACCCACTCCAGCGCTCTTGCCTGGAAAATCCCATGGACGGAGGAGTGTGGTAGGCTACAGTCCATGGGGTCACAAACAATAGGACACGACTGAGCGACGTGACTTCACATCAGTGGGCTGCACCAGGCCTCAGCTGCAGCTTATGGGATCTTTGATCATTAGTTGTGGCATTCCGGACCCAGTTCCCTGACCAGGGATCGAACGCAGGCCCCCTGAATTGGGAGTGCTGAGTCTTAGTCATTGAACCACCAGGGAAGTCCTGGTGTTTTGTTAGAGCAGCTACAAAGCCTAACGTCCCTCGCTGCTCACTTGCTGGCAAGCCAGTACGCTCCCTTCTAGAAGATCCCAGATCAGATTGCTCCTGCCGCATACCGAGTTGTGCTGGGAACAGAGAATGAAGGCCAGGGGCACCTCCGTTTGTGACCCACTGTGGACCCTGCACCCAGAAAACGGCTTCCACATCCCACTGGAGTCTGCATTCAGAGACCATGGAAACTTGCCGTCTGAGCTCAGGTTTGGGAGTCAGATGCTCATGGGCTGGAATCCCATAACCTCTCTGGACCTGTTATCTTTTCTGTAAGGTGAGGCCTCCGGGTTCCTGGCAAGCCTACTGTATGCACTCAATGCCTATCAGAGGGGAGCCTGGCAGGTGGGCTGCAACGGGGGAGGCCACATCCATCGCAAAACCCGCACGATCATGTAAGTCGAGAGCAGATGCCGCCCTTGTCCACGGGCCAGCCCAGAGCCTGCTCTCCAGGGAAGGAGGGGCCTTTTCTCTCTCCCTGTGGGTGGAGGGGATGGCTGGAGTTGTATGCGGGGCTCAAAGCCCGATGCTGGAGGCCTGAGGTCATTTCGGGCACACAGAAGAAGAGGTCAGTGTCCACCAATCCCAGAGACTGAGCGCTGGGAGCCCAGGCCCAGCACTCAGCCCGCAGGTCAGCGGCCGGGGCAGGGGCAGAGCCAGGCCAGCCTGACTGCCCGGTCCTCCTGGCTTCAGGTGCAGAATCCTCTGGGGCACAGAGCAGCTCCGGCCCCTGCCCCCCACTTGTTTCACCTCCCCAGTCCCAGCCATGAGGGTCTCCTGAGAGGTCCTGGAAGAGAGAGCATCACCAGGTGGTCCTCCGTGTGCCCCACCCCCAGGCAGAAGTTGAGAGGAATTACTCAGTCACTGCCAGTCTGATAGCAGCTCTGCGTGGGCCTGGAGGAGGAGTCACGCTGGGCAAGGCTGCGGGTGTGATAGGGCCAAGCGCGGGAAAAAGAGCGCGGGAAACAGCTCGCGGGGCGCTCCGAACAGCAGCAAGGCTCTGGGTGATAAGGCCGTGGCCTGGGGTGGGGGGCTGGGAGCCGGCAGATTAGAGGGCGCTTGGAGCCCTGCCTGGGGAGCCGTCCCCATCACCCCTTCCCCAAGGGGACGATCCAGAGCAGGCACTAACCGTGCCCAGCCCGCCTGCCCCTCTGGGAGCAGCAGGAGTCTGGGCTGCGGCTGCTCCGCCCTGGGGGCAAGGCTCAGGCCCAGCCCCACCTTGATGGAAGCCTCAGTGTCCAGATCTGCTGAATGGGGATCACAAACCAACCTCCTGGGGCTGCTGTGCTGAAAAAGGACCTTTAATTATTCCAAGCGTGTAAGGGGCCCGGTGTGGTGCCTGGAGGGCCTTAGCCTGCGGAGCAGAGGCTTGGTAGAGGCGGGCGCCACGTGGTCCTGGCGGGTCAGGTGGCATCCCCGGTGCCTGGGCTGAAACCAGCGGGCATGGACGGGCATGAGCCCTGATTGGGAGCTGGGACATGCTCCAAGCCCCTCCCCTCTGGGCCCTGAAATGAGTGGGTGGGACCTGAAGGCCTCTGGGGTCCTGTCCAGCTGTCAGATTTTGACGTCAAAGGCCGGGCTGTCCTGCCATCTTCCCCAGGCTGTGGGGCAGCCGCGGCCGCCTTATCTTCCAGCGACAGTCTTCTTCCTCCTGCCTCCCTGTCTCCCCCGACTCAGGGCTTCCCACACCCCCTCTTCCTTCCCCCTTCTAACTCTTGGGTTCGGGAGCACCCCCCTCTTCTGCCCCCAGATGAGGCCAGACCCTGGGCAGAGTGGGAAGAGACCTCCACACTCTGGAGACAGGCCAGGGGGGCTGGGTTCCCCTCGCCTTTTGTTTTGGGGGAGCCTCCAAGACCGTGGTCTGTCTTTCAATCAAAAGATGATTAAAAAAAAAAAAAACATAGCATTTTATTAGTCGATCAACTAGAACCAGAGGTAGCTGTTAGCTCCGTTGAGCTAGAATACAGGGGGATACTTCTTGCAGCCTCAGCTCCGATGAGCCTGGCCTGTGAGCTGAGTAGCTATGACCCCATTTTACAGAGAAAGAGTTGAGGCTTAGAGACTGGCTCAGGGTCCCAGAGCGAGGCGGAGCTGGACTCAGAGGTCCGCCTCTCAGGCCTCCATGCTCTTGACCATCAGACCACTGTGGTCAGTAGTTCAGGACAGAGGGACCTGAGCTGACCAGCTAAGGAGGAGACCCGGACAGCGTGGGGTCATCGGCTCTGACCCCCACCAGGCGAGGAAGGGAGTGATCGTCGTCGCGGGTCACAGGGGGACACCCAAGGCTGACTGAGCCACGTGGCTTGTCCAGGGCCTCGCAGCGGGGCTGGGCCCATCGCCCCTGCCCTGCAGGGCCTGGACTCCTGGCCCCGCGCTCTGCTGGACTGCGTGCGATCCTTCCAACACTAAAGATTGCCTGCCTGGAGCAGGGAGGGGAAGGCTCCCTGGAGGGGCAAGAGTGGGGAGAGGGGGAAGTCAAATTCTCTATCTTTGGTCTTTTTAGGAACCCAGCTGGCCCCACCTGGGTTCATGAAGAGTTTGGGGTGGAGAGGCTGGCAAGAGAACAGACTTCTTTTAGGAAGCTTCCAGGACCACTTGGGCTCAACCCAAGGAAACCCTTGAGGTCAGCTGATGGGAATTCAGGTGACAACACATCGGCACTTCTGGGGCTTGGGGGCACTGAAATAAGGGAGCAAGGGGGTCCCTGGGTGGGGGAAGGTTCCTCGAGGCTTACTCTAGTGGCACTCCCACTCCCCACCCCCGCCCCTCCCTCCCTAGAATATTTTCTCCGCTAAGCCTGGCATAGTGACATGGCACAGCCAACCCTCCAGCTGAGCCATCAAGCTCTCCGTGGGGGCCAAATGCACCCAGAGAACTTCCTTCTGGCCCCTGTGAGCTGAGTTTAAAAAAAAAAAAAAAAAAACAGGAACCAATCACCTATACTATAGTTAATTAACAACCACACCGTTTTGATTCACACGAACCTGTTCTGAGAAAGAACTAAGAGCAGAGATTGTGAAAGACCAAGATTTCTTCATAAAACAGAGGCCTTGATGGTATCGCAGCCTCCGGAAAGAGCCTCATTGTTAATATCCCTTCAGAAAGCCCCAGTCCTGATAGAGGGTCCCCCCCGCCCCAGCCCCAGTCAGAATCTCGGCCAGTGCTTCTGAAGGGGGGCAGCCCTGCACCCCGACTTCCACATGGAGCCGGAGCAGCTGGCCTGGGGTTTCCACTCAATACGGCACCTCCTGTGCGACCGAATCGATTGCAAGTTCTGTGACCTTGAACTTGACCTCGTCTGCCGCCAACCTGGGGCTTGGTTTTCCTATCTCTCAAAAGGACGGCTGGATTAAGAGATTTCTAAACTTCCCTTTCACTCTAAAATCCCATGCTGGGGTTCGTTGTCTCTGAGCGCGGGACTGACCCACCTTGACTAAGAAACTCATCACTAGGGTTCCCTTTTTGGGAGGGTTGAGAAAGCCTCCGTTGTTTCTCAGCGTCTGCTAGGAGGGACCCCTGGACTTCCTTTATGTTTGAAGACATGACTCAAGGGGAAACACAAACAGACAAACAAGCCAGTCGTTCCATGTAGGAGGCAGGGGCATGGGTCCTGGTCTCTCTCGGGGCCCCAGCAGGGAGTGGCCATTAGTTCTACGGGAAATTTGGAAGGATCTCAAAAGCCTCTTTGTAAATTCAGAGAATGTAATGTTAAAAAGGATCCCTGGTGTTCCAGTAGCTAAGACTCTGAGCTCCCAATGCAGGAGGCCCTGGTTTGATCCCTGGTCCGGGAACTAGATCCCACATGCTGCGACTAAGACCCACCACAGCCAAGTTAAAGAAAAAAAAAGAATGGATGAATCCATCTCTGGGTATATATTGCAAGCAGGGATTTGAACAGATATCTGTACCCCCAGGTTCATAGCAGTATTATTCACAATAGCCAAAAAAGGCGGAAACAACCCAGATGCCCGTTCATGGATGAATGGATAAATGAAATGCAGTCTAGACATACAAAAAGAATATTATTCAGTCTCCAAAAGAAAGGGGATACTGACCCATGCTATAGCATAGATGAACAATGAGGTCATCATACTACTTGAAATTAAGTCAGACACGGAAGGACAACTACTGTATGATTCTGCTCATGTGAGTTGCTTAGCGTAGTCCAGTTCAGAGACAGAAGGTAGCAGGGTGGGGGCCAGAGGCTGGGGGGAGGGAAAAACGGGGAGTAACTGCAGTGGGGACAGAGTTTCGGTTTTTTGCAAGATGAAAAATGTGCTGTAAATGGCCACTGGCCGCCCCTGAGCCGGCCGGTTCAAAGAGGGTGAAAACGGCCAGCTTCAGGTTCTGTGTCATTTACCGCAATAAAAACCACAGGGAGTGAACAAAACATTTCCCCAGCACCTCTAAACCAGAGACTAAGCAGCTCCATGGATTTGAATTCCTTGAAACAAAGGAACAAAAACCCCTTTAAGACAGAGGAGGGGTTGAGAGGTTGTGTCACAGTGAAGCATCGCATATGATCAGGCTGGTTTTCCCGGGTTGGTTGCGGGGGGCTGGCAATCTGACTCCTAAGACTCTCCAGTTGAACCCCCACCCCACTGTCCTGACAGCCTGGAGGGAATGCTCTGCCCTGGTTTTGAGTGGCTCCATCAGTCAAACCTAATCAGGTAGAGCTCTCTGGTGGTTCCCAAGAACTTTTTGCTGAGAAACTGATATTCTGACCCCCAAAGCTTTTTTTTTTAATTTTGGCTGCTTAACTTGCCAGATCTTAGTTCCCCAACCAGGGATGTGATCGAACCCGTGCCCCCGGTAATGGAAGCATGGAGTGCTAACCACTGGACCTCCAGGGAACACCCTCTGCCCCCCAAATCTGAGTTGGAAGAAACCTCACACGTCTTATGCAAAGAATCCTTTCCGAACCACCTCTGAGGACCAGAAACTTGCCCCTTCACTAAGACTGAAATCTTTTTTTTCTTAATGAATTTTACTGGAGTATAGTTGCTTTGGGGGGCGATGGGAGCCATGCTGCACAGCATGTGAGATCTTGGTTCCCTGACCAGGGATTGAACCAGTGCGCCCATGCGCTGAAACTTGGAGTCTTAACCGCTGCTGGGGAAGTTCCTGAAATCCTCTACCCATTGTCCACTAAGAAACGTGTAGGGGGTGAGTCCACGTGGGCAGGTGCAACTTGCCCGGCTTCCAGGTTAATTTGTGCACCCCTCCCCACCACGGTATCTCATGAACACGGTGGATGTTCTTCCCAGAAAAATGTATACAGGCATATACCCACAGTGATTCTGTGTACTGCCCCCCTTAACAAGGCCCAGTTTAGAGCGAGCGCCTCTCCCCATGCAGATTCTGTCTTGGCTTTTCCTTCAAAATTAGGTAGAAGAGGCTAAGGCACCACCTCTCCCCGTGACTTGTTCCTGGAGGCTGGGGATATGGTGGAGATGGCAGCCTCCCCTCCCCTGAGGGGCTCGGATGAGAAGAGCCTCTCTCTCCAAGTGAACCCTCTCCCAGGATCTTTGGTGAAAGTTGCCTGGGACTGTGGATGCTGAAGCTGGGACTCCGTTCAGAGTCCTCAACCCCACACTCTCTCATTTCACAGCCAAGAAAGGCTCAGATTGTCCTGGGGACAGACCCAGTCCGAGCCCACAGGTGGGGCAGTGCGGGGCACCTCCACATGTGACTCGCCTCGCCTGTCCGGGTCCCTGGGAGAGCTGAGGGTGGGTATGACACTGTGCAGGCAGGTGACCTCTGTCATCTTAAAATCAAATCTTCAAAGGGTGCTCATGGGACTTCCCTGGTGGTCCAGCAGTTAAGACGCTGAGCTTCCACCGGTCCGGTTCGGGTTCTATCCCTGGTCAGGGTTCTATCCCTGGTCAGGGAAACTTAGAGCCAAACAAGCAAACAACAAAAACATCCGCGGTGCTCACGCGCAGTTGGAGGAAGATAATTCCCACCAGGTGCGCGGGCTGGAGGCATCTCAGCTAAGACTGCTTCTTTGCCACCTCTTCTCCTCTGGGCTCGAGAGCTGGAAGCCACATTCCACAAAAGAGATTTTTTTCCAGCCCACCTTAGTCTTCCGAGGACTGCCAAAGGGACTAGGTAACCTACTTGGAAACAATCTAAGTGAGATATGCAAATTTCAAAAGGAGAGGCAGGGGCTTCTCCGCACTCACCTGTCCAGAGCCGGTCTGCGGGAAGAACCTGGCTGCGTCTCTCTGCGGATCAGCACCGCCCGGTCAATTCGTGACTCTCGGCACAAATAGATACTTCTCCTTTTTTTTTTTTTTTTTCCCACCCTCTGTGTGTGTGTATGTGTTTTCCTCTTCTGTTCCCCTCCCTGATTTTCAATCTGATTATTTGTGTCAAAATCTGGCGGCGAGGGAACAGCCAATGGAGAGAGCGCCAGGGCGCGGAGCTCTATTTGCTTATCAAAGCTCTCCAGGACTCCCCATTCTCTTCCCTAACCCTTCACTCCAGGAGCTGCACTCTCTCTACGGAAACTTTTAACAACTTATGGATTTTAACAGTGATGGCTAAACCCTTAAAATTTTACAAAGTGAAGTTGAAATACAACGTTTACTTAAAAACCTGATCTTGCTTAGAGAACTCATTGAGTGAATCTCTTTCTTTCCTTCTTTCGCTTTCTTTCCCTTTTTACTTCTTTTCTTTCTTCTCCTTCCCTTCCTCTGCCCCTCTGTGGACTCAGCTTCCCCAGCGCTCTCCTAGGAAGCCCCTGGCTCGCGCTGCTGCAGACTGCGTTTAGAGGGGCCCCCTCTTGTCCTCGCAGAAGTCGCCGTAAAGAAAAAAAAAAAAGTCAAAATTCACGCTTCCCTAGCCTTGACCCTAGATTGAGTGAGGAGCAGCGGGCGTGGTACTGAGCGCGGGCGCTTCCCGCATCGCTGGGACCCCCAGCCGCCCGGGGCACCGGGCGGGCTGCGCTCTGGTCCCAGGGCCCGCGTGTGCTGCCACCTGGTGGCCGAGGCAGGCACGGGCCGGGGCTGGCCTCCAGGTGTCCCGGCCCCCGCGGGAAGGCTGGGAAGGCCTGTGGGGGACATTCCAGCCCCTTTGGCACAGATGTTCCTTTGAGCTTCCCTGGGGGGAGACGTGGGTTCGATCCCTGGGTCGGGAAGATGCCCTGGAGAAGGAAATGGCAACCCAGCACTCTGGCCTGGAGAATCCCATGGACGAGGAAGGAGCCTGGTGGGCTACAGTCCATGGGGTCGCAAAAAGTCGGACCCGACTGAGCGACTTCACTGGCACAGGGGCCCACCCCTGACCCCCCTGACCTCCTCCCTCCACCTCGGCCCCTCAAGCCTCCTCCTCCTCCTCCTCCGGCTTACTTACAGGATGGCTGGTTTGTTTCAGGAGGTTTTGCATATGGGGAGAACTCACAGAATAGAGCACTGTTAGGCTAATTTGCATGCTCTGCCAGCCAGCCACGCTGGACAGATTGTGTTTCCCTCCTAAAGAAAACAAGTTTGGCGACAGGAAGCCCCGACCCAACTGGAGGCCAAGGTCCGAGTTGGAGAGAAAGAGGGGCGGGGTTCGGACGAGAGGTCTCACGGGCGCAGGGCCGGCGGGCAGCGAGCGCCAGCCCTCGGGCCCCCGTCAATGCCTGGCTCCCAGGTCTGAGGGTCCACAGGCCACGGGTCTCTCTTGTTGGCGGAGAGAGAGTAGTGGCAATGCCTGGAATTTTCTCTGCATCCCGTATTTTGCCCACAATCACCTGGAACTGTTTGTTGTTATGCAGAAAATTTGACAAATAGTTCAAGGACGTGAAGAAAAGCAAAAGCGGGGGAATCCCCTGGTAGTGCAGTGGTTAGGACCCTGCGTTTATGGCCAAGGGCCCAGGGAACTGAGATCTTACAAGCCGCGCAGTGTGCTCCTCCCCAAAAAAATTTTTTTAGAAAAATGATTACATTAGAAATAAAAAATTATTAAATAATTCAAGGACTTGTCCCTTAATTTATTTCATTATACACACATGCTCACCTTTTGCTACTATTAACTAGCTGGTCTTTTCCCTCCCCCCACTGAATGTTATTTTGTTTAAATACCGCCTAAATGTTCTTGCGGCTTTTATTAACATGTTTCATGATTTCACAGTTTTTCATGACTTACCTTAGCCTCTGCTTCCTCCATTTGGGCCATTTAGTTGCGTGGGGTATTTTCGAGTGTAAAGCCATTGTATCAGGCATGTGCAGCTAGCTGTTGTTCTGAGATGTAATCCCACGTGGGGTCCTTCTCCCCCTTGAGTAACCAACTCAGGGATTCCCTTCTTAGACCAGGATCCCAGCCTGCAAGCAAAGGTAAGCCTTCCCTAGAGCCACCCGTGTGTGTGTGTGTGTGTGTGTGTGTGTGTGTGTGTGTGTGTGTACACTCAGTCTTGTCCGACTCTTCTTCGACCCCATAGACTGTAGCCTGCCTGGCTCCTCTGTCCCTGGCACTCTCCAGGCAAGAATATTGGAGTGGGTTGCCACTTCCTCCTCCTGGGGATCTTCCCGACCCAGTGATCAAACCTGCATCTCTTGTGTTTCCTGTATTGGCGGCTGCTGCTTAGCCGCTTCAGTCGTGTCTGACTCTGTGTGACCCCATGGACGGCAGCCCTCCAGGCTCCTCCGTCCATGGGACTCTCCAGGCAAGAATATTGGAGTGGGTTGCCATTCCCTTCTCCAACCTTTGAGACAGACTAAGTGATGTCTCTGCTTTTTAATATGCTGTCTAGGTTTGTCATAGCTTTCCTTCCAAGGAGCAAGCGTCTTTTAATTTCATGGCTGCAGTCACCGTCCTGAGATCCTTAGGTTTCTCTTCAGCCAAAATTTGGTCATTAGGTTTAAGAGAATACTTATAGGCAGAATCTTTAGCACTACGCCACCTGGGAAGCCCAGAGCCACCTGGGGCCCCCTCTGTGGGAGAGCAAGAGTTCAGGACTCTGGAGCCTGAGCACATCAGCTGAAGCTGGGGGAGCCCAGCAGCCCCCTCACACAGGCTCCTGCGGCTGAGGCCCCGGCCTCCGGATCTCGTCCAGGACTGTCCGCAGAGACAACACCAATCCCTTCAGTAGACAGCCCTGGAGATGAAATGCCCTCACTGAGCCTCTCCCCAGGGCTAGGTCACACCAGCATCCTGGTACCCACTCACCCACCATTCATTCACTCCAGGTCTGTTGGTACCTTTCACATATCCGGTGCCTCCTTCTCCTCTCCCCTCCGGCCAGCTAAATCCTCCAGAATAAAAGCCCACAGACTGGGTGACTCAACTAACATTTATTTCTCACAGAGGCTGGGGAGTCCAAGGTCAAAGTGCCAGCAGATCCAGTCTCTGCTGAGCACAGGCTTCCTGGCTTGTAGACGGCCACCGTCTCACTGAGTCCTCACGTGGCAGAGAGAGGGCGAGCCCTGGCCCCTCTTCCTCTTCTTTTGAGGACACTAATCCCATCCTGGGGGTCCCAACTTTGTGACCTCATTTACCTTACTCATAAACCCATTTACCTTCCAAAGTCCCCACATCCAAACACCGTCACCTTCATTCACTGACACGGGAATTTGGGGGGGACACGGACACTCTGTCCATCACATCCTTTAGCTAATACATGTTTAGTGAATACAGATTAGGCACCACATGCCAGGGTTTCAAACAAGAACCAGACAGGAGCCCCAGTGAGTTTCTCCTTTGTCTAGCAGATGGGACAGAATACACCGAAATTTGTAATTTGGGGTAATAAGTGCTGTGATATAAACATGGTTTGCATGTAAGCAAATTGCGTGCTACAGTCCATGGGGTCACAAAAGTCAGACACGACTGAGCGACTGAACTGAACTGACCTGGGCTTGACTGGTGGCTCAATTGGTAAAGAATCCGCATGTGATGCAGGATGCTCAGGCGCCTGGTTGGTGCGGTTGTGGGTGCGCACCACTGCTGCGCCCGAGTGGCAGGCACTGTGGGGCTCCCTGCACCCCAGCTGCCTGCAGCTCCTGTGCTTGGACAGAGCCCCCAGTCTCCCTGAATAACTGAGTCACCACAGGACTGCGATGGGTGCTTTTCCAGCGCCAGGAGGCAGGTCGAGGAGGATGGGGGTGGGGAGACAGCCTCTGGACGCCCCATATCCACCCACATGGCTAAGACCACCTGGTCCATCCTCAGGTTGCAGGAGCAGGTGGGCTCAGCTCCTGTTTGCTTCATTCTGTGGCCGTGGTAACTCGAGGCCATGAAGGTACCCAAGGTCACACAGCTAATGCCAGCTGGTGCCAGGACCACAGCCTGAACCCTGTTGCCCCCCGCCCCCCGCCCCCCGCCCTGCAGAGCCCAGGTGAGCCTTGCCAAGGTCAGTGTGCCTGTTGTTGGCTGAGACAGGAGTCCACAGGGTCCCTACCCTCAGATCGCTGCTGGTCTCATTAAGAAGCAACTGGTCTTTTTCCTTCCCCCACTGAAGTTATTTTGTTTAAATACTGCCTAAATTTTCTTGTGGCGTGGGGAAACGGACCCAGACATGGAGAGTTAGTGAAAGAAGTGACATCTAAAATTGACACCAGACTGAGTTAGTTGGGTAGGGAAGGATGTGCAAGAGTTGGAAGCCAGGACCTTCAGACAAATGACAGCGGCCAAGTCCAGAGTGAGTGGAGGAGACAACGGAGGGGAGGGGAAGGAAGGATAGCACATTCGAGAGATGAGCCTAGAGGGACTTCCCTGGTGGTCCAGGGGCTAAGACTCTGAGCTCCCACTGGAGGGGACCCGGGTTCAGTCCCTGGTCAGGGAACTAGATCCCACATAGTGCAACTAAAGATGCCACCTGCCACAGCAAAGACCGAAGATCTCACGTGCCGCAACCGAGACCCCCGGAGCCAAATAAATGCTTAAGTTGTTGCCGTTCGGTCGCTCAGTCATGTCCAACTCTTCGCAGCCCCAAGGACTGCAGCAGGCCAGACTTCACTGTCCTTCACTATCTCCCATAGTTTGCTCAAACTCATGTCCACGGTGATATTATCTAACCATCTCATCCTCTGTTACCCCCTTCTCCTCCTGCCTTCAGTCTTTCCCTGCATCAAGGTCTTTTCCAATGAGTCGACTCTTCACATCAGGTGGCCAATGTATTGGAGCTTCAGCTTCAGCACCAGTCCTTTCGATGAATATTCAGGATTGATTTCCTCTAGGATTGACTGGTTGAATCTCCTTGCAGTCCAAGGGACTCGCAAGAGTCTTCTCCAACACCATAGTTCAAAAGCATCAATTCTTCAGCACTCAACCTTCTTTATGGTCCAACTCTCACATCCATTCATGACTACTGGAAAAAACATAGCTTTGACTATACAGACCTTTGTCAGCAAAGTGATATCTTTGCTTTTTAATATGCTGTCTAGGTTTGCATTGCTTTCCTAAATAAGTATTGAAAAAAATAAAAGCATCTGCCTTCCAATACAGGAGAAATGAAGCGAAAGTGTCCGACTCTGCGACCTCATGGACTGCAGCCCACAGGCTCCTCTGTCCATGGGATTCTCCAGGTGAGAATACTGGAGTGGGCTGCCATGCCATTCTCCAAGGGGATCTTCCCGACCAAGGGATCGAGCCGAGATCCCCCACATTGCGGGCAGATTCTTTACCATTTGAGCTAGCTGGGAAGCCCCCCAATACAAGAAATGTGTTCAGTCCTTGGTCATTGAACTAAGATCCCAGATTCCTCAGGCCGTGGAGCAGCAAAGCCCTTGCGTCCACAGCTAGAGAAAGCCTGAATACTGCAACGAAGACCTAGCGCAGCCAAATTTTAAAAAGAGAGAGAGAGAAATGAGCCTAGAGAATAAGTAGTGGCAAGATGAGGAAGATTCCTCTCCGGTTGAAGAACCTTCAGTGATTTTCCTTTACCTAACAGGACAAAAAAACCTCAGCTTCAGAACTGACCATTCAGTATATTCACAGCGTCAGAACTCTTTCAAATGACAGCACTTTTCCAGATGCAAGTTGCAGAAACCTGATTTAAACTGGTTTAAGAACAACAAAACAGTTTCTTTCATGTCACTGAAAAGTGTCTACTTCAGGTATGGTTGGATCCAGATGCTCAAATGATACTGTCTGGATTCAGCCTCAGGACATTTACACTTGCTGTCCCCTCTGCTGGATGGCCTAACCCAAGATCTTCCCATGGCTGACTCCTTGTCATCCAGGTCATGGCTGAAATGTCACCTCTGTGGCCAGATCTGCTTGAACACCAAATAAAGCAGGACCTTCCCATCCCAGGCACTTTCGCTTCATCGGCCTTGCTCTTCTTGACATTCATAATTTTCTGAAACTATCTTGTGGATTTCTTTCCTTTTTATTTTGGGGCCTGACTGCCCATAAGGAATGTGAGCACTACAAGAGCAGGGGTTGCATTTGCCTGGCTCACAGCTGAATCTCCAGTGCTTAGATCAGTGTACGGTAGACACTGATGGCGTATTTATAGAATGGATGGATGGATCAATCAGGGCATGAATAGCTTACTTGCCATCTCTCAGCTTTGCTGTATCCTGGGGCTGAGATCCCCAACATTACTAGTTGCAGTCTATAAGCTTAGAAACTCCAGAGGAAAGGTAGATGCTTTCTCAATAGTTTCAGTAAGAGGCCAGGGGCTGACTCTAATTGGCCCATCTCTGCGCCATTCACTATGGCACAAGGAGGGATATGGGTCTGTCATTGGCCAGGGCTGGCCAGCTTTCTGCGAAAACCACTCCAGAGTGGGAACAGGGCTTTGGCAAGGACACAGAAGAAGACCATATAGATTGAATAAGGACACAGAGATTGAAGGCAAGAGGAGAAGTGGGCAGCAGAGGATGACACGGCTAGATAGCATCACCAAATCAATGGACATGAATCTGAGCAAACTCGGCTAGACAGTGGAGGACAGGGAAGCCTGGCATGCTGCAGTCCATGGGATCGCGGAGTTACAGATGACTTAGTAACTGAACAACCACAACAGAATAAGGCCAGCAAGGTGTTGGGGAAGCCTCCACTTTCTAACCATCCTGGTCACCTGAATATGTTGCATCCTTTTCTGCTGGAGATTGTTGAGTGAAGAAAAACAAACAAACGCACAATCTAAAAGTTGAGAATTATGTTTTATTTGGAAGACGCAAGCCTGGGAGACAGCCTCTCAGCTCTGAGGGATTGTTTCAAAGAGGAACCAGGATACATAAGAGTTTTTGCAAAAACAAACAAAAAACACCCAGGCAGCTGAACGTCAAAAGATGACCGCTAATTAAAGAAAAGTCCGGACATCTCAAGTTAATGAATTTAGTGCTTTTCTACCTATGGGAAGAAGCAAGAGTCTGGGTTTAATGAAACTATTCCTTTGATATGCATCCTAACTCAGTATCCTGTTTTTCTCCATCCTGAATCCCCTAGGGGGCACCCCTGGGTGACGGCTGCAGTGGCAGCTGGCTTGGTGACCACAGGCGTGTCGTATCAGTTTACCAATATCTGCTTACTGATGTTCTGTGTCCACCGGACCAAATTCCAACTCCTGCCTCTGCGCTTCCTGTTCCCCCTTTCTCTTCACTCTGCTCCTTCAGGAAGCCTTCTGGATTCCCCACAGTCTCTGGGGTCACCTGTGGAATAAAGGACTTGGCCCAGCCATGACAACCCTTGGATTCTTGTCTCTGTCCTCACCATGGGCACTCAGCAGATTCTCATTTACTTTTCGTTGTGCTGAGTCTTTGTTGCTTCACCGGCTTTTCCCTAGTCGCCGAGAGAGGGGGGCTGTTCTCTAGTTGGGGTACGCAGGGTTCTCGTTGAGGGGGCTTCGGCTCTAGGGCAGGTGGGCTTCAATTGCTGCAGGTCCTGGGCTCCAGAGCGCAGGATCAGTAGTGGTCGCGCAGGGCCTTAGTTGCTCCAGGACACGTGGGATCTTTCCAGATCAGGGATCAAACTCATGTCTCCTATACTGGCAGGCAGGTTCTACACCCCTGAGCCACCAGGGAAGCCCCTCGGTTGCTTGTTAATGAGGCCAGCAGCGATCTGAGGGTAGGGACCCTGTGGACTCCTGTCTCAGCCAACAACAGGCACACACTGACCTTGGCAAGGCTCACCTGGGCTCTGTGGGGGGGCGGCAGGGTTCAGGCTGTGGTCCTGGCACCAGCTGGCATTAGCTGTGTGACCTTGGGTACCTTCATGGCCTCGAGTTACCACGGCCACAGAATGCAGCAAACAGGAGCTGAGCCCACCTGCTCCTGCAACCTGAGGATGGACCAGGTAGTCTTAGCCATGCGGGTGGATGTGGGGCGTCCAGAGGCTGTCTCCCCACCCCCATCCTCCTCGACCTGCCTCCTGGCGCTGGAAAAGCACCCATCGCAGTCCTGTGGTGACTCAGTTATTCAGGGAGACTGGGGGCTCTGTCCAAGCACAGGAGCTGCAGGCAGCTGGGGTGCAGGGAGCCCCACAGTGCCTGCCACTCGGGCGCAGCAGTGGTGCGCGCCCACAACCGCACCAACCAGGGGCCCAGCGTCACGGGAGGCAGCAGTGCACAGAGTCGCCACACGGTGGCGCTCCTTCCCCTTTACCGCTAACAAATCAGCTTGAAAACTGGCTATTTATTAATATTTATTTATCTACCTGGATTGCAAGGAGATCCAACCAGTCAGTTCTAAAGGAAATCAGTCCTGACTATTCACTGGAAGGACTGATGCTGAAGCTGAAACTCCAATACTTTGGCCACCTGATGCGAAGAACTGACTCACTGGACAGAGTGATGCTGGGAAAGATAGAAGGCAGGAGGGAAAGGGGACAACGGAGGATGAGATGGCTGGATGGCATCACCGACTCGATGGACATGAGTCTGAGGGAACTCCAAGATCTGGTGATGACAGGGAAGCCTGGCGTGCTGCGGTCCATGGGGTCACAAAATGTCGGACACAACTGAGCGACTGAACTGAACTGACCTGGGCTTGACTGGTGGCTCAGTTGGTTAAGAATCCGCATGCGATGTAGGAGACACGGGTTCAGTCCCTGGATTGGGAAGACCCCCTGCAGAAGGAAATGGCAACCCACTCCAGTATTCTTGACTGGGAATTCCCATGGATAGAGGAGCCTGGTGGGCTACAGTCCATGGCGTGGCAAGAGTCAGATACGACTCATCGACTAAACCACCACTATTTATTTATCTATCTACCCACTTATCTATCCATCTACCTAATCACAAAACAAAATATGGTCAGAGTAGAAAGAGGAAACTAACACACGCACCTCCACACTAACGTGTGCTCAATCTCCGCCCTCCCTCCCCACTCTTTCCCTCCTCCCTTCTCTCCCTGCTCCAGTCTCCCTCGCCCCTCATATATTAAACACGGGTGTGCATGCGTCCTGAGTTGCTTCAGTCATGTCCAACTCTTCTCAACCCGAGGGACTGTAGCCAGCCAGGCTCCTCTGCCCATGGGGCCGTGCCCTCTTCCAGGGGATCTTCCCGACCCAGGTATCAAACCCATGTCTCTTACATCTCCTGCACTGAAATGCACGCAGGTGCTTCCCTGGTGGCTCAGACGGTGAAGAATCTGCCTGCAATGCGGGAGACCTGGGTTCGCTCCCTGAGTTGAGAAGATCCCCTGGAGAAGGGAACGGCAACTCATTCCAGTATTCTGGCTTGGAGAATTCCATGGACAGAGGAGCCTGGCAAGCTACACAGTCCACGGGGTTGCAAAGAGTGGGACATGACTGAGTGACTTTCACTTTTTCTTTACCACCAGCGCCACCTGGGAAGCCCATTAAAAACATATGTGGATATAATGTTTTTCAAACAAACCTTTATTGGTCCTTTGCTCTTGGGCACTGCACAGGTAGTCTCTCCCTCAGTCCATGAGCTCAACCCTCCCATCCTCCTACCTCCACGACTCTCTCGATGGGAATGGGCGACATCCTGGAGGACCACTGGGTGAGCTTCTGGGGTGTCTTCACGTCACAAGATGGCTGGTTTGCCTAGAGGCCCATGATAGGAAAGAGGGGTGTTGAGACTCGGGTGGGAAGCTGAGACGACAAGGGAAGAGCCTGCAAGGACCAGCGCTCCTGCCTGATGCCTCCCAGCATTGCCAGCAGGAGCATGAATCTGGGGACCCTGTTTCTAGGTTTAGGAAATAACCGGATGATCAAGCAGCTTCTTGATCCTTCTCGGCTCCTTCTCCCCCACAGTGACTTCATGGAGCCCTCTGGCAGGAGGCTGGGGAGGGCTGGAGAGGGAGAGAGTGACTGTACATCCCCAATCCAACCACCTGAGGCTTCAGGAGGGGACACCGAGGCCTGGCAGGGGCAGGACTCCTCTCTTTCCACAGCCCTTCCTAATGGAGACCCTTGTTTATTGCCTCCCACCTAGAAAACTCATGTATGTTTTATTTATTATTTTTAATATTTTATTCATTTGGCTGTGCCAGGTCTTAGTGGAGGCATGCAGGATCTTTCTGGTCGTACCTTGTGAAAATCTTCACTGCTGCGTGCCAACTCTTGGTTGCAACATGTGGGATCTAGTTCCCCTGCCCGGGATTGGGCCTGGGGCCCCCGCAATGGGAGCTCGGACTTGGCCACTGGACTGCCAGGGAAGTCCCCCATAACTTGTATCGGTTTTTATAAAGCATGAGACCCCAGGGGCAGCTAATAGAGCAGGTAATGTCTGATTCTCCAGCCAGTTGGGTGCAATGGGGGCACCATTGTGGTCTGAGGACCCGCTGTGGTCTGGGTTGCACTTGGCCTTGACACTCACCAGCTGCAGACCATAGGCAGCCACTGGCCTCCCCGAGCCTCAGAACTGCCGTCTCTAAAATGGAGCTAAGATAAAGCTTCCCTCGGAGCTGCAGGTAGCAAACTAAAATGATACACCCAAAACGTTTTAGACATGCTACAGCGCTTTAAGTGGGGGAGGTGGTACATCTCAGCAGAAACCCTCAACAGCAGGCTCAAGAGCTCTGCCCTCTCCCCCTCTCACAGGACAGTCCGGAAGCCTGAGCTGCTGGGGGCAAACGAGCGAACAAGGCGTGTCGGCCCGATTCTTAGCAGGTGGGCTGTGCTCATTTACACGGTAGGTTGATTATTAATGAGACTCATGACATCTGGTTACTGCCCTGTGAACCCTCGGTGACTTCCGCGTTTGTATTCTCTGGACACTCACAGGAGGCTGTGGGCGTGGAGGAAGGAATCAAAGTCCCGTGGACGTTTACCCAGGCCAGAGAGGCTGCAGGGCCTTCGCAAGCCTTGTGTCCTTCAGTCTCAGGGAGCAGTTGGTCCCTAGGAATTACTGACCAAATGATGGGAAGAGCAGCCCCAGGGGCAGCTGGCACCAGAGTCAAGTCCACATGTGATAAGTGTGTGTGTGGCACCTGTCAGACCCCATCAGGGCAAAGACCCCACCTCCTACTCCTCAGTCCAGCTCCACGGCAAGCACATGACAGCATCAGTGAGCCTGCATTATCTGACACAAGTTTGTATTATTTCCAACAAGCAGTGTGTATGTATCTGAATATGTGTGTGTGTGAAGTTGTGTGGGGGGTCATTAACCAGCCTAAGAAGCGGGAAAATCACCCCACGGATCCTCACCTCCCTGGTCAAGGCCCCACCCCCCACCCCAACCAGGCAGCAGCCCCAGCAGACAATGGCCTTGGAGCCTGGATCAGCAAACAGAGGAGTTTTCTGTGGCTACTGAGACGGGAGAGACTCTTGTCTTTCCCCACATCCTATGTGGGTCAGGGGTCTCTGGGCCTGGGGCATAGCTTCAGCCTCCAGGCCAAGGAAACAAAGCATCAGAGGAACCCACAAATAAGTGAGAGCCGAGGAAAAACATTCAGGACGACGAACACATCTCTGCAGAGAACTGGACATGCAAACCCATCTGGGCAAGAGCGCTCTATCTCAATGCCGAGCGGCACCGGGAGTGTCCTGCAGGGGGCGCTGTTTTCCAGCCGCCAGGATTTGCACTCAAATTGCATCTATTTTGCATGTACCTTCAGAGGTTTTCAAATTACTGTTGTATCATTGTCCCCTGAAGAGTGAGCGTTTTTTCATTCCTGATGCTTCTTGTCATCCCAAGAGCATGTAGGGAGGTCTCCTCCTCTGAAGGATGCAAGGACCTAGCGGTCTTTCGACTAGAGTTGGTACATCCTTGGAAGGTGGTCTGTGTACACTTTTCTGCAAGCTGACTGGTTTGCAGTTTAAAAGGACACGTATGGTAAGCTCATCTGGAAAGTAGGAAAGAATCCTTTATAAGCCACCCCGCCCAGATCCAGCCATTCCGCTCCCGGATACGCACCTGAAGCATCAAGGCAGGGTCTCAAAGAGACACCTGTAAGCCCATCTTTCCAGCAGTCGTATTCATAACAGCCTAGCAGAGGAGGCGCCCAGTGTCTATCAACAAATGAATAAGTAAACAAAATACAGTATATCTGCACCATGGAATATTATTTAGCCTTAAAAAGGAAGAGAATTCTGGGGACTTCTCTGGTGGTTCAGTGGTAGAGTCCACCTTGCAATGCAGGGGACGCGGGTTTGATCTCTGCTCAGGGAATTAAGATTCCACATACTGCAGAGCAACTCATCCCGCAATCCACAGCTACTGAAGCCCATGCACTCTGGAGCCCATGCTTCCCAACTAGAGAATCCACGCACCGCACCGAAAGACCCTGCATGCCACAACAAATAAACAAAGGAAGAGAATTCTGACACGTGCTATAACACAACAGGTACGAACCATGAAGACACCCTGTTACGCTTAATAAACCAATCACAGGACAAACACTTTATTCCACTTACACAAGGTATCTGAAGAAGTCAAAACCACAGCAACAGAAAGCAGAATACTGACTGCTAGGGGCTGGGGCAGGGAGATGAGCTGCTAAACAGGTGCAGAGTCTCTATTTTACAGCAGAGAGTCCTGAAGACAGATGGTGATGGTTGGTTGCACAACAGTGTGACCGTGCTTAACGCTGCTGAGCTATATACACTTGAAAATGGTTAAAATGTAAATTTTACGTTATGTGCAGTTTTTTTTGTTGTTGTTGTTCATCCACTCAGTCGTGTCCAACTCTTTGCGACCCCATGGATTGCAGCACACCAGGCTTCCCTGTTCTTCACCATCTCCCTGAGTTTGTTCAAACTCATGTCCACTGAGTCAATGATGCCATCCAACCATCTCATCCTCTGTCGTCCCCTTCTCCTTCTGCCCTCAGTCCTTCCTAGCGTTAGGGTCTTTTCCAACGAGCTGGCTCTTTGCATTAGATGGTCAAGAGAATTGGAGCTTCAGCATCAGTTCTTCCAATGAATATTCAGGGTTGATTTCCTTTAGGATTGACTGGTTTGATCTCCTTGCTGTCCAAGGAACTCTCACGAGTTTTCTCCAGCAACACAGTTCAAACCATCCTGCTCAAACCTTTATTTTTCACAGACACAGAGAGTGAGGGTGAAGCCCAGAGAATCCCACCATCTCGTGATGAGGATCTCTGATTTCCCTTTGCCACGAAGTCCAATTATTTTTTGATCTTTCAGTATTTTTGAAAGATTACTTTATTATGAAACATTTCCAAGGAAAGTGAATGAAACATGTCTAATGACACCTATATACCCGCATCTGTTATTCAACAATTATCATTTGCAAACTGTGCTTTATCTTTCTATATGCATTTGTGAGTGTATATAAATGTGTTTTCTTTTGATAAAACATTTTTAAGTTATATTGCAGACAACATGACACTTTGCCCATTAATACTTGAACACATATCTCCTAAAAACAGGTATTCTTACATCATCACATAACTGTCATGATCACACCTGAGAAAACTGTCAATAATTTCCCAGCATCACTGAATATTCAGTTCATACTCAATTTTACCCCCAATTTCCCCCAATTTTCTTCCAGAGTTGCTCTTTTAGAACCAGTTTCAAGCATTGTATTTGCCTGCTTCTTTAGCCTCCTTTTCGGAGAAGGCAGTGGCACCCCACTCCAGTACCCTTGCCTGGAAAATCCCATGGACGGAGGAGCCTGGTAGGCTGCAGTCCATGGGGTCACAAAGAGTCAGACACGACTGAGTGACTTCACTTTCACTTTTCACTTTCATGCATTGGAGAAGGAAATGGCAACCCACTCCAGTGTTCTTGCCTGGAGAATCCCAGGGATGGGAGAGCCTGGTGGGCTGCCGTCTATGGGGTCGCATAGAGTCGGACACGACTGAAGTGACTTAGCTTAGCTTAGCCTCCTTTTGAGCTTTCCCTGGAGGCTCAGCAGTAGAGAGTCCACCTGCTGATGAAGAAGACTCAGGACTGACCCCCTGGGGGAGGAAACGGCACCCCACTCCAGGACTCTTGCCTGAAGAATCCCCACGGACAGAGGAGCCTGGTGGGCTACAGTCCATGGGGTCACAGAGAGTCAGACACGACTGAGCACGCATGTACACACACATTAGTCTCCTTTATGATATTACTAGAACAGTGCCCTCATCCCTTTCTTTTGACATTGATTTTTTTTTTTTTCCCCTAAAAGAGCTCAGGCCAATTTGGTAGAAGGGCCTGCTTTCTAGATTTGTCTGTTTCCTGGAGGTGCTGTTTAACCTGTTCCTCCCTCCCATGTATAGTGGAAGTTAGGGCCAAGATTTGACTTAACTCAGGTGAGATGTTTTAGGCAAGGATACTTCTCAGGTACTGTGGGCTCCATGGCATTGGAGGTACCTAATGTCAGACTGTCCCACTTTCATGATGTTGTTTGGTCCCTGGGTTAAAGAGGTGACAGCCAGCTCTCTCCATCACAAAGATGAGTTGAGAAAAACCTGTGCACGTGTGCTAAGTCACTTCATTGTGTCCAGCTCTTTTCGACCCTGAGGACTGGAGCCCACCAGGCTCCTTCATCCATGGGATTCTCCAGGCAAGAATACTAAAGGGGTTGCTGTGCCCTCCTCCAGGGGGTTTCCCGACCCAGGGATCAAAAGAGTAAGACTTTCTCATCATGCAGAAATCCTGCTCCCACAGCCTTCCCCTAATGGGTTTGGTCTCCACTGATGGTTCTTGCTTGAATCAACAGTTTCATTTTTGGCTGGAAATAGTGATCCTCTATCATTCCTTTTGCATTTATTATCTGGCTTCCCCCCCCCCCCCAGTAAAGAAGAGCTTTCCCTCACTAACTCTGGATGAGCCAGAGTTCTTCCAAACATTAGAGTGTAAGTGATGCCTTTTCTTTTTAATTGCCAGTTACTATAATAAGGTGTTGGCATAGCTGGATCCTGTAACTCTTCTCTCCTTTTTTCTCCTTAAATTTGAGTTATCACTATGAGCGCGTGGGTTTGTATTTTTTAAACGTTTTACACTACAATCCAGAAACTCCTTCTTCTGGTCGGTGTGTTAGTTTCTGAGAGCTGCTTTAGCAAATGACCACAACCGGGAGGCTTAAACAGCAGAGCTCTTAAACATTCTGTTTCGGAGGCCAGAAACCTGAAATCAATTGCATTTCTCCTGGAGTGAGCTTTCTTTTCATGTCTTTTGCCCTCTTTTTCCATGCAATCAGTGGGCTATGAAAAGATTTTAAAGAGGTCCCCCTGTATCAGGAGGCTTGTTTGTGACATAAGTTGCAAATACTTCCTCAGCTGTTTTCTGCCTTTGCTTGTTTCCTTTGCTGCCGTACCCAAGGGGTTTGGTTTTGTTTCCGCTTTGTTTTGGAGGCTGGCTGATTTATCAGCCTCTCTTCTCTTGCTTCTTTCTAGCCACTTCCAGAAACATTTTGCCCCTCTCCATGACAGGAAACTCACCTGCGTTGTTTCTTTAGCACTTTCATGGCTTCTCTTTCGACACTTAAGCACTTTGACCGCTTTGGAGTGTTTTCTGGAGTAGGGTGTGAAGCAGGGATCCAGATTTATCTTTTCCAAGGAGTCCTGGCATAGTCTTCAGGAGAGGCCCAGCTGAAATAAAACCTCTAGCTGCGGATGCTTCTCCTCTGGGGGACAGGGGAAAGAGAGGGTTTCATGGTGACTAAAAGACTCCTCCTGGACATGGAGAACCCCGTGTAACATGGTCCTCCACATCGTACTGCAAGGGGGAGACAGAGACCTGGTCGGGGGTCTGGGTGAGGAGGTGGCCTGCCCAGGAGAGAGGGAGCCCAGGATTTCAAAACTTCCATCCGCAGGTGTCAAAGCCAAGATGGAGCCTTTTCCAATATTCAGCAGACAACTTTCTCCTCTCCTTTCCTCAACTCTCAAACCTTCAGAGGACCCTCTTTGCCCGCACACACAGTTCAGGCTTTTATTTATTTATTTTTTTAAGCTCAGGGCCCTCCATGTCCTGCCTTTCTCATCTCCCATCCCATGTATATCTTAAATCTGACCACTGATCAGCCAACGAGCCTTAGGTGGTCTTAACTTGCTGCCTTCTTGAAAACTGGGTTTTCCTCCTGTAAAGCCCACCTGCCTCAACACCATTAGTCAGGTTCCTGATTAAACTGGAAGCAAAGTCCAAGTCCCAACCCCACCCACAGGTTGCCCTCATCACTCTGAGGGCACCCGCTCTGCGGGGTGGACCTGACTCTGAGTCACAGCACCATGGGCCCCCTTCCATCTCATCTGCTGGGCTCCGTGCACCCTAAAAGCAAGCAGGGGATTGACTAGTGCCCGCCTCCAATTCACGTCCACCCAGAACTCAGCATCTGACCTTATTTGGAAGTAGAGTCTGTATAGATGTAATTCAGTTCAGATGAAGTCATACTGAATTACTGTGGGCCCCAAAGCCAATGACTGGTGTTCTGATAAAAAGAGGAAGGGAGGGAGTCCCTGGGGGTCCAGTGGTTAAGAATCTGCCTGCCAGTGCAGGGGCCATGGATTCAATCCCCGGTTAGGGAACTAAGATCCCACATGCCACAGGGCAGCTAAGCCTACGTATCACAACTACTGAAGCTTGTACGCTGAGAGCTCGTGCAACAAGAGAAGCCACTGTAATGAGGACCCAGTGCAGCCAAAAATAAAATACATGAATAAATAAATCTTAAAAAAAAAAAACCACAAGAGGAAAGGACACACACAGAGGAGCGCGTCACCTCTTTACCCAGTGACTGAATCTGCATCTGTGAAAACACACAGGGAGCGAGGACAGGTGAGGATGGAGGTAGAGAGTGAAGGGATATAGCCCCAAGCCAAGGGACATCATCACACATGGCGGGCAGCCCCCGGGAGGCAGGAGAGAGGTATGGAACACTCCCCATCAGAGCCCTCAGAAGTCAGCCCTGCTGACGCTTGGTTTCAGATTTCTGGCCTCCAGAACAAAGGAAGAATACGCTGTTGTTGTTTGGCCATGCCACACGGCTTGTGGGATCGTAGTTCCCCGACCAGGGATTGAACCCAGGGCCCCAGCAGTGAGAACACCAAGTCCTAAACACTGGACCACCAGGGAATTCCTTATGCTTGTATTATTTAAAGCCAGCCTGTCTGTGGTACTTTGTCCCAGCAGCCGCAGACAGTGGAGCTCGTGCAAGCAGCTCGTGCAAGTGGAGGGAACGATAACGCCAACATTCACTGGTGCCCACACTTTGGCAAGTGCTCTGATGAGCGTTTACACAAGTCTCTCACTGGACAGTCCTAGTGACCCACTGAGCTGGGTATTTAAGGCATTGGTGGCGTCCCTATTGTCTAGGTATAGAAAAGGAAGCTTGGGGACTGGCCCAGGCCACACAGCAGGGCTGCAGAACCTGGGTCTCTGCTCTGCCTATCCCCCTCTGTCCTCCTAGGTGGCCTGGTGAGTGCACTGCACACTACGGCCCCCATGCCACCTGTCCTTTATGAGTAAGTGTTGGAAAAGGCATCCTTGAACAAAACCTCAAAAACCCAGATCATAAGTCAAAAAAGAAAGAGGACAGTAAGGAGGAGGAGGGGTTGATAACACCAAAATTAGCGTCTGTTTTTCAATGAAGTACAATACAGTAATAGTTAATATGACGATAACAGACAGGGGAAGACACTGGAAATATCTGTAGTCAATGAAGGACACATTTCTGTGTGTTGCAATTCTGCAAATCAATAAGGAAAAGAGAGTAACTCTACTAGAGAAAAAAATAGTCAGAAGAATTGGCCATTTGTAGAGGATAAAACCTACAAGACTAACAAGAACATAAAGAAATGCTCCATCTCATTAATAGAGAGAGGTAAGCTAAAAAGAGAACATATCACCATGACAGGCCTATTATACTTCACAGCTGAAGACTGTTGGCAGGAATGTGGGCATTTCTGTAGACTTCCAGTGAGACTGTACACTGGGGAAGCTGTCCTAGAGAACACTCGGGTGGTGTTACCTTCAGTCTGTAAAATTTCTGGGGGTGATGGATACGGTTAGCACCTTGGCTCTGGTGATGGTGCCACAGGTGTATGCCATGTTCGAAGTCATCAAGATATAACATTAATCTTCTGCATATCAAATGGCAACTCACTCCAGCACTCTTGCCCAGAAAATCCCACGGACAGAGGAGCCTGGTGCAGGCTACTGTCCGTGGGGTCACAAAGAGTCGGACACGACTGAGCGACTTCACTTTCTTTCTTTCTAAACCTCTGTAAAGCTGATTTTTTTCTCTAAAAACAACAAAAAAGAGTAAGTCCATGCATACTCTTTGACCCACCAGTTTTACTCCTAGTTATGTATCCCAAAGAAGTTCTCAGCTGGACCCATAGGGAACAGGTGCGTGCGTGTGTGCTAAGTCGCTTCAGTTACGTCCAATTCCTGGAGACCCTGTGGACCACAGGCCACCAGGCTCCTCTGTCCGTGGGATTCTCCAGGCAAGAACACTGGAGCGGGCTGATCCATGCCCTCCCCCAGGGGATCTTCCCAACCCAGGGACTGAACCCACACCTCTTAGGTCTCCAGCACTGGCGGGCAGGTTCTTTACCACTAGCTCGACCTGAGAAGCCTCAAGGGAACAGGTACACTGAGGTTTATCACAGGTTTTTTTCTGGTGGGCTTTGGGTGTCATTCCATGGGACAATTGAGAGTAGACTGGGATAAATCCATATCACTGAGTAACTGTCAACAGAAGCTACTGGTTGGATTTATTTAGAGCGACGTACATGGGCTTCAAAACAACACTGAGGGGGGCAAAAAGTAAGAAGCAGATTGCCATCTATGACATAATCCATTTACATGAGTTAAAAATATATGCATACATTTGTATACATATATGTGTCCATTCTGACAGTGATAGACAGCAAGGGGACAATGACAAGATCTGGAGAGGCCAGGGCTGTGAGGGGCCCTCAGGGCTACTCTCTGAAACTTGGACTCCATCCTCCAGGAGACTGGTGACCCCCAGAAAAACATCTATTTCTGCTTTGTTGACTATGCCAAAACCTTTGACTGGGTGGATCACAATAAACTGTGGAAAATTCTTCAAGAGATGGAAATACCAGACCACCTGACTTGTCTCTTGAGAAACCTATATGCAGGTCAGGAAGCAACAGTTAGAACTGGACATGGAACAACAGACAGGTTCCAAATAGGAAAAGGAGTACGTCAAGGCTGTATATTGTCACCCTGCCTATTTAACTTCTATGCAGAGTACATCATGAGAAACGCTGGGCTGGAAGAAGCACAAGCTGGAATCAAGATTGCCGAGAGAAATATCAACAACCTCAGGTATGCAGATGACACCACCCTTATGGCAGAAAGTGAAGAGGAACTAAAGAGCCTCTTGATGAAAGTGAGAGAAGAGAGTGAAAAAGTTGGCTTAAAGCTCAACATTCAGAAAACAAAGATCATGGCATCCGGTCTCATCACTTCATGGGAAATAGATGGGGAAACAGTGGAAACAGTGTCAGACTTTATTTTGGGGGGCTCCAAAACCACTGCAGATGGTGACTGCAGCCATGAAATTAAAAGACGCTTACTCCTTGGAAGGAAAGTTATGACCAACCTAGACAGCATATTAAAATGCAGAGACATTACTTTGCCAACAAAGGTCTGTCTAGTCAAGGCTACGGTTTTTCCAGTGGTCACATATGGATGTGAGAGTTGGACTGTGAAGAAAGCTGAGCGCCGAAGAATGGATGCTTTTGAACTGTGGTGTTGGAGAAAATTCTTGAGAGTCCCTTGGACTGCAAGGAGGTCCAACCAGGCCATTCTAAAGGCTATCAGACCTGGGTGTTCACTGGAAGGACTGATGCTAAAGCTGAAACTCCAATACTTTGGCCACCTCATGCGAAGACTTGACTCATTGGAAACGACTCTGATGCTGGGAGGGATTGGGGGCAGGAGGAGAAGAGGACGAGAGGATGAGATGGCTGGACGGCATCACCAACTCGATGCACATGAGTTTGAGTGAACTCTGGGAGTTGGTGATGGACAGGGAGGCCTGGCGTGCTGCGATTCATGAGGTTGCAGAGTCCGACACGACTGAGCGACTGAACTGAACTGAAAGCAGGGGGCTGCCATGCAGAAAGCTGAAGCAACAGGACCCCTCAAACGGATGAACCTGTGACATTGAAAAGGATGTAATTTTGACTAGTGGGGTACTTCCAAAGGCCTTCAAATCTTACTGCGTCTGGACGGCCTTTTGGGAAGGACGGAAATCCAACTGAAACTAGAATCCGCTGAAAACAGTTTTTGCCTCATGGAACTCAGAAGCCCAGGGTAAAGCTGGCCTCAGGGACTTCATAAATTGAGGGGAGAGCAGCCACCATTTCTCTTTTCTCTGTATCTTTTCCATCTTTTGGCTAGAGCGTTCATGGAGCCTGAGGTAGCAGAGGGAGAAGGGGAGGGCCACAGCTTTATCTTAGTTCAATGACCCCAGAGGAAAGACAACAGCTCTTTAAGCATCCACGTATAAAGACTCAAGGAGGCACCCTGATTGGCCCAATTTGAGTCACATGTCCAACTGTGCCAATCCCTTTGGCTGGATGCTTGGGATCTGGGATTGGCCAGATGGGTCCAGCTGCCTGAGGTTGATGCTGTGGTCCCAGGAGAGGGAGGGGGAGATGCTGCCCAGGCAAATACACAGGTGTGCCTCATACACAGCAAGTCAGTGCCGCCTGCCTCCGAGAGCTCATCCCTTCTGTTTTGTCACTGAGTATGGACATGATGGTTGGAGAAAGCCTGCCCAGAAGCTCGTGATGTGGAGAGGCTCCAGGGAGGTACGTGGAAGACAGTGGTCTGATTAACATCTGTCTGAGCGCTGAAGAATTGATGCTTCTGAACTGTGGTGTTGGAGAAGACTCTTGAGAGTCCCTTGGACACCAAGGAGATCAAACCAGTCCATCCTAAAGGAAATCAGTCCTGGATATTCATTGGAAGGACTGATGCTGAAGCTGAAGCTCCAATGCTTTGGCCACCTGATGCGAAGAACTGACTCACTGGAAAAGACACTGATGCTGGGAAAAATTGATGGCAGGAGGAGAAGGGGATGACAGAGGATGAGATGGTCGGGTGGCATTACCGACTCGATGGACATGAGTTTGAGCAAACTCCGGGTGATAGTGAAGGACAAGGAAGCCTTGTGTGCTGCAGTCCAAGGGGTCACAAAGAGTCGGACATGACTTAGTGACTGAACAACAAGTCACTGACAAAATCAATCCCAGAAAAACAGAAAAAAGGGAGCCAGCCCCTGAGCAGGGGCAGGGATGCCTCTGCCTTTCCTCCTAGCCTCTTCTCACAAGCCCCTAGCGGTCCATATTGAGAGAACTATTACCATTCTTCTTCCAGATACTGTATAAACAGTAACAGTGCAGTTACGGTCCCCTTGAGGGCCAGAAGCTGATGAGGCTCGTGTATCACTGCTCTCTTCCACGGAGGATACCATTCCAGCAGGATGAGGTCACTGAGCCAAGGAAGAGGGGGGTGGGGAAAGGGGATTCCTGGGCTGGAGCTCTGGAGTCATGCCCGTCCCCCGACTCCATCCCGCCTGATCCCTGGTGGATTCACAGTGTGCTACAGTGCTAATGCCAAGGCAGGAATCTGTTCCTGTGAGATGGTTTGTGGACTAGGGGAACCTGGGCACTCCCCTCTTCTCCTCCAGCCCTTCCATCTCTGGGCCCCACGCTGACTATGCTGGGTGACTACACAGAAGTTAGCAATGGGTGGACTGACTGCAGGCAGTGATTGGATGCCAGTTGTGAGAGCATTGAGAAATGCTAACAAAACTAACATTTATTGAAATAGGTTCTGTGCTGGTTACATCTCAAGGTCTCATTGGATCCACCAAATCCCTATTCTGTAGGCATCATGATTAATATTAAAACCCCTATGTCGTAGACAAAGAAGCTAAGGCTCCGATCATTAGCATGATAGCAGAAACCTGTGTTCACACTCTGGTCTGTTTGAGCAACAACCTCTTGGCTTCCCCAGCCGTCTCCAGGCACTGTTAGGCTGGTGGAATTCCCAAGTCAATGCCCACCTGCCCCATAAGCCGGGATGGTGGTAAAGGCTGTGCACTGCTCCAGGACCCCCGGAGAAGTGGGCGTGGGTGGCTAAGGGCCGAGACACGCCCTGGGCTCTGCTCACATGGACTGCTGGCCCAGAGCAAAGGCCTTCTTCTAATGCTCAGAGCCTCTCTGACCCTACAGGCTAACAGCAGTCCTATCTGGGACCACACTGGGTCTCCTGGAACCCTGGCCACTCTCACAGTAGGCCCCTTAAGCCATATGTTGCCTTGTGACCCAAACAGTTCCCATGACAAAACTTGTTATTTCCATAACTCAACCCGCGTTATCTCCAGGTGCTAGCTTCTTTTAGTTCTTTCCTTCCCAACTGCCTCTCCCACTTCTATTTCATAAAACCCACCTTTTCTTTAAGGCCTAGCTTGATGCGCACCCCTTCAGAAAGCCTTTCAAATACCTCAGACTGCAGCCTCTATCACCCTGCTCCGGATTAGTCACAGCGCTCACCACAACCTGCCTTCGAAGACCATCATCTTGTGAGCATTTACCCTGCGTGGGTCACGGTGCTTAA
Source organism: Ovis aries (assembly GCF_016772045.2). Classification (NCBI taxonomy): domain Eukaryota; kingdom Metazoa; phylum Chordata; class Mammalia; order Artiodactyla; family Bovidae; genus Ovis; species Ovis aries. The sequence goes on from NC_056056.1 coordinate 3,968,975, forward strand.
ACACCCTCCATACCTTATGTCCCTGAATCCTCACTCCACTCGTGTTATCACGCCCATTTCACACAGGAAGAAACTGAGGCTCAAAGGACTTCAAAACTTGTCCAGGTTTACACAGCTAGGAAGGGGGCAGGGCAAGGATTGAATGAAGGGGTTGGGCTTTAAAAGCGGCCAGCTCTGATGATGGTGGTTTTCCACAGATGTCGTTACCGGGTGTCTGAAACGCTAGCAATCTGAGGGGCAGAAGTCAGTGTGATTCTCCGTAAGCCCTTCGCCCACGGGGGTCCCATTGGCTCCTTGGGAAACAAGATGGAAGCTCTGCGGTCAGGCACAGGGAGACCCTCACTTGGGGAGTATCCGGGTGTGCGAGCCTCTGGAATGCAGGAGGCACCCCAACCACACCCAGCGCGGCCAACTTGTTTACGCCTCTTGCACAGCCCCTCCCGCCCGGCCCGGGTCACGTGACCGCCTCCCCGCCCCTCGCTCTCTCGCGTGGCTCCTCCCCGCCGCGCCGGCTCTTCTTTTTGCCTCCTTCGGAGTCACAAGATCTCTCAGCAGCTCCCTTTCGGAATCCTTCCGCCCGTCCCCGCCTCCCCACCCCCCGTAACCCCCCTACCTTACAACTCCTCTTGGCTTTTTCTCGACCGGTTAGCACAACCAGTAATGAGCAGAACGGCCCCTTCTTTCCAAAGGGGCAGTCGGCCACGGTCAACGGTTCTCGGGTTCGAGGGCGAGGCGAGGTGCGGCTGGGGATTCTTTTTCGTGGCGGAGGCTGCAGCGGCAGTGGTCATTTCACGACGGGGGGGAGGTGCTGTACGTCCAAGATGGCGGCGCCCTGTAGGCTGGAGGAACTGTGAGGTAAACAGCTGAGGGGGAGGAGACGGTGGGTGAGTACGGGGGTGTCGCCCCTTGCTTTTCGCTGGGGTCTTCTCGGGGCGGTCCGGGCACCATGACCCCAGTCTGGGAAGCCCTGTGGGGCTGGGGCAAGGGGCTCACTTGCCGGGGAAGGGACCCCGGGAAGGGGGGGTTTGGCGAGCTTTCCCCTCCCTCTTATTACTCGCTATCTCCGACGGGGCCTGACGGGTTTCTGGGGGAAGAGAAGCGGCCCCGGCCGGCCCTTGGCCCCTCCTCGGCGGCGGAGGGGACCGCTGCACCCCCCCGGGCCGAGGTGTCGAGGGCAGGGGGTGAGGTGGGCCGCTTTGCCAGCCCCTTGCTTGGTGGGGTGACAGGTTCCCTCGGGGTGCGGAGAGCCGAGGAGAGACCCTCCGCGGGAGAGGCAGGTCTGGATTGGGGGGTGGGGGCTTGTGCCAGGGCTTGATGAGAAGGGTCAGGGGGTGGGGGCGGGGAATGAACGGAGTCTGCCTGTGGGCATCGGGGACCTGCCCGGACTCGGTGTCTCCGCTGAAATTTGCAGGAGCGTGTGTGCCTCGCTCCAGGTGTGCTTCTGGGTGTTTAATTGATGGTGAAAGACAGTTACCTTCCAGCCGGCAGAGGTGATTCTTAAGAGACAGCTATTTGCAGAGCCACTCCTAGACGCTCATTCATTCATTTGAGGAACTTGAGGACGAAGAACCGGCAGTCAGAGAGCCCTTCAAGAATTAAAGCTGTTTCTTTGTGTTTCCTAGTACAGAGTTTTGCTTCTGGCGTTCTGGGTTTGGAGGGGTGGGGGTGGGGGCTTTGAAGGGGGCGCGGTCCTCCTGACACCAGCAGCTTGTTGACGGAGCGCGCACTGTGGAAGGGCTCCGCAGTCGTCACCTCCTTTAGCCCTCGCGACAAAGGGGAAAGGCAGCCACCAGGAATCCCTCCCATTTCTCAGATGAAGAAACTGAGGCCCAGAGAGATTAGGGAACCGTGCCCCAAGGTCACACCTCTAGGATTCTGTGAGCCGGGATTGGAACTGGAGTCTTGATTCCAAGACTGTGCTCCTGTCTTTGTACTTAACATGATTCTCGTTTATCTGTTAATAGATCAGATCTGACTTGTCATTCTTTCTGATCAGGTGATTAGAGTTAATCAGTTGGCCAGGGTTTGTGCATAAGTGCCTGTGTGTGCGTGCTTAATTTTGAAGAGGGGCCCACTTGCTCACATACTTTAGCTTTTGTTTGGGATGGCAGTGTTGTGACTATAAACACGGTAGTCTAAATTAGGCTGGAAAGTATTTGATGTTTTCATAAAACCAATGCGTTTACTGCAGAAAGAAGCCATGCTAAAATCCTTGCCGGATTTTTTATAGAAAGCATAGAAATAGCACTTCACTTGACACAGCCTAAGCTGGTAAAAGTACTAAAATAGAATAATATTCTTCTGAGATACTTGGATTTATAATTTGGGGATCAACTTGGAATCATCTGAATTTGCACTTGTTGACAAAACGGGGCTGTAAATTTCGAGAAGCGTTATAAAACCCAACCTTGTGGGAGCCCTTGATTTACTGAGCAACCACCTGTGATGCTTAAGTTGAACATTCCCGAGTAAACCTGGAATATGCAAATATGGAAACTGATTTAAGGTCGTATGGGGAAATGCAAACTTTAACCGTCGTGCATCAAGCAAATGAGGCGCCTCAGAAACAGTGAAACATCCTTTGCTATGGCCCTGGGGAGCTGCAGAATCTTCCTCTAACCACCGGGTGTAAACTTAAGGGGTGTTTATCGAAGATGTAAATGGGAAATATCCTCTTGCTAAAGTTAATATCTTAGGCCAAACACTCTTACATCAGGTGCATGAAAGGGCGAATGATGTAAGCTTTCTCTGCTTCATGCATTTCCTGGTGTCATAGACTTTGGTTTGTTCCTAAATTCCTAGTTAGACAGATTCCTAGGCAGCTACCCACATTCTTTCTTGTTTTCCGTTAAATTGGAGTGTCTCAAATCCTGTGACTCAGTTGTACTCTGCCTGATTGGATTCTTAAGAGGGAAGACATCCCAGTCTGCGGGTGTAACATGATGCCTTCTGTTCTTATTTGTGAAGTGAAACTAAACAGTCTTGACGAGGACAGATCAAATATATTCCTGTCTGTAGAATAATGAAATTGCTGGAAATGAGAAATCTCTCAACAGTAGTGTCTGTCAAACCTTCATGCACAGGTAGTTTGCATATGTCGCTGAGGACACCCTGGATATATATTTTGGAAGAAGTTATAGGTGATTCTGATGGCACCAGAGGTTGAGGACCAGTGGCTGAAGTTATCAGTTTGGCTATTTTTCTTTTAATTTATAATTCACTGCAGAGGCATTTCTTAAAATAGCTCCTAACCTCTGGTGTATATAGTGGGGGGTGAATTTGGGGCTCTTGAGGTGCAGCTGACTTGATCTTACAGGTGTCTTCTTTTCAAGTTTGTTAAGGTGCAGGCACCATTCTTTTCTGGGTTCTAGGGCCTTGGTGGACTAAAATTAACGTTTCCTGGAATTAATTAGATAGTCTTGACTGCAGATGAGCCACATACAGCAATACATCAACCATTTCAAGCTTTTCCAAAAGTCACGTAGATTTCAAGTCCTTTGGGGGTCAGGTTAAACATTCTGTGTTGATCGAATCAGGTGTTAAATGGCTTTATAATAACTAAGCAAACCAGCGACTTTTAGCTTGACCTGTTGAGTTTTTATTCTTTCCTATCACATTTTAGAAAAAGATATTCCTTGTAAGTGCCTCATATTATAAATCTCTTCGAGAGATTAGTTTTATTGGTATTGGTTTTATCAATTAAGTAGCTGCAAGCATGAAAGAAAAGTGTACTCAATAGCATTTAAACCTCTACTTTTAGCTTTTTGCTTTAAAAATAAATATGTATAATTGGCATATACTTAAACACTAAATTTTTTCCTCTCAGTGTTTCGTATAGTTTGTATATGAAAAAAAAAAAACACAACAGTTTTTTTCCATTGGTCTGGAAAAGATTTCAGCCCATTTAAATTGGTCTAAAATTACCATCAACGATTTTAGATTTTTCCTTTTCTGCTTTGCTTTTTTAAAAAAATTATTTTTTTATTGAAGGATAATTGCTTTACAGAATTTTGTTGTTTTCTGTCAAACTTCAACATGAATCAGCCATAGGTATACATATATCTGCTTTGCTTTTTAAGCCTGTAGTTCCTAAACATTAGTAATTTGATGTCTAGTGTCTATTTTTGGGAGGGGGGAGAATAAAAAAACCAAAAATTTTCATGTATATAAAACATGTATAATCCCAGGACCTTGCTTATTTCTTCTTACTTCTCTTGTGTAGTACTAACTTTTTTCTATACAGGGAAGTAGCAAAAGATAACAACACTTTTAAAGGTTGAATGAATTCAGGTTATCATCTAATGAGTAAAGTGCCTGAAAAACCTGGTTTTGATACAAAACAAGACATGGTAGTTACTGGCCTAGAATTCACAGGTCACCTTCTAAAGGGAAGATGATGGCAGTAGAGCCCATGAAGTATCTGAGTGACAAGGGATAATTTTACTCTCCTGTTGGTGATGGAGGGCACACTGGGCCGCAGTGAGAAAGAACAGATGTCGTGACCTTACTGTGTGCAGTGGTTAAGACCTGTGCTGCTCTGAGTACAGAGCACACAAGCACAGCGAGAAACATGAAATGTATCCGTTTTAAACTACAGAATGACTTCATCAGTGTTTCAAATATGTTAGTAAATGTTGACTTCTAAGCCTTATGTACCTAGCAGTACATTTTGTGTAGTAGTAATATTGTTATAATAAAGTTTGTATTTATTGGCACAATGCCAAACAGTGTGCTAAAGTTTTTGACATTTGTGATCCTGTTAACTCTTCTTGAAACCTTTCAGGGACAGGAGAGGGAGATGAGAAATTGGAGGTTTCAGTAACTTATTCAGTGAGTTGAGCTAGGATTTGAACCCTGTTGGTTGACTCCAGAACCCACACATTTAATCTTTGACTTGATAAATAGTCTGAACTGCTGAGCTCATAAACTAGTTGAAAGGTCAGTGGTTCTTAAGATTTTGGGGGCCTCAGTTCCCCTCTGAGAGTTTGTGGGAAGCTGTGGACCAAATACCCTTTTCTGTCCCATCAGCTCCAACAAAATTCACACAGATAAGAAAGTTTGAATAGGAACTTATAGACCCAGCCTGAAAGCCGGTTGATGATTCCAAATAGTTTACTGCTCTTAAAAATGGACTCGGGCTTTCAGAAACAAAAGCAACCCACAGATAGGAAAGGCCTAAGTCTTTTAAAGATGGACTATGTACTGCTTGTACTATATTTTGTTAAAACTTTTATATTGAAAGGTTCTTTACAGTTCACTGGGAAATCAACCTTAGGTGTCACATTAAAAGAAATTATAAGTGGAGAACTCAGGTGTGTAACTTGCTAAATTCTTGTCAGGCTTAGGATTCAGTCCCTGTGTACCTTTATCACCTGGCAGAGTTCCATTGGGCTTTTTTCCAAGGTTTAGCCATTATCTTTTTTTTCCTTTTGAACCTCAAAAGTATATATATATATATATTTACTATTTCTTGCCTTCCCCCTCCTTCCTAGACTAGTGGTTCAGAATCACCTGGAAGACCCCACTTCCAGATTCAGAAGTCTCAGACCAGGCTTAAAGCCCTAAATGATGGGTGTTGCTGGTGTGAGGACCACCTTTGAGAACCACAGGTGTTAGTCCTAGACTATCAAAGCTTGTGCCTTTATTTCCTAGGAGTTTTCTATTTTAGTCCTTGAACTTGAAACCTAAAGAAAACTTACAGTTTGCTCAGATTTATTTTAAGAGAAGCTCTTATTTTGAAACATGACACTTGGTTTATTTTCTTGGTAAATAATTTTGTTCATGGTAATAGAAAGTTAAAACACAAGAAACATAGTTTATAGATGAGGTGGTGGTTGCTGTTGTTTTAGTCACTGACTCAAGACCGACTGTTTAGAACCCCATGGACTGTAGCCTGCCGGGCTCCTTCTGTCCATGGGATTCTCCAGGCAAGAATACTGGAGTGGGTTGCCATTTCCTTCTCCAGGGGATCTTCCTGACTCAGGAATTGAACCTGCTTCTCCTGCATTGTAGGCAGATTCTTTACCACTGAGCCACCAGGGAAGTGCCTTATATTATAGAAAACGTACACCTAACCAGAATCAGTGTCTCTCCCTGCAGACAAGATGCTAGAGGATCCACCTATGAAATAGGTTATACGCTCCAGCAGATTGTCCTTTTGGGTCCCTGATGGCTAACATTCTGAATGGAGAACCTGGAGCTCCTCCTCTGTTTATACAACCTTGAGAGGGACCACACTGCTGAGACCATTTAAATCACACATGACTATACATATTGCCAGGTTTTGCTCTCAGCTGTTTCACTTTCACACACTTGAGTGATATTTCCTTCTCTGCAGAAGTAGGAAGAGGAATTGGAGCTCATATCTTACCTTTTTTAGTTGCATTTGTGCTGAAGACAACTTTATTCACTTGGTAGAATATTCCTGTAAGAAATCACCTGAGCGGTACGGAGCCAGAGCCAGGCCTGACTGTGTATATTATTGCCATTTTATTACTGTCTGTTATCGGTGTAATGTTGCTCTTCTCTTTGTGCTGTGCTTGATAATGACATAGTCCATCTCTGCCTCAACCTGTGTCTGAATTGTCTTTGAACTTTCTTAGATAAAAACCTCAGTATACAAAACAAGTTAGTGAAAAGACAACTGCCTACCTTTATTATACCTGTAGTTGTTTTTACATCATTGACAAGTTGTACAAGATTATCTTAGGCGATGTGATACATAGTTACATATTTTATGTGGGGTTTGTGGTTCTGAAGAGTCCCAGGGGTGAGAAGGCCACACACAACACTTGATTTTCCAAAAGTCCGAATATTCAGCTGATATTTTCAGATAAAATGCTTTCTGAAGGCATTTGGGTGCCTGCCACGAGTGTTTCATGAAGGCGCACACAGCTCTTAGTGCCCTCAGCTTGTAATGCAGAATGCTGGGGTAGAGATGCATGAAACAGTCACCCTGCTGGTGACACCTCCACATGGCTGGGCTAGCTGGAGTCCACGTGTGGCCCCGTGTATAGAGGCCATCCCTCTGGAAACACCTAAAGAATGAAATGAAGGTGAAATGTGAAAACAAGTTGGCCTGTGCTCCTTCTGCTTAATCTCAAAACACTGAAGCACAGAGCTCTCATCTTCCTGGAACCCACCCTTTATTTTTATTCAGAGAGACTTCTTAATTGCCCTTGTAGAAAGGCAATCACCATGTTGCTTTCAGGTGAGAATACCACTTTGGGGTCAGACATCAAAGAGGAAGGGTCTAGGTCTGAGGGCATGTTTCCTTTTTAATTTGGCTTCTGAAGGTAAGAACATTGCATTGGCCCTGTTACGCCCTGACAGGTGTTTCCATCAGAACCCCTCAGGGGGACACATTTTTGAGGAGGGTCTTCTCCATTCCTCACTTCTAAGCAGGAAGTTCACAGGTCACATGATTTTCCCTAGTAGTACCTCCATGGGGCAGGATTTAAATATAAGTGAACAAGTAAACACTTCAAATACAAATAATGGCAGGTAGCCCTTGACTCGCCAACACTTATTACCATTACCATCTTTTAGCATGGTGGTAAAGATGTTAAGTGTTAATGTCGAGCATTGGACAAAAACCGTTCTGACTTTCTATGCCAATTTCTTTATCTGTGATGTTGATCCTGGCTGGACAGGCTACGAGATCGCATCTGGTATTACATCCTAATTTTACCCTTGCCTTAGATGTTCCTTTTCAGGTAAAACATCCAACTGCGATTAATTGCAAGAGGAGTCTGCATGACTCACTGGACTCATAGCTGATTCTAACATTCTCAAGATTAGAGGCTCCACGGTTTTAACTGCAGCCCTTCTGGTGGAGTGACTGTGGCTGGGCAAGCACTCCCTGTCTGAATGGTTTGCTTGGCCTCCTCGGAAAGCCAGCCTCTGCCCAGCTCTGCACACACACTTGGCGTATGCTGCTGAGGACTGCTGGTATTAAATGCCTAGAATGTGTTCCACAAGGAAAGATAATTACCCCATCATCTGAGCATGAAGTTTTAACTGTGAGAGAGCTGCCCGACACACTAGTTCAGCTTTGGCCAGGATCATATATTGAAGGGCTTGCTTCTAGGCTCTTCCATGTTGACTGTAACTAGGCCTGTGTTGTATATGAGGTTCAGCTGCCATGTCTACATCCCACCCTGGAATGGCTACCAAAGAAGCTGGTGAACTTTTTGTTGACCCACACAGAGTATATTTGCCCATTGGGTACCGGACGCTAAATAGGCCCTGGGTGTCCACCAGTAGACCCAACAGGTGGTCCCAGTCCCCATGGAGCTCACAGTCTAATCAGGCTGTACCTAAATGTAGTTTGAAGGATCCGCATTTTAAAAAGCAAACTGGAATGTATATATATTCGTGTTAAACATGGATATTTAATATAATTTAGAAAGGGGAGCAGGAGAAGAAAATAGAAAAATGCTAGCTGTTCTCAAATATGTTTGTCATGCAGAGGGATTAGGTTAAGGTGGTGCTGTTTTGAAGGCCGAGTTCAGCTTTGTACATTTATTTAAGAAATGTTCTGACTCCTAGTCATTCTGTCAACAAGTCCCAGACTCTGTGGCAGCTGCAGGAGATACAGCGCTGAAGAAGCCCCGTCTTTCCTTGCCTGGACTCCTGTGCTATTGATGGGGACATGCTCAGTAACTCATTGCACTTATTTAATTGGGTTGTGGTCAGTGACACCGAGAAACACAGGCTACAGGGAGCACATGCTGGGCCTCGCCTGGTCTGGGCGTGAGTGGAGGAAAGTGAAGGCTTCTCTGAGGAAGCGCCTATTCAAGCAGAGAATTTGAGGGTGAAGACGGAGCTCGGGAGCGGGCAGAGGTCAGGTCTCTGGGGCACAGGGACTGCTTGTACCTGGTCCTGAAGTGGGGAGCACATAGGTCAGCTGAGAGAAGGTGAGGCTAGTGGGGCAGGGGCGGGGGGCTTATGGGGGACCAGGACGTGCTTCATGCCTGGCGCTATTCTTACTCGTGGGGCACGTCAGGACTGCCCCACGTAGCCTTAGGAGGCAGGCGCCGCGGCGCTTCTCTCCGTGCAGATGACAGGATTCAAGGTTAGATGTTAGAGACGTGCAGTCACCCAGCCAGAGTTGCGTGGCTGCTCGGTGGCGGGGCCTGGGTTTTTCTACTCCGAGCTCTAATTCTAGAGCCTGTCCTGCCGGCGCATTTACTGCCCACTCATTTATGGCTCTAATAAAGACAGTTAGCAAAAGGCAGACTTTACAAGTTCAGCGCAATAGAAAGAATTTTCCCGCAGCCAGCTGTTCGGAAATGTAGATGGGGAGAGGCCTGTGCACCATTCCAGTGGAAACCAGATGGCCACCTGTCAGGGATGGGGTGGAGCGGGAAGCCAGTGAACCCCAACACCCCGCTGATGGCGTCTGGGATCTCACTGCAGCGTGAGATGGTGATTTACAGATATGTGTTTTTTCTCTCCAGTGACCATGAAAGACACCAGGTTGACAGCACAGAAAACTAAAGTACCAATTGTCCCCAGAACAGGTAAGGTGTGAACTCAGTGCAGCGGCCGTGGGGAAGGGAGGGGAGAATCATTTATCTTGTCTGTGGTTGCACTCGTGCAGAGAGGTTTCTTTGCATTCAGGATGTAACGTTGATGATTTTAGCTATTTGCCAGTAACTGGACCTTCTGTGCCGTGAAGTAATTAGTCAAATTATCGGTAATTTATTAACGGCTTATTGAGTGCCAGGCATGGTGTTAAGTGCATCCTATGGTTATTTATTTTCCTCTTCACAGCCATACTTTTGGTATGTCTTCATTATGCAGATAAGGAATTGGGCTCTGAAATGTTACATAATTTTCCTAAGGTTGTATAGCTGGGGTACTTGCTTTACCTGCAACTCAAATCAGTTCTAACAGCAAAAATTGGTTTTAACTACTAAATAAAATTGAATCCTGAGTATTTTGAGCAAGCCATTTAACTAGCACAGAGGTTCTCAACTCTGGCTGTGCCTTAAAAACCCACATGGGTCTATAAAAACAAACCAGATGTCCTGTCTGGACCCTGCCCCTTAACCTGCTCTGGAGTGAGGCCTGGGCTTCAGGATTTCATAGCCTCTCCAGGTTATTCTAGTGTACGAACTAGGCTGAGGACCCCTGAGCTAATGAGTTAGCATTTACATCTTAACATGGCTTTATCTACTACTTGTCTTAATCAGTTTTCTGGGGATGAGATGTATGCTAGTGTGCTTTTTAAGAGCTGGAGGATTCCTAGAGTCCTAGAATATATCCTTCCTAAATACAGGGATCTAGCGTGTCTGTGGCTAGGAGTGTGGCCTGAGTGGCCCCTGAGCAGGATGTTGAGTTTGGAGGCAGGAGTGCGCAGTGCAGCAGCTTTCTGTCTGCAGGAAGGGCATAAGGAAGATGGGAAGGCGTTCTGTCCGCCGTCTTTGTGCACAGACGGCTGATGGGACTCGGCTGGTGCCTCCCTGGTTGCCCTTTGCTGTATTGTCACTGTCTGCCTCATCTTGCCTCATAAGAGTTATGAAATAAGGTGAGGATTTTTGCCTTAAAGCTTGCTGTCTGTTCACAAACAGGGTCTTAATACAGATTGTAGACTCACAAGAAGGTGGAAGAAGCATTGTTCCCTCACGAGTACGGAAGACTTCCTTGAGTTTGACTTCTCATTAAAAAAATTTTTTTCTTTTAATTTTTATTTATTTTTGGCTGTACTGAGTCTTCATTGCTAGACAGGCTTTCTCTAGTTGTGGTGAGTGAGGACGTCTCATTGTGGCGGCTTCTCTTGTTGGGGAGCATAGACTCTAGAGGGCATGGGCTTCAGTAGTTGTGGCTCATGGGTTCAGTTGCCCCGCGGCATGTGGAATCTTCTAGACCAGGGGTCAAACCTGGGTCCCCTGCACTGGCAGATGGATTCTTAACCTTGGGCTGGTTAAGTCCCATTTTCAAGCGTTTTATGGGTACGTCACCCTGTCCGTTGTTGGTTGGCCACTGAATATGTGTTTGAACCCAGTGTCAGATGGTCCTGTTCATATCCTCGAGGCCCAAGCTGAATGTCACACATCAGAAATCTCAGATTGTATTAAATATTTTTCAATAATGCACTTGTTTTATGTTACAGTAGTCCTATTGTTAACGTCTGAAATTTTAACGTAGGAAAAGTACTTGGTCAGCACCATCAGCTGCTGGACTGCCCCCATGTTAGCAGGTGGGTGACACTAGAAAGATGTTCCCCTTCAGCTGCCACTTTTAGCCCCATCACTAACCTTTGTGGACAAAGCAGAATGGAATTCAGGAGAGTTTCTGGTAAATTATGTTTTAGAAGGAACCTGTACCTGGGATTCATAGCTTGGTCAAGCCTCAAGGATCCTTCATCTTAAAGCCACCTTAACAGTTATTGACAACCTATGTCAGTCATCTTGAAAAGCTTTTTGTTTAAATTTTTAGCCCCCACAGACACAAAATACAAGACAAAAACTACAAGAAATTGTCTTCCTATAACGGTTTTATAAAATCTGTTTTGAAATTTTTGATTAGTGAGTATAAAATGTGTTTGAGTATTTCATTTTTTTCTTAACATTGTTTTTTTCATATTTATGTTTGACTTGAAGATGATTTATCATGGATATTGTTGACTGTGGTTTGGTTTTTTTTTTTTCATGTTTTAAAATTTAGATAACAAGCTGGCATTTTATTTTTAATTCACCTTCACAAGACGTGTGGTGTTCCCAAATCTGACTTTTTCTTGAAAGACTACAAATTAGGATTACAAATTAAATGAAGTTATTAAATGAATATTTTTTATGATAAATGTAAAACAATTATATAAAGGTTAGAATTAATTTCTTTTGTGTAGCCAAGTATTGTTAAAAGTTTTATAAACATTTGGCTCAAAGAATAATTAATGTTATTTGTAAAGCTATCTAGTGAACCTACCTTCTTGTTACTCATTAATACATTTAACTCTTTGAAAGTCCTTAATTGTTTTTGAACATAAAAATCACATTAACCGAGGCTTTTATTTTTAATAATAATAAATGAATAAATATTGTATTGATGGAATTTCAACTTATAAAACACAAAGCCTAGATGTTGCATCTAGAATGTTTTCTCTTTGTTCCGATATTAACGGTAATCCTAAATGCATGCCTGTCCACATTACAGACATTGTGTGGATTACATATGATGGTAACATTAACATATCCTTGCTGGTCACACGTACACAGTCCCAGAAATGCTGCTAAATGCTGCTAAAGTGGCCGATGGACCGTTCAACTTTCAGTCCTACAGACCAAGGCCACAGCCAGATTTGGGCCAAAAATAGAAACTAAAACCGAGCTTTGGTAAATCCCTGTTTTCCATGCTTGTTGAGACCATGCTAAGTGTTCTGTTTGATCAAATCTGGTTACCAGTGTAGGGGTTAAGTTTGGTTTATTCAGAAGTAGTGATGTGGAACCCCTGTGTTGCTTTTGATTAGGTGGTCAGGGAGGCCTCTCCAAGATGGTGACATTTTGAGCAGAGACTTGAAACCAATAGCAACACGAGGATCTGGGAGAAAAGCCCCCTAAGGACAGAGGCAACAGCAAGTGCAGCGGCCTGCGCAGGGCGCTGTGTACCTGAGCCTTCGGAACCCGAGACTAGAGCAGGACGGCAGGGTGCGGCGAAGCAGGCCGCCCCGTCAGGTGCGCCTGGCAGCCACAGCGGAGCCGACTCTCGTGAGCTCCACGGGGAGCCGCTGGATGCTTTCACATGGGAGCAGTGGGGTCTGATTTCCCTGTTTCAGAGTGTCTTGGTGGTGGTGTAGGGGAGAGGAGTGTTGGAGACTGCTGGACCCTCGTTCTTTCGAGGGGACACGATGGGGGCTTGGACTGGGATGAAACGGAAGGGGTAGTCGGTGGGCTTGCTGGAGGATTAGATGTGAGCATTAGAGTGGCGGAAGAGTCAAGGATGTCACCTGGGTGTCGGCTGTAGACTGATGGTTGTGCCTATTACTGAGATCCAGGAGACTGGCAGAGGGACAGGTTTTGGGGTAGGGAGTGGGTGTTGAAGGTCATGACTCCCTAATATAAACAGCATCCTTGATGGCACTGTACTGTGCCGTGTGGCCCCCAGTGGTAGTCTTAAACTAAACAAAATGTTTCTCTGGTGGGTAGGATACAGAACTGTATGAACTCAGATACTGAACTCTCGGCTTTTCCCATCTCCTGTTTGCTATGCTTGGTTACTTCCAAAATGGAAGCAAGACGTTCACGGTGAAAGCAGATGCCTGATGAGCTGTGGTGCTAACCTCTCAGTGACTTTTCCCTTGTCTCCTCTAGGCTGTAAAGTGTGTTTAACATGTGCAACTCACCCACTCCCACCACATCCAGCTGGAGCTGGTCCCTTCCCTCCCTTGTGTACTCACTGAACCTTGTCCATTTCCTGCTCGTATATGTCTAGTTCTTCATGGCACACGCCAAGTCTGTCTTCCCTACTTAGCACCCTGCACTTAACCAAGTATTTGAATAAGCTTAAAAAAGAGAGAGATTCCGGTCATGGAACTAATTCCAAAGGCTTATGATTGAACTCCTGAGAGGGCTTTTTAGAATGTCAAAAATCCTTGAACTTGAGGCACTTAAATGAAAAATCCCACAAAAAACCCATGATTTATATTTTTCCTGGGGGTAAGAAAAATATGATTAAAGGTAGAATTTTAGAACTGAGGAGACAAGCAACAAAAGCTTGTTGCCAAAAAAATGTACAAGTGTATTTTAGACTGAAACATTATTTTTGCTTTCTGTAAAGCACTTGGAAAGAGTAGCCTCCAGAAACCAGACTTTATACCTAAATTACAGCCTGAAAATAAGTGAGGTGGTCCGTGCCGGTCAGCCCTGAGTGCCGCCAAGTTGACTGGATGGACGCCATCTTTGTCTAGTTGCTCTGCTCCGGGCTGCCTGCATTTGCAGGAGCAGCTCCGACACGACTGTCTTCTGAGCGCGCGGAAGACAGACTCAGGAGCCTCACTAGCCTGAGACAAGGCAAGTATCCGCTTTACTGGCACAAAACCGAACCTAGGGGCAAAACACCTCTAAGAATCATTTGTGAGTTACCCGAAGTAGAAATGAATGTGGGGATCAGCTAGATAAATGTGCTGTTAAAGTCATTTTGAAAGTGGTGACCCAAAGATTTTCACCAGTATTCGTAATGGTGATATGTGAGTACCACTCAGTGAGTGAGTGTTTGTGCCAGGTACTGTGCTTAACTGTGTGATATAGGTTATCTCATTTAATCCTTTCGATGAACAATAAACCCTGATAGGTTGGTATTGTCTTCGCTTGTGAGTTTAATATAATCCAACTTACAATAAGGTGAAATTTGTTTCTATTTTCAGCTTCCACTTTTTACAGTGAAACCTTACTGATTATGGTCTCACATTTCTGAGCCCTTTGAAATGACTTCCTTTATGATTTACCTGTTGGATTTATACTTATGTAAATATAAATTTGTATTATATTTTTATTATACAGCATGTTTTCTGTATCAAGATTTGCTGTCAAAAATTTATTTATATGTTTTAATTGATCTTTCTGGCTAATGAATTTCTGATTCACCAAAAGAAAAATCACTGAATATCACCAGGTTGTAATTAAACAAGAGCACGGATAATAATAAGTTAATACTCACCAGTTTCAGGGGGTCATTGCTACTTCAAATTTGGCATTCTAGAAGGAGGAGCTTAACTCTTAGCAGTTTTTCCTTTGTGTGGTGTTTCTCAAATGGGGCTTATTTACCCTTAAAAGAATTATTCTGGAGTGCTTATTAAAATGAAGATTCCTGAGTCCACAATTCAGTTCCAAAATGGGCCCAGAAAGTTAGATCTCAGGTGATTTTAATACATGCTGAAGCCTGAGAACTGTTCCTTTTTTAAGTATGTATCTTTATTTATGTATTAATATTTAATTGGCCGCACTGGGTCTTAGTTGCAGCATGCAGGATCTTTAGTTGTGGCATGCGGTGTCTGGTTCCCTGACCAGTGATTAAACCTGGGCCCCCTGCACTAGGAGCACAGAGTCTTAGTTACTGGACCGCCAGTTCCAGAACATTACTCTAGCTTACTCAAAGACCAGCAAATACAAATTAAGAGTATATTTTAATGTGGCTGCAAGTGACTATACAGTTGGTCTGAGAGCTGGGCCATCTAAGTTCTGCTTTACTGTGGGACCTTGGCAGAATTGTTTATCCTTTTTGAATATCCATACTCTGATTTGTAAAATAAAGATAATATCTGCCTGCCTCACAGTCACTGTGATGATCACAACCACGAGTTAGTTTAATGTCATGTTTATGGACTTAGGGCTTTGAGTGAAGTACATTTGGGGTCAAATTTCAGTTCTCCCTGGTTTTGCCTCCTGATAGCTTTGTGGAGAAGGCAATGGCACCCCACTCCAGTACTCTTGCCTGGAAAATGCCATGGACGGAGAAGCCTGGTAGGCTGCAGTCTGTGGGGTCACTAAGAGTTGGATACGACTGAGTGTCTTCACTTTCACTTTTTACTTTCATGCATTGGAGAAGGAAATAGCAACCCACTCCAGTGTTCTTGCCTGGAGAATCGCAGGGACCCGGGGAGCCTGGTGGGCTGCCGTCTATGGGGTCGCACAGAGTCGGACACGACTGAAGTGACTTAGCAGCAGCAGCAGCTTTGTGACACTAAGCAAATAGCTTGATCTCTGTTCCTCTCCCTGTAAAACGGGGGATAAAAGAACCAGTCATACTGTAGTTATATATGGAGTATATTTGATGATATTTGTGAAGGGTTTGCAGTGCCTGTCTAAGAAATAGTAGCTGTTTTTACAAATACAGCTTTAAAAACCATAGTGGGGAGAAATGAATGGTTTTAAGTGTGTCTAGTGACTCGTGGAGAGTGAGCTGCTTTTTTATATAAAGTGACTGCTCCACTGCTATGAAGGACTGAGTATTTGAAGGTGCAGATTTTGCCCTGATGCCCCTGTTCCTTCATACCCACTTTGCTGTAACCAGCAGCATTGGAGTGTGGGATCGGTGTCTGGAATGAGGGGTATAAACTGAAAACAGAGGAACCATCCCGGGTTGAAATCAGGTTTCGAACTCATACTTGTGACCTAACCGGCCATACTGTCTTCCAGACACTGATGGGGTTATCAAGAAGATAGCATTCTTTCAGTTCTTCTGAAAATGGTTCATCTACTCTTTGGACCAGTGATTTGAAGCCTAAACCCAAGGTAGAGTCAGCAGTAATTAATAAAACTAATAAAACTTCAATTTAGTCCTGTCACTAAGTTGCTGGGATGATTCCAACTGGTTTTTGTTTTTTTTTTTTAAATAGGTTTCTCTCTGTTGCATTGCCTAGAACTCCTCTTCATAAATTTGTCAAGAACACCGTTATTTACACACCTTTGCTTCTTTTTATCAACAGTGTTCCAGACAAACACTGCTTTGAAAACATGCTCAGATCGTCTGGCAAGTAGGTTTTTGTGTGGGGGGAGAAAAAATTATCACAACATTTCTCTTCTGTTTTTTAGTCTGGTCGTGGCACCAATGAAGAACCTTCAAAGTCTTTAATGCGCGTCCTGAAGCAGCAGAGCACATTCGTGTCAGACAATGGCCCAGCAAGCCAATGTTGGGGAGCTCCTCTCCATGCTGGACTCCCCGCTGCTGAGTGTGCGTGGCGATGGAACAGCCGTCTTTAAAGAGAATCTCAGTTCTGGTAAGCCAGACCCTACCCTGGTTAGCCGCTTCATCTTCTTTTTTTTTTTTATTTTTTATTTTTTATTTATTTTTTTTTTTGCCGCTTCATCTTCTAAAGAGAGTCTTTAAAACCACCAGGAGAAAGCATACATGGCTGATTCATTCTGTAGGTGTGTTAAGCTTTTGGTTACGGAACTATTTATTCACAGGCTGTGCACGTGCTCAGTCGCTTAGTGGTATCCAGCTCTTTGCAACCCCATGGACTGTAGCCTGCCAGAACTCCTCTGTCCATGGAGTTTCCCAGGCAAGAATACTGGAGTGGGTTGCCATTTGCTACTCCAGGGGATCTTCCTGACCCAGGGGTCGAACTCACGTCTCCTGCATTGGAAGGCAGATTTTTACCATAGAGCCACCTGGGAATCCCTTCACATAAACTCACAAACATAGAAGTAAGAATCCCATAAGGGACCTTGCTTGCCCAGCCTGTACTGTTTCAGTGAACCTCCCTGACTTCCCCCTGCATAGATATTTTAAAACAAATCCCAGATACATCATGTCATCTGTCAATCATATGCCATTTTTAATATGAAACATGCTTGTGTGCATGCTCAGTTGTGTCTGACTCTGCAACCCCTGGACTGTAGCCCACCAGGCTCTTCTGTCCATGGAATTTTTCTAGACAGGAATACTGGAGTGGGTTATCATTTCCTTCTCCAGGGGATCTTCCTGGCCCAGGGATTGAACCTGCATCTCCTGTGTCTCCTGCGTTGGCAGGCAGACTCTTTATCACTGAGCCACCTAGAACTTCTTTTTAATCATAGAAATAGAAGTTTAAACAGTACCCTTTTTTCGCTTACCAGATTGGCAGAAATCAAATATTGGTCATATAAATGGGTGTTGTTAGCAGGAGAATGAATACATGGGAGTTTACCCCTTTGGGAATATCTGTCATTAATTAAAAGCACATGCCATTTGGTCCACTTATAAGAATCCATATTTCATTCACTTGAATGAAATGTGACAAAAACTCGGAAAAACCAAAGTACCCTTCAGTAGGTGGCTGACTGAATTAACAGTAGAGCCGTGAGGAGAGCGAGGAGCTCGGCCCAGACAAGGAAGCAGCTTGTTGGTGCCGTCGTGGAAGGTGTCATGACGGCAGGAAGAAGGGAGGCCCTTCCACCGCACCGTGTTGAGTGGGAAGACACGCGTGCGCACAAACTGTGGCTGTGTGGATGTGGGGGCTGTGTGTGAGTGCTGCTGCCAGGATGAGAAGTTTTGAAAGGACATGAACCAAAGCCAAGAGTATTTGTCTCTGCAGTGGCTTGTGAGGCCAGTGGTGAGGAAAGCTGTTACTTTGTGTTATTCCCTTTCATATAATCTGAGTTGTTAACAATAGGCATGAATTATTTTTGTCACTGCTGCTGCTGTTGCTTTTTTTTATGATCCAGTGGATATTGGCAATTTGATCTTTGGTTCCTCTGCCTTTTCTAAATCCAGCTTGAACATCTGGGAGTTCTCGGTTCAGGTACTGTTGAAGCTTGGCTTGGAGAGTTTTGAGCATTACTAATGTGTGCTGGTGCTGCTAAGTCACTTCAGTCATGGCTGACTCTATGTGACCCCATAGACGGCAGCCCACCAGGCTCCCCTGTCCCTGGGATTGTCCAGGCAAGAACACTGGAGTGGGTTGCCATTTCCTTCTCCAATGCGTGAAAGTGAAAGTGAAGTCGCTCAGTTGTGTCCAACTCTTAGCGACCCCATAGACTGCAGCCTAGCAGGCTCCTCCATCCATGGGATTCTCCAGGCAAGAGTACTGGAGCGGGGTGCCATTGCCTTCTCCGTACTAACATGTGAGATGTGTGCAATTGTGTGGTAGTTCCAACATTCTTTGGCATTCCCTTTCTTTGGGATTGGAAGGAAAACTGACCTTTTCCAGTCCTGTGGCCACTACTGAATTTTCCAAATTTGCTGGCATATTGAGTGCAGCACTTTCATAGCATCATTTTTTAGGATTTGAAATAGCTCAGTTGGAGTTCCATCACCTCCACTAGCTTCGTTTGTATTGATGCTTCCTAAGGCCCACTTGACTTCACATTCCAGGATATCTGGTTCTAAGTGAGTGATGACACCATCGTGGTTATCGGGGTCATTAAGATCTTTTCTGTATAGTTCTTCTGTGTATTCTTGCCACCTCTTCTTAGTATCTTCTGCTTCTGTTAGGTCCATACTGTTTCTGTCCTTTATTGTGCCCATCTTTGCATGAAATGTTCCCTTGGTATCTCTGGTTTTCTTGAAGAGATCTCTAGTCTTTCCCATTCTATTGTTTTCCTCTATTTCTTTGCATTGATCACTGAGGAAGGCTTTCTCATCCCTCCTTGTTATTCTTTGGAACTCTGCATTCAAATGGGTATATCTTTCCTTTTCTCCTTTGCCTTTCACTTCTCTTCTTTTCATAGCTATTTGTAAGGCCTCCTCAGACAACCATTTTGCCTTTTTTGCATTTCTTCTTCTTGGAGTTCGTTCTCATCACTGCCTCCTGTACAGTGTTACGAACTTCCGTCCATAATTCTTCAGGCACTCTATCAGATTGAATCCCTTGAATCTATTTGTCATTTCCATTGTAGAATCATAAGGGATTTGATTTAGGTCATACCTGAATGGTCTAGTGGTTTTCCCCACTTTCTTCCATTGAAGTCTGAATTTTGCAGTAAGGAGTTCATGCTCTGAGCCACAGTCAGCTCCCAGTCTTGTTTTTGCGCGCTGTACAGAGCTTCTTCATCTTTGCCTGCAAAGAGTATAATCAGTCTGATTTTGGTATTGGCCACCTGGTGACGTCCATGTGTAGAGTTGTCTCTTGTGTTGTTGGAAGAGGGTGTTTGCTGTGACCAGTTTGTTCTCTTGTCAAAACTCTGTTCGCCTTTGCCCTGCTTCATTTTGTACTCCAATGCCAAATGTGCCTGTTACTCCAGGTATCTCTTGATTCCTGCTTTTGCGTTCCAGTCCCCTATCATGAAAAGGAAATCTTTTTTTGGTGTTAGTTCTAGAAAGTCTTGTAGGTCTGCATAGAACTGTCCAACTTCAGCTTTGGCATTAGTGGTTGGGACATAGACTTGAATTACTGTGATGTTGAGTAGTTTACCTTGGAAATGAACAGAGATCATTCTGTCATTTTTGAAACTGCATCCAAATACTGCATTTTGGACTCTCTTGTTGACTATGATGGTTACCCCATTTCTTCTAAGGGATTCTTGCCCGCAGTAGTAGATATAATGGTCATTAGAATTAAATTCGCCCATTCCGATCCATTTTAGTTCACTGATTCCCATCACTTCATGGCAAATAGGTGGGGAAACATTGGAAACAATGACAGACTTTATTTTCTTGGGCTCCAAAATCACTGCAAATGGTGACTGCAGCCATGAAATTAAAAGACCCTTTCTTTTTGGAAGAAAAGCTATGACAAACCTACACAGCATATTGAAAAGCAGAGACATTACTTTACCAGCAAAGGTCCGTCTAGTTAAAGCTATGATTTTTCCAGTCATGTATGGGTGTGAGAGTTGGACCATAAAGAAAGCTGAGCACTGAAGAATTGATGCTTTTGAACTGTGGTGCTGGAGGAGGCTCTTGAGAGTCCCTTGGACTTCAGGATGATTAAACTAGTCAGTCCTAAAGAAAATCAGTCCTGAATATTCATTGGAAGGACTGATGCTGAAGCTGAGATTCAATACTTTGGCCATTTAATGTGAAGAATTGGAAAAGACCTTGATGCTGGGAAAAATTGAAGGCAGGAGGAGAAGGGGGCGACAGAGGGTGAGATGGTTGGATGGCATCACCAGCTCAATGGACATGAGTTTGAGCAAGCTCAGGGTGTGGGTGATGGACAGGGAAGCCTGGCATGCTGCAGTCCATGGGGTCGCAATGAGTCAGACATGACTGAGCAACTGAAATGGACTATGGCTACTTAGGCATATAAACTTGATATTCCTGTTGTTAAACCTAAATTCATTTTAGAAAACAGAAATACAACACTTCATGTAACTTTGGGTTGTGTACAAAGAACCATTCTCTGAATTTTGTTACTGGCAACTATTAATATTTGAGGTAGGTTTAGAATGTTAGAGGAAATAACTAGTATAAATAGTCCTTTTCTTTCTTTAGACCGTGGTCCGATGCTTGTGAACACCTTGGTGGATTATTACCTGGAAACCAACTCTCAGCCTGTATTGCACATCCTGACTACCTTGCAAGAGCCCCATGATAAGGTACCTGCTGAATAGTAGAGATCTGATTCACTTTTTCCGAGGGCCGTGACTGCGTCTGTGTAGCCCCAATACCTGGTGTGTTTATAGCTTGCTGCTTCCACTTCCGTGTGCCACTGATGATGCTGCTCCCAGATTGTAACTACACATACAAATAGTCGTCAGGACTTTTGTTTCCTGAAAAGGTTTCGAAATACAACATATTTCAGAGGCCTTCAAAGATCTTGCTCTCAGAAGAAATCCTGTCATCCTAAGCTATAATTGTATAGTGACGATGATCCATAAGGTACCCATCTTTAAACACGTGCTCTGAGAAGGGTTTTAATCCTAGTTTTAGACTTTTAATCCATATGGCAAATGCTGTAAATGTGAGTACCTCATGGGGCTAATTGCCTAGTGCTCTTTCCAAGCACCAGGCACTTGGAAGGCTTCTTTATGTTTTGTTTTTGCTTTTATTTCTGTTGATGGTAAATAGGTGACAAAGCCTTGCAGCTGCACATTCTGATTTGTCTTGAGTCCATGTGTGCTGGTGATTTACTTAACTGAGCTTTGAAGGCCTTGCCACTGTCTGCCTTTTACAGTACATCTTGGGTGGTGTTTTTGTTTTTGTTTTTGTTTCCCACTCTGGGCTGAATTTTAACTTCTGCTGCTACCTGAGTTATATCTGGGGCCAAACCATGGAAGCAAGGCCCTGGTAGCAATAAGTAGCTGCTTCCACTTATTCGAGGCTTATTAGAACAGAGGTTATTCTAAGAAGTGGCCTATTTGTATTTCAGAAAGATACAGAAGAGTCTCCTTCCTGCTTACAGACCTGTATTGTGGGGACTCTCTTTCAGGAGTTGCAGACTGGCTGCCCTCTCTTAGGACTCATGCAACACAACAGTGTGTTTGTTTGCATGGCTTTAAAAAAACCTTGAGTTTGATCTCTCTACCTGCATGACCCTTTTTTACATCCAAGTGACGACTCGAGAGACTGGAGTTAGTCACTGCTGCCTCGCCTCGTGTGCACTTCATGCATTCACATGAGTGTTTCCCTGGGGTCCCTTGACTTTCCTCAGCTTTATTGAGATCGTTTCTCTTGTTCTTGTGCATGTTCAGCACCTCTTGGACAAAATGAATGAATATGTGGGCAAGGCCGCCTCTCGGTTATCCACCCTCTTGCTACTGGGCCACGTCGTGAGGCTGCAGCCGTCGTGGAAGCATAAGCTCTCTCAAGCACCTCTTTTGCCTTCTCTACTAAAATGTCTCAAGGTACGATGTTTGTAAGGATTTGCACGAAATAGCTTCGTCATATAATTTCTGAAATTCTGAGGACCTTAAAACAAGCCAGCTAGATTTTAACTTTGAGAGTTTAAAGACATCTAGGCATTTGGCTCTTCTTGTAACACGGTTCAAACTTGGTGCCTAGGAAGCTCTCAGCGCATCACTGTGTCTAGTGCAGTTATGTGTGGTCCCAGCAAATATGGTCACTTTTCGAGCAGATTGGTTCAGCATATGCTATCCCAGCCCTCTTTGATTTCATCATTGTCTAGCCTTTTGTCAGTTAGAAATGTACTGGTTTTGTCTTGGGGGAATCCCTATTTCTGCATTCTCTTTTGGCTAATAGCAAAATGGCTAAGACTTTTAATTATTTAGGAGCAGGTTCTGGTTGCAGCTGTAACGAGGTTTGTTTGGTAGAAGCCCTTGCCAGACTGTGTTCTGCTTTTTTTTGCACTCAGCTTAGTGCACTTTTCTACAGAGTCAAAACCTAAGTGGGACCTTATGGTTTCAGTTTTGACCATGGCTTACTGAAATACTTAGGGCGTTTGTTTAACCTGTTATAGTTCCTGGGCTTGTTTCCTACCTGTAAACTAGGGAAATGTGGGTGATGTGAGCTGCCCGCACCTCCCAGACATGAGGGTGCCCAGTAGCATTTGTTTCAGGATGGCCAGCCTTTGAAGGCATCTGACACAGCACCGTGCGAGTTGATTTCTGTCTGTGCCAGCGAAGGGCAGCTGTTTATCCTCCCTAGAGGTGGGTCTCAGGGAGTCACGGGGGTAGGGCGTCATAAAGATGTGCATTTAATGTTAAGGAAAAGCAGGAGCCACTTCAACAGCTTAATTTTTTTAAATGAATGGATTGATGAGAATATAATCTGATTTTGAGGCACACTGTTTAGTTCAGATTGAAGAATACTTAACCTTTTCCAAAAGAATAAGCCTTGAAAATTACTTACAAACTGTTAACCCAAACTTTCAGTTAGGATGTTTTGTTAGTGTTTTTGGTTTTTTTTTTTTTAGTCAGAATTCATTACGGATTCTTGATTCTCCTGTCAGTGTTTTATGTTTTTCCTATTAGGTGTCTGCCATAACAGATGGCTTGGTGCTTGATGTAAAAACTAAATCTATTTAAAACTTTATTTCCAGGTACTTTCCCTGGTGGTCCAGTGGCTGGGACTCCATGCTCCCAGTGTGGGGGTCCCGGGTCCAGACCCTGGTTGGGGGACTAGATCCCACATGCCACAGCTAAGAGTTCTCATGCCACAGCTGAAAACCCTGCATGCCGCAGCTCAAGACCTCATATGCTGCAATTGAGACCGGGCACTACCAAATAAATAAATTCATATTTATTAAAAAAAAAAAAACAAACTTTATTTCCAGACTCATAGGTTCCTTTTTTATGAGGAATAATGAATGTTCTAACCTGAATGGTAGTCTTTTGTTTAATGTCTTGTTTCTTCAGTCTGAATTCCAGTTACTTGGCAGACATTCGTAATTTAATTATGGTCAGGTGAGCCGCTATAGCTAGTCTAAGTTGATTTATTATTCATCGGTTATTAAGTTCAGTTAGTCTAAATTTATATGACTTTTTAGACGTGGTCAGAGGTCCCCGTATCTTTTTTATTTGCTGGTCTCTAAATACTGCTGTGAGGTGAGCCATTAAGAAGATTTGTTAGTGCCATACTAATTTCATATCAAGTTATACTTCTGTTATGATCCTTTAGAAACAGAGAATGACTTGTTCATGTATATGGGTCTTTTTACCTGACTTTTAAGAGTAAGTACGGCATAATTTGGCTGAATGAACAAGAATAGCAACATTTCTTTGTTCTGTTCAAAAGCAACTAGTGCGTCCCGCCAAGGGCTATTTACAGCACATCCGAAGTATCTGGGTTTGGGATTTTCTAAGCCACGTTTAAGCCCTGCCCTGGAAGAGTTTGGTGCCTGAGTACGGTCCCCACAGACTCAGCTTGGTTGAGCTGGTCCTCAGTGGCTTGTGGTTGAGTCCGTTTCAGTGTTGTGCCCCCAGCATCCTAAGGGGTAGGATGAGTCTGTGCCTGTGTTCTAACTTGAGAACCTCTGAGTGTGCTGATCTAATGCTGCACACCTGAGAGGTGTCTCTTCTTACTTGACCTTCCCTCCTCCAGATGGACACCGACGTCATTGTCCTCACAACAGGAGTCTTAGTGTTGATAACCATGCTCCCAATGATTCCGCAGTCGGGGAAACAGCACCTTCACGATTTCTTTGATATTTTTGGCCGTCTTTCGTCATGGTGCCTGAAGAAACCAGGTAAAGATCTCCTTCTATACCCGTCATGCCGCACCAGGTGAGTGCTTTTGTGAATGATGAACAGGTCATGTGCTGGAAGAGAAGGACATGTAGAATCCTGTCGCTGAAATGGTTGTCACCAGCCAGGTGAGGGAATACCTCAGCTAGTTTCCACCAGGGGCACAAATAAGAAGCAAGACAGGGACTTCCCTGGTGGTCCAAGGGCTAAGACTCCAAGCTTCCAATGTCAGGGGTGTGGGTTCAATCCCTGGTCATGAAACTTAGATCTCATATGCCAAGAAATTAAAAAAAAAAAAAAAAAATGACTGTGGAGATACTGTCCTTATTTTGTTGGCTTAAGAGGATTAGTTGTCAGAGAAACTGAGTGGTGGGTACAGCTTCCTGATCTTCAATAAACTGAAAAACAGCTTAAAATCTGTGTTGCAGCAGTATGGGACTATGCTTGTGGGGCACGTTTGTCCTCCTCTTGGTCTGTAGTGACAGAGTACAAGCTTCTGGTTCAGAGAACTCGTCCGTTGTACATGTGGAAGGAGGAGAGAGCCTGGCTGGCCCTGATTAGTCTTCCAGGTTTCAGTACAGGGGGACTTAGTCTCTACATCAGCAGGCAGCACAGCCCTATCAGAATGACTCAGAACCTGTAAACATGTGAGCTTTGGGATCTTTTGGTCCTCCCAGCATGAAATGTTCACATCAAAAGAATGAAACGTGTAAGCCCTGGGAAATGGAACACTGTGGCTTCTTGTACTGGATTAAGTAACAAGCCTGAGGCCTGTATGATGCCAACTTGTCTAGTAGGCTCTTCTTGCTTGAGGAGAAAGGAGTGGCCTGCTCTTTGTTTTAGAGCAGCTTTATGTATACCATTGGGATTTTCCATAGGGTCTGGATAAGGCTAGATGAATTAAATTTTCTATTTCTCCCACTCTTAGCTCTTTAAGCTAATTTCAGATAGTAGCTTTTCACTCTGTAGTTAACGAAGCTGCATAGCTAAGACTACGAACTGATTTTAAAAGGTTCTCACACATTCATTCCACAAATATATGAATGCCTGTTATGCAGCAAGCTCAGCGAGAGCTCTCAGGGCACAGAGGTGAGTGAGTTGGTGCTCTTCTTGAGGTGTGTACTGAATCGGGCTGTGGAGGAGACGTACGATGACAGCTTGCAGGGGGTATTCTTGTAAAGGTGCTTAAGTATTACAGTTCTAGGGTCCTTGTTAAGGGGTGCCTAGAGAGGAGGGCAGGGATTAGATCAGTGCAAGCCTCTGTGGGTTACTCCAAGTAGATGGGAGTTCATCCAGAGGCCATGGGAGCCACCCACGGATTTCAGACAGTGGTGTCTGGTGTGTTCAGATTTGGGTTTTAGAAAACTGTTCTTTACTTACTGTCTTTGGAGTGAGGCGGGAGCACACATATGCAGAAAGTCCTATTGGCAGCCTGTGTGTGTGTCTGTCTGGCACACACGTGTCCCGTGTCCAACTAGGAGCCCCCTCAATGGATTTCTTTTTTAGGCCACGTGACAGAAGTCTATCTCGTCCACCTCCATGCCAGCGTTTACGCTCTCTTCCATCGCCTGTATGGGATGTACCCTTGCAACTTTGTCTCCTTTCTGCGTTCTCACTACAGTATGAAGGAAAACCTGGAGACTTTTGAAGAAGTGGTCAAGGTAAATGAACACCCATTTGTTTGCCATTTAGTGTACTATGGAGATGGGCTGCATTTGTAAGTTTCGTATTAAATGTTAGGAAATTTTGAAAAGAAATTCAGCCTTCTCCCCATATTGCTCACTGCCCTCAGCCCTGGTAACTATGAATCTATTTTTTGCCTTTATAGGCCTTGCCTGTCCTGAATATTTCATGCTTATGGAATCATATAATATGGTTTTTTGTTAGTGGCTTCTTTCACTTAATGTAATGTTTTAAGATTCATCCATGTTGTGGCCTGTGTCAGTACTTCATTCCTTTGTATTGTCAAATAACGTTTTATTGTGTAGAAATACAACAGAAATTAAGCCTTTTATAACTTGTCAACCCAAACTCTTTTAGCCAATGATGGAGCATGTACGAATTCACCCGGAATTAGTGACTGGATCCAAGGACCATGAACTGGACCCTCGAAGGTATAGAACCTGAACTAGTGACAGAATTTCATAGAGTCACTTGAGAAATTGAACACGTGATCTCAGAGATGTCCCTTTTGAGATGTTATTGGAGAAGACAGGTTTCTCTGTTTATTTCATTTTAAAGGACTTGCACAGTGAAGCATTTTGCGTGCCTGAGTCTAAGACATACTCCTCGCTGACAGAGGGAGAGGTTGCATTGCAGGTGCCTGTCCCATAGAACCCCAGGGGGCCGGGAGCTCGGTGGTCTATGATCATGCGAGGTGGGCGGTGATGGGTGTGGTTGGAAGCAAACACACTGTGGGAAATCTGGATGTTGAGTGGTCGGATTCCCCTGGTCGCTTTCTCCATCCTGCTTAGCCAGGTGACTACCGTCCTCCACGGGGCCTGGTGGAAGTGCCCAGTTTTATCTCTGGAGAAGTGGAACCTGCCAGCCTCCTTAGTTGAGAATGCCAGGCTTAGTGGAAGGTGGAGCTGAGTCACGACCAGAAAGAAGGAAGTGAGGTGAAATCTACACACCAAGCTGTGTGAGGCTCAGCCCTTCCCTTGCTTCTCTCTGGCTGCTCCCCAGGCAGGGAGTTGATACCTTTTGGAGGAGAAGTGATGCTTGGATATTGATGTTTGAGGATCTCCCTCTGAAAAAGATGACTCACTGCTTGATCGCCTCAGTAAATCTCAGATCTCCACAAGCCCTCCCTCTGCTACACAGACCTTTTATCTGAGCAACTTGCTGTGAGATACATGTAGAGGAGCTTAGAAAACGTGTAAGCAAAGTTTATAGTAATGTGTGGATGCTTGTGTAGATACCACTTAAAAAAAATGGGACAGTACCCCCTCCAGTTGCAATCATCTTTGTCCCTGGTCCCTGTCTCACCTTAGAGACAACTGCCGTTCTTGCTTTCATTTTAATAATTCTCTTACTGTGAAAAAAAGTCTTCATCTTTGTTCACTTTGTGTTTGGTTGCAGTGAGTCTTTGTTGCTGTGCACAGGCTTTCCCTAGTTGCTGCGGGCAGGGCTCCTCTTCGTTGCAGTGCAGGGGCTTCTCGTGGTGGTGGCTCCTCTCGTTGCAGAGCCCGGGCTCTAGAGCCTGAGGGCTCGGTAGCTGCGGCTCGCAGGCTTAGTTGCTCCATGGCACATGGACTCTTCCCAGGTCAGGGATTGAACCCATGTCCCCTACATTGGCAGGCAGATTCTTAACCACTGTGCCACCAGGGAAGTCCTCTCTTTCATGGTTTGACCACATGTGTTGTTTCATTTTGAGAGCAAGCAAAGTCTGGCCTTGGAAAAGGCAGTCTTGTCACCATGAGATGAAGGTTCCCAGGAGTAAGAGGAAGAACCAAGAGGGAAGAACTCGCGGCTTACCCTAGTCAGGGCATCTGGTGAGACCCATAGCGAGGGCCAGGTACTGAATCTGCTGCCGAGTTACGGCAGAGGGAGGAGACTGCTCTGTGTGCACTCATGGCAGCTTCCAAGTGTAGGTCAGAGAAGAATCCTCCTGTGGGAAGAGATGAATGTCCTTAGCTAATCCAGGGAGAGCAGGCACTTCATTAGTGTATTCATTAATCAAGACAAGCTAAGTACCAACAAGTTGTCTAGGCCGCCTAGGTGCTCTGTCCCTCTGTTGGGAGGATGGTTTGGTGGCAGCAGAAACCTTAGTGAGGGCCTGTGCACGCCTGTCTCAGTGTGCGTTCTGATCTCAGCAGTCGTCTTCGGTGCCTCGTGCACGGCCGCCGTCTGACTCTCGTGGCTTCTCTGCCTCTCACCTGTGCACGTTCTCCCCTTTCCTCTATCTCATGCCTTTCTGGGTTCGCTCCTGTTTTCATGGGATTTTAGAGAAAGGATGCTGTTTTCTGTGTGGGTATAGATTTCTGGGTTGGGAGTCATTCTCATTCAGCAGTTTGAAAGCGTTATTCCATTGCCCCTTTGCCGCCAATGCTGCTGTTGAAATCCAGAGACATTCTTATTTCTGATCATCTGTGTTTATTGTTTTCTCTTTGCTCTCAAAATACTCTGAAACTTCCTAGTGATGTCCCTTGACATGAATCTGTTCTCGGTTTTCAGTCTGGAAGCTCTTATCTTTAAATGCTAGGAAATCTTCTGCAGTTATATTGTGCTTGATTTCTTTTCCTCTGCTATCTCTGTCTTTCTTTCAAGAATTCTTAGTGTTCTGATTGAGAATTCCTTGAGTGGTTCTCTGCTTTTCTTTGCTCTCCTGTTTTTTCTCTCTGCTCTCTTGTCCTACTTCCTAAAGATTTCATTGTCTTTAGCTCTTAATCCTTCTGTATTCATTTCTGCCACGTTTTCAGTACTAAGAACTCTTTAGTTCTCCGGATGCCCCCATTGTTTAAAATTGTAGCCTGTTTTTGTTTCATGGATGCAGTCTCAAGTCTTTGATAAGATTGATGGGAGGTTTTTTTTTTAAGGTTTTCTTTTTCCTACATAGTCTTTTTTCTCTAAACTGCCCTGTTGTTCTTTCTAAAATTTTGAGGCTTTTTGCAAAGATCTGGTGATCTACTTGTATTTGGATGAGGAGACTAAAAACCTCTGTTCACAAGGATGGGGCTTGTTGACTTTGTGCTTTCTTGTAGGTTGTTCTGAGCATCTGTAGGAGATGCTGCTATCAGTATTGGTTTCCTTTTGAGTTGGTCAGACTTTTTCAGAAAAGGGCTTTCTGATCTCTAGTCTGCAAGAGTTGGGCTACTCCTGGAGAGTAGAGACTGCCTGGTGGGAGAGATGAGTGGTCTTGGCCTTCAGAATGTACATGCTCACTTAACTCCTCTCTTTGGAGTGCCTCAGTCCCTTGACTCTGTTGAACCTCTTCAGAGATGAGTCCAGATTTTGGAAAGCCAAGTGGGATCTCAGGGCTCAGGCAGCGTTTACCCCATCTTCTTGATTTTAGCTCTCCTGATTGACCTGTCACTCATCTCCAGTTCTAGAAATACTTCATGTATGCAAGTTCTTTTGCTTTTCAAGGATTCTCCAGTATAGGTCAGGTTGACTTTTAGCTTTGAAACATTGGCAACTTAGGGTTCTGCTTTCTGGGATTCAGTCACTACTTGCCGTTTGGCTTTCTGGTTTCAAACACATGTGGTCCTGTTCTCTGTTTCCTCATGCTTCTCTTTCTTGTAGGTTTATATTTAAAAGGAAACAAACGTTGGTGGGGCTTGGGGGTATTGTGCAGTTGGATGCACACATCCAGTCTGTTGCGTTAATTAGGAAATCTCCTGGTTCAACTTAAAGGGCCTCACTCACCTTGGATAGGCGGGTCATCTGGCCTTTGAAGAAAGGCTCTAGTACCAGAGACAAGAGACCAATGTAAAGAGTAGGTAGAGGAGCTAGCAAGAAACAAAGATAATGCAGAGAGCAAAAGGAAACATCTACAGTAGCTGCAGAGATGAGACATGAGTGCATATATAAAGTTCGGGATGCTACGCAAGAGGCTAAAGAAAGCAGTGCTGGAAGTTTAAAACTAGAGCTAAAATAAGCATTCTGATAAAAGAATTGGAGGGTATATTTGAGGGTATCTTAGAGAGCAGAATCAAAGGATAGAGATGAGTTAGATGAAAGAAATTTAAAATAATCAGTCCAGAAAGTCTAACATCCAATAAAAAGGGGAGGAGAAAACTTTGGTAGGGGAAGAAATTGTGAAAGAAATAACAGAAGAAAATTTCCAATACAAGTACAAATGATACAAGAAAATACAATCATAGAATTGAAAGACATGAGTTTCCAGGTTGAAGAGGTTTATGTAGTTCCCAGCACAGTCAATGAAAAAGAATGCTACCAGCTCAATATTGTGACATTTCAGAAAAAGAAAAAAAAAAAAACAGGATCAGAAATCAAAATGAGGTTAGCTTCTGAAACACCTTCAAAATGGAGAGAAAAAGGTTTTTAGCTTAGAATTTTATTCCTAGCCTGATTGCCTATCAAGTATGAGACATTTTTAGATACGCAGGGACTCAAATTTACCTCCCATGTACCCTTCTTTAGTGAACCATTGAAGCGTGTTCTTCACTAAAATGAGAGTAAAATCAAGGAAGACAGAGTCCAGGAAATGGGGGGCCTGACTTAGGGTCTTCGACAAGGGGAGTCTTGGTATAACTTGTATAGCAGTGCTGAGAACAACCAGTAGGAGAGGGAGGGCTCTGGCAGGCAGCTCTTTAGGAGAAGCTGAACAATCTCGGTAAATGGTTTGCATTTTGTTATGTAAAAATTATATTAGGCATTTTCCCCCAGCTGTTAGAGCAAGTTTAGGAAGGATTAGTATTAGATACATGGAAGACTGAGGTAAAGAAACAGAAAAATTTAAACTCTAGGAGAAACTAAATTGGACAGAAGGGGAAATATTACAGAATACTCTTTGGCTCAGCTGTCAGTGGTACTGATCTAGTCATTATAATGCATTGTTCAAAATCAGTTTAGAAACAACAAATCAGTGATCTGCTGTTTTGAGAACACTGGGGAGGATCCGTGGAAGTGACCTAAATGCTCACCTACCATAAGGATGTTAATAGTTGATGTCTAGAAATTCAGACGTCAGAAATTTGATGCCTAGAAATTTGGAGGTAGGGTTACAATTTAGCTGGAAGCTGAAGCCCAGAAAGTTCCTTCATGCTCTTGGGGGCCATTGTCCTCTCCCACTCCTGGCAGTCATCATCTGCCAAAAGCACGCTTTTCCATGGCAGGGTACCTTTCTGTAGACCCTGTCTCTCTGGTTGGACCTTAGGTGTCTCTTTTCCTCTTCTGTGACAAGCTGTGCTGACTGTTGTTGTCCATCTTGATATGTGTCTGTTTCCGCAGGCTGATTTCTTAGACATGGAACTCTGGATCACACAGCAGGACTCTTGAGACAATTCTTTAAATATCCTCATGGGCTTTCTCTAGGTTCGAGACTTGCTGAGCTGTCTTTCTGGTCTAGGGATGGATGAGAATCCTGAGGGTTTGACGGGCGACCTTAAGTCAGCCTCAGCTGCCTGGCAGTTCCCAGGCCCCCCTGTTCTGTGATTACTTCTGTTCCAAAGGAGAGTCCCCTGCTGACTGCTCTGCATAGTCTGTGTTCTGTTTTGAGGCTATGCCTGGTCTATTGTTGCTGAAACTTTGGTTTCAGATTAGTTTCTGATAACTTGATATAACCATTTTAAATAGGGTATAGGTTTGTAAGGCTTCCCTGGTGGCTCACTCCACCTGCAGTACTGGAGACCTCCTGCAATGCAGGAGACCTGGGTTCAGTCTCTGGGTTGGGAAGATTCTCTAGAGAAGGAAATGGCAGCCCACTCCAGTATTCTTGCCTGAGACGTCTCATGGACAGAGGAGCCTGGTGGGTTATGGTCCAAGGGGTCACAAGGGCTGGACATAACTTAGCGACTAAATCACCTCCACTATAGGTTTGTAAAATGAATGGCTAATTCCTTTATCATAGTGCTTATTCGTACTTGGGCTGGGGTGGTTCTGCCTTATTCTTGCTGGTCATAGTTCAGTGGCTGGCATTGAGTCTGCACTCTGAAGTATTTGATGGTTTGATTAAATGGATTATAACTTGCATTTCTTGACTTTGACTGTCTTCTACAGGTGGAAGAGATTAGAAACACATGATGTTGTCATAGAATGTGCCAAAATCTCTCTGGACCCTACAGAAGCCTCATATGAAGATGGCTATTCTGTGTCTCACCAAATCTCAGCCCGTTTTCCTCATCGTTCAGCCGATGTCTCCGCCAGCTCTTATGTTGACACACAGAATAGCTATGGTAAAAAGTGACTTTGGTACTTATCTCTTTACAGCTTTGTCTCTGGAAAGCATTGTTTATTGTTGACTTCAGTTTCTTTTCCTACAATAAGGCTTAGTTGAGCGCCTAGGAACTGTTTCCCAAATACTTAAAATTTGGATTTGTCTCCGTTTTCTCCTGATTAACTTCTCCCCTAAGTTTAATTCACAATCTTATGACGTTAATCTCCACCTTGATAGTATATCAGCAGAGTTGGGCTGTGTCCTCAACACTTA
The DNA here is from genome assembly GCF_016772045.2 of Ovis aries. Taxonomy (NCBI): domain Eukaryota; kingdom Metazoa; phylum Chordata; class Mammalia; order Artiodactyla; family Bovidae; genus Ovis; species Ovis aries. The sequence goes on from NC_056056.1 coordinate 4,001,597, forward strand.
ACAAAGAAAATGGATGGAAGGATATGACTTATAGGCTCCTGTTTATAAAGGAAGCTTCTACTTTTTCAGACGCCCTTAGTGAGGCCCTCTGGGCCATCACATTGACACAGTTTTGAATGAATCTGGACAATTGGATGAAATGAAAGTCTAGGCTTATCTACAGGTAGCACCTGCTGAAATTGTCATACAAGTTGTGCTTTTTCAAGCTATTCTGAAGCTTAAGACATTAAACCTTAGTGAACTTTATTGCTAAAGAGTATTATAAAGTGTTAGTCACTCAGTCATGTCTGGCTCTTTGTGACCCCGTGGACTATACCCTGTCCAGCTTCTCTGTCCATGGGATTTTCCAGGCAAGAATACTGGAGTGGGTTGCCATTTCCTTCTCCAAAAGGGTCTTATGAAGGGCCTTTTAAATGCTACTTTATACCCATGGACATTAGGAGTCCCCTCAGCCTTTTTAAATGTAGGGAACTGAATGCTATCAAATGGTCTCGAGGACCATAGTTCTTTGTCAGAATGACTGGAACCCCACGCTGACCCCATGTGTTCTTTCCCTTCCCTTGTAGGGAATGCTACTTCTACCCCCTACTCTACTTCTCGGCTGACGTTAAACACGCCAGGGCAGCTACCTCAGACTCTGAGTTCCCCGTCGACACGGCTATTAGCTGAGCCGCCACAAGTACGCTGTCAACTAGTGTGCCTGCTTTCTTCTCTACTTGCTGGTGAAGCTGGCCTTTGGGGTCAGGGTTTAGCCTGCGGTTGGGAAAATCTCTCACTGCTTGTTTCAGGAATTAGTTTTGAGGATGCGTCATGTTTGCAGAGAAAGTTAACTGTTGCCACTTGGGTTTCTGTTGGCGTCTAGGCTTAGAAAATGCAATGTGTCTCTTGATAAAGCTTTAGTAAGATTCCTTTTCCCAGTTGAAAGGCTAAATTTAAAATGATTGTTGGTCACAGGCTTGTACCTCGGGAGGTGGTGGTGTTTGTTTTTCGTTGCTGACCTGCCTGTTAACTTCCTAGGCTACTCTTTGGAGCCCGTCTGCAGTTTGTGGGATGACCACTCCTCCAACTTCTCCTGGAAATGTCCCACCTGATCTGTCACACCCTTACAGTAAAGTCTTTGGTACAACTGGTATGTATGGCTTAGGTTAGGGTTGGTTGATTGGTTCGGGCCTGCCTGTTATGATAAGGAACAGTCTCCTCTAAGATCTAAGAGTTTGAGAGCCTCTTGCAGTAGGAAGCCTAGTTTTGATGCTTAATACAAATGCCTGGAGCTTTCAGCAGTTAAAGTGAGCCTTAAAAAAAAAAAAAAGACTGATATAGATTCTCCAGAAAGTGAAGTGCAGGAGCTTTCTTTGCACTACTAGTTAGGCTGGGAAAGAAAAAGAAGTGGCAGTTTTCCTAATTGTTAAACTGACAGTGTGTTTGTGTGTGTGTTCTGCTCTTGTCTTGGAGCAGGTGGGAAAGGAACTCCTCTGGGAACCCCTGCAACCTCTCCTCCTCCAGCCCCACCCTGCCATTCGGACGACTACGTGCACCTTTCACTCCCGCAGGCCACTGCCCCCAAGAAGGTTTGCCGGGCTCGCCTGCTGTCCCCTCGCCCACGCACAGAGACTTGCTTCCAGCCTCACTTTGGGAAACCTTTTATGCCAGTTAGAAGTCTGACCTAAAATGTAATGGGTTTGAATCAGATCGATTGAAAATAGACCAATCAGCAGCTCTCATAGAATGTGGTCTGCTGACCCTGAGGATCCCCAAACCTTCTAAGAGACTCTGCCAGGCCAAATCCACTTTCATAGTTACTCTTATGTGGTCATTCGCCCCTTTTTTCTGCATTGGCGTTTATACTCATGGCATAGAAACAGTGGTGGGTAAGATGGCTGGCCCCGTGGTATGAAATCGGACTCTTCTAGTGGCATTGCATTCTTCTTCCTTGATGTGTCCTTTCAGTTCGGCAGAAGAAAAGAAGCGACAACCAAAAAAAAAAAAGTGCCAACCTCGAGTATTCTATAGAAAGAACCCACGTGTTTAATATTGTTTGTGATAAAACAGGAAGTAGACATAAAGCAGCTTGCGTGCATACCAACATGTGGTGGTTTCCATAAGCGCTTGTGACATTGTTTGAGTTGGGAGTTGCACTAGTTGCTCTCTTTCATGGAACAGCAGTCTTATTTGAAAGAATAACTGGCGACAAACCATGGTTACTCAGACTTGAGTATTAGGCAGGCAGTTAGCTGCTTAGATGACAAACTGGGTCTGTCACTTGAAGATAAACAACTGACGGTCTTTGTTGCCCACGATAAAAACGTGCAATTAGAATATTAAAAAACTGGTATCTGCCACCGAGTGCTTGATAGTGCCCCTGAGTCTTTCATGACAAGATTGAAAAGTCTTGGGAAGCTTGGTTGATAGGTTTGAGTTTTCAATATCGGATAATGAAATGTTTTAACACTTAGAAGATATGCACAGCTTGGTGAGCCAGTGTTCTGCCCGCCTTGTGTGTGATGTTAAAGACCCACATGTAGGTAATACCTCTGGGAGGCAAGAGAGACCAGTGGATCTTACTTAACACGATGTGAAGAGTGAATTGCCATGGCTTCAGGTTCTGCTCCATAACTAACCTTGAAAAAAAAATACCCTTGTTGAGTTTTGGAGTAACATCAAAGATGGTTTTCTGCAGTTATCTAAAAAATCTTTCTGCTTTTTATAACTGCTTATCCGTGGGGGCCTAGAGTTTTTCTCCTACGCTTTAGCCAGAATAACCCAGCAGAGCAGAGGCAGCCATAAGAACCCAGCCTCCTTCCATTAAACCAGATAGGAAAGAGATTGCAGAAATGTGGAACCACTTGATCCTTCTCATTAAACTTACCTTTGTTTTGGGAAATATAGTTATGTTTCATAGAAATATGTCATTTATGTTTATATCTATTGGGTTGGGTATTTTTCTGGCCGTGCTGCACAGCTTGTAGGATCTTAGTTCCCCGACCAGGGATTGAACCCACCTCCTCAGCAGTAAAAGCATGGAGTCCTAATGTTGAACCACCAAGAAATTCCTGAGTTTGTCAAGTGAATTAATATTTTTAAAATTCTGTTTTAGTTTCTGGCTTGGTAACTATCAATAGATTTAGCCATATAAACAAAATCCTTGAGATTCTTAGTCACTGTTAAGAACAGAAAGGTGTCCTGACACCAGTTTGAGAACTACTGGGCTAAACTTTAAACTCCTTTATAATATACTAAAATTTGAGGAGTTTAGGTTATTTCTCTAGCATTAGAGACCATGCACACAGTTTTCTGCCTTGTGATATATAAATGGTACCTGTCTTTTCAGGAAGAGAGAACAGACTCTGCAAGGCCCTGTCTACACAGACAACCCCATGTTCCGAATGACAGAGGATTAGGTAAGGCCTCTGGGTAACGGTGGACCTTGCTTGACTCTTGATGGGTTGGGTCATAATGTGGAAGCAGGGAAAGTCCAGAGCACCATGAAACACTGAAGCCCAGAGATAATGAAACATGTAATTAATTCTAAAAGGCAGCCTCATAATGGCATCGTGTAAAAGCTGCTGAGTACTTGTGTCTTGAGCTGATCAAACCATGGCTTTATCTGTTCTCTGCAATGTTAAGAAAGAATGGAGAGTTTTGTCTTCTGTGGTATCTTGCATTGGATCATTGTAGCCTTTTGGCTCTGGGAGTTCCAGAAGAGAGCTGTCTCCCCCTGTCTTCTTCAGCAGGAGAGCCAGGGTGGGCCTGTTCTGTCACAGTGTGAGCAGTTCTCACGGGGATAGGGGTCTCCAGCATGTTTGACTGTTTTGTTTTCTCTTTAGAAGAGCTGCACGGAGGCAAGGAATCTGTCACTCTCAGTGATCTTCCAGGGTTTTTAGGCGACCTGGCTTCTGAAGAAGACAGTATTGAGAAGGATAAAGAAGAAGGTAACGTGTGCAGGGTTCTGGGCTTGTGGAGATGCTGCACGTTGATAAAGCCCTCATTCTGCCCGAAAACCGGGACTCAGTATCAACATGCACAGGATTGTCTGCTTTTTCTTCCTTTGGGGGAGGGAGATGGGAGTTTTGTTCTGAGCCCTGTGCCTGGTCCCTCTGGGTGACACAGGGCAGCACACAGCCCCACACTGCCCGGCCTGACCCGGATGCACCGTCTCTTCCCTCCTCCCTCCTTGCAGCGGCCATATCTAGAGAGCTGTCTGAGATCACGACGGCCGATGCCGAGCCCCTGGTTCCTCGAGGAGGCTTCGACTCGCCCTTCTACCGGGACAGTCTGCCGGGCTGCCCGCGGAAGACCCTCTCAGCTTCCTCCAGCACTCAGGGCCCCAGTGCAAACCCTGAGCCTTTAAACTCCTCCCTGGACAAGTCGGGGCCTGACACACCAAAGCAAGCCTTCACGCCCATAGACCTGCCCTGCGGAGGCACCGGGGAGAGCCCTGCCGGGAACAGGGAGCGCCAGGCCTCCCTGGAGGCCAGCATCCTCACCCCCAGCCCCTGTAAAATTCCACCTCAGAGGGGAGTGGGGTTTGGCAGTGGGCAGCCTCCCCCATACGATCATCTTTTTGAGGTGGCATTGCCAAAGACTGCCCATCATTTTGTCAGCAAGAAGACGGAGGAACTGCTCAAGAAGGCAAAGGGATGTGCAGAGGAGGACTTCACGCCCTCCGCCTCCCCCATGGAAGTGCTGGACAGGCTGATTCAGCAGGGAGCGGACGTGCACAGCAAGGAGCTCAACAGGTGAGGCTCGGCATGGGGCTGCAGTCTGCACTTCCCACCTGGTTCGCAACTACGGGAAGGCAGGAGTTCCTCTTCGCGCGCTCACCAGAGGCAGCTGGTTCTGCGTTTTGTCGGGTGTCCTCCTAGCCTGATGCTTTTTCAAACCTACGAATGTACATGTCCTCTGTGCATGTTACCCTCAGGCCATTCCTTAGGTAACGGGCCAGTGAGAAATGAGTCTTCTCTGCATATAGACCCTCCTGTGCTGTGAGCAAGCGTAAATGCTTTCACTCTGCTCTCTGACACTTGAGGACGAGCTTATTGCATTCAAATAATAGAGAAATACTGGTCACGAAGTCGCCTTCTCCAGCTACAGATTATTTGTTGTTCTGTTTTGGTGACATAGCCCATTAGATGGAGAATAAAATCAACATTTCACTGCAAGGCCCAGGTGGCCTGTCCCCACTTCTGGCTCGCACACACAGGTTAAGAACCCCCCTGAACAGCTGTTTTCAGCCCTTCTTTTACTATGGTTTTCAAAGGTGACCTAGGAAAGGATAAGAGAGTCACTATCCATAGTAATACTGTTCCTAAACAGGCTCTTAGCGGGTGAGGGCTTTCATTTTTCCTCTGCAGAATAACCCAAGTGGAATTTGACAGATAACTGTCCTGTTTAAGGTCTGTCTTGAGTGAAGTTTAGTGTAGTAGACTCAGGTGAATCAGCTGCTGTGTCCTTAACCTGGACAACAGTAGCCTCTCAGCAGAGCCGCACCCTGTGTATGGTGGCAGGGAGGGCTGAAAGCAGCGCCCAGGGTGTTTGATCTCTCCCTGCCGTGAGGAGCCGCCCAGCATGCCCAGGCTGCGGTGTGAGCTGTGAGTTAGGGGCCTCTCCATTCTGGAGACGCAGCCATGCTTACTGGGGGCTCTGACCCCCTCAGTCCCCGGGGGACTTCAAGTTTGAAACTGTCTCACGCCTCTGGCTTGTAATCACAGAGACGTGATCTGCCTAGTTTTTCCAGCTGAGATCAGTAACTTTGTTACTCGACAACTTTCTTCCTAGGTTGTCTTTACCCAGCAAGTCTGTGGACTGGACCCACTTCGGAGGTAAAGTTGTTACTTCAGCTCCAAATCCAGCCAGCAGGGATCCTGCCTGCTGGTGGCCCTTTCTGTCCTTGAAGGAGGGTGCCCCTTCCTGTCGGCTCCAGCTGGGTTATCTGCTTGGCTACATGGTAGCTCACATGTTGCAAAGTCAGCATTTCCTATTTTTGAAAAGTGGCAAGGAGCCCAGTGCTTGAGAGCAGAAGTGCAGGAAGGCAGCCCTCCCGCCAGGCTTCTCCCTAGAAAAGATCCAGGTAAAGTGAGGGGTAGTAGGAAGGTACCCGTGAAGCATGGAAAGGAGTCTTGAGTAGACACACATATAATCATATTCCATAGGTGGGGAGATACACAGGGCTCTCAGCCATCCTGCCTCATGCCTCTCCCTCTGTGTTCCTTTAAAAGGGAGATAGGTAGCAAGCACTGCCTCCCCACCCCCACCCCAGCCCCCAGTGACTGACTGGGAGCCAAGTGGTCATTGGCAAAGCGAATGACTTCTTCCTTCAAGAATTGCGTTAAGCTCTGGGCGGGGCCTTGGTTGAACAACATGTAAAAGGCATCTCTGCCATCCTCCCTCTGCTTTAAAATCAGGCTCTCCTCCCTCAGATGAGATCCGCACCCTCCGTAACCAGTTGCTTTTACTGCACAACCAGTTACTCTACGAGCGTTTCAAGCGGCAGCAGCACGCGCTGCGCAACAGGCGGCTCCTGCGCAAGGTGATCCGGGCCGCGGCTCTGGAGGAGCACAACGCTGCCATGGTGAGTCCCGCGGGGCGGGGCGGGAGGCGGGCTCTCCGTCTGGCCCCGCCCACCAGCTTCTGGGTGGGTCAGCCTGTGAAGGGCCGCATTCTTGGCACCTGTGGGGACGAGTGATTTTTGGTGTTTGTTGGTCTGTCATCGGCGGTGATGATAGCAGAGAAGAAAGGTGATTTTGTTTCTCCAGATGTAAAACCAGCTCTCGGGACACAACTCTCGTGACAAAAACTCGTGGGGGGTGGTGAAGCCAGTCAGAGCTGGACATGATCTTGGCTCCGCGGCCCTGTTACCTTAGGAAAGTAATGGAGCCTCTGGAGGCCCCTGTCACCCATTACGTAAAATGAGAGTAGTGATAGCAGCATCTCCTCCTCAACTGGGGATGCAGAGAGCACCTGCCCAGTGCAGGGCAGGGTGGGAATCCAGTGTCTGTCACTTGAGTGACCTTGGCCAGTACCAGTGCTCACGTCAGCACTGGTGGTTGTGTGCTGAGTCAGTTCAGTCGTGTCCGACTCCTTGCAACCCCAGGGACTGTAGCCTAGCAGGCTCCTCTGTCCATGGGATTCTCCAGGCTAGAATACTGGAGTGGGTTGCCGTGCCCTCCTCCAGGGGATCTTCCCAACCCAGGGATCAAACCTGCATCTCTCACATCTCCTGCATTGGCAGGTGGGTTCTTCACTACTGCTGCCACCTGAGAAGTCCAGTGCTGATGGTTAGGACTTCTGAAAGTATTTGGAGCAGGCTGATGGCTGGGAAAAGTTCTTTCAGCCACTTCTGATCCACTTGCTAACGTGCAATTTGGAAACCCTTGACCAAAAGCCAAGTTAGACAGCAGTGAGCTGGCAGGTTCCGGGTCTGTGGTTACAGCCTCAGGGTAGCTCGTGACTGTTCAGGTGAAACGTCTGCAGTGTGTGTTGAACTTGAGCATCACTGCCCAGGCTGGAAGGCAGCTAAAATGATGGCATCTTTGGTATGTGCTAGAAAGACCAGTTGAAGTTGCAAGAGAAAGACATCCAGATATGGAAGATTAGTCTGCAGAAAGAACAAGCCAGGTACAATCAGCTTCAGGAGCAGCGAGACACGGTGGTCACCCAGCTCCATAGCCAAATCAGACAGCTTCAGCACGACCGGGAGGAGTTCTACAACCAGAGCCAGGAGCTACAGGTATGGACTGCAGAGGAGGCCAGAGAGGGCGTGAAAGTCCTGGCTCATCTCTGAAGTCATGGCGGCTGGATTTCGTGTCTGGTGCTCTCTAAGGGCAGAGGGTCCCTGGCTTTCCGAGTTCACAGTTCTTTTAGCATTTCAGTAACTTTGTGCTGGTACTCCACAGCTGAAAGAAACACCTGACAGTTCTGCTTATTAAGTAGATCCAAATAATTTGGGTTTTGGGTTCTAGCAATTTGAGAGAAAAAATTGAAATAGTACACATGCATTTTTTTTCAGTTTTCAATTTTATTTTTTAATAACCACAGTTATTTCCGAATGCTGAGTGTACCTATGGGCGCTGCAGAGTCTCAGACCTTGGAATCATGAGACACTGACTCCCTCCATTCCTGTTTCACATTGCTTTCCTCATGGTGATGTGTATCACAGCAGCCACCTGAAAGCACACACAACTGCTGACGCTCAAGCCCTGAGCTGCCTCCAGCTCGCAGTTCACATCATGGCCAACAGATGTCGCTGTGTCTCCCTCAAAATTTACCACTGGCCCAGCAGCGCCCCTGTGAGCCTGCTGTGTAGCCCTGGGGCTCTTTGGAGCACAGTTTGGGAACTGCAGACTTAAGGTGGTTTGTTTTTGTTTTTGTTTCCCTTTTGTTAATTAGTCAGAAACTCAGAAATTAGCGGTAACTGCCTTTTTTTAAAACTAAGACGTTAGCTTTAAGTGTGATGGCCCAGGAATAGTAGAGCAGCCAAGGCCTGAGGCTTTCCCAGCTCTCTGTGGACGGTGGGCTGAGGGCCGGGTGCCCCGGGGCCCGAGCTGCCACTTCTCTGGTTGCAACTTCTGGCACGTGTCTCTGCAGACGAAGCTGGAGGACTGCAGGAACATGATCTCAGAACTGCGCGTGGAACTGAAGAAGGCCAACAGCAAGGTGTGCCACACCGAGCTGCTGCTCAGCCAGGTGTCCCAGAAGGTAAGAGCCACTTCCTCTTCCAGGCAGGACATGTGCAGTGCCGCTGTGTCTGTGTCAGGGGTGCCCAACGTCCCCTCCCCCACAGGACGTGGGGCAATGTCTAGAGACATTTTTGGTTGATGTCTTTGATGCTGCTGACTTGGAGTGGGCAGGCAGGTATGGTACCCCTAAATATCAGGCGGTGTGCGGACAGCCCTGCAGCAGGGAGCTGCCCAGCCTGAGCCCCAGGAACTCCTCCTCAATATTTGTTCACATAAACGTGAAGAGTTCGTTCAGCTTTTTGATCCATGATCTTTTCCTCTCTGGGAGTCATTGCACTCTCTATAAATTGCTTACTCAAGAACCAGTAGGGGGACTTCCCTTCCGGTCCAATGGTTAAGACTCTGCGCTTCCACTGCAGGGGGCAGAGGTTCGACCCCTGGTCAGGGAACTAAGATCCTGAATGTTGGGCATTGTGGCCAAAAAATAAAAATAAGTTGAAAAAGAAGTGGTGGGTTTCCCCTGAGACTTTATTCCTCTGGGCCTAACATCCCTGCTGTGGGATTGTATACGTATCCATCTCCTCCAGGTGTCCTGTAGGTGGCCAGTTTCGACATGGAGCATTTGCACTTCTTCCCCTTTGCAGACGGACAGTTTTGAAGTGCATTTCTGTCCATTTGTGTTGCTCTCGGACGCCTCCATCCCCACTGGCCACTGTGCTGTGTGCAGTGCCCCAGCCCTGAATAGTCTGCTCCCAGCTGCTTCCCTGCTTCCTGCCCCTTTGCAGGCTTTGTGTCATCAGCTCTTTCACTTTGCTTGTTTCTGTGTTTCGGTTAGCTCTCAAATAGTGAATCGGTCCAACAGCAGATGGAGTTCTTGAACAGGCAACTGTTGGTTCTTGGGGAAGTCAACGAGCTATATTTGGAACAGCTGCAGAACAAGCATTCAGACACCACCAAGGTATGTGGGTTCGGGAGCCAGACCTTGCCTGGGATGCTCTTACGGCCCAGGCAGTGTGTCTGTGGCACAGGCTAGAGAACGGCTTATGAACTGTTTCCTAAAAAGTGTCTTGGCAGCCCTAGGGCTATTTCCACCTCTCCTTGGCCTGGCAACACAGGCTCCTTTCAGCTGTCACATGAGCTTGTTTCCCCTAGTGGGCCACTTCAAAATTAAGTCAGGCACAGGTAAAAGCACCTGATGGTACTTGGGACAGAGTAGGTGATGAAACTGTGTTCTTTCTCTTAGCCACGCTCCCTTGAAACAGAGACAGACAATGAAATAGCTTGGGGAAGCCAGTTCTGTTTAGAGCTCTCAGGGATGTGGGTTTATATTGCTATACATATTTTTTTCTCCTTCGTGATGCTGAATTTAATTTCAGCAAATGGTGGTTCAGTGCTGGCAACCAGGCCAGCATCAGGATGATCTCTCCCATTGATTAGTGCCTCACCAGTGGTGTTGAGGCAGAAGTTTTACATCACTTTATAGATAGCCTAGGGTAACATCAATGAGTGAGTTGGGATGGAATTTTAAGAGTAAATGCTTAGATGCTTTCTGTCAGTAATTTCTCCATCACGCATAGGCATTACTGAGGTTTCTTGGGCTTGTGCTTTATCAACTTTTTTTTTGGGCCAAATAAAGGGAGTAGTCTTAGAACCAGAGAGATGTAATTTCCTTAAGAGTTACTCCTTACTTCTCAGCTTCTCTCAACTCAGATTCAGATTCCCTTTAGAAGGATGTTAAATGTGGAAATGTCTCTAGAAACCAGGTCTCACCTATTTTGAAAGTATAATGGCCTTGGAAGAAGAAAGAAGGGAAAACAGGCCTGAGGAGCTAGAGGACATCTGATAAAGCTACTCAAATACACTTAATATCTCCCGAGGGAAGTGTGGCTGGGTTGGCCTCTGCGGTGCTGTTTTCTGATTGGAACACTTAAACTCTTGGGACCTCGACCAGGCCCCCTGACCTCAGTTCATAAAAGGGGCATGGTGACACTGACTTGTAACAAAAAAAAGACTTCAGTGGCTTAACTGTAAAGAGTGTCATTATTTAGCTTGACAAGCAGTCCCGAAGCAGGTGAGTTCCAGGTTGGTAGGGTCAGATGTCGAGGGACAGCATCAAGGAGCCCGGTTCTTTCTGCTCTTTTGCACCACCCAATCTTATCTTGTCAACCTGTGCTCCTGGTTGCAAGGTGTGTGCCCCAGTTAGTACTGTCACAGGTAGATGTCATGATGTCCCGAGGAGGAGGAGAACATCACTGCCTGCAGGGCTCTCATCCAGGAAACCTGTCCCACCAGACCTCCCACCCTTCTTACTGGCGAAGATTATGTTCTGTGTCCAGTAATGCTCAAAATTCTCCAAGCCAGCTTCAACAGTATGTGAACCAAGAACTTCTAGATGTTCAAGCTGGGTTTAGAGAAGGCAGAGGAACCAGAGATCAAATTGCCAACATCTGTTGGATCATAGAAAAAGCAAGAGAATTCCAAAAGACATCTGCTTCATTGACTACGCTAAAGCCTTTGACTGTGTGGATCACAACAAACTGAAAAATTCTTAGAGAGATGGAAATACCAGACTACCTTACCCGCCTCCTGAGAAATCTATATGCAGGTCAAGAAGCAACAATTAGAACCAGATATGGAACAAGGGACTAGTTCCAAACTGAGAAAGGAGTACGTCAAGGCTGTATATTGTCACCCTGCTTATTTAACTTATGTGCAGAGTATGTCAGGCAAAATGGCAGACTGGATGAAGCACAAGCTGGAATCAAGACTGCAGGGAGAAATGTGAATAACCTCATCTATGCAGATGACTCCACCCTTATGGCAGAAGGCGAAGAGGAACTAAAGAGCCTCTTGATGAAAGTGAAAGAGGAGAATGAAAAAGCTGGCTTAAAACTTACATTCAAAAAACTAAGATCATCGCATCCCATCCCGTCATTTCATGGCAAATAGATGGGAAAACAGTGACAGACTTTATTTCTTGTGCTCCAAATCAGTGCAGATGGTGACTGCAGCCGTGAAATTAAAAGACACTTGCTCCCTGAAAGAAAAGCTGTGACAAACATAGACAGCATATTAAAAAGCAGAGACATTACTTTGCTGACAAAGGTCTGTCTAGTCCGAGCTATGGTTTTTCCAGTACTTATGTATGGACGTGAGAGTTGGACCATAAAGCTGAGGGATGAAGAATTGATGCTTTTGAACTGCGGTGTTGGAGAAGACTCTTGAGAGTCCCTCAGATAGCAAGGCGATCCAACCAGTCCATCCTAAAGGAAATCAGTCCTGAATATTCATTGGTAGGACTGGTGCTGATGCTGAAGTTCCAATACTTGGTCACCTGATGCGAAGAACTGACTCATTGGAAAAGACCTTGATGCTGGGAAAGATTGAGGCAGGAAGAGAAGGGGATGACAGAAGATGAGGTGGTTGGATGGCATCACCGACTCGATGGACCTGAGTTTGGGTAAACTCTGGAAGTTGGTGATGGACAGGGAGGCCTGGCGTGGTGCAGTCCATGGGGTCGCAAAGAGTCAGAGATGACTGAGCAACCCCATGGACTGTAGCTTGTCAGGCTTCTCTGTCCATGAGATTTCCCAGGCAAGAATACTGGAATGGGTTGCCATTTCCTTCTCCAGGGGAGTCTTCCCCACCCACTGAGGGATCAGACCTCCGTCTCCTGCGTTGGCAAGCAGGCTCCTTACTGCGGAGCTAGTTTGTTCACTGCCCTGTGCTGAAGTCTGGAGCCATCTGCCATGACTGGGATGACCACAGTATCCAGTCCCAGTCCTGAGCTTAGCTCCATCCTCTTCTGGGCGAGGAGGCATTAAGCTTGCTAGTCATCTTCATGGAAAAAGGGCCTTCAGGGCTACTCATCTCCTTGCTCCTTGTGGTTTACTATCTTCTTTAAAAAAAAAAAAAATGTAAATTTCATGTTAAGCTTATCTTACCACAATTTAAAAAAAACACACACCACACAAATGCAGCACATGCTTGTTAGAAAAGTGTCCTTTCCGCCTCTTTTTCCGAGTGCCCGTGTACACTTGCTGTTGCCGTCAGCCAGCAGGCAGGCTGTCTTCCTGGCATGATTGACAGGCCTCATGTGTGTGTCAGGTCTGCAGATGCTGCCTTGCCCGAGCAAATCTGCTCGGTCACCTTGTGTCGCTGGCTTGATCTCAGCCGGTGTTAGAAGAGAGCAGGGAGCAGGATGAAACAGCCCACAGCATACTGATAGCTTATGGTGAACAGTGTCAGAGTCGTGATCTCTGGAGAAGATTTAGCTTCGGGGCCAGGGACCAGGCTTGATCACTCAAGAGCTTTCGTGTGGCAGAGTTTTATTAAAGTAAGAAAAGGCCAGAGAAAGCCTCTGACGTAGACGTCAGAAGGGGGACAGAGAGTGCCCTTCTTGCTAGTGTTAACAAGCGAGTTTTATACATTTTAAATCGGTTGTTACGGTTAATCAAAAGAATGCCTCAAGGTTATAAACGTCTTGCCAGACCCACTCCCACAATTTACATTTTAGAATAACAGGATTAGAGCTTAACAGAGAGATCCTACCAGACCCACTCCCATAATGGACATTCTAAAAGACCAGGATTAGTCAGAAGGTTTTCAGGAAGGAGAAACTATCTCAGCAGCATACAGTGTTATTTAATGCCTAGTACAGAGTTTAAACTGAGTTGTTTGTTGTGTAATCATCAGTTTGAGGCCTAAAGAAAAAACATTTATGTGACTAAGACTAAGGAATGTAGAGGGAAAAAAGTTTGTCCTTTCCTCCTCCTTGAGAATTCCAGACCACTTTCTTCTCCTCAGGGACCCCGGACTTCTTACTAATCTGCCTAGGAGTCGACTTTCTCAGTACCACCACCTGAGATCATCACTGGATATTGGCGTGTTTTCAGAATGTATATATCTATATAGTTGACCGTACCATACACATGGCTTTCATAGCCTTTTACTGATACATATCATTTAAAAACTTTGTTGAAGATGTATTTTAATTTACGTAACTGTTTCCGTAGCGTTAGACTTCACAGTGTCTCTAGGTTTTTTTCTTCTAAATATCCTGTGATGGTTACTTTTGTGCCAAAATGTCTGTTTCTGTTTCAGATAATCTCCACAGGGTTAGATTTTAGGGAAGGATTGGTTGGTTAATACTCACTGCCAGCTTACTTTCCAGAAAGTTGTACCAGTTTCTGTTTCCACTAGCAGTATACCGATGTTCTCAGTGCTTGTTATGTAGATTTTTCAAAGTAGGTATGGTGTGTTCATTTTCTAAAAGTACTAACTCCAGTTCCTTTTTTTTTTTTTTTTTTTAAGGAAGTAGAAATGATGAAGGCTGCATATCGGAAAGAGCTAGAAAAAAACAGAAGCCACGTCCTCCAGCAGAATCAGAGGCTTGATACCTGTCAGAAGCGGATTTTGGAACTGGAATCTCATCTGGCTCAGAAAGACCACCTTCTTTTAGAACAAAAAAAGTACCTAGAGGATGTCAAGCTCCAGGCAAGGTAACTGCGGCGGGGAGGCTCCTGCTGCGATGCGTTTATCGGGTAGAACCTCCTACACTCTGGTGGCGGGGTCCTTGTCTTTCAGAGGACAGCTACAGGCTGCAGAGAGCAGGTATGAGGCCCAAAAGAGGATCACCCAGATGTTTGAATTGAAGATCTTAGATTTATACGGCAAGTTGGAGAAGGATGGCCTCCTGAAAAAACTTGAAGAGCAAAAACCAGAAGCAGCTGAAGCAGCAGAAGAAAGGTAGGAATTGCGAGCCGGCAGCCGTGGCCTTGTTGGGAGGCTGCGCAGACCGACAGAGCAGGCTCCAGCCTGACGAGCTCTGAGCTGCATCCCTGAGGGCCCAGCTGTCCTCTCTGCTCCTTTTCCTGGGCCCCGACTTGCTCAGTAATGGTCCCAGGGAGCATTTCTGTTTAAGATCGCCATCTGATGTTCATGCGCTCTCGCGTGTGTGTGCCCTGTTCTAGGACACAGAGCAGGCCAGTGGAGTTCCCCATCGGCGTGAGCACATGTCACTGTAACCCCGTGCCTCCCCAGTGGGGTTGGAGTGGTTGGACGCCACAGCCACCAACCCCTTCCTCCCCCTCGGATTTCTTACAGGCTTGACTACTGTCAGGATGGCTGCTCGGATTCGGTGACAGGGCACAACGAAGAGGCCCCCGGCCATAATGGTGAGACCAAGCCCCCGAGGCCCGGCGGTGCCCGGGGCAGTGGCGGTGGCAGAGGTGGCGGCAGCAGCAGCAGCGAGCTCTCCACCCCGGAGAAGCCCCCCAACCCCAGGGCGGGCCCGTTCAGCAGTCGATGGGAGACGGTGGTGGGTGAGCCCACTTCCGGCACTCCCACGACGGTGGGCTCGCTTCCCAGTTCAGAGAGCTTCTTGGGCATGAAGGCGCGAGAGCTGTTTCGTAACAAGAGCGAGAGCCAGTGCGACGAGGACGGCCTGACTGTCGGCAGCCTTTCCGAGACCCTAAAGACAGAGCTGGGCAAAGACTCGGGTGTGGAAGCCAGGCCCCCCTCGGCCCTCGATGGCCCGCTGCCGCCTGCCCCAAAGCCGGACAGCGTGGGCCAGCTCTGCATCATGGACTACAACGAGGCCCAGCTTGAGCACAGCTAGGGATGCTGGCCGTCAGTGTTAACTCGTGTGTCGCTGGCCTAGACAGGAGGTGTGAGTGCCCGATTCAGAGCTTTCCTGTTTCCAGGGCTTGAGGGGCGAGCTCCCGCAGAGGAAATGGGATGGGGGTCCTTTGACAGTTGACTGAATGCAGAACGGTTTTCGGATCTGGCATTGCAGCGCCTCTTCACTTTCCCATCGGCCACCCCAAACCCTCTCTTCCATTTACCTGGCAGTGTGTACTAGCCCGAGGGCCAGGGTGCGTTCCTCACTAGCTTTATTTCCTTCCTTTCCCGCCCCACCCCCAAATGGTTGCGTCCTTTGAACCTGTGCAATATGAGGCCAAATTGAACCCTGGAGTCTGACACACCACCCACACCTTTCCTGAAGTTCAGTTCACTGGGCAGGCTCCCTGTGAGCCTAGGTCACTGGTGGCGTTGCAGGTAAGTCCAGTCCTGTCCCTTTCCAGGAGGACGTGGCGTGCAAAGCTGAGCATCTTGACATGAGAGCTTTTATGAGATGTTGTCACTGCTTTTGGTTTTAAAGTCCAGCATCTAAAGCCGCAGAGCTCAAAAAACAATGGTTCATTCTCTCAAGTTCTTTTGGCGGTTCTGATAAGCTTCCTAGAAAGTTCTGTGTGAACAAAGGTCTGTTGTTGGAACAGTCTGGAGCTGGCCCTGTGGAGACTGTGCTCCCCGTGTGGCACGCTCTGTCCCCCTGCCCCACTACCTCTTGTTTACGTGGCGTTTGCTTGAAAGCTGGTACTGTTCTGTGCGGAGGCTGGGGTGGGGGCGGTCAGGCCTGGGCCCTGCATGAGAGAGGCCAGTGACTTAAGCAGCGCCCTGAGCAGGAAGGTGCTGTGTGTGTGGACACCCCCTGCAGGCGGAGTGCTGCTGGCCTCCTGCCACAGGAAGCCTCTGAAGGTCCAAAGAGCTTCTCCCGAGTTTCTGACCGTCATTCCTCAGGCTGTGAGAGTTGCCTCACTGTAGGAGATTCTACAGGTATCAGCTTTTCACTCCAGTTCCTGCCTTCAGGGGCTGACCCTGCAGGGAGCTGGGTGCTGCTCCCCCACCCCCGGCGTGAGTTGGTCATGGCAGAGCATTAAGACAGAGTCCTGGAGAGGGTTGACAAAGGCTGATGTCCTGGACCCACAGGGCCTGGGTGCATGCGCTTGAGAGAGGTGATAGCAGTCAGAATATGGGGGCTGACAGAAGCCGAACCCAGCAATTGCTCCTGAAATAAACGCTAGAAGCCTAATAAGGATTGTTGCCTGGGTTTCCAGCTGAGGCCTGGGCAGGGAGAGGCTGGTAGTAAAGAGCCAACGACCTTGGCGTGTCTGTCTCTCAGTTCAAAGTGTAGAAGGGTTCATCCATGAAGAGGGAAACAGCACGCTGTAATGGTACGGAACTTCAGTGCGTGTGGACGCTTCTGGCACATGAGGGTGATGGTCTCTTTTTTTAAAGCGTGGAGAGAGTTCTTAGCATCCTAACCAAAGGGAGCTGGAGAGTCAGTCTCCTTGTCCCTGTGGCTGTGCAGGCAGCAGCCCTCCTTGGGACGGAGTGTTCGGGTGTGACTGACTGACCGACCCCAGCCTGAGGGAGGGGTGCCCAAGTGCGCTCAGCCTGGCCCAGCCGGCTCCGCGGTTGCTGCAGGATGCCGACTGGAGTGCTAACAGTGCTGCACATCTAACTCAGCTGTTTGCAGAGGAGAGCTTAGGAATGCACGCATGCTGGTTTCCTAGTCCCACTTTATTTAGGAAAGGCAGGCATGAACAAATACAGGAAAGAAAAAAATGTTACAAGATTAACTGCTAAACGTGGTTCTAAATGTTCATCCTCTCCCCAGGCCCAGGAGATCCCTGCCACAGAACAAAGATACCAGGCACTTACAGCCTTTATCCTCACTGGCAAAAGCAAGGAGGCCAGTGTAAAGAAAAGAAAAGAAAAAAAATTTTTTTTAATGGGCAGATTATAAAAATACAGGGAAGGAGGAAGCTGTGGGGTGCAGTGGACTGGGACCCAGACAGGAGGGCCCTTGGTACACACCTCCAGCTGGGGCGTCCGTGTGCTCAACTTTCCAAGAACGGCTGACCCTGAGCAGCTGTACTTGACTTCCTCTGGGCTCTTGGAGGCCGTGGGTTGTATGCAGCCAAGGTTGGGGACGGAGGCCTGGGATCATGAGGAAGTTACCTAGCCTGAAAATGTAGGCTTTCATCTTCCAAAGGACTTGAGATGACAATAAAGTTTGATTTTCAAAATCATAGACCTGCTGAGAGTCAGCGGGTTGGTCGATTAGGCTGCCAGTGAGTGTGTGTTTGTAAGGATGGAAAGGGGACAGTGGTAGTGGAACTCCCAAGAGAGAATTTAGGTCCAGGGACCGCCAGGGCAAAGGCCGGGGAACTGACGCTGCCAGGTTGAGCCTGTCCTGAGACTGATGAAGCAGTGTGGTGTTCACAGGCATTAGGGTTAATCTCCACCAGAGTCACCCGGAGCAGGCCTACCTGCCTGAGTTGTTTGGCCAGTGTCCGTAACCTGATGTCCACCTGACGCTAACCAGGGTCAGCACAGACCCTGGGATGACTGAGGTCTGCTTCTTGGGAGCATGAAATGTTTTAAAAGGGAGCACTACAGAATCACGGGAGGGGGGGATGTGTGGGTGTTTGGGGCGGGGGGAGTGGGGAGAGGGAGGAAGGTGATAGCATGGTCTCTATAGAGAAAACGAGCTCCTGAACCTATCCCCGGTATAGAAGCACATGGATCTCTATCAGACAGAACTTTCATGAATTAAAAAAAAAAAAAAACCCTTGTGGCAAGATTCTGCTACAAGTCTGTGAGATGTTACTGTGGAGTTGGAAGAAATACCAGAAAAGTAACTGAAATCCCAGGTTAGGAGATAGAGATCATTTCTTGGGACAGAAGTTTCCTTGGAGATGAGCGCAGGGACTCTCCACATGAGGCGGGTAGGTGGATGTGACCTCCCTAGGTTTGTCAGCAGTTTTGCAGGAGCGAAAACTGCCTAACCTTTGGGAATACGCTGCTGCTGCTGGAGGTTCTTCCTAGGCTCTGTGAGTGGAGAGAAATGACAGATAAGCTACTTTGTGAGCCAGGATATGTGTACTGTATTTCGAGGGAGATAGTCCAAACTCTTACTCTTGAAAGACTGTTAAAAGAGGTCCCAGAAGCCACTGACAGCTGCAGAGGTCTGCACCCCCGCAGGGCAAAACCAGGACAGGGGAGAACAGAAGTCCAGAGTTGGGCCATCTCTATTTAAGGCAGCACGTGGCGTGTAGTTTCCAGTGTTTTGGTTGAGAAAGATAAAACTCTTAGTAGTTTTGCAGAAGAGGATAAATGATCATGAGGATGAGAGAGGGTGTCTGGAGACCACAGAGGTTCACACTCACAGTTAATTAAAACTGAGTGTTTCTATGTAGAGAAATGACAGGAGTGCCATGACTGGCCAGTGTGAATCCTCACCAGATACTAGCATATGCTGCTTGAGGCCGGAAAGAAAGAACCGAAGAACAAGTGAAAAGAAATGCTGCACGAAGATGCGGGTTTCTGACCAAAAGCAATAAGATGCGGTAGAAAGTGTGGATGGGTCTAAGGAGGGATTTGAAAACAGTCCGGGGCTGCTGTGGGCCGTGGCCTGCCTTGTGCGGATATTCTCCGAGAGGCCAGCCCTGTCCTCAGAGTGGCCCCTGGGAGCCCACCCAGAAGTGTGTGTCTCATGTGAAATGACCTGAATCAGCACGTCTCACTATGGGAAATCGCCCTGTTGGAGGTGCGTGCTTTAAAACTGACCAGCAGTGAGCGTGGGAAGGTGTGTGTGTATCTGTTTACGTCCAGAGTTCTCTGACACGTGCCCCCACCCCCCCACCCCCAGGTGGCAGCAGAGGACTTGGTGGCACTTGATTAAGCTGTTCTCTAGCCTGGTCCCTGAGCTGCTGCTTGACCCCCACCCCCACACGGCTCGTTCCCCCGTCTGTGACTGACGTTCCCCAGAGGTGTGTGTGTAGGGGGGCGCCTTTCCGTCTTCTCCATGCTGTCTTGCAGTCTGTATGCGCCGACCTGAGAGGAGAATGAATGGCTGTAGCAGCTGCGAGGGGAGCCTGTGGGGGATAGTTGAGCGTCTGTGCCCGCGATGGCTTTTGGCCTTGAAACGAGTTCACGAAGGCAGAGGAGCTTTCTCTTCCCCTTCCCATCCCAGTGCCACCAAACTGTCCATCCTCGGGGATAAGTAGACTAGTTGAACTTGGAATAGATCTTTTAGAGGAAACCCCACCCCACCTTCCCAGACCAACTCCTCCCCGTTTCCCCACCTCCATACAGTGTTTGTACAGGAGGGTACGGCGCTGTTCTCAGCAGCACAGACTTTGGCTTATCGAAGAGGCAGCCAGGCATTTTGCACTAGGAAAAATCAGTGGTCACTTTTCAGAAGACTTCTATGGACCATAAATATATTACGGAGGAACAGATTTTGCTAAGACATAATCTAGTTTTGTAACTCAATCATGGATCAACCACACGTGGCTACCTTGCAGTTTAAAGGGGGTCCCATCAGTGAAAAACAGATTTTTTTTTTTGGCTGACTGCTTTTAGCTAAATTTAAGAAAGTCATCTTTTGTCAAAAGGTTTCCACCTTCCCATCTCGATCTTAAGAGCATGTCAAACAGTCCACATCAGATGCCAACACGTGAACTGCAAGAGAAAAATGGTACAATCGTAGTGAATGGGAATCTGAATCAAAAGGGTTTGCCGTCCTTCTCAGAATGTTCAAAAATGTCAAGGCAGTTGCTTGTGTTTAACTGTGAACAAATAAAAATTTATTGTTTTGCACTACTCTGCTGTGTTGACATGAAGTGGCTCATGTTGGCCTCTGAGGGGTTTCTAGGCTGAGTGGGAACTGGCTCCGGGTCTGGACTGCTTGGTTATTTACCCCAGGTGCTAGAAGGATGCTGACAGGTGGAATCAGACTTTAGTCCCTGCAAGAAAGACCTTTTGTTCTGGCAGAGCCTCAGATTCTACCTGTGTCTGTCTCAGATTCGTGCCCTCTCCCCAGAGTGTGTGGTGGTGGTATAGGAGGGGTGACTGCAGTCATCTGTAGCATACCGGCCTTGGTATCTGCCTGCCTGCCTAGGGGTTGGCTGGCACACAGGGTTGCATACAGTCCTTACAGTTGAGCCCAAACGACACTGAAGTTGTCAAGCCTTGCTGAATGTGTCATGCGAGTGTGCCAAGGAGAAGGGGCCGCCCGCATCCACGGCCTGCCCTCCCCATCAGGGATTTGGAGGAAGGTGGTCTAAACTGCCTTTAAGGGGTTGGCTGCACCCTGGCCTGACCAGGGAAGGAGCGGAGGTGAAGACCCCTGTGTGTAGTGCGGGTTTCCACGGCTCACCTCTGCCCAGCTGCCCTGGAAATCGGTGTGCTCTGCCCATTAGAATGGAGGAAGCAGCTACTTTGGGACGAGACTTTGAGGTGGCACTTTTAAGTGTTGTCTGGAAAATTTAGATGTTCTTGTCTGAGTAGGCCTCTAACTCTGCAAAGAGTTACTGGGCTGGCCTGCTGTGGGCCTCTGGCCTGAGCCTCTAGGGAGCAGGGGCAGGTGTGTCCCCTGCACACGGGCAGCTTTGCCAGCAGTTCCGCTCGTGGGGCTCCTGCCCAGCATCCTCTGGTGTCTCGGAGTGAGTGTCACTTTCTCTAAGGGGTAAGTGCCAGGAAAGCCGACCAGGCAGAGAGGTGCCAGAACACGTTTTTATTCTTGACTGTCGCCCCCGAGGAAGCAAGAATACAGAAGCTAAGTCGCCCCCTGTGAAGGGAAAAACCAACAGTGAGACAGCACCTCTGGCAGGCTCAGCACCAACGCCACAGTCCCAGCGTCTGGGCTGCAGTTAGGTCGTGAGGACCAGGCGACCGTCCTGCAGGAGCCACACTGGCAGTTCTTCTGGCTTCTCCCCGTCTCTCTCGAAAGGAGAGGCTGGGCGGCTTGTTCCCCTTTGGTCCAGAGGCCTGACCCCATCGAGCATCCTCAGGCCAGAGCAGCTGTCCCGCGGCCAGAAGGGAGCCGCGCGGTCTCCTCCGGCTGTGCAGCTGGGCCTGGGTGGGAGGGTCAGCGCCCCAGCCCTTCCAGGGGCCCACCCTCCTCCCCTGAACCCACCAGCGGCAATGTAAATGGGGGTGCTCCTCCTGGGCACAGGGCCTGACACTCGGAGGCGAAGGAAAGTTAGAGGTTAAAGCGCTAGAGGGAAAGAGTTTGTAGGTTGTCGGTGGGGCGGCCCCCAGGGATTAGTAAGTGGCGAGGGTGGTGAGCACCAGTACAGATGGATCAGCTGGTGGAAACCAGGCTTAGTTACAGGGTGCCCCGCAGGATGGGATGGGAGGGAGCATGATGGGGTGGGGCAGGGCTGGGGTCAGGCGGGCTCCCCCAGCTCCGAGTTACAGCTTCCCACCAGGTGGTCTCCAGGGCGGTTTTGAACTTCCTTGGTCTTTCCCCCCAGGTTTGGGGATGTTCTGTATCAGTTGCCCACAATTTTGTTTCCGAAGCTGGGGCTTGGTGCCTGAGGCCTGGGGAACGTGTGCGGTGGCCCGCGTGGCTGCCTGGGGCTCACTCACTTGCTGCAGCGCTTTGCGGGGCAGCTTTTCCGAGTGGGCGACCCACTCTTTCATCAGGTCTAGGATGATGGGGATGAGACTGACCACACCTCCATAGTGGTTCCGGGCCTCGTCACAGCTGAGGTGGTTCACCACGTCGTGGGGGTATCTGCAGGGCGGCGGGAAGGGCTAGGTGAGCCCTGCTCCGGGGACTGGTGTGCTGGGCAGGGTTTTTTCCTGAGGCTGCCCCCGCTGCACAACCCTTGGGGAGGTTTTAGAGCTGTGCACCCGGCCAGGCCAAGCTCTCCATGCCAGGCATGGTGGTGGCTCAGCAGGTTTGGGGCCCCAGAGCCCCCAGGGGTCCCGGTGTGAAGGGTGGGAGCAGAGATCCCTTGGCCTGTGGTTGGCAGAGAGCTGGACAGGGGCTGAGGAAACCTGCTGTCATCGCCCTAGGCGCGCCGCGTACCCTTTGACTCTGCTCACCCTTATACCTAAACAGCTTGCTCCGGAATCTGGTACTGCATGCTGTGGATCGATCCCCCAGGGCTCAGAATGAGGGAACCCAGTAGCTAACGCCCATGGGATCAGGCTCCTGATGTCCCTCTTCTTTGTGGGGCTCCTGGGAACAACTGCTCTGTGAGCCCTGCTTCTGGCCCGGTGCTGCCTCCAGCCAGAGGGTTTGCATTTTGCTAGGTCTCGGCCTCAGAGCCCCTCATTTTCAGTAAATGATTTGTCAGGTCAGAGTCACTCGGGTGAACCAAGGGGCCTAGGATTTTCCAGCTGGGGACCTCTGGACAGTAGCCCCAGGACTCACTTCATCTAGGTCTGGTCCTCTCCCATCCCCACCTCGGCCCCTCCCACATGTACGTGCGGAGACCCCTGAGGGGACCAGGAGGGTCTTACTTGGCTTGCAGGCTGCTCAGGTCATTGCTTTGGCTCACGAGGGTCTTGCATTTCTCGAGGAGGTTGTTGGTGACAGGGGTGCCAGCGTGCAGGGCCTCGAAGTGCTGGCAGAGCTTGCTGAGCTCTGAGCAGATGTCCAGGAACATGAGCAGGATGCGCCGGTCTGTGGAGTTGCTGCAGTGGTGCTCCATGTAGCTCTGCACCTGCACAGGCCCGCCGGGCGTGAGTGCCCAGGGCCCGCGAGCACCTGCCCTGGTCCTCCCGCCCTCCTGGGTCTACAGGCCTATAGACTGCGAATGTTGTGAAGTGTCCTGGGCCCCATGTAGAAGGCTCCGCGGGCTCCGTCTCGCTCAGCCCTCGCTCGAATGCCACCTTCCAGGTCCCCTTTTTCAGTCCTCATTTTACAGATGATTATAAGGCTCAGAGAGGTGAAATACCTGCTCAGGTACCACTGCAGTGGTGAAGCTGAGTCACCCTAGCTCCAGGGCTCTGAGCCCAGACCTCTCACCAGACCCAGGCAGCTGAGCCAGCACCTGAAGTACAGGGGGCTGGTCCCTGACTCTTGATGCTGAGGTCCCACCCACTTTGAGAATTGCTGGGCTGGGCCACTCAGTCCACAGAGCAAACTAGAATCTGTTGCAGTCTTGTTGTCCTACGTTTCCAGGGGCAGAGAAAGGAGGGACAAGTCAGTAAGTAGAGCTGGGAAAACAGTGGCCCGTATGAGGAAAGAAATGTAGCCTCCGCCTCATGCCACAGACAAAGTCAACTCCAGGAGAATGGAGAACTTGATTACTAAAAACGGACTTCCCTGGTGGTCCAGTGGCTAAGACCCTGCTCCCAGTGCAGAAGGCCCGGGTTCCATCCCTGCTCAGGGACCCAGACCCACGTGCTGCAGCTAAGTTCACATGCTGCACCTAAGACCCACGCAAATAAATGGGGCCAAGTAAAAGTCAATATAAAAAATACTGCAACTAAAGCTTCCGTGTGAATGTGTTTTAGTGGAAGGGAAGTTTTTCATCACCAACTCAACGGACATGAGTTTGAGCAGGCTCTGGGAGTTGGTGATGGACAGGGAGGCCTGGCGTGCTGCAGTCCATGGGGTCGCAAAGAGTCGGACACAACTGAGCGACTGAACTGAACTGAAGTTTTTCTTAAGCCACAAAAGAGGCTAAGGACAGTGATGCAGCTGATCTAATTTCAACTCATTTCCCTGGAGACCCTGGGGGCCTTTCCAGCTCAGGACATCCCACATCTGGACACCCAGTCAGTCTGGGTCTGAGATCCACATGGGCACAGGAGGAGGGGACTCCAGTCTGGGCAGGATTAACTGACGCATTCCATGTGGTCCTACCCTCAGTGATCTGCTGGAAGGGGGTGTTTCCCACCTCCTCCAGTTCCCAGAAAATTGTAAGTCTAAACCTAGGTTTTCCTGCCGCTCCCAGCTGCCTTCTTGTCACTAGGGGATGTCTTTCCCCAATGATCTCAAGTGGTCCTTCCCAAGGACAACAGCTTTGTGTAGGGGAAGAGGCTTTTGACACCCACAGTCTCAGCCTATACACCATGCACACCTGCCCCAGTATCCGGGGTAGGGACGAGCCTGCACTGTGGCGTAACTACAACAGAGCGGTGTTACTGGGCTACCTGGGGGACACTGCATGCAGGGTGCAGGGCAGGCGGTCACTTCCGATACCCTGGGCCAGGAAGGGCAGGGGCAGGGTTGAGAGTCAACACAGGTGGGGCCGTTATTCACCAAAAGCATTCTTGAACCTAAAGGCAAGAAGGAGCACACTGGGGTCACAAAGCCCTGATGGCGATTCTGAGCAGAGGCGGGGCATCTCAGGTGCTCCTTCCTGATACTAAACACCTGTCCATGCCTGTGGAAGGCTGAGCCTTTGGGGGACAGGCTGACGAGGATGCAGCCAGTTTACTTTCAAACAGTTCAGAGGGAGGAGGGCGTGCATCAGTTCAGTTCAGTTGCTCAGTCGTGTCCGACTCTTTGCGACCCCATGAATCGCAGCATGCCAGGCCTCCCTGTCCATCACTAACTCCCGGAGTTCACTCAGACTCACGTCCATCGAGTCCGTGATGCCATCCAGCCATCTCATCCTCTGTCGTCCCCTTCTCCTGCCTCCAGTCCCTCCCAGCATCAGTCTTTTCCAATGAGTCAACTCTTCGCATGAAGTGGCCAAAGTACTGGAGTTTCAGCTTTAGCATCATTCCTTCCAAAGAAATCCCGGGGCTGATCTCCTTTAGAATGGACTGGTTGGATCTCCTTGCAGTCCAAGGGACTCTCAAGAGTCTTCTCCAACACCACAGTTCAAAAGCGTCAATTCTTCAGCACTCAGCCTTGTTCACAGTCCAACTCTCACATCCATATGTGACCACTGGAAAAACCATAGCCTTGACTAGATGGACCTTAGTCGGCAAAGTAGTGTCTCTGCTTTTGAATATACTATCTAGGTTGGTCATAACTTTTCTTCCAAGGAGTAAGTGTCTTTTAATTTCATGGCTGCAGTCACCATCTGCAATGATTTTGGAGGCCCCCAAAACAAAGTCAGCCATTGTTTCCCCATCTATTTGCCATAAAGTGATGGGAACAAATGCCATGATCTTCGTTTTCTGAATGTTGAGCTTTAAGCCAACTTTTTCACTCTCCACTTTCATCAAGAGGCTTTTTAGTTCCTCTTCACTTTCTGCCATAAGGGTGATGTCATCTGCATATCTGAGGTTATTGATACTTCTCCCAGAAATCTTGATTCC
This sequence comes from Ovis aries, assembly GCF_016772045.2. NCBI lineage: Eukaryota > Metazoa > Chordata > Mammalia > Artiodactyla > Bovidae > Ovis > Ovis aries. The sequence goes on from NC_056056.1 coordinate 4,027,138, forward strand.
AGCTTGTGCTTCTTCTAGCCCAGCGTTTCTCATGATGCACTCTGCACAGAAGTTAAATAAGCAGGGTGACAATATACAGCCTTGACGTACTCCTTTTCCTATTTGGAACCAGTCTGTTGTTCCATGTCCCATTCTAACTGTTGCATCCTGACCTGCATACACATTTCTCAAGAGGCAGGTCATGGTCTGGTATTCCCATCTCTTTCAGAATTGTCCACAGTTTATTGTGATCCACACAGTCAAAGGCTTTGGCATAGTCAATAAAGCAGAAATAGATGTTTTCTGGAACTCTCTTGCTTTTCCATGATCCAGCGGATGTTGGCAATTTGATCTCTGGTTCCTCTGCCTTTTCTAAAACCAGCTTGAACATCTGGAAGGTCACGGTTCACGTATTGCTGAAGCCTGGCTTGGAGAATTTTGAGCATTACTTTACCAGCATGTGGGATGAGTGCAATTGTGCGGTAGTTTGAGCATTCTTTGGCATTGCCTTTCTTTGGGATTGGAATGAAAACTGACCTTTTCCAGTCCTGTGGCCACTACTGAGTCTTCCAAATTTGCTGGCATATTGAGTGCAGCACTTTCACAGCATCATCTTTCAGAATTTGAAATAGCTCCACTGGTATTCTATCACCTCCACTAGCTTTGTTCGTAGTGATGCTTTCTAAGGCCCACTTGACTTCACATTCCAGGATGTCTGGCTCTAGATAAGTGATCACACCATCGTGATTATCTGGATCGTGAAGATCTTTTTTGTACAGTTCTTCTGTGTATTCTTGCCACCTCGTCTTAATATCTTCTGCTTCTGTTAGGTCCATACCATTTCTGTCCTTTATCAAGCCCATCTTTGCATGAAATGTTCCCTTGGTATCTCTAATTTTCTTGAGGAGATCTCTAGTCTTTCCCATTCTGTTGTTTTCCTCTATTTCTTTGCATTGATTGCTGAAGAAGGCTTTCTTATCTCTTCTTGCTATTCTTTGGAACTCTGCATTCAGATGCTTATATCTTTCCTTTTCTCCTTTGTTTTTTTGCCTCTCTTCTTTTCACAGCTATTTGTAAGGCCTCCCCAGACAGCCACTTTGCTTTTTTGCATTTCTTTTCCATGGGGATGGTCTTGATCCCTGTCTCCTGCACAATGTCATGAACCTCAGTCCATAGTTCATCAGGCACTCTGTCTATCAGATCTAGGCCCTTCAATCTATTTCTCTCTTCCACTATATAATCATAAGGGATTTGATTTAGGTCATACCTGAATGGTCTAGTGGTTTTCCCTACTTTCTTCAGTTTAAGTGTGAATTTGGCAATAAGGAGAGCTCATGATCTGGGCCACCGTCAGCTCCCGATCTTGTTTTTGCTGACTATATAGAACTTCTCCATCTTTGGCTGCAAAGAATATAATCAGTCTGATTTCATTGTTGACCATCTGGTGATGTCCATATGTAGAGTCTTCTCTTGTGTTGTTGGAAGAGGGTGTTTGCTATGACCAGTGCATTTTCTTGGCAAAACTCTATTAGTCTTTGCCCTGCTTCATTCCACATTCCAAGGCCAAATTTGCCTGTTACTCCAGGTGTTTCTTGACTTCCTACTTTTGCATTCCAGTCCCCTATCATGAAAAGGACATCTTTTTTGGGTGTTAGTTCTAAAAGGTCTTGTAGGTCTTCATAGAACCATTCAACTTCAGCTTCTTCAGCGTTACTGGTTGGGGCATAGACTTGGATTACTGTGATATTGAATGGTTTGCCTTGGAGACGAACAGAGGTCAATGTGTCGTGTTTGAGATTGCATCCAAGTACTGCATTTCGGACTCTCAGTACTTGGATGCAATCTCAAACACGACACAATGATCTCTGTTCGTCTCCAAGGCAAACCATTCATTATATCTACTACTGCAGGGTGTGCATAAACGTGGCTAAATAGTAAACAAACTGGCGTATCTGGGTGAAGGTTATATGGGTGTTTTTCTACAGGTTTTTAAAATTTCGAGTTAAACTGGGAGAAATTTTCACAAAAATTAAAAAGTTTTTTTTTTTTTTTTTGAGGATACTGCCAGGCCAGGGTTGTTCTCTGTGGCCCCGTGTGCTTCTCCTAAGCAGTTCTGAGCCTGGTCCCCACTCCCTAGCAGGTGGCATCTCTTCAGTGGGAGAGAGATCCATCTAGAGCTGTGCTTCTCAGGCACCTGGCTTCCTGGAAGGCTGCTTCAGTCTTGAGACCTCCACGTTTGGCAGGGCAAACTTGGACGGCAGCTCACACAAAGAGGAGACTCCGGTTAAATGAAATCATTTGCAAATGTGACTTGGCAATGTGTGCTTGGCGGGTCACAATTTCTCAATCCCAGGGGGATCCAGTGGCTGGGACCATGTACATCTATCTGTTCACCACATATCCCTGTTTTGAGCCCTAGGGCCTGGGATGAAGGGCGCTGCCAGATGCTGGGGGCGTGGGCTTCCAGATGAGCTCATGAAGTCTGCCAGCAGCCCTGGGAGGTACGTGCTGCTCTTTGTACATTTTTAGTTAAAACCAGCCGGAGGTCACAGAGGTGGCATGTGGCAAAGCCAGGACTTAAACCCTGGCCCGGCGGTGTCTCCAGCCTCCGCTTTCAGCCGCTTTCTCACGTAGTTGTTGAGGGAATGAGTGCCTGGCTTGTTCCACAGTTAGGATCTGAGACCTGACCTGCACCCATACGCTGGCCCTCTCTGGGCCTTGGTTTCCCCAGCTTTTCCAGCAAGGGGTCGAGGCCTGGCCCCGCCTGCCCGCCAGTGCCTACCTGTCCGATGCTGGAGATGGGCCGGATCTTGTCGTGGGCATTCTCCCTGCAGTGCTCCAGGGCCCCGATGAAGGTGAATTGCTGCTGCTGGAAGATCTTGTACTTCTGCTCCACGCTCCGCAGGGACTCTTTCACCTCATTCATCATTCTACGTGCTCACCGGGGCACGGAGGAAGCTGTGCAGAGGAAGAGGAGAGTCCTGAGGTCCCAGGGCGCTGAGCAGCTTCCCACAGCCCTGGGAACGGACACAGTCTTCATCCCCATGTTGCAGAGAGGGAGGCGAGGCCCTGGGAGGCTGTGCACCTGCCCAAGAACCTGGCCAGCTGTCAGGGACACAACCAGGCTTGACTCAAACCCGGCCCAAGCCCCATTACCCTCCAGGGACACGGTCTTTGCTGCAAACAAGACTTCCTTCCCTTAACTGTAGACAAGAGTTTCTCCGGGCCTCAGTTTCTCCAGATTGTGGGTCTCTCTCTCTCTCTCTCACACACACACACACACAACACACACACACACTCTCACTCTCACACTCACACACACTCACACACACACACTCACACTCCGGGACACAGTCCAACCCTTAGTTTCTCCAGATTGTGGGTGTTTATCTCACACACACACACACACTCTGGGACACAGTCCAGGCGTCAGTTTCTCCAGAAGACTGGGTGTCTACCACACACACACACTCACACTCACTCACTCACTCACTCACTCTGGGACACAGTATGGCCTCAGTTTCTCCAGATTGTGGGTATCTATCACACACACATACACATGGCCTCCCATGGGTCACAGCGTGTAAAATCTATTTCATCAGCTGGGACCCAACTGCTTTAAAATATCTGCCACTCTACAGTTGGTAGGAAAGTCTAGGGATTGTTTTCCAGCTAAGCAGGGGGAGGTCGGCACTGGGACCCTCTCGACTTGTCTGAGGAGGTGCAGTTACCGGCTCTGGGCTTGGAGCAGGAGCCCTGAGCTCGGGTTTGCCAGTCCCCAGGGCAGGCCTGGCACTTTGAGCACATGCCCAGTGCCCGGGGTCACAGGTTTATGAAATGTTAGGGCTGGAAGGCACCTCAGAATGTCAACTCCGCTTAACTTCCAGGGGAAGCTGAGGCCCTGGGTCTCACAGCACGCTTGTGCCTGAGACACCCTAGGTCCTGGGTTTCCTGAGGTCTCACCACCAGCATCCTCAAAGGTGCCACAGCCACTGTCCCTGCACCGTGAGGCCCCGGCACACGTGGAGCCCAGGCTCGGCTGCACAGAGACAAGGCCCCAGCGAGACGCTGCACGTGGAAGAGGCCAGAACGTGGGTGGCGGGGCGCCAAGGAAGGGAAGGATGCATTCCAAGCGAGCTACCAGGTCCCAGGTAGGGAGGAGGCTTGCTTTCTGCTGGGCTCCCCTCAGCATCCTGAGCACAGCAGGATGGCAATGAGGAAGTCTGTGGTGAGGAGATGGCATCGGGGATGCAAGGACAGCAGACCATCAGGTGGCCTCCACAACACGGCAGGAGGGGTGAATCCCCGAGCTGGGGAGGGCAGGGGACAGGAGGCCGGGGAGCTGCTGCTGTCCTGGGCTGGGAGCTAAACGCAGCCCTGTTGCCACTGTAAAGGGGCTGCGCCAGGAAGGGGCCCGACCGTTGTGCCCCGCCAGCCAGGGTAGTGGCCCTGCAGACATCATGGGACCCTCTTGGCAGCACCGTCCTGGGCCAGCCCTGGGAGCCAGAGCCCGTGTTTGCCAGCAGGACAGCGCAGCGCCACTGGGGCCAGGCCTGACCCAGGGCCATGCTGGGTGGGGCCTCCTTCCACTCAACTTTCTCCCAGTTCTGGTTCTGCTGAAGCTAACCCTAACCCAGGCCAGGCAGGGAGTGGGGTTGGGGGTTGCCGCGGGGGCCATGGTTGGACACCTGTCATAGCCAGCCAAGGCCCACCCCCCCAACCAGCCCTACCTGCAGGCGGGAATGACGGTCAAGCTGGCTGCAGTGGTTTTCTGTTGCCTCCCCATGGAGGCAGGCCTACCAGGACCTGGCCTAGGGCGAGGAGGGGGAGGCACTTACCTGGGTGCAAAAGGTAAGGGGGTGCCAGGCACTCAGCAATCAAGATAGGTAAAAGCAAGCATGACGTGTGCCCCCCCCCCCCCACACACACACACACAAAGCCGCAGGGGCTGCTGACGGCTCGGCCTCCTCGGGGAGGAAGTTCTGAAAAGAAGGCAGGCTTTGGAGAGGAGGGTGGGCAGGCAGGCAAGCAGAGGTGGTGGGGTCCTGGGCAGAGGGTGAAGGCTGTGGGCAGGGCGAGGCTGAGGCCCCACGTGAGGGCAGAGCTGTGAGGTCATCCACGGAAGCTTCTAGCACAGGAGGTGCAGAGCACCTAAGGCGGTCAGTCATTCATGTTGAAGCGCCTGCCAGGGGTCAGACACCTGCAGGGTGCTGGACTGGGCACACAGCGTTCAGCCAAACAGACAAGACTCCTAACCTGGAGGGACGTCAGGAGTGGGAGGCAGACAGTGAGTGAATGGATTAAGGAGCAAAGAAAGTGAGGGGGACGGGTGGGGGTGGCCAGAAGGGCTACGTGGCCTGCAGGAGAGGCACATGCAGGAGGCAGGCAGGTGCAGGGGAGGCCGAACTAGAGCCGAGCTTCAGCCTTCACCGAGATCCCATGTGGCTCGCCCCAGTCCTCCTAGTAACAGCTGGCTACGCAGTGAGGCTCTAGGTAAACCCTGGACAAGCCTCATCTCAGATGCTCGCCACAGCCCCTTGAATGAGGTACCACAGTTATTCCCACAGGACAGACAACAAAGCTGAGGTCTGGCAGCTGGTGAGCAAACCCAGATGTCTCACTCACTTCTGCCCGATTTCACTGAGCCTGAGATCTTTACTTGGTTACCTCCCCTCTTGCCCCCACCTCAGTGAGGGTCCACTGAGAGAAACACACCGGATACCAGATTGACTGAGGCTGGAGGTGGGTGGGTGGGTGGGTGGGTGAGGTGTGGATATCAAGGGCCTACACTACCCAGACCCAATGCCTTGCTTCCACTTGTATGAGACTGTTCCGTTTCCCCATCACAAAGCAACGAGGACTAGAATTCAGTGTACCCCGCTCTCTGCTGCCCTCCTGGGCTTGCCAAGTTCTTCAGGGATAAAGCCCTACCTCGGCTGGTGGCCCCAAGAGCCCCTGAGAGCAAAACCGACTTGGTTCTTGATCCTATTGACTTGTGACATGCGCACCAGGAATGCCGTGCGGGGAGCTGTAACAAGCTACCCAAAGTGACTGTCCCTTGAACAAGAGTCACCGCAGTCAAATTAGTCTAGATGAAAGGCAGGGGATGCAGGCGCTTCTCGATCTGGGGGAGGAGGAAGGAAAAAGTGATTACCCACTAGATTTTCAGCTTTAATTGATTTGTATTTTCCCAGGCTGTTAAAGAAGATTAAATCATGGTATGAAAAGTGCCTAGGGCTTAAAATAAATGAGGAGAAAGGCAAGTCACTTCAGAAATGTCCAGGAAGCAAGCTAAACCTCCCCAGTGCAAATTGCAGGCCTGGTGGTTGTGTTCTTTGTTCAGAGGGAGGCTGCTTCCTTCTCTTCCCCAGCTGTCTCTGCAGTTGGATTTGACAAGTCTACCAAGGTGTGCATGCTTTGAGGAGGCAGTTCTGAGGGGAGAGCCCTTTTCCCTTGGAGGCCGTGTCTCTGGGCTGGTGGCTGCTGGGAAGGTTTTGGCTAGGAGTCAGGAAACTGAGTTCCAGGCTGGCTGTTGTTGTTGGTTTGCTCAGTTATGTCTGACTCTGTGACCCCACGGACTGCAGCATACCAGGCTTCCATGTCCTTCACTATCTCCTGGAGTTTGCTCAAACTCACGTCCACTGAATTGATGACACCATCCAACCATCAATCCTCTGTCACCCCTTCTCTGCCTTCAATCTTCCCCAGCATTAGGGTCTTTTCCAGTGAGTTGGCTCTTCGCATCAGGTGGCCAAAATATTGGAGCTTCAGCATCAGTCCTTCCAGTGAATATGCATTAGAAGGCTGGCTCTACCTTGGATTTATGAGTGACCTTGGCCTAGAATTTTCCCCTTTCTGGGCCTCAGTTCAGTCGCTCAGTCATGTCCGACTCTTTGGAACCTCATGGACTGCAGCATACCAGGCCTCCCTCTTCATCACCAACTCCCAGAGTTTACCCAAACTCATGTCCATCGAGTTGGCAATGCCATCCAACCATCTTATCCTCTGTCATCCCCTTCTCCTCCTGCCCTCAATCTTTCCCAGCATCAGGGTCTTTTCAAATGAGTCAGCTCTTTGCATCAGGTGGCCAAAGTATTGGAGTTTCAACTTCAACATCAGTCCTTCCAGTGGACACCTAGGACTGATCTCCTTTAGAATTGACTGGTTGGATCTTGCAGTCCAAGGGACTTTCAAGAGTCTTTTCCAACACCACAGTTCAAAAGCATCCATTCTTCGGTGCTCAGCTTTCTTTATAGTCCAACTCACATCCATACATGACTACTGGAAAAACCATAGCCTTGACTAGATAGACCTTTGTTGGCAAAGGAACGTCTCTGTTTTTTAATATGCTGTCTAAGTTAATCATAACTTTCCTTCTAAGGAGTAAGCATCTTTTAATATCATGGCTGCAGTCGCCATCTGCAGTGATTTTGGAGCCCAGAAAAAATGAAGTCAGCCACTGTTTCCCCATTTATTTGTCATGAAGTGATGGGACCGGATGCCATGATCTTAGTTTTCTGAATGTTGAGCTAAAGCTCAACTTCTTCTCTCTCCTCTTTCACTTTCATCAAGAGGCTCTTGATGCCATGATCTTAGTTTTCTGAATGTTGAGCTAAAGCCAACTTCTCTCTCCTCTTTCACTTTCATCAAAAGGCTCTTTAGGTCTTCACTTTCTGTCATAAGGGTGGTGTCATCTGCATATCCGAGATTATTGATATTTCTCCCTGCAATCTTGATTCCAGCTTATGCTTCATCCAGCCCAGTGCCTCTCATGATGTACTCGGCATAGAAGTTACATAAACAGGGTGACAATATACAGCCTTGATGTACTCCTTTTCCTATTTGGAACCAGTCTGTTGTTCCATGTCCAGTTCTAACTGTTGCTTCCTGACCTGCATGCAGATTTCTCAAGAGCCTCAGTTTATTCATTTGTAAAATGAGGGAGTTTGAATTAGAAGCTCCTCAAGGGCTCTTATGATTTCATTCTAATGCTCTGTGATTGACAACTGATGAGGAAAGAGACCCAGAGAGGGGAAATGGCTCAGCCAACAGCTTTGCACCATTCTGAGCCTCCAATTTCTCATCTGTAAAATGGAACAAAGGTACCTATTTCTCAGGGTTGGTGCAAAGATTCAGTGAGATAATATCTCTAACAGTAGCAGCTATGCATTGCGCATTCACTACACATCAGTTACTAATACTTCTGATACATTAGCTCATGGAATCTTCCATAATCCCCACTCCATAGGGGAGGGAAGTGAGGCCCAGGGCAGGCTGGCACTGTTAGTTGAGAGTGGAGTCAGGATTTGAAATCTGCGCAGTCTGCATTGACTATGCTATACTCCCTCTCCATAATGTTCACAGACCCCATAGTTTTGTCGAGAGTAAAGCTCAAAAACGGGCAGCTCCTCCAGAGAAGAGCAACTGGACAAGAGCTAGAGCTTCCATTTCAGTGCGGTGGCCGCTACCAGGCGTTCCATCCCCCGCCCCCCACCCCCCACCCGGGATGAACACGATTCGCAGACCTCCTTCCCCCCGTCGCGTCTCACACCATCGGTCTCGGGTCAGCGGCAGCAGCCCCCTTCCATTCTCCAGCACCACCCCCCTCGCCCCCCAGTTTCCAAATCAGGGCTTGGGTGGCCCTCCCCAGGCCTGCTTTAACCTTGGTTGTCCTAGAGCGGCCTTCACTCAATGGAGCGCCCTGAAGCCGGAGAGTCTCCGCGGGTGTCTGGGGCCCGGGAGGGGCGGGGAGGCCCTTCCCGGGGCTTGTGAGGAGGGGTGGGTGGGGTGGGGAGAGCAGGGGTGAGAAGGGGCGGGGCCGCGGGCCTGATTGTTACGGCCGCTGCCACAGCAATCGGGTCACGTGGCAGTCCCGCCCACGCCGCCGGAGCTGCCCGCTGGGCCGGGGGTCGAGGCACACACCAGTCCGTCCTTTTTCAAACACCCTGCCCCACATGGCCCGGAGTTGGTGATGGACAGGGAAGCCCTGTCGTGCTGCAGCCCATGGGGGTCGCAAAGAGTCGGACACGACCGAGCGCCTGAACTGAACGGCCCCACATCTACCCCCGCGTCTTTCTTTTAAAGACAGGGAAACTGAGGCCCAGTGAGCGGAGCTGGGGTGGCTCAAGAAGCACCGAACGCCTGGGCCGGGGCGCCTTGGCGGAAACAGAAGTAGGATCCGCCTCCCGCCTCTCCCGGGCCGATGTGTCCTCGGGGTACTGTAGGGTGTCTCAGCACAGGAGGGGGCCCTCTGAGCCAGGAGGAGACCTGGGGTTCCCCGCTGAGGCGCGCAGATTCGGGGGGCGAGGCCAGAGCTGGAAAGCACTTGCTTCATGCGGCTGAGGAGACCCGGCGCCAGCCTTGCCCCAGGGGCGGAGGCGGGGGCGGGAGCGAAGCGTGCTGGTGACGCAGCGGCGTGGCGCCCCTGGCAACGGCGGTCCCCAGGGAGCGTCACGTGCTGATGACGCAGAGGCCCTAGCGACGGCTGTCCCCAGGGAGTGGCGCCTGCTGATGACGCGGGGCCCTAGCGACAGCGGTCCCCAGGGAGCGGCCGCGCTGCGAAGCAGCATGGACGCGACCACCGCCCCTCACCGCATTCCCCCGCAAATGCCCCAGTATGGGGAGGCGAACCACGTCTTCGAGTTGATGCAGGTGATCCAGGCAGCCCTGACCCATCGCGACACCAGGCGGTGGCCGGGGACCATCTTGGCGGCGATCCGGCTGCGCGCTGGCGACCCTATATCTGGGAGGGGTCACGTCTGTTAGCCACGAGGCCGCCCGACTTGGGGTGTCCGACACGACTGTGTCATCGTACCCCCAAGGAAGCTCTCGACCGAAAGATGCTCCTTGACCCTACTCGGCTGGCCCTGGAGGGAGGAAAAGGGGGCAGGCCATCCCGGCCGTGACTGGACCCTTGCTCCGACCCAGTCAGGTCGATGACCTGGAAGAGGTTCCTTCCTTTTTCTCACTTCCCCTGTTTGTGAAACGCCAGGTTGCAAGAGGTGGTTTCCAAGGGACTCATCGGGTGCTGACCATTCCCAGGCTGGCTGCGGTGTTGTGTCTGAGCTGGGGAGTGTCTGAGTTGAAGGTGGCCTCTCCATCCTCTGAGAAAGACCGCCTCCTGGGACAGCGGCCGTGTGGTGTGGACAGCAGCTTTTCCCACCCGGCCCTTTCTCCTCAGAGCCAAGAGTTCAGGGAAGCTTCTAAGCCCTCACCCTGAGTTCCCGACCTGACTGACCCACTGCCTGTGTGAACTGAGGCAAAGCCACGCCCTAGCCTGTTCTCTAGGTTTCTCTTCTGCATCTTAGGGTGGTGGTTTAGTCGCTAAGTTGTATCCGATTCTTGCGACCCCATGGACTGTAGCCCGCCAGGGTCCTCTCTCCATGGGATTTTCCAGGCAAGAATACTGAAGTGGATTGCCATTTCCTTCTCCAGGGGATCTTCCCCAGCCAGGCATCCTGGGGAAGTGAAAGCTTTCAGGAACTGGACTGGAGGATCTCTCAGCCACTCAGAGGTTCTGAGGGCCAGAGGGAAGCTGGAGTATTTGTCTGCTCCTCCGGGTAGACCTCTCCCCATCCCCAGAGGCACCTCCTCAGTGATGCCTGTGGCTATTTGAGCGTCTGACAGCTCAGAGCAGAGCTCAGAGTAAGAAAGCCGCGTCTCTATCTTTCCTGCGGACAGGAAAGATACTTTCCTTTGGAAAGTGTTCACTGATAGAGGGCGCACGAGAGATTTCTAAAACCGAGTGACCGATCTGAGTAGAGGAGATGGCTAGCTGAGTCCTAAGCCCTCAGTGGTGTGGCCTGCAGGACACGGACAAGTCCTGGGGGCACCCTAGTCTGCTCTTAGGGAATCTGGTGTCTCTCATAGCAGTTGTTGGAAGGGGTAGCCTGAGGAAGCTTTTAGTCCATTATTTCCAGTCCTTAGTCATTTCTGTGCTCCCTACATGGTTTTTCATCATTTTCATTTTTTAGCATTTTTATTTTAAAATGATTTTGGACCCACCGGAAGTTACGCAAGTAGCGCAGAATTCTAGTGTATCCTTCCGCCAGCTTCCCCAGGTAATAACATCTAACGTAAGGGTAGTTCATTGTCAAAACCAGGAAACTGACATGGGCACAATACTATTAACTAGACTACAGACCTTATTTGAATTTCATCCATTTTTACGAGCACTCTTTTTTTTTTTTTTTTGTATGAGTCTACGAAATTTGGGGCTTCTCAGGTGGAAATGGCAACCCACTCCAGTATTCTTGCCTGGAAAATCCCATGGACGCAGCAGCCTGGTAGGTCACAGTCCATGGGGTCTCAAAGAGTCAGACACGACTGAGCAACTTCACTCACTCACTCACTCAGGTGGCTTAGTGGTAGAGAAGCCACCTGCCAGTGCAGGAGCCACAGGAGATGCAGGTTCAACCCATGGGCGGGGAAGGTCCTCTGGAGAAGGAAATAGCAACCCTCTCCAGTATCCTTGCCTGGAAAAATTCCATGGACAGAGGAGCCTGGCGGGCTACAGTCCATGGGGTTGCAAAGACTCGGCTGTGGCTGAGTCAGTGAGCATGAGCACACGCACACGCCACACACTGAAATTTTACCACAGGTATAGATCACGTAACCAACAACATTTCCATCTTAACGTCATCATTTCTTTAAACCAGCCCACTCAAAAAAAATTAACTTATTTTACCTCATCCTAAGATTTGATGTACTGGTTTTCCTAATACACATTAGATATGCAGCTGTGTAAAAGTGGATTTTAGAATATTCATCTGTGAGCTATCTAGAATCATCTCACACAGTCTCACCAGCACCACAGCACCATGGATTGTGTCCAGCTGTGTCTTAATAGGTGTGGAAGCTGAGGCCCGGAGAGGGGAAGGGACTGGAGAGATGCGGATCGGGGCTGGGCCTTCTCGCCGTTCAGTGCTGTTTCTGCTACGCCGTTCTCCGTCTGCCCGAAAAGGGCTGCAGCCCCTGCCTGCCTGTCCCTAAGGCAGAAGGCTGCTCGTTTGTGCACTGGCACTGCTCTCAGCTACCTGATTCATTTCTGTGCCTTTTGTTCTAGAACCATGGAAGCTGCTTTACTTTAGAATTAAATGGCCAGACAGTCTCTTTAGATACCTGGCTAGTACATACCCTGTCCCACACTGGACAGATGCAGGTAGCGGCAGTGGCCACGTCACCCAGCACACGCTCTGTGTGGGGCCCCTTCTGTGGTTGTGCTGGGCACTGAGATGTGGGTGAGGCAATAAAGGGGATGCGTGCTGGCTAGAGGAGCGTGCCGCAGGATTGACCTAGTGAGCGTCATGGGGAAAAGTGTGTGATGCTGAGGGAGCAGCATCTGCAAGGGCTCTGAGGGGTGGATGGGTGCCCTGCAGGAGAAGGGTGGAGAGAAGGCTGGTCTGGGGGGGGCCACAAAGGAGCTGAGGGGCAAGGGCCCCAGGACTACTTGCTCTGAGTCAAGGGCGCTTCCCTCCAGCTCCACCTCCTTCCAGGTGCCCCCACCCCCAGCAAAACCCATGTGGCCCGTCCCTCACACCTCTGCTCCCAGGGACCGAGGCAGCCACCCACTAGGGTGGGAGGCAGGGAAGAGATCATGCCCCATAACTGGTATCCATAGCGATGCCAGGTTGCTTGGCCACCGGAGCCAGGGGCCTTGGGTGCCCATGCAGGCGTCAACCCCCTGAGTGTCTGCCCTGTGCCCACAGAACATGCTGGAGCAGCTCCTGATCCACCAGCCCGAGGACCCCATCCCGTTCATGATTGATCACTTGCAACGAGACAACGATTATGGTGAGCACCAGAGTGGGCCTCCCCCTTCCCCCGTTCCCAGCTGTCCCTTCCCTCTGCCTCCTGGGAACCACTCTGCCCTTCCTGTGCCTACAAGGGAGGTCAGAGCAGGGATGGGGACAGGTTTTGACCACTTGGGAGGTGGTTAATTGAAAAAAATGCCGTCATTTCTTCTGGAGCACAACTCATACAAATGCTCTTGCCAAGTGATTAAAATGGAAACCTCCGAATGGCCCACGGAATCAATTATTAATGCTTTGGCACGCCCCAGCTGATGTCGCCTGTTGGGTTTAAGCTCTGTGATCACTCCACTTGTCAGGTGTAAGTGTGGCTTCTGGTCTACCCAGACAGGCCGCGCTCGGCTCTTCCTGATGGTCTTGTTACGGGCTCCTGTTAATGAGTTCCAGAGCTCCCCCAAACCTTGCCCGAGTGAATGCAGGCCAGCCAGACCCAAGGCAGGCACTCGGGACAGGGAGGAGGGAGAGGAGGCGCTCTGTCCTGCGGTCAATTTGCCGAGTGGAGGCGCATGAGCGGAGGAGTGTGGCTGTCCCTCGTGAGCTGTCAGGGAGGCCAGTGTCCCGGAGCTTTGATGTTTCTTTCACTGGAGCATTAGCTGCTTTGAAGGCGCTCCCGGTGCAGCAGTGAAACGAGTGGTGCAGCTGAGAGGGACAGAGGCCTGAGATGCCCGTGGCGGGGGCAGAGGCCTCACGTGAGAAAGGAAGTGAAGTCGTTTTTTAAAAAAATGGTGAGAGAGAGGAGACTCGGAACCCACGGGTTCCCAGGCACGCCTGGCCTCTTCTGGGGGCCCGCCCTCAGGTCCTGGGCAGGCCCAGCCTGTGGGAATGAGGCGCTGTTTCAGAGGCCCGAGCCTGGCAGCGTGATGTGGCCTGGAGCACCCCACACTCCTTTCCCGAGCCTCCAGGGAGGCAGAATCGCACGTCTACACTGGGTGTGAGCTGCCGAGGTGCCCCAGGTGGAGACCGAGCCGGGGTGGCGGGGCTGGGGGTTGATCCGCTCTGCCCTGCGGGGACTCTTCTAAGGGGCCTCGGTTATCTGGTCGTCTGGTTGGTGTGGGAGGGAGGGCAGCTCCGCTGCTCTGTGGGGGTGAGAAGCCCCCTTGCTTCCTGGTGGTCCTGCTGCAGACCCCCACTCGCTGCCCCCGCCTCGCCAAGTGGTCTCTGTTGTCTGGAGGAGGGTGTTCCTGCAGCCTTACCCCCCACCACGCCCCCATGTCGTTTGGAGCTGGAGTTGCTAAGCTCTGATACCAAGGGATGCAGGGGGCACTTCTGCCCGTGTTCCCCTCTCATGCCGCCCCCCACCCAATCAATAAAGCAAAGCACAGTCAAAAGAAAGTAAAAGGCCAAATAAAGCCTCAGTTTCCTCTGTAAAACGGGCATGTCTGGTCGCTGAGATGGAGGTGGCCAAGCCCCAGCCTGGTCCCTAGTGGTGTCAGTGGAAGGGACGCCGAGGCCTGGAGGTTCCCACTGGACTTCAGGTGATGCTGGGCAAGTATCCGCTTTCGCGAAGCCCGGTGAGAGTTTTCCGGACTAAAACCGTACTTGAGAAAAGAATGCTTTGCACTCTGCGTTGGAGGGTGTATGTAATGGTCTGGTTGCGGCGGTACTTCCTACTTCCGGCTTGAAGAGTTCTGTTCAGGGACGTGTGTACCGCGCTGTGTGTGCCCCTGCCGCCAAGCTCACAGCTTCACCAGTCTCCCCGCCAGAACTTCAAGAGCCTGACATCCAAGGTACCACTCGTCTTTACGCTTTCGTCTTGCTCCTGTCTGTGCAGTTACGACTTTCAGCGTCGAACTGACTGCTTCACCAGAATGAAATCCAGACATCACCTTCCTGTTTTAGCCACGATGCAGTTGTCGTCAGGGGGGCGCTCATCTCGGGCGCCGGCCGTCCCGTGCCCTGGGCCACCCCTCCCCACCTCCTCAGCATCCCTTCCATTTATCCGCAGGCTGCCCTCGGCAGAGCCCTTCCTCCTTTCTCCATGTGACACCGCTCTGTCCCTCTCCAGTGGGGTGGAGAATTCAGACCCTCTTCATTCAGCTAGAGCTGGGGTGGGGGCTTCTGACTGTCCTCCCCCATGCCTGGAGCCTTAGGCTTTGGGCCCAGACACTGTCTCAGGGAGTCGAGTCATTGGATCCCAGGAACCGCAGGTTGGAGGAGTCAACTTGTTCCCACAGCCCTCCAACCCCACTCCCCCGCCTTGGGCCGGCAGCTCAGAGGGACGCGGGCACATCTTTTCCCTTTGGCTCAAGTCCCACTGCTTAAGTGAAGAGAGGGCATCTCTGGTGTCCCTCCCACGCCCAGGCCTCCACCTCCAGGTGAAGCAAAGATGCGGGAGAAGGAGGGGAGGACGAGGAAGATGGGAGAGGACCACGCTTCTGGGATTTCTCTAGGAGAAGGAAAGCCGGAAAGAGTTGCACCCACCCTCATGGTTCTAAAAGAGGACGGGGGCCTGGAGAGGCCCCCTGGTGTCCAGTGAGCATCCCTGTGGCCCTGAGTTAGTGAGTCAGTCGGTCTTGCCTTCTCCCAGCCTTACAGTGGTCCATGTCACCTGCAGCCAGGCACTCAGCCCCCTGCCTCCTTGGCCTGCGTGTTGGGTGGGTGGGGGTTGCCTGTGATGCGTGGCGACATGGCCAGTGGCCAGTGTAGAGGGACAGAAGCCTCTGGGCTCCTGGCGCTGAGTGTGCACGTGAGGGGCTGGGGGAGCCGTTGACACAGGGCTGGCAGCCCCTTCGCTGCGAGAAAAGCAGATTTAGTACAAAGTGAGCATTTACAGTAGCCCTGGGCAATATTAAAGCAGGCAATGGTGTATATAATGGTGTGTTTCGTTTTTTATCAAACGTTTGTCCAAGAAAGCTGTGTATTAGAGCTCCAATACCTAAGGGTTTTCTTGTGAATTTTAAATCATGCTCCTAGTTAAACCTCAAAAGGCTCTGTGGATGGAAAGGTTTTTTGATTTCCTTTGAAGTGGGTTGAAGAAGTTGATTACTCTTGGCAGTCAAGCAGCCTTTTATGACACTGTTTATAAATAATTACTCATGAGCAGGGCTGGAGTTTCAAGGTGTTAGATTTTAAGAAACTGAAATTAATCACATAAATGTGTGCGAGAAATTAGGTGGAGAGAAAGGCAGTGTGAATGTTCCCCTTTTAAAGTATTTTCAGAGATGTGTACAATTTGGGTGCCACTTACAGGAGCCCGGAAGGCGGGCTGGGGTTGAGGGGGGCTTTCCCCAGCAGCTGTGGAGCCTCGTAACTTTGTCAAAACAAGCGTATGACTTGGGAGTCCGCTTGTTCCTGAAACGCTGTTGTCAAGGTGCAGTCCCCCTTTCTCGGTCCCTCAGACCCTGAGCCTTGTTGGGTCCTGCCCCGGTTCTCGGGTGCTATGGCGGAGGCTGGGGGTTAGAGCCCTGGAGGGGCAGCAGGGTGGCGGGCACAAAGACCAGACCCACAGCCCACCGCTGCCTTCCTCTGGCTTTGGCAAGTGGGCGTCCTCCCCGTGGTCTGAGCAAGCTCTTTGCTGGAACACGCCAGGCCCACCACCCTTGACCCCCCATCCTTGCTGCCCTAATGCTGTGCCTCCCCTCAACCTCCCCTGGTACCCCAGTTCCAATCTGCCCTGATCAGGTGTTCCCAAAGCCACCTCATTTCCAGACTCACCCACCTTCCACTGCTTCTCTCCTCTGGTTGGGGCACCCGGGAAGGCCTTGGCCGGGTTCCAAGGCCAGAGAGAGGCTGGGCCATACAGCTCCGTCCTGGCTCCCAGCCCCGCAGCTGAACATCCCTTGCCTGCCCTGGGCCTGCGTCCTGAGCTTCACCGCCCCATGGCTGGGAGGTGCTCTCCCTGGCAGCCTGTAGAGCCCACAGTGGCTGTGGCCAGGTGGTGGCAGGGCAGCCCCTGTGGGCCCTGTGTGTGAATGGCATTCTGGGCTCAGGCTACTGGGCCAGGTGTCCAGGGCAGCAGGGCTGTCCCCCTCACACCCCTCGGTGACTGCCCTTGGGGCCTGGCTCCTGTGGGTGGCCCTGGGCCTGGCTCCTGCCTGGGCAGGATTCTCTGAGCCATGCTGGGCTGTGAATAAACCTGCCTCTACGCGACTCAGCCCCGTCCACGTCCCGCAGCTTGCACCCAAGAGTGGCGACTGGCAGAAGGTGCCTTTGCAAAGAGGTAGGAATGGTGGTGACAAAGGCGACCAGACACTCAGCAGCCACAGGGGGACGGCCAAGGACAGGCCATCGGAGGCCCTGCGGTGTGCTTGGTTACTCGCGGTTCTAGCTGCTGGGGTGGAAGGTGAGACGTGGTCCCTGCAGCTGAGACACCCTCTCCACTGCTCAGCAGGTGGATGGGACTTAGCACGGCAGCAGCACCCTTCAGTCAGGAGAATCCCGGGGGAGGAACCCAGTGGGGCTGGGGGTTGAACGGAGGGAGGTGAGGAGGACACCCCTGTCGGGGAGGTGACAGGTGACAGGTAGGAAGATGGGAAGAGCGTCATCAGAACGAGAAGTCCAAGATGAAGGGAGAGGCTTGCCCAGGGCTTCTGAGTGACCTGGATCCCCAGCAAAGGTAGCTCTTAGGGTGCCCAGGGCACATCCCAGCTCCTGCAGAGGTCAGGCCCCTCAACAGGGGTCCACGGGTACTTAAGGCCAGAAGAACCCTGGCAGCTGTGGAGGGCGGGAGGCCCACCAGGTGAGTGTGGCTTTGAGGGGAGGGGGTGTTCAGGGGTTTGCTGGGCTGGAGCACGGCTGTGCGTCCTCCAGCAGGCACCCTCCTGTCCTTCATCCCTGATCGCATCGCCCGCCCAGAATCCAGGCTCGCAAAGAGCAGGTTACCTACATTTCACACCGTGGGGCCAATGGACCAGGTTTAGAAATGAGGGCCGCGACAGTGTTTGTTCTAAAGCCATCAGCTGGGGACACGCAGGAATCCAGCAGCAGCGGTGTGTGCGGCCTCATTCGTGGTCCTCTGAGAGACTGCTCCCTTGCAGAGACTGGGCAGAGGCCCTGCTCCCTCCCAGGTCTGCGCCGAAGCAATCACCTCGCCCACCTGGTGTGGCTTCCATGCTCTTCCCAGCAGACTCAGCCCCATGCAAGTTTGGAGGGGGTGCTCAATGAGTGTTTGTGGAGTGAATCGGTGAATTACCTTGAACTTGCCCTCAACATTTCCCCTGAAAATGAGAAAGGGCTGTGGAGTTGGGGCAAAAGTCTCTTCAAACCCAAGCAGCCCGGCTGGGTACTGGTGTGCTGATCATGAGTTCACGGGCCACACGGACCCTCCAGTTCCTTCTCCGTGTCCACTCTCAAACTAGGAGGTCTCTGCATGGATGTGGCTCCTTCTCAGAGGCCTGGCAGGAACGGGCCCCATGGGTTGTTGTGCACACCTGTTCACCTGTCCCTGGGGGTGGGACGGGGCCAGGCCAACAGGCGGAGCCAGAGGCCGGCTTCCGCCCTCCTTCCTCCCGGGTGCTGATGCTTCTCGCTCCCCGCAGTTGGGGGATGGGTGACATCATCAGTGTGGCACCCAGGGGGGAACCAGCTTGGAGTCCACACACCACATCTTGTTGCCCTTGTTTTGACCCAAGCGCACACCTTCCAGCCCTCTTCTTTAGATGCTGGGTTTTTTTCCTTCTTTTCCAATGGCCAGTACCTGCTCCCTAGTCCACGAGTGTCTTCAGGGCTTCTGCAGGGGCCAGGAACCTTCCAGAGCCAGGAGTGCCACAGTGAAGCCCGTGGTATCCATTTGCATAGAAATATCCATATTTGAAAACAAAGCCTTTCCTATCTGGGGTTTTATAAATCTGGCTCATACACTCCAGGCTTTTCCCTATTATTTCCTTCTGTAACATGATGGGGAATACAACTTGCTAAATAAAAAGGCATAAATATTTTTTTAAAAAAACCCACCTTTGAAAGTCGATTTACATAAAATACAGCTTTATTTGAGAGCGTGTCCCTGAGACAAAGTCCCTGTTTAAAATGCTTTATGGTGTTTGAAATCCCAATTGTTCTGGATATTTATTAGTTCGGCAAACAAGTTACCGTGTCCACGTCCCCTTGGAGACAGAAGAATAAACCATCTCAGTGATCACTTACCTCTCTAAACACAGGATACGTTCTATGGTGGGAGCGTCTCAGAACCGCTGGGTTACAAACGACCGCATCACTCCCAGAAAATGAAATCTGGGGAGGAGAGAAATAAATATACCCAGAGCTCTGCAGACACGAGAGGGTTTTTTTTTTTTTTTTTTTTTGTCATACTGAACAGTGACATTCAAATCTCTTCATTTCACAGTGCCGAAGATTGTAATATTAGGCCCACCTGCCTCGGGGAAAACAACCATAGTAAGTGTATCATATTAACTGTGGTAATATGGTAATATCTCATTTATCCTGCAAAGCTGGACTGAGGCTGCACCTCGGTGACTTTTCAACATAACTGAGACTTTTTTCATCTCTTCTCTCTTCTGCTTCCTAACTTATTTTCTCATTACAAGAGGCAGCATGTGTTTGTAGTAGAAAACCTAGAAAATACAAAAGACAGAAACAGATTTCCCCAATCACACAGTGATGAGCATTCACTGAACACGTGAGTTATGCCTGCCAGGGTATTCTCATGGCTACGTGTCCACCATCCTGGCACACCCTTCGTTCCACCCTTAGGATTCGTTTCCAGAAGGAGAAGGGCTGGGTCAAACAGCAGACTTCTGGTATAGAACCTTTGGGTTCACCAGTAAAATTTTAATCGTGCAGTGTGTCAACCAATCAGAAAAGCAGAGAAACGGCGCCAGAGAGACTCATGTACCCAATTCCCGGATTTTACAGGGACTTGTCATTTTGCCACATTTGCATGGTTTTCTCCCCATTTCAAAGACAGTCGAGCTTTCAAGACACAGCCGATGCCTCATCCCACTTCGCTTCTCCCTTTTTGTCTTGCCCTCGTGGGAGACAGCCTCTGTCCTGAAGCTGAAACTTCGTTCCCTGTACGGTTTTAATCTTTCACCTCCTTTGTTAAGTGCCAAAAAACACCTTCAAATTATAATAATCTGAAATGGAACTCTTTCTTGTTCTTTAAAAAAGCCTGGTTAATGAACATCAGGTAACCATAAGTTAATGATAAATAACAAAGTCCTGCTCTACAGGACAAGGAACTATATTCAATGTCTTGCAATAACCTGAAATGGAAAAGGGGCTTCCCTGGTAGCTCAGACAGTAAAGAATCTGCTTGCAATCCTGGAGACCCAGGTTCGCCGACTTAATGGATGTGAGTTTGAGCAAACTCCGGAGAGAGTGCAGGACAGGGAAGCCTGGCATGCTGCAGTCTGTGAGAGGCACAGAGAGCCAGACACGACTTAGCAACTGAGCGACAATAACGGCAAAGACTTTTACGCATATCTGAGTCAATTCGCTATACACCAGAAATGAACACAACATTGTAAGTCAACTGTATACTTCAACGAAAAAAACAAAACATCGGTAGACTGTGGAAGACTATGTCATCACTGTCAGCACTCCTCCTGGGCCCACAGGCTGTTTCTCTGACCGGCTGGCACCTTGTTTTATTCTGAAAAGGAATCAAGATGTCTGTTCTTACATAAAGCCACATGCAGCTACCCTGCTTTTGGAGTGAGATTCGCCAGCTCTTCAGTTAATCTGTCATCTGTCTTGTCTGTCCATCCATTCATCCATCTGTCTATCTCTCTGTAGTGTTTCTACTTGGTTCCTCAGGACCAGGCTGTCAGCGTTCACTCTCTCTGAATCTTCCCTCCCAGTCTCCATTTCCCTGCCAGAGACCACGGACTCCCAGGCCTGAGACCTGGCAGCCACTGGCACTAGCTGGCGTTTCAGCCCCAATTCTTTTGGCAGATTCACAGGCCCCGCCCCTGTCCACTGTGTGGAACACACAGAATCTAATTTTCCAGGAAGATGATAATAGTAAAATCCCAGCAGGCTGCTTCCTGATCTCGTCACTGACACCTCCCAGCAGGAGAAGCAGCGAGATTAAGGTTCATACCTGCCCCGGGGGACCCCCAGGGCCTTCTGAACCATCCTGATGCTGAAATAGTCATCAGTATAATCTTGGCGTTAAGAACATTTGGTTGTATGGTTATTCTTTACAATGTATTCTTCCCTGGAGGAGTATACAGAGTGGTCATTGGTGAACTGAACATTGACTTGGCCCGGACATGCGTCTCCCAACCTTTAAGAGAGGATGAACTTGGAGTGCGTGTCGTGACCCCTATTTAGGGCCTGTCCCCCTGTTTCCTGGTTTAAACTTTCAAGTTAAGAACTCATGGTCCAGAGAGCTTGAAAACGCAGGCCTAGGGCAGTCGAGCATAGGTTTTCCAGGTCCACTTAGAGTCAATGGCTGGTTGAAGAAGAAATGGCAGGCAAGCAGAATCCTTTGGCTGGGAGGGATTCTGTGGCTTTGTCTCCCCTGGTGGCCTCCTTCCAGCCAGAAATGATGACGCTTCCCTGTGGGCAGCCCTTCCTGGCAGAACATGGAAGGACCCAGGCATCGGAAAGGCGTCCTCCTTAGTCATTCCTTCCACAAAAACGTTCTTTTCCCCTTTCTTCAGGCTATGTGGCTTGCCAAACACCTGAGCACCAATCTTCTCAGCGTGGAGGGCTTGATAGCAAAGGAGTATTCCCCTCTGGCGGCAGACGCCAGGATGCACTATCAGAAGTTCAAGGTAGGATGAGGGGTTCTGGGAAACAGGATGGGGTGAGAGCTCCCCGCAAGGCGCCTCCATCAGCTGCTGCACTCCTTCCATTTCCTGGTGGGTTGGGGTGACATGAGACCCAGGCAGGATGGGACCGAAGGAAGGGAGAGGTCTTCCGTAGGGCACAGATCCCGGGGGCTGCCGGGGGAGAGGCTCGTGGTGCGCCAGCCTCAGCGGCTCACGGCAGTGGAGCGTGGAGGGTGGCGGCCCGCCCTGCTCTGCTCAGGGTCAGCCGGACCACGTGGGTATGGGCGGGGCCGGCGGGGCCTCCATCCGCAGGCACTGTGCCTCCTGGCTTGCACCGGGACCTGGTAGGCCTGCGCCGGCGGGGAGCGTAAAGGGCAGTGGTCCGGCTCTCCTGTGCTATAGCTCAGGGCCACTTCCTTCGACTCCTCTGGGAGGGCGCCCCGTGGCATCCCCGGAGGCTGGGGGTCTGTTTCTACCATCCCACCACCACTGTCTTTGAAAGACGTTTTTAAAAGGGACACTTAGGGCTTAAGCATGTTGGTTCTCTTAAATACAGAAATTTCCAAATATCTTTTCAAAAACTCCCCTTTGGAGCATAAGAGGATGTCTTAGTCCATGCCAGCCGCTGTCACAGACTGGGTGGCCCAGAAGCAGTCTCCCCCACACTCCTAGAGGCTGGCGAGTCCGAGGTTACAGCGTCCGCAGACTCACTGTCGGGAGACAGCCGTCTTCTCACCGTGGCCTCGCATGGCCAGAGGACAGGGAAGCTCTGGGGCCTCTTGGTCTTATTTACGAGGCTGCATCTGCAGGACCTAATTGTTTTCCAAAGGCCCCACCTCCCGGCACCATCGCCTTGAAGGTCCTATAGGACTTTGGGGAATGCAGGCATTCAGCCCAGTACAGCAGGGGTGCTCACCCGTTCAGGCGTTCCTCACCCACACCCGGGCTTTCTCTTGTTTGTGTGGGGAGAAGGCTGAGAACAGTCTCGATCCCAGTGTTTGCTGAGCATTGCCCAGGGCTCTGCCCGCCTGTTGGGGTGACCAGCCGGGGTCTCCCGCCAGTCTCCACAGAGGCCGTGGCTGAGGGCTGGTTGCCTCCCATCTTCACCTTCACTCACAGGCAGGCTCTTGACCAGATAGTGACCACGTGTGGTCACTGTTCCTCCAAGAACGTGGAAGGAAGCTTCCAGGCCTCGTGGGCAGCCTGTGAGTGATGGCCGGTGGGATGACTCTCATGGCCAGCCCGTGGTTGTAAGTAGCAGAGATCCGCCGGGGCTGCCCAGGGCAGGAAGGGGAAGCTGAAGGCGGATGCACTGACTCCTGGGCTCCAGATGGAGAAAGCACCCATACATCTCCCCATCTCTGAGGCCGGAACCTGGGCAGCACCCTGGCCTGCTCTGCCCTGTGTGGTCGCTTGTCCCTTGTGTCCATTCTCTCTGTGGCTCTCCCTTCGTCTTCTGTGTCCCTTCGTCTCTGTCGTCCTTGCCTGCTCATGACCGCCTACCTCGTCCCAGTTCCTGTGTCTTCAGCTCAGACCATCCCCAGAGGCAGCGCCAAGGCCAGGTTTCCAGAAAAGGGAACTGCGTGGGCCTGCTGGTCAGGTGGCTGCGGGGCCCTGCCAGCTCTGGTGAGGGGTGTGCACAGTGGATATGTCGAGGCCCTGGAGCTCGGCCATGGGCAGGAAGGCCTGCTGGGGTGAGGACATTCCTGGGGATGACATGTCACTTAGGCAAACCCCCAGCCTCAAATTTGCTGATTTGCTGAAAGTAACAATTTGATGGAAGAGAAAGAAAACCTCACTCAGCAAGACTAGCCTCTCTACCATCCCAGCTGGTGAACCAGCTCTAAAACCGCTTAATCCAGAGCACTTGCTGACCGCATGTTCCTGGCCAGGACTCTTGGGGAAGCAAGCGATGCCCCCTGACTGGCCCCTGTGTCTTGCCGGAGTCCGAGTGTATGGTTGGAGTATGGGGGATGGCAGCCCCAGGAATGGGAATCCGGTTTTAGAAAGAAAGCGGTTATCTCATTTCCTGCAGAAGCTAAACTTTCCAGGGTAGGGGAGGGAGGCTGATTTCTAGGATAAAGATGCTTTTATTAGGTTTATAAGATTCAACAGCGAGGAGGGAGTTTAAGAAAATTCCTCCTGGGTTTCATTACTCTAATTATCAGACCACATCGAAGTGCTTTCAAGGGTGTCTTGTTGGGGTTCTTTGGTTCGGAAGCTCGGGTGGGGGGAAGATGAAAGGCCAGGGCGTCAGGACTGATGAAGGAGGGGAAGGTTCTGAGGAGGCGAGGGGGCGCGTGGCCTTGCCGCGGAGCCGCCTGCCCGCGAGGCCGCTCATTAAGCTTCGTCTTTAAAGCGCTGCTGATCCAGAGCCTATAAAGCTCTCTTTTGCAAGCAGCAATAATACCTTCAAATACGTAATTTTCTCCTGTTAATCTCTGCTCTGCCTCCTATATGGAATTCTCTCATACAGTCGGTGTTAACCAAGACATCTCCATCTTGTAATTTCCAAGCGGTGGCTGAAACACTTCCCAATTGCCTCCTGTGTGCCAAGCACCCTCCCGCCAAACCACGGGAGACCCAAAGATGAGTGCCTTCTCCTTGCCCCCGGGAGCTGATAGCCACTGGGGCGAGGGGGAGGGGGGTACCGAGGGTACCCAGCCCAGGCCGCAGGACAAGGAAGCCCTCATGCAGTCGCTGGTCTCTGGACTCAGTCATTTCCTGAGGGTTCTCTGAGCACCTGCTAAGCCCCGAAAGTGGCTCTGAGTATACAGGCAGCAGGGTTTAGGGACTCTGGAGCCAACCCGAGTCGTGCTGAAAGCAACGATGTGGAAGAACCCAGCATCTGGCAGAAGACCCGCACAGGCAGGGGTGGCTGAGGAGGCTGGGGGTTCCAGGCCGCCGGGGTGGGAAACAGCTCTGTGGCTGGGTGGTTTGTAGCGTTGTTACAAGAGGTTGTAAAGGTGCCCAGAAGCAGTGGGAAGCATGTAAGAACATCCACGGACCCATCATCCGGCTTCAGGCAGCGTCATCAGCTCATAGCAGTTCTGACCCATGGAGATGCCCCAGCCCCCTGCTTCCTGGTCATTTGAAAGCAAACCCGCCCTGCACTTCATTTCATCTGAGACTGTGCTAGTCTGTATCTGCTGAGAGGCTGAATATATTATACAATGGCTGGACCAGACCTCAGATGAGATCTCTGGCCTGCAGCCACAGCAACCGGCCCAGGAAACCAACCTGCTGTCTTCAGTAACCGGCCTCAGAAGCCAGAGGGCTGAGAGTTATTAGACTTGGAGGAAGTCAGCCTGCGCCTCTGGTTCAGTCCAGGAAGCCCAGCAACAACCCCGGTCACAGTCAGTCCCAAATGGCCAGGACTTGCTTCAAAGTGAACTGCCAGCTTCCCTAATGCTTGTCCCCACTTCCGGCTTGTGACCGGGGAAGGCCAAGTCCACTCCCCTAACCACGTGCACAGGATGCCCAGCTCAGGGCGCCGATAAAGCCGTCCCAGTCCTCTGCCTGCCAGATGCTGGCGCTGTGGCCGACCCCCCTGTTGGCGCAGACTGCCACTAGGCAGACTGGGCTTTCCTCTTTCGAGAGGTCTTTGTTGCCACACCCCGAAAGATAAAGGCACAGCCCTACACTGTCATGCTTAGAAAACTTACCCATATTTCTCCAGTGCCCCGTCAGGGTTAAACTCCCCCGAGGAGGTGGGTGTCTCACGGTTCTTGCCACTGGCCCACCCTGCCCCGGGGCACTCCTGGGAACACCTCCCCGGGCAGGTGTCTCTCATCTCCTCTCCACGAGGACCAAAGCCACCTTGGCGCTCTGCGGCGCCTCGTTATTAAGTTGGTTGAATTCACCTGCTTTGTCAAGTCTCTGTTCCTCACCTGCTCCCTTTGGGTCCGTCTCTAAGCCTGCCACCTGAGTCAGCGTCACAAACACCACAAAAAGGCTCAGAGAGGGTGGCCCCCGCGGGAGAGGGGGGTGGCGTGGGGTAGGGAGCCTGCGTGAGGCCAACTGTAGCCCAGGGTGTGAGGCCGAAGGCAACGCCTGCCCAGGTGCCAACCCCACACCTGTATGGCCTGAGCTTGAGCCCCGCCTTGGGCTTGTGTCCGGGGCTCCTGAGAGCAAACCTGGTCCTGGCCCCTCTGGGAGTTTGGGAAACGAGGGAGAAAAGAGTCAAGTCCTACTGGGCTCTCGTCACACAGGATGTGATCGGAAGGTGAAGAGCTTCCACGGGGAAGGGACATTTCTTGGTAGCTGAAGTTGAATGTGATCGCTCTTGATTATTTTAGATTTTTACTAGGAAAAAAGAAAAGCTTTATTAATTGAAATCCCTGCAGGAAGCATGCATATTTGCAAATGTAAAACTGCCCCAACCAGAGGTCCTCAACCCGAGCAGCGGGTTACTCACCCGGCAGCGTGGGACTGCCTTAGTCTGGATCTCTGGATGTGGGGCCAGGCATCTGGAGTCAGTTCCCCTCCCTGGGGAATCCTCATCTGATCAGCTGGGAGCCCACCCCTCACACCACCCATCTTTCCTCATGGCAGTCGTTATTTGTACAGCTCTGCTGCTGCTGCTGCCAAGTCGCTTCAGTCGTGTCCAACTCTGTGCGACCCCATAGACAGCAGCCCACCAGGCTCCCCTGTCCCTGGGATTCTCCAGGCAAGAACACTGGAGTGGGTTGCCATTTCCTTCTCCAATGCATGAAAGTGAAAAGTGAAAGTGAAGTTGTTCAGTCGTGTCCGACCCTCAGCGACCCCATGGACTGCAGCCCTCCAGGCTCCTCCGACAGCAGTACTGGAGTGGGGAGCCATTGCCTTCTCTGTTGTACGTGCAGTGATCGCTAAATCGAGGTTTCTTTTGGAACCTTGCATAAGGAACAGACCAGCCTGTGTTTGTTGTGTGACTAAATGACCCACACTCTGAAGGCTGGCCCAGCCAGAACATGCCAAAGCTGGGTTCTTCCTAACTTCAGTTCTGTTTAGCTCCTCCCTTCAGTCCCATTTACAAATCAAGAGCCTGATGGAGCCTGATGCACCCAAGTGCCCAGGTGTCATCACTGTTTAATAACATCCAGATCATGAGACTTGTGCTCTCGGCCTGCCAATACCCACACAGAGTGTGGTCCCCTGCAAAGCTTCCCAGGATCTCCCCTCAGTCCTGGCTCCCAGTCCTCTGGGGTGGTCTAGCTAGTCTCCGTCCCCCACCCCACCCCGCCATCCCACCTGCCTCCTGGCTGCTCCCTGTGCGCTCGGCCCTTCCCTGTCTGCCCTTCTAGGTGGTGGTGCAGAACGGTCCTCTGGGAAGATTTGGGGTGGTGGAGGAAGTTACAGCCCAGGAGGCGGGCAGAGGAGCCCGAGGACCAGTCTCCTTGGCTCCTTTCAAGTTCGCTGGCCGTTCCCACCCTCGGGTCTCCCTTCCGGCCCCCTCCCTCTGTGGGGCTGTCGGCTGCCCCTTGCCGGGGTCTGTGAGATCCCTTCAAAACCCGGGCCCCTGCTCCCCACCCCACCCCCACCATCTCCTGTCACTGTTTTGGAAGCTAGAACTAGGAGAGTCTCTGCCACGGAAACCTGTTCTGACAGCCCTGAGAAGTGGCAGAAACTTTGAAAAGAAGAGTTGTCTTTAAAGAATTCTCTAATCAAGTCTTAAGTGAGTTCCAGTCCAAGTATGCCTTTCCTCCCCCAGCAGCAGCCCCTTCAGAGGCAAGGGGACGCCGTCAGGCCGACCGGGAGCCTCAACTCTTCCCCTCCCCGCTCTGCTCCAGACTGAAGTTTGTACCATCGATTAGGACACCTGCAATTCCTGAGCAAGCGTCCACCCAAGGGTGACACGGGGACGTCAGGGGCCCCGAGGGCGGGGCCTGGTGATGAGACCATGCAGGCTTCTGTCATCCCAGGAAAAGAAGCTTGGGCTTGAAAAGTTCAGTGAGGTGCCCGGGGACAGACAGGGCTTGAGCGGCCACACCAGAGGCTGCCCCGTTGGGACAGGGGAGGCACCTGTGAGGTTCCCAGCCAGCAGTTCTGTCCTGGGCCTGGGTGCTGGGAGAAGAAAGGTCCAAACTGGAGCCACACAGCTGATTCTGCCCGTTATGGCAAAGGGCCTGGCCAGCGGGCTGTCGCATTGCCCCTGCATGGGAAGACAAGGGCCGGGGGCCTGCACCTGTGCTGACCTTCTCGGTGACCAGCAGGGGCTGCACTGGGCTCCATCCAGTTTGTCCCTGATTCTCCCCCAAAGCCACACTTTGGGGGCAGGGGTGGAAGAGCGTGGCAGAGCTTGGGAAGGAGGGAGCCTGATTGCCGCAAAGACAGTTTGGCAGGGCTCCGAGCAGCGGCCCCCGGGAGGCCCCCGCCACTGACATGACACATCAAAGCTGGTACCGAGACAGCACCGAGGCAGGGAGCGGTGGGGGGCACCCGAGAGGGGCCGCGCTCAAAGTCGCCAGCCTGTCCCCCGCCGCGCAGACCATGGGGGGCACCACGCTCCACCCGGACCTGTCGCCTTTCAACCCGTGTTCTTTGATGGGCTTGCACCCCCCCATCCCCCGTGTCCCAGAACCTGTTTGAATGCTGTCTCCTGAATGGGTGATGGCAGGAAAGGGGAGGAATCATGGGGTGGAAATCACTGTTTCTGGGGTCGGCAGGGACACCCAGGGACAGGAAAGGATAGGAACCGCGTGGAGGGGAGGGGCAGTGCTCCTCCCCGTTCCCCTCGCCAGTCTTGGGGGGCTCTAGTTGGGGCAACATGGGCACCAGCAGGATAGGTCCCTCTCCAGCAACTTCTTCCATGTACCGTGGGGCTCTCGGATGCTGGAGTTTGTTTAAGCCAGTGGTTCTCCAGGTGTGGTCCCTGGACCAGTATCCTCAGCATCACCTGAAAACCTGCTCAAAATGCAGATTCCCAGCCCCACCCCAGACCTGTGGAGTCAGAACCCTGGGGCGGGGCCAGTGATCTGTGTGTTAACAAGCTCTTCCAAGATGTGTGTTCAAGTTGAGAACTACTGGCTTAAGCAGGACGGAGGGCAGATGTAAGGACACAGAGGTGCCTTAGGAGATACTGAAATGGGCTGGATGCTGGCTGGCCTCTGGCCTGCTCTTCTGAGTGTGCCTCTCGTTCTTCGCTCGCTCTCCTGCTCCTGCTTTTGCTGCCCACTTTGTAGAAGAGGCCCATGACTTTCAAGGTGTGCTCTTCCTCTTCGAATCTGACATCCTGGAAAAGCCATTCTGGGGCTGAGAAACCTGGTGTCTCTCTCCTCTTGTGCTGGGTTTCTTCCCTTATACGCCCCTTGTGCCTGCAAAGTGGCTGCTGCCGCTCCAGCTCTTCCATCCTCTCAGCTTTGGATCCAGTGGACAGCAGAGTTCCTGCCCCTGATGATTTCACTCATGTCCTGGGTTTATTAAGGGTGCCCCCGGCTAACGATTGCCACAGCACCAAGTCCTTGCTGGGGGCCACACACACACCAGCCAGCCACGTGTCCCACCTCACTAATCCTCACGGCAACACTGAAGGACCTTGTCTGCATCTCATTTACAGACTCAGAAAGCAAGACTCAAAGCTTTGAAGGCACTGGCCAGGGTCCTTAGTGGGTGGTCAAGGCCCAGATGGAGAGCATCTGAGTCCCCAGCCAGTCCAGTGGGCCCCCAAGGTTCTCCCTGGGAACGTCCTTCTCCTGAATCCAGAGAGAACCTCCTGGATCACTACTCACGACCTTCCTCCCCCTCCCCCTCTGGCCTCTGACCCTCCCCTGTGGGCCAGTTCCCGGGGCATCCTTCACCACCACCTCCATCTGCCCAAGCCCAGCCTGCTCTTGTTGGGGACCCATTCAAACAGCTCAAGGAGATGGCAGGTCAGGTCACTTCTGGAGAATCCAGGATACCTCAAGCCCCGGAGAGGACTGTCCCCTCACCTCCAAGGTCCTCTCTGCACGTCCAGTACCCCATTCGCTGTGTCAGAATCACTCTTGTGTGCAAACTGACCGAACTGTTCCCTCGCACAGATAAACATGGCAAACATCAGTAGTTAGCGGGGCCGGGCACCGTCTGTTTTCCCGACCCTTGCTCCTAGGCTCTAATGAGAGTGAGGTGTGGACGTGTTCTCCACATGTACAAACACTTATTAATGTCCACATCTAAGTCAGCAGCCCCGCGCATCCCCCTGACCTGTCCCAGCAGCTCTGTGATGTCCCAGCTCTGTCCCTTCAGGCATCCCTGCAGCACTCCAGGCAGAGTCAGCGTTCCTGAAGCAGGATCTGGTCACTCTGAATGCTGGGTCTAGAATGAGAGATCCAGACTTTTCTCCAGCATCACTAAAATGTTGCCAGGGCTCCCATTCACCCTAAGGATCCTTGGGGAAATCAGGGCAAGGTGCTTGTCCCCACTGTCCCTCCCGGGTCCCCAGCTTGGCCCAGAGAGTGTAAGATAGGTCTCCTCTGCCCCTCGCCCCATAGCCGGGTGCCTCTGTGTGCGCCCAGCGCAAACCTGCTCGGCCCTGGATGCAAGGACCCTCCCCTGCACCTGGCAGAAGTCCAGCCCCTTCTGGAGACCAGTCAGCCCTGAGGTAGCTTGGGAGGTGGGCTGGGGCTGGCCAGGTTGGGGAGTTTGGGGAGAACCACCAGCTGTTAGTGACCGGGGATCATGGCGACACCTGGGAGTGAGTTTTCCAGGGGCATTGGCTCTGGGGCATGTGAGGCTTTGTTAGAAAGAACAGACCTTGTGAAAAATGGGACGTCAGTTCTGGTCCAAGAGAGAGGCTGCTGAGAAGAGAGGAAACGGAAGGAAGGCCGCTCTGAGCGTCACCCTGCACTGGTCCAATCTCCCCGAGCCTGGCCTGATCGGGTTCAGGTCCCACCTCTGCCCTTACCTGGCTGTGTAGCCCTGGGGAGATGGCCTAACCTCTCTGAGGCCCAACCGTAAAAGGAGGATGACAATAGTACCGACTGTACGGAGCTGCAAACGTGGGCTGCCGCAGCCTGGCACCCAACATACACTCGGCAGAAGCCGCCGCAGGCTCACTACTTACTGAGTGGATTAAGGAGCATGACGTGCCGTTAGGTCACAGGTCAGCAGGGCTTCCTCCGCCCCTGATGCTGTGCTGGTGCAGGCGGGAAGGGGTGCGGGCCAGCACCTCACAGCCAGGTCTCCGGGGGAGAAAGCCCTCCTTTCTAGCATTGGCCCATCTCCGTGGGACAAACACCATGGAACACCAGGGCCCGCTTCACGGGACGTGGGGATGGGAAGACATGGGCAGGACTCGCTCCCTCCTGCACGTCAGTGTCTGGCAGCCAAAGAGAGGAAGACTCAGTCCCCTTCATCCAGGAACTGAAGCTCTTTGGGGAGACAGATGTGTGCACAGGCCCCTGGAAGGCCACATGTTTAGCGCAGTAACAGAGTTTGCCATGGAGGATCATGGCAGCCCCCAGCCCAGCCAGGGGAAGAGTCAGGGAGGGCTGCTTGCAGGCAGTGGCACTTGGGGAGCCTGGAGTCACCCAGGTGGGGGTGGGGGAGAGCATCTGGGGCGGGGCGGGGCGCTGGAGAAGCAAGCGAGTGGAGTTGGATGCACATGCATGGGGTAGGGGCGCTCTCAAGGAGTCTGGACCACCCTGGGGCCACAGGTTGGCCCTGGACTTCATGGAGGCCACAGGGCCCTGGTCAGGGATCTGGAGAAGCTTCATGGCCACAGGACCTGGTCCTTGGGCCTTAGCAGAGTCCACTGGCCTGCCAGCTCTGTGTCCCCTTGAGCCCCACATGGCGGGGCAGGCCCTCATCCTGTGTCATCTTTCCTTTAGATGGTACCCAACATGCTGCTCATCAGACTGATGCAGGAGCGCCTGAAGGAAGAGGACTGCATCAGGAGGGTGAGAAGCCGTGTGTGGAGCCGGGTGGCGGGAGCTGGGGGGCTCCAGGGACGGGGCTCTGTCACCAGATGAGGGAGGGTCGGAGGTTGGGGCTGCGTGTTCATGTCCCAGAGCAGAGATGACCTGCAGAGAAGGGTGCAGCTCTGAAGTCTGGCAAAGGTCAGACTGTGCACGTGGGCTTCACCTGGGATGGAGGAAAACCAACAAGGAGGCGCCTGGGGAGCTGTCAGGCCCCTGTAGGGATAAGCTGGATCGCCACACAGGGCCGAAGCTGTGCAGGGCTGGGGGACCTGGACCTGCCGGGCCAGAGGCAGAGCTGGGGCCTAGCTCTCAGTCCGTCCCCTGCTCTCTCACTAGTCCTCTTCCGCCAGACCCCATGATGTCAGAGGGCCGAGGTTCCGGTGAGGCCCTCCGTGGAGGTTGGCCCCCTGGGGCAGGTGGGCGGGGGCTGAGGGATTGTGACCTTGTGATTCATAAAAAGAAATACATGTTTCATCTTCATCCAATTTATCAACTGTTGGAATTTGTTTTTAGTATTCCATTTTAATTTTTTGCTTGTGGGGTTTTTTTTGTTTGTTTTTACTATCTCTCTCTCTTTTTTAAAGTGAATGACCTAGTGATTACAATATGCGGACTTAGATTCCCAGTCTGTTTCGAGTCGGTTTTACCATTTCAGGTGGAACACGCAATATAGACCTCTTCCGTCTCTTGGTGTAGCTGTCGTGTGTGTTGCATCTATATGCACCAAGACCACATCAGGCAGATGTTATCATTTTTGCTCTCAGTCATCAAACATGTTTTAAAAACTCAAGAGAGTTGTTTGTTGTATTTATTCAGGTATTTACCATTTCTCTTGTTCTCCATTCCTATCGTTGCAAGTGTCCCTTTCTGTCTGAAAAGCTTCTTTGAGCAATTCTTCTAGAGGAGGCTTTTCTTTCATCTGAGAACATCTTTATTCATTTTTTTAAAATTAACTTTTTAATTTTTTAACTGAGCCCCGTAGCATGTGGAATTTTAGTTCCTGGCCCCCTGCAGTGGAAGCATGGAGTCTTAACCACTGGACCACCAGCAAGGTCCTGAGAATGTCTTTATTTATTTCGTTCCTGAAGGATGTTTTTTTCTGGATTCAGAATCCTAGATCAACAATTTTTTCTTTCAGCACTTTATAAATGTTCCATTTTAGCACTGTGGTTTCTGGTGAAAATCTATAGTCATTAGAACTCTTATAAATAACGCATTTTTTCTCTCTTGCTGCTTTCAAGATTGTTTCCTTTAACTTTCAGAAGTTTAACTATGATACATCTGGGTGTGGGTTTTGGAGGACTATTCTTTGCAGGGTTTGCTGAATTCCTTGAATTTGTGAGTTTACGTTTTTCTTCAAGCTTGGGATGTTTCCAGCCATGTCTTCCCCACATAATTTTCCACACCGTTCTCTTTCTCTTGGCTCCTTCCGAGACCCCAGTGGCATGAAGGTCAGGTCAGATTGTCAGTGTTCGCTCATGTTCCCTCACTAAAGCTCTATTTTTTTTTCCCTCTCTGTTGATAAGATTTCATCATTTGTATTGAACTAGCTTCGGGCTCATTAAATCTCTTCTCTCTCATCTGAATTGTACTGTGGAGCTCATCCACTGAGTTTTAAATTCTGATTATTGTATTTTTCAGTTCTGAAAGCTCCAGTTGGTTTTTCTCTCTTCCTTCTGTCTCTTGGCTAAGACTTGCAATGTGTCCATTCATTTACTTGGAGGTCTGTTGTTGCGGTTGTTTAAATAACAGCTGCTTTTGTGTCTTGTCTGATAATTCTAACACCAGAATCATGTTGGTAGTGGTGTCTGATATCTTTTCCCACGTGAAATGAAATTGTCCTGGTTCTCCCTGTGCTTAGTAATTTAAAAAATTCTTTGTTTATTTATTTATGGCTGGGCTGGGTCCTTGCTGCTTCGTGAGCTTTTCTCTACTTGCAGCAAGTGGAGGCCACCCTCCAGCTGCAGTGCATGGCCTTCTCACTGTGCTGACTTCTCCTGCCATGGCGAACGGGCTCCAGAGCATGGGCTTCACGGTTTCGGCTCCCAGACCCAGCTGCCCCGCGGCATGTGGGATCCTCCTGGACCAGGGGTCGAACCTGTGTCTCCTGTATTAGCAGGTGGATTCTTTACCACTGAGCTACCAGGGAAGCCCTGTCCTTAGTAATTTTGTATCCTGAATGTTCAAAATATTGCTCTCAGGCTCTGAGTCCTGCTTGAATTCCATGGCAAACGTTGATATTTTTGTCTTAGCAAATGACTGGCCCAGTTGGGCTCTGGTCATGAGTTCTAGCCACCTTCTCTGGGTTGTGGTTTCCACCTCAGCTCTCAAGCCTTTGCGGTGTTGTGCAGGTCTCTCCTGCTCTGTGCGTGTGGATGCCACTTGGAGGGGCCTGGGCACTGGTCTGTGCTGTGGCTGATTTCTCAGGGAGGCTGGAAGGCTGGGGTCAGACCTGTGTGTGCGCAGCTCAGAAGTGACCAGGAGTCCATAAACTACCGTCTCATCGTTTTCCTGCGCCCCCCCTCTGCTGTCTTCCTGGTGACCTCTGGTTCCCTGGTTGTCCTTTATTTGGCCTCTCGGTCAGAAAGCTGGGCCTTGATCTACCCGGCTCTGTCACAGTCTTCCTGTGACTACACTTGCGACCAGAGCCAAGTGCTAGGAAGACAGCGAGAGGAGGCTCGTGGGGCTTTGCTGCGTTCTCTGGGCCTGGAGAGGAGAGGGCCCCTGCGCCTACGGAGTGTGAGGCCCCTGCAGCCCCCTTGTCACTGTGACTGTAGCAGGAAGGCCTCAAGGCAGGAGTGCAAAGAAGCAGAAAAGAAGAGAGCACAGGGAGGTTCCCCCACCCTCTCTGCATCTCAGGAGTCCCCTTTCTTATTGCTCAAGCCAGAAAGAGGGGCTCCCGGCCCGTCTCTGTCCCTCCCTAACGGCTCAACTCAGGTTTCAGGCCACCTGGAGAGACCAGGCCGGGGATACTGGTTTTGTGGGATCTTGCAATCTGGTCTTCTTCCCCAGTTCTCCTATTACGATATACTTGCTGAGTCCTCAAGGAGCGCCCCCTTGCATTCCATCCTATAGCTGCTGTCAGTGGAGGTGACAGGGTAGGGATGGTTTTCTCCTTCTTGCCCAGAACCAGAACCTGCATGCTTTTTAAAATATGTGCGTGTATTTTTAAAAGACGTGTGCATGCGCTTGTGTACACACATGCACACATGTGCACACACTTGCTGAAATGGTGGCGAGGCCCCCATCTGGTAAGACACCTGGGCTCCTCCCCAAGGAGGCACTGAGGAAGGAGTGGCAGTTTTCACAGCCTTGCTCCGCATGGTCCTCGGCCTCGTGGGTCTAAATCACCAGAGAGCTGCAAGCTAACTGCAGTTTGAGTTTCAAAGTCTGGTCTGAACAGGCAGATTGCCTCTGACTTGAGACTGTTCCCTGTGAGTGGGTGGTCATCCACCACCCAGGAATAGGCAGGTGCCCAGAGCTCCAAGCCCAGTCTACATCACGGGGGAGACACAGGCCAGATAGTAAATATTTTAGCCTTTGCATATAGTCTCTGTTGCAATTACTCAACTCTGATGTCATGTGAAAGCAGCCATATATGATACCCAAATGAAAGGGCATGGTTTGTTCCAATAAAACTTTATTTATAAAAACAGGCAGCAGGCTGTAGTTTGCCAATCCGTGTCCTAACTGCTACTTTCACATGATGTTAAAACACTTCTGCTCTGTCTCTTCAGTTCTAAGTAAAAAGCAAACTTCCACCTTCCAGCAATATTAGGAGAAAGGCCACTTAACCATAGACTCTCATGGCAACCAAGATCCCTCGTTGTGACCCAGCTCCCAAGTCCCCTGGCTTCCTTCCGCCCACTCTAATTGAGCGCCCACCCCAGAGACTGCGTTGTCCTTCCCGCTGGGACCCTACCCCCTTCCCCAGCACATCTTCCTCCTCAAGCCCCTGTGAGCTCGGTGGTCCCCTGGGTCCCGGGCTCACCATCTGCCATTGGAGACAGAGTCTCACGTGGCCAAAGCAAGGTTGACTGAGAAGGCTGGTGATGGGGCCACAGACAGGCCCAGGGGAGTTTTAGAAAAGGCAGAGGAACCAGAGATCAAATTGTCAACATGCGCTGGATCATCGAAAAAGCAAGAGAGTTCCAGAAAAACATCTATTTCTGCTTTATTGACTATGCCAAAGCCTCTGATTGGGTGGATCACAATAAACTGTGGAAAATTCTGAAAGAGATGGGAATACAGACCTCCTGACCTGCCTCTTGAGAAATCTGTATGCAGGTCAGGAAGCAACAGTTAGAACTGGACATGGAACAACAGACTGGTTCCAAATAGGAAAAGGAGTATGTCAAGGCTGTATCTTGTCACCCTGCTTATTTAACTTCTATGCAGAGTGCATCATGAGAAACGCTGGACTGGAAGAAGCACAAGCTGGAATCAAGATTGCCGGGAGAAATATCAATAACCTCAGATATGCAGATGACACCACCCTTATGGCAGAAAGTGAAGAGGAGCTAAAGAGCCTCTTGATGAAAGTGAAAGAAGAGAGTAAAAAAGTTGGCTTAAAGCTCAACATTCAGAAAACGAAGATTATGGCATTTGGTCCCATCACTTCATGGCAAATAGATGGGGAAATAGTGGCTGACTTTATTTTGGGGGCCTCCAAAATCACTGCAGATGGTGATTGCAGCCATGCAATTAAAAGATGCTTACTCCTTGGAAGGAAAGTTATGACCAACCTAGACAGCATGTTAAAAAGCAGAGACATTACTTTGCCAACAAAAGTCTGTCTGGTCAAAGCTATGGTTTTTCCAGTGGTCATGTATGGTTGTGAGAGTTCGACTGTGAAGAAAGCTGAGTGCTGAAGAATTGATGCTTTTGAACTGTGGTGTTGGAGAAGACTCTTGAGAGTCCCTTGGACTGCAAGGAGATCCAACCAGTCCATCCTAAAGGAGATCAGTCCTGAGTGTTCATTGGAGGGACTGATGTTGAAGCTGAAACTCCAATACTTTGGCTACTTGATGCGAAGAGCTGACTCATTTGAAAAGACCCTGATGCTGGGAAAGACTGAAGGCAGGAGGAGAAGGGGACGACAGAGGATGAGATGGTTGGATGGCATCACCAACTCAATGGACGTGGGTTTGGGTGGACTCCGGGAGTTGGTGATGGACAGGGAGGCTGGTGTGCTGCGGTTCATGGGGTCGCGAAGAGTCAGACACAGCTGAGCGACCGAACTGATGGACTGACTGACTGTGCTGTCCGATACATCTTGTGTAGCTTATTTTATAATGATTGTTTGTGCCTCCTCATCCCCTACCCTGCTTGTCCCTCCCTTCCCCTCCTCTCTTCCCAGTGGTTTGTTCTCAGTTTCTTCGTCATTACATTCACTAGTTTGTTATATTTTTTTAGACTCCACATATAAGTGATATCACGGAGAAGGTGATGGCACCGCACTCCGGTGCTCTTGCCTGGAGAATCCCAGGGACGGGGGAGCCTGGTGGGCTGCCGTCTATGGGGTCGCACAGAGTCGGACACGACTGAAGCGACTTAGCTGCAGCAGCAGCAGCATAAGTGATATGATACAGAACTTGTCTTTCTCTGTCTGATTTATTTCACTTAGCATAATGCCCTCCAAGTCGTTCATGTTGCTGCAGATTTCTTTCTTTTTTATGGCTAAGTGATATTCCATTGTATACACGCACCATATCTTCTTTATCCATTCGTCTGCTGATGGACAATTAGGTTGTTTACCTGTCTTTGCAGTTGTAAGTAATGCTGCTGTCAACATTGGGATGTATGCATCTTTTCAAATTAGTGTTTTGTGTGTGTTTTTTTTTTTTTAATGTATATCCAGGAGTGGAAATACTGGGTCACATGGTACTTCTATTTTTAGTTTTTTGAGAAACCTCCATATTGTTTTCCATAGTGGTTACACCAGTTTGCATTCATGAGGGCTATATTTAAAAGCCTAGCTGGGGGACTTTCCTGATGGCCCAGTGGTTAAGTCTCCATGCTTCCAATGTATGAAGGCATTCCAGGGTGCTTGAGTTTGATGCCTGGTCAGGGAACTAGGATCCTATATACCATGCAGTGTGACCAAAACAAATAAAATGAAAGCACATCTGGACACAGCGTGGCCGATCAGCAAATTCCATGTGCCAAGAGCTCCTGGCAGCAGAATATCTGCCTGACTGGCTGTGGTCATGAACGTGTGGGCTGGGAGCACGCCTTCAGTTCCCGTCCCAGCTCCTGGGACCTGCTTGGGAGCCACAGTCACAGCCCTGCCGAACTGAAGCCCCGGTGGACGTGGCTCCCTGGGTGGAGGCCAGAGCTTCCTGCAGGCACTTGTCTGTTCATCCATTCATTCCCGTGTGCGCCAAATGCCAAGACTGTGAGCAACAGAGTGAAATGCCTGCTCTCAAGGAGCGCAGATTCTAGCTGTGGGGAGACAGATGACAAACCAGATGAGATGTGCAGTCGGATGTCAGCTAGAGATGGGTGCCTGGGAGGACAAGCTTCCAGAAAGAGGGCCCGGCAGATACCCAGCATAAAGGTGTGTCTAGGAGAAGGGAGGGAGGCCCCTGGGGGACCTTCCCCAGCCCAGACCCCTGAGCTGTGCAGAAGGCCAAGGGCGGCGGGGAGGCGTGCTGGGAGGAAGGGAAGAGAGGGAGCAGCCAGTGTCATGCTGTCGACGACCTTGAACCAACTGATGTGAAAGCCGGGCATCTGGATGCCGAGTGACCCCCAGAGACGCCAGCCTTCCCAGTCTCAAAACATTCAAAACAGTCTTAATTTGTGAAAGTTATTTATCTAAGTGACTGTTTCCAGGGTGTAAGCGTTCAGCCTAGACTTCAGAGGCATGGAATTAGGATGGATGCCTAATTGGGTGAGTCTCAGTGGTGAGTCAAACCCCCTGGAACCCATGACACAAAGATCCAGCCACAATCCAGACTCGGGAGCCAGACAATCATATGATTGTCTACGGAAAACTTTTTTGATCTCTGTAAGTTACTGAGTCATTGTTTCTGGGGAAAACATGATGGCACTCTGTGATTGTAGCTGGGCATCCCATTTGTCCTTGGTGATCTAGAATAGTCTCTAAACACACACTTAACTCCTATAAGCCTTTCTTGAGCTTATGCAAGCCTGGCTGCACAGCTGCAGCGTGGACAAAGCGTGAGACCAGGCATCTCAAGTCCTCACCAGCAGCTACATCGTTATCGAAGTGGTCAGAACACTTACGACTATTATTAATTAATCACATCATAAGTGGTACTACTCCTATTTATGTTGGACTATACGACTCTATTGTGTATCATGTTGAACACTGGGTTGAATTAAAACTACTTGTCATATTATCGTTGTTGTTCACTCCCTAAGTCTTGTCCCACTCTTTGCAACCCCATGGACTGCAGCACGCCAGGCTTCCCTGTTCCTGCAGTGTCTCCCAGAGTTTGCTCAGGTTCATGTCCATTGAGTTGGTGATGCCATCCAACCATCTCATCCTCTGTCATCCACTTCTCCTCTTGCCCTCAACCTTTCCCAGCATCAGGGTCTTTTCTAGGGAGTCAGCTCTTCACATCAGGTGGCCAAAGTATTGGAGCTTCAGCCTCAGCCTCAGTCCTTCCAATGAATATTCAGGATCACAGCATCGTCATGGCAAAGGGGCTTGTGTAACTCAGTGACTCTCTGAGCCACGCTGTGCCGGGCTACCCAGGACAGACAGATCATCGTGAAGAGTTCTGACAAAAAGTGGCCCACTGGAGGAGGGAATGGCAAATCAGTCCAGTTGTTGCAGCGAGAACCCCATGGACAGTATAAAAAGGCAAAAAGATATAATAGTGGAAGATAATCATCATTATCATTGGTGTTTTGGTGATGGTGGCAGTTGTTGTCTGGACTCCAAACAAAGGCTTGGGAGGCCAGTCTGGCGCCTCGTCCCCTGCACTTCCCCGTGAGGACACAATGCAGACAGGCTGTGATTACTACACTGTTGATGGTGACCACTGATGGGGGGTCTAGGACTGTGGGCCGTGTTCATGATCTTGTTTAATCTGTGCAGCAGCCCAGTAGAGGCGGGCTGTCATCGTCCATGTTTTAGGGATGCAGTGTCTTTTTCAGGGTCTTGCCCAGCGTCCCCACAGTCAGCCCCCGAACCAAGATGTTTTTGGCCCCTCTGTTCTTGTCTGATCATTACTCGGCTGTCTCTCTCCAGCGAGTACCTCACCTTCCTCTGCTTCTGTGTCTCCACTGGGCTCATATTTGCTCTCTAGAGCTCCTTCTAGCTTGACATTCTGATTCCAATCATGTCCAGGCCATTGTTACCTGCCAGGTAAAGAAATATCTCCTTTAATTTGTTTTAAAATTTCTTCTGAGCTTCCAGGGGCATCCAGTACCTTTTTCATCTCTTCCCAGTGGAGACAGAATTTCAAGAGGAAGAGGAAAGGCGCCTAATTATGTGCTCTGTTCGTTGAGAAACAAAACAAACCCTCATCCAAAATAAACAGGCTTTCTTGCTTATATGCATATTCATTTGTATGGTAATTATTATTATTTAGCTACACAGGGACTGGATGGGTAATTCAGAGCACAGAGAGGAGGCAGGGAGCAGTGTTCAGGGAAAAGGATGCAATCACAACCCGCCAGGGTTCTCTGTTAATGTTGCCTTTTTCCGTTTTTTTTTCTTTTCCTCTTTTTTTTTTTTTTTTGGTCTAATGCAGCGCTCTTTGAAGTGACCACCAAAGATATTAAAGAAAGAGAAATTAGCGCTTTGTATTGGAATTGTCGAAAGCAGGTGGGCGCTACATGTCGGGGACCTATTGCCTTTTCTTTAGGGGCAGCTGAGTTCTTGGAGTCCAAGAGTGCCAGGTGCTTGAGACCGTGTCTGTAGGGCCAGGGAAGCCAAGAAGTGAGGCAGGGGGCTCACGAAGTCTGGCAGAGAGATTCCAAACCTCACCTTCACCTCTGTAGTCACCTCCACTGTTTTTTTTTCTTTTTCTTTTTAATGTGTTTATGTCTTTGATTGTGCCCACTCTCAGTTGCAGCATGTGGAAACTAGTTCCCTGACCAGGGGTGCAGCCCAGGCCCCCTGCATTGGGAGCCCAGAGTCTTAGCTGCGGGACACCAGGGAAGTCCCCCTGCACTGTTCTTTGGATTTTACTAAGAAACCCTTTCCCTCTCTGGCCTCTAATCCAT
Organism: Ovis aries; assembly: GCF_016772045.2. NCBI lineage: Eukaryota > Metazoa > Chordata > Mammalia > Artiodactyla > Bovidae > Ovis > Ovis aries. The sequence goes on from NC_056056.1 coordinate 4,067,680, forward strand.
CTCTCACAGCTCCCAGGGTTTCTTCCTAATCCTTTCTTCATATTGTTTCTGGAGGGGTTGCTTTTCAAAAATGAACGAATTTATTTCTTCACTGCAGAATGTTCAGTTCAGTTCAGTTTAGTCGCTCAGTCGTGTCTGACTTTGCAACCCCATGAACCACAGCACGCCAGGCCTCCCTGTCCATCACCAACTCCCAGAGTCCACCCAAACCCATGTCCATCGAGTCAGTGATGCCATCCAGCCATCTCATCCTCTGTCATCCCCTTCTCCTCCTGACCTCAATTTTTCCCAGCAACAGGGTCTTTTCAAATGAGTTAGATCTTCGCATCAGGTGGCCAGAGTATTGGAGTTTCAGCTTCAACATCAGTCCTTCCAATGAACACCCAGGACTGATCTCCTTTAGGATGGACTGGTTGGATCTCCTTGCAATCCAAGGAACTCTCAAGAGTCTTCTCCAACATCACAGTACAAAAGCATCAATTCTTTGGCTCTCAGCTTTCTTTATAGTCCAATTCTCACATCCATACATGACCACTGGAAAAACCATAGCCTTGACTAGATGGACATTTGTTGGCAAAGTAATGTCTCTGCTTTTTAATATGCTGTCTAGGTTGGTCATAACTTTCCTTCCAAGGAGTAAGCATCTTTTAATTGCATGGCCGCAGTCACCATCTGCAGTGATTTTGGAGGCCCCCAAAATAAAGTCAGCCACTATTTCCCCATCTATTTGCCATGAAGTGATGGGACCAAATGCCATAATCTTCGTTTTCTGAATGTTGAGCTTTAAGCCAACTTTTTCACTCTCCTCTTTCACTTTCATCAAGAGGCTCTTTAGTTCTTCTTCACTTTTTGCCATAAGGGTGGTGTCATCTGCATATCTGAGGTTATTGATATTTCTCCCAGCAATCTTGATTCCAGCTTGTGCTTCTTCCAGCCCAGCGTTTCTCATTATGTACTCTGCATAGAAGTTAAATAAGCAGGGTGACAAGATACAGCCTTGACGTACTCCTTTTCCTATTTGGAACCAGTCTGTTGTTCCATGTCCAGTTCTAACTGTTGCTTCCTGACCTGCATACAGGTTTCTCAAAAGGTAGATCAGGTGGTCTGGTAAGCTCATTTCTTTCAGAATTTTCCACTGTTTATTGTGATCCACACAGTCAGAGGCTTTGGCATAGTCAATAAAGCAGAAATAGATGTTTTTCTGGAACTCTCTTGCTTTTCCATGATCCAGCGGATGTTGGCAATTTGATCTCTGGTTCCTCTGCCTTTGAACAGCCTGAACATCTGGAAGTTCATGGTTCACGTATTGCTGAAGCCTGGCTTGGAGAATTTTGAGCATTACTTTACTAGCATGTGAGATGAGTGCAATTGTGCAGTAGTTTGACCATTCTTTGGCATTGCCTTTCTTTGGGATTGGAATGAAAACTGACCTTTCCCATTCCTGTGGTCACTGATGAGTTTTCCAAATTTGCTGGCATATTGAGTGCAGCACTTTCACAGCATCATCTTTCAGGATATGAAATAGCTCAACTGGAATTCCATCACCTCCACTAGCTTTGTTCATAGTGATGCTTCCTAAGGCCCACTTGACTTCACATTCCAGGATGTCTGGCTCTAGGTGAGTGATCACACCATCATGATTATCTGGATCGTGAAGATCTTTTTTGTACAGTTCTTCTGTGTATTCTTGCCACCTCTTCTTAATATCTTCTGCTTCTGTTAGGTCTCTACCATGTCTGTCCTTTATTGAGCCCATCTTTGCATGAAATGTTCCCTTGGTATCTCTAATTTTCTTGAAGAGATTTTTAGTCTTTCCCGTTCTATTGTTTTCCTCTATTTCTTTGCACTGATTGCTGAAGAAGGCTTTCTTATCTCTCCTTGCTATTCTTTGGAACTCTGCATTCAGATGGGTATATCTTTCCTTTTCTCCTCTGCTTTTTGCTTCCCTTCTTCTCACAGCTATTTGTAAGGCAGAATGTTCACATGATTCAAAATTCAAAATGTTCCCAGTCTTCCTCAAACCCCTGTCCCCCAGCCACCTGGCTCCCCTCCTGGAGAGGTGTTGATATTCTGTGGACAGCATGTTCTTCAGAAGACTATTTTATACTTAGAGAAGTACAAAGTGCACTTAGAGAAGTCTAAAAGTACGAATGCCAGAGAAGCATTTGTCTTTATTTTTTTTTTTGAGTTATGGTACCAGTTTGTTTTTTCATTTTTTAATTGGAGCATAGTTGATTAACAATGTTGTGTTAGTTTCAGATCTACAGCAAAGTGATTCAGTTATACATACATGTATATTAGTTCTTTTTTAGATTCTTTTCTCCTGTGGGTTATCACAGAGTATTGAGGAGAGTTCCCTGTGCTACACAGCAGGTCCTTGTTGGTTATCTGTCTTGTATGTAGCTGCGTGTTTATGTTCCTCCCAACCTCCTGATTTATCCTTCCCCCCACGTTTCCTCTTTGGTAACCATAAGTTTGTTTTTGATATCTGTACGTCTGTTTCTGTTTTGTGAATAAGTTCATTTGTATGATTTTTAAAAATTAGATTCCATCTATGAGTGATATCATACAGTGTTTATCTTTCTCTTTCTGAGTTACTTCAGATAATCTCTAGTCCACCCATGTTGCTGCAAGGGGCATTATTCCATCCTTTTTTATGGCTGAATACTATTCTGTTATGTATACATGCACACACGCCGCATCTTCATCCGTCCCTCTGTCGATGGATAGTTAGGCTGCTTCCTTGTCTCGGCCATTGTGAATAGGGATGCAGTGAATACTGGGGTGTATGTATCTTTTTGGATTATGGTTTTCTCCGAATATATGCCCAGAGTGGGATTGCTGGACTGTGTATGTATGTGTTAATTACTCAGTCGTGTCTGACTCTTGCAACTCCATGGACTATAGCCCACCGGGCTCCTCTGTCCATGAAATTCTCCTGGCAAGAATACTGGAGTGGGTAGCCATTCCCTTCTCCAGAGGCTCTTCCTGACCCAGGGATCGAACCCAAGTCTCCTATATTGGCAGGCGGGTTCTTTACCACAGAGCAACCGGGGAAGCCCCTGGTGTGATTGCATTGCGTCATCTAAGACTTCACCTTAGCAGATGAGAGAGAAAGAGTGTCCTTGCTGGCCACTGTGTTGGAAAAGCCTGTGGGGGCCTCCTGGAGGACTCAAAGGCAGTCTCCAGCCTCCAGGCAGCAAGGAACTAGAGCCCTCAGTTGCAAAGCAGCATGGAAGGAAATTCTTCCACATCCTGAGCTTGGACACAGTTGGATTTGGAAGCAATTCTTCCCCAGTTTGGCCTCCAGATGCAAGCGCAGCCCGCTGACACCTCGATGGCCAAGACACCAGCAGAGAACACAGCTCAGCAGTGCTCAGCCTCCCCATCCGTGGGAACCCTGGGGTGAAGGAGTGGTTTTAATCCCTAAGGCTGTAGTCATTTGTTACAGAGTAACAGAAAATGAACACACCCACGTTCTCGTCATTGAGATAGCCCACCGCTCCTGCCTCATAGCTGGCCAGCTGCTTCTTAATTCTTATTGTCAGGGCAGAGTCCCTTCTTCAGGCAGACTGTTGCATGAGCCCACAGCACCCTTCTCTTCTCTGTGAGTTCTGTGAAGGCAAGGTCCCGTCCGTGCCAGTCACTACAGAATCCCACAGCAACTCCCGTGGTACCCGGATACAGACTCAGGAAATATCTATGAAATGAATGAACAAAGGAATGCCATTCACATAATTCCATGAAATCTGTTCCCAACTTGCTGTGAAGGTGTTTAAAATCCATCGAGCCTGCTCCATGGAATGTGAATGTTCTGGTCTTGTCGGTAGGAATAGACGATTCCGTCTGAAGATTATTTTCCATTATCAGCGCTTTCAAGGCTCATGTTTGGCCGTGGTCTCCTCTGGCTCAACCAGGCTCGGGGTTCCAGTGTTTGGAACCTGCCTTCGCTTGGGGCTTGACATCTTGTGCTGAGGCTCCCTGTGTCTTCCTCCTTCTCTCTAATCACCTGTGACAAGGACAGACCACCCAGACACTTGATTTTGAAATAGTAAATAACAGCATTTCATAGAAGTCGCTGTGCCTGGTGGATGAATTTCAATCTGTCTCACCAACTTTCTTAAAAACAAATTTCTTGAAAATATTCATGCCTAAAACCTTTTCTGAAAGGGGAAACTGAGGCCCAGATGGGGGAAGGGGCTTAGCCTAGATGAGGGGACCCGTGGCCAGGACAGGTGTGGACCACCCCTTCTCCCGGCTGCCAGGCCGGGCTCTAGCCCAGGATTCAGTGACCTTGTGCCGGCTCTTTGACAAAGGCATGTCCACGTCCCCAGAACCAGACCGAGTTGGAATGTGACCGTCTAGACGTATCTGGCTCAGGAGGGAAAGAAGAAACATTTACATGGAGGGTCAGCCGCCTTCCCCAGCTGTGGGGCGGGAACGGCTGTGATCGATTGTAAAGACTCATCAGACAGTGGGCGTTTCATCACCCCGAAAAGGCAGAGGCCTCCGCAGACGGCTCATGTCCATCTCTGCTGGCCCTCGCATACCTGGGCTGGGGGCGGCAGCAGGACCCTGCCCCGGTGTGGCTGGGTGTGGGGCCCCTGGGGCTGCAGGCAGGCCGAGAGGGCTCTGGGGGGTGCAGCCAGTGTACAGCCCCGAGCCCGGCCCGAGGCCCACGAGGCAGGGTTACCTGCTTTCCTGGTGAGGTGAACAGATGAGAGCAGCAGGAAGCTGCCTCCTCCACGGTCACCCTGGGCGCTAGGGCGGGGCCTCTGCTCTCCGGGTCCAATGGGCTCCAACCCATCAGTGAGCCCGCAGCGTGATTCCAGAATTGTTCTGGTGAGTTCTGCAGCGTCCCACACCTACATGGATGAGAGCTAGCAGTTAATTGTAGTGCCTGGGGGTGAAACAGCGACATCTCAGAGCCAGCTGGATCCTCCCCGCCCCGGCTTCTGTCCACATGCCATGGCTTTTCTTCCCTCCTCTGAGCTGCCACGTGGGCTGGAGTTCCAGGGCTCCGCAGGTAATGGTTGCTTCTTGCCAGGCGTCAAGCTGGAAGCCCCTGCAGGCTGGGCCGGGCTGGGCAGCAGCCTTTAGTGGGAGCGAGGCAGGGGTCAGCATGCTGGGGGCTCCCATGGCGGCCAGTGCCCTCCACAGCCGTGCTCCATGTCACAGCACCTCTCCTTTCCGTTTCCCAAACCAGGGTGCTCAGAGTCCCGCCCACCGAGTGGATAGCCCACCCTGATAGCACAGACTCACCTGCTGTATCTGCGTCCCCCCCGGGGTGGCCAAGTAGAGGCCTGCGTTCAGGGTGCTGAGTTCTAACCATCATCTCCTCATCCCCAGCCCTGGGTCAGGAAGTCTTCCCAATGCCCCTACCAAAAGCAGAGGCCCAAAAAACAGAACCTGTCCCCCCAGGACTGTGGTTAGTTCAATGGAATGGAGCCAGGCCCTGACTTCAGTGAGTTCAGAAAATGCCACCTTGCCCCAGGACTCATCGGCCTCTGGGAGGGTGGCGAAGATCAGGAAGAAGGCAGACAAAGGCCAGACCCAAGCCCCGCACGGGTGCTGGAGCCACAGCGGGTCCATCAGGAGGAAGGTACATTCACAGTTCACCAGCCTTTCCCTGCACACGCCAGGGGAGTCACTGCCACACTTGTGCGATCTGGACGACCGTCCTGCGAGGTCTCTACACCCAAGACTCCTGGGCACTACTGTGCGGCAGGGAGCATCCTCGGTCCCGTGGGGGACGACAGAATGAAGGAACTGGTGTCCGCTTTCGCGGGCCGGCGCTAGCGGTGCAGGTAGGCCTTTAGCACTGGTTCCGCCTGCTGTGCAGAGCAGGAAGCTGCAGCGCCCACACCCGCCGCTGATGTTAAGGAAGGACACGTGTGCTGCCTGGAGGAGGAGCCGCTCACTCTTCCAGACAGACATCCTGCAAGTTCAGCATCTGCTCCATGTCATCTCCCTCCTTAAACTGGAGTGATGTCGCCGAAGGCAAACCTCTGACCACAGCCCCTGCTTCCTAAGTCGGGGAGAAAATCCCCAAGGCAGACTGGAAGGGGGGTTGCTCCCCACCCCCAGTGACCAGTGCTGGGTGGAGGCCTTTCCTTTACAGAAAATGGCAAGCGAGCCTTTGCATTCACAGGTTAACTTCTTTTTGAAAGTGAAAGTCGCTCAGTTGTGACCGACTCTTTGTGACCCCATGGACTGTGGAATTCTCCAGGCCAGAATACTGGAGTGGGTAGCCTTTCCTTTCTCCAGGGGATCTTCCCAACCTAGGGATCGAACCCAGGTCTCCCACATTGCAGGCGGATTCTTTACCAAGCTGAGCCACAAGGGAAGCCCAGGTATATTGGAGAGGGTAACCTATGCCTTCTCCAGCGGATCTTCCCGACCCAGTAATCAAACCGGAGTCTCCTGCACTGCAGGCGGAGTCTTCTTTTTAATCTCATTCAATATACTGGAGACATTCAGTTATTTCATGAGAAAGGAGGTGATGCTGGAGTGTACTTTTTTAAAAGGTTTTTTTTTAATTGGATGTGGGCCATTTTAAGTCTCTACTGAATTTGTTATAGTATTGCTTGTTTTATGTTTTGACTTTCTGGCCGAGAGGCGTGTGGTATCTTAGCTTTCCCGCTCCGGCGATGGGACTCATGCTGCCGGCGTTGGAAGGCGAAGTCTTAACCACTGGACCCCCAGGGAAGTCCCGCATACTTTTGACATGGAACCAAAAGTTTAAAATTTACATGGTAGGTTTCTAGAGTCTTGTTTGCTTTTTCCTCTTTGCTCTCAGATTTACGCTTCCCTGCCCATAACAGGAGTCCGTATTTTATGGCTGAACTGCTGTCGGAGCGGAGGAGCCCGACTCTGGTCTGCAGAACCACCCGCTGTTTGTTTTATTTCTCCTGGTGGTGTCATTGGGCTGGCATTAATTACCAGGCTCCCGTCCTCCGACAGAGGGAATGCAGAATTTTCCTGCCTCTGTTCTGATGCTCGCAGGTTGGTAGATGTCACCCGCGGCCTCTGAGGAGTGCGGGTTTATTGATCCACAGCTTTGCTGAGGCCCGGGGCTGTGTGTTCCTCTTGTCCAGAAGCAGCCAGGATGCCAGGGCCTCCGAGGGCAGGTCTGAACTCTGCTCCGAAAACTTCTGGCGTGCATCGCCGTGCAGCAGGGCTCTGGGGGCCAGGGTGGGTGCAGGCAGAGCCCAGTGAGGATCCCCTCGTGGGTCCCTTGCTTGTGGGTATTTCTGGACCCTTTGTGGTGTGATGTCAGGCTTGTTGGTGGCACATGTGGTCGACCTTTCTGCACGCTGAGCAGCAGCGTCCAGGTGCTATGTGGGCAGCAGGTCCCGCGACGCTCTCAGGACCCCTTTCGCCGCCGTCGGGGAGGAAGAGGAGATGACTGCAGCGCAGGGCAGAGCCCGACATTCTAGCCCCAGAGAGCGCTGGAGAGGCCCAGTGATACTGGAGATAGGGCTGGACTTGGGACCACCAGCCACGTCGCCCTTGGCTGGATGATGGACCCAGAGGCTGCAGCAGAAGGCCTGCCCACCCCGAGAGCTGGAAATGGCCTCCAGGAGGGCGGCGCCGAAGGGCACCCTAAGTCCCCCAGTGCCAGGCTCTTGGTGTGACTTAGTTTTCCAGTCAGGGGTCAACCTGGAAAAGCATGGCATGTGCCCGAGACCTCGGGCCGGCAGTTCCCGCCTGTCACGGCACCTCACCCTGAACCCCAGGGTGATGATGCTGATGATGTCAGCATTATCCCCGCTTTGCAGATCAATTGTTACGGCTGGTAAGTGCGGGTCCGGGGTCCCAGCTGGCTCAATATTGTCATTCAGTGCATGTTTTAAGGATTGCAGAAACTAAAATAACTGATTTTTAGCTATAATCTGTAACATATTGACTACCTCCAGTTTGAATTATACATACTACTGGCAACCACTCCAGTGTTCTTGCCTGAGAAGTCCCACAGACAGAGGACCCTGGCGGGCTACAGCCCAGTGAGTCTCAGAGTCCAACACGACTGAGCCGCTGAGCCAGCACAGGACACACTTATGATGTTAATTATAAATAGGCGTATTGATTAGAATACCAGAGCACAAGTGCATGTGTTTTCCAGTGTGCTTTTGACTTGTTGAGGCTGTGTGGAATTCACTAGGCTCTCAACTGATGAAGCCTCATTCTCCAAAGTAGGCCCTGTCGCATTCTCCTTCCGACACGTGGTCAGGTTGGGTTTTTCCTGGCGCGGCACCCTAGGGTCTAGTCTCTGGCAGCAGACCACGGGCCTGAGTTGAGATGAGCTTAGAAAGGTGTGGAAAGTGGTCTGGGCTTCCTCGTGGGTTGAGAGTGAACGTCCCAGGGGACTGAGCCCGAGGAAGAAGGTGGTTCTGACTGGGACAGAGGGAGTGAGAGGCGGCAGGGCCCCATGCCCATGGGGCCCAGGCGACTCCTCAGACCTCGCCTCTCTCTCTTCTTTCCAAATCCACTGATCCAGGCGTGGCTCGGAGCCAAGCAGCCAGCCCCTCGACTCCCACCTCTCCCTTGGAGCTGGCTCTCTCTCCCCCTTGTCCTAGGGCCTGAAAAGCTTGGCAAGTGCCAGAGGCTGAAAGGGCCTGAGCTGCTGAAAGAAGTGACGCAGACATGCCAGGGACAGTGGGACAGAGGAAAGTGACTCGTGGTGGCTGCCCCCACCGAGGTAGGGGGTGAGGGGACAGCTGCTCCTGGTGGAGGTGGGCCCTGAGCGTCCGCCAGAGTCCTGCCTGCCTCTCAGGGCCCGAAACGGCAGCCTTGTAATCAGCCGCGTGAAGACGCGGCCTCTCTTGGTTTTGTGGAAATGCCCATGCTCCTGCAGCGCAGGTTGTTCTTAGCAGGAAGAAAGGGCCCAGTGTCCCAGGCGCCTGCTCCGGGTCGGGTGCTGGTCAGCCCGCTTCTCGTCAATAATCTGATGCAGTCATTGCAGGGACTTTCTCTTAGAGGGTCTGACTGCCCCTATTTTGCAGTCGAGGATACTGAGACTCAGGTCTTGGGTAATTCATGATCACAAGGCTACAGGCTTAGGGCCCAGATGTGGCCACGACTCTGTGCAAGGCCAGTGCTTTCGCTGCCCCAAGGGTGGGTGTGGAGGTCCCAGGACAAGGGGGAGGGAGCTGCAGCTCGAGGAGGAAGTGGAAATCAAGGGGCTGGCTGCTTGGCTCGGAGCCATGCCTGGATCAGTGTTTTTGGAATGGAGAGAGAGAGAGATGAGGTCCCAGGAGCCCCCTGGGGTCAGTGGAGTCCGGGCTCGCAACTTCTGAGAACGAGGCCAGGACTCTAGGCAGACACGCACACCCAGCTTAGACCCAGCACTCGACCTTCAGGGTGCCCTTTGGAATGCCCTGGGAGAGGAGTCATTTCAGGTGTTGATCAGACCTGGTAATTGTGACCCCCCCACGAGCTCTGCCCCCACTGCCTGGTGGGGGTTTCCCCCTTCTTTTCATTATTTAGGGGAGCTGGCAGGATTTCATAGGAGAATCAGTCTGCAGGGTTGCAAGTAAATTATGATGTTTTCATGTGCAAAGACGCTCAGAGGCAGGACAGTCCCTCTTCCTGGTTGATGCCTTTTTCCCTGCGTAATTATGAACAGCGGGCTGTTTACTCTCAAAATGTCTTTGTTAGGCCATAATTGTCTTTGCTAGAAGTTACCTCTTCCAATCCTCTTATTTTATAGGTGATGTTCAGTGCCTTGCACAATCCACAACCAATTAGAAAAGAGCCCTAAGTGACCAGAGTTGGGTCAGCCAGATTTGGGGGTAGGTAGTTAAATGAACCAGTGACCGATCACCCCCAGGGCTGCCTAGCGGACAAGCCCTCCAACCGAGGGCTTCTGAACTTTTTGGTATGAAAACAGCGTTCCGCACGCAGCGTGAATAAATATGCTAGTGGATGATGGATGGACAGGTGAATGAAGTGGCCCTCAGGCTTGTTTCCCACGTGCTGGCTCCTGACTGTGATTTCAGGGGTGCAAGCCCCTGGGAGGCCCCCAGTCAGGCTCTGGCAAACAAAAGACCACCTGGAGTGGGTCTGCACTAGGCCACAATTCACTAGACTCCCTCGCTTTCAGCGAAACGTGTTTTTCCCAAGTCTTCGTTAATTAGAAAGCTTTTCTTAGTTCATATCCGGAATGCCAGTTAGTGCTCTTTCCAAGAGATTGCCTTTTCATTTATTTTACGTTATTTATTTTGGCTCTGCTGGGTCTTTGTTGTGGCAGACAGGCTTTCTCTAGCTGTGGTGCGTGCGGGCTTAGTTGCCCAGCGGCATGTGGGATCCTTGCTCCTGGCCCAGGGATCAAACGTGAATCCCCCACATTGCAAGGCAGATTCTTAACCACAGGACCACCAGGGAAATCCGTGAGACTGTCTTTTTAAATGAATTCTTTAATTTCTACAGTCCTAAGTGGGATGCCTTCTTGAAAGGGGATAGAGGGAAAGAACAGAATTCGCCTTGGTCAGAATTATGAGGACAGTAATGAAAGTAGTCAGCAGACTGGGCTGTGTCTTCATCGCCAGCCACCACGCTTGCTTTCTCCTTGTCTGTTTATACTCCTCATTTAGTCATCCCGGCCACTGTAGGGTAGATGGTTGTTAGTGTGCCCATTTTGCAGAGAAGGAGAGCAAGGCCAGAGGTGTTGAAAGTCATGGCTGGCAGTGGCAGAGGCTGATTCCCAAGGCTCTGCTCTTCAGCGCCACAGTGAACTGCCATCCTGATGGGCTAATCTTGTTTCTGAAGAGACAGGCTCTAAAGGGTTTGGAAGGTTCGGACCCATTAACTGGACATTGTCGAGGTATCCACTTTCTGTGCTTTCAACCATTGCCCACTGTGTCTGAACCTGGAAACTAAATGTGATGCAGCAAAGCAAGTTTCTCTGCAGTGGGTCATCTCAGCATCTTCCCAGGTGAGGAGCTGGGGTGGAACTAGTCCATTTTTATGTGAATTTGATTTTAAAACATTTTTTAGCTATTTGGGAACAACAACAAAAAAAACCCAAACCTCTGGAGAAGACTCTTGAGAGTCTCTTGGACAGCAGGGAGATCAAACCAGTCAATCCTAAAGGAAATCAACCCTGAGTATTCTTTGGAAGGACTGATGCTGAAGCTGAAGCTTCAACCCTTTGGCCACCTGATGCGAAGAACTGACTCATTGGAAAAGACCCTGATGCTGGGGAAGATTGAGGGCAGGAGGAGAAGGGGACGACAGAGGATGAGATGGTTGGATAGCATTGATGACTCAATGGACATGTGTCTGAGCAAGCTCCAGGAGACTGTGGAGGACAGAGGAGCCTTAGGGAGCTGCAGTCCACGGGGTTGCAGAGTCAGAAATGGCTTAGCGACTAAACAACAGCAACAAAGACCTCTTACACATTGACACCTGTGTTTCGCCAAATTTCAACACCCTGGAGACCAGTGGCTTTTAACCAGCGGGACCCAGGAGTATGGATTTCCCCAGATTTGTGTTTGTGTAGAAAACCATCAGGCATGTGTCACTGATTTGCCAAGATGGGTGGAACCCGGCTCCGTCCGTTACTTGGAAACACCACTCGCGCACGCCTCAGCCTGTTTGAACACAGGCCCTGAAGACGGCCGAGCCAGCAAGCAGGCGAGTTCCAGAGCAGCCCGGCCCACTGCAGGGTGTGCCAGTCAGGGGTGCCGGCAGGCATTGCCTATTGTTTGAGATTAAACTTCAAAGTCAAACTTGCTGCTAGTCATCTCTCAGACGAGTTGATATGGAAGGCGTCCTAAGATGCCATGGCAGGCTAAGACTGGCATGTTTCTGTCTGAACCAGAGGAACCAATACTGGCTCAACATGATGTCAACTTTTTTGTAACCATCAGAATACTCTCATCTTCCTCACCAGTTGTCTTGAAACACATCAGTTACCCAAACTGGATCTTTTAATAAGCATTTCTTTTCTGTCTGATCAAAATCTCCTTTCTGCCCTCTTCTAGATAGTGGGGAAACTGTATAACATTTCACCAGAAAAAGTGAGGGTGGTGGCAGGCCTATGAGACATCTTGTGACGTCCCCAATTCAGACTTGGAGCTGAGTGACCTGATTGATCAGACACAAACCTTCAGCCTCAGATTGCCTCCCTGGGACCTTGAGGAATCGGCCTCTGGCTCCAGGGAACCCTTGGGAGAGCCTCCAGAGCCTGCAGTCAGAGCTGGGAGCCAGAATCAGGGCGTCCTCCAGAGAACCCAGGGGAGCGCCCCCACTCTGGTCTTTGGAGGAGTGGGGAGGAGACAAGAGCACCACATCAAACAGGCTGAGGGCTCAGAGGGCAAGAGTCCTGTGGTGTGAAGTTGCTAATTGCACTTTAATAATAGTCAGGAGGGCAGGAGAGGCCAGTGTTCACACAGAGTGGCCCGCGCTCTGCGGGGGCCCCCGCCACATTCCCTGGGCTGGCGGGCTGCTTTGCTTTCCCTTTTTTTTTTTTTTCTGTCTGTGACATCTGCTCGGTGCTTGTCCCTCCTCTGATACCGAACCCCACGCAGCTGTGCAGACCTCCAGCTCTGCCGGTGCAGGAGTGCCCTGAGCATACGGCCTTTTTGATGTGTGATAAAACAGAAGTGAGCCACGGGGGTATGGCGAGCGAAGGCCTTGGAATATCAATTAGCCTGCTCGGAACAAAGCTGCGGCTTTGGAGCAGCAGAATAGACATTTCACTGAAGTGTCAGGAAGATGGATAACGTATTCTAATTAGGGACTGACTGCTACCTCGGCATCCAGCCGCTCCTGGAAGTCAGACCCACGACCCTCACAACGCAGATCGCCAGCATCCCATCGCAGCGGGGCGCAGAGGCTGCTGACTGATGGATGACTTCCTGCTTTGCCAGAATTTGCGGCCAGTAGCTTGCTCTCAACCAGAATTGCTGTTTCCCCTCAAAAGTGTGCTCCGTTTACCACCGGGCAGTTGCGAATAACCTCTACAAAGGGAGGAGCTCTGGGGGACTTCCCTGGTGGTACAGTGGCTAAGACTCTGCGCTCCACCCTCCCACCCAAGTTTGATCCCTGGTCAGGGAACTAGATCCCACACAACACAACTGAGGGTTCACATGCCACAAGTAAAATCGCCATGTGCTGCAACAGAAGGCCCCACGTGCTACAGCAAAGATGCAGGACCCTCCATGCAGCAGCCAAGACCTGGCACAGCCACATGAATAAGCAGCTTTAAAAAGTGGGAAGCGGGGAAGAGCGCTGGGAAAGGTCTTTTCCAGGCATGAAACCTGGGGCTTCCATCTCGAGGACGCTCCACAAGCCGCACTCCCTGATGTAGAGGCCTTGGGCACTGTGGCCTTCCTTCCCAGGCGAGCTGAGGCTGGGGTGTGGGTGCCGCCCTAAGAGGTCAACAGATGACGTGATAGAGTGACTGGGCGACTCCTTAAGACTGGCTCGTCAGAGAAGGCCTTTCTGAAGAAGCAGCATGCCAGCTGAGACGTAAGGATGATGGGGAAGGGGAAGGAGGTGTGTCCCCCAGGGACCTCGTTTCTTTGCACTTTGGGTGATTGGACCATCTCCCTGAGTCTGGAATCGTAGACTCGGAGAGCCAAGGTGGCCTGGGATGCGCTTTGAGCCCCCCACCCCCCGCCTTCTCCCTCCTTAAATGTCACGTCTGCACCAGGATGACGCACGAGCAAGGCCAGCTAATTAGGAAGATGTTCCTCACTTAGCTGCACTTTCCCCGTGTAATTGGAAGGCCCGCTTTCTCCAGTCGGCGAGAGCTGTTTCCCTGAATAGTTCTAAAAGCTTTGGACCACATACTGATATCAGCTGCAAATTTATGGGTGAGATTATAATGATTGCTCAGTAATGCAATATTAAAAGCGGAGGTCTTTCTCAGTGCTGAGTGAAGGCGGAGTTCCACCCTCCTTTCAGCTTCAAAACCGGGATTTGAAACAGAATTAGCCGCCCCCGTCCTAGAAGAAGTGGTCAGTGGGCTCCAGCTCCCGCTCTTCCAGATATGGAAAAAATGAAGGGGTCTCAATGTAGCCAAAATTCAGAACATTTGGGTTTGGCTTCCAGAACCGTAAGTTCGGGGGGCAGGTTTCAGACCCCACACCTCTTGGTTCCTGTAGGGTGCGTACATATGTAGGTGTTTGCTTTTTTTAAGAGCTGCAGCCAACACTTGGCTGGCTATAACAAGGACTTGAGGGAGCAAAAGGCTGTTAAAAATCTTGGTTTCCATTTTTTTTTTTTCACTTTTGCTTCATTAGTTGTAGAATCCAGGGCCTCCGTGGCTGCGTGTTCTCCTGCATAATTTAAGAAATTAATGAAAGCGTGCCTGATTTTTCCAACACTCTTTACTCTGTAAATTTGTTTAGCTTTTTTTTTTTAACTGTCAGTTGAGGCTATTGGAGCCTAAATATTTCAATATTGAAGAAATGTGACCCTTTCCCCCTTTTTTAAAGAAAGACATGACTTGCCCTTGCATAGAACTTGGTGTTCTATACATCAGGTGTTATGAGTTACAAGTGACCTTGAGTCTGAGTTTATCCCATCAGTCCACCTCTGACCTTAAAGCAACCAAGTTCTTATAATTGCTGAGAGGGCGGGGCCTATGGCAGGGGGGAGCCCCCTTCTGGGAGCCAGCGTCAGAAACCTGGGCATCCACTTGGGGTTGCCTGATGCCTCTCACCCCAGAATGGAGATCTAAGGGGGACCCAGTGTTTTGAGGCAGGAGCCCGCTATGTCCCCTGGTGAATGAGTAAAGCTATGCTTTTCTACTGTACCTTCCTGAAAGGAAGGGAGACCTGAGATAATCTGTGGCTTTATTTCACCCTTCCAAATCTTGCTTTATCTGACCATCACGTTGAGGGCATTAAATAGTATATATGTGAGGGCTTCCCAGGTGGCTCAGTGGTAAAGAAGATCCCCTGGAGAACGAAATGGCAACCCATTCCAGTGTTGTTGCCTGGGAAATCCCATGGACAGAGAAGCCTGGTGGGCTATAGTCCATGGGGTTACAGGACCTGGATATGACTGAGCAACTGAGACACATGTATAACTCTAGGCTCAAGGGATTTGAAAAGACTCTAGAAATTGTTTAATGTGAATATTATTGGGGGATATATTAAAAAAGAGAAAAACAACGTAAACAAATGGGAAGATATATCTTTTTGTCATGTGACTTGCAGAATCTTAATTCCTTGACCAGGAATCGAACCTGGACCCCTGTCAGGTAGAGAGCTGTGTCATAACCACTGTACTACCAGGGAACTCCCAGGAAGATGTTTTGACTTGAAATTGTAAAAATGTCCATCCTCCATAAATTAATCTCTATATTTAATGTCATTCCCAACCTTGTAGAATTTGTATCTTTGGAACTTAACAAAATAGTCTGTCTACCTGGAGGAACAAATTAAAAAAAGAAAAAGAAAATGAAGGAGGAGCCTCTCCTACTAGATAGAACAATAAATTATAAAACAACAGTAATTTAAACAGTGTGAGTCTGACACAAGGGTCTACAGCAAGAAAGATGCCAGAACCAACATCACACCAACATGTAGACGGCGTTAATTTTTTTTATATATATTTAGAGGGAAGACGGGCTTCCCTTGCAGTTCAGTTGGTAAAGAATCCACTGGCAATGTAGGAGACCCGGGTTCAATCCCTGGGTCGGGAAGATCCCCTGGAGAAGGAAATGGCAACCACTCTAGTATTCTTGCCTGGAAAATCCCATGGACAGAGGAGCCTGGCCAGCTATCCATGGGGTCACAAGAGTCAGACACGACTTAGCTACTAAACCAACAGAGGGAGAGGACAGGCTGTTTCATAGATGGCCCTGGGAGAGTCGGAAATCCACATAAAAATGGATTAGGTCAGGCCTACATCATTTTTGAAAAAAAGAAAAATGCGGCTCTATTAAATATACTATTTCAGGGTAAAGAATTAAACTGTTAAGAAAACACAGTTTAAATGCAGGTGAATATTTACCAGCTTTTACAGTGACAAGGCCCTTTTTATACATCCACTCAACACCAGAATCTGAAGAAAACAGCACGGATTGATTTGGCCATAAACTTATGTGTTAAAAAGCACATACACAAAATTAAAAGGCCAAAGCCAAACTGTGGAAAATGTTGGTCACTTTGTTTGGTAGCTGCTGCTGCTGCTAAGTCACTTTAGTTGTGTCCGACTCTGTGTGACCCCATAGATGGCAGCCCACTAGGCTCCTCTGTCCCTGGGATTCTCCAGGCAAGAATACTGGAGTGGGTTGCCATTTCCTTCTCCAATGCATGAAAGTGAAAAGTGAAAGGGAAGTCGCTCAGCCATGTTTGGTAGCAGTTGCCAAAATAAGTTAATATTCTTCATATGTAAAGAGCTCTTGTGAACAAATAAGAGGATAAAACCCCAAGGGCAGAGTGAATAGATGGCATGAATGGACATTTTGGAAAAGTGCAATTTCAAATAACCAGTGCACACATGGAGAAAATAGTGGACCTCATTAGTGCTCAAAGAGATGCAAATTAAAACAGCAACACTACGCTGTCTTGCTGGACAGATTTTCCCTGAGATAGAGCCTTACAGTGACCAGGATGCAGGGCAACTAAACAGGTGATCCGCCATTGGGTTCAGAAACTGACGGGCAAGTTTGTAGCTTGGTGTGGCAAAATGTATCAAAAATGATAAAAGAAGGTATCAACTTTAGAAATTTATCAGGGTCTTTTTGGGTGGGGGGTGCATACCAAAATGCATGTGGGATCTTAGTTCGCCCACCAGGGATTGAGCCTGCACCTGCTGCAGTGGAAGCTGGAGTCTTAACTACTGGGCCACTAGAAAGTCCCTAATAAATGGCTTTGTTTCCTTTTTTTTTTTTTTTTTTTAAAGTAGTGGAATGAAACTAAATGAGCAGCAGTATGTGATCCATTAGCATTTGGCAGGTCAATTCATGCAATGCTTGGCAGCTGCAAAAACTCCCAGGAGAGGAGAATTCTGATGTGGGAAAGTGTGCACGAAGTGTTCTCACTGTATGAAAGGAACAGATTACAGAATGGTATGTACACTTGATTTTCCCCCCTCTGCTGCCTTCCCCACCCCCAACCAGGAAAAAAGAGATATCCGTATGTGAAGCCTGGAAGGAGATTCACCAAAGTGTTAACAGTGGCTAGTTGTGGGGTGGTGGTGTCAATCAGCGGCAAGCATTATTGTTTCCACCCTGTAGTATTTTCCACATCGTGTGCAGCAATCGTGTGTGAGCCTCACAGTTGGACTGAAAGAGTTCATGAAAATAAATCTTCTAAACCGATTCCGCAGCTGATCCAAGAAGGTGCCTGAAGAAGTTCAGCCCTAAAACAAGTTCGCTAGGAACAGAAACCTGGACTCAGGCCTCCTGGTGTTCTGTTCATCCAGGACTCGTGGGCTTTTGTTTTGCTCCTGATGGTTCCTTGCCTCTCACATCTGAGAAGCTGTCTTTTGGGAAATAATCCAAAATGTGGACAGAGCCACCCACAAAGATGTTCCTTACAGTGTTATTTATAACAGTGCAAATGGTCAGTGGGTGAAATGTCCAGTCATGGGGCATGGCTCAGTAAGTGAGACAGCTCACCGGTGGGACGCTATATGGCCAGTGAAGAGGTGGGTCAGTGTGGAAAGAAATGCAGTGTGGTTATAACGTGGGATGGAAACAAACAATCAGGACAGAAAATCTCTCTGTTGTGACTTTCATTACAAACGTCAGGTTCAGAAGGGAATGTGATATTTTGAGAGGGATTGTTAAGTACGGTTGGTGTGGCTATCAGAAACATTTATTTTCTCTTAGAAGTTCTAGTTTTTCAGAAACGTATGATACAGTATTCCTTAAAAAAATTTTTTTATTCTTTATTTATTTGGATGTGCTGAGTGTTTGTGGCGGCCTGTGGGTCTTTAGTTGTCGGCATGTAGAGTCTTAGTTCCCTGACCGGGGATCGATCCTGGGTCCCCTGCATTGGGAGCACAGGGTCTTAGCCACTGGACCAACCAGGGAAGCCTCAATATTCTTTTTATAATAACTGCCCCCCCAATCTGAAAAGTAAACATAGGTGAGCCTCTTTCCACATGCTCTTTTTAGGGCTGGATTCTGGACGGCATCCCTGAGACGCGGGAGCAGGCTCTGACGATCCAGACCCTTGGCATCTCCCCGAGACACGTCAGTGAGTAGTCCCGCCCACCAGAGCTGCAGACCCCAAGAGTGAGTGCCCACCCTGTGCTGTGTCAGCGGCTCCCCAGTGCCCACCCTCAGCCTAGGCGCCAGCATCCAGCAGCGGGTTGACGGGCCTGTGACCCATCAGGAACCAGGAGGACCGCTCAGCTGAGTTCTCCAAGAGCTAAATGCACTCGGGGCTTGTGCTGAGGAACCTGGGGTCTTGCTCTGACCCTGGAGATTCCTTGTTTCAGGAAGCCCCTGATCTCAACCATGGGAACCTCTGAGAAGCCACTGGAGACTAGAAACCACTGAGAAGCTCCCTATAGGAAATAATCCCAAATGTGGCGAAAGCCTTCTGTACAGGGATGTCGCAGTTGTTGGCGGCCCTGACGGCGGTCGGCAGGCAGCGTTCACACGTGGGCGACCTCTGTCCTGAGATTCCATGTCTGTGTTCTGGCCTCTCTCTTAAGGGGTTGATGGGGTGGAAGTGGTGGGTGTATTAGTGTCCTGCTGCCCACCGTGTCTGGTTTGGCTTCTTTCCTCTCTGCCCAGTCGTGCTGAGCGCTCCAGACACCGTCCTGATTGAGAGAAACTTGGGGAAGAGGATCGACCCTCAGACTGGAGGTATGGCGGTCTCCTCCTGCGTCCGCCCGACCCCCCTCCCCGTGGGATCTCAGAGGTCTCAGATCCTAATCACAGCCCCCACCCCTCACTGAGCACCCCTCTCAGCTTGGGCAGCAGACAGACTGAGGTCCCTGCCTGCTTCTAGCCGTGAGACGTGGGCAGGGCTGCCCAGTGCCTCAGGGTCGGTGTTCTCACCTGGACTTGAGGCGGAGAGCACCAAGCGCCGCCTTGTGACCCGCTCCCCGTGAGAAGGCAGAGAGCCTGCAGGTGGGTGCCTGGCACAGAGTGAGCACTCAGAAGGCCGGCGCCGCCCTTCCCCTCGCCCCAGCATCCGCATCGGTTTCTGACTCGCGGCAACAGGGAAGCAGGCTGAAGCCACCGCTGGGGTGGGCTGACCCGGGGGGCGGACAGGCGTCCCTGGGACCTGCAGGCTCTGCTTCCAGGACGGGCGGGTGGCTCTAACCGCGCCCCTCTCTCCGGCAGAGATCTATCACACCACCTTCGACTGGCCCCCCGAGTTGGAAATCCAGAACCGACTAATGGTGCCTGCAGGCATCTCCGAGGGGGAGACGGCGCGGAAGCTGCTCGAGTATCACAGGAACATCGTCAGGATCCTCCCCTCGTACCCCAAGATCCTGAAGGTCATCAGCGCCGACCAGCCCTGTGTGGACGTCTTCTACCAGGGTAAACCCAGATGGCCCCTCCACTCGTCTTGTCCCTGCGTCACTTCATCTGGCAGCGTCCGGGTGTGCCTGGGAGTTGGGGAGTCAAGTCGTGGGTGACCCAGGATCCCTGCCCAGAAACAAGCATGGGGACGCCAAGAGCGTCCCCCTCAGAGACCCTGGGCTAATACTCTACACCCTGAGTGGTCATCAGACTTGACAGTGGAGCGAGGAGAGGTGGGGGACGGGGTGGGAGGGCAAGGAGCACGCAGTCTTGCCCTGGGACTTCCCTGGTGGTCTGGTGGTTGGGACTTTGCCTTCCAGTGCAGGGGGCCTGAGTTTGATCCCTGGGCACGGAGCTAGATCCCACATGGTGCAACTACGACCTGGAGCAGCCAAATTAAATTAATAAATATTTAATAAATACATGAATACATTTTTTTAAAAGGTTCACATAAAAAGTCTTTAAAAGAAAAAAGAAGAAATCTTGCTCTGAGGATCAAGGAGGAGAGAGAGAAAATGTAAAACAATTAAATAAACAAACATACAAACCCAACCCCCCACCACCACCACAAGAAAACAAACAACACCAACAAATACACATCGGGGGTCCTGAGCCCACTGAGGACAGCGGAAGCAGCCCCCCGCGGGCGCAGCCCTGCCTCGGGGGCAGCACCAGACGCTCACAGCAGTTCCCCAGAAAGTGGCTGAAACAGGCCTGTTTGGGGACCGGGGGTCTAGCCATTGAGACCTCAGGGCCAGGTGACGTGTGAACAAGCCTCAGCCCCACCACACATCGGCTGTGCCATCTGTGGCAACTCTCATAATCTCTCTGGGCCTCAGTTTTGTCATCGCAAAAATGGGAACAAAGATGGATCCTTCCTCACAGGCTTAGGTGAGGCTGCGCTGTGTGAGGTCCTGCGCAGCAGGCGTCGCAGCCGTGAGCCCAGGAGCTGGTGCAGAGGGACAGCTAAGTGTCAGGCGCTGCTGTCATCGTGATTCAACATCCGGTCCCAAAAGACAAGGACATTAGAATAATTCTCCCCCAAAGCAGCCCTTGAGAGTCCCTTGGACAGCAAGGAGACCTACCCAGTCCATCCTAAAGGAAATCAGTCCTGAATGTTCATTGGAAGGACTGATGCTGAGGCTGAAACTCCAATCCTTTGGCCACCTGATGCAAAGAACTGGCTAGTTGGAAAAGACCCTGATGCTGGGAAAGATTGAAGGCGGGAGGAGAAGGGGACGACAGAGGATGAGATGGTTGGATGGCATCACCGACTCAATGGACATGAGTTTGAGCAAGCTCCAGGAGTTGGTGATGGACAGGGAGGCCTGGAGTGCTGTACCCCATGGGGTCGCAGAGTCAGACACGACTGAGCGACTGAACTGAACTGAACTGAAGGCAGCTGCGTAATCATTTTTTATTTTTAGGTTAGTTTTTCCTTTTATTTATTTTATTTCTTTCAGCTGCACCGTGTGGCTTAGGGGGATCCTAGTATCCTGACCAGGGATTGAACCCCAGACCTCAGCAGTGAAAACGCAGGGTCTTAACCACTGGACAGTCCGGGAATTACCCTAGTTTTTTTAAAAAAGTCTTGCTGAGCTTCATACCCAGTCAGCCCCTTCTGTGTGATGCTGGGTGCCTGAGAAGATAAAAATAGCACTGCAGGGGTTTTAAGACACCTGACAGCTTACAACGCCCTTTTTTGGTATATCCTCTTGAATCTCTTCCAGAGATGTTTAGTTTTGGAGGGGAGGTGGTTCTGAGCTCCCTACTAGTACCGCCAGCCCCCACCTGCCAGCGGGTGCCTTTGCTTTACCAGGAGAGCAGATAGCGGCACAGCCTCGATCTCTGAAGGGGAGTCAGTGGACGAGGGGGGATGTCTGCAGGGTGATGCTACTTTGAAAAATGCCAGGCTTACAGACGCCTTGTAAATTTCCAGTGATTTTGCATCTCGGAAGGGTCTTTAGTAGCAAACACTGCACTCCGAAGATAAACAACCACAACATTTATCTCATGCCATGCTTCTGAATTTACACATTAATTACTTCCAAATTACTTAATTAAATTTAAAAGTTCATATGATCGTTCATAAAGAATTCATGCCTGGAATTGTAAATAAAAATGTGAGCGTCTGAATATTAATTATTATTAATTAATAATGCAGAGAGATAAATTGAAAATTGGAATGCTGAATTCTCTCTGTGTTGTTTTTTTTTTTTTAATCTCTCTGCAGTGCATCCAGCAACCACACATTTTTAAAAAGAATAATTAGATGTTGAGACTGTCTGGGGGATCATTACTTCTAATTAACTTAGTTATTTACTGTAAATTAAGCATCATTTGTAAGCAGGCTGCTTTGGCTGTAGTATTTGTGCTCTTCAGATGGGCTGGCTCCTGGAAAGTCTGAGGATATAGACAGTCTTGCTGGAATCTCTGTCTCCTGGGTTGGTCTCGCTGGTGGAAAGTGTTACCCCTGGCTGTGGGGTTGGGAGAGTGGCCCCAGCACTGCCAACTCTGCACAATGTAGACAAGATAAGCACCTCCCTTGGGGGACGGTGCATGGACCAGATCAGACAAGGCCCGCAGAGAGTTTAGCTTGGCAGATTGTCATCCTAACCATGAAGATCTAGTAATCTATCTGTGCCTTTAGTTCCAAGAAGAATTGTAGTATAGCTAATGAACCTTCCAATTAAAAAAAAAAAAAATCCCACAAAGATCTGAGACTTCAAAATTTGCCCAGTGAACTCACCCCAGTAGGTTCCAATTTTGTGCGCTTCCCAGCCTGGGCATGTTGGGAGGCATTTGCGGTTGTCACCACCAGGGGGCATGCTACCAGCACCTGGTGGGTAGGGGCCAGGGAGCTCCCTGGATGTCAGGAGCCCGAGCTTGGCAGACGCTGCCCACCTGTCCCAGGTGTCAGGGTGGTGCCCTGGGACCCCTTCCTGTCTTCTGATGGTTCCATCCTGGGTGAAGGGCTGACTCAACACGCTGCCTGCAGAAACCCTGGCACCTGCTGGGGATGGTCCATGTCCCTGGCAGGAG
This sequence comes from Ovis aries, assembly GCF_016772045.2. Classification (NCBI taxonomy): domain Eukaryota; kingdom Metazoa; phylum Chordata; class Mammalia; order Artiodactyla; family Bovidae; genus Ovis; species Ovis aries. Next base: position 4,090,172 of record NC_056056.1, read on the forward strand.
GCAGGGCTGGGGAGGGAGACACTTTTTGATGCAAGGGGGCTGGGGTGGAGGTACCACCCTCGGCCTCAGCAGGTGGGCTGTCCCGCCGCACCCCCGCCCCCCCGCCAGGTGCCGAGTGGCTGCCCTTTAACAGCCTGCCCAGCTTGCTCTGGTGCCCCCTCCACGCTCGAGTGGGAGGACCCGGTTTGATGTTCAGCAGCTTTAGGCATCCAGTGCCCCCCATGGTGCAGGCACCTCGCCCCCGTCCCCCTGAGTCTTTGTTCCTCAAATGCCAGGGCACCCCAGGCCAGGCCTCCGTCTGCCCACGCCTGTTTGATCGCGGCCTCTTTGGAGACTCGCAACAAAGTTGGTGTCACTGGAGTGAGGCTGCAATTTATCCTCCACCAATTCCAGAGGCCTTCAGAAGTCCCCCGTGAGCCCGGCCCCCGCACGGCCTGACGCGTTTATCAAAGCTTGTGTCTGACTCTGGGAGGTCGGCCTGTTCCCGAGCCTCAGGCTGAAGCTCAGCCTTCATTCAGTTGAGAAACACCTCAGCACGATTTTTTTTTTTTTTGGCCATCCATGCTGCATGGCATGCAGGATCTTCTTTCCCTGACCAGGGATCGAACCCACACCCCACCCCCAGTGGAAGCATGGACTTTTAATTACTGGACCCCCAGAGACATCCCCCAGACCAATGTTTAGTGTGTTTTCTATGTCCCAGGACCAGCCCTCAACAGTACCCCCAGCAGCGCTAGGGACTGAGAGGGCGGCGCTGACCCCGCTCTGTGTTAGGAATCCCGGGACAGTGTGCTCTCCGAGGGCGGCCTCTGCGCCTTTCATTGTCCCCTCTCACCTTGGTGCCCAGACCTGAAGGGTAACTCCTTCCCTGCAGCTTCGCCTGTGGTCACCTGGCAGATGCCTAGAGAGTTTCCTCGGGGCTGAAAACAGAGAAATAATTACTGCTGCTAAAAGAGCCCACGCAGAGGTGTTGGGAGCTGACCCCCTTTCTCTAGGAGCCTGGTTTATCATCCTGCCCTCCTCTCATTCCAGCTCTGACCTACGTCCAAACCAGCCATCGATCCAATGCCCCGTTCACCCCAAGGGTGCTGCTTTGTGGGCCCGTGGGCAGCGGGAAAAGCCTGCAGGCCGCCCTCCTGGCCCAGAAATACGGCCTCATCAACGGTGAGTGCCCTGGTGCCGCGCCGCTTCTAGAACCTTCCACGGCGTCCTGCCCTCCCAGGCCCTCTCGTGTCACGGGAGCAGTGAGGGGATCGGCATCACTTCTCTTTCTTGCTCTCTGCTCCGGACAGTTTCCAGTTAATCCATCTTTGCAGGGATAAGGTTTTTTGTCTCCTAAAGAACACGGCCATGAAAACATTAACCAATAGTAACATGTCTGCAGCCCCAAGCGCTGGACCGTTTTCTGGTCCTCGTCTTTTATGTCCTTTGGCTCAGTGTTTTTTCTGTGCTCTGCCCCAGAGGCGCTCCCCCCACCTCCCGCCATTCCCCTCAAAGTCGGAGTTCTTGCATAATGTGGACCTGCTGTTTATTTATTTTCTCCAGTCTCATTTGGTTCCCCCAACCCAGGTCGGCGTGCTTACAGGCAGACAATTTCTGAACCAGAGGAAGGCTTCTCGCTCAGCACAGTTTCAATAAATATTTTACCAGGAGGAGAGAAAATATTGAAATCAGTTCTCCAGGTCTTTCCTGGAGTGGTCCCAGGTGGTCTCGGATGCCATCCAGGTTTCAGGAGGATAAAGGGCTAGAAAGGATGCTTGTAGGAGACATACTGCAAGGGAAGGGATGGGAGGCACTGACCGCCTCCCACTTCAGACGCTGCGGAAGCTGCAGTACCCGCTGCTTTATTTACTCAGGCAACGTGAGACCTGCACCCCCAAATATGCGGATCTGCACGCTTATGGCCCCCAATGATGCATGCACACCATATAGATATACCCGTATACCGACACACAGATATATACATGTCACCCTAGAAAGCTCAGGTTTTGAATAAAGAATGCTTTTCAGTTAGGTTGCCAACTTAAAATCACAAAGCCACTGAGATTCCCAGCCAGGAATCAATGACAAAAGTTGAAGGTAGAGAACTGAATGCTTATTCTGATAAGAATGGGAAAATAGTAATGTGTGAGTGTTTTAGTAAAATGACTAAATAGCAGTATTACATTTTGGTTAGCCTGGAAAAATAGTCTGGATACTTTACGATAAAAGGTGTGCTTTTCTTGTATCCAAGTTTTGTGTGTTTTGTTTTTTTTTAAGTATAATTATTCAAATAATGCCTTCTCCTTCTGTGTTTACCTCTTAAGAATAGTATAAGACTAGAATTCCAGCTGCTGTTTGGGATGACTTCTTTGTAAAGAATGAGCCCCACTCTACATGTGGCCACACCCATAGGTTTATTTATGCACCTGCGCTTCCTGGTAGGTGAAGACACGTGAGGAAACAGTCAGAAGAGCCTTAATGGCAGCAGGAGGGTCTGAAAAACACTAAGGCGACACCTTAATATCGTGCAAACCAATTCAGATAATTGTCACTGGGCCAAAGCTTATTTACGCAGACAGGCTCGTTCAAGAAAAGTGTTGTTTCATTTAAATTGTTTTCGTAAAGAAGTCAGATTCGCCTAGAGTTTTCCAAACAGAAAATAGAAAAACTCACGCTGGTTTTTGCTTGGTAGCAGAAGAGTCATTTGGGGCTCATTTCAATACCTGAGCATTTGGAGACTGATTCGAAGTTCACATTTCTCAAAGGCGTTTTTGAGAAACCCAAGACGTCGTGAGATTTCAGTAAAACTAGTTATAGGGGACCTGTGGTTGGCAGAGGCAAGTGCTGAGCTGTCAGGTGGGGTCTCTCTGCCCAGACCTGTCTACACCCAAAGCTCCAGGAACTGCCGGCTCTGCCCCCACAGGCCCCCCACCGCCATCCCCTTGGGTTTTCGCATTTATGATCCTCTCACTTGTGGGAAAACATCTCAGAACAAACAAGCCACATTCCCTCCCACAAGGTTTATTGAAAGACTCCTGTCTGTAGCTGGCGAGAATATAAACAGGCACAACCTTTTGTAAGATAAAGGCCGCTGCTGATTAACATATGACCCGTGCTCATCCTTTGGCCTGGTGACTTCACGCCTAGGACTTTATTCTGCTGCAACACCCCCCCAGATACTCAACAAGAGATGTGAAGGATACGTGGTGAAACACAAAGGTGACCCCAGACTGTTCGTAAGAGGGCTAGTTAAGTAAGCTGCGGGCAGCTTTAAACCTGTGAAGTGACTCCATGTCCCTGAAGTGCTCTTACCTGGGAGCTGAGTGGAAAGCAGTCACTCGATAGCGCTGAGGGGATGGTCTCATCTTTGTTCAGAAAAGTGTGTTAGTCTGTGCTCAGAGAACATCTGAAGAAACATCCAGGTCGCAAACTGGTTATCTCTGTAGAGTGATGTGTTACACAATCCTGATTTTTTTCCCTGCACTGAGCATGGATTTTCTAACCAGAAACAACCATGAAGTGTTTTTTTTTTGGGGCCACGGTGAGCAACATATGGGATCTTAAGTTCCTTGATCAGGGATTGAACCTGTGCCCCCCGCATGGGGAACTCAGAGTCTTAACCACTGAACCATCAGGGAAGTCCCAAGACTTTTATTAAAATGCTTTTAATTTTACTCATTGCAAGCCTGTGATACGCACTACATTTTATTTGGTACACAGATAGGGAAAGTGCAGGAGAAAGAAGAGGCACTTAAGGATGGAGGTGGGCTCTGCTGAGCTGGGGGAGAGGGGGAATGAGGCGAGGCGGCAGGGCTTACCCCAGCACAGCCCCAGGTCACACGTGTCTGAAGCCTCAGTGCTTCCACTCTCTAGCGAGAGGATACTGTTGCAGTGTTGTCTTAGAACATTGTAGAGTGAGGTGGCTACAGGCAGGGGTTTTAAACCATTCTTTCCTAGTAGAAGTGGGCCTTCCCTGGTGGCTCAGATGGGAAAAAGAATGCGGGCAAAGCAATGCGGGAAACCCGGGCTTGATCCCTAGGTTGGAAAGAGCGCCTTCTCCAGGGGACGTGGCAACCCACTCCCGTATTTTTGCCTGAAGGATTCCACAGACAGAGAAGCCTGTGGGTTGCAGAGAGTCGGACAAAATGACTGAGCAACTTAGCACTTTCACTTTTCCCAATATAAGCACTTAATGTTACACAATTATCTCTAAACACTTCTCTGGTTGCATCTCACAAAATTTTAATATGCTGTGTTTTATCATTCAGTTCAAAGTATTTTCTAATCTGCATTTTTTTTGACCCATGCATTATTTAAAAGTATACTGTTCACTGTCCAAATATTTGGGAATTTCCCAGATTGTTTTTTGTCTCTTTAATTCTCTTGAGGTCCAAGAACATACCCTATATGATTTCAGCCCTTTGAAATTTATTGAGACTTTTTTTGCGGCCGAGCACATGTCTATATTGGTGAAATACATGTGCACTTGAATATATACACTGGTTTTGTTGAATATCGTGCTCTTAGAGTGTCAGTGAGGCTGAGGTGTCTGGTGGTGCGATCATTTCTTCTGTGTCCTTGGTGACTTCTCTCTGCGTATCATTTCAGTGGCTGAGAGAGGTACGTTCAAAGCTCCAGCTCCGCCTGCAGGTTTCTCTCTCTCTCTGCCGGTCTCTGTGCCCTGAAAGCTGAAGCTGTGTGTGCACTGGGGGGCACGTGCACTGGGGGGTGGGGGTGGGGGCTCTTTTTGGTGCAGTCTCCCCTTAGCACTAGGCAGTACCCCTCTGCCTCTCCAGTAATACTCATTTTCTCCAAGCCCGCTTTGTCTGATAAGTATAACCTCTATTCTTTCTTTTTTTGAACTATCTGTGTCTTATATTCTAAATATGTGTCTTGTAGACAACACATAACTGCTTAAAAAAAAAAAATTCAGCCTGACATTTTCTGCCTTTTAATGGAAGTGTTTAGTCCATTTCCCTTTAAGGTGATTGTTTATATGGTTGGTTTCAAGTCCACCATTCAGATTTTTTGTCTTCTATTTGTGTGGTGGGTTTTTTTTTTTTTTTTGCTATGCTAAGTCTTCATGGCTGCCTGTGAGCTTCTCTAGCTGCGGCTTGAGGGCTCCAGAGCCTAGGCTCAGGACGTGTGCACGGGTTTAGTCGCCCTGCAGCACGTGGGGTCCTCCCGGACCAGGCATCGAACCCACGTCCTCTGTGTTGGCAGGCGGACCCTTAGCCACCAGACCACCAGGGAGGTCCTTGTTCTTTGTTCTCCCTTTCCTGCCTGCTTTTGGATCGGTCAAAAACGTTTGCTAGTAAGCCACGTTATTTCCCCCACTGCCTTTCTTCCTGTATCTCCTTGCTCCGTCTTATTTGTGGCTGCTCCAGGGCTGACACAGTACCCGTCACAGTCTGTCTTGGATTAAGACTGTGCCTCTTCCTGGGGAGCAGGAGAGGCTGACAGCAGGCTTTCCCTTCGCCTTGCTCTGGTTCTTCATGGTGCTGTAGCCACACATTTCACTCCTACGTATGTCATCAACCCTACAGTATATTGTAATTGTTTTTGCTTTAAAGAGTCATTTTTTTTAACTCAAGAGAAGGGAGGAAAGGGCTTTTATATAGACTCAAAGTCAACACTTTTCACTCCTTTGTTTAGATCCAAGTCTCCATCTGATACATCATTTTCTTTCAGCCTAAATAACTTCCTTTAACATACCTTGTAGTGCAAGTCTGCTGGTGAAGTTCAGCTTTCATCTGTCTGAAAATGTCTTTATCTCACCTTCGTTCTTGAAGGATGTTTTTGCTGCATATAGAAATCTATGTTGACAGGTTTCCCCCCTCTTAGCACTTTAAAGATATCATTTCATTGTTGCATTGACGCATTTTGTTGCATTGCTTCTGATGAGAACTCAGAGATTATTTTTTATCTTTGTTCTCCTATATATATAAAGCATCTCACCCACTCCTAGTTGCTTCTAATATTTTCTGTTTGATTTTCAACAATTTAACTGCAATGTATCAAGGTGCGGTTTATTTTGTGTTCTTTTTGCTTGGATATCAGAGAGTCTTGGATCTATGGGTTGATACTTTTCATCAAATTTTGAAAAATTTCTCCCATTATTTTCTCAAATATTCCCTCTCTCTCCCCATCCCTCCCTCCCTCTCTCTCCTCTTTTTGGAACTCTAGTTACATGTATGTTAAACTGTTTGCTCTTGCCTTCCAGCTCTCTGAAATTTTATTCTTTTTTTTTCCCCCCAGTCCCCTCCCCACCTTCTCTTTGCTTCAATGTGAATGCTTTCTAGTGCCTGTTTTCATGTCTTCAGATTCACTGATTGCAGCTTATTCAGTGATGTTTTCCATTTAAGACTATTGTATTTTCCAGTTCTGGAAATTCCATCTGGTTCTTTTTTATAGTTTCAATTTCTCTGCTGAGATTCCACATCTTTTCATTCATTTTAATTATCTTTTCAAGTTTAAACATATTCATAATAGCCATTTTATAGTTCTTATGTGCAAATACTGACATCCATGTGATCTCTTAACCTATGATACTATGACCTGTTGTCTCCCCTTGTAGGGGTCACATTTTCCGATAGTTTTTGTTTGTTTGTTGTTTTTGATCTCAAGCATTTTTTTATTAGATGCTGGACATTGTGGTTCTCACATTCTTCAGAGTCTGGATTGTGTGGTCCTGCTTTGAGAATATCACATGAAAAAGAGCTGAGTTCTAACAGGCAGTTAGTCAGTTAGTTTCCTGGAGGATCAGCTTGACCTCATTGAGGCTTAGTTTTAGTCTTTGTTAAGGTGGGACTGGGCTTCCCAGGTGGCACTGGTGGTAAAGAACCCTTCTGCTAATGCAGGAGATGTAAGAGGCAAGAGTTCAATCCCTGGGTGGGGAAGATCCCCAGGAGGCGAGCATGGCAACCCACTCCACTGTTCTTGCCTGGAGAATCCCATGGACAGAGGAGCCTGGCGGGCCACAGCACATAGGGTTGCAAGGAGTCGGAACCGACTGAAGCGACTTAGCACGTGGGATTAGGCGTGCTCCCTCTGGGGCCTGTGTATCCTCGCACCTGAAGCACGGCCTTCCTGGAGTCTCAGCGTGGGTCTGCGGCGCTGAGCGAGGTCTCTGACCCTGGCCTTCAGAGGCCGGCCTCATTTTGCCCCGTTAGACCCCCTGTCAGTTCCCAGCTACCCTGTGGCCCTTCTCCCCCAGGCCCTGTGGAGCCTGCCCGATACACGGGTGGTCTGGCATTGATCAGTGACTCCAGGGAACCCTCCTGCAGGTTCCCAAGCTTGCCTCCGCCACGCCGCCCATTGTTCTGTCCTATAAAGTCCAGCTGCCTCGAGGCCCCAAGCTCCAGTGCTGTGTGCCCCTGCTGTGTCTGGGTTCCACTTCTTCCTGGCCGTGGAATGGGCAGTACCCGTAGGTCGAAATCCAGGGTGACTGAGTCCCACTCGGTGTGTGTCCTTTCTCAAGGATCACAGCCCCGAGTGTCTGCTGACCAAGTGCCTGAAAAGAGTTGCCTCGTATGTTTTGTTTAGTTTTATGGCTTTTTATGACAGAAGGGAAACAGGATACTTGCTCCTCCCTCCTGGTCAGAACTGGAGGCTCAGCCTAGTTTTGGTGTCACACAGACCTGGGTTTGAATCCCAGCTCTGCCACTCACTGGCTGGTGACCTAGGACAGCACACAGCGCCTCTCCTTACCTAAAAAGCTGCAGTTAGCCTGAGGGCTGGACAATACCAAGCATGACTGGCACAGTGCTTGGCGTAGGGAAAGGTCTCGGTTGCCTTTATGCCTCCTCATTAGCGAGCGAAGCCGCAGCCACTCTGCACATGGTCGCTGCTGCTGCACAGAATTTAGCATGTCATTCAGAGGAGTCCGTCTTTGGTGGGAGTCATCCTTAACATTCACCTTATCCACTTAACTTTAGGATTTCGATTTCTTCAACGTAGGAGGCCAAGTCCTTAGCTTTAAAGTTAAGAAAAGTAAGACTGTGCTATGAACAACTCATGAAAACGTGGCTGGACCCTTCCGGCGCTGGCTGCCAAGGTTTTCATAGCCAAGGAGAAGGCAACTGTGTTTATTCCTCCCATGCTTGGTAACTGGCATGCCCTGTGTGTTGGCCCCAGCTGGGGTCTAGAGACACAGCAGTTGCTTGTGACAGAAAGACACCTGTGCGTCCCTTTGTTGTACAGCCTGATGGTGTCTGTGGACTCGTCATCACAGGGGGCCGTGGACACTCTAGGGTCCCCACCCACCGCTGAGTGATAACAGCGTGAAAGTGGACATCACGCTGGTCCACATGGTTCCCTGCCGGAGTGTGTCCACCCCCAATAGCGCTCGGGGCCGTGGGCTGTACTCCCCGGTGTCGCCGAGGCCCTGCGGGCCCTTCTCTGGCGGTGACAGTCCTTGTTATGTCTTCTCCACACGGTCCATTTTTAATATGTCCTTCGCCAAATGCATTCTTTTTCATTCCACAGCATCCTTCCTCGGCTTCTTTTTTATTTCCAATTCCTTTTTGATACTTCCTTTCACTTGGACACGCGCCCACACTCAGAAAACCCTTTTATATTTTTTTTCAGTGACCTTTTTTTTTCTCCCCAGCAGGCAGCACTGGGTCTTTGTTTTGTTTTTTCCTTCTCATTCTTCCTTCTATTTAAAATTTAACGGGCTTCTTTCTGCTCCTCTCTCCTCTAGTCTGCTGTGGGCAACTGCTCAAAGAAGCCGTGGCGGACAAGTCCAAATACGGCGATTTGATCCAGCCATTTTTCGAGAAGGAGATAGCAGGTAGGCCTTGCTGGCCATGACTCCCAGAACCTTCCAGGCTCTGGAGAGAGACTGCTCTGTGTGAGGCTTATGGGGCACCTGGGGGCTCCAACTGGGAAAGACCACCAGGAAATGGAAACCAGGCTTTCTGGGAGGCAAAGGCTCTGGTTTTGTTCCTCAGCTGGTCATCCTGGCTTCCAAGCGATGGGGGCTGGGGGGCAAAGTCTGTGAACGTAATGCATTTTACTGAGGGTGTGAAGTGGCCCTCTTTCTCAAGAATGCTCGCTGTCACTTAAAGCTGGGAGCCAGGAGAGGCCCAGAGCTGCCCACCTCTTTACCACCTCCTGTCCCAAAACACCAGGGGCCAAGATTCTGATCTGGTCAGCAGTCAGAAGCCAGGAGGCTCAGACAGCCTTGCAGACCTGAGGACTGACCTGCCGTGGATCCTCAGGGGAGGCTGGACCAGGTCATCTTTGCAGACCCCCTCTGTGACCTAAGCTCCGAAAGTGTGTCCTCGATCCAAGCCTGTTCTCTGCCGTTTCCCTGAGTCCACAGATGAGCCCCAGAGAAGGGACAAGGTGCTCAGGCCACAGGCATGCCGGCTCACGTCTGGGCTCCTCCCCGGGGCGGTGTGTTTCCTCGCCCACATCTCCCATCCTTGTGTAAAGGGCTGTATGTAGCTTCTCTGTGCGGTGAGCACAAGCGCGTCATCACGTCTGCTATGAACAGGCACTTATTATGAAGAAGGCCGACCCAGAAGGAGGAGAGGGCCGTGGAGACAGTCAGTGCGCGCGTTGGCTGGGACACCCTCACTGCCCAGTGCTCTTTCCTCCTCCTGCTGCTTCTGAACAGGCTGCTCGCTCCTGATCCCCACTCTGAGGGCCCGCCTGGGGAGGACGACCTGGCCTGGCTCTCCCCAGGCCCTCCTTAAGGTGTCGTGGACCCCACGGTGAAGTTACAGGGAGGCAGGCAGAAAGGGCGCGGCAATCAGAGGAGGGAGACACAATGGTCCGGGCCGGCGAGTCTGTTCGCATCACCGGCTGGTCAACAGGGTCAGCCAGTGCAAGCTCCGGTGCTTCCCCGTCTGGTTCAGATCCTGGCGTGCCCGCCCTGCCCCGCAGCAGCCACGAGGCCCAGGCGTCTCTGTGGAGAGATGGAGACAGAAACCCCGGGTGTTGGGTTCACATGAGTGCGGGCTGGGATGTGCACATAGGCATGGGCCGTGCGGGCAGCCAGCAGGGACGGAGGCCCAACGCCTGCTCAAGCTCACTCGCCCTCCAGCGAGCCCAGCTTCCCTGTTGTTGAGACGGGGGATAGGGGTGATTGGCCCTCTGGAAAACATCTGTTGCGCTAATGAGAGAATAAGATAACAAGTTAATAGGTTTATGTCATTTTAAATGTTGTTGCATGGTATCCCATCACACGGACTGGGTGCGTAATTTGTATCATTCTCCCTGACAAAGCATTTCGTGGTTCAGAAAGAAAGACAGTGGGACAGTGACCAGCCAGAGGAGGCAATGTTGACAGGGGGGTAAACCTCAGGCAAAGGGAGGCAGAAATTCCTTGCCTCTTCTTAGAGACGTTCTGTACCTTTGAGTTTTTTTATTAAAATAAAAAGTTGTGAAAAGTAAATATTTAGGTGGTTTTCAGATTTGCACGCCTTTCAGTGAGCCTGTAAGGCACCCTCCTGTGACAGGGCAGGTTTGCAGATGCTTCTGATTAGGTCAGAGGGAACGTACGCCCGGGAGGCCGGTGACGCCTCACTAGGGCGCCCTCCCGCCCCTGGGCATCTGACGCTCGAGTCCCCTGTGGCTTTGCACCTCGGGATATTGCCTAGTTATTCGTTTTCTATCATGGCTGAAACAAAGTCAGCGGTTTGGAACAACACACATTTCTTCTCTCCCGGTCCTGGAGGTCAGGAGTCTTAAAGTCACGTGCCGCAGGCCTGCATTCCTTCCTGAGGAATTCTCTGGGGACGGTCTGTTTCCTGGCCTTTCCCAGCTTCCGGAGGCCCCTTCCTCTATCTTCACAGTCAGCAGTGCAGCCTCTTCAATCCTCTCTCTCTCTCTGCATGCTAAACACGGAGGCCCCCAGGGGGCCTTTCCACTGGTGGTCAAGAGGCAGAGTTGTTCTGGTTTTTATTTTCCCTTTTTTTTTTCTGGTGGATACGAAGGAGACTGAGCGCACACTTCCGATTCCCATACAGGGAGCCAGACCTTGGCAGCTTAAGTCTTCAGTGCTTTGTGCTACCGTTTCCCTCCGCAGCCTTCTCTTTCCTTAGACAAGGTAGCTCTACACTCCTCCACTTGCTGCAGAATTAAAGACACAACCACCACCAACATCATATCTTCCTCACAGAAGCAATAAGTCCTGTCATTTCACTAATCCCCATCTCGCAGGGATAACAAAGAATGCATTTACATTCATCACCACTAACAGGGGCTCATTAGCGGGCTGCGGAGACGCTGCCGGGGAAACCAGAGCGCCCGGCTGCTGGAGGACGCTCGCGGCAACCACCCAGGCCGGCCGCCCGCGTCGCCGCCCGCCCGGCAGAAACAGGAAACGGAAACTTCAGTGATTCTCCACGGAAGTTGGGCTTGAAGGGAAAGTCGGCCTGAGCCTGGAAGCGCCCTGTTGCCACCTCGCGGCCCGCGTGGCCGGCGTCGCGCCTCAGGCGCAGACTTGGGTGGGGATCGACCACATCAGCCCTGAGTCCTGAACCCAGAGGAGACAGACGGGAGGAGAGAGACAGGGTTCTGCGGGTACAGCTGGGCTTCCTGACACGCCCCGACCAAGTCCAGACCGGGGGAGGCAGAGGTGTGACGGGACGGGGCCGCCCAGGCCCTCCCCAGGAAGAGCCGAGTGGGGCCGCGGGGGGAAGCGAATCCGTCCACACGAGGGCCCGCCAGCCGGAGGGTGGGAGCTGGAGGGGCAGGGCCCCCCGGGGACTGACTCTCCTCTCCCGGGGGTGAGGCGGGCCGGGGGCATGCCTTCTCCCCACACTGCCCTGGGTCAGGAGGGTCCCCGAGTCCGCACGCGCGGTGCGGCGCAGCCCTGAACACTTTCGGCCACGGCCGGAGCGTCTGGGAGAAGGAGCCTCGGCTGCCCCTCTGTCCTGTGGGGCCGCGCGGACCTCTCAGGTTTCCCTCCTCAGAACCTGGTGGTGTTTCAGATAGCTCAGCGTGGGGGGGCGGGGGGGAGGGGGCAGCTGCAGTCCTGGGAACCCCCGCCGGGGTTTCCCTAGATGAAACCCAGAAGGTTCCAGAAACCTGCAAGGATTTCCAGAAATCCTGCAGGGGCAGAGAGTATGGTAAGGACCCACAGGCGTGGTCCCGGAGGCAGAGCCCCCGCGCCTCGGGGCTGGTAGGTGTCACTGTCAACACCCTGCCCTGCAGCCAGCCTAGTGTAGACCGCCCCCTTCACTCCCTCTGAAGGCGGGCAGTGCCCTTCCAGGGGCTGGACCTCCTCCGCTGGGGACTCTGCCCTGTGCTCCCGGCAGCTGGCCACACCTGCTGCCCGTCTCTGGGACTCCTGCCCTTGCTCCACTGGCCTGGGAGCTGCGAGTCCATCCCAGGAGCATGGTTATCGCGGGGCGTCTTCACAGCCGTCGCCGCCAGCAGCCCGAGAGTAGACCCAGATGTCAGCGTACCCCCACGGAGCCACTTCCTCTTACTGCCCCCTCGGGGCCTCCCGATGTGATGTCCCAGCCGCGGCCTCTGAAGACTCAGTTATGTTCTTTTATGTCCTCACGGGTGCTGCCAACACCTCCTCCTCTCAAATCAGCCGCAAAATTAATAACCGTGCTGCTGTCGCTTCTTTCCACGTTTACCGGGCACAGGACTCCAGGGCCCCATCTTCGCTCATCCCAGTCTCTCGATCCTGGGCTCTTGGCGGCTGCACTGTGGACGGAAGGTTGGGGAGATGCTTGTTCCATGCTCCAGATTTTGAGATACATAGGTCTGACCTCCTAAGCTCTGACTCGAGCTGTGCTGAACAGAGCAAGTTGGCTCTCCAGGGCCCCACATGGCACTCCTCACGCAGCCATGTCCCCGGTGGACACAGAGAGGGCACTGCTCATGACATGGGGCCAGGCCGCCCAGCACGCAGGCTTGCCTGCCTGGGAGCTCCTGTTACTTGTACATGGTTGCAGAGCAACTGAAAACCCTTCTGGGCTTTTGGAAAAATAACTTCTCAGCTGCTAAAAAACCATTTAACCTTCAGTGGTCAGTGCCGGCAGACTCCATGGCTGTTTTATACTAGGGGCATGTGTGCAGGCATTGTTTTTTTCTGCCCAGGATTAGCCAAGGGAGCAGCTAGAACTCAATTCTCTGCTTAAACCATCAGTGACTCACAGTGGTCACCATCTCCAAATGACGTGCCCTGAGTCTTCTCTGCTTCATTCCTACCAGAAGGCCTTTTGGACGTGAGCTTCCCAAGGAAGGCAGCCATCTGACCTTGCTTATTGAAATTCTCGTTTCTCAAGTTTCACTTAGCATAAAAACTAACTCCCTCATTGGTCTCAGCTCACCCTAGCGCTTTTTGGCTAAGGTCAAGTGTAGTGTGGGGTCTTCCCACGTGGCACAGTGGTAAAGAATCTGCCTGCTAATGCAGAGGTACAAGCGACGCAGGTTTGATCCCTAAGTTCAGGAGATCCCCTGGATAAGGAAATGGCAACCCACTCCAGTAGTCTTGCCTGGGAAATCCCATGGACAGTGGAGCCTGGCGGGCTACAGTCTGTGGGGTTGCAAAGAGATACAGCTGAGCACACATAGCTTTTAGTCCTCCTGGGAATTCCAGCCATAAATTACGGTCCTGTGGCTGCTGGTGGTAGATGCTAATATAACCTCATCCCAGACGACTGGGTCTAATCAGTGGTACGCCACCATCTCTGGTTCAGAAGGGTGGCCTTCTCCCCCAGCTCTGGTCATTGTTCTCATTCTCGGACGTTGCTTGTGTTTTCTCTGGAAATTGGTGACCCAGGCAAGATATTAAAACAGCTGAAGGTGTATTTCGTCCTCACTGGTTTAGTCTTTGCTCTCAGTGTGTGAGATGCTTGCCTAGAGCTGTCCCCATCGTGCTCCGTTCATGCAGGGATGTCAGGCGGGGGGGCCGCCAGTGACGGTGTGTCCCCGGGGTGGGGTTTTCAGGTCAGACCCCAGCTTTTCCCACCTCCTGGGTCTGCAGGGTCGGAAGGGAGAACTGAGCACCTGCACCCAGGTGCTGCTAACCCAGCACCTGCCAGACTGGCTCGTTGACCAAGGTGCGGGGGGCGCGGCTCTCCTCACTCACTTCCACTCTGTAACCAGCCCCGCCCTGCCAGTATCCCCCCGACAGCTGGAGGGGGTTCAATCGAATGAAGGCCTGGATTCCTTGGCACACATACCAGACATACACTGACTTTTTCAGGTGAGAAAACAGCTCTTTAATTGGCATAATAACTTTCCCCTAAATGCGCAAGTGTTGGCATGTAGAAAAGATAACGCGGAAGACAGATCATTACCCCGTGTTACCCATGCCTGCTCCCATAAACCCCGTTATCGCCCAAATATTTCTGTCTGGAGAAAGTCCCTCTAGGCCTAATAGAACCTGAGGAGAGGCTGGAGGTTTGAGGGAGACTCCAGACTCTTAATTTGCACCCTTTCTGGTAATGAGACCTCACCATGGCCAACGCAGCCATCAGAACACGAACAAGCCGAACCAGCCCCAAACTGGCATGATTACGAGCATTTTCGAGAGGCTTCCGTGAGTACACGTCCCAGGAGGCCTGGATCAGAACTCAGCCGAGGGGCTGCCCTTTTTTTTTTTTTTTGAGGGGGAATTAATATTCTCCTCACTAAATGCACACTAAAGATTCGACAATACACCAGCTTTTCTCTTTTGTTAAAACCTTGCAAAGAGTGGCTGAGTTGAAAGACAAAGTAAATCTTCCCATCTGAGGAGGTAAGCGGCTTGCTATTTCTTGTTTTTTTTTTTTTTTTTTTTTAATAGTGCAGCCTCGGCAAGCTGCTAGCTGTCTTACCACAGAGGGGAGACCCCGAGGGACCCCGGCCGGTTTCCAGCAAGCCTTTGCATGTGGTGTGTTTGTACCAGCTGAAGACAGCGCATGACTCTCTAAATAATTTACCAGTTGATTAATGGACTCACAGGGGTATAATTAGAAGAGAGAGAGACTGTGGGTACAGTAACCGGTACAATGCTTGGGGGAGCAGGAGCCTTTATTTTTATAAAGAAACTTTCTAGGGTGCTGGGCGTTTGAAGCTAACTTGGGAAGAGCTCAGTGCCTCTTCTCTTTTGAAGTGGAAATAGGACAGTTTGAATCCGTCGAGTTTAATTTTTCACAAGCTTTAGGGGCCCTGCAGTGCAACTCCCTTTTTATTATTGAAAAAACTCTACATTTTTCTTTCATTTTTCTCCGCACACACACACATGCACACACAGACACACAAGCAGCCCAAGCAGTAAGTAATAAACACATTAATTTACTCTTTTACTGAACGTGTATTTTATTCGCTGCACCTCCCCTGGATGTGTCCCGACGGCCCCTCAGCACCCCCACCAGACCCCCCCCCTCGTTGGGCTGCCTGTAGGTTGATTAATGGACACCCCAGTAATTTATGCATTTTTAAAGGAACCCTCACCTCCGTCTTGACAATGCTTTTGAAGTAGCTCCTTTTTTCAAGTCAAACTTTTGACTTTTCCGCTGGGACCGCTACAAAGATTTTCTTCTGGAAACTAGGTAGGCGCCTTCCTGCCGAGACGGCCCAGCAGAGCAGCGGGTCTCAAAGTGGGGGTGTGTTGTGAGGGGCAGAGGCGTGTAATGAGGACAGCTGTAGAAAGGGGGTCAGCACGCTGTTTATCAACAGGGTTGTGCCCCTAGAGGGTCCAGCTCCTGAGTTTCTAAGAACTAGGCTTTGGCTGCGAGAGTGGCATCGTCTGTCTGCGTTATTAAGATGACGCCCTGCTGGGGCATTGGCAAAGGTCTGTGGCCAAGAGGTTGCAAAGCTTTCTGTTCGGTGGCCAGAGCGGTGGGGAAACTGAGGCAGCGAGGGGCTCTCAGTTCACCCGTGTGTCCAGTCCGTGAAGTAGCCTCTCCCCCTGGAAGGCGGGGGCCTGGCCACCATGGCAGTGTCAGCAGAGGGGCCGTGCAGATGGTTTTCCTGGGCTGAGTGTCGGGGGCTTGCCATGTGTCAGGCATGGAGATCACAAAACCGGAGGGGAGCCCAGAGGGGCAGGGTGTCCTTCTCGTTCCGACCAGGGCTTCTGGACGCGTCTCCTCTCCACGGGCAGCCCTGGTGGCTTCCAGCCCACTCAGCTGTGAAATCG
Source organism: Ovis aries (assembly GCF_016772045.2). Lineage (NCBI taxonomy): Eukaryota > Metazoa > Chordata > Mammalia > Artiodactyla > Bovidae > Ovis > Ovis aries. Next base: position 4,106,250 of record NC_056056.1, read on the forward strand.
CCTGTGACAGGCCAGGCCCCAAGGCCCCCGCCTTCTCCTCCAGCCAGGAGTCTCCTGCTCACACCCCTCCAGGCAGGTGTAGCTTGAAGCCCCTTGCCCTCCGAGTACCCCAGGCAGGGATCTGACACTGGCTGTCCTCTCGGGCTGCGAGCAGGGCCCGAGGGGTGTCGGGGAGGCTGCCCTCAGTGACCTTCTGCAGCCCCTACACTTCGGACAGTTGCCACATCCCTGAAACAGACTTCCCATGGGGGACTTGGCACAGCTGTGATCGCCGAGGAGGGGGGCCACAGGGCCCTCACCCTGCAGCTCTGCCCTGCTGTACCCTGCCCTGAGCTGAGCAGGAAGGGGGCTCAGGGTAGAGAGAGGTAGGTGGGTGCGATGGGGCAGAGGGACACAGAGGCGAGAGGGGAGGGACGCGTGTTGAGTATACACCCACTCCAGTATTCTTGCCTGGGTTCCCATGGACAGAAGAGCTGGGTGGGCTACAGTCCATGGGGCCCCAAAGAGTCAGGCACGACTTAGCTACTGAGCATGCATGTACGCAGACCGCGCCCTTCCCCTGCTCTTCCCCGGGGCATCCAGACCTCGATTTCTCCCATCCGTGGCCCTGAGCACTGGAGCCCTCTCCACCTGGGCATGGTCAGGTTACAGGGAGGTAAGACGGCCCTCCTCTGGGACGCCTCCCAGCACCTCCTGCTGTGTGTTTCCACTTGGGCTCCGTCTGCTCCCCAGTCCCCATCGCCAGCGTGGCTCATAGTAGGAGCTCAGCAAATGTCGTCCATGAATGAACCCATGAATGAATGAACAGATGAGGGCACAGCTGGTGTCCCGGGACGGCACGGCGTAGCAGAGCCAGGCAGGCCCGCCCTGTGGCGGTGGGGGCCCAGACACTTTGCCCCACTGCCTGCATTTCTACATGGGTGAGACTCCATTCGTCTTAAGGAACAAAGGGAAAACAGGTGCCGGCGGGCGGCCCGAGGGGTTTCCAGAGAGGTGGCCCGAAGTGTTCACTCCTGGAGAGTGGAGGGTGAAGCTGCAGGCTTGGGGTGTGCACTCACCACTCTAAACTCTAGTACAGGTCAGGTTCTGCCACGGGGTGACCTTGGGCAAGGCCTCTCAGGACTACAGCGTCCTCATTGACAGCGTGAGCTTTCCACAGTACCATAGTCATGGTTTGTTAGGTGTCCACGTGAAAATGTGTCTGTGAAACGTTTAACACCACGCATGGCACCCAACTGGGGCTTGCCTGGTGGCTCAGATGGTAAAGAAAGCACCTGTGAGGCAGGAAACCTGGGTTCGATCCCTGGGTTGGGAAGATCCCCTGGAGGAGGGAAAGGCTACCCCCTCCAGTATTCTTGCCTGGAGAATCCCATGGACAGAGGAGTCTGGCGGGCTGCAAAGGGTCACGAAGAGTTGGACACAGGGGTGCGACTGTGACTTTCACACTTTATGGGACCCAACAGACCACTTATCAGACACTATTATTATCATTAATAGTTATAGTCGTTGTCATTCTCATAACGATAGTAGAAATCATGGTGGTAGTAGCAAGGCCGTGTATGTTTACATGTACCTTACATGTACATATGTGTATTTAACACGTGTATGTTACACAAGGTCATATACACAAACACACATGTATGTTTCATAGGTGGACTTCTTTGATACCTTGTTCTCTTCCTGTGACTGACGCCAGCTTGGGGCACCCGGTCCCCGTGGTCGCCAGGAGCTGGCCAAAGCCTGGTCCCCTCCACCTCTGGGGCCCCGCTATCTATTGCAGCCGCCCTACAACATGATGGCATAGAAGGATGGCTGCTTCGTTCTGCTCCTGATGTCCTGGGTCAGGATTTCAGGCAGGGCAGGGCAGGAGGGCTTGGCACCACTGTCTGACTTGGGCCTTAGTTGGCACGACTCTTGACGACTGGAGGCAACTGGGCTGGATCATCCATCTGGGCCCTACGTGTGGTTCTTGGTCCTGGTGTGGACCTGGCTCCTTGCTGCTTCTCCCCGCTGCATCTGCTGGGGCAGGACCCTTCATCCCCACGCCTGGTGCCTGCAGTGAGGTGCTCAGGTCTCCCCCTCAGTGCAGCGTCGCCATGGGGCAGCTTGGGCTTCCTCGTGTTGGTCAGCCCCCTTGTGTGATCCTAGCTTCCCCCACAGCAAGCGTCCCAAGGAGGCCGAGAGCAGCCGTCGTGGATGGGGTGGAGGGTGGAGGATGGGGTAAGAGCAAAGGCTTCTTCTGACCCAGCCTCCGAAGTCCCAGAATGAGCTTCCAGCTGATTCTGTCCATTAACCGAGCCAAGATGGGCCCAGATTCAAGGGGTGGGGGGCTCAAGCCCAGTTCTCAGCTGTAGGAAAGTGTTAGTTTCTCGGTTGTGTCCGACTCCTTGCAACCCCATGGACTATAGCCCACCAGGCTCCTCTGTCCATGAGATTCTCCAGGCAAGAATACTGGAGTGCGTAGCTGTTACCCTTCTCCGGAGGATCTTCCTGACCCAGGGATCGAACCCAGGTCTCCTGCTCTGCAGGCAGATTCTTTACCGTCTGAGCCACCAGGGGAGCCTGGGGGTAGGAAGGCCACCTCTAATCTGCCGCCATAGGGAAGGCTTGCGTTCTGGTTCCGTTCGGGAGTGGCTGCATCTGGTGACTGAGTGAGGCTGAACACAGACGGCCTCATGGGTCCTCAGAGCCGGGGGTGGCCTGGCTGCAGACCTGCCACCTAGCAGCTTGCCGGGAGCTCAGAGAACTGAGTCCAGTTCTCTTTTTAAGATGAAGAAGCCTCAGCTGAGAGGTAAAGTGACCTGTCTGGGGCATACCGCAAACGAAATGCAGAGAGGAGGGCAGAATTCACGCTGCTTTTTCCCCTGTAAAGGGGGCAGAGAGCAGAGACGGGGCAGGTGGCCCCACAGCCCAGTGGCCTGGATTTAATTCTGGGCTCCCCGACCCATTTGTGTGTGGCCTGGGGCACGTTTCTTCCTCTCTCTGTGCCTCCAGTTCCTCATCTGTAAAATGGGTTTGTTATGAAGATTGCAAGAATCAATACTTGTATTAGGAAAAAACCCAAGCTCACAGCAGAGCTGAGTCAGCACTATAGCACATGTACTTGTCAAATCAATGCGTCAATGCGTCTTTTCCACCCAGAACACCGGGCTCATGGTTGTTTCCTGGTTTCCCAGGACTTGCTGACTTTCTCCTCACAGATCATGTGAGCACCGGCCTTCCCGCTGCCCCTGAGATGTGGGGGATATAACTGGTTCTGAGCCCTGACTGCATTAAAATGGAAGGAAAATCGTGTTCCGGAAACTCTTTGATCCGTAGCGTGCAGTTAGTTTAACACTGCACTTTCCAACAGTCCAGTCCATATCTGGATTGCTGGCCTGTCTCATCTTCCACTGAAAGGTGCAAAAGTGGGTGTTAAGATAGGAATGGCTAATGATCCGATTGTCAGACACAGTGTGTCTCAGTGAGCATTTTTATTAAAAGTCTTCTAAATTTGCTAAGTGAATCCCCATTCATTCAGAGGATGGCCGTTCTTTAATTATTTATTTGGGCTGCCCTGGGTTTTGGGTGCTTCGTGCAGGTTTCCTCCTGTTGCGGTGAGCGTTGGCTACTCGTGTTACAGAGCGCAGGTTCCAGGGCATGCGGGTTTTAGCAGCTGTGGCCCATGGAAGAATGCCTGCTTTTAAATGGTCATTTTTTTCTTTTTCTCATCTAGAACCTCATTAGCGAGATAAGCTCAGGGCCCCCAGTTGGAGTTGCCCCTCTGCTGCAGGGGGTTCAGCGGTGCCGGCACCTCACGTCTTATCTTTGCTTTGGCCCCAGTAGACGTGTGGGAGAGGGGAGTGATAGAAAGTGATCGAAACGAGCAGCTGCTCACCAAGGGCTGAGCAGCCTCCCAACTGTTAAGGGCCCAGCCCTAACGTACTTTTCTGGACTTGAAAAAAAAAAAGCCGGTGTTAAAAAAAATTGTTGGCAACCGTAGGAAGAAAACTTCTAGTTGAAATTCATTTGCTAACTCTGGAAGGAAATAAAGCTTGTAAATTATTTTTTAGGCCTTTTTATTTTGTGTTGCAGTATAGCCAGTTAACAAGGCTGTGCCAGTTGCAGGCGGGCAGCGAAGGGACTCAGCCGTACATATTCGTGTACCCGTTCTCCCCCAAACTCCCCTCCCATCCAGGCTGCTGTATGACATTGAGCAGAGTTCCCTGTGCTATGAGGTAGGTCCTTCTGGTTGTCCATTTTGACTATAGCAGTGTGTACATGTCCATCCCAAACTCCCTGACTATCCCTTGCCCCAGTTTCCCCCCTGACAACCGTGAGTTCATTCTCTCCAAGTCTGTGAGTCTTGTTCTGTTTTTTAAGTTGATTTGTATCGTTTCTTTGTGGATTCCACACTTAAAGGACGTCATATGCTATTTCTCCTTCGCTGTCAGACTTACTTCACTCATTATGATAATCTCTAAGTCCGTCCATTGCTGCAAATGGCATTAGTCCATGCTTTTTAATGGCCGAGTAACATTCCATTGTGTATGTGCACCACGTCTGTATCCTTTCCTCTGTCGATGGACATTTAGGCTGCTCCCATGTCTTGGCTATCGTGAATAGTGCTGCAATGAATATTGAGGTGCATATATCCTTTTGGATCATGTTTTTCTCTGGATGTATGCCCAGGAATGGGATTGCAGGCTCATACGGTAGCTCTGTTTTTAGTTTCTAAAGGAACCTCCATACTGGTCTCCATAGTGGGTGCACCAATTTGCATTCCCACCAGCAAGGCAGGAGGGTTCCCTTCTCTCTACACTTTCTCCAGCATTTATAGTTTGTGGGAAAACTTGTAAATTATTATTTTTTTAAATCGTTATCTCCTGGCACCATTGTCTGACAAGTAGATTTAAATATTGTTGTTGAGTACTCGAGATGTTAGGAAATAGATTTTTGGAACCTAAAGAAGTCTTAGAAGACATCTGTTCCATCTTGTGCCTGGGAAACACTGCTGGCCAAAAAAGGCGCTTGTCAGGGCAAGTGACTTGAGTTTACGGAGGAAATAAGTTCTCCAAGGGGGCTTGCTCCCTACCCCGAAGAATGGTGGAGTGCAACCAAGTGGAATAGCCAGCCCGCTTTCTCCTCTTCCCGTCCTGTACTGGTTTTAGAAATGGTGCGTTTATCCTTTTAAGAGCTCACTCGGGGCGCAGGATCCACAGCTGACCAGCAGGTGGCAGTAAATAATAAACAAAGAGCATCACTGAAGGCCCCCTGGCCCCAGGCCTGGCTGGCGCCGCACACAGTCCTGATTTCCGGCTGCGGCCTCCGGGAGGCCTTGCAGGCCTCGGCTGCCAGGAATCCGCGCCATGCCGAGGGTGGTGGGCTCCCAGAAATGGTGGCGTTTAGCTTTCACTGAACTATAATGCTTAGTAAGTCGGGGCCAGGAAGAGCCCAATCCACAGCCTGAGCCAAGCCCCCAGCAATCTGGGGGAGAGACGGACTTGTGGGGGAGCGGGCACCCTGCTTCCTTCAAGCATCAGTATGCATGAGATGGAACCAGAAAAAGAAAACAAAAGCAGTGCTTCTTTCTCCTCCGCAGCGCAGCGCAGCTGGGGCTCCTTTCCAAGACGCTCCCCTTGGCCGGGTCAGGAGGGGGCGGGGCCCGGGAGCTGTGCTGGGATGTGGCGAGGAGAAGAAAGTGCTGAGTCCCCCATGAACCCTGACAGATGCCAAGTGTCCCCTTTACTTTTCAAATGGGGCCTTGAAGAAGGAAGACGCTACAGGCTCTGTGTGTGGTGGGGGCAGGTGTGTGTTTGTGCTCTATTGTGTGTGGAAGGGTGTGGGGTGTAGTGAGTGTTGTGCGTGTGGGTGTAGCCTGTGTAGGGTGTAGGTAGGTGTGTGTCCTGCAGGGATGCGTGCAGGTGTTACAGGTGAGCGCCTGGGCGTGTGTAGGGTGTCGGGTGTGTGTGTGAGGTCCTCAGCCTTTTCTGGTCTGCCCTGGGGTGGCAGGAGGGTTAAATGGTGAATCCTGGGCATGCCAGTCAACCTTGGGAATCCTTTACCTTGAAGCACCGGCTGAGGAAGCTGTTTCCTTTCCTCCACTGTCCATCTCAGCCTTTTGGGGCCAGCACCAGCAGCCTGGTGCCCTGGGGTCCCTGCCTCCCCAAGCCGAACCCTGGTCAGGGATGCTCACAGGGATGCGGAGGCTTGGACCACAGGTGGCAGCGAGGTGCGAAGTGCAGCAGGAAAGGTCCGGGAAAGGGTTTCCAGCGAGTCCTCTCTGCCCTTGCCTCTGGCTTCCACTGGACTTCCACGAGCTGGCCTGGGAGCTCTCTTGGGACCCTTCCTAATGGACGCCACTGGCTCTCCGAGCTGGACTGTACTGAGGATGCAGACTTGCCTCCCAGGAAGAATAGTCCCTTCCAGTAACCTCACGGTGGTCTGACTCACAGGGCCCTTCCTTCTGCATGAGCCAGGGGACCAATAGGCGGGAGGGAGCTTGACCATGCCTCCCCTTCAAGACCAGGATGGGCCAGGTGTCCTGGATGGGGTCGGTGGGGGGCCTGGTGGATCCCCCTGGGGCCTGAAAGCCTTTCACTTGTGACCGTGGCTCCCCGTCCAGCCTTGTGCCAAGCACACCCAGCCGGCAGGGAACAACGGATTGAGATTTTAATAACCTCGAGGTCAATGTGAGGACGGCTCTCTCTCGTGGAAGATTTTCAGAAAAAGAAAAAAATAACACCTGAAAGCATGTGATGTGGCCTTTATGAAATAATGGGATATTCATATCTCGCACTTTGCTAAATTTAGGGTTGACAGGACGTTTCGGAGACGTAGCCCTTGGCAGTAGCTTATACGCAGGGTAAGATGTTAGCTGTCAAGCCCAGAAATCAAGCCTGAGGCACCTGACTCAATGGAGAGAGACTCGAGGCCGTGCTGGAAATCTTTCTCCGAGAGGAGGATGAAGGGCAGTGGACAGCATTATCAAGGAGAATTTCAGCTTCCGGAAGAACTCCGCAGGCGAGCTCTGTTCTGCGTTTTTGCTGAACTGGCCAGTCAGGCCATGCAGGGCTGAAAAAGTGAGCTGACGGCCTGCGGTGGTGGGGGCAGGGGGGCCGGGGGAGGGGAGCGGAAGGCAGCAGCCAGACAAAGGTGCAGGGCAGAGAGCCTGACGCGGGAGACACGGGGTGGGCCTGGCAGTTGCACCGAAGGTGGGTCTTCCTGCCTCGCCCTTCACCCCTGGGCCTGAGCTGCCGTCACCGGGAGGGCCTCTCAGGCAAGGACACATCTGGGGCGGTGGTCAGGGGGGGTCTGTCATTGGTTTTAGTGGCCAGCAGTGTTCCCAGCCTCCAATGGGGGAGCACAGCGAATCCCTGGGAGAAGGCCCCTGGTGATGCCCAGAGTTGTCCGAGCTTCGAGGGGACCAGCAAACCTCCGTGGCCTTGCAGCGTCTGTCTCCCAGGTCCCAAGAGCCTCAGTTACTGATGTTCAACCTTGACCGAGACACATGGAGGGCAGCGGCCTGGTGTGCGCTCTAAGCAGCTTCCCCAGGATCGCCTAGGGAGGGCAGATCTGGACGGGTACTATGATGCCAGGCTCCTGGGCCCAGAGTAACAACAGGCAAAGGCTATCTCCAGCCCTTGGGTCCCCCCAAAATGAGAGCTGCTTCTGGGGCGTGAGGACAGCCTTCCAGGGAGATTCATCCTTTGACCCGTAGCGACAGTGTCTCACAGTGATCGTTTCAGCCTCTTTTAAGCCTTTAAATCGTTTCCTTTAGACAAAACACCCACTTTGTTAATGGAAGCCATTAAACATGTTTGGAAAACAGAGAGAGTAGAATAAGGAGCCCGAGGGGACCCACCGCCAGTTCAGGGAACCTGCGTGTTCTGGATCAACGGTGCAATCCTCTCCCCATGTAGGATTATTTTGAAAGTAATTCCCAATGCCAAGATGTATTCCTTTGACTATCTGTTTAGTTCACAAGTATGTTGTGGAGTGGGTGAAAGGGAACCTTGGGGGAACCCCCTGCCATGGGACCTGACTCGGTGCTTGGGAGAACAGGCCTGGTTTCAGGAGATGGAGCTGTGTGGTCATTCATTCGTTCATTCAAAGAGTGTTCACTAAGCACCCGCCGAGGGCCTGGCATGTGTACCAGGTGTGGGGGTAGCAATGAGCCTGACTTGGCGAGGGCCTCTGCTTTCTCCAGTGAGGGGTGAGGATGTAGGCGTTAAACAAATACTCCACCGATGATTATTGATCCACAGTCATGGAAAGCCCCTCTCAGGAGACGTGCTCCTTTGAGAACCTGCAGAGAGGGGCTCATTTTGGTATTGGCTAGAAGCTGGGGTCTGCGTGAGTGGCTGCCTTCTTCCCCAGCTTCTGGGGCGACGAGACCTTTCCCGCCTCCAAAGCCCTCGCTGTCACACCTCCCAGGTCCTTCGGCTCTTCGGCTGGGATATGTTGACTTGTGTTATTGTCTCTCTCAACTCCAGGACCCTGAGCCCCTGAGGGACCGGCCATCGCTCGTGGGGCATCAGTGTGGCCCCTCCTCTCTCCCCTGTGTGTGTGTTGTGTGTGTACATGTTGTGTGTGTATATGTATGTCAGTATATGCTTCAGTGGTTTCCGTGGTAGCTCAGCTGGTAAAGAATCTGCTTGCAGTCCAGGAGACCCAGGTTCAATCCCTGGGTCTGGAAGATCCCCTGGAGGAGGAAATGGCAAACCACTCCAGTATTCTTGCCATGGGCAGAGGAGCCTGGCAGGCTACAGTCCATGGGGTTGCAAGAGTCGGACTTAGCGACTAAACCACCAGATCATACTATCTACGTCGTTTACTTGCTTCCCCCCCTCCTCATTTGATATTCTGTCAGAGGCCTCTTTCCAAGTCAACACAGATGATTTTTTAAAGGTTTCCTAGTAGCATGCTGCCAGAGAAGGTGATGGCACCCCACTCTAGTACTCTTGCCTGGAAAATCCCATGGACGGAGGAGCCTGGTAGGCTGCAGTCCATGGGGTAGCGAAGAGTCCGACTGAGCAACTTCACTTTCACTTTTCACTTGCATGCATTGGAGAAGGAAATGGCAACCCACTCCAGTGTTCTTGCCTGGAGAATCCCAGGGATGGGGGAGCCTGGTGGGCTGCCATCTACGGGGTCGCACAGAGTCAGAAACGACTGAAGCGACTTAGCAGCAGCAGCAGCAGCAGTAGCATGCTGCATAGATGTCTCGTCCTTTATGTAAGCTGTCCTCTGCTGATGGACATTTGAAATCGTCTCCATCATCCCTGTTATAAAGGGCACTAAGATGGACATCTCCATGGGCACGTCTTCTGTCCTCTCTGCAGTTGTATCTTAGATGTAAATTCTTTGGAACATGATTGCGGGACCACGAGGCATGTACATCTTAACTTCTGATGCCAGTTGGGAGATTCCCTCTAGAAATCTTTGCCAACTTAACAAGGAAAAAAACAAAACAAAACAACCCCAAACCAAGAAGTCTCTTTGTGTTTCTGTCTGGTCAGACTTCTTGGCCTTGAGTCGGATTTCTCCCCAGCTGAGCAACTGGCTTGCATAGGTCACTTAACTCACAGCCTTTTGGGGCCTTGGTTTCTCAGCTTTGAGATGAGGGTGGTCAATGGGAAGACCTTCCTGGCCTCTCCCTCTCTGAGCCTCCGAGCAGCCTCTGTTGCCCTCAGAAGCTCAGTGCTCAGCTGTCCACCCCTAACTGCAGCTTGGTCTCCAACAGCACTGATTAGTGAAGAAAATTACTTGCCCAATGCACTCCTCACCCGCATCAACAGAGGCCTTCACCGGGCCCAGGGCATCCGTGGTCAGCAAACTAATTACCCCAGTGGCCCCCCCCGCAAGGACAAGCCTGTTTCAGGCCCACAGCCTTCTCCTGAAGCCAGATTCACGCTCAGATGGTCAGGTTTATAATTTGAGCGTCCCTGTGCTTACCAGTGGCTTCATCATGGCCACCTGATGGGACTCTGGGTAAACTTTCAGAAGGAATTAAATTTATACCCGCACCTCCCTTCAGAAGACCTCAATGGGTCTGGCAGGCCCCATGAGTTGTCTCCAAGCCCCGTAACAGCTGGTGAGGCAGGTGTCATAGAGGAGTACTCTGACGGTCAGGGAGGGCCCACAGCTGGACCCCAGGGCTCTCCGCTCAAATTTGCTCCAAGAAAGGAGCCCAGGGGAGACAAGAACTGAGTTTTCTGGGTTTTGTTCTAAGGAACTCTTGTAAAGGCAGCAACACTTACTAATCTTCCTGCCTACCTTAGAGCTCAGTCCACTCACCTTCCCCGCCTGTAGGTGAAGATCCTGCCCCTTTAGTTTCAGGGCTGACGGGGGCAGGTCTGGAGAGGGATGGCAGAGAGCTTGTTGTACCTCAGCAGGCTTCTCTGATGGGGCATCGATGGAAGCAACCCTCAGCCCCTCCAGGTGCCCAAGGACTTGAGGGCGCTGTGCTTGTGGGGTCAGCAAAAGATGATTTACTTTCCTTTTATTTATTTATTTGGTCATGCCGTGCAATTTGTAGGAACTTAGTTCCCTGACCAGGGATTGAATCTGGACCACTGCAATGAAAGCGCCAAGTCCTAACCACTGGACCACCAAGGAATTCCTTTTTTAATTTGGTGTCCTTTTAGAAATTTAAAAAGCTGGAGCTGCTCACAGCTGGTTTGCACTCAGGGTCCTCAGCCTGAGCTCTTTGCAGACTTTGCTGTTGCTGTCGTTCATGTGCTAAGTCGTGTCTGACTCTTTGCGATCCCGTGGACTGCAGCACACCAGGGTTCCCTGTCCCTCACTGTCTCCCAGAGTTTGCTCACACTCATGTCCATTGAGTTGGATGGTTGCCATCTGACCATCTCATCCCCTGTCGCCCCCTTCTCCTCCTGCCCTCAGTCTTTCCCAGCATCAGAGCCTTTTCCAGTGAGTCAGCTCTTCGAATCAGGTGGCCAAAGTATTGGAGCTTCAGCTTCAGTGTCAGTCCTTCTAGTGAATATTCAGGGTTGATTTCCTTTAGGATTGACTGGTTTGATCACCTTGCTGTCCAAGGGACACTCAAGAGTTGTCTCCAGCACCACAGTTTGACAGCATCAATTCTTGGGCACTCAGCAGACTTCACAGGAGGTAAAGTGCTATCTCCTAGCCACATCCTTGGAGTCTGGACCCCAGCTGGGGACTCCACTGGCTGATCCCACAGAATGGGCCGTCCTTGTGCAAACGCGGTGAAGTGCACGTTCCTGGGCGTTCTAGCTCAGGATCCTGAGATCAGCCCCTGTGTGTTCTTTCAGTAAATGTGCACTGAGGACCTGTGCCCAGTCCTTCCCCAGATGGCCAGGGAGCAGGCGGATCCACTTCCTTCCAGAAGGCCTGGCAGGACTTCCCCACCCCACTTCCCAGAGTCCCTCCACTCCAGCCATGCTGGCCCTTTTTCAATCCCTTGAACGTGCCAAGGTTGTTCCAGCCTCAGGGCCTTGCCATGAGCTCCACCCTGAACATCCTCCCCAGATCCCCGTGAGGCTGACCTCAGCATCCAGATCTCGGCCAGCTGTGGCCTCAGAGACCATCCTGGATCCAGCCAAACCAGCATCACCCCATCGCTTGGTTTGCTTCTTCCTGATATTTATGACTTTCTGAAATGGCTATGTATTTATCTGTGTACCGTCTGTCTCGCTGGCTGGAGTGTAGACTCCAGGAGGGCAGGGCCCTTGGCTGCTTGTTTGCTGTGGTTGGCAGCCTCAGGCCCCGAGCCCGGGCACAGCTCGGGTGCTACACAATGCTCCACCGGACAGACCCTGGGAAAAGCTTCCTTCTGGATGGGTTTCAATTTCCGTGAGAATCTCCGTACACAGGGGTAGGCCTGGACTGGAAGGCTGTATAGCAGATCTGTGACCCTCCTTGTCTTTGACCTGCATTTATTTCTCCTGACAGATAACGTGAGGTTTCTGGATCAGAGAAAAGCTCTGTTCCTTATTCACACTGTGGTCTTAGCGGTGGTTCCCCGCACCCCAACTCCTCACGGGGGTCTCTGGTGGGAGCCAGTGTGCACTGCCTGTGTAGGGAGTGCAGCGTGGAGCTGGGGGAGGGGACCCCCGAAGCCGTGACAGCTGCCCCTCTGTCCTCCCCGCCCCTGCCCTGAATACGAACAGCTGCTGGGGAGTGAGGGGGCAATTGGTAGGTTTCCTACCCTTGGGATAAGAACAGAGGACTCGGGACGGGGTCCCTAAATCTCTCCATCTTTAACTGCCCAGACTTGCTTGAAATCAGCCACCCTGTATCCCAGGAGTGAGTTTAGAACACCTTGACCCCGGGGGAAGCACGCGAGGGTTCATGGATCATTGTTTCCTGACGAGCCGTCAGCTCTGAGCGCCTCGCAAGCTCCTGGGACAACGTGTCGTGTTGATCCCCAGGGGACGGAGCCCGGCTCCCTCTTGGCAGACAAGGAAACCGGGACTGGGAGAGCCCGTGGGGCCAGCGGAGGTCGGCTGGCATCCAAGCACAGGGCAGAGACCAGACCCCAGATTTGTGGGTACTCCCAGCCCAGCTCCCACTCTTCTTCTGAGCTCCCCAGAGTCTGGTCAAGTTGGTTTTAACATCTTTGTTGCAGTGAAGCTTTGCAAACGGAGGGCTCTGGTCTATTTCTTCCACCACGTCCTGCGTGCCAGGCACTGTGTCAATTATGGAAAAGCGAGGTGGGCGTGGTCCTTTGTCCTGGTGAGAGGCAACCCTAAGCAAAGCTTTAGCTGGAGCTTTAAGAACAGGGCGGCAAGAAGTGAAGTGGAAGTGAAGAAACACAGCTGTTAACCCAGCTATGGACAGTCCTGGGAGCGGGCCCTCCTCGGGGGCCTGGCCCCAGGCAAGGCGTGGGGGATGGAGACTTGGCTGGAGGGACTGGCACATTTGAGCGGAAGTGGAGAGCTGGGGGGAGATTCACCCAGGGGAGGCAGGCTGTGGAGCCTGCAGGGCCCCGTCGACCACAGCGAGGAGCGCTGGGGAGCCACGGCGGGGAAGGGATGGGATCAACTGCATCAGCTCCTCACTGACCTGTCTCAGCCAGGTCATCTCATTAGAGCAAAATCCCTTCCCTGCTCTTTCCTTCAGACTGGGGAAGGAAGGCTGAAGGATGTGAAAACAAAATCAGGGGGACCCTGATTAGAGGGGGGTTAGATGGAGGTTCTGGTTCTTGGGCAGCAGGGTGGTCACTCGGCGTGTCCCGGCCACGGAGGAGAGCAGCTGGTAGTGATTTTTTCTGGATCTCTCTCTCACCCGGCTGTCAGCCTAGGGGGCCTTTGGGAAGGTTCCAGTCATGTGTATTAGAGCCAGTGGGCTGACCCCCGGATGGCCGGTCGGAGGGCAACCGAACATCTCCAGAGAAGCCGCCAACCGCTCTGTCACTGCCGCTCGGAAAACCTGCTCGTCATCAGGCCCACATTTATAGCAAACAACGGTAATATTTACCAAGTATCTCTGGAAAATGAGTGCAAAGCGCAGGAAATGCAGTGCAAATTGCTAGAACGCAGTACATTAGCAACACAGGCCATTTAATGAGTCTGGGAAGAAAGGTATAAATTTCAGGAAAATGTCAATGGCAGTAATGTAAACAAGAGGCTTCTTAACATCTCCTTCTCGGCAAGACTTGATTTCAGTCACCGGTTATAACTAACGCTGAGCTTCTTGTGAGAAATTTGATTCTAAACAGCAAGGAGGGGAGAACCAGGGGGAAGGGGAGAAGAAAGGGGTGGGTTGCACGTTCATCGTAAATTAGCAGAGAGCCTCGGGGGCACCACCGCCGCTCCATTGGAGGAAACTGAAACCTCCCACCGGGGCTTCCGTGAAAAGTCTTTTGCCGCAAAAGCTGGATCCTGGGGTGCAGGGTGGGGAGAAGGGTGCAGCACATCACTGGAGAGCTGGGAGCTGTCCTAGCTGCCAATGGGCGTCTATCCTGTCAAAGTCAGGGAAAGCTCAACGTCAAGGTCACCCAGTACATCCCTTCCCCGCACAGACATGTTCCCCTCATTGGTGGGACCGCAGAGCACCCCGAGAAACAGGCACCCAACATCCTTGGCCACCTAAACCCGCCTCTTCAGCAGTTCAAACCCAGGTCAGATGAAGTTAGGAAGCTGGTGGGCAAGGACCTCGGACGCGCCCTCGCCTTCCTGCTGGGTCCGAAGAGTGACGAGCTGTGTTCCTTTCTCCGCAGTCCCCGACAACATCATCATGAAGGTGCTGAAACAGCGCCTGGACCAGCAGGACTGCGTTGAGAGAGGGTGGGTGCTGCACGGCTTCCCGCGAGACCTGGACCAGGCGCACACGATGGACAGCCTGGGCTACAAGCCCAACAGGTGAGCAGCCAGCGACCCACGGGCTTCCGGGAAGGCCTCTGCCGCCTCTCCAGGTCCCTGTGACGACAGGCAGTGTGCCGGGAGCCTGCCCGCAGTCCCGAGCGGGCGTGCATCCTGGCCACCCGCATCCCGCCACCCGTCCTGTTTACCCTGTGAACCAGGAGTCTGGCTCGGGTTCGCATCCCGGCTCTGCCGCTCACCTCACTGGACCTGAATGTCCATCTGTGAGTGAGGACACGTATTGACCAGTCTCGCCCGCCTTGTGGGATTGTGGTGCAGAGCAATCCATGGGTTCCTCCGACTGTTTTCACAATTTTCCTTTTTCATTTGGGATCTTTGATGCATCTGATATTTATTTAAAATTTTAAAAAGTAATCATTTTCTTTATTTTTGGCTGGTATTGCTGCTGCACGCAGGCATTCTCGGGCTGCAGCAAGCAGGGACTTGCCGCTTGGTGGGGAGCACAGGTGCTAGAGCGCTCGGGCTCGGTGGTTGCGTCTTGGCTCATTGTCCCGAGGCAGGTGGAATCTTCCAGGACCAGGGAAGGAACCTCTGTGTTGGCAGGCGGATCCCTAGTCCCTGGACCACTGGGGAAGTCCCTGATGTTTATTTTGATGGAGGTTTGCTGTACCAGCCTCCTTTTCCCCCAACCGTTAGCCACTTCTTTCAAAACGATGTCAAATATTGTTGAATATTCTGTCCTTCCTCCACTAACTTGAATTTGAGAGCATCCCACAACTGCAGATGTTGTGGAAATAAACAAAGACCACCCACATGAAGAAAACAAAGGCTGTCAGAGTTTGCTGTTTATACCAAGAGAGTTGGCCACCCGGTGGCTTGCGGTACGTATTTATGTGTGGTCTGACCACTGTCTGCTTGTAGATGCCGTCTCTCAATATACTTGGCTGTACTTCTAAACTTTCTGTTGTTCCCCACAAGTCTATTTCTGCAGCAAAAAGGCATGGCAGCCCACTCCAGTATTCTTGCCTGGAGAATCTCATGGAGAGAAGACCCTGGTGGGCTACAGTCCAGAGGGTCACAGAGTCAGTCCAGAGTCAGACATGACTGAAGCAACTTAGCATGGCATAGTACCACACCATTTAACTGCTTTAGCTTTATCATATATTTCAAAATAGCCAATGCAGGACAAGGCCCTCCCATTACTCTTTTTTAAAAGACTATTTTCTTTATTTCTTTGGCTGTGCTGAGTCTTAGCTGCAGCACGTGGCATCTTTAGCATGTGGGATGCAGTCCTCTGACCAGGGATCAAACCCAGGCCCCCTGCCTAGGGAGTCCTAACCATCGGACCATGAGGGAAGTCCCTGGCTCTTCTTCAGTGTCTGTCTCACGTGTTCAGTATTCCAGATGAGCACTGCTGTTGACATTTTAACTGGAATCCCATTAGGGTTATGGCTTGGTCTGTGCAGTCTGTGGCCCTGTTCTCTCCTTGCCCCTTTGTGAGACAGTCAACACTTTATTGGGGCCCCTGCTTTTCATTTTAAGTGTATTTCTAGCTATTGTATTACTTGTTGTTCTTCTTGTTGATATTGTGATAATAGGATATTTGCATCCTTTTTATTTTCTAACTGGATTTCTCAGGATTC
Organism: Ovis aries; assembly: GCF_016772045.2. Lineage (NCBI taxonomy): Eukaryota > Metazoa > Chordata > Mammalia > Artiodactyla > Bovidae > Ovis > Ovis aries. The sequence continues at coordinate 4,122,181 of NC_056056.1, forward strand.
TGAGAACGGTACTGATTTTTCTTACTTATTTTTATGTCCCAGCTCGTTTCCTGGAACCCTCTGACACTGCTTCTGGTAGGTCTTCAGTTGATTCTCTTGGGCTTTTCAGGGGGGGTGATCATGTCATCACAAATATTTATCTTTTTGTCCTTTTCCTTTCCAGTATTTTTCATTTTACTCTTTTGCCTAACTGCATTGAATAGTCCAGAGCTGGCTCATGATAGACCAGTGTGTTTTTGGTTTTTTTTTTTGCCCTCTTACCAGAAGGATTGTCCTGTATTCTACCACAAAGGTATTACTGTCATTCGAGGTATATAGAGCTTTTATAAAGTTAAAGAGGTGTAGTTCTGGGACTTCCCTCATTGTCCAGCGGTTGAGAATCCTCACTTCGATTGCAGCAGGCATGAGTTTGATCCCTGGTCAGGGAACTAAGATCCCACATGTCTCACATGGTACAGCAAAAATAAATGCAGACTAAATAAATTTTTTAAAGTATAGTGTTTAGAGTTTAAAATGTCTGCAGTTATTTCATTCAAAGGTTTTTTTTTGGCATCTTCTAAGACAGATGTTTTTCCCTTCTCTTTTTGACATATGAATATATTAGCAGATTTTCTGATAGTGAGTCAACCTTTCATCCCTAGAATGACTATCACTTGGTCATGGTGTGTTATTCCTTCAATGCATGCCTTGTGCAGACACAGTTTTGATTCTCCATGCCCTACGGAGCCCCCTCCCCACCACGTCTTGCCTGTGACTGTTAGGTTACATGGCGGAAGGAACTCTGCTGGTGTAATTAAGGTAGCTGAACAGGTGCCGTTAAAGCAGGTGGGTCATCCGGGTGACCTTGAGTGTGCTACAGTCGGACCTGCACCAGACTTCTGGCCCACAGAACTGTGGGATGATGGATTTGAGCGTTTTAAAGAAACTGCATCTGTGGCAATTAGTTATAGCAGCAGTGGGAAACGGATATACTATTGCATGGTATTGGCTCCACTTTTATTTACATTTCTTGTATTAATGAGCTTAGGTAATATGGGTCTGAATATTTTCCATGTGTTTTTCCCTTTGTCAGGCTTTTACGGGATCAACGATGTGGTCATTTCATAGGTTTTCGTTCTCTGCCTATGGCTGGAATGGTTTTGAAAACTTCAGCAGTAACTGTTCCTTGGAGCAGGCTTCTGATTTTGTCTTCCCTGAAGCTTCTGCCTTCTGTGTTTTGGTGCCGTGTTATTTAGCTCGTAAAGGTTTATGTCAGCCGTGCGTCCATCACGCAGCACCACGTTGATGAAAGTGACTATCTGGGACAGGACCATTGCTTGTCTCCTCCAGCACAGATGCTCTGTTTTCTCCTAGGTAGCAACATATCGGTGTTCACTGGAGCACGCTGGTGTCTGAAATAAAAGAGCCCGTTTCCCAGCCTCCTGTCCAGCTGTGTGGGACATCCAGACCCATATGACGTCCGCTGATACGTATATTAACACGGCTCTATTTCAGTATCTCTGCCTGAGGCTTTTAGGATTTGCTGATGGGGACTGGGCTTATTCTCAGCTTTTCCTGCTGCTGACTTGAGATTTGCCTTTTTGAGGTCTCTGCAGTTTCTTGCCACTGATCCAGCTCTTCCAAGCCTCCAAAAAAAAAAAAAACCCTTAAAAAATTTAATTACTTTGGCCATGCTTTGTAGCATGTAGGATCTTAGCTCCACAACCAAGGACTGGACCCGGGCCCCCTGCAGTGGAAGAGCAGAACCTTAACCGCTGAACCGACAGGGAATTCCCCCCAGAATGTGTTAAGCTGCCTTCCCTCCCTCAATTCTCCCCGTCTTTGCTGGCCAGGGTCTCAGAATCCCTTTCCTGTCCACTTTCTGTGGGGTTTGGGAGGAAATAGAGTGGTGCCTGGCTCAGCATGCCGCGTTTGTCCGCAGCTCAGCCCGTTCGCTTCATCGCGTCTGCACGTCTCTTAGCATCAGTTACTTTGCTTCCTTTATTTTAGGTTGTCGTGTGGGACAGAACGAAATTGAGTTTAATATGTTTCATTCAACCTGCTTGTCTTTTTCCTTGAATGGCTGAATTTATCCCACGATATTTTTGCTTTTTATCACTTTATTTCATGCTTCATCGTGGTTTCCTCTGTTTTCCATCTTTTTTCATGGTGTGTGTTTTCCTTATGTTTTATTATTGCTTTTGTTGCTTTCTCTCCTCTCCGCCCCTCCCCCCAGTTGGTTTAGAAGATAATCTATTTCTAGCTCTGCTGGTCTCGTCAAGACGGCCTGATTAAACTTGTATTTCTCAATTTGTCGATTCTGAAATGAAACAGAATATTCCGACTCTGTCATATGAAAGATGAAGGAGAAAATGCTCCCATATGTGCCACCTCCCTATTTCCCTCCCCACCTCATTTTTGCTGTGCGGCCTCGGGGGCCTCGGGGGCCGTGGGGGCCACGGGGGCTGCAGTGACGGTTGGGAGGAACAGACACATGTGATCTCAGGCTGTTTGTACACAGATTATGACTTTTAAGATCACTAAGCTTTCATTTCTAGAAATAGAACAATTGCATTCTGTTTTCAGCTGTACTTACTGTATTTGGGAGGTTTTCATTCTCTCTTCAACTGGATTCAGATTTCAGTACCAGCTATTCATATTGGTCAGCCTCTCCATTTATCCATTTTGATTCATTGTTCATTTGAATGGATTAAGTCTTTGTGTCACTTTCAACAAGGGTTCGTACATGCTTAACTTCCTAAATTCTTGCACATTTGAGATTGTCTTTCTGTTAACTTTACTTGTAAACATCTAACAAAGTAAAGAATTCTCCCATCACATTTCTTACCCTCAGCATCCTGCATCGTTTCTATACTGCCCTCTGACACCTGTGGGGTTGCCGGGACATCTGAGGTCCGTGAGTTTTTTTACATTTAAGGTAATATACTTCTTATGTCTGGATGTACTCTCTCTCTCTCTCAATTCATTTATATTTACCAGGCGTGTGTCAGTTCTGGTTCTCTTTATTACTTTTCTCTGGAATATTATGAATCCTTTCCATTTCCATTATTTCAAGAGAATTTCCTTCTAGTACATATATTAATATTTTTTTGGTTCATTCACTTGGTGTGCTAAGTTGCTTCAGTCGTGTCTGAGTCTTTGCAACCCCATAGACTGTAGCCCACCAGGCTTCTCTGTCCATGGGATTCTCCAGGCAAGAGTACTGGGGTGGGTTGCTATACCCTCCTCCAGGGGATCTTTCCAACCCAGAGATCAAACCCGCACCTCCTGGGGCTCCTGCATTGCAGGCAGATTCTTTACCGCAGAGCCACTGGGGAAGCAAGATCCATTAAACGTATGTTGGGCATTCATCATCTCTCTTCCATAGTTAAGATTTCTTTCTAGTAACCTTTATCTTTTCCTTTTCCTTTCTGTATTATTTTTAAAATCTGTCCTTCACAGTAAGTTTATTTAAATAAACATCAGTATTATTTCTTATTTCCTCTTTTTTCACTTCTGTAATTCTTTCACATTTCCTGTATTTTTCCCCCTTACCGTTTTTCTGACTTGTTTTGGCTGAACCACACAGTCTGCAGATCTTAGTTCCTGGATCAGGGATTGAACCTGGGCCACGGCAGTGAAAGTGCCCAGTCTAGACCACTGGACCACCAGGGGATTCTCTTTTTCCCTTAATGCTGTCAGTTTTCTTTCTTGTCCTTTTAAACTTTTGTGTTTGTTTTTTTTTTTAATTGAAGGATAATTGGTTTACAGAATTTTGCTGTTTTCTGTCAAACCTTTCCATGAATCAGCCATAGGTATACATATACCCCCTCCCTTTTGACCCTCCCTCCCATCTCCCACCCCACCCCACCCCTCTAGGTTGACACGGGGCCCCTCTTTGAGTTTTCTGAGCCGTACAGCAAATTCCTGTTGGCTGTCTATTTTCCATATGGTAATGTAAGTTTCCATGTTACTCTCTCCATACATCTCACCCTCTCCTCCCCTCTCCCCATGTCCATAAATCTATCCTCTATGTCTGTTTCTGCATTGCTGCCCTGTAAATGAGCTAGCTCTTCAGTACCATGTTTCTAGATTCCGTATATATGCGTTAGAATACCTCCTTTTGAATTTTATCTCATCCTCTTTTCTCTGGTTCCTCCTATCATAGAGTCTATTCTCTCTAAGTTATTTTGAGCATTGATAAGGCTTTTTTTTTTTTTAACACTTTATGTGTTTATTGATATTTTTGGTGGCACTGGCTTCTTTACTGCTTTCCTGGGGGCTTTTTCTGCTCGTGGTGAGCAGGGGCCGCACGTTGTCGCAGTGCGTGGACTTCCTGCGGTGGTGGCTCCGCATGGGCTCTAGACACGCAGGTTCAGCAGCTGCAGCTGCCGGGCTCCAGAGCTGAGGCTCAACAGTTGTGGCACACGGGCTTAACTGCTCCTCAGCGTGTGGAATCTTCCCGGACCAGGGCAGAGTCTTTACCGCTGAGCCACCAGAGAGGTCCTTGATAAGGCTTTATCTAAAGTGTGCTACTGTTTCCTGGAGTAATTTTTCTTCCAAAGGCTATTCATTCTCTATTTCTCTCTTTAAACTTTTCGGACCCTTATTTGGAAATGTCTATATCTGAGTCCCAAGGCGGGCATATTTTGCAAATCGCTTGTCTCTGTATAGATCTGCTGTTTGTCTAAGAAGAGCATGAGTTGGTTCTAGAAAATAGACAGAAAATTAGTTTCTGTGACTGTTGTCATAAGCTACCACAAGCAAGATGGTTGGATGGCATCCCTGACTCAAAGGACATGAGTCTGAGCAAGCTCTGGGAGGTGGCGAAGGGCAGGGAAGGCTGGCGCGCTGCAGCCCGTGGGGTCGCAAAGAGTCGGACACGATGAGCGTCTGAACAATCACCACCACCACCAACTTAGTGGCTTGAACAATACACATGTATTGTCTTACCATTCTGTAAGGCTGACATCAGGATGTGAGACAGGCTGCATTCCTTTCTGAAGGCCCTAGGAAGAGTCCATTTTCTCCCCTGTTCAGCCTCTCGAAATTGCCTCCCATCCTGGGATCATCTCCCCCTTCCTGTTTGTTCAAACACTGCCGCACCTGGCTTCTGTGCTCATATCTCCCTCTGACCAGAGCTGGGGACGGTTCTGACTCTGTCATTGGGGTGGGTCCATGCAGACCATCTAACCCGTCGAGGTCCTTAGTGTGCCCTCAGTGCGGAGCCCATGCTCCACGTAAAGCAGCACGTTCACAGGCTCTGGGGATTAGGGGTGGACCTCTTCGTGAGGGGCTTTCTTCCGTCCCCCCTCCCCCGCCCCCGTTGGAGTCTCTCCTCAGCCCTGTCTTGATCATGTCCCCAGCGCTGGGTCTGGAGAGCTCCCTCCTGGAAGACTGAATGGTCTGCTGGTTCTCGAGCAGCCGGGACCCAGCGGGCAGCCTGGGCACCCCGTCCCTTCCCCGTTCTGCCCGGTAGTCTCCAGGGACCATGGGGCTACAAGGCCAAGTCTCCACCCTCTGTTTTCTGGAGATGGAGCAGACTTTGGTGTTGGTAGTTAGTTTCTGGGTAGGCTCACCATCGACCTGAAGATGAAAGTCTCAGGAAAAACGCAGACAGTCACTTAGAAGAAGGCTGGGGGCGGGTCATTGACAAGACGCAGGGAGAGAGCCTAGTGCTCATTTTTCTGAACCCCGAGGGGGAAAAACGACTGTTTTATTTACCAGCCCTTGTGCCAGGCCAGGGCTGCACGACCCACAGGAAACGGGCCTGGTATTTATTAAAAGCACACGGGGAGGGTGATTCAAGAACCTCTTTGATTTAGGGCAAGCTTGCAAAGAAATACTTCTCCGTTCACCACGAAATAAAAATCAGTTTCTCTTTATGTAGTAAATAATGCCAGTTTAATTTATTTGACCCTAAGGCAGAGGACAAGCGGGGGCGGGGAGGAAGATGTTTGTTTACAGCCTAGATTTAATCATCTGCCCCTGTTTAATCATCCTTCTGTTCCCCTCTCCCTTCACTCAGGGTGTATTTTCCCCCTCCTTTCTTATCTCTGTCTGATCCACTGCCTCTGCCTTAGCTTTCAATGCAGCGTTTTTGTGATTAATTTAGAAAGTAATTTTAGCCATAAACCTTCAAGCCCAGGAAGAGGCTAAGGAAGAGAGAAATACTCTAACACGAACCCACCCAGCACTGGGATGAATATCGAGGCTGTAATTCTGGTTCTGTTGTGATGCCAATTATAAAGCACTCTAGCTGTGGTGTTGCTGTTTTCGACACCGAGAGGAAATCTTGACAGAATTATAGCCTGGAAATCAATCTGGGAATATGATACAGAAATCTATAACTCAGATATGAAAACAGTCTACAAAGGCTCTTTTTTTTTTAGGAGGATTCGATGAAATTAGATTAAAATAAATTTACATATATATCAATTTTATTATTAAAATATATTCATAGTAGTAAATAGAGTTATTGGGGAAGGGCAAGCTACTCTGTGCATTGGACACAGAAATAGACCTCTTCGGCTTATCAGGAAGCAAAGTTATTGTCTCCTTGTCAAATATAAATCTCTCCATAGAGCTAATAAATGGATAGTGTTCAAATGCAATGTTTTGTTTGACTCCTGCTTCATAAACCCACGGCACATAATACTAAATTATATTCCGCTGAGCAGTATCAATCTCTTGGTTTCAACATCTCATCGTGAGGGAAACAAACCAAGTCATTGATGTGTCGAAAAGAAGGAGAAAAAGTTATTTGAGAAGAAATAAAATGGGCTATAAAGTTTGTTAAAACATAATAATAATAGTAAAAAAAAAAAAAAACACACACAGAGAAAGAAAAAGAAAGAAACAAAGAAGTGTCCAAGACTACGTCTAGAAATCGGCCCTTGCCTGACTGTAAAATAATTCATTTCATGCTGCAAGTTTGTAGCGCTGTATTTCCTTTCAAAATTAATGTTTGCTATGGAAAGGGAGTATAGGCTTCTGATTGATGTTGGAAAGTTTGCCGTGTATCAGACAGATGGGTTCTTGTTTTTTTTTGCATCCCCCGTCCCTCTGATGTTGTGAGGAAAGGAGGGGGTGGGCCATGCCTGGAGCCTCCTGGTCCTCCCAGGCAGGACAGCTGCGGGGCCAGCCGGCAAGGTCTAGGTCAGGTCCATCTGCCAGGGCCTGGGTCAGAGCTGTTGCTGCAGCTCTCAGAAATTCCCGGAAAGAGGGTGAAGGGGGGGACACTCGCTGAGTCATTGCCCATTGAATTCGGCAGGATGGTGGCGTTGATTAGTGCTGTTTGCTCTAATATTTCACCCTGGGCTCCACTGGACTGAATCTGGGGGCGAGGGAGAAATCGCCCAAGGACAGTATCTTGATGAGCTGCTTGTGTCCCAGGTTGCTTTGTACAAACTGGCAACTGCTCTGTAGGTTCCTTTGCAAGCGTGTGGGTTTTCATTTTTTATTTATTACTATTTCTTAAACTAGACAGTTGTGTGTCCCACATCTAGAGGAGCCCAGAGGGGTTTGGTTGTCCCTGGGGAGGCAGTGACAAGTCTGTTCGCATTGCATGTGGCTCCCAGTCAGTGCTGGGTGTCTTGTTGGCTTTTGCTAAAAACACAGCCCTTTCCCCCAGGGAACTAGAGAGCAGAACTACCCAGGGGACCCGGACCTGTGGACACAAATCCCCCCCGACCCAGAGGGGCTGGGCCGAACCCCCCAACCCACCCAAGTGCCACCTGCCCGGTACACTTCTCGGACAAGTGGGCCTCAAAGCTTTCAAATTTCATGGGGCCTTGAAACAAGCCTCCACTTGGTGTGGGAGGCAGCCCGGAACATTCTGACCAGGCCGCTGCCGGTGCTGACAGGGAGAATGGCTCGCTCTCTCTGTCCCGGCCGCCATCTGCATCCACTTCCTGCCTCTGCCCTGCAGCGGCCCTGCCTTGTTCCTAGGGCAGTCCCCAGAACACGTCTTCCCTTCCAGGTCCCGCCCCCTCATCTTTACCCCTCATCATTGCCCTGACAACAGGAATGATGCTAGTGATACCTGTGGTCTGCTGAGTCTCCATCATGTGGCCGCCTTACATCTCCTTTAGTCCATTCAATAGCCCCATAAAGTTGGTCGATTGAGTAAAAGGCACCTGGGCTCAGAGAGGCTGCGTCCTTTGCCCCAGGCTGCCTGGAAGAGGCCAGCCTCGACCCCAGCTCTTTGCTCCAAATGGCTGCATTGTGCCCGTTCTGCAAGGTGACGAGTGTCTATCCCTGTTCACTGGCTAGCTGCCTCGAAAAAACTACATTTAACCTCAGTTGTCCTATCTGTCAAATGGAGCAATAGCCTCTACTCTTTCAACAGGACAGCGCCACTGCTATGTGTGTATGTGTGCGTCATTTATAATTGGCAAGTAATGGACACAGCGGGCTCCGAAATATCCAGCCCATAGCTCCTCTTGGGAGGACAGACTTTCATTCAGAGAGTGCGTGCGTGCATGCTCAGTTGCTCAATTGTGTCTGACTCTTTGCAACCCCGTAGACTGTAGCCTGCCAGGCTCCTCTGTTCATAAAATTGTCCAGGCAAGAATACTGGAGTGGGTTGCCGTTTCCTCCTCTAGAGGATCTTCCTGACCTGGGGATCGAACCTGCATCTCTTGTGCCGGCAGGCGATTTCTTTACTGCCGAGCCACCTGGGAAGCCCCCATTCAAAGTGTAGGATATAGCTTTCTTTCCTGTTCTCATATAATAAATTACACACTCACATGCCCCAAACACGTGTGCCACTGATTTGCCTACATGTTAAAAATCATGGAAAGCACTATGTTAGTTACTCATGTGATTTTCGTTTTGTTTTAAATACTGCTTTATTTATTTCGCAGTGCCGAGTCTTAGCTGTGGCATGTGTGATTGTTGTTGTGGCATGCGAGATCTTTTAGTTTCGGTATGTGGGATCTTTAGTTCCCTTACTAGGTATCGAACCCCAGTCCCGTGCAGCAGGAGCACAAGGTCTTAGCCCCTGGACCACCAGGGAAGCCCCCACCCATATGATTTTGGATTCCAGTTTCATAGAAAGAGGCTACAATGGCAAATACTGTTATACTTGAGGGATGAGCCTCAGGGAGTAATTGCTGTATCTATTCATTGTAGGTTGGCACAGATAACTCATTCCGATTCAAAATGTTAATATTTTTACTCTAAAGTCTCAACCTGCTTGCTTCTCTTACCGATGGGAAGCATTTTGCAGCCTCCTGTTGGTTGGAATCGAGGAAGGTAGCTCCTTTCTCACCTGGCAGCATGTGAGATGAGAGGGTGACTCTGAAAGAGAGAAAGGCGAACCCCCTTTTTGTCCAGGAGGGTCCTGTGGAGCCAGGCAAACTGGGAAGTCGTCATCAGGGCGTTTAACCACGGTGACAAATCCCCCTGCTGAATGCTGGTCTGATCGCTCGGGTTCCACTGTTAAACAATGGTGTAATGTGGTATATTATGAAACGAAAAACTGAACCGGTATATCGTGAATACGCCAGAGCTCTCTGTCTGATTTAAAAGGCTGATTATTTTTTAGTTGCCTGTGACCCTGTGTTTTGCAGGACCACACAACGAGACCCTCGGAGAATGGCTTTGCCGTTTCCGATGTGTTCCAAAGTGAGGACGCTCTCGTCTCTTAAGAGAACAGCGGTTGGCCCAGAGAAAAATTAAACTATGAGATGGAGAGGATTTCTCGCCTCTCTCTCCTCCTCTTATTATCACTTGGTCCTTCCAGGAAGCTCTCATATTTCTGCCACTGATCCTTATGTGGATTAAGGATAATAAACAGCCCATTAATAGAGGCCTGAACTAGGAAATGGAGTTGGAATCAGCCGCACAATTCAGTGGCTGACTGAGGTTAATAACTCCATTACTCCAGCTCTGTGCCGAGCTGCCCGACGAGCGGGATGTTAGCCTTATCTTACTCCTCATTAATTGAGCTAATAGAACCCGCCTGACCCTGCCTTGCAGCTGCCATCTGAGAGTTTGCCAGACATGGGCTGGAATACATATCATCCACCAAGCGCTCCGCTGGTGCCTTTTGTTTTTTGGAAGAACGTTCTCTTTTAAATTTTGGTGCGCTGAAAGGCCCCTCCTGACAGCAGAGTCTCCGTTTGCACGTCCACAGCTGGGGCAACGGTGACCCTGTCGCCTGGTCCTGCGACACTGTGTGTGTGCAGGACCACACCACGAGACCCTTGGAGAATGGCTTTGCCATTTCTGACATGTTCCAGCCGCTCTGACCCCGTTGCCTGAGCAGTGGTGTCCACTGGCCCCTCTGTGCAGATGTCCACTCAGGTTAGAGGGCTTTAGAGTCAGAGTGAACTGCTTTGGAGGAAGTAGCGGTTGTCTCAACAGCGTGTCTGGGGTCCAGGGTGAAAGAGCGTGTGAGTCACGGCGGTGGGAGTGGGGTCAGCTCCGGGCCTCGTCTCTTCCGGGTCTGCTCTTTTCTTCGAACGTTCGGCCGCTGTCTCTTTTGCATCCACCCTTCTCTGGCCCCAAAGTATCCCAACAGTTGGATGTGTTTCTGACAGTCTCGCTGTACAGCCCACTGGTAAGCCATCTGTGGATGCTACACAACCTTCCTAGGCCTCGGCTTCTGTCAAATGAGATGATAACCCAGCCCTTCTGACCTCGCACTTTGCAAGGCTCATGTACACGTCTGCTGGGAAAACAAGCGCAGGTGGGACGCGTGAGTTAGAAGATGCTCCATCCAACCAAGATGGCGTTGTCAACAGACCAAAAGTCGAAAGCTGAGTTTCCTGCAGCAGGTTATTCACCTCTCTGGGTCCCGGTTTCCTCAGTGAGGACCAGGGGCCCGGGCATGGAGGACGTGAGGTGGGGTGGGAGGTGGTGTTACGGAAGCTCTCTGCCCAGAGCCTTGCACTCGAACGAGGCGCTCCTGGTGTGGGAACCCCTCTGATTCCTTGTACGCTGGGAGCTCCGGGCTTGTGCGTGGAGATCAGAGCTTCTGAAAAGTGAGCTTAGACCAGCTCTTCACCGAGGAGCTGTGGCCCCGGGCTGGCCCCTCAGCTGCTCTGCGCACACAGCCTCCCTCTGGATGGAGGAAGGTACTTTCCTTGTTACCTGGTGATTTGTTGGCCAGAAGATGACCCTGCAGACACACAGGGATGAAACCACACTTCCTGGTGGAGAAGCCACAGAGCCAGACAGCTGGGAAGATCTGAATGCTATAACAGCCTTGCGGATCAGGAGCAGGGGCTTGGAAAGCATGGATCACCTGTCCCCTGTTGTTCTGTAAGATTTAAAGTTTTTTTTTTTTTTTTGGCTGCGCTGCACAGCTCGTGGATTCTCAGTTCCCTGACTAGGAATCGAACTCAGGCTCTGGCAGTGAAAGTGCCCAGTCCTAACCTTTGGCCTGCTAAGGATTTCCCTGAAGAGTCTTTTGATGGTAGGACACACGATGATGCTCAGAGAGGTGGGAGGCAGAGGTCTGTGACTTACGGCTCCAGAGGAGAGGTGGGTGCCTCTCGGGGCCGTGTGCGGGGCTGCACCCTGGGGACAGGGTGACTACAGCTGAGCTGTGGAACGCAGCTTCCGTATGGTAGGAGGGCAGTTAGCTCGGGTTTGCAGTTCTCTTGGTGGATGGGCTCATTTAAATAGTTTCAGGGGCTCTGGAGCCTGGGGGCTGTCCCCAGATCGAGTGTGGGAGCCCCAGAAGTGGAGCGATCAGAGTGGGGCTTGGCAAACTGCCCAGGAAGGAGAACTCAGGGTTATGAGCCCTGACTTCAGAGTCGGGTGAGACAGCACTTGTGGAAGTTTGTATCACACCCGCCCGTCCTCGTCCTGGATTCTTCCCCCTTCACGGTTGAAGCATACCTTTGGAGACAGCTTTAAAGAGGTGAAAACCCAACCCGAGCGCCATCCGTCCTGGCCACCCCTTCATCCCTCCAGCATCTCTGAAAGCTCTGCCATCGTGTGCTTGGGCAAACCGTTCAAGTAAACTGCCTCGTCCACGCTCTCCTATCCACTCCCCCCGGAGACGCAGGCCATCTTCCTGGGCCGCCAGCTTGGATTCCACCGCCCTTGTTATAGCCACTTGGTGCACAGCAACAGCGCATCCAAACCATCCTGGCTCCAGTGCGCTTCGCTGTGGCAGGAAGAAATACTAGCTGGGATGGGAATTTGGCAGCCGGCTGGGAGGTCAGAGGGGAGGCAGGAGGTGGTTCTGAGAGGCGGCAGCTGGCTCACCCACCGGGCCTGGAGCTAGGAAGGAAGGGGTACCCTAGGCCTCAAGCTCAAGATTGCAGCCAATGGTGGTGACGGGGCCCCCAGCCCCCAACCGCAGTCCCTGGAACCGGAGCATTTTAATCCTTCCATCAGTAAGAATCGCAAGAAGGGAAATTTTCCCATTATTTTCCCGCCTAGGGACTGCTGACATTTCACCCCTTATTTCCAGTGTTTGTGTAAGAAAAAGTCTGGTGGCGATAGTTCTGAACAAACGTGGAAGGTCAGCACCACTTTTTTTCCAAGGGTTAAAACTTAGTTTACCGCAGCGTGTGACCAAGATCTGTCGTCTGTGTTGGGGCGCACAGAGCGATTACTTCTGAAGCAGCGACGTCAAAAAGGTGCATCACCTTTGAACTCTTCACTGGCAGCCTCCAGGGTCTTTCAGGGTATACAGATACGGTGAGTTCCTGGAAGGAGAGAGCGCGAGCCCAGGCCACCAGAGGCTTAGCTCTGCTGTCCCCAGTGGGCCTCGGGGACGGAAGGCACTTGGCGTGGTGTGCTCGTGGGGCGGCCAGCCAGCCGGGAGCCACAAGCGCGGCCTGTGCCGGGTGATGGAGGGCCTGGGGGTTTAGTCTTTACGAAGGGATGGCGCACACGCATAACGAGGGATCTCCATGGCGTTTTCTTTCTTTTTTAGAAGATTACCTGTTCTTGGAGTGTATTTGGTTTACAGTGTTGTGTTAGGTTCTATCATCCAGCAAAGTGAATCAGCCAGACGTGTACGAATATCTCCCTCCCGTTCAGGTCATACATGGTATTTTCTTGGTTAGCAACTTTGTTAAATGCTGCCAGTAAACATCTCACTGCAGTGTATTTTTTTAATTAATTAATTTTTTTATTAAGGTTAATTGCTTTACAGAATTTTGTTGTTTTCTGGCAAACCTCAACATGAATCAGTCATGGGTACACATCTGCCCCCTCCCTTTTGAACCTCCCTCCCATCCCCGTCCCCATCCCATCTCTCTAGGTTGATACACAGCCCCTGTTTGCCTTTCATGGGCCACACAGCAAATCCCTGTTGGCTATGGATTTTACGTATGGTCGCGTAAGTTTCCGTGTTACACTGTAGTGTATTTTTAAGATTGTTTGTTGATTTTATTTTTGGCTATGCTGGGTCTTCGTTGCCATGCGGGCTTTTCTCTAGTGGTGGGGTGCGGCCTTCTCGTTGCCGTGGCTTCTCTCGTTGCGGACCTCGGGCTCTAAGGCCCATGGGCTCAGCAGCGGCAGCTCCCGAGGTAGAGCCCAGGCTCAACAGGTGTGGTGCACAGGATTACTCTCTCCTCAACATGTGGGATCTTCCCAGACCCGGGATCGAACCCGTGTCTCCTGCATCTGCAGGCGGCCTCTACCACCGAATCTCCAGGGAAGCCCTTGCTGTAGGAACACAGTGTGTTTATCAACCACTTCAGATGTTTTCCTGAGGACTTTCTGAGAGCCCCCGGTCCTGCCCGTCCCACTCCCCTGCTGTCTCTAAGGGGTCTACGAAGGGCCCCAGGGTCAGCTTGCCACCCTCTACTTTGAGCACAGCATTCCATGTAAATGTGACATTTGGGGAGAAAGTGACAACTTTTCTCAATTTGCTATCTTAATGTCTGATAACCTTCACAGTCAGAAAATCTCCCCTCGTGCCCAGCTCTCCCCTCCCCCCCAGCAAGGCTGGCTGGTCTTCACTGGCAAAGCACGTCTCAATTTTTCTTTCCCCTGTGGATTAGGGGTCCAGCGGGCTTTATCTGGTGGGTTTTAACTGTTGGGCCTAAGCTGGTGGAGGCCGAGACATTGGGGGAGATAAACACACCTCCGCTGCTGTCAGGGATCTGAAGCAATCTTCCAGTCTCGGTGGAGAGTGACAGGCGACCTTTAGCGGCACAGAGCCTGAGGTAGTTGGCATTTGAGTCCAGCTCTGATGAAGACGCCCCCATTTTTGGCAGGCGCGACGCTCAACCGTTAACTTAAATTCATTTCCCAGAGAAAGGCAGGAGGGCGGATGGTGAGATGACTTGGAGAAATCATATTTGCTTTCTTTACTCATAGGAGACTTTGGGAGACGTCGCCGTGTGCTTCAATTTTCCGTCTTCCTTAGAGGCATACATCAAGGGCTGAACTGGTGAACCCTGCGTGCACTTTAAAAACTTGAGCCTCTGCCAGACTCATGTGGCAGAGGTCTAAAAGCAGGCAGCTCTCCTCCCTAAATATCACAGATGTTTCATAATAATAATGAAACTTTTAAGAAAGTCTCCCACAAATTGAAATTCAGCTCTGCTTTTTCTGAGATTATAAAGCGTGGCCTCCTTGCTGGCATTGGAGTGTCTTCGATCCTAGATCCTGCCACCCCCCGGGGGGGGTGTTGTGGGTTGGAACCCCCATGTGGCTCGTGGGCAGAGTTCTTCCTTTTTCTCCAGGCCTCTGTCTCATGAAGTGTAGGTTCTAGATCCTGGGGGAGGACTGCGTGCACCTGGAAGGCCTGCCAGGCTTGGAACTCCTGCCCACAGAAGAGGAGGTGGGGCGGGGACCCAGAGAGGGCATCTTTCCTCTTTCTGCCCACCCCCTCTTCTTGCCCCTACACCTGAGCCATCTGCCTACTTCCTGCTTCCTAAACACCCAGTGTGTGCTCTGGATGTGTCTTCTTTCAGAGCACCTTGGGGTTTTGTCCAAATCTTATCATTTCTGCAAGGCTTAGCTCAAACTCCACTTCCTCCGGGAAGCCTTCCCTGACGCTTCTTCTTGCTCTGCACCTTCATGGCACTTCAGGCATCATCCTAGTGACAGGACAGCAGTTAAGCAAGAGGCTCTGGAATCCTGGCTTGGCCCCGTACAGGCTGTGTGAGACTGAGACGGTTTTTACTATCTCTGAGCTCCAGTTTCCTCCTGTGCAAGATGGGGCTGACTTTGTTCACACAAGCACCAAATATTTACAGAGCCTCAATTACAGGCAGGTGCTGCGCGACCTCTGGGGACACAAGAGGAAACAAAACCTGAAACAGTTGCTGTCGCATGGGGTGAGGAGAAGGCTGTGCACAACCCACTGACGTGCCGTGTTGGCGCATTGCTTGGAAGGTGGTCGGGGCTGGCCTTTCTGATCGGAGCACATTGGAGCAGAGGCTTCAGCAAATCCTGGGAGGATCTGGGGAAGAGCAGTCCAGGCCGGGGAAACAGCAGGCGCGAAGGCCCTGGGGCCGGCTGTGGTTGGCAAGTCCAGGGGCATCACGGAGGCTGCTGTTGCCAGTGGAGCAGCAACAGACTGGGAGGTGGTGGGTCGGAGGGAGATGGGCTCCTGCAGGGCTTGGACCTTTCCCAAGTCAGGTGGGAGCCACTGGAAGGGGACGCTGAGCCGTCGAGTGATGGGACCTGACTTCTGTTTTAAAAGGGCTAATCAGGCTCCTGGGTGGAGAACGGACCATAGGCAAGAGGGCCAGGGCAGAAGCAAGGAGGCCGGTGGGTGCAGCTGGCGTCATCCAGGTGAGGGAGCCTGGTGGCCACGCAGCTGACGAGACGCACTTGGGCTCTGGCTGCAGTGTTTGCTAGTTTATCTTTGCGGTTGCGCTGGTCTCAGTTGCCGTGCGAGGGCTTTCTCTAGCCGCAGCGAGCGCGGCCGACTCGTCGTTGCAGTGCGCAGGCTTCCCGCTGCGGCGGCTTCCCTTGCTGCTGAGCGCAGGCTCTGTGGTCCACGGGCCCCGTAGCTGCGGTCCTCAGGCTTAGTCGCCCCCTGGCACGTGGGATCTTCCCAGACCAGGGATTGAACCAGTGTCCCTTGCATTTCAAAGTGAATTTCTTAACCCCTGGACCACCAGGGAAGCCCTCTGACACTGCAGTTCTGAAGATAAAACAGACAACAGTCAATACGCCATCAGACTGGATGTCAGGCCTTGAGAAAGACAGCTTTCAAGGATGACTCCGCGTTTTGCTGGCCATCTCCCGGCTAGGGATGTGGGAGGAGCAGGTCTGGGGGAGGGGACCCCTGGTTCCGTTTGGGACATGGCAAGAGGAGCTGCCTCTCAGGCATCTGCATGGCTTCCCAGGGCTGCTGAAGCAAATAGCATTGACCTCGTGGCTTAAACAGTGGAAATTCATTTCCCCGTGGCTCTGAGGCTGGACGTCCAAGGTCACGGTGTTGGCTTCTGCCGGGGCCTCTCTCCTTGGCTTGCAGATGGCCCGCCTTGTGCCTCCTATTCGCGTGGTCTCTTCTCCGTGTACATGTGTGTCTTTGTGTGACCAGATTTCCTCCTCTTTAGGACTCCCTTCAGCCTGGATTAGGGCTCACCCTCAACAGCCTCATTTAGCTTCATCACCTCTTTAAAGGCCTTGTTTCCAAATATAGTTGCATTCTGAGGTGCTGGGGCTCAAGGCTCCAACACTGGAATTTGGGGGGGGAGGACATTCAGCCTGCAGCAGCCTCCAGGGCACTTTAAAAAAATATTTGTTTATTTATTTGGCTGCTCCAGGTCTTAGTTGTAGCATGCAGGCTCTTTAGTTGTGGGATGTGGGGTCTAGTTCTCTGACCAGGGATCAAGCCCTTGCCCTCCGCGTTGGAAGCTAGCGAGCCTCAGCCGCTGGAGCACCAGGGAAGGCCCCTCTTGGGCTCTCGGCTGCGGCAGCCTGACCAAGCTAGGACAGGCTCCCAGGACGCATCTCAGTGTCACCTTCACATCTGCTCAGGTTACCGCCAAGGCCGTGCTCAAGGAGCCCAGGGCCTTCTCCCTGCAGCCCCTCCTGCTCCCTGGCCAGGTTCTCCATCACTTCCTCCCCACCCACCACCCCTCCAGGGTCTCAGCTCTCCTTTTCATCCCAAGATCTAAATTCACAGCAGTTGCACCGAGGAGGCCCCTGGAGACCATCTAGGGCCCGCCCACCCCAGATTGCACAGAGGGAGGGACTGAGGCGGAGAGACTCACTGCGTGACCGAGCGGGGACCTGGCTGGCCTCCTGGCCCAGGCTGGCGGCCGTCTTGGTTGGCTTTCAGGTGCCACATGTATTCTTCCCACCCCTCACCTCCAGCTCATTTCAGTCTTCCCCGGGCCCTCCTTTCCTCCCCAACCTGTGCCCCCACCACCCCCAACCCCACCCCCCGCCCGGCCCCTGGGCAGATTGGGATGCTGGGTTGGGACAGCCTGGAATACGGCTGCGCCGTACCTGATGGAGGTTCCATCGCATTGGCTTTAACCAGAGGCCCCTCTTCGGGCAGTGCTCTGGGATCATCCCCCCTTCTCCTCTCAACGATAATTAGCCTTGTAAGACTAATGGACGAAATCGTGTCTAATTACCCTGTTGAAGGCCCAATTATGTGATTAACATTCGCGGGCTAGAAGCTAATGATGAGAAGAGCCTCTCATTTGCATAGCATTAAGTTAATTGAGCTGCAAGCGGAGGGGTGGATGGGGTGGTGATGGCAGGGTTGGCTTTCTGGAAGGATACTAATGACCAGAGAGGATGACTCACCTGACAGCTTTATTAATTAACAGCAATCTGATTACCTAGCAGGAGTGGCAAGTGGCAGCAGGCAGAAAGGCTCCACTTTGTGAAAAATGAGAGGCAGGAGCCCCCGTCTGCTGAGTTTTCTTCCCATCACTTGGCTGTGATAGAGACAAGCTCTCTGTCAGTTTGCAGAACCATTTTCGAAAAACCTCCCTTTAAAATCATGCTCGAGCCCTTCGGTTATGCACTTCCTTGCACGTTGACTTCACTCGTTCCACCATTTGTTCGTTCCACTCACATTTACTGAGGGCCTCCTGCACACAAGGCTAGGGGCCCTGCCCTTGGGAGTGTCCCAGGAGAGGGTTCCTTTGAGCTGCAGGCCCCCAGCTTCCCCTGCCAGAGGTTTGGGATTCAGCACTAAATCAACCTTGCAGCTAGCGAATGTCAGCAGAGAATTTCAGACTTTGAAGAATTCTTAAGGATCAGCAGTTCAAATCTCTAGAAGTGGGGGCTCGGGGAGGCTGGAGCTCAAGGTCACTAGGCAGGGAGTGGCAGGGGTGGGTGGTGGCTGGTGCTCCTTGCTCTGCCCAACAGCCCACCCACAGGACAGTCCCACTTTCTAGCACCTTCATCAGCCCCCATGCACTATGTTTTGAGTATTTAGTGTTGTCTCCTGGGAAACTTGCTGAAGCCCCTCCCTCTCCGCTCACCTCCTTGTCCTTTTCTCTTCTGTGAGGGCAGAGGCGGTACCCTGCTCCCGCTTTGATAAACAGATGATCGAATCAAGCAGGGAACCACTCAAGTGGTGTGCCTGGCACTGGAACCCAGACTGCTTTCCAGTGAATTTGTTTTTTAACAAAAAGTAAGATCACATGTAGGTCCTTTTGTAACTTGATTTGGTACTTAGTAAAATATTGAGAACATCATTCTTATTTAAAGTTATAACTCATTAAATGTTTGCATAGTATTACACTGAAAACTATTACATAGTAATAGTTTATGAGTGGGATTACATGGTCCAGGTGTGTTATAATGCCTTTAAATACTCTCTGTTGGCAGACATTTAAGTTATTTACAGTTTTTTTTTTTCCTTTACAAACAAATGCAGCTGCAATGGTGTATATACACATACATATATCTTTCTTTTTGGCTGCACTGGATTTTATCTGTGGCACTCAGGGTCTTTACTTTTGGCACGCAGACTTTTAGTTGAGGCATGGGGGATCTAACTTCAGCCCCCTGCATTTCGAGTGCAGAGTCTTAACCACTGGACCACTAGGAAAGTACCCCCTACACACACACACACACACACACACACACACACACACACACACACACACCTTTATGCATTTATTTTGGCCGGTGGAAAAGTAAGTCATGAAAGAACATACACAGCATGATACCCAAACAGGCAAAACCAAGTAATGTGATACAGGACAACCAAATGGGTTTATCCCAGGTCACAATCCAGGATTCTTGGGCTTCCCTGGTGGCTCAGACAGTAAAGAATCCATTGCAGTTCAGGAGACCCTGGTTCTATTCCTGGGTTGGGAAGATCCCCTAGAGGAGGGAATGGCAACCCTCTCCAGCATTCTTGCCTGGAGAATCCCCATGGACAGAGGCGCCTGGCAGGCTACACCATGGGGTCGCAAACAGTCGGACACGACTGAGTGACTAAGCATGGCACAGGGTCACAAGGATGGTTCAACATACACAATCAACATGATACACCATATCAACAGCAGGACAGAACTACGTGATCTTCTCAGTAGATGCAGAAAGAGCATTTGATAAACTCCGGCATCCATTCATAATAAAAGCTCTTACCAAAGTGTAGAGGGAACACACTGCGCTGTGCTCAGTCGCTCAGTTG
Source organism: Ovis aries (assembly GCF_016772045.2). Classification (NCBI taxonomy): domain Eukaryota; kingdom Metazoa; phylum Chordata; class Mammalia; order Artiodactyla; family Bovidae; genus Ovis; species Ovis aries. The sequence continues at coordinate 4,141,706 of NC_056056.1, forward strand.
TGTCTGACTCTCTGAAACCCCATGGACTGGAGCCCGCCAGGCTCCTCTGTCCATGGGGATTCTCTAGGCAAGAGTACTGGAGTGGGTTGCCATGCCCTCCTCCTGGGGATCTTCCCAACCCAGGGATCGAACCCAGGTCTCCCACATTGCAGACAAATTCTTTACTGTCTGAGCCACCAGGGAAACCCAAGAATACTGGACTGGGTAGCCCATCCCTTTTCCAGAGGATCTTCCCAACCCAGGAATCAAACCCGGGTCTCTTGCATTGCAGGCAGATTCTTTACCAGCTGAGCTACCAGGGAAGTCCAGAGGGAACATATCTCAACATAATAAAAGCTATTTATGACAAACCCACAACCAGTATAATACTCAACATGAAAAAGCAAAAGCCTTCCCACTGAAATCTGAAACAAGACAAGGATGCCCACACTCCACTTCTACTCAACATAGTACTAAAAGTCCTAGCCATAGAAATCAGACAAGAAAAAGAAATAAAAATATATCCAGCTTGTAAGGGAAGAGGTAAAGCTGTCATTATGTGCAGACGACGTGATACTAAATATAAGCCCGTGCAGTTTAAGCTCTCACACGCATTAAAGAAAATCTGATCGCGGTTTACCTGGGGTGGGGGCCAGTGTGTGTAGACAGAGGGATGGGATTGGTTAGGAGCATCCAGTGTGTGTCAGTACTGGGGGGATGCATTTCTTAGAGGAATGTATCCACCGGAATAGAAGTTCTTTCTAGTAAAAGCTTCTTTGTCTTATTCACCAGTTTACCTCAAGCTCCTAAAATAATGATACCCGGCACATAGTAAGTGCTCCATAAGTAGCTGTGGCCTGAATAATTATATGTTTCATAAATTTATTTTTATGTATCAAAATATGTGATAATTTTTAAAATGGGAGAAATACTGTTTTCTTCTCATTCTTCCCTAGGAGCAGCTACTCTTTATAGTTCCTAGGTTATTCTCCCAGAAAATACCTCTGCATCAATAAGGAGACATAAATATGTGCATTCATTTTATATAGATGAAGACACACTTTTAATATAGATTAAACTCACACTGTTTAATTTCTCCTTTTTCTTGACAGTGTATCTGGATATATTTCTGTTTAGTGCCTTAGCTCTGCCTCATTCTTTTTAATAGCCATGTAGTATTCTAGCCTGAAACTAGACTGTAATTAATTTGACCAGATTCCTATTGAGAAACAGGCTTCCCTGATGGCTCACTGGGTGAAGAATCCCCCTACAATGCAGGAGATACAAGAAACACGGGTCTGATCCCTGGGTTGGAAAGATCCCCTGGAGGAGGAAATGGCAACCCACTCCAGGATTCTTGCCTGAAAAATCCCATGCACAGAGGAGCCTAGCAGGCTATGGTCCAAAGGGTTGGAAAGAGCTGGACACGAGTGAGCCACTGAGCAACTATTGAAGAGCCTTTAGACTGTGTTCCTTCTTTCACTTTGCAAACACAGCTACAGTTGATGTCCTGTGGTATGGCTCTGTGTATTCATGGAACTATCTCGGTAGATTAAAATCCCGGAAGTGGAATTGCTGGGTTGTAGTTTTTATTTTCGATGGGTGCCCAAGAGCTCTGAACTCTACTGGTGGAGATAAAGTGCTGTGTGAGCAAAGGTGGTGCCCCCATGGAAAGGGCTAGAACATCCAAGGAACAAAGGCTTCGTGTAGGTTTGGGGATGCCATGCTGCAGGACTCCAGCTCCCAGGAGCTGTGTGAGTCCCTGGAGCCACCCAGGTGTGTGACACAGTTTGGCTGAATCAGCACACACATGCTCAAGTGATGGAAATGCTTAACATCGGAAAACTTGAGTTTTAGGGGACATTTTTTTCCCCCTTCAGTATCAATGCTGGATTTGAAAGATGCCTAAATGTTTTCTTTCAAGAATAGTTGTATTCCCCACAGCAGTGCATTTTTTATTTACTTAGAGGAGTTAAGTAATGACAGTTGTTCCCATTTTTTGGTGCTTGAGCCTCCAGCCACCGTAAAACAAGACAAGATTGCGAACGTAAAGGCCAGTCATGACAGACAGCGGTTCTCAGGAGACCTGTGCCGCACCTCTGACGGGAACAAAGCGTGTGTGCTGACTTGCAGTTGGGGTGGGGCTCAGACATCCAGCCTTCAGGAAGACAAGACCCTGCAAGTTCTGCTCTCTGCTTAGGCTGCCTGTCCCGGCGTCTGGTGGCGGAACTGTGCCAAGATCGTCCTTGCTTTGTGAGAACAGTCGTGCACCTCAGACGAGCATGGGTGGAGAGCTCCACCTGGAACCAGGCCAGCCCAGGCCCCTTGGGGACTGACCACTGGCTGGCATTTTCTAGAAGCAGTAGGTTTAGTGTTAATCATGAGCTTTGGAGTCAAAACCTTGAGGTTTTTTTCTGTTTTTTATTGAAGAATAGTTGAATTACCGTGTTGTGCTAATTTCTGCTATACAGTGAAATGACTCAGTTATACATATATATACACTCTTTTTTATATTTTTTTCCATTGTGGTTTATTGAATATAAATTGAAAATGTTGATATTGAATATGGTTCCCTGTGTTGTACAGTAGGCCCTCATTATTTACCCATTCTGTAAGTCACTGTTTGCAGCTGCTCACCCCACACTCCCAGGCCTTCCCTTCCTGCCTCCGTGGCAATCACAGGTCTGTTCTCTACACCCGTGAGTCTGCTTCTGTCTCACACATGGGCCCCTTTGTGCCCTAGTTCCGAGTCCCTATGGCGGTGATGTCGTATGGTGTTCGCCTTCCTCTTTGTGACTTGCTTCCTGAGTATGACAGTCTCCTGTTGCGTCTGCGTTGCTGCAGCTGGCATTGTTTCCCTTTTTAGGGCTAAACAGTATTCCACTGTGTACGTTACCTGCTGATGGACATTCAAGTGGTTTCCATTTCTTGGCTGTTGTGAATATGCTGCTATGAACACTGGGGTGCATGGATCTTTTTGAATTATAGTTTTGTCTGGATATATGCCCAGGAGTGGGACTGCTGAATCATATGGGAATTCTATTTTTAGTTTTTCGAGGAACCTCCGTACTGTTTTTCGTCGTGGCTGCACCAATTTACATTCCCAGCAACAGTGTAGGAGGGTTCCCTTTTCTTCACACCCTGTCCAGCATTTGCTAGGACTTTTTAACGGTGGCCTTTCTGACCGGCGTGTGGCGGTGCCTCATTGTGGTTTTGATTTGCGTTTCTCTAGTAATTAGTGGTGTTGAGCATCTTTTCATTTTTCATTTCTCTATCTTCTTTGGAGAAATGTCTATTTAGATCCTCTGCCCCTTTTTTGGATTTGTTTTTTGTTGTTGTTGAATTGTATGAACCGTTCCTATATTTTGGAAATTAAGCCCTCATCAGTCTCATGATTTGCAAATATTTTCTGCCGTTCCCATGGATTAAAAGACCCGAGTTTGAATTGGTGTTAGTCGACAAATGTTTAGTGAGCGCGTTCTATGTGCTAGAAGAGTGAACAGGTCCCTCTAGGTGGGAGCAGACTTTTCAAGGCGGAGTAAATAGTCCATGTGGTGTAAAGTTGCTGTTAGATTTGATGAGGTGGCCTCTAACTGTGAATAATAAACTGTAGCAGTTGGCACTTTTGTGCCAGCCTGGTGAACTGCTATTCCCTCCATGTTTTGAAGACAGGACTGAGTTAACCACCAGGCCCCAGGCAGGTGGGTGCCACTGATCAGATGAAGGAACAGCGTTTCATTCTCTCTCATCTCTTTCTTCTCTCTGTCTTTTTCACTTGGTGTGAGATGCCAGCCCTCCTTGCCCAGAGATGAGTGGGCTGGGGCATCCAGGTTGGAGGAATAAGGGCAGGAGAGTGTCCCTTGGAGCTTCCAGAATCTTCACACACGCCCATGAGCTGTGGAAGCTTCTCTGATGCTGCTCGCAGAGGCATCAAACCCCTGGGTGCTTCTGGGTTGAAACTGTTAGGTAAAAGACGACCAGGACACCAAAAAAGAGTGTCTAACAGGCTTTAATGGGGAAGCGCTCCCGGGCGGGGTTCCCAGACCCGAATGAGGCAGGTCGAGGAAGTCCGCGCCCGGACTGTGCTGGGGAGTGGTTCATATGCATTCGGTTAGTGGACGGGGGTTCGGATAGGTTGTTAGGTCGAGGTGTCGCGTGGGCTGATAGGTCCTTCTATGTGGCTGGAGTGGGGCGGCTTTAGCTGGCAAAGTGTGCTGTCATTGGTCCCCAGGATCTGGGAGGATCCTTGAGGGAGAGAGGAGGGGCGGCCCACCATGGCCCCGGGGTCCAGCCTTACAGAAATGTCAGTCACTTTGGCTGCCCCTGGACAGATGGGTTCAGTTGTCATTTGCCGGGCGCCCATAACAACCACTGCTGTCGTAACAAAGACAAATGTAGCACCAAACTGGAACGCGATGGATTTGAAATTACGTCTTTAATTCACAGTTGGTATAGAGTGCTCGTAAAATCTTGATCATGATAGAGAGGCTAATAAACGTTTGAGAACATAAATATTTGGGGAGGAAATGGCTTTGTGAAACATTTAGTTGTGGTGTAGTTAGGAGAACAGAGGAAATCCGCCAGGCAGAACTCTCTGGACACCAATCTGGTGAGTTGTATATGTGGGGTGGGTGATGATCTTGAGTGAGCTGTTTTATGTGTGTGCAGACGTTAATTTGACGAGCACTCCTGCTCACCAACCCTTGAGCTGTTTGCCCTTCAAGTACCTGAATCAAGGGGCAGAGGTACCAGCGGGTGCTAGCCAGGTGTGTGCCCGGGCAGAGGAAGCTGATGGTGGAGACGTGCCTTCAACCCCTGACCTGCTCTGGCCCCCAAAGTAGGGCAGAGCAACCCCACGACAGTTAGGCCCACACTGCCCAGGTTCAAAATCCTGCTTTGCCATTCCCTGGCCACAGACCTCGGGCAGGTCACCCACCTGCTCTATAAAGTGAAAGTATTTAGACACTCAGTCATGTCCAACTCTTTGTGACCCCATGGACTGTAGCCCGCCAGGCTCCTCTGTCCCCGGGATTCTCCAGGCAAGAATCCTGGAGTGGGTTGCCATGCTCTCCTCCAGGGGATCTTCCCAACCCAGGGATTGAACCCGAGTCTCCGGCATGGCAGGCAGGTTCTTTACCATCTGAGCCACCAGTGAAGCCCTCTGTAAGTGAGCATGGTATAATGGCCCCTGCCCCTCTGGGTCTAGTGAGAAATCAGTTAGGTGAGCGTGTCCAGCGCGCCGGAAAGCACATTTTCGACTCCGAAGACTGAGATAACCCAGTGCCCTCTGACTTGGCCAGAAAGATGTCGGGAGTCAGGCCAGCAAGGGCCGTGCGGTTCTGGCAAGAGGGTGGGAGAGAGTAGTTCTGTTTATCTACTGTTTTTTCAGACGGTATAAATTTTATTTTTTCTTTTAAAAATTATGCAAGTATGATAACACGTTTACAGGAGACTTGGAAAACAGAACAGGCTCACATGTAGTTCCACTGTCTGTTCCAGTGATGGCTGCTTACGGCACTGCTGCCCAGGCTGCTGCTTCTAGAGCTGGTGGGCAGGGATCTTAGCAAATAGGAGGGTCATCCATTGACTGCAAATCCTGGGTATGCCCAGGATGAGCGCTGTATGTACTCAGTGCAGGCTCGGGGCGCGTGTCCTGCCCTCTGAGGTCCCTGCCTCCCACAGGTCTGCCTTTCAGCAGGGGATTGAAGGGTGCTGGGACAACAGTGGTCTCTCCTGGGGGCTCTTGGGGGGCAGGGCAGGGCATTCGACCCTGGGAAGGCAGCCTGGACAGGAAAACAAATGAGGGGCTGCTGAGGACATGTGAGGTCCCTGACCCAGAAAATAACGAAACCCTATGGAATGTTTCAGACAAGCAAGTTATAATCCAGATATCCCGACCCGATGGTGAGGGCTCCCTCCTGTCTGTGGAAGTAAGGGAGGATGCTGATAAAAATGTCAGCAGAGCGTGGCTAATCAGGTCAGCAGTAATGTTTTGGCCGCGAGGCCTTTTCCTGTAAGTGGTTGGAGAGCAGTGAAATAAGATGGAGAGAGTTGACGGTTCAGTGAGGCAGGCACAGCTGGGGGAAGGGGCAGGGAAGCTGCCTGACCAAGGAGGAGCAGCCACAGAGAGCAGCTGGAAGCGCCACCTGGCCAGCTGGAGACTCGAGATTAAAGGGGAAGGGGCTCCTGACACTCCCACGTCCACTCAGGCGCGCCTGGGGGCTTGGGCCATTCCCTCTTCTAGGAAGATGTGATCATCCAGAGTCTTCGGCGATAGGACGACAGTGTTTCAGGCTGGAGTCACCTTGGGGCCCCTCCCCCCGACCCCGCCTTGCCGCTGCTTCCCTCCCATCTCCCAGTTTGTATCTGCCGTCCTTACTCAAAGATTGTTCGTCGTTCAGTCGTTCATTTGTGTCTGACTCTTTGCGACCCCCATGGACTGTAGCATGCCAGGCTTCCCTGTCCTCCATAGCTCCTGGAGTTTGCTCAGATTCACATCTGTTGAGTTGGTGATGCCATCCAACCATCTCATCCTCTGTTGTCCCCTTCTCCCATGCCTTCAATCTTTCCCAGCATCAAGGTCTTTTCCAATAAGTCAGCAATTTGCATCAGGTGGCCAAAGTATTGGAGTTTCAGCTTCAGCATGAGTCCTTCCAATGAATATTCAGGGTTGCTTTCCAAAGATGATGACATGCAAATAATCACTTCCATCCTGAACCAAAAGGCATCCTTGAGCCTGCCTGGGGCCGAGGCACTTCAGAAACACCAGACAGAGCAACTGGCCCGGCACTCCCCTTCTGCCCTCCTATCTCCTGGCAGGGGTTGTGCAGAGATTCTGGGCATCCCAGGAGCCCTTGAGCTGCACTGAGCGGGTTCTCAGGATCTGCCAGCAGCCAGTGCCTCCAAGAGAAGTCCAGTGGAGTGGCCAAGGACTAGCCCCTTCTCCTCCAGGCCCCTTCCCACATCTAAAGGTAGAGGCGATAGTTAGTAATCCTTAATCCAGAGTTGGTAGGATGCCTTTGTGCCTGCCACCTGCTGACCCACTGTCACCGGACTGCCACTCCAGCAGGCTGCAGGGACAGGCCCCGAGAACATTTGTTTCCTGTGGTCCAGAACGCAGGGGTGCCCCCACACATAGATGCCCATTGCACCCCAGCAGGTGAGGGCACATGCCATCCAAGGCCACCTCAAAGAGGACGACAGTCGGTCCCTCCACCAGGAAGCTAGTATGTCCTGGAGCTGACGCGACCCTCTGTACCAAGGATGCCCTCACCTGTGGGAGAGCCCAGGATGGCTTCAGATCATCTAAGCAGCGTGAGACTCTGTGGGTGCCCTAACCAGGCCGCTGCCCCGAGGCCTCCCCAGACAGACATTCCGCGGGCCCCGCCCTCGGGGTCAGGCAGAGGTCAGGCTCACCTGCCAGCAGGCATCTCGCCAGTGGAGGGAGGTGAAGAGCCCAGGACCGGCTGGCGCGAGGGTGTGGCCGCTCGTGGGAGGGGGACTCTGGCGCGGGACTTTGCCTCTCTGAACGTCTGACTCCTCATCACTGAAAGAGGCAAAGGATGGTACGGTATCGGTTCCTTTCTCACAAGAGTACCGTGTGATTCCCTGCTGCAGGACACTCAGCTCAGAGCACAGCTGAGCGGCTGCTATTCCTCGTGATAGGGAAGCACCGCGCATCCATTTGTCCATCCCATCGGTGTTTGTTACAGGCTGCTCTCCGCCAGGCCTGATCCCAGATCCTGGGGCTAGAGCAGTGACCAAAACATTCCCCTGGGAGGAGGCAGACACCACACAAACAAGAGAAGGGTTAATTTCTACTGGAACTGAGTACCCTGGGGGAAGTTAAGATGTCACTTGGGGAGTGATGGTGGGCGGGGGGTGGGGTTGCGGATGCTGGAGGGCAGTGTTCAGTTCATTTAAGCTAAGGCTTGAATGAAAAGAAGGAGCCAGTTGTGGGGAGAGAGGGAAAAGAGCCATCCAGACGGGGGTGGGGTGGGGAGGTGGGGGGGGGGGGGGGGATGGGTAGGGGGGTGGGGGGTGGGGTGGGGGGGGGAGGGGGGTGGGAGGTGCGGGGGCCAGGCAGGAGGAAGCCAGGCAGGATCTCCTGGAGGTGGGGATGGGAATGGGAGAAGGCAGGGAGGCTGTGAAAGCCCAGGCCGAGCCTGAAAGCCAATCCAGCCCCTTCCTAAGCCAGGCGAGGACAGGGCAGGCCCTGGGAGCCAGTCAGGGACCCTGAGTATGGGGGCCTGGGGCTCTTGTCTGTATATTTCAAACATTTTATTATATAGGGAATCCATTTGTTGTAGCACAGCTAGGAAACTGTAGCTAAGTCAAGTAATGTCCAACACCCGGAGACATCACCGTCACCTTTAACATTTTGATACAGTATGTATATTCTGACATCTGGAACAGGCTACAAACACAGGGCTTTAACGAAACACATTGTATCAAACTTTTTTTTCCTGGATCTAATGTGGTGAATCCCCATTCACAAACACTCTCCCAGCCCCTGTGTTGATGGCTTTTGAGAGCAGCCCTGCCCCATCGCAGACACAGGATATAGCAGGGAGATGCCCTTGAGATTACTCTAAAGCCTGTAGGCTTCTGGACTCGAATAATAGATTTAATTCACAGGCGACTATCGAAACCCAGAAGTTTTAAGTTGCAGACCTGAGTCTGCAGCCAAGGACGTGGAAAAGCTTTATCTAGAGACTTGGGTTTCACCTCACAGGTAGCTTCACTTAAGAAGTTTAACCCAGGAGTGCCACCAGATAAACAGTTTAACCCTGGGTTTCTTCTCGGAAGGCAGTTTAAGGGTGTTCTCTCTGGGCACCACCAAGCCTCGGGGCTGGGTTTGGAGCGAGTCAACACCAAGTGCCAAAGTGTCCTTTATCCCCAAACCCAGGTTTTCTCCCAGTTGCCATCGATGAGGTCCAGGGTTCAGGTCCTACCCTGCTTCCATTCATCACCGTCTCGGGATGCACCCGGAAGTTGGGTGCAGATTCCGGGAGGGAGGCCCCTCCTGGAGGCTGCTCCCAGCAGAGGGGCAGTCTGAGTTGTGACTGGATCCTCCAGGTGGGGTTGATTTGGCTTTCTAGAATCTGTGTCTTTCTAGCCCACAAGAGCTCCCTGTCGTATTTAGACATTTGAGAAGAAAGAGAAAGTGGCTCTCCTGGAATGGAAGCGCAGAGTGGGAATCTCCCAGAGCTGGAACATTCTGGAAAGTCCTTTGAATTGTGCCGCGAATGCCGTGGAGGTGCGTCTCCCTTTGGGTCTCTGCGGCCTCTGCTCTGGGAAGTGAAGCTGGCAGAGGCAGAGGAGCGGCTGCCCAGGGGAACTGGAGTGGGCTGAGCCGCGGGGCGGGGTGGTGGAGGGGCGGGGCAGTGGAGGGGCGGGGCCTGTGAGCCGTGGACAGCCCGAGAGCTCCGCGTGAGGACACGTTCCTTCCGTTCGAGTGGTGCAGGTCTCCCCTGAATGTGATGAAGATGCCCCGGAAGGCGATGGAGTGGGGGCCTTGTCTGTGCTGTGAGGGTGATGCTGGCACATCCTTAGCGTGAGGCCAGGCACGGAGCACCAGAGGAGCCAGGGCTGTTTATAGGGTGCTCTGCACAAGAGCCTCCAGAGAGGCAGTGTGGTCCAACAGTTACAGCTCAACCTGGGCTGTCCGACTAACCTGAACCCCAAAAGGCTGCTCTCACTAAGGATGTGACCTTGGGAAGCTTTGCTCCCCTCTGAGCCCCAGTTCCCACACCCATCAAACCGGGTCTCATAGTCGTGCCTCGTTTGTACACGGTGGTGGTGGTGGTTTAGTCACTAAGTCGCGTCTGACTGTTTTGCAACCCTGTGGACTGTAGCCCCCCAGGCTTCTCTGTCCATGGGATATTTCCCAGGCAAGAATACTGGAGTGGCCAGCCATGTCCTTCTCCAGGGGATCTTCCCAACCCAGGGATCAAACCTGCGTCTCTTGCGTCTCCTGCGTTGGCAGGTGGGTTCTTTACCTGCGGAGCCACTGGGCAAGCCGTTTGTACAGGGAGCGATTCCCATCATAACTTCACATCTGTGGCATGCCTATCCCATAACAAACTTTGTAAATATTAGTTAACAGCCATTTCATTGGGAAATTATTCACTTAAGACTAGGACGTGCTTCATCTGCCTTGCCCAAACCGTACTTATCAAATGCCTCATGCATTTCACCTCTTTGTTGGTTGCCAGCGGGTCTTTTCATATTACGTCTTTAATCTTTTCATAGGAGGATGAACCCCAAGTGCCAAGAAGAGGAAGTCTTTATTTGTATGTGTATAAACGTCCCTTGGGAGCTTTGCGAGGGCGGGATGGTGCTGCCCCATCCACTGCTAGGTCCATGGTTTTGAAACCAGAATGCTTTCGATCCACCTGGATTACCCATTGCTCTTTAAGTGTAGGTTGCAAGGAGACAGTTTAGGCTTAGTTATCTTACTTTCTGTTAGCCTGTCTTTGGCCTTCTTCCGTCCTTGAAGCGGCAGCCGTCTGGGTGCCCGTCTCACCAGCAGTCCCTGGTTCTGCAACCTTTCCGCTTAGATCTAGTCAAAGAGATGCCCTGCATCAGTAACAGGAGAGGCTGCTGACTCCCTGGGCCTTCTGGTAGACCAGCAGTCACGTCATTTCACAACAGAGCACCCATGTGCAGTTGTAGGGGTGGAGGCCACCCCTGACCATGATGTGCATTGTAGGGGAAAAAAGTGGTGAGTTTGGACTCTCTACCTGCACAGGTTGGAATCTCTAATATCACATGATAATAATATCGCCTAAAATACTGTGGGCTCTTATTACACGTTAGACCCAACCCTCAGCTCACGGATGTGTCTCTTCCTCCCTGCCCACCTCCCGTCTCCATGGTGGTCTGGAGAGGCTGAGGCTTGTCCAGGATCACCGAGCTCTTGAGTGCGGAGAGAGTGTGAGCACTGATCTGGGAATGAATGCTGCTTCTGGCCACCGGCCAGCCTCTCCTCCCTGCTCTGGGTGTCTAAGTGGGAGCAAAACCCCTCCGTGGGCATTGCTTTCTTAGGTGTGCCCTGGGAGACTGAAGAGATGAACCCCGGGGTTTCACATTGTTTTATGTTGGGGGGTTCACTTGTGCAGGTGTGTTTAGCTCACGTGAATTCCAGACTGAGAAGCCGGGGGAGAGAGCAGAGCCATTTCCGAGGCCTGCCGGGGGGCCAGGTTACTGAGACCAGCAGACCGTGGAGGCAGGCCTCTGAAGATCCGGAATGTGATGGGGGATGCTCGCCCCAGGCTGTGAAGAGTGAACATGACTTGCTGGCACGAAGGTGGCATCTCTCAGAACCAGGCACCCTGTCGGCCCACATTGCCTCCCTCTCCCTTCAGCCCCAGAACGGTGGATTCGAGTTCTCACTTCCTGAGCATGAGGGGTAATCTTGTATTCTCTGTGAGCTGATGGCAGAGCTTCCAGTTCGCTTACGGAAAGTAATTTAACTCAGCCTAAACTGTCTGCTTGCAAGCTATGCTTAAAGAGCCAAGGGGTAGTTCAGTTTGCCCCTAAGTGCGAATAATGACGCTGGGAGCAGCCACCTGTGCACAAGGTTGGGCCTGGAGGAAACCCTGAGCTCTGGAGGCGTCCCTGGTGAGCTGCCCTGGGGGCCGTCGGGGCCCTCTCTGGGTGATCCCTGAGGCCTCGGCACTCTGGTCGCAGTCGTGCTGGGAACAGTACAGGGGCGGCAGACATCCTCTTCCCCGCGCCCCAGAAAGGCGGGTCAGTGGAGCCAGCAGCAGAACCATCAGGACGCAAAAGGCGCCCGCACGCCGAATCCTTTTAATCACCTAATGGCGGGGCACACCCGACGCCCCCAGCTCGGGTTTCTGGCCTCGGCCGCAGCCCAGGCCGCTGTAACTACAGCCAAGTTTGGCCCGGCCTCTCCACATTACAGCCGCAACACGGCCGCGCTCAATTGAAGTATTTGAGAACAATGAAATATGCATGGCTATCAGTGACAGCCCCATAAAGCGCGGCAATTAGCCGCGTAATCCGAGAGAGGGAGCCGGCCCTCGGCAGCCCGTGGTTCCCCATTAGTTAAATGCATTTTGTACGTCCTCATCCCATCAAATCAACTAACACTTCCTTTAATTGGTTCATGAATTATACAGCCGCCCCGCATTATAATTTAATCGCCTGTAAACATTCATAGGGCCCCACTGTAAAGTGGATCGCGCTCATTAATTCGTTAATTTCAGCAGATGGAAGGGGAGATCGGATGAACGGTGGCAGAACAGAGTGCCTTGGGCAACGGAAGAAGGAAAAAAAGGTGGGGGGCCATTTAGGTTTTTTAAGGGCTGTCAGAAACTCAATCTGTGAGCTGTCAGCAGCCCGGACCCGTCCCCCACCCCCTCCACCGCACTGGCTGCGGGAAGTGACTGGCGGATTCATCCGGAGGCTTGTCAACCGTCTTTAAACATCAAGCCAGCGGGTAAACCGAGCCCAATGTAAATTAATTCTTGTCTTACGGGCCCCCCTTTCTCTGTCCCCATGAATATTTCATGGCGGGCAGCATAAATATTAATTCTAATAGCTCTGCACAGTGGTTATTATTTCTGTTTTATGACAAATATTCATAAAATATTCAGGACCCTTTTTTAGAACATTTACACACTTGATTGTGAATTTCCCCAGTTTCTCGGGGACACTGTAAACATATTGGGGTTCTCTTGATGGGCTTTTCCCCCCTTAATTAATACCGCTGGTTATCAATATTTAATCCGATTTTAGTTTTGCGGAGAAGTAAAAGCTATTAGATTGGAGGGCGGAAGGGATTTTCCCCCCTTCCATCGGTGAAATGGGAGAGTCTGTTTCTCTTTGACACCTGGGTGATCTAACAAAGGATGACCTCCCTTGCCTTTTTATCTGGAAAAAAAAATCTATCTTTTCTGCGTGTGTCTGTTCTCCCCTTACTTTTTAACTGAGAGCTCTGGCGGCAACCCAACTTGCTGTAATGAAATTCTTCACTGCAATATTTATGCAAGGATTTAACATAATTTTGGAGTAATTAAAGTGTGGGTTTAACAAACACGGTGGCGGATTCCTCAGGCAAGACAGCTGTGACGGGGGATGAGGATCTTTTGGAATCCTCGTTATTTATCTTTAACCCTGCCGATGCCTGCAGCTGTGCATGGCATCCCCAGGGAGACAGACAGAGGAGGGGGCTCCCAGCCCAAGGCAGCTGGTGCCCGTCAGGTGGTGGAGGACACAGGTGAGGTGGTGGCTTTGGCCCAAGGGAGTCTGAGGTGGGGTCCAGTGAATCTTGAGGCTTGGGGGCGCACAAAGACAGTGTGGACCTCACCCTATTTGCACCCCTCCCAAATCTCTTCAGGGCTCCTTTTCCATTTTCTGCTTCTCACCAGAGGCGTCAGGAATGTTCTAACAACGGCAAGGAACAAGTGATATTATTGTACATGTAGGAAGGTTATGAAAGAGCGACCTAGAGTCAGCCAGGCCCGGACCCCAGGCTGGAGGCACCACTTCACCTCTTGGGAGCCTGAGTCTTTGATGGGCAGGATCACAGGCCCTCACTTGGATTAAATAGGACAAGACACCCGTGCTTATTAGTGCAGGTGCCTGGCACGTAGAAAGTATATAATGGTTTGCAGTGACGATAATGATGGTGATGCTGGAGATTCATGTGCGGCAAAGGGTTAAAATTGAAGCCGAGAAGTAAAATGCTTTTGGCTAGAGAGATTCGTGGAGGAAACTTCCAGCTGTGGAAGGGGTTAAAGCCAAAGGTTTTCTGCAGCACCTTATTAAAAAATATCCGGTGGAAAAGTCAAGAGTGGAGATTCTGATGGTGGCTGGGAGATGCTTATGTGGCTCTTCAACGGGGCAGGTCTTCCCGCACCATCTGTCACTGAGAGAAACTGGCTTTGAGAAAGGAAATGTCGAAATTAGCTCATCTCACCCTCCTTTGGCTCCCTGTCTCCGGGGACCTGTGACGAGGAGATGCACTTATTTCCCAGGTGGTCCAGGGGTCCAGATCTTGCACACCTTGCTCTCTGTCCTTGGAGCAAATTCCTGCTCCCAGGAAGTGCCCAGGGGAGGTCTGCCCAGTAGCAGGGTGCCAAGAGGGAGGCATGTGGTGGAGGCCTCCCTGGAAGAGCACCTGCCCCATCTCCTGCCTTGAGTCCCTCCCAGCTGATCCGTTAGAGTGGAGGAAGGTGGCTCTGACTCCAGCTGACTGTGCAGCACAGCCCAGAGGGCTAAAACCTAGACATGTGTTCAGAGTTTGGGGTTTGTGCTGAGCGGTGGACGCCGAGGCCCCCCTCCCTCCTTCCGTCCCTCCTGCCTTCCTTCCTTCCCGCCCCTCCCTTCCTTCATCTTTCAGCAGATTCATGATGGGGTGCTGCGCTCAGCTGCAAGAATACTGTGGCTGGCTGCCTGGGTTTGCATCCTGGCTCCACGGCTGTGTTAGGTGAAGGTCTCCAGAGAAATAGGAACAGTCAATGTGCATTATATCAGGAGAAAAAGATTCTTTATAAGGAATTGGCTCATGTGATTATGGAGACTGGCCAGTCGCAAGATCTGGGGGTTAAGTCCACAAGCAGGAGCTTCAGGAAGAGCCAGGAGGCAGGAAGGCTGAAGTGGGGTCCACTGAGACTTTAGGATGGGAGTACAAAAGCATCCCCACCCCACTAGATCTGAAGGCAGGAGAAAGTCAATGTCCTTGTTCAAAGGCAAACAGACACGAGGAATTTTCTGTCATTCAGGAAGGGGTCAGCCCTTTTGGTCTATTTAGACCTTCAACTGATTGGGCGAGGCCCACCCACACTAGGGAGAGCAATCTGCTCCATTCATTCCACTAATTTTTCTAAAAAATTATTTTATTGGAGTACAGTTGATTTTTAACACTGTATTAAATTCTCCTGTATTCCACTGATTTAAATGATGAGAAACACTCTCACAGACACACCCAGAATAATATTTGACCAAATATCTGCATACCCTGTGGGCCCATTCAAGTGGACACACAGAGTTAGCCATCACGGCCACTTTCTAGCTGGGACGCTTCGACAGGTTAACCCTCTCTGTCTCTTGGGTTTTCTTCACCTGCTGTAAAAAATGATGATAATCCCCTTGTAAGGTCACGAGGAGGAGCTTTGACCTAAGGTAGGTCAAGTCTTAGAAGACTGCCTGCCATGTAGGCCCCATGGGTATTCAGTCTTATCATCACAGTAAGCAATTTGTATGAATTTTCATATTTAATCCTTAACTCTGTGAGGTACTTTTATTTTTTAATCCTTGTGTACGGAGACTTGGACGGTAGGATGGCTGGTCCCTCAGTGAGCCGGCAGGTGCCACTGGAGTTTGAACCCAAGTCTTTCTGACCTCAGAACTCATGTCCAAGCCTGACAGCCTGGGGGACAGGCTTGCACACAGGAGGTTGCATCCACTTCAGTGGGACTGATACTTCGAGGCCCTTGGTGACTTTCAGGGCACCTGTCTCAGGTGGAGTTCCCCCCGGAAGCAGAGGCTAAGACAGCCGTAGGGTGGGAAAACTCAGTGAGCAGATAACAGCTGAGCTGGGCAAAGGGGCCGAAGCTGGAGGAGGCAAGCTGACCCAGGCTCCTCGATTCTGTGGGGGCCCCTTGCAGGGGAGGGCTGCATTGGGCAGGCCCTGGTACCCCTCTGTGCTCACTCACTGGCCATGGGCCACCCCCAGAGGACTGTGACCTTGCTCAAAAGCTTGGGTTAAAAATGTCCATCAGTTGGTGAATGAATAAGCAAAATCTGGTCCAGCCATACCACAGAACACCATTTGGCCATAAAAGGGGATGAAGTTCTGATACATGTTACGATAGGGACAAATCTTGAAAACACCGGCTAAATGAAAGATGCTTGGCACGTAGAGGCACGGGGATAGTCTATGTTATTATGTGTTAAGCACTTGATATGTTTAACCTTTAAAATAACCTTGTAAGTTCCTCTTTTTTTTTTTTTTTTTTCGTTTTCCTAATTGGAGACTTGAAGGGCCGTGCATCATATGATTCCATTTGTAGTGTGTGTCCAGATGGAACACATACACAGAGACAAAACCAGACAAGCAGTCGCCAGGATCTGGGAGCTGGAGGGTGGGGAGGGCCTGTTCACGGGTACAGCGTTTCCTTTGGGCATGATGAAAGTCCCCCAGACTTACATTGTGTCAATGGTTGCACTCTTTGTAAATATAATACACTAAAAATAATTACGTTGTATACTTTTG
This sequence comes from Ovis aries, assembly GCF_016772045.2. Taxonomy (NCBI): domain Eukaryota; kingdom Metazoa; phylum Chordata; class Mammalia; order Artiodactyla; family Bovidae; genus Ovis; species Ovis aries. The sequence continues at coordinate 4,157,931 of NC_056056.1, forward strand.
AGGGGGTGAATTATATCTTAGTTCCTGTGTGCATGCCAAGTCACTTCAGTCGTGTCCAACTCTTCATGATCCTATGGACAGTGGCCCACCAGGCTCTTCTCTATGGGGATTCTCCAGGCAAGAATACTGGAGTGGGTTGCCATGACCTCCTCTAGGAGATCTTCCCAACCCAGGGATCAAAGCCACGTCTCCTATGTCTCCTGCGGTGGCAGCTGGGTTCTTTACCACTAGCGCCACCTGGGAAGCCCCAAATTATATCTCAGTAATCATGTTTTTTTAAAAAAAAGAACATGGGGCTCAAGTCTTGCAAGGTATTTACAGCTGGAAGAGGTCAGCTGGTCTCACTCCTTACAGCTGAGACGCAAATTCTTTCTCGAAGAGGGGTCTGCTGGAGCATCCAGGTGTCAGCCACACCACGGGGCCCTGAATGTTCACCAGCCCTGATGTTCTTCTGGGACTGAACTGGGGTCCACACCGGCGTACTTAGTGGTTGCTCAGCTGTTGATCAGCTGATCAGTGGTTGATCAGTATTCCCGCCGTCAGAGGGGACCTCGAGGCAGCCAGGCAGTGGCTGCAGGCACTCCGACGCCTGAGCCCTCTCACCTACTCTGAGCACTGACAGAGGGAGGGGTGTGGCTCCTGGCCAGCGGCCAGGGATGACGGGTCTCCAGAAACACGCAGGAGCCTCTCACAGAGGAGGAGCCCAGCTGGGCGGTGAGCCAGGCCCCTCAGACACAGACCCGGAGCTGAAGGATGACCAAGGGAAAGGCAGTGAAGAGTGTGGGTGCCAGTGGCCCCTGAGAGCCGCTGTGGCTCTGCCCAGCTGAGTGCCCCGTAGCGATGGCTGACTTGCTGAGCATGAGTGGTCATGAGCGATGTTGGGGAGAGGGCAGTGTTGGAGGGAGTTTGGACACTGGGCCTGTGTGGATCTGAGCAAAGCCAGAATTTTCAGAGTCCTCCGGTGTCCGCACACATGCAGGCTGAGAGCCATTGGTGTAGATGGGCGCCCTGACTGGGCATAGGCTGGCTAGTCTTGGAGTAAGGCTCTGGCTTGCTTTCTACAGGTCTACTGTCATTTTCAGCCTGAAACTCATTTGCCTTTCTCTTTGGGAAAAGTTTGCAAAACTTTCTGGCTTCCAACGACATGCGGTTCATGACCGTCCAGGAAGTATCTGGGTGGCCACGTGCAGAGGAATTATTCTCTTTCTTCCCAGTGGTGATGGAGGCAGGCATTTTTAGAGGACTCTCGAATGGAGACCGATTATGCAGGAATCTGATCCTGGGGTCACTCTCCTTGCACCAGACTGCTGCATTTTTGTATGGCGTGTGCTGTACCGCCAGGCGTGCTCACTAATTTCCCAGTTAATGACAGTCGTGGAGACTGTTCTCCCTGCCCCTTGAGAGATTTTAGACATGGGCAGGGTAGATCTGCCACTATCAATTATGCACAGTTTTAAACAAGAAATGGCCAGCGGGAGCCTCGTTTTTTTTTTTTTTTTTTTTTTAAGGAGCAGGGAGGGGACACTACAGCTGCTACCAAAGGGCAGGAGGCATGGTGCATGGGGGCTTAAAACGGGGTTGAGATGTCTGGCCTTTTGTTTTCAAATTGTTCTCTTGTCAGAGTGAAACTTATGCATAGTGAAAACATTACACTCTGGCCAGGGCCCTCTCCTGTCTCCAGGGCGGCCTTGCATCCAGACTCCGTGCAGGGGCACATTCTCCTCTGCACTGTAGTTGAGGGCGGCTGTGATGGCAATCTGCAGCCTGCATCCGCGGCCGGGAGGACCAGAGACCGATCTCATTGAGCTGATGGCGCCCGTTGCCATGAGATCGAATCCGCTCTTCCACGGCATCACAGCTGGCTCCCTCCCATGCTAATCCGCTCATCCACTGCACATTTATTCAGTCCTCACCTCTTTCCTGCACGAAGGGCATAACAGACCTGACCACCCAGAGCCTTGTCTTCAGACAGCTCACCCCCAGGGTACTCAGAGGTGGGGATCCTTCTGCAGCTGGCCGAGTTCTTATTGTTCTAAATCCAGTTTTTAAACACTATTTTTATTTATGTATTTGGCTGCATCAGACCTTCGTTGCAGCACGTGGTATCTTTCACTGTGGCACGTGGGCTTCGATGCCCCGCAGCACGTGGGATCTTAGTTCCCTGACCTGGGTTGGAAACCACAACCCCTGCTTTGCAGGGCAGATTCTTAACCACTGGAGCCCCAGGGAAGTCCCCTTGTCTTGTCTTTTGGTTTCTGATAGTCTGTGCATAATTCGTTTGCCCTCTCTAACCACTCTCTGCCACGTCGTCTTTCTTCATGCTGTTCTTGGCTACGTCCAGCTTTCACTCCCACGAGCGTCCTCCGAGAGTGTACATCTCCCACGCTGCCATCCCCGAATGCAGCCACCTCTAGACGTGACGCCGCCTCTCCCTGACCCTGGACCAAGGGAGGCCTTGTTCCGGTGGGTCCATAATGAGGGTTACGCCTGCTTTCTGTTATCCGATGGCTCCGCAGCTCACCGTCATATGAGAACTGTTTCGCCAGGGCTTTGACCTTGCCTGCCCTCTCTGATGTGTCAGGGCACAAACATTAAAGGTGAACAGACCATTCTAGTGTCTTAGGGTCACTTTGCCTTTTTTCTTGGCGGCTCTTTTTTCTTTCTGTTCCCTGCTTCAGTGGCAATCATTGCAAAGTTCCCTTTGAGATAAGACCCGTTGATTATTCCAAAGCCGTAGAGCCGCTGTTGCCTGCGCTCCAGCCGCACAGAAGGGCTCTGAGTGGCAGAGCTGAGTCCTGGTTTAAAGTGCAGACAGTGCTCCTGCCTTCCAGACGGCTCAGCGCACCCTCTGGGCTTTGAAGAAACTGGAGAAGGAGGAGGCGTTCAAGCCTGTTTCAAGAAATGGTTTTCCTGGACAGATCTTCCCAATTTGAATATCAAATTTGGAAACAGAGGTTACTAAGGGATCTATTTGCGCCTCCTCCTGTATGTTGTTAGTTGTGTATATAATTCACATGTTTATGTATTCTCAATGCAAATCCAATCCCTTATCAGGTATAGGTTTCACAAATATTTTCTCCTGGTCTATGATATCTCTTTCATTTTCTTAATGTTTTTTTGAAGAGCACACGCTTTCAATTGTTAGGCTTTTAATAAAATCTAATTTATTAATTTAAAAATCCATGGGTCATGATTTTGGTGTCATATGTAGGAAATGTTTAACCCAAGGTCACAGGTTTTCTTCTAGAAGTTTCATAGTTTTAGGTTTATATTTCCATCCATGATTTATTTTGAAATAGTTTTTGTAGATGGCGTGAGGTGTGGCCCAAGATTATTATCATTATTTGCATATGAATGTCTCATTATTCTAGCACCGTTGGGTGAAAAAACACATCTTTCTCCTTTGAATTGTGTCACTGCCTTTGTTGAAAAGGTCATATTTGTATAAGTCAATTTCCAGACGCTTTGTTCTGTCTTTTTAATCCATCTGTCTAGCCTGTCACTAACATTCATACTGTCTATACTACTGCAGCTTTATAGTAAGCCTTGAAATCAATTTGTTCTTCTATTTCAACATTTTTAAAGTGATTCTAATTCTTTTTCAGAAGCACGTTCCATATAAAATTGACTTGTGTGGAATCTTCAAAACACCTTCTTGGAATTTTGATTAGGATTGCACTGAATCTGTAGATCTGTCAGGATCAACATCTTACCTGCATTGAGTCTCTGAGTCCATGAACATGGTATAGCTCCCGATACGTATTTAAGTCTTTGGCATCTTTCATCAGTGCTTTGTAATTTTCACCATACAGATCTTATATGTATTTTGTTAGCTTTACATCTAAGTATTTCACTTTTATATTATTGCAAATGGTACTTTAAATTTTTGATTTCCAACCGTTTATTGCTAGTATCTTGAAAAATTGGTTCACTTTTTGTCTATTGATTTTGTATCCTGTGTATTCACTAATCCCACTTATTAATTGTTGTAGCCTTTTTGAAGATTCTTTAGGGCTCTAATTAGATGATCCTGTCATCTGCAAATAACGGTTTTATTTCTTCCTTTTCGATGTGTATGCTTGCTATTTCCTTTTCTTGTCTTATTACACTCTCCAGGACTTCCAGTAAGATGTTGAATAGAATTCATGAAAATGGACATTCTGCCTTGTTCCCAATCTTAAGGGAAAAGCACCCAGTCTTTCACCATAACATATAATGTTAGCTGTAATATTTTGGTAAATACCCTTTATTAGATTGAAGAGGAAATTACCTTCTGTGTATAATTTGCTTGGAATATTTACCAGGAAGTGACATAAAATTCTGTAAACTGCTTTCCTACATCTATTGAGATGGTTATATAGCTTTCTTCTTTAGTCTCATAATACGGTTATGTGTTAGTTGCTCAGTCAACTCTTTGCAACTCCATGAATTGTAGCCCACCAGCCTCCTCCCTCCATGGAATTCTCCAGGCAAGAATACCAGAGTGGGTTGCCATTTTATACTCCAGGGGATCTTTGCAACGTAGGTATCCAAACCAGGTTTACAAGCATTGCTGGCAGATTCTTTACCATCTGAGCCACCAGGGAAGCTTATACTAACTGATTTTTGAATACTGAACCAGATTTGCATCACTAGGCTAATCCTCATTTAGTTGTAATGTAGTATTCTTTTTTATGTGTTGCTAGATTCAATTTGCTAATATTTTTATTGAGTATTTTTTGCCTCTGTATTCGTGAGGGATATTGGTCTACAGTTTTCTTATAGTGTCTTTGTCTGGCTTTTGGTATCAGGGAAATGCTGCCTGATAAAACAAGTTGTATTCTCTTTTCTGAGTTTTTATAGCATTGGCATTTTAGATAGTGTTCAGTTCAGTTCAGTCGCTCAGTTGTGTCCGACTCTTTGCGACCCCATGAATTGCAGCACGCCAGGCCTCCCTGTCCATCACCATCTCCATACAGTGGAAGTGAGAAATAGATTTAAGGGTCTAGATCTGATAGATAGAGTGCCTGATGAACTATGGACTGAGGTTCGTGACATTGTACAGGAGACAGGGATGAAAACTAGATAGTGTAGAGTTAATACTATCACATGGTTCATTTTTTTTAATTTATTTCTTTGCTGCGTTGGCTTTTGTTTGTGGCCTGAAGGCTCTTTCTCTAGGTGTGCCGTGTGGGCTTCAGAGCACGTGTGCTCAGTAGTCATGGCACACAGCAGGTGGAATCTTAGTTCCCTGATCAGGGATTGAACCCACATCCCTGCATCGGAGCAGAGTCCCAACCATCGGACCCCCAGAGAAGTCCTGGTTCATGTTTTTCGGTCCATTCATTCGCTTGTATACATATGTATATTCAGAACCTCATTAAATGTTAAGTTTTTCCCCCCTCCCCCTACCTTCATCATAATAACTATACCCTGCACCATCGTGCTTATTTTTAAAAATATTTCTTGATTTGTGTTTATTTGGCTGCACCAGGTCTTAGTTTCGGCGTGCAGGATCTTCGATCTTCCTTTGTGGTGTGCGGGGGCCAGTTCCCGGAGCAGGGACTGAGCCTGGGCCCCCGCATTGGGAGCACAGAGTCTTAGCCACTGGCCCCCCCGGAAAGTCCTGTAGCACTTATTTTTTATTGTGGTAAAATACACATAACATGAAACTTGCCATTCTAACCATTCAGCGTACATTTGAATGGTGTTAAGTACATTCCTGTGCAACGCATCACCACCATCCATCTCCAGAACTTTTCCACCTTCCCAAATGGAAACTGTCTCCACTGAACAACAACCTGGGATTTCTCCTTCTTCCCAGCCATGGGCGCCCACCATTCCGCCCTCTGTCTTTATGAATTTGACTAGTCTACATACTTCATTTAAGTGGCATCATACAACATTTATCCTTTTGTGTCTGACTTCTGTCACTTAGTGGAATGTCTTCAAGGTCCATCCACACTGTAGCAGGGCTCAGGATTCCATTTCTTTCCAAGGCTGTCTAGTAGTCCGTTGTGGGTGTATGTCTCACTTTGTTTATCCACTCATCTACTGACGGACACTTGGGTTATTTTTGCCTTTTGGCTCTTGTGAATAATGCTGCAGTGAACTTAGGTGTGCAAATACCTGTTCAGCCTCTGCTTCCCCTTGTTTTGGGTGTATATGTCAGCAGTGGAAAGGCTGATCACACATGGCACCTTTCTACATTCCTACTGGCAAGGCGCAAGGCTCCCACTTCCTCCGCATCCTCATCTACCAACCCTTATTATTTGCTGGTTTTTTGATAATGGCCCTCCTGATGGGTATGAAGTGGAATATCACCGTAGTCATAACAAGAGTGGGTCAAGAGAGCCAGCAGTCATCGGGCATCTGTGTCCTGGGTGACAGCCGATGAGTCCTCCCTTCTTTGGGGCTCCGTTTCCCCGTCGTGTACACTGAGCAGACTGGATCAAAGCTATGGTTCTAAGAATTGACTACATACTACAGTCACTTGGGGAGCTTTTAAGAATCTCCATTCCCAGACCTTACCTCAAGCCAGTTATAGCAGAATCTCGAGGGCTGGGGCCCAGGTCTCAGTAATCTCAGAATTCCCCTGATAGTTCCAAGGTTTGGCCAAGTGAGACCTGAGGATACAGACAAGCTTCCCACACCTGCCCAAGCATAAGAATCACCTGTGCTGCTGATTTACAAATATAGGTCTCCCAGTCCCTCCCCCGGAGGTTTTGGCTTGGTACCCTCTGGGAGGGGTACCCTGTATTTATTCTTTAAATAATTTTTATTAAATCACTGGGAAAGACCCTGATACTGGGGAAGACTGAGGTCAGGAGGATAAGGGGGCAACATAGGATAAGATGGTTGGATGGCAACTATCCAGCTCAATGGACATGAGTTTGAGTAAACTCTGGGAGATAGTGAAGGACAGGGAAGCCTGGCGTGCTGCAGTCCATGGGGTCGCGAAGAGTCAGACAAGACTGAGCAACTACACAACAACAACAGTAGCTGGTTTATAATCTGGGTCAGTTTCAGGGTCAGAATCTGTATTTTAGACAAGCCCTCCCGATGATCCTTAACGTCAGACAAATCTGGGAAACAGGATCAGAGCAGCCCTTCTCCAGCCGCAGTGTACGTACAGATCCCTGTGGATCTCGTCAACACTAGTCTCCGGTTCAGTGGGTGGGCCATGGGGCTTGAGTCCCAGCTGCTGCTGCTGCTGCTAGTCTGGGGATCCCACTTGGAGCAGCGAGGGATTGGAGGCGCATGCCTTCCGTCTCCCTCCTGAGGCAGCCCTGAAATTCTGCAAACCCCGAGGCAGGTGGCGCTCCCGCCCCTGGTGAGCCCAGGCACGTAGACCAGGAGTGTCTCTGCGCCGTGCACCCTGCTCTGGCTCTTCTCTGCTTTCACATTCTCTCTTTCCTGACTGTTACCGTAAATGAGCAGCGTAACACCCCAAACCCGCAGGTGGGGGCCCGCACAGCGCCGTGTACCTCCACAGAGCTGCGTGGGCTCCCCGCTCCTCTCCCCACCACCTGGCTCTGACATCGGGGTGCATGAGCCTGGCTAATCAGAAGCTTCCAGCCTCTGGAAGCCCAGCTCCTCCGCAGAGAGGCTTTCCCCAACGATGTGTTTCAAGTACCAATTTGGTGTCTGTGCGCTTCTGATCTTGCCAGCCTTTCACAAGCCTTTCTCTTGAATGACGACAAATGGTCTTCATATGCTGGGTTAAAAATCTTTCAGTTGGGGCTGTTTGTTTATGAAGCAGCATCTATTATCACAGATTTCCGAACTAGCTTCCTTTCTACTGGCGTTGGCGTCCAGAGCTATACCGTCAGCCCCCAGCCGCAGTGACAGCCGCGTTTCGGTGTTGCTGTTGGGCCTCGCAAGTTCTGGGGGTGCAGGGGGGCAGCATGTTTGGAGCGTAAAGGATGAAAGCACATCAAAAACACCTGTGCGCCCTGTGTTCCGACGCTCCTGATCTTACGTGTTTTATTTGGTGGCTGTTATCCTGGGAATGGAGATCTTTGTCGACATGTGCGGGGAAGATTTCCATGGCTGCTGCCACACCGCCCCCCTCCCGTTCCCCCCTCCCCAGGATGAGCTTGCTTGGTGTGGTGGTGGCTGCAGCTTTCACCAGATACCAGCAAGAGGCTCCTTGGCAACTGGGCAGATGTGAGCCTCAGCAAACAGCATGGGCGAAACAAGGGAAAGAGAAGAAAGCGGGTGGGAGATGCCAGTCTTGAACGGAGAGTATTCGCCTCACATTTGGTTTACTTCTTTTTTTGGGGGGGTGGTTCTTCCCTGGTGGCTTAGGCAGTGAGGTGTCTGCCTGCAGTGCAGGAGACCCGGGTTCAGTCCCTGAGTTGGGAAGATCCCCTGGAGAAGGAAATGGCAACCCACTCCAGTATTCTTGCCTGGAGAATCCCATGGATGGAGAAGCCTGATGGGCTATAGTCCCTGGGGCTGAAACAAGAGTTGGACACGACTGAGCGGCCAAACAGCAACAGGACAATGTGCCGCTCATTCATTCACCCTTTTCTGCATGTTTCCTGTGAATGCTCCCCAGGCCCCAGGACCCTGGTCAGGGGCTGATCGCTGGTCTGGCCCTAGAGGTGACACCTGGGCTCAAGAGGCTGGTCTGGGGCCCCTGGGGACTGGGACCCTATTCGACCCACCAAAGCTTGGCCTCTTGGCAGCCCCATCAGTACATCTGGTGAATTCCTGGGGGTGGGGGAGGGCCTTCTTTTGTTCACTAGCTTGGGGGAAGGCAGAGGATCCATCCTGAAGACTCCCACCCAAGAGTGAAGGCGGGAAAGCTCTGAGTACACAGCGGGCACTCCATAAATGCACGTATGAATTGCAGCAATGAATAAACAGTAAAGTGAGCGACAGAATATTCCAGAACTTATTAAAAAACCTGAGATGGTTTAACCCTAGAAGGCAGGGCCTGGATTAGACCTGTGGGCAGGAGCCAGAGCACTTGGTCAGTTGGCCTCCCCCCAGCCCCCCGCCCCCGGCAGGCACGCCTCCCTCCTGTCCCATTTGTCTTGCGACTGACCCCGGGGCCGGGTAGCTCTTCATGGTGGGGCCTGTCCTACGGGCGGTGAGATGCTGAGCTGTAGCCCTGGCCTCCACCTGCTGGGTGCCAGTTGCACCCCCTCCCCAGCCGTGACAACCAGAAACGTCCCTATACATTGTCCAACATCTCAGGGCAAACTCAGCCCTGACCGAGAACATCTGTCCTCAGGTTTCGTATAAAGAAAGGCTTCCAGATGATAAACACCATATGATACCGCTTATATGTGGAATCTAAAAATGTGGAACAGATGAACTTATTTACAAAACAGAAACAGAATCACAGATGTAGGAAGCAATCTTACGGTTACCAGGGGGAGATGAGGGGAGGGATGCCTTGGAGGTTGGGGTGGACACATGTGAAGTGTTAGTCACTCAGTTTTGTCTGACTCTTTGCCACCCCATGGACTGTAGCCTGCCAGGCTCCTCTGTTCGTGGAGTTCTCCAGGCAAGAGTACTGGAATGGGTTGCCGTTTCCTTCTCCAGGGGATCTTCTCGACCCAGGGATCAAGCCTATGTCTCTTGCGTCTCCTGCACTGGCTGGTGGGTTCTTTACCAGTGAGCCCCCGGGGAGGCCCATCTTCAACATTAGTAGACTCTTTGAGAGCCACGGACTGTAGTCCATGGAATTCTCCAGACCAGAATACTGGAGTGGGTAGCCTTTCCCTTCTCCAGGGGATCTTCCCAACCCAGGAATTGAACCCGGTTTCCTGCATTGCAGGCGAATTCTTTACCAACTGAGCCACAAGGGAAGCCCAAGCATATAGGAGTGGGTAGTCTATCCCTTCTCCAGTGGATCTTCCTGACCCAGGGATCAAACCCGGGTCTCCTGCATTGGCAGGCGGATTCTTTACCAACTGAGCTATCAGGGAAGCCCAGCAACTATTAGCTCAGATGGTAAAGAATCCGCCTGCAATGCAGGAGACCTGGGTTGATCCCTGGCTTGGAAAGATCCCCTGGAGAAGGAAATGGCAACCTACTCCAGCATTCTTGCCTGGAGAATCCCATGGACAGGAGCCTGGAGGGCTACACTCCATGGGGTCACAAAGAGTTGGACATGACTGAGCAACTCACACACTTTTGCAGGTGAGGAAACAGTCTCAGAGAGGTTGTGTTTGTGGCCTGAGGTCACACAGCAGGTCCATGTGGAGGTGAGATTCTAACCCGCATCTGTGTAATTCCAGGAAACTCACTGGTCTCCCCCAAGGATGGGGCATTCACTCCCCACAGCTCACCCCCCATGGAGTGTCTCCCCCAACCACTGCCCCGGGAGCAATGGCGGCTGGGAGCCGTCCCTGAATCAGGAGGTGGAGAGCTTCCGCAGCGGGGAGACCCCACCTGTATCTTTCCCTGGTGACCGGCCAGAGCCTGGTGCCCCAAGCCCTGAGTCAAGGCCACTGAGGCTCTGCCCACTCTGGGGGGCTGAAGCCCACCCTGGCCTCGAGTCCAGCCTGCGGTTCCCTCTAGCAGACATGGTGCCTCTTCTCCCCGCAGGGTGTTTTTCCTGAATGTGCCATTTGATTCTGTCATCGAGCGGCTGAGCCTGAGAAGAACTGACCCTGTCACAGGAGAAAGGTTTGTGCCAGCCCTGCAGTAGGCTGCGGCCCTCTGAGGGCTCCAGAGGCCACGCCCCACAGGGGACCCCCCTCTCTCCATCTAGCTGATGGGTGCCAGGGCAGGGCTGCTCCAGGGACCCTGCTGGGGACAACTGACAGAAGATTCTAGAAAGGGGGTTCACCCAGCCAGTTCCTCCACTCTGTCTGCTGACCCTCTTTTCCTGGAAGAGTAGCAAGAAAATGAATGTCCAGGCTGTACAACAGCTGTTAAACTGCTCACCTGCTCTGACCTGGGCTTGGCTCTGACCCCAGCATGTCGCCGCGGTGCATCCCTGATGTGGCTGCTGAACAGATGCGTCCCCTTGGGAACAGCGTCGCCTCTGAGCCCTCCCGTGGCTATAGGGGCTAAATCCTGCAAGCTAAGGCCTTGTATCTGACCAAGTGCAATTGCTGTGTTGGTGGTGAAACACAGTCTACAGTCCCTGCGATTAAAGGTTGAAGCCCCCATCTTCCCAGCAACCAGGGCCCTGTTTCTTGGTAACTAGACCGCGTTTCTCAGGACAGAGGAGGAGGGGCGGGAAGGAAGCACCAGGATTTTCCCATCACCTTGCACTGGGGGATGTCCTCTCACTGATCTGTGTCAAGTGAAACGGCCTTTGTGCTGCCGGGGTCTCTCCCCCAGGGACCAGGGCATTTCCTCGTGTCTCCACTCATGCCTGGTGTTGTGATGTCCCATCCCCTATTTGACCGTGAGCTCCATGAACACAGAGGCGATGTCTCACCTGCCATTGGGTTGCCAGTAGCAGGGGTATGCTAGGCGTACGTGGCAGGTACCTAGTATTGTTTGGAAGGAAGAAAGGAAAGGAGAAAAGAAGGAATGAACAAAAGGAATCTGGCCCTTAGTATTTTACTATATTCTGTCCTAGTACTGATCTGCGGCCTTCTCTCCTGGGAAGGGGCCATGCTGCGGCTCTCAGCCTAGCCAGTGGCTGGTGCAGAGTAAATGTCTGCTGCTGGTGGTCATGGGCTCCAGCCTGTCTCCTGGGAAGGGGTCCCTTCTCGCCTGTCCTCTGAGCTGGACCAGGGTTCACCGGCTTCCCTGCCTCTCGCAGGTACCACCTCATGTACAAGCCACCTCCGACCATGGAAGTCCAGGCCCGTCTCCTGCAGAATCCCAAGGATTCGGAAGAGCAGATCAAGCTCAAAATGGATCTGTTCTACAGGAATTCCGCTGAGCTGGAGCAGTTCTACAGGGACGCCATCACCCTCAACGGGGACCAGGACCCGTACACAGTCTTCGAATACATTGAGAGTGGGATCATTAATCTCCTACCCAAGAAAGTCCCCTGACAGGTTCTGAGCTGGGAGCATCCCTCAGGAAAACAGAGTTAGCCCCTCACCCCCAACCCTCTGGAAGATCAGCCAAGCCAATAAAGTGCTGGGTGCAGTCTCGTGGGTCCTGGAGGTGGCGGCCGGAAGCTGGCCTTGTTTTGGGGTCTGGGAACGCAGGCCGGGCACAGCCCGGGGAGGCAGTCAGGTTGACAGTGGCGGCCCGGGTCAGACCTGGGATGCGGTGTGGCTCCAGTGGCCATGCCCTGTGCACCCTGGGGTTGTCGCTGGATCCTCGTTTCTTGCATCTGAAATGGGTAACAATAGTCCCTGCCTCACAGGGCTGCCTTGGGATGAAATGTGATGATACAGGGAAAGCTCTCACCCACGCTACACTCTCTGTGAATACAGTTTCACCAAAGCCACTGTCTCCAGAGCAGCCTACCCAGTAGAACTCTCTGGAATGACCGATGTGCAGCTAACACAGCGGCCGTGAGCTCCAGGGGACTGTCGAGCACAGGGAACGTGGCCATTGCCACCGAGGAGCTGTCTTTTACGACTGTCCTTGAGCTTCTCTAAATTAAGTATGAACGGCCGCATGTGGCGAGGGGCTGCAGGGTCAGTGCAGTTCCAGACACGCGCGGCTGCTTCTAAGACTCTGGAAGCCCTTGGAAGGCCTGCCTTCAGCTCCCACTGAGATAGCCCCTCTGGGTCCCGCAGGGCCCACAGCACACAGGAGGGACCCTGGAGGGACAGGACAGTGACATCTCAGGGTGGCAGAGCTCCTGATCCTCTTCCACGAGCTTCTCCTGCCCCTGATTATTATTATTATTTTATCTTGCTAGAAAGGTACTTGGATGATTCCCACTGAAGCTGCAGAGGGTGAGTGACTTGCCCGAGGTCTCTCGGATCCATGACTACACCTGAACCCAGCGCTCCGGTGCTCTCCGCCTGCAGGCCTCAGGGGGCCTGGCCAGCCAGGGTCCAAGACAAGGACTCGAGCTTCTGGGCTCCACGTGGTCAGGGACTCCGGGTCTAATGGCTAAAGCCCCTTCCAGCCTAGGGCAGCCCAGTGTCCCCCCAGCAAAGATCTGACCCTAGCAATGGCCGTTGTGACCCTAGGCAGCCGGCAGCTGGGGCCCATGGAACCAGACCTCTGGGCCTGCCCTCCGGCCTCTGCCTGGGTCACGGCAGGGTGAACCCCTCAGGCCTTGGCCAGACCTCCCAGCACTAGGCCTCCTCTCTAGAGGCGGCATCAGGCCACAGCGCTTCCCCTGTGCCTAGTGGCCCCGCCCTCAACTCTCTCTCTCTCCATCCTGCCCAGGCACTGGGTGCCATCTCCTGACACTCCATCGGGCCTTCCCCTCCCCCTGCCCCTCCCCTTCCCCACCCCACAGGGAACAGGGCATCTCTCCCTGAAGCCCCCTGACCCTGGGATCTTGCCTGTGGAGCCTCCTCAGGCCCCGGAGTCCCCAGGAAAGGTCTCGGGTCCAGACCATAGGGCCAGGCTGCTGTGCTGAAACTCTGCCCACGTGTACCCAGCACCCCTGACTGCAGGAGACAGAAAACCGGGAAGGTGGCCAGCACCAGCCTAGCCAGGGGCCGCTCCCCTTACTCTGCCTGCCTTGCTGCGTGTCGTCCCAGGCACCAGAGACTGCAGCCTGTTTACTCTCCAATGGAACCCCGTCCCGATGCAGATCCGATGCAGCTCAGTTCAGTTCAGCCGCTCAGTCGTGTCCGACTCTTTGTGACCCCATGAATTGCAGCATGCCAGGCCTCCCTGTCCATCACCAACTCCCGGAGTTCACTCAGACTCACGTCCATCGAGTCATTGATGCCATCCAGCCATCTCATCTTGGGTCGTCCCCTTCTCCTCCTGCCCCCAATCCCTCCTAGCATCAGAGTCTTTTCCAATGAGTCAACTATTCGCATGAGGTGGCCAAAGTACTGGAATTTCAGCTTTAGCATCATTCTTTCCAAAGAAATCCCAGGGCTGATCTCCTTCAGAATGGACTGGTTGGATCTCCTTGCAGTCCAAGGGACTCGCAAGAGTCTTCTCCAACACCACACTTCAAAAGCATCAATTCTTCGGCGCTCAGCCTTCTTCATAGTCCAACTCTCACATCCATACGTGACCACTGGAAAAATCATAGCCTTGACTAGACCGACCTTAGTCGGCAAAGTAATGTCTCTGCTTTTGAATATACTATCTAGGTTGGTCATAACTTTTCTTCCAAGGAGTAAGCTCTTTTAATTTCATGGCTGCAGTCACCATCTTCAGTGATTTTGGAGCCCAGAAAAATAAAGTCTGACACTGTTTCCACTGTTTCCCCATCTATTTCCCATGAAGTGATGGGACCGGATGCCATGATCTTTGTTTTCTGAATGTTGAGTTTTAAGCCAACTTTTTCACTCTCCTCTTTCACTTTCATCAAGAGGCTTTTTAGTTCCTCTTCACTTTCTGCCATAAGCGTGGTGTCATCTGCGTATCTGAGGTTATTGATATTTCTCCCGGCAATCTTGATTCCAATCTGTGTTTCTTCCAGTCCAGCTCCAATCCTTAGCTCAGGACATCACAAACACTTGTTCCGCTCACACAGCGCTTCGTGCTCTGTGCACAGCTGTCCTCTCTCCCCGCCTGCCCCGCCCCCCATAGAGCAGCTGTCCCCGCTCTGCGGGGCAGGTGATGTCCCCGCCAAGAGCCTGGACTGTGGACCCCAGCAGCCTGGGTCCCCATGCTGCTGTGTGGCCTGGGGCGAGCTACTTCACCTCTCTGGACCCTTGTAAAATGAGAAGGGTCGCTGCCTCCTAGGCAATACTAGGCACATACTGTGGGATGGAATGATGAATACATACACCAAAGCTAAAACTAGGGCGTGGCACATAGCATACGCCCGGCAAATGCGGCTCTTCTCACTGGGGTTCTCACAGCTCTCCTTGAGGTCAGGGCTGTTTTTCTTTTTTTATCCTTAGATGAGGAAACGGGGGCTCAGAGGAGTCCAATAGCTTGTGGACGGCTGCATGTGCTGAGTGGCAGCAGGGGTCGGGACCTGGGTCACTCGCTGCTCCCAGGACTCCAGGAGATGACCAGCAGGCCGGTGCTTTGCCCTCAGTCGCCGTCGGGGTTGCTGAAGGCATCCGGGCTCGCGGGGCCCCTGCCTTCTTCCCCCAACCCAGGTGAACGAACGTCGCCCGGCGCTCCTCCTCCCGCCTCCCAAAGGACCCCGGCGTCCCGGATGCCCCGATGCAGGGCCTCGGTTGGGTTCCGGCGCCGCGGCAGAGCCGGAAGGCGCGGGCTTCATTGAGATGCGCCCGGGGCGCGCGATCCCGGGCGCTCCCCTCGCGTGTGCGCTGCTGGGGTTGGCCCGACAGGCTCCCGCTCCTGTAGCTCGCGCCCTCCGAAGCGAGGAGCAAATGACATTCGTCCTCTGCGCCCCTCCCCCCAGCCAGCTGGCGAACATTAGCATCCGGTCCCAGCCGCAGTGATGCCGATCTGGGGGCTTTCCGGCCAGGAGAGGCCCAGTCCTGTGGCTGGAGGGCAAATGTCGTGTTAATTCTCAGATGAGGGGCTGTGCTTGAAGTTAACCTCTGAGGTCTGATTAAGGTCAACTTGCAAGAGAACAGTCGTGCCTTTGTCGACATTAAAGCAGTCCCCTCGTTCACCTCCAGCCTCTTATCCTGTTGGCACTACAAGCTCTCCCGCCTCTCTCTTACACCCGACCCCCTGGCCCCGGTCTGTGTTTGTCCAGCCCCTCCCTTCCCTGCTCGCACTGGGCAATCCAGACGCTCCAGAGGCTCGTTTGGGGTGTCTGGTCGTCCCCACCCCGCAAGTGTGTCTCCTGTGGGACCCGGACCTGGTTGCCGCTGCTGAGCCCAGGCGTATGTATACCTGCGCTTCCTCTGAGCCGGCGAATCAGCTTCTCTCTCCCAGGAATCTGGGAAGAGAAGCGAGGGCACGGGTCCCTCTCTTCCTGCGGCTTGGGGAAAGGAGAGGATGCTGGGGTCTGTCTGGCCCATGCGCAGCACCGCAGAGCAATGCAAGTTCATCTGGTGGAACCGAGAGAGGCAGACACGTGCCTGCCCCATTCATTCCACTGGTTCTTGTTGAGTGCCTACTGTGTGCCTGGCACTGAGCATAGAGCAGATGGGAAAAAAGACAAAAATCCCTGTCCTAACGAGTCTTCTGTGCACGCATGCTAAGTCGCTTCTTCAGTCATGCCTCTGTATGACCCCATGGACTGGAATCTGCCAGGCTCTTCTATCCATGGGATTTCCCAGGCAAGAGTACTGGAGTGGGTTGCCAGGCTCATCTCCAGGGGATCTTCCTGGCCCAAGGATCAAACCTGCGTCTTTTATGTCTCCTGCATTTGCAGGCGGGTTTTTTTGTTTTTACCGCTAGTGGCAACTGGGAAGCCCCGTTGAGGCTTTGTGTGTGCGTGTGCTTGCTAAGTTGATTCTGTCGTGTCCTACACTTTGCGACCCTATGGACTGTAGCCCACCAGGTTCTTCTGTCCATGAGATTCTCCAGATGACAATACTGGAGTGGGTTGAGGCTTACATTTTACCAAAAAAATGACAGAAACGAGAGAGAAAAAGACACCACCTAATTTCTGATAGTTCCTAAGATCATCTCTGCCCCTAGGTCCCCTGAAACAGCCCTGCACCGTCCCAGCCAGCTCTTTTTTCCATAGGGGATCAGATAAGATTCCTGGGCACAGTGCATAGAGTGCATGTCCAGGGCCAGGCAGCAGGTAGCAGGGAATTTAAATGTAGTCAGGACTTACAGGAGACCCCCTAGGGGAGGTGACAGTGGCTTGGGAGCTGACTTCTGAGGCACATGAGAGTTTGAAGGCACAGGAAAAAGTGACTCTGAGTTGATCATGGAAATGCTGCCATTAAAAAATTGAAATGATTATTTTTATTATTAAAATGTTACTTATAAAAAAAGAGCCAAACAGTACATCAGAAGCTCATCCCTTAGGAAGGGAAACTCCCATCCTCTCCACAATTAAATCCTTAGGTGTCATTCGCTGGAGATAACTGTATTTCAAAGTCTGAAGCGGATGGATGGATGGATGGACGGATGAGTGAATGGACAGGTGGACAGATAAGTGGTATAAATACACCAATGGGACTGTATTGTATATATTGCCCTATAACCTGCTTTTTAGAAAACTGTGGTAAGGACACTTAACAGATCTACTCTCCTAAATTTTTCAGGGTACAGTACAGTGTCGACTCTAGGCTCATTGTTGTGGGTGACTCTCTAGAATCTTTATTCCACTTGGGTAACTAAAGCTCTGTACCTGGGGAACAGCAGCACCCCACTCCCCTCCCCCAGCCCCAGGCAGTCCCCGGCCTGCTCCCTGCTTCTGTGAGCCTATCTCAGATCCCGCATGTAAGTGAAATCACACAGTGCTTGTCCTCTGTGGCGGGTTGATTTCACCGAGAACAATGCCCTGAGTTCACCCACGTCATCACATAAGCCAGGCACCTTTCTTCAGCAAAACGCTTTCCTGATTTTTTTTCCCCCACCAGCCATTCAAGGCCATCAAATAAGTTACTGAGCCACCAATGTGGCCATTCCTTCCCCAGGGCAAGAGGGCTGAGCTTGGTTCTCAGCGGTCACTTTTGCTCAACCGTAGACTGGTTTTTAGTGATGCCCATGTGAAGTCCAGTGTTTCCTGTCAAGCTCTTGTTGCCTTTGCAAATCTTTCTTACCCAGACAGGATGACACTATCGTGTAATTTACGTGTAAATAGCCAACAGAGCACTAACTGAGTCATACTTCAGAAACAGTGGGACCCTCCCACTGATCTCCAGGTGGAGAGGAAGAACAAGCAGGGACCAGCTCACAGGCCCGGTGCATTGAACCTGCCGCCTCGGATCCATGGGGAGGCTGAACCACAGGTGTGCCCGAGTTGGGGTCTCCTTTGCAGTGATAACTTTATATGCTCTCTGCAAAGCCACCAGAGCTTGGAGGTCGTGGTGTGTGATGGAGAAGATGCAGCAATGTAAACTTTCCAGCTACATCAACTTTATTGAGATCTAATTCCCATATCATAGAAGTTGTTCATTCAAAGCAAGAATTCATTCATTTAAAGTGTATTAAATGCAGATGAGGGTCCCAGTGAGAGCTGCCTGCACAGCACCACCCGCCCCCCGCCCCACCCCCGCCACCCCAGCCAGTTTTTAATGAAGCTGTCATCACAAAGTGTTGGCACCAGGACGGAGACACTGGAACTCCCCTCCCTGCAGTACTGGGGGGCAGGAGCATTGGTTTAACCATTCAGAAGACCGTGAAGCAGATGTCTACCCATGCTACACATGGGTGCCTGCCCCTCGACCTGGCATTCCTCTCCTAGTAGTGCCAAGAGAAATGTGTGAGTCTGTATACAAACTTGTTAACAGCAGCTGTGTCCATATTAACCCTAAACTGGAAACAATACTGGCCATCAGTTGTGGCGTTATCACACAGGTAGACGATCTGTAGAACAGAACAAACCCCTGGTAAAGGCCCCAGGGCAAGCGACTCTCACAAGCAGACCTGGAAGACTCGATGTCATGATCTGATGTGGATGGAGTTCATGAACAGATACAAACGAATCCCTGCTAACAGAAATCAGAAATAACTAAGACCTTTGAGCAGATCATTGCCGGAGGAGGGGGTTGGTGCCAGGAACCTTTTGGACACCGTCAAGTTTTCATCAGTCTGGTAGAAGTTATGCCCAAATCTTAAGCCATACACTTCGTTATATATGTTAATTAAAAAGCTGAATGCATTTAGGATAGACCTAAATGGCAGCACACACGAACATGTGACTGAGAAGTGTGAACAAGGCATAATTGGACATTTTACAGAAGAAAACATGACCAGCCGACTGGATATATTTAAAAAACCCTACCTTTTTAGTAGCCGGGGACATGCACACTGTACTGGGATAGTGCCACATGCTCCCAGACTGGCAATAATTTAACGGCCTGGCAGCTCCTAGTGTTGAAAGAATGTGGCCCAACGGGAACGCATGCAGACTGCCAGTGGGGCCGGGGAAGCTACCAGCTTTGGAAGTGATCGGGTCACTCGGTAGAGTGAAGCTGCGGTGTGTGCACGCGTGTGTGGAGGAGCGCCCTGAGAGGCTGCAGGTGAGTTCACAAGTGCATAAGCATCCCCTGAGGTACACGCAGCTTGGAGCTTCTCAGAGCCCACCTCCGGCCACTCAAAAGATACTTGCCCCCTTAGGTGCTGCCAGGCGTGGGCACCACCTTGAAAACATTTCTCCAGTTAGCCGGCACATATCTTGCTACCAGCCTGACGAGGAAGCTGAAATGCAAAGAAGGGCAGAGCTGAGAGAATCAGAGACTCAAGGACTCAGACCTGGGGCTGGATTGAGCCCCCCCCCGACACCCAGCCTCCCCCGAAATCCCGAGAGACTCTTGGAGGCACCTGTCTTGAACGATCACCCCACTCTTCCTACACTGGTCCGTGTCCCCAGTGAGCAGACCTGGGTGGCAGACGTGACGGTCTCTTGTCAAAGAGTCACAGCTAGAGGACCATCCCCGCTAACGGCGTCAGCATCATTGCCTCCCTCTCACCCCTGACTTCCTTGGCTCGTTTGAAGAAGACAGGGAAAGGAGGAGATGGTAACAGAACCTGAATGTGGAAGCACAGCCAAGGATGGCGTTAGCCATGGCTGTGGGCTGGCTGCGATCCTGGCAACGATGGGGTCCTTCCTGGTGACTGCAGAGATGCCCTTGGAGTCCCAGGCTTCTCCCTTCCGCTTAAAAGCTCTTTAGTTCATGTTTGAGGAGCATGGTTTGCAGGGTGAATCAGTGTCCCAGTATCCACAGGTCTGAAGGCATTGTGGGACTTTCAACGTTAAAACCGGGCCAGTCTTGGACAAACTGGCATGAGTTGGTCACCCTACCAGGCTGATCAAATCTGGGACCCACGGGCCAGCTGCCCTCATGGTTGGAGACACTTAGCAAAGCCTGGGGCAGAGCATCAGTGACAATCCTCTGTAGCCGTGGTCACAGCTGCTGAGGAGGAGGAGGAGAGGTAAGGAGGAGAGGAGGGACAAAGTCCAGCAGACCCAGGAAACCCCTTCCTTCTGCAGTGTCCTTCCAGCACCTTCTATCGACAAGCTTAGCATCGTGCTCATTGCCAAGGAGCGATGCTGACGGAGGGAGCCCACTTGAGCCGAGGCGGCACTGAAGGGTGCCTGGAGCTGAACGTTGAGCATTCAGAAAAGCGGCACACATGTGTCACGGCCCTGCTCCTTTTTCACTGCTGTGTAATATGCCTTTGTGTGGATAGTCTACATTTTTAAAATATATTTACCTATTGATGGGCATTTGTGTTGTTTCCAGGCTCTAGAATATTATGAACAGAACTGTCATAAACATTTCTATCTTTTTTTTTTTTTTGGTTTTTATCCAGAAACCTTGCTAATCTCACTTAGTTCTGAAAATTTACCAGTGGGTTCTTTTATACTTTTTTCATGCCCAGTCATATTGACTGAGAATACGGTGCCTATTTTTCCCAATTTTTATACCTGTCTCTTTCTTGTCTTATTGCAATGGCCAGGACCTATAGTACGATACTGAGCAGAAGTGCTAATAACAAGTCTCTTTTTTTTCTCATTCCTGATTTCAGCAGAGTTCTCAATATTTTACCATCAAGCATAACATTTGTTGTAAGAATTTTTTTAGATATATTTTATTAAATTAGGAAGTTAACTGTTCCTTTTCCAAGATTGATGAGATAGTTATTTTTTAAAAAAATCATTGTTATTGAATTTCATCAATCTTCTTTTTCCATCTTTTGAGATGATCTCTTTATTTTTCTCTTCATTTTCTGTAGTAAACTGAAGAATGATTGGTTCTTTCTGGTTCATTTCTAGAGTAAACCACTTTGGTTGTGATGTAGTATAATTTTTGTTGTTGAGTGGCTACGTCGTGTCTGACTCGTTGTGACCCCATGAACTGCAACATGCCAGGTTGCCCTGTTTTTCACTATCTCCCAGACTTTGCTCAAACTCATGTCCGTTGAGTCAACAATGCCATCTAACCATCTCATCCTCTGTCGTCCCCCTTCTCCTCCTGCCTTCAATCTTTCCCAGCATTAGGGTATTTTCCAGTGAGTTGACTCTTTCCATCAGGTGGCCAAAGTACTGGAGCTTCAGCATCAGTCCTTCCAATGAATATCCAAGGTTGATTTCCTTTAGGATTGACCAGTTTGATCTCCTTGCAGTCCCAGGGACTCACAAGAGTCTTCTCTGGGGCAGAGCAGCAATGGCGACCCTCTGCAGTGGTGGTCACAGCTGCTGAGTAGGAGGAAGAGGATGGGGAGGAAGGAAAGGAAGGACAAAATCCACCAGACCCAGGAGGCCTCTTCCTTCTGCAGTGTCCCTTCAGCACCCTCAAGTGACAAGCTTAACACCACAGTTAGAAAGCATCAATTCTTTGGCACTCCGCCTTCTTTATTTTTATTATATATTAAATATATTTAATCATATATATAATGAATCCATTTAGATAATCTTTGTTTAGGAGTTTTGCACCTAAATTTTTGCTTGTCTGTAAGACTGGCTTTGTCTTGTTTGGGTTCACACCAAAGCAGATCCTGGGACAAGGAGGGTCTTGGGTACTGGGAGGTGATCTTAGGAAGTACGTGTAGGGCTGGGAGACAGGAAAGGGAGAGAGGTCAATAAAGTCTAGGTTGATGGGCAGGATACTGCTGTAGGTTACCAGGCTGCATCCCATTGGGGTATCCTCCAAAAAACCATGGGAACACCCCTTGAGATCATCCTTCCCAGGGACTAACCTTCATTTCTCATTTCCCATTGCTTTAGAGTTACCCTCAGGGGAGTTGACTCCCCAAGACTACTGCTATCTGGCAACCAAGTAAGTCCCTGGGGTGCCAGGAGAAGCCCTCCCACAGGAGAGGAGAGAAACCAATGCTCAAGCTGAGAAGGTATCAGGAACTGCTGACACTGCTACCACATCTAATTGTGGACTCAGGGGAGTCAAGACGATATGTGAGAGGCATCCAGTTTCTGCTACTATCTACCCCTTTGGCTGCCCACATAATGTCCTTGCTGGAGCTGTTTTAGGGTAGTGGCCTGCACAATCTTCAAAGCAAGCTTTACAGAAGAGAATTAGTATACAAAAGGCCCCAAATAGACAAAGCAATCTTGAGAAAGAAAAACACAGCTGGAGGAATAAGGCTCCTTGACTTCAGACTATACTACAAAGCTAGTCATCAAAACCGCATGGTACTGACAGAAAAAGAGAAATACAGATCAACGGAACAGGGTAGAAAGCCCAGAGATAAACCCACACAAACATGACCAATGAATCTATGACAAAAGTGGCAAGAATATACAATGGAGAAAAGACAATCTCGTCAGTAAGTGGTGCTGGGAAAACCAGACAGCTACGTGTAAAAGAATGAAATTAGAACACTCCCTAACATGATACACAAAAATGAACTCAAAATGGATTTTAAAAGAATGACTGGAACCAGCCGTTTCTAATGGCAGAAAGTGAAGAGAAACTAAAGAGCCTCTTGAAGAGGGTGAAAGAGGAGAGTGAAAAAGCTGGCTTAAAATTCAACATTCAAAAAATGTTGGAAGGCATGGAATCTGGTTCCATCACTTCATGGCAAATAGATAGGGAAAAAAAATGGAAACAGTGACAGGTTTTATTTTCTTGGACTCCAGAATCACTGTGGATGGTGACTGCAGCAATGAAATTAAAAGATGCTTGTTCCTTGGAAGAAAAGTTATGATAAACCTAGACAGCATATTAAAAAGTAGAGACATCACTTTGCCAACAAAGATCTGTAAAATCAAAGTTATGGTTTTTCCAGCAGTCATGAACAGATGTGAGAGTTGGACCATAAAGAACGCTGAATGCTGAAGAATTGGTGCTTTCAAACTGTGGTTTTGGAGAACTCCTGAGAGTCCCTTGGACTACAAGGAGATCAAACCAGTCAATCCTAAAGGAAATCAACCCTGAATATTCACTGCAAGGACTGATACTGAAGCTGAAACTCCAATACTTTGGCCACCTGATGTGAAGAGCTGACTCACTGGAAAAGACCCTGATGCAGGGAAAGACTGAAGACAGGCAGAGAAGGGGACGACAGAGGACAAGATGGCTGGATGGTATCACTGACTCAACGGATAGGAGTTTGAGCAAACTCCAGGAGACACTGAAGGACAGGGAAGCCTGGTGTGCTGTCCATGGGGTCCCAAAGAGTTGGACATGACTCATGACTGAGCAACTGAACAATAGTCAGTGATGTTGAACATTTTTCTAATGTGCTTTTTGACCATCTGTATGTCAAGGCTGTATATTGTCACCCTGATTATTTAACTTATATGCAGAGTACATCATGAGAAACACTGGGCTGGAAGAAGCACAAGCTGGAATCAAGATTGCCGAGAGAAATATCAATAACCTCAGATATGCAGATGACACCACCCTTATGGCAGAAAGTGAAGAGGAACTAAAAGTCTCTTGATGAAAGTGAAAGAGGAGAGTGAAAAAGTTGGCTTAAAGCTCAACATTCAGAAAACGAAGATCATGGCATCTGGTCCCATCACTTCATGGCAAATAGATGGGGAAACAGTGCAAACGGTGTCAGACTTTATTTTTTTGGGCTCCAAAATCACTGAAGATGGTGACTGCAGCCATGAAATTAAAAGACGCTCACTCCTTGGAAGGAAAGTTATGACCAACCTAAATAGCATATTCAAAAGCAGAGACATTTTTGCCAACAAAGGTCCGTCTAGGCAAGGCTATGGTTTTCCAGTGGTCATGTATGGATGTGAGAGTCGGACTGTGAAGAAAGCCGAGCGCCGAAGAATTGATGCTTTTGAACTGCGGTGTTGGAGAAGACTCTTGAGTCCCTTGGTCTGCAAGGAGATCCAACCAGTCCATTTTAAAGGACATCAGACCTGGGTGTTCATTGGAAGGACTGATGCTAAAGCTGAAACTCCAATACTTTGGCCACCTCATGTGAACAGTTGACTCACTGGAAAAACTCTGATGCTGGGAGGGAATGGGGGCAGGAGGAGAAGGGGACAACAGGATGAGATGGCTGAATGGCATCACCGACTCGATGGACATGAGTTTGAGTGAACTCCAGGAGTTGGTGGTGATGGACAGGGAGGCCTGTCCACAAAGAGAAGGACACGACTGAGTGACTGAACTGAACTGAACTGAACTGAACTGACGGGCTCAATAAAGGACAGAAATGGTAGGGACCTAACAGAAGCAGAAGATATTAAGAAGAGGTAGCAAGAATACACGGAACTGTAAAAAAAGATCTTCACGACCCAGATAATCACAATGGTGTGATCACTCACCTAGAGCCAGACATCCTGGAATGTGAAGTCAAATGGGCCTTAGGAAGCATCACTATGAACAAAGCTAGTGGAGGTGATGGAATTCCAGTTGAGCTGTTTCAAATCCTGAAAGATGATGCTGTGAAAGTGCTGCACTCAATATGCCAGCAAATTTGGAAAACTCAGCAGTGGCCGCAGGACTGGAAAGGGTCAGTTTTCATTCCAATCCCAAAGAAAGGCAATGCCAAAGAATGCTCCAACTACCACACAATTGCACTCATCTCATATGCTAGTAAAGTAATGCTTAAAATTCTCCAAGCCAGGCTTCAGCAATACGTGAATCATGAACTTCCACATGTTCAAGCTGGATTTAGAAAAGGCAGAGGAACCAGAGATCAAATTGCCAACATCCGCTGGATCATCGAAAAAGCAGGACAGTTCCAGAAAAGCATCTATTTCTGCTTTATTGACTACGCCAAAGCCTTTAACTGTGGAATCACAACAAACTGTGGAAAATTCTGAAAGAGATGGGAATACCAGACCACCTGACCTGCCTCTTGAGAAATCTGTATGCAGGTCAGGAAGTAACAGTTAGAACTGGACATGGAGCAACAGACTGGTTCCAAATAGGAAAAGGAGTATGTCAAGGCTGTATACTGTCACCCTGCTTATTTAACTTATATGCAGAGTACATCATGAGAAATGCTGGGCTGGAAGAAGCACAAGCTGGAATCAAGATGCCAGGAGAAGTATCAATAACCTCAGATATGCAGATGACACCATCCTTATGGCAGAAAGTGAAGAACTAAAGAGCCTCTTGATGAAAGTGAAAGAAGAGAGTGAAAAAGTTGGCTTAAAGCTCAACATTCAGAAAACTAAGTTCATGGCGTCTGGTCCCATCACTTCATGGCAGGTAGATGGGGAAACAGCAGAAACAGTGGCTGACTTTATTTTTCTGGGCTTCAAAATTGCTGCAGATGGTGATTGCAGCCATTAAATTTCCCTGGTGGCTCAGAGGTTAAAGCGTCTGCCTCCAACGCAGGAGACTCGGGTTCGATCCCTGGGTTGGGAAGATACCCTGGAGAAGGAAATGGCAATCCACTCCAGTATTCTTGTCTGGAGAATCCCATGGACAGAGAAGCCTAGTAGGTTACAGTCCATGGGGTCGCAAAGAGTCGGACACGACTGAGCGACTTCACCTTACCTTACCTTACCTTACTCCTTGGAAATAAAGTTATGACCCACCTAGACAGCATATTGAAAAGCAGAGACATTACTTTGTAAGCAAAGGTCCATCTAGTCAAGGCTATGGCTTTTCCAGTGGTCATGTATGGATGTGAGAGTTGGACTATAAAGAAAGCTGAGCACCGAAGAATTGATGCTTTTGAACTGTGGTGTTGGAGAAGACTCTTGAGAGTCCCTTTGCAAGGAGATCTAACCAGTCCATCCTAAAGGAGATCAGTCCTGAATATTCATTGGAAGGACTGATGCTGAAGCTGAAACTCCAATACTTTGGCTACCTGATGCGAAGAGCTGACTCATTGGAAAAGACCCTGATGCTGGGAAAGATTGAGGGCAGGATGAGAAAGGGATGACAGAGGATGAGATAGTTGGATGGCATGACCGACTCAATGGACATGGGTTTGGGTGGACTCTGGGTGTTGGTGATGGACAGGGAGGCCTGGCATGCTGTGGTTCATGGGGTCGCAAAGAGTCGGGACACGACTGAGTGAGTGAACTGAACTGATGTCTTCTTTGGAAAAATGTCTATTTAAATCTTCTGCCTAATTTTGGATTGGGTTTTTTCTCTTCTTTTTTTTTGATATTGAGCTGTGTGAGTGGTTTATATGTTTTGGAGATTAATTCCTTGTCAGTTACATCATTTGCAGATATTTTCTCCCATTCCGTAGGCTGCCTTTTTGATTTATGATTTCCTTTGCTGTGCAAAAGCTTTTAAGTTTAATTAGATCCAGTTTGTTTTTATTTCCATTACTCTAGGAGATGGATCCAAAAAAGTATTTCTGCGCTTTATGTCAGAGTGTTCTGCCTTTGTTTCCCTCTAGTTTTATAGTGTCTGGTCTTACATTTAGGCCTGTAATCCATTTTATTTTTGTGTGTACTTTTAGAGGATGTTCTAATTTCATTCTTTTATACGTAGCTGAACAATTTTTCCAGCACCACTTATTAAAGAAATTCTTTTCTCCATTGAATATTCTTGCCTCCTTTGTCATCTATCATTGGCCGTAAGTGCATGGGTTTGTCTCTGGGCGTTCTATCCCATGCCATTGATCTGTATTTCTGGTTCTGTGCCAGTACCATACTATTTTAATGACTGTAGTTTTTTTAGTATAGTCTGACGTCAAGGAGCCTTATTCCTCCAGCTGTTTTTCTTTCTCAAGATTTCTTTGGCTATTTGGAGTCTTTTGTGTTTCCACACAAATAAAAAAATTTTTTGTTCTACTTTTGTGAAAAATGCCATTGGTAATTTGATAGGGATTGCACTGAATCTATAGACTGCCTTGGGTAGTATAGTCATTTTGACAATACTGAGTCTTCCAATCCAATGAAATATCAACCACCTTTTGACTAATGTTTGCATGGTATAGTTTTCCATCCTTTAAAAGTTCCGGTATCCTTATATTTTAGCACTTTTAACACTTAAAAAAATCAATCTGACAATCTTGCTTTGACTGGATGGTTTATTTATATTTGATGTAATTACCACTGCAATTACTGCTCTATTTTAGTGTAAATCCATTATCTTATTTGCTTTTCATTTTCACAGACTATTCTATGTTTATCTTTCCTCCTTTCTTGCCTTTCGCTGTTGTTGCTCAGTCGCTTAGTAGTGTCCACCTCTTTGTGACCCCAAGGACTGCAGCATGCCAGGCTTCCCTGTCCTTCACCATCTCCTGGAGCTTGCTCAAACTCATGTATATTCAATCGATGATGCCAACCAACCGTCTCATCCTCTGTCGTCCCCTTCTTCTGCCTTCCATCTTTACCAGCATCAGGGTCTTTTCAAATGAGTCAGGCCTTCATATCAGGTGGCCAAAATACTGGAGCTTCAGCTTCAGCATCAGTGCTTCCAATGAATATTCAGGGTTGATTTCCTTTAGGATTGACTGGTTTGATCTCCTTGAGTCCAAAGGACTCTCAAGAGTCTTCTCCAACACCACAGTTCAAAGCATCAATTCTCCAACAATCACCCTTCTTTATGGTCCAACTCTTCACATCCATTCATGACTACTGGAAAAACCATAGCTTTGTTGGCGAAGTCTCTGTTTTTTAATATGCTGTCTAGGTTTGTCATAGCTTTTCTTCTAAGGAGCAAGCATCTTAATTTCATGGCTGCAGTCACCATCTGCAGTGATTCTGGAGTCCAAGAAAGTAAAGTCTCTGTTTCCATTGTTTCCCCATCTATTTGCTATGAAGTGATGGGACCGGATGCCATGATCTTCATTTTTTGAATGTTTAAAGTCAGCTTTTTCACTCTCCTCTTTCACCTTCATCAAGGGATTCTTTTGTTCCTCTTCACTGTCTACCATAAGGGTGGTGTCATCTGCTTATCTGAGGTTCTTGATATTTCTCCCAGCAACCTCAATTCCAGCTGTGCTTCATCCAGCCTGCATTTCTCATGATGTGCTCTGCATATAAGTTAAAGAAGCAGGGTGACAATATACAGCCTTGACGTACTCCTTTCCCAACTTGGAACCAGTCCCTTATTCCATGCCCAGTTATAACTGTTGCCCATAGTTGTCCCTTGTGTTGTTGGAAGAGGGTGTTTGCTATGACCAGTGTGTTCTCTTGGCAAAACTCTGTTAGCCCTTGCCCTGCTTCATTTTGTACTCCATGGCCAAACTTGCCTGTTACTTCAGGTTCTCTTGACTTCCTGCTTTTGCATTCCAGTCCCCTATGATGAAAAGGACATCCTTTTTTGCTGTTAGTTTTAGAAGGTCTTGTAGGTCTTCATAGAACCGTTCAACTTCAGCTTCTTTGGCATTACTGGTTGGGGCATAGACTGGGATTACTGTGATACTGAATGGTTTGCCTTGGAAATGAACAGAGATCATTCTATCATTTTTGAGATTGCACCTAAGTACTGCATTTAGGATTCTTGTTGACTATGACAGCAACTCCATTTCTTCTAAGGGATTCTTTCTAAAATGTTCTGGTTTCCGTCCTCCATGAGCTTAATTTTAGACCCTTTGCTTTTCTTCAGGTATTTAGAGAAAAAACGTATCCAGTCTAATATGGATTAGTTATACCTGCTCCTAGGTAGGGCTTGGATTTAGAGAGCCAAACACTCCTGACTTGCAGGTATGTTTTGTTTCAGAACCGCAGGATGTTCTGTTTGCTTCACATGTTCACAGCCTTGCCCTCCCGCCTCCGCTTCCTAGTGCTCATCTGACGTCACTCTAGAATTTCCTCTGGTGCTTTCATTTTCCATTCTTGTTTGCCTGAACGTGTCTGACGTTTCTGCTGTGCTCTGAATCCGAGGCTGGAAGTTACTCTCAGCCCCCAAAGGCCCCTTTTCACTGCCTTCTCATCTTCACCATTTCCACGAGAAGTCATCTTTAAATCTTACTACTGTTTTCTTCTTCTTCTTCTTTTTTTTTTTAAGGTTAACTTGTTTTCTTTGGAGAAAATTTTTTTTTTTTTTTTTTTTTGCTTAAAGTTTTTTTCTCTTTGATCTTTCAGCAGTTTTATTAGCACACATTGAGGCATGTTATTAATTTTCTTTCTCCTGTTTGGTGTTTATCTAGCTTTTCTGGTTGTTCTCACCAGGAGGATTTGTCTGAATCACATGCTTATTGTTGATGAAATCCTGGTAATGAGCACTTCACTTCACCAGATGCTAGTCAACTGACATTAAGTACATGTGGTCTAACAGCGTACTGAAGCTGTCTGATTTCCCCTTACGTTCCTCAACTTGTTCTAGAATAAACTACTGAAGGCATACTGCATTGCTTCTGGGGTCCTTGCTGATGGCCATTTCTCTGAGGCACAATTCTTTCCCTTCTCTTCTCTCAGCACCTTTGCTGGTGCTGGGTAGGGCAGAATGTTTCTAACCCTTGCTACAAACTGGTGAACCCGACAAAATATGCACACGATATACAAATAACTTGATTATTTTATTTATTTTGAATTAAAAAAGTGGCCAAGATAACAATACTAGTGGCTCTGCATACAAAACACAACATAATTGAGGTTATTTCACATTTACAAAACTGCCATTATGTACAGCACTGGATATTCACAGCAACTCTAATAGACTCTAAGTACTAGAATCATAAAGAGCAATTGAGGAGGGGATCCAAAATGGGAAAAAGTTTAAAAAAAAACCAATGATCTTTCATAACTGGAAAATTGGCCAACCAGCTAACTGGTAAAGAAAGAGAATTGCTATCCTTTCCTTTAGTAATAACTAAAGTAAGATTGCCCCATAGGACTGCATTTGACAAACACCCTACAAAGTTTCCACTTCATTTTCTCTACAATCTTTCCCACTTTAAACTTTGCCCAGAGACTGCTGCCCTTTTATCATATAAAAGCTCAGGACACTAGTATATCTTCAGGGCAAGAAGATAACTAGTGCCATGGAGACAGCATGGTCTGCTTCAGCTCAGGAGACCCAGCTGAAATCCAAGGAAGAATTTTGCCCTCTTCCCATCATTAGTACTTTGCAGTTCTCAACACAGCGGAGAAAGTAAACCAAGCTTCCTCATAAAGGTGGCAGGAAGATACTCACTCCTTCTCTGTGTCACCAGCACCTACGCTGTGCAAGGCACTTCACACTCGGCACCGCAGGAACTCCCAAGACAAGACGACAGTTCCTGCCCTCGAGGAGCTTACAATCTAATTGTGGACACTATGTACATATGTACAGTGCAGAGAAGCAGTGGATTCCTCTGGATGGGGTATTCCAAGCAAAATGTGCTATTTAGTCTCAAGGCTGTTTTACTTACACACTAAAAGTCTAAAACACACCACCTAATCAGATGGTAAGAATTTTTAAAAGTCCCCTTTCTATAACCCAAGTTTTTGGATGCCTGTTCTTTTTATTTCAAAAAATATTGCATGTAAACAAACACATAGTTTGAAGCCAAGCACAAAGGTAGCACAGGCACAGGATAAACATAGAAGATATACCGCTATACATAACACACTTATTTTCCTATAGTCTTATTTCTGTATACACAAGATTGATACTCACTTTCCTTTCATACACCGAAGTACAAATCTGTGTCAAAGTCTTTAAAAAGTCATAATTCATTTTGCATTTAATTTTGTATTAGTACCAAAAACAAAACACCTTTGACCTCACCAATCTATTAGCCAAATGTCAAACTGATAAAATACAAAATGCTTCAAAGCCACCACCTCTTACACCATCCCATGAGACCACTTCATGGGACCTTTTTATGAAACTAACAGGATCTCATGATAGTGACGTAAGCAAGTTTTTACCTTAGGAAAAAATTACAAGATTTAGAGTTTTGAAATTCAATTCCAGTCAACTCATTAACAGTATTTCCACTAGGGAGTCTGCACCTTCACTTTATCATGTCAGTATGAAAGTACCATCATTCCCTGCTTTGCGGCCCCTCCCAAGCCTGGAATGAACGGATAAACAGCATGCAGGGGAGCCACTAATACTGTGTTAAATAAGCTCGCTGTCTAGGATCTCAGATCCTATACTAAGTCTCTCCCCTGGAGTATAGTTACAACCTAAAAAAAAAAGCAAGATAAGAAAAGCTGAATCACCTAATCAAAGAGGCTGTGGGGGGTGGGTGGATGGATGTTAAATACGCATGTACCAAAAGGACTAAACTTCCTTATAGGACACCTATATATAAACAGTCACTTCCCTGTTAGAACTTACTGATCCCTCAGTAGGTTTGCAGAAATAGCCATCATAAAACACCACACATGCCGATGGGAGGCTGTACCCACCTTACCAGACTCAGGCCAGCCAGCCAGTCCTGACGCTGATGTGCATCTGTGCCATGGAAACTAGTCTTCATCTTCTGAAAAACCCAGCTCTATACCGGGACCGTGATGCTGTGGTGAGTGGTCATTAGAAGCAACTCTGCAAATCTGACTTAATTCAATATGCGCTGTGCTTAGTCGCTTAGTCATGTCCAACTCTTTGTGACCCCATGGACTGCAGCCTGCTAGGCTCCTCTGTCTGTGGGGATTTTTCAGGCAAGAATACTGGAGTGGGCTGCCATGCCCTCCTCCCAACCGGGGATCTTCCCAACCCGGGGATCGAACCCAAGCCTCCCGCATTGCAGGCAGATTCTTTACTGACTGAACCAGCAGGGAAGCCCTCATTCAATATGGCAGTCCAACTGCACACACTCTAACATCAGTCTGAACAGCAGACACAAAGATCTCAGCTCCAAAAACTTCTTTCAGGGTCAAGAAAGAGCAGTGCAAAGCTCAATGCCTATACGACTTGAGACATGGCCCAAAACTCTGCTTGCAGCTGCCAGGTGATGCTTCCACTAAGAGCTGCAGGGCAAGCGCCTCACTTGAGCTCCGTTAGAGGCATTCTAACAGTCCAACAGTGTTGAGGGGGAGGCTAGATGCTCAAGCCACTGTGTGGTGACCAGCCCTGCCGAGCTCCACAGACACGGGGAGTGGTGGGAGAGTGCACGGCGGTGTTCACGCTCCACAGCCCATGGCAGGCTAGCAGAAAGAAATGCATTATCTATCTGGCTATTTGCTGTCTGTGCTGTCCAATCTCTAAAATGGAAAAAAAAAAAAAAAAAAAGGCAAAATCTACCTTTTATTTAAAAATTTGAGGCCTGCTGACCTGGAACATAACCTGAATTTTTGCTTGTCAGGACTTACTGGTATGGGAAGCAGAGCGGGTGTGGCAGGGAGCAGAAATGTAGTCCATTCTGCCTGAAATCCAGTCTGGAGGTGCTGGGCACTCCAACAGGGAGACTTTGAGGGAAAAATCAGATACAGTTTATTGAGCTCT
Organism: Ovis aries; assembly: GCF_016772045.2. Taxonomy (NCBI): domain Eukaryota; kingdom Metazoa; phylum Chordata; class Mammalia; order Artiodactyla; family Bovidae; genus Ovis; species Ovis aries. The sequence goes on from NC_056056.1 coordinate 4,190,213, forward strand.
TAACAGCTAACACTATTATATTACCTTCAGCAAGAAAAACTACTGTTTAATAGTTTCTTATAGGAAGGGAAGCCTTCTAGGAATGTAGCTTTTAGAAATTTTATCACAAACCTAATTTTCTATCAGACAGATAGCTCAGAGGGTGTCCTAAGGCTGAGAGAAGGAAAGGGAGAGAAATAGAGAGGGCCTCTCCTGGCAGGAGGAGCGAGGCAGAAAGGGGCCAGGAGCAGCGGGGACGGACGGAGGGATGGGCCTGTGGAAGTCGGACACTGACAGCACCCCTCCTTTCACTCTGGGAGCTATGGCAACTCGCCTGACATGGTTCAGTGCTGCCCAGGGAGCGGGGACTCCATAAATGCAGCTCCATGTTCTTCCTGACAAGACCCATGAGCCTTGCTTTCTTCTGCATCTTAGCTCACACCATCACAATTACAACAGAATATATTTTAATATTTAATTATTACCCCGTGACATTCTTTTAACCTAATTAACTGGTGACGGCTGCTAACAGGTCTAGTCCCCACGCCCAACATTAACATTATCAAAAACTTCCTAGAGGGAGAAGCAGAAAAATGTCACACTCCACCACGAGCTTCGCCAGTGCTTCTAATAACTTCTGACATTGAAAAATAATTGGTAGTTTTGGCAGATATGATAGCAGGCAGAGATGGCTTGAAGTCTGGGTCATGGACACAGGAGGATTTCAGAATGAATATCAGGCCTAACAAGCTATCAATTTCCTATCTAGGATAATGGGAACAAACTAACCTTAGGCAGGGAAGACGTGACACAGGTGTGGATATCAGGTTCCCACGATGCAGTGCTGCCCTGGCTTCAAAGGTCCAGTCGTGGGGGACCTTTGCTTCTGCGCCGTCACACAGAGCAGCGGCATCACTGCCACTGCATCCACACCTATAGAGCCACAGAGCCTACAGAGCAGTGACAGCTGAAATTAACTTGAAATACACCCCCCAGGCCAGGGACATTTCAGGATGGAAGAGAGCGTACGGTACAAGTAAACCAGGAGAGACGGCCGGTCTGAAGACTCCCAGTGTCCCACCCACTCTTCCAGGGCTTCACTGCTTGGCACTGTCACCATGTGAGCTGACGTTTGGGACATTCAGAAGGGTACTGTGTCTGTGACGCTGCCATTAACTCACAGTCACCTCTCACCCTCACAGGTCAATGGATTAACCTCCATGGAAGAGGGGAGGGGTGAGGAAACAGAGGAGGACTCCTGACTCAATGGGCAGAAGTTTAGGCTGAGGCAGGTGTCAGCTGGACTTCAAAGTCTTAAGAATGCTGTTGGGCAGAGCCCCTGTACAGAGAAGCCACTTTCCAGTAAAATAGTTGCCAAGTTTACCCCTACAGATATACAGAATAATAACTCAGGCAACCCTTTTTAAGTTCACTCCTAAGAGTCAAAATTTCCCCCCAAATGCACAATAGATTTGAATAAAAACTTAATGTAAGTTTTAAATGGCAGCCCCACAAAGTTCCGCAATAAGAACAGAACAAGCACTAACTCTGATCTGTCGTTGCTGCTCAGTCCCTCAGGCGTGTCTCTTTGGGACCCCATGGACTGCAGCACGCCAGGCCTCCCTGTCCTTCACCATCTCCCAGAGCTGCTCACACTCACGTCCATTGAGTCAGCGTGCCATCCAATCACCTTGTCCTCTGTTGTCCCTGTCTCCTCCTGCCTTCAATCTTTCCCAGCATCAGGGTCTTTTCTAATGAATCAGCTCTTCACATCAAGTGGTCAAAGTATTGGAGCTTCAGCATCAGTCCTTCTAATGAATATTCAGGACTGATTTCCTTTAAGATTGACTGGTTTGATCTTGCAGTCCAAGGACCAAAAAAGTAAGTGAAACTAAGCCTGCTATGGCAGAGAAGGCAATGGTACCCCATTGCAGTACTCTTGCCTGGAGAACCCCATGGATGGAGGAGCCTGGTAGGCTGAGTCCATGGGGTCGCACAGAGTCGGACACGACTGCAGCAACTTAGCAGCAGTAGCAGTAGGCATGCCATGGGGCTTCCCTCGGGTCACACAGAGTCGGACACGGCTGAAGCGGCTGAGCACACACACAAGCAGGCACACTACGACTGTACAAACCGCAGCAAGGCCGCGACAGGACCTCAGCTTTTCCTGCCATGCCTGCTGTAAAGGCTACAACTTTCTGGATTGTGCGCTCCATGATCTTCATGAGACTTCCCTGGTGGCTCAGACGGTAAAGCGTCTGCTGGCAATGCAGGAGACCCGGATTCGACCCCTGGGTTGGCAAGATCCCCTGGAGAAGGCAATGGCAACCCACTTCAGTACTCTTGCCTAGAAAATCCCATGGACAGAGGAGCCTGGTAGCTACAGCCCATGGGGTCGCAAAGAGTTGGACACGACTGAGTGACTTTGCTTTCACTTTCTTTCTTCATGATCTTAATGCTGCCTAGCTCTCGTTCTCTTGATAATCAATTGAACATGGTGAACCCTGAAGTCTGGACAAACACTCCACTTGAAATTGCCACCAAAATGAGAAAGACAAGCAGAAGACACCAGCAGAATGAAACAGCAGCAGAAATGCAGAATTAAACACAGGGGACAAAAATTTGAATGGGAAACAAAAGACATTTCCAAGCAGACTGTTTGGAAGCGCCTCATAAAGGCCCGTCTCCAATATGTATGGACAGAGGGGGAAGATAGACACTACAGGAGGGAGCAGTGCTTGTATTACATGCTCTCCAAAGAATAAGAGTTTCTCAGCAAGTCACCTCTGGGAGACAGTGGAGGACAGAGGAGCCTGGCGGGCTGCAGCCTGGGGGGTCGCAAAGAGTCAGACATGACTGAGAGACTGAAAAAAACAACTACTCAGTGAGGGCAAAAGTCTTTCACTAAGGACACAAAAATGAAAGCATGAAGAAGTGTTAGTATCAGTTAAATTTCACATTTTGTATTTCCTATTCAACTTCTCAGAAACAGGCACCTTTTCAAGGTGCGGGCATTACAGTCCTGTTAATAATTAGCACCAATCCCTCAGATACTTATTTAAAAATCCAAGAACACTGTAGTTCTAGAATGTCTATTTTTGGTTTTAGGTTTTAAGACCAATTAACGTCTAACATCTCTTAACAGCCCACAGAAAAATACCTGTGTTATAAATACCAAGGATCTTTGCAGAGAGAAGGCATTCCCAGGCTCTGGTTGACCCAGCCACATACACCATAGCACCAAGGCTCAAGGGTCCACATTCTGAGCTGTCCAGCTCTCTCTAGAAGTCTCTAGACAGACTTGGGATAGAAATGAGACATCTGAACATGTCAACATGAAAAATAGTAAGGGTTTTAATACTAGGAGAAAATAAAGGAGAGAATATTCTTTTTCCTCTATGTACAAACATCTCACCTGGTCATCACAGTTAAGTCTGAAGAGAGGTGTGACACAGGTTAACAGGAATACTATGACACCCTCATACACATGGAGGAGTTGGGGCAGAACTGACGACATGGGAGAGATCGTTAAAAAACAAGTCACAATTACGAGAGTCACCTGATGTTCCGACACATTAAAACTAACTTTAGTCTTGGCTTTAACCTCTTAAAAATATATAGTTTTAAGAAAATGGTTTCAATACGCACGAAAAAAAACTGGCGGGATGCAGATCTGAAGCTATTTGTTGAGAACAAAATATCAGGCCCACATACTGTTTTAGACAGTTGAGTATCTGCTAGACACCATGTGCCATGTGCCTGGTAACTAAAGCCTCCTGAAGCCACGAGACAGTTCCAGACCTGGGCCAGGATTAAAGCCTAATTCGGCCTAGCGAGGCCCTTACCCACACTCCCTAGAAGAGGTCACTCTGTTGAGAAACAACAGGGTATCCACTGTGTTCAAACTGCTTCAGTCAAGATACTTCAACACTTGAAAAATAAGTGGTAGGAGTGGGGGCTAACATTCATCTCAAAATGACTTAAGATCTCCGCACACAGTCCCTTTACAGATATCCTGTAGTCCCTGGAGATGGAGCACACACTTCAGCAGGGAGTTCCCAGGCTTACCGACCGTCACAAGGGCACCTTTCCACTTGTGGAGGCCAGGCCTGCGCCAGCGCGTCCCAGTGCTTCAGGATAGACGACACTCTCTGTCTTCCCACCGTGGACACTCAGAAGACAGGAGAGTCGCAGAAAGGGCAGGGGCTCTGCAGTAACCTCTTGATCCAGTCAGGGTCTGCCAAAGGGAGACGAGTGATGGTGAGTGCACACTTCAGAGAAGGCAGTCAAATGGGACACGCCCTGGGCCGACCAGTGTGCACATGTGGGTATTCTGGCCCCAATGCACAGAGGTCCTCACTGTAACATTCCAGACGAGGCTGGACTAAAGCTGTGGTTCCCAAAGTTAAATGTGTGATGAAACAGGAAAATAAAGATAACAAGCAAGTGTTTCTCATACATGGTTAATGTTAAAACTTACTCTGAAAACACTGTGTCGACACTCTCCTCCTTTTACAGAACTCCCTGGCCTGTGAAATGCTCTGCCTACTGGTGAGTACTCTCCAGAGCTCAGAGATTCCCGTTCTCCACAGGAGCTGTATGTGGCTCGGTGCAAAGTCAACTGGCAGGTGTGCTTGTTTTTGAGTTTGTTCCCATCTTCCCTGATTTCCTGTCTAAACTGTAAACCAATTCTCAGTTGCAACAAGTGTTTAAAAGTCCCCCAAACTTGTTTCAAAATACTGCAGCCAGAGGAGAGGGGGAGGAGGCCTAGAGAGGAATCAAAAGATTATGAGCTGACGATTTCTGAAGCACAGGCACATAAAAGTTTCTCATCCTCTTTTTCTCTACTTTTAGGATTACATTTTCCACAATAAAGAATTAAAACAGAACATAACATGCCAACACATCCACTTCTCAGAATTAGAGAGCTTCAGCCAGTTTACAGCAAAAATCAAGAAGGCTGTGTGGTTTTACACAGAACATTCTGTGTAAAACATTTGATACCACACGTTACCCCCAAAGTGTACACCGCCGTACACGTGCTGTCTAGTAAGCTCATTTGGTTAGTGTGATATTAATGAACCTTAGGTTATAAACTGGCATTCATGTGACTATTTAAATCGTCAATTCCTGGTTCATGTCTATGATCTTATTCCAACAGTTGATTCAGGAATGTGCACTTCGTCACTAGGGCTATCAGGAAGGAGAATATTGATGAACCAGAACAATAGCCCCACCGTGTCTACTAGAAGGATGCCTCCAGGTTCATGTCCCGTTTCAGCAAGGCTGTCTTTATCTATGTTACCAGCTGCAGAGTTTTCATTCAAATATAATCTACATATGCCATCTAAAACAAAGTCACTGACATTTTTTGAATGAATAATTTGCAGTGACAGAACAGCAAACTGCAGCCCTACTTACTCACATAGTATAATGCTATTTGGATGTTGGTGATTCCAGTGATCGTATGTTAATCGGTGGTGGGTTCATAACAACACTGTACAGAGTAAAGCGAACCTGCTCACTGTTCCCAATAGCCAAAGACCGAGGTGGGGGAGAGGGGGTGCCCCCGAGGCATCAGCATGTGAGTGTGCTCAACCCCCCTGCCAAGGCCAGGGGAGCACCCACCTTCTGGAATTGGATGGCGAGCGATGCTGTCATGGAGCAAACACCTTCTGTATATCAAACTCTGGCAGGACTGGTAGGTTAGAAAGCACCTGAAAGCAGAGAGATGGTATCATCAGTGCTAGCAACAGTGGAAAGCAGCACAGCGTTGAGGGTTAACTCACCACGGACAATTATCCTCAAATGAGTTAACTAAGTGAAGGGCAAAAATGGTTGACAAATTCACAGCAACCATGTATCCCCCTGCACAGGACAGCTGGCTAGACCCACCACACATTAGTAAAGGGGAAGTGCCTGTGTCAGGCTAAGCCAAGAGATACAAGGCTTCTAATCCAGACAGTCACTGCAGCCTGGGAAAGAATGCAGTCTGTTTATACCCGACGATACTGTGAGTTTTCATACGTTAAAAAAAATCAACTATATATCAGAAATTATTGCTAGTGATTTTTAAGATTAGGTACAAGCACAATGTTTAAGACTAATGGCACAGTGGTGAAACCTTGAAAGATATAGAAGACACAATTAGCGGTACAAAAAAATAAGGGCCATAAACAAACGCTCAGAGATTCAATTCCATCCAATGACCCTTCACTGAGCATCGGCCAGGATCTGGCAAGTAAGGGCAGGTGGGAGCAATGGGAGGTCAGAGAGAGCTGCTGGGTTCTGCAGGGAAGGGTTTCTGAAAGCTAACAGGATTTAGGAAGAGCAATAATGAGTAAATCACACAAAGAAGGGAGGTGGGGGCACCTGGGTGCATAGGAAGAAAGCCTATACCTGAATGAGAGCAGGCACCCATTCTCACTGGAAGTTACTTCAGTCAGCAAAAATGCAAATGATTTTTGTGGAAGAAGCCATTCGAGTGACAACAGAGGTTACACGTGAAAACTCTGGAGCCAGAAGGCCAGGTTCTCAGCTCTGCCACTAACCACCTGTATGACTGTGGACAAATTACTGAACATCCCCAGGCCCCAGTTTCCTCGTCTGTGCCCAACATGTGGCTTGAGGTGTGTGCTGCTGAGCACCGTGCCTGGTGCACTGGCAGCACCAAGAAGCGCTGGTTGCTGTTGTTACAAGACCACTACTATTCCTAGTCTCCCCTGAAACGTAAGTCTGAACAGTTAAATTAGAAAAAAGTATAGGTATACAATAAAGACTGGAAAAAAATCCCAATATCAGTCAACAAGTGAGGAAATAATGGAATATCCATACAATGGGAAACTCTATGGCTGTTAAGAATGGAATCTATCCACTGATATAGAAAATAACCACAACATTTTGATAAGAGAATCAGGACATTATTAAGGTAGTTATATGTAGTAAAATCCTGTTTCTATCGAAAATAAAAGTAAACAATTTAGCGAGTGCCTATCACATATCAGACATTGTTCCAGAAATAGCCAGGAACAAAACAACAAAATTCCCTGTCTTCACGAAGCTTTCTACTCTAGAGGGAGGAGAAAAATCCAAAGTAAAAAAATATATTAAGTAGTGATAACTGCTAAGGAGGGAAACAGAGCCAGGATGAGGGATGAAGGCTACCAAGAGGGGAGAGGGATGTCATTGGGTGTCATGATGTTAGGCAGCCTGGTTGGGAAGAAGCCCTGCTGGAAGAGCGGTCCGAGCAGAGAGGACGGCCAGTGCAGATGTCCGGGGTGGGAGGGATGTCGCGTGTACGAGGAAAGACATAGAAGATGGGTTGGGAGATAACTGTAATAATCTGGGCAAGAGATGATGTTTCTTGGACCAGGGATGTAGAGGTGGAGGTAGTGGGAAAAGCTGGATTCAAGTCTGAAATGCCTTTAAAACTTCCAAACAAAGCAACTGAGCAGGTGCTTAGATATGAAGCCTGGACTGAGGGAAGAGATTCAGACTAAAGTGATGTTTACGTCGCCAGTGCACAGATCATACGCAGCAGCCCAGGGAGAGAGCTGTGGGCTTCCCAGGCGGCTCAGTGGTTACAAATCCACTTGCCAGTGCAGGAGCTGCAGGCAACTTGGTTCGATCCCTGGGTTGGGAAGAACCCCTGGAGAAGGGAATGGCAACCCACTCCAGTGTTCTTGCTTGGAGAATCCCAAGGACAGAGGAGCATGGTGGGCCATAGCCCACGGAGTCGCCGAGAGTCGGACATGACTTAGCACACACACTGTAGGGAGAGTGCTGATAGAAGAAAAACAGGTCCAAAGATGGACATCAAGGAGATACTGTGTCCAGGAAGCCAGACGATGCAACGGTGCTCTATGGAGGAGGAAAAGGGCGGGATCAACAGCGTCAAACACAGCCCACAGGGCCACAGAGTGGTCCTCTCAGAGTGAGACTGAGGAGAGAGAAGGGGAAGACTTCTACCCTTTGTTAAACCAAACAGTACAGGAGCACTTTATTTCCTATTAACTTTATTGGCCTTTGCTTTCATCATAATGATTTTTTAAATTTCAGCACTAACTTCAAAGTAAAATAGTATTGTGTGTTAGTCACTCAGTCATGTTTGACTCTGTGACCCCATGGACCATAGCCTGCCAGGCTCCGCTGTCCATGGAATTTTCCAGGCAAGGATACTGGAGCGGGTTGCCATTTCCTTTTCCAGGGCATCTTCCCGACCCAGGGATCGAACCTGGGTCTCCTGCATGGCAGGTGGTTGCTTTACCATCAGAGCTACCAGGGAAGTCGAATATAGTATTACCAAAACTAACAGAGAAACCCCTATTACGACAAGCAGTTACAAAAACACTACTACTAAAGGGTTTCAGTCAAACAGATGGAAAAAAAACCACAGCAGGTTTTATGGCAGCAGCTTTTCTCCAACCTGATGGCATGGGCACCATACCCTTTGGATAAACACTTGACAGTGGTCTGTGGGGCACAGAGCTGGAAAACGCGCAAAAGCAGCTTACCGGAGCCAAATGTGGCCATTGGAGCAGACGGCCTGCTTGCGATCTGTGAACGGCAAGATTTCCTTACACAAACTACAGTGCTCAGGGAAGGTCTGCTTGTTCATCTTCTTTGAGATGTGTCCAATCAGCACCTAGTAAAACAAAGGGGTCAGTGGCACTTCATGGTGAGCACAGGGCTTCCCAACACCAAGGAGAAAAGGACAACTCCGTGGCGTCTTCCACCAGAGAGGAGTGCTGCGTCCCCACGTGGGCCTGCCACACTGTGTAGAAAGTAAAGAAGCTGGACCTTCAACTTGCGTCAACTGGTTGAGTAAAATAAAATAAATTCAGTCAGGCACCCCTGTGACAACGGTGAACTTTACTCACTAAAGGAGAAATGTTCTGAAACACAAATCTTATTATTTGCCTTTACTTGCTTCTGAAAGGACTTCAGAGTTCTGTCAGAAGACAAAGTATTCAGCTATCCTTGCAATGTTTGACTTTTAAGGAAGAAAAGCACAATCTGTACAGGCAAAGTATCATGTGAAATACTAACTCTAAAACAAAACAAATGTCTGTTCTTTCAGAAAAGCTTACAAAGTAAAAAGATGATCGAGATTAAAAATAATACCTTCTCCTTCTGATGGTCCAAAGACCCACGACCAATCTAGTGAGCCCGAGATAGGAGACCCGCCAGCCCCACAGCAAAGGTATGGGGGACCCGCTGTGGAGTAGGGAGGTAGACAGGGGAGCTTGCAGCCTTGGCCCTACTTCAGTTTTGCTTCTTTCTCTGCTTTATTAGGATTGCATCACTTCAATGAAAGTCTGAAAAACACTAAATCTACTTCATTATCTTGTTGGAAAAAACCTTCACAAGCTACGTTTTTGGGAGGCATGGAATATGTCAATCCTTAAGAACCACTTTATCTTATTAGCAGATAATGGCTTTCAAAGTTATAACCCATTTACACTTGAGCTCTCGTGTAAGAAGAACTTACTAGTTTGCCATTCACTAAAATTAGCTCACTCATGTTCTGAAGGGTATCTTAATAGCTCAGAAGGGTGTCTTACCTACTGTGCATATAATTTGCAAATTTAAAGTCCACTAACTTTTGACTTTTTTTAAAGGTCTTGAGAATTCTAATTTATGGTCCCTTACAGCAAGGACAACTACTGTACCAGGTTTGAAAAGATTCATTTTAGGTACACAGAAGGATTTTAAAACAAGACATGTATTGTTTTCAATCTAAACTCAGCTGCTGTAGCTGGGCAGAGGTATAATCTTCCTTTCTTTAAACTGGCTTTGTTGGAACCAAGCCAACTGTGCTAAATGTAGCTTTTCATGCTCATACAGCATGTGCAATAATTATGCTAAACCACTGCAAACCAACCTCCATTTTAGATTTACTAATAAGTTTTTGTTAATATTTTACACTTATAATATCCTTACTTGGTCCTACGAACCAGTGGTAACCAGAAAACTCCTTCACATCATTGAGATCACAATGAAACGATCTTCAAAAGTTGACTTTCGGAGATGAAAAGTCAGTTACATGAACAGTGGATCTTAACTGCTCCTGAGTGTGAATGAACACATGGCTGCTGTACATCAGTAAACAAAAGGTGCGGCAGCCAGGAGCTATCACGTTACCGCTGCCCAAGGGTGAGCCCTGAGGGAACTCAGGATGGAGGTAGGATGGGCCCCATCCAGCTTTCAGCCGCTGCGGTGCCCCCAGTGGGGCATCCTAAGGAGACTGAGGCTGAGAATCACAGGATATGTGGCCCCAGACAGCTGAGGTACACATCACAGTAATGATTTTAGTGAGCCCAGACCCTCTTATCTTCCCATACAGAGAAAAGCCCTAAATTCCTTAACCTGATATGTCTTGGTTTCCTTATTTGCAACAAAGACTGACTATGGTCTTTTGTGTAAAAACGCTTATATATCCTAGCTCCACACCCTTGCCCTTCTGGTGCAGTCTCTCCGAGTTATCTTAGATGCTGTGTCCCAGGCTTAAGTCCTCAGTTTTGCCTGATGAATAAAACATAAGTCAACTTTTAAGGTTGTGCTTTTTCTTTTCCAGTCAACATCAGATTGTTGCAAACATCCTTAAATAAGTTTAGGGGTATTTGGATACATACACACAACTTTCCAACAGAAAAATGCAACAAGTGACTTGTGAATGGTTTAACATTATGCATGAAGATACCTGAATTTATTACCTTCAATTAACACTTTAGATTTTAGATAAGACTTCAGGCAGTGAGAATAAACATCAAATTTCAGAGTAAAAAGGACCATAGTCTTGTCTTCTTGAATATTTTTAGTATACAGTATGTTCCTTAAAACAATTTTTCAGGATTTTAGAAGATGTTAGCTTAGGATTCCTGATTAAAAAGTCTACACAACACTGAACTGCACAAAATTAAAGGCCTCTTTCCTCTAGGAATTCGCAGAACCTTTAGAAGGACGATGTATACTGGAAACCTCGAACAGAAATACGGCTTGGGATATCCCAAGCTTGGAACCCTACTGTTCTGTCAGAGAACTTTAATTCTGTGAAATACGTTTTAGATAACACTGTAAGGTTGTTTACCACCAAAATAAAGATTATACTCAGTTTTTGCGGGGGGTGGGGGGGGGGTGGGGGGAACAAACACACAATGGATAATCGTTTTACTTCCTATGCCCTTGTAGGCTAAATCAGAAAACCTCCTGAAGTCCTATCAAATGCAAAGAATCCCCGCCACAGGCCTCCCCCTCCCAGAAAGATCTGCAGACAGGAAGGGGAGGGAGGGCCTGTCATCCTTCCCCTGCAGTGTCTGCCCAAGTTTGCTCCTGGAGCTTATCCACAGGCTGAAATCGCCCAAATTTTGACCATCAATCAAAGCGCCAGTAAGAGTAAGAACTGACATAACTCTTAGTGGGACATGAATATGTCCTCTGCATTAACCTGTTTCCTATTTATTTTCCTGCACCTCTTGCTCATCAATTACCTAAAAATGTCAAAGCAGAGGTTGAGTTTTACGAATTAAGTTTAAGTCATTTCTTTCTCGTGAAGCAAGCAGATTTTTTGGTTTTCAGTTTTTGTCGACAAACACCTACCCGTGCGGTTCTGTCATCATACTCCTCATCAGACATCAGGAAGTTACAGAGTCCCCTGGTGGGGATGCTAGTGTTTTCTGTGATCCAGGTGTGCAGGTACACTTCGCCCAGGACTCGCTTCATGTGCTCCCTCGTCAAGTGCATTTCCACTGCTTCAATTTTTCCCTGGATTTCAAGGAGTTTCTCTTCCATTGGCTCTCGGCCTCCAGTATCCCCAGATTGAGGGAGTGAGTCCTCTGTGGGGTCCTCTGGATCCCCGTCTTTGCCTTGCTTACTAATCTGTTTGGAAGAGGTGCCTTCCTCCTGCTGTTCATCCTCAGCATTGCCCATCCCAGGTGAGTCAACTAGTAAGATTTTTGAGTCCTCGTGGGTGGGTTTGCATAAGGCTTCTGAAGGGGTTTTCTGCATCGACTGGTATAAAATCCTCAGGAGGAAGAGTTTGAAACGCCAGTAATAGGTGGCCCCACTGCTTTCAATCTTTTTTTCCAAAGCTTCATGTAAAAATTGAGGGATATGCTTATCCTTTAAAATCTTCCAGCGTACTAGGTCTATTAAATCTACCTGCTTAAAGAGATTCTGGACAGAAGACTCCAGAAGCTGAGCAGCTGCCTCTTCAAAGGTTTTGAGAGTAACGAACTGAACCTGGTAGTTTTTGTTGACAGGATGGAGGCCGTTGACCATGCCCTCAGTGGTGATGACGGCCAGGTACGCGCCGCAGGGGCTCACGGCTATCCCGTGTGTCCTCACGGAGCCAAACACATCAGAGAGTTTAATCAACTGGTGCTCAAACTTCAACGCCACATCTGTGAAAATGGGGATCAGCTGCCTCACCTTGCCGTCACTGGAGCAAGTATACACCGTCCCATTCTGCTTGTCGGCAGTCATGGAGACGATGGGCAGGGAGTGCAGGCCTGTGACGTGAGAGTTGTGAACATTCAGACCTGCTTTGGAGATCAGGAGAAGACACCAAAACACATAGGATCCTCGTGCGGCTACCACCAAGCTACAGCTGCACTTCTGGTAAGGGTGATACAGCGGCACGCACTTGATGCTGTGGACTGGCAACTGGTCCATTTCTTTCCACAAGACGACAGGCTGCCTTAAGGTGAAATAGCCTTTGACTGCTTTAAGATTGACAGGAAGGATTTTTACAGGCCCGAAAGCACTCCCCACAATAAGGCCGCTCATTTTCCGATTGTTGTGCTCGTATTCCCACCAAAACAAAACGCTAGGAGAGCTGATTCCTGACTCGATGGTGTTGCATGAAGAGATGGACTCCTTCCCTGCGAACGGGAGCTGGAACTGCCACACGGCGATGTTCCCGTTCTCGAAGAGGACCGCCAGGAGCACGCTGCCCACGTCGCGGCACTCGTTGTTGTGCTTGACCTGCTGGGTGGTGCAGATGCCCGACCACTCCATCCGCACCGGCGCCTGCATGCTGTGTCGCCTCTGAAACTCGGCGAAGTCCCTGAGACTGCCCTCCGGGGCCTCATTTCTGGAGAACCTGTAGCTTGTCTCATAGAGACGCTCTCCGTAAATCTCCGTCAGGTCCACCAGCTGGACCCACTGCAGTCTGTTGAGGTTAGCCTGGATGGTCAGGCGATTGTCCATGGTCAGTGCGGCCAGCAGGCACCTGCCGTTAGCGTCACAGCCCACGGGGGACCAGCTAGTGTACTTGAACCCTCTCAGCGGTGGCAGAGCCTTCCCCTCAGGGTTGAACACCCTGTCCAACATGAAAGTCTGACTGACTGTGGGGTCTTCAGAGGTGGCAAACCTCTGTTTGCACTCGGCAACCTCCCTTTTTGAGCCAACCTGAAAATAAGATATAAAAACTATCAGATAAATATTTCATTCGAAGAGGAACAGATTTACATTGCATAGGGTGGATTAACTGATCCACATACATATGTACAGTAATTTGACATCAATTCTATTAATACTGACACGACATGCATTTAAAAGATCAAGTACATGTCTAAAACTTAAGCATTCACTCAGGAAATGGCAATTTTTAAAATTTTAGTTTGTTTACAGGAAATGGCAGTATTTTTAAGGGTCAGAGAAAGTGCTGTGGTTACTCACAGCCTGGTTCCCACCTCCTTCTCAGAATTAACAAACGCAGTAGCAATGACAGAAGTGTACTTGATTCTAAAGAGTCAACTAAGCATTCTGCTAAACTAGTCACCAACAGTAAAGGAGTTCAAAAGTCATGAAAACACATGTATCTATATCTATATATAAATATACATATATCTTTGATACAATTAGATGTTTGGATTTTTAACAACGCCTTTGCAATATAAGTCTTCCATCTGAAATTTCACTGACAGATTACTCTGAGAACCAGCTCCAATAGCTCTTTCCATTGTTTCTACAGAATAATGTCCACCCTGCCTTCCCTGGCTCCCTCTTGTGTAGAATTATCTTTCTTCCTGTCTGAACCCATCTATCCTAAAAGGTCAAGCTCTATGAGACTTTCTGAGAACATTCTCGCTTTCACTTATCTCTCTCTCCTCCAAGTTTGCAACATACACGTGCAGTTCTATTTATTTAATGTCGAGGTATACAATGGTAAGCTCTTTAGAAACATTTTTAAAGGAACATTAAAGATAGAGGAGAGAGAAATGACCAAAAGAAGGTGATCCAGAGTCATAAGAAGATAGCCAGGAAGACTAGAGCCAAAGAGAGCAGAGGTCGGAAGTAGGAAGTAGGAAGAAGGACCTGATCTACTGTCTTGTCTTCTCTTCCAAAGGGAAAGGGTACAGTAAACATGATCAATAAGGGATTCTAGCCTAAATATACATGGATATAACAACAACAACAAACTCACTTTAAATGAGTTTAAGCCCCCAAGCCCAGAAGAATTACACTCCAGAACATAGAAGATGAACTCAGAACTATAACATTCCTCGATAAAGCTCGGACAACCAGAAATGTGTCAGAAAACCATAATGCAATGAATAGTTAACTGCTAGATCACACTAACAAATAAGCTTATAAAGTGGAAGGTAGATAAAGATGCCCTGGAGAAGGAAATGGCAACCCACTCCAGTATTCTTGCTGGGAAAATCCCACTGACAGAGGAGCCTGGCAGGCTAGTCCATGGGGTCACGAAGAGTTGGACGTGACTGTCCACACAGACATAGATACAAATCCAACAAATGAATTAGAAGACTAACTTTTTCTGAAGCGTGTTAAACAGAACATCACTCTACCAAATTGCCCCTTGAAAAAGTTTTGTAACTAAAACTGTTTTGAAAGTGCTGTTTATTACACATTATTCCCCCTTCAAGAGTTGCAGCTGGGAGCTACTATGGAGTAGCTCTGTAGCTGCCATAGAGCTACAGAGTTACCTGAACTTTTTTTTAACAACAGAACCTTATGGCGTTGGTGGAGGGGCGGGGCAGTGCAGGGGCAGTTATCTTTCTTCATCCTAAGTAACACTCTGGAAATGGGCTCTTAGGCAGTGTATCTTAATTGCAGGGTAGTCTCTTGGATACACCTATGGATATACTGGAGAAATACAGACCAGAAATTCCAATTAAATAGAGGTGTCACTTGCTAGTCTGTTAATAAAACGACGCTAATCAAAGCCCACAGCTTTGTATGGGGTAGATAAAATTTGATTGAAAATCTGCAGATTGCCTGGATTCAAATCCTGGCTCTGTCACATACTGGCTCTGTGACCCTGAGCAAATTGTTTAAACCTTCTGGCTTTAATTTCCTCATCTATAAAGAGTGCAATGACACATTCTCGCAGAGTTAGGAAGGTTAATTAAGTCAATATATGTAAAGCATATATTAACAAATACTCAATAAATATTATCTGATGACAAGTAGTAGTACTCTCTGAGGATTCAGTAAATGTTAATGAGACCTAATAAAAGTAAAATGCAGGTTAGGTAGGTATTAAGTTGTCTGCCAAATGGAGGGTAGATATAAAATTATTCACCAAATCCCATAATACTACAAACTAAGCAATAATCCTCAGACTAGGATAATTTACTACAATAAAAACTACTATAGAACTGAAAATAAAGAGAAAGCATAACTCCAAACAGCAGTACAGAATGAAATAAAGGAAGCTCAAGCTTGGTCCTAACTCACAGCAGCAAGAATCCTTGATAGGATGGACAGCAGCTTGGATGTCAGCCAGTAAGGAAAATCCTTAGGGTTTTGTGCAATAATTTCCATTTTAGGTAATCTGAATTAACCTACTGCACCTCCCCTCAACTCCACACATCACAAAACTGGTTAATGAATCAAAACAAGTACTCAGATGCCCCAGGAGCATGTTAGTTAAGAGTCCAGCTCTCAGAGGCTGACCCCCAGTCAATCTTTTCACTATATGCTATCCTGTTTCTAGTTGGCCACTATGACAACTAATCAGCACATACTTTGTAAGCACCTAACAAAAACTCACTTGAAGCTCGTAGACAGTAAGCTTCTTGAGGGCAGGAATATAATTCCAAAGACAGGAAACAGTTATTTAACTTAGTGGAGTAGATGGCGTTGATATTACTAAAGTTCCTAACAGTTGAAACAAACAAAAGTAGTCATGCACGTATTATTAGATTTTGGAACTGTCTGCAACTAGATGATTCACTAAATCAGCAGTCCAGTGGGAAGAGAAATTGCAAACTTGTTCTTAAGTCACTACTTCACTGGTTCTCAGATTTATGCCATTCGCTTTTATATCAATGCCCAGGACTGCTGCTGTTAAGTTGCTTCAGTCGTGTCCAACTCTGTGCGACCCCATAGATGGCAGCCCACCAGGCTCCGCTGTCCCTGGGATTCTCCAGGCAAGAACACTGGAGTGGGTTGCTATTTCCTTCTCCAATGCATGAAAGTGAAAAAGGAAAGTGAAGTCGCTCAGTCGTGTCCAACTCTTAGCGACCTCATGGACTGCAGCCTACCAGGCTCCTCCATCCATGGGGTTTTCCAGGCAGGCCCAGGGCAGTAACTTGCAAAGAGCAGACAATATGTGAACTATTATTATAACTGTGTATTTTCCTGAAAAAACACATAATCTAAATAACGATCAGAGCAAAAGCTTTAAAGAGGTTTAGCATCTAGCCTTTTAGCAGTTCTACACACTAAAACTGTGATCTACGTTGTAGGAGTCCATCTTCCTTGTTGGAGCAAACTGGCCAGCACCAAAGAGATTGCAGTCCCCAGGGCCTACCAGTGGGCAGCGCCACCAAAGCACAGACTTCCTACACTCCCACCATCACTCCAGCGTTACCCTTCAGAGGCCTCTCTCAGAACTGCAGGGGCATCTCAGCCTTCATTTCCCAGGCAGGGCCTGCGAATTAGACTGCCAACTGACCAGTGCTTTCTGTGAGGTGCACACCAAAGCAGAAGGGGAAGACACCACTGACTAATTTCAGGAAAGCAATTGATTACTAGAGCGATATAGAAGGATTTCCTGTTACTCATTTTCCAGTTGTGGAACCAATGACAAGAATCAAATTTTTATCAGAATACAGCGATAAGAGATAACTTTGTATCCATAGCCAAAGCATTAACCAGAGTCCTTCCTTCATATTTGCATGACTGTTTTTTAACCTGAGCATTTACAGTGTGCCAGGAGCTGTGCTAAGTAATCACATGTGTACATGTGTGTCCATATAGGTTGCCATTTCCTTCTCCAATACATGAAAGTGAAAAGTGAAAGTGAAGTCGCTTAGTCGTGTCCAACTCTTAGCGACCCCATGGACTGTAACCTACCAGGCTCCTCTGTCCATGGGATTTTCCAGGCCAGAGTACTAGAGTGGGGTGCCATTGCCACACTGAGACACACTTAAAATTTTCTCTACCTGATGTGCAAATAGTTAGCAACAGTAAGTTCCTTTTCAGCAGAGGAGACACCTTTTAAAACCCCTCTGTTTTGCCTCCCTCCTTGAGTGTTTCTCAGTTTCATAGGATTATCAACATCTATTCACCTGACTGGTTTATCAGTTGAGTTGCTCAGGCGTGTCTGACTCTTTGTGATCCCATGGACAGTTGCACGCCAGGCTTCCTTGTCCATCACCAACTTCCAGGCGATTGGTTTATACTTGAATCAATTTGTTCACACCCTGTCCAAGATCTTTGAAAGCTGTCATACAAACTTATCAATGATCTAATTCAACATCAAGCTGTCACTTTCAAACTTGGATTAATAAAAGTGGTGTGGGTTCTCTGCACCCCATTCAGTTACTGATCTATATTTTAAATGGCTTGGCAGAGTAGTTTTTTTTTTTAACTTCTCATTCACAGAAACACTTTCTCTCTATATAGATACATATTACAACTTATTACTACCTATTATTACATTGTTGTTTCTGACCTGTCAAAAGAATGAATGCAAGCTTCAAGAGGACAAGGATTTTGTTTTTGTACAATGTTTTACTTCTGGAGCCTAGATTGATGTCTAGCTGATAAATTGTTGCTGTTGTTTCAGTCACTAAGTCCTACCAACTCCTAGCCCACCCTATGGCAACCCCATGGACTGTGTAGCGCCCCAGGCTCCTCAGTCCATGAGATTTCCATAGTGGTACTCAAAAGTGTGTTGAAAGAATGAATGTACACTTGGATAATCACACATATGCATACAGGCCTATAAAGGAAATAGTAATAAAGTTTTAATATTTTTAAACCATTAAATGAACAACACGACTTACTACTTTAAAACTTTGAAAATGGTGATGATCGAACAATAAAACTTTAGCAGCTTTAAAGTTCTGAAGGCAAACTTAGTTAATCTGAAGCCTAAGGCACGAAATCTACATGAAGCATTCAATCTATACGAAGATCTTAAGTTTAAGAGTTGCATTTATTTCCAGAAGCTTTATTTTTCATTCTACATCCCAAAGCCTTTTCCTTACTGAAGAAAAACTGGAGTACTAACGCCCGACATCCAGTATCTATCCATCTGCCCAAGATGAGAAGGACCACACATATAACAAAGTCACTGAAACAGTTAAAGACAAAGCAAAAAAAAAAAAAAAAAAAACCCCATAATTTTCTGTCTTCCAAAGCCAAGGAGGCGGAAGAGGAGGGCACATCACAGTAAACAAAGCCAGCCAGGAGCCTCGGGGACCAGGCCCCAGACAATAGGAGCGGGTGGCAGAGGCAGGTCTGGGGTTGGGTCAACAGCTGGGTGGAGCCTAAGAAAGCACCAAGGGAAGAAATCTGCGCCAGCAGCCGGCCAGAAGCCGGGCCGTAGGGAGAACTCGGCTCCGGAGAGGGACGTTCCGAAATGTACCTGTGTCTCGGGAGTGGGTGGGCGATCCGGGAAACTGGGCATACACGGCGTCCCCCCCTCCCCCGCCCTTAAGCTACGGCGGGGACCCTAAAGACTCAGGGTGCGAGAAGGCGGGAATCCCCGGCCGAGGCAAGGGCCCGGGGATTCCCCCAGGGACCCGCGGGGACAAGGCCGCGGGAAGGGAAGGAGGGAGGCGGGCAGGAGACCCCCAGAGCCCGGGGCGGCGGGCATGACTTACTTTGAGGAAGCAGCTGTGGAGAGGGGCGGGCACCGACGTGCGGTGGATAACCAGGTCCTGGCCCGGGTTGTGCACGTCGCAGATGAGTTCCAGCACGGCGATGCTGCGGGCGGTGGACACCGACACGCGGTGGTCCTCGGACCACGCCAGCGGCTCCAGGCCGCTCACCGCGTACTGCAGCCTCACCGCGGGCTCGCGCCGAGTCACCAGGAGGCGGAACGCCGTGCTGGGCCCCGGGGCCGCGTCCGCCGCCGGCTCCTTCCCGCCGGTCTCAGAGCTCTCCACCTCCTCGGGCGGCGCGGGCCTCTCGGCCGCGGGCCCCACCCGGGTCAGGGCCGTATTCATCTCTCCTCGGAGGCAGAGGCCGGGCCCCGGGGCGCGCGCCAACCTCCCCCCCCCTTCTCCTCCCCGCCCCGCTCCGCCCCGCCCCGCGTCGCCGTCCAGTTGCCGCCTCCCGCACCGCGGCCGCCGCCGGGCCCCCAGATTTCCTCAGCGGTGGTTTCCCCCCCTCAGGCCCGGAGCACCGCCGAACCACGAAGGACCCCGCCGTTGCTAGGCAACCCAGCCCCTGCCGGGTGGCCAAGGCGCTGCCTGTCAAAAAAATAAATTAAAAAAAAAAAATCTAACCTTGTAGTGGGGCCGGATCGCGGGTGGGCAAGGGTCAGGGAGTCCCCCCGACCTCCACCCCCGGCGCTGACAACTAAAGTGCTGAGGAGAGTCAAAGGAGGAGGCGTTGGTTCGACGGGACACGCCTCTCCTCTTTCCTGAGAGGAATTTCAAAAGAACGTCAAGAGCAATAACTCTGGGGTTCGGTGTGACTTGGCATCCCTCCACCCCCGGCACAGGCCGCGCCACGAGGGACGGCCCTGTGGCCCGGGGCGCCGCTGATCCGGCCGCTAGTGGCGCGGGCCCCTTCGTGAGGGGGGCGGGGGACCCCAGAAAGCGCGCGCGGGCGCGCAGGACTCGGCGGGACAGCTACAGCGGGGTCCTCGCGCGCGTCCCACGTGGGGTCTCGCGGCGCCTCGCTCCGGGTTTCGCGAGATCCGGACGCGCCTCTCTGTCGACATGGCAGCCGCCAGCGGAGTCCTTCCTCAGGTCCCCGAGCCCCGGCCCGCCGTCTTCAGAACCTTCTCCAAACCCCGCCCGGCCCACGCGAGGCGGGTGAGTTCTGATCCGGTTTTCTGGATGCGTTCGCTCCCGGGGGGAGGCGGGGGGGGAGGTGGGGCCTCGGTGCGCAGGGAAGCTGCCGTCGAGGCCTTCTCCGTTGGGACTCGAATTAATTCCGCGGAGTTGAGGTGGGGAAAAGTCAGACATCGGGCAGCTCCCGGAGGAGTCGCTGAGCCGCGCGTGTCTTAAGAGCCGACCACGGCCCGCAAAGACGTGCTCGGAGCGGGAGCGGGAGCGGGAGCGCAAGCGCAGCGGGCGGAGGCGGGCGGAGCTGGCTGGGGGCCGCTTGTTAGCTGAAGGCGGGGATGCGAGTCTTGTTACCCGAAGTTAGAAACGGACTGTCGGGGCGTTGAGTCCCTTAGCAGCCCCATCTTCTAATCTTCTCTCAGCCACTCTTATGGGTCAGTTTGTTTCGGGAATGAGGACTGGAGGCTAGAAATTTCTTTGAAGAATGTTCGAAACCGAGGTATACATCGACGCGCCATGAAGGGGTGGAAGGGCGGGGAAGAAAAATACAACTCATCAATGTAATATCTTCGTTAGAGAGACAAAGATGCCTGAAATTTAGCCCAAACCAGAGCAGAAAATTGGTTTTTAGGATGGCTGACTTAGTTCCTAGCTAAGAGGAGGACTGTGGGACGGAAAATCTGTTGAAAAATCGTGTTGCCTTAAATAACCAGGAAGGATACAGTTTGCTGCCAAGGAAAGTGCGCGTATGTGTGTGTTTTCTCGAAAAAGCATCATTTAACGCCATTGAAAAATTATTTGTCAAAGTTCGGTTCAGTTCCTTTCAACTAGTGTAGTGCCGCTGAAGTTCCTTGAATTTACATCAGTTCATAGCAACTGTCTGGGTTATTGTCTAGACTTTTTTCGTGGTAATCAAGTTTAGGGTTTAGAGGCTTGTGAGTAAAAACTTTTCGGCTGGGCCACGTTGTGGCTTCATCTATTCTGAAGGGGGAGGGAAGTACAAAAGAGCCAGTTGGGCACAGGGGCTTTGGAATAGGACAGACCTGGGATTAGATGCCAGCGTTGCAACATGCGGCTCTGTGACCTTGAAGAAATTACTTCACCTCCCTGATCCTCACTTTTCCTATCTATAATATGGGAACAGTAATTTCGACTTCGTATAAGGTTATAAATCATATTGACTCCATTTTGGGTGATAGAATTGCTCCATCAGGTCACTAAGGTGCTTATACCAAGTACATGCAAGACATAGAAAATACTTGCTAAAAGTTCATTGAGTGGGTTGAATAAGTAAACGTAATTTATCTGGTTTTATGATTGCTTGAACCACTGTATCAAAAGGATATTGTTAAACAGCTATCTGTCTGTGTTGGCCTTGTCTGCATATTTGTTGTGTTTTGAATGAGAATTCTGTGTATGCTGACCAAATTTGCCTGAACTTGGCATGAGTAGCTAATTTAACTGTACTTGGAAAGACCTTGACAGCTTAAATTATGCTCTAACACTACATGGAATGTTTTTCCTTAAAAAAAAGAAAAAAAATATATACAGATTTATTGTAGGGAATTTGGAAAGTAGATTTTTTTTTTTTTTTTTTAAAGCCCACAATTGCCACACTCAGAGATAACTCTGGGTAACATTGTGATGTATGTCCTTCTAGAAAAGAAGCAGAGCAAACTAGGGATCAAACTGCACATGATGTTTTCTAACCAAACAGGATACAGTTTCTAAATGGTATTGCAGCATTACTCTTAGAAACTAGGCTGTGGAATTAATGCTTGGGCAAAGCCTTGATCCCTCAGTGATGCGGGTTCAGGTCACCCCCCATCGCCACCTCAGTGTTGTTACCTTAAGATGGGGCAATACCAGTACTGTATGGCCCAGTGACATCACTCATGTAAGTACTTAGCGTACTGGCTGGTGCATAGTAACTACTTAATATGCTTATTAATATCAAAGACTGTTAGGCGTGGATGGGCCCTTATTAGGCAGGTGGGGGAGCGGACACAAGGACTTGCATATTTTTAAAGAGATCCAGGTATATCTTTTCTCCTCTGTGCTCAGCTGCCACCCCATGAAGCATTTCTGTATCTTTGCCTCCCTCCCCCTCGCCGTGGGCCACGGTAGTCTTCTTGTTTTGTGCCCTTAGAACGCTTTGTCCACATCTGTTCCGTAGTACAAATACAGGTTTGGTTTGCAGTCTTACACTTTTGTCTCGTCCACTTGTCTCTGACTTATTCACGGGCTTGTCAGATCTTTGTACCTTTAGAACCAAGCTACTTGGCAGTTACTAAGTGGTCAGTTTTTTGTAATGAATATGTTGTGGATGCTGGGGGCAAGGGGACTGACAAGTAGAACAGTGTCCAGAGTACAGAAAAGGATCATTCCGTGACGTGTTGTTCATTCAGCCACAAGTATTTATTGAGCACTTACTTTGTGCCAAACACGGTCCTGTGCAGGGGATGCAGTGCTATCCAGCACAGGCTTGTCCATTTATAACAATCTAATGGGAAAGACAGACATCACACAGCGAATGACATCCTGTATTTACTGTTGCACTGAGTGCTACAAAGGAGAAGCATGCCAGGAGAGCCAAGGAGTTTGATAGGTGGAGGCAGGAAGTCTGGAAAGGCTCCTCTGAGGATGTAGCAGGTGAGCCTGGATTTGAGGAATGAGTACAAGAGGGTGGGTTGGGGACTTGGGTTTGGGAGTAGCATGTGCAAAGGCCCTGAGGAGAGAAGGAGTTCGGGACATCCTCAGAATTTAAGGAAGACCAGGATGGCAGAGAGTAAAGCTGAGGCTGGTGAGCTGGACAAAGGCAGATTCTTCATAGCTCAGGTCACACATTCTGGATTTTAGCCTGAGCGCAGTGGAAAGCCCGCCTGATACTGTGTTTAACTCGAAACACTTAGAAAGACGTTGACATGGAAATAAAGAATGACCAGGGTGATAGGGGGTCTAAAGTTTGTGTCGCGTTTGGAATATTTGGTGCAAAGAAGGAGAAAAAAAATGGAATTCTATGGTGAACAGGAGTGTTGTGTATAAGAGTTGGTGCCAAGAACAAACTGCAGACGAGGACTTGGATCTTCCAGGAAACAGATTTTGCCTGAATGTCAGAAAGAACTTCCTGACCCCTGGAATTTGGTTGGGAACAGAATGGGCTGCCTCGTGGGGTGGAGAACACTAGGAGGAGGTGCAGGCAGGAGCTGCAGGGCTGCCTGGCAGGGCTCCTGCAATGGGAGGTCCACGCATGCGCAGCGGGAGAGGCCTTTAGGCCTTTTTGTGCTTCAGGAGCCTGTGATTCTATAAACCAAGCAAGATCTGCACATTTCATCCCATCTTGCAAATGAGACCTAATTCTTGACTTCATTTCTTTTTCAGTCTGAATATTAAGGATTTTGTAAAAATAAATTTGTGACATTTGTAAAATGAAGCAGATTATCAATACTAAATGTTAATACCAATGCTAAATATTAATACCAAATATTTGAAGTTATATATATTGAATTAGCTACCCTTAGGGTTGCCAGGAACAGAGAACTGTTGTTAATGCTGGGTTAGTCAGAAGCTGACAGTCACAGTTAAAGCACACAGAAGTCCTGATCTCAAGCCAGGAGGAAGATGGCATGTTCCAAGAGAAACCAGAACTCCAGAATAGTGAGCCCCAGCTACTCAGGGGATGTTTGTATATTCATGTGTAATGTAAATTGGACGAGAAGGTCAAGGAAAATAGAGGAATTGGATATTCTTCTCCTAGGGGAAGTTTGGACGTCATGCATTTAACAACATTCATGTTGTGGAAATAAGAAGCAACAGGCAAGAAAATATCTCATGTTGTTTCCCATAATCGGTGATCAGATGGGGAATGGAAAGGCGAGAAGTGTTGGAAATAATTGCAATGGAGGTGATGGATGGAGCAGAATTCTCATTTGGAATGGAAGCTGGGAGGAGGAATCGTCTCCAAACCCCCTGAATCTGGGGGAGCAGCATGAGGGCAGAGAATGACAGCCATCCAAGCGCTCAGGCTAGGCGGTAATGAAGGTTTCCGCTTCCTGGGCACGTGCAGTAAGCGATGGGCTTTGTTGGTAGAGAGGCAAGATTCATCGCTCCCCTTCCCCGTGCTTGCCGTATAAATGGATTCCTAGGGATTTGGATCAACTTAGCTGCACATTTCACTAGGTGGGTCCTCCCTTCCCTGCAAACAGACTCCAGTTGTTAACATTCAGCCTGAAAAATGTCTCTCTCGGTGGTCTTGGTGGAAGTAGAGGTTAAGATGATTGGTAAGGTCTGGTAGATGTATCAGCTGAGATTTGTGGGCTTTTTTTTAAAAAAGGGCCGAATTAAAGAATCTGATTGCATACCCTAAACTTGCTTGACATATGGGGAGTAATGATCTCTGCAGGGAGAGATGCAATTCTGTGGGCAGTCAGGCTTCACTCTGAGGTCTGTCTTCATGGACTGACGCATCTCTTGTCGCTCTTTCCTTTTGGGAACAACGCAGCAAGCAGCAGCCACCAAAAGAAAATGCCAGGCATCCAGCGAGGCTCCCCCAGCGAAACGGAGGAGCAAAGCCTCTTTTCTCCCGGCCAAGAAAACTGCCGCGAAAGAAACTCGCAGGACCCTGAAGGGGAAGGCACAGAGGACGTTTTCTCCCAAGAAGCCCTCAGCCGGCGCGAGGGACGGAGACCAGGAGCAGAAGCCGGGCGCCAAGACTTCATCGCTGTTCAAAAACAACCCTGAGATCCCGGAACTCCCCAGGTATGGCCAGGGGCTGACGCCCTGCGGGAACGAAAGGGATTAAGTGTCTTCTGCCCTTTTCTTTGTCTCTTGGAACTGATGGCCTGCATCTTATTCGTTATTTGCAGACCTGTAGTAGAGCAGGTGCAAGAGAAGGTGTTCACTTCAGATGCTTTTCAAGCCCTGGATCTCCACCCACATCTCGTAAGTATCCCTCCTTGTTTTCTGGGTGT
The DNA here is from genome assembly GCF_016772045.2 of Ovis aries. Lineage (NCBI taxonomy): Eukaryota > Metazoa > Chordata > Mammalia > Artiodactyla > Bovidae > Ovis > Ovis aries. Next base: position 4,215,381 of record NC_056056.1, read on the forward strand.
CTCGATTTTGAGGGTCTGTTTGTTCATTCAGAATGTCTGTGAAGTGACAGTTCTAGGAAGAAAAAAAAAATCAAAGAAGGGTTATATCTGCTCCAGGTACCCAGCTAAACTGAGATTGATAAGACGCTTTTCCAGGACAGTTCACGTGAGCTTAGGAATCTGTTCACTGTCCTCACCCCTACCCCAGCCCAGCCCCCTTTTTTGTTTTTTGCTCACCTAACTCACGTTAGGGCTGGGACTCCACTTGCTTGACTTGAAGACCACCTCATATTACTGGATAAGTACGCATCAAGACTGTTTTGGGTGGCCAGTGTCACAGTGACCCTAGGAGAGGGGGATGAATTGTTGTCTTGCTATTAAGGGAGTTATAAGAACTGAAGGAAGAAGGGTCTTTTAGAACATGGACACTTAAGAAACCCAGACAGCCATGAGTGAGTGTTCCAGGCGTGTTTACGAGTAAGGCGAGAAAAGTACATCCACTTCTGGGAGGTCCAGCTTTTCTTGGCTCAGACGGTCATGGCTTCACCTGCTGCTGCTTCTGGGCAGGTTACCTTTGCTCGAATTCTCAGCACAGAGTGCAGCAGCTTTCTGCGTCTGGGTACTGTGCGCGCTGGGAGATGGGACCTCTGTGTCTCAGGGGCTGCCCCGCGTGTTGTAGGATGTTTGGCAGGTCCTGTGCTTACCCACTGCCAGGAGCATCCCTGCCCCCCAGTTGTAACAACCAGCAGTTTCTCCAGATGTTGCCACACGTCCTAGGCAAGCTGGCGGGGCAGCAGTGTGCAGAACCACCCCTAGTTGAGAACCATTGGTTTGGAGGAACTTGATTGGATTGTGATGATCAGTTTTTACCCCAGTATTTTCCCCTTCTTTGCATCCTTATTTGCATTAAATGTATTTATACCAAAAAAATTATATAAAGTATTTAATTTATTTTTTGTCATTTCTCTTAGATTTCCACGATAAATACAGTCTTAAAAATGTCTAGTATGACCAGGTAAGAGTTCTGGGTCACTTGATTTTCTCAGGATTTAAGTGGGTATAAGCAAATAAAATCTGAGTTGTCCCTGGAGGACAGCAAACTCATGTCTTGGCTTAGAGAGCAATGCCAGGTTATTAACCCTGAGGGCTTGGTAACCACTCGGCTTCCCCATGCAGTACGTGGGACTGGGTCTCCATCCCTGCCACCCTCAACTCTAAACTCTTAAGAGGTCTCTCGTCCAGAGGTGGTCTGCGTGGGATGCCACTGTGGTCTGTGCTGCCTGAAAATAATTTGTCTAAAATACAAAATTTATCTTGTCATTTCTTAGTAGTAAGAAGTAGAGTCAGCTACAAGATAGGAGTAAATACTTGGTTGGATGTAATGGGATGCTGAAAAAAGATTTTAAATGGTAGTGACAACTCCTGGAAAATGGAAATGGAGTAGTGGGAGGGAGAGGTCTGGAGCAAAAATGACCCCCGCCCCCCACCCCCCCACCGGCCTTGAGTATGTGTGCTCATGCACGTTTTCATGTCGCCCGTCACTTGGAACTGTTAGTAAAAGTATCAAAGAAAAAATGAGCCCCTTTGTTACTGATTTGTTCAGTTTTAGCAATCAAATGTGGTTTCCATATTCTTTGTTTTTTTTCAATTTTCTTGAAATAGAATTCGTTTATAATGTCTTAATTTCTGCTGTTACAGCAGAGTGATTCGATTATATATATGTATATTCTTTTTCATGTTCTTTTCCGTTGTAGTTTATCACAGGACATTAGTTCCCTATACTATGCAGTAAGACCTTGTCATTTTAGTTGTTTGTTTTTGAATACACACCTGGACACACATCTTACCGTGTCTGTGGTAGTCATATTTGGTTTTCTAGAGAATGGGCAGCAATTCCTGGCTGTCTGCGGGGCTCACAAGTCTCCCTTTCTCTATTCTGCTTGAGAATCTTTCCATAACGTCTTATTGCTTCGTATTCCCTGGTTCAGAAGATAATATGATATGCTTTGTAGTGGCTCCAGCTTGTCATCATGCTGGTCACATTTTTCTTTTTAATTAGTGTAGCATACCAGCCAATCTCTGGGCTGCCTCAACTTTTTCAGCCCCCAAAGTTCCAAAAATTTAACTAGGGTTTTGCCCTTCTAACCATCAAGGGTTTCTCAGCCCTTCCCACGACTGTTCAGGTGACCTCCAAGGTGACATAGAGCCTGGGGCAGTTGCATTCTGTGGATCTTGTGTCTCTGCCTGTAAACCTGGGCAGGTAGTAAGTACATCATAGATAAGCATGTGCTCTTTCTTTCGGGCGGCCCAAGCGTTCAGAAGCAGAGCATCCCCGTGTTGCTGGAAGGCAGAGATGCCCTCGTGCGATCCCAGACGGGCTCAGGTCAGTCATCACTTGATTTCTGCCCTTCCTCCACAGTCATGTGGTGAGCTGTCTGTTGATGATGGTGGCTGCTTTGTTTGGTGGGGGGAGGGGAGCCCGTGCTTGCTTCTGATCAGAGCCTTGAAAGGAGGGGGATGATCAATAGGACCACGATCAGGAATGATCAGAAGGGAGTCAGGTTCCATGGTCATTTCTCAGCGCTCTGGCTAGAGCCGTCCATCTTTACTCCAGTGGCAATGAATTTTTTTTTCTGGTGTTAAAGCACTCTTCCCATGAACACGCACTGATCAGATGCCAGTTGTTGTGCTCAATCACGGAACACTGGTTTTGTTCCAAAACAGTCTGGAAGGGCTTTTCTGACCTTTTGTGCCTGTAAGAGCAGGTCAGCTGTCCTTTCCGCCCCCGCTCAGCCACTGTCCAGGTGGGCGGAAGCCCAAGGGTTTTGCCATCCATGGTTTCTCCTTGGTTTCTGGAGGCGGGCTCTGGGCTTCCAACTGGCTCCTGACTCTGAAAGCACCACCGAGGACACTTCTGCCTTCAGAAGCTCCTTTGAGAGGTTGAGGGTGACCCTGGGGAGGGGAGCTTCTCTAGTTCCTAGGAACATTCACTGAGCTGAGCTTCTGTGAGATTTGGGGAGCGTGTCATTGTCTTCTTTGTTAGACGTTAAAGGAGCGAAGCTGCAGGCTTATTAGAAGCACTGCATTCACAGAGCAGAGCTGTGACAGACAGGTGCCTTCCGTTTTCCCCTGAATGTGAGTGCACTTTTCCTATCCCCAGACTTCAGAGCGGTGCCAGTTTCCTTTACTATCTTTGGTTTTCTGACGTCCTCAGGCTCTGGTTTTAATTCCTCTTGTCTTCTTTTAAAAGGTAAAACTCTTGCCTATTGCATCCCTATGGTCCAGTCTCTTCAAGCAATGCAATCCAAAATACAGGTGAGTAGGAAGGCTGTCTTTCTGGGAGTTTCCTGGCGGTCCAATGGTTAGGACTTGGAGTTTCACTGCCAGGGCCCTGGGTTCAGTCCCTAGTTGGAGAACAAATGTCCATTTTTCTGTTATTGTTCATGGTGCATATGAAACCATCAAACTGAACCAAAGCAGTAAAATCTTTTCACTTAGCTTTGTTTTCCTATCTCTGTTGAATTCATTTACTATATAAGCGTGTTGCATCTAAAGATTGTGCCCAGAGTGGGAGATAGAATAAAAAGTAGAACAAATAATAGACAACTGTAACAGTCATTCTAGCAGGTCTACGAGGGAACATTTGTAAGATGCCACCTCTGTGTCAGACATGGTGCTGTATGCTTTGCTCAGGTTATCTTCTTGGCTTGCTAACTGCCCTAATCGCACTGAATTGGAAGGAATTACTGTTACCTCAATTTGACAAAAAAACAAGGAGACTTGAAGTTAAATACCATTCTAAGGCCATGCGGGGAGTGAGCCTGAAGTTGGGCCTCCACCTCCATTCTCTTTGGCTCCAGAGGCCAAGCTCTTCTTACCAGAAAAGGTTAGCATTGTATTAAAAACAGGGATTTGGCATGAATGGTAGAAGGGCAAAGAAGCACCCCGTTAGTGAGTGTGACAGTTGGGCCGCCTTATGTTTCGTATTTTCTTGGACCTCTCTTTAATTGTGAAAGAGGGGCCCACTTAGCACCTGGGCCAGAGGGGCCAGAACTAGGTTCCTTGGCGTGGATCCTGAGGAGGCCGCAGGAGTGCCATGTTCCATGGGCATCAGGATCATCTCAGAACCCAACTTGGAATCTCACGAGTACACCCTGGTTATTCTGAGTTGAGAGGAAACGGTGAGAATAGAAATAGGAAGTGGAGTAGTTCACAGGCAGATGAGAAGAGCTGGTTGGTCACTTTTTTCCTTGGTTTGGGCACGCAGAATTGGATGTGTGTTGAGCCTTCCTGTTATTGCAGTGACAAAATAAATAGTGATAGTGTTGGGTTCCTGTCCACAGTCTAAAACAAAGACCCTGAGTCCAAACTGACACAAATGAATTATTGGCTAAACAGACGGGACAAGGGGAAGCCCTTCCTTACAGTAGAATTCCGGTGAATTCGTATAGGACATCATCATATAGCAAGCAGTGATACTGCTTCAGGCAGGAGTCACCAGAGATGCGAGAGTGAGTGGATTAAAGTGTGATGAAAATGGGATATTTACACACTCAAGTTATCTTTCCAGGAAATAGAGGAAACAGTGGTAGCCTTATAGTGGGGGGCCTGGCTGTCACCACCTCGGCCACGTGGTCACGGGGGACCTCACCAGTGCTGGGTTGTGTTGACCTCACAGGTCTCCTGCTAGGGGTATGAAGGATAAAATTGTACTTCCCTGGTTTTCTTTCATGTATATATTTTTTTCTTTTTAATTTTCCTTTATTTTTGCTGTTTGTTTGTTTTTGGTTGTGCTGGGTCTCCATTGTTACACAGGCTGTTCTCTGGTTGCGGCAGATGGGGCTGCTCTCTAGGTGTAGTGTGAGGCTTCCGTGGTTGCAGCTCCCAGGCTCTGAGCACAGGCTCAGTAGTCGCGGTGTGTGGGCTTAGTTGTTCCGTGGCATGTAGGATCTTCCAGGGTCAGGGACTGAGCCTGTGTCTCCTGCATTGGCAGCTGGATTCTTTACCACTGAGCCACAAAGGAAGTCCTTCTCTGGTTTTCTTGCCAAAAATGCACAATTCTAATTTGATCACAAACATCAAATAAAGCCAAGTCAAAAGACATTCTACACAGCAACTGCCAAGTACTCTTCAAAAGTATTAAGGTCACAGAAGACAAAGATACACTAAACCTCTACCCGAGAGTAAAGGAGATGAAAAAAACACGACAGCTGAGTGCTGTGTGCGGCCCTGAATTGGATCTGAGTCTGGAAAAAGGCGTGTTAGAAAATCAGGTAACAAAATTTGAATAAGGTCTTTGGATTAACTGATAATATTGATTCAGTGTTAATTTCCAGTGTATCAGGTTGGCCCAAATGTTTGTTCAGATTTTTCCATAAGATCTTAACACAATGATTTTGAGAATCAATGTCATATAAGGAAGCTGGGAGGAGGGGATAAGGGAGTTCTTTGAACTATTTGTGTAGTTTTGTGTAAGCCCGAAATTATTTCAGAATGAACATGTTCAAATTTATTTAAACTTTATTTAGATGATTTTAAGTCAATAAAACAAATCCTACACAATCATTCAAGTGACAGAACCTTATGTAGTTATTGGAAGTGATGTTTTCTTCAGTTCCTCTTTGTGAACTTGATAGGCATTCTTGCTGTGTTAACAAAGGGAGGTTACACAGCAGTGTGTATAATGAGAGTCCAGTTTCATAACTGATGGTGGCGGATGTGCACGTACGTATGTGCGTGCACACTCAGATGAGAAAGACACTTTTCAAACTAATACTGGGTTTCTCTGAGGTGGATGAGTGAGAATTCTGTTTCCTGTGGACGACTGGTGTTTCCTTCCACTGGGTACTTCAGAGTGCTGGGATTCATACAAGGGCTTTCACATTGTACCTGGTACAGGTTAGAGAAGAAATATGAATTCTTAGGTCAGTGTGGTAAAGTCTCAGCCCTTTATAGATACTCCAGGAGAACGTCTGTAGACAGTGGAGGGTTTTTTCCTTCTTGGAAAGTTGCAGGGTTTGGGCGTATATCTGAGTTGGCGTGGGTCCCACAGTTCCAGCGCAGCTGACTCATTTCCTGGACCTGTGAACTAAGGACAGCAGAGATGTAATTGTGTTCCTAGAGCGGACAGTGTGGTGGGGCTCTGCTCAGAACCTGGGTCTGAGTGAGACGTTGAGTGCATCATTCCATCCCTGTATGCCCCAGGGGGAGTCACGGGGAGCCTGTGTCCTGCGGTTGCCAGGATTAAGGAAGGTGTTGCACCAGGAGAGTGGAGCCCTGCTTCCCCGATCCTGGCAAACAGTACGTGCCTGCTCAGTGTCCTCGTCGTCAGCAACATGGACTTGTATGAAGGGCAGTGTCCTGAATTGCTTATATTCAGAGCATTAACCAGCCGTGTATGTCATTGCTTTTATTTACTCAAGTATTTTTTAAATATCAATAACAGCTCATTCTATTAAAGATGGAAGTATTCTGTAGAAACGGTTTTCCAAGCCCAAATTTATTTCAAGTAACATTCAATATAGGCCCTTGTGGTTCAATGTAAATGGATCCGGCCTCTTAAAAACCCGTCTGGAGGGAGCATCGAATTCAAGGCACCCAGCAGAGTCGTCAATTACTGTAGTGATGGGACGAGAATGGACCAATTTTCTGTGTTTCCACGCTTTCAGCTCCTTGGGCTCTCTTTTTTTTTTTTAACATCCCATCCATCCTTCCTCACTCCCTTCTGCCTTGCGCGGAACTGATTGTTCTTTCTTCTTCTCTGTGTAGTAACACCTTTTGAAATGTCAGAATCTCTAACGCTGCGGTGTTGATACCGTTGTACTAACATGTTTACTGTTCCCCGCCCGGGCTTCAGTGCCGTCTTGCAAAGATGTTGAGTACAGACACTCCTAGTTTGAATTCCAAATCTTTTTCTCCTTATGGGTAAATATTTCCTATGCAAAACATGAAAACCATCCTTGTAATTTGATTTGCCACTAAATCTGTGCTTAGCTTCTACACTAATGTGTTTTTTTTTTTTTCCCAAGATTTTTTTTTTTTTTATGTGGACCATTTTTTTAAAGCCTTTATTGAATTTGGTGCAGTATTGCTTCTGTTTTCTCTCTTGATTCTTCGGCTGCGAGGCATGTGGGGTCTTAGTTCCCTGACCAGGGATCGAACCCACACCCCCTGCATTGGAAGGTGAAGTCCTAGCCACTGGACCACCAGGGAAGTTCCCTAACAGAGTTTTGGTTCCTCCCATGTCCCAGCACTTTGGAGACGCAGGGCACCACTGGACTGTTTTCAGATTACTTTGTTTTCTTCTATCATTGTTACTGTTATTTATGGATATAATGTATAGAAAGGGAAAGTGAAGTCGCTCAGGCATGTCCGACTCTTTGCGACCCCGTGGACTATAGCCAGCCAGGCTCCTCTGTCCATGGCATTCTCCAGGCAAGAGTACTGGAGTGGGTTGCCATTTCCTTCTCCAGGGGATCTTCCCGACCCAGGGATTGAACCCGGGTCTCCTGCATTGCAGGCAGACGCTTTATCCTCTGAGCCACCAGGGAAGCCCATGGTAAAAAAAATCTCTTGAAGAGTACCAGAGAACATGCAGTGATCAGTGAGTCGTTCTACTGCCCCTTGGCCCAAATGGCACAGCTCTTAGGATAGTGTGGTCCTTAGCAGCAGCTTCTTGTTTATCCTGCCAGGGATATTCTTTGAGTGTAAAGTAAGTCTGAGTATGCATAGTTCCCCCCACTTTGGCTGAAGTTTTTGTTTGTTTGATACAGAAATGGTTGCTTGCTCTGTATGATTTTGCCTTGCTTTTTTTCACTTAATATGTTTTGGGGATGGTTTCTTATCATTACTGTGTTGACCTGCTTTTTTTTTTATGGCCTTCTAGTATTCCACTATATGTTTGTACCATAAATTATTGAGTCATTCCCTCATTGATGGAATTCATGTTGTATTCAACATTTTGCTACAAAGCAATTAAACAACTTCTTTACACACACTTATGAATCTTTTTGAGAAATTCTTATGAATGGAATTTGTATTTTTATTTGGTAGATAATGCCAAAATTGATCTTAAAAGGAGTTATACCAATTTTCATTCCCACCAACAGTGTACAAGAGTTTCTGTGTCCCTATGCCTTTATCAACACTGTCAGCTGTTTTATTTTTGCTCATTGACGGGAAAAATATTGTGTCATAGTTTTAATTTGAATTTCTCATGGGAGTAAAGTTGAGCATCTTTTCACATGTTTAAAAGTCATATTTTGAGTTATTATTTCCATAAATTAACTGTTATGCCCTTCTCCATTTTTCTGTTTGAGTTGATGTGTTTTTTATTTTTATTTTTAGTTGAATTACAAACATTTATAAACTAATAAATGGTCCTTTCTCTTATGTATGGCATATTTTTCCCCATGTTATTTGATTCAATTTTGTTTAGGTATTACTTTTTCATTGTGAAATTTTAAATTTTTTGTGTAATAAAATTCTTCATGTTTGATAGTTTCTGAGTTTTATGTCATCTATAAAAAGGCCAGCTTAACTCCAACTTTATTTTTCTAGCTTAGTTTTAAAAGGGCATTTAAATTGTTCATCTTTTCATTGCTGATATAAATTACCCCTTACTGTATTTCCTGACTTTTTATATGTATTTGATTTAATTCTGGACTGTATTTGCTATTATAATCTCTTATGTGCTAGCATCAATTTTTAAAAAACTACTACAGATTTAAGTTGTTTTAACGCTTGATGTTCAGAAATATCTTGATTATTCCTGCATATTTGTTTTTCCATGTGAACTTTGAAATCAGCTTATCTGGTTATGTATATTATTTATGTATATTATTTTTTATATGCATGTATATGTATATTTGTGACATTTTATATATGCATAAATATGCATGTTCATGACATTTTTATTAGAATTTTATTACATTTATGGATTGATTTAGGGAGATTGGCTTATTAATAATATTGAGTCTTCTTATCCAAGAATCATTTATTTAAATTTTATTTTATGTTCCTCAGAGGTATTTAACATTTTTTTATTGTATTTTTGTGAAGTGTAGTTTTTATGTTGAGTTTTTTTTTTTTTGCTATTCCCAAACATGGTTCCATCTAACTTTCTGCATTGGAAGGTTATTGATTTTTATATATTAATTTTATATTCAGCTAGTTGACGGAGTTGTCTTTCTGTAATAGATTTTCAAGTGATTTCTTAAGCTTTTTTTTTTCATTAGGATAAAATATCATCTGCTAATAATGACAACTTTACCTCCTACTTTCCAGATTCATGCATATTTCTTTGTCTGATGGCATGGGTCAGGACTTCTAGATCATTGTTCCATGATAATGGGCTTCCCTGGAGGCTCAGACTATATAGAATCCCAGGGAGACCTGGGTTCGACCCCTGGGTTGGGAAGATCCCCTGGAGGAGAAAATGGCATCCCACTCCGGTACTCTTGCCTGGAGAATCCCATGGACAGGGGAGCCTGGCGGGCTCCAGTCCACGGGGTCACAGAGAGTCAGACACACTGAGCGACTGAGCCCAGGCACAGTGGACCGTCTTGTCACTTTGTTTAAGAAGACTGCTCCTGATGTTTACAAGTGGCTACCCTTAGTATCTCCAGATTCCTATGACCTGTGTTCATTCAACTCATGGCATTTCTTTCCTTCTGTTCAACAGCGTGGTGATGGCCCCTACGCTCTGATACTAGTGCCAACAAGAGAGGTAAGCAGTCCCACTTTCGGGATGTGTGCTGATAACAAGTTCTTTCAGCAATATCATTGAATAAGGTTCAGGTGTTTTAACTATTTTTCTCCCTACTGCACCAATCACCGCACTCTTTTCCTTTGCCAGGGAACCATCCTCTGGTTCCTGACAAGAAGAAAAATTTGAGTAGTCTTAGAAACCAGAAGTTTTTGGTTTTGGAGAAGTGTGTTTCTATTATCTAAAAACTAATGACATTATAGATTTCTTTTAAGAGGAATTAGAATAATTGCATTTTTGTACATTTTTTTTTCTTTTACAACTTAATTAAAAATTAAAAGCAGTTGACCCTAAAAATGAACCTTTTTTTTTTTTTTTTTTACTTGTTTCTGAAAGTTAAGCTTTTTGATATTTTTCTTCTTTCTTGGTGGAAGTCTCTTCTATCCAGTTTATTTTATTTGCCTGTGGAGGCAATTGCAGATCAGGATGTGTGTTTCCTATATCAAATGCCAATCACTTCCTTGCAGAGAACAGATCTCGGCGACGGAGGTTTCAGCCCAGCCTTTTGTATATCCTGCAGTGCCCTGTCTCAGCTCCATCCAGTGAAGGAGCAGGCATGGAGCTATTTAAATTTTTACAGCAGCAACCTCGCCTCTTCCCTGGGATGCTTCATGAATACTAAACACATGGAAACTGTGTATCTTCCTTGGATAAAGGGATTACGTAGAGGCTTTGTTGATGGTTGTTAATGGCTGTAACCTACGTTTATTTTCTCTTTCTCTGATTTCCACTGGGCTTGTTGGTTTCTATGTTATTTCTGCCCCCCTTAATAAACTTGGGAAATGATCATCTCTGTCTTTAGCTGCTGCTCTGCCCCAACATTAGGAAATAGTCTTGTCACCTCTACAGCAGCGACCCCAAGGCTAGCCTGTTGCGTCACCATACCCCTTCACACATACTACGTTCTCTCTTTCCAGAGGGAGCCAGATTCAGGTCACCTCTGCTTCATTTTCTTCCATCTTTATGCACCATAGATGGTACCTGTCTGCACGGTACTCTGGGAATTTGAGCCAGCAGAGGGAGCCCAGGACACTGTGTTTGCGTCTGTCCAAGAAATAGACTCTCCAGACTGACAGGTTTCAGCATCGGCCTGAGAACAAGATGTATTTCCCAAGGAGATCCTGTGCATAGGACTTTTTAAATCCTGGCTTGAGGTCCTAGGTTGCATCCTTATCATGTCACACTGTCTAAATTTTAAAAATTAAATGAAAAGGAAGGGCGGGATCTTGCTCATCATTTCTCACTTTTTCATGTTTACAGCTGGCTCTGCAAAGCTTTGATACTGTCCAGAAACTGCTTAAGGTAAGGCAAGCCACGAGTTCAGCTTTGTCTTTTTTTCCCGACTTTTTGAGGAAAGAGATCCCACAGTCTTTTTTTTATTTTCAAAGAGCTAGGAATCACTCCAGTGTCTCTCCATTCCCTGGTTGTCTCTGCTCTCCCCAGGTACAGTTTGTAGGTTTTTGTTGATCTAAACCTATGAATCACTGATTTCTGGCTTAGCGAGTTTACTAATGTTTCCTGGGACTTCCATTCCTATAATCTATTCATCGTCGTCACTAGCAAGCAACGTACAGAGCTTCACAGGTACAACCTTAAGGTGATCCAGTGAAAGCAACTTAACAGGCTGCAAGCAGGGTTTGTTTCAGAATGAAGAGAGAGAGAGCTTCCAAGTCAAAGCCTGCCAGCCCACCAAATTATAATGAGAATTGATCTCTCCTTTTCTTTCATCATGGGTGGCAATGAGGAAGCATTGTATTTGGGTTTGATCTTAACCAAAAAGGAAAAAATAAAAAATGGCAGTAGACTCACTGAAACGTTTTTTCAGTTCAGGCTCTATGGGGAAAGGCAGAGAAGCTCTTGAATCATTTAAAAAGCTCATATTCCTCTCTCGCAGTGTCAGAAGCTAGTTGAATAGTTGTAATTTAAGTTAGTGCTGGTAACCACTGGCCTGGCAGTGCCTTGGAACTGTGTCTGCACAGTATTGCCTCCTGCCCTGAGAAGCTCTCCCTCCCAACTTCCGGAAGGAGCAGGAATTTGCAGTTAGGCTCTGTTCTGTAAACGGGGTTTCACATTGATTATGGTCTGATGTCTTTCTGTAGCCGTTTACCTGGATTGTGCCTGGAGTGTTAATGGGAGGAGAGAAGAGAAAATCAGAAAAGGCCAGGTAGGGAGAGTTTTGTTTGTTGTTAATTCCTCTTTCAATCTGCCCTGTCTTCCTCTTCTCTAAGACTTTGGCCCTTCTCAGTCTGGGGAGAGCCTTGTCCCAGACGGTGGTTCCTAGTCCCAGGATGTACAGACAGCTCGAGTCCCCTTGAGGGATCGTTCTAAACAGTGCTATTTGTTTTAAATATTGATGAGCCTACCAGTGGCTCGCTTTTGATGAGATCAGTGACAGCTCCTTACTTTCTTAACTCGCACCCTCAACCCCTCCCATCCCCCCAATATCCATGGTCCCCCTTGCTAAGGATACATCACCTTAGACTCCCTTTTGTGACATTGGGAGTTTGGGAATTTGATGTTTGATTTTACAAAAACAAGATTATAAACCTACATGATTCTTTCCATCTTGCTTTTTATACCCAAATGCATTTATTTGTAATGCTGTGTTAGAATTGCTCACGGGTGTCAGTAGAAAATTGTTGCAAAAAGTACATCCCAAATTGTCTGCGTTCTCTTGAAGACGTTTTTATTTTATTGTAGCCTCATGCTTAGTAGTTATGTCCAGCCCTGTGTGTAATGTGTAACCAAGGAGCAGATACTAAACGTGAAGTCTTCAAATATTGGCTAGGATGAGATTCCACTCCACTGTAAATAACAGCAACGGTGCCACAAATGATATGGAAGTTTTTTTTCTTTTTCTTTCACATTTAAGAAGCTGGCTGGCGTGGTGCATGCACCAGCGTGAGCATCCCTGGCTCATTCTGTGTTTTCTGTGCCATTAAGTGAGGCTTTTGTTTTCAATCTTTCCTCATAGTGTTAGGTAGTTGTTGGAGCTCCAGCCATTATATCTAGCTTCCTGTCATACCTCCTTCTTCTAAAGGTACTGAAAGGATTTGCATCTTTCCTTTTTCCACATATCTTGTTGCTAGAACATAGCCATGCGTCCACTTAATGACAAGGGCAGCTGGACAATGTACTCACCTGAAGACTGTAAACTTTTATTACCGCGGGCTGATGGGATAAAGGACATCTGGGGAGTAAGAAGTTAAATTTGTTCTGCCTAGTCTATGGGGCAAGGTGGGGTACATTGCCTGGAAGTTACAACAAGGATTCAGTGTAAGAAACCTTCCAGCCATTAGAGCACATTGACATGGGATGACTCATTCATGTAAAGGGATTCCCTGGCACAAGCGAGGTGACAATCTGGAATGTTCTAGAAAGCATCTGTGGATCAGATAAAGGGCATTGGGTTATATAGTAAAGATTCGTTTGAGACTTAACGGTTTTACGATTTTAATAGAATTTCAGCACTTGCAGTTATTTTCTGCAAGAAAGGGAAACTACAGGGAAAAGCTAAAACCTAAATGTATCTTTGTATCTCTCTGTTGTCGGGTTTACCATGACTCAGACTGGAGCACCGTGGCTCTGGCCAGGAAACTGTCTTCCTTAACCCTTTTCGCTATGTCTTCCATTGATGCGGCTCTGTCAGATTTACTTTCTGTTGTGATGTATACTTTTAAACAGGCTCCGAAAAGGAATAAATATCCTTATCTCCACTCCTGGGCGCCTGGTGGATCATATAAAATCCACCAAGAACATCCATTTCCGTCAGATCCGTTGGCTCATTCTGGATGAAGCAGACAGGTGAGCCCTTCCGGGAAGCATGAGAGGTGAAGGGAAAGGGCTGTTGCTGGGTCTTCACTGAAACTTCTGGAGCCCTGTAGCATCCCATGTATTCATGGAGATTAAAACTCCTTCCTTGAAACCACAGAATCTTGGATTTGGGTTTTGAAAAGGACCTCACGGTGATCCTCAACGCTGTGAATGCTGAGTGCCAGGAACGACAGAATGTCTTGCTGTCGGCAACGCTCACGGAAGGTGAGTTGAAAAGAGACTCTTTGTTCTCAGTGAAGAGGAGGGGCTAGACATGAGCTGCCCCTCGGCTGTCTGCCTGGCTTGGTTCTCAGCCTCAAGGTAGGGGCCGGGGAGGCAAGGAGGAAGATGTCCTGAGAGTGACTGCTCTCCAAACCGCATGTCCTGCGTGCCCGGCCTCCTCCCCCCACATCCTGACTCTCTAGTCCCTGGCGTCTGGGCAGAAGGAGAAAGGGCAGGTCCCAGGTCCAGCACCCTCACGGGAGGGAGAGGCTACTGGCACTCATGTCAGTGTGGAGGTAGGAGGAGGCTGGTGGTCTCTAAAGGTTGTGATGGCGGGTGCTGCCCACTCAGGGCAGGGCTCCTGTCCTGAAGGAGGTGACCTCTCTGCCAGCACATTTCTAAGTATCATCATCCTGACTTTCTCCTAAAGACACTATGGTGGTGTTTAGTTGCTCAGTCATGTCTGACTCTTGTGACCGTCAGGCTCCTCTGTCCTTGGGATTTTCCAGGCAAGAATACTGGAGTGGGTTGCCATTTCCTTCTCCAGGAGATCTTCCCGACCCAGGGACTGAAGCCACATCTGCATTGGCAGGCGGTTTCTTTACCACTGAGCCACCAGGGAAGCCCAGCTGGGACTTTTAAGGCTCTTTTTTTTTAAATTAAACCTGAAAAGTACATTCCGTGAACTCATTTCTGTCTTTTCATCCTCGTGAGATGGGGCTTCTTAGCTCTCTGTCGTAGATGGGAGCACTGAGGCTCCACCAGGATCCCCTGCACGCAGAGCACTGCAGGGCGCTTCAGCTCCCGTGTTCCTGTTTGACCTGGTTTACCAGCCAGTGCACGTGTATCAGACGCCATCCGCCTGCCCTACCAGCAGTTCTCAGAGTGTGTTCCAACTAGCAGTGACCTGAGAGAGAATCCGTGAAAAAGGGATTCTGTGCTCAAAGAGTGGGGGAAATGCCACATTCCTACCCCTCTAGGAGGTTCATGGGCACAGTCACACAAGTAAAGGTCCTGACAAGGCCTGTAAACATGGGAAGCCCTGTGAAAGAATCCCAGGAAACCTTTTTATCAGGATTTCCATAATTTGCTTGACCACCGAAGCCTTTCTGGGGAGTGATGGGCAGACATCTGTTGCAGTGGTCTTCCACAGGTCAGAGTTTAGAGACATTGGTGGTGTATATGGGTTTTTAGACCCTGGGAAGAAATTGGTGGATCCCTGGGAGACTGACAGTGGGGCAGATGAGTGTTAGCGTTTGGAGGTACCCATCAGGGATTTCTTAGTAAGCCTGGATGTGTGGTGTCGGCGTCTGCGGATGTGGCGGTTGTACAGCGCACGCCTGTCAGCTGTTCTTCTCCCTTTCTCTCAAAGGTGTAGCGCGGCTAGCTGACATCAGTTTACACGACCCTGTCAGCATCTCCGTCCTGGATGAGAGCCACGACCTGTCGAGCCCAGAGAGCGAGGCCTCTCTCGAAGCTTCTCCTCCACAGGCGACTGACGAGCTGGACAGCTTCGCCATCCCAGCCGGTCTCGAGCAGCATGTGGTGGTGGTCCCCAGCAAGCTGAGACTCGTCTGCCTGGCGGCCTTCATCCTGCAGAAGTGCAAGGTAGGTCTGAGGGCTGGGCCTGACCTGATCCTGAAAGGACCACAGTATTGTTTACGTCAGGTATGGAGGCCAGTGAACTGAGATGCACGTGAAGTTACCAGCTCCACCATGGTGGCGAGTGCAGGCCATAGCAGAGCTCTTCTCAGTCAGTGGTTCTAGAATTGCAGTAAGGACTCAAGGTTCACTGTGTGCAACTTGAGATCTGCCTCATAGACCAGTCCTAGACTGACACCAGGGACGTCACGTGGTTGAAGCATGCCGGATGTGAGCCAGATTACATGGGTCTGTGTGCGTGTTTTTAGAGACTCATCCTATTTGTGTGTTTACTGGATCCATGTGATAACTTTCTCTGGTACATGGAAAAATAGTACGTGGAAGGGCTTGAGGGTGCAGCTTCTAGACTGCCTGCGATCTCAGGGTCCCCATGAGGAGGGCTGTGCGTGGCAAGCCCTGAGTGAGTGAGGGAGGCTGAGCTCACATCAGCTTAGCTCTGAAGCGTATTTGTTTTCTCAGATGCAGGAGGCCTGTTTGAGGTGGCAGCTAAGTCATTTTCCTGTCCTGCATTCTTTGTATGAATAGTGTGGCAGACCAGTGTTGTTTTAAAAAATAATTCAAAGCCATCTGTCACCTCTGTTTCCAGTTCGGGGCCAGCCTGCCCACGTGTTTTACAGAGAGATTCATTTTAGTGTCACCTGATCTTAAAAATACATGGTGGTGTTTTCCCCCCTTTGTGTCCGTGCAGTTTGAGAGAGACCAGAAGGTGATCGTCTTCTTCTCAAGTTGCGAGCTGGTGGAGTTCCACTACATCCTCTTCCTCCAGACCCTGCTGAGCGACTCAGGGGCCCTGGCCCCAGAGCGTTTGCCAGCCACCTCCATGCCGTTAAAATTCCTGCGGCTGCACAGCGCCCTGGAGCAAGAGGTGAGCCCTGGCCTCCCCGGACCGGGACCCTGCTGGACCAGGGAAGAGCGTGGCTAAAGTGGGCGACCCCCTGGAGGCCACAGCGGGTGACACAGCCGTTCTCCCGGGGGAGGTGGTGAGGAGCCCCTCGTTCCTGTTCACTTGTGCTCCAGGAGCGGGTCTCTTCCACCTGAGAGAGCGCGCGGGCTGGCTTGGCCGGACTCTGCCCCCGCCAGCTGTTAAGGCAACAGAGCACCACTAAGTAGCTGGCACCAGGGAAGGCTTTTGCCTTTTTAGTACCCAGTGTGTAATTAGGGCTTGATGTCTTCAAATTAAGAGCATTAATGGAGCTAAATTGTGGCTCCCATATGGTACTGCTGAGCGTGACTGCTGTCACTGTCAACAAGATGCAGAGCTTTCCCTCGGAGCACTCGGGCCGAGAGAGGACGCGGGCGCCAGGGGCTGCGGGGGCTCCGCGCGGCGAGTGGTTCTGAGCAGGAAGGAGGGTGAAACACTCTCTTCATCTTGGGTAGTTAGGTACTGAGCTGCGTTCACTCTCATTCCGCGGCTGGTCACGGAGCCAGCCGTTCGGGGAGTCGAGCAGGATGTAGGACAAGGTGAGCTTGCCGGAACTGTGACAGGAGCGACAGGCAGGCCTTGAAGAGGGAGCCAGCTTGTCTTAGAGGAGAGGCTACCAGGCGGCTGAGGAAACGGAGAGCCCGAAAGCAGAGGATGGTTTGGCTAGAGCCACCTTAGGAAAGTCCGAGCATTTTTGGAGCCAGAGAAGGCCGTCAAGTCTAGCCCCTCTTTATGTTATTGCTTTTTTGTTTTAATAATTAAGGAAATGGAGGCTCAGAAAAATGAAGTTACTCAAGGTCACTCAAGGACACAGCTTCTTAACATAAGACTATGCCAAATGTCCTGAATAGTCCAGCCTTAATGAGTTTTGTAAACTCTTGAGTTTTACCTCCAGGTTCCCCATTTCAGTTGAGTTTGTTGATTTCATAATGTAATGCCATTTATGGTTTGTTTTTTAACTCAGTTTACTAGTCCTCTAGGTCTCTTTTCTCCAGAGTCATCCCTTAGAGGAGGTGTGAGGATAAAGAAGAAGCTGAATGTGAGCTCAGGAGCATCTAGGACTTGCAGTTAGGGTGTTTCAGACAGTGCATCTCATAGGGCAGCAGGGCGTTTACAGCTGTGTGCGCTGGGGCAGGCTGCCATTCACTGGCTGTGTGACCTCAGGGAAGGATCTGGCCTCTCTGTGCTCGGTGTCCAGGCCTCAAAAGTGGAGAGAACAGTTGTACAGACTTCCGGAGTTGTGGCGGTTCACTGAGTTAGTGCAGACCGAGTGCTCAGTACATGTCAGGGGCCATCCTTGTTATTTCTCTTTCAGAAAAAGTAATTTTTTCATCATTAAATAATTTCTAGTATTTTATTCATGTTGTCCTGTTTGTTAGGTGTTTAGCCGTCACACCCTCCCTGTGAGATGGGCAGGAGGTTGAAGGGAGGGTCTCTATTTAGTTTTTTAAACACGAGTGAAGTGTCTTGTCCCGAGGACTAAGCTAAAACCAGGCCCATCACATCTTCCTGGCTAGTTGCCCTGCCCACTGTTCCACGTGATCTCAGTGTGGTCTCCCTGAGTGGCCAACTCAGTGCTTTACGAGCATCACAGAGGGGCTGCTGTTGAAGGAGTTGTCTCCTGATGGCCATGCTGAATCCTCAGGGGTCTGGTCATTGTATTCCTTGCTCCATGTCTGCATACAGCATGTCCTGCCTTTAAGGTGTTTCATGGGTTCTTAGGAACTTTTTTGGTTTTGACTCCACGGAGAAGCCATGAACTCCCAGGGTTCAGAAACCAGTTCAGCCCTTTACTAACAGTGGATGCACATTAGGAGGCAAGTTCCTTAACCTGTTATGCCTCAGTTTCTCCCCCTGGCCTGGGGGCTGGTGACAGTACCTGTGCAGATCGGGTACGTTCAGACACGTAGAGCGCAGGCCAGCTCTGGTACCTGGGAGCCCTCAGTAGGAGCCCTCAGAGGGAGCCTCATGATGTTGCCAGCTGTGTGGTTTGCTTTAAGAGGTGGGATGATTTCATTTCCTTCCTTTGACTTGAAATATTTTTTTCCAGTTAAGACATATGGTTCTTAACAATTTTACAATCATTTTAAAAATAAATTTTAAAAAAATTGCTCTATAGGAAAGGTTGGTTGCTGTTCATCCTCCAGACCATCTCTAGAAAAGGTGTTAGAATAAATTCTGAGTTGGGACCCCCAAGGGCAGGCACTTGCCTTCGGCACCCCTATTCTTGGTGTTGGCCGTCTCTGGAGGGTGTGCCCCCTCCCTGCATTATCTTAATGAAACGTGCTGCTCTCCATTATTTGCCTCTGTCTGGAAGAAGCCTAGTGCTGTAGGAACAGGGTCTTGTTGGATGATATGAAGAATCCACTTCTTCCTCTTCCTCGGCAAAACCTTTCTGTGCCTAGAAGTGGTTACAGTAGTAGGACGTCGGGAGACTTGTGAGAATCTAAGCCCACCACCTAGCTGGCATTGAGCTGAGTTATAAAGACCCTATTTTTTCTTGTTTTTGTAGGAAAGAACAGCAGTGTTTCAAGATTTCACGCATTCCAAAACAGGCATTCTTTTTTGCACGGTATGTATCGCTCTGTGCTCCATGGGAAGGTTGGAAATTGATGGTGGTGGTGGTGGTTGCAATCTTTTGTCTCTGGACGGTTTGCCTTGCAGTCAGCGGCCCTACAGGGAGCAGGGTTCCCGGGGGCCACTGGCCGTGCTGGTCTCCTTGCCCTCCTGGTTTGTCACCCCGCTGCCACGGGTGGCGGGCTGCCACTGCCCAGAAGACTTGGCGATTTGCTCACTAATGGTGGCAGCTGTTGGTCTGAAAATGTGTGAATCTTGGTGATTTCTATCCACCAAGAACTTGTAAATTACAGCTATCGGGAGTAATTAGAGCTGAGAAAGCCTTTTCACAACAAAATCACTCTGCTTGCCTCTGCTCACCTTTTCTTAAAGGAAACTAGACACGCTTGGACAGATTCTGTGTGCTCTTGTTTAAACCTACCATTTGCCCTACAGTTTTCAGAGCCATTTCACTCGGCCTCGGTCTTGACGATTGTGGTTAGTCGGCCTCTCCGGTACCGCTCTGACCTTTTTCCTGCACATCTCTTGTGCTCTTTCAAGCTTGGAAACACACTTTCAATGTCCCCGCTTCTCCAGGGACTCACTTCACCAAAGGTGCTGCTCGCTCCCAAGATTAAAATGCCTTCCCCATGTGTTCCATCTCAGAAGATATAACTTAATCCCCAGCGGTTGTTTAAGAAATCCGTATCTATACAGTAATGAAATCTCACCGTGGATTTAGTAACCCCGTGAACAAGTGCGAGGTAGAAACAAAGACAGTTGGCTGTTTGAAGGCCTCTTTAGGGCTCACTTAATACAATTACTTTTGAAGGAACCCTTGTTTTCTATTTAGTTTTGAAGGTAATAGAGATGGTTTTCTTTCTAAATTGAGAGTTTATGAGTGAGTATAACTTTGTTACTTGTGTGTATGTACATACGATCATCTACAAGACAGGCCTGCCTGGTCACCTGCTGACGATTCTCAAGTGCACACTCGTGTGTGTGTGTGTGTGTGTGTGTGTGTGCGCGCGCGCGCATGTGTGTGTGCCCAGCAGTGTTTCTGCTGGCCCTGGTGATTCAGATCTTAGAGCAGCGACTGCTGGAACACTTGCCTGCAAAGGAGGTCTGAGTCTGGCCAAGTAGCCCTTGTCTTTATGACCCCCATCAAGTCAGATGCTTGTGTTTATCCTAAACCATCTTTACATGTCCAGAGTAAAGAGAAGATCGGTCCAGACAGTCTACTTGACACAGAAATTTGTTAAGAATCCTATGTCCGTTGACACTTCTGGAGCCTGACCCCTTCCTGTCCCTTCTGTCCCCACTTTCCCCTTATGCTGCATCCTTCAGCCAAACAGGCCCCTCTCTCGGCTCCTTCTGGCCTAAGGGCTCTAGTACATGAATTCCCTCCTCCTGGGACACCCCACCCTGACTTAGACTCACCCGTTCTTAGGTCTCAGCTTCATTGTCATTTTTTCTGGAAACAGAAGCCCCCGTGCTTCCCCATGAGACACTGCCAGGGCAGCCTGCGTTTCTCAGTGATGCTCCTCCCAGCTGGCCTCGGTGTCTTCCCACCGAACCCCAAGCTTATGAAGCTGGGGGCTGTGTGCTGTTTGCAGTCCTGTCCCAGCGCCTGGCACAGAGCAGTGTGCAGTAGGCACCGATATTTGTGGGTTAAATGGGTGGATACTTGGGGATCAGTGTTGAGAACCACTGATACATATCTTCGTCTAAAGACTGAGGCTGACATTAGTATACTTGTTCACTAGGGAATACTACTCAGCCATAACAGAATGGAATCATGCATTTGCAGCAACGTGGGTGGGCCTAGAGATGACCATTTTGAGTGAAATAGGCAGACTGGACTGCGAAGACAGATATCAAATGGTATCACTTATATGTGGGATCTAAAGTACTGTACAAATGAACTCATTTATAAAACAGAGACGGACTCACAGAAATAGAAAACAAACTTACGGTTATCAAAAGGGAATGAGGGAGGGATAAAATAGTTTGGGATTAGCAGATACAAACTGTATATGTAAAACAGATGGACAACAGGCTCTTAACTATATAGCATAGGGAACTATATTCAGTTTCCTGAAATAAATGACAATGGAAAATAATACAAAAAAGAATATGTGTGTGTATGTACAGACACACACACACATAAACTGAGTTACTTTGCTCTACACCAGAAACTAATACAACATTGTAAGTCAACCGTACCTCAATAAAAAAATAATAAAATAAAAATTCAGTTTTACCCATGGGATTCTCGTAAACATTCCTATAAAGGATTGTTTATGACATCTTTTTTTTAAAGTGCTCATTGGGAATCAGTTTACTTTTTCATGTCCATGGTGTTTTCTGAAGAGTGAGCGTTGGAGATCACCTATGTTGAAACAGAAGGCAGCAGGAGCCCTTGTGTTGGAGTTTGGGTTAGGACCGGAACAAAGTGCTTTCTTTGACCCTTACGATGCTGGAAATGTCCCTGGTGGGAAATTGTCAAGTCTCCCAAGGTAAGCAAATGCGACTGTGTATTTCACAGATGTGGGTGAGCTCCAAGTCTCAAAGAAAACTTCAGGTATTTGAAGTTCAGTTTTTGGTTTTTGTCTTTTTCTAGTAGCTCCATGGAAGCAAAGATCATTTTCTGAAATGCAGCTCTTGGTGGGGTCAAGAGTACTTGATGGCTTTCCTGGTTCAGCCTGGCTGCTGCCTGCAAGCAGGTGATGTCAGCTAGATGATGAGTACTCCTGACTTGGCAACATGCGGCGCCCCCCACCTCTGCCCCCTACCAGGCCCCGGTGCCATGTGAAAAGCACCCTCTTGCCATCATCTGATTTCTCTAAGCCCCTGAGTGTTCATTTGCTGGTCTAGGTCGCGTCTAGTATGCTGAGCCTCTGCCAGTCTCTTCTTTATTCTGCTTGAAGAAATGACTGGAAGAGAGCCGGGTGGGGGCTCGTTTCCCTCCATTTCTAAGCCAGGATGCCAGCCCAGGTCCCTGATGATACGAAGTTCTTCATTTCTGCTCGGTCTTCCTCCTCCTTCTGCCGCATGTGGTCGCTGTGGCCCGAAACTTGGGGCGTCTGAGACTCGCAGGCTGTTATCGGTGGTGCCTGGGTTGGGGAGGCGTTGTCACTGCATCTCTGGCAGCAGTCTGTTGCTCACCACGCTCTGACTGCTCTCCGGGAGCCTCCTGGGTGCTAATGAGCAGTGGGGCCACAGGACGAGGCAGATGGAGACTCATGTCTTCGCATGAAGGGAACCCACGTTGTTAACTGTTGCGTGGAGACTTTCTGCCTTTGTACCGTCTCTTTTGCCATTTTGATTTTTCCCAAGATTCTTTTAACAAGGCCAGAAGGCTGAATGTCTTGTGTGGGAAATTGGGAATTGTGGTGTAAGCACACAAAAGTTCACATTTCTGCTATTTCCTTTTCTTCTAGAAAGTACCTTCCTGCTCCCCATTCCCCTCCATTGTATTTTTTCTGTGGTGAAGGAAGTTAAGGGTGTGCGTGTCTGTGTGTTTAATTATAAACATCTTAAAAGCAAGGACTACCTTAATTTCATGAAGTCTTTCAGGACCTGATACATGACTATATAACATGAGTTCTCGGTGCACATGTGACCGCAGTGGCGTGGAGTCTGGGCAGAGGTGAAAGGATACTTGGGCAGGAGAGACCAATCTGGGAAAGAAGAGTTCTTACATACTTGGAATGTAATTCTGTGTAATTTTCCAGCTTTTTCTAGAAAACTGGATCTAAAGAAACCAAGGTAAGGAGGGAGCAAAGTACTAGCAGGAAGGAGTCATTTGAAAGTTCAGAGCCCACTTTCCTCAATGAAATTAAGAAATCAGAAGAACCAGACAGAGGAGATGGGCTTATCTTCATGCTAATTCCTTTGACTCATAGTGAAGCACTCACGCAAAGCCAGAGGTTTTGAACATCACTGTTAAATCGAGCGGTTGGGAAAGAGAAACCCCAGTAAGTGGCTTCAGTGTGGCGTCTCCAGTTCCTTCTGGCCTTAGGGCTGGCGGGCGGCCCTCCTTGGTTGTCCCTGGTGGTGCCCAGTGCTGTGGCCCCCCGGCAAGGACGGGCCCTTCCTGCTCCGCCCGCGTCTGCTGGCTGAGCCTCTTGGAATGTGTGTGGTTGCCCGCACAGGCCTTATGTTTCAGAAGAGACCTAAAGCGCCCGTGCTGCTCTCCTTCACCTGCTCGCGTTCTCTTTTTTTGCTTGAATCACACCATTAGGTCTCTGCACTTCTTAATTTCCTTTCCTCCTGGGGAATTTCCGCAGTGCCAGGTGGCCAGGAGACAAAGGATGCTTCTACACGTCCCAAGAATGTCCCTTCACTGCCCCTAAGAAATGGAGACTTTCTGGGTTTTCTCTGGCCTATGCCTTTTAGGTAAAATTTATCTTTTCCGCTCGTATTTCATCCCTGTTCATGGCGAGATCATTTGGAGACGGTCGGCTGTTGACTCAGTTACGCTAACTCATGTTGCCAGGTTTCTGGCGGCTCCAGCCAAGCTCTCGCGCCTCTGACAGCTTCTGCGCGCTCTCCTTCCCCCTCTGATTACGCAGCCCAATCTGTCACCCGGACGACGGGGGCCCGGACCCCGCTGATGGCTTTCCACACACGGCAGTAATGACTTCTGGCAGGCCGGGAAGGCGGCAGAGGCGAATTTGCTGCGTCCCTTGCTCAGAGAGCCACAGGCCCCCTCTCCCTGTTAGTAAAAGCACTTTGTGAGGTTCTTGGGTAAATAAATGAGTCATTTTAATCCAACTGACAGGCTGGCACCTGAGCAAGCTGCCTTCCATCTGTACCCCTCGGTCTCGTGGAGGCAGCCAATTGTCAGCCCACGGCCTTCAAGGCCTCGCCCGCGAGTGTCTTTCAGAACTGACTTTAGTGAGTTCTTTCATCTGAATTAGGTTAAAGGAATACAGGCGGGTTGGATCGTAAGTTCTGAGGGTGGGCACGGAACTGAGTCTCGGCCGCGTCTTGTGCAGGTCAGAGTCCTCTGGTCTGGTCCTGCCACAGCGTCCGGGAGGATGGAGCCGTCTCCCCCTCCTCTTCAGTCCTCTGCCTGCGTAGGGTGATGGGCTGTGAGTGGGGAAGAGAACCCAGAAGCTTTGACAGTCCCACCTCATTGCCTGCATGCCCGTTTCTACTTCATCACCAGCCAGAACACTCAGATCAGTGATTCTCAAGACACTTTTCACGTCCACTGTCTCATTGGATCGTCATAGCAACCTGGGGAGATAAATCAATTGCAGCCATTTTATAGGTGGGTAAACTGAGGCTCGGAGAGCAGAGTTGACTTGCCCAGATTGGATGGCTGCCTCAGTTGTCCTGGAGTCCAGTTCTTCATGTTCCTCCCTCCCACCCTCAGTGTAGCCCCAGCCGAGACTGCCAAGAATTGCTGAAGGAAACAGCAGGGTTGAGTCCAAGCAGTGGCTGGCTGTGAGGTGATCCCTCCCCAACACCAGGAGTCGTGGGAAGTGGGAGACTCTCAGCCTGGAGTCCTGGGCTGGCTCTCCCAGCCTGAGTGGGAAAACCATGAATGGTCTGATGGCGGTGGCAGCCGAGCCCCCCGACTCACTGATTCAGTGTGTTTGTGCTTGGAGTGATTTTCCTGAACATCACATGCTGTGTGAGAGTTCCATCTGTGTTCCTTAGTTGGATTTACTAAACCAATGAGTACTAAATTTTTTACAAAGCCTGTCTTTAAATCTCAGACAGCCGTTGTCGCCATGCCTCTCCCACTGCAGAGCGCCTAAATGAAATAAATCATTTCTTCATGAGAGCTTTGCAGATTTAAGAGCCTGACAGTTTCTCTAAAGACAGTGACTGGTTTGTGTCAAGAACACTCTGAGTTGTGTTCTCAGAGGCATCGGCCCCGGAACATCCGCCTTCAGCTTTCAGGGCACCTGGGAGCTGTCAGGAAACACTTCCTGGGTGGTTGACACACTTCTACTACATGAAATGTCTACGTAACACCCACAAACGCAGCGTCTTGCCACCGTTCAGAGGGGACCTGCAATCCAGGTGGGATTTAATCAGCGAGAAGGCAGCCCACCCTGACGTGCCCACCGGTAGTCGTTCTGGCGTGCTCAGGTGACGGGTAGTGTCTTCCTCGGGTCCTGCTCTGACCCTGGAAGATCCGGGAGTGGTGTTTTAATGTGGTTCTTGCAGAACTTTGCATTGAGTTGTTGTTGTTTTTTTAAGAAACTTTATAGGGATGTCCTTGGTGATCCAGTGGTGAAGACTACCCATCCAGTGCAGGAGGTGCAGGTTCAGTCCCTGTCGGGGAACTAAAATCCCACATGCCATATGGTGTGGCCAAAAAACAGTAAAAGCTGCTTTATATACAAATAAATCCTTAATGATACTGAAAAGTGAGGGGAGAGGCAGAAAAGCTGTCCTTTACAGAAGGGTGCCAGTTATGAAATGGAAGCGGTCATAGGCTTAGAAAGCCCTCATCTGGTAGCCATCAGGGTATCAACTGATAGAGGCAAGCAGCCTCGACAGATGCGAATCCCACTGGGCAGAAGGTTCTGGGAATCAGTCTCAGGGTTTCCCTCACTCATCACAAGGAGAAAGGGCCCTCCTTGAGGGAGGGCGAGGGTGGCCGCCACCTGCTCCGGCGACTGAGCCCAGCTTCCCCACACAGGAGAGACTGTGTCTCCTGAGGTCACGTGCTGGGCAGCACACCCCACCCTGGTGGTGTCCTTCTGCCAGGACGCTCTACCTGAATCTTGCCACAAGGAGTCAGAAAAACTCCAGATTCTGGGATGTGCCTCCAGACAGTTGGACTCCTCAAAAACTGTTAATATATTAAAAAAGTAAATGTTAAGGGCAGGGATACACCATTCTAGGTTAAGGAAGGCTGTTGTTTAGTCGCTAAGTCGTGCATGACTCTTTGTGACCCCATGGACTGCAGCACACCAGGCTTCCCTGTCCTCCACTATCTCCTGGAATTTGCTCACGTTCATGTCCATTGAGCTGGTGATGCTATCTGACTGTCTCATCCTATGCTCCCTTCTTCTTATGGATCAGCCTTGTCGTGGCGAAGGGGCTTACATAACTCAGTGAAGCTCTGAACCATGCCATGCAGGGCGCCCCAAGACGGACAGGTCGTAGTGGAGAGTTCTTAAACAGTGTGGTCCACTGGAGGAGGAAATGGGAAACCACCCCAGTATTCTTGCTGCGAGAACCCCATGAACAGTACAATTAGGAAGGCTAGATGGCTGTAATAAAAATAGAACACAGTGATCTAGGCTTTAGTCCAGGGTTAGGGAAGGAAAACTGTTAAGGTTGGTGCAAAAGTAATTGCGGTTTTGCATTGTTGAACTTCGTTGTTTGATATTGGGATGCATTCTTAAGTAAATGTGGTAATGTTATACATCATTTTAATGTGCATTTCTCACTTTATGTTTTTTTTGCTAATGATACTACTTGCTGTGTATTTTATATTTATTTTAGACTAGGGTGATGTTGTTAGACAAAAAGCAAATTCAAGCAGTTTTCTTAATTCAAGTTCAATTTGGCCAAGGAACTGCTAACTAATGTACAGTGTGGTGGTGGTTCAGGATTCTGCAAAGGAAACGAGAGCCTTGAAGATGAGCATAGTGGCTGGCCATCAGAAGTTGAAAACGACCAATTGAGAGTATCTTCGAAGCTGATCCTCTTACAACTACACAAGAAATTGTGGGACAACTCACTGTCGACCATTCTACGGTCATTAGGCATTTGAAGCAAATTAGAAAGATGAAAATGCTTGATAAGTGGGTCCCTCATGAGCTAACCCCAAATCAAAAAAAGTAATCATTCCGAAGTGTCGTCATCTCTTCCTGTATGCAACAGCAGTGACCCATTTCTCAATTGGATTCTGACATATGACGAAAAGCGGATTTTACATGACAACCAGTGACAACCAGCTCAGTGGTTGGACAGAGAGAAAGCTCCAAAGCACTTCCCAAAGCCAAACTTGCACTGAAAAAAGGTCCTGGTCACTGTTTGTTGGTCTGTTACTAGTCTGATCGACAGCTTTCTGAATCCCAGTGAAACCATTCCATCTGAGAAGTGTGCTCAGCGAATCGATAAGATGTCCAGAACACTGCCGAACCTGCAGTCAGCACGGGTCAACAAGAAGGGGCCAGTTCTCTGCAATAATGTCCGCCCACACGCCACACAGCCAACACTGCAAGAGTTGAACAAATGGGACTACGAAGTTTCGCCTCGTCCGCCATGTTCACCTGACCTCTTGGCAACCGCCTACCACTTCTTCAAGCATTTCAAAAAGTTTTTGCAGGGAAAACACTTCCACAACCAACAGAAGGCAGAAAATGCTTTCCAAGAGTTGGTTGAATCATGAAGCACGAATTTTTACACTACAGGAGTAAACTTATTTCTTGCTGGCAAAAATGTGTCGATTGCAGTGGTTCCTGTTTTGATTAATAAAGATACGTTTGAGCCTAGTTATAATGACTTAAAATCACAATACTTTTTCACTGACCTATTATAAAAGTCATCTCAGGTACAGTTGGTGAAACTTGAAATGGACTGATTATTAGAAAATAAAATTATTTAAAGTTTTGTAGGTGTGCCCAGAGTGTTGTGACTGGTAGGAGAATGTCATTTTACTGAGGCGATCTGTGCTGAAGTATGAGGGGCGAGATGTCATCATATTTGCAACTTCCTTTCGGGAGGTTCTGAAAAATGTGACTGTACAGAGAGGAAAAAAACAGATGTGACAGTTTAGCAGTTGGAGAATCGGGAGGAAGGGTTGGCAAGTGTTAATGGTACTATTCTTTCGGTTTTTTGTAGGTTTAAATCTTTCTAAAATAAAAATGGGGGGGTTAATACACATTCATTGTCAAAAGAAAGATGAAGCAAAGGACACAGGGAGCTGCAGAAAGTGAAAGTGAAAGTCGCTCAGTCGTGTCCAGCTCTTTGCAACCCATGGTCTATATAGTCCATGGGATTCTCCAGGCCACAATACTGGAGTGGGTGACTGTTCCCTTCTCCAGGGGATCTTCTCAACTCAGGGATCAAACCTAGGTCTCTTGCATTGCAGGTGGATTCTTTACCAGCTGAGCCACCAGGGAAGCCCAAGTATACTGGAGTGGATAGCCTATAATGCCCCCAAGCCTCTGGACCTGGGGATAACCACAGCTGACAGTTTGGTGAACCTCCTTCCAGGTGTCGGTTCTTGGAATGTCAGTCTGTCTATCCATTTATCCATCTGCCTAATGTCTTCTATGTATTTCTTTGGGTGCGTCAGCCCCATCTTAGTTGCAGCGCATAGAATCTTTGCAGGACACAGACTCTCTGTTTGTGGCCTGCAGGCTAGTTGCCCCATGGGATGTGGGATCTTAGTTCCTGGACCAGGGATTGAACCTGTGTCCCCTGCGTTGTAAGGCAGATTCTTAACCACTGGACCACCAGGGAAGTCTTCCCCTAAAGTTTTCTATTTTTATTACCCTCCTTTTTTTGCCCTGGACTTTTTAGCTGAAGAAAGACTGTTATTCTTTAGAATAAATACCCTGCATCCCGGATTTGGCTATTTTTTAGTTGTGTCCTTAAGGTGCTGTTTGCCTTGTTCTTCCCTCCCCGCAGTAGGTGTGGACATTCGTTTAGATTACAGTCTTAGGATTTTGTTTGTGTTTTGGCAAGAATGTGTCATGGGTGACACTCTGTCCTTCCTGTTGCGTGACAGCAGGTTGTCTTCCTTTTTAATTGCATTGAAACATGGTCTCAGGGTTAGAATTATAAGGGCCTTAAAGGCGTACAGGACCCATCCCGGTCCCCTCCCCCCTGTTCTCTTCTTTTCCCTTTAGCTCACTATTTTTATAAGCTTTGGGGTTTTCCCCTCCAGTATTTCCTTTTGAAATATGAGCCCAGTATATTTGTATTTTCTCCACTCCTTATGCAAAAGCATACTATTTGCACTCAAAATATGGCCTCAATGATCTCCATGTCAGTGCAGAGGCGCCTCCCTCTTTTTGAAGCTGTGTTCTGTTGCTCTGTTCTAACAGTGTGGTGGTTATTGCCATGTTTTATTCAGCCTGTCTCCTGCTGGACACTGGGGTGTTCACCAGACCTGCAGTCATAAGCAGTGCGAAATGAAGAGCCTTGTGCATTAGTCATTTACATTTTCACCAGTGCACCTTTGGGATGGATTTCTAGAGGGGAGATCGCTTTGGGTCAGAGAGCAACTGCGTGTGTAATTTTTCTGGCTATCCCCAGATTCCTTGCCATAGTATTTTGCATTCCCACCGCGTACAAGGGACACAGCGTCGTCTTTGATGGCGGAACCGTGCAGTGTAATTTGGTCTTAGAAAAGAGCAGACCTGGGTGGGCGGGCTGCCCTCTGCTTGTTGGCTGTGTGTCCCTGGACAAGTTCCTTAACCTCTCTGAATCTTGGTTCCCCTCTGTTTTGAGGCATTATTTTGACGATGAGTTAAGATAACGCAGGTACAGTGTTCTCATGTACCGCGAGTGCTCAGAGCCTGCTGCCTGGGGCTGCTCTTGGTATGTCTCGCCCTTGGAGGTGGATGCTGGCTGTGTGTTTACTGCCAAAGACGGAAAGATTCCCATTTTCCAGTCTCCCTGCCAGAGTGGCCATACATACCAGCAAGCAGAGTCTTTGCTCTTGAGACGGTGGCCAGCGCAAAGGAAAAGAGCAGTCTCCATTGCTTTTGTACTTTGTGTCCGTCTGGTTAAATCTCTGGCCGGTGTTCTGATTGTAACCACCTATCAGAAGAGGGAGCGTCGTTCGGTCCTTCTCGCTCTCCAAGGCCCATGAGCAGCGTCCTTGGTCAGTGACTCTGGGGCTCACCCTCATGAGGACGTATCTCGGGGTGACCTTCCAGAATTATGCCTCAAAGCACATTATCGTTCAGCATTGCTAATAAGACCAGGCATATACCAGGCAGATTCTTAACCACCGGACCACCAGGGAAGTCTTCCCCCTAAAGTTTTCCATTGCTAATAAGACCAGGCAATACCCATGACTGTGTTCACCATAAAGGGGTGTTTCTGATAAAATGTAAAGCATGCCAGCAGTTCTCTGAATTCCTAACACGACACAACAGCCCACGACTC
This sequence comes from Ovis aries, assembly GCF_016772045.2. Lineage (NCBI taxonomy): Eukaryota > Metazoa > Chordata > Mammalia > Artiodactyla > Bovidae > Ovis > Ovis aries. Next base: position 4,245,404 of record NC_056056.1, read on the forward strand.
ATTCCAGTTCTCCGGTCTGCATGCAGGTGGTGTTTTGCAGTGAAGTGGGTTGCGGCCGCCTCACCGCAGGTTCAGTAGAACTCATCCCTGAATCAGAATTTTACCCACAGGTGGACAACAGTGCGTTCCTGAAGTTGTATGCACGCCTGTGCACATTCCCAGGGATGAGCCCTCAGTGTTTGAACTAGATCATCAAATGGGCCTAGGACCCCAAAAAGGTTGAAAACTCCATCCTAAGCCATGTTCTTTTGTTCTTTTCTGTTTTGAAGGATATTGCGGCTCGGGGCTTGGATCTCCCTCAAGTCACATGGATTGTCCAGGTAACATCTCTCGTTTTTATGGTGCAGGCTTGAGGCCGGAATGTATGATCACGAGCAGATGCATTGGCTCGAAGTAGAGTAATTATTAAGATCCTCTTGGGTGTTGCCCTGGTCCCTAGGCAGCCACCAGCCTGATCTGCACCATTCTCCTGCCGTCTCTCCTTACCCCAGCCCCCCTGACCATCACAGCTCAGCCTCCAGGCTGCACAGCTGCGGGAAGGAGGGGCGGGCTCCCCAGCCCCCAGACAAATGCGTGTCACACCCCGAGTTTCAGCACTCTGAAAATAACGGGAACCACTGGGCCCCTGGGAAGACAGTGGCTCAGCTGTCCTGAGAGCTGCCGGTGCACGCTGACCTGCGGGGGCAATTAAGGCCTGACAGCATCTTAGCGCACACCTCCGGCCTTCGCCGCCTTGCCAGAGGGTACTGGTGTCAGCCCTGGAGCCTGGTGGTTTCAGTTGTGTTTTTTCTTTTCGTTAGTCTGCAGAGTGGTATTTTTAAGCCCTTCTGTGAGAGGGCTAGGGGACACATGCCCTGTTTACGTGAGTCATAGTTTATTCACATTTTAGTGGAATTGCAGGATTGGCACCAGCTAGAGATCTGCTCTGCTCACCGCACATGACGACTTTGCTACCAGAGGCATTGTGTCTTCTCTCCTGCCGGCCACAGGGCAGATGTGAACTAGGATGATTTTAATGTGTGGGAAACGAGCCACGTAGAATTGATCATTGAGTGCCTCCTTGTAATTGTGGGTGTTGATTAGCTTAATATGCCTGGCCTGCCGCTGTGGTCATCTTGGCCCGTGGTCTTTGAGTCGGGTAGCAGCAGAGGACAAAAGGGCAGAATGAGCGCAGGGTCAGTCAGCGCTGATGATGACCAGTTACTGCCAGGGAGCACGCCTGTTCTGCCGAGTTCGAGCATTTGCCTGTCTCCTGGGCCAGGAACGCTGTCCGCAGGAGCAGCATGTGTCCCTTAGGAAGGGAACCTGCCTCTGAATCCGCCTGCAGCCCCGCTTCACAGGGACTGGGGACCCTGCGGCGAGGCGCTGGGACCTGATCCCTCTACCCTGTGCGCCATCTTCCATGCCCGCAGCCCTGCTGTTCTGTCTCTCGAGGAAGTAGGCCAAGGTCGTGCGGCCATCCTGCCTGCATTCTCACCTTGCCCAGTCACCTCGGTGAAAAGATGCAAATAGGAAAGCGAGGAGACCTGTGGAGAAGTGAAATTAAAAAGGAGATATTGGGACGGGAAGATGTCTCGTTTATCTGAAACTTGGCCACTGTTCCCGTTGGCATGTCGGAGCCTTGTTATTTCCAATGAAGCCGGGAGTTTCAGGGTTGAGTGACTTCTCCTTGTGATGGTGGTGGGGTAACCATAGCACCAGGATTTAATTCTTGGGATACCTGGAGGCAGGTGAGGGGTATTGCACTTCCAATTAATGGCAATCCCTTGATCTGTGAATGCCTTCCTTTTCATGCCCCTCTTTTAGTACAATCCTCCGTCTTCACCTGCCGAGTACATCCACCGGGTCGGGAGGACGGCCCGGATTGGCTGCCATGGGAGCAGCCTGCTCGTCTTGGCTCCTTCGGAGGCAGAATATGTCAACTCGTTGGCTTCTCACAAAATCAAGTGAGTCAGAAACCTGAACGGGGTTTCCGCTGATCTCTCCTAATTAACTCTCTGTCGCTTCTTACAGTGGCTGGGCCTTGTAAGCCTACGAAGAGCCATTAACCCTTGTGATCCCTCATTGAGTCCCAGAATAGCCAGTGGCAAAGACTAAAACCCTTCATGCCGCCAGCACATGACAGCTGTGAGTCAGGGAGTGAGCGGTTGCAGTCCGTCTCTCTTTCGGGGAGAGGTCTGCACTCCCTCGCTCTTGCCGTGGAGTGAGTGTGCACCACCCTCCCAGCCAGCTCCACTGCGGTCTCTTACTGTCATCGAGTTTTGTCTCTTGCAGTTCATTAACGTTTTGGACCTTTAGAGGTGATTTATCTGTGAGAAAAATGATGCTTTGGATTCATCACTTTCCCTCCTCCTGGAAAGTACGCCGAGGGAGGAAACCGTTCCTAGCGGGTGAATTATTGTGCACCCCACGTTTGTGGGCAAGGGCGCCCAGTCAGATGGCAGTGTCTCACATCCCCCAGTGTGAAGCCCCAGTCCCCACTCCCTCCACCTGGGCTGGGGACCCCACAGGGCTCGGCAGCTTTGAACCTGGGCCGGGGGCTTCCATCCAACCCCGATCTCCCCAAGCAAGGACAAAGACGGAGGGCAGCAGCTCAAGCTGGCCAGGCAGTTCTGATGAAAGCAGGGAGTGTTGACCTGGGCCCCAGAGATGAGGTAGTTTTGTCACGTTTTCTGTAAAATCTCCAACACCTGCAGTAATAGGCCCTCAAAATGTGCTTCAAAAGGCATGTGGGAAAAACTCACACTCATCTACATAGGTTCACGCGTTTCCTCTGCTCAAAGCACAGTGATGCCAAGAGCATGTTCGGAACTCAGGCTGGCAGCCCAGTGCACGCTGGGCACGAGAGTGGCCGGCTGCCGTGACATCACGCGGTGACGTGGTGCACAGCGTAGCTAACCGGAGGGTTGCGTTTCTGGGTGGCTTCCTCACCCAGCCTGTGTTTTACGTAACAAGGCTTTTCCCCTTGAAGTGCAGAGCTGGGAACGCAATCGCCTTGCCATCTGCACTGACATGCCCCGGCTGCCCGCTCAGACGGGAGAACTCTGCGTGGCTGTCCCCACGGGGAGCACCCCACTCCTCGCCCTGCGCCTCAGCCAACTGCAGCACTCCCAGCACTGTTGCAGTTGCTGGTGTGGTGGTTCATGGGGTGCAGCTTCCTCAGAAACCACGCTCCCCACCCTTCAGGGTTGGGGAGGGCGGGGCCTGCTCTGATGGGTCCAGGGGGTCATGTCAGGAGGGTCCGAGTGAAAGCTGGAGCTTTCCTCTCAGTTCTCTCATCTCATCTCTTACTCTGTCAGGCCAAAGAGTGTTTTTGTTTGTTTCAGTAAGGCGTGCGTCTTTTCTCTTGTGAGAAAAGACTACTACTTTGGCTACCCCTGGCTACTTTGTGGGTGAGCTCTGGTCACCCTGAGTGTGACCAGGTCTGCTGCTGCGGTACTGCCGAGCGTTGTTACACGTGCTGGTTTCCGTTCAAGGCAGGGCTGTCTGCGGGGGAAGTGTATGCAGACTGTTTCTTTGATTTCATACAGTAAAATTAAATCTAACAAGTCATTCCAGAGTGTGCTGTGGGAAAAGGCAGACTTGAAGATTTTTGAAATCCAAAAGGTACACATGTAAACATCCAAAAAACAGGAAGAAGAAGGAGTATGTGCCTATCTGGTGTCTGAGGACCTGAGAGCCAGGCGGTGGGATGCTGGCTGATGAGTTACAGGGAAGATTCAGGAAGGCAGGCGGCAGCAAGGGCCATCACAGCGAACTGCCACCCACCTCCATGCGCCTAGCGCCGCGGAACCAGCCCGGACAGTGTACTTCAGCAGAGGGAGCGAGAGACCCGGGCCATGCCGCCTCTGAGTGCATACTCAGAGCTTTGTCTCTGCATCCTTGTGACTTCTTGGTTTTTGCCAACTTCTTCACTTTTCCCCACTTCTCCTTAAAATGTTTTTCTAATGAAAGTCACTGTAGGTTTATTAAAATGGGAAAACCTCCTCAAAATGCATGTCTCTTAGATCAGGCTTAAGAAAGACAGTTCCTTGAATCTGTTCCCGCTCTCTCTCCATAGCCAGGTGGGGGTGACTCAGGTCTGTTGATAGAACCATACATAGGCAAAATAGATTGGCTTTGTTCCTCAGAAGTAGTGGCGTCTTAGACAAGGAGGAGGCCCTTTTAAACTGTAAATCTCTGTGGGCCAGCCCCAGCTCCTGCTCACCTCAGGGAAACAGTGCCCCACCACAGCCCACGCGCGGTGCCGACTGCACGACAGCACTCCCACGCACCTGAGGAAACTGCCCCTTCCTCTGGCATTATTGTTCTCTGTATCCCTGGCGGTGAACGACACTGTACCTGCCTTCCTTCTTCTCACTTCAGGATCTGACCCCAAGTTTTTACATTGCTTTCCCTTTTGTTTTCTTCCTCTTCTTTTTTTTTAATAGAGGCAAGGCAGCTGGACAAAGGGAAAGACGGGACTGGGCTCTGGTTTTTACTTTGCTCCAGCTTTGCAGGCATAAGTAAGAGGCAAATTCAATACCCATAACATTTTTCTCCCACATGAAAAAATAGATTTTCCAGGAAACTATGAATAGTTTCTCCAGCTCCTACCCTCTCCGCATGTACCTCGCCTTCTTGGGTTGAGTCTTAACTGCCGTGAAAAGATGTCCTGAATCTGGCAGCCGAGAAGGAGCGGTGCGGGCTGGGGACTGAGGGCGTTTCGGGAAAGCAGTGACACAGCGCAGGTACATCGCTGTCAGAGACGTGACGTGTTCATTCATAGCTTTGTCAGAGTCACCTTTGGGGGAGGGAATGGGGGTTGTCTTCTCCCTCAGAAGAGGTTGCCATTCACATTCTAATTTGCTGTTACATTTTGAAAAAACAACATACAAGAAAAGCGTTTTTCCTTTTTTTTTTTTTTGGCTGCGCTGAGTCATTGTGGCACGCAGGCTTTTCTCTGCGCCTCACAGGGACTTCTTTAGTTGTGGCCCCAGGGCTGAATTGCCCTGTGGCGTGTGGGATCTTTGTTCCTTGACCAGGGATCGAACCCACGCCCCCTGCATCGGAGGGAGGTGGATTCTTAACCACTGGACCACCAGGGAAGTCCCGAAAGTCATTTACCTTTTTAGAATCTGTTTTCCTGCCCTAGAACTCCTCTTTCCCTCTCCCTTCCTCCCTGGGAAGTCTGTTCTCCTTGTCTCTGCCTCAGGACTCTGATGTGTGCCCTTCCCCAGGGCAAAGGCTGGGGCCTTCCAGAGCCAAGGGGGACAGTGTGCTGTCCAGACTCCCCCAAGAGGCTGCTTGGAGATCTCATCCAGAACTCAGGCTTCCCCTGTGAATGGGAGCCACGAGGAGCCAGGGAGGTCACAGGAAGGTCCCCCAGGGTGGATTAGGATGGAGTTCTGCTGCTGTCAGTGGGAGACATTGGTCAGCTGTTTACTTTCACTCAGGTGTTTGTTTACCCCACTGTTAAGGGTCTTCAGCCACCTTAATGTTTTTTTGGCTTGTTGCCTTCTGCTCAAGTCCAGGTAATAATATGTCAATAAGCAGGCCTATGTAGTTTTCCAGATCTGTTAAGAAATAATGATGTGATCCCCATAAAGGAGATTGTAAACGTAGCCTCTGTACATGTATCCGAGAGGATGAGAATTGGTGGCGATGTCACCCCTTCTGTCCTTCTAATACCATAGAGTCCTCTTCCTTCTGAATTCCTGGAAGGTTAGGAAAACATTCCCTTTCCCATGACCAAGCATCACTTCTCCTGTATTTCTGATTAGCCGGAAGAGAGGCCAGTGTTATGCATCACAGTTGATAGAATAATGTTTTTGGAAGAATGGAAAGCTTACCTCTATATGTCCTTCTTTTTACAGCGTTTCTGAGATGAAGATGGAAGACATTTTGTCTGTTCTGACAAAGGATGATTGTTTTAAAGGGAGACGAGGGGGAGGCCAGGTGAGTTTCATTGTTGACTGTGCTTGCTGCTCACAGATATGATTCATCTCCTGGTGTGGGGAGGCAGCGACTCTGAGAACTGGGCAGTTCCTGCCACTGGCGAGTAAAGTGTGTGTTTTCGGGACCATGAACATTAGACAAGGCCACATCTTGCTGGCGTTTCTCTCTCTTTGCTTCTGGATGCATTTGCTGGCCCGTCCAGTTAATGGGCCCCCATCCATCCTGGGTGTCTGCCAGGTGGCAGCAGGCTCCCCAAAAGGAGGGCTCGTCCCCAGCCAGAAAGAGTCTGGAGGCAGCAGCGCTCCGTGCTCAGCCCTGGTGGTCCCCCTCCAGCTTACCCACACGGACACCTGGCCTGACCTGTCCACCCAGGGCTGCGTGGCAAAAATAAATGTCTCAGAACCTCCTTTCAGACACACTTAATTCATCCATTTTTTACCGTGTGCTGTACACAGAGGAAGAGCAAAGCCGAGGCCGTTAGGAAGAAGAATCTTTATCATCTGAGCACTTCCATATAGAGATCCTGAGCAGCGCAGGCATCCCTGGACAGCCTTTCCTGCTGCTTTCCAAGGCCTCCCCCTGCTCAGAAGCACTTCCACCCCCACTCTACTGTGTTCCAGGTGTACTACGTAGACTTGTATGTGTGTATCTGTGTGTGTGTAGTGTTGCTCTGTATAATTTTGTCCCTGAAATTTTAATATTTGGATATTTTTGCATCTCTATTCTGATGCCTGTGGATAGACTGGAAAATCGGAGCCAAATAGGTGAAGTTTAAGAGTCTCTTTTGTTCGTCAGTACATGTCTTTGTTTGGAGCAGTATTCTCCCTGAGGCAAGAAATCCGTTTGCCTGACCCAGATTTAAGTTCTCCTGTTTGAGAGAACCTGCCGAAATGCAGTAAAGAAAGGACAGGAGCAGATGCCTGTTGCCTACCATGTGTTCTGGGCCTGGCTCTGTGCTGATGAGCTCTTCCCATGCTTGGTCCCGTCTTAGCCTCTCAGCAGCCCACAAGGCGGGTGTTACTCTCCCACTTCATAGATGAGAAAACTGAGGCTTAGAGAGCTGAAGGAACATCCGTGAGGGTGCACTGATAATTGTGGGTCCTTTTGGTGTGAAAGCAGGCCACTTGTCCTTCACAGTATACCAGCAAGCCTCCATTAGTGCTAATTAGACCAAGTAAATGAAACTAAAATGCTTTCTAAATTGGGTAACATTAGCGGTTTTCATGGCTTCCCCGGTGGTTCAGTGGGTAAAGAACCCGCTTGTGAATGCAGGAGACGCAGATTCAATCCCTGGGTTGGGAAGATCCCCTGAGAAGGCAGTGGCAACCCATTCCAGTATTCTTGCCTGGAGAATTCCGTAGACAGAGGAGCCTGGTGGGCTACTGTCCATGGGGTCCCAAAGAGTTGGACATGACTGAGCAACTAAGCAGCTGTGTTCATAGAGGTAAAATTTGGCCAGTAAATGGTACCACAGCAACAATCCCCATGAACAAGAAAAGCTATTAAGGACTTGGTTGATCAACCTGTTATATTAAGTGATATTTCACTACAGAGGGTCCTGGCTCCACAGGCCTTCAGGCCATCCCATAATAATAGACTGTTGTCATGGGAACTGGCTGGAAACTATAGAGAATCATGGGTCTTGGCACACTTCTCTGTTCTTCTGAAACTACTGCAAATTCTAGTTAGGGGGCAGGGTTTGTTTTCTGTTTTTCCAGATGTTCCCACAGCTATGTAATTACAGCCCCAGGGCAGCTCTGTGGGCTGAGCAGGGGCACCCGGGGAGCTGTGTGAGGATGGGATAGCTCAGTGGTCAGGAGCACGGCCTTTGGGCCTGAGTCCCATCTCACCAGCTGTGTGGCTTTGGGCCAGGACTAGACCTTGGGGTCAATTTCTTCCTGTGTACAACTGAGATAATTTTAGTTTTCTTCTCAGAAGGAGATTGAAGAATTGAGCGAAAAATAACCCAAGAGTTCCAACACCGGGACCGAGTGTATTTATTGTTATTATTATTATATCACATCAGTTAATAGTACAAGCATATATGGAATTGAAGCTCAGACTCATTGACACGAAGCCCAGTGCCTTTTTTTTTTTGCAGTTTCACACTAAGTGGAAAATTGGCACTTGGCTTCCCTGGTGGCTCAGATGGTAAAGAATCTGCCTGCAATGTGGGACACCTGGGTTCTATCCCTGTTTGGGGAAGATCCCCTGGAGAAGGGAATGGCTACCCATTCCAGTATTCTTACCTGGAGAATTCCATGAACAGAGAAGCCTGGCAGGCTACAGTCCATGGGGTCACAAAGAGTCAGACACGACTGAGCAACTTTCACTTTGACCATTCTCCAGAATTAAGAGCAAGCAGCCAAGTTACACAAGGAGATGGTGAAGGGTCCAGTAACCTTGTCTTCACCTACACTGTTGCCAGGACCGGCTTTGGTGTCCGTATTTATCCCCGAGCACAGCCCAGTTCTGTCCCGGGTGGTCATGTGTCTCCCGAGTATCTCTGGGGAGGCTGTGGATGGGCCCAGGGTACCTCCTGCAGGACGCTTCCCCAGAGCAAGAGAGCCTTCCTCTGCTCTCTCCAAAACGAGCCACAGCCATTCTGTAAACATCTGCCCTGTGGCTGGTGGCCCTAGTTCCTCTCCTTAAGCCTTTTCTGTGGCTCGAGACCAGCCTGGAAGGCTGGCTGGGGTTTGAGGAGCCCTCCTGAGATGGTGGGTGAGAGGCGGGGCCCAGAGTCCGACAGGCTCGGATCACGAGTCCTGGCTTCACAGTCAGTCATTCTGCAACCTGGGGCAGATTTTCCCCAGCCTGGGTTTTCCCCGCTGGAGAAGGAAGACGTCTTGAGTACCTGTCCTGCCAGGCCGCTGTGAGGTTTAAATAGAACAAGACATGGAGCGCTGTGCACACTCTGGGTCATGTGAGTTCACCTCTGCCCTGAACTGCTGCCTTGATGGACATGATGTTTCGATATTTTTACGGTCTGGTGATCTTTGAAAGAGAAAAAGCGCTAAGTAAGGCCGGGCTTTCACCACACCAAAATAACTAACTGGTTAACTTAGAAAACTCAACTAGTCATGCCAGATTCTAGATGTCACATCTATCAGCACCACCTGTTTGACCACATTTACCTTTCATTCACAGGACAAAGCAAAGCAAAAACTAAGTTGGCTGCATTACTGATTATCATGTAGATTACTGCCTTCAAGTGTGCGTGAATCCTATGAATGGTAAAGAGAATAAAGTGAATGGTGGACACAACTTTTGATTCTGTTTCGCCTGAAAGATGCAGTGCCCTAATTGGCATCTTTGATGTGGGCGATTCTTGCTGGTGTACCAGCCAGTGCCTGGCACACAAAGGTGGGTGCAGTGGCTGGGCCTTCATGCCGAGCCAGATGCCTCACCATGAAGCCCATCCTCGCCCAGCTTGGTTGAAGGCCATTGTAAATGTCCCTGTGGCACATACATTTTAGGGCTTCCGTGAACAGAAAGCAAGTGAGTGAAGCATCTGTAAAATGTATATTTCATATTTAGGTATATAAAATATATATAGCTGCATCTGGGCGCGCGAATGTTCACCCACCTACAAAGAGAATAAATCTGATCTTTCAACTTGACTGGGAAGTGCTCAGAGGGTTCTAGGGACTGTGGCGGTAGAACTCAGCTTGGCAGCAAAGTGATTAAAACAAAGTCCTTCCATTTAGTTTAAAAGCACCTCAGAAGTTGTCGATGTCAAGACACGTGCTTCAGACCAAAAAAAGTCTCCCACCCCAACTGCTCCCACCTAAAACTTTTTGCAACAAAAATAACCCCATCCAGCTGTCTTGGACTCATCTGTTGACTCTTGATAGGCATGAATTTCCATCTCCACAGTATAAACATACACCCAAATATATTCTTCCTAAAAGTTTTTTTTTGTCCAATGAGATGCACCTATAAGCTCATCCTAACAGAAAGCTCCCTGGCATCATGAGAGATTTAAGATCACTAGCCATCGCCTGGTTTTTGTGGTCTGTTTCTTCTTGCCAAGACCAGTAGAATCTCTGCAGACACAGAGTATCGAGTGTGTCTAGACCTTTGGAAATGTTTTTTTTTTCCTAAACCACCCACCGTCTGCTAGTTGCAAGCTGCTTCATTAAGCGGGAGTAAGTCTGCGTCTTTGAGGGTTAGGGGGGCCGGTCCTCGGAGATGTGCCCTCTGGGGTCTCACCCCCCTCATTATGGGAGCTTCTTCCCTGTCTGGGGCTGAGCCAGTGCTGCCTGACTCTGCCCCCTCTGTCTTCAGTTTAAATTTAGACTGTCCTCCCCAGAAGACAACGGAAAAATACCTCGTTCATTCTCAAGAGGGGCAATTTTAAAATAAAGTATTTCTGGAAGTGGCAAGGGGCGGGGGGGCTAAGACCTGCTTTCTCTTCAGTGTATGATGTTTCCTGCCATTAACTTTTTCTTACATTCTACTAAAACTGACCTCATCATTTCAAATGTGCGAACCTAGTTTTATCGCCTTTTTTCTACATATTTTACTGGTATACACACATATATATGTGTATATGTAATTTTTTTTTTTTTTTTTTTGGTTGGAAAGAAAAGATGCCTCATTTTGAAACCTAAAGGGGGGAATAAGAAAAGCCCTTTGTAATATATTGCCATATTATCACTAAATCCCCTGACAGTTGTGACACAGAAGCAAGTCACCTGTCACTTAAGCTTGAGGTCTCTTTAATTTTCTCCTGGAATTCGCACCAGGCTGTCTTTAATTTGAGGCCTTTATTGGAATTCTGAAACCTCTCTGCCTCCCTGGCTCTCAGATCTATTCTGAGAGCTGTTACAGAATGTATACAATAACCAACAGAGGGATTGGAGAGGGCTGGAGCTCTGTTTATTTAACACTCTGGAGGGATTTTTGTGCTTATTCGGTCCTGGCTGCCCGGCTTTCAATATCGCTTTGACAACCATTCTGCCCTTCTCATTAATTTTAAACAGTTAAAACACAGGAAAAAGAGGAAAAAGTTTTCATTATTAAAGTGCTTTACTTTTTAATAACAGAGGATTCTGTCCGCCAGGGGAAAGGGCATCCTTGCTAATTTCACATTCATATTAAAAAAAAAAGTGCGAGGAAGGTGACAGTTTCGTTGCTGAGGTGGCTTAACGAAAGGAGGACGGCAAAAAAAAAAAAAAGTTTGCATTTCACATCAGTTAAGAGGGTAAAAAAAAATCCTTGTTAATGACAACAGCAAATGTCCACTTTCGTAACACAGCTCCTGAGTGACTTTTCTCTTGACATTTGAGTGGATAAAACCCTTAGGGGGACCATGTACTGTGAAATCAGCTAGACTGTCATCAGCCAAACAGGTAGCAGGAATGATTTGACTAAACTACAACCATTTTCAGGTTGTTAAGTCTCTATTAACACAGAGACTGCTCCCAGGAAGGAGGCTTTTTCTCCTCCCGCCCCGCCCTTCATTCTTCCTGCAGCAGCTTTCACCGTGAAAGATGCCAGGGCGCCTGGGAGAGGCACGGCCAGGAGACCCTGGAGCATGCCCCTGTCCTCTACAGGAGTCAAAAAGGAGCATGAACTGGTTCTCACGCTGGTTTTCTCCTGGTGACCCACATGGGGCGTGGCGGGTGAGGAGGGCTGGAGCTTCATTAGCACCATCCAAAGGATCAGCACCTCTGGGAAGGTGGGTTAGCCAAGTTTGGGGTCACATTCAGGAGACAGCGTTCCTGTCAAGATACAGGACACATAAGCCACGTGTTTTCAGGGAGATGTAAAGAAAGGAAATCTTTTCTCTGGGGTTGCTAAAGGTTGAAAAGAAATGAAATTTTGGTTTTATTCACATTTTCCACCTGTAGGGTCTTTTGTGCATACAAATATGACTTACAGAGGGACCGTTGGCTGCAGAGATGCGTGGCAGCGGCCTCGCATGGTTGGCGGGAACAGCCCAGTCCTCCGTGGGTTCCTGGGCACAGGGGTCTGGGCTGCAAGAATGTTTCTGGAACACTGAGAGTCTGGACCTCTCAGGAGTGAGGACACGTGCTCTGTGATTCAGGGACAGACTACCTTGTGGGCAGATGGCTGTGGGTTGCTCTTAGACAGAAATGGCCTGGGCTCCACCGATGAATGCCAGGCAGGGGGCAGGTTGAAAGCCTGAGTGGGACACACAAGGTTCCTCTGAAACCGCTTCTGTCCCATCATGTTTTAAAGGCCTGAATTGGACTTGGAAAATTCCAAGGTGTCTCCCATAGACTTTCACCTTAAACATGAGTGATGAGAGGCCAGGAAGAAAAGTAAACAAGTAAATAAATAAGAGACCCGACCTACTCCCTCACAAAGCCATCCTCATCTTTGCTTGACTTTAACATCTTTATCGTTCCCTTTTCTTCCCTAGTAATATTGAAAGGATTACCCTTTTTGGCCCCTTGGTGGTTACTGTGTGATTTTACTGTTATTAAATCTATTATAAACCGCTTCATTATTCCTGACTCTGACTGACTGTCCTCTAATCCTTCCGTCACCTTCCCAGAAATCCCGCGCCACTGGCCCCCAGGAAATCCAAGAACGAGCCACGGTCTTGCAGACGGTGTTTGAAGATTATGTGCACTCCAGTGAGGAGACAGTCTCCAGTGCCAAGAAAGGTTGGTCAATTTCTTGGGTGGTTTTAGATGGATAACCCAACCGGGCATTGTCCCACGTCCACCCACATGCCCCCAGACAGGTTGGGAGGCCAACCAGGCAGCTCTGCTCACCAGCCAAAGCCTTCAATCTCCCTAATTCTGCAGGGATTGGAAGCTGGCACGGAAGGCTTTAAAGTGATATTAAATGTTAATTTCATCCATCCTCGCGTTTTGCACAAGTGAGGCTTTATCTTGGTTTACGTCAGGTCTAGAGCTGTGACCCAGCAACTTGGGTCTCTGGGACCCATTTTCCTCTTTCTTTGAAAACTGGATAGATGAGATTCGGCACGTCGGTAGGAGTTGTAGAGATGGAAATCAGAGATGAAGGCAAGGTCTGGAAATGTTAGACCAAAGCAGTTCCTCCTTGAAAATACAAAGAAAAACTAGAAAGAGCAGTGCTGAGGAAGGGCCGCAGACCATGAACCCAGCTCCTGGGAAATTTATGAAAGGGTTAGGTATTAATTCAGTATTCAGCACCTTTGTAGCATAAATTGGCCCCTGGGATCACCAGGCATTAGGTGTGGACTCAGTAGTTCACTCTGAGCGCCGAACAGAGGAGAGGAGGGCTCAGAACAGCCCAATATCTTCCATGCTGGAATGTGTGTGTCTTGGCTACTGACTGTCCCATGTCTGCTGATGAGACTCACCCCCGCTATGGGGAGATCCACAGTGACCCATGATTTGGAGAAGAATGCCAGGCTGGCTTACCAAGAGATAAACGCTGCAGCCTGTTGTTTTCTTCTTTTTATGAACTGAAACGTTTTTTTTAAATTCCTTTAATATTTATTGAATTGGGCACCATTCCCGGTGCTTGGCACACACCAGGGATCAGAAGACACAAAAATCGTCACCTTTGTACCATTCTAGTGGGGAAGCAGACAGTGAAAGTAATAAACATAATGAATGAATCACGCATAAGTTAGATAGTCTCGGGACTTCACTGGTGGTCCAGTGGCTAAGACTCTGAGCTCCCAATGCAGGGGACCTGGGTTCAAGCTCTGGTCAGGGAACTAAATCCCACGGGCTGCAGCTAAGAGTTCTCGTGCCACAACTGAAGATTCTGTGCCACAACTAAGACTTGGCAAAGCCAGATAATTAATTAGTTTAATTCAGTAGTCCAGTGAAAGGTGATGAGAGCGATAGAGGGAACAGAGCAGATGAGGGAGATGGAGGGCTAAGGGCAGACTGAGCCGTGTTGGGATGGTTGCCATGCGAGCGAAACCTTGAAGAAGGGCCACCCTGGGGCTCTGACTGAGGGCATCCAGGCAGGCACCTTGTGCAGTATGCCCAGAAGGAGGGGAGGGGCAGCAGAGGCAGGGCGTGGAGGCGTCCAGGGCACCCAGCTACCCTGAGCGAAAGGGGAGCCATCGGAGGCCTTGGGACAGGGAGGTGGTCTGGCGGTTCTGAGAAGGTCACGTGCGGCTGGGTGAGAATAGACCCGGATAAAGATGAAGGCCAGGAGACCAGCTCCCAGGCAGTTACAGTAATCAGGAAACCAATGAAGTCTGGTTTCTAATAATATCCCATTCACGTGTCTCCCTGCAGTGAATTCAGCAACTCCTAAGGTTCTTCCTGAGAACCTGCCTTTGGAGATGTACTAGAACATTCTCTCATGGAGAACAGAATGTCTCGGGGAGGGTTTGGGCACATGTTGAAAGTTCGACGAACTCAACTTGCTGTGGGATACCTGACCAAGTGTTGGCCACAAGGTTGATAACAGAGTTGGAGTGAAGAAGAGAAAGCAAAGCCACACCAGCGCTGTATTGCTGGCGTCAGAGGTGCTTTGGATATCCTAGCGAGCCCACAACTATTTCAGCGTGTCTGGGTCATCAGGCTAAAAGTGACAGGGAATGGTCCTTAGAGAATATGGTTTGGGGTTGTCTCTTCATCATTACCATTGAACTTACTAACACCAAGAGGCTGGCAGGGTTACTTGTCGTCTTTTCAAAGGATGTTGAAATGGGGCCACTCTCAATGTTTATGGGCCGAGAAGGAAATGAATACATTATCTTTTAAGGGAACTGCCTGTAGAACAGCTTGGTCACCCCACAGCAGGCACTGGTGCTCTGCTCTGCTCTGCTCCTAGGACTGACTTCTGGAGGTTTGAGGAGAGGAGACCTGTAATTGCCATACCCCAGGAGCTGATACTGTCTTTTGCATTTCCCTATCTCCATATGCAATTCTCTACCCCTGACTCTCCTCCCTTTTAGCCATTTCAGAACCCACCTCATGAATAACTAACAAAAGCAGCTGGGTTTTGCCTTCATGGCAGAAAACTAGTTGCAAACTGGGCCAAGTATGCATTTGTTTTCCTTTTGTCCTTTCTGACCCAGCTATTGCTAATATCCAGCATTTCATCATGGTCAATTTCCAGAAGCAGTTAGCCCTTTTCCCCCTCACATCTTGCATCTTGTGAGTAGAGCTTCAAGTAGTACAAATCGTGGTAATATAAGTTTGAACTCCAGACTCCTGAACAAAAATTTCAGAAAGCGGAGTCCTTCAGCTGTGCGGCACCGCTTCCACTTCCTCTTGGGGGTCCTCCCCGAAGAGCAGGAGTTATGTGTTAGGGCTGCGCCTGGCTCGGGAGGGATCATCCCTCCCTGTGATTAGAGGGAGGCTGGCTCCTTGGTCACTTAGCCTTTAAGAGAATTGGTGCAAGCCGCCTCTCCCACTCCCTTTGGGTGGTTGTCGCTGTTAATATGCCAGACGTGTGCTCCTCTGGGGCAGGACTGGGGTTGGGAGGAGCAAGGATGGGCAGCACCTTCCAGACTGGAGTTTCGCTCCTTTCGGCCTCCTTGACCCTGAGCATCATCCGCAAGACGCTGCTCTCCCTGACCAGATGCCCAAGAATAGACTCGGTTTATTGCTCAAAAGGACAAAATGTCCTATGTCCTTGGAAGGTATTTTGAAATAGATTTCCCTAAATCCTGTCATCCTTACGGCTCTGAAATGGGATTCAGTGAGAGCACCAGCTCTGAGTGGCTGGAGCGTCATCCGACTTGCATCCCACAAGTCTCCTATCATGAAAGGTCTCCTTCCATGACCTCTCCTCTTCTGCCCCATCTCCGCCTCACAGCCCCTCTTCCTTCCACTCATTCCTGGCACTGCCAGCACGAGCCACTTCCTGCCCCCTGGAAGTACAACCTGCCTGTCGAGGGGGAGAACTCTGCTGCCATTTCCTGGCAGACCCCTTTCCCCGTAGCTGTTCGGTCAGTCAGTTCAGTCTCTCAGTCGTGTCCAGCTGTTTGCAACCCCATGGACTGCAGCACACCAGGCCTCCCTGTCTATCACCAACTCCGGGAGTTCACTCAGATTCATGTCCATTGAGTCAGTGATGCCATCCAACTATCTCATCCTCTGTCGTCCCCTTCTCCTCCTGCCTTCAATCTTTCCAGCATCAGGGTCTTTTCCAGTGAGTCAGTACTTCACATCAGGTGGCCAAAGTATTGGAGTTTCAGCTTCAGCATCAGTCCTTCCAATGAATATTCAGGATGGATTTCCTTTAGAATGGACTGGTTGGATCTCCTTGCAGTCCAAGGGACTCTCAAGAGTCTTCTCCAACACCACAGTTCAGAAGCATCAGTTCTTTGGTGCTCAGCTTTCTTTATAGTCCAGCTCTCACATCCATACATGGATGGATTAGCTATTAGTGGAGCACCTATATCTCCCAGGACTAGGCTCTGCAGCCTCAGCTCTCAGGATTGGTGTGGAGAAGAGCAGTTGTTCTATTCTGCTCCAGCACAAGGGCAGTGTGAGTGAGGAGGCCTGGGCCAGCATTGGGGTAAATGAGCTTTTAAAGGTGCAGACTCTTTGGTGTGTCCTGGTCCCAGCCTGCTCTTTCTGTCTAGAGTAGATGTTGGGGGTTGGGAAGAGGCAGAATCTCCTGGGTCATGGTGGTTGTAGCACTTTCCCCTCTGAGGACTTGAATTCGTGTCAGAACCTTCCCAACTGCAGAGACCATTTGAAGCATTAAAGATCTTCCTTGAAAAACCTCGTCCCCAGTTATTAAAAAGGGGAGTGAACACAGATGACAAGAGGGGTGCAGAGGAGTCGCCTTGGTTATTATTTCTCATCGATTGGGAAAAGGAGTTCACTTTGCTCAGTAAATAGAGCTTTGATGGGTTCCCAGGATCCTTCCAGGAGCTGATCTGCTAAAATGACACTTTTTATTACTGTTCATAAACGCTGATCTCCAGGTGCTGCCTGGATATTACATTTAAGCTGTGGGCAAACTTGCCAGTCCAGTGGCTCAAACAGTGAGAGCGAGGGAGACTGGTGCCTGCTTCCAGCAACTGGGTGGAGAGGGGCGGGGCTACGACTGGGCCAGGAAGGCAGGGACGCTCAGTCCGTGGATGAGGAAGAGCGCCGGTGAGGAAAGGGCAAGATACTTGACTGTCACTGTTGTCCAGAGACATTCCGGGGAAACCAGGGATGGAAGAATGGTTCCTCCAGGGAGCATCCAGTGAAGGTGGATCCAGAGTGCCGCCTGCCTGGGAGCCACCTCTGGCTTCTCTCTGGCCAGTGAGAGGTCCAGAACACGGGCCTCTCTCTAGCTTTAAAACAGGACCCAGACGTTCCTGGTTAGACTGTGGTGAATAGCTCTAAACCCATGGCGATCAATGACTGTTTTGAGAGCTCGTTTAGAAACTACATCCTTTTCTTTCTCCTCTTTAAAATTTCTTTTTTCATTTTTTACACAGTCTTTGAATGGGTAAGAAACACTGCATTGGTCAATCCTGCATGCTTTCACGTGAATTTGGTTTTAAAATTTCATGAGTCTATGGCGAACTGGTGTCAGTGATTCCTGTGGCTGGGGAGCTGGAGGTGTGGCTCCGGGTGGAGGCAGGGTTTATAATAACATTGATAATAATAACGTGTAGGAATAATGAGCATGACCTACAATCATGATACAGCCTTGTGGACCTTTCGGATTTTATAACATTTGTTTGTGTTAGCTATTCAAAAAACTAAAATGTGATAGAAAATGTGTTCCCAGTGTAAAGATCTAATGACTTCATTTTTCATGAGAAACTGGTATGCATTGATCCTGTCTTAGTTTCTTCACTCATTCTCTTGCTCATTCACTTGCACAACAAAGACCTACTGTGGGGCTTCCCTAGAAGTCCAGTGGTTAAGACTCCATGCTTCCAGCACAACGGGCATGGGTTCGATTCTTGGTGGGGGCACTGAGATTCCACATGTCATGTGGTGCAGCCAAAAAAAAACATGCTGTCTGCCAGGTACTGTGCTGGCCCCAAGTCTATAATGAGGAAGAAGACAGGACCCTGCCTTCTAGGCTCATTATAAGCTACACTGTAAAATCTGAGATAATATCAGGTTTATTAAAGTGAAGTTATGTTGGGTTTATTCACTGTGTCCAGTGTTAGTCACTCAGTCATACCTGGCTCTTTGTGACCCCATGGACTGCAGCCCACTAGGTTCCTCTGTCCATGAGATTTTCCAGGCAAGGATACTGGAGTAGGTTGCCATTTCCTTCTCCAGAGGTTCTTCCCAACCCAGGGATCGAACCCAGGTCTCCTGCATTGCAGGCAGATTCTTTAGCAACTGAGCTACAGGGGAAGCCCGTAGACTTCCCCTGTGGCCAGTAGACTTATTTATTTTAGGAATTAAACAAATATATGAGTATACATTTAGGTTGTTCATATCTGTCACGCCATCCTGGTTGTGTGTCCGTCGTTGCCTGGCAGGGTGAACTGCACAGGACGGGCCTTAGGCTGGGGCAGCAGAGACCTGTCCTGACACCCCCACCCCCACCCCACTGTCTTCCAGCCCTGCAGTCCTTCATCCGGGCCTATGCTACCTACCCCCGGGAGCTGAAGCATATCTTCCACATCCGACTGCTCCACCTCGGGCACATGGCTAAGAGCTTTGGGCTGAGAGATGCCCCTAAAAATCTTTGCGCCTCGGCCATGAAGAAGAAGAAAGCAAACCTGAAAAGGTAAGGCGGACAAGAGGCTGAGGGTCAGGTGGGTGTCAAGGGCCCTGTTCAGATTGGCGGTGGTGTGGTGGGCTGCTGTGTGCTTAGGGTAGACTCTGCCAGCTCAGGTTTTTGCGATTCTCTCAGCATACTGAGTACTTGGATCAACCGGGAGAATGCCTAATCTGACGCTTGTAAGGCATCTGCAGGAAGTTGGTGATGTCTCCTTTTGGGTCCTGAGTGGTGGGGATTATTGGACCTACAAGACAAATTCACTGGACCATCTTCACTGCCCACGGGTAGAGTAACTCAGGGCTTGCCAGGGTCAGAGCTCTGGATGTGCTGTGGGCTGCGGTCCACCCTGGAAGACTGGGGTGTCCATGAAACTCTGTTGAGGCCTCCGGGGGCCCCCAGCACCGCGTGCTGCTCTCCGTGGTGCTGATGTGCAACCTCCCATGGAGAGGTTGCACTGGCATCATCTCCCACCCATCTCCCCCCTAAAAACACCTTAGCAACTGCCCAGGGGCCCTGGTGAGAGGAGAGCCTATGTGAGGAGGGTTGCCCAGCGGTTGGGCGCTGGGCTCTGAGGCCATCTTCACAATTTCAGGAAGCCCTGAGATGATTCCCCTCAGCAAAATGCAGTTGTGAGAGCTCTTCTTTCTCTCCTCAGAGATGGGGTGTTCTCTCGGTACCAGCTCCAGGCTGTGTGGAAGCTAGAGTATCTTAGATGCCAAGAGCTGCTTTTACAGGAAGTTTGGGTGGATCGTGGTTACTACTTGTGTAATGTGTGGGTGGGAAGGACTCAGAGAACCCCCAAGTGCTCCGGACAGTTATCTCCCAGTGTCCATCCTTTTTGCACGTTAGTTACAAATGCCAGTGCATCCTTGCCTGCTGCCGAGTGCCTGTGGGCAGCACCACACTGTCACCTGTTCCCACGCCGTGTCTGTCTTGCACATTCACCCAGAAGTGCTGATCACATGATCAGCCTCTCTGGGGCCTGGTTTCTCTGCTGTGAAATGACAGAGGGGCGAGGCCATTGGTCTTGGAGTCGCGGGACTTGGCCTTCAGCTCCAGCTCCAGTTCTGATGTGAGCCTGTGAGCCTCAGACCATATCTTTGCTTAATGTCTCAGAGCCTTGTTTTCCTCAACCATAAGAGGGAAGAGGAAATCTGTGCTTTTAGCTACTTCACAAGAAGCAGAGGTCTGTGATGCGTGTCACTGTGCCTTTTGAAGCATGAAGGGCCATCGAGATGAAACACCGTAGGGCAGAGAGCTGGAGGCCAGGTGAGTTAGGATTTCAGAACACCCAGCGGGAGCTGTCCAGGGGCTTGGCCCTCATGAAGCTCTTCATGATGGATAAAAGGTTACCTGATTTTAGTTTCCATTTTGGAATTTTTAAGATGCTCGGTCTTTTCTCTTATACCGACCCCTGTCATATAGGACCACACTCCAGTGCTTCTGCAAGGCAGGCGCTTCTCCACATGCCCTTCTCTGATGCCTGGAGGAGACGGAGACGCGTCCAGCTCTGACTTCTTCCAGGCGGTTCCGAGTTGCAGAGCATTGCCTGCTGCCACACACGGGCTGTCCTGGGCGAGGCTGTGGACCGAGACCCCTCTGCTGGAGCCAGGTCCTCCCAGAGGGAAAGGGTGCCCCAGCTCCACCCAGATTTGGGGCGCTGTGCACCAGAGTTAGCTTCCTGCCCTTGGGTTTGGGGTAGCTGTCATCTGTCCATGGTAACTGATTTTTAAGAATGTGGCAAAACCCTGAGGCTCACAGTCAGATCTGGAGTGACTGCCTAGTGGTCCGGAAGCCTGACCGTCGTGTCACCATCTCTAAAATGCTGACACTTGCAGAGGTAAGACTCGAGCTGCCAGGTGGAGGCTGGTAAGAGACTCGCGTCGTGTATCCCCTCCCTGCAGATCAGTGTGGCCCCAGCAGCTCACTGTCGGCGGCTGAGGTGCCTCCGCCAGCGTCGGCAGCAGCCCCTCTGCCAGGGCGTGCCTGCCCTCGCCCCAGGAGCACAGGGCAGGAGGCGGGGGCTCGGCGCCGGCATTGTCCTCACCTTGCGAAGCCACCAGGGAGCGCGCCAGCCGCCGCCTCCCGCCCCTGCTGACCCGCGCTGGCAGATGGGCACCAGGACGAGTGTCCCCCTGCGAGCAGGGGATTTAACAGGGCTTTATTTAAGGAAGAATGGGCTGATTAGCCAATAAAGAGCATGTAAGATGGTATGGGGCAGCCTTTGATGTCTGGCTGGCGCGGCAGGGAGCCAGGCGCTGAGTGACAGCAGTGTGTCACAGGATTACTCCGCCCGGGACAATGCCGCGTGCTGTTCCTGCCATGTCACTGCCCTGATACAGCCACTTTCCCGTTGTTACGCCCGTCTTTTGAAGGCATTTCTTCCCTCACCCCTTGCACCCTCCCGCCCCACCCCTGACTCGCCAAGGCAGACGGGCCCTCAAGGATACAGTAAGGTACTTTTTCTTAGTGGGCGGGGGCGGGGGAAGGATTCTTGTTGCCCCTGGAAGAAGAATGGCCGCGCAGCTAATCTGCTCATGGACCGTGTCATCATGGCCAGGGAGGCGGCAGAGAGACCTGACAAATTCTCCACACCTCAGGCAGTGCTCGAGCCAGTGCCAGTTGCTGCTCTTTGAGGACGGGAAAGAAAAGTCCATTAAACCCTGCACGAGTGTGGAGAGTTATGCCACGGCCACAATAATCGTTCCGAGCTGAGGCGTCTCCTCTGAAATCCATCTGTTGAGAAAGAGAACAGCTTCCCTGGGTTTTGTATGGGTGGATAAAATAATAGTGCTAAATTCTCCAAACTATTCTGCAGTCCATTTAATGGTGTTTACTTCCTCGAAGAATTATGTCAGGCGTAAACCTCTGATAATCTGCAAACCAAATTTATGAGACCATAAGCATAATCCCGACTCACCTGCCATCACCACCCAGGGTTCAGCCAGGTGTTAGCAGGTGAGGCCAGGGCAGGGCAGGCGAGGTGATGGCCAGGCATTTCTATGCAGTGACAACGGGACTTCTGTCTCCTCTACATGCCTTTATTTCAGAGAAAGGAAAGACCGAGCTACTGTCTCCAAATGAGACCTCGCTCAGCAGGCATGTCTCCGTCTCCCCCTTCAGTCCTCCATTCTGGAAGGGGACAGTAAGTGCCTTTCCCCTGTGCACAGAACTCTCCTGACGCTGACACCCAGACCTGTCAGACAGCCCCCACCCCGGACACCGGCACACCATGCACACAGGGAGTCGGTGCTGCTGGCAAAATACTGAGTGGCCCCTTAGCAACATCCAGCACAAACACAGCATCTTCTTCTCGTGAAACGTGGTTCTTAGTTTAAAGCCAGGTGTATTCAGCAATTCCTGAAAGGAAACGTACCTTCCAAAATCTCCATCTTCCCCGAAGACAGCACTGTCAGCCCTGGGAGGGCAGAGTTGTGTTGTTCACCAGGGTGTTTGTCTGCCTCTCTAGGCAGTCACGTGTGTGAGTAGAACCTGTCCAGCACCAGTGAGCAGACAGTTCCCTCATCTGCTTGACACTCCGTGAACAGTGGTTCAGGGATGTGGAAACTCTGAGCCTCGAGGAAGGGCTTACTGTTACAGTGGCAGTGTGGAAGGGCCTTAAATCAGCCTGTCTAATTTGGATTATATGCTATAATTGTAAATTTATCAAGACTTTTTCCCAGTCTAGTTGGTAGCTACCTGAGACCGGCCCCACCCCTGGCTTCTACCATCTGGGTCTTTCTGATGTTGCTGTTAATGCATAGATACATCTTTCAATAAATTTTCTCACACCAGCTGAGCTAAGTGTTACCTGGTGGTACTAATTTGATCAAACAGGTGAACAGTCTAAACGTAGGGCTCTCTGGTCCCTTGGTGCTCCCTGGGTGCACTCTCAGGGCCTGGCAGGCTGGGATCCGCAGTGGAAGGGGGCGTGGGCTGGTCCCCTTTGTCCTGCCCTTACCTCCCAGTCACCATCCCCAGCACCACAGAGCACGTCCTTCACCTCTGTTACTCCAAAGTTCTACATTTAGTGTGCTGGCTAAAATGAGGAAACGTCCTTGGGGGCGGAATCATACTGCCAGACTTTGCTCATCTGTGAAATGCTTCATCACTAAAATTCAAATCAGATTGCGCAAACCTTTTCTTCAGTGTCTTACAATCTTGTGGCTGCACTCGCCGTCCACAGTGACTCTGGAGCCCAAGAAAATAAAGTCTGTCACTGTTTCCACTTTTACCCATCTATTTGCCAAGAAGTGATGGAACCAGATACCATGATCTTAGTGTTTTGAATGTTGAGTTTTAAGCCAGCTTTTTCACTCTCCTCTTTCAAGAGGCTCTTTAGTTTCTCTTCACTTTCTGCCTTTAGCCTGGTATCATCTGCATATCTGAGGTTGTTGATATTTCCCCTGGCAATCTTAATTCCAGCTTGTGCTTCATCCAGCCCAGCATTTCGCATGATGTCCCCTGCATAGCAGTTAAATAAGCAGGGTGACACTGTACAGCCCTGATGGACTCGTTTCCCAGTTTGGAACCAGCCCGTTGTTCCATGTCCAGTTCTAACCGCTGCTTCTTAACTGCCATCCAGGTTCCTCAGGAGATAGGTAAGGTGGTCTGGTATTCCCATCTCTAAGAATTTTCTGCAGTTTGTTGTGGTCAACAGAGTCAAAGGCTTTAATATAGTCAATGAAGCAGAAGTAGATGTTTTTCTGGAATTCTCTTGGTTTTTCTATAATTCAGTGGATGTTGGCAATTTGATCTCTCGTTGCTCTGCCTTTTCTAAAGTCAATTTGTACATCTGGAAGTTCTCGGTTCACGTACTGTTGAAGCCTAGCTTGAAGGATTTTGAGCATTACCTTGCTAGCATGTGAAATGAGTGCAGTTGTGCAGTAGTTTGAGCATTCTTTGGCATTGCCTTTTTTTGAAATTGGAATGAAAACTGACCTTTTCCAGTCCTGGGGCCACTGGTGAGTTTTCCAAATTTGTTGGCATATTGAGTGCAGCACTTTCGCAGCATCATCTTTTAGGAGATGAAATAGCTCAGCTGGAATTATATCGTTTCCATTAGCTTTGTTCGTAGTAATGCTTCCTAAGGCCCACCTGACTTCACACTCCAGGATGTCCGGCTGTAGGTGAGTGATCACACCATTGTGGTTATCTGGGTCATGAAGATCTTTTTTGTACAGTTCTTCTGTGTGTTCTTGCCGCCTCTTTTTGATCTCACCTGCTTCTGTGAGGTCCAGACCATTTCTGCCCTTTATTGTGCACTTCTTTGCATGAAATGTTCCTTTGGTATCTCCAGTTTTCTTGAAGAGATCTCTAGTCTTTCCCATTCTGTCGTTTTCCTCTATTTCTTTGCATTGTTCACTTAAGAAGGCTTTCTTGTCTCTCCTTGCTATTCTCTGGAACTCTGCATTCAGTGGGGTATGGTATCTTCCCTTTCTCTTTTGCCTTTTTCTTCTCTTCTTTTCTCAGCTATTTGTAAGGCCTTCTCAGACAATCACTTCGCCTTCTTGAATTTCTTTTTCTTTGGGGTGCTTTTGGTCACTGCCTCCTCTGCAGTGTTGCAAACCACCATCCATCATTCTTCAGGCACTCTGTCTTACCACATCTAATCCCTCGAATCTATTTATCATCTCCATTGTATAGTCATACACTTTGTTTATGGTTCAGCTGGTAAAGAATTTGCCCACAGTGCGGGAGACCTGGGTTTGATTCCTGGGTTGGGAAGATCCCCTGGAGAAGGGAAAGGCAAAATTCCATGGACTGCATGAGGTCACAAAGAGTTGGACACAACTGAGCAACTTTCACTTACAGTGTATAATCATAAGGAATTTGATTTAGGTCATATCTAAATGGTCTAGTGATTTTCCCTACTCTTTTCAGTTTAAGCCTGAATTTTGCCATAAGGAGCTCATGATCTGAGCCACAGTCACCTGCAGGTCTTGTTTTTGCTGTTTGAATGGAGCTTTGCCATCTTCAGTTGTAAAGAATATAACCAGTCTGATTTCAGTATTAGTATTGACCATGTGGTGATGTCCATGTGTAGAGTCATCTCTTGTGTTGGTAGAAGAGGGTGTTTGTTCTGACCAGTGGGTTCTCATGGCAAAACTCAGTTTGCCTTTGCCCTGCCTCGTCCTGTACTCCAAGGCCAGACTTCCCCTCTGCTGTATACACGGTAATGTGTACATTTCAGTGCTACTTTCTTAGTCTGTCCCACCCTCTCCTTTGTGTATCTGTTTTGTATACAGCAGTGTTATCTGTTTATCCCAAACTCCTAATTTATCCCTCCCCTGCCTTTCCCCTTCGGTAACCGTAATTTTGGTTTCTACTTTCTGGGAGTCTGTTTCTATTTTGGAAGTAAGTTTATTTGTATCATTCTTTAGACTCCACATAAAAGTGGTGTCTTGGTATTTTGTCTTTGTCAGACTTGCTCATTTAGTATGGTCATCTCTAGATACATCCTTGTTGCCGCAGGTGACGTCACCTCATTCCTCTCTATGGCTGAGTAGTGCTCCTTTGTAAATGTCCGCATCTGCTCTGCCCATCCCTCTGCCAGGGGACACTTAGGCTGCTTCCATGTCTTGGCTACTGTGGCTAGTGCTGCCGTGAGCATTAGGGTCCATGCGTCTTTTTGAGTGAGAGTTTCCTCGCATTTTTCATCTTTAAAGGCCTTTGCTCTGTTCTTCTCTGATTCTCACTTGTTTAATAACTGTTAATAACCTGCAAGAGTTACCGTGTTGGATCTACTCTGGTATGAGAAGTTCTTGGGGCTCGGATGGTAAAGAATCTACCTTGCCCCCATCAGCCATCTCCTTGCCCTCCTCATTCCTTAGACGCTGATTGTGTCATGCAGTGATGAAGGGGCTGGGTTTTGCCCACACGGGCATCTTGGTTGGATCACTTACCGTTTCTGGGGATCAACCAGGTGATGAGTACAAAGCCTCAACGCCATGTCTGGGACTGGCCTTGGGCGCACTTGTGGATATGCTGGCCGGGAGAGGAGTGCTGGTTCTTCCCGCCGGCCTACATGACACTTCAGTGTCCGTGGAGCAGAGAGCGTGGACGTGCCATTCACTGCCAGCCTCTTAGCACCTTGAACTTTGCTTATCAGGAAGCACCTTGAACACACGAGCTGGTGCCTGCAAGACAAACATGAAGACACTGCAGCTGCGTCTCCCTGCAAAGCAATATTCTCATCGTTAGGAGCAGCTCGCCTGCCAGTTTTTATGTGGCATTTACAACCTCCCTAATATCACTTAATTAGCTGAAGGCAATCCTGGAATCTTGCCCACTGTGAGATTTCTCTCCATTTCGTGGAGCCAGTTGTCATTCTGTCAGAAGACAGATCGGCCAGACGTGAGTGCAGAGGCTGGAGCGAGCCCCCCTTGGACGCATGGGGTATCTCTCTGCCCCCAGTCTCAGGGCAGTGTCTTGCTCTGCTGACCCATCTCCTGGCCCCTCTGGCCTCCTGGTGGTGATGGTCTCTTCCCTTAGCTCCCCAGCACCACCTGCCGTGAATCCCCGCAACTGCACTGCTGGAACAGTCCGCTGTTGAGTCTCCTGCGGCCCCTGTGCTCCCTGCTGACCGGCGCTCCCCTCACCCCATCAGCCCCTTGCTCCTTCCAGTGTTTCGGTGAGGTCTCCGTACTCTTGTGATGAGAACACACCCTGGCTTCCCGCAGCCCGGCTGACACCCCTGCTCCCTCGTGCTCCTGTTGGGCCTTTGCCCAGCGTGCTGCAAGCCTGGGCCTCTCCCCTCTCCTCTTTGCCTTCAGGCCTTCGTCCATCCTGCAGGGAAGCCTTCTCTGGCCCGCCTGCCCAGGTGGACACCTCACCATCCCTCAACACGCTGCCGTCGCCACAGCCCTCCGCCGTCTGTGGTGTCTGCATGTGTGGGTTGAGCCTGCGCCTCCTCTGCCCCCATGTAGCTCAGGGTGGAAACTCTGTTTGGTTTTTCTCATCACTGACCTGGCATGTAGTAGGCGCTCGGGAAATATTTTCGAATAGATGGCTGGAACCTCAGAGCCTGAGAGGAAGACAAAGGGAAAGAGAAGAGAAGAATTGTTGCTGCGTGGGAACCAGGCAGATGCTTCTTAATTGTTTCATGAGCCCAGCAAACAGCAAATCCTGCTTTTTGAAGCCCCGACCACTCCTCGGCTAGTCTGTCCTTATAGAACAAGCACACAGTCACTTTCGTCATAGCGTGAAGCAGTCCCAAGAAGGACCAAGCTTCTGGCCCTGTTCGCCTGATGTTGCAGTGTAGGAGGCATGGGGACTGACCTGCAGAACGTAGAGACGAGTGGGTTTGCAATGGCGGCCTCCACCAGCCTGGACAAGACCAGAGCAGATGCCCCGTGGAGGGTCAGTTCGCTGGACCTTAGCCTGAAGGAAGTGTGGAATCCTGAAGAGTGAGATGGAAGTGGCCCTGAACTTGACTGTTAAACCTGGAACATCTAGACCATGTCAGCCCTGGGAACCTGGAAGAGTGTGTCTTCAGAACAGGTGATGGGGTATCCCCAAGACAGGAGGGCAGTGAGGAGCTCACCACGTGAACCTGTGGTTTAAAGATGAGTTAGGATTAAGATTTTATTTTCTTGGGTTCCAGAATCACTGTGGATGGTGACTGCAGCCATGAAATTAAAAGACACTTGTTTCTTTGAAGAAAAGCTATCACAAACATAGCGTATCAAAAAGTAGAGACATTACTTTGCTGACAAAGGTTCGTACAGTCAAAGCTATGATTTTTCCAATCCAGTGGTCATGAGTGGGTGTGAGAGTTGGACTGTAAAGAAGGCTGAGTGCCAAAGAACTGATGCTTTCAAATTGTGATGCTAGAGAAGAGTTGAGAGTCCCTTGGACAGCAAGGAGATCAAATTAGTCAATCCTAAAGGAAATCAACCCTGAATATTCATTTGAAGGATTGGTGCTGAAGCTGAAGTTTTAGTGTTTTGGCCACCTGATGCCAAGACGTGACTCATTGGAAAAGCCCTTGATGCTGGGAAAGATTGAGGGCAGGAAGAGAAGAGGGCAGCAGAGGATGAGATGATTGGATAGCATCACCAAGTCAGTGAACCTGAATTTGAGCAAACTCTGGGAGATAGTAAAGGACAGGGAAGCCTGGTGTGCTGCAGTCCGTGGGGATGCAGAGTCGGGCATGACTTAGTGACTCAACAACAATGATTAAAAGAGAATTTTCACATAGAACCTGGGTAAGCTGTACAGGGTGTAGACAAGAGTATATTCTCCCAGCCTCTCTGTCAAGGGCAGCCTTGAAGCCTACACTGGATTGTCTCTGGGACAATTGTACGAAGAAGAAGCCTCCAGACTGAGACACAGGGCAGGACCAGCGCTGTCGTCGGTGACTGGGCCGCTTCTGGGCGGAGAACCCAGGTACACTGTGGTCGCTCAGGGATGATGTGTTTACTGGGTCCTCGGTCATCTTCACAGGCAGCCCGGCAGGCTGAGCCTTGCAGGCAGGGCTCTGCAGAGAACTGGCCCTCCTGCTCTCAGCACACTGCTGCGGCCGTCAGTCGCCCCCTGCCCTCCGCTGCAACCCAGCTCCATGTGATGACAACTCTGCACACCCGCCCCTTTGCATCTGACCCTTGCTTCTACCCCTGTTTATTTCCTACCTGACACCGTGCAATTACCAGCTCTCTGCCTCCTCATGGAGCACACGCCCCCTGGTCCCCACCAGGCTAATGAGGCGATTAGAGGGATTTCATGGTGACCCTGCGCTTCCTCCACACCTGGGTCACCTGCAGACAGCGGGAACCATGGGGCACACTTTCAGGCAAGCAGTCCGGACTGACAAGAAAGAGCAGGAACCCAGCCAGCTTCTCCCGGGAGGCTGCTGGGATGGCCGCATTCACCGTTGGAGCCTTCCTGGCGCGGGAACCAGGAGATGTGGCCGGCCCAGCATTCATCAGCAGACGCCAGACAAGCCCTCGTGCAGCAGAAGACACAGCCCTCCTTGTCCTGGCTTAAGGCTCCCCTAGTTCAGACCGACGGAGAAGTCAGGAGGGAGCACGCCGGTCCCACAGTTCTCCACGTGCTGCTCACACAGCTTCTGTTCCCCTAAAGGCGACCACTCCCCTCCTCTCACCTCTCCCCACGTTCCTTGGGCTCCTTCCCGTCGCCAGCGTTCCACGTCCTCTCTGCTTTTACGACCCAGAGCCTTTCCGTCTGGTTAGGGCCCACACAAAATGCCTCCAGGTCTCTTTCAGAGGTGACCTGTCTGCGTTGTGGTCCTGAGGTTCTGGCAGCAGTCTGAAGCATGGAGGGATGTCTTACCCACCGAACGGCCCAGAAGGGGGACGTGGTTTGAGAACCAACATCCCAGGGTGTGGTGTGTGGCTCTTTGCCTGTGGGTTTTCTGTTCTTTGCTGGTGACAGCAGCATCTCTCCCAAGGGCACCTGTATGCCCTTGGCTGTGTAGAATCTGTGTGCGTGGTCTTGGTGACGTCACGTGGCCCCAAGTCTGGGTGACCCCAGAGCCTGCGTGCCTGGTGCTTTGCTGCCTTGCATGCACCCTCAAGAGCCTTCTGGCTTCTGGAGTCAGTACTGGGCTGAGTAACAGGTCGATGGATTCTGTGAAGAGTGTTTTTTCCACGTGAACAGATAATTCTCTGTGGAACAGAAGCAGACTTGGCACGAGAGCTGTTTTGGTGCCTGTGTGGAAGGATTTGATCTGGAGCCAGCAGAGCAGCGACCCTTCCTGGAGTGAGTTGGAGAAGCTTTCTGCTCCTGAGACAGATCTTTGAGAAGAGACAGCTGCGGGCAAGATGTGGGTCCGACTTTTTCTCTTGTTTCCTTCCCAGTCTAAGCAGAGGGTGCAGGGGAAAGGGGCTGGGTTGGATGATCAGCTTGTGTGGAGTGTGGGGAGAGACGACAGACACGCGGCGCCCAGCCAGGCTTGGAGTCGTTGTCCAGTAAATGCTGTTCCCTTCCCCCTGCCCGCTTCTCTCCGAGCCTGTGAACAAACAGTGCAGGCTTCACAGACGCGTCCTGAACGCTCCCGCATGCCCGCGCCCTGTGCCGTTGGTCACAGTGCTCCTTGGTCTTCCGTAAGGCCTGTGTTTCCAGCTCCTGGTGGAGGTAGGGTGCTCACAGCCTCCAGGGTGGACCCTGCTCACTAGTTGGGGCTCCTGAAATAAGCCCAAAGTGACCATTTTCATCTTCCACCTTTTAGTCTCTGAGATTGAAATGCCAAATGTGCATGGTTTACAAACAGAACAGTCAGTGTTGTTCTCACTGATCAAAGCTGCCCCGGGTGCGCGTGACAGTGCGCCAGGAGTCTGATGACGCCCCTTGCCTGCTCTCTCCTCGCCGCTGATGACAGTAGCGCTTCCCGAGTGCCTTCATGATCGGTTCTGATACTCGCTTTAGTTCGTTGGTTCGTTTCATCCTTTGAGAGTAAGCAGACTGGCACTGGGAGAGCTGGGTGCCTTGAAACTCAGAGAGCAGGTCCCATGGCCGCTGCAGGGTCCTCCCCCACCCGTGGCTGCCCCATGCCTAGCCCGGCATCTGGGTGGCTTTTCTCTCCCCCCAGGTTCTTTTCAAAACCTGGCTCATCTAGCTGCCTAAACATGCAGTAGAGACCGGCCAGCCCAGAGAGGAGGGCGGTCACGTCTGTCACCGCAGCCAGTGGTGACAGCAGGGGTCACGGTTGCCCACGTGGCACTCAGCCCCAGCCGGGCTCCCGCAGAGCAATGGGGCTCCTCCTCTGGTCCTCCGTGTCCTCAGGTACTGTCCCTCCCCAGAGCAGGGCAGGGTAGGGACTCACACCCAGGCCTCCTGGCATCACACTGTAGCTTCTCCTATCCTTGGCATCAGGTCCGCCCCACGGTTCAGGTGGAAACTCCTGGCAGCCTACCTCCTGCCCATGTGCAGGTGTGACGATCCAGACCACCCACCTTCTCTGACCCACCAGCAAGCCCTCCAGTGGCCCCAGTCTAGGGTCGCCTTTCAGCGAGCCCATCTTTCCGGCCTGCTGGGGTGTTGTGGGTGTCCTGGCATCCGTTGTGTTAGCCTCCCTGCTGGCTTCCTGTCTGCAGGTGTGATAAACACACCTCGTAATGTCATGCAAGTCACTGATAATAGTGTCAGGCAGGACAGGCCCAGAGGGACTGGTCCCGGAATCCTGCCCCGAGCTCAACTGTCTCAGGCAGTATTCACGGGATGCGGTCACACCAGCTCCAAAATTTCATCGTTTCCGTGTCCAGCCTGTGCTTCTCCATCTTGACAGTTTCACAGAGAATTAGACTTTATAAAGCGTTGTTTTCCCTTCACACAACCCCTACCACACCCCGTAGAGGCCTTTCCTGACATGTAAGGAATCTCAGCTTAGAGGAAGCCGCCGACTCTGGAGGGCCGTCAGGGGAGGGCATGCTGGGCCATCAGAGTCCTCGGCTGCATCCTGCTGGGACCCGTGGAAGGTTTCTGGCACTTGGGTAACCCTGAAGCTCCACGCACTTCTGGGGTTCTCACTCAGGGTGTCACTCTCAGGCCCTGGCTATCTCTGGGCATTGTCTCTGTCCCCCTTCCAGCATGGCGCCTCTCCAGGCAGGCGGCAGGGCAGGCCGGCATCTCCCCACTGATCACCTGGGACCTGCACGGCCTGACACCTGCCCGTGCCCGGCTCCTCGCGGGGGCCGGCGCTCAGGGGTGAGGCTGAGACCCACTTTTCTTCCATCTCTGTGTCCACGAGCCACTCAGGCACTTTGCTGGGATAGCATGTACAGCCCTAACAGGGCTCCCCTGGAATGCAGTGTCTTCTGGGGCCCTGGAGTTTTACAGACGCTCGAGTTGGTTTGATCCTAAGATGCCGCAGAGAAGGCATCCTTAAGACAGGCTGCCCACCAGTGCCTGTCTCTGCCAGAACAGAAGCTGGGGTTGAAGAGCCTGACGCACTTCCTCCCCTTCCGTGGCTGTCAGAGGTCTGACAGTGTGTGTTCCTTCAGTGTGCTGACCTTCCTGTCCACACTAGCGGATTCTGTGCCTGAACGACTTTGTTGCACATGGAGGGCTGCCTGTCACCTTCTCCCTGGAGTTATCAGTCACTCTCACTGTCACCAGAGAGCCACCCAAACCCCCTCAGATTCGGGGCCTTTCTTCATCCGCAAGGGTAGGGGCCAGGCAGGAGGGTACAGACCTGGAGGCGGCCTCAAGCCATCTTTTCAGTGGCTATGACTTGACTTGCTTCCGTATTTAGGTTTGCTGACCACCCCCGTGGTTCTTACCTGCCTGTGTGTTAATGTTTGGTGGGCCTGTTGCCCGGCCAGCTTGCCAGCATCACCATCACCATTATCATGTACTCTCTAAGTTGGCCAGTAGAGAGTGTTCTGAGAGTCTGAAGGAGTGTTCTGAGAGTCTGAAGGAATGTTCTAGAGGGAGATTTCAAGACCATGGGGAAAGAGTTCTTGTCCAATGACTGTGGTAACTGGATAACTCTTGGGAAGAAAAGGTTGAATTTGCCACATCCTACCGTAAACCAAAACAAAATCTAGATAGAATTAAAGCAGTGGAAAGTGAAGTCACTCATCGTGTCCGACTCTTTGTGACCCCAAGGAGTGTAGCTTACCAAGTTTCTCGGTCCATGGGATTTTCCAGGCAATAGTACTGGAGTGGATTGCCATTTCCTTCTCTAGAGGATCTTTCCGACCCAGGGATTAAACCTGGGTCTCCCGCGTTGTAGACAGACGCTTTACCGCCTGAGCCACCAGGGAAGTAACGTAAAATTAAAGCAATAGCAGGCTCAAAGAAAATTGTTGTTGTTCAGTTACTAAGTTGTGTCCGACCCTTTAAGACCCCCTGGACTGCAGCGTACCAGGCTTCCCTGTCTACCACCAACTCCCGAAGTTTGTTCAGACTCATGTCCATTGAGTCAGCAATGCCATCCAACCATCTCATCCTCTGCCACCCCTTCTTCTTTTGCCCTCAGTCTTTCCAGCATCAGGATCTTTTCCAGTGAGGCAGCTCTTCGCATCAGGTGGCCAAAGTATTGGAGCTTCAGCCTCAGCATCAGTCCTTCCAATGAATACTCAGGGTTGATTTCCTTTGGGATTGACTAGTTTGATTTCCTTTCAAGAAAGACAGTATACTTGAATATTTTAAAAAGCTGGAATGAGGAAGACTTTCCTAAGCATGATCCTAAAGCTATAAAATGTAGTTTTGAGAGACTAGACAATACATAAAAATGCATTGTTATCCTCTGATGCAATTTACAGTTCTGTCCTGCAAAAGCATGCCATGTGTGTTAGACTGACTTTTTACCTAGGATGGTTGTCTCTGAATTTATTGGTGCTGTTGGGAGAAGGTCCTGAGAGCTCTCCTTTTCAATGGTCATCCTTGCAGGCGTATGGATTTCCTAATTAGGCTGGATTTCACCTCATTGGCAGTGGAAGTGGCATCTGCCTGTCCTGCTGGGTAATCCAGCCTGGTAACGAGGGGGGGTTATCCAGCCTTCACTACAAGGGAGTTCCCTGTGGTTAGATAAACTGATCTGTTGCTTGGTAACCACGGGATTACTCCGGTGGATGCTCAGGATGCCCACTTGAGAGGGGCTTGGGTGTTTGGAGGGCAAGGAGGGCAAGAAAGTTGGCAAGTTTCTGGGAGAACTGCAGCTTGGCAGGAGAAGGAGCCGAGGCCCCATGCACCCGTCGTTTCATCTTCCCATCTGTACTTCGCCCATTCGGGCGTTGGGCCCCAGAACAAAGAAGCAGGCGGCGAGCCGGCCGAGTGAAAGGAGGGTCCCATCAGGGTGTCTCCTGACAGCAGGGGGAACCTGTGCAGGGCTGACCCTGAGGCCCTTCCTCCCGCAGGAGAGGACCCAGCCTGGAAGGCAGGACCCCCTGTTTGCTCTCTGGAC
This sequence comes from Ovis aries, assembly GCF_016772045.2. Classification (NCBI taxonomy): domain Eukaryota; kingdom Metazoa; phylum Chordata; class Mammalia; order Artiodactyla; family Bovidae; genus Ovis; species Ovis aries. Next base: position 4,278,840 of record NC_056056.1, read on the forward strand.
AGTCACTCAAGAGCTGGAGTTTGGGTCTCAAGTCGGAAGAATAGTGATTAGAGTAAAATCATAAAATAGCTAGGAAATGTTGAGATCATAACCTCAAGACAAGCACATCCGACTTCCTGCCAGCATCTTCTGCCTCAGTCAGGGTAGACTCGGAGACCCTGAGAAATGTTCCTGATCAACGCACCACTTGCCCAGCAGAGGTCACCCTCCAGAGCCCCAGGCCTGGATCAAGGGTAGGAGCCACCCCCAGGTCACCTTCCCAGCCCAGGCCTGGCTGAGTTTGTCAGCCAGGAAGGACCGATCTCCCATGACTCGGAGGCAGAATGAGGGGGGACCTCGGGGGCGGCGTGTGTATACAGTTACGCGTCACACTGTGTGTGTACACACTGGTACATCGCAGCGTGTGTGTGTGTACAGTCACGCATCACTCTGTGTGCGTGTAGTTATGCATCACTCTGTGTGCGTACGTGTGTATACACTGGTATATCGCACGCGCGTGTGTGTATACAGTTATGTGTCACACTGTGTGTGTGTGTGTATACACTGGTACATTGCGCGTGCGTGTGTGTATATACAGTTATGTGTCACTGTGTGTGTGTATACACTGGTACATTGCACGCGTGTGTGTGTGTGTATACAGTTATGTGTCACACTGTGTGTGTGTGTATACACTGGTACATCGCACATGTGTGTACAGTTACGCATCACTGTGTACACTGGTACATTGCACGCATGTGTGTAGTTATGCATCACACTGTGTGTGTGTATACACTGGTATATCGCACGCATGTGTGTGTACAGTTATGCGTCACTCTGTGTGTGTATACACTGGTATATTGCACGTGTGTGTGTGTACAGTTATGCATCACTGTGTGTGTGTGTATACACTGGTATATCGCACGCATGTGTGTGTACAGTTATGCGTCACTCTGTGTGTGTATACACTGATACATTGCACGTGTGTGTGTACAGTTATGCGTCACACTGTGTGTGTATACACTGGTATATTGCACGTGTGTATGTGTACAATTATGCATCACTGTGTGTGCGTGTGTGTATACACTGGTATATTGCACGTGTGTATGTGTACAATTATGCATCACTGTGTGTGCGTGTGTGTGTACACTGGTACATTGCACACGCGTGTGTGTACAGTTATGTGTCACTCTGTGTGTGTGTGTGTGTATGCACGCGCACGCACTGGTGCATCGGCATGGCCTCTGATGCCAGGTCTAGAGCCCAGTGGCCTGAGCACAGGCGGCTGCTGAGCCCCTGGGCTGGAAGCGGGCCGCATCCTTGCTCTGCGCCCGGGCTGCCAGCAATTAGCGTATTAATCCCTGTAAGATGCCGGTTATTTATGTTGCCTTAACAGTGGCAGGAGCCAGCATCAGAGTGGTAGCGCTTAGGCTGCTGGGAGGATATTTTGACTGAAATTTTGCATATTTTGAAACTCGGGTTGTTACATTTAAAATTATACACGATGTGAATACCTGGCTTCAAACAAGAGGGGGAGAAAAAGCATTCCTTCCTGTCAGAACCTTTCCAGTCTGTCTGTCATGTCACCTGACTAAAAATAAACCGCACGCCCGGGAACTGGCAGCATTCCGTTTGGAACACGCTGGGCGCATTCAGCAGCAGGCCCATTTCCCACTGCGTGCCACCCGCACATGAGCCCCGAGGGTGGACGGACCTCCACCAGGGCCCGGGGGTCAGAGCCACTGCCCATCTGAAAGGGTGAGCCCAGCACTGACATCAAGACCCCAGAGTCGGTCCCAGCTCCCCTGGGGCCTGGCGGGAGTCTCTTGGCCCTCTGGACTTCAGCTGCCCTGGTTTTAACTGTGGTTGTCTGCAGCCCACGTGCCAGCCACCAGCCAGCACTCCATATGTCTTATTCTCTTTCATGTTCACAAAGCCTGTGAACTACATTTCAGGGATCGTCCCCATTTTTCAGATGCGGAAGCCCAAGTTCCCCGTCGATGTCATTCAGCTAGTGAGTGACAGAGCAGGGTTCCAGGCCCGGACCCCCCCTTCACGCTGCAGCTCTCCCCTCACAGCTGCCCCTGTCCTCCGGCCTCCACCCGCATTGCCCCACCGAAACATCCCTGTGAGGCGCGAAGGCCTCCTCCGTGTCAAATCGTGGTGGCTTGTCATCCTTGATCCTGCTGGGGCCTCCTGTCCCGCCCGATGGTTTCATCCGGGACCGGCTGGTGGGAGGAGCTCAGGCTTGAGTCCATGGCCCGTGTGTGCATCGGGCTTACGGTCTTGGGGCGGTACTTGCCCTCCTCCGGCCTCAGTTTCCTTGTCTGTAACGTGAGATGGTGACCGAGCCTGCCTTGTGGAGTGACAGTCCTCCCCCGGCCCGCTCTGACCTCCTCACCACGCCCTGTCCTGCACTGACACACAGGCGTGTTGCTGCAGACGCCTGACCCTTAACCGTAGGGCACTGTCCGGCCTCGAGTCTTCTTCCCCGCACAGGTTGCCTTTGCATTTCTCCCCGTTTGTGACAGTGAAAATGTGACTGGCATGGATTGAGACCCCCGCCCCCCACATCGCGTGCACCCCGCCCTCTGCAGTGTGAGCGTAAAGGGAGACGGTAGCTTTAACCTAGTTACAGACTTTGTAATCACTTTACCGGCACAGTATTGGTCTCGTAGTTAATTCCTGGGCTTTGAAGGAGTTCTGTTGTATTTATTTTCAGTCTGATGTATCCTCTGATTTTTACAGCAAAGGGAATGCTGTCGATGCAGGTAGCAGAGGGTAGCGTCTGCCTTCTTTTGGAGCCTGCGCTGTTGCCACCTCAGGGTTGAAGGCACCATGGGCACAACAAGATGGACCCTGTTGTTTTGGATAAAATCCTGTCTTAAGCATTATTTTACTGTTCAGTTTTCATAATCGTTTTTTCTGTGTACGATTGAACTTCTACAAATTTCCCCCTCTGATCTTCCGATCAAATAAATGATGAAGCGGCTGCCTTTTGAAACCAGTTACTAGGATTCACCATCTGCCATTGATTTCCAGGCTTCGGGACTTTCCGTGTGGGTCGAGTCCATCCCTGGTGCAGACGCCGCACTGCCGTCTGCCCAGGCGCACCTGGGTGTGGGACTGTCAGGGTCAGAAATGATCTCTTCCGTCAGGGAAGAGGTGTCGGTGGCAGGCACCGCAGCCCCCACCAGCCTCCCAGCCGGGGCCGCAGGAGGCAGCCAAGGGCAGGGGCTCCCAGGCACTGGCGTGCAGAGTGCTGTGAATTTCAGGGCCGGTTTTCCCCCCACCCTTTGGAAACTGCTGTATCATACACCTCATTCGCCATCAGAGTGTGAGTGTGTTTCATTCTTTTCTTTCCGTGAAAACAACACAGAACAAAGCCTCACTTTTAAAAATGCCATGATATTTTGCCACCGTTATGAAAATCTGTCAGCAGCGTATCTAATCTTGCGGTGCATAGAATATCAAAACAAGCGCTATTGAAGGGATTGTACTTCTGTTAATACAAAAATGTCAGTTCCGCACTCTCGGAACCAGCTGCCATCCGCCTCTTCCCAAATGGAGAAGGAAAAAAGAGAGAATAATAAAGTTTCCTTTCTCCCCCCTCCCCACCACCCCACTGTCGCTGCTCCCCAGGCCTGACCTTCAGAGGAAGAAGACCCAGAGTAAGCAGCGCCTGGCTGAAATCTTGCGTTCCGAATATGCCAGCGGGATGGAGACCGGCGGCGCCAAGGTCAGGAAGCAGAACACGCGCGGGGGGCCGGCCAGCCAGCCCCGTGGCGCCGCCCGCACCCCGGGCCCAGCCTCCGAGGGAACAGATTAAACACACCCCCCCTCCCACCCCAGGCCTCCCGGAGGGACGGGGAGACGTCCCAGAAAGTATGTTAACCTCTGCCTGCACAGGGACGCCTGGAGTGGGCGTCCTGTTCTCATCAGGAGCCCTGTGAGAACTGAGGGTGCCACCGCCACCCCCTGCAGACCCCTGCCCCTGCGGGGGCAGGGGTCAACAGAGGGTGGATTAGCTGATTACCCTGCCTTGTGTAAGACCCCTCTCAGATGTATTCCATCACTGCCCGTAGATCACATGAGCACTTAATCACTTAATGTAAATCCTGACGTCCTGCGGCACCCACCCGGAGGGGATCCTGCCTGGTGGTGCCGCTCTGAAGAAGTTTCACCGTTCACTTTAAGCTGCCCTCTACACGTATGTTAGCCTGAATTTTGTAAAACAGGATTTTAAAAACTGGAATTGGTAGAGAAAAGCCTATCAGATCCTTTTCTTGATGTATACAAATGCTTTATTAAAAAGGACCAAATGAGCTTTTGGTGTGGGTCACAAATGCCTCCGGGGTCTCAGTTCCCGCGTATGCAGGCAGCTCTGAGCGCCCACGTCACACTCACCTGCTGCTCTGTCCTTCTTGTCAAGGGGAAAATGTACTTTCTTGGGACTAATTGATTTACTGTTGCCTTTTTCTAGTTTGCCTTTGAAGTCAAAAGGCACCGCTGTCCTGAGCGTTCTCTTCCATCTTGCACTCCAGAAAGGCTCGGGGTCTGTACTGTGGCCCGGGCCACAGCTGCCCCTCCCCCATTGTGTTTTCTGGGAGGTCTGAAGGAGAACCCCCCGGGTCGTATTGATTTCCCAATAAATGTAAGATTTGGGCGGGGTAACTCCAGTGGCCCAGGAGAGGGGAGCAGAGCCTCCTGGCCTTCTGTCCTCGGGCAGTACTGTCTCCACCTCTCCTCTTGTTCTCTCCCCCATTCTCTGAAGTTACTAGCACAAGTGTGGAGGCCCCCCTAGCCCCTCCAGAGCCATGTGAGCTCAAGGGCCCGGCGAGGATGGTGAGCGTTACACAGGCAAGTGGTCTGCAGGAGCCATGGGGAGGGGAGGCCTCCTGGCCTCCATCCCTCAAGTGTAAGGTGAACGTGGCTGGACATCCCACCAGAAGGGACGTGTCCTGAAGGTGAGGGTGAGTCTCAGAAGCCCTGGCCCACCAGTGCAGGGAAATGTGACCTCAGAGACTTGGCTGTCGCATCGGAATTAATAGGGGTCTTTGGTGAAATCTGTAACAGTGATAATAAATAAATACACTTGCACACACGCCATACTGACTGGGTAAATCTGCCACCTACTTTTTATTTCCATATGTGAGGGTCCACAAGATTGGGATGAGAAAAGGGGGGATCAAACTTTGTCAACAAAACCCAGCTGTCTGAGAGAGGGTTAATGCCAGTGATCTGGAATGATCAAAGAGAAACTCTGCTTTGCGCCCCCCCCCCACCCACACACACACAAAGTACTCATTCCATGAAAGGAGGACTCTGCCCTGGGAGCGGGCAGAAGTGCTAGGGCCCTGCAAAGCATTTAGGTGACTGTAATTTTGAGATCTAAACTTCCTCTTCATGTGCTGAGACTTAAGTGAAGGTTTCTTGCCATGGATGCTATCCGGGCCTGTTTCTAAGTAGAATCAATACATTACCCCCAGTTAATAAAGAAACATGGATTTAGCAGATTTAGGGTTAATATTATCTAAATTTAAATAACCTTAAAATAAATCTCTTTCTCTCTTATTATGGCTCTTGACAGATTATATATTTCAGGCATCAATTAGGGAAAGCTTTAGCCTAATTCCACTATACATATCCTAATTTTGTGTGTATTTCTAATCTTGCTCTTTTTCTAATTTCCCAAACTTACCTCTTTCTCTGTCTCATAAACCTGATCCCCATATTTAGAAGTCAGAATCTGGACATTTCATGGAATGTTGCAGCCTAAAGCTTTTTTCCCTCATGGGCTTGTAAAATGCTCTTTTTTTTAATTCCAGACATCTTCATGTTTGGAACCCTGTGGGCTGCACATCTTCACAGGGGCCCCCATTCTCACGCACTACAGGGCAGAGAGCCCTCGGTGAGTGATTAAGGAAGGCCGCGCTGATGCAACGCAAGCGGCATTTTCCACTTGCAGAGAAGTGGAGCCAACCGACTCAGAGCAAAGGACATTCTGACAAAGCCTGGTGGATTCCTTTGATTTTTTTTTTTCTTCCCCACTGTGGTGAAGGGAGGCGAGATTTAGGGAAGAGAGAAGAGTCAATGAGAGCCCGTAAGGCAGGTATATCCAAACGGCTAGCACCCTAGGTATTTAGCACTTAAGCCCTTCAGTGGAAAGTCAGCGGAAGCCATTAGAATCCAGCCGTGGCTTCCAGGAGACAGAAATTTAAGCCCCCCCCCCCCCCACTGGAGAAGTTCTCCTCCTTGCAAAGGGCGCTCCACTGGTCTTGTTAAATTGCCTGCGTGACCACGACGCCTTATCTCTTAATCTGCTCCACCAGAGGAGAAGTTCAGAGCAAAGCCTTTCAGCATGGAGGCGGCTGAGCACCCCTTAAAATCAGCTCGACTTCTAAAACAGGCTCGGAAGCCTCGCAACAAGACTGCTAGGGGAATCTCAACTTCTTTTCAGCTCTGTTGCCCCTGCTCCCCTGGAGTCTAGGTTTCTAAGCAGGGTGGGGGTGGGTCAGTGGAGGCGCTGAGCCGCTGCTTTCTCAGTGCCTCTTCTATTGTCTTGCCTGCTGGGGGGCTCACACATCCCTTCTTTTTTTTTCTATCTTAAGGGAGAGTTCACCCAGCCCCCGGGGTTGGGAACAGAGAAACCGATTTAGCCTTCTAAATGGATGAAAACCGAAGCCCACCTCACTGCGGAGGTTGTAAAGTTATTATTACAGATGGGAAGTGCAGGACAATTTAAAATACTGTAATTATAAACTTGTCGGGGAGCCTTGTTCTTCATTAGTGTAAGATATGAAATCAGCTCGGAGGTACAAGGACGATTACATAGTTGGGACTGTGTCTGTGATTTACACGGCCGCTGTGTAAATGTAAGGGTGGTTGCTCCAGTCTATCTCCTTCCCTTGCACAAAATGAAAAGCACACCAGTGCAAGTTGTCCTTTGATAGATTTTTAATATGATTTTAAAGAGTTTTGTTTGGTCTCATTCTTATTCAATGAGATTAATTTAAAGCACTTATCCCCTGGGTTTAAGTCAATCCATGTAGGATTTGGGCAGGGTGTGTTGCGTGGGGGTGGGGGTGGGGGTTTGTTTGCAGGAGGCTGTGAGAGACTTCTTTCCCACTTCATTAACCCTGAGTTGGGGACAGTCCCCCCTTGCCCCCTCCTCCAGCCAGAGCTGAGGATTTACCAACCCCCATTCACATGCAAAAGAACTCGAAAGCCGAGGGGCTCCTTGACTTAATTAGCTGCTGTGCATTTGGCAAAATTAGAATAATACCCTCCTCACCCTAGGAGAGGAAAGGGGAGGCGAGAGGGTGCTGGCGGGGAGGCGGGAGGAAGCTGTAGCAGAGGCCAGCGGAGGGGAGTCAAGAGTGGAATCCGAACCCCACCCCTCCTCCACCAGGCAGTCCTCTCCTGGAGCAGTCCACCACAAACCCGGAGGGGGGCTGGGCTTGCTTGGGCCCCCAAACTTCCCAGCTCCAGGCGCCTCCTGGGAGTCTGAGCTGCAGGTGGTGTGTGGGAGCGGACCACCTGAGCCCAACTCTCCTGTGAGCAGCGGGGCCCCAGAAGGTAACCTTGGCCCTTTGAACGGGAACGTGAAGTCTGGAGTCTGGCTGGAGACTGAAATCCCTGTCCTGAGACCTGAAGTCAGAGGCTGGGGCCCCGGAGCGGACTACGGGGATTCGGCTTCCCTCTGGGTGGTGTCCCCAACATGGTCATGGGGTGAAGGGGCAGTGAGAAAATGGGGGAGTCGGGTTCCCCAGCGAGGGCTCGTCAGGTCCTACCCGGGGCAGGGGCCGGGAGCTGCCTCGCCAGCCGCTGATGCACGCCGCCGAGGCGCAGGGCGGAGAGGCCCACGGGGGGAGCAGCCTCGGAGCCCATCTGTCGGCCCCCGCGCCGGGCCGGCCGGTCACCAGCTGCTGGCGCCCTTGTTGCGGCCAGATGAGCTGGCTCAGCCAGGGCACCGCATCCCGGCCCGCAGCCGAGCCTGCCCGGGCGCTGACCCCACCCCGGCCCCCGGGACCGGCTGAACAGCGCGGAACCAGATGGAGAGGCAGGAGCAGGTGGGGGAGCCGCGCGCTCGCCTCACTATAGAGATGGGAAGACTGAGGCCCGGGAGGCGGACTCCTGCCCCCAACCGCAGCTCCCAGGAAGAGAGGGAGATGAGTCACAGTGCTTCCTTACTGAGGGTGAAGAGCCTGAGTCCCAGAAGCGGGAAAGGAACCTTTGGGAGGAATGGGGAAGGGCCGAGCGCGGACCGACCAACGGAGCGCGCGGACAAGCGCCTGGTCATTTGTAAGAAGTTTATTTTCGACATTAAAAAAGAGAGGGAACCCGAGGGGTCTGACTGTCCCCCAGACGGAAGCTGGACGCGGGGGTTGGGGTGTGGGTGGGCAAGTCCCCTGGCCTCGGCCTGCCCCGCCTGGCACTGCGGGCGGTGGGTGGGCACAGGCCACAGGCTCACTGATTCACAGACACAGTCACGGGCTGATGGGTCACGAATAAATAACTTCATATACACTTTGCACACGGTATGTACAGCTCTACTGCCGGCCCTGGCGCGGGGGTGGGGGTGGGGGCGGCGGGGGGCTCCGCACTCCCCTTCCCCTCCGTGTGTCAGGGCTGCGGGGTGAGGGCTTGGTGTACAGCTGGAACGGGAAGGGGGAGAGCGCTGCAAGGAGGTCGCCCCACCTGCTCCCGGGAGGGGGCGCGCCGGTGGCGGGGTTGGGGGGGTGGATGAGGGGATAGGACGTATGTACACCGGATGGAAGTGGCTCCCTGATGGAGTGACCGGGAGAGAGGACGGCGCGGGGGGGTTAGGGGGACTCAGTCCGGGGGTCCGGGCCTTAGAAGACTTGGCATTTGGCCCTTTTGAGGACCCTGGGCCCGACGACAGGGAGGGCAGGTCGGGGAGCCGCCCCCGCCCCGGGAAGAGGCGTGAAACCCTGCGCCCTCCCAGAGCGCGGAGGACCCAGCGCGGAGCCCCGGGGCAGGGGGCCGGGTGCTCCCGGGCGGGCGGGCCGGCGGGCTGGCGGGCGTTCACCGAGGCTGCGCGGCGCGCGGGAGGACGCCGGCCAGCGGGGGCAGCGGCGGCGGCGGCTCGCTGGCGCCCTGGAGTCCGTGGATAAGGATGCGAGGGACCAGAGGTCTCTGCAGCGCGGGCGGCGGTGCGCTGGGCCCGCGGTACAGATAGAGCGCGGCGCCGGGATCCAGGTTGGAAACCAGACTCTGCGGGTAGAAATAAGGCGACGGGAACATCCGCTGGAGCGCCGAGTAATTGCCCGCCTCGGCCAGCAGCTCCAACCCGACGGCCGTCTGTCGCTTCCACTTAGTCCTAGGGACCGAAATAAATGCGCAAGGCAGGGATCAGGACTGGGGCGCTCGGAGACCCCTGCCCCTCAGAGTGCCTGCCCCGGAGCGCCTGCAGAGAGGCCAGGAGGGAGCCCACTAATTCGTTCAGATCACTAAATCACGGGTTGCTGGGCATCGTTATCGCGTATTAAAGGCATCTATGCTATTAATCTTCCACGAACCTTCCATGACTGTCATCCCCGCTTACAGATAAGAGAACTGAGGAGTGGGTCAGATCTCAGGACGGCCTAGAAAGAGGAGACCCCGGGTTCTAAGCTAGGCTGTTTTATCCCCAAAGCCCGGGGTCTAAGCTCGCCACACTTCGCGCAGGGTATCCCAGCCTGGGCGCTTGGGCGGGATGTCGGAGCTCTCCGCCCCGCGCCCCCGTGCATCGGCCCCCTGGGGAGGCCTTGGAACGAAAGATCACCCCGGAAAGGGCCGCAGGGGATGCCGGGGTCGGTCTGCTCGCGGCGGAATGGGGAGCGGTTGATGCTGCCAGCCGCCCCACCGGCCCGGAGGAGACCAGCCTTGCCGCGGGACCACAGTTGGCCACGGTTCTGCGGAAGCCCGCGGACCAGACACCGCGGCGACTGCAGGGGAAGAGCGCACGGCCACATCCGCCGCACCCCGCGCGCAGGTCTGAGGCTTGGGGCCAGCCCCACAGTCTGTCCGGTCCGGAAGCCGGGAGGCCCCCATCCGAGTGCCGGCTGGGGTTGGAGGAAGGCAAGGAAGCGAGGCCACGCTGGTTGCCAGGGCTGCGGCCGGACTCCTGGGTGCACCTGGCCGGTGAGGCAGCCCCACTGAGCCGGACTCAGCCACACCAACCCCCGTTTTCCTGCCTGAATTATTCATCATCATCATAATTGTGTAATTACTGTAACGGGCCTTAATTATTAATGCCCGAAGCAGTAATCGGTATTTATTATTAATGGGGCAGCGTGTTCTGAGCTTGTTTATGGAAAGCAACATTCCAGCCTCCGCTAAGAGTGTGCGGGTGACTGTGGGTGTGTTTGTATTAGTGAGTTGTGTCGACGTGAGTGTGTGACTGGACTGAGCGAATGGCTGTGTGTGTGTTTTGTATGCGCTTATGTTTCTCTTTATCCTGCGAATGTCTTGGGAAGGAAGATTAGGAAACACCAGGTTTGAGGCCAGTGCCCAGCACCAATTTTCCAGTCCCGCAGGCCCCAAGGAGCTGGTTCTGGGCCCCTTCCCTCCTTGAGTTTCAGGGACTAGAAAGACTGGGGAGGCCTGAAGAATCCTGGGAAAGCTCAGTGCCACCCCCTCTACCCCAGCGGCTGCCCAGGGCTGGAGGGAGGTGGTAGGACGTGGCCTGGGTGGGCAGGCTTGGCCCTCCCGTGCTCCGCATGTCTATCTGTCCACCTGATCGAGTCCTCCCTCTATCCCTCACTGTGGGCTTCGGGCAAGGCTTTCTCTCTCTGCCCGAGGCCTCACTTTCCCAGTTTCACAGAATGGGGAAAGCTCAGAGGTCCTCCGGGCAGTCAGACCCGTGTCCCAGGCGGGTCCGTGGAAGGGCGGGGAGGAGAGGGAGGGGGCCTCACCTGCGGTTCTGGTACCAGGTCTTGACCTGCGTGTCGGTGAGGTTGAGCGAGGCTGCGAGCTCCATGCGGTCCTGCACGCTCAGGTACTTCTGCCGCTCGAAGCTGCGCTCCAGCTGTGCCAGCTGGTGGTCGGTGAAGGCCGTGCGCGCCTTGCGTGGCTTTTTCAGGCGCACCGGAGGGCTGTCCCTGGAGCTGGAGATCTCCCGGTCGCCCTCCTCCTTCACTGCGGAGACACAGCCGTGCATCAGGGCCCAGCCTCGCCACCCGCCCGCCCTTACGGTCTTGTAAATGTGGCTCTCGGTGGTGGTGGCCCCGCTGCACTCGAGCCCGTGGGGCCGCAGCAAAGCTGCTCAGGGCTGAGACCTCCCAGCCCTCAGACCGAGGAGGATCGACACCTCCAAGAAGTAACCCAAAGCCTAGAGAGAACTCGACCCAGCTCCCACACTGCAGGGCACTCCCTGGAGGGATTAGAGGACTGACTGGGTGGATCTGCCAGGGGCGGGGAGCGGTGGGGAGGGGACCCAGGAGTTCCAGCCTGGTGGGCTGCTCCGATGCATGCTCCGGGGTTTAGGACTGTGCCCCCGATTCTCTGGCTGCATCTGGGCCAGGAAGAGAGGAAGCTGAGGACCAGAGTCTGGGGAGAAGAACCCATGTCGAGGGACAAAAACCTGTTCACCCTGGAGTGGACGGTGGTCCTGAAGGACACCCATGTCTCGCCTGGCCCCTCTTTGGGTGCGAATCTACAGGGATGGTTCCCCTGTTTCTTAAATTAAAACAGTGCACGGCGCAAAATGCAAACTGCCAGGTGCCCGATCTGGGAGCACAAAGCGTTTGGAAAAATAAGTGACATGTTTACCCCTCAGACGCACACATCTCTGAGGTCCGTGTGTCCTTGTCATTTGCCTACGGTAGCTGCCCTGTGTTTCCCCCGATGATCGAGACACACCAGCAGGGTCCCCGCTCCTGAGTCACAAGGATGGGACTGGACAGTGTGGTTTCTTTTTTCCCCAGCACTTTCCTTTAGAATTGACTGCACCAAAAATGCACACTTGCTGGAGCAAGCTCAATGACCTCCCTCCTTCTTCCCCTAAAGTGATATCACCAGAGACCATCTCCCCAAAATGGGCATGGGGCTTCCCTCCCTCTTTTTCTCTATTTTTCCTTTATGCTGAGTTTCACTGAGCATGGCGTTTGCAGTGACAGGGTTCAGCTGAATGCGAGTTGATTTCTCTCTGTAGGAAACAATAATCCGGTTAATTGAGCCACAAGGGAGCAAGACTTTTCAACCAGAAAGTGGTTCGAGACTGGGAGGGCGCCGGTCACTGGGTACACCCCAGCGGTTGAGCCAGGAGAGCGATAGCCGGTGAGAAACCGGTGAGAAGCCGGTGAGCGGGGGTCCACGCCTTCCCACTGCCTCCTCCAGACCAGCTCGCCGGCTTCTCCCTGCCCGCCTGGACTCAGGCCACGTTTGGGCAAGGCTGCCTCAGGAGATGGGGATCTGTTAGGATGGGGGATCTTTTCTGTCTAGGCCAGGCAGGTAAAGTTGGAACAAGTTTGAGGAAACGATTATCCAAACCTCTAACTTGATATTGTGGAAACCTTACTTTTTGACCTCATTGTCTGGCCTATTTGTAAAACCCCCCCATTTCTCAGGACTGAGCTCCAAGGTTGGGGGGTGGGGTGGAGGTTGAGTTTAGGGTGTCCAGAAGAACGGGTTGGCTCCTGGGGCTTTTTCTCTAATTCCTCTCTCAGGCGCAGGTTGGAGCCTTCAGATACACACTCGCGGGTGCCCAGCCTCAACCTCCGAAGCAGGCTCAGTCAATCTCAACGCCTGAGAGTTCCAGGCCCACCCCCCCCACCCCCCGCCCCAACCTTCCCGGCTGGGAGCACAGTGCCCGTTCATTTCTCCATGGATATCGGCTCTTGCAAGCCAGGCCGTGTGCTGCAGAACGCCTGACTTCAAAGCCCGGTTCCGCTTCTTTAAATGCTATGCTGAGGAACCTTTGATGCCAAAACTTGGGATAGGACTGACCTTCCCTGCGTGCCCTCCTTGGAGGAGGGACTCTTTGCATGGTAGGTGGATAGGGGAGTCGCTTAGCTGCCAACCCCGTGTGTCTGTCTGTCTCTCTGTCTCTCGGTAAGGTCTCCTGCTTCGGGTCCGCCTTTGAGAAATGCTCCGGAGGCGGTTATTTCTTCTTCTTCACCCGGGACTTTGTTGATGCAAATGTTGGGGAGACCTTCCTCTATCTTCAGCTCCAACCCTATTTAAGTGATATGTGGACAGCCGGCCCTCATCACCACCCCGATCAGATATCATCAGGGACAAGAGAAGAAAATTGATATTCCAATTATCTTAACCGAAACCTTGACTCAAAATCCCACCTATGGGCAAAAAAATAAACAAATAAAGAGACACGAGCCAAACTCTTTCACCAGCAACACGCGGTGCAGGAGGGTCTTGCGGCTTACTCTAACTATAAATCTGGGTGTTGTTGAGAATTATAAATAATAAAATATGGTGTTACACATATATATTTACCTTGCCTCCCTTGCTCCCCCTCACTTCCCCACCACACACCTGTTTTTCTCCCAGGCAAGTTTTTCTTGTCTCTCTAAACAGACCTGGGGGGAGGAGCAGGGGTCCCTGGGCCACAGGCATCTGGACCCCCTTCCTCTAGCTCCAACCCAACCTGCCCATCTAGCACGGCTGACCCAGGGAGACCTCGGAGTCTCCACCGGTTGCTTGGGGCAGTGGAGGAGGGAATGAGATGTGGAGTGGGGCCCCATATGGGTTTTGGTTTGAGGTCAGGGCGTGTCCATAATGAATTCTTGGTTGGGAGGAAAGTGTTAAATGAGCCTTCCTAAATTTTTGTGATGACTTAGTGCAAATATGGGTCAGGAGATGTAGGGCCCCCAAGACAATATAGAAGTTGGCTTTATAGGGAAGCTTTATCTCATGGAAAGCATACCGGGAATTAATTATAAGGCTGAAAGAGCTCTGAACAGCCCCTGCCAGCCCTTCATTTTCTACTGGATGGGGACACAGTGCTCTGAAACTCCTTCCCTTCCTGCCTCCTGACTTCTCCCTGAGAAAAAACTTTGTGCCTCTGGCCTCACCAAAGACCTAAAGTCAAGGCAGTGGCCAGGACGAGAAACAAAATTAAGGAATTCTTTCTCTCCTTCCTTCTTTTTTTCCTTTCTTTCTTCTTTCCTTCCTCCTTCCCTCTTCCCTCTTAGTGCTGATCTCAGCACTCTGGTTAAGGAGGATGGAAAGGAAACTATGGAAAGATTCACGGGGAGAAAAAGCAAGTAAAGGGTCCTGCAACCCCAGTATAGGCTGGGTGCTAGGGGATCTCTGGGTCCCACACACACAGCCCAAAGTTGATTGCTCAGTGCACTTCAAATGAAATCCAGTGAGAACAGTTGGGTGAGCACGGAGACCTCTGAACTCGATCCCAGCCAGCCAGCCGCCTGCCCGACTGCTGTTTCTACTTTGAACTGAGCATTTCTTTTGCAGGATTCCCTGGACCCGGATCACACCGGGGGCCAACGGGAGAGGAAGCTGAATTCCCCTCCCCATCTGGATATTCAAATTAAAGGGTGGAAAATTGACTGTTCTCAGCGCTCCAGCTGAAATTTCCTGCTAGGTTTTCCCCCTTATAAAAAAACATTCGAGCAGAACCCATTGGGTCTTCCGTTGCTTCTGCAAGGTCTTTTCCCAGAGAGCCACTGGCCTGAGAGGAACTTGCTTCTCCCATCGGAGGGTTGGTTAGTCCCAGCCGAAGTTTGGAAAGTTTGCTTTGTATGTTTTCGGGAATCTCTCCTGGGTCACATAGAATTCCTCTCCTCGCTCTCTCCGCTGGACTCTTTGTTGCTCAAAAGCATAACCACGGGGCTGACTGACTGAAAGCTTCAGATGAGACCAGCGGCTCTGCCTGGGCCCGGGGGCGCTCCGGGTGAGCATGTGCCTGTCCCTGCGTGTGTGCACCCCAGTTTTAATGCCGTGTTCAGAAATGGAGCCCCCCTCCCCTAGGTTTTCATCTCCCACTTTCTTACCTTTATACTCAGAATCCGATGAGGCGTTGCTGCCACTTTTGTCCAGCTTGTCTCTAAAGTCCTCCCCAGCCTTGGCCGCAAGACGGCCCCCAGGGTCAGGAGCGGCTGGCTGCCCGCTGCTAGAGTAGGGTGCACAGGCCGCAAGCGGTTTGCAGTCGGCAAGGATGTCCCTGATCAGAAAGGAGGAGGTCACGGTGCGAGACTGGGCTGGGGCCGAGAGCTGCCCAGGCTGCAGGTGGGAGTCCAAACCTGGTCCCGAAGCCCCGCCAGGCCGCTGGGCTCCCGTCTCCAGACAGTCCCTTCCTGGCGAGGCTGGTGAAGAGCAGTCGCTGCTGCTCTCTGAGCGAGGACTCAGCTCCAGGGGAGAGCGGCAGTCCCCGAGCAAGGGGTCCCCCTTGGGAAGGGCGGGGCTGCCCGCTCGGTGGGAGAGAATGGAGTCGATCCCAAAGCCATTGGAGCCTTCCATAGCCAAGCTGCGACCTGTCCTCCCCAAAAGCTCCCCACCCACCCCCAACCCCAGCCGCCGCTGCCCCTGCCCCTAGCTGCGGGCTGGCATGGGGAAGGCGGGCAGGGAGCCTGCGGGCACCTTGGATGGAGTTCAGCCTTGGGGGAGCCCAGGAGCTCTGGGCCAACCTCCTCTGCGCATTAGATCCAAAAGGGCTCAGCGCGTCTTCTGCAGCATCGCACCGAGCAGCCGAGCCGAGGGGGGGTGGTGGGAGTGTCAGGGAGAAACGGGAGGGAGGGTGCGCCAAGTTGGGGAGAGCCAAGGGGGAGATGGACGGCCTGAGCTCCCCTTTGGCACAGAAGAGATGCGAAGACGCTGGAATCTAAATAAAGAAGGGCTTAAAAAAAAAAAAAATCCAAACTGTACGCTTCTTCCAGGCGAGCGGTGGCCGAGGGCAGCGGGGTCAGCACCGCGGATAGCAGCGGGCCCGAGCCGCGCTACCAGCCAGGGGATCGGAGCGCACCTGGCGGCGTCAGCACCGCGGATAGCGGCGGCGGCGGCCCTCGGCGCATGACGCTCCACCTGGCCGGGGAGGTCTTCTCTCCACGCTCCCACCGCTCCGGGGGCCCCGTCAGCACCGTGGACAGCGCCTCCCAGCTCCTCGGTTGCAGCTCTCCGCCTGTCCTCTGCGCGCGCCTTCGCCTCCCCCCCTTTCCTTTAAAAAATGAACTTGTGTCACTTTTACTTTGGGGCTGGGTTTTTTTTTTTTCGTTTCTTTTTTTTTTTTTTTCCGTTGTGTTTTGTGTGTGTGTGTGTGTGTTTTTAAGGGGACTCGCCCACGTGTCCCCGGAGTGATGACGCTGATTGGCTCTGGCCGATTTTGGGGGTGATGTCACGGCTCCGCAAGCCACTGCCCGATTCCTTTCAGTTTGATTAAAAGAGACACTGAATTAATTACAGCACAGACCCAACTGTTTACCGGCGATTTCCACACGGTTTGCTTTCATTAGGCCAGTGATGAGGCTCCTAATGAGGGTGATTAGCCGAGGGGGGTACAGGCGGGCAGGGAGGGGTCCAAAGCTCGGCTGCCGCTGCCATTGGGTTAGGACGTAAGGTTTTTAAGTTTTTCCCCTACACTTTCCCACAGTTATTCAAATTATTCTTCCATCGGGCTGTCAATGATACCTTTTCTACCCCCTCCTTACCTCCCTGCCCTGCCGGTTTTTTTTTTTTTTTTTCCTTCCTCTAGCAAGAAAAAGGGACTAAACCCAGCAGAAAAAGAATTGTATGTGTGGAGAAGAGATTTTAATTTGTTGCATCGTTTTCGGGCATTTCCTTTGGGGTCTACATGTTTTTCGGGAAGGAAAATCTGTAGCCCCCCTCTCTGACCTCTTTGGATCCGGTGGGCCTGGCAGGGGTGGGGAAAGCTTGGTGTCTGCGCCTGGAAGGAGACAGAACCACGGCTTCACTGTGGGGCGAGGCTGGAAAGCTGGGCATGTCGAGTCTGGGACGTTAGAGGGACCCCAAGAAACCCGTGTGGCCCGAGAGGGGCCGCGCAAAGGACCCCAACCCAGCCGACAGTCTCTCCTGCGGCGGAGCGTGTCTCGGGGGTCGGGTGTTTTTGTGCCTCTAAAGAGGAACCTGCGCTAGCTTCTGAGTGCGAGTGTAGACGTCTGCTAACGACTTCATATTTCGCGAGCAGCGAAAGCGCGCCCGAGGATTTGTTTTCAAAGCAGCGCTGGAAACACGGTCTTTTGGCTGTGAATAACTCGCCCCCTCCACCCTCCCCAACTCCGCCACGGTGGTACTCCAGCTCTGCTCCTTTCAGGGTTCGGCCTCCCGCTCGGGGCCCAGGGCTGCGGGCAGATCTGAAGCGCGCCTGGGGCCTGGATCCTCTAGAGGCTACCCCAGGGGTGGGCGACCAGCTCTGCGGTCAAAGGGCGGAGGAAAACCAACCCGCGGGCCTACCAGAGGCGCCCTTCACCCGCCCTGCGCCCGGAGCTCAGGTCTTTCCAAGCGGGCAGGCACCCTCCTGGCCCCTCTACCCTCGGGCCCCAAGAAAATACCGTAGCCCCGCTTCAGACTGAGCATCTAAGATCGCTGCGGAATAGCGAAGCGCCCCAATCGCCCTACACCCGAGACCCGGCCGGGGAAGACCGGTGCAGCTGGACGGAGCAGAAACTTTCTTCTCCCTCGAGCCAGGCCGGCGGTGGCCCCTTGCCCGGCTCCCCGCGCTCTCCCTCTGAGCCTCCTGGCAGATTGGAAGCGGCCTCGCCGCCGGCCGAGCTGGGGGCGAGGACGGGCGGCTCCCCAGGGACGGCGGGCCCGGCTCGGCTGCAAGCTGTCGGGGGAGGCGGGAGGACAGGCGCCGAGGGGCCAGGAGCCCACAGGCCCCCGCCCTGGCCCGGCAGCCGCTGCAGCGGGCGCCTCGCCCGCCCGGACCGAGCCGGCGATTGCCGGTTTTCGTTTGGTGGATGGAGAGGGGGCCATAAATCAGGAGGACCACGGACCGCCCTCGCCCTTCCCGGCCAGTCCTCGACTTGGGCCTCGCTCCCTCTCCAGGCACCTCCGGAGGCTCCGCCACCCCCTCTACTGCTCACCCCACCCCCGCTCCCAGCCCGCTGCCTGCACCTCGGGAAGAATCTCATCTCCCCCAGATCCCAGGGTCCCAGCTTGGGTCAGCGGGCCCGTCATCCTGGGCCTGTTAGAGATCTTGCATGCCCTGGGCCCGCATCCGTGGCATGCGCTAAGCCGCAAGCAAGTCGGGTCCCGCTCCGCCCGCGGCGGTCCGAGCTGCCCCTGCCTTGGGCGGACTTTTTCTGGCCTTGGAGTCTTATGCTGGGGTTTGGATGCCCGGCCCAGCGAAATCGATGCCTCTGGCAGTGAAAGACACTGCGTGGGTATGGGGGGTGAGTAGTAAAGGTTGGGGGGCAACCTTTTACCGTGGAAATAAAAAAGGCTAACCGCTCCCCCTCCAACCTGCTGCAGCCCTAGCCAGCTTCTCTGCGATTCTTCAAGCCCAAGAATACTTAACAGGTTGTTATACTATCAGCTTTGAATTATCCTAGTATATGGTGATAAAAACATGTTATGCCATTTATCCCACCTGGAATTTGGATCCAGCCCACTGTCGCTAACATTGTCTTATTCCTATTTGGGGGTTTCCAGCTCTACTACTGTGCCCCCATCTTTTTCTTTTCTCCATCAAGGGGATAGTTCTAGCATCTCAGCCTGTCCACAGCCTGAGAGGTGTGTGTGTACCCACCTAGACTATTGTTTAGCTGGGAAGAAGCTCAAGAATTGGAACTTTACTAAGGTTCCTGGGGCTCCTGGGTGGGTGATCCACCCCTTACTTTGTGAAAGGAGCCTGACTGGTCCTGGAGGGGTGGATGGTTCAACAAAACAGGATGTGAACTATGGCAGATTAACATCTGAGAACTTCATTTACAAGGCAGGAAACAGATCTCGCTCCCTCTCTGTCCCTTCTGAGCCCCAGCCCCCTACCCAGCTGTCTTGACCCACCTCCTCCACCCAGGGAAGGGAGAGGCTTGGAAGACCTAGGGGAGAAAAGGCAACGGGGGAGATGCGGTCAGATCCAGGACTAGCACCTCCCAGACCGCTCTTCTGGGCTCCAACATCTCCTCCCCAGCCTCCTGCCTCTGGAATCCTCTAGCTTCAAATGCCAGCCCCCTGGCCATCCAGCCCTTTGAAATTGCTTTCTTTTAAACTTTCTGTCTCTCTGTGGACCCAGAGCCCTGCAAAATCCCAAACCAAGCACCCTCAGGGCAACACCAATGGAGAAGGAGCCATTGCTCTTCTCCAGGGCAAGGAGGCAGCTGCACGGACTGGCCCGCAGAAGGCCTGGGCCCTGTCCCTGCTCCTACTCCGGGCAGCTCATCTCTCTTGCCTGGACCTCAGCTTTCGCTTTGGTCTAAAGACATTAACATCGGAGGCTTGTAGCAAGAGGCCAGGATGGGAGAGGCCCATGCCCCCTATGAAGTGGCCTGTCTATGAACTCCAGGCCCTCTGCCCAACCAGGGGCTCTGGGCTTGGGTTTGGCTTTGGGTCAGGATGGGGCAATGTGTCTTAGCAACTTCCTTATCCGTAGCCCCACCTGCCTCTCCACTCTGTGTCACTCAGTAACCCTGGTCCTGAGCATGGAAAAGGCTGTATTTTGACCAGTTTTGCTCACTGACTTACAGGCAGAGTCACACAGGGAGATGTGCTCGAAGCTTTTCGTAAATGGTCCTCAAGTCTTTTCTTCTTGTGGAGGATTGTGGCTTGAATGCCGTGATTCAAGGTTCTGAGTACCTGGGACCAAGGGCAGTATAACACCAGTGGAGTGAGGTGGCTGGGGGTATGGACTCCAGGACGGGCCAGACCTAAAGTAGAATCCTGGTCCTAGAGCCCAGGGCTGGGGCTAAGGTGAGGCAAGTGAGGTGAATAACACAAGTCTATTGAACCTGTTGCCATTAAAATATATATATATGGCTGAGTGGCATGTAGGATCTTAGTTCCCTGACCAAGGATCGAACCCAAGTCCCCTGCATTGGAAGTGCAGAGTTTTAACCGCTGGACCACGAAGGAAGTCTGAACCTGTTGCTGTTTTGTCCATCAGAGATTTTTAAATTTTGATTTCAAAATATTGCATTAAAATATTGTCTGTCTTGGTTACCGAGTTTGGTGGAAAGTCAAAAGGTTTGTGTCCTAGGCTGCGGTTTGCCTCCCTCACCATAGTCCCAGCCCTGCTCTGTGACCTTGACCTTTCTCAAGGTCACTTTCTGGGCTGTATGTTTTTCAGTGGAGTTGCCCACTTCACGTGGCTGTGGTGAGGACTCTGCACTCAGCTTGGTTCCTGGAGAATAGTGATTATGCCTTTCACATGACAACTACTAAGAATGATAGCCAGAGCTTTTCCTCTGGCAGGTTAGGCACCCCCCCCCCCCCCCCCCTGCCCCGCCCGCCCGCCAACCCCGCCCAGGAGTCAGCCCTCCGCCCTGCCCTTTGCCTCAGGCCTTCCTACCAAAACCACTTTTTAACATGGCAGGGGACAAGGGATTTGGGCAATATGGGACAAGGGATTTAGGCGATATGGGCCGATATGGGCCAAGCTTGGGTGCTAATATCTTTCTGCAAACAGATGGGCTGGACAATTTGGACAGTTTGTGGGTTTCAAGGTCATGCTGCTGTCAATCACTTTTGTTGGTTCAGCTCAAAACCCCATGGAGCTCCTGAGACCAGAAAGAGAACATATTCTTTCTTTTCCTCTGTTCTTCTCTCCCTCCCTCCTACCTTCCTCTCTTCTCTTACCCTTGCCCCCCTCTCCTTCTCTTTCCCTCCCTTCCTCCTTCCTTCCTCCCCGTAAATCCTGCACACCGGAGCGCCATGCTCCCTGCTGGCGGTGTCACCAGGGCAAGATGGGATGGACTCTCGTGCCTCAATCTCACAGAGTGCAACGACGCCCATCAACCTAAATTTGTCTCCAAAGATTATTTCCCAATTGTGAATTCACATTTTTAAATTGCTTGCATTCAGTTCTAGGAACCTGTATAAAAAGCCAACCTAGATTTTTTTTCCCGTTTAATGATGATTTCAAGCATCAAAGTGTTTCCCAAGTAAAAAGAAATGCAGGCGAAAGACGGTTTTGGTTCAGAAGGATGAATGCAAGAGAGGGTTTTTGATTGGAGACACAGACCTGTGTGTCTGTCACCAGGCCCACCTTGGCGCCCGAGTTGCTGGTCTGCTTGCTGTCATGCACATGTGCTTGCTCTGGGCCCTGAGATCTGTGGGTCTAAGTTGGGAAGCTTGGATGAATGAGTCAAAGAGTAAGCCATCTCCTGCTGGACCCAGGGAACTCCCAGGACTCAATCAGTGGTGGCCTTTGAGCACTGCTTCCTCTTCAGGCTTCTAGAAGCTCCCTGCCAGGCAGAGCTCAGACATCAATCACCACTGGCTTGTTGCTACCATCCCTGCTAAACATCTTGTACAATTGTCAGACTCCAGAACCCCATCTCCTTTCTTCTGGCTGAGAAGATTGTTAGTTACCTGGTTTGATCAGAGTAGGGGGTGGCAGGGAGAGAACCAGTGGGGTTTGGGCTCTAGTTTAAAAATCTGGAAAGAGGCTGAAGTCAGTGGGGATTCAGCGTGAAAAGAAAGCTGGACCTACCAGCCAAGAAGTCTGTTCTGGTCCTGGCTTAGCCCCGGCTTCTCTGGCGGGAGCAGACATGTCCTCAGCCCCCTCCCAGTTTTGTGAGTCCTGTTTCAAAGTCTTAGTACCCCAGGGCCCCGCTTGCTCCCACCTCCTGCCTAGTGCACATGAACACAGGCATTGCCTTCCTCCCACCTCCAAGGGAACTTCTGAGAATTTCAAGCTGACTGGGTGGGGGTCCAGACCAGCCACCTCTCAGAGGGTCAGGAGGACAGTACACATGGGCCTCTTTGTCTGGTTGACTCTCGGGTGGGGTTTGGCCAAGAAACCCAACCTGGAGGCGGAAAGGCGGAATGTTCCCAAATGCCAACCACCAGGGAAATGAGCAAAACCAGGTCACATCCCTGGTGAGGGCCAGTGTGGTGAGTGCTAGCGTGGCATTCTTTGGCACTTGATCAGGAGCTGTCCCCATATCTGCCCCTCTTTAATTGAGAGGTGGCTTTGGGGGGGCAGACTCTGGGACACACAGTGGACCAATCACTGGCTTGGGGCCGACTCACTGAGTGAAGTCGGGCCCCTTCGACATCTCTTTTCCACCTGGGAAGTGGGGAGGATGGTGGAGGAGGGAGGTTAGCAGATGAGCCCTAAGGCCCCTGCAGACTGGAACCTTGGAGGGGGAGGCTCTGCCCTGGGTTGTGAAGGATGATCAAGGGCCCCAGTTGTGCCTCGAGGTCCCCCCAGCTCAGGCTCTGCGTGAGCGAGGACAGGCGTGCAGCCGACATGACAGGATACCTGAGAAGGCGGAATCGGACTGGAATCGGACCTGGGGCTTTGTGCAGGCTCAAATAATTCATGAGGAGGGAAGGACCAAGCTAGGGGAGGGAAGGAGGCCGGGATGGAAGGGCTAGGCTCCTCCTTGGCCTCCTGCTTAGACCTGCCAGCGGGTGGCGGTGTAGGACAAGGAGTCGAGCAACTCTGCTGCGTGCTTGAGCCTGGCCCTGGACCACCAGCGGCTGGGGGACTCCAGGAGAGGGGAAAGGCGTGCTCCTGGTGCATGGATCACAGCCCCGACCAGCCCCCCAAGTCCCGTCCGACCCGCTGCAGAGGCAAGAAGTAATCAGATAGACGAAAGAGATTTCCTGCTGCGTTTTCTGGCCAAGTCCGTGTTTCCCCACCTTGGCCCCGTCCTTGGTAAAGCTGGCCTGGAGGGGCCACTGACCAGTGGGGCATCTTGCTCATTGCCGTGGCAGATAGAGCCTAATTTGGGATCCTTTAGGCGATTCTGTGTCCTGATGTGTACCCTCCTATCCATTGTGGATTTCAGAGCAAGAGAGAGGGCTCCATTCAAAATATCTTGACCTTCTTGGTGCATCTGGACACAAAGGCTCCTTGGAGCATCCTGCCCTCATCCCTCGACCTCCCTCTGACATTCGGTTGTCCCTCTTCAGTGTGCTTTATTGATAAGAAAATCATCCGCATTCCCCTGTTCTTTGAAAGTGCCGGAGTCTGCTAATCACAGGAGACACGTGCTTCACTGTCATCATTACCGAAGTTCGCTTGAGAAAACATCTGGGGTGTGTCGGGGTCCTGACTCACAGATGAGGACACTGACACAGGGTTGCACAGAACACTCTCAGTGGAGCTGGGCGTCACGCCCTGGAATGGCCGCGAGCTCAGTGACCAGGCCCCTCGGGCTGGGGCGCTGCTCCCAGGGCTCAGAAGGCTGCAGGTGGGGATGCTTGTCTGGTGCATGGGGCGGGAGGGGGACTTTAGACCCTTAGGATGGGGTAGGGGTCCATCAGGGCCCCGCTGAGCCAGATTCCCGAGGGGGTTGGTTAGTGTGTGCGGCATTTTTATGGAATTAGCTTCTAAGGAGCTGCAGTGCTGGCCTGTGTTGAGGCTGGGGAGGCTGTTCAAGAAACTCCCTCAGATCTGTAGTCACAGACTCACTGTGTCTCTGCCAAGGCTGATGGACGACCCCGCCAGGTACTTGGCCTGGGTAGGGGTGGGGGGCAGGAACCACAGTGGATGTTCATACCGTGGGGCGTTCCACAGGCCCCTAGCTCTGGGCCCTGGGATCTTAGACCCATGATCCGGGGCCACTTTCCCTTCTAGAGGAGGAGACAGGCAGTGAATAAGGGCTCATTGCTTTGCTGAGAATAAAACAGGTTGGTGTGGGTTTAGCTGGGGGCTACCCCTGGTGGCTCAGAGGGTAAAGAATCTACCTGAGACGAGGGAGACTGGGGTTCTGTTGCTGGGTTGGGAAAGTCCCCTGGAGGAGGGCATGGCAACTAACTCCAGTATTCTTGCCTGGAGAATCCCCATGGACAGAGGAGCCTGGTGGGCTGCACTCCATAGGGTCACGAAGAGTTGGACACACACACACTCCAGGGAAGGCCTTTTGAATGGGAGACTTGTTCATATCTTTTTTTTTTTTTTTTTTGTCCACACCACACAACTTACAGAATCTTTAGTTCCCTGACCAGGGATTGAACCTGGACCTGAGTCCTAACCGCTGGACTATCAGGGAATTCCCATAGGGGATATCTTACCCTTTTTTACTTTTTAAACTAATTCCTGATTTTATTTTCTTTTTGGCTGTGTCATGGGTCTCCTGGGGGTCTCCTGGGGTCCCCAACCAGGGATTGAACCTGGGCCCTGGCAGTAAAAGCCGGGAACACTAACCACGAGCCTACCAGGGAACTGCCTGAGGGGGTTGAGGGGACTTGGCGTTTGAGCTAAGATCTAAATGACAAGAAGGGGTGGGCAGGTGACAAGCTGTGGAGAAGGGATTGTGGGGAGAAGCAGGAACCTGATACAATTCTCCAGACAGATGATGGGGACCTGGAGATGAATCAGGATGTTTTTGGAAGTAACACTGACAGGCTTGTTGATGGATCGGGTGCAGGAGTGGAGGAAGCGGAGTCGTGACGGTTTTTGTCTTCAGCCTCTGGGTGGTCTCAAGTATGAGATGGGGGAAATGGAGGGCGAATCGAGTTTGGTGGGGAAAACAGAACCCAGAATCCTGTCCCGGCTGTGCTGGTTTGAGATGAATGGCTGACGCTTGAGTGGAGACGCCTGGCCCGGGGCGAGGGGCCTGGGGAGTCGCAGTTGGATAAACGAGCGTGGGATTCCGGGGAGAGATCCAGGTTGAAGGTCAGTGCTGGGACCCCTCAGACTAGTCAGGGGATTTTAAAGCTTGAGAGTTTGCCTGAGGTCTTATAGGCGCTGGTCGAGATGTTGTGGAGAAAGTCAGGGCCCTTAGAGAGCCTGAGGCTGATTCTCACACTGGTTTACCTGTTTTCAAATAAAGGCACAAGAGGAGGTTGACAAATAGCTCTTTTAATTTAAAGTAGATCGGTATCTAATTTGTGGGGAGAAACCAGAGGACCTGCAGAAAGATGGAGGTGTGAAGGGCCCCAGGCTGGGTGCTTTCAGCCCTGGAGGGCATTGTCTTTCAGGAGGTGGGAGGGGTGACCTTCCCAGGTCAGTGTTGGTGGAGGCGTCTTAGCCCTGAAGAGGTGAGGGCCCGCTCCAAGTAAGGAGCTTGGGCTCTTCCTGTCCTCAGGGGTCCCAGAGAGACAGTACTGCCACGGAGAGACATCAGGCATCCCCCAAAAGAAAACTTAAACCTCATGTTTGGAACACGAAATGAGGGCTTTCAAAGCATGATACTGTCACACTTTGTACAGCAAATACATGGGTTGTTTTTAATACTTGAGGACAGAGCCTTAGTCTGGAGCCTATAAAATCTGCCTTGAAACTCGAGTTTCTCTTATCAGGCTGGGGCTTGAGAAGCGAGGTAGAGTCCTGCTGGAAGAGGGGAGTCCCTAAGTGAGGGGTTGCTGGGGCTAAGGGGAGCGAGTATGGCTAACTCTAAAGGGGGGCTCTTGGTAAAAATAAGTCATCTAAGACCCGAATCCAAGGTCCTGGCTGAGGCAGAACCCACAGAACGATGGGGGAGTGTCTTGTGTGAGTTGGGGCAAGGCAGGCGAGTCCTTCAGAGAATTTTCTACTGCATCAGACAGGCTTTAAGGGTGGGTGTAGTTGCCCATCCTCAGGGTCCCCTGGCGCACGGCACACTCTTCCCGGTGGGCTTTGAAGGCTCTCTGGCGATCGGCCTCAGTGGGGAAGGTCGCGAGATGGGGGCCCACCTGTGGACAGAGGGAGAGCCGGTCAGCGGGCATGAGTGCTCCGGGGCTCCCCCGGGGACGCCCCATCCTTCCGTCTCTGATAATGAAAGTCACTGTCAGAGGGAACCAAGTGGAGGGGAAGTGCTGTCCTGGTGTTCCAGGGTGAAGTGGGGAGGACCCACCGTGGGACAGGGAGGGGTGTCAGAGCAGAGCTGCCCAGTGCCCGCATTTCTCCCTCTGTCTCGCTTGTTGCCAGGACGACACGCACTTGATAAATATCACCTGCCGATGATGGCGGTCACCAGGCAGTGGGACCTCTCAGCCAGCATCATCCTTCAAAGCTGATTCTCCACCATTAAAACCCCAAACGAACCGCTCTCTCCAAGGGGGGCCGCCAGGCACAGTTGGGGCCCTGTCCGTCACTGTAAGACCATCTGACCTCCACCTGCATCCCCGCGGCTGACAGTTGGGCCAGAACCAGGGCCAGACCCGAGGTGTGGGGGCCTCTGCCGTGCAATTGTTGTGCAGCCAGTCTTTGGGCCAGTCTTTCCCTCTCGAGAAGTGGTGACCTGTCCCCTAGCTCTGCTGCAGCACCTCCAAATATATGAGAATCCCCCTCAAATGGCACTTCTCTTCTAACAGAGGCACGGGGTGGAAAGGGTTCGTTCAGGCTTGGTTGTTTCAAGGTGTGCATGGTTCATTCATTCATTCAGGCCACACGTGTTAACCACTGAGCACAGCTCTGTGCCAGGCACTGGCTCCCACAGTGAAGGAGGGGGACTCACTCTTCCTGGGCGGGGAAACGGTATGGGTGATGGCCACACAGCTGTTTCATGAGAGTCCGTGGAGTGCTTGGGGGCTGCGAAGAGCACAGAGAGATGGACTTGACCCTCCCCAGAGTCAGGGCCTCTCTGGGGAACAAAGGGGGCTTATAGGAGGAACTGGGGGTTCCATGCTAAGGGGGCTGCCTGTGTGCTGGCCTTGGGGCCCCCCACAGCTCAGGGTCATGAGGGGACGTGGTGGTCCAGACGAAGGGTCCGCTGGAGCTGCTGAAGGCTCTGCCGTGACTTCAGGATAAGATGGGATCCACATGGCCAGCACGGCCACAGGCTCTCGTCAAGAGCCAGGCCAAGGGACCCCTCCCTGCAGGGGTTAGCTAAGACCACAGAGCTGCAGGCAGCCTTCCAGTGATAAAAGGTGAGAGAAAAGAGAAACGGAGAGAGGATGAAGAATTAAAAGGAAACAGAGGGAAGGCGGGCCTTCCCAGGTGGCTCCAGTGGTAAAGAACCTACCCGCCTATGCAGGAGACGTAAGAGACACCCATTTTATCCCTGGATCGGGAAGATCCCCTGGAGGAGGGCAGGGCAACCCACGCCAGTATTCTTGCCGGAGAATCCCATGGACAGAGGAGTCTGGTGGGGTTGCAAAATGCTGGACACGACTGGAGCAACTTAGCATGCACAGACACAGAGGGGAGACGGGGAGGGACTTGCAGGGAACGTCTCTGTCCTCCGTGTCCCACACCCTGGTCCCCGGCAGGACTCACCGTGGCCTGGGGACCCACAGCCCCGGGGGGATGTCATGGCTCACCAGAGCTCGACCTCCTTGCAGACTCTGTCAGCCCCCCAGTCCAAGGTCTCGGTCACAGGCTAGGGTGGGACACTTCAGGTCCAGGGAGACAGTGAGTCAGGGTGCATGCAGGGCCCAATGGCATCTGACTCCACTGTGTTCATTTTACAGGTGAGGAAACTGAGGCCCAGAGCAAAGTTGGTCCAGGGCCGGCCCCAAAGGAAATCAGGGACAGAGAAGCTCTGCCTTCGCAACCCCCCCCCCCCCCACCCATGAACCCCTGGGTCCTAGCTTCTGGATTCCTTCTAGAATATTCTGCTATGGCTGCCACTCTGGCTGCGTCCAAACAGCACTGCAAAAACTTATTAGAACCTGCTAAAAAACAAAAAAATCAAATGGTGATGAGTAGATTGAGTTAGCTACTCCAGGACGTAAATCTGCATCCCTCATTCTCTGGGGGATGTGGGCCCTCTGGAGTCTCTGCAGAAAGCCATGACCCGCTCCTCTGGGAAAATATGTGCCCACGAGTCCTCAGGAACAAATAGTGCAGGAGAGTCATGGACACGCTTCCCCCATCCCTCTG
Organism: Ovis aries; assembly: GCF_016772045.2. NCBI lineage: Eukaryota > Metazoa > Chordata > Mammalia > Artiodactyla > Bovidae > Ovis > Ovis aries. The sequence goes on from NC_056056.1 coordinate 4,306,669, forward strand.
TGGACACTCGTGGTGGCATTTCCGGGAGCCGTCCCAGCTCCAGCCTCAGGCCTCCCGTTTCTGGGCTGTGCATCAGGGTTGTTCCCGGGCAGGGCCCAAGCCCAGGCCTAAAGCTCTGAGTCCCCCTGGGCGGGCCCTTCCCACCGTCACCGAAGGCCACTCAGGCCCAGGCTCAAGGCCTGGGGGTCAACTGATTTCCAGCAGCCACAGTCTTTCATACTTTTGGCTATACAATAGGTCTTTGTTGGTTATCCATCTTAAATATAGCAGTGTCTACATGACACTCCACAGTGCTGTTCTCAGCTCGGTCTCCAGTTTCAGAACACTTATCAAATGGCCTCACGGAAGGTATTGAGAAGAGAGAAGTTCCAATACTTCATGCAGGACAGAAGTAGCCGTAAACAAAAGGCCTTTTCCAGGGTCCATCCTGCATCCCCTCTGGCACGGGACAGGGGCTTGTAAACAGTGACATGTGTCTCCTGACACCCGTGCTTCCCAGAAGGCAGCTAGAGACACTCAGTAAGACCTCCTGGGCAGCCCGGCCGATGGAGAGGTCGGGCTGCCTTCCGTGGTCATCTGCGGCATCCAGAGCGGCAATAGTCCTGAGCCGGGGGCCAGCCGCCAGCCGTTCCTCACTGGAAGCACAGCTCTAAAGGACCATGCACCCCTCTGGCTCTCGTAAGGGACTGAATGGTGACCTCCCGGCCAAAGGCACATCCACATTCTAACCTGGGGACCTGTGACTATGATCACTATTTGTGAAAGGGGGCTTTGTAGATATGATTACAGATCTCGAGATGAGAATTATCCCGAGTATTCAGGTGGGCTCTGAATCCAGTGACAGGCATCCTTGTAAGAGACAGAAGTCACAGGGAGAGGGGAAGGCCATGTGAAGACAGAGCCGTAGGCTGGAGTGATGAGGCCAGAACTCGGGAACGCCAAGAGCCGCCAGTGACTGCTGGGGCGTGATGCTGATGGTGAGTGGTATTGATGGTGGGTGGTGCTGGTGGTGGGTGGTGAGTGGTATTGATGGTGGGTGATGTTGATGGTGGGTGGTGAGTGGTATTAATGGTGGGTGGTGCTGATGGTGGGGAGTACTGGTGGTGGGTGGTGCTGATGGTGAGGGGTACTGATGGTGGGTGGTGCTGATGGTGGGTGGTGCTGATGGTGGGTGCTGAGTGGTACTGATGGTGAATGGTTCTGATGGTGAGTGGTACTGATGGTGAATGGTTCTGATGGTGGGTGGTGCTGATGGTGGGTGGTGCTGATGGTGGGTGGTGCTGATGGTGGGTGGTGCTGATGGTAGGTGGTGAGTGGTATTGATAGTGAGTGGTATTGATGATGGGTGGTGCTGGTGGTGGGTGGTGGGTGGTGCTGATGGTGGGTGGTGCTGATGGTGGGTGGTACTGATGGTGGGTGGTGCTGATGGTAGGTGGTGAGTGGTATTGATAATGAGTGGTTCTGATGGTGGGTGGTAAGTGGTATTGATGGTGAATGGTTCTGATGGTGGGTGCTGAGTGGTGCTGATGGTGAATGGTTCTGATGGTGGGTGCTGAGTGGTGCTGATGGTGGGTGGTGCTGATGGTGGGTGCTGAGTGGTACTGATGGTGAATGGTTCTGATGGTGGGTGGTAAGTGGTATTGATGGTGGGTGGTGCTGATGGTGGGTGCTGAGTGGTACTGATGGTGAGTGGTTCTGATGGTGGGTGGTAAGTGGTATTGATGGTGGGTGGTGCTGACGGTGGGTGATGTGGTTGTGTGCCATGCTAGTGGCAGGAGGCTTGGAACGCTGGTCTCCTGAGTAGATGTCAGGGGGACCCAGGTCCTAGGTGCTGCTCAGCTTAGAGGTAACCAGGTTAACATTAGCACACAAACAAAAGAGAAGCCCAGGGGAAGCTCTCTTTTTCCTTCCTTGGAAACTTTATCAGGGAAGAAACATTCACTCATCCACCCATCTAAAAAGTATTTATTGCGCACCTATGTGCCGAGGACGTGCTCTGGTGTTCCTGCTGCCACGTGGCCCTGGTTTTCTACAGGGGCGTCTGGGGCACAAGAGGTTCGCCCCAGTGACTGACAACACACTCTGACACCTACTGTGTTCTCAGCAGCAGTGGGCTGAAATGTGGGAGGCAGGCATTTAGTATGTGGTCCCTGCTGTTGAAGGATTCCCATTCCTGCTGGACTTTCTTCTCGGAGTTAAGTCACTCATGGGAGGGATGACTTCAGTCTTCCATGGGAGGGACCCAGGGGGGCACAGGTGAGAGTCCAGCCCTAGAACCCTGTAAGGTGGGGTTTGCACCTGCCCTGTTCCCCAGTGACCTGCAGTGCCTGGCATGGGGCCTGGCATTCAGGACATGTTGAAACAAAGTTGAAAAGACCGAACAAATGAGTGGATGAGTGAAGGAAGGAAGTGGGCGAAATTCACCGGGCTTCAGATGGTCAGGGAGGGTTTCTCAGGCCAGGTGGGACTTGATTACGGCCTGGGAGGATTGGGATGAGAGGGTGGGCCGGGGAACACAGCAGGGGAAATGGTGCCAGCAGAGGGGGAAAGTGACAATCAAAGCAGATGCTTAGTGGCTGGGGCTGGGGACTCTCCAGAGAGCTCACTCGAGCAGAAGCTTACTCCCCCGCCCTCATGGGACTGTTCTTTAGAAAGAGAAGTGAAAGTCACTCAGTTGTACCCAACACTTTGTGACCCCATGGACTGTAACCCACCAGGCTTCTCTGTCCATGGAATTCTCTAGGCAAGAATGCTGGAGTGGGTTGCCATTCCCCTTTTCAGGGGATCTCCCCGACCCAGGGATCGAACCCAGGTCTCCTGCATTGCAGGCAGATTCTTTACTGTCTGAACCACCAGGGGAATCCATGAGACAGAAGGAGAAGAGAAGGGGCCTGTTCTGTACCCATGAAGTCCCCAGCTCCTGAAGCAGAATACGGAAGTCCACGGAGAGGGGCGTTTCGGCTTTCAGAACACCAAGAGGCAAGTCCCCCTCCACAGAATGTGCCCTGGAGACCAGTGACTAGGACCTTGGGCCCATGGCTGTTTTGGTAACAGACCTGCTGTTTGCCAGGCCCGGTGCTCTTATTTAACACAAGCCTCAGAGCATCCACTGTTGTCTCCATCTTACAGATGGGGAGCCAGGGGCCCCAGAAGGTTAGGTCACTCGCCCCAGGTCTCACAGAACCCCAGAGCCGTGGGGTCATCCCGGCCCCAGATCCTCACCGAGAAACTCCACTCTCTTAACAAATGCCCAGGAAATGAGTCAAGGGAAAGGCCCTGCTAGAAACCAGGCGGCTCCCGCCCGGCTGCACGCTCTCTCCTCCGAAAATAGCAGCTCCGCCAGAGATGAGGGTCCTAATCACAAGTCAGGCCTCAAGCATGTGTGGTCACGACCCCGCAGACCCCTGGAGTCAAAGGATGAAGAGCCATGGAGCAAAGAATTCCTTCGGAGATGCTTCTAAATTAAGCCATCTGCAGTCTGTCTCCGCCTGGAGCTAAGAAACTGTAACGGCTTTGGCAGGAGACAGCTCTGCTGAATGGAGCTGAGTCGCTCTCAGGTCAATGCAGGTAAATAAGAGGCGAGCGCCACTGGCCTGCCAGCAGCCCTGGGAGCAGGATGGGCAGGTTGGCGAAGGTGCTGGTCCTGTTTGAATGGGGAGCATCTCAATACATTGCTCAAATAAGGACCAGGTGCCTGCACTACACAGGACATCCTGGGGACGTGCTGGTGAATAAGGCCGACCCACACGGACCCTGCGAGATGGCACAAGAGGCGGCTGCTAAACACACTGTACATGTCATCATTTAATGGCAATTCGTAGCGCTGTGGACTGGGGAATTCTAAGTCCATCTAGGGGCAGGAAGGTCTTTCTAGAGAGGATGAGGGAACTATCCAGGAGAAAAGGAAGGCAAGGATGTTCTAGACGAGAGGGACCAGCCCAAACCCTGAGCAAACGTGGCCAAATGGGAGAGAATGAAAGCCAGTGAGTGTGGCTGGGGGACACAGAGACAAGGCCGGGGAGGTGAGCAATTATCACTATCAATCCTTAAAAAAAAGATTTGTTAGGGACCGCAATCCCCTGCCTGGATGATACCCTTTGCCTCTCTGCAACCAGATTGGAATAAAAGATTCCCAGAAACCTAGGGTTGGAAGAGACCTCAGAGATCAGTATCTCCAACTCTCCCATTATACAGATGGAAAAGCCAAGGCGCAGAGGTGGGAAGTGATTCTCTCAGGGTCTCCGTGGTCCTGGGCAGAGCTGACACCAGGAGCCACTCCATCACCATTTCCTGAGGTCCCCGCCCCTGTCACTGTGGTCCCCATTCTGCCCCAGGGGATCTGGATTCCTGGATCCCATTTCCCAATTCATGTGAAAGCCTCTGTGCTTTTCTCGTCTGCTTTGCATCCGATTGATATCTTTAATTGTGCCTTTGACGTTCATTAATTTTGCTCTTGACTTTGTGGTTTCCTTCTTTGAAGTCTCTCTGTTGTTCTGTTTCCAGCATCTAGAGTTGTCTGCTTAGCTGTAATTGCCTTTTAATCTTTCTTTTTTCCCCTAATATTAACATTTATATAACATAGCATTGGCAACTATGTTTCCCTCTAAATTTTCTTTTATCTCATCTCACAAGTTTTGAGAATATTTATTTTTGTTTGATTCTCTTTTCATCTAATCTCCATCAAATTTCGTTTGGATTTCTTCTTTCGTCCTGAGGTTATTTATAAATAGGGTTTTACATTTCCAGGCAATTTTGTTAGTTACGTCTGTGACTGATTGTCTAATTTAATTTCTTTGGTGCCAAAGTGATCTGTGTGAATCAGATAGATTCTTTGGTGTTTGTTGAGTTCTTATGCTTGTGTGAAAAGTCGGATCCACTTTGGACGGAAAGTCACTGTGTGGAATAAACTGGTGCCATTATAGAGAAGGTGCCCACGTGACCTGGGTTAGGGGATAAGGTGTGGCCATTGCCCCTTCATCTGCATGCTCATTATTTCTCTTATTGAATAGTTACTGAGTACCCACTGTGTGCCAGGTGCTAGGAGTCAGGGAGAATTCAGATAGCCTCTGCTATCACGGAGCCAGGAAACTAGCAATAAAAATACAGTCACCCAGCTGCTTATTTGCTTATAGTCATGCTATTAAAAGAAGTACAGTGACTTCCCTGGTGGTCCAGTGGCTAAGACTCCATGCTCGCAGTGAAGGGGGCCCAGGTTCTATCCCTGATCGGGGAACTAGATCTCACATGCTGTAACTCAGATGCAACTAAGAAAGAAAGGAACATAATATGATGCCATTTACATGAAAAATTTTAAACCTACAAAATGATCCCCTGTGTTGTTCAAGCCTGTGCATGAATCTAGTTAAATAGAAAGAAATTGGAGGAAAGAATATGCCCAGAAGTCCTGCCTGGCCTCCCCTGTGGGAGAGAGATGGGAGGACAGGGAAGCAGAGAGAGCTCCGGTTTTATCTGTTCCCTTTTTGTCGTCTTAAGATGAAAACACTAGGGATGATTTTCAAACTGCATTTTGGAGAAGGAACTTAGGGCCAGAAGTTTCTCCCTCCACACACCCACAGTTTAGAGACTTATTTGTTGGTGATTTGTGTTGGATTCCATTTGAATCCTGAGTCTGGTCTCCAGGGTCATTACCAGTGGTGTGTGACTTTGGCCTGAGCTCCCAGTGGGAGGGGGCTAATCCTTGGGAATGATCTAGAGATTTTGATCACCACTGTCGAGTTCAAAAACTGAGCAGCTTTCCCACAATCCCTCTCACCCTGACACATCCTCCTAAAAGGGGCAGGGGGGCCCAGACTGCTTTCCCAAACCCCTCTCATGAGCCACACAATGATTCCCCAACTGGACACTAAAATCTCCAGTGCCCAGTCTGGGGGCCAAGAAGTCCGGGTAGAATCTGAGAAAAAATAGCTGAGTTAACAACAACAGAAAAAAAAATCTCCCCAAGAACTAAAAAAAAAAAAAAAAAAAAAGACAGCTATAGAGATTTTAGTTTAGTTTTTTTTTTTTTTTTTAAAGTGACAGCCACTCAGGTGACTGGGAGAGAGATTTCACTTTAAAAGATTGAGAGGCTGTCTCCTCTAATGAGAGGTACTTGAAAATTATGGATCAGTCCCAGGTCAGTAATTTCTGTCAAGCTCGGGCAGCTGGAGGTCAGAGGCCCCGTAGAACACAAATCCATGTAGGATGTCGCTGGCGGAAGCGGTGGGTCCTGGACTCTGATGGAGCAGGTCTGCAGTGTGAGCAATTAACAAAGGCGGAAGTCTCTCCTGAGACATCTGGTCCCCTAAATTGTTATTCTACTACAGCTCTAATTTCTCTGTGGTCCAAAAATAGATGGAGCAAGGACACAGGGCCTGACCCGCTCTGCTGACACATGCTGTGTTTTCAGAGAACAGCCAAACCTGGGCTTAGAAAACAAACTTCCTGCCTGCCTGCAACATCTAACGTGGGACCGTGGGGAACCGTGTCAGGTGAAGGGGGAGGGGGCAAGGAGTCGGGACAGGGCATCTTCACTGACAATGGAGGAGACTGATTCTCAGGATGGTTAAGACACTGGCTCAAGGAGACCCAGCTTCTACGTGGCAAAGCTGGACCCGGGAACCAGGTTTCTGCTCCACAGACTGTGAAGTTCTTGAGACTCACTGGGGCAGAAGGAAAGACAGTCACGCACTTGTCTTTGAGCAGGAGAACCGATTTGCTATTTCCAGAAGCCAAACAAAATCTCTAGATCATTCCCAAGGATTAGCTAAGGCTAGTCGGCAGCAGTTGAGATCAAAATTGAACAGTGAATCTGTTTGCCAGATGCTGGTAGATAAATCATAGGGCAACCCCAAGGCAGGGTGTTTGAATTTTCTGAAAAACTCTGGGTTGGTGCCCATCTCTGCTCCTTCCATGTCTAAGTTTAATAGGCTCCAGGTAAGTGAAGCTCCAATACTTATAGCCACCTGATCCGAAGAGTCAACTCATTGGGAAAGACCATGATGCTGGGAAAGATTGAAGGCAAAAAGAGAAGGGGGCGGCAGAAATGGTTAGATAGCGTCACCAACTCACTGGACATGAATTTGAGCAAATTCCAGGAGAAGATCCCCTGGAGGAGGGCATGGCAACCCACTCCAGTATTCTTTCTTGGAGAATCCCATGGACAGAGGAGCCTGGCGGGCTACAGTCCAGGGTCACAAAGAGTCAGACACGACTGAGTGCCTGAACGACAACAGCAACAAAAGTGGAGTCACAGCATCTCACCGGGGAGGCTGAGGACACCCCGGGCACCCCCTCATCTGAGGCCGTTTCTTGGGGCCCAATTATCCCCCTGTTCAGGGCTCCAAAGACAGAATCTGGGCGATGAGCACTCATCCGACTCCAGTGGGCTGCTTTCCCCCAGTTTTTAAAATAGCTTTATTGAGGTATAAGGGCTTTCCTGGAGGCTCAGCAGTAAAGAAGCCGCCTGCAACACAGCAGATGCAGACACAGCTTCGATCCCTGGATCGGGAAGATCCCCCTGGAGAAGGAATGGCAACCCACTCCAGTATTCTTGCTTGGGAAATCCCATGGACAGAGGACCCCATGGGCTATAGTCCATGGGGTGGCAAAAAGCTGGACATAACTTAGTGATTGAACAACAATAACAATTGAGATATAATGCATACACCGTAAAATTCACTCCAAGTATATAAATCTTTGCTGTTCACCTGAAACTAACATGACCTTGCAAATCAACTATACTCAAATATAAAGTAAAAATTAATTTAAAATTTTTTAAAGAAAAAAATAATGTTTTCTCCCAAAGAAGTGTATACATCAATGATTTTTAGTATATTCATAGGGCTATGCAACCACCAGCACAATGTAAGTTTAGAATATTTTCATAATTCTGGAAAGAAACCTTGGGCCCCTAGGAATTGCACACCACTTTTCCCTCCCTCCAGCCCCTGCAACAACAAATCTCCTCTTTGTCTCTAGGCATTTGCCCATTCTGGACATTCCCTGATGACCAAGTCATACAGTACATGGTCTTTGGTGATCAGCTTCTCTCATTCAGCTAACATCCTCAAGCTTCCCCTATGCGGTAGCGTGGCAGTTTATTCAAATAGCCCCTCTAAGGCAGCGATGGCAAGTAGGCAGCGCTCCCCAACATGATGTGGCCACATTCGGTCATAACATATTCTCAGGCTAAATAGAGGCTCCTGAAAAAGTGTGCTGTGATTGATTAGCAAGGTCTGCCACGGGCACGGGAGGGAGAGTGCGCCATGGATTTGCTCTAAGAGATCAAAACAGGGTCTCCCATGGTGACAAGGAGGCAGCACAAAGACTCAGAGCCCCGGGAGAAGACAGCCCTGTGTTCACCTGCCCTGAACTGTCTCTCTCCCTCTCGGGGCGACCTTGGGGCACCCTCACCCGGGATGGCCAGTGGGTAGGGCAGCAGGAGGGGAGAACACGGAGAACGGAAGAGAGGAGACAGAGGGACCAGCAGGAGGCTGGCGAAGGAGCCAGCAGGGACTCCCCAGAGTCTTGTTATTTACAGAGTGGGCCCCCCGCCCCGCCTTGGGCGTAGGTGCAGGAGACCAATAAGGACTAACACACGCTCCACAGTCATCCCACAGGGGATATCCCACAGGGGACAGCGCTACGTGCCACTTAGAGACATTGCTTCTGCTTTTCAAAACCATTAAACCTTCATTTAGGATGCAGAGCAGAGGCCAGAATCGTGCTGGTCGTGGCTTTCCATGGGGCCTGTAAGTAGAGTAAGTTTCCAGTGATAAAGCCTTGAGTGTGGTTCTGAACTGTGCTCAGCACCACATCTGCCCCAGCCTGCCCTTTTGTCCGGCACTCACGGGCTGGGCCAGTGCCCGCAGGCTCTGGGAGTCTGCCTGCCTCGGGGTGCCTCTGCAGAAGTTCCGTCCGGGAGGCCTGGAAGCCACCGAACCATCCAGTCATGTTGGCTCTGCTTCCTGCCTTCTCTTTGAAAGTCCCCAGGAGAAGGGTGTCAGGCCGGGAGCTGGTGTGTGGGGGCCAAATGCAACTCGGGCAGAGAAAGCCCCTTTTCCTCATCTCCACTGGAGCCCCCTACACACACACACACACACGCACACACATGCACGCACACCCCAGGATGCAAATGATAACCGCAGAGCCATCACTTGTGAAGCTTGACAGAAAATAATGAGAAACACTAAATCTTTTATAAGGTCAACACTCGCCTTAGCCGAGCAGCTGTCAAACAAGAAAAGAATTTAGCGCCGGAGCCACGAAACTTCCATCGGCTCATTAAGCCCAACAGGGCCCGGGCCTGGCGTGGCGGAGGAGACGCGGGGCCTTTCCGTTTTGTGTCAGTAATTTGCTGCGGAGGAGGAAGAAGAAACAGCCCGCGCCAAAGGGGCCTGGGGGGTGGCTGGGGAATCGTTAGGACGCCGGGAGCGGCCCCGGCTCCTAATTGGAAGCATTGGGCATTATCAACGGAGGATTTGCCTCAGTTCCCTGACAGCTCGTGGGCCCAAAATGATCGCCCACTTGTCAGTGTAAAAGACCATTAAAAACAAACCATTTTGATTTAATTGGAGGCGGTGCACCGTGGGGCCAGGTGAGGCTGCTTGGTAGCCTGGCTCCCCCCAAGCTGCCGCCCCTCTCTCTCGGTGATGGGGCTGGGAGTGGGGGTGGGGTGGAGGTGGGGGCTGGAGGCGAGCGTTTTCCAGACTTTTCTTCACCTTTCAAAAACTGTCTGAGAAAGGACTGAATGGGAGACGGAAAGAGCTTCACAGTGGCAGCGAGGGCTGTTTTCAATGGGGTTGTCAGCATGCACCGTGACAAGCAGAGCTGCCAGGAAGTGGGGGGGCCTCCCCTTGCCTTTTCAGAGCTCAGATGATGGGCGTCTGCTTGGCACTCTTCTTCTGGGAGGTGGCCCAGAGGCGTCTGGCTGGAGTGGGGTCAGCCTGCGGGGGTGGAGGGCTATCCCAGCTGGACAGGTTCACCCACCCACCCCACTTAGACCTGTCAGGATGCGGATGGTCACGGTGGGGCTCTAACCTGCAGTGGACAGCGGAACTTCCTTTACTTTAAGTGACTTTTGTTTTAAACTCAAGCGAAGGAGGGAGTTAGGGGAGGAGGCGATGTGCTGATGGAGAACCTTTGTGAACAGGGCAGGCCCCAGAGACGCGGGTGCTCACCCTATGGAGGCCGTGGCGGTGAGGATGCCTGGTTGAGAACTGCTCATCGTCTCAGAAAGAGGAGGCCGCTGGCGGCAGATACTGACCTAAACTCCCAATGGGTCCTCCCATCAGCGCAGGGGCCTCCAAGCACACGGAGCATCTATCCGCTTGTAGCTTTCTGAGTCAGAGGGTAGACTCCCCGATGCCCGGGACTGTGCTTTCCATGTGGATACTCGGTATTGTGTGCACTGTGGGTACTTGATAAATATTAATTGGTGCCTGCCAGATCTCAGAGAGGGCTATATATTTGTGTATTAATCTCACCCCCCCTACCCCGGCCCCGCAAGCAGGGATCTCATTTGCTGCCTACTGCTTCCCTGCCAAGACAACATGAGCAGACCACACAGTGCTGGAGAGCATCTTCCCGAGGGCGAGGCGGGGGGGGTCGCGCCAGCCCATCTCTTCATAAACTTCTACTGTTCATCGTGATGAAGGATCAAGCTGGGAGGAGACACCAGATCCCTGGCGAGCACTGAATTCCAGAGCTTCCAATTTTGCTGCTGAGTTTAGGCAATGGGGATTCCTTAATTACTTTCTCTGGAAATTTACCTGACAGTGCTTTCCCAGGTAGCGGCAAGGTGGTTATCCAGGCGCATGGTTCCTCGGTTGACAGATTCTTTGATTTTGTGCTTGGTTGCAAATTAAGTCCTTTGCTGAGCTGTCCATGCAGTGCCCGTCAGCACTTTATCGCTTATTCATACTGGTTGTTGAACAACTCCTGTTGCCAGGGAAGCTGGGAACATACTCAGATGTGTGGTGTCCATGGCTCTTCGGGGTGGGGTACAGGCTTGGTGTTGTCTTTCCCCTTTTTTCTTTTTAGAATAATAAGCTGGAAAAGTCTTCCAGTATCTTTTAAGGAGGAACAGACTCTGTGGTTGAGAAGGCTGATCCTGTTAAGTTACAAATAGGAATATTAGAGTTAAGGATTGTCAACTGGACAGCAAGGACATTGATGCCATATTCCAGACACTGTTCCTGGGAAATGTCAAAGGGCAGGGGACCTTACTTGACTGCTAGGGGTGCCCTGTGGACATTCAACAAATCCTGGCTGGATTATTGGATGGACAGAGGGATGGATGGATAGATGGATGGATGGTTGGATGGATGGATGGATGAATGAATGGGCAGATGGGTGGATGAATGGATGGTTGGATGGATGGATGGATAGATGGATGATTGGACTGATGGATGGATTGTTGGACTGATGGATGGATGGGTTAGGAGCCTGAGATAAGGCAACAGAGTCCTTAGAAATGCCTCTGAGATTCAAATATCCTTAAAGATCCTCTCCATCTTCTTCAGCTAAACCTCTAAGGAGAAGGGGGTTTTTATTTTCTTCAATATTTGTACCCACAGTTTTGTTCAGAAATATGTAGAAAGGCAGTTCCAGTTGACAAATCCCCTGTGACGGTGGCCAAAGAAGAGAATGTAAGTTGAGTGGCAGGCATCATGGCATTCAGGTGACCCATGGTCCCTGCAACACAGGGTCTCACCTTCCAACATTCAGGACTCTGCCTGGAGGAACAGTCCAGAACCAGGACATCAGTGACAAAACAGTATCTTACTCCAGGTATTTGCAGGGCTGTTACTTAGAAGGGGAAGCAGGTGGCTCCAGAGGGTTCCAAAAGGAGAGACACGACCTGGAGGTGGAAGGAGGTAGAAGTGGGCAGAACGTCAAGTGGACCTGAAAAAGAAGCTGCTGTGGACTGAATTGGTTCCCTCTAAAAATGCATGTGTGAAGCCCTGCCCCACAGGGTGATGGTATTTGGAGGTGGTTAAGTTTAGATGAGGTCATGAGGATGGGACCCCCATGATGAGATTAGTGCCCTTTTAGGAAGAGATGCTGGAGTGCTTGCTTTCCCACTCTTTGCTGTGTGAGGTCACAGTGAGAAGGTGGCTGTCCATAAGCCAAGAAGAGAGGCTCACCAGATCCTGTCCATGCTGGCACCTTGATTTCTAACTTCCAACCTCCAGAAATAAATATCCATTGCTTAAACCACCCAGCCTACGGTATTTTTGTAGTAGTGTTCCGAGCAGACTAAGACAGACCTCCGGGGACTTCTCTGGAGGTCCAGTGGTTAGGATTCATGCTTCTACTGCAGGGGGCACAGGTTTGATCTCTGGTCAGGGAACTAAGAACCTGCATAGTGGGCAACATCACCAAAAAATAAAAAATAAAAGACGGACATTCATAAACCTTACGGCTAGTTAACTAACAACAGCCTGCCTCCAAGGGGACGTCCCTTTTGAACCCCTGGCCTGCTTTATGTCAAACACATGAAAGGGCACTGCCTGGCTTGGTAAATATGCACTTTGAACACATCTGTGTAGGAGGAGATGATATTGACCCAGGGAGCTGGGGAGCTGCTTACTGAAAATGCAGGCTGGGCAGCTACCCCAGACCCACTGGATTGGGGGCCCTGCGGGGGGGCAGGGGGTGGACCTGGAATCTACATTTTAAACCTCTCAGAGGACTCCAGGCACAGCCAAGTTTGAGAACTGTTCTTCTAGAAGAGCAGATGGCAAAACCCTGTCCGGCCCAGAGATGCCACTGCTCCATGACCTTGCCCCAGCCAGGCCCTTGCCACGTGCTTTACGTGCACAGTTGCATCTGATTCTGCTGTGATCCCCGCTTTACAGAGGCAGAGGCAGGCTGGGTTCTGGAGCACCAGCGTAGTTTCCAAGCCCCATGGGTTCAGCCCTGTTACTGGGCTCTGTCTCTGCCTTGCACCGTTTGATACAACAAGCTTGAACCCCTGATCAATGGGCTCTTTCCTCTTTAGCCTTGGGGCCAAGCTGGAATTTAAAAAGTGCGCAGGGGGGCTGTCAAGGTCTAAAGGCAATCAGGGCAGTGGGAAGTTTTGTTTATATTGAGGGCTTCAGTCAGCCAGAGCAGGGCCAGCCATGACCCTCTGGACACCTATAAACACCTGAGTTCCTGACTACCCTTCACTTTCATTCCCAGGTCCTGCGTTTGGTCCTCACTCGTCCCTGACCCCAGTTGCAGGTCCTTAGTATTTATCAGCCCTTCCAGGGCCTGAGGCCTGGAGGTAGCAGGCCAGAGGGCTCAGCCACCATCCGCCACCTTTTAACAGCGGCCACTGAAGCCTCCAAGCTTCGATTTCCTCATCTCTGAGACACATGACTTATCCCTGTCACGTAGGGTTGCTGTGAGCATCCACACGACACAAGACCGTCCTTCAGAGCACGCGGGGGAGCCCCTCGGCAGCTCTTGGAATGTGCGAGCTGTTGCTGAGGGCTTTCTGCTGTCCTCTGGGAGCCCCATCTTCTTGGATGTCCTTTCCGCCATGCCTCCAGCCAGTGGACTTTGGTCAAACTACCCACATTGTCTGCACCGCGGAGACATCATCTCCCAGGACCCCTTTGAGCAGAGGAAGGGGAGGGGCAGAGAAAACATCGCTGTTGTGTCACTTCCTCCCCGACGCGTTGTGTGCTCTGATGTCCATGAACTTGGCACCTCCCAGGGTAACCAGGGAGGGTGTGTTTTTTGCTTGCGGCTCATGGATACGAGGACACCAGCCTCTGCATCCATCCTGCCTGACAAACTTCAGTTTGAATGAACCCCGAATTATCTGAGTAGGTGATTTGATCTACGACACCCTCCTGCTGGCCATATGCCAGGCGTCTAGGACCCCCGTTACGCCCGCAGCCTTGGTGCCAAGTGACAGAAGCTGACGAGTGGGGATGTGCAGAATTGAGGGATCCGTGGGAGATGGGGAAGGAGTCCTTCCAGAGGGGGCAGATGTTAACCTGAACGTGTTCTCAAACCCAGGGAGATTCTCTTTAGATCGCGGAGGATGGATTCTCTTACGGATGAGCTGGAAGAAGAAACCGGGGACCTGGAAAGTCTTATCAACTCCCAAAACTCAACATGAGATTCTAGCCATCTCCAGAGATTAGACGTATATAGCTGATGTCAAAACAGGCTGGTCTTAGTCTATTTTCCAGCTGATTTTCAACACGAAATGGCAACCATCTTACGGAGAAACCTGAATGAACTTTTCGGCCAACCCAATATTTTGGCCACCCAGTGGGGGAGGGCGGAAGTGCCTCCTGGATTAAATTGCAAATTCCCGGGTGCTGGAAAGATTACAGGGGCAGCCAGGCTCGGGGGCGGGGGGATCCCCAGGTTTCAGGGCTGTTTCTGGTGTGCTGGCCAGCTCCCGCCTCCCCTACGATGCCTGCCACCTCCCTCCATGACCCAGGTGTGCCCAGACTTCGAGATTTCTCCAGCAGCGCCAGAAATGCTGCCTCTGTCTCCTCTAGCCTGCCCCCGCCTCACCGGCCTCCCCTTTCCCACTTCTCCGCAGGCTCAGAGCTTCGGCTCACCGCGATTTGAGCAGCACTGTCACCTCGTGACCAGGTGCCTAAAAATTCTGCCTCTCTGAGGTGCCGGATTATGCAAAACCAATTAAGCCCCTGCCTTTATTGCTTCGGCGAGTCAGCCTTCCCGCATGCTGATCTGATTTATGATGGAGCAGGAGGTGGAATCTGAATTTAGGGAAGACATGTCAAGAGCATCAGGGCCTCTGAATCATTCTTCCCCTTGCCCCATCTCCCCGTGTGTGACATATTCCATCCCTGTTCTCAGTGCCCTACATGGCACCCTGAGATGATTCTTATTCCAACGCGACAGCGAGGCAGCGTTCTTAAAATACATCCCTGGTGCAGGGGCCTCGGGGAGGGCCAGTCGACCTGGAGTCTGCCCTTCTTGGGTCAGCAAGGAGTGACTTCGGGTCTGGAGACCGTGCGGGCCCTCTGGAAAGAGGGAGGCTGCGGGGTGGACGGGCTGAGAGGCCGCCCTGGGGCTTTAACAGAGAGTTAACCTTCCAGCCTGCTATGATTTGTAAGAGAGCTTAAAGGTGGGAAAGAAAATCCTTTTCTTAGATTCAGCAGCTTCCACTAATCAGCTGCATCTCTGGGTGTCACTGCTTGGCTGACTGCTGAATTTTTTTTTTTTTTTCCCTTCCTCGCTGTCTCCTGTTCTATTAGGGAGTCAGGGGCCCAGGAGACCCGAGGCAGGGTTAGTCTTCCACAAAGAGAGGAGTCTGATCCCAGCGTTCAGAGCACACGAGCTTGTAAATCAAACTGTTAGCTTAATAGCTTGGGCCATTATTCTAAAGCAGTGGGGCTGAAACCGAAAGCCAAATGAAAATATAGTCAATTTGTTCATACTTTAGTGATTGAATGACTATGTAATGTCGGCGGGGTATCGGGGCTGTAGCGGGCTTGGTGGGGGAGAGGCGGAGGGTTCAGGTTGGAGCAGAGACCCCGAGATGCTTGGGCAAATCCCCCTCTAGAGTGGATCTTGGCAATTATAACTCAGACGGGCATAGAGGTCCAGACTCCACAAGTCAGCCACCTTCTTGGCTGGAGGAGAGTGCCGGCCTCTGACCTTCAGGCCTGATGGAAACCGCTTAGGGGAGACCAGGCTTCGCCGGCAACTCTGGGAGCGCTCCGAAAGCCGTGGAGAGGAACAGAGCTGAGAGGGGCTTGAGCAGAGGGACAGGCACCCCGGGAAGGACGTAGAGTCCCCGCCCTTTAAAAACACTTAAAAAATTATTTTATTATTCCCATTGCTATTTTATTTATTTTCATTTTTTTGGCCTTGCCATGTGGCGGGATCTTAGTTCCTTGACCAGAGATCAAACCCGTGCCCCCTGCATTGGAAGCGAGGAGTCTTAACCACTAGCCCACCAGGGAAGTCCCTAAAAAACATTAAAAAAAAACCTAACTGGCTTTGTAAAAGTTACATGTACTCACTGTAAAAACGGAAACTGCAGGAAAGAGAGTCTGAGAAAATCAAACAGCCTCCAGCTCACCCCAGGAATTACTGCTGCTGCCACTTGGGGACCCCCCTCCCGGACATCTGTTCTGGAGCACCGACCCCACGTGACGGATGGGTGCCTCCATTCAGACAGGGTCACATAAGACAGGTTCTTTCCCCCAATAATATGTAGGCCAAGCAGTACTAAACCAGGAAAGTATGATTAAAATGCCAGTAAGTAGAGGGTAAAGTCAATATTTTCAATGGTGGACTTCCCCGGTGGTCCAGTGATAAGAATCCACCTGTCAAGGCAGGGGACACGGGGTTCGATCCTTGACCCGGGAGGACCCCACACGTCACAGGGCAGCCGAGCCCAGGCACTGCAGCTACGGAGCCCACAAGGGCTTTAGAGCCCGCGCTCGGAAACAAAAAAAGACAGCAGGGTGAGAAGCCCATTCACTGCAACCAGAGAGTTGCCCCCCACCCTGGTCGCCACACACAACGGCGAAGACCCAGCACAGCCAAACATAAATAAAATGCATTAAAATGTTTTCAGTGGCTGTGTAATATCGTGATGCTGTACATTGTCTCTGTAATATCTGTGTAATGTGTCCCAACATATACTTAAGCCAGTACTTGGCCTGTGACGTCTCCAGCCTTTCACCATCGCTGTCAAGACCACCATAAATATAGGGGGCACCCCACTCCTTCGTCTTTGGTCCTTTATCATTAGTAGTCTTTTTGTAAAAGGGGATAAAACCGTCTGCTTTTCTTGATTTAATACCAGGAGACCAGAGAATATATGGTTCAGATTGGGTCGCTTTTGAGAGCAGAGGGGCACTTATTAATAATTCTGCCTCCCAACCGGCCCCAGGGAGGGCTGTCCTGGGGAGCCAGACCCCCTCCCTGCCCAGGGACACCCAGGGAGGCTTCCACAAAAGGCCGGAGAACAGGCTGGGCCAACTGGAGTGTGCACGGTGTTGGAGGTTTTGTTATGGGGGGCTCATCCCTACCCCCAGACTTGGGGCTTTGCCAACTCAGGTTGACATCCCCCCAGCATTTCAGGCTGAGAGAATTGGACGCCCAGGGCTGGAACGTCTCCGAATTTCCCCATCTAGCCGTCCACCTGCACAGTTACGTGTCTCCACCAGCCGTCTGTCCACCTTACTCTTCGCCTGTCGCCAGCAGCCCGATGGAGGCATGCTGTCAGCGCTGAGAACAGGGTCTGACACTCAGGGATGAAGTTTGTAAATGAATGAGTGAGTGGACGAGTGAGTGGGTGAGTGGGTGATCACCAGGACCATCCTCGCGGCAGCTGCCATTTTTGGCGGCTTGATACGGGTCGGTGCTCTGCTAAACACTGGGCACGTGTTCCCATCAAACACTCCCAGCAGCTCTGCCGACAGGCACAGGCCCATTTTACAGAAGAGGAAGCAGGACCTTGGACAGGTCAAGCCACACGCCAGGTCAGGAGTGGTGGGGTCACCACCCGGCGCAGGTCTAGCCGACCCTGGAGTCACGCACGCACAAACATACCGCACCGCCCCCGTCTCCTGCTCTGCTGGCCCCCAGTGCACCTCGTGGAGGGCAGAGACAGCCCGGCCAGCAGGAACAGAAGGTGCAGGCCCCAAGCCCAGTGGTGCCCCCACTCAGGGACGAGGCGATGAATTCTTGTCCCTTCCCGAGAATGAGGGCCTGTCCCAGTTCACCCCAGCTTGGGGTCTGCACGCTCCACGAGCCCCATGCTTCCTGCCATGTGGCTGCTTGGTCCTGGAAGCTGGGGTTGGAAGAGACCCTTAAGAACCAGTGCCCCACCACCCCATTTTCAGGTGGGGAAACTGAGGCCCAGGGAGGGCCAGCCACTGGCCCAGGCCCGGGGGCTGGCTGGCGGCTCGTCGTGAGCATCCTGGCAGAGAGGCCACTCGCCAGCTGTCGGCCGACCCTCCCTCTGGGCACTGGCTGTCGCGTGGCGACTGCTGGCTGCACAGCCCAGGAGGAAGCCCTGGAACTCGTGTGTCTGGAAAGGGAGCCCCACCGAGGGGTGCTTCTGCTCTGCTCCCTCCCGCGGTCCCTCCGGGCTCAGACGGGAGGGGCCCCGAGTGGCACTGGTGGGGACGGTTGGGTGGAAAGCCAGCTCGCTCCGTACTGACCCGGCCCGGGAGCGCCCGCGCCCTGCCTGCTGCTTTTCCGTGTGAAAGGTGTTTAATTATTTCTGACAGAGTTCAGCGTCGACATCTGTTCGCGAGCGGGGAGAGTCCATTTAGGTTATCCATCACCGTGACAGATTCCACTTTTTTGGAAGCGCCTTTTCCTTTCATAATGGGGCCGGGTGGGGAAGGGGGGCAGGCGGATCAGCACAGACACGAGGCACAAAGACCTTCCCGGGGCCCCGACAACAACCAGCACCCCCTCCCCGCCCCAAGGGAGGAGCAGCTCTAGCCACGACTGGGTCCTGACCCTGTGGGTCCAGACCCTGCCGGTGGCTGCTGGGCTGGCGGGCACTGGGACGTTTAAGTTGGGAAGGGGGTCTCACAGGGCCTGTGAAAGGCTATTCGATTCTGTCCTCCTGGGCGGCACTGGCCATCCAATCGTCCGATGCTTCACTCATTCTTCCCACAAACACTTACTGGTCACCTGTTGGGTGGCTCAGTGGTAAAGAACCCACCTGCCAATGCAGGAGATGGAGGAGACCCAGGTTCAGTTTCTGGGTGGGGAAGATCCCCTGGAGGAGGAAATGGCAACCCAGTCCAGTGCTCTTGCCTGGGAAATCCCATGGACAGAGGAGCTTGGTGGACTACAGTCCATGAGGTCCCAAAAGAGTGAGATACAACTGAGGAACTAACATTGAAAGTGTTAGTCACTGCTGGGTGTCAGGCCCCATGCTGGGCTCCTGGGACCCAGCGGGGACGCAATGGACGTGTCCTTGTGGGCTCACACTTTACTGGGGAAGATGGACATTGAACAACGAGTGGCCGTTAACAAATGAATTGCAGTGCAGCTAAGCGCCTCAAGGGGGCAGAAAAGAGCCCAGTGGTATCAAAGAGGGGACCTGCCCGGGCGGGACTGGAAAGGATAGTGTCCTCAGGAGGCATCACTGCCCAGCCACCCAGAGAAGAGGCCCTGGACCAGGCAGGAACCCCTTTCTCTCAGGGCAAGTTCCTTCCCCTCTCTGAGCCTCAGTCTCCTCATCTGTAGAATGGGACCTTTGCATCTATGAGATAATGAATGTCTGGCACTTGGGACACAGTAGGAGCTCAGGAAGTACTTTTCACTGGTGGTATTTCCCAGCAAGGAGGGGGCTGAGTGTCTCGGCAGTGGCGGCAGCACCCTGGGGCTCTTGGAGCCTCTACGGGGCTGTCCTGGCTGGTGTCCAAGGACCAGCCCTGCTGAGATTCCTGTGGCTGAACTTCCAGAGCCCATGAGCCTCCCCGGGGAAGATGAGAAAACACCCTGTAAGCCCAGGTGCTTGTGTTTTATTCTACTTCGTGTTATTTCAATGGCACTGTGGGTGCCCTTGAACTTGGGCCTGGCCTGGGTTCCAGGTCCAGCCGCTTGAAAATGAACACCATCTCTGCCAGTCCTCCGCAGAAATCAGGTAATGATGCTATGTGGAATAATATGTGTAAATGACTCAGCATGAACACAGGGCTGGCATCACAGGTGGGTGGCCCTGTTCCTAACGGGTTTTTACAACAACAGTCTTAAGATCAGAAGAGACCTGTGCTCAGTTGAGTCAAATCCCCTCTCTTAGACTCATTGGAAAAGACCCTGATGCTGGGAAAGACTGAAAGTAGGAGAAGGGGGCAACAGAGGATGAGATGGTTGGATGGAATCATCGACTCAATGGACATGAGTTTGATCAAACTCCAGGAGCTGGTGATCGTCAGGGAAGCCTGGAGCGTTGCAGTCCATAGGAGAGTAGAGAGTCGGATATAACTGAGCGACTGAACAAGGAGAAGAAATAGAACTCATTTATTTCTGGATTTCTGCTCCTGCTCTGGGCCAGGCTGTGGGGGTACCTGCGGGTGAGACAGGCCTCCTGACACAGAGGACTCTGTGTTACTTGGGTGGGGCGTGTTGGACAGGGAGAGGGGCCCTTTCCTTGCTCCAGCAGGGTCAGGGGAGACCACCTGAGCCCTTTGTCCATTGCTTTGGGACCTATGTGTGTGCTTAGGTACTCAGTCGTGTCTGACTCTTTGCGGCCCCCTGGACTGTAGCTCGCTAGGCTCACCAGTCTGTGGAATTCTCCAGACGAGAATACCGCAGTGGGTAACCATTCCCTTCTCCGGGGATCTTCCTGACCCAGAGATCAAATCCAGGTCTCCTGCATTTGCTGGCGGCTTCTGTACCATCTGAGCCACCAGGGAAACCCCTGGGAACTATAGGTAGATTTAAAAGCAGAGACGAGGGGCTGAGAGGGGCTGGGGGTTGGCATTGTAGAGCAGAGTGCCAGCAGTTTATCTCGTGCCCAGGGGCCTATGGGTCCCATCCCTCCCTGGGCAGGGTCCCCAGGATGTCTATCCCCCCGCCCCACCACGGACATCAAACATCAGGAAAATCAAAAAAAGAAGAGTGAGAGGAAAGGCGACAGAAAGAGGGGCCAGAAAGGAGGCTACGGGCCAAACGCCTGAGTGTGGAGATGGGGCAGGAGGGATGAGGGCGAAAAGAA
The DNA here is from genome assembly GCF_016772045.2 of Ovis aries. Classification (NCBI taxonomy): domain Eukaryota; kingdom Metazoa; phylum Chordata; class Mammalia; order Artiodactyla; family Bovidae; genus Ovis; species Ovis aries. The sequence goes on from NC_056056.1 coordinate 4,327,346, forward strand.
GGAGCCTGGGGGAGGCGAGGGGTGCTGCCCAGGCTGGACGGGGAGCGGCAGTGGGCCCGCAGCACACCCCGCTCCCCTGCGCTGCGCGTGGCCCTGCCCGTGTGTGCGGCGACGGCCCAGACTGACGGGCGGCGGGGCGAATGGCCACTGACATATGCTGATGGCGGCCACTTGGGCAGGACATGGGCGCCGCATCAAGGGCGGCAGGCAGGCCTCGCTGGCAGCCTGTTTGGTTGCATTAGGCTCAGGAAGGCACGGCCCCCTTCATTGTCTACATCGCAGTTTAACTCAAACAAGCGGCTGGGCCTGGTCTGGCCAGGAACGCGGCTTTGTGTGGCTGTCTCCCTGGGGCCAGGCGCGTCCCTGGTGGCGCTTAGGAAGGGTTCCAACATGTTAGCTCTTGGTAGCATTGCTGTTGCTGTTGCGCCAGTCGAGGGGCAGAAGCCCTCAGAAGCCCCTGCCTAGAGGACAGGTAAAGAACAGAAAGCAGGGCATCCGCTAGGTGCAGGGCAGGGGCGATGGGGGCGGGACTGACCTTCTGGAAGTGAGGCATGTGCCAGAGGGCGTCCAGCCCCACGGGCGGCTTGTACTTCCTCAGCTGACTGCTCCGGGTCTCATAGAGCTTCCCAAGGATCACCTGCAGGGCAGAGAAAGGCTGAGGCCCGGTGGTGACTGGCTCCTGCAGAGGCCGGAGCCACAACGACAGGGCTGGAGGGCCTGGGGCCAAGATTCCTGCTGGGGCAGCCCCGTGGGGCCCTTTCCCCCTGGTTCCCGCCCTTCTCCCAGTCTGATTTCAGGGGACCAGGTGGATTCGGGGAGGGGACCATGGGGTGCAGAGAGCGTGCTGTTTTGGTTTCTGGTTCGACCCTAGAACTCTCTGGGTTCTGGAAGGCAGCTGCCTCAAGGGCAGGGACGTGTCCTCCTTAGCTCAGACAGCCCTGGTGGTTACCAGGGATGCCACCAGGTCTGAACGAATGAATGATTTGACGGGGCTGTTGCCATTTCTGGGAAGCAGGTCCTCAGCACGGTCTGCTCGTGGAAGAGAAAGGAGGACTCCTTTGAGAGGAGGAATTAGAGGGCTCAGTGGAGAGCCCTCGAGGTCTCTGCGGGTGCGATTTCAGAGCTGCAGAGGCAGTCCAGCTCCTCCTTAGCTGCACGCCCCGTACCCACAAACAGATGCTGTGAGCCTATGGTTAGGGACCCATAGCTCATGGGGTCTGCTGTGGACTGAACTATGTCCTCTCCAAATCCATAGGGTGAAGCCCTAGCCCCCAGTGGGGACTGTATTTGGAGCTGGGCCTTTAAGGAGGTGATTAAGGCTCAGTGACATCAGAGGATGGGGCTGTAATCCAATAGGACAGATGTCCTTATACGAAGCGGAAGAGACACCAGGGGTGTCCATACAGGAAAGGCCCTGTGAGGACGGGGTGAGAAGGCGGCCGTCTTCAGGCCGAGGAGAGAGGCCTCCAGGGCAACCGAGGCTGCCACCTCCACCTTGGACTTCCAGCCTCTAGGATTTCTGTGGTTTAAGCCACCCAGTCATACGTTGTCACGGTCACTCCAGCAGACTCACCCAAGGTCCCCGGCCCCCAGTTGCAGGATCAGAGGGGACTCTGATTCAACGTGTGCCCCTGGGGAACTCCATGCACAGTCAGACCTTAGTTCACAGCTGTGACCTTGTCAGAACTCAAAACCTCCTAGGGGAGTTAGCAGACAAATAGGGGGCTCTTGTTTATACCTAGAGCTAGAGAGTTGGAATTCTACACCTGGAGTGGGTGAGCTGGACGATGCGCTGGTACCCAAGTGACCCAAAGAGCATGGGCCACTGCAGAAAGGGGCATGAGAGGGCGACACAGGTCAGATGGTGCAGCCAACAAATAAAAGCTGACCTGAATTTAGCTGAAGACACCACCACCCTATTGAACCCCTTTTATTTTACTTTTTCTTAAAGATAGCATCTCTTTATTTTATTGATTTATTTTTTGGCCAAGCCATGTGACACATGGGATCTTAGTTCCCTAACTAGGGATCAAACCAGGGTCCCCTGCATTGGGGACATGGAGCCCTAACCACTGGGCTGGCAGGGAGCCCCTTTTATTGACTTATTTTGTTACCCAATTATATTAATTTTATTTAATGTGTCTGTGGATAACTTCCAAGCCCCTTGGATCAACTCTCCCCTCTGCTTCCTAGAACAGCAGCTTTGAAACTTCATCTCAAACCAAAGCTGAGAGGCTGCCTCACTAGGGCTTAGTGAGCCGGGCTTCAGAATTAGGAGGATGAAAGTGAGTCTTAGCGCCTTTCTCAACCTCAGTTTCCGCTGCAGAAAATGGGGTACAGATGCCTAGCAAACAGGTTCTTATAGGATTTGCTGAGTTAGCTTTGGGCAGAGTGTCTGGTCCTCGACGATTGCTCACTAAATGGAAGCCAGTTTCCAAGAATTTCGTTTGGGGTCATCACCATCCAAAACCCAGCACATCCTGAGCTGCTAAGAGACCAGTTTCTCCTAAGATGGGAGCAATCTGACCTTGTAAATCAACCATCTCATCAACCCTAACAGCCTGTGTGTCAGCCCCTCCGTGTTTTGAGGGTCTGGGTATTCGTAGCCCTTTGATAGAAAGCATCACAGTCACAGAGAATCTTGGAACAGAAGAACTCTGTGGTTGGTTTGACAAGTGCTTTTTGAGTGCTTACTATGTCCTGTGAAAGTGTTAGTCACTCAGTCGTGTCTGACTCTGCAACCCTGTGGACTATAGCCTGCCAGGCTCCTCTGTCCATGAAATTCTCCAGGCAAGAATATTGGAGTGGGTGGCTGTTTCCTTCTCCAGGGGACCTCCCGACCCAGCGATCAAACTCGGGTCTCCTGAATTGCAGGTGGATTCTTTACCCTCTGAGCCACCAGGAAAGCCCCCTTCTATGTCCTGGGAAGCCCTGACTATGTGCTGGCCCCATTCAACCTGACCCCCTTTTTTGCCCATCAAGGTCATTGAGACCCCAGTTTGGATGGCATCACTGACTCAATGGACATGAGTTTGAGCAAACTCCGGGAGACAGTGAAAGACAAGGAAACCTGGTGTACTACGGTCTACGGGGTTGCAAAAAGTCAGACACGACTGAGAGGCTGAACAACCATCACAGCGGCGAGCCACTCAAAGCCACAGCCCCCTGAGCTGCACCAGTCCCTGACCAGTGCTTGGGGTGGAGCCGCTGATAGTGGGTGATTACAGGCCAATGCTTTGGCCAACCGATGTGAAGAGCTGACCCCTGGAAAAGACCCTGATGCTGGGAAAGATTGAAGGCGGGAGGAGAAGGGGACGACAGAGGATGAGATGGTTGGATGGCATCATCAACGTGGGGGACATGAGTTTGAGCAAGCTCCAGGAGTTGGTGATGGACAGGGAAGCCTGGCATGCTGCAGTCTATGGGGTCCCAGACTGAGTGACATGACTGAGTGACTGAACTGAACTGAACAGGGTTCTCTGTTGAAACAGGAGGGGCACTGGCTACGAGACTGTCTCTAGATTCAGGAGATGTGTCCTCGGAGGCTCCGGATTCCATGGACCTGTGGCCCTCTGAGTTGTTGTGAAATAGCTGCTAATTAAGAACATGACTCTGGCCTGGAGCTCTCAGTATGAAGTAGCAGCATGTAACGGTAATGCTCCCTTGGAAAAAACTGGTCGTTACCATAGTGAGCTCTCTCTTGAGCTATTAATGAATAAACTAGTCACGGACTGCTTTTAAATTATTACTACAGAGACTTCCCTGGCGGCACACTGGGTAAAAATCCACCTGCCGGTGCAAGGGATACGGGTTCGATCCCTGGTCCGGGAAGATTCTACATGCCAAGGAGCAACTAAGCCCGCATGCCACAACTACTGAGGCTGTGTGGGGCAACTGCTGAAGCCCGCGTGCCTACAAGAGAAGCCCCCACAATCAGAAGCCCATGCACCACAACCAAGAGGAGCCCCCACTCACGGCGGCTACAGAATGCCCACGTGCAGCGATGGAGACTCGTGCAGCCAAAACTAGAATTAATTAATTAATTAAAAATACGTTATTGCAGTGCTCTGCTCTAAGTGGTTGTCTCTGACTTCCGACTCTCCCCACCGCTGAGAACAGTCCAGAGGGGCCTTAGGTGGAAATCAGTCTTCCTCTCTAGGGGCTTAAGCCAAAGTTGAACCTGGTCATCACCAAGACCCTTTCAGCACAGCACTGAGCAACTCGATCGCCCAGTCAACACCCCGCCTCGCCCACCAGCAACAAGCAGGCACAGGGGGGCAGCCTCAGGCCTTGCCCCTCCGCAAGCCTCCCCTTCCCTCCCCTCCCCTTCTGCAGTCAGCATGGTGTTTACCCGCAAGCCTCCCCTTCCCTCCCCTCCCCTGCAGGGAGCATGGTGTTTACCTTTTGCTTTTTCTCCAGTTTAATGGCTTTCTGGGTGGCCTTCTGCTCCTGCACCCACAGCTGCTGGTACCGATGCTGCAGCAGATCAAAGAAGGGGGTGGAAGGCCTGTGGGGAAGAAGGCAGACGGGTTTGAGGTCCGGGAAGGGCCAGAGACCCCCCTCTCCTCAGAGGCTGCCTGCATGACTGTCAGGCCTGCGGGGAAGAGTGCCCTCCCAAAGGCTGTGAGAGCCTCTTTCTGGCTTTCTGCAGCCATGGACGAAACGGGTGCCTTCTGTAAATCATTCAATAAATGCTTACTGCCCACCAATCAAGTGCTGGGCCTTATATGGTGACAGACTCTATCCTCGACCAGATTTAAGACAGACTCCTCAGACCCCTCCTTTCCATCAGGACTTGTCCTTGGGACCTATCTTTGGCTGGATGAAGTCAGCCTTAGCAGAGAACCTTGCTAAGCCAGTCCCCTCACCCCTCATGTCTCATCACCTTGGCTTGCCTTTACCAAGAGTCCTGTTAAGGCATTTTTGTGAGAATCCCCTACCTACCCTTGAAGTCTCCCCTTCGTAACTTGCCTTCCACTCTGCTCCTTGGGTAGAAGTTCCCATTCGTGTTGTATTAAGAACTGAGTCCAGCTCTATCCTGAGGTCACTTTCCCCTTTGAAATAGTACTGAATGAAATCTGTCTTTATTGCCTTCAGCCTCTGCTCTGATTCTCATTGGCAGGGGTCTCCAGCCAAGGTGCACATACCCTGCGTACAGCATTTTGCATACCCCACTCCTCACAACACTGTGAAGTGGGTATTATTAATACTATCACTCATCCTGCAGCTGAGGGGGTCAGGTCCCAGAAGAGTGGGAGCAGGGCTGTGTGTGAGGCTCTCTCAAGGCAACCTAATGGGTGATGAGGGAAAGAACTTTCCAGAAGAACCAAAGCTAATAAGACGCAGGAGGAAGGACAGAATTGAGGGGAAGAGCATCGTTACCTTGTGACTCCTAATGAAATAATGGATTTAGGTAATGAGCGATGATGAGGTAGAAGGCTGACGGGAACTTCACAATGGATGGCTCAGGCTGCAGCAGCTGAACCACAGGATCAATTTGTTCTTATTGTGATAAATGTGCAAAACATAAAGTTTACCCAAGCGATCAATCTTACCATCACTGAAAGTGACAGACATGGGGCCAGGAATGATTTTTATTTATTTGGCTGCGCTGGGTCTTCACTGCAGCATGCGGGGGTCTTCACTGCAGCATGCGGGGTCTTCTGAGGCAGCGTGTGGATTCTCTAGTTGTGGCAGGCGGGTTCAGTAGTTGCGGCAGGCGGGCTTTGTTGCTCTGCAGCACGTGGGATCTTAATTCCCCGACCGGGGATCGAACCCTCGCCCCCTGCATTGGAAGTGCAGAGTTTTAACCACTGAGCCTCCAGGGAAACCCCCTGGCTTCGTGTTTTATACAGCCTTCATGGTGGTATTTAAAGTCTTGGAAATTGTTGTCGGCCCTTAAAAATTGGGAGATTTTACATTAAAAAAAAAAAAAAAAACCAGCTTTCCCAGATTGTCCTGAAGATGTATATGTTCTAATCACATAGGTCTGCCTTCCTACGTGGCAACAGTTGGCTGGAGCTGAGTATCAGGTGTCATTTAGCCCAAGTCCTCTCTCTTCCCTACTGCACTCTACTGCCTGCTGGACCCCTCCAAGCGTTGGATTTTGTGGCCCCAGAAACAGACACAGAGCTGGACTGGACCCTAAACACCCACCCCCATCTCTCCCACCCTCCAGGCGGAATTCTCTGGGACCAGGCTGACCTGGGACTCCTTTCGAGTGGCGCTTCCTCGGCTTTGAAATGCCACTCGAGCTCAGAGGTCTCTTTCCAGAGTAGCCTGCAGCGCATCTACAAACAGTGGCTCTTTGTTTTCTGGTTCCTTTACCCCTGCGGTGACTTTTATTACTTAATTATTACACACCCCATGCTTCTGAGCAGCCTAATTTATAGCCGTGCTTTCTAATGACGCGAGATGCGTAATCTCGCAAGATCTACCCCGAGGCCTTTCACAACAGAAAAGCTATCTTCCCAGCAGCCTCCTCTGCCCACAGCACCGCAAACCCACCCTCACGGCCCTCCCACAGCCTCGCTGACCGTCTTTGTGTCCTGTTTCGGCCAGCGGTTCTTATTGCTGGAAAGAGGCAGGGGCGGGGCGTTGGAGCAGAAGAGCTGACAAAGCTTGTAAGTTACAACAGCCCAGTCCCGACTGCCTGCTGGTGGAGGTCCAGCAGATTTTGCCCATTTTTGTTCTGGCTCATTCAATCGGATCACAAGCGGGAGAGGCTTGTTGGACATGGCGAAAACCCAGGATGTAAATTGTATCACGTCATCTCTTGCTTAAAATGCCCTCAGCAGCCTCCCATTTCTTAGATTCAATCTAGATTCCTTGCCAGAATCTGGCAAAGCCTCCCCTCCCCAAACTCCTCTCAGACCCTCAGCAACTCCTTTGCCTACAGGTCTCAGCTTTCGGGTCACCTCCTCAGAGGGCTTGCCCCTGACCAGTCCATCTTCCAACGGCCCTTGCCTGGTGCCCTCCCCTGCAGAAGCCCCCTTGCTAATTTGTCACTGGTCTATAACTGCTCTCGGCCATCGAGTACCAATGCCAGCAGGAATGGTTTGCTCTCCGTAATTATGCATTGTTGAAAAGGAGGGGGCGAGAAGAAGGGAATTAGTCAAAGAAAGAAAGATTAGGTGAACATTTTAGGAAATAAACTCTTCATAAGTCAGGGTAGTGTAAATCAAGCTATATGTGAGTTGTAATAAAATTGAGAGTAAATTGATAGAAATTATAATCCGGGAAAGGAAGGATAGTCTTTCTAACAAATGGCAGGGGAACAACTGGACACCATGGACAAAACCAAAGAGAAACCTCTTGGCCCAAGTCTCATACTTTATACAAGAATTAACTCAAAACGGAGCATAGAGTTAAATGTGAAACTGTGAAACTTTTTGAAGAAAACATAGGAGACGCTGTTTGGGACCTAGGGCTCGGCTAGGTGATGCGTTCTCAGGCTTGACACCGAAAGCATGATCCAGCAAAGAAAAAAAAAAAAAAAGGTAAATTGAACTTCCTCTAAATTAAGAACTTTTGCTCGTGGAAAGAGCCTCTTGAGACTATGACAAGGTAAACCATTACTAGGAGAAAATATTTGCAAACCATGTACCTGACAAAGGACTCCTATTTCGACTATATATAAAACTCACAAAACTCAATAAAACAAAATGAAAACAAAAAATGACTGTATTAGAAAAAGGACAAAACACGAAGAGACAGAGGGTATATGGATGGCAAATAAGTACAGGAAAAAATAGTAACATCCTTCGCCACTGGAGAAATGTAAATTGAGAGCTGGATGACATGTCCCTTCACACCTATTGGTGCAGCTAAAATAAGAAATACGTAGTGACAGTGGGCCTTCCCTGGCGGCTCAGATGCTAAAGAATCTGCCTGCAAATGCAGGAGACCTGGGTTTGATCCCTGGATCAGGAAGATTCCCTGGAGAAAGGAATGGCTACCCACTCCAGTATTCTCACCTGGGAAATCCCATGACGGAGCAGCCTGCTGGGCTACAGTCCATGGGGTTGCAAAGACATAACTGAGCGACTAACCACAGTGATAATGCTCAGTGCTGGCAAGGACACAGAGAAACTAAACCTCATACACGTTGTTGGAGAGAGCGTAACACAGCATCGTTGCTCTGGAAAATGGTTTGCTAGTTTCTTGAAAAACTAAACCGACACTTACCATCGGAGCCCAGCAATTGTGCTCCTGGGCAGTTATTCCTGAAAAATGGAAACTTAGGTCTACACAGACACCTACACACCCATGTTCATAGCTGGAATACCTGTAATATCCCCAAACTGTGAACAACCAAAACACCCTTCAGTGGGTGAATAAACTATGGTCCATCCATACTATGGAATATCATTCTATAGTAAAAAACGAAAGGACGATTGATACAGCAACAGCTTGGATGATGTCAAGGCTGTTACGCTCATGGAAAAAGGCCAGTTTCACAAGGTCACATACTGTATGATTTCATGTACATACCTTTCCTGGAATGTCCCAGGGATCAGGGAATGGCGGGGAGAGGGGTCATTACACAGGTGTGTGAAGGGGTGTCTTTGAGGTGATGGAACAGTTCTCCATCTTGATTTGTAACACAAATTTACACACGTGATAAAATGCATGGACGCCAAATACGCAGACACAAACTGCTTGTAAAACTGGTGAAATCTGAATGAAATCTGCGTATTGTATCAACGTCAGTTTTTTAGGGTTTTTTTTTTTTTATGCTTTTTCAAATTTACTTAATTTGGCCGTGTTGGGTCTTAGACCCTTCATCGCATCGCGCAGGAGCTCTTCTGGAGCACGGATTCTCCAGTTGTGGCGCACGGGCTCAGGGCTGCGTGGGCTCAGTAATTGTGGCTAGTGGGCTTAGTTGCCTTGCAGCATGTGGGTTCTTAGTTCCCAGACCAGGAATCGAACCTGTGTCCTCAGCATCAAAAGGCGGATTCTTCACCACTGGGCCATCAGGGAAGTCCCAAGTTTTTAGTTTTGATATTGCACTATAGTTACATAGGATTTTATCACAGGGATAACAGAGTGAAGAGTAAACAGCAGCTCTCTGTACTATTTTTACAACTTCCCGTGGCTTTATAATTATTTCCAAGTAAAATATTTTCTCAAAATGCAATCGAGCATGCATGAACTAGCTTTCCAACTTTATAGAAAAACTATTACAATATTACTGTCATACAAAGAGGTGATCAAAGAGCTTGGAGCCAAAAAATGTGGGGGGAAAATGAATATAGGGTGTGGCAGGAAATTAATTTTTTAAAAATGTGTTATTTTTCTGGATTTTGTGGCTTATGATATTTGTCAGCTTATTTAAAATTTTAATTTGTTCTGATTCTTTTTCTCATTCTAATTAAGTATTCAGTTTTATGCCTAAATTTGTATTCAGGATGTTGAACTTTTTTTCTTAAAGAGAACCCCCGAATATGAATATGTTCCTGGTCCCATGAAACATGGAGCTGCCCTTGTGTGAACGTAAAATGTTTCTTTTAATTATAAGAGAGTATTAGGTATAACTTCATGCTAATAATGTAAAACCAAAACAACATAGGTGATTTATCCAGGAAAATATAAAAGATCAAAGTTGACTGAAGTGCATATGTAAAACTTTAATAGAGCCACAGGTACCAGACCAAGGTATGTTCACGTGTGTGACCTCCTAGCCCTGTTGAGAACAGTATTCCAGGGCTTTCCAGAAGTTTTTACAAAAAAGCTTCCCACATCGTGCTATGATCCCAAATCGAGAGAAGGAAAATGTCTTGGTTAGTGTCACCTAGAAGAGCAAATGAAATTCTACTTGAGGGTGTGATGGATTTAGGAGTCTGGGATTGACATATAGACACTGCTAGGTATAAAAGAGATAACCTACTGTATAGCACAGGGGACCCGCTTAGCTCTGTGGTGACCTAAGTGGAAAGGAAACCCAAGAAAGAGGGGATATATGTGTGTGCGTGCTGTGTCACTTCAGCCATGTCTGACTCTTTGCAACCCGATGGACTGCAGCACACCAGCTCCTCCGTCCATGGGATTCTCCAGGCAAGAACACTGGAGTGGGTTGCCAAGCCATCCTCCAGGGGATCTTCCCGACTCAGGGATCGAACCCGCGTCTCCTGCAGCTCCTGCATTGCCAGTGGATTCTTTCCCACTGAACCACCAGGAAAGCCAGGATATATGTACACGTGTAGCTGACTCATTTTGCCCTCAGCTCGGAACTGACACAACGTTGTAAAGCAGCTACACTCCAGCTTAAAAAAAAGGGGAGGGGCCTAAAGACATGAAATAAAGTTATGCTTGAAAACTAACAAAAAAAAGAAGGAGTACTAAGTGAAATATTACTCGATCAAATCGGGCAATGTACTAATACCAGAAGGCCCTCCTGTAATGCCCTCCACCCATGCTGGAGGCGAGGAGTGGGGAGCCAAGGAGGGGTCCCAGAGGGCAGCTCGCCCCTGCCCCTTCCCACTGAGCCTCCGAGGCGGGGAGGAAAGAGACTCCTTCCAGTGCAGCCGGAAGTTGCAATGCGAGGATTACACTAGGCTGGACGCATTAACCAGTGCACTGACCTGGCCTTTTGTAATTGCAAGTGAGCAGAAGAGCCTTGGATGGCTGAGACTTCACTCAGGAAAGGCTGGGAAAGCAGCTGACCCTCAGAGCAGCTGTGAATAAGGCGAGGACGCTCATGTTCCAAAGTCCCTTGCCCCTCCCACTTGCGCACATTTATCAGGAAATATTATCAAGCTGCTAGAAAGAATGAAGCGGCCATACGAGTAATGACTCAGGAAGATCTCCAAGATGTAGGTCAAGTATCAAGAAAGAAGCTGGGGAGAAAGAGCCATACTTGCGTAAGTGCATCAACGCAGGTGTGAAGGGTGGTGAAGGACCGGAAGGAAGGCTGCAGAGGACGGTGCTGGGGGAGGGGGGCAGACGTGGTGGGCGGGGCAAGGGGCTCCTCCCCTCCAGTCTACTTACTGGTTTTATGTCACTCTTGAAAAGTGAAAGTAAAGTCGCTCAGTCGTGTCTGGCTCTTTGCGACCCCATGGACTGTAGCCCACCAGGCTCCTCCGTCCATCGGATTTTCCAGGCGAGAGTCCTGGAGTGGGTTGCCATTTCCTTCTCCAGGGGATCTTCCTGACCCAGGGATCAAACCCAGGTCTCCCGCATTGTAGGTAGACGCCTTACCATCTGAGCCACCATGTGCCTCTTATGCAACAACGAAAGCAAAAGAAGAAACCCACATCTGAGAGGTCATGGGACTCGGCGGGGGCCAAGGTCAGGGACAGGGTGATGGATCTAGGTCAGAACTGGATGCAAGTTCCTCCTCCCCCTCCCCCGCCATGCACAGCTCTGCCAACATCACACCGGAACTAGCCAGGCTGTTTGCTTTTTGCCTCTTTCATCATAATCAGATGGGGGTGGTCGGGCCTTCTGGGCACCGCTGTTTGAAGCGAAGTTTCAGCGTTTCCATGTGTACTCGGCCCTTGAAGGATGCACCTTTTTTCTTGGCATTTAAAAGAATGAATCGATTTATTTTTGGTTGCTCTGGGTCTTTGTTGCTGCACGTGGGCTCTCTCTAGCTGTGGTGAGCGGGGGCTACTCTTCGTTGAGGCGCAAGAGCTTCTCATTGCTTTGGCTTCTCTTGTTGAGAAGCACAGGCTTTAGCAGTTGCATCACCTGGGCTCTGTCGCTGGGGTGCACAGGCTTAGTTGCTCCGTGGCACGTGGAATCTTCCCAGACCAGAGATCAAACCTGTGTCTCCTGCATTTGCAGGCAGACTCCTATCCACTGTACCACCGGGGAGGTCCAGCATGGATGCATCTTAACAGCCATTTTTCTTATTTTTTTCCACAACTATCTTTTTTTCCTTTTGCTGCTACATTAAAACATGTTCAGGGTTGTCTTTTTTGTTTTAAAATAAACGTAGTTCTTTACAGTAAAGAAGACGTTTGTTCCACCTCAGAATGAATGATTTTTGCCACAGGCCGAGAGCCCCTGTGGTCACAATTACAGCCAGCCAAACTGCAGCTCTCTTTTGAGGAGCTGGAAGGGGTTCACTCAGAAGATCTCAATTATTTATCCTCACTAAATGAGACGGGAAAGGTGGGAGTGGGGAGGCTGAAGCCCAGAGAGGTCAAATGGCTGGCCCAGGGTCACACAGCACACTCGGCAGCCTAGCCTGGACCCCCACCCACACCCACACCCACACCCCTCAGGCTACACTGTCTTCAGCCAAGAGAATGCAAACCCACTTCCAAACAGGCTCACGGGGCTGCCGGCTAGCCGACTGCAGATAGAGGCCAAATCCAGGGACCTGGCTACACTCCGGCCAAGACCCGCCTTTCCAACCACATGAGTCTGATGCTGTCCCCATCAGCACCTGACCTGGCTTCTCTTTGCCCTTTGGGGTATTGGGCACAGTCTCCCAAGGCCCTGGCCTCGGGCTGCCGTCTCTGTACCCGTGTCCCCCCCAGGAGCCTCCCCACCTTCCTCCGGTCACTCCATCCCATCCTTTAGGTGTTGGTCTCAACGAGATGCCCCACCCCTACCCCCAGGTCCCTCCCTGAGACCTCCCTTAGCATTGCCAACTTTGCCTTCCTAGCTGCTCTTTGCACTTAGGAAAGTTTTGTTTTTTACAAAAATATTTTCAGTGATCAACGGATGGATTCAGTGTCTGCCTTCCTGATTAAGCTCTGAGCCCCATGTGGCAGGGACTGTGGCTGGATTGTTCACTGTGCATCCGGGCTGGGACAGTCTGCACTTTGTAAAAATGCTGAATGGCCCCAGAAGCCTTTAAAGATCGTCTTCCTGAGACACTGACCTCCTCAACGCCCAGGAGGGAGGTCTGTGGCAGAAATGAGCTTTTCCTTAGGGAGTCCAGTGACGAGACAGGGGTGGCCTGAGTCCTACAGAAGGGGTGCAGGCGCTGAGGCCTCTCCATGGACCTCTTTACTCCTCTCCCCCTCTGTCTCAGGGGCTCAGGTATTGAAGCTGGCATGTCAGAGTGAATCCTGGCTCTGGAAAGGGGCAGCAGTGGCAGTTCCTCCCCGCCCCCCCAAGAACAGAGGGTGCAGTCAGGAGGGGTGATACAGGGGAAGAGGTCCCGTCCCAGGGATGAATTAGGGGACCCATGAAGCAGAAGATGAGGCTGAACACGGGTCCTCTGAGAGCCCAGTAAACCAGGGAAACCTGGGACCCTCAGAGCCATTCATTATGAATCTTGAGAAGCACGTTCGAAAGTGATTCGGTCTTCCATGTGGTGACTTTAAAAAACAGTCACAACCGAAAAGCTGAGCGTTATGTTTTATTTGGTGGGAACTCTTAGGACTTCAAGTCCGGGAGACAGCATCTTAAGTAACCCTGAGAGAACTGCTCCTAAGAGGCGAGGGGACGAAGCAGGTCATACAGGTTTTAAACAAAGGGCAGGTAGGCTGAACATCAGATGGTTATTGTTAACTAAAGGAAATAGATATCTCAAGTCAAGGAATTGAGTGCTTTTCTATGTGTGAGAAGATGCAAAACTCCGGGCTTGCTGAATTCATTCCTTTCATATGCATCTCAGCTCTCTGGGGCCAGAATCCTGCGTTCTTCACATCCTGAGCTTCCTTGAGGCTCACTGTAGGGAGTGGCTGCAGTCTGATGGCTGGCAGACGGCAGGTACGCTTCCCCTTTCTCAGTGCCCTTGGGGCTCAGGGGCTCATATCGGAGCTGCAATCGCTGATGACTGTGGCATCCTTGTTTACTGATACAGCAGGAAATACTTCATTTCTCACATGTGATGCTGGAAGGGTTCCCCCAGTGTACTGGAGGCTTGGGGATGGAGGTTGGGGGCACTTAGAGGCAATTTGGAGCCCAGAGAGAGAGAAGAAGCAGGCTGGGCATGAATAAGCATCTGTGGAGAGGCCAGAAGGAATCAGAGCAGGTCCACACCAGCGCTGAGGAGCTTGGTCAGGGCAGGGGTCCTCCTGGAGGCGGGGGAAGGGACTGGCTACAAAGGGGCATGTGGGGGGCCGATTCTGGGGTGATGGGAACATGCTATGGCTTCATCGGGTGCCCAGTTACATAAACTTGTCAAGATTCATCAGATTAAACATAGACCACATGATTATCTGTAAATTGTACCTCAATAAAGTTGGTGCAAAGAACTGACTCATTGGGAAAGACCCTGAGGCTGGGAAAGATTGAAGGCAGGAGGAGAAGGGGACGACAGAGGATGAAATAGTTGGATGGCATCACTGACTCAATGGACATGAGTTTGAGCAAAATCTGGGAGAGAGTGAAGGACAGGGAAGCCTGGTATGCCGCAGTCCATGGGGTTGAAAGGAGTTGGACACAACTGAGCGACTGAAAAGTTGTTGGAATCTTCCCTGGTGGTTCAGATGGTAAAGAATCCGCCTGCAGTGCAGGAGACCCCGGTTCAGTCCCTGGGTTGAGGAGATCCCCTGGAGAAGGGAATGGTAACCCACTGCTTTATCCTTGCCTGCTGAATTCCATGGATAGAATTCCATGTAGCCTGACAGGCTATAGTCCACAGGGCCACAAAGAGTCGGACAAGACTGAGTAACTAACACTTTCACTTTCAAAATTGTTTTAAAAGCAAAAACTGAGAAGGCTGAGGAAGTGGGCGTCATCACAGAAAGTCTTTGCCATAGTACTAGGGAGCTATGGATGGTTTCTGAGCAAGGGGAGAGAGCATGGTGACAGTCACACTTTGGAGCAGTTGCCAGGGGTGGCGGAGTGAATTAGTGGAAAGGAAGGGAGTAGGATTTGAGGATCCAAGGCCATTTCAGGGGGAGGAAAGATAGAGCAGGAGGGCTACACACCTTGCGAATGAGACCTCGACTCTGCTCACTTACTCACATGTCCATCCATCCACCTGGCACACCCAGGAGCATTAACCAGCTCCTCGTGATGGGCCAGGCTCTGTGAGATGTGGGGACGTGTTCTCTGCACCCTGGGGTTTTGGGGCCTGCTGCAGAAGTGCTGAGATCCCCCACTGCTCACACTTCTGTCTGCTTCCTGGATCCTTAAGACAATATCTCTAGAAACAGATACTAACACCCTCTTTTCACAGAGGACAAATCTGAGGCCCAGAGAAGTTCACTGTCTTGCCTAAGACCACGCAGCCCCTGGCTGATATGTTGGCACTTGCCTGGGAGGTCCGTGAGCATATCCACCCTGCGGCTCCTTCCCCCTGCAGAGCAGAGAGCTAATTGCCAGTGCACACACGGCAGTAGGCGCTCAGAGGAGAGAATGGTTAATTGAGCAAGGGCGCGGAAAACTGAGGGCTTCCCAGGTGGCGCTAGTGGTAAAGAACCTGCCTGCCAATGCGGGAGACATAAGAGATGCAAGTTCGATCCCTGGGTTGGG
Organism: Ovis aries; assembly: GCF_016772045.2. NCBI lineage: Eukaryota > Metazoa > Chordata > Mammalia > Artiodactyla > Bovidae > Ovis > Ovis aries. The sequence continues at coordinate 4,342,730 of NC_056056.1, forward strand.
AAGGTCCCCTGGAGAAGGAAATGGCAACCCACTCCAGTATTCCTGCCTGGAGAATCCCATGGACGGAGGGAGCCTGGCGGGGTACAATCTTTAGGGTCTCAAAGAGTCAGACACAACGAAAGCAACGTAGCATGCATGAAAAAAGTCTCCTCTGAGCTTTTCGGCGGGTCTAAGGGTATGAGCAGGAGGTGACTGGGTGGAGAAATGAGTAAGGAGACTCCAGAAAGAGGGCTCGGTGTGAACGAAGACAAGGCATTGGGCCTGGCTGGCACCACACCTCACAGCCCTAGAGCAGCCTGATGGGCGCTGGAGAGTAACAGGCATTCAAAACTGCCTCCCGGTTTTTAATGAGCACTTCCTACACCAAGCCCGCTGGCTGCACTTCCAACTGCAGTCCCCCTGCCTCTTTCATAACCTTGAAAGGGAGGGTTAACAGCCTGCCTTCAGGTGTGGAAAATGACATGCAGAGAAATCAAGCAAATGGCCCGAGGTTTGCTCACAGACATGGGGCAGCTGGGGGGCGGAGCCAGTGCCCCATCTGGATTCCCCAGCTCTGAAGACCCCGGGGTCGTGACAGTTAGGCTCTGAGTGATCCGTGCCAGCGAGGGCGCCATGAAGGGCTTCAACAAATTATTTGCTGATAACCTGGCAGGACCCTCTTGGAAAAGATCCTCGCCAGCCTGGCGTTAACGCTGACAACAAAACCGTGTCAAAACCCAGTCTGGTCAAGCGGAAAATGGGGACTAAAATGAAATGAAATCAGCAGCTACTCGGGGTAGGGAGAAACCTCAAATTAGTTGCATCCGGCCCATCTTCCGCTACTACTTTGCGATTGATAACCCCCAGACCAGGGGTTGATCTCCCATGGAGGCACCTGGGGACAAGCAAGGGGAATGGAAATTACCATTTGCAAACATTAGACTGACACTTTGTGCGTGTGGGGGCAGAGAGGGCTGACAGCTCTGATTTGCCGCCTGTGGCTCCTCTCTGCTGAGGAAGGCTCTAGTGGATTAGAGGGGGCCCCTTTCATGGCAAACCCATCTTCATCTTCGCTGCTCATTAAAACTTTGTGGAGCTGGAGAAGTTGGCGGAAGGGAGGAAGCTGTAGGAAGCTTCTGAGGGACACGAGGTACACATTTGTTGAAAGGTGTTTGAGAAGGGAGCCTTGGGTCTGACAAACCGGATTTTAGTGCGGCTCTCCGTTCACAGTGGGCTAAAATAATTGGTCATCAGTGACTACTAATTCGGTTTAGTAGCCAGAGGCAATTTTTTTCTTCCTAGAAAATCAATGACAGCACGGAGGTCTGTTCAACGTGATTCCGCTCGAGACGGGTCCTTATTTGGCGCTTGATGCTTCTTCCAGTGGAGACAGCTATTTTGTTAAAATAAAATTAAAATCCATCTCTAATGTGCCAGCGGTCTGCTGCTCCCAGGGGTGGGCAAGGAGAGGCCCTGGCCCTGGTCACGACACAGCCGCGGGGACTCGGGAGTGGATGGTGGCTTCTGGAATGGGCCACACGTTCCCGGCTGGGTGTGAGGTTCAGAACATGCCGTGGTCCTTTGGAGGGTCTGGTTTTGGAGGAGGGGAGAGGCTGAGGGGCTGGGCATCTCTTGGCAGCTCTAAATCAAAACCCAGCCCGCTAGGGACAGCCAACTGCGGCACAATCTGAGGAGGCTCAAATTCTGTCCCACCTCCACACTGGATGTGTTCTAGGACGGCACTGGGCAGTGAGGGGCCTCCCTTCTCAGCCTCACCTGAGGCTTCCTGAATGGGCCCATCTGTGTGGGCAGGTGGCCTCAGGGACCATGACTGGGCATTTGGCTGCTGCCTAAAGGGTATCACTGTTTCTTATAATAAGGGATTCTGGTTAACGTGGCTTCAGTTCAATTCAGTCGCTCAGTCGTGTCCGACTCTTTGTGACCCCAAGAATCGCAGCATGCCAGGCCTCCCTGTCCATCACCAACTCCCACAGGCTACCAAAGCCCAGCTAAAGCCTTTTTCTTTCTTTTTTTTTTTTTTTGCAATTGAAATTTTTTTTTTAAGGTCATTGGAGATTCACATGCAATTGTTAAGAAATAATAGAGAGAGGGAGAGGGGGAAGATATGCAGAGAAGCCTCAGTACCCCATACCCTGCTTCCCCCAGTGGTGACATCTGATAAAACTAAAGAATAGAGTCAAAACCAGGATGCTGACAGTGGATAATTCACCCATCTTCCCCTCATGGACCACACGCTTGTGGTGAAGGGGCTGGCGTAACTCAATGAAGCTATGAGCCACGCTGGGCAGGATGGGTCATAGTGAAGAGTTCTGATGAAACGTGGTGCACTGGAGGAGGGAATGAAGCCCACTCCAGTATTCTTGCCTCAAGGACACCATGGACAGTATGAAAGGCAAAGTAACTCACACTCACTGGTGTATTTGCTTGTATATAATTTCATGAGTCTATGGACTCACCATCACAGTCAAAATACAAAACAGCTCCATCACCTCAAGGATGCTTACTGTTATGCTCTTATAACATCACCCATGTTCCTCCTACGCGGCACCCACGGGCCTAGGATGTGTTCTTTTCATCCTTACGAGAGGCTAAGAATCCATATTCCCAATGCAGGGGCCCAGGTGTGATCCCTGGTCAGGGGACTAGGTCCCATGTGCCACAAAGATCCCGCATCCCGCAACTAAAGCCCAATGCAGCCAAATGAATGAATGAATGAATAAAAAGAACCCTAGCAGATAGGAACTACTATTATCTCATCTTATCGATAAAGAAACTGATCGATACAGAACTATCGATACTGCTATTGAACTATCAATAAAGCATTCAATGAGGGCTTCCCTGGTGGCTCAGTGGTAAAGAATCCACCTGCCAACGCAGGAGACACAGGTTCAATCTCTGGTCTGGGATGATCTCACATGCCGCAGAGCAACTAAGCCCGTGCCGCAACCACTGAACCTGTGCGCTCCAGAGCCCGGGAACGGCAACTACTGAATCCCGTGTGCCCTGCAGCCCGGGTTCCACAGCAAGAGAAGTCCCTGCCAGTGAGACGCCTGTGCACCACAGTAAGAGAGTAACCCCCACTTGCCACAAAAAAGAAAAGCCCGCTCAGCAACCAAGACTCCGCACAGCCAAAAATAAATAAATAAATAATTCATTTAAAAAAAGCTTAGTGAGATGAAAAACTTGCTTGGGATCGATATCAGGCAATATTGCACTATGTGATTGCAAACAGACAGCCCATGATGTGATCACTCACCTAGATCTAGCCAGACATCTTGGGGTGTGATGTCAAGTGGGCCTTAGGAAGCATCACTATGGACAAAGCTAGTGGAGGTGATGGAATTCCAGTTGAGCTATTTCAAATCTTAAAAGATGATGCTGTTAAAATGCTGCACTCAATATGCCAGCAAATTTGAAAAACTCAGCAGTGGCCACAGGACTGGAAAAGGTCAGTTTTCATTCCAATTCCAAAGAAGGACAATGCCAAAGAATGCTCAAACTACCACACAATTGCAACTCACTTCACATGTTAGCAAAGTAATGCTCAAAATTCTCCAAGACAGACTTCAACACTGTGTGAACTGAGAACTTCCAGATGTTCAAGCTGGATTTAGAAAAGGCAGAGGAACCAGAGATCAAATTGCCAACATCTGTTGGATCATAGAAAAAGCAAGAGAATTCCAGAAAAACATCTCCTTATGCTTCATTGACTACGCCAAAGCCTGCGATGGTATGGATCTCAACAAACTGTGGAAAATTCTTAAAAATTCTTCTCCAACACCACAGTTCAAAAGCATCGATTCTTCAGTGCTCAGCTTTCTTCACAGTCCAACTCTCACATCCATACATGACCACTGGAAAAACCATAGCCTTGACTAGATGGACTTTAGTCAGCAAAGTAATGTCTCTGCTTTTGAATATACTATCTAGGTTGGTCATAACTTTTCTTCCAAGGAGTAAGCGTCTTTTAATTTCATGGCTGCAATCACCATCTGCAGTGATTTTGGAGCCCCCCAAAATAGTCTGACAGTTTCCCCATCTATTTGCCATGAAGTGATGGGACCAGATGCCATGATCTTCGTTTTCTGAATGTTGAACTTTAAGCCAACTTTTTCACTCTCCTCTTTCACCTTCATCAAGAGGCTTTTAGTTCCTCTTCACTTTCTGCCATAAGGGTGGGGTCATCTGCATATCTGAGGTTATTGATATTTCTCCCGGCAATCTTGATTCCAGCTTGTGCTTCTTCCAGCCCAGTGTTTCTCATGATGTACTCTGCATATAAATTAAATAAGCAGGGTGACAATATACAGCTTTGACGTACTCCTTTTTCTATTTGGAACCAGTGTGTTGTTCCATGTTCAGTTCTAACTGTTGCTTCCTGACCTTCATATAGGTTTCTCAAGAGGCAGGTCAGGTGGTCTGGTATTCCCATCTCTCTAAGAATTTTCCACAGTTTATTGTGATCCACACAGTCAAAGGCTTTGGCATAGTCAATAAAGCAGAAATAGATGTTTTTCTGGAACTCTTGCTTTTCCATGATCCAGCGGATGTTGGTAATTTGATCTCTGGTTCCTCTGCCTTTTCTAAAACCAGCTTGAACATCTGGAAGTTCATGGTTCATGTATTGCTGAAGTCTGGCTTGGAGAATTTTGAGCATTACTTTGCTAGCGTCTGAAATGAGTGCAATTGTGCAGTAGTTTGAGCATTCTTTGGCATTGCCTTTCTTTGGGATTGGAATGAAAACTGACCTTTTCCAGTCCTGTGGCCACTGCTGAGTTTTCCAAATTTGTTGGCATATTGAGTGCAGCACTTTCACAGCATCATCTTTCAGGATTTGAAATAGCTCAACGGGAATGCCATCATCTCCATTAGCTTTGTTCGTAGTGATGTTTTCTAAGGCCCACTTGACTTCACATTCCAGGATGTCTGGCTCTAGGTGAGTGATCACACCATCGTGATTATCTGGGTCGTGAAGATCTTTTTTGTACAGTTCTTCTGTGTATTCTTGCCACCTCTTCTTAATATCTTCTGCTTCTGTTAGGTCCATACCATTTCTGTCCTTTATCGAGCCCATCTTTGCGTGAAATGTTCCCTTGGTATCTCTAATTTTCTTGAGGAGATCTCTAGTCTTTCCCATTCTGTTGTTTTCCTCTATTTCTTTGCATTGATCGCTGAAGAAGGCTTTCTTATCTCTTCTTGCTATTCTTTGGAACTCTTCATTCAGATGCTTATATCTTTCCTTTTCTCCTCTGCTTTTCGCTTCTCTTCTTTTCACAGCTATTTGTAAGGCCTCCCCAAACAGCCATTTTGCTTTTTTGCATTTCTTTTCCATGAGAATGGTCTTGATCCCTGTCTCCTGTACAATGTCATGAACCTCAGTGCATAGTTCATCAGGCACTCTATCTATCAGATCTAGTCCCTTAAATCTATTTCTCACTTCCACTGTATAATCATAAGGGACTTGATTTAGGTCATACGTGAATGGTCTAGTGGTTTTCCCTATTTTCTTCAATTTAAGTCTGAATTTGGCAATAAGGAGCTCATGATCTGAGCCACAGTTAGCTCCCGGTCTTGTTTTTGCTGACTGTATATAATCAAAGAATATAATCAATCTGATTTTGGTGTTGACCATCTGGTGATGTCCATGTGTAGAGTCTTCTCTTGTGTTGTTGGAAGACAGTGTTTGCTATGGCCAGTGCGTTCTCTTGGCAAATTCTATTAGCCTTTGCCCTGCTTCATTCCGCATTCCAAGGCCAAATTTGCCTGTTATTCCAGGTGTTTCTTGACTTCCTACTTTTGCATTGCAGTCCCTTATAATGAAAAGGACATATTTTTGGGGTGTTAGTTCTAAAAGGTCTTGTAGGTCTTCACAGAACCGTTCAACTTCAGCTTCTTCAGAGTTACTGGTTGGGACACAGATTTGGATTACTGTGATATTGAATGGTTTGCCTTGGAAACGAATGGAGATCATTCTGTCGTTTTTGAGATTGCTTCCAAGTACTGCATTTCGGACTCTTTTGTTGACCATGATGGCTACTCCATTTCTTCTAAAGATTCCTGCCCGCAGTAGTAGATATAGTGGTCATCTGAGTTAAATTCACCCATTCCAGTCCATTTTAGTTTGCTGATTCCTAGAATGTCGACGTTCACTCTTGCCATCTCCTGTTTGACCACTTTCAATTTGCCTTGATTCATGAACCTAACATTCCAGGTTCCTATGCAATATTGCTCTTTACAGCATCAGACCTTGCTTCTATCACCAGTCACATCCACACCTGGGTATTGTTTTTGCTTTGGCTCCATCACTGGTCTCATCACCTCATGGCAAATAGATGGGGAAACAATGGAAACAGTGACAGACTTAATTTTCCTCGGCTCCAAAATCACTACAGATGGTGACTGCAACCATGAAATTAAAATATGCTTACTCCTTGGAAGAAAACCCTTGACAACCTAGACAGCATATTAAAAAGCAGAGACATTACTTTGCTGACAAACGTCTGTCTAGTCAAGCTATGGTTTTTCCAGTAGTCATGTGTGGATGTGAGAGTTGGAAGGCTGAGCACCGAAGAACTGATGCTCTTGAACTGTGGTGTTGGAGAAGACTTTTGAGAGTCCCTTGGACTGCAAGGAGACCAAACCAGTCAGTCCTGAAGGAAATCAACTCTGAATATTCATTGGAAGGACTGATGCTGAAGCAGAAACTCCAATCCTTTGGCCACCTGATACAAAGAGCCAACTCATTGGAAAAGACCCTCATGCTGGGAAAGACTGAAGGCGGGAGGAGAAGGGGCCAACAGAGGATGAGATGGTTGGATGGCCTCACTGACTCAATGGGCATGAGTTTGAGCAAAGTCTGACAGATGGTGAAGGACAGGGGGCCCTGGTGTGTTGCAGTCCATGGGGTCACAGTCGGACGTGACTGAGCCATTGAATGACAACAGGCGCGTCTGGCCTGCAGACATGCTTAGTTTGGTCTTCATGTTTAAAAATTCTTGTTACCAATATATGCATTTTTAAGCCAGAAGGAAAAGCTCACATTAAAATCCCAGTGTCTGGCTTTCCTTAAGGAGGCATCAGATCATCTGATGACAGTGGACTCACATTCTCAACTGTCAGTAACTGGCTGGAGTTTGATGCAGTCCCCACCGCTCCCTATTGCCTTAACACAGGGCCAGCTTCGCCCTCAGGCCAGCCAGGCCTCTGCAGGCATGTGATGCTGTAGCCCCAGCTCTACATCTCTTAAATAACAAAATTGCTTGATATTTTCTCTATCTTCCAAGAGCCCAAAGAACTTACTGATGAACTCGCACCATTGTTCTGACACAGCAGGAGGTAGAATTGGTCTCACTTAACATATGGGGAAATGGAGGCCCACGGAGATGGTAAATAATGAGCTCAAAGTCAATGAAGGAGCAGGAGAGCTGTGTTGAGTCTAGCGTTCAGGCTTCGAGGCCAGCTGTTCATCCTCTTTCTGCCTTCATCTCTGCTCCCGCCATAAAGAGGGTGCTGGGAGGGACAGGCTGGGAGAGGAGAGGAAACCCCCCTATAGGAGGAAGGGGATGATGAGGCCTCTAGAGGAAAACAAGGGCCAACTTGCTCATTGGCCCGAGAGCATGGTGCCTGGGCCCCAGGACACTCCTAGAGACTCATCAAAAATGTTCTGCTGCTGCTGCTAAGTCACTTCAGTCATGTCCAACTCTGTGTGACCCCATAGACAGCAGCTCACCAGGCTCCCCTGTCCCTGGGATTCTCCAGGCAAGAACACTGGAGTGGTTGCCATTTCCTTCTCCAATGCATCAAAGTGAAAAGTGAAAATGAAGTCGCTCAGTCATTTCCAACTCTTCGAGACCCCATGGACTGCAGCCAACCAGGCTCGTCCATTCATGGGATTTTCCAGGCAAGAGTACTGGAGTGGGGTGCCATCGCCTTCTCCAAAAAATGTTCTAATTCCTTTTAAAATCAGAAGGGGAAAATAAAAGTAACACAGCCTGGGTTATATTCATCTTTATACCAACACAGCCATAAAAAACTTTAAATTATTATTTTTTTAATGGAGGAAGGGACTCATGAAGGCAAGAGTGCCCAAAGCCCGTAGAAGTCCTGCCCTAGAGCCAGATGCTGCATTTCATACTGTCTCTCCTCCCCTCTGTCTTCCCAGGTGGCTCAGTGGTAAAGAATCTGCCTGCCAATGCAGGAGACGTGGGCTGGATTCCCGGGTCGGGAACAGCCCTTGGAGAAGAAAATGACAACCCACTCCAGTGTTCTTGCCTGGGAAATCCATGGACAGAGGAGCCCAGCAGGCTACAGTCCATGGGGTCGCAAAGAGTCGGACACAATTAAGCGGCTAAATAACTCCCCTCTCATCCTGCTGAGGCCAGAGATTCTCTGTCTTGTGGATAAATAGGAATCATCCAGAGAGCTTATTGACAGAAGGGCAATGCCTGGGTCCCACTATCAAACAGTCTGACTCACCCAGCTTGGGCTGGGACCCAGGCCTCTACATTGTTCCTGGGGTGAACGCCCTGCCCCCTGTGGGATGCTGACCATGTGGTCCTTGGCACTCTTTGGGGGGTCTACCACTCTAAGCCTCTTCCTTGCAGAGGCCCCTCCAGCCTAGCAGCCACCAGCACCTTGCCTGGGGTGGGCTGGCCATCCGCTCTGGTCCCAAGGGATGCCCGCAGCCTCTTTGTCCCCTCTCAACCCTACCGCCTTTTTCTTAATTGTCCCCGCTTGGCCTGCGGGCCTGTCTTTTCTAACTAGCCTGGAGGAAGGGGCGGTAATTGAGGTACAGCCTCTCTCCCTGGCAGGACTCTTAGAGTTAATTAGAGGAGAGGACCTCTGGGCTGGCAGTTATTTTTTAATTGTTTGTGGGTCCAACATAAAAGCTAATGACAGAGGAGGGAGGCTTAGTTAGCAGCACACTCCTGACTTCTAAATTTGTCTAAGAGGTCATTTGCAATTTGTTAACATTTTTCACGAGGGTGAATTCAATTAGCAGTCCCTGCACCGGTGCTCAGCAGAGAGTGACAGGATTGGCAGAGAAGCTGGGCCAGGCTTCCAGGAAGCTTCTCCCAGCCTTGAGTGCCTGAGCTGGAAACTCGGGAGCTCTCCCCACACCCCGCCCCCCAACACTGCACACCCCACTCCTGACCCAGCCACCTGTGACTTGAGCCCCTCTGGAGAGAAAAGGCTCAACACAGCCAAATGGAGGAAATCACCTCTAGACAAGGGGTCCCTAAACTCCAGAATCTGACGCCTGATGATCTGCAGTGGAGTCGATGGAATCATCCCGAAAACATCCTCCTGACCCCACAATCAGTCCATGGAAAAACTGTCCTCCACAAAAGTGATCCCTGGTGCCAGAGAAGGTTGGGGACTGCCACTCTAGACTCCTAGGGAATCTGTGTGCAGGGGGATCTTGGCATCTGGGGAAACAGGTGAGCACCAGATAGGGGATCCCCACTAGGGAGTATGAGGCTGGTAGCGAGAGCACGGGCAGAAAGATCAGGCCTGATAGGGACAAAATAGGTAATTAAATAGTTAATCCCACTAGGGAATAGCAAATAGAAAAATGTAGGAGACCCCTATAAGTTAATGATCCTCGAGAAAGCAGGGTTGCTTAACCACAAAGTCAAGCAGGCTTGCTTAATAGCAAAACCATGCAACGGAAGCACCCGCCCTGCTCCCAAACAATGAAAGAGTGGAGGTGTGAGACCTACGTCCCGCCCAGCGAGCTCAGTGAGTCAGTAACCCCTCAAACGTGTTCTTTGTCTCCTAAGACATGTTCTTTGCAGCATGCCCCCCAAACAATAAAACAATAGAAAAAAAGACCTACAACCTGCCCAATGGTGTCATCAGGATAATGCCCCCCCCCGCAAAAAAAACACACACAGGCTCTGCGCGCATAGAAAACAATCCCTTATGAGGACGTGACTTTTCAAAATGAAAGACCCTCACTATATGTACCGAGACCTGAACATATTTTTTCCAAAGTGCTATGACAGTCCTGGCCTGACCGTCCAGGGAGGGGCGAGTAAAGCCCCCTGCCCTAACTGGAAGAGGGACTGGTGATGGAAATGTACATCTACTCAAGAGAGGCTTCTCCCCCTCCCCACTTCTCCTTTGATTAGAAAACTGTGGCCCACTTAGTGAAGTTCTCAGGGCACGGGCATTTCTCGCCCACTCTCGTGGAAGCCTCACAGGCATGCTGTTCTAATGAATCACTTCTTATCTACCACTTTGCTTTCGCTGAGTTCTCTGCACTGAGACATAAAGGCCTAGGGTACCGGAGGTCTTTGGAGCCCCTGAAATGACGCCAATCGGTTTCAGATCCACTGGGGTGTCTGTGTAAGCTGAGGGCGTCCCACTTTGGTGTGGAAACTCTGCTTGTGGACCATGACCCCAAAGAATTCCACATTTCCTCATCATCATGGGAGAAGTGAGAAGCAAGCTGGGTGTCAAGTGGTGGGAAAGGGATGAGTCCACCGTAGGTGATTTGGACAGTGGACCTGGGGACTTACGCAAACATGCAGAGTGAAAAAGCAAGTCGCCATGCAACGAGATTTGAATGGTTTGCCTGCCTATGTGCTGAGTCACTTCAGTCATGTCTGGCTCTCTTTTCGAGCCTATGGACTGCAACCCGCCAGGCTCTTCTGTCCCTGGGATTCTCCAGGCAAGGATACTAGAGTGGGTTGCCATTTCCTTCCGCAGAGGATCTTCCTGACCCAGGAATGGAACCCACGTCTCTTACGTCTCCTGCATTGGCAGGTGGGTTCTTCACTACTAGCGTTACCTTGAAACCATACTAAATAATATGCATTATTTATGAACATTTAAGGGTATAGCAAATATGTGAACACCTGGGGGGAAAGCCTGTTCCAGCCTCAGGATGGTCCTCAGGGGACAGAGGGGAGAGTGTGGGATTAGGAGAGTTGAGGAGGGGCTTCAACTTGTACTTGCTTTATTTCTTTAATAATGATAGTAATAGCAAAGGTTCAGGGACTTCTCTGTTGGACCAGCAGTTTAGAATCTGCTTTTCAATTAAAGGGACTCGGGTTCAATCCCTGGTTGAGGAGCTAAGATCCCACACGCCTCAGGGCAACTAAGCCCGGTGCAACGAAAATACGGAGCCAGTGTGCTCTGAAGTCTGAGTGCCACAGCCAGAGAAGTCTGCACGCAGGACGGAGAGCCCGCGCTGCAGTGGAGAGCCAGTGCAGCCGAGAATGAGGACAATGAAGATCGGAAGCAAAAATGGCCAAGTGGGGCATGTGGTAACTTGGAGCCTGGCAGTGAGTTATGTAGCTGCTGAATTTCTATTTCTTTTTTTGGAGAACTTCCTCAAAAACAAAAAAAAGAAAAAGTTGGCAGAAATAGATGTCTGATTGTTAGGAAAGCATTTACACCCATCACATGTTGGCTGATTCCAACTCTTGACTGATTACAAAGCACTTTTATATTTTTCATTGAAACATAACCTGTAGCAAGATGCCAGGGGAAGCCATTATAAAATAATAATGTTGAAGGTGGTTTTCTCAAAGTAAAAGCATTAGTCACTCAGTCATATCCAACTCTTTGTGACCCCCAGGGACTGTAGCCCGCAAAACTCCTCTGTCCATGGGATTCTCCAGGTAACAATACTGGAGCGGGCTACCATTCCCTTTTTCTACATGGAGCGCTCCAGACCAGGAGATTGAACTTGCATCTCCTGCATTGCAGGCAGATTCTTTAACCATCTGAGCCACCAGTTTTTCTCAAAAGCCAGTATCTAAAATGCAAACCTTTCTGACTTTGTTTTAAGATGCTTTGGTGATTATAGTGGGTTGAGTGGTGGGTGGCCCCCCCAAAAGATATGTCCTAATTCTAAGCCCCAGTACCCAGGAATGTGACCTTATTTGGAAAAGGAGTCTTTGAAGAGGTCATTCATTAAGGACCTTGAGATCAGACCACCCTGCTTTCCTTGGGTGAGGCCTGTATTGCATGACAAGTGTTTCTATTTGAGACAAAGGAGAAGACACAGACACACAGAAGGAGGCCACGTGAGCAGAGATTGGTGAGAAGCAGCCAGAAGCCGAGGACACTGGGGCCACCAGGAGCTGGAAGAGACAAAGGGTTTGCCCTAGAGCCTTCGGAGGGGGCACAGCCCTGTGACACCCCGACTTTGGACCTCTGGGCTCCACATTAAAAAAGAATACATTTCACATATTTCAAGCCAGTGAGTTTGTGGTCATTGTTACAGAAACCCAGAAATAACAGCTGAAGCTCAGGGCCCGGCAAGCTGTGTCCAAGAAAGGGTTGGTTGTCTCCTGAGCTCTCCAGCCTTAGAATATTGGCTGTTCTCTAAGTCAGGGGTGGATCACCGTCATGCCATCAAGCTGTCTATTCTCTTTTAAATATTGGCATTTGGGGATATCCCTGGTGGTCCAGTGGCTAAGACTCTGTGCTCCCAATGCAGGGGGCCCGGGTTCAATCCCTCGTCAGGTAACTAGATGCCACACGGCTCAACTGAAGATCCTGTATGCCACAACTAAGACTCCTGTGTAGTCAGATAAATTTTTTTTTTTCAAGAAATACTGGCATTTTGCCTTCTTTGTTTATTTGGCTGCATCAGGTCCAGTTGCAGGTATGCGGGATCTTCAGTCGCAGCATGTGGGATCTAGCTCCCTGACCAGGGATAGAACCCGGGTGCTCTGCTTTGGGAGCTGGAAATCTTAGCCACTGGACTACCAGGGAGGTGCCTGTCTATTCTCTCTTATGCAGTCAGCCAGCCAGCATTTATCAAGCACCTGCCACATCCCAGGCGCTGGAGGTAGCGGTGAGCAAAATCAGGTATGGCCCAAAGCCCCCTGGGCCCTCGGTCTTCCTCTGCTCCCCTCCCCTCTGCCCGCCCAGAAGCAGAATGTGCTGGCTGCATGGCCATTTTGCACAATCGTTGCCTGCTTCATTGTGTGTCTTCCCTCCTTCCTCTCTGTGTCCCAAATACCCAGTGTGACACGCCGCACGGGTGGGCACTAAACGAACCTGCAGTGCAGGGTGGAGGTAACAACGTGGCCTTTGAGATCATACCCTACTGTGACCACTTTCTGGCCACGCAATCCTGGACAAATGTGTCTGGGCCTTGGGGATAAGAGAGTCTTATCTGTAATATGGGGATAAGAGAGTCACTATTTGGGAATTCCCTGGAGGTCCAGTGGTTAGGACTCAGCGCTCTCACTTGTCAAGGTCTGGGGTCAATCCCTGGTTAGGGACCTAAGATCCTTCAGGCTTTGCAGTGTGGCCAGGAAAAAAAAAAAAAGTCATTACTTACAGGGCTGCTCTGAGGGTCACATAAGAGGAGGCACCTGGCCTCATAGGAGCTACAGAACCAGAAGCTGGCATTACTACTCATCAGAATTGGTGCAGGGCACCAGGAGTTTCGGCATGAATGTCTGGCCACCTCCACGTGGCCTGCAAAGGGGCCTGAGCTGAGCCCTGAACTGGTCCTTAGCATTCAATGAATTCTTGGGCTTCCGGTTCCAGCAAGGAGCAAGGACAGGAATGATGCGTCGGGCTTGAGGCCTGGTTCTTGCTGTGGCCCCAGGCGGTGCTGGCTGTCTCCCCCATAGTACCAGCTTCTCCACACCTGTGTCGAGGTAACACTGCGCCATGAGAGGGGCAGAGCAGCTGCCCCCCAGCCACCCCTCTAATTATGTCAAGGCTGGAGGCGTGCAGAGATCCTCCGCCAGGCCGGGCACCGAGCCCACTTCCCACGCTTCGCCCACCGACCTGGGAGGGTGAGGCCCGGCTCTGAAAAAATCAAAGCAGGAGCTGAAGCCTGTGAGGTGCGACTGGGGAGGCCCCGAGGGGGAGCGGCCCAGCTTCGTTAGCGCTGACCCCGGCACTGAGCCGCTCCTGATGGATGAGGTTTGGGCGGGACAGGCCCCTGGGAGACAGCGGTCCTATCCATTATGGGCCCATCAGCGCCTCCTGGAGCCCTCTCTGCTCCGAATGCCGGGAGCCTCGGGCCGGGAATAAATCTTTGTCTGGGCCACAGGAGAGAGGCGAGGGGGAAAAAGGCAAAGCATGAAAAATGTCTCCTTCGGGCCCTGGCAACAAAGCCGCCTTGGAGGAAGGAGCGAGTGAGCGGGAGTCTGGGGAGATGGGAGGCGATGGAGCAAGAGGAGTCGGGCAGGGGGTCCCCCGAGAGGCTGGGCTTCCAGGAGAGGAGGAGGGACAGAGTGCGATCCTCAGATCACAAGGTCCCGGGCTATCGCTGCCCGCCTGGGCCCCTCTTTAGCAGAACTCCCTCCAGGTCAGGCCCAGGTTCTGAGCAGGAGGCACCCCTGTCGGGTCCAGTGTGGGGTGTCCCTGGCCCGAGGCGGGCTGTGATGAGCCAGCCAACACCTCCACCTTCTGAGAATCTTTTCCGGCCACTGAGTGTGAAGGTCCTGGAGTGAACACTCACCACCTGCGGAGGGACACAACCTCCCCCTCCACGCCTTAGTTCTTCGTGGGTGAATTTGTGCCGGGTTTCAGTGAGGATGAACTGAGTTATTCTGTGGAAAGCCAGCCCCCAGCGAGTGGTCCTCGGCCTCAGCTGGTGTTCAGAGACGCCATCCTGCTCTAAGGACTCCCCTCCATGCCTGGAGGGCTGCCTCTGCCTCCTGAAGAATTCAGCCCGCTGCAGACAGGGACTGTGGCTCAGAAGGAAACGTGGCGCAAATCCTGCTGCAGCCACTGACCGGCTATGTGGCCTTGGACAAGTGAGTCTCTGGGCCTCAGTTTCCACGTCTGTAAAATGGGGACAATGGTCCAAACTTGACAGAATTGTGAGGATTTAATGAGACGATGCATGTAAAGCACTCAACATTATATCCATTGGCTGCTTAGTGAGGGCTCTGCAAATGTTAGCCACTGGGACTGCCCCCCAGACACACATACATATGCTGGTCTTCGTTTTATTTTCTGAAACCCCTCAGAGCAAAGCCCCTCCACTGTCCTCATAGCAGGGTCTCAGGATATTGAGGACCGTCTAAATCTTTTCTCAGGCAGCTGTGGAAGACCATTTCCTGCCATATTCTCTGACACAGTGATCTCCTTGCCCTTGTCCCAGGCTGATGTCTCCTGTCTGGACACTCTACTGGTTATAGGCCTTCCTCTGAATCTGTGATGGCTTACATTTTAAAATGATGCTACAAGAGTGACCTGAGTGGCAGAAGAGAATAGGAAGGTCACCTCCCTCATTCTGGACCTGCTACCTCTATTAATGCGGCCAAGAAACACATTTGATCTTTGAGGATGCGTCATTGCAATGTGGATTCATAACATCCACCATAGGGGAAGAGAGCAGAGTCTGCTAAATCAGGGGTTTTCAAACTCTGGGATCTAATGCTTGATGATCTGATAAAAACAATAATAGAAATAAAGTACACAATAAATGTAATTTGTCTGAATCATCCTGAAACCATCCCCTACACCCCAGTCCCTGGAAAAATGATCTTCCACAAAACCCGTCCCTGGTGCCAAAATTTTGGGGACCACTGTTGGCTAAATGATACAGGAATCTCTGGTTTTACCGTCTCATCTCTGCATCTCAGATCAACTTCCTCCTCACTGCGAATAATGTCTCAAAGCCTTAAAAGGCCCTGGACCGCATTTCTCCAGCAAATATTTACTGAGAGCCTACTATGTTCCAGGTTCCGACGAGAGAGTGGTGGACAAAACTGACAAGGTCCATGCCCTCCAGGACCTGAGCACCTGATGAAGAAGTAGAAGACTATTTAACCACAGTTGCAGTCAGCATTGGGGAGCAGATTGGTGGGGGGCAGGTTGCCCGGTAGGATGACCCGGTCAGCCCAGCTCTCCGGCACCGGGGTCCTTGTGAGGTCCACGTGCTCCCCCTTGTGGTCAGCCTGGTTTCACTCTGCTGAGTTTTGGCCAGCGATAACACCCAGAACCGGTCTTCCCTTTCAAAACCTGTCTCAGATCCCTAGGACAGATGCTTGGGAAGAGGCTTATTATTATTTTATAGGAGTTTGGGTGGGTGGCTTGGATTTCGGCCTTTGGCTCTGGGAGAAACAAAATAACCCAGAGTGATTGATGGGCCCCTTGTAAATTTGTAAAATAAATCAGCTTGGCAGAGAGATTCAAAAAAACCTGTCAGGCAGCGAACATTTTTTTAACAGCCCGTGAAACTTCCTCCATCCTTCACATTTGTCAGTGTCAGGCTGATGATACATCTGATAGCTGGGCGCGCAGCCGCTGCGGACGGGAGGGTGGGCTGGCAGCGCTCCCCATCTTTCTCGTGTTTCTTGTTTTCCCGTGGTCTGAACACTTTCAGCACCTGGATTGGAGGGAGTCTAGGCTAGACTAATTGGTGGATGAGGTAAGAGTTCCACTCAAGTTGCTGCTGGCTTCATAGTCAGACTTCAATGTGGCCATGTGCTCGTACACTCATTCAGCCAGTATTTACTGAGGGCTTTTCAGTAAAGGCACTGGGGTCGGCACCAGGGATGCTGGGGCGGGAGGGGCAAAACAGACCTGGAGCATCCCGTGTAGGGCAGTTCTGGATGCCCCATCACAGAGCTCGTTTACTGGGACGTGGGCGAAGGCGAAGGCGAAGGGGAAGGGAAGTGAGATTCTCAAAGGGACATTCACTGGGCTCTTACGATGCTTCCCAGGTGGCACAGCGGTCAAGAATCCTCCTGCCAACGCAGGAGACCCAGGAGACTCAGTTTCGATCCTTGGGTCGGGAAGATCCCCCAGAGTAGGAAATGGCAACCCACTCCAGTATTCTTGCCTGGAAAATCATATGGAGAGAGGAGCTTGAAGGGCTACAGTCCATAGGCTCACAAAATAGTCAGACGTGACCAAGTGACTGAGTGTGCACACACACACAGATTATGTTTAAAGCTTTAAGGAAAATCCAGACAAGATGGTCTTCCTCATATATCCTCTGTCTCAGCACACCCCTCGTGCAGGAAAAGCATCTCTACCCATGTCAGCTCCGTCCTTATGTTTGCTGGGGAGGCAGCTCACTGCCACGGTCAGCATCACAGGTGGTGGGGCCAGACCAACCTCCATCCCACCACAGAGCAGCGGGGGCAAATGACTTCTCCTCTTTGGCCCTCTGTCTCTTCTTCTGGGTGATGGGGATATAAGAGTTGTACTCACTGAGCTGTTCAGTTATTCAAGGAGAGAAGGCCTCTGCGGCGCTCAGCAATGCCGGGCACGGAGTGGTAACAATAATACTAGTTGCCGTTGTTAGTTCAAAGCAGGGTCTACCCATCTTCCACCTGCTCATGTCAGATACTGGCGTGCAGGGGGCTGTTTGCTCATTGACTGAATGATGGATACCCCACTAGCATCCATGAAGGCAGAGCTCTGGGCACCCAGAATCTGCCCAGAGCGCCAGCTGCTGCCCAGCTCTCCCCTTCCCCCACAGCCATCCTTGTCTTATCATAATTGAAAATGTTGGACCAATTAGGAGCAGTAACAATTAAGATGTGCCGAGGGCATGTGAACATTTGCAAACACTTATTAAGATGCATCAATAATTAAGCCCTTCTTTAATGGTTACATTTCTGGCCTCCAGATGTATCTGTTTACCTTTTAATGGACCTGGGGTCACAGCATGCTTTGAGATCTGTGTTATGACCTTACACGTAATGAGAATTTAAAATTCTTCCCTCGTTTGGATTCTGAGTTTGACAGTGGAACAGCAGAGCAAGGATCCCCAGGCTTCTTTCCAGCTGCCTGATCCTAGAGGTTCGCTCTTCAAAGCCTGCCAGCTAGCCAGGGTGCAAATCCAGGCTCTGCCATTGTGCAGCCTCAGGGAGTGCCCAAATCCCACCTTTCCAGCTTCCCAGGTGGCTCAGTGGTAAAGAATCGGCCTGCCCATGCAGGAGACACGAGAGACTGGGGTTCGATCCCTGCATCAGGAAGATCCCCTGGAGGAGGAAATGGCAACCCACCCCAGTATTCTTGCCTGGAGAAGCCCACGAACAGAGGAGCCTGGCGGGCTGCAGCGCATGGGGTCGCAAAGAGTTGGACACGACTGAGCACATACGCGCAAAGTGAAGAGAATGCTTCCTGCCTCGTAGGATTCATCAGTGGTTATCTGTGCAGGTAGCTGCCACGTTTAAGTTCAGTTCACAGCAGCTTCTGTTCATGGTGGCTCCTATTATCATCAGAGGATAAAAAAAGAGGAAGCAGGTAGCTGAATAGTCAAGATGACCTGTCTACACCAACAGCTGCAAACTCAATGCCTCCTGAGACCAGATGGGTCACGAAAATGAAAGAAGCCAGGCTGGGTGCAGGCTAGGATAGACAGAAGGGCACCCGTGGATTCTGCCCAGCGGGCGCTGCTGCTCAGTCCCTGCCTCCGGGGAGTGTAGGCAGGAGTGCAGACCCAGGATGCCTGGGCTTCTGGCTTTTCCTTGGTGGCTCAGTGGTAAAGAATCTGCCTGCAACGCTGAAGACCCGGGTTCAGTCCCTGGGTGGGGAAGATCCCCCGGAGAAGCAAATGGACACCCACTCCAGTATTCTTGCTTGGAAAATTCCATGGACAGAGGAGCCTGGTGGGCTATATAGTCCATGGGGTTGCAAAGAGTTGGACACAACTTAGCTACTATACTGCCTGTTTTCATATGAGATCTCCTGATTTTATTTTTATAAGTCATTCAAACTTTTCTGGCTGAGCTCTGCAGCATGTGGGATCTTCCAGCAGGGATCATACCTGTGCCCCCTGCATTGGCAGCATGGAGTCTTAACCACTGGATCGCCAGGGAAGTCCTGAAATTTTGATTTTTTAAATCACTGCCTGGGCCAAACGAACACCTCTGCAGGTTGATTTGGCCTCCACCCCTACTCTTGATCACGTGTCTTCATGGGCATCCTTTGCCAGATAATTGCTTAGATGTCCGCTTCCTTCTAGCCGGAGGCTCAAGGATTGAAATGTACCTTTCTGATTTAGGGACAATCTGTAACAAATTGGTGTGGACTGGAAACCAAATCAGCTAACTGGAAAGGGAGTAATTGAATAGTCCCAGATTCAGATTTTGACTCCGTCTGGCGTTGAGAGGTCGAATGAGAGGGTGGGTGGAGGTGCACAAGGCCACTCAGGTCCAGTTATTTTGTCCATCGTGAAATGTATAAAAGGCCAGAGGATTTGATACTGGGGGAGGCAGGGGGCAGAACTGTGATCAGAGTGTTCTCTCACTTGGCGGTTAAATCTACAAACACAGCATCCCTAGCTTAGAGTAGGCCTCTCGTGTGTTCAGTCTGAAGTGGAACTTTATTTTTTAACATATTTGTACTTGTGAATAATTAGTAGTCATTTCTTTCTTTGCTTCTTTCCTTATTGGATCAAATCACCCCGACCACTCCTCGGGTAGTTGAGTATAATCGGATTTGGTTTCTAACAGGCTTTTAAAGTAAAGAAATAAATACAATCAAGGCTTGTAAAAGGTGATCATTAGAGAATGGGCCTCGGTCCCATAACTTTAAAGTACTAGCCCCATTACGAGAGGGGGCGATGATTTTGTAACTGTTCTTGCACGGATGTTGGAAGGTTGAGGGGCTTCGTGGGCAGGTCGGGCGTTGCAGTAAAAGCTTTTCCAGCAGCCATTTAACCTCCATTTATGAAGAAATAAAACGAAATTGATGCCGATTTGGGCCTGCTTTGGGGGGTATTTTTGTTCCATAAAAGCCCTTTTGCTTGCAATTTGCTGAGCTGCCCTGTCACATCAGAAAGGGCCGCTGTTGATAAAGATAAAGCTTTATGGCCACGATATTTGCTGCTAACAGCAACCTAATGCAGCATTTTCATTTTTGTGCAATTAATGTTAACGTCTGCTACGAAAATTGTCATTAAATACCATTTTAAAATCCATTCAATTTGCATATGCAAAGCCCATTTACCATCACAGAAGATATAGCCGGCACTTCATCACGTCCTTTCCCTGGAATTGTAGCCACTCAGTTTTATAGCGATTTAAGATTTTTATATTGAAAGCTCGATGGTAATGGATGTTCTTTCTGAGCCCGGCTGACTTAAGCTTTTCCATTGTACGTAGAGCCACACAGCACCAGGACCGGACGCTATGGGAGGTCGCACTGTACCCGAAGAAAGAGCCCTGGATGGGGAGTGCTGGCTGGCCGAGATCTGACTTGGGTCTGGTCACACCCTGCCGTGTGACCTTGTGAAAATTTCTTCACCTATCTGAATTTCTGTTTTCCTGTTTCAAAGAAGGGCTTCGAACCAAATGATTGCTAAGGTGCTGTGTTTTAATATCTCATTTTTTTAAAATAAAAATTTCAGCTGCACCCCCACAGCATGCAAGATCTTAGTTCCCTGACCAGGGATCAAAACCATGCACCCTGCGAAGAAAGCACAACGTCTCACCCCCTGAGCCACGAGGGAGGCGCCTTGTATTTCTAAATGAAAGCACACCAGTTAGGAGTCCAGGCCAAGCCTTTCCGTGAAAAAGTTGTGTGAACTTAGGGAGGTCAGCTCATCTCTCCGTGGCTCAGCTGGGTGAGTAACCCTGCCTGCTTCCTGCACGGTGTTTGATTTACAATGTTGTGCTGGTTTCTCCTGTATGGCAAAGTGATTCAGTTGTGCATATATAACATATATATATTCTTTTCCATAATCTTTCCCGTTACGGTTTATTACAGGATATCGACTATAGTTCCCTGGGCTATGCAATAAGACATTGATGTCTATCTGTTCTATGTGTATCTGTAATCCCAAACTCCTAATTTATGCCTCCTCTATCCCCTCTCCCCTTTGGCAGCCATAGGTTTGCTTTCTATGTCTGGGAGTCTGTTTCTGTCTTATAAATAAGTCCATTTGTATCCTATTTTAGATTCCACATATAAGTGATAGCATATATTTGTCTTTCTCTGCCTGACTTATTCACTTAGTATGATAATCCATAGGTCTATCCACGTTGCTGCAAATTGCATTATTTCGTTCTTTTTTTATTGCTGAGTAATATTCCCTTGTGTGTATGTATATACCTGGGTTGGGAAGATCCCTTGGAGAAGGGAATGGCAACCCACTCCACTATTCTTGCCTGGAGAACTCCATGGACATAGGAGCCTGGCAGGCTGCAGTCCATGGGGTCGCAGAGAGTCAGGCAGGACTGAGCGACTCACGCTGACATACACACATGCCGCGTCTTCCCAGTCCATTCCTCTGTCCATGGACCGCTTCCAGATTGCTTCCAGATCTTGGCTAAACAGCGCTGCTACGGAACACTAGGCTGCACAGGGTTTTAATGATGATGGGATGGAACTGACATGGAGGCAGAATGTTCCCTGAGAATCCCAGAATGCTGGTTACTGCTGTAACATCCTATTTACAGATGAAGGAACAGAAGTCCTAGAAGGAAAGAGGGTTGGGAATGAAGGCGTGACTAAATGCCCGGGCGACTCCTGGCTGGGGCTCCCCCTGGACACCATGCTGTCTTCAAGACACTGGTGACCAAAATGGGCCAGGCTAGTGACCACACAGCAGGGACTCTGCACTGCACCTTGCCTTGCCTTCAGAGACTGACTTGGGTGTTTTTTCAAAACAGCAAGAAGGATGATGTACAGATAATTAGTCAATCTGGCCCACGAGTGACGCTCCAGTGTGTCTCTAGCACCACATTCCAGGCCTTGAGGGCTGATGAACAGAAATGCATTTCCATTGAGAGAGAGTGGTGTGTACTCTTTGAGGCCAGAGAGATGGGAAAGCTTAACAAAGAGAGGATGCTGCATTGAGCTTTGATGAACAAGTAGGTTTTACCAGGTAGGATGGTGAGAAAAGGCAGAGGGAAAAGCATAAAAGTATGGTGGTGGACACTGTGGGAAACACGTCAGCTAAAAAAATAAATGTAGAATTGCCATGTGGTCCAGCAATTCCACCTGTGGGTATATATGCAAAAGAATCGAAAGCAGGGACTCAAGCAGATACTTGCACACCCACATTCATAGCAGCACTATTCACAATAGCCAAAAGGTGGAAGCAACCCAAATGACTATTCTGAAAGGACAAACAAAATGTGATGTAGTTTGGACTGTTATTTAGCCTTAAGAAGGAAAGGAATTCTGATCCATACTATAGCACAGATGACTCTCAAGTACATCATGCTAGGTGAGACACGCCAGACACAAAAGGACAAACACATATTACGGGTTAGGAAACTCTGCTGTGCTGGACAATTGCTGATTTTGCCTGCCGTTCTGTTCTGTTCTCATCCTTCTGGGTCAGAACCCCTCTTTCCACATCTTTTCCACCATCAGCCCATATCGATTGTGGAGACTGATTCCAAGCAAGCTCCCTCCAACGAGGGGCCAGGGGTCAGGGCTGACCAATCAGAGCCTCAGAATCCCCTGGCCTCAGTAATTGGTGCAGAGGGAAGACACGGTGACCCAGGCCTGGGCAATCAGTGTATTTTTCGATTTCTACTCGCCCCTGCGGTTGGGTCAGGAACAAGCACGGAACTGAAGTCGGACCAAAGAATCTTAACCTCAAGGCTTTTATAGTTCCTTTCCACTGAGGTCACTAAAAGCATAGGACCTAAGGATGCGGCTGTCCCTGGCCACTTTGCCAAGTGAGGAAGAAGCTTATCAGAGACTGGAGCCAAAACTGGGAAGCACAGCCAAGTCATGGAGAGACAAACAAGACATTGCCTGATTGCCTAGATCCAGCTATGCCTGAAGCTCTTCCCTTTCACTCATGTGAGCCAATAAATTCCCCATTAAAAAAAAATCCAAGTTGTTTGAGTTGAGACTTGATTACATGCAACCACATTCTTTTATAGAATGTCACACATTGCAGAGTTGGGATGTGGGTCACATGTCTGCCTCTGAGCCGATCACCGTGAAGGTGGTTTGTGAAATACGCTGATTTCCATTGGCCTGGATCACTCACCCCTCCCTGGAGTCCAGAGTCCCACTCCCGCACTGTTCCTGACCATGAGCGCCCTATCACCGCCACAGTGAGGGGATGGAGCCTTGGGTACCAGCCGTCTTACCGTGCCCGGATCCCGAACGTCATATTTGGCGGGAGGGAGGGCGGCTCCTTCTTGAGGCGCCTGTCGTCCTGGTCACTGATGCGGATGTCGTTGAGCTGACGGTAGTGCAAATTCTCCCGGGCAGTGACCAGGCCAGCCTTCACGGCCCCTCTGTTCATGGCAATATAATTCCGGGTCAGCTCGTGGGGGCAAGTCGGCTGCTGTTTAAACACGTTCCAGTGTCCAATTGCTGAGGGCGGGGAGAGACAGAGCCCGGGCCACCAAAGTCAGTCAGGGAAGGAAAGCAATCGTGGCGTCTCTCTAGGAGGAAACTGGGGCACAAATGTCTTTCATTAACCCAGAACTGGCGGAGGGACAGCCCTGCTCAGCTCCCCGGAAAGGGAGGGGCCAGGATCCCCAGATTCTAGATGGTGCCTGAGCATCCCTCACGGAGCTGGGCTTGCCTGTCCTTGACCCCCTCTGGGGCTTCCCTGGTGGCTCAGGGGTAAAGAATCTGCCTGCCAGTGCAGGAGATGCAGGTTCCACCCCTGTGTCTTCTTTTAGAAGATCCCCTGGAGAAGAAATGGTGACCCACTCCAGTACTCTTGCCTGGGAAATCCCACGGACAGAGGAGCCTGGCAGGCTGCAGTCCGTGGGGTTACAAAGGGTCAGACATGACTTAACGACTAAGCAACAGCAGCCGCAGGCCTCCTTTGAGCGATCAGAGGGCTGGTCCTGACCCTGTCCATGCTTGCAACTCAGAAGGTGCAGAGGACAGACAGTCTCCTGCCTGGGGACAAGGCTCCACACGGTCAGGGACCCTTGCTATTTCTCTGACACATTAGACCTGGACCCTGTGTGGTCCTGTCCTTTTCAGCTAAGCTGATTTGGAATCATGCTGCTGGGCAGACCCCCGACTCTTTTCCTGGAGCGTGGCCAGCTGCCATGTGGCCTGGTTAGAGGGCTCAAGTTCCTCTGGTGACCAAGGACGCTTGCTCACCTTCGGGGACCCCTCCATCCAGCCCCCGGATGTAGAGTCCATAATTGAAATTAATTCCGGGCAGACTGCAGCTTCTTTCCCGGGGCTTCCCGAGCTCAGCCTGTTGGGGAAGGACAGAGGGCACAGGTCAGGAGTGGGATCTCAGACCCAGGGTGTTACACTGAAATCAGTGGCCCCAGGACCTGTGGACGATCTCAGCATGACTCGGGTGTGGACTGCCGACGCCCCTGAGACAAGTGCTAAGCGCTTTTGGGCATTGAGACACACCTTGGGGAAGTCTGCCGCTGGGCTCCTGCTCAGGGGCGGGTGAGGAGAGCAGAGTCAGGAGGACCCTGGTGGTAGCGGGCGGTTGGGACCCAGGCCCCAAAGGAGGAGGTAAGCATTGATGAGGCAGGAGAGGGCGGCACAGTCCCATGCCGAGCAGCCGCACTTGGGGTCCAGCCCAGATCCGCCCGCCTAGAGCTACACGTGATGTTTCATGGAAACGGATGGAAAGGCCTCGTTCACGGAGACTCCACTGGGGCCACAGCCCGAGGGAGGGGCATCTTCCTCCCTAACCCTCCACTCCTAGCTGGACCCTCCAATCCTTGTCCCTGGAGCTGCCTGAGGGTGGGGCTGCGGTGACAAGGCCCACTGTCACCCTCCCCGCGGTGGGACAGCCATTCTCACTCTGCGTCTCGGGTCAACTCCTCCTTGACCCCACAGAAGGGGTCTGCGGGGATGAAATTGCTCTGTGATCAGCCACATTGATTTCCCTATTGTACAGGTAGGGCAGCTGAGAACCAGAGAGGCAGGACCATGATCCTCAGCTCCTAAAGGACAGGGCCAGGTGTGACGTGCAGGCGCATTTGGCCTCGGGGTGAAGCTCTTTTTTTAAAAAATGAATTATTTATTTCTTTTTGACTGTGCTGGGTCTTCACTGGTGCGTGGGCTTTTCTCTAGTTGCAGAGACCAGGCTTCTCATTGTCAGGACTGTTGTTGCGGAGCACGGGCTCTAGGGCACACGGGCTTGGAAGTTGTGATCCACGGGCTTAGGTGTTCCGAAGCATGTGGGATGTTCCCAGACCAGGGGTCGAACCTGTGTCTCCTGCACTGGCAGACACATTCTTCGCCACGGAATCACCAGGTAATCCTGGGGTAAAGATCCCTCTTAAGCACGATGCTTGTGCTGCCCCTCTGTAGACGAGCAGTTAGCTCCCTGGGCGCAGGGGTCCTTACAGTGCTTAGAACGTTGCCGCTCTTTGTCAGTGGGCACCTGCTGAGGTCTGGGTTCTCCATCCACTTCTCTTACTTAGGCCTCACGGCTGCCCTGTGAGGCAGCCCATTGCTGTCCCCATTTCTCAGACAGGGAAGCTGAGGCACAGAGAGGTCAGACAGGTGGCATGAAGCCACACGGGAAGAAGCAGCAGAGCTGGGGTTTGAACCCAGGCTGTGTTCTCCAGCCCACATTCAGATCCGCCTGCTAAAGAGATACCAACCAGGGGTGCCTGGCTCCTGGTGCCATCAGGCCTAGGGGCTGGGGACTTTATGAGCTGGGTGGGTGCAGCTGCTCCTCCCACCCCGCGGGCCCCAGGCTCCCAGTTGCAGGGTGTTAAACCCCCAGGACATCACTGCTCCAGCCTCACCAGACTGTCCGGAGGCTCTGCTCTCACCCTTTCTCCTGTCCCCTGTCAGTCTCTGTCCCCAAAGCTCGGGCTCCCAGAGACCTGGGTGCACAAAAGTGGATGGCCCAGGACCACCCGTAACGGCTCGTCACCGCCTCTGGAATAACCCCCTCCCTTAGCCCGGCAGTCTGGGCCCTGTACTTTCCAACCCCGCCCACCTCTGCAAGTTTGCCCCCAGTTCCCCAGCGTGACCCTCAGACTTGGGCACAGCAGACCACTCCCCACCCTGAAGGGTCTGCAGGCATCCCAGTCGCGTTCGCTCCTGCCTGCCTTCCCTTTTCCGGTTCTTATTCTTCAAACTCACTGGACCCTCCGGCTCACAGTTTCTTCTCCCTCCTCTGGCTCCAGTAACTCTCCTATATGTTGTGTTCATTTGGATAAGCTTCGAACTTAAGTGACCTCAGTTTCTAGGAAAGCACATGCAGGCCAGCCTGCCTGGATTATAAATCCCTACGCATCTAGAACCATGGCTTCTATCAGTTTCTTTTTCCCGGTAGCACACAATGAATGCTCACTAAACGCCTGAGATTAAAAACTGCCTCCTCTGGGAAGCCCTCCTGGGTTGCCCTCAGTGCAGACAAACTTCCTTGTCTATGGCCCCATAGGGCCCTGAGCTCACATTTAGGGTGGTCCAGCGGTTAAAGATTCTGCGCTTCCAATGCAGAGGGCATGGGTTCAATTCCTCGTCAGGGAACTAAGGTCCACCATGCAGCATGGTCAAAAAAACAACCATAAAACAAAAACAAGAAAGAGAATTACACACTAGAAACAGTAGAACTGCTTCAGCGGGGACGGGCTATGACAGTATGGGACTTGGTGGACAAGTCAGTCACAGAGGACCACATATTGTATGATTTTATTTCATGAAATGTCCCGAATAGGCCAATCCATAGAAACAGAAAGTGTGTTAGTGTCTCTGCCTACGGCTGAGATGCGGAAGGGAATAGGATGATTTAGGGGTGACGGTTAAGGGGTATGAGACTTCTTTCGGGGGTAATGAAAATATTTTGAAACTGATTGTGGCGCTGGTTGCCCAGTCCTGTGTATATGCTGAAAGCCATTGGATCGTATACTTTAAACGGGTGAATTGTATAGTATGTGAATTATAGCTCAATAAAGCCATTAAAGATTACAAAGTAGTGTAATTGGGTTATTAATTGTGTGGTGATCAGTTTAATGTCTCTCTCCCTTGGTAGACTGTCTGCTCAGTCTTTCTTTCTTCTTTCCTTCTCTCTCTCTATCCCTCCCTCCCTTCTTTCCTTTTCTTTCAAGGTTGATTGTTTTAAAAATAGACTTTATTTTTAGAGCAGTCTTGGGCTTACAGAAAAAGTGAGCAGAGATTCTCAACACACCCCACAGAGACTATTTATTTTCACCCCTGATTTTCAAAGAGATCAGCAGAGAATAGATACCAGTGAGAGGGGTTGATCGAGTGAATGCATGAATGAGCTGCCCCTTTGGAGACACTATCAGTTCTTTGCTACCCACCGCCTCGCCATTTTTCTCCTTCTCCCTTCCCATCTCGGATCCCAGGCCTCGACCTTCCTCGAGAACTAGGAGCTCTGAGTTTCAGGTGGGGGCCTCAGCTGGGTGGTTTGTTTTGATTTCCTTCTACATGAGTCACTCCAGCCGTAGACAAAGCCCTGGCTCCTCATTTGTTTATGAAAATGATCTGCCCTCTCCAGTGCCGGCAAGGGAAGTTAATTAAAACGTGACTTCTCCGGGAGAGGCCCCTCCTCCCTCCCCGCAGGTGTGGGTGGGCCGACTTCCAGCTGGCAGACTCCGTGGCTGCCACTGGGCAAGGGGCGGTGGAGAAGGAGGCGGGGGGGGGGGGGGCGGGGAGCGAGTGGCACCATTTCCATGCTTTTTAGTGACGGTTGCCCAGGAACCAACAAGCGGCCAAAAACACTGAAGCTTTGGGCTGCAAAAATCATCCCAATGGGAAAGTCACTCGTTCGTTCCCTGCACAAATATTTATTTTGCATTTCCTCTGCACCAGGCTCTGTGCCAGGAGTTGCAAGGTAAACAAACTGCCCCCTGCCCTTATGAAATTCATTATCTTGCTAAAAGGACAAACTGAACAGGTAATGACAACCAAGAGCATCAGAGGGTTTGATAGCGGAGCATAGACTGCCTCTAGCTCTGAAAATGTGTGAGTCTATAGAGTGAGAGAAGGTATTTGCAATACATACATCTGACAAAGAGCTGTTAGCCATCATATATAAAGAGCTGCTACAGATGAATAAGAAAAAGGCTGCTGAGGCTGCTAAGTCGCTTCAGTCGTGTCCGACTCTGTGAGACCCCATAGAAGGCAGCCCACCAAGCTCCACTGTCCCTGGGATTCTCCAGGCAAGAACAGTGGAGTGGGTTGCCATTTCCTTCTCCAATGCATGAAAGTGAAAAGTGAAAGTGAAGTCACTCAGTCCTGTCTGACCCTCAGTGACCCCATGGACTGCAGTCTTCCAGGCTCCTCCGTCCATGGGATATTCCAGGCAAGAGTACTGGAGTGGGGTGTCATTGCCTTCTCCAAGAAAAAGGCAGGCAATCCTATAGAAAGACAAGAAAAGACTTGAATAGGCCCTTTATTAAGAGGATGTCAATGTGGCCAGGACCCCTAAGCCAAGGTGCTCAGCCTCTGAGGATTGCAAAATAGAAGCTCAGTGTTACTGGTAAAGGTGTGAAGTAACAAGAACACTCAGGTAGTTGGTAGGAGTATAAAACGGTACAAGCACCACAGAGAGCTGTTCAGCAATACCCATTAAAGCTAAGCATATACCTACCAATAACCCAACAATCCCCTCCTGGACACCCAACGGGGATGTGTGCCCATGTCCACCCAAACAGATGTCTGAGAATGCTCACAGCAGCTTGATTTGTCATAGCCAACCACCAAAATGGCCATCCCAGCTGGATAAAAAAGTGGTGATGGATTCATTCCATAGAATACTCCATAGCTGTGGTTCTTAACTGGGGGCAGTTTTGCCCTCCCAGAGGACATTTGCCCGTGTCTGGAGACATTTGTGGTTGTCACAGCCAAGGAGTCAGTCCTGCCCTCTGTCCAGTGGGTGAAGGCCAGAGATGCTGGCCAACATCCCAAGATGCACAAGACAGCCCCCACCCCCAACAACAGAGAGTCATCTGGCCCCCATGCCAGTGGGCTGAGGAACTGCCCACAGCAACAGGGATGAAAGATCAGCTCCACACAACCACACGTGGTTCTCACTCAAAGCGTGGGGTGAAAGGAGCCGGACACACAAGTTACACACTGCTTCACGTGGATGAGGTTCAAACACAGCACCACTAATGTCTGGTTTTAGAAGCCAGGAGGGTGGGTACCTCTGGGGCAGGGACACTGGCTGTAGGCAGCACACGGAGGCTTGGCGGTGTTGGTCCTGCTGCCCACCTGGCGTGGGTGCCCTACGAGGTCCTGTCCACTTCCCTCCTGCAAAGCCCGTTCGTCTGTGATAGTGGCCACATGTGGCAAGAGCAGTGGGTTCCTGATATCACCTTCATGCTTGAAATCCTACCCTTGGCAACTTAGTCCTTTAGATTCATGCTGTGTGTCTCAGAGCCCTTGCACTCACATAGAAACACCCTAGCTGTTGTGCAGTCGCTCAGTCACGTCCGACTCTTTGTGATCCCATGGACTGCAGCACGCCAGGCCTCCCTGTCCTTCACCATCTTCCGGAGTTTGCTCAAACTCATGTCCATCGAGTCGGTGATGCCATCCAACCATCTCATTGTTTGCCGCGCCCTTCTCCTCCTGGCCTCAATCTTTCCTGGCATCAGGGTCTTTTCCCCTAGGGAAATACCGCAGAGAAGCAGCGTATTCACCCACTACCAGCTAAGCTGCCCAATGAGATGGGCTAACTGGGCCCGCCCTGGTGCTACCACCGCCAACCACACAACATCATAGTCGTGGTGACCGTAGGCCAGGCTCCATGGGGGCGCTTACCCCTTGTACCACTAACAGTTAAGGCAGCCCTGCAAACTATACAGCTTTTCAGGTGGGAAAGGGAGGCCTGGACAGCTGGACTTGTTTGCCCAAAGCTTCACCACTAATGAGAGGCCACAGCTGGATCTGAACCCACGTTGGACTCCACGTCTTTGCTGCCCCCTGGGATTTAGCATCAATTGCCCGGGATCCTCCATTGTCTTTTCCTGTGCACAAAGTCAGCTCCACAGACTGGATTTTGCTCATGTTTGCATGAAGCCCTCTACACACACACAGGACATGAGTAGCCTTCTGTCCAGGAGAGCCCTGGGCACAGGCACCATTTGCTGTATAGGCAAGGGGTGATGGGAAAAGCCATCATTTCAGTGACCTGGACACAGGACACCTAAGTCATGCCTGGGTCAGAGCTGGACAGGAAAGAAGATCCAGCTCTTGGGTAGGCATTTTTGGGGAGAGCCGATCTAAAAACTATTCCAGTGGGGCAGCCAGGGAGAACAGGAGTGCTGCCGGTCCTTTGAGAGGCTCCCCAGAAGCAGTAAAAGGACCAGCCAGAGGTGGGTTGGCCTGGCACCAACTCTGGGCCTCCCTCCCCAGTTTGTCCAGAGGGGCTTTCTAGAAGCCTACAGAGAAAAGCTGCCTGGTAGAAGGGTCTGCGGTTCCCTGGGCAACTCAGAGGACTGGTTAAGGACTGACAAACTGGTGCCCAGAGGAGCTCCTGACTCTGAACTTCCAGACGCAGGCAAAAAGGTTGTGAAACTGCTGAGACGTGGTCACAAGTCAGCTCTGATTGGACACTTGGGTAAACCAGGCGCTATTCGCATTCAGCCCAGAATAGGGCGAGAGCGCTCAGCTGGGACGTTCAAAGGTCCTGGGGCAAATGCACAGATGTTGGGCCATGTGAAGGCGGAGAGCACCTGCCCACACGGGGTCCCCAGAGACCACCTTGTTCTCTTTATAACAGAAGTAAAGGAAACAACAAATAAGAGGGAATATTTACTGAGCACCAGCTACATGCAAGGCTCAAGTTATACCCTGTGACCTTGCTTATCAAGCCCTGTTAGTGAGCACTTCCTGTGTCCTGAGAGCTTGTTGCACTTCACCCCAAACTCTCCCAACCCCACTGGGAGGTTGTTCTCCCATTTGATGGGTGGGAAAACTGAAACTTAAAGAGGTTCCTACTTGCCCAAAGGCACCCAGGTGGAAGTGTGCAAAGTCGCTTCAGTCGTGTCTGACTCTGTGAGACCCCATGGACTGTGGCCTGCCAGGCTCCTCTGTCCATGGGATTCTCCAGGCAGAAATACTGGAGTGGGTTGCCGTACCGCCTTCCTGACCCAGGGATCAAACCTGTGTCTCTTGCGTCCACCTGCATTGGCAGGTGGGTTCTTACCACTAGCGCCACCTGGGAAGCCCAGTAAAGGGGAGAGCTGCAGTTGACCTCAGCCCTCTGATATCACACTTCTGCGCTCACCCTCAGCAGCCCCTTACAACCACTCTGCAAGGGAGGTCACATTGTCCCCATTGGACAGATGGGGAAATCGAGGCTCAGAAAGGGATGGAATGGCAGACTCCTTTCACTTTCCACCGCCTTCCCCGCACCGCCCCGCGACACTAAGCCCTCCTTGTATTTCTCATTCTTATGGCTGACTTCGAAGACATCGCAAGCGCGACACTCAAGGTCTTTTCAGAGGCACAACTTCACTTTGCACAGCGCGGAACTGTGAAATACGGGCAGCTGTTCAGATCCGGGCTACTAGCAGCAACCCCTTGTCCTTGTGGTGGTTAGACTCAAGAGGCGAATGTGGGAGACGAATCCCCGCCCTGAGTCTGGCCGCCCTGCCCTTCTCAGCCGTTTCAAACTGCGCCTTTCTCGGAGTTTGCTCTGTCACAGAGTGGTTTGGCTGGAATACAGCTCTGGGTGACAGCTGTCCCCATCAGCAGACAGCTTCATTAAACCTCATTAAGATGTCACCGCTCGCTGCCTTGTTTCTCGTCTCCCAGCTCTAATTAAAACCATCTCGCTCCCCGTCCCAGGGGGTCTTGGGATTCTCTGGTCTCCTTCTTGCATGGACGCTCCCCTCTTCTCCCCAACATCGAGGCCCGAGCCCTGGAAATGCACGCTGAGATCCAGGCCGGGCAGGCAGCCCCTGGCAGGGAAGCCCCCTCGGAGCGGCCTGTTGCCAGCCTCGGGACTGCTGGGGCTTTCTGGAGGCAAGTGCAGGTGGCAAGCACTGCCGGCAGGCTGCTTCTGGAGTCACCGGAGGCCCAGGAAGGAAGTACCAGGGGACAACTTCAAAAGAAGTGACTGGCCTTATAACTCGAGTGTGACGATTCTCCACCCCGTACGCTCTTAAAAAATCCTTAACTTGCCCCCATTTCTCACCTCTTACCAAGAGGTAAAAATGGGTGAAACTAACTGGCTCTGCTTCTTGGACGGTCTAAACTGGATCTCGCCCTGCACAAACGAGCTGGGGGTCATTTCCAAGACGGGTTTTCTGCCTGGGAGCTCAATGCCTGAGTTCCAGACCAGTCTTAGGTGTTCATCTGTGAGGACCGAGCCCCCTAGGCGAGTCACTCCCACCTCCTGGCAGCCACAGAACCCTGTGACTCATTAACCCTCTAGTCCAGAGTCTCAACTCAATGAACGCTGTTCGATAGTTGAGAAGCCTCCGCTCGCTTTCCCGCATCCTATTAAAGCGTAGTTCTGTGAAATCCCACGGTTATTGCCTGGTAGTTATTAAATAAATATCTGTATACGGCTCTGCCCACACCCGCGCATGCACACACATCCCGTCCTGCTCACGGAGGGGGAGTTCATTATTGTAAAACAACTTAAGATCCTCGAATGAAAAGCACAATATAAATGCAAATTGTGATCACGATTAGCATAGAGGATATTTATTTATTTCCATAATGAGAACTTCAGATAAACAATCATGTGAAATAAGGTGCATTATGCATCAAAGGACCCCGGCGTCATCTCAGAAGCCGGGTTCTTTGAACCGTGTGTGTATTGTGTGAGCAGCAGTCGAACATCGCGTTAACGCTACTAAAAAGCCACACACCAGAAGACCGCATCCATATATGATCAAAGGCATCTAAAAAAACGTTAAGTGAAAAAAAAATCAGTGGGATTCAAAAATTTGCATATACTATTGTTACAAACCCACAGAAAAGAATTCATTGAAAAAAAATAACTGGAAGTAAACATAAGAAGGTGTGTGTGAGGGTATGTCCTTAGAAATGGGGCCTTTGGGTGGGAGGCTAAGGGTGGGGGCTGGGTACTGAGAGTTTATTTTTATAATTAAAAAGGCAGAGTTAAAGCCAGTTTCTCTTTTCTGTGTTCCCTCCCGCCAAGCATCAGAGTTAGAGTTCTTCTCCCGGGTCATCGCCACTCTGCTGCACATGTGTAGTGGGGGCTGAACTGGCTTTCCCAGGTCAGGGGAGGAAAGGAGGGGAGAGGGGAGCCCCAGGCCCACAGGAAGATGTGGAAAGCCAACGTATTAAGGTCACAGAGCTGAGACCTTGCTCTGCCAGTTCCTGTGTGACCTTGGGCAAGTCACTTGGCTTCTCTGGTCCCCATCACTCACCTGTAAAACCTCCCTGACTGAGGACTGGAGCCCAATAAGCCAGTGGCCTCCATTACTGCTGTCACTGTTGGTGTTACTGGGTCAGCTCACCAGCTCAGGTCAAGGTGGGGTGGCCCGGGCAATGCAGACA
Organism: Ovis aries; assembly: GCF_016772045.2. Taxonomy (NCBI): domain Eukaryota; kingdom Metazoa; phylum Chordata; class Mammalia; order Artiodactyla; family Bovidae; genus Ovis; species Ovis aries. The sequence continues at coordinate 4,376,051 of NC_056056.1, forward strand.
CCTCTTCAGGCCCCACTGAACCTGCCCAGCCACCCCATGCTCCCCTGCCTGGTTCCCATGCCCCGGGGCCACCTGTGTTTTGCTGCCTGGGGGGGTTCCTCCATCCTCCACCCCCCGGGGCAGCCCCGGCTCCCTTGGTGCTGCCAGAACCATCGCTGCAGCTGATGTATGGCCCTTGGTGTGCGAGGCGGCCACGGGGATAGGGCCCCGGCGTGTCCTCCCCTCCCCCCTCGACAGCTTGAAACCAGGTCCTTCATTTGCATTTACATGATCTCGCTGTGCAGCTTATGAGATCGAGAGATTTATTTGCTACTTAGCTTGATGTTTGATTACACTCGGAGAAGGCAGCGAGCAGCAAAGTGCACGGATGCCTCGCTCTGAGCCCACGGCCTCGGGGGGCCAGTAACTCAATAGCGGGTTTAGGTGGATGAGGGGGAAACGCTGTGCGTTTTAAAAAAGGCAAACATGAGAGGTTGGAAGGAACAAACACCATGATTTGGATTTTTTTTCTTTTAAAGCAATGAAAATTGACTAGGTATCCTCTGAGATTATGAGCAGACCTGAGCCACATTCAGGAGGCAGCTCACTGTCCTGGGAGAACTTCCTCCTGGGCAGCATCAGAAGCTCCCACAAGAGATGCTGCCTCTGCTGTCGGGAGGTGGCGGGGACGGACTCCCGCTTACAAGGACGGCTCTCGAACCAGAATGTCTGGGTCAACAGGGTCTCTGTCAGTTACACCTGTGTGGTCTTGACACAGTCTCTCAACCTGCCTGCACCCCAAGTTCCCTATCTGTAGAGTGGGGGAAACAACACCCCATTTTAGGTCTGTGGCTGAGACAAGCAGACAAGACGCTCTCGCCACCATGGTGGATAAGGAGCGGGTACCTGATGAATGAAGCTGTTATGGGCACAACTGGCCATTCTCTGCAGACACAGGGGTAAAGCTAAATGCCCCGGTGGAGAGAAATCACCGGGCGTAGGGCTTTGCTAAGTGTTACTCTCCTGTTCTGTGATTTATCCACCATGTAGGGTTTAATCCCAGACTCCCAGCAGTCCACTCTGGGAGCGCACAGCTGGGGCGAGCTCCAGGAAGGCAGACTTGTTTCCCTAATGGTCTGAGCTGGGTGTAATTAGGAGCAGCGATCTGCTGCTACCAGCATATTGCTCATCACATCCCAGCTCCAGACAGAAATCATTCTTCACCTTACTGGGACTTTACAGTTTGGTGCTAAAAACAAGTTTGGGGGCTCCCCTGGTGGTCCAGTGGTTAAGACTCTGCTCCCACTGCAGGAGGCACCGGTTGGATCCCTGGTTGGGGAACTAAGATGCCTTATGCTGCTGCTGCTGATGCTAAGTCACTTCAGTTGTGTCCGACTCTTTGTGACCCCATGGACTGCAGCCCACCAGGCTCCTCCGTCCATGGGATTTTCCATGCAAGAGTACTGGAGTGGGGTGCCATTGCCTTATGTTGCAGGGCTTAGCAAAAAAATACCCCAAAAACAAAAACCCACAGAACAACAAGAACAAAACAAAAAAAATCCCCACAAGTTTGAGGCCAAATGCACAGGTTGGAATTCTGGATTCTCAGCTCTGTGTGGCCTTGAACAAGTTGTTGAACTTCTGAGCCCCCATTTCCTTACTGATACAATAGTTACAATGGGAATACCCAGCTCGGGAAGGTTATTGGAACCTTTCATAATGTGGGGGGAGTTCTTAGTAGAGGGCCAAGAAAGTTCTCAGTAAGAAGCAGTCATACAGACTCCTCTGGTGGTTCAGTGGTTAAGAATTGGCTTAGCAATGCAGGGGAAACAAGTTTGATCCCTGGCCCAGGAAGACCTCACATGCTGCAGGGCAACAAGCCTGCATGCCACAGCCACTGAGTCCTCTCTCTAGAGCCCGTGGTCCACAACCAGAGAAGCCCCTGCATGGAGAAGCCTGCATCCCACAACGAACAGTGGCCCCCATTTGCTGCAACTAGAGAAAGCCGGGGTGAAGCAACGAAGACCCAGCACAGCCAAAATAAGTAATTTTTTTTAAAAAGAAGAAGCAGTCATACTAGCTGGTGGACGTCATTAGCCTACCCACTGGGTGGAATTATCAGTGACTTTGTCTCTATTTGAACAGAAAACTAGCTACGAAATTGATAAACCCCTTGACGGTGCCTCAAAAAAATTAAACGTAGAATTGCCATGTGTTCCAGCAATTCTGCTCCTAGATATAAGCCCAAAGGATCTGACAACAGGTGTTCAGACTAATATACGTGTCTACAGTAGCATTATTCTCAAGAGCTGAAAGACGGAAGCCACCCAAGCATGCAGCACCAGGTAATGGGAAAAGTGTGGTCTATCCATACATATATGGTAGAATGGTCCTCACATATGCATGAACCTTGAAAACACAGGTTGAGGGAGAGAAGTCAGACAACAAAGGCCACATAACGTGGGGTTTCATTTACAGGAAACATCCAGAATAGGTAAGTCCACAGAGACAGAAAGCAGGTAAGTGATTGCTGGGGATGGGGGAGCAGAGAATGGCAGTGATCGCTTCATGGCTGTGGGATCTCCTTCTGGGGTGATGAACACATCCTGGAATGAAACAGAAGGCGTGAGTGCGCAGCATTGTAAAGGTGTTAGATGCCACTGAATCATACACCAAAGAAATCGGCAATAGCTAATTTTATATAAATTTTGTCTCAATAAAAAGAAAAATTAATATGTCCATGCTGGGCTGGATGAAGCACAAGCCGGAATCAGGATTGCTGGGAGAAATATCAATAACCTCAGATATGCAGATGACACCACCCTTATGGCAGAAAATGAAGAAGAGCTAAAGAGCCTCTTGATGAAAGTGAAAGAGGGGAGTGAAAAAGTTGGCTTAAAGCTCAACATTCAGAAACTAAGATCATGGCATCTGGTCCCATCACTTCATGGCAAATAGATGGGGAAAACAGTAGAAACAGTGTCAGACTTTATTTTTGGGGGGTCCAAAATCACTGCAGATGGTGACTGCAGCCATGAAATTAAAAGATGCTTACTCCTTGGAAGGAAAGTTATGACCACCCTCAACAGCATATTAAAAAGCAGAGGCATTACTTGGTCAACAAAGGTCCGTCCAGTCAAGGCTATGGTTTTTCCAGTGGTCATGTATGGATGTGAGAGTTGGACTATAAAGAAAGCTGAGTACTGAAGAATTGATGCTTTTGAACTGTGGTGTTGGAGAAGACTCTTGAGAGTCCCTTGGACTGCAAGGAGATCCAACCAGTCCATCCTATAGGAGATCAGTCCTAAGTGTTCATTGGACAGACTAATGTTGAAGCTGAAACTCCAATACTTTGGCCACCTGATGCAAAGAGCTGACTCATTGGAAAAGACCCTGATACTGGGAAGGATTGAGGGCAGGAAGAGAAGAGGACGACAGAGGATGGGATGGTTAGATGGCATCCCTGACTCAATGGACATGAGTGTGAGTAAACTCTGGGAGTTGATGATGGGCAGGGAGGCCTGGTGTGCTGCAGTCCATGGGGTCGCAAAGAGTCCGACATGACTGAGCAACTGAACTGAACTGAATATGTCCACAGGAAGGTTCTGCCATGCCTCTTATCTGGACACTTTAGGACGTTCCTCTCTCTCTCTTCAGGATGGGAAAGGAAAGAAGTGCAAATGAAGGGTCACTGTCTCACTGTGGGATCATTGACCATGTGGTTGAAAACCTCGCGCAGCTTCAAGGAGGTGAGACTGGGTGGAAATGGATGCCGGGACTGGGGGACCGAATCCCACCCCGATTGCGTGTCTCTGATGGGAGACAGGGAGCTGGGGCAGATCCGTCTGTTAGGTGCATCTTAGAGCTCCAAGAATACTTCTGTTTGAAGGCCAACCCGAGGACCAGTGAAACTGGTTGGGCTCTGTTTCTCGAGGTATACCTTCACTTTGGGCCCTTAGCCACAGTCGGCAGAAGGAGAAGTGGCGGGGAGAAGGAACGCTGGGCTGCAGGTTTGGAGACCTGGACACTCATGCCTAGCTCCTCTCCCCTCCTTCTCAGGCCCCATCTCGCCTGTTCCTGGGACCCTGGAGGATGTCAGAGAGGAGGTCAGACAACCTCAGGTGGATGTACACCCAGAATACAAAGCCTGTGTCCTGAGCCGGCCAGGCGGCCACTGGGAGACATGTTCTATTTATGGGGGGCTCCATGTCAGTCTTCTCAGGAAGAAAGGGTTCTTCCATTGTAAGAAAAACATGAAATCGCTCAACTAAGGCCATACAGAGGTCCTCTCCTGGTGCAGACAGGTGGGATCGGGATCCAGGCTCTAATCCTTCTGCACCCCTTTGAGAGTCACCTCCTCAACCATCCCCACCTCAGCAAATAATGACAGGATTTAGACAAGACGACTGAGGAAAGGTGCCCAGGGGTGCCCAGCACACAGCAGGGGTGCCCACCAGCCGGGAAGGGCTCCCCCCCTTTGCCCTTTGCTGCGCACATGCCCCTGGCTTAGTAAAGGAAGAAATGCCTCTGGGTCGGCTTTGATGTGGCACCAAGGAGGGAAGGAGCCAGTTTCCAGATGGTGGAGAAGAAACAGAAAAAGAGTCCGCCTCTACTTTCTCACACCTGAAGGCGTAAGAAATAAATGGCATCTTCGTTTGGTCATTCGGTCAGTTCAGCTGCTAAGGGTCAAAGCCAATGGTCTGTGGAGAAATCAGATTTAAGAAAGAGGCTCCCTACCAAACGGAAAAAAAAAAAAAAAAGGAAAGAAAGAAAGAAAAAGCAAAAGCAGAGAATGATCTATGTACTTTTCAAAACTTAAAACAGAAATCAAAGGAAAATGGAACTGTTTTAAGTTTTGACAGCTGCAGGGATCATTCTGTTTGGTTACTCTATTTATGTTTTCATTTTCTTTATAGATTCATTGAAAATCGCATCATGTAATAGGGAAGAAAAATGTTCCGTGTTTTCTCCCCCCACCCCCATAAACCCTTGTTCTTTCCCAAGAACAGATGAAAACGCCAGCTCCAGTGACTTTTGTTTTGATGTATATTTCATAATATCTCATTGATTGTAAGTTTTATTTCCATGTCAATAAAAAAACCCAGTATTGTAATAAGTGAGACGGAGTTTAACACAAAATGGCAGCTGACCTGTTAGCACAGCAGATCGCAGGAGTGGAGGAAGGGGTTCTGAAACGAAGCCGGTTAATAAGGACGGCTGTTGATTCCAGCACAAAGCTGGGCGGCTGGAGAACAAGGTCCCACCTCAGCCCCGTCTTTGCAGCCTTGGGGCTGTTTTCTGGTGGGTTCTGGGTTTCCAGTTTATAGGAGAGGTCAGGCTGGCCTTAAGCAATGCTCTTTTATATAGCAGAGGTGGCGGAGGCCGCTTACAGGGCATAGGGGACCATGCTTGGCACTTGGGAGTTTTCAGAGATGGGTGATGACCTAGTTGTAGAGGAAGGAAAAAGACATGGCCACGGAGAAGCATTAACCACAAGCTCTGTTGGTGGGGCTTGGACAGGAGTGAGAGAGGGAAGAGGAATTATGAAGACTGTCCGGGGGCTTATGGCCAAGGGGCCACAGTCCAGAAAGGGAAGGGCAGGGGAACGCCGGGGTGGAGGGGGCTGGGAGAGGGGCTCAGGCGTCCACGTGAAGTTGCTCTGAGCAGGGCAGGGAGTCTCTGGGTCTGAGATCTCAAAGGTCAGCTGAGGCGTGGGGGTCTTATGACCAGGAGGCTGTATCTTATCAATGATCAGACATTGGTGTAGTATCAAGGGAACTGAAAAATGGGCAGGTCGCCAGTGGCTAAAAATCTGCCTGTTTGGGCTAGATTGGGGCTTCCCTGGTGGCTCAGGCGGTAAAGAATCTGCCTGCAATGCAGGAGACCAGGGTTTGACCCCTGGGGCGGGAAGATTCCCTGGAGAAGGGAATGGCAACCTACTCCAGTATTCTTGCCTGAGAAATCCCATGGACAGAGGAGTCTGGTGGGCTACAGTTCATGGGGTCGCACAAAGTCGGACATGACTGAGCGCCTAACACTTTCACTTTGGAGCTAGGTCCTCCAGGAAATTGAGCTATTAGGGAAAAGGCAGAAAAGCCAGCCTTGCCCCACTGTGAGCCCACAGGAAGGTAGGAGTTTCTGGATCCAGTGGGAGCAGTGAAACTGGCAGTTTGCTGCCTTGCGACCGTGGCAGGTGTGCGGCAGCCAAGAAGGACAGGCTAACGGGGAGGGCCAACCTAGGAAGGCAGCCTGGAGGAGGTTTCCTCCTCATTCCTGGGCCTCCAGTGTTCCTGTCTGTAAAATGAGGAAGCAGAGCTAGCTGATCTCCGGGCCACTCCAGCTCTAGCATTCTCTTTTTGGAGCAAGTTCCGAGTCTACATCACCTAGACCCATGTCATCTGATTCTTTTGTTCGGGAAGGCAGAGCGCACAGTGGGCACGCTTTGGGGTCACGTCAGCCTGATTTGGGTGCCACTGTCCAATCTCCCGTTTGCCACCTCCTCTCTGAACACCACCCAATTCATAGGCTTTTTGTGAGCAGAGACTGTTCAATGTCCCTCCCATAACAAGCCTCACTAAAAGTCAGCAGTAGGCTTGAGTGGCAATTGTTAGTAGAGAGAGTGGATGCTATTCTTGACACCTCTGTTAGCAGCATCTAAGCCTGGGGACCTGCCCACCTGCACTCACCCAGAACAACCAGAGCAAAGTCAACTGGGCTGCCCTGGGATGGACCTCCACCCCTTCCTCTCAGACCCAACCTGCCTGCCACTCTGAGGCCCCACCCCCCCCGGGTTTGTAGGAAATCCTCTGAACCCTGAGCAGCACCATATACAATGGATAGAAAGAATTTGGAGAATGGGATGATGAAAACCGTGGATCAGCCAAACCAAGCCCTATCCTCCAACGCCCTCCCCCTCATGTCTACATTCACAACTGAAAATTGGAACGGCCAAGGCTCTGTGGTTGGGAGGGGCTGGGGAACAGACCATGGGAGAGAAGATCTGAGCTGAGCAATATTAACTGCTCAGGATGAGAGACTGTGTGATAAATGATTTAATGGGTGGCTTCAAAGATGGAATAGGGCTGCATAACTCAGGTGAGGATTTCAAATATATGGCATAATTGCTACATGTGAAGTCTGTTTGTACTTAAGCTTTTAGTCCTGGAAATTACCAAGCTCTGTGCTGCTCCTACGATTAATCATTAAAGAATTAAGAGTGAGAATACCCATTATTGTAAAAGACTCGAGTGAAGATGGTCTTGATCCAACTTATAAAATAGACAGATTTGGTGCAACTGAATAATTTTCCTCTTCTCTGCACAAAATCAGGAATGCTAGTCATACGCAGCGGCTGGGGTGAATGCTTACAAACTGGTAGAGACCAGCCGATAATTACCAAAATGAGGAAGAAAAAAAAAGAACAGCATTTTGTAATGAATGACAAGCTGCTGAGCGGAAATCTAATTTGGTCTAATTAAGCAGCCTTTTGTGAGGATTTGTCTTTAGATGAAAAGAGGGAGCCAAGGAGATCTAAATGCAAATGAACTCCATCCTTTTGGTTTTAAAGGGCTAGGCTGAGATGAGTGCCTTCACGCCCAGCCCTCTTCTTCATTAGGTTCCTAGTCCTCTCCTTGTCACCTCGAGCCTGCACCAGGCCCCACCTGCCTCGGAGGAGCCTCACATTTCCTGTCCCTCGCCTCTCATATCTTTTCAAACAGGGTGCCTCATGTCGACAGAGCTGTCAGGGAGCTTTTGCTTATTCAGGAGCAAATTTTATTTTGCCCAAAGTAATAAAAGCCAATGGGGTTTTGCTTATTAGAGGAATCTGCTGCTATTCTCTGAGGGTGCATCTTCTGAAGTCTGGAGGGTTGAATGCACACCCAACACCATTGGCACTGACAGAGAGACTGGCGGAAAACCAACCCTGCAGCTCAACCTGCAAGGTAGACCAGATATCTGCCTGAGTGTCCCTGGCTGCTATCTGTTTGATGCTGGGGTGCCCACCTCTCTAGTCAATCACAGGATCAATCATCTGACCAGGTGGGTTCTCTTTGGCCCACAGAGAATTACAACACACATCTATCTTGCCCTACACAGAGATGCTGGCACAAGCCCCTCAGCCTCATGCAGATACTTCAGGGATAAGCAGAGGGCAAATGCTTGCTTGCTGTTCCTGCATTCACAAGATAGTTCTCAGGTTCAACAGTTCACTAGAAGGACCCCCAGAGCTCAGAAGAGCCGCTCTACTCATGGCTGTGGTTTCTTTCAGCAGAAGGAGCTAGACTAGAATCAGTAAAGGGAAGAGGCGCATGAGACAGGGTCCATGAGAGACCACTTGTCCCCTCCTGGTGTTAGGAGATGGAGCCTTTGGAAGGTGACAAGGTCTTAAGGGTGGAGCCCCCATAAATGGGATTAGTGCCCTTATAAGAAGAGACCAGAGAGCCAAATATCTATAAACCAAGAAACATACCCTGCTGACTCCCAGAACTATGAGAAGTGTTTGCTGTTTAAGCCTCCAGGCCTTGTTCTAGTAGCCCCAGCTGACAAGTACAAGCAGCCGCTGTGGGCTGAACAATTACTATGTGCCTGCTGTCTTGGTCAAGGGCCAGCACTTGATGCCTGCCGATTCCTTGACCCTTCCTGACCTGACCTTCCATTTAAACTGTGCTTAGCCTCTCCTCCTCGCCTCCCCTGCTCTCTGCTTTTCCAAAACACTTATCACCAACTCTGTGGGTTTTTTTAAAAATTCCTTTGGCCACACTGTGGCAGGCGGGATCTTAGTTCCCCAGCCAGGGATGGCACCCCTGCCCCTTGCAGGGGAAGCACAGAGTCCAAACCACTGGATTGCCAGGGAAATCGCACCAACGCTGTTTTACTGATAAAGTCTGGCCATCGCCTTTCTTCCCTCCCTAACATGGGAGCTTCATGAGGCAGGGATTATTTCTTGTGTTACTGTTGTTCCCTGCTCTGTCTTCATGCCTAGAATAATTCTTCACACATAGTAGACATTCGAGAAATCTTTGTTGAACAGGGATTGAATGAATGAATTCTCATCATAATATATGAAGCAGGTCTCCTCTTGTCCCAGTGTTACAGATGCTAAGTTACACTGAAGGACAGGGAAGCCTGGCATGCTGCAGTCCACGGGGTCGAAAAGAGTTGGACACAGCTTAGTGACTAAACAACAACTGAACAAGGCTACGTGCATGTCCAGGGTCACTCAGCTAATCGCCAGAGGCAGAGCTGGGAGACCGGGGTACCTGACTACGTGGCCTCTGACCCCTCTGTCTGTGTCTCAGATCACTCTCTTCTTTTTCTTCTAAGAACACCAGTTATTGGTCTAGAGTTTCACCCTAAATCCAGTATGGTGTCATCTAGAGATCCTTAACCTGACTACACCTGCAAAGACCTATTTCCAAATAAGGTCACATTCCCAGGCACCAGGAGTTAGGACTTGGACATGTCTTTCGAGGACATATCTTGTTAACAGCATGACATAGCGGTACCATCCAACCATCCATGCTGGCTAGCAAAGGGGGGCACTATCATTGCCCAGGCTGGAGCTAACAGCAGCTCATGGGGCTCCCCTCGGTGCTCAGTGCTGCATCAAATGAGCTAGACTTAACATAAATCAAGACTATAGTGACGCACCGCCTCACACTGGTCAGAATGGCCATCATTTAAAAGTCTACAAATAACAAATATTGGAGAGGGTGTGGAGGAAAGGAACCCTACTCTGTTGGGAATGTAAGTTGGTGCAGCCACTATGAAGAACAGTATGGAAGTTCCTCAGAAAACTAAAAATAGAATTACCCTAGGAACCCACACCAGAGAAGACAATGACAACCCACTCCAGTACTCTGGCATGGAAAATCCCGTGGATGGAGGAGCCTGGTAGGCTGCAGTCCATGGGGTCACTAAGAGTTGGACACGACTGAGCGACTTCACTTTCGCTTTTCACTTTCATGCATTGGAGAAGGAAATGGCAACCCACTCCAGTGTTCTTGCCTTGCTAATCCCAGGGATGGGGGAGCCTGGTGGGCTGCTGTCCATCCATGAGGTCGCACAGAGTCGGCATGACTGAAGTGACTTAGCAGCAGCAGCAGAATCCCGCACTCCTATTCCTGGGCATATCTCCAGATAAAACTACAATTTGAAAAGATAGACACATCTCAACGTTCATAGCAGTGCTAGTCATAATAGCCAATACCTGGAAGCAATCTGAATGCTCATCAACAACTGACGGATGAAGAAGATGTGGGGTATATATACAATGGAGTGTGCGTGTGTGCACACATGTGCTTAGTTGCTTCAGTCATGTCTGACTCTGGGACCCCATGGACTGTAGCCCGCCAGGCCCCTCTGTCCATGGGATTCTCCAGGCAAGAATACTGGAGTGGGTTGCCATGCCTTCCTCCAGGAGATCTTCCCTGCCCAGGGATTGAACCAATGTCTCTTAAGTCTCCTGCATAGGCAGGCACATTCTTTACCACTAGCACCACCTGGGAAGCCCCATTCAATGGAATACTACTCAGCTATTAAAAAGAACGAAATAATGCCGTTTGCAGCAACAAGGATGCAACTAGAGAAGTAAGTCAGAAAGCCAAATACCATACGATATCACTTCCAGGTGGAATCTACAACGCGACAGAAATGACCCTATCTACAAAACAGAAACAGACTCTCAGACACAGAGACCAGGCTCACGGTGGCCACAGGGGAGTGGTTGGGAGACAGACGGAGTTTGGGGTGAGCAGATGGAAGCTTTCATATATGGACTGGATAAACAACAAGCTCCTACCATATAGCACAGGGAACCATATTCCGTATCCTATGATAAATCATAATGGAAAAGAATATCGAAAATCATGTATACCTATATAACTGAATCACTTTGCTGTACTGCAGAAATTAACACAACATCGTACATCAACCATACTTCAGTTAAAAAAAAAAAAGATGAGCAAGACCCCCATTTCTTGGGACTGACCTCATGTGTGAATCCCTGACTATAGCTCATGAGAAAATGAGAGATCAGAGCTTGACCGGCTAGTGGCAAATAAGCTAAGTTCTGGGGCCTGGAGACCAAAAGAAGCTACCCCAGGGGAGACATTCTGGGGAAGATTTCTCAGATCATGTGGTTTCTGATGTAGAAAGGGAGGGGAGAGGCTGCTTGGAGAAGGCAATGGCACCCACTCCAGTACTCTGGCCTGGAAAATCCCATGGACGGAGGAGCCTGGTGGGCTGCAGTCCATGGGGTTGCTGGGAGTCGGACACAACTGAGCGACTTCACTTTCACTTTTCACTTTCATGCATTGGAGAAGGAAATGGCAACCCACTCCAGTGTTCTTGCCTGGAGAATCCCAGGGACCGAGGAGCCTGGTGGGCTGCCGTCTATGGGGTCGCACAGAGTCGGACACGACTGAAGCGACTTAGCTTAGCAAGGGAGGGGTGAGTGGATTCTTCTAGCCGTGACACATGATGGGCATTCCTGGTGACCAGGCAGGAGATAAGACACCTGCACAATCTCTGGGCACAAAGGAGGCTGGCCGGAGTGTCATGAGGGAAGGGAAACAGGCTGTGGGGACTCCCAGGAGGGAGCGGGGCTCATCTGCCCACCAGGCAGACCTCCAGGGAGAGGCGGCACTGGAGAAGGACTTGGAATGTCGAAGAGAGACATGCAGGGCAGCGTGCGCCGTGACGGCAAAGGGCACGAACAGGAAACAAGGGCATGTAGAAGCGCTATCCCAGGGCGTTTGTCTTTCTCTGCCTGACTTACTGCACTCAGGAATCGCTTACATAGGGAATCTTTAAAAATGGTACAGATGAACTTCTTTACAAAAAAGAAATAGAGTCACAGATGCAGAAAACAAACTTATGGAGAAAGTGAAAGTCGTTCAGTCGTGTCCGACTCTTTGTGACGCCATGGACTACACGGTCCATGGAATTCTCCAGGCCAGAATACTGGAGTGGGTGGCCTTTCCCTCCTCCAGGGCACCTTCCCAACCCAGGGATCGAACCCAGGTCTCCCACGTTGCAGGTGGATTCTTTACCATCTGAGTTACAAGGGAAATCAAAAACTTCTGGTGACTGGAGGGAAATGGGAGTACGGAGAGGGATAAATTGGGTTATTGGGGTAGGCATCTATACACTGCTATATATAAAGTAGACAACTAATAAGGACCTACTGGATAGCATAGGAAACTCTCCTCTAAACTCTACTCTAAACTCAGGAATGACCTATATGGGAAAAAAATCTTACAAAGAGTGGATACACGTATATGTGTAACTGATTTACTTTGCTGTACACCTGAAACTAACATAACATTGGAAATCAACTACACATCAATAAAAATTAAAGGGGAAAAAAGAGAGAGAGAAGGGCGGCAGAAAATGGTCCAGCCGCCCTGGGGAAAGATGGGGAGTGGGGCCAGAGCTGCCAGGCTGTCTTCTTTATGGAGTCATGGATGGCTGGGAGTCAAGGGTGGAGGGGATGACCAGTCCTGTGGTTTAGGAAAGTGGTGCCACTGGTGGGTAGGGCAGAGAGCAGGAGATGAGGGCTCCCCAGGAGTCTGGCTCTGCACTCCAGCGGGGCTCAGGGGAGGAGACAAGACCAGAACCCAGAGGGCAGCTGTCAGGACCTTCCGGACTCAGTGTCAAGGGGAGACTTTCGAGTTCTTCCCTCCCACGTGTCTCCAAAGCTGAGTCAATGCAGAGAAAGCTGCCAGCTGCATTGCATACGGCTTCTGTATGCTTCCTGCCCCTAAACTAGCCTTTCTCCTCGCCCACCTTCCCTTAATTTCTCCAGCGACTGTAAGTACTGAGGAGGTTCAAAGTGGACTATCTGCTCAGCCCCCCAAGCGGTCCTCCTCCCCACCCCTCAGCTGGGAGACTGAAGCCAGCCTGGGGCCCATGACGTTCCCTCTGTAGACGAGCCTTAGAACAAAATTTAAATCCACGCCCTGGCCTAGATTTTTCAATTCCCCACAACACATGCTTCCAGCCAGGCTGGGCTATCCCCAAAACTTTGGAAATCTGATTGTCCTTTTCAGAATATCAGAAAAGTCTGATTTTTTCTGTGTGTGTGCTTTGAGGTTTGCAAGATCTTAGTGCCCCAACCAGGGATTGAACCTGAGCCCCCAGCAGCGGAAGGGCCAAGTCCTAACCACTGGGAAACCAGGGAAGTCCCAGAAAACTAATTCTTAAAGGCCAGGGACAAGCTACAAAGCAGAGTTCCAATATTTTCTTGAAAGCTGAAAATGCAACTCTTTCCCCTGCTGAAGACCACAGGCTCAATGAATGCTGCCAGCTGGTAGCAAAAGTCTTCTTGTACCGAATCACTCCCTTTCCAACAATAAAATAGTTAACATTTTCTGTCTAAAATGATGTGCTTTCTTGATGTAAAACCAGCTCAGAAGGATGGAGCATCTTTACCATTCTACACCCCAGAATTCCCCTTAGAAATCAAATATAATCCTCTTTAAGAAGCTTTAAATAATTTTGAGCTTTCTTATTGACTTATTAAAATGCAGCTTAAAACACGTCTTCAATGCAATCCTTTTACAAGGGTCAGGGATAGAAAATTTGAAGAAATATGATTAGCAGATCAGTTGGAAAGACTTAAGTACTCAGCTGCAAGTTTGAGTATTTCAGAGAAAACTTTGGAACCCCTCACCAAGCTGCCCTGGGACAGGATCGCTCTCCACCTGCCTCCCTCCTTTCTGCCCGCAGGTCCAGGCTTCACTAACTTGGTGATGCCCTACGGGTTCTCTGCAGAGAAAAATCTGCTGCCACCACCCGACTCATGTTTCCCCTGCAATGCATCCCCAGGAGCTTCGTCTGTGAGCTTTCCTCTGGTCCTAATGACCGAACTTTCTCAGAAACCCCTTTGTTAAGAGCTTCAAAGGGCTTAGAACATTCCAAGGGTGGTCTTTGATCCCTGGCATCCTCAAGCGATAGGAGCCAGCGGTGTCCTGACTCACTGTGAACCATCCCATGTCACTGAACTCATCCCGCGTCACTGGAGTCCTGCTCTGTCCTGGGATGGATGGAGTCAGAGGCGCAGTTCAGGAATTTTCATGTTTAAGTGAATGAATGGGTGAATAATGAACAAGTGAATCAATGAATCCACAAGGCTTTCCTAAGTGTATAGCTGCCCAATAGAAAGGCATACAGGGACTTGCCTGGTGGCCCAGTGGATAGGAATCCACCGGCCAGTGCAGGTGACATGGGTTTGATCCCTCATCTGGGAAAATTACACACGCCGTGGAGCAACTAAGTCCATGAAGCACAACCACTGAGCCTGCCCACCTACAGCCCAAGCTCCGAAACAAGAGGCACCGCAAGGAAGAGCCCCTGCTCACCGCGACTAGAGAAAGCCCGTGCCCAGCAACGCAGACCAAGGGTAGCCAAAAAAGAATAAATAAATCAATGTTTTTAAAAAAGGAAAGTCACACAGAACAGGGACTAGGAAAAGCACCGTCTTTCAGGGGAAGGCTTCCATTGGACCACATGTACCCCCTGCTTAAATCAAAGACATCGATCTTAAAAAATGCACATTGAATCTTGCCTTGAATCAAGCAAGGCTTCTGTAAATGCAAATCCTTGCAAGAGACAAATCCCAATTACTTGACAGTTTGTGACACCTGCAGGGCACCTGCATTACACATCCAGGGCAGGCGATAGAGACCAGGGTTTGTCAGAAGAGGAGCTGACCTCACCGATAGGATGTCTGGCTCCAGAGATCTGAGAGGGTCAGCGCCAGCTCCTGCCACAACCAGGACCCGCGTACCAGCACCAGGGAGGGCTTCTAGGATGCATCCACGGATTGTTTGATTTCATACATCTAGTTTGGCCTAGAGCAGCCCTCTCTGGAGATCAAAGCAGTCCATCCTAAAGGAAATCAGTCCTGAATATTCATTGGAATGACTGATGCTGAAGCCTCAATACTTTGGCCATCTGATCTGAAGAGCCCACTCATTGGAAAATATCCTGACGCTGGGAAAGATGAGGGCAGGGGGAGAAGGGGGCAACAGAGGATGAGATGGTTGGATAGCATCATCAACTCAATGGTCATGAGTTTGAGCAAACTCCGGGAGATAGTGAAGGACAGGGAAGCCTGATGTGCTGCAGTTCATCGGGCTGCAAAGAATTAGACACAGCTTAGCAACTGAACAACAAGACCTCTCTGGATACAAGAAGTTATCCCGATGGGTGTGCGGTTTGGTGGGTCAATGAGCAGGTGTGGGAGCCATGATTACCTGCCTGGGCTGAAGCCCAAGCTCTGGTACCAGCTGATCAACCTTGAGCAAGTGACTTCACCCTCTGAGGAGTCTGACTCAGTCTCCCCAGTGGTAAAATGGAGATGCCAAATAGTAACTGCCTCCAGGGATTATTATGAGAATCAGAGATGATGCCCATCCAGCATGAATCCTGAAAAGTGGCTGGTTTTGTGGGTTCAAACCAGAAAAACCCTGGCCCTTTGATACTGTTTACCCCAATACTGCCTAGTACCTGTGATCCCCAAACAGTAAAGGGGGCCGTTACTGGTATGCTTGTGTTCACACTGGCCAGCACCATGAACACAGTAATCAAATCTAAGGATGTCCAAGGGCAGGTCACATTGGGACACACACTGTAGCTTGGTGGTTTCATTTTACAATAAAGAGTCTTGTAAATAATTTCCTAAGTAACCGGTCCATCTCATCACAGAAACCTCCCTAGTGAGTGAGTGTAATCACTCAACATAAATTTGCAGACAGAGGAGTGCCTGGCGTTGTGCTCGGTGCTGGGGATACTAAATGAGAGACAAAATTCTTGCCCCTCCCACCGCCCCCCTCACCCAAAAGACTTGTAATTTCCTGAAGGATAGAAAGAAAGGAGCAGGTCATAGGAGCCGTGATAGGGGTCTGCTCAGGTGCTGGGCTCTCCTGCTAGATTTAGCAAATAAAAACTACAGGTGTGCACATGTGCTTAGTCACGTCCAGCTCTTTGTGATCCAGTGGACTATAGCCCGCCAGGCTCCTCTGTCCATGGGATTTTTCAGGGAAGAATACTGGAGCGGGTTGCATGTCCTCCTCCAGGGGCTCTTCCTGACTCGGGGGTCGAACGTGTCTATGTTGCATCTCCTCCGCTGATAGGCAGATTCCTTACCCCTGTGCCATCTGGGAAGCCTCAAAAATGCAGGACACCTAGTTAAATTCATTTCAGATAAACAATGAATAACTTTTTTGATATAAGCGTGTCCCAGATATTCCATGCAGCATATACTTATCATTGCACAGGGCATTCTTATTATTCATTGGATATCTGAAATTCAAATTTAACTGGACATCCTATATTCTAGCTGGTGGCCCAAGCCACATAAAAATCCCATTTCACCCTCAGAGGAGGGCCAAAGGCTGTTGTCATCCTCATCAGAAATCATTTTGACTTGAGTGATGACCCCCGGCATATTAAGTGATGGGCCCACATACGTCATAGTCCATTTGGGCTGAGATGACAGAATGCCATTACTTGGGCAGCTTAAACAACACGTATCTATTTCTCCCAGTTTTGAAGGCTGGGAAGCCAAAGATCAAAGCCTGGCAGATTGCATGTCTGTTGAGAACCCGTTTCTGGCTTCAGATGGCTAACTTTTCATTGTGTCCTCATATGACAGAAGAGGAGAGGGAGCCACCTGGGGTCCCCATCACAAGGGCACCAATTCCATTCGTGAGGTCTCGTCCTTCATGAGCTAATCACCTCCCAAAGGCCGCCACTGCCTAACACCATCACCTGGGGGATTAGGTTTCAACATGTGAATTTTGGGAGGGGGGTTTTAACATACGAATATGGGTGCATTCAGTCCACTGCAATGCATCCTTCAGGTGAAAATTACACTACCGTCGAAACAGCACGGTGACACCGTTGGTAAAGAATCTGCCTGCCAATGCAGGAGACACTAGAGATGAGGGTTCAATCCCTGGGTTGGGAAGATCCCCTGGAGGAGGAAATAGCAATCCACTCCAGAATTCTTGCCTGGAAAATTCCATGAACAGAGGGGCCTGGCAGTCTACAGTCCATGGAGTCACAAAGAGTCAGACATGACTGAGCTCACACACACACGCATAAAACAGAATGCCCCTGCACAGAAAGCCTGTTACAGCTGTGTTAGCTAAACCCCAGGGCTGGCCAGGTTTCCCGTCACCAGCCTTCCTGATTATGTTTATAGCACAATGTAAAAATATCCCTAAGTGGAAGAAGCATGAGATGCCAACAGGTGATGTTAGAAGTCTGTGCAGGACCTGAAGGCATGGCCCTTGACTTTTGTTGTTCAGCCGCTGAATTGTGTCCAACTCTTTGCAAGCCTGTGGATTGCAGCACCCCAGCTTCCCTGTCTTTCACCATCTCTCAGACTTTGCTCAAATTCATGTCCATTGAGTCGGTGATGCGATCCAACCATCTCATCCTCTGTCATCCCCTTCTCCTCCCGCCTTCAATCTTTCCCAGCATCAGGATCTTTTCCAATGAGAGGGCTCTTCACATCAGGTGGCCAAAGTATTAGAGCTTCAGGATCAGTCTTTCCAGTGAGTATTCAGGGTTGATTTCTTTTAGGATGGACTGGTTTGATCTCCTTGCTGTCCAAGGGACTCTCAAGAGTCTTCTCCAGCACCACAATTTGAGAGCATCAGTTCTTTGGCACTCAGACTTCTTTATGGTCCAACTCTCACATGACTACTGGAAAAACCATAGGTTTGACTATATAGACCATTGTTGGCAAAGTGATGTCTCTGCTTTTTAATATGCTGTCTAGGTTGGTCATAGCTTTTATGGACTTGGGGCCCATAAAAAAGATAGAAAGAAGGGGTTGGGCCTCACTTTAGGGGCCAGGAAGCCCCTCGGGCAGACCGGGTGCTCCTGACAGTGGCGATTTCTGCCCTGGGGCTCTGTTACCTGCCTGGCCTCAGACTCCCAGGGAGCTGGGTTTGTAGCCACATCCTCCAGATTACTTTGTGAGACCTTCCCAATTTCTGCCTCTTGTCCAGTGTTATTTCCTGGCAGGTTTTGGGTGACAGTCGCCGAGGCCAAATCCTTCAAGGCCCATGACTTTCCTAACCAAGAGAGCGCTCTCACTGCTTCCCAGACACTCCGAGTTGTGTACACAAGGCTGACTCCTTTATCAGGTCCTGGGGCTCCGTGACCAGGGTTCGTGGGACTTTGATGTCTCTTCCAAGCAGAAGGAAAAAGTAAACATATCTATTCGTAAAATATAATTTTTAATCTAAAATACATGGGCTCATGAAGACAAAAGTACCCAGCGCCCGTGACCTTTAGACCATGTACGACCCAGTTTGTATGTCTGTGGTCACTCACAGAATACTCAAAGCATTGGACTTGCTTGGGAAAGGGCCCAGATTTCTTTCTCAAGCAGGAATAAGTGAGGGGACTTCCCTGGGGGTCCTGTGGTTAAGAAACTGCCTTGCAATGTGGCGCACATGGATTCAATCCCTGATAGGGAACTAAGATCCCACGTGCCTCACGGCCACTAAACCTGTGCGCGGCAGCTAGAGAAAGTCCACAGGCCCCAGCAAAGACCCAGCACAGTGAAAAAAAAGAAGAAGGAATAAGCAGCCAGATTTCAGGGCGCTGCTGCCCAAGAGGCAACACACTTCAAGCAGGAAGAACACAGAGATGGAAGGGCACTGGGCTCCACCCCCGCCCGCGACAGCGACTGCCACTCACGTGCTGAGGGAGGGTCGGCAGTCAGGCTCTGCAGTCATTTTGACCTGGGCTCTCATCCCACCTCCATTGCTGACCAGCTCGGGGCCTGGAGTAGGGGGCGTTCTTACGGAACCTCAGCTCCCTCATCTGTAAAATGGGGAGATCAAGAGACCATACCCCTCAGGGCTGCTGTTAACAACTGGGGAGAGACTGTCTGCAAGGCCTCAGAATCAGGCTGCGCACTTAGAAAATGCTCGGCAAATGATACCTGTTACCACTGTAATATTACTACTGCACACTGAGACGTCTTTGAAAAGAATCTCTTTAAAAACGAGGGAGGACATCCCTGGTGGTCCACTGGTGAAGACTCCGAGCTTCCACCGCAGGGGTGCGAGTGCAATCCCTGGTCAAGGAAAGTAAGCTTCCACATGCTACAAGACGTGGTCAAAAAGTTTAAAAAAATAAAGACGGAGCAACTGGTAGAATCTGAATAAGGCTGGTGGATGGAACCAGTGTCAATTTCCCGGCTGTGGTATTTCACTAGTTATTTAAGATGTCACCATTGAGGGAAGCTGGGTGAAGGGTGCTAGGGGCCTCTATGTATTGTTTTTGCAAACTTCCTTGGAGTCTATAATTATTTCAAAATTAAAAGTTAAAAAAAAAAAAGATGGAGCCAAGGAGATCCCCCTCATGAAAGAGAACATCAACGCCAACAAAGGGCGAATGGACTTTGCAAATAACTCATTTTCTGGGAAACACGGATGCGCCCATGTGTCCCCTCACGTCCTCCCCCCACCCCCGACCCCGTTCAGCTGCCGTGGTATTTTCCTTCATTATGCCAGCGCCTCAGAAGTAAACCTCTCTAATTTTCTACACCGCAGCTATTTATTTAAATGCTAACTCGCATTATGAAGTGATAATCCACACGCGCAGGAGATAATTTATGAAGCATTTAAATTAAGAGGAGCAGCTAATTGAGAGCATGTGTCTTATAAGCCTTGCTAACACCAGAAAACTACAAATTAGGGGGGATGCAAGATATTTCTATCTTGCTTTTATCTTCTCTTGGAAGGCGCTTGGAGGAAAAAGGCTTCCGTGACTGCACTTGCTGGCCCCACAGCCCCTCTGGTGGGGGGCGTCCCTGCCCTGGCATTCTCGGGCTGTGCAGAGACCACCTTCTCCCCAGGCAGGGTCTGCATTTTCCCCACCACCCTTTTGCTAACAAGGGAGCTTTCTTTTTTTTTCCCTTTGAAGCTTCTCTGCTGGATCACAAAGATGCAAAGTGGCAAAGACTGGTATTTACTAGGCATTTACGCCTGATTGGAGAAAGCGAGGAAATCTGGGGAAGGGGAAAATCCAAAGAAAATAGGATGTGTTTTATAATTATTTCAGTTCTTTCATTTTAAAAGGGACTGCCTGGGTTTGTGCACAGTGGCTGAGAGTTCAGCTGGGGCAGAGGGGCGCTGTGTGTGCAGGCGTATTCCTTCACTTTCCCCACGTGAGCACCTACTATGTGAAAGGGTCTCCCCTTGTGGTTCAGTGGTAAAGAATCCATCTGCCAGTGCAAGAGACACAGGTTCAATCCTGGGTTGGAAATCCCCTGGAGTAGGAAATGGCAACCCACTCCAGTATTCTTACCTGGAAAAACCCCATGGACAGAGGAGCCTGGCGAGTTACAGTCCGCTGGGTCGCAAAGAATCAGACACAGTGACTAAACAATTACTATGTGAAATACACTAGGGGAAGAGCCACGAGTGAAAGAGACATCCTAGTCCCTGGTCACGTGATGTTTACATTCTAACCAGAAAGGCAGGATGAAGTGATTAATTACCCTGTGCAGGTGTTGAGGGGAAGGGCCGCTGTGCCCTGGTCCAGGGTGGTCAGGGAAGGCTTCCTGGGAGAAAGACATTTGAGTTGGGACCTGAAGGGTGAGGAATAGCCGGGTGAGAATGGAACTTAGCAAGGGCAGGAACTGGTGGGGAAGGGGACATAAGACTCCCAGTGTCCCCTGTCCCAGGGAGGCATGACCTGAAATATGTAGAGAGGATCTTACTAAGTGAAGTAAGTCAGACAGAAAAAGACAAATACCATATGATATCACTTATATGTGAGATCTTTAAAAATGATACAAATGAACTTATTTACAAAATATACAGTTAGGGAATTTGGGGTGGACGTGTACACACTGCTATATTTAAAAAGGATGATTTACAAGGACCTACTGTATAGCATAGGGTGTCCAGTGTTATGTGGCAGCCCAGACGGTAGGGGAGTTTGGAGGAGAATGGATACATGTGTATGTATGTCAGAGTCCCTTCGCTGTTCACCTGGAGCTATCACAGCATCGTTCATCGACTATACTCCAATACAAAATAAAAAGTCTTTAAAAATAGATACAGACTCACACACACAGAAAACAAACTTATGGTTACCAAAAGGCAAGAGGGTGGAGAGGGATAAACTGTGAATTTGGGCTTAACAGGCGAACACCACTATATATTAAATAGATAAGCAAGGTCCTATTGTATAGCACAGGGAATTATATTCAATATCTGTAATAACTTATAACGGAAAAGAATCTGAAAAAGAATCTATGTAAATAAAAAATATGTATAAAATATATATGTAAAGATATAAATCTGAATCACTTTGAAACACTATGGATCAACTACACTTCAGTTTAAAAATGCTAATGTTTGGGTCCCAGCCCTAAATATTCTGCAATCAAAGAATCTTTGTAACCTAAGTTACAATCCCCTTACTTGTGGGTTTTGCAAATTCAAATAGTATTCATATCAGATATTCACAGATCAAGGCAAATATGAATGTTCTTTTTTTTAATGTAAAAGCTGATTCTACAGATTTTTTAATTGAAGTATAATTGATCTACAATGTTGTGTTAATTACTGCTGTTCAGCAAAGTGATTCAGTTATACACATAACCTTTTTAAAAATACATTCTTTTCCATTATGGTTTATTTCAGGATATTGAATATCGTTCCTTGTGCTATACAATAGGGCTTGAATAATAGCTTGCCTCTGCTAATCCCAAACTCCTATTCCATCCCTCCTCAGCCCTCACCCCTTGGCAAGCACCTCCGCTCTATGTCTGTGATTCTGTTTGTTTCATAGACAGGTTTACTTGTCAGACAGGAAGGTTCTGAGGTTTCTGCGGACAATTCTTCCTGCCCAGTTCATCTGGTGCCTCTTTTTGAGTCAATTTTTTTCTTTCGTTTTTATGTTGCCTCATGCCTTCACCCAGTTCACCCTGTTTGTTTCTAAAAACTAACTGCCAGGATCAGTGGTTAGAGAAGCTGTCTATTCTGTTCTAGGGCCCAGCAGCAGGATTTGACAAAATTGGGGGGCTTTTTAGAAAGTCCATTATGGGTAGTCTATAAAATAGTTCTTGCTTATTGTAGAAATCCAATGGTCAGATGTGTATAAAGCCAATGTAAACAGTCTTCTTGCCCACATCCCACCCACTCAAGACTCCAGGTTAACAGCTGGGCGTGTCCTTCTAGGACTTTCTCACTTAAACATATGCACATATGTTAACATTTATACAAAGAGAGGGATTTTGCCCTACATCAGTGGAATTTGCAAGGTGCCTCTCTCCCTCCAGCACAGCTTATTGGTATAACTTTTGCTTCATGTCTGACTCTGTGACCCCATGGACTGTAGCTCCCCAGACTCCTTTGTCCATGGGATTTTCCAGGCAAGAATACTGGAGTGGGGTGCCACTTCCTCCTCCAGGGGAGCGGAACTGAAACCTCAGTTCCGCCTCTTCCTGCGCTGTTAACCTGGGTAAGCCACTGAACCTTTCCAAGCCTCGGTTTCCTCATCTGCAAAATGGGGGACATCAAGAGAGCTCATGGGAAAACATCCACAGAGACTGAGCTTGGGGCCCAGCCCCAGGGCACACATTCAGTTAATGGCAGCTGTCCATATCCTATCTGTTGACCAGAAAAGTAACACATTTTCTTTCAACATGAAATTATAAAACGTGTGTGAAGGTTTTAGGTACCATTTCCTGACATAGGTACCATTTCCTGATAGCTTAGCTGGAAAAGAATCCGCCTGCAATGCAGGAGACCCTGGTTTGATTCCTGGGTCAGGAAGATCCGCTGGACAAGGGATAGGCTACCCACTCCAGTCTTCTTGGGCTTCCCTTGTGGCTCAGCTGGTAAAGAATCCGCCTACAACGCGGGAGACCTGGGTTCTATCCCTGGGTTGGGAAGATCCCCTGGAGAAGGTAACAGCTACCCACTCCAGCATTCTGGCCTGGAGAATTCCATGGACTGTTTAGTCCATGGGGTCTCAAACAGTCGGACACAACTGAGTGGCTTTCACTGTCACTTTTCCTTACAAACACCTGACAGTTTCTCTTGTTAATAGATAAAACCGTCTTCCGTATGGAGATGTTACCTGTGAGGTTTTATTTGGATTTAGGTAAATCCACCTCTTTCCATGATTCCCATCTCAGCCCCTCTGCCCAATGCCACCCCCTACTGCTGCCAAAATTAGGAAGTCCCACAGTTAGGGATTCCTAGCTCAGGGTCTCTTGGAGTAGAATTCACTCTGTGCATCTAAGATGCTTGTGCATCCAAGGCTAAGTTCATGCCCTTTGAGGCCAAGCCAGGTAAGGTTTTGCCTCTTCCCACAGGCAGGTCACAGGGACACATCTGTCCTCAGGCTGACTTCAAGTTTCCCTCCAGGGATCACATTTCACATTTCTGTCTGCCGCCAGTCACAGCGACCCCTCCCTCCTTCTTTGGATCGTTAGACTGGCACCCCCTTTGCTCCCGTGTCACTGGGGCTCTTCCACTGAGGCCAGGCCCACTCCTCTCCTGGGAGTAACCTCCAGCATGTGGGGGATGCCTGGGAAAGCCGCCTTCTTCAGGTTACCCAGGTGGGCGGCCCAGGTGGACACAGCCTCCAACCTCATCCAGCGACCCGTTCCAGTTTCCAACCATGCAGATGGGCCTGGGTCTTTGTGCAGCACTGGAAACACCTAGCACCTAGTGGGTGCTCAAAAACTCACAGTGGAGTATAAAACCTGAAGTTCCAATACTTTGACCACCTCATGCGAAGAGCTGACTCATTGGAAAAGACTCTGATGATGGGAAAGATTGAGGGCAAAAGGAGAAGGGGATGACAGAGGATGAGATGATTGGATGGCATCACTGACTCAATGGACATGAGTCTGAGCAAACTCTGGGAGATGGTGAAGGACAGGGAAGCCTGGCGTGCTGCAGTCCATGGGGTCACAAAGAGTTGGACACGACTTAGCGACTAAACAATAACTGCTTTACAATGTTGGGTTAGTTTCTGCTGTGCAACAAAGTGAATCACCTGTGTGTATACATATTTCCCTCCCAGTCGAGCCTCCCTCCTGCCTCCCCCCGCCTCCATCCCACCCCTCAACCGAGCTGAGCTCCTTGTGCCGTCCAGCAGCTTCCCACCAGCTATCGAATTTCACGTGTGGCGGTGTATGCATGTCAGTGCCACTCTCCCGATTCACCCCACCCTCCTTGGGCACTGTTCTGTGTCTTCCCGTCCCGCAGAGAGGGCTGGCTAGCAGGTTGAGGGAGGGGATGGTGAAGTCAGGGAATATGAAAGAAGCATATAAGCAGTGTGTGCATGGAAAAGGCAGCTGCCCTGGAGAAAAATGGAAGGTGGTACTCAGATGATGCGTGCCCAAGAGCCAGCGGCCAGTCCTCGAGCAAGGCAATCTGCAGCGGCTGTGCCCTCTCTAAATGTGAAGACCCTGTGGCCCAGCAACTGCTTGGTTAAGTTTTAACCTACAGAAGACTTCCCTGGTGGTCCAGTGGTTAAGACTCTGCCTGCTAATCCGGGGGATATAAATACTTGCGCTTAGTGACAAACGTGGTCTTGCAGTGTGATCTGATAATGTTGAAAACCTCAACAGGATGGTGGGGGATCCAGGGCTGATGTGGGCTGCAGATCTGATGGTCCATCCACGGAACGAGATGCTAAGCTTTGAAAAAGGAGGAAGTGGTACACCCACTGCTATGGAAAGATGTCCCACTTCTGATGGAGATGAAAAGAAAACCCACTGGTGGGAAAGCCAAACAAACCAACAGGAACGCTTGCATGCACTTGAACGTTTTCTGGAGTAACTCAGAAGACATGCCCCGCAGAGATCACTCCCAGGGAACGGGGCTGGGTTTCTTCTCCTCGTCCCAGGGGAACCCACTCCTTTCCTGTTGAGCCAAGAATGAGATTTGTATCCAACTGCTGCTGCTGCTAAGTTGCTTCAGTCATGTCCAACTCTGTGCAACCCCATAGATGGCAGCCCACAAGTCTCCCCCGTCCCTGGGATTCTCCAGGCAAGAACAGTGGAGTGGGTTGCCATTTCCTTCTCCAGTGCATGAAAGTGAAAAGTGAAAGTGAAGTTGCTTAGTCATGTCCGACTCTTCTCGACCGCATGGACTGCAGCCTACCAGGCTCCTCTGTCCACGCGATTTGCCAGGCAAGAGTACTGGAGTGGGGTGCCATTGCCTTCTCCTACCAAGGCCACACACTAAAGCAATTGGCTCCCTCCGGGACCTGAGACTCTGGCTGGGTGACAGTGACTAATTGCTACCTCTCTGAGCCTCTTTCTTCAATAAATAGATGTCAGGTGCCTACCGTGGGCCAGGGACCACAGAGTCCTCTCTGGGTTTCCCTGACCCCTCCTCCTTAACATTTGCAGAGAAAACCAGGAGGACCCTTGGGGCTTTTAAAAAATGCTTCTTGCTTTCTCAAGGACGTCGGCTCCAGAGCAGATGGGGGAAATCGCAGGCGCTGTGACTGGGCTGAAGCGGTGCCACCGGGTCCACGCAGGAAGCCTGCCTCTTTAACAAAGCATGGCCGACACCACCGGTAATTGCCTTGTTATGGCCATCGGTGTCATCGTTCACCAGCAGGTCCGGGGAAGGGCCCCGGGGAGCAGTTCTACCTTTGCTAAACCAATAGCCCCCAAGACAACCTCCTGCAGTCTTCCCTTTGCTGTCCCCGCAGAATAAATCCTCCAGTGCTCTTTGCTGAATGATCATGAAGACATGATTAAAGCTCCAGATTTATAGCTTCCCTGGGCTTGAGAAATCAAGCTGCTCCCGCTGCTAGGGCTGCCCCCCTCAGCTGCTGGGGACCGGTGAGCGGCAAAATGGAAGTGGTCCCCGAGCCAGAGGCAAGGCCGCTGAGGCAGATGCAATTAACACGTTAGCCGAATAGTAGCAGCGGCACAAATGGGAGGGGCCATGGGGTCTCTGACTCTGAAAGCACGCCCTGAACCAAACCACACATCTTCTGGATTTTGTCTGACCCGGAAGCACCTGGCTCTTCACTCAGCCTTGGCTCACCTGCGCTATCTATAAGCATCCTCCTCACATAGTCACTTTTTAAGCGTCACCCTTGAAAAGTGTGTGTGGCCTGTTCCTTTTGGAAGAACATGTCTGATCGGGAGTGAAGATTTCTACAGCTGTCAGAGCACACGTGTCAGGGTATCACTGCTATCAGAGGCCATCACTCAGTGCTATCATGTGCCAGGCATGAGGCTGAGCATTTTATGTTAAAGAACCTTCATTTTTTTTCCTATTAAAAAAAAAATTTACTGGAGTATAGTTGATTTACAATGTTATGTTAGTTTCTGCTAACAAAGTGAATCAGTTATCCATAGACATATATCCACTCTTCTCAGACTCTTTCCCCACATAGGCCGTTACAGAGTATTGAGCAGAGTTTCCTGTGCCTTACAGTAGCTCCTTATTCAGTTGCTCAGTCATGTCCAACTCTTTTCAACCCCATGGACTGCAGCATGCCAGCCTTCCCTGTCCATCACCAACTCCCAGAGCTTACTTAAACTCATGTCCATCAAGTTGGTGATGCCATCCAACCATCTCATCCTCTGTCATCCCCTTCTCCTCCTGCCTTCAATCTTTCCCATCATCAGGGTCTTTTCCAATGAGTCAGCTCTTCACATCAGGTGGCTGAAGTATTGGAGCTTCAGCTTCAGCATCAGTCCTTCCAATGGGTATTTAGGACTGATTTCCTTTAGGATGGACTGGTTGGATCTCCTTGCAGTCCAAGGGACTCTCAAGAGTCTTCTCCAACACCGCAGCTCAAAAGCATCAATTCTGCAGTGCTCAGATTTCTTTATAGTCCAACTCTCACATCCATACGTGACGACTGGAAAAACCATAGCTTTGACTATACAGACCTTTTTTGGCAAAGTAATGTCTCTGCTTTTTAATATGCTGTCTAGGTTGGTCATAACTTTTCTTCCAAGGAGCAAGCATCTTTTAATTTCATGCCTGCAGTCACCATCTGCAGTGATTTTGGAGTCCAAAAAAAAAATAAAAAATATAAATGAAATAAGGTCCTTTTTACTATCTACTTCATATATTTGAATTGTGGTACTGGAGAAAACTCTTGAGAGTCCCTTGGACTACAAGGAGATCAAACCAATCAATCATAAAGGAAATCAATCCTGGATATTCATTGGAAGGACTGAGGCTGAAGCTGAAGTTCCAATAGCTTGGCCACCGAATGCAAAGAGTCCACTCATTGGAAAAGACCCTGATGAAGGGAAATATTTAAGGCAAAAGGAGAAAGGGTAGACTAAGGATGAGATGGTTAGATAGCATCACCAACTTAATGAACATGAGTTTGAGCAAACTCTGGGAGAGAGCAAAGGACAGGGAAGCCTGGTGTGCTGCAGTCCATGAGGTCACGAAGAGTCGGACATGACTTCAAATGAACAACAGTGTGTGTGTGTCTACCTCATATATTTTTAAATTAAAAAGAATTTTTTTTAACTGAAGCTCACATAATATGAAATTGACTGCTTTAAAGTGTAAAATCTGTGTCATTTAGTACATTCACCATGTTATACAACCGTTGCCTCTGTGGAGCACCGAAACCTGTTCATCATCCAGAGAAGATCAGCACCATTAAGCATTCACTACCCCCAGCTCCTCAGCCCCAGGCACCTGCGAATCTACTTTTAGCCTCTATGGATTGATCTCTTCCAGAGATTTCATATAAATGGAATCAAACCATATGTGCCCTTTTGTGTCTGGTTTCTTTCACTTAGCATCATGTTTCTGAGGTTCGTCCACCTCAGGAGTCAGGATTTCCTCATGTGCATGGTTGTATAATATTCCATTGTCTGGAGAGACTACATTTTATTCATCCCTTCATCCATCGATGGGTGGTCATATGATTTTGACGTGGGTGCTGTCATCATTTCCATTCTACAGAGGAGGAAACGGGGGTGTTTGAAAGGTCAAGCTGCTTACCCAAAGCCCCCAAACTCACGAAGTGAAGGAGCCCAGGTGTGGTCAGGCAGTCGGACCACTGAGCTGGCCAAGAACCAGGAGAGGAATCAGGCCAAGAGCAGTGGCAGGGGGAGCAAACACAGGAAACAGGACATGGTGAGTTTTCTGCAGCAGAAACGCTCTTCGGGTAACCTTGAAGGGGGTGGTCAGGAGCGTCCCTGGCAGGCTCAGTGGTCAGGAATCCGCCTGCCAATGCAGGAGCCGTGGGTTCTATCCCCGATCTGGGAGGATCCCACACGCCTGGGATCAACTAAGTCAATGTGCCACAACTATTGAGCCTGCGCTCTAGACCCTGGAAGCCCACGCGCCTCAGCTAGTGAAGCCCGCGCTGAGAGTCCTTGCTTTGCATCATGAGAAGCCACTGCAATGCGAAGACCCCCGCACCACGACTAGAGGAAAACTCACAGGCAGCAACAGAGACCGGCATAGCCAAAAATAAATCCATAAATAAATTTTTAAAAACTTGATAAATAAAGGAGTTGGTCAGTAACTGTATGGTTTATGAAGCCTTACAGGGTATTTGGCGCAATGTACTGAATGATAATTTAAGACCGGGATGATCAAGAGTAGTTTCTTAATGTCTCCAGCACACACACACACACACACACACACACACACACACACACACACACAACCATCCATCCATCCGTCCAGGTTGGACTGGATGCAGGGGGATAAATTACACAATTCCAGGGTGTAAGCTACGCTGCTACTGAGAACACAAGTCACAGCTTACCTGATTATCTTTCCATTTTTACCCCCAAGGCAAGTTTTCCTCCAGGATCTGGTCTGGTTATCAAATCTGTGAGTGTCTTCACCCCTGGTCGTGCTTGGGGGAAAGAGTGTGACTTCAAAAGGGCTCAATCATTTCATGACTTTGTTCCCAATACTTTTATCTCCTTGTACACATCTCCATTCTTTTTCAGCAATAGCCTACTTGGAAAAGCAGCTGCTAGGTATCGTGAAAGACATAACCCAAAGAAGGCTTCCTCTCTGAATTTTCCGCAGTGTCTGTCTACATCTGCGCTGCCAAAGACAACAGCCACTAGTCACAAATGCTATTTAGGTTTATTTATTTTTAAAAAAAACTTTTTATTTTATATTGGAGTACCCTGGAGAAGGAAAGGGCAACCCACTCCAGTGTTCATGCCTGGGAGATCCTATGGACAGAGAAGCCTGGCGGGCTATAGTCCGTGGGGTCACAAAGAGTCAGACACGACTCCTTGACTAAACAGTGATGACAGCTGATTAGCTATGACAGTTTCAGGTGAACAGCAAAGGGACTCAGCCATACATACACAAATATCAATTCTCCCCTGCAAACTCCTCTCCCGTCCAGGCTGCCACATAACGCTGAGCACAGTTCCCTGTGCTATACAGGAAGTCCTTGTTGGTTATCCATTTTAACTATTTAGGTTTTTGGAAACAATTGCAAATGTAGTCTTTGGTTGCACGAGGCAGATCTCAAGTGCTCAGTATGCCCCTGAGATGGTGGTGACGCTGTCAGATGGAGCAGAAACAGGGGGCTTCCGTCACCGACGAAATCTCCATGAAGAGGGTTGCGCTGGTCTGTACAGTGCCAGATCACCGGGCAATGGTCTCCATGTCACTCTGACCTGTGTAGACCTGACCTTCAAAAGGAAATACACGTTTTCTTTATCGGAGTCACGATTATTGATAGGATACTCCTTTGCTTCCGAGGGAAGGGGAAGTGGATAGATTACACAGGGCTGGGAAGATTCAGCCCAGGTGCCCCACGTGGAGGAAAGGAGGTGGGCAAGTTGGGATCCGATGAGCTGTCCGTGCCCCCCCTGCCAGATACAAGCAGGTGGACAGGCCTGCTGATAAGGAAGACGTCAAATCCCCGGAAAAGTGGCAGCAGCTATAAACACCGCTTGGCGCAACGCAGGCCCGCTGCGGGCCCGGCCGGCACGAACACGTCTGGCTCCAGGACTATGGGATCCTTCTCGCTGTTCTGATTTAAGGCCTGGCAGGGTTCTCACTGCGGCGTCCCCCGATCTCACACGCGCAGCGAGGCCCCGCTCTGAGTCGGAAGGAGGCCCGCAGCTCAAGCCCAGTGCTTCCCTGCTGCTCTGAGCTGCCGCGAAAATGGGGCCATAAAACACGACGAGGAAGGCAAGGGCCTCAGGAAGGAAGGGACCGGGGCTGTTAGGCTCCTAACTGTGCCGGGGAGAGCTGGGCCTGGGGACCCTGGAGGCCGGGCTCGTGACGTTGGATGCACAGATGAGTTTAAGGAAGGGAACAGAAGGATGTTCTTGGAGCTGGGGTTACCCGAGGTGGACTCCAAAGACAAACATGCCCACTTCTTTATGCTCCTTCCCTGTGTGTGCGTTTCCCTTCCCTTCCTCTCTCTGCTTCCCTGGGAGCAGGCGGCAGCCGTTTGTTTTCGCCTGCCAGTGGAGGCTTGAAATATTACAAAGGTGGCGTGTGGAACGCTCCCCGCGGCCCTGGCCCGATGGCACGCGCGCAGACATAAAAAGCAAATACCATCAGTAACCCGTCGCCAGAAACCCAGCAACAAGCCGAGAGTTTTTCTCCCTGCCGGGGCTGTTAGCGGCGATGTATTTCTCCCTGCACTAAGCACCATCTTTCCCAAGGCTGCATTACAATGATTTATAAACCCCATTTCTGGGGAAAACGAATAGATCAAAGCGAGGAGAAAGAAAGGGAGACATGAGCAGCTGGAGGAAGATATTGAAGCATGAAACAAAAACACAAATGAAAAACTAGGCGGTGACACAACTGAGCAATTCCTCGCTGCACTCGTATCAGAGAAAAATAATAGTGAAATCTTGATTTTAATCCTTTCTTTCCCTTTGATGAGATGCAGCCTCCTGTCAGTTACTGGGGTTCTGAGCCACTGGAGGGCTTATGCGGGAAGAGGCTGCCCAGCGTCGCAGTGGGCAGAGGGCTCTGCCAGGGGATGCTCTGATCTCAGCTACACCCTCGCCTCCCTCACCTTCAGGGGGAGACCATCCTAGGGGCTCGGTTGGCTCCTGAGTAAACAGAGGGCTGCCCTTTGTGGCAGGTCATGGCATGTGGTCAGGGCATGACCTCTTTAAGATCTCCAGCAGCCTCTTCCAATTCGCTGTTGCCTAGACCGAACAGTTTCTTTGACCTGCTGTCGTCCCATGATGACCAGAGGGAGCAGACAGACCTGAGGTCTGGCGCGGCAGCAGGGCTACTGCGATGGACGCCTGTCTGGAAATCTCAGCTAGGCTTTGCTTCTGAGCTCCCGGCCATCCATGTGCAGGAGAGACGTGGAGTCAGCTGAGGAGGGCATGGCCAGGCACAGGCATATGGGCTGGGCAAAGCACAGGAGACGGCAGGGTGGGGGTGAGGCCAGGCTGGCTGGAGGAGGTGCCCTTGGAAATGTGTCTTGAAGGAAGGACACCCGCTACTGTGGACAGGTTCTGTCCCCAGTCATCCGCCCGAGGCAGCCTTCCTGGCCCCTGTCCAGCTGTTTGCCACAAGAAACACGTTTTTACTTAATCCTTCATGGTCTGTTTCTCCTCCATTAAAATTATCATGAGCGAGGCACGTGGTCTCTCTCATCCACCGTCATCTCCCTAGAGCCTAGGCTGGTGCCTGACACGTAGTAGATGCTTCATAAAAAGGCAGTGAATGGGACGTTCCTGGTGAACATAATTCAGGGAGCTCAGGTTTGATCCCTGGTTCGGGAAGTAAGATCCTGCATGCCCTGCAGTGCAGCCAAAAAATAAAAGAGAGGGAGACAGGGTATGAATGAATGAATGAATGGAGTGTACAAATGAATGGACGAGTGGTTAGGTGTGTGAATGAGTGAATGAGTGTGCGTATGAATGAATGAATGATTGAGTGAATGAATGAATGAATATGAATGCGCGATGAGTGTGTGTGTGAGTTAATGAGTGTGAATAAATGCGTGAGTGGATGAATGCATCGGCACTCACTTTCTCATTCAGTCCCCACAGCAATGCTCCCGGGTATGTATGATTACCCCCATTTTGACAGATGGGAAAACCAAGAGCGGTTATGTAATTTGTTCAAGGGCACACAGCTAGTAGGTGGCTGGGGCAGGATGAGAGCTGGGGGTCTGTGGACCCAAAGCTCACACACTGGCCACCACATTCCGTGGCCTCCCCAAATCCTCAAGTTAGAACTTCATGCCTTACACTGACAAGGTCGTCTTGTTGGGAACTGAGTGGGGGAAGATTATGGAGGATTTGTCCTTATTTTTAAGGTTGAGAAGCCCTCGCAAAGTACTAACGGGCTCTGCTGCAGTGACAGAGGACATTGCCAGGAGCCAGATTCCATCCATCCCTAAGGAGGCCTAAGCAAGATCCAGAGCAGGTCTGCAAGTAGAATAAGAAGGCTGCCCCCTCCTGTGTGAGATACGGCAGCAGTTCTTCCTGCAGGCTAATTTTTCCACTTCTTTTTCAAAGGCCACCGCGATGAAATGAAGTCTACACAGGACCGTAACCAGAGGATACTGTGCGTGGCGTGTCATGACGTTTGGGGTCCTCGCGGCCCTTGGGTGCTCTAAGTGACCAAGCACCTCTGATTGAAGGGGGCTTTGAAAGGGGGACCTTGGTATGTGACTCGGGTGGGGAGAACGGCCTTCAGCCAGGGGTTGGTTGAGGTCAACAGGTTGTCCTTGGGCCCTGGAGTACGTGGCCAGTCCACCCTGCAGCCTGGACCGTCCGTGACTCGTCTGCCTTGTCAGCTCAACGGTGAGGATAGCACTGGCCCTGGCTACACCTGTGGGCATGTCCACTCACCTATAAAGCCAATGTCAGGATCCCCTGACGGCCCAGTGGTTCAGAATCTACCTGCCAAGGCAGGGGACACAGGCTCGATCCCTGGTCTGGGAAGATCCCACGTGCTGTGGGGCAACTAAGCTCAAAGAGCCACGGCTACTGAGCCCAGGCACCTACAGCCTGTTACCGCAGGGAGACGCCCTCACACCGCAGCTGGCGTAGCCCCTGCGCGCCGCAACTAAAGAAAGCCCCCACGCAGCAACAGACCCAGCACAGCCAAACACCAGTAAGAAACTAAGCAAATAAATAAATACCTTATGTATAAAAAAACCCAGTGTGTCCATCGCAAAATTAAGAGCACTTATTTGCTTTTCCGATGGAGTCTTCAGTTCTATCAACAGAAAAGGATTCACCACCCCATTCCTCTCTAAAGGGTGTTGTATCACATTATCCCATCCAATTGGTAAAAAGAAAAAAAGGTGATTTGGGGGCAGCTTCTCCAGAACATAGCTGCCAGGAGGGTATGTGGAGACACTGATTCTACCATCTGTTCCCTTCCACTGCAGGCAGCAAAAACCCCAGGAATATGTGAATACTTCTGATGGAAAAATAAGCTTAGTTCCACTTTGCTCATGTTGGTTAGAAAAACCAAAGTTTCACCCTCAAAGTTGAAAGCAAGCAAACTGTCTCACACTGGTTGTTTAATATTTTAGAGAGCACTCGAGCTCCTGGCATGACAAGTTACTGTGTTTTCTGCCTGATCTGATTTTTAAATAGACGAGTTACAAACCTCCTGAAAATTGGAGTTTATAATTGAAATATTGATAAACTCTTTCCCGTAAAGAAGCTACTAGATACTGCAGTAATAACTAGGAAACAGGCAAAAAATAATAAGAATGCTTTTCTCTGCTTAGCCAAGAAATACAGTGGCAGAGTTTATTGCTTACAAAACACAGCTGCCTTTCCTCAAATTGGATAGGAAAAAAATGAACCCTGATAAATTATGATGCCCCTAAATTCCAAAGATTGTACATCAATAATTGGAGGAGGCCACCATCATCTTTCTGGGCAGCCTACTTATTAGGACCATAATTTATTATTATTATGCTTTGGTGGAAATACACAGGCTGATAAAATTCAAATCCATTAAAACAAATGTCCTCCTTTCTCTGAATCAGTAAGAGACACTGCTTCCAAAGGAAGTATTGTAAATTAGAAAAGCAAATGATTCCTATATACTCAGAAGTGAGACACTGAAAGATAATTGAAGGCGGAAACACTCACTCTTATCCAGACTTTCTGAATCTTAGCCTGGAATTCAGGAATTGCCACCACAGTGGGCAGCAAGATGCAGGATTGGGTACCACTATCTGATGCTTCTGGCCCCAGCCTCCAGACTGAAGTCCTTTTTATGAAATGTTTCTGTTTTTTTTTTTTTTTAATGAATTTTTTCAGGTGCGATTTTAACTAACATGAGACACATCTCAATGTTTCATTTGGAATGATTTTTGGAAATCACTGAGTTTCTCCCTTCCTCTTACTGAGGAGAAGCTGGAACTCACCGAGGGCATGCAGGAGAGAGTCCCAGTCAAGCATCAGGCCAGGCCCAGGCGTATCTAGCCTCCCTGCCACGATGCTTGACCAAAGAAAAGTCGAGTAGTTTGTGGTAACTGAGCACCCTGTGGTAACTGAGCGCCCAGCATGAATCCAACCTGGCATCACTAAGGGCTTTCGCAGGCATGCTCACTGTGTCCGACTCTCTGTGACTCCATGGACTGTAGTTCACCAGGCTCCTCTATCCATGGAATTTTCCAGGCAAGAATACTAGAGCGGGTTGCCATTTCATCCTCTGGGGGACCTGCCCAAGGCAGGACTGAACCAGCATCTCCTGCATTGGCAGGCGGATTCTTTACCCCTAATTTACCTGGGAAGCCAACTGCTTTTTAGGCATCATCTTATCAGAAATGCCTCTTGGAGTCAAAGAATTTGGGAGAAAGGGCCAAGAGGGCATCTGGTCTACCCTGCCACTCAGACCCGATAACTGTTCCTTGTGAAGTCCATGGCACTTTAATCATCTGGCATTTAGTTCCCATGACAAGGCACCCCTTCTGTATTAGGCAGCCCTATCCATCGAGCCTTAGTCGCCCGGCTGAGACCATACCTGGTAAGAATCCAATGTTGGTAGCATTTAAATTCTTCCTTCCTCTGGAGTGAATCAGAAAAGCTGTCTCCATTTCTATGGAACAATTCTTCAAAGACTTGAAAATTATCAAATTTAACCTTGGCCCCTTCTTCTCTTTTGACTGGTCCTCCCATGGCTTCTGATGGCTCACCACCTTTTCCCTTTTTCTTCATGCCCAGTGTACTCCGGATGGCCAGAACAGAGGAAGAAAGTGCTGGACAGGCATTGCCTATGCGTAACGTCAGTGCGCAGGCCAATACCACTTGGCCGCTTTAAGACTGTTCTGGGGAACAAGCTTGAATTTTCGCTCAGGCTCCCAAAGAAGTAGCGTCAAAGCTCTCATCAAGACAGAAGCAGCAGGGGCTTCCCTGGTGGCTCGGTGGTAAAGAATCCACCTGCCAGTGCAGGAGACATGGGTTCAATCCCCGGTCCGGGAGGATCCCACATGCAACGAACAGCAACTAAGCGCATAAGCCACAGCTACCGAGCCGGTCACCGCAGCGACTGAAGCCCACTCACGCTAGAGCCTGTGCTCCGCAGCCAGGGAAGCCGCTGCAGTGAGGAGTGCACGCAGCGCAGTGAGCAGCCCCCGCTCGCTGCACCTCGGGGAGTGCCCAGCACAGCCACAAAGGCCCAGCACAGCCAAATACGTTACTTATAATTACTAACAATTATTAATGTATATTCTTACTTATCCAGAAAACTATACATCACTGAATACCACAGGACTTCTTGCCCTTCCTGTGAGCATTAAAACCGCTAGCACCAAAAGACCACAGTTTGTGTCAGACCCATGGCCCACATCCACAAGTCTAAGCCAAATTCACCATCTTTCTGCAGACCTGCTCCCACTCTGGAATTTCCTATTTCGCTTAGATGTACCATCATTGACTCGGGTGTCCAAACCAAAATTTGATATCCACCTTCAGCTTCTTTCCCTTGCCCTCCACCCTCAATCAGGGAACTCCTAAGTAACTCCCCAAGCCATCCCCACGGCTACTGACTGAGCCTAAGACCTGCCGCCTCTCCCCTGCACAGCTGCAGTGGCCTCCCCCGGGTCTCCTGGCCTCTGGTTTATGGAATTTCTGCAGCCAGGTGGTCTTGCAAAAAAATCAGTTCCTCTCATTTCACTTCTTTATCTCGAACTTTCTAAAGTGTAGGGCCAGAACTAAGATCTCCAGGCCGGCAGCGTGGTGTAATGGTTTGAGCGCAGGCCTGGACAGCCACCGTTACTAGCTGTGTGGATGGCTATTTGGGGGGTTGTTGTGCTCGGCTCTGCTTTGGCCGCATGGGGTCTTCATTGCAGCACGTGCGCCTCTCTGGTTGTGGCACGCTGGCTCTAGAGTGTGGGAGCTAGGCAGTTGTGGTGCACGGGCTTAGTGGGACTTCATGGGATCTTAGTTACCCCACTAGGGATCAAACCCTGGCCCCCTGCATTGGGAGCGTGGAGTCTTATCCACTAAACTATCAGGTAAGTCCTTGGATGCAAGATATGAATGAATCACACCTCCATTTCCTCATTTGTAGAAGGGGACTCATCTCACAGAAGCTTAGGACTTGATGGGAGCTAGTGTTGTCAATGTTTTCATTATTCACAGTCTAGGCCCACATCCAGCATATGCCCACATTTTACAGTTATCTCTCCCAAATTCCACACTCCCAGGCCCCACCTGTTTTCCCTAGCAGCTCTCCCACACAGCATCCTTCTTGTCTCCCTGATTCTCCAGGTGCTGTTTCCTTTACCTGGAATATCTACCCCCAACTCATTTGCCTACCAAACTCTTAAGCATCCTCCAAAACTCAGGCATCAAATTTTAAAATATTGACAATAGCAAGCGTGAGTGAGAATATGGAGTACCCAGAACTCTCATCCGCTGCTGGTGAGGATGCAGAATGGCGTGGCTCTTTTGGGAAACCACATGAAGTGTCAATTGCTCAGTCATGTCTGACTCTCTGTGACCCCGTGGGCTATAGCCCCTGAGGCTCCTCTGTCCACAGAATCCTCCAGGCAAGAATACTGGACTGGGTTGCCATTTCCTTCTCCAAGAAACTCACAAGTGTACTTATATAACCCAGCTCCCACTCCTATGTATTTACCCAAGAGAAATAAAAACATATGCCTATGCAAAAACATGTGCGTGGCTATTCATCACAGAATTAGTCACAGCAGTGCCAAACTGGCCGCAACCCAAACATGCATCAGCCGGAGAAGGAATAAACAAACTGTGGTACATCCATACGATGGAAAACCACTTGGCAGTAAAAGAGAAGGAAGCACAGACGCATGCTACAAATGGATGAATCACAAATGCGTTTTGCTAACGTCAAGCACCAAAGACTGAACCGTGTGGTCCCTTTCATACAAAATTCTAGGGAAAACAGAACTCTATTGGCAGAAAGCAATCTGCGATTGCCTGGGGCCAGGAAGAGGAAAGGAGACGAAGTGTGAAGGGGCACAGGGGAGGTTTTAAGGGAAGGAAAATGGTCCCACATCTTAACCATGAGGGAGGTCATGTGACTGCACACAGCTACCAGAATCCACCAAACTGGATGCTTAAAATGTGTGAATTTTATCGATGACAATAATACCTAAGTGACAGAGAAAACTATTAAAACGAACCTCCAGACTGTCCCCCTAATAAAAAGGCCCCCCTTCTCTGATTACCCCTTCCAGCTGTCCTGTCCTGGTTCACGTCCCATTTGTTGGACTTTTCCCATGACCTTGGCATTAGTCAGACAGGTCTGTCTCCCGATCTGCCAAGAGGTGAGGGCCTGGGATCCTTCATTCACCTCTGTCCCCCACTGTGCCTTGTCACCAGGAGACAAGTTTCAAGAACTCTGCCAAGTGCTTACTGTCTTGCTGCTGCTAAGTCACTTCAGTCGAGTCCGACTCTGTTGTGACCCCATAGACGCTAGCCCACCAGGCTCCCCGGTCCCTGGGATTCTCCAGGCAAGAACACTGGAGTGGGTTGCCATTTCCTTCTCCAATGCATGAAAGTGAAAAGTGAAAATGAAGTCGCTCAATCGTATCCGACCTTCAGTGACCCCATGGACTGCAGCCCACCAGGCTCCTCCGTCCATGGGATTTTCCAGGCAAGAGTACTGGAGTGGGGTGCCATTGCCTTCTCCAGCTTAGTGTCTTACACGTCCCCAGTTGAGCCTGACAGCCACCCCAGGTGGCAGGTAGGACTGTCTCAGCTTTACAAAAAGATAGAGGTGGGACTTCCCTGGTGGTCCAGTGGCTAAGACTCTGCGCTCCCAATGCAGGGACCTGGGTTCAATCCCTAGTTGGGGAACAATATCCATATGCCGCGATTAAGACACAGCACAGCCAAATAAATAATTTTTAAAAAAAGAAGGAGGCTTAGAGACGTTGAAAGGTTGATTAAATACCTGCCCAACGTCAGGCAGCTAGAAGAGGTGGGGCTGAACTTCAAAACCAGGTCTGTCTGTCTGTCTGAGTCAAAGCTCTGCCTTAAACGCAACATTGCGCTGCCTGATGCAAGGCATGCGAGAGAGAAAGTTGTCAAGAAGGACACGTTATACTGAGTCCAGTTGAATGCAGGGCCTTCCGTTCTCCCCCTACTCAGTCTTTCCAGGGTCACACTGAGTTTTTTGTTGCACGTATAGTGTTTGTGTGTGTTCTTGATCCACTAAAATCTGAGCTTTTTCTCTTTCCTCATTTCTGAATTAAACCAAAAACCTAAATGAGCCCTCTGCCCAGGAGACCAGTATTACCTTGCAAACAGCTAGCACCTCCAAGTTTTCATCTAATTAAGCTGCCCTCCCAAACCAAGCACATAACAGTTTCCCCACGTTAACAATGGCAGCCTCCCCTGGCGGCCCCTCATTGCCTTATACAGTGTCTGGCTGTAAAACCAATAACCCCACGGCCGTGGAAACTGCACTCCTAAAGTTGGTCTTTCCCTTCAGCGGAGATCCTTTGAACGCTGGGCATTTTTACGAAGAAACATTCCAGGGCCGGGCACTGAATGGAAGGGGCAGGTGGATTCTTTCATCAGCCCCATTTCCTGGTGTGTTCTCACTTTCAGCATTCCAGAAATCTGCTCTTTCGACATATACGTTGAACAGGGTGTTTGAAGTCCTCGTGCTCGCTGCTGTCAGCAGCTTAGTGTGAGTTTAAGGGGAGGGGGAGTTTGGAGCACACGCAGGGAGGGCTCGCTGGGTGCAGCGGGCATGCCGTCCTGGGCAGACCAGAGCCATGTCTGCACCCTGCTTTGTGTGGGGTGGAGGGAGAGGTCACTCTCGCCAGGGAGCGGGAGAGGTTATCTCCTTGTGGTGGGGGGATGGTGGTGGGGGTGGAATAAGTCCTCTGCGGCTTCGCAGGTGAGCTGCTCCCAATAATTTACTAGGCTTGAAACTGGAATGAGAATGTGCGTGGCTCAGTCATTCAGCCATGTCCGACTCGTTTGCAACCCCATGGACTCTAGCCCACCAGGCTGCTTTGTCCATGGAGTTCTCCAGGCAAAAATACTGGTGTGGGTTGCCATTTCCTCCTCCAGGGGATCTTTCTTATCTGGGGATCAAACCAGCGTTTCCTGTGTCTCCTGCTTTTGCCAGAAAATTCTTTACCACTGAGCTACCTGGGAAGCCCTGGAATGAGATAATATGGCTTTTTTCCCCTTGGGAGGGGTCCCCTGAAATAGAAAAGGATCAATTAATCTGACCTAGTTTGCTCTCTGCATCCCTGCAATAGAGGCAAGGCACTAACTGATAGAGGCGGACCACCTTCAGCCGTGTTCCACAACAGATTTCACTCATTAGTTGATTTTTTAAAATATTTATTTAGCCGTGTCGGGTCTTAGTTGTGGCATGCGGGGTCTTAGTTGCAGTCTGTGGGATCTAGTTCACCATCCAGAGATGGGACCCAGGCCCCCTGCACTGGGAGTCCAGAGTCTCAGCCACTGGACCACCAGGGAAGTCCCCCCTTTGCTGATTTTAAGGGGGAAAAACACAAATTGCCGAATCAGTGACAGAGTGTCGATTCTGGCTCGAGTTTGTGTACTGGCTCCCCTATTTTACCAACTCTGAGACTTTGGGGGCTGGTCATCTGCGCTGCTGGAGCCTCTATAAAGTGGGAGAACTAATTCCTATGTCACGAGGCTGCTGAAAGGTCAGCCTGAACGAGGTGATGCCCATACATCTTTCAGCACACTCCCCGACACAGAGCAGAGCCCTCAGTCAACTGCAGGAGAAACCTTTTGGTGCAATTCCACGTCTAGTTGCAAGAGAAAAGAGCCAAACAGCTGCTCATATGGCCACTGTGTAGGTCAAGTTGACGAGTTCTCACAGTGCCCGGGGACAAACCTAGGTCTTGAGGAAAGGCTCCGCTAGGACGATCATTCACAGCAATTAAGTCAGAAAGGACCTTTGTGGTTAGCATCTCCATGTAAGGGCTGACAATATTTGCCTCTCACTTCTTGTTCAGTGGGGACAGTTTCAATTTGGGAGGAAGAAAAAGTTCTGCAGATGGATGGTGACTGTTGGACAATAACGGGAATGTATTTCACGTACTTAAAGATGGGTAAGATGGGGACTTCCCTCGTGGTCCCGTGGCTAAGACTTTATGTTCTCAAATGCAGGGGTTCGATCCCTGGATTGGGAAGATACCCTGGAGAAGGGAAAGGCTACCCACTCCAGTATTCTGGCCTGGAGAATTCCATGGACTCTATAGTCCCTGGGGTTGAAAAGAGTCTGACACGACTGAGCGACTTTCACCTTCACAGGTTCAATCGGACTGGGGGACTAGATCCACACGTCACAACTGAGAGCGCTGTGTGCCGAAGCGAAGGTCCACTGCAGCCAAACGAATAAACGCACGCATGTTTTTAAATGGGCAGGATGGTAAACGCTAAGAGTATTTCATCACAATTTGCTAAGGACCAAAAAAGCAAGGACTTGCAAAAGTCAGTTTTTCACCAGCAGCAACAAGTGATTTGCAACACACGTCCCAGTGGGTTCAAACTGTGAAGCTTTTCAGGGGTCCACAGCCAGGACCACCGGCAGGGTGGCCTTCCCGGGGGTGAGATGGGGCGCGACCCCTGAGGACAGCGGGTTGGGTCTGGGGCGTGGCCGTGCCGCGTGTGCACTGCCGCCTCATTTCCCTCTCTTTCAGCTTTCCTGGCACAAATCCAGCCCATAATTAGGAAGATCCTCCAAGGAGAGCGAATACTTCCTGCCCAAATGACAAGCTGTGGATTAGGCTGATATCTTTCCAGATGTGGCATTTGTGTCTCTGGCAATGCTGCAGGTGGCTCTGTGCTTACAGGCCGGAAAGCTCCATCTGAGCGCCTTATCCCCACAAATACCTTCTTCCTCTGCTCCCTCTGATGCCCAGGGCTTTCATTTTCAAGCTGATTTCCCTCAGAGCCACAGGCTCCCCTCAACTCTGTCATAAATAGACAACAGGAGGGGGCAGGGTGTCTTCAGAACCCAAAGAGGGGCCCGGTGGGGCCCTTCCCCCAGGTGGGCTTCCCAGCTCTCCTCCCAGGGTCTTCCAGGCATTTTACAGAGAAACCCTGAGGCCTGCTGTCATCTGTCCAGGGCCCAGCGCAGAGCTGACCCTCGATAAATGGCTGTTGATTCAATGTTGAGTGGATATGATGGGGAAGGGGCCCAGAACTGCCACTGACTTCATGCAGTGTTGTGGGTGCAAAATTCATCCTTTGCACACCCAAATGGGTGGCGTTCAAGTGCCAGTATCTACCATTCGAGCACGCCCAGGGGCCCCACGAATGTAACCTGGAGTCTTGTTCTCCAGGTGATACTCTGATTTGACCCTTATAGACTCGTCTAAGTGACAATAACTGACATTTCGATAACATGATACTCCAAAATGAGCACCGCTGCCTCACGAAGCTCCCCAGGGCGATCTGTTTCATGTAAGAAAGACACAGGCCTATTTTACTTTACTTTGTTTATTGTTATTATTTTTCTCGCTGCACAGCCTGCAAGGTCTTAGTTTGCCAACCAGGGGTTGAACCCGTGCCTCTTGCCGTGAAAGTGTGGCATCTGAACCTCTGGACCGCCAGGGGAATTCCCAACAGGGGCCTACTTTAAACTGAAAGATTTCTTTTTAATGAACATGAATGTCCATCAACAAATGAGTGGAGGACCTCCCTGGTGGCCCCGTGGTTAAGAGTCCACCTGCCAAGGCGCGGAACACGAGTTCGATCCCTGATCGGGGAAGATTCCATATGCTGAGGGCAGCTAAAGCCTGTGCTCCGCAACCACCAAGTCCTCGTGCCCGCAGCCTGTGCTCCGCACCAACAGCAACACTGCAGTGAGAAGCCTGAGTCCTGCCACTGGAGAAAGCCTGCGTGCAGTGGCCAAGGCCCAGGGCAACCGGGAGTGAGTGAATAATTTTAAAAACAATACTAATTTTTAAAAAACAAATGAATAAGTGGATAAGTAAACTGTAGTTCATTCCTACAATGGAGTAGTACTCAGCCATTAAAGGAATGGAGTACCAATATATGGCATGACAAACCTAGACAGCATATTAAAAAGCAGAGACATGACCTTGCCAACAAAGGTCCCCATAGTCAAAGCTGTGGTTTTTCCAGTAGTCATGTATGGATGTGACAGATGGACCATAAAGAAAGCTGAGCACCGAAGAATCGACGCTTCTGAACTGTGGTGTTGGAGAAGACTCTTAAGTCCCTTGGACTGCAAGGAGATCCAACCATCCTTGGATCTATCCTAAAGGAAATCAACCCTGAATATTCATTGGAAGGACTGATGCTGAAGCTGAAACTCCAGTACTTTGGCCACCTGATGTGGAGAGCCGAATCATTAGAAAAGACCCTGATGCTGGGAAAGACTGAAGGTGGGAGGAGAAGGGGATGATAGAAGATGAGATGGTTGGATGGTATCACCAACTCGATGGACCTGAGTCTGAGCAAGCTCCAGGTGATGGTGATGGACAGGGAAGCCTGGCGTGCTGCAGTCCGTGGGGTCACAAAGAGTCGGACATGACTGAGCAACTGAACAACATTATGTAGATGAACCTGGAAAACACTATGCCAAGCAAAAGAAGCCAGAATAGGCAAGTGCGCAGACAGCAAGCAGATGAGAGGTTATCAGGAGATGAGGGGAGAAGGGAGTGGAGATTGACTGCCTGGTGGGTACAAGGAGGTGGTGGTTGAAAAACATTACGAATACACTAAATGTGACTGAATTAAATCCTTCAGATGGTTAATTATATGTAGTTCACATCAGTGAAAAAACATTCAAGTACAAAATAGTCTAAGATAAGGTTTAATATGCAAAATGAAATGAGGCAGCGCAAACTGTAACACAGATTTTTTTTTCCTCATTTGAATAAATTTTCTGCTAAAGATGTTTCCTTGCTTTTGGTGTGGATCATTTTTTAAGTTTTTATTCAATTTGTTACAAACTGCTTCTGTTTTATGTTCTTGGGGGGTTTTTTGGCCACTGGGAGTGTGGGATCTTAACTCCTCCACCAGGGATCAAACCCACACTCCCTGCACTGGAAGGTGAAGCCTTAACCAGAGGACCGGCAGCAAAGTCCCTGGATAAATTCTGCCAGTTGCAATCCTGACAAGATGGAAATACTGTGCTGTCCGGGTAAGGATGCTTTCACGATCCATTCTACTTGTAATTTCTCATTCCACGACTGGCTTCACATCTAGCTGGCTAGCAAGCTGCCTAAGAAAGATCGGGGGTTCTTTTCCACCTTACTCCCTGTATTCCTAGCACCTAAGTTGGCTCCTGGCACATAGCAAATGGCAAATAATTGTGTGCTGAGCAAATGAATGATCCCAGCAACAGAATTTCACTCAGCCTGGGTGAGCAGTAGAGGGGACTCTGGGTCATCTCTTCTCAACCTGGGATGCACACACCCCTCACCTGGGACCTCGTTAGAGACGCAGATTCTGATTCATCGGCCTGGGACAGGAGCTGACATTCTGTTTCCAAGTGCCCAGGGATAAGGACGCTGCTGGTCCACCAGTCACATCTGGAGGAGTGGGAGTCCAGGCATGCCAGACCCCAAGCCTTGTCACTGAAGAAACAGTGCAGGTTTCCAGGTCAGACACCTGGGCGGTTTGCCTCCCCAGACCTCACTGCTCACTAGTCCGCCCGGCACGGAGGCGCCGGAGCACTTCCTGGTTATCCCTGGGGAGGGTGATTAAGGCAATTGGCAACTTTTTCCCATGATTCCACGGTAGGCTGTCATTTCGAGGAAAATACGTCCAACTCAATTCCCAACACTCGGTGTTGGATGTCTTCTTATGTGTGGCGGGGGGAGCGGGGAAGAGTCTGTGGCCCTCCCCCAGAGAAACCTGCTACTCTTCTGCCTTTGTGTTTCTGAGCATGTAAACTCAGCTGGAATCACAGCTAATAAACAGGTCATCTTGTACTTCCAAAATAAAAACATGCCGTCTTTCAGCGGAATAGCAACTGTACATTAAAAAGCTGTCAACTTCACTACAATTTCCCTGAACCCTGCACTGCAGAGAGATACCTTGTCACTCAGAGTTGAGCGCAGCTTTACTGAAATACCTCCTTGTCTGCGTAAATAATGAGTAGAATTGCATAAGAATACCTGGTCCCCAGCCTCCTTTCCCCCTGCTCCCAAAGAAACATGCAAATAGCAGATTTATGGGGTGAGGTGCTCAACATTTCACTTTGAAAACAAAAGCATGTGGTCCCACCAAACCCAGTGTTGTGTATTTAGGGTGCAGAGGAGGGAGTGGGGGGTGAAGGGGCAAGGAGAGAAGGGTGATGGTGATGGACATGGTGGTCTTTGCCAGCTTCCAATCAAGGAGTCAAACTGTCACTCAACAGCTATTTTGAGAACACACACAGGCTTGCATCAAAAGTGCCATATCCGGGAGATATTTGCTGAAGAAGAATGACCCAGACCTCACAAAGTGGCAGCCCACACAGCCTGCAGGTTTCAAGACCTAGATTCAAGAACCACTCTACCACCTG
The DNA here is from genome assembly GCF_016772045.2 of Ovis aries. Taxonomy (NCBI): domain Eukaryota; kingdom Metazoa; phylum Chordata; class Mammalia; order Artiodactyla; family Bovidae; genus Ovis; species Ovis aries. The sequence goes on from NC_056056.1 coordinate 4,420,993, forward strand.
CCAACTGTGGGATTTTAAAGTCCCTTCACCTCTCTAAGCCTCAGATGTCAGACTCCCAAATGACAACAAGAATAATGATGGCCTCATGCAGTGAAAGCAAATGAGATGATGAATACAAAGATACTTTAAATCCTCAAGTATAATCTAATTGCTAATCATTATCATCAGTAGCTACAGAGATCAAATTGCCAACATCCGCTGGATCATCAAAAAAGCAAGAGAGTTCCAGAAAAACACCTGTTTCTGCTTTATTGACTATGCCAAAGACTTTGACTGTGTAGATCACAATAAACTGTGGAAAATTCTGAAAGAGATGGGAATACCAGACCACTTGACCTGCCTCTTGAGAAATCTGTATGCAGGTCAGGAAGCAACAGTTAGAACTGGACATGGAACAACAGACTGGGGCCAAATAGGAAAAGGAGTACGTCAAGGTTGTATATTGTCACCCTGCTTATTTAACTTATATGCAGAGTACATCATGAGAAACACTGGGCTGGAAGAAGCACAAGCTGGAATCAAGTTTGCCAGGAGAAATATCAATAACCTCAGATATGCAAATGACATCACCCTTATGGCAGAAAGTGAAGAGGAGCTAAAAAGCCTCTTGATGAAAGTGAAAGAGGAGAGTGAAAAAGTTGGCTTAAAGCTCAACATTCAGAAAACGAAGATCATGGCATCTAGTCCCATTACTTCACAGGAAATAGATGGGGAAACAGTGGAAACAGTGTCAGACTTTATTTTGGGGGGCTCCAAAATCACTGCAGATGGTGACTGCAGCCATGAAATTAAAAGATGCTTGCTCCTTGGAAGAAAAGTTATGACCAACCTAGATAGCATATTCAAAAGCAGAGACATTACTTTGCCAACAAAGGTCCGTCTAGTCAAGGCTATGGTTTTTCCTGTGGTCATGTATGGATGTGAGAGTTGGACTGTGAAGAAAGCTGAGCGCCAAAGAATTGATGCTTTTGGACTGTGGTGTTGGAGAAGACTCTTGAGAGTCCCTTGGACAGCAAGGAGATCCAATCAGTCCATCCTAAAGGAGATCAGTCCTGGGATTTCTTTGGAAGGAATGATGCTAAAGCTGAAACTCCAGTACTTTGGCCACCTCATGCGAAGAGCTGACTTATTGGAAAAGACCCTGATGCTGGGAGGGATTGGGGGCAGGAGGACATGGGGGTGACAGAAGATGAGATGGCTGGATGGCATCACGGACTCAATGGACATGAGTGTGAGTAAGCTCCGGGAGTTGGTGATGGACAGGGAGGCCTAGCGTGCTGCGATTCATGGGGTCGCAGAGTCGGACACGACTGTGTGACTGAACTGAACTGAACTGATGCAAGAATGCACGTTAAAACTACTGCCTGGCCCATAGAAAGAACCCAGGAAATGTGAGCTCTTATTATTGTTACTGCTGCTCTGGGTGATGATAGTGACAGTCCCCACTGATGGTAATGATAGTGACAAAATTGAGGATGATGTTGTCACTAATAATGATGATGATGGCGGTGATGCTGATGATGGTGGTGATGATGATGACGGGAGTGGTGCTGATGTTGACAACGGTGCTGATGTTGACGATGGTGTTGATGTGGATGATAGTGCTGATGTTGACAGTGGTGCTGATGGTGATGGTGTTGATGTGGTGTTGATGGTGACAATGGTGTTGGTGTTGATGGTGATGGTGTTGATGGTGATGGTGTTGATGCTGACGATGGTGTTGATATGGATGATGGTGCTGATGTTGACAATGGCGTTGATAGTGATGATAAGTGTTGATGTTGATGACGATGATGGTGATGATAGTGAGATGCTCCATTCTTCCTGAGTGGTGATCTAGATTGCTGCATCATAGGATCAAGGACCAAGAGAGATGCCAGCTCTAGATATGCAGATTAGGGCATGTTACCCAGACTGAGAGTTGGAACTGTAACAAAACTGATTTAGATGAGCTTGAATTGGAAAGACTGAATCAGACCATTAAGAGTGGAATCTCTCAGCCCAGAGCTCAGATGTGGAGGAAGGAAGAAGATGTTCCAGCTGCCTATATGGGTTTAATCAGGGCACTTCCTGGAGGAGGGGAGCCAAAACCAGTGATTTAAGCAGTTGACAGAATAGAGAATGGTGATTCCACATGCCCCCATCCAGAAGTCCCTTGTTGGCTTAGCAGTTGCCACCTGCATCCTCCAGGTCTTTGAAGCCTAGGGTTGGACTCAGTGCTGACAATCATTACATTCAACTTCTTCCTTAGCCTTTATTTAAGATTATTGACCATACCTCCCTGACCCTGCAAAACAAAGGGGAACTTGGAGATCCTTTTTTCCCTAAAGGTCTACAATGCAGTGGCAATTACATTCTCCTAAAATACACATATATGTATACCAAATGGTATGCAGAGCCCATGTGTTCCAGCTCATCAGAGCTGACAGTTAAACATTCAGAAATTTTGCAAGTCATTAATAAAATTAAATTATATAAGGCTACAATTAAATGAGATATAGAAGGAAATGGCAACCCACTCCAGTATTCTTACCTGGGAAATCTTATAGACAGAGGAGCCTGGCAGGCTACAGTCCTGGGGCCACAACAGTCAGACACGACTAAGCAACTAACAACAATTAAAAACAAAGGCAATTAAAAAAAAAAAAAAGCAATGAATACCTAAAACTCATCACTTTCTAATTACTTTACTGCATTTTATTATTACATTTTATGATTATCTTGAGATTTATTTACCTCTATCACATCTATATAGTGAAAATACTGTACACTCATTTCCCCCTTTAGGGTGATCTTTCTAAATTTGATCATATCCCTTTTACGGGCTTCCCACTGCCCTCATACAAAATCCAGAGACTCCTATCATGGCATCCAAGAATCCTTCCTCCAGATGCACTTCTTACCATGCTCTGCCTTGAATTTCCACCTGCGGGTGCTGACTGTCAGGCTCCCCAGGTGACACTAGTGGTAAGGAATCCGCCTGCCAGTGCAGATCCCTGGGTTGGGAAGATCCCCCTCGAAGAGGAAATAGCAATCCACTCATGTATTCTTGCTGGAAAATCCCATGGATAGAGGAGCTTCGTGGGCTGAAGTCCATGGGATTGCAAAGAGTTTGACACGCCTGAGCGTCTGATCACACACACACATGCTGACTGCCTTTCTGGCCCACATGGTCTCAGCCCACGCTGTTACCTACCCTCTAGAGGCTAGAACTACATCAGTTCAGTTCAGTCGCTCAGTCATGTCCAACTCTTTGCAACCCCATGGACTGCAGCATGCCAGGCCTCCCTGTCCATCACCAATTCCTGGAGCTTACTCAAATTTATGTCCATTAAGTTGGTGATGCCATCCAACTATCTCATCCTCTGTCATCCCCTTCTCCTCCTGCCCTCAATCTTTCCCAGCATCAGGCTCTTTTCCAGTGAGTCAGTTTATCGCATCAGGTGGCCAAAGTATTGGAGTTTCAGCTTCAGCATCAGTCCTTCCAATGAATATTCAGGACTGATTTCCTTTAGGATGGACTGGTTGGATCTCCTTGCAGTCCAAGGAACTCCCAAGAGTCTTCTCTAGCACCACAGTTCAAAAGCATCAATTCTTTTGCGCTCAGCTTTCTTTATAGTCCAACTCTCACATCCATACATGACTAATGGAAAAACCATACCTTTGACTCAGTTCAGTTCAGTTCAGTTGCTCAGTCGTGTCCGACTCTTTGCGACCCCATGAATCGCAGCACACCAGGCCTCCCTGTCCATCACCATCTCCCGGAGTTCACTCAGACTCACGTCCATCGAGTCCGTGATGCCATCCGGCCATCTCATCCTGGGTCGTCCTCCATCCTGCATCAGAGTCCGTCAACTCTTCGCAATCCCTCCCCAATCCTCTCTTGCAGTTCTCAGAGAGTTTCAATTCTTCAGCACTCAGAGTCCAACTCTTCCATATAGCCTTGGGCCAAAGTACTGCCTTCTAGCTTTAGCGTCATTTCCTTCACCAAGTGAGAGCTCCCAGGGCTGATCTCCTTCAGAATGGACTGGTTGGATCTCCTTGCAGTCCAAGGGACTTGCAAGAGTCTTCTCCAACACCACAGTTCAAACGCATCAATTCTTCAGCACTCAGCCTTCTTCACAGTCCAACTCTCACATCCATACAGTGACACAGTCAAAATAGATAAAGCCATGAACTATGATCCGGACCTTAGTCTGTAAAAGCTTAATCGTCTCACTGCTCTGGCTTGAATATACTTTACTAGCTGAGTCTAAGCATTCTTTGGCATTCTTCCAAGGAGTAAGCGTCTTTTAATTTCATGGCTGCAGTCACCATCTGCAGTGATTTTGGAGCTCCTCAAAATAAAGTCTGACACTGTTTCTGCTGTTTCCCCATCTATTTCCCAAGAGGTGATGGGACCAGATGCCATGATCTTTGTTTCCTGAATGTTGAGCTTTAAGCCAACTTTTTCACTCTCCTCTTTCACTTTCATCAAGAGGCTTTTTAGCTCCTCTTCACTTTCTGCCATAAGGGTGGAGTCATCTGCATATCTGAGGTTCTTGATATTTCTCCCGGCAATCTTGATTCCAGCTTGTGTTTCTTCCAGTCCAACATTTCTCATGATGTACTCTGCATAGAAGTTAAATAAGCAGGGTGACAATATATAGCCTTGACGTACTCCTTTTCCTATTTGGAACTAGTCTGTTGTTCCATGTCCAGTTCTAACTATTGCTTCCTGACCTGCATACAGATTTCTCAAGAGGCAGGTTGAGTAGTCTGGTATTCCCATCTCTTGAAGAATTTTCCACAGTTTATTGTGATCCACACAGTCAAAGGCTTTGGCATAGTCAGTAAAGCAGAAATAGAAGTTTTTCTGGAACTCTCTTGCTTTTTCCATGATCCAGTGGATGTTGGCAATTTGATCTCTGGTTCCTCTGCCTCTTCTAAAACCAGCTTGAACATCAGGAAGTTCACAGTTCACGTATTGCTGAAGCCTGGCTTGGAGAATTTTGAGCATTACTTTACTAGCATGTGAGATGAGTGCAATTGTGCGGTAGTTTGAGCATTCTTTGGCATTGCCTTTCTTTGGGATTGGAATGAACTCTGACCTTTTCCAGTCCTGTGGCCACTGCTTAGTTTTCCAAATTTGCTGGCATATTGAGTGCAGCACTTTCACAGCATCATCGTTCAGGATTTGACATAGCTCCACTGCAGTTCCATCACTGCCACTAGCTTTGTTCGCAGTGATGCCTCCTAAGGCCCACTGGACTTCGCCCTCCAGGATGTCTGGCTCTAGGAGTACGGTGTGATCAACCAGCGAGCAGTGTGTGACCAGTTAAAGGAGCGCTCAGAAAGTCAGCCCAGCTGCCGGGGAGATGCTGATCAGAGAAGTTTTCATGATAACAGGCCTTTTCGTCTTTTTCATTTAATTTCTTCGGCTGGGTCAGGTCTTAACTGCAGCACGCACACTCTCCCGTTGCGACACATGAGCTCTAGTTGTGGCGTGGGTTTAGCTGCTCCACAGCATGTGGCATCTTAGTTCCTCAATCAGGGATCTAACCTGTGGACCCCTGCATTGCAAGGCAGATTCTTAACCACTGGGCCACCAGGAGAGTCCCTCAGTTTTTTATGTATCTGGTGTTTTGAATAAGTATTACCGGCACATGGCACAAAATTCGGAAGAAGATATAAAGGGTGTAAAATGAAGAGGAAGTCTTCCTCCCATATCCGTCTCCCAAGAATCCCTCTCTCTCTCCTGCCCCCCGAGAGGCCACCTCTACAGGCAGATCTCATTCTACTGCGCGGTGCTGAGACTGGGGCTCTTTTGGGGGGTGGACTTGAAGGCTTACAACCACCTTGTGTTGAGCTAGTCTATCAGTGTCTTTTTCCAGCTGTGCTTTTCTCACTTCATGTCTCCGTGTCATCTTGGTAATTTCCACAACATTTCAAATTTTCCGTTAGTCTTATATTTGTTACCGTGATCTGTGATTAGGGATCTTTGATGTTATTACTGCAAAAAGACTATAACTCGCTGAAGGGTCAGATGATGTTCAGCATATTTTTGGAATGAAGTATTTTTAAATTAAGATACGTACATTTCTTTTTTTGTGGCAACATGCATGGACCTAGAGATGATCATACTAACAAAGTAAGCCAGAGAAAGACAAATATATGATGTTGCTTATATGTGGTATCTTAAAAGAGAAAAGATACAAACGAACGTATTTACAAAACAGAAATAGACCCACAGATATAAAAAACAAACTTATGGTTATCCAGGGGGAAAGGGGATGGGGGAGGGATAAAACTGGGAGTTTGGGATTAACATAGACACACTACTATATATAAAAAATATATATATAACAAGGACCTACTATATCCACAGGGAGCTATACTCAATCTTTTGTAGTAACCTATAAGAGAAAAGAATCTGAAAATATATGATATACACACATATATACATATATATATACCTATATCTGAGTCACTTCGCTGTACACCTGAAACACAACACTGTTAACCAACTGTACTTCACTTTATATATACATAATAAAAGAGATATAGAATATACGTCAATAAAAGAAATATATATTTCAATAAAAGAAATATAGAATGATGGAAATAAAAAGGTGGTGATCGGACTTCCCTGCTGGCTCACAGGTAAAGAACGTGCCTGCCAGTGCAGGAGACACAGGTTCAATCCCTGATCGGGGAAGACCCCACGTGCTGCAAAGAAACCAAGTTCCGAGTCTCAGCTATTGAGCCTGTGATCTAGAGCCTGGCAGCTGCAACTACTGAGCCCTTGCGCCCTCGAGCCTGTGCTCCACAGTGAGAGGAGGCACTGCGCTGAGAAGCCCACACGTTAGAGCTAGAAAGCAGCCCCTCCTGCTGCAACTAGAGAAAACTCCCCCCAGCAGCAAAGACCCAGCACAGTCATAAAGAAAGAAAGAAAGAAACTACATTTAAAAAGATGGTGACTGACGTCTTTAAAAAGTTGTATTCTTTTCTGGGTGTTCTTTCTATAGCAATCAGTCTGCATATATCTTCATGCCATGAAAAAAGAAGTAGAGGGGCAAATTCTTTTTTGATGCAAGAACAAGAAATGCTCCTTTAATAGACTCGGACCAACTGACCAACTCAGCTTTATTTGGTCCAACCCTGCTACACTGCATTGAATAGTGTCCCTTAGAAAGACATGTCCTCAGAGCTTGTGAGCATGACCTTACCTGGAAAATAGGTCTTTACAGATGTAATTAAATGAAGGCTCTTGAGATGAGATTTAGGGGGTGGGGCCTAAATCGAATGAAAAGTGTCCTTACAAGAAAAGACTAGGAAGAGACTGCCCTGATGGCTCAGTGGCTGAGACTGTGCTCCCAATGCAAGGGGCCCAGGTTCAATCCCTGGTCATGGAATTAGTTTCCACAGGCTGCAACTACAGATCCCACATGCTACAGCTGAGCCCTGGCACAGCCAAATAAGTACATAAATAAATATCTTTTTAAAGACTAGGAAAAGACAGACACAGAGGAGAAGGTCATGTGACCATGGAGGCTAAGACTGATATGATTGGGTCACAAACCAAGTCATATAATACCTGAGCCACCAGAGGCTGCAAGGATTCTCAGAGCAACACTGTAACTTCCGACCTCTGGTCTCCAGAACTGTGAGGGAATCTACCTCTGTCGTCTCAAGCCATCCAGGGTGAGACAGCTCGTTTTGGTAGCTGGAGGAAATGAACACACCCAGCGAATCCATAACCAGACTCTCCTCTCTTCACTGCCTGGCTTCTCTCTGGGAATGAGCACTTGCTGCTGATGAGTGGGTGACCCCAAACCTCACAGTCCACTTGTTGTACAAATACCCTCTAGTAACAAAAAAACTCAGGTTCCCCTGCATAAAAACCCCACTTGATGGAATCTATGCCAAGGTGAAGACTCTCTTCCTTTTTCCATCTGTCTTATAGACAGTGGGTGCTAATGAAGTCATCAGTTGAAATCACCAAGTATTTAGGGGATAGAAATGAACCAGGAGGGCCCTGGGGTGCCCTCAAGGTATTGACAGGTCAGGTCATGCTGGGCTCCATTAAATAACGATATTAATTGAATTCTGCCATCTTGGCGGAAACACGTGCTTGATGGGATCAATGTTAAATCTGCTCGAGTGCAGTGAACTTATCTCTCTAAACAGCACTCGGTGTCCTTGGGGTTCCTCCAGCTTCACTGGCCACTCACCCCAGGGGGTCAAGGCTTTCATAAACAAACTGTCCTCTTGGATTTGAGAAGGGGAATATGCTGAAAAGGGATTCAGATTCATTTTTATTTTGTGCAAAGCGAACACAGGCAAACCCCTCTTCCTAGAATAGTGTCATTTATTGACAACTGGACATAAAATTTCAGACCACTAATTAGCCTGTGCCTCCAGGTGACTTAGTCGTAAAGAATCTGCCTGCAATGCAGAAGAGTCAGGTTCCATCCCTGGGTTGGGAAGATCCCCCAGAGAAGGAAACGGCAGCTCACTGCAGTATTCTTGCCTGAGAATCCCATGGACAGAGGAGCCTGGCGGGCTACAGTCCATGGGGTCACAGAGAGCTGGACACGACTCAGTGATGGAACAATGACCACGATGGACGTGCTTGGTGAGAGCTCACGTTATGCAGAGCGGTGATGCGTCAGGAGGGGTCTTCGAGCAGATATTTGAAAAATCTCTCTCTCTCTCTCGCAGGACCCCAAAATGGGAGTGACGGCATTAAGTTAATAAATAAAATGAGTGGGCAATCTCGTGGTGACATTTTCATTAGCCCGCTCTCTTTCTGTCTCATTAGCCTTCATGGGGAGAGGAAGGATTGTTTTAATTAGCAGGGTTGAGAAGTCGGCCTCGGTTGCCTGCCCCCCTGCTGTTCCCAGGATTACCCTGTCAGCTGATAAATACAATACAAATCATTACAGCCCACAGTGCCACCTCAGAAGGCGACAGCAGAGAGCGGATCCACCCCAGTCCGGGGTAAGTGCCCTGGAACAATGTTCTTTCACTAGAGCATTCAAGCATAAATCAAGCGTAATATTGGGCTTTATCAAACAGCTCAATATCCTCTCACAGGAAAGCTCTTTCTAGTTTGGGACCAGCCATGTGTTCCTCTTTTCCCCTTTTGTGCCCCGGGCTGCCCAGACAGAGGCACATCTGACAAAACGGCCATGCTCAATGGGATCAAGGCTGCAAAGTCCCCCACTGGATTTACTCGTTAGATGCTCAAACCAAAAGGCTGACCAGAAACATTCCCCAGGCCCCCATCAGACTCATATATGCATTCCCATTGCTTTTAGGGACTTAGGGGCTTGATAACACTCATGCTGATATTGATTGCATTTCGTTGATGCCAAGTTCTACACTATTTTGCTTCTCCACGAGGTCAAATTGCAGATTCATAGCTTTCAGCCACCTGTGCACACAGCTATGTTTTCTTTCACAGAGAACAGTCTGTCTTTAAATCTTAAAATGAAAGCGTCTTGAGATTGAATTGAAAAATAAATCTAGACGCTCATAGACATGCCAAGATTACTATTTACCAGGAGACAGTCTCCCAGGCTCTCATTAAACCATTTATTTATTCACTCGTGCAACAAACATTTATTGAGCACCTACTTTATGCCGAGTACTGCAGGCGCTGGGGATGAAAAGATGAATTCCTGCTGGCAAGGAATGGACCCACAAGAACAGACATTTTAAATACATGTGCTAAGAGCGAGGCCAGAAAGTGAAGAGGAGCTAAAAAGCCTCTTGATGAAAGTGAAAGAGGAGAGTGAAAAAGTTGGCTTAAAGCTCAACATTCAGAAAACGAAGATCATGGCATCTGGTCCCATCACTTCATGGGAAATAGATGGGGAAACAGCAGAAACAGTGTCAGACTTTATTTTTGGGGGCTCCAAAATCACTGCAGATGATGACTGCAGCCATGAAATTAAAAGACGCTTACTCCTTGGAAGAAAAGTTATGACCAACCTAGATAGTATATTCAAAAGCAGAGACATTACTTTGCCGACTAAGGTCCGGCTAGTCAAGGCTATGGTTTTTCCTGTGGTCATGTATGGATGTGAGAGTTGGACTGTGAAGAAGGCTGAGCGCCGAAGAATGGATGCTTTTGAACTGTGGTGTTGGAGAAGACTCTTGAGGGTCCCTTGGACTGTAAGGAGATCCAACCAGTCCATTCTGAAGGAGATCAGCCCTGAGATTTCTTTGGCAGGAATGATGCTAAAGCTGAAGTTCCAGTACTTTGGCCACCTCATGCGAAGAGTTGACTCATTGGAAAAGACTCTGATGCTGGGAAGGATTGGGGGCAGGAGGAGAAGGGGACGACCCAGGATGAGATGGCTGGATGGCATCACTGACTCGATGGACGTGAGTCTGAGTGAACTCCGGGAGATGGTGATGGACAGGGAGGCCTGGTGTGCTGCGATTCATGGGGCTGCAAAGAGTCGGACACGACTGAGCGACTGAACTGAACTGAACTGAAGAGCAAGGCCAGAAATGCACTCAGGATATTTCGGAGGCAAGGGCGGGGTGAGCAGACAAAACATCTCAGGATGGGGATAGAGTCTGAAAAGCTTCTCGACGGCAAGGACTTGGAGCTGGCAGAGGAAAAGCCACAGGAGAACTGGAGGCAGGGGGAGACAGAGAAGCAGCCCCCCAGGCAGCAGCAAGGAGACGTGCCCACAGGCGGGCACCAACTAGTTCTCGGCATCTCGGGGTATCCATCCTCATGGAGGTAATAAGGCAAGACTCTCTGATCTTTCCTTCTTCATGTGTCAACACACCCATCTGCCTGCTCATAGCATAGTATCTACCCGTGCTCAGAGCCTTTCCGGAGCCCTGGGTAGTTTTCATAAATAATTTCACCTGGAGTTTATAAATGTTGTCTCTAAGAGAGTTGGTCTGGTAGGAGCTTACTAGGTCACGACCAGAAGAAGAACAAGATCTCTACTCAGTTCAGCTCAGTTCAGTCACTCAGGCATGTCCGACTCTGCAACCCCATGGACTGCAGAACGCCAGGCCCCCCTGGTTCATCACCAACTCCCGGAATTCACTCAAACTCATGTCCATCGAGTCGGTGATGCCATCCAACCATCTCATCCTCTGTCGCCCCCTTCTCCTCCCACATTCAATCTTTCCCAGCAACAGGGTCTTTTCAAATGAGTCAGCTCTTCACATCAGTTGGCCAAAGTATTGGAGTTTCAGCTTCAACATCAGTCCTTCCAATGAACACCCAGGACTGATCTTTAGGATGGACTGGCTGGATCTCCTTGCTGTCCAAGGGACTCTCAAGAGTCTTCTCCAACACCACAGTTCAAAAGCATCAATTCTTCGGTGCTCAGCTTTCTTTATAGTCCAACTCTCACATCCATACATGACCACTGGAAAAACCATAGCCTTGATTAGACGGACCTTTGTTGGCAACTGCTACTAGATAAAAATGACTTAAAAATATGTTGCCTCCTCCTTCTGACACACTCACTGAGATCCCAGGTGCCTCAAATGAGAGAACAAATCCTGTTGAGATTTTTCCACTATCTTGGAAGTCTGGAAGGAAGAAGGTTTTCTTCCGATCACAGCAAGGAAGGAATTTTCAAAGGGTAACTCCAGTCATGGGTGGGGGTGGGGGGAAGTGGAGATACTCTTTGCTGTGTTTAACTTATGGGTAGCTGCTAAGGTAATCTCTGAAGCTCTTTTTTATATGAGTGTATTTGTTTATTTTCCGGCCGTGTTGGGGCTCCACCGCTACCTGGGCTTTCCTCTCCTTGCCGAGAGGGGGGCTCCTCCCCTCCGCCGCAGCGTGTGCGCTTCTCATGCTCGGGCTTCTCTTGTTGGGGAGCACAGGCTCTGGAGCACAGGTTCAGTACTTGTGGTGCTCGGGCTTAGTTGCTCCGAGACATGTGGGATCTTCCCAGATTAGGGAAGATCCCTATGTCTCCTGCATTGGCTGGTGGATTCTTTACCACTGAGGCACCAGGGATGCCTTCTCAAGTTCTGTTTAAAAGATAAACATAACTATCTTTAGGCTATGATATGGATTACTCCTTCACAACATATCATGAGATGTAATGCCTGCGAAATCTTAGGAAAAAGAAACAAGATTTTTCCCAAACGGTGGACTGAGTGTGTATATCTACCTTCCTACTCTCCTAAAAGATCATGAAAGGATAAAGAAAGTATGTTACACAAGGAAAAACCCAAAATAGTGTAGGAAAACAAGAAAGAACTCTATCAAGGGACCAGGACTTTTGAGAAAATTCCAAATGGTCAAAATCAGACAGGATTAGAAATACAGACAGCAAAACCAGAGGAAACCATCACCAGAAACAAGTGTGGGAAATGATACGGTAGAGTCAGGGAGTGTTCAGGAGAAGGTCAAGTCCAGATCAAACACACAGGAAAGGAATGTCTCTGGAGCACTAGTCAGGGCCTATCTGAGGAGCTGTTTTTGGAACAAGCAGGTTGGCTCAGCCTTTCCGTTTCCAAGGTTCCACTAGGCAGACAGCAACGGCAACACCTGTGCCCAGACTGAAGCAGTGAGTGTGGGGAGGAGGACGGAAGGCTCCTTATTCCCCAAAGTAGGGTCTCGCCCAGAAGAAAAACCACCAGTTCATCCCACCTCCTAATATATCCAACTCTTCCCCAGCAATCACCAGAGGTAGGCCACAAGAAAGAGACAAAACTTGCACGTACGAGTATTTAAGCAATAGGAAATATAAATGTTCTGCACAACGAAGAGGAGCCAAATAGCTGAGAAAAAACATTACCAAGAAAGAAGGAAGACAAACAAAACTCACACTTGAGGAAATAGAGTTAATAAAGCAAATAGAAGATGCTTATTAAGAATTGTGATTCATTCCCTAAGAGATATCAAAGGACAACATATCTATTTTTTTCTTGAAAAAAAAAAAAAAAAACAAACCACTAGTATAGCCAAAGAAAAAATTCAAACTCTTGGAAATGAGAAGGGGAAAAAAAATAATACATGCAAAGTCACCCAGCTTGTCATTCATTCATCCCTTCAACTAACAGCCATTTATTGAGCACCTGTTATAGGCCAGGCCCTGTACAAGCTTCTAAGAATACAGAGATTAAAAGGAGCAATCTCTGGCCCAAGGACCACAGCACATCAAGGTGATTCCCACCATGAAACTGTGCACAAAGAACACACAGGCAGTGTTCAGGCCACAGAGGGAGTCAGAGAAGAAAAGGTACTATTTGGATTGAGACTTTGGGGATGAGAATGCACTTTTTCTAGCCCACGAAAAGAGTAAGGAAGCTGTTCCAGGCACAGAGAGCAGCCTGTGTAATTAGAGTTAATATTATTGGAGCATAAACATGGAGAAGAGTCCTAAAGCGCCAATACTTTGGCCACCTGATGGGAAGAGCCAATTCACTGGAAATGACCCTGATGCTGGGAAAGACGGAGGGCAGGAGCACAAGGTGGGGTGACAGAGGATGAGATGGTTGGATGGTATCACTGACTCAATGGACGTGGGTTTGAGCAAGCTCTGGGAGATAGTGAAGGGCAGGGAAGCCTGGTGTGCTGCAGTCCATGGGGTCACAGAGTCAGCCAAACAAAACAAGAACAAAAAACAAACAAGCGAAACCCGGGCCACCAGTGCCTGTGACCCCTGTTTGCTGCAACACCTCCCGTAGCCTGTCAGCAGACGCCTCTAAACCACCAGTACACTCACTCATTCATTTTCTTCTATAGTCATCTGTTCGTTTATTCGAGAGACCGTACAGAGTGCCCATGATGTGCCAAATGCTGGCTAAGAACCTGAACTAAAGCAACGAAAAAGACACAGTCCTTGCCTAGATTCACTCACAAGTCACTGCAGGTAGAGTGCAGGTAGAGTCCCCAGAAAGGGACAATTTCCACAGAGTATAAAGTGAGAGAGACGCACAGAAAGCGCTGGCGATAAAGAATCACTTTCCAGGAGAAGCTTCTTAAACTGAGTCTTAAAGAATGTGTAGGAGCAGCAAGCGGTACGGTGAACAGGCAGAGGGTAGGAATGTGGGGACTTACAGGAGGAGACACAGATGGGGATGTGCAGGGAGCTGTAGGTGGGGATATAACCGAAGTCAGGTCCAGAGAGTACCCAGAAACCTACTGATCATCAGACACTTACCAAGAGATAGATATCTGCCCACAAGAAGCACCCAAAAGCAAACCTGTGACCTTCCCACCAAACTCCTCACACTTCCTTCCCCCTCATCCCTGTGCACTCACGCATCGCGCATCACGAAGTCCCGCGAGGTCTGCGTCCCAATCTCCCTCCGATGTGCCCACCCGTCTCCATCACCTCCATCCTCATTCAAGGACTCTCTCTCACCTGCATGACTTCATAAGCGTCCCAGTGGATCTCCCTGTGGTCACCCTGGGTGCTCTGCAGTCCATTCTCCACACTGTAGCCAGAAGGGCCTTTCCAATGCCAATCCGACACACCCTTCCACCTCCAGTCCCGATCACTGCTTCACTGCTCAACAGCCTTCACTGGCTCCCCATTTGATGTCGTTCAGTCACTAAGTTAGTGGACTGCAGCACGCCAGCCTTCCCTGTCCTTCACTATCTCCCAGAGTTAGCTCAAACTCATGTCCATTGAGTTGGTGATGCCCTCCAACCATCTCATCCTCTGTCGTCCCCTTCTCCTCCTGCCCTCACTCTTTCCCAGCATCAGGGTCTTTTCAAATGAGTCAGTTGTTTGCATCAGGTGGCCAGAGTATTGGAGCTTCAGCTTCAACATCAGTCCTTCCAATGAACACCCAGGACTGATCTCCTTTAGGATGGACTGGTTGGATCTCCTTGCAGTCCAAGGGACTTGCAAGAGTCTTCTCCAACACCACAGTTCAAAAGCATCAATTCTTCAGTCCTCAGCTTTCTTTATGGTCCAACTCCCACATCCATACATGACTACTGGAAAAACCATACAGATTGTTAGTGATCCACATTAGTTGTGCTTAAGGATTAAATACCAATAATGAGGCAAAAATACCATAGATGGCATAAGATCACCATGATAGTCCTATGAATGGTGTCCACGCCACACTGGAGAAGAGACCACAGAGTTCTACATGCTTGCCACACCCACCAACATACCAGCCTGTCAAGTCCAACACAAAGGAGGCCCCTCTACTGATGGTCGTATTATCCTTACCACAATTCATGGACCAGGGACTAGGACTCAGGCCCAAAGGTGTTACATGTTGAAGTCCTAACCTCAGGACCTCAGAATGTGACCTGATTTGACCATAGGGTCATTGCAAAGGTAATTAGTTAAAATGAGATCATAATGAACCTAGGGTGGGCCCCTAATCCAAAATGACTGATGTCCTGAGAGAAAAGGGAAATTAGGAGAATTCCCTGGAGGCCCAGCAGTTGAGACTCTCTGCTTTCACGGCTGTGAACCCAGGTTCAACTGCCGGTCAGGGAACTAAGACCCGAAAAGTCAATGGGCATGACCGAAAAGGGGGCATGGATTTAGACATAGACACGCATGCAGGGGGAATGCTGTGTAGACATGGAGATGGCCTACTTTAAGAGAAAGAATCCTATAACAGATCCTTCCCAAGTGGCCCTCAGAAAGAACCAGCCCCTGATTTTTGATCCAAGGTTTCAAGGCTGAGCTGACACCTTGATCCCGGATTTCCAACCTCCAGACTGTGAAGTAATGAATTTCTGCTTTTAAGCCACCTCAATCGCGGTCATGTTTTGCCCTACCAGCCCTGGTCATCCAAAGCAGAGGGCAAGATCACTAGACCCAATAATGACCAGAGAGGTCGTGATGGAGCAGATGGGATTGGGGCTGGGCTCCAGAGGAAAGGGCAAAGGTACAGAAAAGCAGAGCTCTCGCGTTGGGAAGAAAGCAGTGGACAGGCTGGGAGGCATCTTACGCCCACGTGCAAGAGTCAGAACTCCTCATGCTCCGAGCAGTCGGTCCTGAGCTGCCCAAACCGGGTTGAGGCTGGCCCACGTGTGTCTTAACACCTACTCTCCCCAGCCTGGCACTAACTCCACTGCAGGCTTTATGTATTGATAAATTCATTGTCTTATTAGGGAGTGTCTTCTTTATATTTAGATTAATGACCACATAATGATCACCTGGGTGGATTTAGATGATGTCATTTTAAGAAATTATGGCTTAGATCCATCTTCTCTCTCCCCTTTCCCTCTGCCCTGCCTGAATTATTCCTGCGGAAGAAACCAATTAATAGCAGCTTGACTGCTGTAATGCAGGCTGCTGTACAATGTAGCGATGCCTAATGGAGTTTTAATTTCCCCGCGGTGAGTCAATATTTGCTTTAAGAAAGAAAAATGTCACCATAAACCACTGCCCCCAATGAATTTGGTAGCACAGAGGGTGAGAGAGGCTTCTTCTTTAGGTAAACAGTGATGGAGCCTGGATCTGGGGGTCCGGGGGGGTT
Source organism: Ovis aries (assembly GCF_016772045.2). NCBI lineage: Eukaryota > Metazoa > Chordata > Mammalia > Artiodactyla > Bovidae > Ovis > Ovis aries. Next base: position 4,437,427 of record NC_056056.1, read on the forward strand.
CACTCTTCACAAATAGGGTTGCTTATGGTTTCTCGTTCTCTCCTTCAGACAATGGCGGTTATTAAATATTTTGCTTTGCAAATGTAAATAACTGTCAGAGATTCACCCACAGTTTAAAGAGTCTGAAACAAACTCATTATAACAGAGAAGAGGAACAATCTATTCCAGCCGATTAATAGCTTGAGGGGCGCAGGGAGGGAAACAGAACATGAGATGTGCCTGTTTGAAGATGTTATGGGTGTTTTCTTATTTCCCCCCAGCTAGGGTTGCAGGTGGAAACCCAATCCTACTTTTTAAAAAATGGATTAGACTTTTCAGGATCATGCAAGGAAATAAAGTTTTGCGACTCCTCTCTCTCATAATAAGTCTGTCCAAAAATGATGGTGCTCATTCTGTTGAAAGATAGTTTCATTTCCTCCTCAAAATTGGCATGAAAAATTTGCCTTGCCAAATGAACATTGTATACTGAACTTGTCAAATCCTTTCTCCTGACACAAATAAAAGATAACATTGGGTGGCAGCATGTAAAACAGCTCTGACAAGACAGCAAAGGGAAACAAAGAAATATGCATATTCTGATGCTCTCGGTTTTAGAAGCTGGGCTGGGGAGGGGTGGGGGGAAGCGGGTAGCAGCAGAATGACTGGCCAGCTTTGAATGCTTCAGGTAACAATTGAACAAGTCACTTTCATGTCGATGTTCAATGGTATAATGACCCTGCTTCCAATTAGCCAAAACATGACAAAATCCTAACTTTTATAGCGGCACAAACTGCCGGGGAGAAGATGGACGGAGTGACAGGACTCCTCATCCAGAGGTTCATGGGTGGACTGCATGGCTGCAATTACTAGTTCCGACGTAGTGGGAAAGTATTCCTGGTGTGTTTAAAAATAAATAAGGTAAATGATCACCCTTTCATTAGATCTGTACTCATATCATATAAGTGCCTTTTTCTTCCTATTAAAATTGTTGATTGAAGGCCGTTAGCTGTTTATCAGCTCGAAATTACATTTCTGCTCTCTTCGGGGCTGCCGCCCATTCAAAATCACACTCGGCGCCTAGTTAGTAACAAGAAAAGACTCCTAAAACTGCAATTGCAGGGGGGGAAAGAAAAACACATGAGCAAGAAACCCAGATTGCACCTTCACGTCCCCAAAGGCATCACGCTTCTTTGTTCTGCTAAGAAAAATTAACCTCAATCTCAGCTCCGGGTCCCTAGATTGATTATCATAGTCATTTAAATACTGTAATCTCATTTTCAGCATTGGGATAAAGAAAGGGAGGGGGGACCCTGGGAGGGTGGAAGCAAGGCTGGAGAGAGAAAGAAGGAGGCGGGGAGGGGATGGGAAAGCAGAATAAATTATCTGACAAAGGGAAGCTGGGGCCTTTCTGCTCACAGAGCCTATTTCGGATCCTTCCACTTGATTGGAAAAGTTGATGAAGTTTAAATGAAGCAGAATTAGAACCTCAGGCCGCTGAGTATTGATGGGGCAGCACGAGAATGTGCAATTCAATAGCCCTGGGTTTCGGCAGAAGACAAGGGAAGGGCCTAAATGGCGTAATCTTCAATCGAATCGAACAGCCACTCGGACAAGGCAGGGTAATGAGTGAGGGCCAGCCCGGGCCTGTTGGTTAAAGGAATTAATCCGCCCTGCCGCCCGCCCGAGCCGGGCTTTGATGCCCATTGTGTGGGACCCTGTCCCAGTCTATCTAAATGCTAACGAACCGCGGGGGTGAGCAGGGCTGTGCTTTTCTTTGCTGGCGCTAATCTGATGACAATTTGCTCTCTCTGATTAGGAGGGCGGGGAGGGAACGGCGGTGGGTGGGAGAGGAGGAGGGGAGGCCTGCCCGTTGAAAGGGGGGCCATTCTGGTGAGCCCCAGCCCCCCCACCCCCCAGAGCTCCTAGCTCCCTGGCCCGCAGACGCACACGTTTAGAGTAACATAAACTCCAGGCGTCCGTGGGAAACCAAGTGTCCATGCCCCTGTTCTCTCTCTGTCTTGTCTCTTCTTGAGACCATATGTGCGCGCTAGCGTGCTCAGTGGCGTCCGACTGTTGCGTGATCCTCACGGACTGTAGCCCACCAGCCTGCTCTGTCCGTGGGATTTTCCTGGCAAAAATACTGGAGTGGGTTGCCATGCTGAAAGGGCAGGCTTTACCTTAAGCCACCCAGCATCAGTCCCTCCTTCCCTTCTTCCTATCACACCCCCTCCAGACTTTCCCTCCAAACACACCCAAGCTCATGGCATCCAGTCTCTCACCCTGTCTGGTCATCTTCTACATCTAAAATGCTCAGCTTTCTCCTCTCAGTTCCCTGAGTCCCGCTTGGTCATCCAGAAGCTCCAACAGGCTTTTCTGGACCACTCCAGGCCACGGGGCCTCCTCCTGTTTTGTCTGTCTTGTAGGTCTGAGTCACACGGGCCCTATAGGTTTCAGCCTTAGAAGTGCAGCAACTTCTAAGGAGTGTGTGTGTGTGTGTGTGTGTGTGTGTGTGTGTGCGTCTGGTGTGGCAAACGTGCCCAAGTAGACTGTAAGCTCCTTGAGAACAGAAAACACACCTGGGGATGACGTTGACCTTTCAGACAGGTATAGGTGTAGATGGGGCTTCCCAGGTGGCACTAGTGGTAAAGAACCCGCCTGCCAATGCAGGAGATGCAAGAAAGGCGAGGTCAGTCCCTGGGTCGGGAAGATCTCCTGGAGAAGGGTATGGAAACCCAGTCCAGTATTCTTGTCTAGAGAATCCCATGGACAGAGGAGCCTGATGGGCTATGGTCCATAGGGCCACAGAGAGTTGGACATGACTGAAGCGACTTAGCATGCACGCACACACAGATGTAGATGGATTAGATTTTTCTCTCTCATAGATCGAGTTGAGATCATAGACCCAAAAGTCTGGCACTTAGCAGATATTTAACAATGAGGGCTGTGGATGTCACCAAGTTCTTTTGATTAGTCCAGTGGTTGGAACCTCAGGCTACAGAGTCCCAGACCTCTCAAAGCCTGGCACCCCCACCAATGTGCTGGATGACTGTGGGCAACTTGTGAAACCGCTCTGAGACTCAGCTTTCCCACCTGTAAAATGGGAATGATGGTAATCCCACATTTTTAGAATTGTGGCCAAGATTTTAGGGAGGTGATGCCTAAGAAGGGCCAGCAGACAGTGCCTGGTACACAGTGGGCTCCACGAAGTACAACTGCTGTCAGCTGCCTCAGGAGAGCATCAGCTGGCCAAACAGGTCACCAGCCAGGAACTGTCTGGAAACCCAGACTCTAGGCCTCCACCTCCACACACACTCCCTCTCCAGGAGAAGTCAGGCCCACGAGAGTCCTGCCAGGTGATCCTGGGAGGACCTGCCACCAGAGGACCACGCTACTGTCAAAGCAAAGATGGAGGTTTCAGAAACACCAGACAGACACTTTCCTTTTAGAAGGGGAGTTTCTGAAAGACTTGCTTAAACCTCCAGATTTATGCCCACCGCATGCCTACAAAGAGAGCAAAGTCTTAAGTGACAGTTTATAAAGGTTTTGGAGGCAGACACGAAGCCCGGCGTTCAGTCCTAAGAGATCCCTCAGAATCGCCCCAACAGGCTCACTCAAATGATGTGGGGAAAATTCAGAGCATGACGGACCAGGGGGCTTGTTTAACTTGCAAAAAGTAAACAAATCCCAGGCACTAACCCTAAACCATCATGTTGCTCATCCCACCCACGGTGCTCCAAACATGCAGCCTGGCAGGGTCCCAGGCTGCAATGACCACATCTGTCCCAGCAGAGAAGGGCTCGTGATGAGTCCTCCAGTCCACCTACAGCATCCCACAGCCAGGCATGGGTCCCTCTGCCCCCAGGAGCACTGGGGGTGGGCGTGGGGGGAGGCTGGCACTTAGACCTACTGTTGATGTCTGGATTTGTCTCTCACCTTCTGTTCTCAGTCTTGTTTATCCTACTTGCTTTGGCCCCTGCAGCTCTCAGATCCAACCGGGAGCCCCACTTTATCTGGCCTCACTCCCCATCCAGGCTCCCCTCAGCTTTTGCTTCCCTGCAGCTTTCTGAGTTCCAAGTTTCTCCTTGCCCTGGAGGCATGAAACCACTTATTTTGTCTGGAACAGTCTCTACCCACCACCCACCCAAACACAGACACACACACACTCTGGCCAGCACCCAGTAACTGTCCACTCCACTCATTCCAGGAGGTTGGGATGAGATGTCGCGTCCCTGGGCTTGGACTTTAGCCTCCTGACACTGCAACCGCCACCACGGTGCTTATCCCTAGGGAAGAGGGAGTTGCCCTATTGTCTGCCTTCACCAGGGGCTTCCCAAATGGCACTAGTGGTACAGAAGCTTGCCAAGTGCAGGAGACCTAAGAGATGAGGGTTCCATCCCTGGGTCGGGAAGATCCCCTGGAGGAAGGCATGGCAACCCACTCCAGTATTCTTGTCTGGTGAATCCCATGGACAGAGAAGCTTGGTGGGCTACAGTCCATAGGGTCGCAAAGAGTCAGACACGACTGAAGCGACTTAGCACACACGCACGCACTGTCTTCACCAGGGCTGTGCGCTGCCTTCAGACAGGAACTCAGGCTCTCCTGTCCACAGAGGTCCCTCCAGGCCCAGCATGTTGCCTGGCACCCAATAGCTCCTTGATAAACATTTTGCAAAATGTCAAAAGAGCAAATGAAAGGTAGGCTCCAGATGGTTCTCAGGGAGAAAGCCATTCAGGTGTGCAGAAACCAAGGCTTTGGGACATTCCAGGGACTTGCCCAAGGTTTCTGGGCAAGAGTATGCAGGAAACTGAGAGTTCATGACTGTGGCTCTGGGGCCTGGAGTGTCTGGTCCAGAGGAAGTATGTAGTACTGAATGAATGGATGATGGATGGATGATGGATGGATGGGTGAATGGATGATTGGATGGATGGGTGGGTGGATGGATGGATGGATGGATGGGTGGGTGGATGATGGATGGATGGATGGATGGATGATGGATGGATGGGTGGATGGATGATTGGATGGATGGGTGGGTGGATGGATGGATGAATGGATGGGTGGATGGGTGGATGGGTAGATGGGTGGATGGATGAATGGAAGGATGAGTGAATGGATGGATGGGTGGATGGATGGGTGGATGGATGGATGGATGGGTGGATGGGTGGATGGATGGATGGGTAGATGGGTAGATGATGGATGGATGGGTGGATGGATGGATGGGTGGATGAGTGAATGGATGGATGGGTGGATGGATAGATGGGTGGATGGGTGGAAGGATGGGTGGATGGATGGGTGGATGGATAGATGGATAGATGGGTGGATGGATGGGTGGATGGATAGATGGATAGATGGGTGGATGGATGGATGGATGGGTGGGTAAATGGGTGGATGGGTAGATGGGTGGATGGGTAGATGGGTAGATGGGTGGATGGATGATGGATGGATGGGTGTGTGGATGGATGGGTGGATGGGTGGATGGATGGATGGGTGGATGAGTGAATGGATGGATGATGGATGGATAGATGGGTGGATGGGTGGTTGGACGGATGGATGGATGGGTGGATGGATGAATGGATGGATGGATGGATAGATGGATGATGGCTGGATGGATGGGTGAGTGGATGGATGGATAATGGATGGATGGATGGATGGGTGGGTAGATGGATGGATGAATGGATGGGTGGATGGATGGATGGATGGATGGGTGGATGGGTGGATGGATGGATGGATGGATGGGTGGATGGGTGGATGGATAGATGGGTAGATGGGTGGATGGATGATGGATGGATGGGTGGGTGGATGGATGGATGGATGGGTAGGTGGATGGATGGATGGGCGGATGAGTGGATGATTGGATGGGTGGGTGGATGGATGATGGATGCATGTGTGGGTTGATGGATGGATAGATGGATGGATGGATGGTAGGATGGATGGGTGGATGATGGATGGACGGGTGGATGGGTAGATGGATGGATGGATGGGTGGAAGGATGGATGGGTGGATGGATGGATGGATGGATGGGTGGCTGGATGGATGGGTGGCTGGATGGGTGGATGGATGGGTGGATGGATGGGTGGATGGATGGGTGGATGGATGATGGATGGATGACACATAGCCTGAAGAGGAACTGAGGATGCTCAACTCTGACAAATCAGTGCATTTTCCCCCCTTCCACCTCCCCATGAACATGCCCTCCTTTTTCCCAGAAAGTTTCCCTCAGTCCAAATTTGATTCACCCTGAAACTAATGAAGCTTAGACTTCAGGGCCCTTCTTTGCACATGGCTCCTTCCAAGGCCTTGGATCTCATTTCCAACATCATTTTTAGTTTTATACTATTTCTTTTTCACTTCTTAATTAATTTTTTTTTTTTTTTGCCTCACCATGCAAGTTGCAGGATCGTAGTTCTCAGACCACAGACTGAAACTGGATCCCTGCCTTGAAAGCACTGAGCCCTAACCACTGGACCACCAGGGAAGTCCCTGTACTCTGTTACTTAAAAAGAGATCCCCGAATTGCATACGCTGCAGGCCACACAATACCTACCTTTCTCTACCCCTGCCCCCATCTTACCTCTCCTGGCTCGTCTTGGTGTCGAGATTCAGCTCAAGTCATCCAGTCTAGGAGACCTTCCCTCACACCCCTCCATCCAGGCACAGCTGCCCTCAGGCACTAAACACAAATCCATCCAGACCGAGTGCTTGCTCAGTCACTCAGTCATGTCCAACTCTTTGTGACCCCATGGACTGTAGCCCATCAGGCTCTTCTGTCCATGGGATTCTCCCAACAAGAATGCTGGAGTGGGTTGCCATTTCCTCCTCCAGGGGATCTTCCCAAGCCAGGGATCGAACCTGTGTCTTCTGCAATGGTAGGCAGATTCTTTACCACTGAATCACCTGGGAAGCCCAGCCAGGCTTTGCTGTTTATTTTAATGCCTGTTTCTCTCTATGAGAAGCTCTGTGACAGCAAGGCCCATAACCAGATTGGTTTACACCCCTCCCCCACCCCCGTATCCTTGGTGCCTAGCTCTGTGTCTGATACACAAGCAGTTAATTCTGTTAATTCAAGCACGGAGTGAAGGCTGTACCTTCTCTTATCCATTTCAGACCCTTGCTCGGGCCAGCTCCTCCCCAGGTGCCCCCTCCTCTCCTGTCCAGCCACTGGCATCCAACCCAGCCCGCAGCCCCAGCCCAGGTGCACAAGCTCTCAGAGCTGCCCTGGGTGCTCCAATACTGCTCTGCCTTCACCCTCAGATACACCTCTCAGCGCCCCTCCTTCCACCTCTAATAACTTTTAGGAGTCGTTTTAATGCACCAAGTCTAGCTCTCCCTGACTGGACCATAAACTCCTTAGAAACGAATCCTTAAACCTTTCCTGTTTCCACCAGTGCCTTGTGCATTATAGGTGTGCAATAAATATTTGCTCATTGACAGATGGGTTCACTGACAGCTTCAAGCACACACCAAAACGAATGTTTTAAAGTCAGTGTCTCTGTTCTTAAAGATCTGTGGGATACCACGGGGATGCATGAAGGCAGCTCTTAAACGGGACCATTAAGACAGCATTTTAGGCGGCAATATGGCCAAACTGACTAGGGTCCAGCAAAACTCACCCAAAAAGCTGCCAGCAAATTTTCCATTTCCCTTAACTGCAACTCTCTGGCCATAAGATCGCCTCTCTCCATGGCTTTTGGGGTGCCCGCATCTTTGTGAGAGGTCGCGGCCTCTGAGCTTTGGCCAGCTAGCTGGGCTTTTTCTCTGATGTGGCTAGAGAGCTTGGACGTTGTGCCATTGGTTCCAAAGGGCCAGCCACCTGGCAGTGATGTGGCCTCTCATGAATGTTTTACCTCTAAATCAAAGCGCTTCTGATTCTTCACTTTCATTCTTCTGGACAAACACAAAAGGTTTTGATCCACACAAAGAAATTCATCTTGTTCGCTTCTGGGTTCATTGGCCTCCCCACCACCCCCGGCCCACTCCCCACCAATATGTATTGTTTGGTTCATATAAAAGATCAAAAAAATCCCTTTTTTGGGCTCATTATGTGTTTTCTACAATGCTCTTGGTTAGCTATTCTCCCCCGTGTGCCCTTCATGTTGACCTTTCTGCTCACTGACCCATGTCAGTCAGTTTCTTGACCAAACCCTGATGGGCCTTTAAACTGTTGGGTGGAAAAATACAGCTGTTTTCTTTATAAAGCACGTTGACCTGCTCCCCTGAAATGTTGTCGGTAGTGCCACAACAAGAGCGTATGGGCTGGGCTGCAGCTCCGGTCCACCAGGAGTTTAATTTCCGATGAACCAAATCAATTCCATTTTAAATCTTAAATGAGTCTATGCTGAGAAAAATGCAACCGACACAAGCCGGTGGCAGGCAACGCGCCAGGGAGACAGAGCCTGTGCGCAGTGGCCAGTGGCCACTCGACAAACCGCCCCACGCTAACCAGTTGAGCTGATGAATTACCGGGCCACATCTGCGGATGGCTGGAGATGCTTTTTTTTTTTTTTTTCACTCCAACGTGGGTGAGGCTGGAGATAGACAAGCCCTGACGGAAACCAGCAAACAAATGGAACCTATAACGAAGGGAAAGGAGATGGAGCCAAAGAGGGGGGTTTGAGAGACTTCCCTGGTGGTCCAGTGGCTGGAATGTTGCCTTCCAATGCAGGGAGTGTGGGTTCAATCCTTGGTCAGAGAGCTAAGATCCCACATGCCTCATGGCCAAGAAACCAAAGCATAAAACAGAAACCACATTGTAATAAATTCCATAAAGACTTTAAAAATGGTCCAAAAAATTTTTTTTTTTAATCTTTAAATTAAAAAAAGAAAGCAAGGGATTTTAAATGGCCATAAAAGTTCCAACGGTTCTCATGGTCCGGGAGCTAAGATCTCGCAAGACGTGCCACACGGCCAATAAATAAAACTTTTTAAAAATTAAAAGAAATTATACGGCCATAAAATGAATGGAGTTGGGGGACAGAAGCAATTAAACTAAAGCATCGCATTTCTATCTTCTTTATGTTAAATTTTCAAGAGACCCTGGACCACAGATGAACTAATAATAAATCCCCACATGTTGATGTTTTCTGGTTCAGGGTTTTAGAGAAACCCTGCCTTAGCACTATTGGTACTTGGGGAGATGATTTCTTTCTTAGGGTGGTGGGGGCAGGCATCCTGTGCATTGTTGGACGGCACCCCTGGCTCCTAGCCACTAGCAGCGCCCTTTCCAGTTCTGACAACCAAAAGCCTTCTTCTGACATGGCTGGATGTTCTTTGGGGAGCCAGACTGCCCCCCGAGGTTGAGAACCACTGGTCTGCTTCTAGAGTGCCATAACCTCTTCTGTAAGATAGTGTCTCGTTCAAATCTGTCTTCCTTACATCCTTGAGAAGCAAACAAGGTAAGTATTGGCACTCATACTTTACAAATGAGGAAACAGGCTCAGACATTAAGCCATTTGCCCAAGAACCTTCAAGAGAGCTAGAAGTAGGATTGTCTTCATCCTTAGCCAGGGCGCACCCATCTGTTCCAGGATACACGGCTTTACGATACATCCGATGGGGTGGGCAATGGTATTTTCCAAAAAAAGAGCACAAAAGGGGAAAAGAGTAAGCCCCTGAGTGGATCTGTTTCATGATACATTCGTAGTTCAGACTAAGGACATTTACTGAAGGTCGATTAATGAGAATAAGGTTGTTTTGAGGAACTTAAGTGTTGGAAGCAGGATGATGGAAAATAACCAAAGTGCCCCCTTATTCAGTGCCCTCCTGAGCCTGGCACAGCCGTGTCATCTCATTTGTCACTGTTCAGTCACTAAATTATGTCCAGCTCTTTGCAGCCCCATGAACTGCAGCATGCCAGGCTTCCCTATCCTTCACTATCTCCCGGAGTTTGCCCAAACTCATGTCCACTGAGTCGACCATGCCATCCTACCATCTCCCCCTTCTCCTCCTGCCCTCAATCGTTCCCAGCATCAGGGTCTTTTCTAATGAGTCATCTCATCGAATCCTCATGACTCCCCCACGGCTGATGCTAACTATAACATCCCATTTTACAGGGAGGAAACTGAGGCTCAAAGGTAAGTAACCTCACACATGGCACAGCAAGAAAGCGGCTGAGACAGAACCCGCCCTGGGATCGGCCTGGCTCTAGCCTGCCATCCACACCGCCTTCCTCTCCAGTGTGGCGGCTGCAGTTTTATTCCAGCTTGAGCAGCCAACTTATAGCTGCATCTCTTGTGATCATACAAAAACACAAGCTGTAGCCGGGAATTGTTTTCACAGTCCTTGTTCACACAAATTCTGGTGTTTGAAAGGAGTCAGGTGGCAATTTCTCTAAAGTTGAATTGTTACCAACAGTCAACAAATGCTCGCATCTCTTTTTTCTTTACAAATATTTAATACAAGTCAGGCAAGAAGCACACAACACTCACAATATCTGCTAAAACCCACCAAAATGCAGTACAATTGTGACCGTACCTTGGCTTGTTTTTGCCCAGCCAGCCAGAGGGGTCCTGGAGTGACGGCCCAGCAGAGGACCCTAGGGTTTCACAGAGCCAGGTCCCCAGGGCTGGACGATGGCTCTGCACACTGGCCTCCAGGAATGGAATCACCCAGTCTCAAAAGTCCAGCCAGGTCTGAGCTTGCTTCCAACCCCCTCAGTCTGTGACTCATTCACTTCAGGGCCAGCACAAACAAAACAAACCAACTCAAATCATACCTGACAAGTGAGGGTCTCCATATAGCACGTTTAATTGAGTTGCCTTCCCATGATACTTTTTAAAGTTAAAGGTGCATTTTCGGGGTTTTTATAAGGTGCATTTTCTTAACAAGCAGTTTGAGTGAGACACTTTATGAGAACACATGCTGCTAGAAAGAGCTGGCCGATTTGAGAACCACTGCGATAGGAAACAGGGGCTTGACATTTCCACAGGGCCAGTCCTAAATCGAGAAAACTCTGTCTTTCAAATACAGGAAAAACGGCCTAAATTCTATGAGCGAGCAGCACTTGAGCCTGGAAGGTTCTGGAAGGTGCTGGAAACGACTGCTGACTTGTCCATACGGGACTCAGAATTCTTCCTAGAGGAACAGCCTTACTGCCAGCGATCTGAGAGTTTAGAAAGGGGCTGGGTTCATCCTGGGGAACCCAAAGTCCTGAAGTTTGAGAGCCAAAAGCCTCCTGTAGAGGGACAAAGAGGAAGGCAGGTCTCAAGCAGAGCTGCCTCCCCCCCACCAAACCTGCACCCCTACCATGATGGTAAAAAGACTGAGAGGGGGCAAGTCTGCTTTCTGAAACAGCCATAGGGCTGGGCTCTGCTACAGCCCCTGCTCGCTCACCCTGCTCACTAAAGGATGTGCCTGGGTGCCAGGAAGCCAGAAGTTTTGATTTAAAAGAAGAGAAAAGAAAAAAAGAACCGAGAGAGAAAGAGTTCCAGGGATGAATGAGCCCACAGCTTTCCCTGGGAAAATAAAAGCTTCCCACCAGCTGGCTGAGACTGTCATTAGGACGGTGGTGGAATTTCAGCCCCTTCCCCATGCTGTATTTTCCCCAGTTACTCTGTAAATTGAATGTAAAAGCATCTGAACAATCAGAGGCACATTGTCTTCAGTGCAGAAGCGGAATGTAACATTGTCACGCTTTCCTCGAACATGAAAAAGACACTGACCCGCACGGGGATGTTCCCCCGACTGTGGGTCTGCCCGTCTTGTTTGCATCTGTCTCTACCTACGCGTTGACGTCCACCAGCATCAATACTTCTTAGAGACGTTACGTTCCTAGTGTGGCTGCCTAATTTTGTCAAGCATCCAGTTTGAACACACTGGCTCTAAATAAACGCTTCCTCGTGATGACGATGACTACGATCCCAGCAGTGGTGCCAAGGCTGAGGACCTAGAACTCAGTTGGGGTTTGGGTGGAAATCTGTGAACACTTAGGATCTGAGGAGGGTGGAATCAAACAGCCCTAGAAGGCTTGGTTTCTCCTAGTCTCCACCTCCACCCCAGGACCAGAATCTACCTTTTCACCATTCAAGGTCCGGTTTAGGGACTTTTCCTTTATAAAGCCTCTCAAGTCCTGCTCAGGGTTTCCTCCTCCCAAATCTGAACCCTTTCAGGTAGTGCAGAAACTTGAAACTTACAAGGGGTGACCTATGACATTGCCTGTCTTATTATTATCTGTGTATCACACACAATAGTAACACACACACATAAATATACATGTGTTACACACGTATATACACATATACCAAGCAAACCAAAGAGACCTCGCCTGCCTCTCCAGAGTGACAGAAGATTCAAGATTGTCAGTGAAGCAAACCAAACAGTCTCTCCCCATAATTGTATTGACAGGATATCAGCTGAGTCCGACTGGCGGGAAGGGTGTATACACAGATATACACATACACATATATACAATACACCCACATGTATATATATGCCATAAATATGAAATACACATATATATGTGCACAGAGGTGCCTGGCGAGCTACATATGGAATGTATGGGGTTGCAAGAGAGTTGGACATGACTCAGCGACTAAACAACAACAATAATTTTATATATATATTTATATAATATTCCATCTCTGTAGCTGAATAATTAACTCCTTGCAGGCAAAAGCTAAGCTCTGAATTTGCCTCTATGCCTTCAACAGAGCTTAGCATGGTGCTGAGTACTTCATAAACATTCAGTAAATATTTCTTGACTCTGAACAAATCCCAAGAAATTAGTAGAGTTCACTCTGAAAGTCATGTTGCGTGAAACAATAATGGAATCAGACTCATTGGTGAACATCTTTTGACTGCCTGTGCTACAGATACATAACCAATCTGGGTCGTCACTTATTAGCTAATCATGCATTGTGGCCAAAAAGAGCTCAGGACTGGAGGCCAGGTGATGTAAGTCTCACCCCACTTTGGTGAGCAGGTCAGGGTAGCACCTTGGGCAAGTCTCTTCCCTCCTCTGAGCCTTAAGATCCTCAAAAAAAAGAATTGGACTAGATGGCTGTAAGCCTCCTTCCAGCCCCCAAATGATGTGATTCTGTAACTCTATCTTACAAACGAATGCACTTCTTATTTGTGACATAAACCCCCACAGAAAAACAAAGTCAGTGATAAATTATGAAAAAATCGGGTGCCGTGATCATTTGCACTCTCTAAGGATGCTCAATTCAATAAATTCCATCCCTGTACCGCACCTGCCTCTCTAGGGCAACGGAAGATTCAAGGCTGTCAGCGAAGCAAACCAAACAGTCTCTCCCCATAATTGTATTGACAGGATATCAGCTGAGTTCGGCTGGCAGGAAGGGCGAACCCTGACAGGTTCTGTGAAGGAGCCTTCAAGGCTATTGGAGCAGGATCCTATGTTGAGTCACAGAGTTCTGGCGGAATGAGAATCAAGGAGGGAGAAGCTGGCTTCTTTCTCTATTTAATTTTATTCTTCCCAGAGAATCACATTTGAAGGAAAACTGGCTCACATCACTTTATACAATAGAATAGGAGCCCTTTCTAGTGGAAAATATTTACATCTTCTTGGGGGCCACAGGAAAACACGGGGTTGATTCAACCAGCCCCACTCAATAGCCAGTTGGCTTGGTTTTAAATGAGGCAAACAGTTGCTGAGCATTTGCTGATAAAATATCTCTTGGATGTCTGAGGTTTTCACTTTTCACTTGGTTACGGTGGCATCTTGCAGACACATTCTTGAATAGCTGATATGTGTGCGTCCCCGTAAATTCCATAGGTGTGAAACAGCACCGTTGTATTTGTTCAAGGCAATGTGTCTGCATTTTAAATGAAAAAAAAAGCCCTGATCCTATTCACTGGAGAAAACAATCTGAGCAATAACACCCCCAGTTTCGGGGGAGTAAATGACTATAGCTATGGTGTTACATTCTCCCAATATAGATACAGCCTTCAGGTTCAGAGTGAGACAAAACCCAAATATATCTCAGTTCCAATCATCCTCCGGGCAGAGGGCACTCCTGCCTCTGCTGCACACAGTGAGAAAGCACACAGAAAGGAGGGTCTGAAAATCTGCGTTCGTGAAACTGACATGCCACAGGGAAGAAATCCATAAGCCATGCCTCAACAGAAAGTTCAGTAATACATTATTTTTGAAAAGATTTTTTTTTAAGGCTCCACCATTTTGGATACTTTCAATCTTCTCCTTTCCTCGAGAGCTGAAACCCTCCCTCCCCAAGTTTTTTCATAATTTAAATTTTCTTTAAAATACAGGAAGCTGTTTGGAGTTTGAAGTGGTAAGAGGAGAGCTGTGCTGGGAGCCAGTGAACGTCGCTTCTATCCTGAGTCCTGCCAGAACCTTGCACAGAGAGCCCACCACGCAGCCTCAGCACACCCAGGAGAAGGTAACAGTCAAGGTTACTCCTCGGGCTCAGGGTTTCTGCAGCTTTGACTTAGGTCAGGTTTTGATAGAAAATCTGGCAGCAGAGGTCAGTATTGAAATGTGGGCAAAATCTTAACTGCTACTGAAAGTACCTTCAGTTCAGTTCAGTTCAGTTCAGTTCAATTCAGTCGCTCTGTCGTGTCCGACTCTTCGCGACCCCATGGACTGCAGCACACCAGGCCTCCCTGTCCATCACCAACTCCTGGAGTTTACTCCTACTCATGTCCATCCAGTCGGTGATGCCATCCAACCATCTCATCCTCTATCTGTACCTTAGGGCCCATTAAAAACTGGAGGGATGAAAGAAAGAAGTCCAGCTGCCCCGAGACAAGCTGGGCACAGTCACCAGGACGCCCCCTGCCGCTCGAGCCCCGTCCCTGCTGGCTCTGTGTCTCAGGCCCTGAAGACAGAACCGCCACCCATAGGCCACTGACTCCTGTACATTTTCCAGCCCAAAGCTCAGGTTCAGGAATTGGGACTGAATGTCTGGAAGCTGTGCAGCTAGCGCCATCCAGAGGCCAAATGCTGTCCTTCTGGATACGCAGTACAAGCAAAAGGGAAAAGGTACAGGATTTTTTACCTAGAGATGTATGCTTGTTGCTGTTGCTTGTTGCTGTTGCTTGTTGCTGTTGTTCAGCTGTTGCTAAGCTGTGTCCAACTTTTTTGCAATCCCATGGACTGTAACCTGCCAGGCTCCTCTGTCCCTGGGATTTCCCAGGTAAGAATACTGGAGTGGGCTGCCATTTCCTTCTCTAGGGGATCTTCCTTCGATCCTAGGGAGGGAACCTTTGTCTCCTGCTTGGCAGGTGGATTCTTTGTCACTGAGCCACCTGGGAATACATGTCATGCGTACGCACATATATGCAAAACATACGTGTATGTGTTTGTGTGCATGCTAAGTCATTTCAGTCGTGTCCAGCTCTTTGTGACCTACGGACTGTGGCTTGCTATTCTTCTCTGTCCATAAAATTCTCCAGGCAAGAATACTAGAGTAGACTGCCATGCCCTCCTCCAGGGGATCTTCCCAAGCCAGGGACTGAACCTGTTTCCTACATCTGCCTGCACTGGCAGGCGGGCTCTTTACCACAGTGCCCCCTGTATATCTACACATATACCTGTATTATATATGTGTCTCTATGTATATATGGTAGCTTGGGACGGGTATCACACACTATTAATTCGCCATAGAGAATAACTCCATCATGTTGTCTGTCCATTTTGTACTGAAGTAGGAAGGTGTTGGCCCATCAGTAACTGCTTGAGTGAAAGCAATGATCAGAGGCAGGGATGTTGATGTTCTCTTGATCCCAGAATGTCTGATCTTGATCTCATCTGTGGGAGGCACCTGTCCTCTGAGAGTGACTATTCTCACTCTCAGGTGAAGAACTTTGCTCCACTTTGGGTGGCCAAAGAAGGGGAGCATATTAGATGGATGAATGTCCAGTGAAACAAGCCAGCTTCTCCCAGCTGCTGGCCCAGGAACATAACGATAGTTTGAAGAAGGCAAGAGGAGAAAGTCAAGGTTTTCAAAGGAGCCAATTAACTCAGCTCATCTTACTACGATGTTAAGATAGCCTAGGTTCCCTGTACCAAAAACAAACAAACAAACAACAACCAAAACCTCTGGGCTCTGAGCAGCTCCTGGCGTTCAGATAAATAATTGCTACTGAATCCACGGTTATCACCTGCGCCTTCCACCTCCGGCGTCTAGGGAGCTGCGCGCATTTTTAAAGGCACACTGCCCTCCAGTGGCATAAGGTAAAATTGCATGACCTGCTTTCCTAGCGCCAAATTTCAACTTGACTTTCCTGGCGCCCTCATCCCGGGAAGGCGCGTGGATGCCACGGCGTTGGGTGATCACTTTGGAAACTGCGCCTCCCTCTCGCCGTTGCCTGTGGGCCCCCTATGGCAGAGAGTTCTGCGCTTTTTGGCGGTGGGTGTGGGGACGATGCTTCGGGTCGTAATTTTGCATAAGAGTATGACCGGGTGGAAATTAACACGGAAGTGATACTTTCAGGATAGATACAGAACCCTCGTACACAATAGCAGCCCAGGCGTGCAGGAGGATTGAGGGAGGAGGCCTGCGCCCTGGGAGGGCTGGCAGGTGGTAAGGACAACCAGTCTGTCACCCCTTGGGTTCATTCTGGGCGAATACATAGGCGAACAGCAGCCGCCAACGTGGAGGGCTTACCGCGCGCGTGTCGGCGGTCCCGCAGGGATTACCTTATGCGATCTGCCCGATCACTCCCTTGAAAGAGTTCCATTTTCGACCCACTTTGAGGATGAGGAAACTAAGGCTCAGCGAGACTACGCGGCCTGCCACTGACCTCACCAAGGCCGAGGGACGGGGGGTTCCAGGTCTGTCTGAACCAGAGCTGGAGCTTCCAACGCCACGCTCGGGCGGGAGCGGTGGGACCCGGGCAAAACAGGTGAAAACCCGCGACCCCGCGGATGTCCAGTGAGGGGACGAGCGCAAAGGGGCCGGTGGGTGTGGGGCGGGCCTCACCTTGACGATGAGCGGGTTCTGAAACATGGAATCCCGCACGACCCCCAGCCTCTCGTTCTCCATGCCCGGCCGGATGTCGGCCACGGTCAGGGGCCGCCGCGGGGGTGGGCAGATCTGGCTGACCGTGCGGCGGACCGGCGGCTTCTTCTTCTTCCATCGCGTGAGGTCCTGGCAGGAGTTCCTAGCCTCTGGCATCCTGGGGGGTGGCTGGGAGTCGCCGGCCCGCTGGATTCAGCGGGCTTTCCAGCTTGGGGGAGGGCAGCCGCGGAGCTCTGAGCAGGTGAGCCCCCAATCGCGGGACGCACCACCTAGGCCCCGGGGTAGGCTCGGACGCCGGGCTCCATCCGGAGGGGGGCGTGCCCACCTCGCGCTCCCCCACCTCCTTGCGAGGAGAGCTAAGACCCACAAAAACCCCTCTGTAGGTTTATGAGAGCGTCTTCTGGGAGCCTCGCTATGGATTTGAAAAGGGGAGAAAATCATGACCACCCCTTAAGGAAAAATGGAACCGCCCGTCTCCGTGGCGACGGGACGCCAACGGCGCTGCAACAGAGCAGGTTGATTGACTTACAGGAAACTTACTAGCGGCCACCTAATTGGACCTGTTTCTGAGTTTTCTTACTCGAGGAAAACTCAGGAATCACCACTGGGCTATGAATCTACGTGAAGTCTACACAGATTTTAAAAGCGACGGATTTCTAGAGGACCACTTACACCTGATTTCCAAGTTAAAACACTCCCCTCCACTCCACCCCATCCCATTTTTCCCAGCGCCCCTCCCCTGTCTCCATCCCACCCCCCGCCCCCGCCCCGTTCCCTCGACACACACACACACACACACACACACACACACACACACACACAAAACCCCAGGGCAGGCTGCTATGCGTTTCAGGATGAAATAGAAATTTGCATTCTAGGACTGATGTTACCGCTAATCTCAAATTAGTCGCCTTCTTGAGTCCTCTGTTTTCTTCTGTGAAATGGGTAGTGAGGAAAGTCTAGAGTTGAATGAAATCAATGGTACCCAACTTTGTGCAACAGAATAAAGAGAAGTTGAAAAATACAGACTCACTGAATCAGAATATCTGGAAATGGGTTCTAGGAATCTGCATTTTAATACTCCTTCCCTTTCGGATTTTCCCCTTTTTTTTAAGTTCAAAGCTACAGAAACTTTGAAAGAAGAGTGCAATGAAAATCTGTGTAGACTTCACCTAGATTCATTCAGTTCAGTCGCTCAGTCATGCCCGATTCTTTGTGACCCCATGGACTGCAGTACTCCCGGCTTCCCTGTCCATCATCAGCTCCCAGGGCTTGCTCAGACTCGTGTCCTTTGAGTTGGTGATGCCATACAACCATCTTGTCCTCTGTCATCCCCTTCTCCTCCTGCCTTCAATCTTGCCCAGCATCAGGGTCTTTTCCAGTGAATCAGTTCTTTTCATCAGGTAGCCAAAGTACTGGAGCTTCAGCTTCAGCATCAGTCCTTCCAATGAATATTCAGCACTGATTTCCTTTAGGATTGACTGGTTAGATATCCTTGCAGTCCAAGGGACTCTCAAGAGTCTTCTCCAACACCACAGTTCAAAAGCATCGATTCTTTGGCACTCAGCTGTCTTTATGGTCCAACTCTCACATCCATATGTGACTACTGGAAAAACCATAGCTTTGACTGGATGGACCTTTGTTGGCAAAATAATGCCTCTTACATTTTAATATGCTGTCTAGGTTGGTCATAGCTTTTCTTTCAAGGAGCAAGCGTCTTCTAATTTCATGGCTGCAGTCACCATCTGCAAGGCCTAGATTCACTGGTCCTTAGTATTTGCCTTATTTTCTTTCACACACACATACTGCTGAATCATTTTGAAAATATCTGCAGATAGTATCATGCATTTGTGCTAAGTCGCTCAGTTGTGTCCGATTCTTTGCGACCCAATGGACTGTAGCCCACCAGGCTCCTCTGTCCATGGGGCAAGAATACTGGAGCAGGTTGCCATGCCCTCCTCCAGGGGGACAGTATCATATTTGACCTTAAATACATGTATCTGCCAAGAATAAGGACGTTCTCTTATAGAATGCTGTTATGTCTATGGATTTTAATGTGATACAGTGGTAGCTCAGAGGGTAAAGAATCTGACTGCAATGCCGGAGACTTGTGTTTGTTCGATCTCTGGATCAGGAAGATCCCCTGGAGAAGGGAATAGCAACCCACTCCAGAATTCATGCCCATCCATGGCTAGACCGTGGGGTTGAAAGCAGTTGGACATGAGTGAGCGACTAACACACTATGCAGTCCGTGTGCAAAGTTGGGAATCTGCACTTTTTAAGAGCTTCCTAGTAACTGCTGCACTGTTTTGGGAACCACTAGCCTGGATGTTTGGTCTGCCTTCTAGTTTCAGCCTTCTGCGGGGTCATTCACTCATCATTGTCACCTGCATTAAATGTGCAAGTATCTACAAGGCTCTGGGTAAGGGGTTCACCACAGACAACAAACCTGCCCTCAGGCCTTTCCCACCAACAGTGGACAACACCAGCACTGCATTTCCAGGGCAAGCCGGAATCCCAGCTGCTCATCCAAGGCCTGGAACAGCCGTCGAGCGTGGTGTGTATGTATGATTCAGGCTTACGGTTTCTCTAGTCTACTTTGCTTTCAGGTTTTCACATATATGTACATTATGCACTTTAAAAAATATTTGTTTGGCTGTGCCAGGTCTTAGTCATGGCACTGGAATCTTTAGTTACAGTACGTGGAATCTCTAGCTGCTGGCATGTGAACTCTTAGTTGCGGCATGTGGGATCTACTTCCCTATGGATGGAACCAGAGCCCCCTGCGTTGGAAGTGCAGTTTTTAGTGCCTGGACCACAAAGGAAGTCCCTCCTGTTCATTTTTTAATCAAAGCTGCTTGGCAGCTCAAACAGAGAAGGTCAAATGGTACAGCAAGGGGTAGGCTCCTGGAGTAATGGAAGGATCACAGGTTTTAATCCTAGCTGGGGGCAATATAAGTCCACTGGGACAAGTTACACGAAGCTCTAGCTTTCTCAGCCCCAAGGTAAGGCTGATATCACCTAATAAAGATTCCTACAACAGGAGGTTGTTATAGGATTCAATGAGATGTCTCGTCGCTGGTGTGATTATGTTCACTGTGTAATAAGGCTAAAAAGTTTGCGTGGCATGCATTCTGTCTTTGACTTGACCTGCTTAAAACTTTATTTTTAATCATGAACTATGTTTCTTCAGGACACAGCGGAAATGGAAGAATCGGAATAGATATTCGAGGCTTCTTCTAGCTCTAACTTTCACAGAAGTTCAACGTGCATCAGACCCTGCACCGGTTCACCGCTGCCAAGCCCTGAGGTCACCTCCCACCACTCTCCCCTGGTTTTCACGGTGCCCCCGCTGCCCTGGCCTTCCTTCAGTTCCTCCAGCAACCAAGCTCAGGGACTCCGGATTTCTTCCCAGCCTGGAACACTCTACCATCTCGATTTTCGTTCATCTTTTTCGTTTCAAACTCAACTGTCACTCGTCAAAGAGTCTTCTAACCTAGCACTCACTGACCCCAGTCGTTCTCCATCACATTGCCCTGTTTTCTTCTCCTTGGAGGGGGATCTGAATTATTTTGGTTGATCTGTTTGTTCTCTGGCTTCCTCGGGTAACCTTCACCTTCTTGTTCACTCCTGGACTGTAGCTCAGTTCAGTTCAGTCGCTCAGTCAAGTCTGACTCTTTGTGACCCCATGAATTGCCAGGCCTCCCTGTCCATCACTAAAGCCTGGGGTTCACTCAGACTCAGGTCCATCGAGTCAGTGATGCCATCCAGCCATCTCATTCTCGGTTGTCCCCTTCTCCTCCTGGCCCCAATCCCTCCCAGCATCAGAGTCTTTTCCAATGAGTCAACTCTTCGCATGAGGTGGCCAAGGTACTGGAGTTTCAGCTTAGCATCATTCCTTCCAAAGAAATCCCAGGACTGATCTCCTTTAGGATGGACTGGTTGAATCTCCTTGCAGTCCAAGTGACTCTCAAGAGTCTTCTCCAACACCACAGTTCAATGTAGATGGACCTCAGCAAAAAACCGTTGAATACATGGCAGTGTAGGCATGAACCAGCAAGTCGGCGGAAGAGCTCTGGCGTCCCACTTTCTCCCCTGCCCTGCGTGTGCGTGCCTGCTTGCCCTGTGCATGCATGCTAAGTCGCTTCAGTTGTGTCCGACTCTGAGACCCTATGGACCGTATCCCGCCAGGCTCCTCTGTCCATGGCAATTCTCCAGGCAAGAATACTGGTGGGTGGCCATGCCTTCCTCCAGGGAATCTTGCCCAACCCAGGGATCGAACCGTTGTCTCTAGAGTCTCCCTCATCTCCTGCATTGGAGGGCAGGTTCTTTACCAAGAGCGCCACCTGGGAAGCCCCTCCCCTGACCCACCCAACTCCCAAAGATCGCAGTAGTAAACAAAACACGCAGAAAACAACGGCCTAAGAATCACAGATGGTGACTGCAGCCAGGAGATTAAAAGACGCTTACTCCTTGGAAGAAAATTTATGGCCAATCTAGATAGCATATTGCAAAGCAGAGACATTACTTGGCCAACAAAGGCCCGTCTACTCAAGGCCATGGTTTTTCCAGTGGTCATGTATGGATGTGAGAGTTGGACTGTGAAGAAAGCTGAGCGCCGAAGAATTGATGCTTTGAACTGTGGTGTTGGAGAAGACTCTTGAGAGTCCCTTGGACTGCAAGGAGATCCAACCAGTCCATTCTGAAGGAGATCAACCCTAGGATTTCTTTGGCAGGAATGATGCTAAAGCTGAAGCTCCAGTAGTTTGGGCACCTCATGCGAAGAGTTGACTCATTGAAAAAGACTTTGATGCTGGGAGGGATTGGGGGCAGGAGGAGAAGGGGACGACAGAGGATGAGATGGCTGGATGGCATCACTGACTCGATGGACGTGAGTCTGAGTGAACTCCGGGAGTTGGTGATGGACAGGGAGGCCTGGCGTGCTGCGATTCATGGGGTCGCAAAGAGTCGGACACGACTGAGCCACTGAACTGAACTGAACTGAAGAATCACAGCCTGGAGCAGGCCAGCATGCTGTCATGGCAACGCGTTGCTGGAGGGCGGGACGGAAGTGACGCACGGCGATATCCGCTTCCACGACACCGGCACTTCCGGATTGGAAGGCAAGGGGACGACGCGTTTGGCCCGTAGGTGAGAGTGCTTTTCAGTTGTTCCGGTTTTTTCCCCCCAGTGATCGTATCTGAACCGAGCTGTTTATGGCCGCTTGTCCTCATCTCCCCAGAGGCCTGCGTTGGACCCAGGTCCCCAGGGATGGACGTGGTACCTGTTTTCTCGCAGCCGCTCCAGGCCCTTCCACGCGGGAACTTTCGTTTTTTGTTTTTTTCCTTCCTATCGGCCCCGGAATGCCCATCCCGGGGCCGAGCGGGGTCTTCATGGAACCCCAGAGTGGGGAAGGAATCCAGGACCAGGCTTGGGCACGTCCCTGCAGGGCAGGAAGTGGTCTATTCCGAATATAAATAGGGATAAATGCATATCCAGGGAACCGTTTGGGAAACAAACAGGACGAGGAGACCGCAGCCCTTGGGTGGCCGGTTACGTCCCTCCGGAGCTAAGTGCCATCGGGGAAACAGCTGGATTGTTGAGAAACCCTGTAAGGAGGAAGCGGGACCCAGGAGGAATTAGAGGAAGTGATTTTCAAACTTAAGACTAGTTATAGAAAGGTAACGCAGAGGGGAAAGCATTCCTGGGAGAATGAGATGCTTTTGTAAATCCCCTGATAAAGATATCATGGTATATTCTGGGGACATAAAGAAGACAGGATGTCTGAAACCCACAGAAAAATGAGAGATGGAGAGGTGGTCTTGGAGCAGACTAAATCATAAAGGGAATGGTAGATCTGTAAGGATTTGGGATTCTGTCTTAAGAATCATGGAGAGGCCATTAAAAAAAAAAGGGGGGGTTTTAGTGGGAAGTGACCCTGTATATAAAAGGTTGTGCTGAGTTCAAGAAACCAGAAGGAGCAACATACAAGGTATTTTCCAAAAAGAAAGAAAGAAACAGATGGAAGGTAAACGAATATTTAAAAGAATTATCTGCTCTGTTCATTGTTATTAAGAGAGCTTGAGAGAATTCTCTGGTAGTCCAGTGGTTAGGACACCATGCTTGCACTGCAGGGGACACAGGTTTGATCCCTGATCAGGGTGGCTCAGCTGGTAAAGAGTCCACATTGCATGTGGAGACCTGGGAGACCTGGGTTCAATTCCTGGGTTGGGAAGATCCCCTGGAGAAGGAAAAAGGCTACGCACTCCAGTATTCTGGCCTGGAGAATTCCATGGGTTGTATAATTCATGGGATCACAAGAGTTGGACGGGACTGAGCGACTTTCACTTTCAGGGAAGTAAGATCCCACAAGTTGTGTGGTGTGGCAAAAAAAAAAAGAAATTTTGCTGTGAAGGGGAGGAAAGAGAATAGCTAAGTGGGACTTTGGGTTTGGAGGATAGTGGCATCCTTGTTTTTTGTTTTAAGTTAGAAAATAGTCTGAAGATTGTTGGACTTTGCTGGAAGGGATCCAGTGCAGGAGGCAGAAGGGGAGAGACTGGGTAGCTGATGGGTCACCGTCTCTCTGAGGAGGAGGAGGAGGAGGTTGGGACGCAGCACACAGGGAAGAAATGGTCTCTGACAGAAGAAACACTTCCTTTGCAGCAGCAAGAGGGGAGGAGAACAGGGAAATGCAGGCAAACATGTTAGATTTGGGGGGGACATATTTCTTAGCTAATGTGTGTAAGGGTGTGAGGTCAGAGGCAAGTTAATCTACTTCAGGTCAGGGTGAAGGATGAAATTTTGTAGCTTGTTGAGAGTTTGTGTGTGCTAAATCATTTCAGTTGTGTCCAACTCTTGTGACCCCATGGACTGTACCCTGCCAGGCTCCTCTATCCATGGGATTCTCCAGGCAAGAATACTGGAGTGGGTTGCCATGCCCTCCTCCAGGGGATCTTCCCAACCCAGGGATCGAACCAGTATCTCTTATATCTCCTGCATTGGTAGGTGGGTTCTTTACCACTAGCGCCACCTGGGAAGATTTGAAATAACCATTTCAAGAAGAGTAGGCAAGTGAGCCTTCCGGACACTGTTGTTCTCAGAAAATGTAAGAACACAAGCCACATGTGTCATTTAAAATTTCCTACGTTAAAAAAAAACATAAAAAGGAAAGAAAATTAGGAATGCACATACTGAACAATATCCAAACCATCATTTCATCGTGAAAGCAGTAAACAACAGTATGGGGGAGCTATTTCTCCGTCTGTTCCAAGTCTTTGAAATGCAGTGTGTATTTACGCTTAGACGCAGTTTGGCCTAACCATGTTTAAGCACTCAGCAGCTCGTGCGGCTCGTGGCTGCCGTATTGGACAGCGCAGAACTAGAGAGACAGGGCTCAGCTGCTGGTCACTGCTTGGGTCCCAGCTGTAGTCAGCAGCCAAGGGCTTAAAGCAGTGCCCATCTGCCCAGTTGTGAGTTTTTTCCTCCGAATGTTCTTAACAGTTCCAGGGCAACCAAAGAGAAGGCATTAATTCATTCTCAAAATGTATTTATTGGATTTCTCCTGTGAACCAGGCACTGTGCTAGACGCTGGGGTCTGGTGGTGGAAGAGACAGCCAAAGCCCGCTGGGCCTTCTCTGAACAGGCCATCGAGTTGTGGCCATTACACTGCTTACAGCTGAGGTCTCAGAGAGTCAGAGATGGGTGTCCATGTATCTCTGAGTGACGCCAGGAAGAGAGGCCTCCACCAAAGCTCCTGGTGCCTCCGTTGAAGGTATAATCGTGAGGCTGGGGATTTGGCTTTTAGTCTGATCAGTCCACATGTTTGTCATTCCCAGACCTTCCAGCTACACAATTCTTTTTTTTTCTAATTTATTTATATTTGGCTGCTGCAGGGGCTTTCTCTAGTTGTGGCGAGCAGGGGCTGCTCCTGGGTGCGGGGCACAGGCTTCTCACCGGGGGGCTTCTCTTGTTGCAGAGCAGAGCACAGGCTCTAGAGTGCAGGCCCAGTTGCTCCGCAGTGTGTGGGTTCTTCCTGGACCGGGGATTGAGTTCAGGTCCGCTGCCTTGGTGGGGGGACTCTTACCCTCTGGACCACCAGGAAAGCCCCACAACTCTTACAGCTTCCTTACTACCTGGGAAAAGTAGGCGCCTTCTGTAGAAAATGTGCTCAGCGTTCCGAATTGAAAGACCATTGATACAGAGAGATCTCCAGAATCTGTTGTTAAATGAAAATCGCAAAATGCAGATCATAAAATACAGACACCGTGTGAGGGGCTTCCCAGGTGGTGCCAGTGATAAAAACCCCGCCTGCCAACGCTGGAGACAGAGGAGATGCAGGCTGGATTCCTGGGTGGGGAAGATCCCCTGGAGGCGGGGACGACAGCCCAGTCCAATGTTCTTGCCTGGAGAATCCCATGGATGGAGGAGCCTGGCGGGCTACAGTCCAGAGGGTCGCAAAGAGCCGGACACAACCAAAGTGACTTAGCACTCACGCACCTTCTGTGTGAGAAAGGAGGAGGGATATGCATAGATTACTCTGATGTTTGAGCCGTGTAAACATATTTCCTACTTACAGAGAAGTAAAATCTTAAAAATTGAAACCCAGAAGCGGTACAGAGCAAGGAAAGTTATAAGACATGTTTGTAAAATTATATTTTCAACCATGTCTTTTGTGAAGTGGGCTTCCCTGGTGGCTCAGAGGTTAAAGCGTCTGCCTCCAATTCGGGAGACCCGGTTTTGATCCCTGGGTTGGGAAGATCCCCTGGAGAAGGAAATGGTAACCCACTCTGGTATTCTTGCCTGGAGAATCCCATGGACAGAGAAGCCTGGTAGGCTACAGTCCACGGGGTCGCAAAGAGTCGGACACGACTGAGCGACTTTAACTTCACCTTCACCTTCTGTGAAGTACATTTCTGTTCCTGTACTCAACCTCCAGAGTGCACATGCTCTGTATAAGAAATGACTTGGGGGCCTTATTAAACTTTATTCCAACTGACTGCAGAACTTGGGCTCTTCTTTGACCCACTAATAAGGCCCATTCAGCCTCTTTCTCAAAGAGATAATCTTTTAGTTTGAGGTCAGTGGTTGCCTGCTGTCCTCGCTGTGAACCACAGCTGGGCTAAATGCTGTAAAAGAGAAGTAGTTTGCTGTGAAAGTGTATTGTCTGGGGAATAGACAAAGCCCAAGGGATCAGGAAAACTTTCTTTTCTGTCTTTCTTTTTTGTAGATACTTAGTACATTTATATCCTTCATTTGCTTGTTTTTAACACAAGTGAAAGCAGCCTTTGCCCTTGTTCTGCCCCTTGCTTTATAAAGTGAACTATTTAAGGCATTCAAGTAAGCATAGACAAAAATATAACAAACACCCATGTACTCATCACTCCAGTTAAGAAATAAAAGACTACAGGGGCTTCCCTGGCAGTCCAGTGGTTAAGACTCTGCACTCCCACTGCAGGGACCAAGGGTGGATCCCTGGTTACAGAGCTGAAATCCCACGTGCAGTCATAGGGCGTGGCTTAAAAAAAAAAGGAAGAGAAAGAAAACTTTACAGATATGACAATTAGGATTGTCCCTAATCCCTGATTTGCCAGTTTACTGTGTTTATAGTTTTGCCACATATATATCCATTCAGAAAAGGTACATGAAACTGTTTTTGTGTTTTAAATGTAACATATATGGTTGTTATTTAGTCTGACTCTTTGCAAACCCATGGACCTTAGCCCACCAGGCTCCTCTGTCCATGGGATTTCCCAGGCAAGGATACTGGGTGGGTTGCCATTCCCTTCTCCAGGGGATCTTCCTGACCCAAGGATCAAACCTGCGTCTCTTGCTTAGCAAGTGGATTCTTTACCACTGAGCCACCTGGGAACCATAATGTGTATATTTTTTTAATGTAGTATACATGGTATCATAATGCATATGTTCTTTTAAAGTTTTCTTGAAGAAGCGATGTTCAAGCCAAGCTCTGAAAGATAAAAGGAGGCAGGAGGCAGGGAGGGGTGGGAGGCAGTGGAGAGCATCCTGGAGAGAGGAAATCGTGTTTCATCAGACTTTGAGCCAAGGAGAGGATTGGAGCATGTTTGGGGAGCCAAAGAAAGAAAAAGAAAAAGGCATGTTTGGCTGGAACACAAAAGAGAGGTAAAGAGGAGGGAGAACAAGGGCCTGATCACGCCACAGCATTGTTCTCAGCTAACTGGTTCTTTTTCCTATATCATAAAGGCAGTGGAAGCAGACAAGAGAATTATAGTGAGCTTGCTGTGCATTTGGAATAATAGGAAATTTGTAATCATGACTCCAGGCTTATCATTTGTCATGCAGTTTCATCTTTCTGTGATTTTGTTTTCTTTCCTCTGAGGCTAACGTATAAAATGCTCTGCAAAAATAAACTGTGTTGTTAAGTTCCCCTACAGGAGTAAAATGGAAGGAAAATCAAGCCGCTTGGAAACCCAAACTCCCGTTTTCGTGAAGAAAAAGGCTAAGCATTCTAAACATAAGGACAGACACCGGAGGCATTCCCAGGAGAGTTTCAGAGCCGCCCCCCTGGCAAGTGAGCAGCGCGACATAGCGGAGAGTAAGAAAAAGAGAAAGGACAGACAGCGTCTCGTTTCCTCTCCTTTGAAGAAATCAGAAATCTGCGATGAGACCGAAATGGCCACACCTAAACCCAAAAAGAAGAAAAAGAGAAGAAAAAGTGCTTTGGGAGTCGACGAGGAAACAGGTGTTGCGTATGTCCTGGTGGATAAAGAAAATATTGAGAACACACCAAAGAATTTCAGGAGCGACGTGGATGTCGTTTACGTTGATGCAAGCAAGGAGCAGAAGTCGACAGAACAGCCTGAAGTAGATGAACCCCATTCAGTTCCCAAGCCACGTGAAAACACATCCGAGGAACTGCACAGTGAAGTTCAGAAGAAGAAGAAGAAGAAGAAGAAGAAGAAGCATAAAAAACGTCAGAGGGAAGTTGAATCCTGGGACGCTGTCCAGGAAAGTCAGGGTGCAAGCATCGCCCTGCCCAGGGCCGCCTCCCAGGACAAGGAACCGCAGCCTCAAGTGGACCAAGAGGATGGAATCATGCGACTCTCAGTGTCTGCAGGTCACAGCAAGTCCAGGAAAAGGAAGAGGAAGCATCCAGATCCCCCAGAATTCGAGGCCTTGGCTGCACCCGAGAGGGCTGAGCGCGTGTACTTGGAGGGATCCCGAGTGGCAGACGAGGTCGAGACTGCAGGAGCCAGTGAGGACTCCAGCGGCCTCAAGAAAAAGTCTAAGAAAAGGAAGCGAAGATCTCTTGAGAGCACCGTGGAGCCTGGTGATTTTTCAGTGCCCAGGAGGAACTCTGAGGACACGCCTCTTGATTCCCTGGAAGGTACCTTGGTTGAAGAAAGTGCGAAACCCAGGCCACACGAGAATCCCCAGGCCTGTTCCAAAAAGGTGCAGAGGTAACATGATGGTGTACGTCTTGTGTGTGAACCCTGCCTGTGACCTCTTTGTTCAGCCCAGCTATAGTGAGTGGTAGAGATCGTAAAGAGGTGGACCATCCGGGTATAGAGTGACGGGCAGAACTAACTGCGGAACTTGGTAGGGACCTTCCTTTCTTCGTGGATATAATAAGGCAGTTAGATTCTGTTTTCATTGAGAACTATTTTTTTTTTTTTTAACTTTTTCTTTTGTATTCAGTTCAGTCTCTCACTCGTGTCCAACTCTTTGTGACCCCATGAACCACATCACGCCAGGCCTTCCTGTCTATCACCAACTCCCGGAGTCCACCCAAACCCATGTCCATCGAGTCGGTGATGCCATCCAACCATCTCACCTTCTGTCGTGCCCTTCTCCTCCTGCTCTCAATCTTTCCCAGCATCAGGGTCTTTTCAAATGAGTTAGCTTTTCACATCAGGTGGCCAAAGTATTGGGAGTTTCAGCTTCAACATCAGTCCCTCCAGTGAACACCCAGGACTGATCTCCTTTAGGATGGACCAATTGGATCTCCTTGCAATCCAAGGGACTCTCAAGAGTCTTCTCCAACACCACAGTTCAAAAGCATCAATTCTTCAGCGCTCAGCTTTCTTCATAGTCCAACTCTCACATCCATACATGACCACTGGAAAAACCATAGCCTTGACTAGACGGACCTTTGTTGGCAAAGTAATGTCTCTGCTTTTAAATATGCTGTCTAAGTTGGTCATAACTTTCCTTCCAAGGAGTAAGCGTCTTTTAATTTCATGGCTGCAGTCACCATCTGCAGTGATTTTGGAGCCCAGAAAAATAGTCAGCTGCTGTTTCCACTGTTTCCCCATCTATTTACCATGAAGTGATGGGACCGGATGCCATGATCTAGTTTTCTGAATGCTGAGCTTTAAGTCAACTTTTTCACTCTCCTCTTTAACTTTCATCAAGAGGCTCTTTAGTTCTTCCCTTTCTGCTGTAAGGGTGGTGTCATCTGCATATCTGAGGTTATTGATATTTCTCCCAGCAGTCTTGATTCCAGCTTGTGTTTCCTCCAGCCCGGTATTTCTCATGATGTACTCTGCATACAAGTTAAATAAACAAGGTAACAATATACAGCCTTGATGTACTCCGTTTCCTATTTGGAACCAGTCTGTTTGTTGTTCCGTGTCCAGTTCTAACTGTTGCTTCTTGACCTGCATACAGGTTTCTCAAGAGGCAGGTCAGGTGGTCTGGTAAGCCCATCGCTTTCAGAATTTTCCACAGTTTATTGTGATCCACACAGTCAAAGGCTTTGGCATAGTCAATAAAGCAGAAATAGATGTTTTTCTGGAACTCTCTTGCTTTTTCCATGATCCAGCGGATGTTTGCAATTTGATCTCTGGTTCCTCTGCCTTTTCTAAAACCAGCTTGAATATCTGGAAGTTCACGGTTCACGTATTGCTGAAGCCTGGCTTGGAGAATTTTGAGCATTACTTTACTAGCATGTGAGATGAGTGCAATTGTGCGATAGTTTGAGCATTCTTTGGTATTGTCTTTCTTTGGGATTGGAATGAAAACTGACCTTTTCCAGTCCTGTGGCCACTGCTGAGTTTTCCAAACTTGCTGGCATATTGAGTGCAGCACTTTCACAGCGTCATCTTTCAGGATTTGAAATAGCTCCACTGGAATTCCATCACCTCCACTAGCTTTGTTCGTAGTGATGCTTCCTAAGGCCCACTTGACTTCACATTCCAGGATGTCTGGCTCTAGGTGAGTGATCACACCATCGTGATTATCTGGGTCGTGAAGATCTTTTTTGTACAGTTCTTCCGTGTATTCTTGCTGCCTCTTCTTAGTATCTTCTGCTTCTGTTAGGCCCCTACCGTTTATTTTGTATTGGGTATAGCCAGTTAACAATGTTGTGATAGTTTCAGGTGAACAGTGAAGGGACTCAGCCCTTACATATACATGTATCCATTCTCCCCCAAATTACACGCCCCTCTCCCCCACCAGCCCGCCACCTCCAGGCTGCCACGTAACACTGGGCAGAGTTCCTTGTGCTATACAGTGGGTCCTTGTGGTTTATCCATTTTAAATACAACAGTGTGTACATGTCCATCCCAACCCAATAACTATTCCTTCCTCCCATCTGCCCCCCTCCCCCCCGCCCCGCCCCCACAACCCTAAGTTCCTTCTTTAAGTCTCTGAGTCTCTGGCTCTGAAGTTCTATGCATAAGTTTAAAAGGCATTTTAAGGCCCCCAAATTACCTTTGTCTATATGCCCATAGATAGGAGAAAGGATTAGAGAACTTAGAATGTTACTGGAGCAGGAAGAAAACTTGAATTAGGGTTCTCCTAATAAAAGAAGTTTAGATATTGTTATTTACATAGTTATCGTTTAAATGTGCTGGCTGATGAATAAATGCAGGAGTTTTCTTAAACCACTTTATCTGAGTTCCTGGCTCTTGGGACAGGTTTCCTCCCCATTTCCTTACCACTGACGTTCTTCTCTTTGCTGACTAGAAGATTGTCCTAGCTTGAAGCAGTTTCATACAGAAGCTGAATGGCCTGGGGCCCAGCTCACGCCATCCTCTGTGTCATCTCATCAGGACAGTTTAGATCGCTCATAGCGAGGCAGGAGTGTTCTGGGCCGTGGTTCTTGTGTTGAGCTGTGAGCCTGTGAAGACTGTTGACCCTTTGCTCAGACAAGCTCGTACAGCTTCAGTTTCGTCTTGTTTCAGTCAGCTGAGCAGCTAGCTGATACAGTTGACTAAGAGTGGCTTTGGACAGCTGATTGAACGTTTCTGGGGATGAATTAATGATCAAGACATAGAAAACTGTTTCTTTATACTGCAAAGGGGAGAAAATATGGCCGTTGTTAATTGCACTGAAATACTGAACTGAACTGAACTGAGTGGTAACTATGAAGACCCTAAATATTGACTTACCTAATTAACAACCATTTTTATAGAATGTAACTCATTGAAAGAGTCCCAGAGGTGTCTTGAAAATCCATGAGCGTAGAAGAGGGCCTGGTTTATTAGGAAGTCAATATCTGAAACAAGAAAGTTGAGAAACACTAATACAAGAAGCAATACCTTGTGGAAATAGGGCTTAGGGCTGCGTGTTTACCTTCTTGTCAGCCCCAAAGGTGTATCAAATTGGTAAAGCTGTTCAATACATTAAAGAGTTCAGACATCATGGACTGAATCAACTGCAGGATCCCTGCAAGCTCTAATGTTGTCACCGTCTAAATGAGTCATTGTAAGAAAAGAATCTGAAAGCCACTGGGCATGTGACCCATCGAGGTTAATCAACCCAGTTTTTCTCCTTAGGTCAGAACCTACAAATGAAGACGAAAGCAATTTGGCTAAAGGTTCCGAAGCTAAATATTTATCTGAAGATTCGCGAGATTCCAACGATCCGGAGGTGGACTTGGAGTCTGCAGTGAAGCAGCTGCAGGAATTCATCCCCGATATCAAGGACAGGGCTGCCACCACAATCAAGCGGATGTACCGAGATGATCTGGGGCGGTTTAAAGAATTCAAAGCCCAGGGTGAGCTTGTGGACTGAGCTTGAATGTCGGTCAGATTTCTTTGCCACTAATATGTGTGTAAATTGCCCTGACCTCCTTTGTGCACAAGTTCCGCTTTATAGGTTTACGGGAAGCATCCCTTAGCTGCTTTCAGCTTCATCTCCTCCCAGAACCATCATCTGTGCTATAAAATTAGCAAAATGAAGTGCAATGGTTTTCCTCTTTTTTGACGCAAGTTTTGTTACGGGAGGTGAGGGAAGAACAAGGCTGAAAGAACCAGGTGAACACAGATTAAGCCTGGAAGATGTGGGGAAAGAGGTTAAGTGCCTAAGAGGCTGGGAAGGATGTACCAGTGAGATTAAACAAAAATAACTCGTTTCAAATATCATTGGCTTTGATGAGATGTAATTTCCAGGGTGTTAATTGGAGGGTGAGCTGGTGGTAGTTGCCATGGTTTCAAGCATCACCCGGCTTGGTCTCCTCCTTGATTTCACTGTTACAAGAACCTCTCAAAAAGCCTATTGGATTTCAGAATGAACTGCAAGCGTAGGGCTTCGTACTGCAAGTGAGTGGTATTTACTCATGGCTATCTGCCATGTGACACCCAGTGCTACTGGTTATTGAAAAAAGTGAAAAGGGGGCCGGTAGCCTTATAGAATTCATCATGTTGATAAGATTAGTTTTTTTTTTTTAATAGACAAACTAAGCAAGAACAATTCACTGAGCAATATGTATAGAAGGACGCCATTTTATTTCTGTATTCTATGTTGAAATTTTTATGAGTATGTATTTTATAAAAAGGTTTTAAAAATAAGTCTGGGACCTCCCTGGCGGTCCAGTGGTTAAGCCTCCTCACTTCCACTGCAGGGGGCACAGGTTCAATGCCTGGTTAGGAACTAAGATCCCACATGCCACGTGGCTTGGCCAAAAAATAAATAAGTCTAAGAATGGGAAGGTGTACTGTGTAACGCAGTCAGTAATAATGAGACTTAAGTGCTTGGAGTTATGACAAGGAATAGAACGTGAATCGCAGTGACCTTGACCCCTCCATCCCCCAAGGTCCACACACAGAATTTACATCGTGTTCACGTAGTGCAAGCCAATTGGCAGCACTGCTTTAGCGGACTGGGTGGCAGAGGAGAGTGAAGAGGGCTTCCTTTAAACTTCTGTTTCAATAGTTTGAATTTTTAATGTATATTACTCTTAATATTTCTTTAAAATAACTCTATAAGAAGGGATTGATGCCAAAGCAGAGGTCACAGTGGAGTAGGGTGACCAGGGAGACTTGGGGAGGACAGTGTGGCTTGAGCTGAACTCTAGGGGAGCCGATGTCCAGGGCCCAGGCAGGGGCTGCTCCCTGACACGAGGGAGGGGCTGACAGACACTGTGTCATAAGTTGCTAAAGACTTAACATTGGTTTGCTCTCATTCACTGTTGACAGTTGTGTGCCTTTTTCTCCCACTCCCACCGCCCCCCAATCCTAGGTGTCACTATTAAATTTGGCAAGTTTTCCGTGAAGGAAAATAAGCAGTTGGAGAAGAATGTGCAAGAATTCCTGTCCCTGACGGGAATCGAGAACGCAGACAAGCTGCTGTACACAGACAGATACCCGGAGGAGAAGTCTGTGATCACTGACTTAAAGAGGAAATATGCGTTCAGAGTGCACATTGGTAAGTTTAGAACTGCGGGCTCTTTGAGCCTCCACAGCCTTCCAACCGTATATGGATAATCTCGCTGATCACTGAGCACAGGGTCTGGCCCACCCACTGCAGCAGCGCATGTTGGCTGCTGTGTTAACAGTCCTTTTACTGCCAGCCTGTACTTCCAGGGGTTTGGAGCGTGTTCACTAGTGCGTTGACAGATGTTGTAGCAAATGATCAGCTTCCAGGTTTCCTGCATGCTTCTGCTTCAGTCCTCTCCGACTCTATGCTGCTTGGTAACAGTTACACTTTTGGTTTTTCTCACAGACCTGTACTGTGTTTTTGTTTTTGTTTTTTTGCATATACTGCAAAAAGTGCATCCCTCTGTGTGCCAGCATCTCCCAGGGTCTTTAAGTAGAGCCATGTGTGTGCTTTGAGCTGGGACCCTCGTCTTGGAGGTATCCTTGGAAAGTCAGAGAAGGTCATGAAGCAGTATAGGTTTGGACTGAAAAAAAATCTCTTGTGACCCCCCTGGTGGTCCAATGACTAAGACTTGGCGCTCCTAATTCAAGGGACCTGGGTTTGATCCCTGGTCAGGGAACTAGACCCCACATGCTGCAACTGAAAGAATTTCCATGCCACGACTAAGACCTGGTGGAGACAAATAAATAATAATAATAGTAAATCTCTCTTGTATTTAAAGAGGAGAATTTCTTAGGTTTTTGTCTGGAATGCACAAAGGAAAGCAGAACAGTCAGCCCCTGCTAGGGGACCATTTCATCTTTGGAGTGGAAAAGCAGGAAAAAGCTTATTGGCTTGGAGAAGTTCTTTGTTTTATCTTACAGAGAACTGCTGGCATGTGTCCTCCACCTCAGCTTCCCCTTCTCCTAATTCAGTGCCTTTGCCTCATGAGGTTCTTTTCATGAATTTAGGAGACCAGAAGCCAGAGAGCCTCCATACTGAGCATGTAGTTTTCAGAGACCATCAAGGAAATGGGATTTTGTATCAATATATCTGCTCCCCAAGACAGCTTCCTGCAGGACATAGGAAATCCCGGCCTCCACCTGGGGTCTAGGATCGCTCATGTAGTAAAAAGGGGCTCTTCTGGGTTTCTTTTATAATTGCAGCTGCATTCCCTGCCATACTCCCAGTGTCCCTCTGACCACCTCTGTTCTGGCTTCAGGTAAGGGCATTGCCCGGCCCTGGAAACTTGTATATTATCGAGCAAAGAAGATGTTCGATGTCAACAATTACAAAGGCAGGTAAGAAAAAACAGGAGCAGGACATTTTTCTCTGGTCTTTGTGATAATATAAGTCAAAGGGTCCACAACAAGATGGTGAAGATTCTTGTGTGCAAAACGAGGTGTGTTGCCATGTGTGTGTCTCCAAGGACCCTTTCAGGCATCACCTCGTGAGTAAGTCTTCCTCAGTATCTCTCTCTAAACCCCTAGTTTGTCTACTTTTGTCTTAGCACGCGCCACACGCTGCCTCTTACTGTTCCTCATGAGGTTTTCTCGGTGGCCTCCCAAGCTGTAAGCTCCTTGGGAGCCCAGACGCTCTTTCTCAGTGCCGCGTGCCTGCTGCGCTGAGCCCAGTGCTTTGGGTTTCCGGTGAATATTGGAAGGTGGAGCTGAGCACGAGTAGGAGGTCATCCCCGCGTGATGCAGTTGCATCAGTGCAGAGAGTTTCATGGGGCGATGGCCAGTCTTTCCTCTCTTTTTTTCCTAAATAAAATACCCAATTATGGTCTGTTTCTAACACTCCAAATAAAACAAATGTAGATTGAGCCTCGGTTGTGGGTAAGCACTCTGCTTCAGGACAAAGGGATGAGCAGAAAAGCGTCAGTTCCCGCCCATGAGGTTCCAGATAGCCACCAAGGGCTCAAGCACTGGTCCCACCTCCAGGAGGCAGACAGTGTGAACCTATCAGGGCCATTCGGTCCTCCTTAGCGCCATGATTCTAAACCAAGACATACGTGCAATCAGATCTTAACACAGATAGGACCTGGGTTTCTTTTTTGAAACTTTGGCCAAAAGAAAGAAAGCTGAAGTAGAGGAAAGGTGTTCCACGGGGACTGAAACCTGTCCCGCCACCCCTTCCCCAAGCCCCAGTGTCACAGCTGTGGACAGAACTTTAAGAAAATTCACCAGAGATGGCATGTTCAGTGGGACTTAAGAGAACACTTTTGCTAAATCAGTGTTGACAAATGAGGTAACCTAGGTGTGGGAATGACGTTTTTAGAATAATGGAAGTCTGTCATTCTGATCAGAAAGTTCACTGGTGCCGTATTTATGTTGTGGTGGCCATGTGCCCTATGAATGTTCTACAGTTTAAGGGATTCTTAAGTGAAAAAGCCACAGGAAGTCAAAAATCAAAGAACTGAAAGGCTCCAGGAGCTGCAGAGGTCAGAACATTTGTTTCCTCATTTTCGTCTGCTCAGTGGCTCAGCACCTCTTTTCTGTGGCTGCAAAGGTGCTCTTAAGTCATTTTTTAAATCTCAGTAAGACCCTGCCTGCCCTGGGAAGGAGACTGCTGGCAAACTTGATTCTGAGTGGTGAAGGATTGCCATTCAATGCCATTGAACCATTCTCTGCATTTTAGATACATTTCTGAGAAGGCTGGAATCTTAACTGTCCTGAGATAGTAGTGGGTCACTATCGCTAGAGATGGTTAGTATTTTATAAAGGCTGCTTTCGTGTTGTATTAGTGATAACATCAACAACCACTTCCCCCACCCCATCCATAAGGAATTGTAGAATGTCATAAAGATGGCTTTTTCTTCACTTAAACATTTTAGGTGTTTGATCTCAAAAATCTCTTTATAGTGCATTTTAGTTCTTTTCTTGAATATCTTTGCTTTTATGTGGGATTCATACACCTGAACTTCCTTAAACTGACAGATTTGTGCTAAGCCACCTGTCACGTCTTTACTGAGTGTCTATTATGTGTCAAGCACCACGGGTACCGCAGCGTAGAAAGTCCACAGGGCCCCGCCCTCCAAGGACGTCCCTCCAGAGCTGTCTGTCTCGGGACCACCACCCTCACGTGGCCGTGGAGCACTCAAGCCATGGTCAGTCCAAGCCTTGCTGTTCTGAAGAATGAAATACACACTGGATTTAGAAGGCCTAGTATGGAGAAGAAGTGGAGTGAAAGTCACTCAGTGATATCCGACTCTCTGCGTCCTAGTGTGTGGAACTCTCCAGCCCAGAACACTGGAGTGGACAGCCTTCCCTTCTCCAGGGGATCTTCCCAACCCAGGGATCGAACCCAGATCTCCTGCGTTGCAGGCAGATTGTTTACCCGCTGAGCCACAAGGGAAGCCCCAGTGTGGAGAAGGGAATATTCATACTTGGAGGTTCTGATTACATGTTGAAATGGCTGCAGGTTTAATACATTCAGTTCAGTTCAGTCACTCAGTCGTGTCCCGACTCTTTGCGAACCCATGGACTGCAGCACGCCAGGCTTCCCTGTCCATCACCAACTCCCGGAGTTTACTCAAACTTTAATACATTGGGTTAAATAAAATGTGTTATTAAATTAACTCATCTAAAACCAAATAAAATTAATTCTCACACAACCCCTAGAAATTTCTAAGTGACACAGTTGACTCAGACAACATTTCCATTGGCCAGTGGTGGTGTGGAGGAAGTCAGGCAAACCAGGGAACCACAGTACCCAGCTGGAAGTAGTGACAGGGGCAGAGATGGGATAGCAGGGCACCGCCAGCCCTGAGGGCCAAGGAAAGCCTCGCTGAAGGCACACCATTTCAACTGTATCTGAAGAGCTGCCAGGAGCTTTCCAGGGGGTTGAGTGGAAGGGAGAGGAGGGCTTCCCATCACGGGTCTAGAGGCCGAGGTGACTGGTGGAGCTGAACTGTGGAGAGTGCTGGCCTTTGCAGGCATAGTCAAAAAGTCCAGGTTTTATAGTTCGGAGCCTTTATGGGTCTGGCTGGAGAACAGTGAGATCCATGTGCCCTGGCCTCTGCGTAAGTGAGCCAGGCCTCTGGCCAGGGACCGTGGTGACCGATTTATAGAATGCCCGCAGGTGAGATGGGCTTCCGCCTGCAGTGCGAGAGACCTGGGTTCGATCCCTGGGTGGGGAAGATCCCCTGGAGAAGGGAAAGGCCACCCACTCCAGTATTCTGGCCTGGAGAATTCCATGGACTGTACAGTCCATGGGGTCACAAAGAGTCAGACACAGCTGAGTGACTTTCACTTCACTATCATGGGTGAGATGCCAAGGCAGGAAGGGGCGGGGCTCTGCTCCCTGGTAGCTGGTATCCTGATGGCCCACCCCACTCAGCTGCTTCCAGCACCGCAGAGTGCCCAGTGAGGAAACAGGTTTTAAGCTTATGGTTCCTGCTCGGCTGTGACCTGTTTTCTCTTCCTCTTAGGTACAGCAAAGGAGATACCGAGAAGCTGAAGATATACCAGTCCCTGCACGGGAACGACTGGAAGAAGATCGGCGAGATGGTGTCTCGGAGCAGCCTCTCCGTGGCCCTGAAGTTCTCCCAGATCAGCGGCCGTAAGTCGTGGTCCCTGGTGCCCACCCGGGTGAACAACCCAGCCCAGAATGACCCAGGGCCCGGGCATCACTGCCCACCTGTCTGCTGAGAGAGCCATCACTTTTTCAGCCATTCCCTGACTGATTTCATTTCTTCGTGGATCTGGTTGAAACCACACAACCCTTACTCACCAGACTGATTTCTGTGCTGCACTGAACTCAGTTCAGCAGCTTCCAGCCTAACTGTGACTGCCAGATAAACTGAGCCCCGAGGAAGCTGGCGGACAGGAGAGCCTGGGCCGCCGAGGTCTGTTCCGCAAGGTGGCCCGGGAGGCCAGGAAGCCAGGGGACAGGAGAGCCTGGGCCGCCGAGGTCTGTTCCCCGAGGTGGCCCGGGAGGCCAGGAAGCCGGCGGACAGGAGAGCCTGGGCTGCCGAGGTCTGTTCCCCGAGGTGGCCTGGGAGGCCGTCGCAGGGAGGGC
Source organism: Ovis aries (assembly GCF_016772045.2). Classification (NCBI taxonomy): domain Eukaryota; kingdom Metazoa; phylum Chordata; class Mammalia; order Artiodactyla; family Bovidae; genus Ovis; species Ovis aries. Next base: position 4,475,922 of record NC_056056.1, read on the forward strand.
CTGTCAGGTGTGGGTGCTTCCCACAGCCAGGGTCGGCCGTCTCCGGTCTCTTTTCCTTTCTCGTGTCTCTTTCATTAAAAGCTGCCTTGTTTGTACTCTCCACATTAAAAAAAGTCCCCAGTTAGCTTCAAGAGGCAGTCCTTAGTGGATGTTGGCATTAGCCCTGAGGCTAAATCAGTGTTGGATTTCCAGTAAATATTTGAAGGCGGAGCTGAGCGTGAGTGTGAGGTCACTCCAGCGCGATTCAGTTGCATCAGTGCAGAGAGTTTCATGGGGCGATGGCCAGTCTCCTGCCCTGCAGGCAGAACGGGGCAGTGGGTCCCAGCCAGGCGTCTGCGTGTCTGCGTGCAGTAGAGCCCGAGGGGGTTGGAGACCAGGGCTTCTGTGCCACCAGTGCCAGCCAAGCCTCAGCGCGGCCAATTCTGCCAGTTTCCAGGAAGTAAAGCAACCAACTGAATTTGCGTGCACATGTGAAATCACAATATCTTTGGGGAATTTTACCTTTTTTTCCTTGGGACTCTGTTGACTTCCATCCTAACTGTTATTGGGGAAATAGTAGCAGTAACACTCTGAGGCCAAATCAAAGGTAGGTGTAGCCTGCCGGTTTGTGGCCTCGTCCTGAGCATGTGAGCAGCTAGACGAGAAGAGTGAACTGTGGGTGCCCTGGCGCCTGCAGTGATGATTGGCTGTCGGGGTTCTCAGAGCCTTCGTCGTCACGTGCTGCAGCGGCCTCACTGCGCCGTGACCTCCACTCCAGGAACTCCTGTGGGGAGTTACGCGTATAACGTGGGAGACCTTTGGCTGCTTTTTTTCCCACTAAATGTTTAGGGAACTCATGCTGCCTGCAGGAGAGATTACTCTTAGAAACAGAAAGAATGAATGGCTTTTTCAAAGTTAAAAACAAAAAATAGATTGCTTTAAGAAAGGGTGTGGTTTTTGGGGTTTTTTTTTGGCCATTGGTTGTATGTGTGTGCACGCATGTACGTGTATACACACCCTTGGTTCTTAAAAAGAATCTATGGGCACTTTCATAGTTTCGTCTTGATTTGCCTGTAAACTGTTTGTGTAATTCAGATGTTGCCCGTTATCTTTTGGAAAGAGGCTGATATATCTTTTTGTTTCTAAAGACTTTGTTTTTCCAGAGCAGTTTTGGGGTCACGGTTAAAGTGAGAGGATGGTACAGAGCTTTCCTGTATGCCCCTACCCCTCACATGCACAGCCTCCCCCACCATCAGAAATCCCCCAGCAGAGTGGCCCATGTGTTACAATCCATGAACCGACGGTGGCACGTCTCAACCCTCCGGAGTCCACAGTCAACGACAGGAACCTCTCTAGCTATTGTGTGGGTTTGGACCGATGTCCATGACACATCTCCATCATTCTCGTCATGTTTTTAATACTGTGTTTGAAAGCAAATAGATTAGCAGCTTGAAGACCATCCTTTTATGTCAACAGAAATTAATCATGGTGCTTGGAGCAAGACGGAAACCCAGAAACTAATCAAGGCTGTTGAAGAAGTGATCCTGAAGAAAATGTCTCCCCAGGAGCTAAATGAGATGGATTCTAAACTGCAGCTGAACCCTGAAGGCCGTCTGTCGATTGTTCGGGAGAAGCTCTACAAAGGCATATCCTGGGTAGAAGTGGAGGCTAGAGTGGAAACCAGGAATTGGATGCAGTGTAAAAGTAAGTGGTAAGTTTGAGGCTTCTTACCTAAATCTCAACAAGGTGCCGACCTCCCCCTTCTCGGCAGTTTCTAGTGAGTGGGTGAGCTGAGGAGGTCACTAAGAATACCTGTAACTACCATGTGGAAAGCCTTGCAGGTCAAGAGGAGTCCTCTCTGATCCTCGTCTCCAGCAACTTCGATGTCAGTGTCTGATGTAAGGTGGCACTTAGCCAACCCTGATTCATCGTGTAGCTACTTCATAAATAACTTGAACCTTTTTCACTCTTTTCATTATTTTAATTGAAGTATACTTGATTTACAGCGTTGTATTAGTTTCAGAGATATAGCTAAGTGATTCAGTTATATAGAGAGAATTGTTCAAATTCTTTTCCAATATTTACAGGATACTGAGTACAGTTCTCTGTGCTTGGACCTTGTGTGTCTGTTTCATACCTAGTAGTTTATATCTGCTACTCCCCATCGCCTAATTTGTCCCTCCCCTGCTGACCTTTTCGTTACCAAACTTTGTTTTCTATGTCTGTTTCATAAATAGAACTTGAATCTTCTTAATATTAAATATTGTATTTAATATTATGAATATTGTATTGACTTCTGGTTTTTTCACTCTGTCCCTTTCTTCATAAAACAAGGTTGTTACCTATTTATAGCATGAAAAAAAAAGTACAAAACTAACATTCAGGAGAGAAATCACAAGCCTAATGATCAGAAATAGCTCTCCCTCTTTATTTTTTCTTTCTTTGGCCTTGGTTTTTTTTTTTTTTGACTGGCTTTCTCTTTCGCATTCAGACTCCCCTTTGCCGAAGCAGGGCGGTCATGCGTTCAGCCTAGGAGTTTTCAGGTGCATCCGTGGAAGTGGTTTCAGTCCAGCTCTGGCTGCATACTCTTTGCCTGGGGTGGTATTTCTCAGCCCTGGAAAGTCTGAGCTGAACTTTCAGCTGCAACATGATAGCTTGCAGCAGTGGTCCTGCAGCTCACGCCCCAGGCCTCCTACACGAAGGGGGCTCCATCGACGTGACTATTAAAGAAGAATGGACTCCAGAGTGGGCATGTTGTGCATTAAAAGCAAACTCCTGGATTATACTGTGTACCGTGTATATTCCTTGCAGCTCTGCTGTAGGGTACTTCTTTATTTTTCTAGGAGACTGTCCTCAGGACATAAACTCCAAAGAACAGATTAAGTTTTAGGTGAGGAAACGGGTACTGTGGAGGAATCAGAGACCTCTCTACCTCTGGTATCTTAGACTTAAAGAAGTGGGGGGGCTTCCCTGGCTGTCCGCTGGTCTCAGACTGCACTTCCACTGCAGGGGCCAAAGGTCCAGTCCCTGGTCGGAGAAGCTCTGCTTGCTGCAGGTTGTGGCCAAACAAAAAGCAATGAGACTTCCTGGTGTCCTGTGGTTGGGACTCCATGCCTTCACTGGGTTAGGCCTGGGTTTGATCCCTGCTCGGGGAGCTATGATCCTGCAAGTCGTGTGGCCAAGAAAAAGAGTTGGGTGATAAGCCTTAGAGATGAGACGCCAGTGTCTTAGAAAGGAAACCACCAAGAGGGGCCATGCCTCAGAATCAGTGTAACTAAATAACATGCAGGGTGTCTTTTAATTGGAAGAAACTGTAGAAAACTGGAACACTGAACATCGATTTACTTCATGAAACACTGAAGTGGCATCAGGTGGTACATTTCAAAACAGGGGACATGGGCAGCCGACCAGGAAGTGTCGGTTTCCGCGTATGAATCATGTATCTTCTCTCTTTTTTCTTCTTCTTCTTTTCTTCTCAGGAAAGCAAATGTCACAGCTTGTGACCATCAGATTGTGACAAATTTCACTGTTTAAGAGAAGCACTTTTTAAATATTTTTAATTAGGTTCCTGCTTTCATTAGGAGCCTTTGAGCCTTAGAGGAATCATTGAATCATTTATCACTTTACTCAGTGTGTCTTATTTGGTATTTCAGCAGCTCACAGGTAATAACAGCCATGTTCCTGTTTTATAAGCAAGCAAAAATAAATTGAGTCTACATAGCACCCTTTAGCACCAGCAAGCAGGCTTATTTTTTCTTTCTTCCTTTGTTTAACTGTTTATCATTAAAATTTTATGACACTCTAACTTAGAACTCCTTGTATCCATCATCCAGTTTCAATAAATAATCAACAGCTTTCTATCACTTTATTTGTACTTTCCCACTTAAAAACAACTATATTCTTGATGGTGGTAAATGCTAGCAGTGATGGGTTGCAAAAGTTAGAAAGTAGTTCTGAATAAGGACAATTTTTTTTTAATTTTTCCAAATATTTCTTTAATTTTCTCTGTGACTTGAGGGGAGGTGAGCCAGGGCTGGGGGCTACGTCAGTGCTGGAGCGTGTAACGCCTCGGGACTGGGTTGCTGCTCCGTCACTGAGTCATGTCCATCTGTGCAACCCCATGCTACCAACTACGGCACGCTGGTTTCCTCTGTCCTCCTGTGTCTCCCAGAGTTTTCTCACTCATGTCCATTGAGTCGGTGATGCCATCCAGGCATCTCTTGCTCTGTCACCCCCTTCTCTTGCCCTCAGTCCTTCCCAGCATCAGGGTCTTTTCCAATGAGTCAGCTCTTCCAGTCAGGTGGAGCTTCAGCATCAGTCCTTCTAATGAATATTCAGGGTTCATTTCCTTTAGGATTGACTGGTTTGATCTCCTTGCTGTCCAAGGGACTCTCAAGAGTCTTCTCCACTATCACAATTGAAAAGCATCGAATCTTCGGTGCTCAGGTTCCTTATGGAACTTAGGTACTTTCATCCTGGAGGAAGCACCACTGAGATACCACCTTACAGCCTGAACAACAACCTGAATAAGGACAATTTCAGTGAGGAAAACAAAGGACATCTTCATGGAAACTTGACCCTGAAAGTAAACTGTTTTTCTTTTAACACAGGACGGAAATTCTAACCAAGAGGATGACGAACGGTCGGGATGTGTACCGAGGAGTGAACGCTCTGCAGGCCAAGATCAATCTGATTGAAAGGTACAGAAATAGACAGCAACACTGTTTTACCTGTTTTTCTCTCTAGGCAAAGAGTAGTTAACCAAGCCTGTGGGTCTAATGGACCTGGGCTTGTGTCAAAGGAGGGGCGCCGAAGAGCAGAAGAAGCCTCTGGATTCTGGGCACCCTGTGCAGCTTCCTTCATCCTGTTCTCTGTCAGGGATGCCGCTGCTCCTTCCTCAGTGGGCTTCCTCGTTCTCCACGCTGGCCTGGCTGGGATCCCGCCCCCCTTTAGTTCTCTACCAGAGGGACTAGCAGAGACAAGGAGGGCCTCTCAAGTCAGGCGGGCCTGGGTTCCAGTGAGGGTGCATCGTGTTGGTGGTCCCAACAGTGACCCGAGCTCTCAGTCCATCTCCTGGTCTGCAGAATAGACACAGTCCCGCCAGCTTCATCAGATAGTGTCGAGGGTGAATGGATTCGTGGGTACGAGGCCTTAACCCAGTGTCTGCCGCATAGTCAGTGCTGAGTATACAGTCACTACTCCTGTGTGTCTGCGTTGAATGGTGAGCTTGTGTTTGTTTTTTTTAATTGAAGTATGAAAGGAAGTGAAAGTGAAGTCGCTCAGTCGTGTCCAACTCTTTGTGACCCCTTGGACTGTAGCTCACCAGGCTCCTCCGTCCATGGGATCTTCCAGGCAAGAATACTGGAGTAGGTTGCCATTTCCTTCTCCAGGAGATGTTCCCGACTCAGGGATTGAACCCAGGTCTTCCGCATTGTAGGCAGACGCTTTACCGTCTGAGTCACCAGGGAAGTCTTAAGTTGATTTAATTTCTGCTGTACAGCAAAGTGACTTAGTTATACATATATATGTATATTTCTATATATACAATATACTTTTTCATATTTCATTCTTTTCCATGATGGTTTATCATAGGATATTGAACATTAACTGTGAAGTTAATGTTTTTTACCTTGAGGAGGCAACATGGCTTGGTGGGAGGTGCAGAGGGCTCAGGAGGAGGAGAGGAGGCTTTTTGGTCTGGAGTTCACGTACCCCGTGACCTTGGGCTAACGATGGGTTTGCCTGCCTGTGTTACCCACTGGGCCTGGGTAACACAGGGAGCTGGAATAGAGGTGGACACGCTGAGGCCTTCCAGCTCTTAATTTCTGTGAGTCCATGAAGATGGCCATCATGCTGAATTTTGGCTTGAAAACTTAATTTTTATTTTTTTCTCATAGGTTGTACGAAATAAATGTGCAAGATGTTAATGAAATAGACTGGGAAGATCTTGCTAGCATCATAGGGTAAGGCCATTTGTTTAATATTAAGCCAATGAAAAGATAAGAGGTGACTTCTAATAAATGACTGGCTATCAGACTTCAAAGAACAGGACTGAAGTTCACGCCGCTTATGTCACTCACCTTATGAATTATATTTATGAACCTTATGAAATGTAGTGCATTGGTGAACCGCCCCTGCCCCGCCTTAGTACCAGACCAGGTTAATCATACCGTCCCTCCCTCTGCTCCAGCCCCCATCTCCACCCCCAGGACACCTGAGAAGAGTGGATGAAGCGTGTGTGGAGTCCCTTAAAGAACTCACCAGTTACGGCTGGCGGGAGGAACCCACGTGGTCCTCACCCATCACCAGCCTCCTGCCATCTGCCACGTTGCCTCTGTCATCCCTCCCTCCCTGTGCCCCGCCTGCTCCCCGTTCCAAGGGAATAGAATTGTTTCCATCAACCACTTGAGAGTTAGTGGTGGACAACGTGTGCTCAGCAAGGATGGTACCCTGCATCAGCCGGCACAGTGATCACGCCCGGGGCGTCTGCGTGGGTGCAGTGCTCTTCTCTAACACACGGCCCCACGCGGATTTCACCCGTTGTCCCAGAAATGCCCTTCGAAGCACGTTCCCCCATCTTAGGATCCAACCCAGGATCTGTCTCCTTAGCATCATCTAATCCGCAAAATCCTCCTGCCTTTGTCTTTCTTTCTTTTTGTCACTGCAGTGTCTTTGATTTGTTTCACCCGTACAACAAAGCGATTCAGTTTTGTGTGTGTGTGTGTGTGTGTGTGTGTGTGTGTGTTTTCAGATTCTTTTCCATTTCAAAAAAATCGTATTTATTTTGGCTACACTAAGTCTTTGTTGTGGCACTGCCCCTCCGCACGTGGGATCTTAATTCTCTGACCAGGGATGGAACCCACGCCCCCTGCGTTGGAAGGCAGGTTCTTCACCACTGGGCCACCAGGGAAGTCCCTCACAGTCTGTTCCATTATTACAAGATGTTGAATATAGTTCCCTGGGCTGTACACGAGGTCCTTGTTGTTTATTTGTTTATACACAGCAGCATGTATCTGTTAACCCCTTTGTCTTCAATGATGTTGAAACTATGGGAGAACACAGGCTAGTCGTCCTGTAGAGCTTGCCCCAGCTGAAGCTTGTCGGAGGCTCCCTCATGGCTAGATTTGAGTTTTATATTTTACCTGGGAGTCCTTCATGGGCGGGGCTGTGTCTCTCTCACCAGGTCCCACCTTGTCCTGAGGCTTGTGGTTCTGACATCGACCCCTGGGCTCTGCCTCATTTCCCCTTGTAGAAAAGTGACAGTTTCTCTCTTGGTGGTAGGAAACAGCTGCGGGGAGATATTCTGAGACCCCCTCAGGTTCCTCTTCCTCTCCAGGCCTCGCTGTGCTGATCATTTGCATTTCTCACCTGAGGAGTGCCATCTCACTCTCATCCGCTGTCACTCTCTGCCTTTGTTGCTACGGTCCTTGCATTTTCAGCCAGTGAAGGAGAGGCCACCCCTCCTAAGATAGAAGTCGCTGCTGGCCCAACAGGGAAACCTGACCGGCATAGCCCTGTGCCTCTAAGCCCAGCAGATTGGCAGGCACTGTGGGGCTCAGGGTTGGTGGGCTTTGGGAAGCGGGGCATCGAGGGACCTTCTGGCCTTTAGGTTTGAACGGTGGAGCAGGGAGCAGGGCTCCCGCAGCCTGGCTGCCTTTCAGAAGCGTGGCTGCTGATGTGAGGTTGTCATCGATCCATTAGGAAGGGTGTATACTGGTTCTAGTGGTTAGTTATTTATATCTCAGGATTATGGACAAAGCATAGTCCATAAAGCATCAGTTCAGTTCAGTCGCTCAGTCTTGTCTGACTCTTTGCGACTCCATGGACTGCAACACTCCAGGCCTCCCTGTCCATCACCAACTCCTGGAGTTTGCCCAAACTCATGTCCATTGAGTTGGTGATGCCATCCAACCATCTCATCCTCTGTCGTCCTCTTCTCCTCCCGCCTTCAGTCTTTCCCAGCATCAGGGTCTTTTCAAATGAGTCAGTTCTTTGCATCAGGTGGCCAAAGTATTGGAGTTTCAAACCATAAGGCATAGTGGTTAGTTATTTACATCTCAGGATTATGGACAAAGCACAATCAGTTTTGGTTGTTTGATTTTACTTGGCCTTGAAATCATTTAGTGGCAGGCCCTGTAAAGAGTCACACACGCCCGCAGTTCCAAACTCTCTCCGTTCTTTCTAGCTCATCTCAGCAGCACGCCATCTGTTCTTCAGTCGATGGGTCCCTAAGGGGGAGGTGTCGGGCTTTGAAGGAAGGGGATCCTGCTGTGCATCCCACCAACTCCCACCCCAAAAAGTATTCACGTGGACACATCTCTCCCTTTGCCATATCAAACCACTTTTGAGAAACCCTGACTTTTCCAATAAATGTTTGGGTATCTTGCAACATTGCCTCAAATCACATTTCTTAGAGTGGATTTTTAGTGATTTTAAGTAGAATTATATACTTAAATATTGAATGTTCTAGTTAAAATTTGGAAATCTCAGGACTTCCCTAGAGGTGCGGTGGTTAAGAGTCTGCACTGCCAATGCAGGGGGTGTGGGTTTGATCCTTGGTCGGGGAACTAAGATCCTACATGCTGTGCAGCATGGCCAAAAAATTAAAAAGAAGAAAAAGGGGATTTAGGAATCTCAAAGCTATAAAATAGACATCATGGCATCCAGTCAAATACTGTTGGAAGTAGAACGTTCTCAAAGTTTTAATAATAAATTAAAACAGTGAAAATAATTAAATTGAAAGTTTGGTCCCCTCAGGTTCTTGAAGCCTCCCTCATGAACTATTTAGGCAGGATTTTAAAGACAGCATCCTTGCCTAATGAGATGTAACACCCACTTCACTGGAAACTGTTACTTCTTGAAGCCCAAGCTTTGATCGGCAGAGCAGTCTGGCACAGGGCACTGTGGGAAGAAGGATGGTTTTCCGGATGCCCTAGAACTTGGCCTCTGCAGTCAGACGGACCGGGCGTCAAATCCTGGGACTCTGCTTGGTATTTAGCCGGCCTTCGTCAGGTGGGCCCCTTGCTTGTCTCTGCACCACCATTCCTCATTTGTGGGATGGTTGAACGCGTCCATAATCAGGACTGAAGGGGACAGTGCGTGGGCCATAGAGTGTGCTCGGCAAGCCGCCACTGCCACAAAGAGGCATAAAGAGCCCAGCTGTCTTCCACATGTGTAGCAGATCAAATTATTCCCGCTGATCATATAACATCTAGATTAGCTAACTGTCAAAACAAATTATGTCACACTTTTATGGTTTAAGGGGGAAGACATGCCCAGGAGGGCTTCCCTTGTGGCTCAGCTAGTAAAGAATCCACCTGCAATGCAGGAGACCTGGGTTCCATTCCTGGGCTGGGAAGATCCCCTGGAGAAGGGAAACGCTACCCACTCCAGTATTCTGGCCTGGAGAATTCCCTGGACTGTATAGTCTGTGGGGTCGCAAAGAGTCGGACACAACTGAGTGACTTTCACTTTCACATGCCCAGGAAGTGACATTAGCGAATTTTCAATTAAAAAAAAAAGTTTTTAAGATTTGGTTGTTTCCATCCTGCTTATTGTAAGTGGAAAATGAATTTGACTCACCAGCACACCGTAAGTGTCCACGTTCTTTAGCTTTGCAAAATTAAAAATCCAGACCCCTGCCTTTGCATTGTGATAAATATATAGTTATCCTAACCGTAGTAGTTAAAGTGTAGGACTTGTGAATAATGCCATTTGTAGCCACATAGATGGACCTAGAGATTATCGTAGTCAAGTGCAATAAGTCAAAGAGAGACAAATATCATGTGATATCACTTACATGTGGAATCTAAAAAAATGATACAAATGAACTTATTTACGAACAGAAACGGACTCATGGACACAGAAAACAGATTTATGGTTACCGAAGGAGAATAGGAAGGGGTGAGGGGATGAATTAGGAGTTGGGATTAACATACATATACAACTATATAAAGTAAACGACAAGGCCCTACTGTATAGCACCGGGAACTATGCGCCATATCCTGTACTAATCTATAATGGAAAAAATCTGAGGAAAGAATGTGTGTGACTGTGTGTGACTGAACCACTTTGCTGCACACTTGAAACTTAACATTATAAATTAACTTCAATTTAAAAAAAAAATCTGATAGCCAAAAAAGTGTAGAATTTGTAATGGACCCAAGCGACGTCCCAGCCCTTCCCCTTCGCAGCTATAAAACCTTGGCTGGCTCTCTGTGCCCTGGTTTCCCCATCTCCAAAGTGAGGGCTCAGAGTCGGAGCCCCCTCGCAGAGCGATGGTGAGGCTTGTGGCTGCTCCGTGGCGAGCTCAGAGCCAGGCGGATGACACGTAAGCGTCAGCCTGTGTACGCTAGTGTCACAGCTTGTCTTCCTTTCTGGTAGTTTATTCTAGTTTGGACAGAATTCATCTTATTGTCCTGCTGTTTTTCTTCCTTTCGTATGTGTGTGCTTAAGTGAACAGCAGCTTTTCATATGTCTTATTTTTCTCACACATGTGTAGACACGAGGATTAAGAAAGCTACTTGTGTCTGTAGACCACCCCTTAATCAGCGCGTTTAGTACACAGGACTGAAATGAGTTATTTTGAACTGCCACTAACTTTTTGATACCTTTTCCTTTCTAAAGGGATGTTCCCCCGTCTTACGTCCAAACTAAGTTTTATAAACTGAAAGCTACCTGCGTTCCCTTTTGGCAGAAGAAGACTTTCCCAGGTCAGTGTTTTTAGTAATTGAATAGTTAAAAACAGCACATGTGGGCACACATTGGTCGTGTGACCTTGGGCAGGTGACTTCTTGGAACCTCGGATTCGTCAAATTGAAAACTGACAAATTATAATCCCTACCTGCGGTGTCTCTGGCAGCTCAGTGGTAAAGAACCTGCCTGCCAATGTAGGAGACGTGGGTTCAATCCTTGGGTTACGAAGATCCCCTGGAGAAGGAAAGGGCAACCAATTCCAGTATTCTTGCCTGGAGAATCACACGGACAGAGGAGCCTAGCAAGCTACAGTCCATGGGGTCGCAAAGGGTCAGGCACAACCGAGCAAGTGAACACACACACATGCAACCCCCACCTTTGTTTGAATGCACTAGAAGAGCTGACAGACTTGTGAAATGTGGTCGCCAGGGTGCTGGGCACTTAGCAAGCACTTGACGTGTAACTGCGAGTGATCCTGGGTTGCACACACCGTACACTCACACACGCTCACACCACGTGCCTGCACACACACTGTTTCACAGACAACCGGATGTGCCCAGCTCTTTCTCTGCAGCCTTTCGTGAGTGATTTGCGAGGAAGCAGTGTACTGTAAAGTACACAAAAGCAAAACCACTTGCAGAGGATGCGTGCATGTGACAAGGTACACCAGACACGGGAGCTAACTTACACAGTTGGAGATGCAAACACATATTCGTATTTTGAGAGTTCTCAGCTGGAAGGTTGCTATGTTGGGGACTTACCCTGGGTTTCACTGCAGATACAGTGCATCCTAATGTCTAGGCTGGGTCCAGAGGCTAGATTTTTCTCTAACAAACTTACAGCAGAGACGCCAATACCCTGCCCAGCATCAGGGTTTGGGAACTGCTGGCTTGACTGATACTCTGCTCTGTAGTGTGTGACAAATTGCTTCCTGCATTCAGCAGACCCCACTTCCTGGGTTTGAAGCTGACTTTACCCTCCTGACTCCCTGACTTTGGGCAAGTTACATAATGTCTTTATGCCTCATTTGAAAAATGGGTGAACAATAGCGCCTACCTCTCAAAGGATTTTTTAGCAGGTTGAACGAGGGACTGTGAGTGAACCAGTAAGAGCTGGGTCTTGGCACACAGTAAAGCCAGTAGCGATACATTGTCATCATAAGCACCCTCTGTCCTTGACTTTAAGAAGAGGCATTGTCAGACCATCTCAAGATTCAATCTCTTTTCTTCAGAGATCATAGACTACCTGTATGAGACTAGTCTACCGCTGCTTAAAGAGAGGTTGGAGAAGAAGATGGAGAAAAAGGGGACTGAGATCCAGGCTCCAGCAGCCCCTAAGCCCGTCTTCCTGTTTCGAGACATCTTTTATTATGATGACGACGACAGTGAGGGAGAAGACAGAGATGAAAAAAGTTAAGCAGCTGTTACTCTCTCTTGTCCATTTTTCTAGGTTTGGTTTTATTTATAGATGTCAATAAAGATATTTTCACTAATGATTTTACTAAAGAAGGGTCTGAAAATGATAACTTACATTCTGGAGCATTTAAACATTGGTTCACATTTCATATTCAAGTCTGTCTGAATGTGAAAAGAAAGGTGAGTTTATGGGTTGATTTAATATTTCTGTGCCATTATGTCAAGAAGATCCCTTGGAGAAGGGAATGGCAACCCACTCCAATATTCTTGCCTAAGAAATCCCATGGGCAGAGGAGCCTGGCGGGCTACAGTCTTTGGGATTGCAGAGTCGGACACGCCCGAGTGACTAGCACTTTGACTTTGGAATGGTTTTCACAAAACAGCAGAGCAAGGTCCCAGATCCTTCTGTTGGCAACAAGGTAGTCACGTCGGAAGAACATTTTCTTTCTTTTTTTTTTTGGCTGCACTGTGCAACTTTTGGGGTCTTAGTTTCCTGACCAGGTACTGAACCCAGGCCCTAGGCAATGAAAGCACAGAATCCCAACCACTGGACCACCATGGAATTCCTCCAGTGAACATTTTCATGGTATGGATTCAACTACGTGTCCACTCAGCAAAGAAAGAATGTCAACAGTTTTGTCAGTGCCTGCCGTTTTGCTTTCTGCTTTTCAGTTGTTTAGACATATGTTCTGTGTGTGTGTTAGGAAAGTGGTACAGGGAGGTTTGTGTTTCCACAGCCCAGTTTCAGTTCCCGTGTGCCCGTCACGGTGGGTGTATCTCATCTTCCTGTGTGTGGTTCTAGTGTTGAAGATAGGTGTTGTCCATAAAAGTGGCCCATTTCAAAGCCAGTCACAGAATTCACCTGCTGTTTAACTGGAAAAAACAAACCAGCCAGCAGTCTCTTCCACTGCTTCTGGAAAAAACTGCCTCCGTTAAGACGTACTGACAGATGCTGTCTGGATCTCGGTCACAACCCATACCCGATGGAAGCTGAAAGGTAATTTTAACATTGGGCTAGTCCATCGATCTGGAAAGCAAACCGCTCTAGATATTTCAAACAAATTTAGTATAGGGATTTAGGTTATGAAATTGTTCACAGGACAAAGGGGCAAACGGGAGAGAGGCTGAACTGCCCAGCGATAGGGAAGCGAGGGGAAGCGGCTGCAGCCCCGAGCGGCCCAGGTGAACACGCCCTGATGATGACTCTGCAGACTCTGGGCTGCCTGCTGCTGCAGGAGCCTGCGCGCCTGTGTCTGCTCAGAACACAACGGCTTCTGCCCCCCTCCTCGCCTAGCCTCCGAGTGCCTCCCATGGGCGGCCCCTTAGCAGAACCCTGCTGGCGAGGGGAGTTGAGTTCCCAGGCTTCTAGCCTCGTCTGTACAGGGGAGAGCATAGAAAAGGAGGTGTGTGTGAACAGCATTCCATGCCATGATGTCCCCCTCTGTGCCGAGATGCGACATCCCCTCCCCTGAGTATTCTCTGACGCTGTTTATATAGCACCATGATGTGCAATGTTGGCTAACTCATCCCCAGAGCTAGACATTCTCCCAAACTTGCCATCATGGGAGAAGGAAGAATACAGAGAACGAGTTTAGGAGTCCTCAGTTCAGTTCAGTTCACTTCAGTCACTCAGTCGTGTCCTACTCTCTGCAACCCCGTGAACTGCGGCACACCAGGCCTCCCTGTCCATCACCAACTCCCGGAGTTAACCCAAACTCATGTCCATTGAGTCAGTGATGCCATCCAGCCATCTCATCCTCCGTCGTCCCCTTCTGCTGCCCTCAATCTTTCCTAGCATCAGGGTCTTTTCAAATGAGTCAGCTCTTCGCATCAAGTGGCCAAAGTATTGGGAGTTTCAGCTTCAACATCAGTCCTTCCAATGAACACCCAGGACTGATCTCCTTTAGGAGGGACTGGTTGGATCTCCTTGCAGTCCAAGGGACTCAAGAGTCTTCTCCAACACCACATTTCAAAAGCCATCAATTCAGCACTCAGCTTTCTTTACAGTATATCCCCAGACCTATCACCATGTTGTACACACAATAGACCCTCAATAAATATTCAGGAAACAAGTGAGGATTTTCTATTTAACAAGCATTTTGCCCTAGTCACCTCTTTCTGTCTGTCAAACATACCAATCTTCATGCTGATGGGAATATGACTTCCCTTGTGGTTCAGCTGGTAAAGAATCAGCGTGCAGTGTGGGAGACCTGGGTTCTATTCCTGGGTTGGGAAGATCCCCTGGAGAAGGGAAAGGCTCCAGTATTCTGACCTGGAGAATTCCATGGACTGTATAGTCCTTGGGGTTGCAAAGAGTTGGACACACTGAGCACTTTCACTTTTGGAGGACAATGTGGTAGAATACATCAGAGCCTTCAGAATGTACGTATTCTGAGTGTCTAAACAGGTCCTCGGGGCAGGATGCCTTCAGGGAAACCGAGAAAGCCAGATGGGATGTCCACTGTGCAGCAGACAAAGAATGTGAACCAATGTAGGGGCCAAAGCCAGTTCTGCTGTGTCCTCCAGAAACTGCAAAGCCAAGCACGGTGCCTGGCATGGAGTGCCACCCAAGACCACCTTTGCCCCCTAGGTAGTGGTGGGACTGGAATCTTATACTGCAAAGAAGGACAAGGAGGCACCTCTGACCCCTCCCTGCAGCAGGCCTCTGAAGCAACCCAGGAAGTCCCAGAGAGAGGAAGAGAAAGGATGAAGGAAGCAGAGTCAGGGTGGAGCAACACCAGGTCGGGATCTGCTGTGTCTGTCTTTGAAGAAGAAGAGGCCACCAGCCAAGGAATACAGGAGGCCTCTAGGAACTGGGAAAGGTGAGGAAGTGAATTCTTCCCCAGCATGCTAAGGGGGAAGACAGCCGTGATGACACCTTGATTTTAGAGACCCATGTCAGACTTCCGACTTGCAGAACTGTAACATAATCATTTGCATCATTTAAAGCTACTAAGTGTGCAGCAATTTGTGATGGCAGCAACAGGAAACTCCTGCCCTGCCAGCGCTCTCCCCTGCGCTGGAAACCCCGCAGCTTCAGAGGCACAGGCTCTACATGCCAGGCTTCAAGGCCACCAGTGCTCCATGCGCTGACTCAGGCCCTGCAGGGCTGTGGGTAATTGGGAAGAGGTTCCAGTCAGCCCTTGGGGAGGCCAGAGTTCTACCCTGGGCCCCAGTGGGGAACAGGCCTGCCAGCTGCTACACGTGGAAAAGAGCACTTGTGCTTTGGAGTCTGAAGGGCCTGAATCCAAATCCTGAATTGGCCCTTTACTAAGTGCGTGAGTGTGGACAAGACACTTAATCTTTTGCTGCCTTAGTTTCCTTCTGTGTAAAATGGGGAGAGTGGTACATGCCTTAGAAGATTGTTAGGTTAAATAAGTTCACACAGGTAAAGTGCTTAGAACAGTGCCTGACACCTAATAAATGCTCCAAAAAATGTGGAAAAAAAAAAAAAAAAAGAATGTACATATTCTGTGATCCAGCAACTGTGTTTCTAGGACCTAAAGAGAAAATAGAACAAGTGTAAAAGACTGGCAGATTTACAATATGAAACCTAGAAATGAGTGTTTCTTATAGGAAATTCACTGTATTATGGTATATTCCTCGAATCAAATACTGTTCAGTCTCTAAGTCGTGTCCAGCTCTTTGTGACCCCACGACTGCAGCATGCCAGGCTTCCCTGACCTTCACTATCTCCCAGAGTTTGCTCAGAACTCCTGTCCATTGAGAATGGAATATTAGGCAGTAATTAAAAATGATGATAGATTTGGTTAACATAAAAGGTGAACAGTATTATCTAAAATACTGAATGAAGTACTTTCTGTATTTAGTTCAGAAAGGTACATATATTTTCTTAATTTTGTTACCAGTAAAAGAAAATTGTGTAAGTACAGATGCATTAGAATGTGTAAGTAAGTAAAGTCGCTCAGTCATGTCCGACTCTTTGCGACCCCATGGACTGTAGCCTACCAGGCTCCTCCCTCCATGGGATTCTCCAGGCAAGAGTACTGGAGTGGGTTGCCATTGCCTTCTCCAGGGGATCTTCCCTATCCAGGGATTGAACCCAGGTCTCCTGCATTCCAGGCAGGCACTTTAACCTCTGAGCCAATGAAACCTGAAGTGCTGACAGTGGTTCTCTCCAGGCAGTGGGATTGTTGAGTTTTGGGGCTAGAACTCTCAATCTGCAAATGCCAGAAAATCAGACTCAGGTAGACCAAAGGGATTTGGAAACTCTCAAGACTGGAAGTCCAGAGGGAGAGGATGGGTCCAGTTACTCAGCATCCTCAAAAACGTGTGTTTTTGCTGATTCTAGGCTCTCCCTTCTCCAGAGTCCACTTCGTCTTCAGTCCACACAAGGGGGGCCCCTTTTGCCCCAAGGATGTCTTCATGGAGCCTCATGTTATAGCATTCTTATTATTTAAATAGAGGGTGTCATTCAGAGAAGAGAACAAGAGCTGTTGCTCAAATCCTGGCTTTTGTTCCCAGCACCCAAATTAGAGCTTGTGCCCAACTCTGAGCCATCACCGCAGCCAGGAAAACAGGATGGTCTTCAACCTACCTGGGTCCTTTCTGGAGCTCAGCATGCCTATGTGACTGAAAGGGTAAACGGCCCAATGGAAAACCAGGGTCTCAATATAGCAGAAGAGGTGAATGGACTCAGAGAAAGCAACCCACACATGCAGGAGTGTGGGTAATTACCTGTGTTGTGGATTTGACCCGATAAACTGGGACACTTTGTGAAAGTTTAGTTTTTTAATTTTTTCTCATCCCTAGCTCCATGCCCCTCCACCCTCCCAAAAAAATCTTACCTTTGCCAAACATCCTTTTTACATATAAAGATCCCGAAATCTGGAAGACAGAGACGGGACGGATAGACTGTATTTGTCAAATGCAGGTCTGAGAGGAGAGAAAAGGGAAAACCCTGAGTTTGGTTTGAATGTGTAGACTGTAGGATCAACAGGGACTATTTGAGGAGACCCCTGTCCACAGCATGGAGAGAAGAGACGAAAAAGCCGCACTGGAGTGATGGGTTGGTATGTTAACTCCACCAGGGTGAAAGTGGGAGCCGTGAAAAGAACAACCCCATTCAGAGTGAGAAAAAGGGCAGAAGAGGAAACCTGTACTACTCTGAGGAGTAGACTCAGAAATTGAACAGAGTTGTAAAGAGAAAAAAAATGACAACAAGACATTAGAACAAGTAAAACTTTTAATAGTCCTGACTGCATTTATTTGCATTCTTGACCCTGTTCTTGGCCACTGAGCACTTTCAATAAGCATAACTTTTAGCTGTTTATCTTAATTTGTAGACTTCATTGTCTAACGAAGAGGTCCAGGACCACAGCACAAAGGAGGTAAACAATGAGTGTCGTTGCAGGAGCAGGGCGTCTGTTCTCCTCGGAACATTACTTTCAGTTCAACGAACATCGTCGGCCACCTGTGCTGTGAGCCAGGCACTGTTAGGAGCTAAAGATGCAAGAGGGAACCACACAGACTTGGTGCCTGTTTTCCTGGAGGCCACACAACCTAGCACTTCCTGAACACGTTTTCAAATTCACCTCCTGAAATACACGCCACAGTTTTAATTCTTCAACCTCATCAAATAATCCATTGATCCATCAGCCCACTCCTAGCCTATCCAGGGCTTCATCGTGATAATCCTTCCCTTCTGAACAAGACCTGGGTGAGCCCTTCCGTCTGCCTTCTACTTGCACCACAAGAGCCAGGTATTCCTAGAAGAAAATCACACAACTGAGCTGGTTGAATGCCTGTAAACCTTGAAAGGACCCAGTGTTATCAGCAACCCTCTGACAGGCTTGCTGTTCTTTGACCCGCATCAGCTATTCTATATATTCAGCACTCCCACGCCCCTCCTCTGTTCTTTCCACGGTTCAGTGAGAAAATTGAAGCCATTCTCCATCAACTCCCTCTCCCCTGCACCAACCAGTCAACCGCGCCTTCATCTATACTCATTCGTCCTACTGCAAGCCGAGTCCCTCCACCTGAGCCCTTCAGTCTCTCCTCTGTCTTAGAGATTTCGAACTTTTGCTGATTTTTCTAAATTGTCAGTTTCATCATCTATTCTGGAGGAGAAGCGGATGACATCGGATGAGATGGTTGAATGGCATCACCAACTCAATGGACATGAGTTTGAGCATACTCCGGGAGATGATGAAGGACAGGGAAGCCTGGCATGCTGCAATCCCTGGGGTGGCAAAGAGTCGCACACGACTTGGTGACTGAATAACACCAACCTATCCAGAACCTATTCTGGATCCTTCAGGCCACCTTTGATTCTACGTATACAGAATCAAATAGCACTTTCTGCTACGCTCCTCCCATTGCCCTCAACTTCTAATTGTTCATGTTCCTAGAGGCTCTGGGAGGCTCTTCACAGTCTCCCAATGCCTTGAAATAACATCTATAGGTTGATGGCTCTGAAATGTATAGTTAGAGGTCAGATTCTCCCACAAACCCCAAGCTACGATTTATCTGCCTACCTGCCATCTCCGCTTAAGCATCTTACACCTCACTTTGACTTGTTACAAACAACTTTCTAGTTGTCTACACACACCTCAGAGTCTCAACCGCTCCCAGACTTTCTGCTGGGAGCAGACATTGCTGCTGGTGGTGTCACTGTTCACTCCACTGCTCCAGTCAGAAACCTAGGAGTCATCTGTCCTTGCTGGGTGCACCTCCCCCGAGTACCTCCACGGTCAGTCCATTAGCAAGCCCCATCAATTCTGCCTCTGAAAACTGACCTGCACCTGAGGTGTGCCTCCACCAGCTACCTTAATCTTAGGCATCACCCTCTTTGTATGAAATATACTGACCTCCCTGCATTCACTAGTGGTCCTTTTTCAAGCTAGACTCTCCACAGCTGAAAAATTGATCATGTCATCACTCTGTTTAGAACATTTGAAATGATTTCTCACTGCACTTTTGGATAATTTTCAAAATCTATGTTGTTGTCTACAAAGGTTCTGCACAATCTTATCTTTCCAGGCTCCCATTCCCCTCGCTCCACAAAAAAATAAATAAAATAAAAATTTAAGGAAACCCATCAGTACAATTCACCACGTTAATGAGGAATAAAAGCTACATGTGGGGCCAAAAAATAAGGAAATTGCACTTGATAAATTCCAGATCCAACCAATAAGAATAGAAGGCAACCACCTCAAACTGGTAAAGGTTATCTGCAAAAACCTGCAGCCAACATTATTCTTAAAGGCAACACACTGAAATGTTTCACTTTGAGATAAAGAAAGAGAAGGATGCCTACACTCAACTCTTCTCAGCCTTAGCCAGTCAGTGCTGTCAGGGAAGGAAAGGAAGTGAAAGCTACATGGATTGGGAATGAAGGTCTAAAACGGCCATTATCCATAGATGATTTGAGTGTGAGCTCAGGAAATCCGAAAGACTCTATAAAGGATGCATTGGAATTAATGTGTTAACCAAAGTTACTAGAGACAAGGTCAATATATAAAAGTCAATTCCATCTCTATACTAGTGATAAACAAAATTTTAAATTTTATGGAACTATTAAATTCCTATGCTGCCATAAAAAAATCATCCCAAGGTGCGTGGCCTAAAACCACACAAATTATTATTTTATTGTCCTGTGAGTCAGAAGTCTTGTATGGGTGTAATGAGGCTGAGATTAGGATGTCAGCAGGACTGGAGGCTTTCTTGTCTGGAGGCTCTTGGAGGGAGTCTGGCTCCTGCTCCTCTGGCTCATTGAAAGAATATAGTTCTTAGTGGTTGTGGAGCTGTTTTCTTGCTGGCTGTAAGCTAAAAGCTTAGACCATAACCACAATCTCCAGGGAGGCAGTGTGGTGTACTGATTAAGCACATGGCCTGGACAACTACGGTTACTAGCTATGTAGATGCAAGATATGAATGAACCATGCCTCCCTTCCCTCACTTGTAGAAGGGGACCTACCTTACAGAAGCTTAGGACTTAATGAGAGCTAGTGTTGTCAGTGCTTTCATTATTAACAATCTAGGCCCACATCCAGCATATGCCCACATTTTGCAGTCATCTCCTCTCCCAAATTCCACACTCCCAGAAAGTGAAGAAAGTGAAAGCCACTCAGTCATATCTGACTCTTTGCGACCCCATGGACTATACAGTCCATGGAATTCTCCAGGGCAGAATACTGGAGTGGGTAGCCTTTCCCTTCTCCAGGGGATTTTCCCAACCCAGGGATCGAACCCAGGCCTCCCTCATTGCAGGCGATTTCTTTACCAGCTGAGCCACAAGTGAAGCCCAAGAATACTGGAATGGGTAGCCTATCCCTTCTCCAGCGGATCTTCCGAACTCAGGAATCGAACTGGGGTCTCCTGCATCACAGGCGGATTCTTTACCAACTGAGCAACAGGGAAGCTTCCACACTCCCAGTCCCCAATGTTTTTCTCTAGCAGGTCTCACACACAGCATCCTTCCTGTCCCTGATTCTCCAGGTGCTATTTCCTTTACCTGGAATATCCTCCCCACCTCATTTGCTTACCAAACTCTGAAGCATCCTCCAAAGCTCAGGCATCAGGACTTTCCTGCTGGTTCAGTGGTGAAGACTGCCCATGATAGGGGACATACGTTCAATCTCTGGTCCAGGAAGATGCCACATGCCTCAGAGCAACTAAGTCCACGTGCCATGACTACTGAACCCCAGTGCTGCAACTACTGAAGCCCAAATGCCTACAGCCCACGCTCCCCAAGAAAAGCCACTGCAATGAGAAGCCCGTGCCACACAATGAAGAGTAACCCCTGCTCACTGCATATAAACTCTACTTGGCATGGGACCAACCTCAGATAGAGAAGAGCCATAATTTATATACACGTACCTGCTCAGGTGCATTAAACCTCAACAGCTTCCATGAAAGAATTTACTTTTAAAAAAATAACATTTCCATTTCTGGTTGTGCTGGGTCTTCTTGCGGTATGTGGGCCTCCCGTTTCAGTGGCTTCTCTTGTTGAGGTGCACGGGCTCTAGGCGCACGGGCTCTAGGCGCACGGGCTACAGTAGTTATGGCACACAGGCTTAGTTGCTCCACAGAATGAGGAGTCTTCCTTGACCAGTAATCGAACGTGTGTCCCCTGAATCGGCAGGCAGACTCCCATCCTCTGTACCACCAGGGAAGTCCGAGAATTTACTTTATTTCCTTTTGAACTTTTTGTATTGGGGTATGACTGATTAACAATATTGTCATAGTTTCAGGTGAACAGCGAAGGGGAAGAACTTACTTTTAAGAGGAGAAATTATGTACTTTTAAAGTCATATGTAGGAGAAGGCAATGGCACCCCCCTCCAGTACTCTTGCCTGGAAAATCCCAAGGACAGAGGAGCCTGGTAGGCTGCGGTCCATGGAGTCGCTAAGAGTCAGACACAGCTGAGCGACTTCCCTTTCACTTTTCGCTCTCATGCATTGGGGAAGGAAATGGCAACCCACTCCAGTGTTCTTGCCTGGAGAATCCTAGGGACAGGGGAGACTGGTGGGCTGCCGTCTATGGGGTCGCACAGAGTCAGACACGACTGAAGCGACTTAGCAACAGCAGCAGTCATATGTATTTGTATTCATATCAACTATCCTGCAGTATTATAAACCCACTGTGAAAGCTACAACGTTCTGTTTTGGTACTTAAAATTATATTTTTAGCATGAAAACTATCAAGAGAGTAACATGTGACTTCAACAAAAGTATTATTTTTATTGTATTATAGGCCACTAGCTTGATTTGGCAAAATTTTGTAACTTGGTAAAGTTATTTGTACTTCCAAAGGTCCTTATTTAGTACATTGTCCCTATGAGCTGAATGGGCTTTCCGGGTGGCTCAGGAGTAAAGAATCTGCCTGCTAGTGCAGGAGATTCAGGTTCGATCCCTGAGTCGGGAAGATCCACTGGAGAAGGAAATGGCAACCCACTTTAGTATTTTCGCCTGGGAAGTCCTATGGACGGAGGAGCCTGGTGGGCTATAATTCCTGGGGGCACAAGAGTCAGACACAACTTAGTGACCAAGCCACCACCGCTGTGGGCTGGGTAAGTCAGCTGAAAAAGCAAAGTCATCACTGGAGTTTTGTAGCACTGCAAACTTACACAGAAGGATGGCTGTTCTCATCCTTCAGCATCTCACATTTTCTTAGCTTAAAAAATTGTACGTGTCAACACCATGCTTTTGTGAGTTCTAACACATGGTATATCAGGCTGTTGGAATATAATTATTTTTAGACTTGTGACCATAAAGGACCTTTTTTACATGAAGAGCTGTACATTATTTGAAATTACCCAAATGATGTCTTGATTTGAGGCACAAATCCTAGGTACTTATAGCTTTTAGTAATATGGTGCCACTGTGAGAAGAGGGCTGGGGAGAAAAATGATTAATATAAAGTAATTATTAAGTGAATTTCACCACAGTTTATATTTATAGGAAATCTTTATATTGGATGCCAAAGGGCAGGTGCAATCTGGAAAACAATCTAGCAAATATATTTTGTTACATGTTTTGTATCAGATAATTATCAACCGCTACAAACTCTGGTGGCTCAGATGGTAAAGAATCAGTCTGCCAATGCAGGAGACTCGGGTTTGATCCCTGGGCTGGGAAGATCCCCTGGAGTAGGTTATGGCAACCCACTCCAGTACTCCTGCCTGGAGAATTCCATGGATAGAGGAGCCTGGCGAGCTACAGTTCATGAGGTTGAAGAGTCGGACAAGACTGGAGTGATTTAGCATGCACACACAACTGAAAAATCAACCCTTCTAACATCTGTAAGAGAGCAGGAAACAAGGGCAGTATGCCACCTGAAAGACTGGAGGGATAGAGGCAAATACAAAGAACAACAATTTACAGAAACCCACAAATGAAAACTGCCATGGGAACCAGTGCTACTTAAGAACATCTGAACTACAATTGAGGCTTCCCTGGTGGCTCAGGGACTTTCCTGGTAACTCAGCTGGTAAAGAATCTGCCTGCAATGCAGGAGACCCTGGTTCAATCCCTGGGTCGGGAAGATCCGGTCGAGAAGGGATAGACTACCCACTCCAGTATTCTGGTGGCTAAACTGGTAAAGAATCCGCCTGCAATGCAGGAGACCTGGGTTCGATTCCTGGGTTGGGAAGATCCCCTGGAGAAAAACGTCTACCCACTCCAGTGTTCTTGCCTGGAGAATTCTATGGACTATCCATGGGGCCGCAAAGAGTCAGACACGACTGAGCGACTTTCACTTTCACTGGTGGCGCAGACGGTAAAAAAAATCTGCCTGCAATGCAGGAGATCCAGGTTACTGTGGACAACTTGGAGGGTTAACAACTCTAGGAGCACTGACTCACAGAGAAGGGCCCCCCTTCCCCTCCCCACCCCCCGCCAATTTTATGAGTTTTACCTCCAGGAATTTGATGAGGTTCCCACAGTACCAAAGAAAATTCCCCTTGTTCTTTCAGTAGGAAGAGAAGAAGAAATGCACCAGAGCATTCTGTTCTCAACAAAACCTACCTTCAGGACAACCTAGCAGGCAGAGTATTATCAGAGCCTAACTGACCTGGGGGAAGGGAAAGACCCAGCTCCTGCAGTTCTAGCCACCCACTCCAACCGAAACAGGGAGAAAAAAAAAGTAAAAACACTGTGGGGAAAAAAAGGGAAAACACTTGTGAAATTCACAGTTCAGTGGTAGATCAGTAAAAGATTTGGACCTAATCACAGGACTATACAACAATGCCTCCCGCCACACCTCACCACCATTTCCAAAACTTACTTTTACATAGTACATTCTGTCCCACAATCAAGAACAATTTACAGGGAGGTCCCTTGTCCAGTGGTGAGAACTCTACTCTTCCACTGCAAGGGGCACAGATTCAATTCTGGTTGGGGAGCTAAGATTCCCCATGTCCCCCTCTGCAGCCAAAAAAATAACAAAACCAACAAACAACAACAACAAAACCCAAAGGCATACCATGAGGTGAAACCACAATTTGAAGAGACAGAGCAAGCATCAGAGCAAGCATCCCTAGACATGGGAGGGTTTTCAGACTGTAAAGATAAGCACTATAATTACTATGCTAAGAGCTCTAATGGATAAAGCAGACAGCATGCAAGAAAAGATACAGAAGCAGAGACTTGGAAATCCTAAGAAAGAACCAAAAAAAAAAAAAAAGAAGAAGAAGCTAGAGATAAAAAAACATTGTAACAGACATAAATACCCCTAATGGGCTTACTGGATTTCCCTGATGGCTCAGCAGGTGAAGAATCTGCCTGCAATGCAGAAGACACAGGAAATGCGAGTTTGATCCCTGGGTTGGGAGGATTCCTTGGAAAAGGAAATGGCACCCACTCCAGTATTCTTGCCTGAAAAATCCCATGAACAGAGGAGCCTGATGGGCTACGGTCCATGGGGTTACAGAGAATCAGAAATGACTGAGTGACTAAGCACGCAAGCAATGGGCTTAAGAAAAGAATCTGAGCTTGAGGATATCTCAGGACAAACAACCAAAGCTAAGAGCAAAAGGAACAAAGACTGAAAAACAAAACAGTGAATCCAAGGACTGAGGGACAACCACAAAACCTGTAACATACGCGTACTAGGAGTACAAGAAGAAAGACGAGAATGGAAGAAATATTTGGAACAGAAAGGATGGAAAATTTTCCCAAATTAATGTCAGACACCAAATTTCAGGCCCAGGCAGCTCAGAGACCACCAGGTAGGATAAATGTCCCTAAACTACAACTAGGCGTGTGTGTGTGTGTGTGTGTGTGTGTGCTCAGTTGTGTCTGACTCTTTGGGACCCCACAGACTGTAGCCCGCCAGGCTCCTCTTCCATGGGATTTTTCCGGCAAGAATGCTGGAGTGGGTTGACATTTCCTCCTCCAAGGGATTTGTCCCTACCCAGGGATCGAACCTGCGTCTCCTGCATCTCCGGCATTGGCAGGCGAATTCCTTACCACTACAACTAGATAAGGGAGGCCCCACAACTACAGCTACAACCACAAGCACAACTGGGAAGCCCTGCAACTAGGCAGAGCATGCTCAAAGTGCAGAAAACCAAAGACAAACTCCTGAAAGGAGAACAATGACACACTTAATTCTCTGTGTCCTACTTAAAGTGAGAAACTCAAAGCCCTTCCATTCAGATAAGGCACAACGCAAGGATGTCCGCTGTCACCACTTCTTTTCACCCTCATTCTGGAAGTCCTTGCTAATGCATTAAGGACAGAAAGGGAAAAAAATGTGAACAGATTGTGAAGGAAGAAATAAAACCGACTTTTTAGACAGGTGAAATTATAATCTATGTAGAAAATCCAAAGTAATTGAAAAAAAAAGAATAAGTGATTTTAGTAAGGTAGCAGGACCTAGGTTAATTATTGACATTATTAACTGGGGGATTTTTGCAGAAACTAATGCCTATGGCCTCTGATTTGTTATGTAAGTGAATACTGAAACATCTCCGATAAATAATGTTCAAGTTAAAAAAAGATGTATTAATATATCTCTGATCAGTTCAGTTCAGTCACTCAGTCCTGTCCAACTCTTTGCGACCCCATGAATCGCAGTACGGCAGGCCTCCCTGTCCATCACCAACTCCCAGAGTTCACTCAAATTTACGTCCATCGAGTCGGTGATGCCATCCAGCCATCTCATCCTCTGTCATCCCCTTCTCCTCCTGCCCCCAATCCCTCCCAGCATCAAAGTCTTTTTCAATGATTCAACTCTTCGCATGAGGTGCCCAAACTACTGGAGCTTCAGCTTTAGCATCATTCCTTCCAAAGAAATCTCAGGGCTGATCTCCTTCAGAATGGACTGGTTGGATCTCCTTGCAGTCCAAGGGACCCTCAAGAGTCTTCTCCAACACCACAGTTCAAAAGCATCAATTCTTCAGCACTCAGCCTTCTTCACAGTCCAACTCTCACATCCATACATGACTACTGGAAAAACCATAGCCTTGGCTAGACGGACTTTAGTCAGCAAAGTAATGTCTCTGCTTTTGAATATGCTATCTAGGTTGGTCATAACTTTTCTTCCAAGGAGTAAGCGTCTTTTAATTTCATGGCTGCAGTCACCATCTGCAGTTATTTTGGAGCCCCAAAAGAGAAAATCTGACACTGTTTCCACTGTTTCCCATCTATTTCCCATGAAGTGATGGGACCAGATGCCATGATCGTCATTTTCTGAATGTTGAGCTTAAGGCCAACTTTTTCACTCTCCTCTTTCACTTTCATCAAGAGGCTTTCTAGATCCTCTTCACTTTCTGCCATAAGGGTGGTGTCATCTGCATATCTCAGGTTATTGATATTTCTCCCGGCAACCTTGATTCCAGCTTGTGTTTCTTCCAGTCCCAGCATTTCTCATGATGTACTCTGCATATAAGTTAAATAAGCAGGGTGACAAGATACAGCCTTGATGTACTCCTTTTCCTATTTGGAACCAGTCTGTTGTTCCATGTCCAGTTCTAACTGTTGCTTCTTGACCTGCATACAGATTTCTCAAGAGGCAGGTTAGGTGGTCTGGTATTCCCATCTCTTGAAGAATTTTCCACAGTTTATTGTGATCCACACAGTCAAAGGCTTTGGCATAGTCAATAAAGCAGAAGTAGATGTTTTTCTGGGACTCTCTTCCTTTTTCCATGATCCAGCGGATGTTTGCAATTTGATCTCTGGTCCCTCTGCCTTCTCTAAAACCAGCTTGAACATCAGGAAGTTCACGGTTCACATATTGCTGAAGCCTGCTTGGAGAATTTTGAGCATTACTTTACTAGCATGTGAGATGAGTGCAATTGTGCAGTAGTTTGAGCATTCCTTGGCATTGCCTTTCTTTGGGATTGGAATGAAAACTGACCTTTTCCAGTCCTGTGCCTACTGCTGAGTCTTCCAAATTTGCTGGCATATTGAGTGCAGCACTTTCATATCATCATCTTTCAGGATTTGAAATAGCTCCACTGGAATTCCATCACCTCCACTAGCTTTGTTTGTAGTGATACTTTCTAAGGCCCACTTGACTTCACATTCCAGGATGTCTGGCTCTAGGTGAGTGATCACACCATCGTGATTATCTTGGTCTTGAAGATCTTTTTAGTACAGTTCTTCTGTGTATTCTTGCTGCCTCTTCTTCTTAATATCTTCTGCTTCTGTTAGGTCCAGACCATTTCTGTCCTTTATTGAGCCCATCTTTGCATGATATGTTCCCTTGGTATCTCTAATTTTCTTGAAGAGATCTCTAGTCTTTCCATTCTGTTCTTTTCCTCTATTTCTTTGCATTGATCCCTGAAGAAGGCTTTCTTATCTCTTCTTGCTGTTCTTTGGAACTCTCCATTCAGATGCTTATATCTTTCCTTTTCTCCTTGGCTTTTCGCTTCTCTTCTTTTCACAGCTATTTGTAAGGCCTCTCCAGACAGCCATTTTGCTTTTTTGCATTTCTTTTCCATGGGGATGATCTTGATCCCTGTCTTCTGTACAATGTCACGAACCTCATTCCATAGTTCATCAGGCACTCTATCTATCAGATCTAGGCCCTTAAATCTATTTCTCACTTCCACTGTATAATCATAAGGGATTTGATTTAGGTCATACCTGAATGGTCTAGCGATTTTCCCTACTTTCTTTAATTTTTCCTATTTGGAACCAGTCTATTGTTCCATGTCCAGTTCTAACTGTTGCTTCCTGACCTGCATACAGGTTTCTCAAGAGACAGGTCAGATGGTCTGGTATTCCCATCTCTTGAAGAATTTTCCACAGTGTATTGTGATCCACACAGTAAAAGGCTTTGGCATAGTCAAAACTCACTGCTGAGTTTTACAAATTTGCTGGCATATTGAGTGCAGCACTTTCACAGCATCATCTTTCAGGATTTGAAATAGCTCAACTTGAATTCCATCACCTCCACTAGCTTTGGTCAATAATGTGTTAATATACAAAAGTCAACTGCTTTCCTATACACCACCAATGAAAACATGGAATTTGAATTATAAATACAACAGCATTTACATTGTTCTTCTTTAGTCACTAAGTCGTGTCCAACTCTTTTGCCACCCTGTGGACTCTAGCCCACCAGGCTCCTCTGTCCATGGGATTATCCAGGCAAGACTACTGAACTGCGTTTCTATTTCCTTCTCTCGGGGGGGGGGGGGGTCTCCCTGACCCAAGGATCAAACCTGTGTCACCTGCATTGCAGGCAGATTCTTTACCACTGAGCCACCAGGGAAGCTCAAAGTTTACATAAGCACCACCCCCCCCCCCCACCGAGTGAAACGCTTACATATAAATCTAACAAAATATGTACAAGTTTGATGCCAATACAACTACAAAGCTTTGACAAGAGCTACCAAAGAAGAACAAAATAAATGGAGAGACGTTCCATTTTCATGGACAGGAAGACTCATAGTATCAAGGTGTCTGTTCTTCTCAACTTAAGCTATGGAATCAAGCCACAAAATAATTTTCTGGCTATTGACAAACTGACTGTAAAGTTTGTATGGAGAAGGAAAAGACCCAGAGTAGCCAACTCAATATTGAAGGTGAAGAAGTCAGAAGAAGTCGGAAGAATGATGTTACCCAACTTCAAGACTATTATAAAGCTATTCAAGACAGTGTGGTATTCGTGAAAGAATAGACGAGTAGATCTATGGAACAGAATATAGAGCCCAGTTGCAGATCCCCTTAGATGATCTGACCCCAGTCTACTGGTCACTGATAAAGTAAAAATAATCTCTTCAGCAAATGGTGCTGGAACAACTGGACAACCACATCCATTAAAGAAACAATGAAGATAGTCACACACCTTATACCCTTAACAAAAATGAACTAGAAATGGATCAGAGATATACATGTAAAATGCCAGAACTATAAGACTCCTGGTGATAACAGGAGAAAACCTAGATGACCTTCGGCATGCCTATACTTTGTAGATACAACATCGAAGTTAGGATCCATGAAGAAAATAATTGATAAGCTAGACTTTATTAAAATTAGAAACTTGTGCTTTGTGAAAGATAATTTCAAGATAATCAGAAGAGAAGCTACAGACTTGGAACAAATATTTGCAAAATAGATACCTTACAGAGGACTGTTATCCAAAACATACAAAGAACTCATAACACTCAACATTAAGAAAACAAACAACCCAACAACCCAAAACATACAAAGAACAGTTAAAACTTAACATTAAGAAAACAAACTACACTTCACCGAGATAGATATATGGACTGTAAATTAGTATATGAAGAAATGTTCCATATCATGTCATCAAAAAATACAAATTAAAACAATAATGAGATACTCTTATACACCTATAAGAGTGGCCAAAACCTGGGACACTGACAGCACCAAATGGTACTGCTACTTTAGAAAACCATTTGGTGATTCCTTATAAAACTAAATATACGTTTACTGTTGGATCCAGCAATGGTGCCCTAGATATTTATCCAAATGAACTGAAAACTTGTATTTACATAAAAACCTGCACATGGATGTCTACCGCAGCTTTATTCATAATTGCCTAAACTTGGAAGCAACCAAGATGCCCTTCAGTGGGTGAATGGATAACTAAACTGTGGTACATGCAGACAACAGAATATTAATTAGTGCTAAAAAGGAATTAAAGTGAAAGTTGCTGAGTTGTGTCTGACTCTTTGGAACCCTGTGGACTATACAGTCCATAGAATTCTCCAGGCCAGAATACTGGAGTAGGTAGCCTTTCCTTTCTCCAGGAGATCTTCCCAACGCAGGAATCAAACCAGTCTCCCACATTGCAGGTGGATTCTTTACCAGCTGAGCCACAAGAGAAGCTCTCAAAAAAGAAATGAGCTATGAAGCCATGAAATGGTGCAAAGGAACGTGAAATACACATTATTAAGTGAAAGAAGCCAATCAGAAAAGGCTACATACTGTGTGGCTCCAATGCTGAAGGCAAAACTATGGAGACAGTAAAAGAATGAGTGGTTGCCAGGGATGAGACTAGGGAGGGATGAACAGGCAGTGCACAGAGGATTCTTAGCGCAGTGAAAGTGCTCTTGACATGGTAAGGACTGATACATGTCATTATACATTTGTCTAAATCCATAGAATGTACATATCAGGAGTGAATCCTAATGCAAACAGTGGACTCTGGGTGTCATGACATGTCAATGTAGGCTCATCACTTGTAACAAATGTACTACATACACTGAGGGGGGATGTTGATAGTGGGGGATGCTATGCATATGAGGGAGGGTTATGTGTGTGTCCTTAGTCACTAACTCATGTCTGACGCTTTGTGACCCCATGGACTGTAGCCCATCAGGCTCCTCTGTCTGTGGGACTTTCCAGGCAAGAATACTGGAGTAGTGGATTGCCGTTTCCACCTCCAAGGAATCTTCCTGACCCAGGAATTGAACCTGTGTCTTCGCATCCTCTGCACTGGCATGTGGATTCTTTACCGCTAGCCATCTGCGAAGCTCCATGGCGGGTAGGGCAGCAAGTGAATATTTCAGAAATCTCTGTACCTTCCTCTGAATTTTGCTCTGAACCTAAAACTGCTGAAAAAATAAAGTCCCTTTTAACCTTATGGTCAAAGGGCTCATGCAGTCAGTTCAAAAGAAGAGACACTAATTCCCAATCTTTAGGTGAAAAGACATTCTGCATCATTAGTTTTTAGGGAAATACAAATGAGGCACACCTTTAATCCACTGGTATGACTGAAATTTTAAAGATTCATAATAGGAATAGTATTGACAAGATTGTGGAGCAAATGGAAATCTTATACTTTGCTTATAGTAATTTAATATGGTAAAATCACCTTGGAAAATGGATTGTAATTTCTCAAAATTAAAGACACACCTACTCTGTAATCCAGCAATTTCTCCCCTGCATATTTATCCAAGTTAAATGGGCTTCCCAGATGGCTCAGTGGTAAAGTATCCACCTGCCAAGGCATGAAACATGGATTTGACCCCTGGGTCAGGGAGATCCCCTGGAAAAGGAAATGGCAACACACTCCAGCATTCTTGCCTGGGAAACCCCAAGGACAGAGGAGGCTGGTGGGTTACAGTCCATGGGGTCACAAAGCAGCTGGATACAACTTAGTAATTAAAAAACAACCACAGAAATGAAAACATATGTCAGTTTGAAGACTTCTACAGTAATGTTCATAACAGCTTTATTAATAATAGTGGAAAACATGAAACTATCCAATATCCATCATTAGATGACTGAAAACAACCAAATTGTGGTGTATTCATTGAATGACATCCTTCTTTGCAATAAAAATGAATTCCTGAACATGCAAAACATTTGGGAACAGCACACACTTCATTTTGAACAAAAGCAGATGGTTAAAAGAGTACATTATTCCATCAACAGAGTTCTAGAATAGTCTAAAATGAATATATGGTGACAGATATGTTAATAGAAATTAGATCAATCATTGGGTGAATGGGAAGATTTACTGCCAAGTATCCCAAGAGCAATTTTCTGGCAGGAAGAAACTGTTTTATATTTTGATTAGAGATGGTTACAGGATATTACAGAGTTGCTAAAATTCCTCAACCATACACCTACAATCTGAATTTATTGTGTATAATTGTATATAAAGTTGACAAAAAATCATGGAATATGAGGCAAAATTGAAGGTTAATGATGCTGAAGGAGATCAACCCTGGGATTTCTTTGGAAGGAATGATGCTGAAGCTGAAACTCCAGTACTTTGGCCACCTCATGCGAAGAGTTGACTCATTGGAAAAGTCTCTGATGCTGGGAGGGATTGGGGGCAGGAGAGGAAGGGGACGACAGAGGATGAGATGGCTGGATGGCATCACTGACTTGATGGACGCGAGTCTGAGTGAACTCCGGGAGTTGGCGATGGACAGGGAGGCCTGGCGTGCTGCGATTCATGGGGTCGCAGAGAGTCGGACATGACTGAGCGACTGAACTGAATGATGAAATCAATAGAAATTATTATGACAGTTTAGTAATTCATTAAGAACAGATCAATTTTAAACAGAAATAATGAGTAACATGTTGTTACTGGATTGCTGTTAATCCAAACGATGAGTAATGAGTCAAATGATCAAACTGGAAAAAGTACCGAAATTTTGACATAAAATACTGACATATAAAACTCACAATATATGTCTAAAAATGAGAAAATCTGTAACAACCTAGTAGTAGTAATGTGTTATCTGTTCCAAGTATTTAATGTCAATCATTACACCAGAAACTTTTATGTGCTCTAAATTTTATACATTGTATATGAAAAAAAGCTTGATAGAAAATTTTTTAAACTTGATAATCCTAAAAATTTGCACATTATCAAGTGAAATATTAACTTGAAACTTTTATAAACTCAATAACATTTTATCAACCTTATTAGAAAAAAGACTGAATTATCTTTGTGTTCCCTGTGTAATAATCTTCAACCTCATTGTTGAGGTTAAAGGGTATGAGGTCCAAATACACAACTTTTAGTGAATTGTTTGCAGCTTACATGTTTGTCTCAAAATTTTTAGTATCTGTGGGTTTTGTCCATTTAAAACATTTGCAGTTTGTGGCATTCATTTTACATAAACATTAAAGACACACCCTTCAAGTTGTCTAGACTTTGGGCTCTAACTCCTGAACATAGCTTGGATCAATGGGTCTCTGAGTGTAAAAAGCAAAGTTGTGGGAGACCACCTTCAGTCTAATTTCATAAAGTTTAAAAACATTCAAAACTTAATATAGTTACAGATTAAAGACAACCGTGGTAAAATGATAAGGAAATGCCTACAGTGGGCTCAGAGGCAGGATGACTTTATGACTTTAGTGGGCAGTAGGCACTTTTTGCCTTTCATGGGCACTTTTCTCCTTAAAAATACCCAAAATCGTATTTTAGGACTGTGTTGGTATAACGACAGATGGTAACTATTAATAGATTTTCCTCAACCTAAAATTTCACTTGTTTTCTGATTCTCCAAGAAGTTAAAAGTTTCATGTGTCCCTAGCCCAAGCTATAACGTGTAATGGAGAAGCCTTTCTGCTCAGTGTTCATTGTAATATTCCGTTTCTTACACCATGGTGAGTTTTAGCATTTTATACAACCATCCTTTCATGGCTAGTTTAATAACGTATCTCATGCATCGTGCAAGGATATAAATGAAAATGATTATCTCAGGCACATAGAAATAAGTGATTTTTACTATCTTGTTTCTCTTTCAAAAAAAATTTTTTTTTCAATAGCCAGCTGGATCCCTATTTTTCAGAAGTACTATTTTTTAAAGGATATACACACACAACTTATAGCACAATATATAATTTGTGACTTTCCTATTTAACCCCTGGATTTTACTTTGGCCAACACCGTCCAAGAGACAGAGGAAAACCGAGAAATGAGAATTAACGGTCACCGCCTTGGGCCTGGACGGTTAAAATTTCCATAACGGGCACAGGGCTTTCCGATAAGCCACGCCCCCTTCTGGAATGTTCACCAGCACCCTTCCCCCGCTTCACCCACTGCCCCTTCTCATTCTGCGGGTCGAGTTCTCCGGGGTAAGGTCGTCGCTGGCCCTCTTCTCCAGCTGTGCCCGCCTCGGCCTCTCTGCTTTGCTTCTCCGAACTGGGCCCGCCTCGGCCTCTGCTTTCCTTTAGAGCCTTGATCATAACTAATAATTATTACTTTTTTTCCTGTCACCGTCTCAGCTAGTGGTGGCGCCTCGTCGTTGTCGTCGTCAGTAGTAGCGTCAAGAAAGAAAAGGGTAGGCTTTCCAGGGGTTGTACTGTTTTCCTCTGTATTTCTTCTCTTTGCAGTCTTTTTTTTTTTTTTACTAAGTATATATCTGTTTCCCACGAATTACGTGTTGTTTACGCACTATTCTGTTTTAGGTCTTAAATCTAAAAAGAAAAAAAATTGCTTCGCAACTCATAACAGGCTCTGCTGAAACTCGTGAGGCGTCGAAGAGAGAAGAAACAGAACCTAACGGAAAAGGCAGGAGGGTAGGCGTACAGGGGCCCCAAGGTGGGCCCGTCAGGCGCGGCTGCTGCCGGCACAAATCCTGGGCCAGGCCCGGGTCAACGTTAGGCCGCGAGCTTGCCTCTGGGGCCTTGGGGGCCTCTGCCCCTCCCGCCCATGCCTCCCTGCCCCTCCTGCCCCTCCTGCCCCTCCTGCCCCTCCTGCCCCTCCTGCCCCTCCTGCCCCTCCTGCCCCTCCTGCCCCTCCTGCCCCTCCTGCCCCTCCTGCCCCCGCCCTCCCCCCTCCCTGCCCCTCCTGCCCCTCCCTCCCCCTCCCCCCCTCCTCCCCCCTCCCCCCTCCTCCCCTCCCCCTCCCCTCCCCTCCCCTCCCCTCCCCTCCCCCCTCCCTCCCCCTCCCTCCTGCCTTCCTGCCCTCCTGCCCCTGCCCGCCTCCTTCCGCCTCCTGCCCCCTCCTCCCTGCCCCTCCCGCCCCTCCCGCCCCTCCCGCCCCTCCCGCCCCTCCCGCCCCTCCCGCTCCTCCCGCTCCTCCCGCTCCGCAAGACACTCCTGATTGGCCAGGCCCTAGCCCGGAAGTGGCGCCACGCCGGGCTCCCGGGCTCCTGGCTGAGCCCCGGCGCACTTCCCCACGCCCCGCCCCTCGGTGGGGGCATCAAAACAAGAGAGCGGCGGCTGGGGCGGGCCTGCGGACGGCCGACGCCGCGCAGGGGGCGGGGCCTGAGCTCGCGGCGTCCGCTAGTTGGCTGACGGGGGAACTTGGGGTTGCGCGGCCGCGCTTCCGCCCTCGGCCGACTGTGGAGCCGAGGCATGGAGGCGGGTTAACCCCCGGCGCGAGGCCGAGCAGGCGGTGAGGAGAACGGCGGGCTCGAGGCTGCAAGCCCGGCGGGCCCGAGTGCGCTCGCGGCGGGTGAGTGCCGGGCCGCGTGGAGTAACCGTCGCGGCGCGTGAGGCAGGGGCGGGTGGGGGAGGGGCGGCGCGAGCTTGGCCGCGTCCTTCGGGAGAGTTGAGGCGCGCGAAGCGGGAGCATCCCCGCCGCGGCCGAATCCCCGCCGCGGCCGCTGGACCGCCCTCCTGTGTCTCTCGCGCCCCGGGGCCTCGGGCATTGGGACCCCCGTCCTCTCCTTTCACGTCGTTTACACTGCGGTCCCGTGTGAGCGGCACTGCGTAGTTTCGGTGGGACTGATGGGGGGGGGATCTCTCACTGTGGAAAGTCTCTGCCCTCTCGACGCCCCCTCCTTTCTCCTGATGGGGTCCGTGGCTTTGGAGAGAGTGCCACTCCCGAGTGGCCACCTGAGCCCTCCTGCCCCACCTGAAGGCGATGTATCGCTGACAGCCACAAGGGGCTTTGCCTCCTTCCCCACCTCCTAGGAGCGACAGTACCAAGAGCCTGAAGGAACCGTCACGAGGTTCGAGGTTCGAAGGATCGGTTTGCCATTTAAAGCGACAGAGATGAATTAGTTGCTGACGGTCCTAGGGCTGAACTCACATTTGCTAATTGGGGTTTTTTTTGACAAAAGTGGCTCGCTGTCCCCTATGTGGGGACGAGGTCTCCTGTGAAACTAATCTCCCCTGTGGAGTCAGAATGGCAGTAGACCCACAGGCAAGTTGTTTATAATCTCTGAGCCCGAGCTTTTTCATCAAATGGTTACATTCCGCTCTGTAAGTATTGACGTGAAACTCAAATGAGAGTATATAAACCACTTCCTCAGTTTTGTTTTGCCTTTTCAGAAATGTTCTTTGCGGAGCCAGAGTCTGGGTGTATATGAATGCAGATCCTCACCCATTCCCAAATAAATCCAGGCATCTCAACTGAGAGGATCACTTCTCTGTAGGCCATCACCTCAGGTAATTTTTTTTTTTTTTAAGATTTATGTATTTTTGACTGCGCTGGGTCTTAGTTGCTGTGGGCATTCTCTAGTTGTGGTGTGTGGGCTTCTCACTGAGGTGGCTTCTCTTGTGGAGCATGGTTTCTAGGGCAGAGTTCAGTAGTTGTCCCAGGGCATGTGCGATTTTCCTGGACCAGGGATGGAACCTATGGCTCCTGCATTGGCAGGTGATTTCTTAACCAGTGGACCACCAGGAACTACTCCAGGTAATTGTTAAATTAACATTTAAGGCATTTTTTTTTCAGTCACTTAATATGTGCCCAGCACTGAAGTAAAGTATATACAAAACAGATCCTTGCCCACTGAAAAACTCAAAATTTTTGAGGATGGAGCATGGATGTGGGAAACATCTGATAGTAAGTACCTCAGCCTGACAAGGTGAATGTAGTGATAGAAACTGTATAGAGTCCTGAGAAGAAAGTCAAAGAAACTGGACAGGGAGGGGCTGAGATAGACTACTAGCTCCCAGGCATGATGATGCTCAGAGATGAATTGCACATAAGTGAAGTGAAGTGAAGTCGCTCACTCGTGTCCGACTCTTTGCCACCCCGTGGACTGTAACCTACTAGGCTTCTCCGTCCATGGTTTTCTCCAGGCAAGAATACTGGAGTGGGTTGCCATTTCCTTCTCCAGGGGAATTGCACATAAGTAGATCTCAAATCTGTCTTTTTATTGGACTTACTGCTGGAATTGTTTTAGATTGAACCTGAATTTTATCAGTGGTATCGCACCATCTGCTTTTTTCTCCCAAGTTCCTTTGGTGAGTCATGCGTATTCAGGTTTAAGATCCAGGTAGAGGTCTGCCAAGTTCCTTTGGTGAGTCATGTGTGTTCAGGTTTAAGATCCAGGTAGAGGTCTGAAGGGTAGGTGTTAAAGGCAGAAGAGCTCCCATAAATGAAGGTAATGCCAAATACAAGGAGGCATTTTAGGAAGAGCAAATGACGGGGAAATGGCAAGAGATGATCCTGAAGCCAGCTCTTGCAGGGACTGTGTGGTGAGCTCAAAAGTTATTGCCCAGATGTAGAGGAGTCATTTGTGCTTTCAAAGTCCAGTTTTTGGTTTGGCCTTTGGCAGCGTTTTGGGAAAGAATTGATGGTGGATCAAAGAAGCTCGGCTCAGTTCAGTTCAGTTGCTCAGTCGTGTCCGACTCTTTGTGACCCCATGAACTGTAGCACGCCAGGCCTCCCTGGAGTCCACCCAAACCCATGTCTGTTGAGTCGGTGATGCCATCCAACCATCTCATCCTCTGTCATCCCCTTCTCCTGCCCTCAATCTTTCCCAGCATCAGGGTTTTTTCAAATGAGTCAGCTTTTCACATCAGGTCGCCAAAGTATTGGGAGTTTCAGCTTCAACATCAGTCCTTTCAATAAACACCCAGGACTGATCTTTAGGATCAAACAAGAGGCAGATCATTTATGTTTTCTTATGGAATCTAGGCAAATAGTGAAAATGTATTAAGGTAGTGACAGTCTCACTGACGGTTAAGTGCAGATGTAATTAAGGTGGTAGACACTGTGAAACTTGTAGAGATGGGTCAAAGGGAAGAGAGAATACAATTAACAGATCACTGGTTTGAAAACTGCATGGTAATACCATGGATATAGAGAATACAGGACAGATCACAGATTTAAGGGAAGGACTTTGTTCTCTTCTGGTCCTGTTTACTCTGACGCACCAGTCAAGTGAGTAGAGCTTTTCTATACAGTTGGATATTGGGTAGAGTTGGCCTTCCATATCTTCAGGTTTCACATATGTGAATAGAGAGAGCCAGCTGTGTTCTTTGTGCTACACTGTTTTATGTGGGGCATTGAGTATCTGCAGATCCATGGTGGGGGTTTAGCTTCTAGAACCAATTGCTTGCAGGTACTGAGGGACAGTTGTATATCTTTCTGGAATTTTAGGCTAGGCTATCATTATTGAGTAGCTGAAACATAGGTAAGCATTGCACTGAGTTTACATACATTTTTAGTCTTTGGGAAGCTTCAGTGTAAGTAGTAGTTAATGGGTTGAATTAAGTCACCTAGAAAGAGGATACTGAATGAAGAGGAGGATGGAACCCTGAGGACAAATCTTTGGACATTAAAGGAACCAGATGGTTCTGGAGATTGGGTAGAGGAAGTGAAAGGAGAATTGTATCTTGGCTGTGGATTAAATGTTGGCATTTTCACATTCTGGAGTCCAGTAAAGAACCACCTGGATTTGATATTACAGAGATTATTAGGGACTTTTGTGAAAACATTCAGTGAAATGTAAGACAGAACCCAGAGTGCAAAGGAACCAAGTTATTTTTTCAAGGGTTAGTTTCCTGCTGTGGAAACGTTCTTAGTGGACTCAGTGCTTTCACTGCTGCAGCCTGGGTTCAGTCCCTTAGTTCAGTTTTGGGGAACTAAGATCCCACAAGCCACTTGACCCAGCTGAGGGGGGGAAAATAAAAATAAATGAAAACAATTGCAAAGAAGTTTTGCATAATTAAAATTTCCAAGAAGTGGGACTTCTCTGGTGGTCCAGTGGTTAGGACTCTGCCTTCTAATGCAGGGGCCACTGATTTGATACCTGGTGGGGGAGCTAGGTTCCCACATGCTGTGTGGTGCAGCCAATAAATAAAAAATTCCAAGAAGTTTTAGCTAGGACAGGTAGAAGAAGTGATTGTTTTATGAAGTGTCTGGCCAGCTGTTATTTAGAAATAGCAGCCCTGGCTAAGTCAGTGGAAAGTAACAGTTACATCTCTGTTGAAGCATCCTTTGTGATCGTCAAATCAGCTCTCTCTCTAATGCACAGGAGCAGCTCTGATTTCTGCAGCTTGAGGATTCCCTGGACACCCGCATTTGTCAGTAATGGTTCCCAGCAGTAAAAACGCTGATGAAATTAACAAAACTGCCTTCCAGAAGAAGTGAGTTGTGCATAAACTTGCAAGGTTCATGGCCATCTACCAACAGTTTTCCCTTTAAAGAAAAATCACAATATACTTAACTATACCCTGTTCACATTTTTTGGGCTTAACTATCAGGCCAATGATTTTGTTTTAAGGACATAGCAACACCCGTTTATGACCTTTTGAGAGGAGCTATGGAAATGGATGCTTCTGTTGTTGATGGGCTCTATAGCACTGTTCTGTTTCTGAATTCCATTCTTAACCTGTTGTATGGCAGTAACTTCCATCTGCTTAGAAAATTTATAGTGTTGCTTTCTGGAATGTGGAAGTAGGCTAGCTTTTGAATGAGCTGAATAAAAATCAAACTCCCTAATTGTTTTTTCCTTTGGCAGCACATGTGGGATCTTACATGTGCCCCCTGCCTTGGAAGTGTGGAGTCTTAATCACTGGACTTCTGGAAAGGTCCCTCCATAATTTTCTTAATAGAAGGTTTCTTTTGCTAACTAACCCTCAATATTTATTGGAAGGACTGATGCTGAAGCTGAAGCTCTGGTATTTTGGCCACCTGATGCGAAGAGCCAACTCATTGGAAAAGACTGATGCTGGGAAAGATTGAAGGCAAAAGGAGAAGGGGGTGGCAGAGGATGAGATGCTTAGATAGCATCACTGACTTGTGGACATGAGTCTGAGCAAACTCTGGGAGATAGTGAGGGACAGGGAAGACTGGTATGCTGTAGTCTGGAGGGTTGCAAAGAGTTGGATAAGACTTAACGTCTGAACAGCTGTTAATAGTTAAAGTACACAGCATTTTATTTGTATTTCAGGATGTTCATTTCTTCAAAGTTTCAGTTGACTGCAGTCCGTTTCCTGTGCAAATCAAGCTTGAAGCAATTGATGTTTGAGAAATCTCCCCTAAGTTTTGTTTTCTGTTTCCACACCCTGTAGAAAGTGAAACTTAATAAATTAGATTTCATCAACAGGAAAATCCAGCTTGTGCAGACTTTCTGGTATTATAGTACAGTTTTTTAAGGTATAAGAAGTTCTTTGAAATTTATATTCTGCAGAGACATGGTGACATAGTGTCCATTATTTTACTCAGTATTCCCTTGCTTGCAGCACCCTT
The DNA here is from genome assembly GCF_016772045.2 of Ovis aries. Classification (NCBI taxonomy): domain Eukaryota; kingdom Metazoa; phylum Chordata; class Mammalia; order Artiodactyla; family Bovidae; genus Ovis; species Ovis aries. Next base: position 4,515,791 of record NC_056056.1, read on the forward strand.
AAAAAAATGTTATTGAATTAGAAGTAGTGTCAAGAAGGCAATGACACCCCACTCCAGTACTCTTGCCTGGAAAATCCCATGGGCGGCAGAGCCTGGTAAGCTGCAGTCCATGGGGTGGCGAAGAATTGGACATGGCTGAGCGACTTCACTTTCACTTTTTACTTTCATGCATTGGAGAAGGAAATGGCAACCCATCCAGTACTCTTGTCTGGAGAGTCCCAGGGATGGGGGAGCCTGTTTGGCTTCCATCTATAGGATCGCACAGAGTCGGACACGACTGAAGTGCCTTAGCAGCAGCAGCAGCAGCAGCGTCAAGAAAGGGCAAGCCTCTCTAGTCTAACTCACATATTGTTTGTTTTTCAGATGAGGACTGTGTAATTCGTGTTATCTTTGCTCTGCTTTTCAAGAAGCTCCTAAATTAGGACTTAGTGAAATTTTTTCTAAATCAGTTTTGGTTTCTCTCTCTAAATCTCCTTTTAAAATGTTCTTTTCTGTATGTACTTTAATGTTGAAAGCTTCCCTGAATTCTTTTCAGAAGCATGAAAAAAAATGCAGCTAATATTTAATTTAAAAATTCAGTTCACAAGGCATGCATGTTTTTGATTATACAGAAGTTATAAGATTTGTCAAGATGTGATCGACCTCCCATTTATTCATTCTGAATTTTAGGGTGATACGCATTTAAAAATTTCACACATTGAAGTTTCTGTCCCCAAATAAGCAATGACTTGAATCATATTTCTTAACCTTTTGTTGTCGCTTCTCCCTCTCTGAAAGGAAGCTTTTTAGGCATTTCTTTCCTATGAATTTCCCATAGATTTTAATAGCACCAATATATTACATACCTCTTTATGTATATCTGTGGTTTATACATAAAAAGAGTGGGACTTTTTTTGTGTCCCACTAGTTTTCATCTCTTAAGAATGTTGTCCCTCTCGATGAGAATGAATGGTTTAAGTTGATCCAGTGAGGAAATGAATTTCATTGGGTTTACAAATGGGTTTGTAACTTTCCCGTTAGGCTGATACTTTACATTCATTAGATAGTTAAGATCAAGGTTTCAAGATCAAGTTTGTTGGGTAATTTCCTGGCCTAGTTCCCAATAAAACATAAAACATTTTCATAGTATAAAACACTTGGTTTGATTTTCCTTGGGTGTGGTTTTCTTTTTTGTCGTCAAAGACAGCTCATAGCTATTTGGATAATGCCTTGTCTGATGTTTTTCTTGGGAATAGACTGGGGCTGTGGTTTGGGGGCAGCATATTGCAGAGTTGAAGTTCCTGCCTCATCATACTGTGTCTGGGGTTACCAACATGGCTTAGCACCAGTGATATTAACCTTGATGGCTTGGTTAAGGTTTTGTTTGCCAGGCGTCTCTGCTGTATGTGTGATTTTCACTTTCCATTGAAAGTGTTTCACCAAGTCCAGCCTTGACTCAAGATTAAGCTCCACTCCTGGAATAGGGAGTATCTATATTATTTGCAGTTCTTTTATAAGAAAAATTTGTCTCTTTCTCCACATTTGTTTATTCATTTGTATCAGTATGGGTTCATGTATATTTGTACTGTGGCTTATAATCCAATAGTGTGCTATTTTGTTAATCAAAATTCTTTCAGCTTTGGCCACAGGGATCTCTTTCAAGTTGGTGGCTAATATGTCCCTTTGACATGCCCCCATCCATCTGTGTTTTGAGCACTTTATTTCTGTTGCTACAAGATGCCCCAGACTCACTTATATTTTCCCTGCCCCGGGCTTTTGTTTCAGTGCAAAACATGTGCTTTCTGTTTAGCCATAGTATATTGCTTACTGACAGTGAACTTTCTCTTTGCTTTTATATGCATTTAGTGACATCTTAGCCTGCTTTTATTACACCTCATTAGAATTGGAGATCTCTTTGGATTTGGCTTCCACCCTGTTTGCTAATCCTCTGCTTCATGCCATCTGTAGTTCTGATAAACTTGTCTTTGTTTTCCTTCAGGCCTTTGACATATTTGGTTCTTGGGATTTCCTCTTGTTTCCAGGTACCATCTTGCTACTTTGTTCTCTTTGAGACTGCTAGGATTTGGGAAATTAATTTTATCTTAACTCTTTTTACTTGAGTTTGGATGGGGGAAGCTCTGATGGTATTATACAATTCAAAATTGGAAACTCTGAAAGACTCAGTAGTATGAAAGTATGAAATTCAGTAGTAGTAGGCTTGTAGCTGTTGTATTTGTAGCCATTATGGTTTATACTAAATTGATGAGCAGTGAGTTATGGGCAGCAATTTATACACACACGTGCAAATTCATATATGTTCTTTCTAACCAATAGAAAAAATTCTCTGTATGAAGTTTTGTTATTGGTGTGGACTAATATTTATGGATTTTTTTAGGCTTCCAGGGATTTCTGGAAGATGGCCTCAGAGAATGTGAAAGGTTTCCTGAGCTTATCAGTTAACTCCAGTACGTGATTTAGAATACTCCAAGTCTATTTATTTTTGACTGTGCTGGGTCTCAGTTGCTGCATGGGCTTTTCTCTAGTTGTGGTGCGTAGGGGCTATTCTTCATTGCAGTGCTCAAGCTTCTCATTGTGATGTGTTCTCTTGTTGCAGAGTATGGGTTGTAAGGCACTCAGGCACAGTAGTTGTGGCTCCCAGGTTCTAGAGCACAGGCTCAATAGTTGTGGTACACGGGCTTAATTGCTCCAAGGCATGTGGAATCTTGGACCAAGGATCGAACCTGTCTTCTTCATTGGCAGGTGGATTCTACACCATTGAACCACCAGGGAAGCCCTCCAAAGTCTGTACTTTGAGAACATTGATGATTCTGTTTCTGTATATTTTCCATTGGTACTGAGTAGTTTGGAGCCTTCTTTATAGCACAGCTGTATGTCACCTTATGATTGTTACTAACTGCTTTCATTGCATTATTTTTCATATGTCACAGATAAGTTTTTACAAGTAGTCTCAGATTGAGTTTAGCCAGGGATTGGTAAGCTGGCCAGCAGAATGTTCTGGATGTGATGGAGGCACATTTAAGTTGAAGAACAGGATCATTAGTAGGAAATGTACCCATTCTCCACCAGAATAGTCCTGAAGTGTTATGTGATGTTTTCCTTTAATCTTTCAATGTCTTCTTTTCTGAGTACAGGTGCAGAATGAGTACATGTTGTTGGTGTACCCCAGGGGGTACTTCCACCACTGACTTCCTGCAACGCTATGCATCCAAGACCCGCTCCAGTGAATTTCAGACAGCTGATGAAGACCTCTGCTACTGCTTGGAGTGTGTGGCTGAGTACCACAAAGCAAGGGACGAATTGCCATTCTTACATGAGGTAATTTATATGAGATGGGTGGTTTGCCGTTCTTACATGAGGTAATTTATATGAGATGGGCAGTTTTTCCGAGCTTGATAACTAGGAAGGGGATACATTTGAACTGTATTGGAAGCATTCAAGGAGCTTGACAGTATGATTTAAACTGTGAAGGTTAAAATACTGCTAGTACCTAACTCATTACCTGTAGAGAGTGGGTGCTGAGTAATTGCTTATTGTCTAATGAAATTGAATTGACACCTAAGGCAGAATTTTATAATTCTCCTTTTATAGTCATTTTATGTAAAGCAGTTTTATGAAATGATGTATGGGGTTTTTTTTTGCTTCCATGTTTTTATGTCATTGTGTTTGACGGTGTTACAGGCAGGTGTTTGAATGGCCAATAGTTATTTTTTTTTCCTCTTTTCATTTTTTAAAAACAGTTTAAATTATTTCTTTTAATTGGAGGCTAATTACTTTACGCTATTGTGGCTTTTGCCATACATTGACATGAGTCAGCCACGGGTGTACATGTGTCCCCCCCATCCTGAACCCCCTTCCTATCTTCCTTGCCACGCCATCCTCCTGGGTTGTCCCAGAGCACTGGCTTTGAGTGCCCGTTAACACTGGTGATCTGTTTTACACATGGTAATATACATGCTTCGATGCTATTCTCTCAAATCATCCCACCCTCGCCTTCTTCCACGTAGTCCAAAAGTTTGTTCTTTACATCTGTATCTCTTGCTGTCTTGCATATAGTGTCATTGTTACTGTCTTTTCTAAATTCCATATATATGCGTTGATATACTGTATTGTATTGGTATTTCTCTTTCTGACTTCTCTGTATGATAGGCTCCAGTTATATCTACCTCATTAGAACTGACTCAGACGTGTTCTTTTTTATAGCTGAATAATATTCCATTGTGTATATGTACCAAAACTTCCTTATCCATTTGTCTGCGATGGACATCTAGGTCCCATGTCCTAGCGGTTGTCACTGCAGTGTTGCAGTGAACATTGGGATACATGTGTCTCTTTCAGTTCTGGTTTCCTCAGTGTCCCCAGCAGCAGGATTGCTGGATCGTATGGCAGTTTTATTTCTATTTTTTTAAGGAATTGCCACATGGTTCTCCATAGTGACTATGCCAATTTGCATTCCCACCAACAATGTAAGAGGGTTCCCTTTTTTCCATACACTCTCCAACATTTATTGTTTGTAGACTTTTTGATGGCAGCCATTCTGACTGGCATGAGATGGTACCTCATTGTGGTTTTGATTTGAATTTTTCTGATAATGAGTGATGTTGAGCATCTTTTCATGTGTTTGTTAGCCATCTATCTATCTTCTTTGGGGAAATGTCTGTTTAGTTTTTTGGCCCACGTTTGATTGGGTCGTTTAGTTTTCTGGTATTGAGCTGCTTATATATTTTAGAGATTAATTTTTTGTTTTCTTTGCTGTTATTTTCTCCTATTCTGAAGGCTGCCTTTTCACCTTGCTAATAGTTTCCTTTGTTGTGCAAAGCTTTTAGGTTTAATTAGGTCCCATTTGTTTATTTTTGTTTTTATTTCCATTACTCTGGGAGGTGGAGTAATAGAGGATCTTGCTGTGATTTATGTCAGACAGTGTTCTACCTATGCTTTCCTCTAAGAGTTACTTAGTTTTTGGTCTTACATTTATATCTTTATTCCATTTTGAGTTTATTTTTGTGTATGGTGTTAGAAAATGTACTAGTTTCAATCTTTTACAGATGGTTGACCAGTTTTCCCAGCACCACTTGTTAAAGAGATTCTCTTTTCTCCATTGTATATTTTTGCCTCCTTTGTCAAAGATAAGGTGTCCATAGGTGTGTGGGTTTATCTCTGTCTGGGCTTTCTATTTTGTTCCATTGATCTGTATTTGTGTCAGTACCATACTGTCTTGATGACTAGCTTTGTAGCATAGTCTGAAGTCAGGCAGGTTGATTCCTCCAGGTCCATTTTTCTTTTTCTAGATTGCTTTGGCTATTCAAGGTCTTTTTGTATTTCCATACAAATTTTGAAATTATTTGTTCTAGTTCTGTGAGAAAATACTGTTGGTATCTTGATAGGGATTACATTGACTCTATAGATTGTTTTGGGTAGTATACTCATTTTCATTATATTGATTCTTCCACACCATGAACATGGTATATTTCTCCATCTATTTGTGTCATCTTTGATTTTTTCCATCAGTGTTTTATAGTTTTCTATATAAAAGTCTTATTTCTTTAGGTAAATTTATTCCTAAGTATTTTATTCTTATTGTTGCAGTGGTGAATGGGATTGTTTCCTTAATTTCTCTTTGTGTTTTCTGATTGTTGGTGTATAGGAATGCACGGGATTCTTGTGTATTAATTTTATATCCTGCATCTTTACTATATTCATTGATTAGCTCTAGTAATTTTCTGGTTGTGTCTTTAGGGTTTTCTATGTAGAGGATCATGTCATCTGCAAACTGAGAGTTTTACTTCTTTTCCAATCTGGATTCCCTTTATTTCTTTTTCTTCTCTGATTAGTGTGGCTAGGACTTCGAAAACTACGTTGAATAGTAGTGGTAAGAGTGGGCTTTCTTGTCTTTTTCCTGATTTTAGAGGAAATGCTTTCAGTTTTTCACCATTGAGGATACTGTTTGCTATGGGTTTGTCATATATGGCTTTTACGTTGAGGTATGTTCCTGCTATGCCTGCTTTCTGGAGTTTTTATTATTAATGGATGTTGAATTTTGTAAAAGGCTTTCTCTGTATCTGTTGAGATAATCATATGGTTTTTGTCTTTCAGTTTGTTAATATATGGTATATCACATTGATGGATTTGTGAGTATTGAACAGTCCTTGCATCCCTGGGATAAAGCCCCCTTGGTCGTGATGTATGATCTTTTTAATATGTTGTTGGATTCTGTTTGCTAGAATTTTGTTGAGGACATTTGCATCTATGTTCATCAGTGATACTGGGCTGTAGTATTCTTTTTTTGTGGCACCTTTGTCTGATTTTGTTATTTGGGTGATGCCAAATTCAGACTTAAACTGAAGAAAGTAGGGAAAACCAGTGGAAGTGAGGAATAGATTTAAGGGCCTAGATCTGATAGATAGAGTGCCTGATGAACTATGGATGGAGGTTTGTGACATTGTACAGGAGACAGGGATCAAGACCATCCCCATGGAAAATAAATGCAAAAAGGCAAAATGGCTGTCTGGGGAGGCCTTACAAGTAGCTGTGAAAAGAAGTGAAAAAAAGAGGAGAAAAGGAAAGATACAAGCATCTGAATGCAGAGTTCCAAAAGCAAGGAGAGATAAGAAAGCCTTCTTCAGTGATGAATGCAAAGAAATAGAGGAAAACAACAGAATGGGAAAGACCAGAGATCTCTTCAAGAAAATTTGAGATACCGAGGGAACATTTCCTGCAAAGATGGGCTCAGTAAAGGACAGAAATGGTATAGACCTAACAGAAGCAGAAGATGTTAAGAAGAGGTGGCAAGAATACACAGAAGAACTGTACAAAAAAGATCTTCAAGACCCGGAAAATCACGATGATGTGATCACTCACCTAGAGCCAGACATCCTGGAATGTGAAGTCAAGTGGGCCTTAGAAAACATCACTACGAACAAAGCTAATGGAGATGATGGCATTCCCGTTGAGCTATTTCAAATCCTGAAAGATGATGCTGTGAAAGTGCTGCACTCAATATGCCAGCAAGTTTGGAAAACTCAGCAGTGGCCACAGGACTGGAAAAGATCAGTTTCCATTCCAATCCCAAAGAAAGGCAATGCCAAAGAATGCTCAAACTACCACACAATGGCACTCATCTCACATGCTAGTAAAGTAATGCTCAAAATTCTCCAAGCCAGGCTTCAGCAGTACGTGAACCATGAACTTCCAGATGTTCAAGCTGGTTTTAGAAAAGGCAGAGGAACTAGAGATTAAATTGCCAACATCCGCAGGATCATGGAGAAAGGAAGAGAGTTCAGAAAAACATCTATTTCTGCTTTATTGACTATGCCAAAGCCTTTGGCTATGTGGATCGCAATACACTGGAAAATTCTTCAAGAGATGGGAATACCAGATCACTTGATCTGCCTCTTGAGAAACCTGTATGCAGGTCAGGAAGCAACAGTTAGAACTGGACATGGAACAACAAACAGACTGGTTCCAAATAGGAAAAGGAGTACGTCAAGGCTGTATCTTGTCACCCTGCTTATTTAACTTATATGCAGAGTACATCACGAGAAACGCTGGGCTGGAAGAAGCGCAAGCTGCAATCAAGATTGCTGGGAGAAATATCAAGAACCTCAGATATGCAGATGACTCCACCCTTATGGCAGAAAGTGAAGAACTAAAAAGTCTCTTGATGAAAGTGAAACACGAGAGTGAAAAAGTTGGCTCAAAGCTCAGCATTCAGAAAACAAAGATCATGGCATCTGGTCCCATCACTTCATGGGAAATAGATGGGGAAACAGTGGAAACAGTGTCAGACTTTTTCTTTTTTGGGGGCTCCAAAATCACTGCAGATGGTGATTGCAGCCATGAAATTAAAAGATGCTTACTCTTGGAAGAAAAGTTATGACCAACCTAGATAGTACATTCAAAAGCAGAGACATTACTTTACCAACAAAGGCCCATCTAGTCAAGGCTATGGTTTTTCCACTGGTCCTATATGGATGTGAGAGTTGGACAGTGAAGAAAGCTGAGCACTGAAGAATTGATGCTTTTGAAGTGTGGTGTTGGAGAATACTCTTGAGAGTCCCTTCGACTGCGAGGAGATCCAACCAGTCCATCCTAAAGGAGATCAGTCCTGGGTGTTCATTGGAAGGACTGATACTAAAGCTGAAACTCCAATACTTTGGCCACCTCATGCAAAGAGTTGACTCATTGGAAAAGACTCTGATGCTGGGAGGGAGGAGGAGAAGGGGACGACAGAGGATGAGATGGCTGGATGGCATCACCAACTTGATGGACCTGAGTTTGAGTGAACTTCGGGAGTTGGTTTTGGACAGGGAGGCCTGGCGTGCTGCAATTCATTGGATCTCAAAGAGTCGGACACAACTGAGCGACTGAACTGAACTGATAGAATGAGTTTGAGAGTTTACCCTCATCTCTGCAATTTTCTGGAAGAGTTTGAATGGGATGGGTGTTAGCACTTCTCTAAATTTTTGCTAAAATTTACCTGTGGGGTGGGGGGGGGGATTTACCTGTGAAGCCAGGTTCTGCACTTTGGTATGTTGGAAGATTTTTTATTGCAGTTTTGATTTCTGTGCCTGTGATTGGTCTGTTAAGCTTTTCTGTTTCTTCCTGCTTCAGTTTTGGAAGGTTATAATTTTCTAATTGTCCATTTCTTCCAAGTTGTTCATTTTACTGGTATATAATTGCTTATAGCAGTCTCTTAGATCTTTTGTATTTCTGTGTTGTCTGTTGTGACTTCACCATTTTCATTTCTAATTTTATGGAATTGATTCTTTTTTTTCCTTGATGAGTCTGGCTAAAGGTTTGTCTGTTTTATTTATCGTCTCAAAAAACCAGCTTTTACTTTTATTGATTTTTGCTATAGTCTCCTTCGTTTCTTTTTCACTTTATTTCTGCTCTGATTTCATGATTTCTTTCCTTCTACTAACTTCAGGATCCTTTTCACTTTTTCTAGTTGCTTTAGGTGTAAGTTAGGTTGTTTATTTGACGTTCCTCTTGTTTCTTGAGGTAGGCTTGTATTGCTTTGAGCCTACCTCTTAGCACTGCTTTTACTGAACCCCATAGATTTTGGAAAATTATTGCAAATTTTAGATTTAAATGAAGAAAGTAGGGAAAACCACTGGACCATTCATGTCTGACCTAAATCAAATCCCTTGTGATTATACACTGGAAGTGATAAATAGATTCAAGGGATTAAATGTGATAGAATGCCTGAAGAACTATGGATGGAAGTTCGTAACATTGTACAGGAGGCAGTGATTAAGACCATCTCCAAGAAAAAGAAATGCAAAAAGGCAAAATGGTAGTCTGAGAAGGCCTTAACAAATATCTGTGAAAAGAGAAGCTGAAGGCAAAGGAGAAAGGAAAGATATACCCATTTGAATGCAGAGTTCAAAGAAGAACAAGGAGAGACGAGAGCCTTCCTCAGTGATCAATGCAAAGAAATAGAGGAAAACAATAGAATGGGAAAGACTAGAGGTCTCAAGAAAATTAGAGCTACCAAGGGAACATTTCATGCAAAGATGGGCACAATAAAGGGCAGAAATGGTATGGACCTAACAGAAGCAGAAGATATTAAGATGAAGTGGCAACAATACACAGAAGAACTTTACAAAAAAGATATTCATGACTCAGATAACCACAATGGTGTGATCACTCACCTAGAGCCAGACATCCTGGAATGCGAAGTCAAGTGGGCCTTAGGAAGCCTCACTACAAACAAAGCTAGTGGAGGTGATGGAATTCCAGTTGAGCTGTCTCAAATCCTAAAAGATGATGCTGTGAAAGTGCTGCACTCAATATGCCAGCAAATTTGGAAAACTCAGTAGTGGCCACATAACAGGCAAAGGTCAGTTTTCATTCCAATGCCAAAGAAAGGCAGTGCCAAAAAATGTTCAAACTACCACATAGTTGCACTCATCTCACATGCTAGCAAAGTAATGCTCAAAATTCTCCAAGCCAGGCTTCAACAGTACATGAACTGTGAACTTCCAGATGTTCAAGCTGGCTTTAGAAAAGGCAGAGGAACCAGAGATCAAATTGCCAACATCTGTTGGATTATCGAAAAAGCAAGAGAGTTCCAGAAAAACATCTATTTCTGCTTTATTGACTATGCCAAAGCCTTTGACTGTGGATCACACAAACTGGAATATTCTTTGAGATGGAAATACCAGACCACCTGACCTGACTCCTGAGAAATATGTGTGCAAGTCAAAAAGCAACAGAACTGGACATGGCACCACAGGCTGGTTCCAAATCAGGAAAGGAGTACATCAAGGCTGTATACTGTCACCCTTCTTACTTAACTTGCAGAGTACATTATGCGAAATGCCAGGCTGGATGAAGTACAAGCTGGAATCAAGGTTGCTGGGAGAAATATCAATAACCTCGGATACGCAGATGACACCACCCTTATTGCAGAAAGTGGAGAACTAAAGAGCCTCTCGATGAAAGTGAAAGAGGAGAGTGAAAATGCTAGTTTAAAAGTCGACATTCAGAAAACGAAGATCATGGCATCCGGTCCCATCACTTCATGGCAAATAGGTGGGCAAACAATGGAAACAGTGGGAGACTTGGTTTTTTGGGTTCCAGAATCACTGCAGATGTTGATTGTAGCCTTGAAATTAAAAGATGCTTGCTTTTTTGGAAGAAAAGCTATGAGCAACCTAGACAGCATATTAGAAAACAGAGACATTACTTTGCAAACAAAGGTCCATCTAGTCAAAGCTATGTTTTTTCCAGGAGTCATGTGTGGATGTGAGACCATAAAGAAAGCTGAGTGCCAAAGGATTGATGCTTTTGAACTGTGGTATTGAAGACTCATTAGAGTCCCTTGGACTTGAAGGAGATCCAACCAGTCCATCCTAAAGGAAATCAGTCCTGAATACTCACTGGACAGACTGATGCTGAAGCTCTAGTACTTTGGCCACCTGATGCAAAGAACAGACTCACTAGAAGAGACCCTGATGCTAGGAAAGATTGAAGGCAGGAGAAGAAGGTGATGACAGAGGATGAGATGTTTGGATGGCATCACTGACTTGATGAACATGAGTTTGAGCAAGCTCCAGGAGTTGGTGATGGATAACGAGGCCTGGTGTGCTGCTGTCCGTGGGGCTGCAGAGAGTCGGACACAACTGAGCAACTGAGCTAATAGGTTTGGGATTGTCTTGTTTTCATTTGTTTCTATGCATATTTTGATTTCCTTTTTGATTTCTCTGTTGATCTGGTTATTCAGAAGCATGTTGTTCAGCCTCCATGTTTGTATTTTTAATAGTTTTTTTTCCCTGTAGTTGACATCTAATCTTAATATATTGTGATCAGGAAAGATGCTTGAAATGATTTCAGTTATTAAAAATTTCAGTTCAGTCTCTTAGTTGTGTCTGACTCTTTGTGACTGCATGAATTGCAGCACACCAGGCCTCCCTGTCCATCACCAACTCCCAGAGTTCACTCAAACTCAGGTCCATCGAGTTGGTGATGCCATCCAGCCATCTCATCCTCTGTTGTCCCGTTCTCCTCCTGCCCCCAGTCCCTCCCAGCATCAGTCTTTTCCAATGAATCAACTCTTCGTATGAGGTGGCCAAGTTTTACTAGAGTTTCAGCTTTAGCATCAGTCCTTGAAAAGAACACCCAGGACTGATCTCCTTTAGGATGGACTGGTTGGATCTCCTTGCAGTCCAAGGGACTCTCAAGAGTCTTCTCCAACACCACAGTTCAAAAGCAGTAATTCTTCGGTGCTCAGCTTTCTTCACCGTCCAACTCTCACATCCATACATGACTACTGGAAAAACCATAGCCTTACTAGACGGACCTTTGTTGGCAGGTGTTTTTTCATGTTTTTGTCTCTGGCCAACCCATGGTTTGGGTAGCTATCTCATATGAGCTCCTCAGATTGTCTTCAGGACATTCAGGCCCGGTCCTTACCCTAAGGACCAGTGATGCAGCCTGTGCCTCCCTGCACAGTCCCCAGTCACTGGTGGCAGACTTAAGCGTCTGTGCCACTTCTCCATCTCTGCTTATAGTGTGGTTAGGCACATATTCTCTGGGGTTTTTTTTTTTTTTTTCTTGCCCTTCCAGTTATGTTGCCCTCTGAGATTCCAAAACTCCCCATAGAGAGGCATGTGAGAGGGTTTCCTACTGTTGGAAACTTCTTCACGACTCCCTCCTCAGGACGTTCTCCGTCCCTAAATCTTTTGTCCCTGAATTGTCTTATATTTTGCCCTACCTCCTTTCAAAGAGATTGGGCTGCCTTTCTGGATGCCTGATGTCTTCCACCAGTGTTCAGAAGTTGTTTTGTGGAAGTTGCTTAACATTCAAATGATCTTCTCATAAATTTGTGGGGAGAGAGTGGTCTCCCTGTCCTATTCCTCTGCCTTCTTGGGACTACTCCTCTTTTCATTTTTTTAATGGGTAGGTGGTATAAGTCAGTGAAGTGAAAGTGTTAGTTGCTCAGTCCTCTCGTGACTCTTTGGATCCGATGAACACTTAGCAGCTCCTCTGTCTATGGAATTCTCCTGACAGGAATACTGGAGTGGGTAACCCTTCCTTGCTCTAGGGAATCTTCCTGACCCAGAAACTGAACCTTAGTCTCCTGCATTGCAGGTGGATTCTTTACCACCTGAGCTACCAGGGAAGCCCCCAAAGTCAGTAAGGAGAAGTATATTTTTTAGTGATAGTAACCAAAATGAAACATATAATTTTAAATGTGTGGCTGTGAATATTTAGTTTATTACATATATCTGATGGAAAATGAACACAGACCATAGAGATATGTATAATACTACAAAGAGGAGAGGGGATGATTACTTACGAACCTACTGAAAAAACTCGGACGTGTACAGAATTCTCTAGCTATGAACCTAAGTAGTGTCTTTATGCTAAAACTGATGTTTCAAGGCAGTTACCTCTGCCTGGAACGTGAAAGGGGAGTCACAGAAGGCCCAGCTTGTGCCTCAACAAAGAAGCTCCACCTTCTCCTTTCCAACAGAGGGTAGTTGACAGAGATACTGATGTATTTATAGCAAAACTCCGCAAAAGCAATGTTTTAAACATCTCACACTCTGTGTGCTCATGTTCCTGTATCATAAAAGCCACTTAAAAGTCACTAAGCCATGTTTAGTGAGTCTTTAAATAAATCTAATATGTGGTGTTAGTACTTCTCTAAACTTGTGAATTTTTATACTCAGGAAAAGGCTTTCTAGAAGGATCACTGCATGCAGTATATTTTGTTGATAATAAGATACAGAGCACACGGTTCATTTTTCTTTTCCTGTAGGTTTTATGGGAATTAGAAACCTTACGTCTCATAAATCACTTTGAAAGATCCATGAAGGCAGAAATTGGAGATGATGATGAGTTATATATAGTAGACAACAACGGAGAGGCACAGCTGTTCGACTTCACTGGCCAAGACTTTGAAAATAAGCTTCGAGTTCCTCTTCTTGAAATACTGAAATATCCATATTTGCTTTTACATGAGCATGTCAGTGAGTATCTTGGGTGTTTTCACAGTTGTATCAGTTTTATTTTAAGAATTGTAAGAATTTTGGTTATCTGTATTGAAAAATCTGTTCCTTAAATGTGTAATTAGGGTACTTGGTATTTTTTCCAAACATAGTAAAGTGAATTACACAGTGAATACCATATGTATACCACATAGATGATTCTACAGTTGTTAACATGTAACTCTACTTGCTTTATCTGTCCATTTATTCATCTGTTCATTCATTTAATTTTCATTCTTGGAATCTGTCTATAGCAGGGTTTTCAGACCTGGCACTGTTGACATTTTGAACTGGATAATTCTTGGTGGGTGGGCCTGTAGGATGTTACAGGAACATCCCTCACCTCTTTCCACTAGATGTCAGTAGTGGCTTTCTCTCCCTTCTGCCCTGGTTGTGACCACCAAAAATGTCTTTGCTGTTAAGTCACTTCAGTCGTGTCCAACTCTGTGCGACCCCATAGACAGCAGCCCACCAGACTCCCCCGCGCCTGGGATTCTCCAGGCAAGAACACTGGAGTGGGTTGCCATTTCCTTCTCCAGTGCATGAAAGTGAAAAGTGAAAGTGAAGTCTCTCAGTCGTGTCCGACTCTTAGCGACCCCATGGACCGCAGCCTACCAGGCTCCTCCATCCATAGGATTATCCAGGCAAGAGTGCTGGAGTGGGGTGCCATTGCCTTCTTTGAAAAATGTCCCTGGATAGTGTCAAATGTCCCATGGGAGTTAGGGGGTGGGGCCAGACAGAGGCAAAATTGCCAGATTCAGAACCACTGGTCTGTAGTAGTTTTTAGTAATTACTATGACATAGCATATTATAACTGCCTAGATTTTGGTCCTTTGTATTTGAATTTCTTAATAAAAGTCTCTTGAAGACATTTTTCTGATCTGTCAAATCTAACAAAACAATAGTACCTTTAGGTACCTACTACTGTATCTAGGCCATGTTCAGATTTTTCCAGTAGTTGCAGAATTGTTTTGGCAGATTTATTTAAATTAGGGTGCAGTCAAGGACTTTGCATTGGTTCCATTTAGTTTGTGTTTCTTACGTCTTTTAATCCAGAATCATTCACATACACGCACACACATTTTTTTTATTTGCCATAACTTTTGCTGAGACCAGGAGGTTGCCCTGTAGAATAATGCACTTCCTAGATTTTTTGATCGCTATCTTGTCATGTTATTTAACTTATTTCTCTATTCTGTTTCAGTATACTGAAAAGTAGATCTAAAGATTTACTAGAGAAATCAGTTCTTTCTAAATAAATTCAAAACAGATTTTTAAACTCTTTAATAAGCCACTTTTTAAGCATTTATTAAACAGTACCATATCCAGAAAAGTATATAAGTTTAGTTTTTCATAAATTAAACACACTTGTGTACCTGGCATCCAGGTCAAGAAACAAAAAAAAAACATCAACACCCCAGGAGCTCTTCTCCTACTTTTCCAGTCATTATTCCTCTTCCCCAAAGTTAACCACTGTCACTGTGATATTCTTTTGAGGCTTGATGAGTTGGCTCATCTGATAGGATGCATGTGTAAGTCTGTTCAGTACACTTCTGGAAGTAATGAAATTTCCAAAAAGCAGTGGGATTAGGATAGTGCTGGCACAGATAGACTGATGGATGGGAACAGTGTAGAGAGTCGAGAAGGAAACCAGGTATATTTGGGGAATTTAGTGTTTGATGATGATAGTATTTCAACCAGTGGAGGAAATGGGGTACTCAGTAACTCAGAGTAGGACAAAATAGCCATTTGTGGATAAAGTTGTTACCACTCTGATACAAAATGAAGTCCACATGGGGTCAACATGTAAAATACTAATGGGATTGGACTATAACCCTACTTCCAAGAAGATGCCCTCTGGAGATAATTATGCTCTGTGTGAAAGAAGATGTTTATACTAGTAAAGTCAGTCAGTCATAGGACTATATTATGAATTACATGATGACTACTATATATATATCGCAGACTTTCATGACTACCATATATATAACACAGTCTTTCAGAAGATTGAATATTGCTCCTACATTTATACAGTTTTTTGCCTCAGTTTTAAAAAAAATGAGAAACTTTTCATTTACTTACAGAGTAACTGAAGGAGCAAGACAGATTTAGGGAATCTCGTTAAGCTGATAAGTTTTGTCTTACATTTACTGCTTTATTTTTTCTATTTAGATGAATTATGTGTTGAAGCACTTTGCCGGATGGAACAAGCTAATTGCTCCTTTCAAGTTTTTGACAAACATCCAGGGATCTATTTATTTTTGGTTCATCCCAATGAAATGGTAAGTGTCAGTGACATGCAGTAGAAGAGGATATCTTCTTTTGTACCAATAGATGACTGACTAGAAATTTTGGTGTGTACTTTGTGTAAAATATTTGCCAAAATTATTCTTTTGTTGTAAAATTACTGCAGTTAAGGAGAGAGTGCTTTAGTGGGGGTGGAGGGCCCAAAGAAGAAGAGATTTAAGAGAGTAGGGAATCCGACTGATAGGTGATGCTCCAATTTGAAAGCCAAGGGGATGATTCAGACTTCTTTTAATATGTTGATCTGAGCCAATGAAGGACTGTTCTCTGTTGCTTTTCTTGCCAGCCTGCCCCACTCCAAGCACGTGGAAATACCACTTAAAACATTTAAAATTTGTTAGTGAATGAGGTTTTTAAAAGGTAATGGCGTATGGGGAGGACAAGATTAGTTACTAGGTGCTGGACAGAAGGAGGAACGTAAGAATCAGAGCAGTAGGTAGAACAGAAACAGAGAGCAACCCCAGAGTTTTGGAACCTGACGTTGAGCTGATGGCTGGGGTTTGCAGATTTATCACATGCGGTGAGACAGCAGGTGCTGTGGGTCTGTATATGTTGGCCTCTTGAGTTACAGTGTTAAGAAAAAAGCTGTGTAGGGCAGTTCTGCTGATGGAGGGCCAGTAAAGAGCCTGTAAGTGGCAAAGAACATGGTAATGGTGTTTCAAGAAAAATGATGATGAATTTCAGTCTCTTCCGTGCCAAACCCTAACAATGATAGAAAAAATTCAAAACAGAGGAATTTGAAAAGCTGTAATCACACAATTCAAGAAGTAAATGTTCCTTTGAACCAGTAAGGGAGCATAAGCACAAGGTGATGAGCAGTGGAAACTTGTAGGCCTGGCTGGCAGTAGGTAGCAAGGGATTGAGTTTATGCAGGATAACAGGAATTACAAGTATACTCGATGCTAGGGTAGACCCAGAGTCAAGGCCTCTGCTTAAATGAGATGGGGCCTGCCTTGCTGTGAAAGAAGGTTGACAGAAATTACCACCAGTAGCTGTCCAGGACTGGCTTTCTTAAAGCTGGAAATGAGTAGAGGAAGCTGGTCCAGCTGAGCAACCAGGATCTGGTCCTGCCATTGCAGGCTTCAGGACTGAGTCTGCAGAGCCAGGAGTGACTGGATTCTTCACTATAAGCTTATTTTACAGGTGAGGAAACTGAGTCAGGAGACTTATCCACAGTTATACATTCTAGTTTGTGGTGACTGGGATTTGTGTACAGGCAACCTGACCCCGGTGATAGAAGCAAGGTCCCATGCTATAAAGAGCAGTGTTGCATAGGAACCTGGACTGTCAGGTCCATGAATCAAGGCAAATTGGAAGTGGTCAAACAAGAGATGGCAAGAGAGAACGTAGACATGCTAGGAATCAGTGAACTAAAATGGACTGGAATGGGTGAATTTAACTCAGATGACCATTATATCTACTACTGCGGCAGGAATCCCTCAGAAGAAATGGAGTAGCCATCATGGTCAACAAGAGAGTCCGAAATGCAGTACTTTGATGCAGTCTCAAAAATGACAGAATGATCTCTATTCGTCTCCAAGGCAGACTATTCAATATCACAGTTATCCAAGTCTGTGCCCCAATCAGTAATGCTGAAGAAGCTGAAGTTGACGGTTTTATGAAGACCTATAAGACCTTTTAGAACTAACACCCAAAAAAGATGTCCTTTTCATTATACGGGACTGGAATGCAAAAGTAGGAAGTCAAGAAAGACCTGGAGTAACAGGCAAATTTGGCCTTGGAATGCAGAATGAAGCAGGGCAAAGACTAATAGAGTTTTGCCAAGAAAATGCACTGGTCATAGCAAACACCCTCTTCCAACAACACAAGAGAAGACTTTACACATGGACATCACCAGATGGTCACAGCGAAATGAGATTGATTATATTCTTTGCAGCCAAAGATGGAGAAGCTCTATAGAGTCAGCAAAAACAAGACCAAAAACAAGATCTGACTGTGGCTCAGATCATGAACTCCTTATTACCAAATTCAGACTCAAATTGAAAAAAATAGGGAAAACCACTAGACCATTCAGGTTATGACCTAAATCAAATTCCTTATGATTATACAGTGGAAGTGAGAAATAGATTTAAGGGCCTAGATCTGATAGAGTGCCCAGTGAACTATGGACGGAGGTTCGTGACATTGTACAGGAGACAGGGATCAAGACCATGCCCATTGAAAAAAAAATGCAAAAAAGCAAAATGGCTGTCTGGGGAGGCCTTACAAATAGCTGTGAAAAGAAGAGAAGCGAAAAGCCAAGGCGAAAAGGAAAGATACAAGCATCTGAATGCAGAGTTCCAGAGAATAGCAAGAAGAGATAAGAAAGCCTTCTTCAGGGATCAGTGCAAAGAAATAGAGGAAAAGAACAGAATGGGAAAGACTAGAGATCTCTTCAAGAAAATTAGAGATACCAAGGGAACATTTCATGCAAAGATGGGCTCGATAAAGGACAGATATGGTCTGGACCTAACAGAAGCAGAAGATGTTAAGAAGAGGTGGCAAGAATACACAGAAGAACTGTACAAAAAAGATCTTCACGACCCAGATAATCACGATGGTGTGATCATTCACCTAGAGCCAGACATCCTGGAATGTGAAGTCAAGTGGGCCTTAGAAAGTATCACTACGAACAAAGCTGGTGGAGGTGATGGAATTCCAGTTGAGCTATTTCAAATCCTGAAAGATGACGCTGTGAAAGTGCTGCACTCAATATGCCAGCAAGTTTGGAAAACTCAGCAGTGGCCACAGGACTGGAAAAGATCAGTTTCCATTCCAATCCCAAAGAAAGGCAATGCCAAACAATGCTCAAACTACCACACAATGGTACTCATCTCACATGCTAGTAAAGTAATGCTCAAAATTCTCCAAGCAGGCTTCAGCAATATGTGAACCGTGAACTTCCAGATGTTCAAGCTGGTTTTAGAAAAGGCAGAGGGACCAGAGATCAAATTGCCAACATCCACTGGATCATGGAAAAAGCAAGAGAGTTCCAGAAAAACATCTATTTCTGCTTTATTGACTATGCCAAAGCCTTTGACTGTGTGGATCACAATAAACTATGGAAAATTCCTCAAGAGATGGGAATACAGACCACCTGACCTGCCTCTTGAGAAATCTGTATGCAGGTCAGGAAGCAACAGTTAGAACTGGACATGGAACAACAGACTGGTTCCAAATAGGAAAAGGAGTACGTCAAGGCTGTATATTGTCACCCTGCTTATTTAACTTATATGCAGAGTACATCATGAGAAATACAGGACTGGAAGAAGCACAAGCTGGAATTAAGTTTGTGGGGAGAAATATCAATAACCTGAGATATGCAGATGACACCACCCTTATGGCAGAAAGTGAAGAGGAACAAAAGAGCCTCTTGATGAAAGTGAAAGAGGAGAGTAAATAAGTTGGCCTAAAGCTCAGCATTCAGAAAATGAAGATCATGGCATCCGGTCTCATCACTTCATGGGAAATAGATGGGAAACAGTGGAAACAGTGTCAGACTTTATTTTTTGGGGCTCCAAAATAACTGCAGATGGTGATTGCAGCCATGAAATTAAAAGATGCTTACTCCTTGGAAGAAAAGTTATGACCAACCTAAATAGCATATTCAAAAGCAGAGACATAACTTTGCCAACAAAGGTCTGTCTAATCAAGGCTATGGTTTTTCCTGTGGTCATGTATGGATGTGAGAGTTGGACTGTGAAGAAGGCTGAGCACCGAAGAATTGATGCTTTTGAACTGTGGTGTTGGAGAAGACTCTTGAGAGCCCCTTGGACTGCAAGGAGATCCAACCAGTCCATTCTGAAGGAGATCAGCCCTGGAATTTCTTTGGAAGGACTGATGCTAAAGCTGAAACTCCAATACTTTGGCCATCTCATGTGAAGAGTTGACTCATTAGAAAGGACTCTGATGCTGGGAGGGATTGGGGGCAGGAGGAGAAGGGGATGGATGACAGGATGAGATGGCTGGATGGCATCACTGACTCGATGGACATGAGTCTGAGTGAACTCCGGGAGTTGGTGTTGGACAGGGATGCCTGGCGTGCTGCGATTCATGGGGTCGCAAGGAATCGGACTCGACTGAGCGACTGAACTGAACATGACCCCATAAAGTAGGCTGTGGGAGAGGGCTCATGTTGGGTGGTCATACACCTAGGTGTGCATTCTGGGTGGATCATTCGCCAACTGTGGGACTTTGGGCAAGCCCCTCACCTATTGGGATTCCCTGGTGGCTCAGCTGGTAAAAGATCTGCCTGCAGTGCAGGATACTTGGGTTTGAATCCTGGTTGGGGAAGATCACTTGGAGAAGGGAATGGCAACCCACTCCAGTAGTCTTGTCTGGAAAATCCCATGGATGGAGGGGCCTGATAGGCTGCAGTCCATGGGGTCACTAAGAGTCGGACACGATTGAGCGACTTCACTTTCACTTTTCACTTTCATGCATTGGAGAAGGAAATGGCAACCCACTCCAGTGTTCTTGCCTGGAGAATCTCAGGGGCCGGGGAGCCTAGTGGGCTGCAGTCTATGGGGTCGCACAGAGTCGGGCATGACTGAAGCGACTTAGCAGCAGCAGCAGCAGCAGCAATGAGGCTATAGGCTCTATGGCAGGGCTATTGGCAGCCTACCTCCAAGAGTATTTATCCCATGATGTGCCTCCCAGGTCTGCTGCTCCCAGTGCCCCTGCCGACCCATGGTTTCACTGTTCTGTTCTGTGTTGTGAAGTCGCTCAGTTGTGTCCAACTGTTTGCGACCCCATGGACTGTACTGGAGACCCTCAAACATGCAAGGCAGGTCTGGCCCAATCTCTTGCGGGGGTCACTGCTCCTTTCCCCTGGGTCCTGGTACACACGGCCTTTTTTTTTTGTGGTCTTCAAGAGTTCTGTTTCTCCCAAGTCTTTGCCAAATGCCAAGGTTGGGAAGGCTGATGTGGGGCCTAGAACCTTTGCAACAGTGAGAGAACTTCTTCGGTATTAATTGTTCTCCAGTTTGTGGGTTGTCACCTGGTGAGATTGGGATTTGATTTTAACGTGTCTGCAGCCCTCCTACCATAACGTTGCCGCTTCTCCTTTGTCCTAGAAGTTCTTACAAGACCTTCTAGAACTAACACCCAAAAAAGATAACCTTTTCATCACAGGAGACTGGAATATAAAAGTAGGAAGTCAAGAAAACCTGGAGTAACAGGCAAGTTTCATCTTGGAGTACTAAATGAAGCAGGACAAAGGCTAACAGAGTTTGGGCAAGAGAACACACTGGTCATAGCAAACACCCTCTTCTAACAACACAAGAAACTACTCTACACTTGGAAATCACGAGATGGTCAGTACCAAAATCATATTGATGATAAACATGTCAGCAAATTTGGAAAACTCACCAGTGGCCACAGGACTGGAACAGGTCAGTTTTCATTCCAGTCCCAAAGAAAGGCAATGCCAAAGAATGCTCAAACTACCACACAATTGCACTCATCTACACGCTAGTAAAGTAATGCTCAAAATTCTCCAAGCCAGGCTTCAGCAATACATGAACCGTGAACTTCCAGATGTTCAAGCTGGTTTTAGAAAAGACAGAGGAACCAGAGATCAAATTGCTAAATCCACTGGATCATGGAAGAAGCAAGAGAGTTCCAGAAAAACATCTATTTCTGCTTTATTGACTATGCCAAAGCCTTTGGCAATGTGGATCATAATAAATTGTGGAAAATTCTTCAAGAGATGGGAATACCAGACCACCTGACCTGCCCCTTGAGAAACCCATATGCAGGTCAGGAAGCAGGTTAGAGCTGGACATGGAACAACAAACAGACTGGTTCCAAATAGGAAAAGGAGTACATCAAGGCTGTATATTCTCACCCTGTTTATTTAACATATATGCAGAGTACATTAATGAGAAACACAGGGCTGGAGGAAGCACAAGCTGGAATCAAGATTGTGGGGAGAAATATCAAGAACCTCAGATATGCAGATGATACCACCCTTGTGGCAGAAAGTGAAGAACAGCTAAAAAGCCTCTTGATGAGATTGAAAGAGGAGAGTGAAAAAGTTGGCTTAAAGCTCAACATTCAGAAAACAAAGATCATGGCATCTGGTCCCATCACCTCATGGGAAATAGATGGGGAAACAGTGTCAGACTTTATTTTTCTGGGCTCTGAAATCACTGCAGTTGGTCATTGCAGCCATGAAATTAAAAGACGCTTTCTACTTGGAAGGTAAGTTATGACCAACCTAGACAGCATATTGAAAAGCAGAGACATTACTTTGACAACAAAGGTCTGTCTAGTCAAGGTTATGGTTTTTCCAGTAGTCCTATATGGATGTGAGAGTTGGAGTATAAGGAAAGCTGAGCGCTGAGAAATTAATGCTTTTGAACTGTGGTGTTGGAGAAGACTCTCGAGAGTCCCTTGGACTGCAAGGAGATCCAATCAGTCCATCCTAAAGGAAATCAGTCCTGGGTGTTCATTGGAGGGACTGATGTTGAAGCTAAAACTCCAATACTTTGGCCACCTCATGCGGAGAGCTGAGTCATTTGAAAAGACCCTGATGCTGGGTAAGTTTGAGAGCAGGAGAAGGGGATGACAGAATGAGATGGTTGAATGGCATCACCGACACAATGGACATGGGTTTGGGTGGACTCCAGGAGTTGGTGATGGATCGGGAAGCCTGGCGTCCTGTGGTCCATGTGGTCGCCAAGAGTTGGACACAACTGAGTGACTGAACTGAACTGATATATATTCCTTGCTGCTGAGGATGCAGAAGCTCTTTACAGTCAGCAAAAACAAGACCTGGAGTTTACTGTGGCTCAGATCATGACTCCTTATTCCAAAACTCAGGCTTAAATTGAATAAAGTAGCGGAAACCACTTGGCCATTCAGATATAGTGGTTATGATGATACAGTAGAGGTGATGAATAGATTCAAGGGATTAGATCTGTTAGACGGAAAAACTATGGAAGAAGGTTTGTAACATTGTGTAGGAAGTAGTGACTAAAACCATCCCAAAGAAAAATGCAAGAAGGCAAAGTGGTTTTCTGGGGAGACCTTTACAGATAGCTGAGAAAAGAAGTGAAAGGCGAAGGAGAAAAGGAAAGATAAACCTAGCTGAATGCAGAGTTTCAGAAAACATTCAGGAGATAAGAGTCTTAAGTGAAAAGTGCAAGGAAATAGAGAAAAACAATAGAATGGGAAAGACTAGAGATCTTCAAGAAAATTGGAGATACCAAGGGAAAATTTGATGCAAGGATGGGCACAATAAAGGACAAAAACAGCAAGGACCTGACTTTAGCAGAAGAAATTAAGAAGAGGTGGCAAGAATACACAGAAGAACTATACAAAAAATGTCTTAATGACCCAGATAACCACAATGGTGTGATCACTCAGAAATAGACATCCTGGAGTATGAAACAAGTGGGTCTTAGGAGGCATCACTATAAACAAAGCTAGTGAAGGTGATGGAATTCCAGCTAAACTATTTAAAATTGTAAAAGATGATTCTGTAAAAGTGCTGTACTGAATATGTCAGCAAATTTGGAAAACTCAGCAGTAGTCACAGAACTGAGAAATGTCACTTTTCATTGCAGTGCCAAAGAAAGTAAGTGAAAGTGAAGTCACTCAGTCGTGTGCAACTCTTTGCGACTCCATGGACTGTACCCTACCAGGCTTCTCCCTCCATGGAATTCTCCAGGCAAGAGTACTGGAGTGGATTGCCATTTCCTTCTCCAGGGGATCTTCCCGACTCAGGGATCGAACCTGGGTCTCCTGCATTCCAGGCAGACGCTTTAACCTCTGAGCCACCAGGGAAGCAGGGCAATGCCAAAGAATGTTCAAACTACTGTACAGTTGAGCTTATTTCATATGTTGGCAAAGTAAAGCTCAAAATGCTTCAAGTTAGGCTTCAGCAGTATGTGAACTTGAGAACTTCCAGATAGATGAACAAGCTGGTTTAAAAAAGGCAGAAACCAGAGGTCAAATTGCCAACATTCATTGGATCAAAACATCTGCTTCATTGACTAGGCTAAAGCCTTTGTGTGGATCACAGCAAACTGGAAAATTCTTAAAACGGATGGGAATACCAGACCACCTTACTTGTCTTGTGAGAAACCTGTATGCAAGTCAAGAAGCAACAGTTAGAACCAGACATGAAACAACAGACTGGTTCAAAATTGAGAAAGGAGTACATCAAGGCTGATATTATCACTCTGCTTATCTAACTTATATTCAGAGTATATCATGCAAAATGTTCAACTGGATGAATCAGAAACTGGAGTACGTCAAGGCTGTATATTGTCACCCTGCTTATTTAACTTATATGCAGAGTACATCACGAGAAATGCTGGGCTGGAAGAAGCACCAGCAGGAATCAAGATTGCCAAGAGAAATATCAATAACCTCAGGCATGCAGATGACACCACCCTATGGCAGAAAGTGAAGAGGAACTAAAGAGCCTCTTGATGAAAGTGAAAGAGGAGAGTGAAAAAGTTGGCTTCAAGGTCAACATTCAGAAAACGAAGATCATGGCATCTGGTCCCATCACTTCATGGGAAATAGATGGGGACACGGTGGAAACAGTGTCAGACTTTCTTTTTTGGGGCTCCAAAATCACTGCAGATGGTGATTGCAGCCATGAAATTAAAAGACGTTTACTCCTTGGAAGGAAAGTTATGATCAACCTAGATAGCATATTGAAAAGCAGAGACATTACTTTGACAACAAAGGTCCATCTAGTCAAGGCTATGGTTTTTCCAGTGGTCCTGTATCGATGTGAGAGTTGGACTGTGAAGAAAGCTGAGCACCGAAGAATTGATGCTTTTGAACTGTGGTGTTGGAGAAGACTCTTGAGAATCCCTTGGACTGCAAGGAGATCCAACCAGTCCATTCTAAAGGAGGTTAGTCCTGGGTGTTTTTTGGAAGGACTGATGCTAAAGCTGAAACTCCAATACTTTGGCTACCTCATGTGAAGTGTTGACTCATTGGAAAAGACTGATGCTGGGAGGGATTGAGGGCAGGAGGAGAAGGGGACGACAGAGGATGAGATGGCTGGATGACATGGACATGAGTTTGAGTGAACTCTGGGAGTTGGTGATGGACAGGGAGGCCTGGTGTGCTGTGACTCATGGGGTCGCAGAGTCGGATGTGACTGAGCAACTGAACTGAAGAAGTATCAACAGCCTCAGATATGCAGATGATACCAATCTGATGGCAGTAAGCGAAGAGGAACCAAGAGCCTCTTTGATGAAAGAGGAGTGCAAAAGTTGGCTCAAAACTCAGCATTCAGAAAACTAAGGTCATGGCACCTGGTCTCATCACTTCGTGGCAATTAGATGGAGGAAAATGTGGAAACAGTGACACATTTCCTTTTCTTGGACTCTAAAATCACTGTGGATGGTGACTGCAGCCATCAAATTAAAAGACACTTAACCCCTTGGAAGAAAAGCTGTAACAATCCTAGATAATGTTTTAAGAAGCAGAGATATCACTTTGCTGACAAAAGTCTGTATAATCAAAGGTATAGTTTTTCCAGTGTCAGATAACGGATATGAGAGTTGGACCATAAAGAAGGCTGAGTGCAGAAGAGTTGCTGCTTTCAAATTGTGCTGGTGAAGACTCGAGAGTCCCTTAGACAGCAAAGAGATCAAACTAGTCAATCTTACAGGAAATCAGCCCTAAATACTCATTGGAAGGAGTGATGTTGAAACTGAAGCTTCAATACTTTGGCCACCTGATGCGAAGAGCCAACTGACTCATTGGAAAAGACCCTGATGCTGGGAAAGATTGAGGGCAGGAGAAGAGGGCAACAGAGAATGAGATGGTTGGATAGCATCATTGAGTCAGTAGACATGAGTTTGTGCGAACTCTGCGAGATAGTGAAGAACAGGGAAACCTGATGTGCTGTAGTCCATGGGGTTGCAGGGTTGGACATTACTTAGTGACTGAATAACAGCATGGTGCATTTGTCTCCTTTGATGTGCTGTAGTCCATGGGGTTGCAGGGTTGGACATTACTTAGTGACTGAACCAACAGCATGGTGCATTTGTTTCCTTTGATTTGGAACATTTCCCCAGCCTTGTGTTTTTTTGTGTTTTGTTTTTTGGCTGCTCTGGTTCAAAATCACTGCAGATGACTGCAGCCATGAAATAAAAAGACGCTTACTCCTTGGAAGGAAAGTTATGATCAACCTAGATAGCATATTGAAAAGCAGAGACATTACTTTGCCAACAAAGGGTCTATCTAGTCAAGGCTGTGGTTTTTCCAGTAGTCATGTATGGATGTGAGAGTTGGACAGTGAAGAAAGCTGAGCGCCGAAGAATTGATGCTTTTGAACTGTGGTGTTGGAGAAGACTCTTGAGAGCCCCTTGGACTGCAAGGAGATCCAACCAGTCTATCCTAAAAGAGATCAGTCCTGGGTGTTCATTGGAAGGAGTGATACTGAAGCTGAAACTCCAATACTTTGGCCTCTTCATGCGAAGAGTAGACTCATTGGAAAAGACCCTGATGCTGGGAAGGATTGGGGGCAGGAGGAGAAGGGGACGACAGAGGATGAGATGGCTGGATGGTATCACCAACTCGATGGACATGGGTTTGGGTAGACTCCGGGAGTTGGTGATGGACAGGGAGGCCTGGTGTGCTGCTGTCCATGGAGTCGCAAATAGTCGAACATGACTGAGCGACTGAACTGAACTGAATGATTCTTCCTTCAGCCAGTTTTTCTAAGACTGCAAAATAATTTCAGCCCCAGCACTTTACACAATTACTAGTCAGCACTTGACGTGGATTATACTGTAATCAAGAGCCATTTTCCCTTCTCCCGTTTATTCATCTAGTTTGTTATTAGTATAGACTCAGTGATTCCTTTGTTTTTTTTTTTGGTAACTTAAAGGTATGTTGACATAGAGCTCATTCTTTTGTCCATTAGTTCTGTGTTTTTCAAACTTTTCTGCCCATAGTCAATAAGTGTTGATAAAAATGGTTTTCATTGAGTTAACACATGTATATGCATATGTGACCTTTCACATATGCATATACATATATCAGCATTTCACAAAATAACTTTACAATGAAGGATGCACACTATTTTATTTAGTTTTTAAGGTTGGTTATGGTCACTAAGTTAAATTTGTATCTCAGAATTCTGAGTTTTAAAATCACTGTCCTGTGCTGTATTGCCATGTAGAGGTGACCTTTGATTTCTTCTCTTTTCATTGTTTCTTTCCTTTTTTAAACTTTGTAATATGGAACATTACAAACATACAGAAGTAGATAATCAGAGCATTTAATCCATAAAATGTTAGTATGTGTCTCTAAAAGGTAAGGGTTTTAAAAAAATATATCAAGATACCAATAATAGTTACTTAATATCATGTTTCTAGTTAGTGTTTAAGTGAATGGAAATGGTTATCCTAAATGCTTTACTGGAGTTAGTTTGTTCAAATCAGGATCAAATACAGTTCACACGTTGCATTACAATTTGACCCTTGAACAACATGGGTTTGAACTCTGAATTCACTTATATGCAGATTGTTTTTAATGCATTGACTTCCCAGGTGGCTTATTGGTAAAGACCTGCCAAGCAGGAGACATGGGTTTGATCCTTGGGACCGGAACGTCCTGGAGGAGGAAATGGCAACCTACTTCAGTATTCGAAATCACATGGACAGAGGAGCCTGGCAGGCTACAATCCATGGGGTCACAAAAGAGTCAAACATTACTGAGTGACTCAGAAATAACAGTTTAGTAATATACTGTTCAAGGTTAATTGAATCCATGGAACAGAATCTTGGATATGGAAGGACTGGTGACTAAGTTATATTCGGATTATACTGGTATATTCAACTATGCAGAAAGTCAGTGCTCTAACCCCTGTGTGTTGTTCAGAATTTGATTGTAATTAGTGTCTTGTGTTTTTTATTTTTCAGTCATCACCTCCTTTTGGTTTAAAATGTCTTTGAAAATCATATGTTTTTACTGAAGTACTTTATTCTGTATGATGGTTTTTCTTCCTCCAGTTTTTTTGAGATATAATGGACATATAGCACTGTACAGTTTTAAGGTGTATAGCATGGTGATTTTTAAAAGATTCTGACATATAAGGGTATATCTTGTATCTTTTAAAACCTGTAAAGAATTCCTTGGAGAAGGCAGTGGCACCCTACCCCAGTACTGTTGCTTGGAATATCCCATGGACGGAGGAGCCTAGTAGGCTGTAGTCCATGGGGTCGCTAAGAGTCGGATACGACTGAGTGACCTCACTTTCACTTTTCATTTTCATGCGTTGGAGAAGGAAATGGCAACCCACTCCAGTGTTCTTGCCTGGAGAATCCCAGGGGCGGGGGAGCCTGGTAGGCTGCCGTCTATGAGGTCGCACAGAGTCGGACATGACTGAAGTGACTTAGCAGCAGCAGCAGCGAATTCCTATTTTAAATAGATTCTTGCTGTATATAGACAGTTGTTCACTGAATGAAGTAACTGAATGAATGTGTTGTGCTTTTAGGTTCGGCGTTGGGCTATCCTGACTGCAAGAAACTTGGGGAAAGTGGATAGAGATGATTACTATGACTTACAGGAGGTTTTGACTTGCCTTTTTAAAGTTATTGAGTTGGGACTTTTAGAAAACCCAGACATTTATACTTCTTCTGTCCTTGAGAAGGGTAAACTGGTTCTTCTGCCTTCACACATGTATGATACTGCCAACTACAAAAACTATTGGTTAGGTGAGTATTGTTGCTATACAAATAGCAATTAGTATTTTCCAGTAGTGTTTTTTTTTAAGCCTACAGTAATCTGGCACTTTTATTTATTTTTTAATTGGCAGATAGTTGCTTTATATTGTGTTAGTTTTTGCCAGACATCGATGTGATCCAGTAGTTCTTACAGTTATCCAGCAAAAGTCGTCTCATTTGGTAACCTGATCGGAATTGCTAAATAAGAGATTTCGTAGTTTCCAGTTCTTGTTCTGTCATTAAATTGACCATTACAACATCTCTTTTTAAACACTTTTTATCATAGAAATCATCTGTTTAACAAGTATCTTTTGAAATATGGCAAGTAGATCTTTTATTTAAGGCATTATTAAATGTAACAAAATATTATCATAGCAGCTGACTTTAATAGATTTTGATCTTTTGGAAAAAGGAGGTTTCATACTTCTTTTCCTAGCTGTAAAATATTTCCTGGCAGAAAGAGATTAACTTTGGTTTTCAACAAATTCTATACTGAACTTAAAATAGTTCTGTCCTATTCATTGATTCAGAGTCTTGGTCATGTGTATATTTGGCAGTGATTGGTACGTGAAATATGATGATCTTAAAACTTAAGGGATTTTCAATTTTATGAGATTAAATTGTGTGTAGTCATTTGGGAAA
Source organism: Ovis aries (assembly GCF_016772045.2). Classification (NCBI taxonomy): domain Eukaryota; kingdom Metazoa; phylum Chordata; class Mammalia; order Artiodactyla; family Bovidae; genus Ovis; species Ovis aries. Next base: position 4,544,937 of record NC_056056.1, read on the forward strand.
TTGCTTTTTAACAAAGTTTGTAGTGTTTTCCCTTTTATTCAGTCTAAAATTCTGTTCTTGGGAGCAGTTGTATGTGAATGTCTCAGACTTTAGTGTCTAAGGCACTGGATTATATTTTGCTTCATCTTACTGCCATGTTATTATTCTGCCAACTAAACCAGAGAAGACTTGAGAACAGCATTAGTGTCATCAGTTCAAGCAAACTATATGTGGTCTTACAGGTATTTGCATGCTGCTTACCATTCTTGAGGAGCAAGCCATGGATTCACTGTTGTTGGGCTCAGATAAACAGAATGATTTTATGCAGTCAATACTTCATACCATGGAGAGGCAATCAAATGGTAATAAACTTTATTTGCTGAATTTTGTGATGGTGGTGCACTTTAAAATTACTAGAGTCACTAAGAATTTGGATGTATGATATGGAGGAAAGAATGAACACTTTATGGTTTTTGTCACGTTCAGAATGTTAAATTGGAAAGGATCTTTAGAGTTTAACTCAGCACCTTATTTTCATAAGAGACTGAAGCCCAGAGGTGTTAACTTTCTCACATTGCAATACCCAATTAGTAGTAGAATGAAGAGTAGTCTAGAACCCAAAGGAGGTGAATTTCTAATAATGTGATAGTAAATGTATGCAGAAAGATTCTGCTGTCCCATACCTCACTTTTGCTTGGTTTTTCATTTCACTTCGGTTTTCTGTGGTTACACTGTCCAACACAGTGACTGCCAGCCAAATGTGATTGTTTAAATTTATACTAAGGAAATTTAAAAATTCAGGTTTTCAGTCCCATTAGCTGTAACTTCAAGAGCCCAGTGGCCACATGTGCCTGGCTGCTGCCATATTAAACTGGGCAGACAGTGAGCCATTTGTATCATCACAGGAAGTTCCCTTGGACAGTGCTGCTCAGATAGCCTAATAAATAGGGTCTAAAATTGTATTTGTTAGTAGAGGCCAGCTTGGTTTTATCAGGCTTATCAGTGAGAGTCTGTACTAGTGTTTCCAGTCTTAACCTTCTTTATGAAGGAATGAATCATCAAAGACCAAGCATGCCATATCCTGTGAAAATACAATTTTTTACCCACTTTAACTTCTCTTTAGGCAACTTCGGTATAGATACAATTTGTGGAGAATTTTAAAAGAAATATGTAACTGTTACTGTTTCTTTGATCACATGTGTTTTCTTGTGAGATTATTTCTGATCAAGGTTATTACTAATTCACTTAGCAGAATTTACTAAGTAATTTGTTCTTTCCCAGTGCTTTACACGTGCATTTCTGTTCTCTCTGTTAATCCAGCTCCCCTAACATGCTTCAGAATGAGTCACCTCTTTAGGAAACTTTCTGTAATTGTCTTTACCTTACTGATGACTTTGTATTTGAGAGCTTGCTAGACAAAAGATAGCTACAGTGTAGGATAAAAAAAGTATATGAGAAGTTCTACACAAATGACTATGATTTTTTTTTTTAAAGTAGAGTCTAAGAGCCCTGAAGGAAATAAAGCAGAAAGTTCTTGGGTTGTCAGAGATTGTGTGTGTGAGACCACTTACTCCAAACAGAGTACTGTGGAAGGTCGAATGACTGGGAGTGTTTGCTGCAGGGGGAGGTATTTGAGTTGAACTGTAAGGAAGGAAAGGAAACTTTTTTTTTTTGGATTGGTGGTACTAATAGTGAAACTGTTCTATCTAGTTCTTGGGAAAAGCCAGCAATCCTTTTTTTTTTTTCTATAGATGGTGTATCTTTATTTTAGTATGGAAAAATAAATCTGAGAAGAATAGAATAAGATCTTACAAGTGCTTGACTGAGAACTTTGAATTTCCTTAGAAAACAGTGAGGAGCAGTTTAAGGTCTGTGAGTGGGTCTGTGTTTTGCCACTGCACATAGAGGAGAGGGAAACGACTGGATGCCAGAGGATGGGAGTAGTGACCGTTCCTGCCACGTGGACGGAATGGAAATAACAAGGCCACATTGAGACAGGGGTGGATGAAAAGAGTGCATCTCTGCTTGTCCAGTGCCTCAGGGATTCAGTCTCGTACACCAGCCAGATGACACACACAGTTCGGGATTTCTTGTATCATGGACTTTGTTTAGATCTGGAGATACCAGGTTTTTCTTAATTCTCCCTTCCTCACTTCTGCTATTTAGTGAAGGATGAGAATATAAAGGTCTGGAAGAAGCAGAGTAGGAAAGATTCTTAAAGGTGTGGCAAACAGGGTGAGAAAGTTGAGTTTATCTATCTAGACTATCTCAGTTTGTTTCACATGAAAAAATTTCTTAACCAAGGTGTATTGCTTTTAAAAAAATGCAAACACTACTTAATTTGCCAGCTTTCTAAGACCTATAGTTGGCAGGGCTTAAATTACTTCCTGCTTTGCTTTCAGTTTTGTTGCTACCCAGGTAATGGGTGCTTAATTCTCAATATATTTTAGTACTTTTTTTCTAATTGTTTTTTAACTTGGCAATTACTCCATTGTGTTTCAGATGATAGTGTGGATCCTTTCTGGCCAGCATTACACTGTTTCATGGTGATTCTGGATCGCCTTGGATCTAAGGTCTGGGGTCAACTTATTGATCCTATTGAAGCATTTCAAACCATTATTAACAACGTGAGCTACAATAGAGAGATCCAGAACATACGGAACAGCTCTATGAGGTTTGTTCAGTTCCTTTGTCACGATTTCAAACAGTCTGCATAAGGAAGTCTATTAATTGACAGGATTTTTTTCTTCTTTTTTTACCCCCTTTAGTTCAGTAATTTCTATTTATTCTTAATATTTTTAAGGACCAAGTTAGAACCGGAGTCATATTTGGATGATATGGTGACTTGCAGCCAGATTGTATACAATTATAATCCTGAAAAGACCAAAAAGGTATAAAGCATTTTCAGAGTTCAGATGATACTGTATTGCCTTTATATTGTATTGACAGTGCAGAGATCAGTTGCAGTGCTGATTTTATGGGATATAGCTATTCTGAATCACCTGTTGCATAAAATTTTTCTGATTGAACAGTAGTGCCTGGGGACTCTTTGAAATTTTTAAGTATGGTTAGGAAGGGGGGAATGTTTATGGCATGGGGGAGATAAATCATGTGACTGGAAATCAGAACCAGCTGATGGAAAGAATTTCAGAGTGCACGGAGGTTTTGTAAATTTAACCTTTTCATGAAACTTTAACCTCAAAATTGAACTGTTTTCAATTTCTTGGGGGTCTGTATATGTGCACCAAAACAGGAGAATTGAGCAATATATTTTCTTGTTTACAACTATGTGTCAGGCAACCATGAATGATGCTTGTTTTTCTGAACATCTGTATCTCTTTCATTTTAGGATTCGGGGTGGAGATCAGCCATTTGCCCCGATTATTGTCCTAACATGTATGAAGAAATGGAAACATTAGCTAACGTGCTCCAGTCAGATATTGGTCAGGACATGCGTGTTCATAACAGCACATTTCTGTGGTTCATCCCTTTCGTGCAATCCCTCATGGACCTGAAGGATCTGGGTGTGGCTTACATAGTGGAGGTTATTCACCATCTGTACTCTGAAGTCAAAGATGTTCTCAACCAGACAGACGCTGTGTGTGACAAAGTCACTGAGTTTTTCCTTCTGATTTTGGTGTCCGTGATTGAACTGCATAGAAATAAAAAATGTCTACATTTGCTGTGGGTTAGTTCCCAGCAGTGGGTGGAGGCTGTGGTGAAGTGTGCCAAGCTACCGACCACAGCGTTTGCACGGAGTTCCGAGAAGTCATCTGGAAACTGTTCCAAAGGCACAGCAATGATATCATCCCTGTCACTGCATTCAATGCCCTCCAACTCTGTGCAGCTGGCTTGTGTGCAGCTGATTAGAAGTCTCCTGAAAGAAGGCTATCAGCTTGGGCAGCAGACTCTCTGTAAACGGTTCCGGGATAAACTCAACTTATTCCTGCGAGGGAATTTATCTTTAGGTTGGCAGTTGACTAGTCAGGAAACCCATGAGCTACAAACTTGTTTAAAGCAAATTATTAGGAACATAAAATTCAAAGTACCTCAGTTTAGCACTTCTGTCGATCTGAATCCTGCATGTAAGACACCTCCAGCATCTTTTAAAGAAGAAAGTGAACAAATAGGGAAGAAGTCTGAAAAAGATGTGCACTGTCTGGAAAATTCCAGCCCAACATCTTCTAAAGAACCAATGAAAGCTGATGCATATCAAGTGCAAGAGAGTATTTTGAGCAAAGCAAATAATGCTATAGAAGAGACTAAAGAGCCGTGTTATATAAAAGATTTGAAACTAGAAGGCCACCTCTCAGCTGAGTCATGTTTGAAGCTGAGGAGTAAAAACCTTGCCTGTGAAAGAGTTCAAAATCAAGTTAAAATAAGTACAGGGAAATATAAGTGTGTAAAAGAGAATTCCTCATGTACCCCACAGGATGGTACTTTAAGAAATGGTCCAGAAAAAGTATTTGACAGAGGAATAATAATATCAAGGCGCTTATTGACTGTTTCTAGTACGGATTCTATGGAAAAAGTGTCTGCCTCCAATGAGGACTTCTCTTTAAAGGATGATGATCTTGGCAAAAGCTCAACAGCAAAATCTAAGACACATAAAGATGGAGTCTGTGCTAAGTTGTCACATGTAATAAAAAAGCAACACAGGAAAAGTATCAGTTTAGAGGAAAACCTGACTGTATCTGGCATTGAGGGTTTCTATTCAAAGAAAGATATAGGAGGTCAGAAAGGAGGTGGAAACATATGCACTCCTTCTTTAGTCCCTAATGGTATTCTGGATGATAAAAATGGAGAACAAAAATCTCAAAGCTGTTTATTGCTGAGAAAGAAAGAAGTAAAGAAAGAAAAGTTAGATATTTTTTCTACCCCTGAAAACAGTTGTCAAATACAGGAATGTCATGTTGATACCAAAGATTTGGTCTCACTCACAGAAATGACCAATACTTTCATGATGAAAGCATCTCCCTTTAAAGAGCCTGTGACTGGACATGAATTGAGAGATAGGAAAATTAGTAGGAGCACTGATCAATTTTCTTCTAATTTAAGAGAACAGGACCTTAGCAGCAGTCCCCAGCCTGACACCTTAACAGATTCTCAGGTAGATAGAGACCTCCACAAATTATCTTTAATGGCTCAAGCCAGTGTTACTAAGTTCCCATCAGATTCAACTCAAAAAAGTTTATCCCAAATACAAAGAAAAGTAAAAGATGAGAAAAGATGTTTCACAGCAAACCAAAATATCAGGGAAACCTGCCGTGGACAGGTTATTATTATTTCAGATTCCGATGAGGAGGAGGAGGAGGAAAGAATCCTGGGTTTGAAGAAACAAATGAAAGAGATCAAAGCATGCATTGAGAAAGAATGTCCAGAGCAACATACTTCAATAGCTAACACAAATGTGGAACAGAAGGTATTAATAAAGGAAGAAAATCCAGTGTCCCTTTTGCAGTTTGAGGAATCTGATTCTCAGTTTTTTGAGTTTGAGACTCCATGTGAAGTGTTTTCAGTTTGGCATGATCAGAAACCAGACAAGAATTCAGCTCAAGAGGAGGAGAAAAATCCATGCTCGACTCCTGTGGGTGATACTGCAAATGATTTGGGTTATGAGACAGATTATGTATCTGAAGAGGTCATTAAAAAAGTAGCAGAGAACTTTGAAGAGCGCACAAAACCACGTAGTAGTACTTCTGTTGAGGAATTTTGTGAAATTGAAGTAAAAAAACCCAAGAGAAGACGGTATGAAAACCCTATAGCTGAAGATCCTCTAAGGCCTTCATCTTCTGTCAAAAATGAGGACCAGTCTGGTATTTTTAACAAGGGGAATCTGAGTAAAAATGATTTTAAAGGTGTAGACCCAAGAGCTACAGTTCCCAGTTCAAGTGTTCAGAGAAATGCTGCGGTTTCCCCAAAGAAGTCTCTTCCAAAGCCTCGCACGTATTCCAGACCTGTCAGGAAAGTTCCAGTGGTTAAAGCTTCTAAGAAATCCCCTTCAGATACCAAGAAAGGACAGAGTAAAAGTTCCCATTACATAAGCTGTAGAACAACTCCTGCTATTGTGCCGCCAAAGAAATTTCGCCAGTGTCCCGAACCAACTTCAACGGTTGAGAAACTTGGCCTGAAAAAGGCTCCTCGTAGGGCGTTTGAATTGTCCCAGCGATCTTTAGAGTGTATAGATCAGCTACGTGACCATGGCAGATCTGTTGGAGTAGTCGACACCCGGAAAAAGACAAAGTTAATTTCTCCTCAGACTCTCTCTGTCAGAAATAATAAGAAACTGCTGACGAGTCAAGACCTTCAGTTGCATAGGCAGATGAGATCCAAATCACAACGCAACAGACAAGGACGTTTTGATTATCGAAGTACAGATAAGACCCGAGCAGGGCCATGTGCTGCACAGAGCTCTGCTGTGCCGGAGTCAAGTAAGTCAGATTACAGTCATCACGGAGGAGCCGAAGTGACTGCTAACAATAAGGGAAAACAGTTACTAACATGTCAGTCTTCTGAAACAGAACCCGTGAAAGCAAACCAGTGTAATCCTGTCATGGTAAATGGAAGAACAGCAACGACTGAAGCCATTGTTCCTACCTCAGAGGCCCTGTTAGGCAGAGGTGACCCAACAGTCCATCATTTAGAGGTGGCGACTTTGAAAGAGGGAGAGCCTGAATTCAGCAGTGACATAGAGGAGGAGGATATATTCTTAACACAGCGTGACCCTGAAGACATGGATTTATGTTCACAAATTGAGGGAGAGTATGATAAACTCATTGAAGTCATTGATGGAAAAGATACCGTGCAGGGAGAGGAAGAGTGTGTGAGGCAGCCTCAGTCGGAATCTTTGAGTAGCACAAAATGTAGGTACAAAGATTGTGTTGAAACTCTGAAAAACCCAGGTGAATACTGCTCTAAACACTCAAAAACTAAAGCCACAGATGAAGATACATTTCGTAAACCTGGCTTGCCTCTGTCTGCATCAAAACGTTTGAGACCTTCCACGACCAAGGTTTTTAGTTCAAGCAGTACTTCACGGATTGCTGGTCTCTCCAAGTCTTTGGAAAGTACCGCATCCCTCCCATCATGTCTGAAAAACAAGTCAAGTGGGGCACAGTCTGTTCTGAAAGGACCACAGCCACCCCTTCTGGTGTCTCTGAAGCCAGTGGCTGAAGTGAAAGGTCTGTGCAGTGTTTTCCCTGCTCAGACTCCAAATAACTCCAACAGGCAAGTTTTGAGAGTTCCATTTGGGGAAAGCAGATCTTTTTTGACTTCCTCTCCAGTAAACATTCTCACATCGTCACAGTCCATCTCTGATACCTTTGTAAAAGAGGTCTTGAAATGGAGATACGAGATGTTTGTGAACTTTGACCAGTGTGGGCCCCCGTCGAGTCTGTGTCAGTCCATCGCAAGACGGGTGCCTATCAGGTTTCAAGACTGTGGAGATTATTTCAATGTGTTTTTCCCTTTGGTGGTACTGAATACTTTCGAAACAGTAAGTATGTGTTTTAATCGTATACATCCAGATTTTGAAATTGCCTTTTTTTTTTTTTTTTCTTTTTTACCATGCTAGGAGAACAGCTAAAATATAACTTGTAAATGTCATGTTGAAAAGACATTGTGCCAGACACTGTTCTAGATGCTGGTCATACACAGGAAATATCAGTACTTTCCTAATCTCTGCCCTTCTGGAACTTACAGACACAGTCCATGGGTGGCAAAGGAGGAAATGTTTTTCAGTGCAAAGGAAACGGAAGACTTCTCAGAGGAGATAGTTATGCATTTAATTATGTTAAAAAAATTTTTTTAATTGGAGGATAATTTATGATATTGTGTTAGTTTCTGCCACACATCAACATGACTCTGCCATAAGTATACATATGTCCCCTCCCTCTCAAACCGCTCACCCCATCCCACCCGTCTAGGTGTCACAGAGCACTGGGCTGAGCTCCCTGAGTCGCACAGCGAATCCCCCCTGGCTCCCTTACATGTGGCCGTGTGTATGCTTCAGTCCCCCCTGGCTGTCTTACATGTGGCAGTATGTATGCTTCAGTTCAGTTTGTCCATCCCTCTCTTTCCCCCACTGTGTCCACAACTCTCTTTATGTTTGTGTCTCCATTACTGCCCTGCAAATAGGTTCATCAGTACCATTTTTCTAGATTCCATATGTATGCATTAATAGTCAATCTTTGTTTTTCTGACTGACTTCACTCTGTATTCCAGGCTCCAAGTTCATCCACCTGATTAGAACTGACTCAGATGCATACCTTTTTATGGCTGAGTAATAGTCCATTGTATATGTACCATAACTTCTTTATTCATTCATCTGTCAATGGACATCTAGGTTGCTTCCATGTCCTGGCTATTGTAAATAGTGCTGCAGTGAACCATGGGGTACGTGGGTCTTTTTCAGTTCTGGCTTCCTCAGGGTATATGCCTAGTAGTGGGATTGTTGGGTCATGTGAAAGCTTTATTCTTAGTTCTTTAAGGAATCTCCATACTGTTTTCCATAGCGGCTGTATCAATTTACATTCCCACCCAACAGTGCAAGAGGGTTCCCTTTTCTCCACACCCTCTCCAGCATTTATTATTTGTAGATTTTTTGATAATGACCATTCTGACCAGTGTGAGGTGATACCTCATTGTAGTTTTGGTTTGCATTTCTCTAATAACAAGCAATGTTGAGCATATTTTCATGCGTTTATTAGCCACCTGTATGTCTTCTTTGGAGAAATGTCTGTTTAGGTCTTTTCTCCCACTGTTTGATTGGGTTGTTTTTGTGCTGTTGAGCTGTTTGTATAATTTGGAGATTAATCCTTTGTCAGTTGTTTCATTTGCAGTTATTTTCTCCCATTCTGAGGATTTGCTTCTTCATTTTGTTTATAGTTTCCTTTGCTATGCAAAACTTTTTAAGTTTAACCTATGTCCCACTTATTTTTGTTTTTATTTTAATTACTCTTGGAGGTGGGTCAAAGAGGATCTTGCTGTGATGTATGTCAAAGAGTGTTTCTCCGAGAGTTTTATAATTTCCTCCAAGAGTTTTATATACATAGGTATACCTGTGGCTGATTCATGTTGATCTTTACCCCGTCTTCTTAATCTCTTCTGCTTCTGTTAGGTCCTTGCTGTTTCTGTCCTTTACTGGGCCTGTGTTTGCATGAAATGTTCCCTTGGCATCTCCAATTTTCTTGGTGAGATCTCTAGCCTTTCCCATTCTGTTTCATTTTGCATTGTTCATTTAAGAAGGCCTTATCTCTCCTTGTGATTCTCTGGAACTCTGAATTCAGTTGAGTATGTCTTTCCCTTTCTCCCTTGCCTTTTGCTTCTCTTCTTTTCTCAGCTACTTGTAAAGCATTCTCAGACAACCATCTTGCACTCTTGCATTTCTTTTTCTTTGGATGGTTTTGGTCATTGCCTCCTGTACAGTGTTACGAACCTTTGTCCATAGTTTTTCAGGCATTCAGTCTACCAGATCTAATCCCTTGAGTCTATTCATTGTCACCACTGTGTAATGATAAGGGATTTGATTTAGGTCATACCTAAATGGCCTAGTGGTTTCCTACTTTCTTCAATTTAAGCTTGAATTTTGCAGTAAGAAGCTCATGATCTGAGACACAGTCAGCTCCAGGTGTTCTTTTTACTGACTGTATAGAGCTTCTCCATCTTTGGCTACAAAGAACATAATCAGTCTGATTTCATATTGACCGTCTCGTGAAATGCCTACATCCATGTGTAGAGTTGTCTCTTGTGTTGTTGGAGAAGGGTGTTTGCTGTGACCAGTATGTTCTCTTGACAAAACTGTGTTATCCTTGCCCTGCTTCATTTTGTACTCCAAGGCCAAACTTGCCTGTTATTCTGGGTATCTCTGAACTTCCTACTTTCGCATTCCAATCGCCTGTAATGAAAAGGACATCTTTCATTCTTGTTATTTCTAGAAGGTGTTCAAGGTCTTCATAGAACTGGTCAGCTCTTTTGATGTCAGTGATTGGGTCATAGACTTGAATTACTATGATGTTGAGTGGTTTGCCTTGGAGCTGCACTGAGATCATTTTGTCATTTTTGAGATTGCACCCAAGTATTGCATTTCAGACTCTTTTGTTGACTGTGAGGGCTATTCCATTTCTTCTTAGGGATTCTTGACCACAGTAGTAGATAAAATGGTCATCTGAATTAAATTCTCCCATTCATTTTAGTTCACTGATTCCTAAGATATTGATGTTCACTCTTGCCATCTCATGCGTGACCACGTCCAGTTTACCTTGATTCATGGCCTTAACATTCCAGGATCCTATGCAGTATTGCTCTTTACAGCATCAGACTTGACTTTCACCACTAGACACATCCACAGCTGAGCATTGCTTCCACTTTGACCTAGCCTCTTCTTTCTTTCTGGAGCTATTAGTAATTGCCCTTTGCTCTTCCCCAGTAGCACATTGGAGCTCATCTTCATTTATCATATTTTTTTGTCTTTTCACATGGAAATCAGTCCTGGGTGTTCATTGGAAGGACGGATGCTGATGCTGAAATTCCAATATTTTGGCCACCTGATGGGAAGAGCTGACTTATTTGAAAAGGCCTTGACGTTGGGAAAGATTGAAGGCAGGAGGAGAAGGGGATGGCAGAGGATGAGATGGTTAGATGGCATCACCGACTCGATGGACATGAGTTTGGGTAAATTCTGGGAGTTGGTAATGGACCAGGGAGGCCTGGCGTGCTTTGGTGCATGGGGTCACAGAGTCAACACAACTGAGCAACTGAACTGTCCATGGGGTTCTCCAGGCAAGAATACTGTAGTGTGTTGCCATTTCCTTCTCCAGTGAACCATGGTTTGTCAGAACTCTTGACTCAGATCTGTCTCTCTTGGGTGGCCCTGCACAGCATGTCTAATGGCTTCATTTAGTTACATAAGCTCCTTTACCACAACAAGGCTGTGATCCATGAAGAGGCCAGTAATGTTGTCTGCCAGAGGTTCACATAAAAAGAGCTGTTAATAGAACTGTTGATGATGAAAGGATTTGTAGTTCAGTTGCTCAGTCATGCAGTCACGTCCAACTCGTTGCAACCCCATAATAGAATGCCAGGCTTCCCTGTCCTTCACTCTCTCTCAGAGATTGCTCAGATTCATGTCCATTGAATCAGTGATGCCATCCAACCATCTCATCTTCTTGTCACCCCCTTCTCCTCTTGCCCCCAGGCTTTCCCAGCATCATTGTCTTTTCTGGTGAGTCAGCTCTTCACATCAGGTGGCCAGAGTATTGGAGCTTTAGCTTCAGCATGTTAACTGTACATGCTACTATTTTTTATGTTACCCTTGTTGTTTATTCCTGTTTTTATTGTCCCTGCTCTTGTGGTTTTGAGCATTTTATATAATTTTATTGTCTATCCTTAGAATATCAACACAATTTTTTTTTAGTGATTGCCTTAGAGCTTGTAGTATATATTTACAACCAAGTCTGTGTTCAGATAACACTTCATGGATAGTGTGTCTACCTTACAATAACAAAATATTCCTGATTTTTCCTTGTCATCCAATGTATCATTGCTGTTATTTGTTTCACATACATATAGGCCTATGTTAACAAACACACACGCACATACGTAAGCATCCATAGCTTAATATGTTGTTGCTGCTATTTTGAATAAGCTGTTATCTGTTACATGAATTAAACATAAGAAAGGTTTTAATTTTGCCTTCACAGATTCATTCTCTGATGGTCTTCCTTTGTTTATGTAGATTTGAGTTCTGACCTATTTAATTTTCCTTCTCTTTGAAGATCTTGTAACTTTTCTTGCAAGTTAGGTGCAGTGGTGACAAATGCCCTCAGATTCTGTGTGAGAAGATCCTTGTTTCCCCCCACTCGTAAAGGATGATTTTGCTGGATTCAGAATTCTAGGTCGGTAGGGTTTTTTCTCTCTTTATTTCTCCCTCACTTGTAAAGGATAATTTTGCCGGATTCAGAATTCTAGGTTGGTAGGTTTTTTTTCTCTCAGCCATCTTAAATGTTTCACTCGCTTGCGTTTTTCTGAAGAGAAGTCGGATGTAGTTCTTAATCTTCTCTGCTATAGATAGGGTGGTTTTTTTCCTCACTGGCTCAAGATTTTTTTCTGTCTTTAGTATTTCACATTCCTAAAGTGTGAATATGATACAGTATGATTCCTAAAGGTGTAGTTTCTGGCGTTTATTCTGCTTGGTCTCTGGGCTTCCTGGATCTGTGATTTGGGGTCTGATATTAATTTTGGAAAACTGAGTCGTCATTGTCTCAGGTACTGCTTCTTCCCCACCCTCGCTCCTTCTCATATCCCCATTATGTGTATGCTGCGCCTTTTGGCGTTGTGGCACCGTCCTTGGATATTCTGGGATGTGGCTTTTTTCCTCATTTTCTTTTTGTTTGTTTTTCAGCTTTGGTAGTTTCTGTTGCTGCATCCTAAATCCCAGAGATTCTTTCCTCAGCAGTGCCCATCATTCTAATGAGCCCAGTAGAGGCATCCTTCATTTCTTTTAGTGTTTTTAATCTCTAGCCTTTCCTTTGGGATCTTTTTCAAAATTGACATCTCATTCATTACTTTACCCACCTATTAGTTCATAGGGTATTTTTTCCTTTAAAGTTAGTATATAAATTAATAGGTTTTAATTTTTGAAAAATTGTTGGTCTGACAATTCCTGTATTCCTGCTATATCTGACTAGTTTTGATGCTTGTTCAGTCTCTTAAACTGTGTTTTTGCATTTGAGAATGCAGTTATTTTTTGTTGTAAGGTGGATTTGATCTACTAAGTAAAAAGAACAGTAAACAGACATTTATTAAAGAGTACTGAGGTGTGGGGGAAGGGAGAGCACGCCACAGTCCTGTGGTAAGCTGTCAGTCTTCTTTGTTTTTTGGCTGTGCTGAGTCTTCGTTGCTGCTCGGGCTTTTCTCTAGCTGTGGCGAGTGGGGGCTGCTCTCTGGTTGTGGTGCAGGGGCTTCTCTTACTCAGAGCACGAGTTGTAGGGGGTGTTGCAGTTCCTGGGCTCTAGAGCACAGGTTCAGTAGTTGTGGTGCAAGCGCTTAGTTGCTCCCTGTCATGTGGAATCTTCCTGGATCAGGGATCTAACCCATGTCTCCTGCATTGGCAGCGGGAATTTTTTTTTACCACTAAGCCACCAGGGAAGCCCAGATGTCAGTCTTTTAGTGAGCCTTTGCCTCTGGCTTTCACACTCATGCATCTTGGTTTCTCCCTGCCTCCTCAGGTGAGACAGGATGACTAGAATGATCTGGAGTAGGTTTTCTTCCTCTAAGTAGGTTAGGCTCTGATAAAAGCCTAGCAAAGTTCAGTTCAGTTCAGTTGCTCAGTTGTCTCCGACTTTGACCCCCATGGACTGCAGCACACCAGGCTCCCCTGGCCATCATCAACTCCTGTAGCATGCTCAGACTGATGTCCATCAGGTTGGTGATGCCATCCAGGCATCTCACCCATTGTCATCGAGCAAGTTTGGCTCTGGTAAAACAGTTTTTGTATAGATCAAAGCCGTGCTAAGAAGGTTAGAATGGAGGTGGGAGGGAGGCTGAAGAAGGAGGGGATATATATTTAATAGATGATTCAGGTGGTTATACAGCAGAAATCACCACAACACTGTAAAGCAATTATCCTCCAGTGAAAAAAATTTTTTAAAAGGTCAGAATGCTCTGTATTTTAAAATGGTTCTAAAATTCCTAACCCTCAACACTGCTATATCCACTCCCCCTCCCGCACCAAAGGACACAGGGAATTTTCTCCTACATTTACTGTGGGGGCCTATTAGAACTCCTAGATGTGAAACTCAGTAGAGTGTGAGATGTCCCTTATGACTGGGTCGCCCTAGGCTTTTTAAGCGTTCAGAGTCGTTTATACTGAGCCTCCAACAGTTTGCCAAATCCAGTTCAGGTTTTCTTCCTGGCATGGAGGTTTCTGCTTAAGGGTTTCTGCTCTGATAAGTCTTGATTGTCTGTATCCACCTTTTTATCTCTGTATACTTAGGATGCACTGGTGATTTTTAAGTTCCATACATGCCAAGCTGGAAACCAGAAGTCCCAAGTTAATTTTTACTATTTCTGTCACCTGGGATTTCTAGGTTCTGGATTTTATTGTTGCTTACGTTGGAAAAATTTTCAGATGTTTTTGCTTTCTTAATTTGCTTATTTTGCTTTGCTAAGGTGGCACAGGAATGGATCAGCTCTCCAAACAAAGAGAAATTCCATCAGTTGCATTTACGAAAATTTCCTGGTGATTATAAAAAATACTGGGAGTTTGTGGGTAAGTTCTTTCTTAAGTAACTTGCACTGTGTCATGTAATAATTGGAGAGATTTCTTTTGAGGGAACAGGATAATTGTTTGTATTTTCTGGGATATAGGTTTCCTAATTTGAATCTTATGTAGACTATGTTTAAAGTCTTACTTAATGAGGATAATTAGTAGTGCATATATTACTGCTAGACTTGCTCCTCATCTGTGTGTAAAGTGTGGGGAGGTGGTGAGGGGGTAGGGTTATTTTACCTATTTTGTGACTTTTTTATTTACTTACCTCAGCAAATATTTATTGACTGTGTATTGCCTGATAGTGTGTGATTCTAGATGCCAGATATGTAGCTGGGATGAGAACATAAAATTCTGCCTTCACAAAGCTTACATTTGACTTATTTTCACTTAATTTGTTGTAAATGTCTTTTCAGTATTTGTAATTATTGTTAGCATGTTCTATAGTTCTGTTTAACCAGTTTCTAGTTAGATATGTATATTGTTTATGGTTTTTCACCATTACACTGAATAAATCCTTTTGCCTGGATCACAGTGTATGCATTTTTAATCGCCAGTCTAGGTTCGATGCAGGATACAGGATGCTTGGGGCTGGTGCACTGGGATGACCCGGAGAGATGGTATGGGGAGGGAGGTGGGAGGGGGGTTCAGGATTGGGAACATGTGTACACACGTGGCGGATTCATGTTGATGTATGGCAAAACCAATACAGTATTGTAAAGTAAAATAAAGTAAAATTTAAAAAAAAAAAAGACTTGATTCATATTGCCTCTGTCTACCAAAAAGAATTCCATTATCACGTCTAACATAAGAACATAAGAATGTATCTCTCCTCATTTGCTAGTTTAAACTTTTCCCCAGTTTTACATGGGAACTGTATCTCATTTGAGATTATACATTTTGTCCCCAAGTCTTTAGTGGTCCTTTAAATTTGGGGGGGTTGGAAACGGTCACATAATTGTCTCTGCATACCATTTGTCATTTTTCTGTTAGGAAGTTTGTTATTTGTGTGCATTTGTTGTAACTTTTTTTTAGTTTCATTATTTGCGTTCATTTTCACGTTTGGTTTGTGAGGCAGTTTTTATCTGCTTATGTTCATAAACTTTACTGTTCAAATTTTGGTTTTAGAAATTAAATAGTTTCATATTTTCTTGTAGTAATTTTATATTTCTTTTTAATATTTAAGTAACTGATTTATCTGCCATTTATCTTGATTGTATGATAGAATCATAGTCTTTTCTCTTATTTCTGACTTCTTTCATTTAACATGTGTGTAATTCATCAATTTTGTTTGTATCTTTAGTATTTGTTTTCATTGCTGTGGTATTATTTCAGTGTATAACGACATTACAGTTTTACCGTTGATGGAGATTGTTATTTTATTTTTTGGTCAAGTCATGTGGCTTGTCCTAACCACTGGACCACCAGGGAGTTTCCATTAATGGGCTTTTTTTCTATCAGTTTTGGTCTGTGTATCAGGAGTTCACAAGCCCAATCCCAGGTTCAGAGATTCACTAGGACAACTCTCAGGAATTATATTCACAGCATGGCTGTGACTTCTTACTGTGAAAGGATACAAAACAAAATTAGCAAAGGGGACTAAGCACATGGGTGAAGTCTAAAGCAGACCAGGAACAACCTTCAAGAGTCCTTTCCCAGTGGAGTCACACAACAGGCACGTAATTGTCCCACTAGTGAGGTGTGACGGTACATGTGGCATGTTACCTACCAGGGAATCTGAGGGGCTCAGTGCCTGCAGCACCCTCTGCCCATTCCAGATTCATCACTTCCCTGAAGCAAAGTGGGTGTCTGACATAAACCACAGAGAACGAATTTGGCCAACAGGTTAGATGCCGTGCACCATTGTCATCAGTGAATGAGAACTGTCTGGAAATGCAAGTTCTCAGGTGCCAATGAAGGGGCAACGTGTAAGCTTTCTCAGGACAGAAGCCTCAGGCCTGCTATGTTAGTAACTCTTCACGCACAGCATGTTATGGATAATGCCACTGTGGTCGGTCATGTGTCTCTGGTGTCATGTGAAGGCATTTTTGTATTCTTGTCTCCTGAGATGAGTTGTATGAGTTCAACTGAAGTAGATAATGCCAAGCCCGTTTATACAGAAATTATGCACCCCCACCAGTGTATGGAAGTCACATTGTTCCATGTTTATAGCGACGCATTTGTGTCGATTGTGCTATTAATTTAACCTGTTACAGTGTGCATACTGATGGCCATTTGTGGTTTTATTCTGCTATAATGAACTTGAGCCCCTTTTCATATATTTGGTAGATGCTTAAGTAACCTCTTTGGGGAAGCCAAAAGACTTGTTCGTTTTCTGTTGTCTTTTTCTTACTGATTTGTAGCAAGTTCTTTGTATAGTTTGGATATGAAACATTCTCCCACTCTGGCTTGCATTATGACTCTCGTAGAGATGTCTTTAAAATTCTTGTTTAGAATTTATTTTTAACATAACAGATACATTTGTGTGTTTTTTTTATGGAATGCTCTATGACTCATTGAAGAAACCTTTCCCTGCTGCAGGTCATAAATATATTAACATCTAGAACTGGAGCCAGCAAACAACAGCTTGTACATCTACCCTATATCCTGTTTTTATATTGCCCTAGAGTAAGGTTTTTATAATAATTTTTTAAAGGTTTTGAAAAAAAGATGGTGATGATGAATATGCAGCAGATTCCATATGTGACCGGCAAAGAAAAATCTGTCTCTTTACAGAAAGTTTACCAATCCCTTTTCTAGAGGCTTCACTGTTTTGTCAACCTGGAATTGATTTTGTGCATGAGTAAGATGTAGGGGCCATGTTTCATTTTTTTCCCCTAATGGAGATGTAATTATCCCACTACTGTTAATTGAAAAGACTATCCTTTCTTCATGGTCTGTAGTGCCATGCTTGCCATAAATCTAGTGGCTATTTAATGCACTGATATTTTCTGGACGCCTTTCTCTATTGGATCATTTGCCTACCTCACTGCCCATGTCACACTGGTTGATTAGTTAAGCTTTAGAAAAAGTTTTAGTAAACAAATCCTCTTAGCTTGTTTTGCCTTATGAGTACATTGGCTATTCTTGTCCCTTTGCATTCCTGTGTAAGTTTTAGAGGAAAAAAAATGTTGAAGTTTGTTGAGAATTGGCAAAGTTGGGACTAAACTTTTTAATTAGAGCTTGCTGTTTTCCCAGCCCCATTTATTTTACTGCTGTCCTTTCCCCTTGTTTGAAATGCCACCAGTAGGCTCAAAATGCTTCTATGTACTTGGATTTGTTTCCACGTTTTCACTGGGGATTTTGAAAGTAGAGCACAAAAGTGAGAATTTTTTGATTAAAAACTAAGGTAAGTTTCAAGGAAAGGAAATTTATTAACTCCTTTTGAATATTATGACTTCATCTACTTTGGTGTTGTAGCAGTAAATTTTTAAGAAAAACTTTATAATACTCTGTGATCAATATTTGAAAACGCCCACTGGCTTTCAAAGTCTACCAGCGCTGTCTACTTGCTTGAACTCTTAGTACAAGGGTTTAATATCCCTTTAGTTAATCTTATGTAAATTTATTCTGTTAGAATAAATGCTGACTTCTTACTGTTTTACAGTTTATCTTGAGGAAAGTGAACTAGCTAAACAGCTTCATCCAAGGGAAAATGATTTGGTGTTTTTGGTTCCTGAAAGACTCAATGAGGAGAAGAAAGATTTAGAGTGGAGTCACCTGGAGGATGCCTGTGAATATTACTGTGGCTATGTTCATAAATTCCGCCGTACTTCAGTCAGTGAGTACCTCGTGAGACTCTGTAGAGATGTCTGTCAGAAACTCGTCTTCTCATTTCTTTCTAGATTAGGCTTTACCAGCCATGTATTTGCTGTACATTTAGCTGGTGTACATTTAACAGACTTGTGTTTGTGAGGTTGATGATTTACCTTTCTGAGACCTCTTTTAGATTTTCTAGACTCAGCTGGAAAAGGCCCAGTATTTCTTGCTTTAGACTTCAGATTAAAAGCTTTCTTTTGTAATGTCGTCTTCTTCTAGTAAATTCCTTCATCTATCAGTGTTTGTTATAAAACAGACAATTTGCAAGCCATCTGTTTGTTAAATCACATTCCAGCTTTGGTTTTCTGGCTAATGATTAATGAGCAGACCAAAGATGTAACTAACTGTAAGGCACCTTGAGGGCTTTACTGTTTCTGTCACTCTCCTCCATTGTGTTGTGGGGGCTTCTCTCCCTAAGGGAGCATAACAGAAATCATGTTAGCTTGAACTTAAGGAGTGCCAGCTGTGTGCCACACGGTGCGCCCTGTCCTTTCTGTGCACGTTGACTGTCTTTTCCCAGAGCCCTGCAAAGCAGAACTAGCTATTCCCTGCTTATTGGGATATCAGAGGTCGGGATGTTGAATAACTTATCCAAGGTCACCCTCAGTATTAAATGGTAGGTTCAGAATTAAAACCTAATTTTATTTGACTGTGAAGTCCACATTCTCTATATATGCCAAGCTGCCGTTTTGACATCGCTGCTTTTTTTAGTCTCTCTTATGTGAAGAGAATATGATTTCATTATTCCTTCACCTTTTTGCATTACATCTTATAAACAGCAACAAAGCTGTTGGAGTTCAGCCGTGTGCCGCGTTGTAACTGGTGTGCTGTGTTTACTCTCCTGTGAGCGCAGCTCAGCTTTTCATGTAGGATGCGTGTAGAAGAGGAGCTGTGGGGATACATCGCTTTGTCTGTGCTTTTGACTCCGACAGGTGGCTACATTTGCCAGAGTTCTGTTTCAAAGGTGGCCTCCTTCCCTGAGCTCTTCATGTATCTAATACTCTGCCATCTCTATTTGGAAATTATTAGACATTTAAAATCTGCTCCAAAAAGAAACACTTGATTTACTGCCTGATGTGCTGTTGCTTCAGCTTTTCCCATCATAGCATGCAGTACGTCCATTCTCCCAGTTACTCAGCCCCAAACCTCAGAGTCAGGCTTGAGTCTTTCTCTCCCTCGCAGGCTCCAACCAATTCATCAGGAAGTCCTGTTAACTGGCCCATCCTTTGCAGTGTATCCTCCATCCTGGCCCCACCTCTCCCACTACATTCTGGCCCACAGGACCATTCACTTTCACCTGGATTCACCTGGATTAAGTGGTCTTTTTGCTTTTCCCATTGTAGTGCATTCTTCATTCACTGTAAGTGATTCTTTTAATGTGGGCATTAGGGCAATTCCCTTCCCTACACAGAGCTGTCCTGTAGCCCTTGACCTGACTCAGAGTCATTACTGCAGAGCCCTGTGAAGAGTAGCCACCAGTGCTTTCTCAGGCTTTAAGCTCGCTTCCTTCCGGCACACCAGCCTTTTCTCTGTTCCTCAATAATCCAGGCACCCTGCTGCCTTTGCGGTTGCTGATTCTCTGCCTGTAACATAGTTTTCCAGTTACCAACATGGCTTCCTTGTATTAAGACCATGCCCAAATGTCATCTTACCAGGAAGGTCTTCCCTGACTCTCTTGTCTGCATAACACTCCCTTACATCCCTCTTCACTTCCTCATCCCCCTCCTCTGCATTCTTCATACTGCTTACCATCACCTGGCATGTTTATTTGATTATCTGCCTCCTCCTCCTAAAAAATAAGCCTCCCGAGGATAGGAATGTTGCCTGGTTTGTAGGAGCCATTCAGTAGATAAATAGTAATTTACCTTCACTGAGTAAATTATTTGAATGATGTGGAGAAAACATGTTATAAAACACTTTGTTCTGAATAACCTTTTTAACTGGACACCTTGCATTCACTGGTAACCAAGATTGCTTTTTCTCTGTCTTGGTAACAGTGCATAATGGGAAATCTGAGTGTTCGGTTTCCATCCAGACTCAAGATAATTTACCAGTCAATTTAAATGAACTCGTGAAATGCTTTGTAATCAGCTCTCTGGTGACTACACAAAGGAAGTTGAAAGCCATGTCTTTGCTGAGTGGTCGGAACCAACTGGCCAGAGCCATTCTGAATCCAAACCCCATGGACTTCTGTACAAAAGATTTACTAACTACAACGTCTGAGAGAATTGTGAGTGATGACCATTTGATACAGGGAAAGTCAGAACATTTCACGTCACGACGTTAAAGCATCATGTTCCTTTTGTCCACAGCAAAGACTTACTAGTCACAGTGTATGCCCAGTGCCTAGTCTTCTTTAATGCTGTAAAGTATGTCTTTGTGTTAGTTAGCTTACCTCAGGAAGAAGGTAGAGTGCAATAAGGAATTGAAAACACGCTTGAAGAACAACATTAAAACGTTAGGTAAACATCCTACTTAACTTTTTAGGTGGTTAAAATGCAGAAGTAAGTAGGAGTAGGTTTAATGGAATGAATTTTGCATTTGAATGACCAGTGGAGCTTTTGGTACTGTTGCCAGTTTGAAGACGAAGTTATTGTATTGTGTGAATGGATATTTCTCATTATGAAATTGTGTATAAGTTCCAGGAAGTTAACACAGAGACAGGTGAAGGGAAAGAAATGTTATTTGAACCCCTTCCTTGTGTTCAGGCTTCCATGTGTGTTTTCTGTCAATTCTCACCTTCTGAGGGATCCTATAAAGGGATTTATATAAAAATAGGTGGAGGCTGAAGTCCAGAGAGGTAAGTTTGGAAACACAGCTTGAGAGTGAACTGAGGTGTAGACGCGGAGCTGAGCCAAGATCCGTGTTCTTCCCGCTCTCGTCACTTGTGTTAGGAAAGAAAGTCTTGGAATGGTTTTGCTGTCAAGGGAGAGAATCGACTAAAATGGGAAGAAAGCGAAAGGGAAGTTGCTCAGTCATGTCCAACTCTTTGCGACCCCATGGACTGTAGCCTGTCAGGCTCCTCTGTCCATGGGACTTTCCAGGCAAGAGTGCTGGAGTGGATTGCCATTTCCTTCTCCAGGGGATCTTCCTGACTCAGGAATTGAACCCCAGTCTCCTACATTGCAGGCAGACGCTTTACCGTCTGAGCCACCAGGAAGATCAGAAAATGGGAAGAATCAGAATAAATAAAAAGGAGAGTACAAAACTAGTTTGTGATCTTTATAAGAATCACAAATAAAAATATTGTTTTATTTATAGATGGACTGAAGCCTGTAGACACTTATAAGTGACTCTTTCCAGTAGTGAATGTGCTTCTTAGATTAAAGGTCATTTTGGAGTCTTGCCTGATCATAAAGCTTCTGTTTGATGAAGGACAGGAGCAGTTCACACAGATTTTTCCACTGTCTTGATTTCCTGGGCCACCACAGAAAGAAAAAGTCATTCTCACTAATGTCTTTCATATAGGTTGCCTACTTAAAAGATTTCAATGAAGACCAGAAGAAAGCGATAGAAACTGCATATGCCATGGTGAAACACTCCCCATCAGTTGCCAAGATCTGTCTGATTCATGGACCACCTGGAACAGGAAAATCAAAAACCATTGTTGGCATCCTGTACCGCCTGCTGACCGAGGTAAAGTGTTTGTGAGGGCAGCAGCATTCTTAATTGAATATATCATTTCATGTCACTAGATTTAACTAATGTGTGAATAAGTGCTAAAGTGCCTTTTCCCCCTTCACTTTTGTGTATCTTTTGATGCTGTGTGGAACCGTACCAGATAAAGGGGTAGCAGAGATGGAGAAGGCTATAAGAAATAAAAAGGCAGAAAATATTATCTTGTGTGCAATCACTCCTGAGGGCTAGAATGGTCGTCTGGCTTTGTTAGTGGTCGTAGCTGATACCAGGAGACCATCCTGGATGTATCTATCCCTGGGCTGCATTTTGGTTGGATTGGGTATTGAATAAAATCAGTGGATAATAAGGTAAGGCTCAGAAAAGTTAACGATACAATTTTATGCCAGAGTAATTTTTTTTTAAACTTTTTATTTTGTATTGGAGTGGAGCTGTTCACAGTAATTTTAGTATCAGTGTAAGATGCAAGAGTGAACGTTGGCATTCTAGGAACCAGCGAACTAAACTGGACTGGAATGGGTGAATTTAACTCAGGTGACCATTATATCTACTACTGTGGGCAGGAATCCCTTAGAAGAAATGGAGTAGCCATCATGGTCAACAAGAGTCTGAAATGTAGTACTTTGATGCAGTCTCAAAAATGACAGCATGATCTCAGTTGGTTTCCAAGGCAAACCATTCAATATCACAGTAATCCAAGTCTATGCTCCAACCAGTAGTGCTGAAGAAGCTAAAGTTGAATGGTTCTGTGAAGACCTACAAGACCTTTTAGAACTAACACCTCCAAAAAGATGTCCTTTTCATTATAGGGGACTGGAATGCTAAAGTAGGAAGTCAAGGAACACCTGGAGTAACAGGCAAATTTGGTCTTGGAATACGGAATGAAGCAGGCAAAGGCTAATAGAATTTTGCCAAGAGAACGCACTGGTCTTAGCAAACACCCTCTACCAACAACACAAGAGAAGACTCTACACATGGACATCATGTGGTCAGCACCAAAATCAGATTGATTATATTCTTTGCAGCCAAAGATGGAGAAGCTCTATAGAGTCAGCAAAAACAAGACCAGGAGCTGACTGTGGCTCAGATCATGAACTCCTTATGCCAAATTCAGACTTAAATTGAAGAAAGTAGGGAAAATCACTAGACCATTCAGGTATGACCTAAATCAAATCCCTTATGATTATACCAGAGAAGGCGATGGCACCCCACTCCAGTACTCTTGCCTGGAAAATCCCATGGACAGAGGAGCCTGGTAGGCTGTGGTCCATGGGGTCGCGAAGAGTTGGACATGACTGAGCGACTTCCTTTCACTTTTCACTTTCATGCATTGGAGAAGGAAATGGCAACCCATTCCAGTGTCTTGCCTGGAGAATCCCAGGGATGGGGGATCCTGGTGGGCTGCCGTCTATGGGGTCACACAGAGTCGGACACGACTGAAGTGACTTAGCAGCAGTAGTATGATTATACAGTGGAAGTGAGAAACGGATCTAAGGGACTAGATCTGATAGAGTTGCCTGATGAACTATGGACAGAGGTTTATGACATTGTACAGGAGACAGGGTTCAAGACCATCCCAATTGAAAAGAAATGCAAAAAAGCAAAATGGCTGTTTGGGGAGGCCCTACAAATAGCTGTGAAAAGAAGAGAAGTGAAAAGCAAAAGAGAAAAGGAAAGATAAGCATCTGAATGCAGAGTTCCAAAGCATAGCAAGAAGAGATAAGAAAGCCTTCCTCAGCAATCAGTGCAAAGAAATAGAGGAAAACAACAGAATGGGAAACACTAGAGATCTCTTGAGGAAAATTAGAGATACCAAGGGAACATTTCACGCAAAGATGGGCTTGATAAAGGACAGAAATGGTATGGCCCTAACAGAAGCAGAAGATATTAAGAAGAGGCGGCAAGAATACATAGAAGAACTGTACAAAAAAGATGTTCACGACCCAGATAATCACGATGGTATGATCATTCACCTAGAGCCAGACATCCTGAAATGTGAAGTCCAAGTGGGCCTTAGAAAGCATCACTATGAACAAAGCTAGTGGAGGTGATGGAATTCCAGTGGAGCTATTTCAAATCCTGAAAGACGATGATATGAAAGTGCTGCACTCAATATGCCAGCAAATTTGGAAAACTCAGTAGTGGCCACAGGACTGGAAAAGGTCAGTTTTCATTCCAATCCCAAAGAAAGGCAATGCCAAAGAATGCTCCAGCTACTGCACAATTGCACTCATCTCACATGCTAGTAAAGTAATGCTCAAAATTCTCCAAGCCAGGCTTCAGCAATACGTGAACCGTGAACTTCCTGATGTTCAAGCTGGTTTTAGAGAAGGCAGAGGAACCAGAGATCAAATTGCCAGCATCCACTGGATCATGGAAAAGCAAGAGAGTTCCAGAAAAACATCTATTTCTGCTTTATTGACTATGCCAAAGCCTTTGACTATGTGGATCACAATAAAGTGTGGAAAATTCAAGAGATGGGAATACCAGACCTGACCTGACCACCTGACCTGCCTATGCAGGTCGGGAAGCAACAGTTAGAACTGGACATGGAACAACAGACTGGTTCCAGATAGGAAAAGGAGTATGTCAAGGCTGTATATTGTCACCCTGCTTATTTAACTTCTGTGCAGAGTGCATCATGAGAAACGCTGGGCTGGAAGAAGCCCAAGCTGGAATCAAGATTGCCGGGAGAAATATCAATAACCTAGATATGCAGATGACACCACCCTTATGGCAGAGAGTGAAGAGGAACTAAAGAGCCTCTTGATGAAAGTGAAAGAAGAGAGAGAAAAAGTTGGCTTAAAGCTCAACATTCAGAAAACAAAGATCATGGCATCCGGTCCCATCACTTCATGGGAAATAGATGGGGAAACAGTGGAAACAGTGTCAGACTTTCTTTTTGGGGGCTCTGAAATCACTGCAGATGGTGACTGCAGCCATGAAATTAAAAGATGCTTGCTCCTTGGAAGGAAAGTTATGACCAACTTAGATAGCATATTTAAAAGCAGAGACATTACTTTGTCAACAAAGGTCCATCTAGTCAAGGCTATGGTTTTTCCAGTGGTCCTGTATGGATGTGAGAGTTGGACTGTGAAGAAAGCTGAGCACCGAAGAATTGATGCTTTTGAACTGTGGTGTTGGAGCAGACTCTTGAGAGTCCCTTGGACTGCAAGGAGATCCAACCAGTCCATCCTAAAGGAGATCAGTCCTGGGTGTTCTTTGGAAGGACTGATGCTAAAGCTGAAACTCCAATACTCTGGCCACGTCATGCGAAGAGTTGACTCGTTGGAAAAGACTGATGCTGGGAGGGATTGGGGAGAGGAGGAGAAGGGGACGACAGAGGATGAGATGGCTGGATGACATCATCAGCTTGATGGACATGAGTTTGAGTGAACTCCGGGAGTTGGTGTTGGACAGGGAGGCCTGGCCTGCTGTGATTCATGGGGTCACAATCGGACACGAATGAGTGACTGAATTGAATTGAAGGTGGCAGGTGTTTTTTATTTTTATTATAGGAACTTTTGAATATATGTGAAAGTATGAAAGGACTGTAACATTGTGTAATAGAACTCATTAGGATATTTTGTTTGATGCAAATTGCAGAACCAAAGGAGGGGGCATTCAGATGAAAACTCCAATGCCAAAATCAAGCAAAACCGTGTCCTCGTATGTGCACCTTCCAATGCAGCTGTTGATGAGCTTATGAAAAAAATTATCCTTGAATTCAAAGAAAAGTGTAAAGACAAGAAGAATCCTATGGGTATGATATTTATGTGGGCTTTTAATTTGTTTTGTTTTCAGTGTTTAGTGTGGGGAACTTTGAATAACAAAAAGTGAGCCAGTTCTGGCTTGTTCACAACTCCCGAATTTGGTTCATGTGGCCCTCCAGGACGGTGCTTCTCTCACAGTGTGGCTTGTGACCAGTCAGTGGATTGTGAAATCAGTTTAGGGAGATCAGAACCAGCATACTTACATAAGCTAGAACAGAACCGAAGGAAGCAGCAAGGATTAGAGCATAGGCAGTGAGGGGGTAAGTAGTAATCTGTGACACATGTGGTGTTGGTGAAGGATGAGTGTACTGCTTTCAGTACAGTGTGACGTGTACCTCAGAAAAGCGCTGGCCTAGCGTGTTTACACCGAGAAGGGAAAAGGCTGGGTTGAAGGATTTGTGCATCTTCTAGATAGTGCCAGATTCTTCTAGGAAGTGGTGATGTCAGATCCCACACTGAGAACAGTTCCCAGACAGTGGGCGGGGTACTGTTTTCACTTTCCTTTTCCTGAGGAGGGGTAATAAGCACTTTTTCAGGTGTCCATTGACAACACGACAAGGCTGGATGAACGTGGGACAAAAGCCGGGTCTAGGTTGGATTTTTAACTTTTTTTGTTATACAGTGACATCTCTGTCAATAAAAAGCTTTTTTTCCTTATTTTTCAGTACTTTGATTTTTTTGTTTTTCACTGCATGTGATACATATGTTTGTGGGATTTGGTATATACCATTTATTGGGTTAAAGAAGTCCCTTTTTCGTTAGCTTTTTTATGAATGGGTGCTGAATTTTATACAGACATTCATTTGCAATGTTTTGTGTAAGAGATTATCTGTTCCTTGAAAGTTTATCTGTTTGTAGTATTGTTTTGGTGTTTGTTGTTTTGTTCTCTTTTTTCTTTTTGGTCTGTTTTTTGACAGATGGATAAGTTTCTGTCTGCTGAATGTCTTTAATTGTTGATTTATTCAAGTTTTCTGCATTTAAGTGAGTTTTGCTGATTTTTAAATGCTTGTGTTTTGTTGTATGTGAATTAAAAAAACCAACATCTCAGCACCTGGACAGTGACCGGCTCTTTATCCTTCTCCCTCCAGGGAAGCCACAGCAGCTCAGGGGCTTTCATATCTGGTTTTCACCTTTCTCTGTTTTTCACCCCTAGGAATTTCTTTTACTTCCTTCTGAGCTCACCCTGCATTTTAAAGGATTCTGTTTTAATTTCTGGAGCATTTTGAGGTGCTTAGAGTTGGGTATGAATCTCATCACCCTTCTGGCAGATATACAACTTAGCAGTTTTGAAACTTTCAAGTAAATGTTGGCTGGAGAAGATGGCTTCAAATTTAGAAAAAGGAGCTGAACTAGGAATACAGATACATGTAGACAACTGTATAATAAATTGTTAATTTATTCATTCCGCAGTTTTATTGTACTTATTCTGTGCCAGCTGCTGTTGTAGGCAGTGACCAAAACAAAACCTGATTCTATGGGGCTTGGGATTCAGTGGAAGGAGACATCAAACAATTACCTGACAGGTTGGGATAGGTGCTAATAAACACTGCTTGGTTGATGTTATTTAGTTCAGTGAAGTGGTGGGAGATTTTTAGACTAAATAATACCTGAGTGTGCTAACCTAGAATTAAAAATGTGGTTAGTAAACCAGTTTAAATGATGCTGACAGTTTTTGAAATTACCAGAATTTCCAGCACATTCTGTCCCTTAGATCCTGAGGTGGCATTGTGATGTGGAGCAGAACCTTGGTTCTGAGTATTCTACAGAAAAGGAATTGGTGGTCCCATAAGATTTCATTTGGGGAATTCAGACATGTGTTAAAAGATAAACATCTTCATCTTCGAAATATCCTGTGGTTAAGAAATCTGTTTTATTTTTAACTCAGCCGTTTTCCGAACGAATTTTATCATGAATTGTTGAATAGAACATAGTTTGAGGAACATTAGTGTAATAGAATCTCATCTCTGCTATGTACTATTTGTGCAGCCCCATTAGCTTTTATTAGGTGGAGATAAGTCCTTGCCTTTTAGGGGTTTTTATGAAGCTTTATCTAAAAGGATGTATGTGGAGCCTCTAGCACAGTTCCAGATGTCTGGTTGATTAATAGTTCATGTTAGCTCCCTTCTCTGATTGTTAATGTTTTGCTAAAAAACAGTTGTTATGTACAGAGATTGACAGTGTTCGTACTAATCTCTGTGTGACTTTTATCAACAGGAAACTGTGGAGATATAAACTTAGTACGTCTAGGTCCAGAAAAGTCTATTAATAATGAGGTCCTAAGATTCAGTTTGGACAGTCAAGTTAACCACAGAATGAGTAAGTACGGAATAAAGGTATATACTAATTAATTTTTTTCTTGTTGTATAGTTGGCTTGGGCATTAAAGGTAATTTGAAGACCCTAGAAATAGTCTGGTTTTGAAAGCTAATTTTCCTTCTCATTGTGTGTGAATATGTATATATTTGTTAGAATGAGCAATTCTTTGTCTTTTTATTTTCTTTAAAGAAAAAGACTTACCATCTCATGTTCAGGAGATGCACAAAAGAAAGGAATTTCTCGATCGTCAACTTGATGAACTTTCCCGCCAGCGTGCTTTATGCCGAGGTGGAAGGGAATCGCAGGTATCTGGACATTTCTGGATCAGTGTTTATAACAGCTTATAGATAAACTAGTTGAGTATTTGATGCTGTTCTTTTGTTGTGAAATAGTATATAATTTGTGTAAAAGATGTATACAAAAATGGTATCTTTACATTAGGAGTTAAACTTCTTTTTTAAAGGACCAGATAGTAAATATTTTAGACCTAAGTTTACAGACCTATGTGAAGTCTCTTTTAGCCACTCAACTCTGCTGTTGTAGCCTGAAGACAGCAGCAGTTGGTAACATGTAAATGATGTGCCAAGGATTGGCCTGCTAGACAGACAGGAAGAGCCAACCGACAATACCTTGGACAGATCTACATCTTAAATACAGTATTTGAGAATTTATCAGACTTTCCTGGCAGTCCAGTGGTTAAGAATCTGAGCTTTCCACTGCAGGGGGTACAGGTTCAATCCCTGGCTGAGGAACTAAGATACCACGTGCTTCACTGTGTGGTCAAAAAAAAAGAATCAATTTATCTAATTCTGTTCAGTTGGCGCAGTCGTGTCCGACTCTTTGTGACCCCATGAATTGCAGCACGCCAGGCCTTCCTGTCCATCACCAACTCCCGGAGTTCACGCAAATTCGTGTCCATCGAGTTGGTGATGCCATCCAACCATCTCCTCCTCTGTCGTCCCCTTCTCCTCCTCTCCCCAATCCCTCCCAGCATCAGTCTTTTCCAACGAGTCAACTCTTCGCATGAGGTAGCCAAAGTATTGGAGTTTCAGCTTTAGCATCAGTCCTTCCAAAGAACACCCAGGACTAACCTCCTTTAGAATGGACTGGTTGGATCTCCTTGCAGTCCAAGGGACTCTCAAGAGTCTGCTCCAACACCACAGTTTAAAAGCATCAGTTCTTCGGTGCTCAGCTTTCTTCACAGTACAACTTTCACATCCATACAGGACCACTGGAAAAACCATAGCCTTGACTAGATGGACCTTTGTTGGCAAAGTAATGTCTCTGCTTTTGAATATGCTATCTAGGTTGGTCATAACTTTCCTTCCAAGGAGCAAGCATCTTTTAATTTCATGGCTGCAGTCACCATCTGCAGTGATTTCAGAGCCCCCAAAAAGAAAGTCTGACACTGTTTCCACTGTTTCCCATCTATTTCCCGTGAAGTGATGGGACCGGATGCCATGATGTTTTCTGAATGTTGAGCTTTAAGCCAACTTTTTCACTCTCTTCTTTCACTTTCATCAAGAGGCTCTTTAGTTCCTCTTCACTCTCTGCCATAAGGGTGGTGTCATCTGCATATCTAGGTTATTGATATTTCTCCCGGCAATCTTGATTCCAGCTTGGGCTTCTTCCAGCCCAGCGTTTCTCATGATGTACTCTGCATAGAAGTTAAATAAGCAGGGTGACAGTATACAGCCTTGACATACTCCTTTTCCTATCTGGAACCAATCTGTTGTTCCATGTCCAGTTCTAACTGTTGCTTCCCGACCTGCATATAGGTTTCTCAAGAGGCAGGTCAGGTGGTCAGGTTAGGTCTGGTATTCCCATCTCTTGAAGAATTTTCCATACTTTATTGCGATCCACATAGTCAAAGGCTTTGGCATAGTCAATAAAGCAGAAATAGATGTTTTTCTGGAACTCTCTTGCTTTTTCCATGATCCAGTGGATGTTGGCAATTTGATCTCTGGTTCCTCTGCCTTCTCTAAAACCAGCTTGAACATCAGGAAGTTCACGGTTCACGTATTGCTGAAGCCTGGCTTGGAGAATTTTGAGCATTACTTTACTAGCATGTGAGATGAGTGCAATTGTGCAGTAGCTGGAGCATTCTTTGGCATTGCCTTTCTTTGGGATTGGAATGAAAACTGACCTTTTCCAGTCCTGTGGCCACTACTGAGTTTTCCAAATTTGCTGGCATATTGAGTGCAGCACTTTCATATCATCGTCTTTCAGGATTTGAAATAGCTCCACTGGAATTCCATCACCTCCACTAGCTTTGTTCATAGTGATGCTTCCTAAGGCCCACTTGACTTCACATTCCAGGATGTCTGGCTAATTAACATCTACTAAATGGAACGTGGAGTGCTAGTTGTTGGGTTGCTGGATAATGAGCTGAGGGTTCAAAACAGACTACGGGAGAAGTTGAAATAGATGTATTACTCACAGGTCCTGGAGGAGGTACATAGCATACCTTGAGGGGCCATGTAGGCGGTCCATGCAGAGTGCAGACAGGCAGGTCCTAGGCCACATATCTTTATCAGGGTCCATGGTTGGAGTGTTTTGACATATCCAGACTAGGGCTGAATTGGGCAATTTGAATGGAAAGAGCAGGGTTTTGGTAAGTTTCTTGGAATGTCTTATCTCAGGGTCACATATAAGGCATACAGATGCTGGAAGGCAAGGGAAACCATTGATCACAAGAGCAAACATTTGCTGGTGACTCTGCGTGCTATATAAGACATTTGCAAGAGTGAGGGGCTAGTGTCAGTTTGAAGTCACGGCAGGCACCTGGCCAAACACAATGGATGTCAGGGCAGCAGTGCCCTGGAGTAGCTTAGCTGAACTCTGATACACAGTAGTATAGAGAGACTGGTAGAGGAAACACACTGGGTGAATCAGCTTTTCATTGGTAAAGTACTGGCTCTCCTTTTTGAAATGTGAGGCAGTTCATTGGAAAGCATTTTAAAATGCTTAGTTTAATGATAGCTGTCTAATTTTTTCCAGAGGCAAGAATTAGATGGAAAAATTGCCAGAGTTTCAAAAGAAAGGCAGGAGCTTGCTTCTAAAATTAAAGAGGTAAGTAGTTCATCCATAGCATTTTCCTGGCATTTCTTTTTTTAAATTATGAAGTAGTTCAGACAGCCTATGGTCTTTTCTCAGTTAACATTTAAAGTTTGAGAATTCCTGGCGTTCCAGTGGTTAGGACTCTGCACATCCATGGCAGAGGATGTGAATCCAATCCCTTTTTCAGGAAACTCAGATCCCTCAAGCTGCATGTGTGGTCAAAAATGTATATAAATCAATAAAATGTTTTTATAATGAAAGATTTGAAGCATTTACAAAACTAGAGAAAGTGGTGTCACTGCACGCACATCTATAGCTTTCTCTGAAACTCTCAGTGTTCTGTTCTCCCACCCAGAAATTTATGGTAATTGTCATATGAATAATTAATGAAACTAAATTTGTAGGGTTTTCCTTTATTAAAAATAAAGAAGAAAGAACATTACGTGTCTGAATTCAGGTAGACCAGCAGTGGCTGGAATGTGGCACATGAAAAATGCCTTTTTCCCTTCCGTTTTTAGCTGAAAGCATAAGCTCTTTTTACTTGTTTTTGATCGCAAAAATCCTTTTATAGCATGTGTAACTTTTTCCCCAGTATTCTTTGGACATAAAAATATCAACTCACATTTAGATGAGTCAAAGCTAGAATGAGCCAGCATAGAGCCCTAATGAAATGAACTGGGGTTAAGGGGAGAGAGGGTACTATAAACCGGTAATGGCATTTGTATTTTTGAGCTGAGATTTTTCTCTTGAATATACTATTGACTTCTGTGTGGCTAAATGAATATAGTTGAATTTAATGCATATTTCCACTAGCAGTTTATTTCAATTAAAAATTATGTGGAAAGCTATTAAAGTTTAAACTCAGCCCAAAATTAATCTTCTCATATGTCAGGAGGAAGTCTTTGTTTACCGGTGTTACGATTTTTGCCACTGATCAGATTGTTCTGTGGGTCATTAAATTAATTGCACTTGCGGTTTTACCGTGATGCTGGCTGTAAGGAGAGGGATGTGGCAGTTACCGTGTGAGCACTGGGTGGAAGGCCACAAGCGCCGCCACCTTCTCACAGACCTGCCTCGGGGTCCAGGCTTGAGTCTGTCGTATGCTCAGCTCTAGCTTTTCAGGAGCAGAAATAGGCTAACTGAATCTCTGATGAGACTCAGTCTCCATCTCAGTTTATTCCATTAGATAGACCTGGACCACAGTGGCGGTTACTGCTGTGGAAGTAGAATGCTCATCAGTTTCACAGGTGTTTTGTTGGTACTGGCTCTTATAAAAGAAAGAATAAGCTTACATGCTTAAAACTAACAGAAAAGGGTATGTTCAGGCTTAGTTTTGTTCCTGGTTTTACTGAGATAATTGCTTCACAGTTCAGTAGAATTATTTAGTCTTTGCATATTCTGATACCTTCCCACATCAGGCTGTAATAATTGTAAGTCTACTTTGACCAAATTAAACCCTGGATAAATTTTTCTTAACGTGCTGAAATCATGTTCCAAAATTAGACTCCCCTGCAGTGTGTTCTCTTTGATGGCTTCTGAGTACCTTGAGTGCTGCTCTTTTCTAGATTGCAGGTTCCCACCTGACACTTACTGAACATTATTCTGCCACATAAGTGGCAGGTGTGTTATAGTACAAAGAGGCCTATAGTCAAGAAGTTTTTAGATACAAGTGAACATTGATGAACTTTTATTCTCTTAGGTTCAAGGACGCCCACAGAAGACACAGAGCATCATCATCTTAGAGTCGCACATCATTTGCTGCACACTGAGCACGAGTGGTGGCCTGCTGCTCGAGGCTGCTTTCCGTGGGCAGGGAGGCGTCCCCTTCAGCTGTGTCATCGTTGATGAGGTCAGTGAGCAGCTGGCCATACAGCTCTTGCCTGGTGCCTTGAGGAGGAAGTCCTAGGTGAAGAGTGGCTGCCAAGATGTGGACGTAGTGATCTTTTTGCATCTGATTTTGACCTGCTCTTAAACATGTGTATTCCTGTATGTTGAAATATGCTGCTAATAACCCACCATGATGAAAACTGCTTTTCTAGTATTGGAATTACAGTCTTAGGGATTCCTGATCTTAACAAAATCCATCCCAAGGATTGCCTAGCTCCTGCTTTGAATATCTCTGGTTACCTTTTGAAGCATTTTTAATATAATTGGATAGCTCTGAGCGCCATATTTTCAGCTTTATCATCCTAATTCCTAGTTCATTCATTGAGCAAGTATTTATTGGTTACTTACCATTTGCCAGAATCTAGAGCCAGAAGACAAAAAGAGATGGAAAAGGAAGGTTAGAGAACCCGTTCAGGAGATCCGATATCCAGTATTCACCAAAATGAAGAAATAGAAAAGATGATGAAATAATTAAAGGAAATGTTGCCAAATTGAAGTGAAGCTTGAGGGTTGCAAATGTGAAGTGGCCTCCTGAGAAGGAGAGCGGGCGGGCGGGTGGGAGTGGGGCACACAGAAATACAACCCTGTCGGGCGCATGTCCAGCGGCAACAGACACACTGACCTGGGACAGGGCTTGGCCCTTGTAGTGTATGGCTGTTTCCCAAGTGGTAGTGGCACCTGAAAGATGGCTGACTTCCAAAATGTATGTGTGTTGGGGCAGGGGAGTAGTTTGGGGGTTTTTTCCCTCGAAGTGTTTAGAATGTTTTTATTGTTTTCTAACCAAAGAAAATCTTTACTTTTGATATTTGGTGTAGAAGGAGAAGGTGTACGTTTCTTAATGGGTAAGGCTTTCATTGTGAATTAGACTGTAGATGAATAAAAAATAACAGAGGAAACTGACTATATCTCCATTTTATACTTTCTTACCAAGGCTGGACAGTCCTGTGAAGTTGAAACTCTTACTCCACTCATCCATCGTTGCAACAAGCTTGTCCTCGTAGGAGACCCTAAGCAGCTCCCTCCCACAGTCATTTCCGTGGTATGTTTTTTCACATTTGTGTTGCTCTAAAGTGGAAGGGGTCTTTTGGTTTTTTGTTTTGGGGGTTGGGCATCCTCCTTGGATCAACATCTCTTACTTGCAGGGAGAAATAGGGAATGGCTGAGGAAAGAGAACAGCCACCGTTTAGAGCCTTCATGGTAAAGTCTCCAAAAATATTCTTTGTTCATAATGAGCTCGTGTGTGTGTGACAGGAGCATGTGGGTATCAAAAGACCAGAAGCTCAGGAACAGGATGTCCCATGCTCAATGTGCTATCCCTCTGAGAAAGGCAGTGTGCAGCTTTTCTAAGGGCTGATTTGTTTTCATAACATAGCCACCAAACCCATGATAAAAGAAAAACTGTAAAAAAGCAAGGGAAAGAATCCCAACTTCCTAATTTATATTTATGTATATGCAAATTTTGAGGAAAACAGTAAGAAGATAAGTTATTCTTACAGTAATGTGTACAGTATTAGGATTCTGTATCCTATAATGTTCCTCACATGCTCTGAAAGGGAAGGTGGAAGGAAAAAGACTGGGCTCCGCTTGTGGGAAGATGAGCAGCACGGTTGTGTCCCCTTCCCTGTTGTGTGAACACTCACTAGAACTGCTCCTGGAAGTGCACAGCAAAGTCAGGATCCAGATGTTTTGGGTAATCTTGCACAGGTCTCCACCTAGGTTTTGAAACTGAATAACATTTGAGCATTTCACTGATACAGAGAGCATGTGTGCAGAGTAGTGACTGCATGAACAGTCCTACAGAACAGACCATTTTCACAGCATTTCTGTTCAGTTATGTTCTGTTTGGTTGTGGAATGAAAGCGTGTTGCTGTTTTTTGTTGTTACTGTTTTTTGACTTTGGAATCATCAGCATGACCATGCAGTTCTTTGATATCTGAGCACTTGGGCGCAACCATGTGAGGGGTGGGCTAGGAGCGCCCCTGACTTGGAGTGAGGACCTTGTCCGTGGGGAAGATATGCTGCACCAGGCTTCGTGGGGAGTTAGGAGGAGCCAGCTCTGCACTGCGCTATGTGAATAATACAGCGTTTCAGAGACTGACTGATGACTTCTCGAAGGGCCTTAGCATATAGTTAGTGAAAGAGGGTTGTTGATGGTCCTCAGCTTTACTGCCTTCTTTGGTAATTGATTAAGAACAGCAGAAATGAGAAGAATCTATTTGGGCTTTTCTTAGTGTTGTAAAAATAATAACAGGCTTATTGAGAAATTTTCAGAAAATGATTATAAAGTTTTTCTCAATGCCTTTCTGACCACCTATTTCTAGGAATAATTACTATGAATAGTGTAGTGGATAATTTGAACAGTTTGTGGTCATGGGTGTGCAAAGTTGCCTTTTTTCCAGTCTGTGTTTATTGAGTGTTAGCCTAATTCAGGCACCGTTTTAAGTTCTAGGATTATGACAGTGTTGAAAACTGACAAAAATCTCTGCCCTTACAAAGCTGGCATTCTCGTGGGTAACAGACAATAAGTTACTAAATTCAGAAGGTTGGGTAGTTACAGGGAATGTGTGCATTTGTGTGTGCCGACTTTGACCTTGTAAAGGTGGCAGAATCAGTCTGTGTCACACTGCCTGTTTCCAGTCAGTAAATAGATCAGGAATGTACATTGATGTCAAAACATGAAAATCTCTGTCATATTGTAGGATGGACTCAGGTTTTTTTTTTTTCTGTAAGTAAATGTGTTACCTCCTATAAATCCACTTTCTTTTTTTTTGCTAGAGTGAAGTAAATGAGTGTTTTTGCTAACTTGAATAGGTAAACTTCTGAGGTAGAGATGATAATGCCAAATGTCCACTAAGAATATTTTTTCTATTTAATTACACAAAGCTATTTAAAATTGCATATGTATATAATCACTTGCATAAATAATACAAATAGGAAATAATGTCTTCTTTCTCCACTCTGATAGTTTGTAAAACAGGTTTATTAAAACTTTGCGTATACATCTTCAGTGCTCATATCTGCAACATACTCATAAAGATTCCACTATTCTTTCTCAATTTTGACATGGTGCTAACATTGAAACGTATATCCCAAGTATATCCCAACTGTGATTACATGAAGACACTTTTCTTCATTTGTCAGTTAACTCCGTTTCAGTTGCGGGTTTGTTGTAACCCTTTATTGAATTTATGAAATCAACTTAGTTGTCTGTCTCCTCCATTAGAATGTTAAGTTCTGTGACACTTAATCTTATTCACCTTAGACCCTCAGCACCCGAAGCTTTAGATGCTTAGTGCATATTGCCTGAATGGATGGATGAAGAAATTGGTCTTTAAGAGGCTGGTTTACAGTGACATTCATTTTTTCAAGCTGTGGGAGTGCAGCCCAGAAATAATGGTTAAAATCTGTGTTAACATTCTTTGCTGCTTTTCTCATCAGTTCTTTCAGGCGACCTCTGTTAGCACCAAAATAGTGATGGTTGTGATCATTCACAAGATCACATCATTCATCAACAGTTTGTGGGATTTCTAAATAAGGAGAATATGCCTCAGCTTTCGTAGTCAGGCTCCATGGCTTTTCAAAGGTGGAAGTCAGAAACATCTTTCTCTGAATGTTTGGTTGTTGGTAATGCTGTGTGCGTTTTAGATGTACGTTTGCTGTGTACATTGTAGAGCTCTGTAATTGTTTTTATAATAGTGGGAAAAGTACAGGTGAATCGTTAGAGATTATTGCTTTGTCTTCCCCCTTTCAGAAGGCACAGGACTATGGCTATGACCAGTCAATGATGGCCCGCTTCCACAAGCTCCTGGAGGAGAGTGTGGAGCACAACATGATTGGCAGGCTGCCTGTCTTACAGCTCACCATCCAGTACAGGATGCACCCGGACATATGCCTCTTTCCTTCTAGTTATGTTTATGACGGAGCCTTGAAAACAAATAGGTGGGTTCTTTCCATTGCATGTTAGCTTGTTTTATTTGTAGGTTTGGCTGCTTAGGAAGAATAGCTCTTTCACAGTGCTCTGAAGTCTTGTTATTAAAAACATGAAGGTTTAATTAAATTATAAAAGACATGTAGATTGTAGCAAATGCAGATAAACGAAAAGGGGGATAAAACCAACCCCCCGTTTACACTACCCAGAAATAATCACTAGTGACATTTTAGCATATCTACGTCCAGTCCTTGTACTATGCACATCTTTTTTTTGTTTGTTTCCTTTTTCTCTTTTTGGGAAAAAAGAATCATACCATGCTTTACGTAGTATTTTATACCTTGCTTTTTTCATGTACTGTATTATGAGTAATTTTCCAATCATAATTGTTATATCTTAAATACATAGATTATTCTCCCTAGCACTAGAATAGAGGTAAAATTCACTTTCTTTTAGTGTATTGAAATTTTATTTTTTTAAAGAAGAGTCCTTCTTGTCCCCTTACTTTCCCTAGCTCTCTCCCTGCCACATACACACAGAAAAATGGTAGTAATAATTTTAAAAAATGTTTCTAACTTGACTTGTGTTCTAAATGGTGCTGCTCTTTTATAGAGGGACAGAGACCAGTCGGTGCTCATCTGACTGGCCATTTCAACCCTACCTCGTGTTTGATGTTGGAGATGGCTTAGAAAGACGGGATAATGAGTATGTTCTCTTATACTTCAGTCCTTACTGATGTGTCAGAATTTTTATATTGTTTTTGTTTATATTTAAGTTCAAAATACTTTTCATACAAATCTCTCTGCCTAGTGCCAGGACACAATCATTTTCTTTTAGCTGGATTGATAAATCCATCATAAAATTACTGCTATCTTTATGTTTTTCGGTCTTTCAGTTTTTCTTAATTGTGTTAGTGGGGATTATATTACCTAACATGTGATAAGCACTTAAGTAGATCCATGCTGAACTCAACAGTTGTGAGTAAAATAGATGTGGCCCTAGTACAAGGCTGTTGTGGTCTAACACGAGGCAGACATTAACCAGGCCATTACTGTGGTGATTGATTATTCCAGTTGGGTTAAATATTGTGAAGGAGAAATACAGGCACAGTTGAATTAAGGTGTGAGGCAGAGGGTGGACAGTACTTTGAGCTTGTTGGGTTGTGTGAATCGGGTGGTCTGTGAATGCTAGTGCATGATCCACATGGCCTGTGGTGGGGAATGAGAAAAGTGATGCACTTTTCTCAGTGTTGGGAAGATAATAAATCTGTAATAGGAGCTCTTCATTAGTCATGTCTTCATTATTATAAATGCCTTTGTTCTCACTGTGGCTGTCCCTGTTTTAACAAATGAAGAAGCTGGTGTCTGAATGACTCCAAGCTCTTTTCTGGCATACAGCTCATGTCTCACTGGGCAGTTGTGATGCTGTTTATTCTTGTATACAGTGTAATGGTCATTATCACAGCCTCTTTGAATCACTGCTGACTGAATAGAGATAAAGCCTACCAATCTACCGTTTACTGTAATAGAGAACAAAGTGGAACTTAACAATTGGACTGCGATTAGTTTTGATGTCTTGTATTTTTTTTTCCATCTTATTTAGCTCATATGTAAATGTTCAAGAGATAAAACTGGTAATGGAACTAATTAAACTTATTAAAGACAAAAGAAGGGACATTAATTTCCGAAACATTGGCATAATAACCCATTACAAGGCTCAGAAGACGATGATTCAGAAGGATTTGGACAAAGAGTTTGATAGAAAAGGGTGAGGCATCTCTATTTTTATAGCTCTTTCCAGTTTCTCTGTTGAATTAAAAAGAAGAAAGAGGGGATGGAAGGAAAGAAGAAAATGAAACTTAACCCCTGGGGCATGCATAGACCCTGGTAACATAGAACAAGGAGACCAGGACGCTGGCTCCACAGACTTGTGCTGAGAAGGGAGTGTGGTTACGCTTGTAGCACCTGTAGACGGAGTGCCTGCTGCCTTTTTGAAGGTCTTCACCATTATCCTTGACAGTGGAATTGACTGAGAAACTCTCCAGGCCTTTCCATTTAGTTGGATGATTTGTTAATCTAAATTCTAATTGTACCGAGATACCCATAGTCACATTTTCACTTAGAAAAAATTAATTAAACCTTTTAGTGCCTTCATGTAGAAGGGTGAAGATCATGTCTTCGTCTTGTTTTACCTCAACAGTAAAATTAAAAATTAAATATTGGAAATCCAGTAACTCCACGGTTTCTACACCTCAAAACACACAAACTTCCAAAATTGACGCTGGGAAGAAACCAGAAACATTGGATAGATCTATTAAACGCAAACAGATTGAGTTAGTAATCAAACACTTAACAACAGAAAACAAACCCAGGACCAGGCTTCACTAGTGAATTCTATCAAATGTTAAGAATTAACACCAGTCTTTTTGCAAATGCTTCCAAAAAGTAGAAGGGAAGACTACTCATTTTATGGGGCCACTATTACCTTGGTACCAGAGCCATGGAGACATCACCAGAAAAGAGAACTGCAGACCAATATATCCTTTATGAATGTGGATGCAAAAATTCTCAACAAAATAATGGCAGCTGAACTCAGTAGCATATTAAAAGGATTATAGACCAGGATCAAGTGGAATTTATCTCAGGAATGCAAGGTTGGTTCAGTATATGATAATCAGCGTTCTGTACCATAGTTAAAGGGAAATCCCACGTGGTTGTGATCATCTGAATAGATTTCATTTATTTGAGTGAAAACATTTGAGTGCAACAACCTTTCATGATAAAAATACTCAACAAATTTAGGAATAGAAGGGAACTTCCTTAGGCTAATAAAAGGCATCTATGAAAAACCCATAGCTCAAAAACTATACTTGATGGTAAGATGAAAACTTTCCCTATATGATCAGGAAGGATAGGATGTCTGCTCTCACTGCTTTTGTGCAGCATTGTATTAGAAATTCTGTGCAGAGCAGTTAAGAAAAGGAAATGAAATATTTGTGCAAACTGCTAGTCCTTGTAAACAAGTTCATCAGAGTTGTAGTATACAAGATGAGTATGCAGAAATCAGTTGTATTCACCAGCCACAAGAAATCTGAAAAAAAAAAAAAAATTTTTTTTAATTCCATTTGCAGCAGCATCATAAAGAACAAAATACTTAGGAATAAATATAACCAAAGAAATATAAGCTCCTACACTGAGAATTACAAAATGTTGAAAGAAATAGAAGAACTCCAGAATAAGTGGAGACAGTCCATATTCATGGATTGGAAGACTTACTAAGATGGCACCTTTCCCCATGCTGATCTACAGATGCGTTATCTCCATCAAAATTAAAACTATGATTTTGGAAAAGCTTATTGTAAAGTTCATGTGGAAGTGAAAGATCCTCTCCAAACAACTTGACAGAACAGTGTTGGGGGCTCACACTTTATCAAAATTCACTGCAAAACTGTCAGCATTGTGGTACTGTCATCAGGGTAGACATATAGACTAATAGAGGTGAGATTCCAGAAATAAATCCATATGTTTGTGGCCAGTTGATTTTCAGGAAGGGTGTCAAGACCATTCAGTGGGGAAAGAATAGTTTTTTCAACAAATGGTGCTGGAATAAGTATAGGTATCCTCCTGCAAAAGAGTGAATTTTGACCCCTGTCACACTGTATGTAATAATTAACTCAAATTAGAGCCCTGAGTTTTCAGAGACAAAATTATAAAATGTATAAGGAAACAAAAATATAAATTCATATGATCTCAGATTAGGCAACAGTCTTAGGTGTGATATCCAAGCGCAAGTAACCAGAGGAAAATTAAATTGGTCTTCATAAAAATGAAAACCCTTTGCTTCAGATGACACTATCAAAGAGTGAAAAGACAACCCACAGAATGGGAGAAAGTACTTGCAAATTTATCTGATGAGTTATATCCAGAATATAAAGAACTCATACAACTTGATAATAAAATGACAGTCTTATTTTGTTGAAAAATGTGAATAGCATTTTTCAAAAGATAAAAATCCAACAGGCACACTAAAAGGTGTTCCACATTATTTATCATTAGGGAAATGCAAATCAGAACGACAATTAGATTAACATTTCATACCCACCACGATGACTGTCATTAAAAAACAGGCATTAACATATTTTGACGAGGATGTGGCGAAATTGAAACAGTACGTTGCTGGTGAGAAGATAGAATGGTAAATCATTGTGGAAAACAGTTTGGCAGTTCCTCATAAAACATAGAATTACCACATGACCAGCAATTTCATTCGTAGATACATACCTGCATTGGGAAAATGTTCACTGGGAAGCTTGTACATGAATGTTCATAGCAACATTATTCATGATAGAAAGCAGAAGCAACTCACACTTCCAAAAATTGTGTGTGGGTAAATTGTGTATTTGTACAAGCAACTACGCAGTCGTAGAAGGAATGAAGCAGTGGGATATTTTGTGACACGTGAACCTTGGAAAACATCGTGCTAAGTGAAAGAAACCTGACACAGAAGGTCACGTGTTCTGTAACTTCATTTGTACGCTAGCTAGGTCCCGTCTAGAAAAGTCCATGAAGACAGAACATAGATTAGTGGTTGCCAGGGCCTGGCGGGGAGGAAATTGGAGACTGATGACTAATGGGCACAGGGCTTCTCTACTGGGAATAGACATGCTTTAATAACTTTTTCAGTAAATATGTTTCTCTTTCATTAATAGGGCAGCAGAAGTAGATACCGTGGATGCCTTCCAGGGCCGTCAGAAAGACTGTGTCATTGTTACATGCGTCAGAGCAAATGCCACACAGGGCTCAATTGGGTGGGTAACTGTCATCCTTGATTTTTTGCTTTGTTTATAGTCCAGAAGTAGCTCTGTTTTTAATAACTGTTGAGAGTACCATCATTTGCCAAATTACATAGAAAATTGCATAATGTCATGAAGTTGTTTTTTAAGCTGTGTAGTTGATCCATTGTTGGGTCTGCCTTTCTTGGTTCCTTGTGTCCATGTCACAGAGTGAATCTGTATTTTCACTTGAGAAGAGTGAAGTAGATGATTGAATCCAGTATATTTTGCAGGGGCATGTTCCTCTCCACAGTATGTGTCATAATTGATCTACTGTCATATTTTTAGGATGTTTTAAGACTTAAAAATCACAGCATTAAAATTTCTAATATCTAAGTCACGATAGGAAATAGGTGCCTCACTTTGAAGGAAAGCTCCAGACATCGTTTGTTTATTGTTTTTGATGAGAATTGCCCTGTGCCAGGTCCCCTGTGTTGGGAGAAGGGGTGCAAAAGCACTGTGATTTTAAAGCAGAAGGAGCCAAGAAAAGCTGTCTGAAATATCGCCTGGGTCTCACGTACACTGATACACTGCTGAGTCATTATGTACAAAGAAGTAACTTTTTTTTTTCTTCTATTGCTTAGATTTCTGGCAAGTTTGCAGAGATTGAATGTCACCATCACACGAGCCAAGTACAGCCTCTTTATCCTGGGACACTTGAGAACCCTAGTGGTAGGTACATTCTAGAGGAGCAGGGATCTCAAAGGTTGCCCCTTATTACTCATACTGGGTGGAGGTTTTGTGTTTATGTTTCATTAAAATGGAAATGATTTAGAGGTCACAAACAACAGTGTTCCTCTTAGCCCCTCACCCCCACCTTGTTAGTCCCCCAGCAGCCTCTTCATGGGAGCTTTTAGACACCCGGACTGTTCTTATCCTAGCCCAGGACCCAAGTAGTCGCAGTGTGCTCTCAAGGTGACCTTTAAGAAATTTTTTCTACATTGTGGGATTGGACAGCCCTTAGTAAACTCTGAGTTAATGTGGTCTCGGCTCAGCCTAACGCCAAGAGAGAATGGGAGTTTGCAGGTGTGTTTATGGATCTTCATTTCTGTCCTGACACTTTAAGCCACAGCACTTACTGCTTCCCTTGAGAGATGGGTGCCATCAGAGTTCTCTGTCAGAGCAGATGCTTCTCCAGAAGGGTCAGGTTCCACTTGTGGTCCATAGACAGTATAGCTTCGTTGGGTGAACTATAGCTGGATAAATGTGTATTTGCTGCTTTGTCTCATTTAGGGGTAATAACTCAGTTTCTCTAATTTTAACAGTCTTTGGTTTATCTTAGGAGTAGTGCTAACTTAGTTCAGTTCAGTCGCTCAGTCATGTCCGACCCTTTGCAACCCCATGAACCGCAGCATGCCAGGCCTCCCTGTTCATCACCAAGTCCTAGAGCTTACTCAAACTCATGTCCATTGAGTTGGTGATGCCATCCAACCGTCTCATCCTCTGTCGTCCCATTTTCCTGCCTTCAATCTTGAAGGTACTTTCCCAGCATCAGGGTCTTTTCAAATGAGTCAGCTCTCCTCATCAGGTGGCCAAAATATTGGAGTTTCAGTTTCAGCATCAGTCCTTCCAATGAACACTCGGACTGATCTCCTTTAGGATGGACTGGTTGGATCTCCTTGCAGTCCAAGGGACTCTTAAGAGTCTTCTCCAACAGCACCGTTCAAAAGCATCAATTCTTCGGCACTCAGCTTTCTTTATAGTCCAACTTTCACATCCATACAGGACCCATGGAAAAACCATAGCCTTGACTAGATGGACCTCTGTTGGTAAGGTAATGTCTCTGCTTTTCAATATGCTGTCTAGGTGGGTCGTAACTTCCCTGACAGCCTAGTGAAGTGAAGTGAAAGTTGCTTAGTCATATCTGACTCTTTGCGATTCCGTGGACTGTACAGTCCATGGAATTCTCTAGGCAAGAATACTGGAGTGGATAGCCGTTCCTTTTTCCAGGGGCTCTTCCCAACCCAGGGCTTGAACCCAGGTCTCCCGC
Source organism: Ovis aries (assembly GCF_016772045.2). Classification (NCBI taxonomy): domain Eukaryota; kingdom Metazoa; phylum Chordata; class Mammalia; order Artiodactyla; family Bovidae; genus Ovis; species Ovis aries. The sequence continues at coordinate 4,588,424 of NC_056056.1, forward strand.
ATTGCAGGTGGATTCTTCACCAGCTGAGCCCCAAGGGAAGCTGACTTAGTATTTCCCCCTATCTCGGCTAGCTCCACCAGAGGGCGCTCAAATACAATCTTCCTCCTTCAGCTCTTTCCCAGGTCTGTGGTCTGCAGCTTTCGTTGTTTGGTCCCTCCTTGAAATAATTTTTAAAAGCTGCGTATTCTCCATTTTAAGTTGATACTGAGAATCTTTTATCAGAAGGATTGATACAACGATTTTGTTTATAATATGTTGTAAATACTGACATTTTAAAGTAAGGATAATAAAAATAAATCTATTATGTCACTCTTTTAAGTGTATCCAGTGGGGTAGAGAGCAGTGTTATTCTTTCTGCTCTTTAAAATTGAATTGTCATCTGTACTGTTCAGGATACAATTCAGTGGGGATAATGAACATGTTTTCATAATTAAAAGGCTGTTAATATGACTGTTAGGCTTTTCTGCCACAAAAAAGTTTACAATATAAATTGAATGTTTAAAGAGTTGTTTTTCATGACTATTTGGGAAAACTGTGAGAATTGTACTTCTTTGGTAACTTCTTGTAAGCCTGTTGGTGTTCAGTCACTAAGTCGTGTCTGACTCTTTGTAACCCAGTGAACTGCAGCACCCAAGGCTTCCCTGTCCTTCGTTGTCTCTGGGACTTTGCTCAAAATGTCCATTGAGTCAGTGATGCTATCTAACCCATTTCATCCTCTGCTGCCCCCTTCTCTTCTTGCCCTCAGTCTTTCCCAGCATCAGGGTCTTTTCTAATGAGTCGGATCTTTTCAAGGAGTTGGCTCTTCACATCAAGTGGTCAAAATATTGGAGCTTCAGCCTCAGCATCAGTCCTTCCAATGAATATTCAGGGTTGATTTCCTTCAAGATTGACTGGTTGATCTCCTTGCAGTCCAAGGGACTCTCAAGAGTCTTCTCCACACCACAGTTCAAAAGCATCACTTCTTCGGTGCATCAGTTCTTTATGGTCCAACTCTCACATCCGTACATGACTACTGGAAAAACCAGAGCTTTGAGTGTACAGACCCCTGTCGGCAAAGTGTTGTCTCTGCTTTTTAATATGCTGTTCAGGTTTGTCATAGCTTTCTTTCCAAGGCACAAGCATCTTTTAATTTTATGGCTGTAGTCACTGTCTGCAGTGATTTTGGAAATAACATCTGTCACTGTTTCTACTTTTTCCCCATCTGTTTGCCATGAAGTGGTAGGATTGGATGCCATGATCTTGGTTTTTTGAATGTTAAGTTTTAAGCCAGCCTTTTAACTCTCCGGGCTTCTCTCATCGCTCAGCTGGTAAAGAATCCGCCTTCACTTCAGGAGACCCCAGTTCTATTCCTGGGTCGGAAAGATCCCCTGGAGAAGGGATAGGCCACCCACTCCAGTAATATTCTGGCCTGGAGAATTCCATGGACTATATACAGTCCATGGGGTCACAGAGTTGGACACGCCTGAGCGACTTTCACTTTTCACTCTCCTTCACTCTCCTCAAGAGGCTCTTTCTGCCATTAGAGTGCGTCTGCGTATCTGAGGCTGTTGCTGTTTCTCTTGCCCGTCTTAATTCCAGCTTGTGAGTCGTCCAGCCCCACATTTCGTGTGATAGACTCTCCATATAAGTTATATAAGCAGGGTAACAATATACAGCCTTAGTGCACTCCTTTCAGAATTTTGAGCCAGTCTCTTGTTCCATTTCTGGTTCTAACTGTTGCTTCTTGCCCTGCACGTAGGTTTCTCAGGAGACAGGTAAGGTGGTCTGCTATTCCCATCTCTATTTCCCACAGTTAAAGGCTTTAGCAAATCTATAGTGAATCTATAGTTACCTCAAAATAAAGGTGGTTTTTTAACTTTTTCTTTTGTACTGGAGTACAGCCAATTTAACAAGCAGTGTGGTGATAGTGTCAGGTGAACAGCAAAGGGACCCAGCCATACATATACATGTAAGTTAAGATTTTTTAAAAAATTCTTTTTCCTGTGACCATAAGGATCAAAGGGTTTAACAACTGATATCTTATCAGTTGAAGAACATATTAACAATGATTATTTTTATACAGTTGAATTCTGATAGTATTCAAACCCGAAAAGTAAATGTTTATAGAGCTGTGTGTCTTAGGTGCCTGGATTACCGAAGCCTTCCTGGGCACCCCTGTGTTTACCGCAGATGATTGTACCTGCCCCGGCAGCTTGGTCTGTAGTCAGCCTGGGGACGGGTGAGAATTGTGATGGTGACTGGGAAGGGTGGAGTGGAAGGGTGGGAAAGCCCCAGGAAGGGACGTGGGAAACTGAAGTTTGAAAGCTGAAGTTTGGAATAGAGAACGGCCCCACATCCGTCCCCCACCAAGGGCATCTCTGAGCCCCCAGCGTCACCCACATGCAAATTCGCAGAGCGCTGCTGTCCCACTCTAGGAAGCTAGAGACAGAGAGAGCCGAGGATAAAAGCTTCCAGTGTGACCTTTGGACTTTCCAGTCCAGTTTACGGGTTTCTTCTTGGGCTTCTCCCCCGACACCTTTTTTGGTTTTTCAGCCCAGTTTCCCTTATGGGAGTGGAATGAGGACTAATATAACCCTTCCTCAGAACTGTTTCTGTGATCTAGGACTTGGATTAAACACCATGTTTAGATGCATGAGACTCAGCAAAAATCACAGCAAGGCCACCTGCTTTCCAGGTTGTAGTGCTGGCACTTTGTCATATAAGATGTCTGTGGAAAGATTTCAGGCAAGAGCCAGGACTTGTTCTTTTTAAAAATGGTTTGACTAAAAGGCAAGAGCTTGTAGTCACCCAGCTGTGAATTTCTCCAGGATTGCATACATGGAGAGTGCTACAAAAGACACAGTACAGTCAGAAATGATAAAATGTGGAAACAGAGTGCATTTCCGAGTCGTTTAAATAAAATAGCCATTCATGTATTCCAGTTGTGGGAGCAGACTCGGAGAGGTCAAGTGACTTGAGCATGGCCACACAGCAAATAAACGCTATGGCTTCCCTCGTGGCTCAGCTGGTAAAGATTTCTGCCTAGAATGCAGGAGACCTGGGTTCGATCCCTGGGTTGGGAAGATCCCCTGGAGAAGGAAACAGCTACCCACTCCAATATTCTGGCCTGGAGAATTCCATGGACTGTGTATGTATAGTCCATGGGGTCACAAAGAGTCAGACACGACTGAACTTTGACTCTACTCCCCCAGCCGCCTAGAGTGCAGGAACCCACAGGAGGGTTGTTGCTCAGTCACTGAGTCGTGTATGGCTCTTGGGTAGCCATCCTTTTTCTTCTCTTTCCTTTGTCAAAAAGTCTTCATCGTTTTTCTCCCCACTATACTCTCTCTTCCAAGGAAGCCCAAGTTTTGATGATTGTAAATAAGCAGTTTAACGCCTCTCTTCCTCTAAAAGGAAGAGAGGAGAGATACATGAGTTGAGTTTTCTTTCCACCTTCTTTAGATGTGCCTTTCATAACTTAAGGCTCTTCTAGAAGAGATAGAAAGTTTCATGATATCTTTAGAATAGTATCTCAGTGGATTAAGATAGTTTCGCCTGTTGGAGTTTGGGAATTTGGTGACAGCTATGGACCTGTTTGTAGAACAATCAACATGCACTCAAACGTTAGAGCTTTCTGAAACTGAGCCTTCCTGCTGTCTTCCGGAGGCAGGCAGTGTCAGAGGAAACCCAGTGGGATGACGGAGCCCTCCTATGACTGTGTCATCCAGGACACTAACCCCAGTCACATGTGGTAGCAGAGAGCTTGAAATGTGGCCGGTGTGACTGAGGAAATGAACTTCTAATTAACTGAAACTCAAACAGCTGCACAAGGCTACCGACAGCGGACAGAATTGCTTGGCGGCTGATTGAGCCGCAGGGCTTGAGCAGCAGCAGCAGAATGGCGGCGGTTCTTTCTTAGCGGTGGTGCTCAGTGTTGTTTTGCAGCAGCGTGTTTTATTGTTCTGTAGTCCATCTGATTTTTTCTTTCTGCTTTGTCAAGTAATGGATTCTTGAGAATCTGTTCATGAGGGTATACTTAAACTATTTATTCCCAAGCATGTGAGTGTGTTTTGGGGATGTAATTTTCTTCCTTCTCTGTTTCAAGGAAAATAGGCATTGGTATCACCTGATTCAAGATGCACAGAAACGTGGCGCCATTATTAAGACTTGCGACAAGAACTACAGACACGATGCAATGAAGATCCTGAAGCTCAAACCATTGCTTCAGAGGAGCCTTACTCACCCTCCTGCTGTCGCTCCAGAGGCATCCAGACCCCAGGGTGGCCTACCCAGCAGCAAGCAAGATGGTGAACTCAGCAAGACATCTTTTGCTTCTTCCCTGTACCACTCACCCTCTGATTCCAAAGAAGCCACAGTCACTGAGGCTGCAAAGGATCCTGAAAGGCCACCCACTCAGGACCGGCTTCGGGACCCAAGACTGCTGCGGAGGATGGGCTTAGCCTTTGATGCCCAAGGAATAAGCCTCAGGGAGCCGCAGCCCTTGAGCCCCCAGCATTCTGGAGCAGCGCCTCCGTCAGGCGCGCCAGGCTGCCCTGGGAGTCCCCAGGAGCCATGCACCGTCAGGCAGCAGGGAGTCACCCTGAACAGCCACATGCCTCACACGCAGTGCGACTCTCCAGCCGCTGGTGCTGACACTTCCACAAGCAAAAAGAAGTGTGACCAGGAAGAGGGGGTGCTCGGCCACAGGAGAGAGACCAGGGCCTTGAGTGAAGGGGATCAGGAGTGGTGGGCGAGCTCCCACACAAAGAGGAACTCAGACTGGGATGAGAGGGGCCTGGAGGAGGACAGCCACTCAAAGAAGAGACGGGTTTTATAGTATAGCCAAACAGCAGAGGCTGTTAGCCACAACCATTGCTGCAGACCTCTGATGACCAACGGACAGGCTTGTCCAGATAAGACTGCTTTTTTCCTTATAGGAGTTTGTTGTTGTTGGAAAACAAAATGTATTATAACACATGGGCCACTTGGTCCTTTTTGTCAGTTGTAAAAGCTTTCAGAGGACATTTGTGTATCAGTAATTATGTCTTTGAAGTAGGAGGCTTGCAGTGTTGATCTCTTGTTCTTGTAGAAAAGGAGGTCAGCCTGGAGAGGTTGTAGAAGTTGGAATGTATATTTGTATAGCAAATAACAAAATCCTTTTAAAATTTAATCTGGTAGACGGCTTTTCTTTCCCCTGCTTAAAATGTTAATCATTTTCAACAGAACAAACCTTATATTAAAAAAAAAAAAGTGTGAGGAGGGCAGGTCCTTTAAACCATTGTTATGGCAAAACAGATGTTTAACAGCCCAGGTAGTCTGGCAAGGAGCTGAGTTTAGTGCTGGTGGGTCAGAGGTCTCTAGTTCTGTTTTTTAAAAGCAGCTAGAGTCTGCTGGGAAGGTTTAAGTTGCACTGATGACCTTTGTAGACCAGGCACCCTGACACAGGATAGTGCGTTTCTGTGATGAGTGAATCTTCTAGTAGTGAGCACATAGCTCTCTAGCTAAAATTCTCATTCTTCTTGAATTAGGAGAATATTAAATGAAAGTGTAGTTCTTGACATGTCATTCAGATGCCCCCAGCATATCTTGAGTTTTCTGCAACTCGTGGGTTAGAAATCCAGCGGTTGCCCAGTGCAAGATCAGTGCCGAGGTGGCTTGTGTGAAAGCGTGCACTTCTTGGGTTGAGCCAGAAAACTGGGTGTTCTCCATCTTCCCAAGGGGTTCTTGGGGACTTGAGACAATATTTTAGACAGGAAAGAGACATCCTTTAAAAAGAGAGGCTGGAAGAGCAGCGCAGGTACTTGGGAGTTCAGAACCAAGGAGAGAGTTGACAGGTTTCCTCTCGTCTCTGGAGACCATTGTAATTGATGCAGATACAGCGCTGTTGTGGGGCATCTGGTTAGAGGGCTTGTGCTTCTGCGAAAGGAAGTGGCTGTGGTGGATGGAGGTCTGGTGACTTGGACGAGGGCAGGGCTGCCCAGTTTCAAAGTCTGGCTTTCCCTGCACACACACAGTGGTGCTGAAGTCTCACAGACACGAGCGTGTGTTAACAGTCAACCCGCATTTGAACCCGTGGTTGGTCGTGTACACCGTGCAGCACCCCAGCTATGCGGGGGTAGCGAGCACATCCCTGAGTGTGAACGTGTCTTTGCGAGTTCATCCCTCTGAAGTGTCTTTGCTCTTCTGCTTTTTAAGCAGAAAGGGCTTTGTGTTCGTCAGAAATTGTCCTGAAGCAGGTTATTAAGAGCTTTAAAAGTACGTTTGGTTGCCAACAGTTAAAACCCTCTACTTCTCTGTTCCTCTTATCCCTCTCACCGGTGTCTAGGCCTCTGCTTGCCCCCTCACTGGTTTCTAAGCCTCTGCTTGCCCCTCTCACTGGTATCTAGGCCTCTGCTTGGGCGTGGATACTCCCTGTCACCTGGGGAGCACGTGCTCTGTCCCGAGTCAGCCCCTGCTCCCCTGCCACGGAGGCGGGCCGAGCCCTACTTGGGGCCAGGGCTTTGTAAGCTTCCTTCCTGGCCTTTGGCAAGAAAGCTCATTATTACTGTGTTTATTTTCCTCCTGTCTTGGTAGAATGCTTGATTTAGCAGACAGTTGTAGTGATCACGGTTTAGAGAGTCTAGAAGGTGTTAGCTTATAGAAGAGGTGTGACGGACACAGCTGGGCCAGGAGCTTTCCCCACGCTGTTCACACAGCGTGAATATAAGGAAGGGTTTGTTGCCAGTTCTCACACGTCGTGTCCACCTTTTGGTTCGCCATTCACCTAGTCTGTGAATGCAAGAAGTAGCACATCAGAAAATCTACTGAGTACGTGTGTCCTGACAGCCTCTCCCAGCAGAAATGGCCATACCAGACATGGCGCTGGAGGCGCACTGTAGCTCCAGTTGGTATGCTTGTGTATCTGCACGAAGCACTTCGCATGTACCGTGTGGCCTTTCTGATTCACTGTCACAGCAGGGTTGTTGATGGGCGGTTAGTCTGCAGGTGAAAAATAACAACTTGTTAGTTTTGTCCTTGCCATGGCGTCATAAGACAGTGCCCTGTCTTCTTTCAGTCTTAATTCTTTCAACATGAAAATATTCTACTTAAAATCTTGTTTTGTTTCTTTGTATATGATTTGCCTTGAAATTACTGTGGGCAGTTTATTTAGTTCTGTTTTCATGCATTATCAGGAGCAGATTTGATAAGTACATGTGAATAACCTCCTGTAAATGAGTTTTATAACAAAATTGTACTAAACTATTTTCTAAAGTCAGTTGTGCAGATTTATAGTTTTCTTTGCTGTAGCTTTCTTTCTATGCCCTGAATTCCTAACCAGGATTTGGCGAACAATAGCTGTGTTGTCTCTGTTAAGACCTGAATATTAAGAGAAAATGGCAGAATTAAAAGCAGAAACAAGAAAGCTGATGCGGGTTAGGAGTTATTGAATGAAGATTGAAGGAACTTCCAGATAACCCATTTCGTCTGCCATTGGATTGATGTTTTCATCCAGTCTGCACCCACAGTGCTCCTAGCTTCTTACCTCTTGGAATCTTATCTGTGATAGATAAGGTAGTGAGTGAGGTGTGTGTGGCCAACTGTGGTGTCAGTTACCCTTGAGATTTGGTCCAGAAACACACGCTCACCTCCAGGCTGAGCTTGGGAGAGCAGAGCAGATGAACAGGGACCCACAGAAGGAGCTGCGGGAGCCCCAGGGGCGGGGCTGGAGGCAGATGACCAGGCCGGGGGTAAGCGCTGGTGGTTACAAAGGAGAGCACATTCTCCAAAAGCACTGGCTTCAGGGAGCGCAGTTGGACATGCTGAGCTCCACCAGGATGTGGGCCCCACCAGCCTCCCTGGGCCTCCTGCTCATCCGGGATGGAGGCACCCACCACCCGTGAGGGTAAAGAGACGACCTCGGGGGGGTCCTGGGGCAAGGTGAAGTTGTCAGGAGACCTGGTGAGAGGCGGGCGCGCCGTGATGGCCGTTTTATCCATGCAGTTGCTTCCTGCAGCAGCTGCTGCGGGGATTTTTAAAATCTCCCCTGGCCAGTACACGTAATCACCACCACCTCCTGGGTTTCACCATTTATTGTTTGAGGAATAAATAATTCAAAAAGGAAACTAAAATTTAGCTTCAGTTTAAGCAGAATTTACAGTGTTGTGTAGTACCATGAAGGCAGTTTCTGTACACAAAGGATCCCTCAGTAACTCTTAAAGGACCTGAGTTATTGTCAACCTGTCCTGCTGGACAGGAGGTGTTTTCCAAGTCCAACTGCGTAAACAGTGTCGACGGTGCCCCGACCCACAGGAGCTGTCTCTGTGTTCCCTCCCTCCCTCCAGCTTGGGCCAGCTCTGCTTGTGGCCGCCGTAGCCTTTGTTCTCAAGCAATGTTGCAAATCGAATTGTTGGTACTTTTCAGCCTGGGAGGTGTACCTGGGAGTCACCCAGAGAACTTTAAAAATTCCCTCTCCTGGGCTGTCCCCTAGAATTGCTGGTTTCTTGGGTCTGGGAGAAAGTACTTGCTGCCTTTAAAAAAAAAAAAAAAAATTAAAAGTTGAACTCACTGCAAGGTGATTGCAGTGAGTGGCCAGCCTTGAGGCCTGGCTCCTCGGGTCAGGAGGAAAGAGGAGCAGCCCTGGGGCCCATCGGGGTCCAGTCTGCCTTCTTCAGTACCTTGTCCCCTACAGGGGCTCTGGAGGGGGCGCGGCCCACCCCCAGAAGCCATCTGGACACGTATCCTTTTGTTGAGATTCCCAAGCACACTGCAGTGGGACTGGGGAAGGACAGCCGGGAACGGCTCGGTCAGGGATTGGGGGGTCCAGATGCCCTAGAGAGGAGGAGTTGGAAGGCTGCCTGTGGAGTAGAGGAAGAGCCAAGTGAGCCTGCGTCAGGTTTGAGCAGGAGTGCCCACCGAGCTGGCCATGGAGGGGCCTGAGCAGGGAGTTGGTGGTCCCGGGGAACAAGGCAGGGGGTCTGCCTTAGCTCTGCCGTCGGCTGTGGACAGCTACTGAGGGCCTCCTGTGGGCTTTGCTTTCTCCACCTGAAAATGATGGTCAGGCTGTTAGTTCTGTTTCACTGTTAAGTTCTAAAATTCCAAGTCCCAAACGCTGACATCCAAGAGAAGAAGAGGCTAAAGAGCACAGTGCGGACTTCCCTGGTGGTCCAGCGGCCAAGGGGTCTCCTGATTCTGAGCTCCTGCAGCTCCACATTCAGAGCCCCCCACTGCCCCCATCTCAGATGCTGACCCAGAATCACCCCAACACAGCTGGGCAGGGAGCCCACCGATGGCACCTACCTTTGCCCACACCTTGGTGGAGAATGTCCTCAAAGATTCTACTTATGTTTATAGTTCCTTGGGTTTCATGACAACATTCAGTTGCTCAGGCGTGTCCGACTCTGTGACCCCATGGACTGCAGCATGCCAGGCTTCCCTGTCCTGCGCCTTCTCCCGGAGCTTGCCCAGACTCAAGGCCATTGAGTTGGTGATGTTGTCAACCATCTCATCCTCTGTCATCCCCTTCACATTAGATGATTAAAGCAACAAATTAACCTAACTAACTTTCTTAGCTCCCCTATACAGATCACATTGTCAATCCCTGCACTGTAACAGATCTCCCCCTCTGGGGGAAGCAGCAAGAGAAAAGAGATTTCAAAAATAACAGCAGGGGCTCCGCCCACACGTCACTCCTCAGGCCCCCAGGACGTCTTATACGGGCTCCTCTGGGCAGAGGGGTGGGTTTATATGAGGTCGAGTCCTCTCCTCTGGTCCTCCAGAAAACAGCCAAGTATTGGCAGCACTTCGGTTGCCACATCCGGCCCTGGTATCTGTGAGTGACTGAAACAGTTGACTCTGGTGTCCGACTCTTTGCGACCCCATGGACTGTAGCCTACCAGGCTCCTCCGTCCGTGGGACTCTCCAGGCAAGAGTACTGGAGTGGGTTGCTGTTTCCTTCTCCAGGAGATCTTCCCAACCCAGGGATCGAACCTGGGTCTCCCGCATTGCAGGCAGATGCTTTACCATCTGAGCCACCAGGGAAGACTCTTATAGTCTACTGTCATAAAAAGGCATTTTTATAAGCTGCTTTTACAAATTAAATGTGTTTAGTTTTTTTAAATTAAATTTTTTAAAGAAAGAATTGAGAAATTTTACTCCAGGCAAATTTGAGGATAACCACCTAGGAAGAGCATCTCTGAAAGCTCTCAGAACTGTTCCCTGATTTTCTTTTTAAACCTTCAGATGCCACCTCTTCTAACAGTATTTAAACCAGTCTAGTAAATCTAATCAACTCTAAAGTTCTTTTAAAAAGCCCATTTAATAAAACGGTCTTACACTTTTCCATTTAATCCTAAACTGAGCAATTCAGTAGGTTTCAAGTTGAAATAACTAATCTGATGAAAATGCCAAATTTTCTTAAATGTTAAAAACCCTTGAGCCATCAAATACATTCTAAATAACAAACATAATTTGATATAAAAGCATTAGGATGGTTTCAATTTACTACATTATCTCATTTAATTTTCAGTCTTCCCAAAGTTAGAAGGCAGCCAAGATGGGATGGTTTTTATCTTCCTGAGTGACTTCAGTTTGGCATCCCAAGTAAGTTGGGCTGCAGAGCAGCTGAAGTTGTGACCCGGCAATGGTGTATGTCCACAGTGATTGTCAGACCACTGATTGGCACAGACCTGGCTCCCAAAACTCTTGTGAAATAAATTGTACACATCAGAGCATCTATGAGGCTAATGGAAAATGAAAGACATCATCAACACCTGTGTGCCACTGCCCCAACACAGAAAGCAGGAGACGGCTGATGCCTGGAAAGGTCAGTCCATGCTGCTTCCAGACATCCTCCCGCCTCCCCTTCCGCCTAGTTGTAAACAGCATCCTGAGTTCTGTAGTTTGTATAACGCTTTGTCATGTCAGTTCAGTTCAGTCGCTCAGTCACGTCCAACTCTTTGTGACCACATGGACCGCAGTACGCCAGGCCTTCCTGTCCATCCCAATTCCCGGAGCTTGCTCAAACTCATGTCCATTGAGTCGGTGATGCCATCCAACCAGCTCATCCTCTGTCATCCACTTCTCCTGCCTTCAGTCTTTCCCAGCATCAGGGTCTTTTCAAATGAGTCAGCTCTCCACATCAGGTGGCCAGAGTATTGGAGTTTCAGCATCAGACCTTCCAGTGAATATGCAGGACTGATTTCCTTTAGGATGGACTGGTTGGATCTCCTTGCAGTCCAAGGGACTCTCAAGAGTCTTCTCCAACACCACAGTTCAAAAGCATCAATTCTTCGGTACTCAGCTTCACAGTCCAACTCTTACATCCATACATGACTACTGGAAAAACCATAGCCTTGACTAGACAGACCTTTGTCAGCAAAGTAATCTCTCTGCTTTTTAGTATGCTGTCTAGGTTGGTCATAACTTTTCTTCCAAGAAGTAGGCATATTTTAATTTCATGGCTGCAGTCACCATCTGCAGTGATATTGGAGCCCCCCCAAAATAAAGTCTGTCACTGTTTCCCCATCTGTTTGCCATGAAGTGATGGGACCACCCATGCCATGATCTTAGTTTTCTGAATGTTGAACTTTAAGTCAACTTTTTCACTCTCCTCCTCCACTTTCATCAAGAGGCTCTTGAGTTCTTCGCTTTCTGCCATAAGGGTGGTGTCATCTGCATATCTGAGGTTATTGATATTCCTCCTGGCACTCTTGATTGCAGCCTGTGCTTCATCCAGCCCAGCGTTTCTCATGATGTACTCTGCATAGAAGTTAAATAAGCAGGGTGACAATATACAGCTGTGACGTACTTGACGTACTTTCCTATTTGGAACCAGTCTGTTGTTCCATGTCCAGTTCTAACTGTTGCTTCCTGACCTGCATATAGGTTTCTCAGGTGGTCTGGTAAGCCCATCTCTTTCAGAATTTTCCACAGTTTATTGTGATCCACACAGTCAAAGGCTTTGGCATAATCAATAAAGCAGAAATAGATGTTTTTCTGGAACTCTCTTGCTTTTTCCATGATCCAGCGGATGTTGGCAATTTGATCTCTGGTTCCTCTGCCTTTTCTAAAACCAGCTTGAACATCTGGAAGTTCACAGTTCACATACTGTTGAAGCCTGGCTTGGAGAATTTTGAGCATTACTTTACTAGCATGTGAGATGAGTGCAATTGTGTGGTAGTTTGAGCATTCTTTGGCATTGCCTTTCTTTGGGATTGGAACGAAAACTGGCCTTTTCCATGTCCTTTGGCCACTGCTGAGTTTTCCAAATTCGGTGACATATAGAGTGCAGCACTTTCACAGCATCATCTTTTAGGATTTGAAATAGCTCCACTGGAATTCCGTCACCTCCACTAGCTTTGTTCGTAGTGATGCTTTCTAAGGCCCACTTGACTTAACATTCCAGGATGTCTGGCTCTAGGTGAGTGATCACACCATCGTGATTATCTTGGTCTTGAAGATCTTTTTGTACAGTTTTTCTGTGTATTCTTGCCACCTCTTTTTAATATCTTCTGCTTCTGTTAGGTCCATACCGTTTCTGTCCTTTGTTGAGCCCATCTTTGCATGAAATGTTCCCTTGGTATCTCTTAATTTTCTCGAAGAGATCTCTAGTCTTTTCCATTCTATTGTTTTCCTCTATTTCTTTGCATTGATCACTGAGGAAGATTTTCTTATCTCTTGTTATTCTTTGGAACTCTGCATTCAAATGGGTATATCTTTCCTTTTCTCCTTTGCCTTTCGCGTCTCTTCTTTCACAGCTATTTGTAAGGCCTCAGCCATTTTGCTTTTTTGCATTTCTTTTCCATGGGGATGGTCTTGATCCCTGTCTCCTGTACAGTGTCACGAACCTTCGTCCATAGTTCATCAGGCACTATGTCTGTCAGATCTAATCCCTTGATTCTATTTCTCACTTCCACTGTCTAATCATAAGGGATTTGATTTAGGTCATGGTCTAGTGGTTTTCCCTACTTACTTCAGTTTAAGTCTGATTTTGGAAATAAGGAGTTCATGATCTAAGCCACAGTCCTCTTCCGGTCTTGTTTTTGCTGACTGTATAGAGCTTCTCCATCTTTGGCTGCAAAGAATATAATCAGTCTGATTTTGGTGTTGACAATCTGGTGATGTCCATGTGTAGAGTCTTGTGTTGTTGGAAGAGGGTGTTTGCTATGACCAGTGCATTCTCTTGGCAAAACTCTTTTAGCCTTTGCCCTGCTTCATTCTGTATTCCAAGGCCAAATTTGCCTGTTACTCCGTGTCTCTTGATTTCCTACTTTTGCATTGCAGTCCCCTATAATGAAAAGGACATCTTTTGGGGTGTTAGTTCTAGAAGGTCTTGTAGGTCTTCATAGAACCGTTCAACTTTGGCTTCTTCAGCATTACTGGTCGGGGCATAGGCTTGGATAACCGTGATATTGAATGGTTTGCCTTGGAAATGAACAGAGATCATTCTGTCATTTTTGAGATTGCACCAAGTACTGCATTTCGGACTCTCTTGTTGACCATGATGGCTACTCCATTTCTTCTAAGGGATTCTTGCCCACAGTAGGAGATATAATGGTCATCTGAGTTATATTTACTCATTCCTGTCTGTTTTGGTTCGCTGATTCCTAAAATGTCAATGTTCACTCTTACCATCTCCTGTTTGACCACTTCCAATTTATCTTGATTCATGGACCTAACATTCCAGGTTCCTGTGTAATATTGCACTTAACAGCATCGGGAGTTTATTTCCATCACCAGTCACCTCCACAACTGGGTGTTGTTTTTGCTTTGGCTCCGTCTCTTCACCCTTTCTGGAGTTATTTCTCCACTGATCTCCAGTAGCATATTGGGCACCTACTGACCTGGAGAGTTTATCTTTCAGTGTCCTATCTTTTTGCCTTTCCATCCTCTTCATGGGGCTCTCAAGGCAAGAATACTGGAGTGGTTGCCATTCCCTTCTCCAGTGGACCATGTTCTGTCAGACCTCTCCACCGTGACCCGTCCGTCTTGCCTACACAGCATGGCTCCTAGTTTCATTGAGTTAGACAAGGCTGTGGTCCATGCAGTCAGATTGGTTAGTTTTCTGTGATTGTGGTTTTCAGTCTGTCTGCCCTCTGATGGAGAAGGATAAGAGGCTTACGGAAGCTTCCTGATGGGAGAGACTGACTGAGGGGGAAACTGGGTCTTGCTCTGATGGGCCGGGCCATGCTCAGTAAATCTTTAATCCAGTTTTCTGTTGATGGGCAGGGCTGTGTTCCCTTCCTGTTGTTGACCTGAGGCCAAACTATGGTGGAGCTAATGAAGATGATGGCGACCTCCTTCCAAAGGTCCCAGGCACGCACTGCCACACTCAGTGCCCCGACCCTGCAGCAGGTTGCTGCTGACCCACCCCTCCCTGGAGACTCCTGGACACTCCTGGGCGAGTCTGGGTCAGTCTCTTGTGGGGTCCCGGCTCCTTTCTCCTGGGTCCTGGTGCACAAGGTTTGTCTGTGCCCTCCCAGAGTCCGTTTCCCAGTCCTGGGTAAGTTCTCATGGCTCTATGGTGGGGTTAATGGCGACCTCCTCCCAGAGGGCTTATGTCATACTCAGGGCTGTGGCACCCAGAGCCTCTGCCCCTGTGGCAGGCCACTGCTGACCCAGATCTTCTCAGGAGACACCCAAACACAGTTGTGGCTCAGTCTCTGTGGGGGTCTCTGGGTCCTCGTGGGCACAAGGTTTGTTTGGGCCCTTGAGTGTCTCTGGCGGGGATGGGGTTTGAGTCTAAATGTGATTTCACCCCTCCTACTGTCTTTCTGGGGCTTCTCCTTGGCCCTTAGACATGGGGTGTTTCCTCAAAGTTGCTCCAGCGCCACGCAGCTGCTGCTCCAGCACATATACCCCCAAATTATATTCACTCAATTTTGTGCTTGATGTGATATATACAATGGATATCCTGTGACTGAATTAATTTTCTCTCCCTCGTCCTTATATTTCTGAGATAGCTATAGCGATTGTCCACTCTGTTGGGTGGAGGATAGTATTCTGTTTTAGGAACATGCCAGAGTCTGTCCATTCCATTCTGATGCACAAACACAGGAGCCTTCCCAGGCAGGACCCAGACCTGTGTCACGCAGGGACACAGGACCGGAAGGCCCTCCAGGACGCCTGGCCGTGGGTGCTTCTGGCTTGAGGCTATGACAGGGCTCCAAACAATAGAATGGTCAGCTGCCCCCTATCCCAGCAACTGAGTGGCAAGGACACCCTGCCAGGTGGGGCCTGGTTGGAGTCCTGCCCTTGGCCTGCACCCAAATCCCCTTATCCCACCAGTAACCCCCTGATCACAGGAGCCAGCCTGTGTGGGTTCCATTCTTTGCAACGGAAATGCTTCAACTAGAAAACCCCCTACCTGGCAGTCTACCCTCAGGTAGTTACGGGGTCCAGAGACAAGCCCATCCTGCAGTCCTAGCATCGTCATTAACTCCTCGGCATGGCCTTAGAGCTAACACGAGGCGGTGGTTGATGACTGCACCTCTCTGGGGCAGAAGGACAGACCCCGATAGATCCTGGCAGGAGGAAGATGTCCGCGATCTCACGGGAAGGCGAGGGTTACAGTTTTGCTCTATGTATGTGTATGTATGTGACACCACACCTATGTGACAGGTTTTGGGGTCAAGGGGAAAGAGGGAAGAAATGGAGAACAACAGCGGATACTGGCCACGTATTTGGGCCAGCACTGTACTTCTGTGACCCTCATGATAGCCCTGTGATAGAGGTGCTAGGTTTTGTTGTCGTTTGGTTTGGTTTGATTTTCGCCCTGTGGTGCAGCTGGTGGGATCTTAGTTCCCCAACCAGGGGTTGAATCCACAGCCTCGGCAGAGAAAGCCCAAAATTCTAGCCCCTGGACCACCAGGTGCTGTTTTTCACATCCCCATTTCACAGATAAGGATACTGAGGCAGAGAGGGATTGAGTAACTTTCCCAAATTCATCCAGGTAGTAGAGGACAGCCTCAAACCCACGTGGTGGGACTTGAGAGCCCCTCAGTGCCATCCCTTCTGCCTCTGGAAACACGCCCCTCCCTGCCCCCTGCCCTCCACTCAAGGAAGGAAACGTGGGCCCTGGGTCAGCCGTGAAATGTACAGACGTATGGGTGGGCCAATGGGTGGGGAAGAGGGCCATTGGCAGGGGCAAAAAGTAAAAGGGTGGGGATTTTGCATATCCTTTTTAATAAAATTATTTATTTGGCTGAGCCGGGTCTTAGTTGTGGCGTTCGGGATCTTTGTTGAAGCATGTGGGATCCAGTTCCCTGACTAGAGATTGAGCCCTGGTCCCCCTGCATTGGGAGCTCAGAGTCTTAACCACTGGACTGCCAGGGAAGCCCCATGTGGGTCCTGTGATCTTTCAAATCATCTTTTCACCTTAAATCACCCAGTTGACTTTTGATGCCGTGTCCAAGCTCTCTGACCAAGATACTTGTGGCGCCTCAGTGTTCTCAGCTGTAAAATGGTTCTATTCCCAGAGTCTACTTCTCAGCTTCATCTCAGGGGTCCTTGATAGAAGGTATATCCAGCCTCAGCCTCAGCACAGGACTTAGCACGGTTTTAACGAATGCTGGAGACTGCATAGGGGCGGGGGGTGTTTTATGAAAAGGTGCTGGACTTGCGCATCAGAAAATATTAACAGTAGCTTTGGATGGAAGATTGTGGGTGATTTTAATTTAAAAATTCTTATCTAGCATTTCTGTTTTTTCTAACTTCCCTGAAGCTGTGATTTGTGTTTTATAAGAAAACAAAAACAAGTCAAGCTTCTCCTCCCTGGGTTTTTACCCTTTGCTCATCTGGCCTGAGATGTGCAGGGGTCCCTTAGGGACTGGGGAGACTGGCCTAGCTGGAGGTGCCGTCCTGGGGCAGGGGTGCGGGCGTGGGGGGAGCCCCCTCTCAGCCCTGCCTGCCCAGGCCTGCAGGGAGATGCCCACAGCCGCTCCCCAGGTGCCCATAAACGCCTCCTAACCAAAAGTGCCGATGCAGCAGGCCTGCTTATTTAGAGGGGGCACGTGGGGGCAGTGGGCAAGGCATTTTCTCTGACAGCAAGGCTGTTTGGATGACACCTGGCTCCCCAGGGCACCTCGCTCTGTCCTGGAGCCGCTGCAGGGGCGGAAGAGGGGGCTGGGCCAGAGCTGCAGGCCCTGCGGGGTGGACGCCTCGCACCCCTCTCCCCACCCTGGGCTTCACACTCTCGCCATCCTGAATCACTTCCTGCCCCTGCTTCTTAGCAAGTGTGACTTCAGGCAAGTTACCTCCCAAATCGGAGCCTCCACTTCCCTATCTGTTAACTGGGTAGACCAGTCCTTCCACCTAGAACATTCTCTACCAATTTGCAATGCCCAGAGGCACTTTTGGTTGTCGCCACTTGGGAGGGAAAGCGACTGTCACCTGGAGACTGGAGGCCAAGGATGCCGTTAAACATCCTAGCTGCACAGCACAGCTGCGCCCACCCGAGCCGGCAGTGCCACCAATGTCAGTGGCACTGAGGCTGAGAGTCCTGTCCTAGGGTGAAGTTCGTGACGGTGAAGCCTGAGGACGCACGGCTGGGCCCGCGGACAGTGGCTGTCACCATCCACGTTGTGAAAGCAGAGCCTTCTCCTCTCAGCTGCTCAGAACCAGATGTCCACACATGAGGTCCAGGACCAGGAAGCACCACTTTAGAGGTGGGGCTGCGTCTGGAAAATGTCAGAGTTTTTCAAATGGCCGCTGGCAACTTTCCCTCCAGCCTCTGGCCGGGGTCAGGGCCTGGGCCGCCTCCTGGGGGACCAGGGCTGCCAGTCTGATTTACGAGTGCTCCACCTCCCTGCCCCTGGCTTGTGTAGACACTGATCCCAGGGGAGCTGCCACAGCGCCACTGGCCCTGCTGAGAGGGGTCAGGGCAGGCAGGGCTCTGCCCACCTCCTCCCCGACCTCTCAGGACCCTTCCTGGGAACACATCCAGGGTGACACCAAGGGGTGTGTGTGTGTGTGTGTGTGTGTGTGTACAGTAGAAGCTGCTGATGCCCGGCCCAGAGTCCGTCTATGGGAACCACCCCTGCAATGCTGCAGTGCCTGATAGAACTTACAGCTGCTGACGTTCTGTACTGGGGGCCCCCCAAATCCAGCATGAAGCCCATGACGTGAGCCTGCCCCTTGCTTCAGGATGGAGTTTCTGCTCAGAGCCTCGGTGGGTGCCCTCAGGTATACCTCACTGGGCCTCCCCGCCCCCATCCGATTCATCTCATCCATCTTCCAAACAGCACCCACTCCATGAATCCATGCTCCGAACCTGTGTCTCAAGCTCTGCTTCTGTCAAGGGACCCAAGATTCTGTGTGTGTGTTTAGGGGTGAGTGATTGTGGCTCCTATGTTAACATCACGAGGAGGAGGAGGACGAGAAGCCACTGCTTACAAATTGCAGCCAGCAGCTGGTGTTTACCTAGAGGCGGATTTGCTCAGCCTGCTCCCCCTTCTCCTTCGTCCCCCCCAAGCCCCCACCCCCACCCCCTGCTCATCTGAAGGTGGAGGCAGGTTCTGTCCTGGAAAGAGGGTCTTGAGACAGTGAGGCCCTGAACTCCTGGGCCTAAAGCCACTGTGACCTATTGTCTTCCTCATGGGCCGTGTTACGACATGGGGGCCGTGGCTGGGAGCGTTTTAGTGTCTCAGCCTCAGTGGACTTGGGGACCCAAATGCTGAGTGGGAAAAGCCAATGACTTAGGAACCGGTAAGTTGTGACAAAAAAACCACTTGTGACAAAAAACCCGAAGACCAGTGTTTTTGATCACATCAAAGTTTATTTTTTCTCACACATGTAAGTGAAGAGGCAAGCAACCAGGGCTGGCGTCACCCAGCTCTGCTAGGTCCTCAGAAAACCAATCTCCACCTTCTGGGCTCCACCATCCTGAGCGGGTGGCTCCCCAAACCATGCTGACTGAGTATCAGGGTGAGGCGCCAGAGAGACAAGCAGGGGCCACAAACTTGCCAACTGAGACTTGGTGGGGAGTGAAGGCAAACAAAGGCTTTGAAGACTCTTTCCGGAGGCCGCGCCCATTACCCTTGCTTGTAGCCCATTGGCCAGAGCTGGGTCACGTGACCACACTAGGCAACAAGGTGCCCCAGGGATGTTTGCTTTTAGCCACTGAGCTAGTGAGCTTGTCACTAAGAAAGTAAGGGAGAGGGGGCATGGGGACCTGACAGAAGGCACTTTGGGGTTGGGAGCTGAGACAGATCCGGAGGCCAGAAGGGCCTGGTGCTTGGCCCTGAGAGGCCCTAGACACATTTTATATCACTTGTGGCCGTGTTGTAATCTCTTGTCATCTGCAAGGCCAAGTTTCATTAGACTCTGAGCCTTGCTCTGGGGACTTGCAGGAGGGATGAACACAGTTTTATGTTAAACGTCCCAGTCTGGAAAGATCGGCTGCATTCAGAGGGTAGCTGCAGGTGCTGGGGGGTGGGGGTGGGGAGGTTGTAGGAACAGCAGGGAACCAGAACCTGATCCATGTGCTGGGAATCTTCCGAGGCAGCTGGGAAGTAAGCAGGTGGCCAGGGAAAGCCAGACCTTCTTGAGAGACAGCAGGGAAGTCCAGCTCCCAAGGACCAGAAAGAGACCCACGGGCACCTCAGAAGCACAGGGCTAAGCTGATGGACCCCTTTCTTCCGAGCTTCCTTTCACAATTCCCAGGCTGTCCCTGGTCCCCTTGGCCGTCCCCTTACTGATGCTCGGGAGGGAAAGAGGAAGATGAAAGCGGGGAGAATGGTGGGTTGTGGGTCTTTGCCACCAGGGGGCGCCGGAAGGCCGCGGCCCCAGCTTGAGACACGGCCTGAGGCTGAGGGTCCAGGGGGCCTGATAGAAATCCCCCTCCGATACCGGTTTATAAACAGAATTATCGGAGTCCAGCCCTGTTCCGTGCTCTGCCAGTCCCTTCCCTGGGACTTCTCAACAAATCCTTGTCTACCATGTGCTTTTAAATTTGAGGACAGCTAAGGAAAAGTGCCAATACACTTTGGATTTTTTTTTTTTTTTTTTTTAGGGAAAGGAGGGAGACAACCTCCCAAGTTTGGGGAACATCAGAGGTCACTGCAGGGCCAGGCCTGGCCACGTAGTGAGACAGCTCTGCTGGCCACACCTGCCCGTTATTCACAGAGGGGCCTGGGGAAGAGATGGGCCTTAAGAGTGAAAGAGTGAAATCGTTTCTTTAAGGCTTTTCTGTGAATTCCCATTTCACCTCCACAGTTGCTGGGTAAAAAAAGAGCAGAAAGAACACAGGCCCCGGAGGCAGCAGTGAGCAGACTCTTTACTGTCAGATTACACACCATCAACCACCCCCCCCAACGGCGACCAGCATCCCTGCCCGGGGCCCCCTTCACAGGGGCAGCTGATACAAACAAGAATAGTTCTCTGCAAAAGGAAGCGTCCGGCCCTCCCAACCCTCCGTCCTACCTCCCTGTCCCCAGACACTGAGCTCCTTGGTCACCAGACCTCTGGAAAGGCCTGGGGTCTGGTGGGTTGCAAAGGAAAACCAAGAATAGAAAAGAGAATTGTCAGCGACTAGAGTTGTAGGCAACTGGACTTTGGGTCCGCTGGCTGGTGGTGAGCCAGGGACAGGCGTTGGGGGTGTCTGCAACAGTCGTGTGTGTGGCAGGAGGCAGAATCTGAGGGTGTGGGGTGAGCAGCGTTTCTCCCCACCCTCGGTCTCACTGCCGGCAAAAAAAAAAAAAAAAAGGAAAGGGGCGGTGGGTAATATAAAAGAAAAACTAAGACCAAAATCGCAGGCCGCTGGGGCCAGGACCCCACAGCATCCCCCGCTGCCGTGCAGGGGCGGGGGCAGGTGCCACTGGGGTAGGGGGGACGGGGCGGGAGGACTCTGCTGAGTAGCACCTGGGAGCAGCTCAGGCCGCACCCTTCTCACCGCCAGGCCTCGGACGCCGGCCCCCGGGGCCCCCCGGCTCTCCGGGCGAGGGGCGCAGGGCGCGACAGGGCGCGCGGACTGGCCCTCACCCTGCCCGGGGTGCCCTCCGTGGGGCTCAGCAGTCCAGGCGGACAGCCAGCCCCAGCAGCAGCAGGCAGCCGAGCAGGGTGGCGGGGCGCGGGGCAGCCCCCGGTGCGCGGTCGCAGTCCAGGCCGCCCTCGTCGTCGGCGGGGTCGCAGCGGGGCAGCTCGCAGCGCGCGCCGGTGTAGCCACGTGGGCAGGCGCAGCGCTGGTTCTGCACGCAGGTGCCCCCGTTCTGGCACAGCAGCTGGTCGTCGTCGCACACGTTGGCTGCGGGGCGGAGGGGCGGTTAAGGCGGGCGGCGGTCTGGTCCACCCCGAACCCACCACCACCACCACCCGCGCTGGAGCTTCTGCGACTGGGATGCGCCGGTCCAAGTACCTGGGGCGCCCTTCCACCCTCTTCCGTTGGCTAACATCGGGTCTCCGCCAGCCCATCACTTCCTCGGACAGCCTCCCTTCCTCCCCGAAAGCCCTCTCGCCTCCTGCCAACTCCAACCAACTCCCAGCTCCCCTTGCTTCCAGCTCCCTTCCTGCTACCTACACCACAGTCGCATCAGGCCCCGCCCACCACCCAGACCCCGCCTTTGACGTCAGGCTCCGCCCACCTACTGACCCCGCTCTGCAGCATCAGCCCCACCCACCTACAGGCCCCGGCAGCCTCAGGCCCCGCCCACCCACTGGCCCCGCCCGGCAGCATCAGGCCCCACCGCCCCGGGCCCCGGGCCCCGCGCCCCGGGCGCGCACTCACGGTAGCAGCCCTGGCGCCAGTAGTGCGTGGGGAGGCAGTCGTCGCACTTGGGCCCCGCCGCGCCCTCGCGGCACTCGCAGAAGCCGGTCTCGTTGCACCGGTCGTGCACGGAGCCGATCTGGTTGCAGTTACACTCTGGACCGACAGTCGCACGGCGAGTGATCAGGGTGACTTGTGGGCGCTGTCCGCACGGACCCACCCCGCCAGACCCCGCCACCCTCCCGGCCGGATCTCCGCATCCGCGGCTGGACGGTGGGGTGAGGGCTGCGTGGGGTGTCCAGATCGCGAGGGAAGACGGCATTTCCTCCCATCCAGGCAGCCCCTTCGCCTCCTTCTGGCCCTGGCGCTATGTGGCCTGGGCCAGCCCTTTCCGCTCTCTGGGCCCATCTCCCTGCTTCTCTAACTGGGGCGGGCGCTGATCCACCCCAGCTTCAAAGAGCGGTGACTGACAGGTGGGCGGGGCCTCATCGAGGCCACCTGACATCTGACCTGCGGGCTGTGCTGTGTGTGGGGACGGGAAGGTGTAGCGGGCATCCACAGCTCTCCTCCAGGGCCTCCAGCCTCACCCTGCCCCTTCCCAGTCGGTTTCCTGGGGCCTCTGCCCGCTGGGGGAGGCAAATGCCTCCACTCTGGGTGTCCTTGTCGCCTAGTGCTGGGCCGGGGGTGGAGGCAGCAGGCAAAGAAAAAGGAGGTGCTGGGGTGGGGGTGGAGGACGGCCTCTAATCGGATCCAGAGGCCCCTCCCTCTCCCCCGCGGCTGGCCAGTGTGACATGGGCTGCACGCTTCCCTTGGGATCACTTGAGAATTGATGAAATTATCTGAAGGCCGCTGCCATAATTCAGACTGACAACTGCAGCTTTGCACAGCCAGGGCCAGCCTGCTGGGCGGGGCATGGGCAGAGAGGTTCCCAAGGGCGCTCGCCATCCCAGGGCTGAGAACTGGCCTCTGCGGGGGACAGCATTGCAGTCTAGCGGGTGCTGGTTGCAGGCCATGGGGCCCACCTTTGGGGTTGGCTTGCCCCTGGCTGGGTCCAGGGCCCCTTGTAGATTTATTTCCTTCTTTACCACAAAAGCCAGGCCTGGCGCAGAGGGTAAAGAAAGCAGACCATTTGCTCACTGGAGGCGGGGGTGTGTGGAGGGCTTATAAAGCACAAGAGAAGATGCATTTGAAGAAAAGCATCAGTCCCCCCAGAAGGGTTGGGCAACCCTTTACCTGATCCCACTTTACAAACAGGGGAACAGGCTCAGAGAGGGGAAGAGAGTTGATGAAAGGCACACAGCTTGGCTTGGGAAGATCTCCCTGGAGGAGGAAATGGCACCCCACTCCAATATCCTTGCCTGGGAAATCCCATAGGCAGAGGAGCCTGGTGGGCTACAGTCCATGGGGTCGCACGAGGCGAGCACGACTTAGCGACTAAACCACCACGACCACCACACAGCCAGGCAAGCCCTAGACCCTGTCTTTGGCTCGAACACGTGGTTCTGAAACTCCAGTGCCTGCGGGGAGAACCACATGGGGAGCTTATCAATAGAGCAGATTTTGGAGGCTTCTGTCCTTAGAAACACCCAGCCGGAGTGGGCCCTGGAGTTGGAATTTTTCCGGATCAACCCTGAATATTTATTGGAAGAACTGATGCTGAAGCTGAAGCTCCAATACTTTGGCCACCTGATGTGAAGAACTGATTTACTGGAAAAGGCCCTGAAGCTGGGAAAGACTGAGGACAGGAGGAGAAGCGGGTGACAGAGGATGAGATGGTTGGATGGCATCGCCAACTCAATGGACATGAGTTTGAGCAAAGCCCAGGGGTTAGTGAAGGACAGAGAAGCCTGGTGAGCTGCAGTCCATGGGGTTGCAAAGCGTCGGACACGACTGAGCGACCGAACGACAATGACCCCCACCAGCCTCCCCCGGGGGTTCCAGTGCAGGGGTCTCCAGACTCCACCTAACGCCTCTCCGGCGCCCTGCGCCCCGCGCCCCCCGCGCCGGCGAGGGCTCACCGATGCACACGTTCTCGTCGTCCAGCTCCGCGGAGCCGTTTCGGTAGTAGCCCAGGCGGCAGTGCTGGCAGTGCTGGCCCCGCGTGTTGTGCTTGCAGCTCACGCAGGTCACCACGTTCAGGAAGTCGATGTAGCTGCAGCGGTTGGAGTGGCCGTAGCACTCGCAGTCTGGGCCGGCCGAGCATGAGAAACACCAAGGGTCAGAGAGCAAACGGAGACGGGGCCTTCCTGCGACCCTGCCCCCGTGCAGGCAGGGAAACTGAGGCAGGGGCGGGGGGGCACCTGGCACAGGAAGGTGCCCCGGGCCTCCAACACTCCTGTGCCGTTTGGGGAGGGATGGGCCCACTAGCTTTGAACCAGAATGAGAACCAGCATGGGCCCGGCCCACAAATTTCCACCTGGCCCCAAGGGCAGGGCACCAGGGAGAGCACCCGCTGAAGCCCTGGCTGGGTACCGGGGTGAAGCGCTCCCTTGAGGGATGCTGGGGTGATTAGAAATGATCCATGCAGGGAGGATGGGTCATGCTATCGGGTGGTGAGCTCAGGGAGGGCGGTGCCTGGGTACATGGCGCTCACCACGGTATCCCAGTGATTCAGTGAGGGGCAGACGCATGCATGTACGCCAGAGGTGGGAAGGACCAGGAACTTCCTCCCCGTGCTGCTTTGGAAGACGCTTCAAGGAAACCCCCACCTGCAGGACCCTTTCTTATTAGCCTGGGCTGTTCTGCAGATGTGTTTGGCAGCAGAGTGCCTGCTCTTGCACGACCCCGACAGCACGTGCCCTGAGATTTGTGCCTTGACCTCCAAGGCCAGCCTTGGCCCAGCTTCTGACTCTCACTGGAGGCACTGGGTGATCCCCAGAGGTGAGGCCCCCAGGGATTGGAGGCGGCTTCCATGACATCATCAAGGGGATGGAGTTTGGTGAGGAGGGTCACCTTCCCTGCCACAGATGGGGGCCATCCCTTGGTGTCCCCTCCTAAGGGGTTCAGCCTCTCCTTGAACAAGGAAGGATGCCCTTTGCGAGACACCATTTGTGTATCCCTAGAGGAGCCACCCTTCTCTTTGTGATGGGAGAAGGGAGGACTGACCAGGTGTCAGGGTCAAGGACGTGGGAGACCTTGAAGAAAAGAGCCTCCGAGCTGTGCCCAGGAGGAGCTGGGTGGCATTCTCGCCCCATGGCCTCCTGTCCCCGTCACCTTGTCCCTCCAGGGACAGTGAGAAGGTGAGACATCCTCCAGATGTCCCAAGGAGTACTGTTGGTGACCCCGTGTCCCTGATCTTGCTTCCACCAAGATGAGGCCCTGGGCCACACCTCCCATGGGAGCCAGGACAGACTATTTCTGGCAACTGCTCTGCATGCCCTGTGCCTGCCCACTGTGCTTCTGACTCATGCCTGCCCCCAGGTCCCTTGGGAGGGAGGACCGGAGGGGAGACAGGCTCTGCTTCACCTGACCCAGCTACTCTGGGAGGGTTTTCTGAGCCGGCTATCACTGGTCCTCGTCCAGCACTTTTTTTTGGAGGTAGGGGGAGAAATGCTGGAGGAGGGCTGATCCACCCCACGGCCTTCCTCTTACCTTCGAATTCTTCAACAGGCATCACCTGAGGAGATTTGGGCCTGAGCTGGAAAAGTTTGGAGGCCTTGGCGGGGGCAGGGGCAACAGCGGAGGTGCCCGCAGCTTGGAGAGATGAGAAACAAGCCCTTTCATCAGCCGTGGTCCAGCTGCCCAGGGCGGGCTGTCTTTGCCCAGATAAAGCCCAGTAAAGACTCCCAAGGTGCCCTGGGCAAGCTCTGGAGCAGCTTTGTCACTGCTCAGATTTGAGATGACACAGCACAGCCAGCAGCGTGCAGAACCCAGCATGCCTTGGTACCCGTCTCGGAGACCATCTACTATCAGTCCAGCTGGATTCACCCTCCCACGTTATTCTGACATCTCTCATGCTATGCTCAAGACTTTGCTGAAGCTGCACGCTTTGTTGAGTGGTTGAAAAACACCACTGTGGACTCCCTGAACTATTGCTCCTCTCCAGACTTCTGTGAGGGTTAAGTCCAGAGTGTGAACCTGGCATGCAAGATTTGGGCATCTCCCTTCCTTTCCCAGTGGTTCAGTGGTGAAGAACCCGCCTGCCAATCTAGGAGAAGCAAGAGATGCAGGTTCCATCCCTGGGTCGGGAAGATCCCCTGGAGGAGGAAATGGCAACCCACTCCCGTATTACTGCCTGGAGAATCCCATGGACAGAGGAGCCTGGCGGGCTACAGTCCATGAAGTCGCTCAGGCATGAGCGACTCAGCACTTCCTTTCTGAAGCAAGCTCCCTGCTCCACGCAGCGTGAGTCCTTTGCCTTCCACTGTCAGGAGCCATCTAGCCAGGAGCACAGACTGCCCAGAACCCAGCCCTTTATTTGTGGGGGAGCATGCCACGGTCCCCTCGGCTTCTCCCTGAGAGGCCGCGATGCCCGAGTCGGTCCAGGGCCAGGATGTGATTGCTCCAGCTGGCTCCCCATCGCCGGGGAGGATGCCCCTGGACTCAGAGGTCCCCGCAGACCCTCCCCAATTGTGATTCTGCCTCCGGAACCACTCACCAGCAGGGGGCGCGCAAAGCCCGGCTCACCATTCACAGCCCGTGAGAGGGGAACGGGAGGTGCGGGTGGGGCTGCTGCCCGAGCCTGGCATCAGGTCCTACCGCCAGGGAACGGTGAGCTGGGACCAGGGACAGTGTCCCATCTTGGAGACTCAGGCAGACCCTGTGTGCTTCCTGGGTGTGTCCACTATAAGTGCAGACGAGTCCTCGAGCCCACACGAGTTTCTTCCCAACGCAATGGGAGAATGAGGCTCTGGGCTTGGTTTCAGTGAGACCCCCCCTACCCTCCCCCCCGAGCCCTCCCCACGTCCTGCTTGGTGAAGCCACTACTCCCTGGTGTCCCACCGCCAAGCTTTTGCCGCAGCTGGTCCTGCCACCCGGAAGGCTACCTTCCCCCTTCCCCAAGAAGCGACTTCATGGACTGTAGCCCCACCAGGCTCCTCTGTCCATGGGGTTCTCCAGGCAAGAATACTGGAGTGGGTTGCCATGCCCTGCTCCAGCGGATCTTCTCGACCCAGGAGCCAAGCCCCTGCAGGAAGCCCTCTCTGGCTCTTGAGCCTCAGGGCATTACTGTTCTCAGGACAGGGTCTCCACTGGGCTTGGGAGCCCTCAGGGGTTAAGGTGAGGGTTAGAGTGCAGGACTGAAAGGGGTCGGGTGTGGTGAGGTCACGCTGGCTAAGTAGGTGGGGTTGGGGGTGTGGAGTAGAGCTCCAAGGCCCCTCCCCTCCACCCTCGGGGGGGCCCCTGCCACCCGGGGTTCCCACCACGTGGCCCTGATCCCTACTGCAGAGTCTCAGGAGCAACCCCCCCACCCCATACCTTCTGCATTGGAGGACACCTGGGGCCAAGGGACGCTCGCCCAGAGCGGGGCAGCGGTGGATGGCCTACTCCACTCTTGGGGGAGAGAAGAGAAGAAACCAAGTCACGGGAGGGGCTGGGGCTGTCCGGGGGACCTCCTGAGGCATCACCCCCTGCAGGCCCCTTATAGAAGCAGCACTCAAAGAAGCGGCTCTGTCTACACCAGCCAAGTGGAACTGGGTTCAAATCTATAGGAGAGGCAGCATCTATGCTAAGGCAGCCTGTTGAAGGGTGCAGGGATGCCAGATGGAACAGGGACCCCTGCCTAAGAATCTGCATACGTTGGACAGCCCTTTCTTCAGAGGGACTCCTCATTCTTGGAGCTTCCTTCCTGCATGGCCTCCGTTCTGAATGAAGGCTGGAGTTAGACAGAGTCCTGTATCGGGGCCCAGACCTCTCTGCACTGAAGTCTCTGGCCAATGACTGTAAAGGGAGTGTGTGTGTTCTGGCCAAGACACCAAACATGCCCAGAGGGTCCTTGAAAGCTTCCAGTCCAACCCCGATCCGGCAACCGGAGCATCCTCCCTGAGCCCTAGATTGGGCCCATCTTCACCAGGGACCCCAATATGAGTCAACCCCCAAGTGCCACACTGACCGTCTCCAGGACTAACTGGACCCACAGTAGGTGATGCGGACAGGGCTGGCAAGATGAGAAATGGAAGAATCACCCTGTGCCGAATTTCAAAGGACAAACCCAGAGGGACAAGGGGAGAAATCGGATATTTTCCGCTTCTTAAAGGGATTACGCATGATGCCAGTTGGTGGAGAAAGAGAAAGAAAATCTACCAGCTAAAAAGTGCGGGGGATGTTCCAGCTGGGAGCTGGGAGCCTCTGGATGTGAAATTGACATTTATGGGATGTTCAATGAGAAGAGGCCTCGAGACTCAAATTGGCAAGGGCTTAATTAGGGCTGTGGCAGTAAACCCGCCCTGAAGGCATGGTGCTTTGCAGTCTCGCTCCCACCACCCCCCGCAGCCACACTGGGGTCAGGGTTAGTGGTCTTGAACAGCCTCTTCTCTGGCAGTCCCCATCCTCAGGACAGCTTGACATGGGCAGCTGGGAGAGACATGCGGGCCAGTGGCCCACAGGCCCAGTTGGACTTGGTACAAAGAGCCTGAAGCACCTGTTGGGAGGCACCTGGAGAGAACCAGGACCTTTCTGGTGGCCTGGGGGTGGGAAAGACTGGACTTTCCAGGGATGCGCTCAGGTGTTCCGGAAGAGCCTTCTCAGAGTGACTCATGTTGCTTGCCAAGGCCAGATGGATGCCCGTCTGTTCCTTCGAAACTGGGGAGCCATGCAAACTTGGCCTTAAAGGCAGCACCACCTCACAGCTCCCCAGGGTCTCAGGACCGTGGCTTTGGGCAGCTGAGTGGACAGGAAGCATCAGAAGTCAGTGAGCCCCAAGGTCAGGACCTGTCTTGTTTCCTTGAGCAACTACTCTTTCTTTTTAAAACAGCTTTATTGAGGGATCATTGACATACTGTAAAAACCCAGCTGCTGCTTCCTAAGCCTTAACCTGGGGGGACTAGGAAAACCTCAGTCCCCATTTCTTGGGGCTGTGAACCAGGAATCCACTACAAGTTCCTGGCCTGGGAGGCACCCGGTCGCCCCCCCCACACTGAATGTCATCATCAGTGGCGGGGGGTGGGGAGCATCACGGGGACCCAGGCGAGGGCTTCAGGTGCTAAAGAGGACTGGTGACCCCTAAGACGTGGGCCGCTAGGGACTGGGCTCCCAGCCCGGCCCTGGGCTCAAGAGGCAAAGAGGACCCTGACCTTTCTGGATGTCCGATAGTCCAGCCTGGAGGGAGGGGTGCCTCCTTCTTAGCATCAGGGTCCTGGGGACCCTCACGATTCATACCTTCCCTCGCCCAGGCTCACTGCCCTGACTCTAACGCTCTCCTTAATTCCCAGCTTTGCAGTTGGCACTCCATGTCCCGCGTCAGAAGCAGCTCCAAAAATGGAGTCCAGGTTCCTCGTGTGTGCATGTGTGTGCATGTGTGTGCGTGTGTGTGCATGTGTGTGTGTGTCTGTCTGTCTGTCTGTCTGGCCTCCCACCCAGATAGATCACCGCCTGCAGGCAGACAAGGCACCTACCACGACTATTTTTGGTCCGGTCTGCCCATCACAGACTCAACAACAACAAAAAAGTGTGGAGTCTCAGGAGGCTGGCCCAACTTACGTCTGGAGCCTGGACTCCCAGTGACCCACGTTCTCCACCCAGAGAGATTACTGGGCCCAGGAGGCCAGCCTGAAATCCTCGGCTCTCCCAGCGGGCCCCTTCCCCCGCCCCACCCAGGCAAATGCCTCCCGTGGAGAAGGGAGGGGGACAGAAAGAAAAGACATGTGGCGTGTCAGCCTCCGGCCCCATGGAGGAGCCGGGCGCGGGCACTTTCCTGCAGCTGGGAGAGGGCTGAGCCCCATCCCCCACAACAAGCTGAGGCCAGAGAGTCGGGGACCTCTCCCAGCTGACAGGGGTTTCTAGGGTCTGTGAGCATGAGAGAGAGGAAGGGTCATGGCACTGCCCCAGGAGTAAGGAGACCCCCACCTTGCCAGCTTCTCACTGCAGAGGGGATGGGACAGGGTGGGGGCATGCAGTCAGGGCACCCCGCCCCGGACAGTGGAACCAGGGACCTTGGCCACATCTTCCTGTCACCCTTGGGGGAGGACGAGTCCTTTCAAGTCCTGGCACTCCCGGAAGGCAGGATCTGGCGGGACTCCCCCGGGGAGACCAGAGGGCCATCCCAGCAGCCAAAGCCTTCCACACACCCCTGGCTTGGCCCTCCCCTAGCACTCTGAGACCCCAAAGGCCCAGCAGTCCACAGTTTAAAAGCCCAGCTCAGAGGTTATGCAGCTCAAGGCGGCAATCCCCTCTGCCCTGCTGATCTGAAGAGTCTGTTTGCTCAGCTAACCCTGTTTGCTCAGCTAACCCTGCCCTGTCCATCTCGTAGGGGTCAGCCGCCAGGGGCAGGGGCAGGGCTGGAGGGCTGGCATGGCTGTGGGGGCAGGACCTAGGCTGGCTCCCTGGACTCTCTGGGCGACGCTGAGCAGTGCCTAGGGAGGGGGGTCCAGGGGCTTGCTGTGAGCCCTGGGCACCCTGGCTAGACTGCAGCAACAGGAGGTCCGGACTGCCTGGAGGCCTCCAGGCGCTGTGCTCCCGCAACTCTGGATCTGGCATCCTCTGCTCTAAAAGCCAAGCCCCTGCCCTCCCCAGAGCTGATACCCCCACATCGCAGAGAGGGGCAGGGACTCGGGGCAAGGAGTGGGGAAGGGCAGGGCAGCTGGGCACCCACCTGTGGGCTGTAGGGTGCTGGGGGCCCCAGGGGCCCAGGCAGCGGATGTTGGGGGGATAGGAGAGGTGGGGTCCCCCCTAATGGCCGCAGTGGCCACAGGGGCTTTGGGGACGGGCTGTTTCCGGGACCTGCTGGTGCCTGGTGAGAGATGAGAAAAGTGAGAGGGTGCAGGTGGGGGGTCAGTGGTGGGGGACCAGTGCAGACGAACAGCTTACTATCCCACTGGGGGGCCCAGCATCCCCTCCGAATCCAGCTTCCTCTGGTCCCTCTCTGCCCACTGGCGTCCCACAGGGGTTGCGTTTGGCCTCAAAGAGCCATGGCAGGGGGTGGGGTGGCACCCCTGGAAGCCTGAGATTTGGGGGTCTGCCGCTGGCTGGTTGTTTGACTCTGGCAAGTTCATTCCTGCTGAATCTGAGAGCAGATGGCAACACCCACTGGGGGGTGCTGGCTTCAAGGACAGAATGAGATAGTATGAGGGTCCTGCTTAGCTGATGCCCAGCACTGTGCACATTTGATGATGACTTAGCGACAGTCGGTCGGTCACCCCCTCCCACCCTCCCTCACCTTCCCTGTTGAATTCCTGGGACGCCCAGACCCTTCTTCTGACAGTCTGGCTGCTCCGGGGCCTGAGCTGAGCTGGACACATGGGGGTCTGGGTCACCTCCCCTAGCATCCCTGCAGCCGGGATCCTGGTTCATCTCACCCAGACTCCCCACGGGCGAGCAGCTGCCATGGTGATAGCTGTGGGCTGTGCAGAGGGAGGCCAAACCCTGTGATCAGACTGGGGTGGCTTCTGCCACCAGTCATGGAAGGTGACCCCCATTCTTGGCTGGCAGGAGTGGGAGAAGTGGGGGGTTCCCGGCGCGGGTGGGACAAAGGGATCTTTCCAAAGCAGCACCAGTCAAGAAGCTGGAGGGAAGGGCTTGTGAGACAGGAAGGAGGGAAGGAGGGGGAAGAAGCAAATGGATCAGAGGAGGGGGTGGACCTGGGGAGGGGAGGACAGGAAAGTCCCGTCTTTCCCCTCCTGTTCTTTCCAGGACGTGCAGAGAGGCTTGTGCACTGAGGGCCCCAGGCACCTTCCCCAGATGGGTGGCCCCGCCGTGTACTTACTGCCGACAGCGGAGCCTGCGGCGGCACCTGTGGAAAGAAGGGGGTCACAGCAGAGTAAGGAGGGGGTAGCAGGGCTGGGGACAGGACATCAGGGGGGCCAGAGCACCTCACCATGCAGGGACTGGGTCAGATTCTCCACTTACACCCTCACCGGTGCCTGAGAGGGAAGGGCTGCTCTGAGCCCATCGGGCAGATGGGGAAACTGAGTCTTGGAGCTGTGACTTACCCCATCAGGGGACCTGCTGATAAGCCTCTCTTGGGGGCCTCACATGCACCCTTCTCATTTGACTTTAGACTTTCAGGTCGTCCAGTGCAAGGCAAGGAGGCGGGAGGTCATTCTCTGGGGGGCAATGGGGTGTCGGAGAACATGAGGGTCCCAGGCACAGGGACAGACTGGTTTACTGGAGGCTCTGATGGAAGCTGCCACAGGAGGAAGCCGCTGTGCCTGCACCCATCTGGGAAACACAGGGATGTCTGTGGGGTTGACGGGAAGGTGATCACAGCGGCTGTCACCTGCTGAGGGTTTTCTGCACATGGGCCCATGCTGAGGACCGCCCCCACCCCGGCCATTCAGTGCTCAGGGCTTCCTGGTGGCTCAGATGGTAAAGAATCTGCCTGCAATCCAGGAGATTTGATCTCTGGAAGATTTCCTGGAGAAGGGAATGGCAACTCACTCCAGGATTCTTGCCTGGGGAAATCCCATGGACAGAGGAGGCTAGTGGGGTAGCAAAAAGTCAGACACAACTGAGCGACTAATACTTTCACTTTACAATTTGGGTTTCCCTGTAAAGAATCCATCCGGCAATGGAGGAGAGCTAAGTTCGATCCCTGGGCCGGGAAGATCCCCTGGAGAAGGAAATGGCTACCCCCTCCAGGATTCATTTCCCTGCAGAATTCCATGGACAGAGGAGCCTGGTGGGCTGCAGTTCACAACAGCCCTAGGGCAGGCTTCCAGGGTCCCGGTTCTACAAATGAGCAAAGGCTCAGCAGGAGAGATGGCTTGTCGGAGGCCCACAGTTCTGAGCGGCAGAGGCCTGACTCTGACTCTGACCTGGCCCGTTTCTGTCTATGTGTGTCTGTGCTCTGGGGCTGCGGGCGCCCAAGGCCACGGTCTGACCTGGGTGGGAGTCGTCAGTCTCAGGAGGAAGGAGCCGGGGCCACAGCGTCCCCTCCAGGCAGTCCTGACAAAGGATGGGGCATGAGGAGCCCCAGGGTGGTTGCTGGGGTGTGGGCCTCTCCTGGTGACTCTGGGGGCAGGACAGTGAGGGGTGCCTGGGGGGATGCACCTGGGGGCCCCACAGGATGACCTGCAGATAATGGTATCGGTCTGTGGGTGCCGGGGATCTCACAGATCCTTCTGGGAGGAGAACAGGGCCCAGAGAGGGGTTCGGGAGGTGGGCAGCAGAACAGTTGAAGGGAGGTGAGCCTGTGAGTCAGAGGGAGGTGACAGCAACTCAAGAACTGGTTCTGGCAACAGAGATGGGTCCTCCGGGTGGGGCAGGGCTGTCGCCCAGAGCGCTGTCTGTGCCTTTGAAGGCCCGCGGGGGGCTGCGACTCCGGTAAATCATCCTTCAAAGGCCTCGAGAGTGTCCCTGGCACACACACGACATGCTGTCACAGCCTCATCGCGAGGCTTCCAGCTTTGATCAGCCTCAAGTTACATAAAGCTTTCACCACTCGGTTGCAGGGCACCGATGGATGGGCTCCAGAGAGTGTGCTCAGGAGGGGCGGGCTGAGCAGTCCTGGTAGCCCAGCCTGGCTTGGGAACTGGCTTCAGTGCTGGCGCTTACCTTGCTGCCAAACTAGGAGGGCCCTGAGGGTCGCTGGGCCTCAGTTTGCTCACCTGGAGAGTAGGACCATAATGAAAACACCATCTGAGGGGCTATCAGAAGGCGGGGAAGCTGTATATAAAGTGCCTGGTGCAGCCTCCTCGCCAAAGCACTGGCCGAGTGTCAGCAAGTCACTTGGTGGGGTGTGGGGGGCTGGCTGGGGAACGCCCACCCTGGACAAGCTCGGGCCCTTATCCACAGCAGCTGGGGGCTCTCTGGGACTCAATTTCAAGGAGACACCCAGGGACTGTGCTGGGGAATGATGACGGGGACCCCGAAGCATGTTCATGGTGCAGGTGTGTGAGGGCACACCCTGAGGATGGACTCTGGCACTGGAAGACTGAGCCGAGAGAGCAGGGGCTGGGTAGAGGGCATGGCCAGGACCTCGGAGCATCCCTCTGCAAAATGCGGCCAGAAGACCCACTTCCAGGGGCCACCCGGAGGGTCAAGGGGGGACCCCGTAGCATTTGGTGCCATGCAGTGCCTGTAAATGTCCTGTACACACTGAGACATTTACGAGGGATGGTGCTGCTCCTCGTGGTCAGCCTGGAGGGAGGGGTCCCCACCCACTCCTCCCTGACACCCTGTGGGCCTTCTCTCCTGCCTGGGGGTCACGAAGGGGAAGGTCAGTGAGAAGGGTGCTGAGTCAGCTCATCTTAGGTTCCCAGCAGGAGGCAGGCATGCTAGAGGGTCTTGATGACAAGGCCTGGCGCTTGGGAGTTTGGTTAGAAAGGGTGTGCCCATGTGCGCACATGTGCGTGCATGTGTGTCAGTGCGTGCGTGTTTGTGTGCACACCTTTTTGCAAGTGTGGGTGCATGTGTTCACAAACGTGTCAGTGCGTGCATGTCTGTGTGCACACCTTTGTGCACGTGTGTGCATGCATGTTCGTGATGAGGTCCGCCACCCCTGAGGCTGAAGGTTGGGGGCGCCCACGGCCTTGCTGGTCTGAGGTGGGGAGGGAGGGGGGCCGGGTGCGACGGCCAGTCTGTACGCACACGCGTTGGGAGAGCCGTGGGGCAGCGGCAGGTAGGAGCCGGCGCGCCAGGACCGCGTGCGGAAGCTCCTCTTGCACTTGCCGCAGTCGGGGCCCGTGGTGTTGTGCTCACACTCGCACTGCAGGCTGCCCTCGCGCGCGGAGCACACGCTGGCGTGCAGGTTGCACTGGCACCTGGGGGGACAGGGCGGGGGAGGCGGCGGTGAGCCGGGGCGGGGGGCTCCGGCTCCCGGGGGGCTGGGAGAGTGTCGGGGTGGCCGACCTGCCGAGACTCTCCTCTGGGACAAGTGCCCCCGAGGCACCATTCTGAGTCCTTCCAGAAAGAGGCGCCCCTGGCTCCTGCCTCTCACGGGGTTGTCCCAGATGCTGTATTTTTAGTAACACAGCTTTCGATTGCCGTGGCTCTCAACCATGTGGTTGACAGGTAGCAAGAGTTACCTGCCCCTGGTTGCACGGACCTGGCCTTGGCCTCAAGTGGCATCTCCACTCTTGGCTGTGGCCCACACCCGTGCCCTTGAGGGCAGAAAGAAGCCCTGGTTCCCAAAACCCTGTCAATTCATCCATACATGTATTATTCATTCATTCATTCAAATATTTATAGGCAACTCATCATTCTGAAATCAGTAAATAAAGGGAAAGAATCAAGCATTTTTCTTGCATGTCCTATATAAAGTGTACCTCCAGGTAACCAACAGTTGAGGAGGGGATGCTTCTTTTTATAGAAGCAGTCCAGCTGCTAATTGAAGAAGGAAAGATAGAACTAGAAAGTGGTCGTGCAGCATCCCCTACTGAACGGATGGCTGTGAGCACAGAGCAGCAACAGAGACGCCCAGAGAAAAACTTCCCAGTGGGAGGGTACAGCCCACCCGAAGCAGCCTTGTCAAGACAAATCGAACTTGAATCTGATCAACGCTCTGGATCAAAGATTCTGGATCAGCTATGAACTCATTAGGGAAGACAGAGGACAGAGAAACATACTAAACACCACCAGGGGGGAATGTAGTCAGCAAAATCCAGAAGTGATGACATAGCTTGTAGGACCGATGAATTGCAAGGCGGGGCAAAACTTGATACAGAGGAAAGAGGAACCCAGATCAAGAAAAACCTCAAGGGCAAAGCAACCAAGGGCAGGACTGGACCTCATCTGGGCCTTGGTTCAAACAACCCCTAAACTCCGATAAACAAAGCGTATTTGTGAGACAGTCTGAACACTAACCACATTTGGTGATATTAAATTGTGTGTTAGTTGCTCAGTCGTGTCCGACTCTGTGACACCATGGACTGTAGCCCACCAGGTTCCTCTGTCCATGGGATTCTCCAGGCAAGAACACCGGAGTGGGTAGCCATTCCCCTCTCCAGGAGATCTTCTTGACCCAGGGATCAAACCTGGGTCTCCTGCATTGCAGGTGGGTTCTTTACCATCTGAGCCGCCAGGGAAGCCCAACGTTAAATTAATGTTTATTAACTGCAGTGATGGTATTGTGATTATATTTTTAAAAGCCTTTATCTCTAGAGACACACAAATATTTACAGATGAAGTGATCTGATGGCTGGGATCTGCTTCATAATAACACAGAAAGGGAGAACATGGGGAGAGATGCAGACAAAACAAGAAAGGCTATGAGTTAACTGCTGAAGTTGGGTGACAGGTATGTGGCAGTTCATTACAGTAGATTCTATTTTTGTATGCATGTTGGAAAACCTTTGTAATAAAAGAGAGAGAAAGAGTGCTCTACATTCTGATGTGGGAAGATTTCCAAGATATATTGTCAATATTTGTAAAAAGCAGAATAACATGTTTGGTAGAATTTTCTTTTATTAAAATAAGCAAAGAAAAATATTTATAGGGCACCTGTTATGTGCCAGACTCTGAGCTGGGAATGGTAAGTACAATGGTTGATAAAGCAGATGGGGTCCTTATTCTGATGGAGCATGGCGTCCAGCAGGGAGACAAGGAAAAAAAATCAGCAGTGGGGGAAGGGCAGGGAGCTGATTAATAGGTGGAGCCCAAGGGATTTGAAGGGCAGTGGAGTGATCAGTATGACACTGTCATGGTGGACCCAAGACGTTATGCATTTGTCAAAACCCACAGAACCCAGACAGCATCAGGACAGAGCGCTAACGTCAGCTGGACTTGAGTTGACGATGACGTATCAGTATCGGTTCATCAACTGTAACCAAGGCATCACAGGAAAGCAAGATGTTAATAACCTAGGTATTAGGAGTCCTCTGTGCAATCCACTCAATTTTCTGTAAACCTAAAACTCCACAAAGACCTAATCTTAAAATAATAATCACGCAAATCTTAATTAAACATCAATGTCAGCTGTCATCGGTGCCCATGTGTTCCATAAAGGAGAGGGGATCATAGGGTCTCAGTCTGAGTGGGGAGCAGGACACGCTTCCAGGAAGAACAATTTAAATCTGAGACCTGCAAGAGCATAAAGAGTTACTCAGGCAAAGAGGCGAGAACCTTCTGGAGGAGACAAGAACACGAGGGAAGACATCCCTGGGCCAAGAAGAGCTCAACCAATGAGGTCTGAGATGAGATGAGATGAAAGAGGGGAGGAGGTGGCCAGACCTGACATGGAGGCTGGATTCTGTTCTGGAAGCCCTGGGAAGGTCAGAGGTGTCCTGCTCTGGCTCGCATTTTATATGTCATCGTGGCGGCTCCATGAAGGATGCTTTTTCTGGGAGACCAGAGCCCGGGCATAGTGGGGTGGGGGGCGGCAGGGAGGAAGCCGTGCCCGCTGGCAGCAGAGGGCAGTGGCCTGGACGAGGGTAGAGGCACCTGCATCCCACCAGTGATGCCCAGAGTGGGCAACATTCCCCATCACTGGCTCCCAGAGTCTCTAAGACTGTTTGCTGAAAGCTTACCCAGCATTTCTACTTCAGCTCATGATTCCCCCTCCTCTTCACACCTCGCCTCCCACTCAGCGACACTCCTCCTGGATGGAGTGTCCCCCCCTTAGCCTCTGCTTATCCACATGATGAATATTTAACTTCCTGCGTCTTCCCGCCTCATAAATCTGTCCTGCCAGATCCTTCATCCTGGCTCTCACGGCCCCCACCCACTCCTACCCTCCTTGTCTCCATCTGACTGGGGCACCGCTGTGAGGCTGCCCTTCCAGGGCAAGGATCCCAAACCGGGGGGAGCTGCTTGCCAGGCTTCTAGCAGCCCTGCAGCTCTGAGTTAACCTGCTGCCTGCTGCTTCAGAAGTGTCAGAGCTGCCTTTTGTAATAAATATATTTTTTAATTTTAATAATTTTCTGTTGATACGTTACATTTTCATTTTAATTCAGTTCAAGAACTTTTTCTTTTTTGGACTGCACAGCGGGACGAATCTTAGTTCCTGGACCAGGGATTGAACTCGTACACCCCACTGCCAGTGGAAGCTCAGAGTCTTAACCACTGGACCACCAGACAAGTCCCCGCCTTCCTTCTTATAACTTCTCTCTGACATCAGATCATCTTGCAGGATGGTTATGGAAATTAGATACAGCCATGCTGTATATAAAGCCATTAAATATTTCTTTCCTGGTGGCTCAGTGGTAAAGAATCTGCCTGCATTGTGGAGACCTGGGTTCGATCCCTGGGTCAAGAAGATCCCCTGGAGAAGAAAATGGCAACCCACTCCAGTATTCTTGCCTGGGAAATCCCATGGACAGAGGAGCCTGGTAGGCTATAGTTCATGAGGTCACAAAAGAGTCAGACGTGACTTAGCGACTAAACATTTTGTTGTCAGAGGCTATTTCAAGCCCTGGGAAATGTTCCTAATACAAATGAAAAGACCAAAACTAGTGAGTGTTTGCTGTGCGCCAACGGGCATCTCATTTGGCCTCTGAATGGCTACCAGAGCTGGTATCACCGTCACCTTCGCTTTAAAGACAAGGAAACGGAGGCTCAGAGAGATTAAGCATCTTGCCCAGAGTCACAGGGCTGCCCAAAACTGACCGGGACTGGAACTCAGAGATATCCAGCTCTGGAGTCCAAGAGGTGAATATGGGATAGAATACGGATTGTAAAAGAGTAGGACACCAATTGTATGTATTATAGTGCTATGGACCGAACTGTGTCACTCTCAAATTTATACATTGAAACCCTAATACTCAATGCAGCTGTATTTGGAGACAGAGTCCTTGGACTTCCCTATAGCTCAGATGGTAAAGCGTCTGCCTACAGTGCAGGAGACCCGGGTTCAATCCCTGGGTCAGGAAGATCTCCTGGAGAAGGAAATGGCAACCCATCTCCAGTATTCTCGGGAAATCCCGTGGATGGAGGAGGCTGGTAGGCTACAGTCCGTGGGGTCGCAAAGAGTAAGACACGACAGAGCAAGTCATGTCCGACAGAGTCCTTGGAGGGGAAATTAAAGTTAAATGAGGTCAGAAGGGTGGGGCCCTAATCGCATAGGGTTAGTGCCCTTATAAGAGGAGCAACAGACCCCAGAGCTCTCTCTGTCATGTGAGGACACAGTGATAAGTAGACCATCCGCAAGCCAGAAAGAGGGGTCTCACCAGAAACTGACCCTGCCGGCATCTTGATATTGGACTTCTAACCTCCAAAATTGTGAGGGAATAAATGAGTGTTTGTAGTTAAAGCCCCACACTCTGTGGGACTCCATTATGGCGGCCCAAGCAGATTATTATCAGACTATGGGCTTCCCAGGGGGCATGAATGGTAAAGAACCCACCTGCCAATGCAGGAGACTAAGAGATTTGGGTGTGGTCCCTGGGTGGGGAAGACCCCCTGGAGGAGGGCATAGCAACCCACTCCAGTATTCTTGCCTGGAGAACCCCACAGACAGAGCAGCCTGGTGGGCTATGGTCCATAGCATCACAAAGAGTGGGACATGACTGAGGCGACTTAGCATGCACACACACATCGGACTATAGTCAGCTCCTGATTGCGTGTGACTTCACACCTGGAACGCCAGCAGACAACGCATCTCGGTACTCGTGTGGCTGTCTAGGGAGGGAGGGGATGGGATTGTAAGTGATTTCCTTCCATGTCACTTTGCATGTCTCCTACATCCTCTACAGTGAGCAGGTCACTTTGGTGAGCAGGAAACAGATGAGATTTGAAACCTGAAATCAGGCTGGTTCCTGAGCTCACACCGGTCTTTCCTCTCAGGAGGAGAAGCAGGTCTATCAGGGTCCTGTTTGAGAAGCCATCGCCCCACGTGACGCTCATGACTCTCAGTGCCCGGGTCCACAGATGTCCGCTGAATTCTCTGGACTAGAATTCTGATGCATCAGCTGGCGTGAAAGACTATGCTGTTTTAACTTCATGTTCCTTGCACCCTGGCCCTGTCAGGTTTTACTGCAGCACAAAGCTGAAATACACGGAGCTTGAGAAAGTCTGTTCCCTGTTTCTCTGGAGCTCCAATCTACTACCACACGAGTACTGTGGGCCTACTATATGCTAGGTTCTGGGAAAGGCACTAAGAGGGTTGGGCAGGCCCCAGTTGGCACTGGGGACCCTTCTTCCTGGAAACATTAGACCCAAAGATGATCCATGGCAAAGAAAGATTCTGTGTTTCAATCTTATTGGTCAACACATAGGATGCTCTCCTAACGCTGTCCTTCCCGCTCCCTGATTGGCCCCTCCGCCCAGGGCTTCCCTGGTGGCTCAGACAGTAAAGAATCTGTTCTGCCTGCAACGTAAGAGACCTGGGTTTGATCCCTGGGTTGGGAAGTTCTCCTGCTGGAGGAAATGGCTACCTACTCCAGTATTCTTGCCTGGGAAATCCCATGGACAGAGGAGCCTGGAGGGCTACAGTCTATAGGGTCACAAAGAGTTGGACATGATTGAGTGATGAACACTTTCACTTTTTCACCCAGAGTCCTAGTGTACATTAGCACATCAAAGGCTCTGACAAGTCCTGTAGGAAAGAAACCTGCTGACATTGTCTAACTAAAGTTTGCAAAACATATTTGGCCTCGGAAGGTTTTAATTTTTTTCATCTGAATTCCTGTTTAACATCCCATGGAGCTAGCTGGACAGGAACACCCCAGCTGTGTGGAGTGTACACCATGCCTCTGGCCCGAAGATCAGATATTTTTAGATATCAGCTACAGAAAGAAAAGATTGCCATCTTAACTTTGGGTGATCACACTGACCTTGGCTTGTTAAAAATTTGTTAAAGGGCAGCTGAATCTGAGAAGTGTATTGTAATTACAATAGATGAGAGTCACAGAATGTGAGAGCTGGGCAGGCCTGGCAGGGGTGAGAGATACAGGCAGGGAGAAGCCTGTCCAAGGTC
Organism: Ovis aries; assembly: GCF_016772045.2. Taxonomy (NCBI): domain Eukaryota; kingdom Metazoa; phylum Chordata; class Mammalia; order Artiodactyla; family Bovidae; genus Ovis; species Ovis aries. Next base: position 4,629,022 of record NC_056056.1, read on the forward strand.
ATGCAGTTTAAAGGCCACTCCGGATCCAAACCCAGACATTTCTCCCTGACCCCGGCTCTGCCCCGCCCCACGTTGGCTATCCCCTCCCACCATCTTCATCTCCCAGAGGGTGTCTTGGCTTCTCTGCCTCCCTGGTTGAGCTCTGGAATGAGTATGGAGAGAAGTTCCGTGCTGGGCAGGGCTGCCAGGAGGAGCCCACACGGCGTGGGGGAAAGTCCACCAGGACTGGCACGGAAAGAGAACCCAGTCAGTGGAGCTGCTGCTCAGACTTCCTGACCTGTGCAGGGAGCTCGGGTGAGGCTGCCTGTGTGTGTGTGCGTGTGTGGGGGGGGGTGGGGGGGTGGGGGTTCACCTTTCTGGCTCTCTCTGTATCCCCCTATGTCTCTCCATGTCTCTGTCTCTCGCTGTCTCTGTCCACCACGGTTCCGACCCCGCTTTCCTCTGGACCTCTGCACATCCTGTCTTTCTGCTGGGTGCGCTGCCAGGCTCTGCTCCTTTCTCCTAAAGCTAACATCTAATGAGAGTGTCAAGTTCAAGGCCCAATGCCCCTTCTGCAGGCAGGCCTTTCATGATCCTGCCTCTGTCAGCCCCTGCTACACTTCCTTTGTCCCAGTGTTCATTGTGATCAGCGTCATCTCCCAAAGTGGACCATGCGAGATGGTTGGGAGAAATGTGAGTATGAACTGCAAAACAGTTTAATAGTTTTTGTTTAGTTTTTATTACACAGCTCCCCTGATAGCTCAACTGGTAAAGAATCTGCCTGCAATGCAGGAGACCTGGGTTCAATCCCTGGGTTGGGAAGATCCCATGGAGAAGGGATAGGTTGCTCATTCTATTATTCTGGGGCTTACCTTGTGGCTCAGTTGGTAAAGAATCCACCTGCAGTGTGGGAGACCTGGGTTCGATCCCTGGGTTGGGAAGACCCTCTGGAGAAGGGAAAGGCTACCCACTCCAGTATTCTGGCCTGGAGAATTCTATGGTCTGTATAGTCCCTGGGGTGGCAAAGAGTCAGACACAACTGAGCGACTTTCACTTTGATTACACAGTAATTTTTTAAGGGATAAATTCACCAAACCTGGGAGTCTCAGAAATACTATTGTCTAAGTGAGGCCAAAATTTAAAAGTGTATTCATTAAAAAAGATCAGTAAGTAAACAAATCATTTGAGATATCCTTATGCTAAAGACTAATATTAGAACTCAACCTCATGCCATCAACAAAACTTAACTCAAAATTGATCAAAGACCTATATGTAAGAGCTAAAATTAGATAACTGAAAAAGAAACAGGGGTAAATCTCTGAGACATTGGATTAAGCAATGGTTTCTTACACGTGACACCAAAAGTACAAGCCACAGAAGAAAAAATAGAGACCCTGGACTTCATCAAAATTACATACTTTTGTGTTTCAGGGGGAAGCCATCGGAAAGTGAAAAAACACACAGAGTGGGAGAAAAATCTTGCATTATTAACTGAATCCCTGTGAAAACCTGGAAGGCATCACTCTTCCCATTCTATAGGTGAGGAAGTAAGATTGTGGTAGGTCAAGTGCCACAAGTCACCCCAGGCCTCTAGGTGGAAGAGGCTGGATTTGAACCCAGAACTGTTGGGTGCAATACTCGGGTTTCATCTCCACTCTCCTCCCCGTGTCTCTCAGCACTCCCCTTACCTTGATTCCACCTGGATGATGAAGGCCGGGGGGAGGGCCGCTGGGCTGATCCTCCCAAGCCCATCACCAATTCTGAGGCCCAGCCTTGGCCAAGGAAATGCAGGAGAAAGAAACTGCCTTTCCTGCCTCGGTCCCAACACCAGCCGCTGCCTACATCTGGAGCGAGGCAGGTGGTCCAGACTCCTGGCTGCACCTCTGGCCCAGACATTTCTCCTGCATCCATGGGATCAATTTTCTCAAGGAATTGCTTTCTGAATTTGACCTTTGAGAGCCATCAGTCTCACCAGAAAACCATCGCCTGAGCCACCTGACCCCGCTACACAGCACTTCTCGGCTCATCCATCAGGAAGCATTATTTAATAATGAACAAAAGGGACAGGGCAAGGCCGGCCAGCCCACGGGACCTGCCCCTGGCCAGCAGTGCCCCCTCCACCCCACCCCGCCCATCAGGATCTGCTGCCCGTCCCATCACAGAATGCCAGGGCTCTGACCCTGCGGACGGCGGCAGGGGTGGATTGGTAAGAAAGGGGGTGGGGGAGGGGCAGAGGTGCTGAGTCAGCAGCCAGAGCGCCAAGCCGATTCCCTGCTCCTGTTTCGCCCAGGTGACCTTGAGCAAGTCACTTCTCCCGGCCTCAGACCTTCCAACTGCAAACGGAAGGGCTGAGTTATATCTTAGCTTTTCGACTTTTCTAATATTCAGTTGTTCGTGGGCCTAACATACTGTTGAGTTATCTGGCACACAGTGGGCTCTAATCAAGAGGGGCTGAATGACGGAGGAAGAAAGGACGGGAGGGGGCAGATGCTGCACAGAAGCTCTCTGCGCAACACCTCGCGTGGAAGGCCAAGCAGCGCCTTGGCTGGAGCAGCGTGGGGGCGGGCAGCCAGCCTCAGGGTCTTCATCTCCTGGTAAACTGGGGACTTGACGGCTCCCATAGGGCCGCGCATGAGAGGATGAGGATGGGCTGGCATGGGGGCAGTGCTCAGCACAGGGTCAGGCGCATAGCCAGCCTTCCATACACGCCAGCTGTGTTGCCCTTGTAATGGCCCACAAGTGGTATCAGTGAGAATCTGTGGATTCCTAGGAACAAAGACTGTCCTTATCTGACAGGTGCCCAGCCCCATGGGACAGTTCCCCTCATCCGAGCTGCCTTGCCAGCACCCTACCCTAGACCCCCTCTTGGCAGCCAGCACAAATGCCCCCCATCAGTTGACTTGTTCTCTGGGTCCCTGGGGGCCCCCACCAGGGGAACATGCCCAGTGTCTTAGAGTCACTTCCCTGAAGGGCCTCCTGTCCCTATGGTTACCAGATTCAGCAAATAAAAATAGAGAATCCCTGGTTAAACTTGAATTCCAGTTAAACAGGAAATAATTTTCAAGTTTAAGCAGGTCTCAGAGATTCCGTGGGTTCAGTTCCAGACCAATGAGGCAAATACAGAATAAAGGGAGTCACATGATACTTTTGGTTTCTTGAAGAATATAAACGTTACGTGCAGGGACTTCCCTGGTGGTCTAGCGGCTGGGAGTCCACCTGCCAATGTGGGGGACAGAGGTTTGATCACAGGTCTGGGAAGATCCCACAAGCCGAGGGGCAGCTAAGCCTGAGAGCGGCAACCACTGGAAGACTGGGGGCTTAGAGAATAGCGTTCTGAAGGGACTGCTCTGCAACAAGACCCCACATCGCAACGAAGAGGAGACCCCACTCACCACAACCAGAGAAAGCCTGTGCACAGCAATGAAGACCCAGAGTGGCCAAAAACAAGTTAATCTCTACCCTATACTGTAGTCTGTTCACTGCGCAACAGCATTGTGCCTACAAAAACGTACAGCTTTTAACTAAAGAAATGCTACATTTTGAAAAATGCCAGCCCTCATCTGAGCCTTTGGTGAGTCATAGTAGTAAGATCACAGACCGATGATCACCACGACAAATGTAATAATAAGAAAAGTTTGAAATAGCGCAAGAATTACCAAACCGTGACTCAGAGACCTGAAGTGAGCAAGGACGCCAAAGTCGCTCAGTCGTGTCCTACTCTTTGCGATCCCATGGACTTCTCCAGGCCAGAATACTGGAGTGGGTAGCCTTTCCCTTCTCCAGGGGATCTCCCCAAACCAGCACCAACTGACTTGCTTGATGCAGAGCTGCCACGAACCTTCAATTTGTGAAAAACACAGTATCTTCGAAGTTCAGTAAAGCAAGAGCAATAAAACAAGCTTTGCCCGCATGTCCCATGCACTAAAAACACTGTTAATACTTGTGGCTTATCTGAAATTCAGGTTTGGCCCCGCAGCCTCCATTCATCCGGCAGCCCCACCTGCCACCCCTGCTCACCCTCATGGTGAACCCCGGCCCTCCACCCAACCCCCGATCCCTTTCAAGGCCTGGCCTGAGATGTCTCTGCCCGCCCACCCACCACAAGCTGGTCCGGCTGCCTGCCCGCCCTCCCTCCAGAGAGGGGGGCACAGCTGCCTCCCCGCCTAAGTCCCTAAGTCCTTTCTTGTTCTCCAGTTGATGAGTCCCTAACGAGCCCCAGGGGAGGGCCAGGAGGGACCGGAGGCAGGGTTGAGCCTCACCTCCTGGAGCAGGCCATCACACACAACCCAAGTTCTCAGGGAAACGTGCCCTGCTCTTGCCAGGAGGAGACTGACACGCGGACTTCACCCCATCCCGTCCACCCGCTGGGCCTGGCTGGGGGCCTGACAGCCGCTCAAAGCACGAAGCTCTCGTCAGGACGGCAGGGGCACCAGCCCGTGCCAGGCGCCAGTGCGCCCTGCCCTGCAGGGAGGGGCAGGCAGTGCCCGGGAGCTGCTGGCGGGAGCGCCATCTGGACACGGGCCTGGCACTGGGGCTCCATGAAAATCGTGAGCTGGGCCCTCCCCTTCTCAGGGTGAGAGAAGCCGGGGGCTTGGAGAGCCTCCCAGACAGGAGGGCGGAGGAATGTAGGTCAACTCCTGGCTGCCGGAAAGACCGGAAAGAGTGATGTCATCGCTTTCTGGGGGAAAGAGGGGGAAGCGGTGAGTTTGGGTGAACAAGAGATCTGGGTGCTTGGAAGTGGGAGGGGAGGAGGGGGCGGGACTGGCCCCCCTCAACCATCAACCCTGCCGGGATTTCAGGGCACTCACGGGGGTGTCCAGGTCGGGGGCACACAGGCGAGCCCAGGACCCCAGGGGGTCCTTGGTAATTGCTCCCCTCTGCCTGGCACCTCCCCCACTTCTTTTACCACTTGTCCGAACGTCATTGCATATGGAGCCTTCTGGGGAAGGATGGGCGTATTTCTGACACCTTGAAGGCTAGAGTTGCTAGAAACAAACTTCTATTTTAAAGCCACCAGCAGTGTCTTCCCGTTTCTCTTGCCAGAGAGAGCATTTATCTCTGGGGAAAGACTGTTCTTTTGTTTGGGGAGAAAGATTGCAGTGGGCTGCTGGGTGTACAGGGACGCAAACGCCATGCCTCCGCCAGCCTAGAGACGTTAGCAGGTGAGGGTGGACACGTGGGGGAGAAGGCTGACCCTGAGAAGGGCACGCCCCTCGTGGAAGGGCTCATGCATCTGGGGTTAGGGGCCTGGACCCCAAGGAGGAATGGGAGGCCATGGGAGGGGGCTGGGGGCTCATGAGAGATGTGGTCCAGGGGCTGTCCCTCCCAGGCAGCAGGTGGCCCAGGCCAACGGCCGGATCTCGGGGTCATTGCTGGCTAACGGCCATTCTTTGAAGTGTCCCCTTTGTACGTGGCCATTCTCACTGACTCGCCCCAGGGGCCAAGTCCACTAGTGATGGATCCCTGTGGCCTGGGGGTGTCAAGACCTTTAGGGGGTTAAGGGAGAGACTGTGTTCTTGGCTGGTACACACCAGCAGGGAGAGACTGGCATGCATCAAGGAAGCAAGAAATTGTCAGGAGAATGCCTGGAGAGGATGGATCAAGAGGGGATGAGGGGGAGCTTCCCGCTGGTCCAGTGGTTAAGCCTCCACGCTTCCAATGCAAGGGGTGAGAGTTGCATCCCTAGTAGAAGAACTAAGACCCCACATACTGCACAGTGCGGCCAAGAAATAAAAATAAAATAGGGAATTCCCTGGCAGTCCAGTGGCTATGAGTCCATGCTCTCACTTCAATTCCTGGTTGGGGAACTAAGATCCCACAGGCCAGACAGTATGACGGCCAAAATATAAAATACAAGAGGTGACGAGTGATGAAGATAGCTGGGGATCCCAGGTAAGGGATACTGGGCTCAGAGAGAATTTGTGGAGTGGGAGCAGGAAGAGGGCTCCTGGATGCCAGAGAACTTGAGCCATCTGGGTCAAAACAGTGCGAGTCAGGGCCTGAGACCCCAAGAAGAGGGGGACTGAGTGCCGAGCTGCAGGGCACGGGTGTGCGAGACCTCGGCTGCCTGGTGTGACCCGGCGCTCTCAGGGCAATGTGGATAAATGCTGGCTGCTGGGTCTCCTGGTACGCAGTCAGGCCTGCAATCAAATTCATTGGCCAAATCTGATTTGGGCTTCTGTGCAAAGTCCTTTTGTATTAAGTGCTTTAACGGACATCACCTCCTCCAGTCCACTGATAAATCCTATTACCCATTATTAGGCCAGAGGCAGCTCCGACCAGCAGGAAGCTGAGAGAAGGGTGCTGGGGGAACTCGGGCATGTGGCTTGGGGGAGACACGGTGTGTGTGTGTGACCGGGCTGGACTAAAGCAACATCATCTCTTCGCCTGTGGGAGAGCCCAGCAGCCTGGAGGGAAGGGCCAGACCTGGTGGGGGGAGAGGAGAAACATGAGGTGCGCTGAGTGTGCTGTGGAAGCAGAGGGGCTGGAGGGACGGGGTGGGTGTCCGCAAGCCCATTGCCTTTGTTGCCTCACCTCCTGGCTCCCAGATTCCAGATGCACCCCTCTCTGAAAGAATTACTGATGGTAAGGCCCATCTGTTTGTGTAAATAAGTTTACTCGTTCATGAATGAACTACCCAAATACACAGCCCGGCTCCTGGGTCCTCGGTGCTGGCCTTACAGTCTTACAGGTCGGGAACACAGACCCAGACCTGTTCTTGCAGAGCTCAGAGCTCGGGGTGGGGAAGGGGACACAGCTGGGTGTAAGCGTGGCTGCAGCTGGGATAGCACAGTGGTACAGCTGCTCTTCTAGAAAGCCTGAGAAGGGGGCACAGAGGAGGGCCACCCAGGTCCCAGCCTCTGGGGGCCCCAGAGAGGTGCTCTCTGAGCCAAACCCTGAGGAATGAGGAGTCTGCCAGACAGCAGGGGTGAGGGTGGGCAGGCTGTGTCCCAGGAAGAAGGAACAGCTCAGAGGCAAGTCAGAGGGACCCTGCTGCGGGCAGGGGGCTGATCTGCCAGAACGCAGAACCCAGCACGCCCAGGGAGGTGGGAGGAAGGGTCTGTGGCCCATGGGGACGAAGTTTCTAAGGTCAACGGGGGACCACTGAAGGGCGCTGTTCTGGGAAGTGGTGTGACTGGGTTTGGGTTTGGAGAAAACCTCTGCGTGGAAGGGGGTGGGCCAGTCATTTCCCCAGGCAAGATCCTGATGGAGGGTGTGTCCCTCTCTGGGGGGGCAGGGGTGGTGATGGGTCCACGTAAGAAATGCTCAGGCTGACGGGCTGGGGGAGGGCTGGGTAGGAATCCAGAGGTGGTCACACTGGTCAGAATGGCCGTCATCAAAAAGTCTCTAAGTAACAAATGCTGGAGAGGGTGTGGAGAAAAGGGAACCCTCCTACACTGCTGGGGGGAATGTAAGTTGGTGTAGTCACTATGGAAAACAGTATGAAGGGTCCTCAGAAAGCTAAAAATAGAGGTGCCATATGAGCCAGCAATCCCACTCCTGGGCACACACCCAGATGAAACTGTAAGTCAAGAAGATACACGCAGTGTTTACAGCAGCTAAGACACGGGACAACATAAACATCCATCGACAGAGGAACGGACGAAGGCGGCGCGGCGGATGTTCACAGCGGGGCACTGCCCGCAGAGAAGAGGAGCGAAATCACGCCACGCGCAGCACGGATGGACCTAGGGATGATCGCTCTAAGTAAGCGAGCCAGGAGGAGAAAGACAAACGCCAGACGAAGCCACTTATACGTGGAATCTAAACCATGACGCACACGAACGCGTCTATGACACCGAACCAGGCTCACAGGCAGAGAACAGACTTGTTGCCAAAGGGGAGGGGCTTAGGGGAAGATGCAGGAGGAGGCTGGGGTGAGCAGATGTACGCTTTTATATATAGGCTGGATAAACCACAAGCGCCTACCGTATAGCACAGGGGACCACATTCAGTATCCTGTGAGAAACTCTAAATAGCCTATGAGGAACCGTAATGAGAAAGAACACGCTTACAACGTGTATACAGACGCCTAACTGGACCGCGTTGCCGTACACGAGCAATCAGCACGCTGCAAATCAACTATACTTCAATGAACAAAAAAGGGGGTGGGATCTAGAGGTAGGCATTTCCCCAGAGTGGAAGGAGGCAACTGCAAATGGGGGGAGAGGCCCCCAGACTCCCCAAGGCCGGAGCAGGCCGGCCGAGGCTCCTTGATGACCCTGGGCTGCTGAGAAAGCCCCAGCTCCGTCCTCCGGGTCGGCTTCTGTGAGCCGGGTGCACGGCGGCGGTGGGGCGTGTGATGGGTCTGTGACTGATGTGTGTGGAAGCAGATTCCCGTGTGTAGGTGGGGCTGTACATGTGTGCGGCCTGGAGGGGTACATATAAGGGAGCACCAGTGAGTCTGAAGCGTGCTTGATGTGGGCGTGTGTGCCAGTGAGCCTTCAAAATGCGCCCCCCGCCAGGCTCCCTCTGCTAAGGGGTAGAGAGGCAGCCAAGCCAGGGCGGCAGCGGAACAGGACCTCGCAATTAGCCTGCAATCGACCTGCCTCTTCCCCAGGTGGATTTCCCCTGCCCAGTCCTGTCTGTCCAGCCCACGCCTCATTAGCCCCAGATACAGCTACATAGATCCTACAGACCACCAGGCTGGGGGCGGGGCACAGGAGCCTGCCTGGTCCTCCACACTCCCTGAGATGCTGTTGGCACTAATGCTCTTCCAAGGTCACTACCTCTAACATGAAAATAAGTTTCTCTTTCCTGCACATCCAATGACTCATGAAGCAGGTGGGGCAGAGAGCCAGACAGGAGCAGAGATCCAGGGATTCATCTTGGCTGCAGCAGGTCCTCCACATGAGCGATGTATCCGTAGAAAGGGGGTTTGGTTCCCCTGACCACGTGCTGACTCCTCATGAGTGACAGGGGCACCCATCTCCTGAGCACCTGCTGCATGTCATCGGGTCTTGAGCTGCAATTCTAAGACAGTTCTCAAAACGACAGGGTCCCATTTCACAGATGGGGAAACTGAGGCCCAGGGAAATTGAAGAGACTTGATCTGGGCCACAAACTAGCAAATGAAAGAGTCTGAATTCAAATGCAGGCTTCTCTTTGACACCCAGGTGGGGCGCCACTGACTCATTTCAGAGAGACCTTGGAGCCAGGAGGATGACAGCTCTTGGTTGCCATGAGGATACGGGATCCTTAGAAATGGTGCTGCGGTCCCTCCTTCTCTTTAGGAAGAATCTTCTCTTTCCTCCAGACTCCCCATCAGCTCGTGCCCTGTTTCCCTGCTCCCTCTCAGGGTCAAATTTCTTGAAAGCCTTATCAGCACTGCCTTTTTGTTTTCCTACTCCTCACTCATTCTTTAAAAATTTTCTGCATTCACCCTGGAATCCAGTCAACCTGGCCTCCATCCCCGATTCCCCCAAACCTGCCCCTTCAAGGCCACCTTTGATCTCCCTATTGCTAAGTCCATGGACCCACCTTCCTGTCCTCTGTCTGGACCCCATAGCGACACTGGGCACTGATGCCCCTGCCCCCGTACCCACTCCTCCTGCTGGGCTTTGGGGCACTGTCCTTCCAGATTTCCTCCCCTGTGGCTCCTCATTCTCTGTGTCCTGCCGTCGCTGTCTAGCTTCCCAGGCTCCATCCCCAGTCAGCCCTGTCTTCCTCCTCTGTTTCAGAGCCTCACACCCCCCGGTGGTGTCAGGTGTCATCACAAAGCCCAGGACTCCTGGTGCCCAGTGCTGCCTGCCCTTCAGGCTTGCCTGTCCAGAGGCACCGATCTCAAGGGCATCTCATAGCAACAGGTGCAAACAGAACTCTGTCTTCCTCTTCGGGGACAGCCACTCAGAAAAACTGATCCACAGTTTCTTAGAAAGTTAAACACACACTTATCATATGAACCCACCATCCCATACCCAGGGATTCACTCAAGAGAAATGAAAGCTAATGCTTACTCCCAATCTTTCACATGAGTATTCAAGGCAGCTCTATTCATAGTTGCCCCAAACTGGAAGTGACTGAAATTCCCTTTGACAGGTGGATATCTTAGGGGACCGTTGACCAAAATTGCCCTCCTTGCCTCTGCAGGGGGCGTTCCCCACCACCTGAGCCCTGACGTCAGGTCAGTCTTCTCCCAGCCACCCTTCCTGTTTTTCCGTTTGCTACCTTCCCAGCAACCTGAGTCACCCATGGTGTTTCGTTTGTTTATTTCTGATTCTCTCAGTTCAGTTCAGTCGCTCTGTTGTGTCCGACTCTTTGCGACCCCATGAATCGCAGCACGCCAGGCCTCCCTGTCCATCACCAACTCCCGGAGTTCACTCAGATTCACGTCCATTGAGTCGGTGATGCCATCCAGCCATCTCTTCCTCTGTCGTCCCCTTCTCCTCCTGCCCTCAATCCCTCCCAGCATCAGAGTCTTTTCCAATGAGTCAACTCTTTGCATGAGGTGGCCAAAGTACTGGAGTTTCAGCTTTAGCATCAGTCCTTCCAAAGAACACCCAGGACTGATCTCCTTTAGAGTGGACTGATTGGATCTCCTTGCAGTCCAAGGGACTCTCAAGTGTCTTCTCCAACACCACAGTTCAAAAGCATCAATTCTTCGGCGCTCAGCCTTCTTCACAGTCCAACTCTCACATCCATACATGACCACTGGAAAAACCATAGCCTTGACTAGACGGACAGGACTGTAAACCCCATGAGGCCATTGGATACAAAGTGCCTGACTGTGTTGGACACATAATACCTATTGCTATGGACTGAATTGTGTCCCCCAGAAAGACAGATTGAAGTTCTAACCTCTGGTGTTTGTGACTCTGACCTGATGTGGAAATAGGGTCTTTGCAGGTGTGATCAAGGTATAAACTAAGATAAGGCGATGCTGGAGTAGGATGAGCCCTTAGCCCAACCTGACTGCTGTCCTTCTAAGAAGAGGAGACACATGGAGAACACTATGGAGGCAGAGAGCAGAGAGAAGGTACCACGCAAAGACAGAAAGGATGGGGTTGTCCATCTGCAGGCAGGGGACGCCAAAGATGCTGGCTCCCCATCGCAGTTATAGGCCAGCCTCTCCCCAACAGGTTTCAGGGAGAGCACGACACCTTGATTTCAGACTTCAAGCTTCTAGAACTCATGACAATACATTTCTATTGTTTTCAGTGCACCTGGCGTGTGGTACTTGGGGACGGCAGCCCTAACTAACACAAGGGCCCACTAGGAACATTTGTTGGGGACTTCCCTGGTGGCTCAGTGGATGGGAATCCTACTGCCGATGCAGGGGACACGGGTTTGATCCCTGGCCCAGGAAGATCCCACATGTCTCAGGACAGCTAAGCCCGTATGCCACAACTGCTGAGCCCACGCGCTATGACTACTGAAGCCTGGGTACCTAGAGCCCGTGCTCCGAAACCAGAGAAGCCAGCCCAGTGAGAAGCCTGCGGGGCATCAAAGACTAGCCCCGCCCTGCCTCGCTCTCTGCAACTGGAGAAAGCTCACTTGCAGCGACAAAGACCTGGAGCAACCAAAAATAAGTAAGTAAAGACATTTTTAAAAAGGACCAATGCTGGTCTGGCTTATTTTTGAAAAATATTTGTTGAGTAAAGTGCTACAACGGTGATGAAACTCTCAGAAGGAAATCCTCCTCGCTCAGCAGGAGAAAGGGGGGTGCTGGTGCCCCCAGGGCTGTTCAAAGGCTTTACTGTTGGTGACTCCATTCCTAACTCACCTGCAGGGCTCCCCACATCTTCCAAGATCCCACCAAACCCAGGACCCCCTTCCTGCCCCTCCCACAAGAGATGGGGCCCCACCTGGTAGACGAGCAGCCCAAAGGCATGCAAATGCCCCCCGGGTCCGCCTCCTAGACTTGGCAGTGGAGCCCGCCCCGCAATCCTCCGCACAGCCCTACCTGGACCCCATTTCTCGGCATGTCTTGACTTTGGTGGGAGGCAATGGTTCAGGAGGCTTGGCAGGTTTGGTGAAAGGGTGTTAACAACATCTCACCAAATCTCTTCCCCTAATGAGCTGGGAACACACATGCTGGGTTGAAAAAAATAGAAAGTAAAACAAAAAACAGACTCTCCAAACGTGTTGGGATCATGGACCCTCTCGGAAATGGAATAAAAACTAGGGCCCTCCCCTGGGCTGACTGCACACCCACACAGCACTTAGCACGTACTTCTGGGAGACCGGGAGCCTTAAAGCCCACCCTCCTGAAAGTCCACGGGCCCCTAGAAGGACCTCTGGAATGTGTGATCCTGGTGTTTTACCGATGCAGTGGTGACCCAAGCACTTACTGCCTGTTTACCGTGGCCCAGCCAGGGCTCTGATCCTCTTCGTGGTTTATCTCATTTAAACCCCGTGGTATTATCTCCACTTTATGGAGGTGGAAAAGGAGCCACAGACAGGCTGAGACACTTGCCCTGGGTCACCCCTGAGCCAGGAGTCGCACCTGGCCCGTCTGACATGGAAGTCATCCACCTACTTCTTGTACGTGTGTGTGTGTGTGCTAAAATACATGCAACATGTCACGTGTTAGTCGCTAAGTCGTGTCCCACTCTTTGTGACACCACGGACCATAGGCTGCCAGGCTCTCTGGCCATGGAATATCCCAGGCAAGAATACTGGAGTGGGTCGCCATTTCCTCCTCCAGGGGATCTTCCTGACCCAGGGATCAAACCCACAGCTCTTGCGTCTTTTGCATTGGCGGGCAGATTCTTTACCACTGAGCCACCGGGGAGCCCTTATACATAATATAAGACTTACTGTTTTAAGGGTATAGCTCAGTGACATTAAGTACATTCACATTATTGTGCAGCTACCATCAATATCCTTTTCCAGGGAATTCCCCGATGGTCCAGTGGTTAAGACTCCGAGCTTTCACCGCAGTGGCCCGGGTTCAATCCCTGGTTGGGGAATTAAGATCTTGCAAGCCACGTGGCATAGCCAAAAATAAAATAAAATTAACAAACAAAAGCAAAGGAATTACCTTAAAAAATACTTCTCTGGAACGCTTATAACATGTCAAAGAGAAATTCTGTACCCTCTAAATAATAACTCCATTCCCCTCTCCCCGACCCAGTAACCTCATCCCACTTTCCATCTCTAAGAATTTGCTTTTTCCTGGTGCTTTACATATGGACGCAGAAAGTATCTGTCCTGTGTCTGGTTTATTTCACTTGGCATAAAGTCCACAAGGGTCATCCAGGTTATCGCAGGTGTCAGAATACCCTTCCTTTTCAAGGCTTAATTCTTGGTATGTATAGACCACATTTTTGTCACTCCATCATCAAATGATGGACACTTGGGCTGTTTCCACCTTCTGCCCATGTAAATAATGCTGCTAAGAACATGGTTGCTCAGATATCTGTTCAAGTCTCTGCTTTCAATTCTTTGGGGTATACCCAGGAGCGGAATTGCTGGATCATATGGGAATTCTGTTTAATTATGTGAGGAATCAAACAAAACTGTTTTGCACAGTGGCTGTGCCATTTGACACTCCTATGACAGCACACAGGGGTTTCAATTTCTCCACATCCTCACCAACGCTTGCTGTTTTCCGTGTTTCTGACAACAGTCATCCTAACGGGGTACCTTTATCTATTTCTGTCTCCAAGGGGTTTCCCTGCTGGCTCAGTGGTGAAGAGTCTGCCTGCCAATCCAGGAGACACACACAGGTTTGATCCCCGGTCCAGGAAGATCCCACATGCCCCAGAGCAACTTGGCCCACACACCACAACTATTGAGCTTGTGCACTAGGACCCCAGAGTCACACTTGCTGAGCCCACATGCCACAACTGCTGGAGTCTTAGAGTCCGTGCTCCGCAACAAGAGAAGCCTCTGCGATGAGAAGCCTGCACACGGACACGAGGGGAGCCCCCACTCGCCCACATGTGGCCACAAAGACCCAGCAGAGCCAGAAAGAAAGAAAGAAAGGAAATTTTACTTAGCCTCCCAAGCCTCAGTTTCCTCATCTGTGTGCTGGGGATGATGCCCCTCATGGGGCAGGATCAATGAGACACACATAAAGGACTTAGAACGCCACGTGGCCCATCAGAACTGCTCAGCAAGGACAGTCATTATTATGGAAGGAGGAAGCCCCACCCCCAACCTCGGTGGGGATCACAGAGCTACAAGGGTCAGTGCAGACAGAACAGAACTACACGCTTCCCTTCTCGCTCATGTTTCCTGTGGGTCAGCGGAGGAAGAGGCTAGAACGTATGAAGAGTGGACTGCCTTCTGCTCTCTCTGGTCCCCTCCTTCCCCTCCCTGCCCCCCCACCAACGTGCACAAAGCCTTCTTCCCTCCTGCGGTTTCTATTCTCGTCCTAAGTTCCGTCCATCTCCAGTTACTGGGTGATCAATAGGGACAGGACGCTTATGGAAGAAGACACGAAGGCAAGAAAGGGGAAGGGGCCAACGGAGGGGTAAACCAGGTGGGTGCTGGCCAGCCCCGGGCCTTGGATGAGAAGCCAGACCCCGGCAGCATCTGGGGAAGCTGGTGGATTCCAACACCTGCCCAATTCTCAAATGGTAGCTATAGCTCCTGTTCCCTTAATCAGTGGTGTATAGAGCAGGTGCAGAGGACCTTCATCTGAGGAAGGAAACTCGTTCCACCATCTCCCACCAACACCACCCTGCTTGACTTGAGTACCTCCAGGAACGGGGAACTCATTCTTCTTTTTCTGTCCCTGGCTGACTAAGGCCCAGCTGGACGGCTTCCCTGGAGCCTTCAGGAGTTTTCTGGGTGGAGGCCTCGGGCCCAGAGCAGGGCCTGCGGGTGAGACTAGGGCAGTGAACACCTCCCTTTGCCTCTGCCCCAGACCCAGAGTCAGCAGGATCAGTGAGGCTGTTTAGCCAGAGTTTGCCTGATTTCAGATCCCAGGGTCCCCACCCTGCCAGGTGCCTGTGGAATGCTACGAGTGCGGCGGCTATGCTGCCAGGACAGTGAGAAGACAGGGACGTCCCAGAGCAGAGGGGACACACTGACACACTCGGGAGCTGCCCAGGCTGCAGGTGTGGTTTCCCTGCACAGGATTTTCAAAGAACTGTGAAGTCGGTGGCAGTATTTCAAAAAGCAAGAGATTTCATATATCTGTATCTATGCATGCGTGCTCAGTCATGTCCAACTCTTTGCAACCCTACCAAGCTCCTCTGTCCATGGGATTTTCCTGGCAAGAATACTGGAGTGGGTTGCCATTTCCTCCTCCAGGGAACCTTCCCAACCCAGGGATCAAACCTGCATCTCCTGTGTCTCCTGCATTGTAGGTAGATGCTTTACCTCTATCTATCTGTCTCTCTATATATCTGCTACGTGCCTTCTTTCACAACATCAGAGTATCTGGCAGTAACTGGTCTCTCCTCCTGTCTCCGGCCACCTAGCCAGAGGAATGGGACACCAGGGTAAGCTCTTCAAATACATCATTTCATTCAAGCCTCACCCCAAGCTGGTGAGGTCCTTACTATATCTCCATTTTGCAGATGGGAAAACTGAGGCCCAGACAAGTTTAGGTGATCCAGCTAATCAGTGATGCAGAAGGGATTCAAACCCTGGTTGGTCTAATGATGCTTTGACCTGGAGGGGTGGGGTCCACATCTCTTCAACCTGGGAGTAGCTTTGTAATGATAAAGCCTCTGGGTGTTGCCCCCAAATTTACAGGATCCAGAGCTCTCAGCAGTGGGGCTGAGTGTGCCTGCCTGTCTAAAGCTGGTTGTCTGCAGGGCCGGCTGCCCTTGACCACTGTGTTGAGAGAGGAGCAGGCCTTTGTCTCTGCTCCAAGCACCACCTCATTCCTGCTCAAATCTGGATGCCACCCCAGACGCACTGAGTTAAATAAAGCCAGCCACCCTCCCAGTCCACACCTGAGGTTCCCCGTGTGTACAAGGGGAAGATCGCACCTGCCTCTCCCAGACCTCCAGGAACGGGAGCAGGTGGGATTCCCTCTTCCATTCTCTTTATCTCAGACCCAGAGTGGGGAGGACTTCCAAGGCTGTTTGGCCTGGTCCTACAGGGAGGGGAGGCGGGTGGCGGACGGCAGTCCCCATGTGCCATTTTCTTCCTCCCAGCCCTGCCCTGGGGGCCGTCGTTCTTGCTCCCCCTTCCTCCCACCATCTGATTTGTACCAGTTCCTCATCCCCGGGGGCCCAGGCTTCTCCATCTGCCCCCATCTCCCCAGCTCAGAGCCAGGTGCCTCTGCAGGCCCGCTCCTGCCTCCCCCTCCCATCCAGGTCCCCCTTGAAGCTGGAAATAGCTGACATGAGTGACAGGGCTAGAAGCAAGCACAGTGCCAAAAGGCCTCTGGATTCCACAGAGATAGACTTGAGCTTGCCTGGGCACTCCTGGGTTGGATCTTGACTGTTTGGCATCAGTTTAGCTGTGAGGTCTACCTATGCCCGCTGACCTCGGCCTCCTTATCTAAAAACACGAGGTGGAGGGGAGTGCTGTCCCTGTGGGTAAGGGTCTATGGGGGTGGAGATCAGGTCCGGCTTGCTCAGAGATCCAGCTTGTGGGGCTTAGGGATTTACTAATCATGGGGGAATCAAATGACTATAGATTAACTAAGATACATGTGAGCCCTTAGCTCACTGCTCAACAGGAAAGGAGCCCATCGCAAATAATAAATCTCAGCTACATCATTAGCAGGCCATAGGGGGAGGCGCCGTGGACTCTGGGTCATAAAATTCTGAGCAAATCCCAGAATAGGTTCAGCCTGAAGTCCCAGCACCCGAGAGCCCTGGGTCCCCAGGTGCCTACTCAGGAACACCAGGGGCATCGTCTGGGCAGGCCATGGCTACCTCTGCCACCCCATCCTGCCTCTCTGGCTCCCTGGCACAGCTGGGCTTTCCCACCTGGAATTTGAAAAGAAGCAGCAGAGGAAGTCGTGGCCCTTTGCTGAACCATCTAACCAGACCTGATTAATCGATAAGCCAAGTTGCCACTTTCCTGCCAACCAGCCACCTGAAGAGTACTTACTTTATCTGTGAATCGATTGCGTGCTTTCGCCACCACTACGGCTAATCCCCACTGTCCACAGAGGCTGGGTGCCAACGGAAGCTGGGAGCTGCCGGGCAGGGACCGCCCTACCAACTTGCCAGGGCAGCATGGGCTCCAGGCAGCTCCGATCCTCATGTTACAGGTGGGAAACTGAGGCCCAGAGATGGGTGCAGGGGGCGGGGCTGGAACCAAGCTCAGCTGCCCACCTGCCCCCTCCCTGGCCTTGGTCACCCAGTACCAGCGCAGCCCTCTTGATTTGAATGAGGCTGAAAAGCTGAGATTCTTTTCTGCCCCTTTTGTCCCTTCCCACATATGATTTGCCCCACTTCAGCATCACAGAGTCCTTCCTAAGAGAAAAATGACCTTCACCCGCCTTGAGGTAGGAGGGGTACGGCCGGTCCTGGCTGTCAGCATCCAGCCCAGATCCTGCTGCCGGCCCAGACCTCAGGACCCTGCCTAAGCCGCCCGATAAAGTGGAAGGCGGGCCCTTGAGCAGATACCTGAAGGTGAGGAACGGTCTGTAGCAGTCCAAGGAGGACAGAAGAAAGGCCACATCCTCCAGAAAGGGTGGGGATCTGGTACTCACCCCCAAGCTGCTAAGCTGTTAAGCTGGCAGATGGGAGGGTCTTAAGCAAACCAGACTATCGTATCCCCAGGGCCGGCAGAAGTCACTGTGCTGACCAACGGCCCAAAGCCTGGACATGGATCCAAGAAGCAGGAGCAAGAACTTGATCTTTGACCCCCAGCTTCCACAATAACCACCATAAATCGGCAGTTTCCAGAACATTCCTGGTTTAAAACAGCCCACCCCAAGCGAGGGCGGGTTAGGAATCACGGGTGTCCGAACCACAGGCCCCTGCACGTGCACCTGCCTCACTGCCACCTGCCAGCCTTGAACTTGACCCCACCTCAAAGAATCGCTTGCCTTTGCCTTGGCCTTGGCCCACCTGGAATCCACACCGAGAGTCAAAGTGAAATAAAATGCAAACACAAGCTGAAAGCTAAAGCCCTACACCGCTCCTGCCCACCCCCACTCCGCAGGCACGACCACAGTGAGGGGTTAGTACACAGGCTTCCAGCCTCTCCCCTACATCCACAGTGCTCCTGGGCTAGAACAGAGCTCTTGCCAACATCAATGTCAACCTCTGTCCAATGTTAAAGTCAACAGAGAAATTATGTGTGAGGCTATATCATATATTTCACAAACTGGGATTAT
Source organism: Ovis aries (assembly GCF_016772045.2). Classification (NCBI taxonomy): domain Eukaryota; kingdom Metazoa; phylum Chordata; class Mammalia; order Artiodactyla; family Bovidae; genus Ovis; species Ovis aries. Next base: position 4,647,203 of record NC_056056.1, read on the forward strand.
CCTATTCATACCATGCAGCAAACGATTTTTTGCACTCATCAGTAATTGTGTAGAAGGGCAGTCCGTGGAGCCTGCTGTGGAGAGATGCCCTGTTGCGCTGTCCCAGCTGGACTCTGGTGCAACCCCGCCCAAACTGGCCAGTGGTGTGCCCTCCTAATTCTGCTCCAACACCCCTGGGTCTCAACTCGGTCCTTCCTCAGCCTGCCCCAGCTCTCTGACACCATTATTTTGACCACTGTTTATTTTATTCAATAAGTACCTTTTCAGCATGCGTAACATAGTAAACATGTAGTTTGAATTGTTGTTGTTCAGGCACTAAGTTGTATCTGACTCTGTGACCCCATGGGCTGCAGTACACCAGGCTTCCCTGTCCTTCACTATTTCCCGGAGTTTGCTCAGACTCATATCCATTGAGTCGGTGATGCCATCCAACATCTCATCCTCTGTTGCCCACTTCTCTTGCCCTCAATCTTTTCAAGCATCAAGGTCTTTTCCAATGAGTTGGCTTACGATGTAATAAACACAGGCGCAAAGTAGTTCTGAGAGTTTCATCAACGTGAACACATTTAACTCACTGCAGCCCAAGGGGAGAAGCCTGCTTGTTATCATGCCTGTTCGACAGATGGGGAAACTGAGGCACACAGCAATCTTCCTGCAGAGGCTCACAGCCAGTCTATAGCAGATCCAGGTCATCGGCTAAAGCATGCCTACTCCCAACCATCACACCAACGGTTCTCAAACATCAGTGTGTATCAGAATTCTCCAGAAAGGCTTGTTCAAACAGATTGCCAGGCCCCTGCCCTGGAGGTTACAATATGGCAGGTCTGGCATGGGGCCTGAGAATCTGCATCTCCAGCAAGTTTCCAAGTGATGCTGATGCTGCTGGTCCAGGAACCACACTTAGGGAGCTCTTGTGTTACATGCCGCTGCCCTTTACAACTGACCCCGTGGTTGTGAGCCATAGGGCCTCCCCAAGCCTGGCTCTTGAGTGCAGGGTGTTCTATCCCCACTGTGGGATAAAGGCCTTGTTCATACTGACAAGCACATGATCTGTCGAACAAACAAAGTATCTCAGTGTGGAACTGTTTTATCAACTGCAATCTAAACAGTTCCTGGGAATCAAAGACTGCTTGTACCTCCTATGATGGTCTTTTGCCTCCCCCCAAAAGGGTCCTCAAAACATTTCCTTCTCCAAAGCTGTGAGCAAAGAAATAACTCAGCAGGTCTGGACAGCTGTCCACACCCTACATGTTCCAAAGAAAAGTGTGGCCCTTGACTAGCTCCTGGGAGGTAACTTTGAGCCTTGGAATGGCCTGCCCAATAACAGTGTCTTGGTTTACTTGGAGCCGGAGGCCACTCCACATAGCTCATAATAAAGATGTGATTTATGGTGGGGGCCTTGGGCCATGTTGTATCAACATGACCTGTGGGTCAAGGAATTAGGGGCTGTGGTCAATCATATGGCCAGTCAGCCATGCCTATGCAATCAATTCCCAATGAAAACCTGGAAATCCAGGCTCGGGCAAGCTCCCCTAGCTGGGCTACTCCCCGTGTGTTGTCACGCATCATTGCTGGGAGAGTCAAGCACTGCCTGCACGGCTGCCCTGGGACAGGACGGCCGGAAGCTTGCAATGTTGTCTCTCAGATCCTGCCCTGTGCCCCTTTCTCCACTGCCGATTTTTATCTATGTCCTTTAATTGTAACAAACAGCGGATAGGAGTATAACAGCTTTGCCAAGTTCAGTGAGTTCTTATAGCAAATCACAGAGCCTGAAGGTGATCTCATGGTCCCCCCAGACACAAGTGCCCCTCACTCAGTTGGTGGGCAGCTACACCGTACCTCCTGAGTACCAGGCTTCAGCCCTAGTCCCACCATCTGGGCCCAGCTCTGCCCATTCTCTCCAGACTTCCCAGCCCTGTGGCCAGAGGTAGCCTGGGCTTTATGGAGGGCATTTAGCATCCACCATTCATCTCCCTCTATGGAAAAATACAAGCAGCCCCTTTGATGTAACACCAGGTAAGCATTCCAGGTGCCAAGTAATGTCCCAGGTACCAGGAAACATTCCAGGAAACAGGTAACATCCCAGAAACCAGGTAACATTCTGGGCATAAGATAACGTCCCAGGAATCAAGTAATATCCTGGGTACCAGGTAATGTCTCAGGAAACAGGTAATATCCTGGGTACTAGGTAAAATCCTAGGTGTCAGATAACATCCCAGAAACCAGGTAACATCTTGGGCATAAGATAATGTCCCAGGAACCAGGTAATATCTTAGGAACAAGATAATGTTCCGGGAACCAGGTAACATCCTGGGTACCAGGTCATATCTCAGGAACCAGACAACATCCCAGAAACCAGGTAACGTCCTGGGAACCAGGGAATGTCTCAGGAACCAGACAACATCCCAGAAACCAGGTAACATCCTGGGAACCAGGGAATGTCTCAGGAACCAGACAACATCCCAGAAACCAGGTAACATCCTGGGTGTCACGGAACATTCCAGGTTATCAGGTAAGACCCAGGAACCAGGTCGCCCCCACGGCCTTACCTGCCGGTGACCTCGATGTTGGAGATGGCATAGAAGTACTTGTAGAGGTTCTCCCGCTGCACGTAGGTGCCGCCCAGCGCCGGCCGCAGCAGCCTCATGCGCAGGTCGGTGAGGGTGAAGAACTCCTTGAGGCCCTTCGCGCTCTCCAGCCGCGTGTACAGGTTGTCCATGTTGCGCAGGTCGGGGCCGGCGAAGATGGCGAAGCGGTCGCGCACCTCGAAGCGCACGTGTTTCTCCTTCTTGGAGCCGGCCCAGCGCGAGTACTCCTCGGTGCACAGCACGCGGTGCGCGCCCGCCGCCGCCAGGTCGCGCGCCCGCCGCGCAGGCATGCCGAAGGCCTCCATGCAGTCCTCCGCGAAGAACTGGTAGGGCTGCCACGTCCGCCCGTTGTCCAGCGACTTCTCCAGGACCATGGCGGTGGGCCGGCCGTACTCGAAGGTGACAACCACGTCGTCCGTCAGCTCCACGCTCTTGTTCCACGAGAGAGTGATGTTGGCCTCCAGAGGGCTGGGGTAGCGGCTCCACGTGACGCTCTGCCAGTAGGTGGCCAGGCCCTCGTCCTCCCTGTCGAACATGAGCCGTGGCGGGTGGGCCAGGTCCGGGTTGGAGGCGTCACACTCGTTGCTGCACAGGTAGGGGTTCTCCTGCAAGTGGGGGGGAGGGGAGACCAGGGTGGGCGCTGGCTCCTCTGGGTGGGTGGGGACTGGGAGCCCGGGCCCAGCCCAGCCCCTGCCGGGTGCCCAGAGGTCTCAGAGCCTGTGCTCCAGGGTCTGGGCACCAGGAAGCCTCTCTTCCGAAATCCCTAAAACACACGCAGCTCTAGGGCTTTCCCAGAAAACACATCTGTTTCTACTCTAAGCACAGACAAGCAAGAAAGGCGGGAGCTAGTCACCGCTCCAGTACTGTCTGTGGCTCCCACGGCCTGGAGGATAAAGCCCTCTGTCTTTCCTGCAATGCCCTGACCTCCTCCCTCCATACCCGGGGCCGCCATTCCTGGCCTCCGACCTGAGTACTCCTATCCTCCGAACCTCCCGTGTCTGTGCCTCTGAGCCTTTGCAGATGGTGTTCCCTGTCCTCCCCGTGCCTGTCCACCCTCTGTCTGCCTCCAAATTCCTGCTCACACTCTTGACTCTTGAATTGCCTCCTACACAGCGACGCCTTCCCGACCCTTCGAACAGCACAATCAGTAGCCACAGGAGGGCAGTGGAAGAGGTCAAAGCCTCCTGGAGCCAGGCGCAGTGTCTCATTTCTCTCCCATTTAGTGTCTCACCTCCGAGGTGCATGGTGTGGGAGTGTTAGCTCCGTGCCCCAGATGGAGCCCCCCGGGCTCGGGAAGGCGGTAGCCCTGGCCCCAAGACCCTGTGAGGAGGAACAGGGGTCCGTCTGTCACAGGAGCTTGCTCTCTGTCCCCAGAGCCTCCCTGTCTGCTTCACCCACAGCCCAGGCACGCTGAGTGTTGACCAGTCCCTCTCAAGGAGGTGCATCTGGTGGCAGGTCCTTTCCGGGTCCCTGGCACATGCCTGCTGGGCCCTGTGGGGGACACTGACTGGGAAAGGCAGAGCACAGCTCCCGAGTGCTTCCTCTTCTCCCCACCCTGCCACTTCCGAAAGCTGGCAGCCCACTCCCAGGCCCAGCTGGCTCCAGCTGGGGCTCCCCTCCTTGGTAGTTCAGACCCCCCCCCCCCCGGGTCTGGTCCACCATGTGAGTTCACCCAGAGGCCTGAAGATCTAACACAGTGGTTGCCTGGGGTGGGAGAGATGAATGGGGAAGCCCAGGGGATTTTTAGGGCAGCGAAACCCTCTAGTACAATCCTGTCGTGGTGGAGAAATGATCCATCTGTCCAAACCCACAGAAATGAACAACACAAGAGTGAACATCACTGCCGACGTGGACTTGGGTTAATCACAACACGTCTGGTTAACAAAGGCGCCACGCTAACATGGGCTGTTAATAATGGGGAACTGTGTGGGGAAACGGGTCTTAGGAGCTCTCTGGACTGCCTGCTCCATTTTAGTAAACCTCAGACTGCTCTAAAAAGTAAAGTCTATTAATTAAAAGGAAAAACTGTCACTAAGAACCACATGCGCCCCAGACCAATTGCAGCCTCTTTTGATGAATATTTCAGGTCCCTGGTTTGCTCAGAAACAAAGCGGCTTGAATCTGAGTTAAAGCCTCACATTCTAAAATGAGGCATTCGGCTCCCGGGGGTGTGGGCGCCTCGTCTCCTGAGGGGCTGAGCCTGCATCACTGCAGCGACCTCAGGCCATCAGCTTTGAAGCCGTTCGTGGAGGGCCAGATCCCAGTACCCCCTGGGATCCTCGGTGGGCAGGCTGGCCCTGGGGTTTACTGAGGCAGGCTCCACCAAAATAGCTCTGTCCTGGTCTCCTGGGGTGCCCTGTCCACTCTACCTGGTCAGTCCTGGAGTTTTATGGCTGTAGCCACTTTCCCTCTCCTGGGTTTTTAGAGAACCATCCCTGATGTACCTTCTCCAGGAAGCCCGCCTTGCCTGATTCATCTTTGAACTTAGTTCCCTCGTCACGGAGTTGTTAGTGTGTTTATCTGGGCCAGTGTGGTGAAGCCTCCGTAAAGGGCCTGGGCCTCAGTGAACACTAGTGTGGAGTGAAAGTCGCGAGTCATGTCTGGCTCTTTACGACCTCATGGACCATACAGTCCATGGAATTCTCCAGGCCAGAATACTGGAGTGGGTAGCCTTGCCCTTCTCCAGGGGGTCTTCCCAACCCAGGGATCGAACCCAGGTCTCCCACATTGCAGGCGGATTCTTTACCAGCTGAGCCACAAGGGAAGCCCAAGGGATCATTATCATTGTCACCCTATTAATTAGATATTAATAGAAGATAATTAGATTAATAGTAATAGATCTCATAGTGAATGTTGAGAGTATTCCTGTCCACCCCCAGCTGCTGTCAATCAGCCACACCTCACCTCTACCCTTCTCCATCCCCCTGCCTACCCTCCCTCACCTCCCCTCCTCCCTGGGGTCCCCGCTGAAGACTGCTCCGGCCTGTCTGTCATCAGGAAGACGGACGTGGCCTGCTCTGCCGAGGGACGGGGTCTCCAACCTGGCTGCGGGCACTAAGCTGCCCTAACCTGCCGGGCCCGCCGGCCCCCCGCCCCCCAGCCCCAGGAAGCAGATGGTCAGAAACTAATGCATCAGCCTGTGTATTTACCAGCCCCACGCCTGCTGCGGAGCGGGCTTAATCAAGAGCGAGCACAATAAATAAATCCCAAGCCATCGCCAACACAATCCCCTCTCTCCTGTCTCCCTTCTTTCTCCCTCCGCCCTCCCACCCCAAGGTCTCGGAATTCCATTTAACCATTTAGGGAACAGGGGTGCCTCCTGCTGAAGGCGGCTTCGTGGCCCACGGACTTTCCTAAGCTCACGCTCTCCTTTTCCTCCTGTTCTGCACCAGGGAGGATTCCGAGGAGCAAGCCTGGGACGCAAGCCCAAGCCCCCGACCCTGAGCGTTGCGGCATCTGATGGCTGACGGCTCTGTGTGTGAGGGAGGGGCCGGCTGGAGGGCCAACTCTTGCCGGCCTCCTAAGTCTGCACATTTCCACTCAGCTCTATGAGATCAGATTAACTAATGATGAAACAAACCATCAAGATAAACTGGCCTAATACCAGGGAGAAAGAGCCAGCGATGTTTGGGGCACACCCTTAACTTTTCAGGAAAACACCGGAGCCATCCTTTGAAATTATCAAATGTAGTAGTCATTTGTTTCTTTAGACATCTCATGAGTATCCCCCACCCCCCACACACAAATCTTACCCCTGATTGAAGGCCTTGGGGTTTGTTACAGAGAAGTGTAACACATCACATTTTCTACTCAGGGGACTCATGGAGCCCCATCTCTCCAGTTAGGAACCCCTGTTCTGGGGTCAGACAGTTGGTTTTAGGGTCTGAAAGCCTTGGGCTCAGTCTCAGCTCAATCCTTTGAGACTCATCCCATATCATGTGAGATAATCTATATGAAATGCCTAGAAAAAGTCCCCAAATGGTAGCAGTTATTATTAAACAGTAGCTTCATGTACACGAGGTTGAGGGCTTTCTCAGCAACCTTCCCCCACCCTTCATGGGGAAGCCAGGAAGTTCACACATGGACTCCAGTGGGGACTGCAGGCTTGAAAGAGTGTGGGGATTATGACAGTCACTGAATGCCCACCATGGGCCAAGAGTGGGCTGGGCCCTCCACATCCAAGCTGGCCGCATCCTCCCAGCACCCCAGGAGGCAGGTCACCTCCATTTCCCAGACGAGAAACCATGATTCTGCCAGCCCCAGCATCACCCATCATCTCTGGACCCTGCAAGCATCTTAGCGAGAAAATTCTGGGGAAACTGGGCTCGTCCATCTCTACAGACACACGAAGGCAAGTCACCTGCATGGTGGGGCAGCAAGAGAGGTGAAGGGCGAGGGGAGGGTAGCCAGCCTGGACACCAGCACCAGGTGAGAACTGGGTGGAGACCAACCACTTCATACCAGGCTTTTCATTGAAGAAACTTTGCAACTATCTCTTAATGCTTTTGCTTCTGTGATATATATATATATATATTGTACAAAGAGTGCAGCTGGAGTCAAAGGCGAGGTTGTAAACAGCAGAGAGAAGCTACCAGCAAGACATATACCATCAAGTGGGAAAGCTGACTGTTAGGATAGCAGGAACAGAGGTGACCTGCTTGGAGGATGTCTGGCTACTTGGGCGCCCAAGGAGCCCATGGATGGGCAGTCACTGGAACCGTGACCAAGTCTTAGGAGGAAGAATAAGCAGCTTCATGCAGACTGGTCTTCCCATCCATCATGTTGGGACTAAATCACACCATTGCCGGATGCTGCCAAAGCTGGTTTGGGTCCTTGCAGAGCAGTGGTGGGGTGGGAAGGGCTTTGCCCTGGGAGCCGGGAGGACAAGTGCAGTGGCCTGGCCTCTCACGGGCCACTTGATGGGAGTCACTCCGTTGCCGTGAGCCCAGTGGACTCCCCACCTCCGCCCCCACTGCAGCCCAGACCTTGGCACTCCCTGAGGACTCAGGGAGGCTTGTCCAGTGAAGGGAAGTCCGGTGAGGCTGAGAATGCTGACTTCAAGAGTGGCCCTGAGGATTATTCCGGGTTCCGTGTGGCGAGCACTTCATGGTGGCCAGGGCTCATGGGCAGCGGGTGTAGGGAGCGTGTCCAAGGGCAAGCCACGGCCACACTAAGCCCTGCGTGTGCTTTATCCTGGATGACGGGGTCCTTTCGCAAAGGAAGGGGACTGAGCCACGTCTCAAGGTCACAGAGCTCCACAGTGGCCAAGGCGGAACAGGAAGCCAGGGTGTCGGGCTCAGAGACAAGTCAGGAAGCATGTCCCTCCCCCGAAAGGAAAGGCCGCTGGCGCCCCAGGCCTCCGCCTCTCCCCCGGGACTCGGACTCGGGTGCCACTGAGGCGTGTGGGCGGCCCCAGGGAACAGTTTAGCAGCTGACGGATGTTTTTTGAACCTGTCTGCCAGAGTTGCTGGCTGAAGTCTCACCCTTAGCCCATCAACCTCAGCTGGGGCTGGGGCATCTCTGGGTGGGAGGCTGGATTTGGGCGGGGCGGGGGAGCTGCCAGGGAGACCCCAGGGCCAGGAGGGCTGGGGCGAGGACACAGAGCATGGAGGTCCCGGGAGGGATGCTTAGGGGAGTCAGAGCAGCACAGAGCCGAAGCGGAGGGGAGCCGACCCACAGTGGAGCTCGTCCCACCCTCCCCTTTGGATGATGCTTCTAGAACTTTGGGGGTAAACTCTCTGGGGCCTGGGGGCTGACCCCTGGGGTCATGGGGTTGGGATCCTGGAGACGATCCCTAGCCCCTTGTGTGAATTTGGGTGGGGCTTGGCCCTGTCTGTGCCTCAGTTTCCCTGTTCACAAAACGAGCTCTGACTCTGACCTCCCCAGCCCCAAGTTCCTCAGCGGGGAGGAAGGACGCGGAGGTACCCGCCACCCCCTCATCCCAGGGATAAAGCCAGGGTCCCAGGGGAATTCTTCTTAACAAATTATTTCCTATTTATTGGTAAGAAAAGTTGCAGCGGGGATAAATTATTAACAAATCGGAAACGGAGATTCTGTTGGGAGCTGGTTCTAATTCTAGCTGCCCTGAGGTCTCTAATTCTCTTCTCCCTCCCCCAGCTCCTAACTCGCCTGCCCCCCCCCACCCCACTTCTCGTGTGGTTTCATTGATCCCAGTTCCGCCTCCAGCTGCCCCCCACCTCATCCTCCAGGCTTCTCTCCCATCCCCTTTTTGGTTTCCTTTTCTGAGCAAAAGCCCTGGACAGCAGCAAGGTCACCCCTCCCTGCTCGTGAATCAGCGGAAACTGACCCGCGTGTTATTTCAGAGCCTGAGCAGCAGCTGGCCCGGGCAGCGCCTCTTGAGGGTTCAGGTTTTGCTTCTCATTGGTGCCATTTCTTCCCAGCCGGTCTGTCACTCAGGCAGAGGAAGGCATCTTCCTGGAGCTCATCCATCCTGGCAGAGAGTCTCCAGAAGTCCCAGTGATGCCTCATCCCCAACCCAGACCCTGATCCCAGGCCAGCCATGGTGGGCATCTCCTGGTCCAAGGTCCGCTCAGACCCAGAGGCTCAGGCCACCTCCTGAGCCCGGCCAGGCCTGGCCATAACCAAGGAAAAGCATCTCAGTTCTGCAGAGATGAGCCCTCCACTCTGCTCCTGGCCCCCTTTCACTTTAACGCTGCCCTCATTTACCTCCTTCCAGAGCCTTCTGTGATTGAGACTAGACTCTGGGATGCAGGGGCCAGGTCTGGCTCACCCTTGCCACTCCCGCCCCCAGCCCTGATTTGATAAATATTCCAAAAACGCGGCGACGATCCTTGACAGCTGGCTCTGAGGATGGTATCGGTTGAGTAGTTATTCAGCGTGCCCTCCCTAGCTCCCTCAGAGCATTCAGCACCAGGGAGGAGGGCGTGGCTACCGAGGGGAGTGGGAAGTGGCCCGCCCAGGTGCTGTTTTAGCAGCTGGGCAGGAGCCTGGTTTCTCAATGTCCCTCCTCTCCCCGATAGACCCAGCTAGCAAGCCTTTCTGATGACCTGGGGCATCAGGCCGTCCTGGTGGACAAGTTGTCCCTGAGCTGGGCAAGGATGCAGTGCCAAACACCCCTTCCCACCATGAGGGACCCAGGACGACCATCCATCAGCCGAACAGCCAGAGGGGGCTGGGTGGGGTCTTGCCAAGGTGCTGCCCTGGCCAGACAAGGGTTAATCTCTCCAGGAACTCAAAATTGTATTCCTTAAAAAAAAAAAAAAAAAGATATACTTCACTTGGTCCTGGGCATATGTAGATTCTTCCCACGGCCAGATTTCTAGGAACGTTTGGGGTGGGAAACTCTATTCCAGCTGGAGTGCCTGGGGTGATCCCTGTGGGCCCCCCACAGTCACCTTCTGCATCCCGGCGCCTCACTGGGTACCGCATGACTGACCAGATCCACGTGGGCATCTCTCTCAGACGAGGGATGGCACCTCCTCATTTGCATAACCCTCACGACAGGGAACTCATTACTATAAAAAGCAGATAGGCCAATCTGGACTGCTGGCTCCTTAGAAAGTTGGGCGATATATTTTGACTCGCACTCTGCATATTTGCTTCGCTCTAGACCCCCTGTCTTCTATGCATTTATCCTCGTTTTCTCCGGTTATGCAGTAAACAGTTTCTAATTGATTAGAGAAAGGAGAGTGAGAAGCTAGATTAGCCCAGGCCCTCCTCCTCCCCCATGCTAGGAGCGCAAACGCTTTCCCACCAGGGCCAGCGGGCGGCTCAGCTGCTCCTCCCCGCGCACACAGACTCCACCTGTTCATCCAAGGAGCCGCCTGCCTGGCAGCTGCCCGGGCCTCCCTCCGTCCTGCCAGCCCACCCCCACTCCCCATCCGAGGCTCTCACCACCCAAACAGCCCAACGCTTTTGTTGAACGCTGTTTTTAAAAAGTAAATAAAAAGTACATCAGGAGAGAGGGAACGACAAAAGAAAGAGGTAGAAAGCAGGGACCGGGTTGGGGGAGGGTGGGAGGGTGCAGAGAGGCAGAAAAGCTGCATTCAGAGAAGCTGGGTGAAGTGCATTATTGATTCAGGACTTAGAAAATGCTTAGAGCCAGGGAAAAGCGTCCTGCTCTTTAAAAGCTTGTGCAAAGCAGAAGCTAGACACCGGCAGCCTTCCCAAAGAGGGCCTGCTCTGCTGACATGAATATTTTATCACGGAGGGGGAAAAAAAATGGCCTGGAGGATTCAATGCCGGGTGATGGTGGGGGGCAGGGTGGCCCCCTCCGAGGGGCCAGGCTGGGACGCCCAGGGTAGCTGCCCTCCCCAGACCCTAGGGTCTTGCAGAGCCCCTCTCTGGCTCTCTGCAAGGTGCCCCTGGCTTTCCTGCTGAAGAACTATGGGGCCCAAAAGAGGCCCAGGAATGGTGGGGACACCGGCTGAAACAGGGGAGCCCGGGAGGGTCCAAGTGGGTTGAGGTTGAACGTTCGTTGAGCCTGGCAGCCCCCGCCCCTAAACTTTGCCCTGTCCATCCCCTGCCCTTGGCCTCCCCACCCCCACTCGATCTGGAGAAACACCTCCTCCTCCCCCCAGTTTCAGCTCCTGTGACACCCCAGAGCATTCTCTCCATAAATTCCAAACCCAAGCTGGTCCAGGCATGGAGACCAAGATTTTTTGGGTGAAACTTCCTTTCCTCTAGTCTCGTAATTATTTTCAAAAGGGAGAAACGGAGGCACCAATAGGTTAGAAAACCTATTCAACATCACTGTGCTGAGAAAAGGGCAGAATTGGGGTTAGAAGCTTGAGAATAATAGACCCTGTCGAGAGCCCACTGTGCTATCTCCTGCTTCCCTGGTGTGGAGCCAGTCCTTGGTTTAGGGAAGATGAAATGAACTTTGTGCCACGGATGTCTTTGTCTGCAAAACGTATACAGGACTTCCCTGGTGGTCCAGTGGTTCAGAATCCACCAGCCAATGCAGGGGACACGGGTTCGATCCCTGGCCCAGGAGGATCCCACATGCCGGGGAGCAACTAAGCCCGTGTGCCACCAGTACTGAAACCGAGCGCCCTAGAGCCAGCGCCCCGCAACAAGAGAAGCCGCCACAATGAGAAGCCCGCACGCACAACTAGAGAGCAGGCTCACCTCCCCAAACTAGAGAAAGACCCTGTTCAGCAACGGAGACCCAGCACACTCTAAACAAATTTAGAAAATTAAAACACAAGCAAAACTCTAACAGACCATTTTATGATCTTATTGAAGCCAACTTCCCACCTTATTTTGGATCCTCAAGTTTCCCCTTCCTTTCTTGAACCTTACTGGCTCAGCCTGGCCCATCTGCATCCTTTTGTCCAAAGCTCCTCCCCTACCCTCCTCTGCAGGTGTCTGCCAGCCCTCCCTTCCTCCGACAACACCCTGGCCGGCCACCGTGCCCTTCCCTGAGACGGGCATCTCATCAGCCTTCCTGGCCGGCCACCGTGCCCTCCCTCGAGACAGGCATCTCATCAGTTTTCCTTAGCAACTTCTTTGATTAATCATGGTGTGGCCCCTCCCCACTGTGTGCTCTGTGAAGGCAGGCCAGGGCCTGTCACGTGCAAGATGCTTAACTAAGGTTTGCAGAGTGACTCCCCCTCCCTGGGTCGCCTCTCTGGGTCCTTCGTGCTGGGAAGGTGGTGTCAGGAGTAGACGCAGCGCCCAGACGGATGGGACCTGCCTGAACCAAGAGCCACAAATCAAGGCTTCCTAGATTTCTTCTTGTTGGTCTCTGAGGAGTCAAGAAGTGGCCAGGTAGAGGAAAGAAAAGAAGTGGCTGGGTTTGCCCCACCCCCTGGCACACCTGGACAAATGTATTGCTCTATGGATGAAGCCCTGGGTAGGAATGGAAGTGGAAAGGCTGAGCCAGTAAGGTTTCATTCATTCACTCCTTCACTTATTCAACAATAGTCTCTAATGTCCTCTGTGTGCAAGATGGCCCTGAAGAAGCGGTCATCAGAACTGGCTGTCCGTCAAAATCCTTGGGAAGGGGAGTGGGATAAGAATATTTCTGGGCCCTAAGACTGGAAATTCTGCTCCAGATTGAAAGTGAACCAACCTACCAACCAACCAATTAAAACCTGCGGCGGTGACTCAGATGCCTGGCCAGGTTGGGATGCCTGGTGCAGCTGATCCAAAGAAGGGCTCGTGAACAGTGATGTCAGCCCACCTGTCACCATCACCCCTGCTTTATAGGTGAGGGGACTGAGGCCCCCAGAGGTGAGGCACTGACTCAAAGTCATACCTGCAGTAACCTGGGCACTTTTACCCCTTACAGAAGCATTTTAAAATGTTTATTTATTTGTGAGGCTGCAAGGGGTCTTAGTCATAGCATGTGAGACCTTCGATCTTCCTTGCAGCAGGTGGGATCTTTAGTTGTGGCATGCGGGATCTAGTTCCTTGACCAGGGATCAAACCCAGGCTCCCTACATTGGGAGCCCTGAGTTTTAGCCCCTGGACCACCAGGGAAGTCCCCCTTGGGGAGCACTGACCACTGTGTTGTGACCTCCAGAGTATGGCACAGATGACCAACCTGGAGGGGAACTGGCTAGGAGGGTCAGGAAGGCTTCTGGAGGAGGTGGGATTTCAGAAGGACAAGCCCAGAAGGATGGGCGGACTGGATAGGGACGGGAGGGAGGAGGGAGACCCGCCCGGGCTGTGAGGAGGGTGCCCTATGTAGCAGGAGGAAGCGAACATGCAGGAGCCGCGGGGAGAGAGGGGTTAATGAGCTGGGCTGGACCACGAGCCTGGTGGGGAGCTGGAGACAAGGCCAAAGGGGAGGCCTGGAGCCAGCGTGCAGCCTTGACATTTAGCAGCTGCAGGGAAAGCCCTGATTCTGGCTGGGCAGCCTCCTTCCAGAAAGAAAGGGTAAGAACCTGGGAACACAGGACAAGGCAGGAGCCAGCACCCTGCAAGTCCCAGGAAGCCAGAGCAAGGATGGGGTGCCCGAAGCTTGGATGCAAGGAAAAATTCCGAGAGCAACCTCTCTCCCTCTCTGGTCTTTGAATTAAAAAAATAAAAAATGAAAAAAGATGCTTAAGATTGAAAGACAAGATGCTTATAGCTGGAAGGGAACCAGTGTGGTCCTGGGCAAGACTGAAATTTGGTTCTCAAACTTGGCTGTATCCTGGGACCACCTGGGAACCTTGAATAAATCCTTAGCCCAAGCCCACCCCAGAGACTCTGCGGTAGGTGGTGAGGCTGCAGTCCCAACAGGTTGAGGGGATGTTAAGAGCCCCCAGGCGAGTCCACTGACTGGCCCAGCTGCGGACCACTCCAGTGGTGGGGGCCCCGGACAGAGCCAAAAGTCTGCACAGCTCCCTGGGCCCTGCCTCCTCCACTCCTCTGGAGGCCCAGCTGCCCGTCTGGGCTTGGGGCCTTCAGGAAGGCTGTCCCGAGGGTCAGGGGACATGGAGCTAAAGGAAGAGAGCCCCACACCTGAACCTCCATTCCTGCTGTGAGAACACCCTGACAGTGGTCCTCAGGCTGACTCACCTGGGGGCACCCCAGACAAGGCACATCAGGCCCTTGGGGGCAGGGTCCCTCCCAGAGAGTAACCATCAGGCCTCCCAGGAGACTCCCATGTGCAGCCAAGTTCGAGGCCAGAAGACCCTGCGATGGGACGTTTCTCCATCATGGGGCGGCCCCTGGCTCCCCGCCCCACTTTCCTTCCCTTCCTCGCGCCCCCTCCCCAGGCAGGGAGGCGGCCAGTCCCTTGGGGACCTCAGGTGGGAAGGGGAGGGCTGCCCGGGACAGGCAGACGCCTCGATTCCTCTCCTCCCCGACACTGCACTCCCCTCCACCCTCTATTTTTAGGTCCATTATTGTCCATTCTTGGGTGTTTTTTTTTTTTTTTTTCCCACTCCTTCCCCAGAAAAAACCAGATCAGATTCCTCCAGGCAAAGCTATCTCGTCTCCCCCGGAGCTGGTACGTGGGGGCACGCATGCGGCCAAATAGACAAGAAATAAGTGAATTATCAAATAAGTAGATTAGCAGACTCCGTGGTGTCTCAGAGGACAGGCGGGGTGGGCAAAGGCTCTGGTCCCTCCTCCCCAGCCCTCCTTCCTCCGGCAGCCAGGGCGCTCTGGGGGAGCAGAGGCAGACAGGGACCGCATACGCCCACGTGTACGTGAGCGCACACACATAACAACCACCTCAGTCTAACCGGGAGAGAGACTCAGCGCCTCAGGGCAGCTAAGCAGCCTGGCTACGAGCCAGGCACTGGGGCCAGGCAGCTATGGGTGGAGGCGCCAGGCTCCTCTTCTTAGAAGCTGTGTGACTTTGGGCAAGTGACTTAATCTCTCTGAGCCTCGGTTTCCTCATATTCAAAATGGATATAAATATAGGATCTGTTCTTAAGTGTCCCTGGAGGGTTCAGTGAGCTACATTAGGTCAAGGGCTCGAGATGCAATAGACACTCACTAGCTGTAAGCTGTTGCTGGTCTGAGGAGCTTCCCAGATGGCTCAGTGGTAAAGAGTCTGCCTGCCAGTGCAGGAGATGCAGGAGACACGAGTTCGATCCCTGAGTCGGAAGGATCCCCTGGCGAAGGGAATGGCAACCCACTCTGGTATTCTTGCCTGGGAAATCCCATGGACGGAGGAGCCTGATGGGCTGTAGCCAAGGGTCGGACACAACAGAGCAACTGAGCATGCACGCGGCTGGTCTGCAGACGTGGATCCAGAAGATGCTCAGACAACAGACCCAGTCAGCCGAGAAGACAAACGGCAGTTTTCTGAGTTTAAGGGCTCCCAGAGGGACCACAGGGGCCCAAGGGTGGACTCAGGGTGGTCTGGGGCGCCTGTGAGATTTGCAACTGTGTGTGTGTGCATTGTTCTAGGAAGAGCACCCTGATTCTCAAAGGGGCTGTGACCCCTCCAGAGTAGGAGGCCCTGCCCTGGGGTTTGGGGGCTGAGGTATGGTGGTGTCCCGCCTTTGTCCACCCGCTCTGGGTTCCACGTGCCTGGGATGTTACTGCTCTCTCCACACCTCCCCGTCTTCCTCCCTCTAAGTATCAAAGTCCCAAAAGCCAGAAGCAGACTCTGGGGATGCAGTGTGACCTGGAAAGTGGATACACAGACCCCCTCTGGGGAAGGCAGGGAATTTACATCCCAAAGTGGGGCAAGACCCGAGGGCACCCAGCCTTTGGAAGTCAATCCAGTGTGGAGCCCAGACCCAGCATGATGCTGGCCCCAGAGCCGTTGGCCAGGGATTCTCGATCGTGCCTGGGGCGGGGACAGGGGGTGTGCCTGTGGCCTGCTGGCTTCTCCTTCCGCTGTCACCTGCCTTTGCCAGCTCTAGATGCCCCAGCCGGAGGGGACAAGTCAAGGACCTGCAGTCCCCCGAACGGGCATCATGAGTTTTCTGTGGGCTCAGGTAGAGGGGGCGCTGCTGCAGCTGATGAAGGGGCCCAAGGTTACCCAAGGCTCCATCTCTCTTTCACCTCCTTTTCACCTTTAGCCTGACCACAGATTTCTGCTACAGCTGAGGGGCAATGCCTGGGTCGTGTTTCATTTCCTTTTATTTCCCTGGTTAACACTTGGAGTCGGACGAACAACTTAGGCAGCAGAAGGAGCTGGAATGAGGGACTGAGGGGGTCCAAACAGTCCCAAAACCCCCAGGACAAACTGCTGCGAGAGAAGGGTGTCTGGTCTTTGAAGATGGGGCTGGGGCCCTTTAATAGGAGGGGGCAGCTCTGAAAGCCCCAGGCGTAGATCTGAGGGGCCCATAAACTTGGATTTAATTCCTTCCTACCCATGAGACCTTGAGAGGTGAGGTGGCCCTTCCAGGGCTGCACCTTGGGACCGTGGGTCCCCGCAGACAGCCGGTCAGACTTTCGACAAGGCAGCATGGGACAGTGGCCAGGGCCCCAGAGACAGGTCCTGGCCTTGTTAATGCTGTGCAAACTTGGGTAAGTCTCTGCACCTCTCTGAGCCTCCCTCTCCTCGTTTGCAATATACCCACCCCAGTGTTGTGGACAGACACAAATGCTACGCACAGTGCTTTGCAGGGTGCCTGGAGCATAGGGAGGTCTCGGGAAATAGCAGACTAATCCTGCAATATGGGGCTGCTGCTGCTGCTGCTGCTAAGTCACTTCAGTCATGACCCCATAGACAGCAATATGGGCAGGCAGTAAAAACACTAGCAGGTGGTGAGACACAAGACCCACGAGTGTGTCCCCGGCTCTTGGTTCCTGAAGCTCCCCCTGAGGGCTGGGCCACACACACCCTGCTCCTGATGGTGGAAAGCGGCCACCGAGGCTGACTTGGCGGTGATCCCTGACATTCTGCCCAGCAGCCTGCCTCCCGCCCTGGCCTGGCCCGCCTGCCACAAACATCCCCTTCCGGTCCACCCTCCATGGCGCTGCCACAGCAAGAGCCATGGCTTGTGGGCGGGTCAGGGCAGGGGCCTTGAGAAGCCCCGAGGCCTGTGAGAGCCGACTCTGAGCAAGACTGGGTCATGGGAGGCTGCACCCAGGCAGAGAGCTCACACCTTCACAGGCCAGAGAGCAAACTCTGACCTTAAGGCCACTCCCGCCCTGAAGGTGCCGCTCAGGCACTTCTTGGGAGGCCAGCCACCAAATGCTGCCACAGCAAAGACCCAGCACCAAGAAAGGCCAAGAAAAAAGAAAACTCGATGACAAACAAAAAACCCCACAGGGCGCATTCCAGAGAGTGAAAGATGATCTGTAGAGTGGGGGAAATATTAGCAAATCACACACCTGATAAGGATTTAGTATCCGGAATATATTAAAAAACACATACAACTCAGCAACCAAGAGACAGCCCAGTGAAAAACTGGGCAAAAAGACTTGAATACACGTTTCTCCAAAGAAGATGTACAGATGGCCCGGGAGAACACGATACCAGCATCATTAGCAGAGAAACGCAAATCAAAACCCTAATGCAACACCACCTCACACCAACCGGGTTAGCCATCATAATACAAACGAAAACTGGAAAGTTACAAGTGTTGGCAGGGACACAGAGAAATTGGGCCCCTTGTAACAGTGCTGGTAAGAATGTAAAATGGTGCAACTGTTCTGGAAGACCGTTTGGCAGTTGCTCAAAAACGTAAATCTAAAATTGCGTGCGTTAGTCCCTCAGGCGTGTCTGACTCTTTGTGGCCCCGTGGACTGTGGCTCGCCAGACTCCTCTGTTTATGGAATTCTCCAGGCAAGAATACTAGAGTGGGTTGCCCTTCCCTTCTCCAGGGGATCTTCCCAACCCAGGGATCAGACTCAGGTCTCTGGCATTGCAGGCAGAGACCATTGGAGCTACCCAGGAAGCCCAATATGACCCAGCAATTCCCCTCCTAGGTGTAGCCCCAAGAGAAATGGAACCACATGTCCACACAAAAACTTGTACATAAAGCTTCATGACAATATTATTCACAACAGCCCAAAAGTGGAAACAATCCACATGCCCACCAACTAACGAAGGGATAAACAAAACGTGGGAGAGCACGCGATGGAATATTACTCAGCTAGAAAAAAAGAACACGGTACTGGTACAGGTGAAGCTCCAGAACATGATGCTGAGTGAAGGAAGCCAGATTAAAAAGTCACACCTGGTCTGATTCCATTTAAAGGACGTGTCTGGAATGGGCAAAGGCATGATGTAGGAAGCAGACTAATGATTGCCAAGGGCTGGGGACAGAGGGATGGGGAGCGGCTGCTGATAGAGATGGGATTTCCTTTCAGAAGATGATGAGAATCTCTTGGAAACAGAGATGTTGGTTGTGCAACGTTGTGAGCGTGCTAAATACCACTGAACTGAATATTTAAAAACGGCTAAAAAGGCAGATTCTATGTTATATATATTTTACCCCAGCTTTAAAAAATGGATGGTTAATTTCAAGTTATGTGACTATCATCGCAATTTTTTTTTAATTAAAAAATATTCTTAAAGTGCCTCCATCACAAGAAAATAAAATTGTAACTGTGACTATGTGGTGATAGACAGAAACTAGAGTGGTAATTCTTTTGTAATAGCTTTTTGTTTTTTTGGCCACATGTGGGATCTTAGTTCCCCAACCAGGGATCAAACCCATGCCCCGTGCATGGGAAGGGCAGAGTCTTAACCACTGGACCACTAGGGAAGTCCCTCTTTTGCAATGCGTACCTATGTCAAATCATTCTGTTGTGCACCTAAAACTAATACCACGTTCTATGTCAATTACACCTCAATTAATTTTTTTAAAAAGAATTTAGAAGCCGACACCAAAGGGAAATGATGTGATGTGCAATTATATCTTTAGCACTCAGCTTTGTTTCTCTTTGTTTTGATTTTCCTTTAATAGAATACTATAATAAAGGGATTTGAATTTGGAAATAAAAAAATCCCAGTGCTGCGCTGAGCACAGGCAATGTATTCAGAGCCCCTCTATCTGCACTGGAGCCCCCCGTTTTGTCAGTTTTTGACCAAGTCTGAACTCCGGCATAGATTTTCCCCAAACTCTGAGAAGGCATCTATGATCACACAGCCATGCTGGATGAAGTGGTTAACCTAGCCAAACCTCGTTGCACAGCTGGGGACACCTGGCTAAGGGGCTGTCCTTGCCGCGAGGAGACTGGCGGGGTCCAGCACCACCCAGCCCCCAGCCCCCTTCACTCTACCTGCTCTGACACACCACTCCCTGGCCCCCGTCGCCCTGCCAGCAGTTGGTGTGTGCTTGGGGAATTAGAAACACATTTTCATATATTTAAGCAAATCTGCTGTGATGATTCAAAAAAAAAAAAAATCAGAACCTGCAAAGCAAAGCCGAAGAGAACCATGCATCGTCTGCCGTTTCCCACTTTCTCCAACACTCTGGTTCCCTCCAGGAAGGAGCCAGGCCTCCTCGGGGGCCCGGTGGGCCCTGGCCAGGCCTGAGGCAGGAGAGCCTGGGGTCTGGGCTGTGGATTAGGAGCACAGCCTGGACCCCCTTTCTGGGGTGGTGATGGCTGGCTAGTGAGGGGAAGGGGCTGCAGCTTGGCACCTGCTTCTCTGAGCCTGCCAAGCTCTGGTCCAGCCCCAGGACTTGCATGCCCTGTGGGCCTCCTCGGGTCTCTGCCTGCCTGGTGCTCCTTTCCTCCTCCTCTCCTCCCCCGACACCCTTGGTCTAATCCCTCTGACACTGGGGAGTGGTTAGGAGCCAGGCGGAGAAGACTGAATCCCAGCTCCACCAACAGTGGGCCTTGGGGAGCCTCGGTCTATTTCTCCATCCGGGGCACAGTGACAGCCCCGCCCACAGGCTTACAGGGCAGGGGCATTGATGAAACCAACCGGCCAAGTGGCCTGTCCCCTCCGCTGTCATCCACTCTTCTGAATGCTTCCAACCCCTCAAGGTCACAGACCACCCTGGTGCCCAGCCCCCTGCCTCTGAACTCCCACGGCACACTAGCCAAAGCTCGTTGCACAGCTGGGGAAACCTGGCTAAGGGGCTGTCCTTGCGGGGGTCCTGCCCCGTCCTTCACTCTCTCTGCTCTGACACACCGCTCCGTGGCCCCACCAGCAGTTGGTGTGTGCTCCACAGCACACTTACACACTGGGCTCCCGGGCTCCTCTTCTGTTAACGTCTACTTTTACTCCTTGTGTCTCTCAAGCCAAGTTCTAGACTGGGGTGAAAAAAATTATCCCTTCTCACCCAGACAACCAGCCTTTGAGACCGTGTTTTGTGTCACCCCAGTTTTCAGATGAGAACACCGAGGCTCAGAGCATGAAGGACTTATCCAAAGTCCCACAGCCCAGAAAGGGATGAGCATGAGCCCCCACTTGTCCCATCCCGAACCTCAACTTCTCACCCACAGCTGGGGTCGCTGGCCTGTCCATCAATCCACCCCTGCTTCGTCGTCACACATGGAACTTGAGGCAGTTTGTGTTAAACACTCATTGAAACAGAAAAATGAATATATATGAAAAGTCCGGGCCAGGGGATGTAGAGAGGCAGATGAGCCTGGGGAAGGTGGGGTGCATAGACTGGAAAGTTCTCGAAGCTCTAAGTCTGACACTCTTTGGAACGATGTCTCCTCCAAGCCCTTTCCCTTTCCCTAGGCACTCCAGCGGCTCTGCCCCCCACCCTCCTCGGGGTGTCTGGACCCCAACTCCTTCCCTTGAAAAAGTAGGAGGCCAGGATTTCATCCACGGGGCCCTCGCAGGCAGGGCTGTCCCCATCCTGTCACTCGTCTGCTCCCCAGGAAGGAGGCTTCGCCAAGCAACAAGATGTCATGCATGGAACTATTCTTGTCCCAGGCTGGGACCTGCCTCGGGCATTTCAAGAGACTGAGCGGCTTTTAACTAAGGGCTGGATGAAGCTCAGTTTCCAAAATTGCTTCCTGTTTAAGGACAGAGCTGTGCAGACCTCCTGCTACCAGCTAACTGAAAACCTCACAGAATAGGAGTGCAAACTGGGGAGTAGAGGTTTTGGGTGCCTCCTCTGTCCTGATCGAAACCCTAGTTCTTCCCATAAGACTCAGCCCTAATCTCTCCTCCTCCGAGAAGACTTCCTGGACTACACTGTCCTTCCACCCACCCACTCATTGGTTCAGTAAATGCCTGCTGAGCACTGACTGAACCAAAATGGAGGGATGCGAAGACGAACAAGGCAGCCATGCCCCCGAGGAGCTCCCAGCCCAGGAGGGAGGCAAACATCAGGCGTAGAGTAATGAACGTGGATTGAGCATCCATATGTGTATTCTATCAACAGTCCTATTTAAGGAAATGAGACTCAGGGAGGTTAAGCCTCATGCCAAAGGTCACACAGCAGGGGATTCCAACCTCTACGTCTCTGCCTCTAGAGCCTGAGCTCTTAACTAGGAGGCCACATCTGTGAGCTTAAGTGACAAGGATGCAGCCAGATGAGGTCTTTTAACCCTCCTGGGCTAGGGAGTCAGGAAAAGCCTCCTGGAGAAGGTGGGTTCCAGCATGAACCTTTTTCAAAAGGTTCAAAAGCTCCTTTTTCAAAAGGAGCCTGGGTTATCTAGGTAAGCACAAAAGGGTCAGACATGAAGGAAACAAAGAAGACATTCCAGGTAGAGAAGGCGGGAAAACTCTGCGGGAAGCTGGAGCTGGGAGGGATGGGCGGGGCAGGGGGGTCAGGGTGGGTGGAGGGGAGGCGGGATGTGCCTTCATCCTTTGCAAGCTCCTTACACTAGGTCTCCATCTCACCCACTCAGTGTTAGTCGGGTACCACCCTGAACACCTGCCCTGTTTCTCTTGTTGTCTACTTGGATTTGCAAGAGTTATCTCACTTCTCCCCGACAGCTGCGCCCGGCATGAGGTCAGCCCTGGAAACTGGACAGGAGGGGTGTGATGTGGAGAAGGGGGGAGGCTGGAGAAGGGTGTTCCCCTGTCCTCTGTGGGTTTGGGGTCAGAACACAGGGGGAGAGGGGGCCCAGGCCAGTGAGCTGGGTGCTGGTAAGCTGGTGAGCTCAGTGCCACTGGATGGAAACATTTCAAGAACGTCACGTTCTGGCAGGAGGCGGGGCATCTGCGACCTTGATTGCACGTGGTATTCAATGTCACAGTGGGGAGGGGCTTGAGGTCTCCAGGACCCACCTGCCACCTGAGTTATCACCCCAGCAGACTCCCTAGGGGAGGGATGGGGGGCCATTGGCTCTTCATCTAGGTAAACTGAGGCACAGAGAAGGCAAAGCAGCTTCTGAGAAACACGTGTGCTCTGGGTTTTCCTGTATGTCAAGACCCTGGCATCTCTGTGTGCTGAAGTCTCCTTAGATGAAATGTTTAACATTCACCTATTCCACCATGGAAAAGTCCAGATGCTCAAGACTGGATCAACAGCACTATCAAAGCCTCACACTAGAAGAGAACTGGCATTCTCTAAGCACTTGCTGATATTCTGAGGGAACCACTTCCTTCTCCCAGCAAGCTGGAGAGGTGGGCAAGGCAGCCCTCATCACATCCCATTACCGGTGGGGAAACGGAGTCTCAGAGACTTGTCGCAGACCACTCAGCCCATAAGCAGCAAAGCCAGGATGCAAGCTTGAAGCTTTTGTCTGGATATCATAACACCTTTCCGGAACCTTCCACCAGGTCTCCAACATTCAGGAGTCTGAGCTCCTAGCTTCACCCCTCACTCTGGGATCCCCGCTCCTCCTGCTGTCTGCCTTCCTCCTTCAGCAGTAGTGACACCCCCTTACTCTGCAAAGGTCCCATGGGAAGCACAGGTCTCTTGCCTGCCCATCATCAATAATAAGTATCACCCATCGTTGACGGATTATGTAGAGCAGTGTTTCTCAGAGCATACCCTGTGTGCATCTGAATTACCTGAATTTCCTGTTAAAATGCAGCTTCTGGCTCTGAGGGTCTGGCAGGGGGTTGCCCAGGACCCAGTATTTCTAACAAGGTGCATCTCGGGAGGCAAGTGGGCAGCCAGCTGTAGGGCCATTCTCAACATCACCTGCCTGGTCTGTGCCCCCAGCCCTCTTTGCTCACCATCTCTCTCCTGAGGCTCAAGGCACAAGGACAAGGTCTCCCCCTTCCTTTCGTGGCTGTGCAAGTGCCTGGTGGGCAACCTCTCTTTCAGGGCGCCGTGGGACTGCTCCCCATCCTCAAGGGGCCCTGCAAGAGGCTGAGAAGCCTTTGCCTCCTTCTCTCTGGCTCTGCAGACTCAGCAGCCTGGCCCCCTCCGGCCAGGCACTGGGAGTCAGAGGTGGGAGGCCGCCCGCCATCTCCTGCGGCCCTCATTGAAATTTCGCCCTTGCCCGAGAATCTTTGGTTGAGAGCTCAGCCCTATTAATTCTCATTGTGCATTTAGAGCCAATAGGTTTTTATTTATTCATTTATCTTGGTCTTCCTCCTCCCTCCCCTTCCTCACTGGGCTGGAATTTACAATTCAGGTCTCAGGCGGCCTTGCGGAAGGACAACCAGTCCAAGGCCAGGAGAGTCTGCACACTGAAGCCTGCGAGGGGCAGTCACCCCCCTCCCCCATCCCCCCCAACGGGCAGTCACCCCCCTCCCCCACCCCCACCCCACGCCCCCAGCCCCTGGCGCACCCTCAGGACACTTCAGGGCTCACGCTCTGACCTGGACGGATGTTGCGACAGGCCCAGCACTCACCACAGGAGGGATGCCAGGAAACAGGGACCCACTGGGCAATCCTGAGGCTAAAGTGGGGCTAAGGGCTGCCTGGGTACCACTAGGGCGCCCCCTGGTGGCTGGTTAAAACCACCGGCCAAGGCTAGAGGAATTAACGACTACCTGACTACATATCCAACCGCCTGCGCCCCTTAGCCCAAGATACAGGGCGGGACGTCCTCAAGGCTGGGGTGGGGCAAAGAAGCAAAGGCCCGGACACCGCAGAGAGCACAAGAGCCGCAACAACCAGCAAACGACGGCTACCACACCGTGAGCACCTACTGTGTGCTGGTACTCGCATGGCTGGGCTGTGTCCTTTCCCAGCACTGTGACACGCCTTCAGCAGCAGCATCTCTACTTCACCGAAGCTCAGAGAGGGAAGGCTGGGCCACGTGGAGCGTAAGCACAGGCCCTGCCTGGCTGCGCACAAGTTCCCGGCCTGCCCTCGAGACTGAATGACCTTGGCGGGATTTAGCCAACACTTTCTAATCCCTAAAATGGGATTAGAACGGTCACCACCTTGGAGCATCCAAGAGGTGATTTAATGAGACACACACAGAACCTCTCGCCTGGAGAATCCAGGGACGGGGGAGCCTGGTGGGCTCCTGTCTCCGGGGTTGCACAGAGTCAGACATGACTGAAGCGACTTAGCAGCAGCAGCAGCAGCAGCAGCAGCACAGAACCTGCTCGGGGAAGCTGCGGTAAACAGCGGGGTGGTGGTCTGAATTCATCTGGATGTGACCCCCTCTTCCCTGTAGAAGCAGCCTGGGCGGTGTCCCCACACCCGTGGGCTGCATGTTCGTGATCAAAGGCAGAGGTGGATGGCAGCCCATCATGAAACATTTAAGTCCATCAGGTTGGTGTCGGGACACCGAGGACCCACCAAGCAGAGGAAGGTAGAGATGCTGTTTTTCTGCCGCCGCGCTCCTCACCATCTTCCCAGGAGAGGACAGGAAGGTGGCAGAAGCTCCTTCCACAGCCCAGGGCTCCAGGACCCAGGTTGGGCGGCATCAGGACTGTGGTGGGGTGACCACCCCACCCTGGCAGCTGCGCTGGGCTCTGTGTGAGAATGGGGGCAGCCTTGGCCAGGAGAGGGCCTCGGACTCCCACCTCATGGTCTTCCCCACTCCTCAGGCCTTGACCAGAAGCTGGTCCAGTGATTTAAGATTTCGCCACCCACCCCATGCCCCTGCCCTCGGCACATTAAAATCGCGATGAATATTTAAAAGAAGAAATACACTCAAGACTCTAACACAAGAGGCGGCAGCTGGCTCTGTTCTGGGAGTCGAGTGGAGAAGTCCTCGCATGAGCTGGGGCGGGCACTCAGCCTGAGATGCGGCTCAGAGCTGGGCTCCCCCAGCGCTGACCTTGGCCCTGACCTTCAGGGGCCAGCCCCGTTGCCCACCCCTGAGCCAGCGAAGCCCTGGGGTCCTCAGTGAAGTGGGACCAGGCGGCCCCTGGCTCCTGGCCCTGTGTGGCCTTCTCCTTCACTGTCCCCCTCTCTCCCCCGCCGGGGCTGGCCAGCCTGCCCACTGCCCACAGTGACAGCCTCCTGACCACGGACCGTCCCAGTGGGAACCCCCCTCCCCAGGCTGACTGCTCCGGGATAGGATCCATACACCCCATGGGACTGAGCCATCCTTAGGAGCCCGGTGGGGACACCCGCTCAGTCCATCCATAAACCCAGAGCGCTGGAGGCTC
This sequence comes from Ovis aries, assembly GCF_016772045.2. Taxonomy (NCBI): domain Eukaryota; kingdom Metazoa; phylum Chordata; class Mammalia; order Artiodactyla; family Bovidae; genus Ovis; species Ovis aries. The sequence goes on from NC_056056.1 coordinate 4,672,565, forward strand.
CCCCAGGACACATGGAGGCAGCAACCACCCAAGGATGACACTGAGCCCTTCCTGTGGCTTCAGCAGCCTGGCTTCCCTGTCCAGCCTCCTGCCTGACCCAGGGCCTGCAGGGCTCTGCCCAGTGGAAGGCATCTTTTGGGAGGCAGATCAGCTCAGTGACTCTGGAGCCAGACGCTTGCATCAGAGCTTTACCACTTCCTGGGCTATGACTTTGGGCCTCAGTTTCTCCATCTGTACAATGTGAATGCCAACAGCTACCATTTAGGTGCACTTCTTCTGTGCCAGACCCTAGTCTGAGCATTTTATTTTATTTATTTATTTTAAAATATATACTTATTTTCTTGGCTGCATCAGGACTTGGTTGTGACACGTGGGATCTTTCCTTGCAGCACACAGGCCCTCTAGTTGTGGCGCCCAGTCTCCAGAGTGCTCAGGCTTCAGTAGTTGTAGCACTCAGCCTCAGTTATTCCATGGCCTGTGGGATCTTAGTTCCCTGGCTAGGGATCAAACCCATGTCCCCTGCATAGCAAGGTGGATTCTTAACCACTGGACCACCAGGGCAGTCCCTAGTCTGAGCATGTTAGGGTGAACTAAACTCGTTAGGGTGACCTGAGTGTGTGCTCTGGGTACACACTTTAAAGGACAGCAGCTCAGAGATGCCACTGGTCCAGAGCTCACTCCTTGAAACTTTGTGTGACGCAGAATCAACCCAGCTGAGCTGAGTGAGGACTCGAAGGAATGACTCGTAGTGAGCTTTCAAGCCCCACACTTGGGGACTGGCGTAAATGACCCCCACGGTTATGACTGTCGCTGTTATCAGAGCACTGATGTGCCCTGTGGCTCTGACTCCATCTTCAACTAGAGACAAGTGACACCCACTGGAACGCCTCCCTTCCCCTGGCTTAGCCAGTGACTGCGGTCACTGCACATCAGCCACCCTGATCTGACCCCTTTCTTCCTCCCTTACGAATCCCCTCTGCACTTCCACCAAACCTTCCCCTGCAAAGGGCGCTTGGCCTCTCCTCGCCTGGCAAATGGTTTGCTGGATTGGATTGGGTGGACCAGGAGGTGGCCCCCTGAAGGGATGAACAGGGGGAAGGCAGAGTGCAATCTTGCAAATAGCACCCTGCTTGCTCGCCCAGATGCTGACTTCCTACAAGGGAGGCGGGGCTTATCTGCAAGGCTGGGCAACTATGACTACAGTGGTGGTTTGGTGGTTTTCCCAGAGAAGAGGATCCAGTGATCACCAGGCCAAGAATTTCTCCACCCCAAAGAATGGCATCACGTGACCCCAGCATCCTCAGGGCAGCCTTTGCTCTGGCGCATTTCCAAGGTGGGACAGAGACGGTCCCAGTCCTACAGGCGGGAAAGTCAGCCTGGCGTCCGGGTCCTCCCGCTGTGTTTGCCCATCCCAAGGGTCTGGCCCAGACCCCCACCCCCACCCACTTGGCCTGAGGGAAGGCCACAGCAGGGGGCCAACTTACGTGGGAACAGAATCTCTCCGGAGGGTCTCCGCATGTGATGCCAGAGGGCTCCACCTTCACTTTGACATAGTCCTTCAGGCGCATCACCTTGGGCTGGCAGGCATAGAACTCCCAGGTGGGGCCTTCGTCCGTGGTCACCCAGGATTTGCAGATGTCGTAGTCCCCGGAGGCCAGCGGCAGGCAGTGCAGGAGGACCAGCAGGCGCAGCATGGCGGCGCAGTCCCCAGGGGCGCGGCCCGCAGGGGGCCCAGTGAGGCGGCAGCTGGCTCAGGCGGGGCGCACAGCCTCAGCATGGAAGAGCCACATCTACCGGGCGACGGAGGCCAGATGTCCCAGGGACTCGGCCAGCTTGCAAACAGCGAGGAAACTTGGTTTTTCCAAGAGGCCGATACGGAAAACCAAGAGCCGGCGTTTCTCAGAGTGTTGATGGGCAGATCAAGAAGTTGCCCACAACTTGGCGTCCTCCTCACCTTGGCATCACCCCTCTCCCAGAGGTGAATCTGATCAAATCAGGCAAACGCTCCAATTGTGACCGTGGATGGAAATGGGAGATGGAGAGAGTCCGCAGGGATCTGGCATGAGGCCGGATCAGATTGCTTTTAATTTTTGTCCTTCCAATCAATCCAGCTCTTTTAAGGGCCCTTTCATGTGTGATGTGTGCTCAACACAACTGCACAACAACCCTCTGGCCTGCATTGTAAAGATAAAACAAAATCAGGCGGCGTACCTGTTAGCTGCACACACGTCCCCCTACGGGACTGGACTTGGCATTTTGGCCAGTGAAAGAGATTTCTTTTCATATGGGCTGAAAGCGACAACAATCACAGCTGGACTGAAGCACGAAAAGCAGCGACTGAGGTGTTAACTGGGGAGCACCTTATTGGGCTCTGCTTTGGTGGGGACAGGCGCTAATGGGGGCAGCTGACCTTGGCTGGTAGCCATCGGCAACTTATCAGGAAGTTTCTGAGACTTCAGCTCCCAATCCATCCAGGTACCCGGGGTCTGGCTTGTCTTTCATTGCAGGGAGGGAGGAGAGAGAGCTCATTAGCAACAACACCTGCAACAAATTACATAGAGAAAGAGGGGGATAAAGACGTAGAAGAACAAAAGCTCTCTGGCAAAACGTGCAGAACACGAAGCTGCATTAGCAAGGTCTCTGGAGAAAACTGGGTTATTTTCATTAATACCGGAGAAGCACATTTGGAGACGGGGTAGATTATTCAAGAAGGCGATGCGCTTTCTCCTTATTTCTGGGGGTCCTGAGGTCAGCAGAAGCGTCCCTGTTTGGGGTCAATGACTTTCTAAAAAGCCCCAGGAGCCGAGACGGAATGGTGGCTTTAAAATACTGCAACTGACAAGTCAAAATGTCAAAACCGTTGAAGGCAGAGATGAGGCTGTAATTATAGGTGTCGATGAGGCTGTGTGGACAGGCTCAGATAGAGAACGGTCCACGCATGGCCAAAAGTTACACACCAGGTGCTAATAACTGTCTCCAAAATTCTGAAATGGTGAATTTAATTTTCAACTGTAAGGAACTAGGGATGTTGAATACTTTGACGGAAGTGACGATGGTGTGTCCTATTAGATTTTTCCGATCGAGGCCAAAATTTCGCAGTCATCCTTAGAGGGTATGTTTATAAACAGGTCACCATTATGATTATTGCTTTACTATTTTAAGCTACTTGTAATTATTTAAAAGCCCTAAATAGATATAACTAACGACTCCAGTAATGTGATGTGTTCCCAGACATTTGATATATCCCCAGGAGAATCTGGTCCCCCAGTGAGGGATCCTGGTCAGAAATACTTAGCCAATAAATAGGGTAAAGGTTACTGCAGTGAGTCACACCAGAGCCATGTGTGTTATTAATTCTGGTAATTATGTCTCTGATTGTTGCACCTAAATTCCCAAACTATTGCAGCAGCCATGCTACCTTCACCGCTCACCTGACTCTTCAGCCATTGTATCTAGAAGGTCCTGAAGAGACAACTACGTTTCCATGCTCCTCCATTCTCCATCCAGACACAAACCCACTCCTGCCCCAAATGACAAACTAGAGGGCTGGGGACACTGTCCAAATGGGGTCTGGCCGCTCAGCTCCTCCCCAGGCGGAGTCCCCAGCCTAGGTCCCAACGCTCCAGGCTGGGGGCATCATAAATCTGCATTAAGGCAGCCCCTGCCCCTCTCTCTGGCTGAAGGGCTCTTGATGGAGATGAATGAGGAGCCAGGGGGACACATTTTCACATCTCACCTCTGGCTGTTTCGAGAGAAACGGTGTTACAGAGTCCTCCTGGCCTTGAATGTGCTCCTTGCTAGAAAACTCTCAGAAAGAATCCGCCTGGAGACTATTTTTACAACCTGAGAAAATGTAGTAAAAATAAAATAGCGCCGGCCGGCAAAGGTTTGGATGCCTCTATCTGAGCTTTGTGCTGCCCAGAAAACAGCATGTCCCTAATTAATTCTTCCAGCCGCAGGCTCCCAACTGTTCACTCCCAGGTGGGGCGCTCCTGATACGGGACACCAGGGCGCCAGGCTTCTCGGCTCCCAGGAAGGACCCACCCAGCCTGGGGCTTCCTTCATCTGCAGTGATGCTCCCAGCCTGAACGCTGCTGGACGTGGGGAGGCAGCGAGGCCCGGAGGCCAGGAGGCCCGCCAGACCCACGAGGCAGCATGCCTTGCCGAAGTATTAATTGCTTTGCAGTTGCGTTGGCTTAAATGCCATGCATTCCCTGGAAAACGCGGTGAGGGTGGGGGGCCAACAACCACAAAATCTGCCCAGGAGGGGGGCAATAACCGTGTTTACAACTAGTCAGTCAACTGGCATTGCTGGCACCATAAGGGAATTGTGAGCTCAGCACGAGAATATTATTACAGTCGGTTTTTGCCAAAGAGGAAAAAACGGGAGGGGGAGAGACGTGAGAGTCTTCGGCACCGTGAGGAGGAAAGCGAGGAGAGAGAAGCCAGTATAGGAAATTTCAGGAGTAAGAGGTTGGGTCCCAGTAGATTGTTTTCTCCTTGGAAAATAAATCTTCACCTGATATTATTAAGAAACTGCAGCTCCCAGAAACAAATAGAATCAATGCGCTTTATTTTCTTTTAAGAGTCCTCAGGAACGGGAGGGGAGGGGGAGGGGCTGATAGCCAGGGTATTAAAACCCGAAAATTAGATTTTACCAGGATTTCTGAACTCAGATTTCTCTGTCTTATTGAATTAGCGCCTCTCGAGCTGGCTGGGCTCGAAGCAAGCTCCTCCCGAGTTGCCGGCTGGGCCCTCGCCTCCTGGGAAACTTGCCTGGTGGGCGGGGACCCCCTAGAGGTGGTCCCTGGAGAGGGGGAGCTGGGAGTTTCTCCTGGGACCCAGCCCACACCCCGGTTTCTTTCTTCCTTCCCAGCCGGACAGCGGAAGAGGGGGTGAAATCTACCTTCAGATGCGGTCAGGGTCACCTTCCAGTCCCACCCCACCCTCCCAACTCTAACCATCGCCCCCCCGCCCTCGAAACCCGGGCCGGTCCCATGGGTGCACCCGCTCACCGCCGCCCCGCGAGCGTGCATCCCACTGCTGGCGGCCCGGGTGCCCCAGCCTCGGAACGGCAGCCTCTTCGGGCTCCGGATGCCCACCTCCCCCCGCCGCAAGCCCTCTCAGCTCTCAGGCAACCCCTAAAAGTTGAGCGCGGCGGGTGGGGCGCGAGGAGGCCTCCACAGGGAGTGTGGGGCTGCGGCACGGGGCTACTGGTGGGGTGGGGGGTCAGCTCCCCGCCGCGGACCCCAGGGGTTCAGAGTCCGCGCTTCGGGTGGGCTGCAGGCGTCGTGCTTCGCACGGCAACGTGCCCGGCAAGCCCTCCGTCGCTTTTTGTCTTTCCGAAGTTGAGTGTAAACCCCGGAGCAATTAATAATCACACCTTTAATAAAGGCCGGGCGAGCGCCGAGGGGTGCCCCCCTCATTTGGCACCTCCTCCCTTAATTAGGAGACGCCGAGCAAAGCGCCCGGCAATTACTCTCATCCTTTTGCCCAGCGCCGCAGCCGGCAGCGACCCCGCCGCCGCCCCCAGCCCCCAGGCAGGCAACTTACTCGGGAGCCAGAGCCGGCGGACCCTGCGAGCCCGCGGTCCTCTTCCCGCGTCCCGCGGCCCCTGCTCCCACAGTCCGCGCGCCACCCAGCTCCAGGTTCCACTCCACACTGTCCCCGAGCCGGTCCGGGCGCATAATCCTCCCCATCAGCCCACCCCTCCCAGGCGCCGAAAGAAGTTTCTAGCGGCGGCCGGAACGCAAGAGTTTTTCTGCGCAACTCGCACATTTTCCCAGTTTTCCGAGAGGGGAAGGGGATGGCAGGAATTGGCGTGGCTCTAGAGGGTGGCGATTCAATCAGGGTAGGGGAACTGCGCGAAGGAAGGGTTAATTTCCTTTCCACAAACACATCCAGGCGTTCTCTTAACATCCACCCTCCCGCCCCACTCACTCGCACAAATGGTGGGAAAAGACCCTGGTGGGGAAAAAGCCAGCCCCGAAAGACAAGCTACTCCTTTAAGATGCTGCTACAAACGCACACTCACACACCCCTCTCCAAGCGACTCCGGTCCTCCGCTAGTAGCAGTCGCCACCAATAACTTTTGCATCCGAGCCTCGGCTGGGCTACTGTTAAGTGGCTCCCGGGCCCCGGGAAAGCCTGCGCGGTCACCGAAGCCCTTTAAAAATGAAAGCAGGCTGGCCAAGCTGCAGCATATCCACCCCCCAACCCCGCTCGCCTCCCGGGCGCTCCCCGCCCGCCTTACCCCGGCTCGGAGCGGCTTCCCGGAGCGGAGACCCCGGAGGCCGCCACCCTCCGGCGCTCTGCCTCCCCCGTCTGGCTGGCGCTGGGTGGGGGCGAAGGCCGAGGGCTGCGAGCCGCTGCTCCTTCCCCCCGCCGCCTCTGTAGCTGTCAGATCGGGGCTGGGGAGCCCTCCGGCCGCCGGGGGGGCCGCCCGCAGCCGTCCCGGAGACGCGGGCCGGGGGAGGGGGCCGCCCGCGCCACCTGCATCGCCCGCCGGGGGCCGAGCCGGAGGTCGCCGCTAACAAGTGCAAACTTTTGGGGCCCCCTGGGCGGCTCTGAGAGGACCCGCGCTCGGGCACCGGGCAGCCCCCGGCCCGGGTGGGCTTCGCGGCGGCTCGTCGGGGCGCCGGGGCATCCCCCCCCCCCGGGGCGCGGCGCGGGCCAGATGGCCGGGGCGCTTCACTGCCCCCCTGCACTCCGCTCCAAGTTAATGCTGAGGCTAAATCCTCTTGCCATCACTCACGATCACCATCGGGGCTTTTATCTCCCGGTCTGATCCGGGCTGCGTAACTTCCTCTGTGTGGCTTTAACACACCATCCCACCACGGAGCAGCGGTCTTCTTAAAGGTGCAGGAAGGAAATACTGCGAGACTCGGGGGACGCGCCACGGCCCGGGGAGGGGCGCGGCGAGCAGGGGCGTCCCGGCGGGCCCGCGGCCAGGGTGGCCCCGGCGGGCGGCCGCGGGAACGAGCCTGCTCTGGGGGGGCGGGGGTCGCAGCCTACACATCGCCTCCCGGCCCGGGGGCCAGCGGGTCCGCGCACACAGAGCGCATCTCAGCCAGCTCGGGCCAGGCGCCGCGGGGCTGCGGCTTCCTTTCCCCAAACCCCGGGGGCCCGACCGGGTGCCAGCGCCCATGGGTGTGGGGGCTGCCCCATCGGCCCCGGGGGAGGGGTCCAAGTGAGTCAGTCCGCCCCCCGCCGCCCCCCGCCCCCCAAACAAGCCAGGGGCTCAAGGCTGCTGCTCCGTCTCCCTCTGTGAAGTGCTGCCACCCAGAAGGCCCCAAGCAGTGGGTAAAGGGGTGGGTGGGTGGATTTGGGGAGACGGGGAGGGGGACCATCTGAGCGCACAAGCGGAGCCTGAATACCAGCTGACACATCGCCGCCTCCACCCTGACGGGCCCTGCTTTTGACGGAGCCAAGCCAGCTCCGGAGGGAGTGCGGGGTAGGGGGCAGGAGGGGCCTCACTCCCTGGCGAGCCTGGGAGGAGGGCGTGGGAGGACTCCCGCAGGGGCCTAGGCAGAGGCCGGGGGATTGGCCGCACTGGGCAGCCCCCTGGGGCTCTTCAGCGCCCCCAGGCCCCCACCCCGGAGGTTTCCTTCCGGGCTGCCTCCCAGGCCTGTGGGGAGAGCTGTCTCCATCTTGCAGGGGCACCGGTGGCTTTCAGATGCTCCCGGGTGCGCTCCGGGTGGGTTCTCACTGCAGCTCAGGCAGCCGGCTCTGTCATTGGGAAGCATCAGGAACAAAGAGCCCGAGGTCGGAGAGAGAGAGAGAAGGAGGGACTGGACCAAGGTCACCGAGGGTGTCAGGGATAAGAGCAAGGTGTGCCCCTGGGGCCCCCACCCCGCTGCCAGCCTTAACCCTTCCCTTCTCTGGGCTCCCCCCAAGCTGGCTGAGGGGGCTGTGGTGCTGAGTAACGTTTAGCCGGTTGTTGCAGAGTGGACGTGGAATTCAAGACTGTCCTCTGCTTTAATAGTCATAATCATAATTTAACATTTATTGAGCACCTGCTTTATGCCAGGATCCATGCAAACCGCTTGGTGTGTCTTATCCACTGGTTCTTCCCCACAGACCTGGCACTTAACTCCTATTAGTCAAGTCCCAAGTTATAGTAATCGATGAAGCTTAGAGATGTGAAGTAACTCGCCCAAGGTCACACAGCTGAGGGAGACGCTGGCCTGGGAGGCAGGGCTCCTGGGCTCCCCTGTGAGGTTCTGCGGCAACTCCCTGACTTGCTGGTTGACTTGGGGTGCGAGGCGCAGATTGCCTCCAGGCCTCAGTTTCCCCATCTGTGAGATGTGAATGGTGAGTCTTTTCCTTTATCAAGGAGCAGACAGAACAAGGCCATCAAGGGCCTCCTCCCACAAGTGGTCTCAAAGCCCTTCCACTGGAGAAGCACCCCCCCCCGCCCCCTCCGCCAAAGCTGTCCAGGAGACCAGATGCTTGCCAGCCCCTTCTTACCTGTTCCCTGGGCCTTAAAGCATCCAGCAGGAGGAAGCTCCGTGGAGGAGAACACATCTCAGCAATTTGATTTTTAAGCATTTGGCCTGCAGGCAGCAGCGACGGGCACAGTGTAGGGCTCCCACCCAGGCAGGGTGAGTGATGACCCAGGCCGGCCCTCAGCCCGCTGTCGCCCCCAGGCAGGGTCATCAATTCCTGGGAAACGCCCTGCTCCTCCATCATCCAGTCTGGATGCTGTCAGGACAGCCAACGAGACTGGAGGAGGTTGCTTCTTATTCATGATTCACCTAAACGCGGTGGAGGGACCTGGGGTGTGCTCCTGTTATTTCCTGGATGGTTTAAGTGACCCATGTGCAAAGCTGTATGCCGCTGAAACGGTGTTTAAAATGTCTCTGCAGCCTCCTCTCCCCAGCACCCCCTGCCTCTCCAGTGGGTTGATGCCAAGAGACTTATTTGCGGACCCATTCCCAAACCTGTCTTCTAGTCTCCCTTTTTTCCAGATCCTGGAAGTGATGGAAAGAGTCAGAATGAAGAAGGGCTTTTCTTGGCTCCGCCCCTACTCGCCATATGGCCTGGGGCCATCACGTCCAGCCTCAGTTTCTCCCTCTGCATAATGAGGGGATTTGCCCCAGAAGGTGGTCCCCGGGCGATGATGCCAGGCTGACAGCAGGCCATAGCAACCTCCGGGAGACAGCATCCCTTTCTAGTGACTCATAAAGTGCTTTTTTTCCAAGATGGGAAACAAATAGGATTCTAGCCATGTAGGGACCAGGTGGTCAAGGGATGTTCATTTTTAAATTTCATTAAGGTATCTTGTGACAAACGACCTTTCACCAGCAATGAAAAGAAGCTGAGCACCAGGGGCAGGAGAGGGTTAATGAATCTCTCCCGCACCCCCCCCCCCATGATTACTGGCTCCCTTCTCGCAGCAGCCTCTTTGTTGGTGGAGTTTTGGCTCCATTGCACAGTTTAAATTCAAATTGTGAATGTTGAATCTACTATTAAAAAACATCTGCAGAATAATGCATTTGATTTTATTCCACCTATGTTGTTTAAACAAAGGAGATATGTATACAGATATAGACAGACAGACGGATGAATAGATAAATATGTACATATACGTGTATTTAAAATAAAGACACCAAAGTAGGAACAGGAGAGATGGAGAATGACATGCTTTATTACATATATATTCTTTCTGTGTTGCTTGACTCCTTCACAATGAGAAAATAGGCTTGCATGGGGTAAGACAAGTAACAGGAAATTATAAAGTCACACTCACAAATGACCTCCCAGCTTTGCAATGCGCAGTAACAGATGAGGTCCAGCCCCTCCGGGGATTTCCAAGAGAAGGCAAACCCTGATGCACAGACTAAAGGACAGACAGATAAAACGAGCTCACACCACTGATTAAAGTCGTGTAAGCTCAAAAGCCACCCCCATCACGTTCTCACCCTTCACCTGATTCACTCCCTTCTCAGTTATGCCAGGCCAAGGTTTCGATTTGTCCCCTTGACCTTGAGCAGTTGCGATGTGCTGGAAATAGGTGGTAAGATCCTGGGAACTAGCCCCAGGACCATCTAGGGGTTTGGAGGCATTCCTGAGCCCCTGACTTCCACAGCCAAGGCGGGGCCAGGGGCAGGAGAGACCAAGACCCAAGGCCAGGGCATTCCCCAGGGTAGCACCTCCAGGCAGCGGCAGAGGCTGTTAAGAAGCACCCCGACTCCTCCTGGCCAGTTCTCAGCTCTAATCTCCAGACCATACTCCCATTAATTATTATTACTGTATTAATCATACATGTGATTAATTCAGTAATGGTGATTCATAATTGATTGCATTTTATATGGTGCCTTTCATCCACGCTTCCCCCAAGATGTGCGCTGCCTACAACAAGAGACTAGTATAAAGCAAGACGTGTTCTTAGCTCGCCTGCGTTTTGTTGGATAAACTTCTCTTTGCAGAGGCAGGGGGCTGAGGGTTTGGGGGCAGACTGAGCTCACCAGCCTCAGCTCCGTGCCTGTCTCCGGCTCAGGCAGCGCCTCACGCAGCTGGGGACTCTGCTTCCTCCTGCCTTGCCTCATGGTGGCCACGCCCCAGGAACTCTGCCAACCCTTCTTTGGCTGTAAGTCTGCCTAGGATCCGGCTGCAAGGCAAGGCCAGCCCGGGCTTCGCAGGGAGCTGGTACCCCCAGTGGCACTGACAAGGGTTCTAGAGCTTGATTCTTTGGGTGTGGGTCTTCCCTCTCCTGTTAATTAGCTGTGTGACCTTGAATAAGTTACTGCCCCACTGCCTCAGTTGACCCAAATGAAAAATGGGGTTAATAAAAATCTCTTCCTGGGGTTATTGTAAAATTTACATTCAGTATACACCACCATGCGTAAAATAGATAGCCAATGGGATTTTGCGGTATGACTCAGGGAACTCAAACCGCGGGTCTGTCACCACCTAGAGGGGTGGGAACGAAGTGGGAGGGAGATTAAAGAGGGAGGGGACACATGTATGCCTATGGCTGAAACCAGCGCAGTATTGTGAAGCAATTTTCCTTCAATTAAAATTAAGTTTTGTTTGAAAAGAAATTCCATGCAGTGATACATATACAGCACTTCAAATCTGGCACATAGTATGTGCTCAATAAATGTGAGTAGTGGGAGACATGGGCCTGGTTCTAGCAACAGCTGCTCTGTGACTAGGCTAATCTCTTCCCTTCTCTAGGCCTCAGTTTTCTCAGCTGTAAAATGGGCTGACCAGTCAACCTTGAGGGTTCCTTTCGGATCTTAGACGAGCACTTGGTATAGTCATGGTTGGGGTTTAGAGCTTCAAAATCAAGCTGCCCTGGGCTCCCACTCTGACCATTCTCCAGTTGTGTGACCTTGGGCAAAGGACTCCCCTTGCCCAGCCTCAGTTGCCACCTCTGGAAAACGGGGATCATAATAGCATCTGACGCCTGGGCTTGATGTGAGGGTTTAATGAGCTACTGCTTGAAGCCTGTTTGGCTTCTAGAAAGGGCTTAACACAGGGTGGCTCCGGCATTGCACAGCAGGCCTGGTGCACAGCACTTATGGATAATCTCACACGTTTGCTATGCCCCTACACCGGGAAAGAAGCTCTTGTCTGCCCCACTGTTCCAAAGAGAATGGAGATGGAGGCGTCTGTCCTGGGGGAGTCAGTTAGGGGTTAAGGCAGGGGCAGTATTTGAGCCCAGGCCTCATGGCCGCACTCACCGGGGTCTGCGCCCTGTCCTGAGTTGAGTCTCCCAGGATGGTTTTCGTCCCAGTGGTTCTGGTAGGGAGCTGGTGTTGCAGACCCCACTTGTTAGCAGAAGACCTGGGGACCAGAGAGGTTCGGTGACTTCTCCAGGGCATGCAGCAAGCGAGCAGTGAGGGGTCAGAACTGGCTCTGTTGAATGGATGTGAGGCCAGCTCTAAGATGCCCGCCTTGGCCTGTGGCGTCTCCCCTACCCCACCCCCTGAAGCCTGGCTGGGTGTGCTTCCCTTTCCACGTGGACGGTCCCGTTCTTGAGCCCCAGGCAGCCTGGCACAGAGAGGGCTCGGCCCAGGAGGAAGAGCCTGTGTCCTCCCATCAAAGCTGCTCGGCTCCTACAGGAGGGTGGCTGCTGCAAAGAAGAATCCCAACCACCCCCAGTCTCTGGGGGGTCAGACCGCCAGGGCTTCAGCCCAGGGGGTCCCCATGGTGTCTCCTGCAGACAGTCAGCCTTTGGTCCACAGGTCCCACGGGCAGAACTATCTGCTGCCCTTCAGTGGCTCCCAGAGTCTCTGGGTTTCCTCTGCCTGGTAAATGGGCGTGCAGGGGAGCACTGGCTTCCCTCTGTCGGTGGGCCAGGCCACCGCGCTGACCCTGCCAGCACAGATCTCAGGACACACCTCCCAGCAGGGCACCTACTGTGTGACAGCACCCCGCAAATCTGATAGATTATCCGTGTCACAGGCATCACGCTGCCTGTGCAGCCCAGCGGTTTCAGGCATGTCCGACTTTTTGCTTCCCCATGGACCATAGCCCACCAGGCCCCTCTGTCCACGGGAATCTCCAGGCAAGAATGCTGGAGTGGGTTGCCATGCCCCCCTCCAGGGGATCTTCCCGACTCAGGAAACAGACCCGTGTCTCTCATGTCTCCTGCGTTGGCAGGTGGGTTCTTTACCACTTGTGCCACCTGGAAACCCCAAGGGTTTACTAAGCACTTACTATCTACTACATGCCAGATACTGTCAGGCTGATGCAGTGGAGCCTGGGGAAGTGTGTGTGTGTGTGTGTGTGTGTGTGTGAGTCTGTGCGCATGCAGGTACGTAAGCCCACGTGAGTAGGCCCAGTGTGAGTGTGCCAGCTTGGCAGGCTTGCCAAAAAACACTGCAGGAGAAGCAGTAGCTGCAGAGGCATGTCCGAACCCTCAGGATAGGAGATAAGTTCGAACCATGAGCGCTAAGAACAGTAAGACCCAGGCTCATGGGGACCCGGACCTGGACTCCTGCTTGCCTGAGCCTCGGTTTCTCATCTCTCAAGTGAACATAACGACAGCACCTATATCCTGGGGCTTGGGGAGCATTGCCCAATACTTTGGCCACCTGATGTGAAGAGCTGACTCATTGGAAAAGACCCTGATGCTGGGAAAGATTGAAGGCGGGAGAAGGGGACGACAGAGGATGAGATGAGTCGGCATCACCGACTCAATGGACATGGGTGTAGGTGGACTCCGGGAGTTGGTGATGGACAGGGAGGCCTGGCGTGCTGCGGTTCATGGGGTCGCAAATTGAGCGACTGAGCGACTGAACTGGACTGGGGAGCATTCACAGAGAAACACTGCGAACGCTTTCATGCTGGCAGAGAGCAAGCGCTCCATCAGTGGTCGATCTGGTGGTCTCCTTTGAGGAGGCCCTCTGTCCAGCAATGGGGGGGCATCCAAAGCCCTTTGGGAGCCTGTGGCCCAGCAGAGGACACTGCTCTGCGTCAGAAAAACACGGGCTTCCTCAAGTCTGGGAAATACACAGGGATACCAGCCCAGCTCTCCGCATGATCTCTTCTCACAAATCCGCTTTGGTGGGGTGTGTCCCCACCCCGCCCCCCCACCCAGCTTTCAGCGTGGGGGGTGCAGGAGAGCTGGGGTGTGGAGGAAGGAGCCACGCCCACCCTCACAGGTAGAATCCTACACCCCACTCCCAGGCCTGCAGGCAATTAAAGGGGCTGCTGGGGGTGGGGGAATGTGCACCCCAGCCAGGAGAGATGGAAACGCACTGTCAGCGGGAGGAAGCAGCCCCCCAACCCCATCCCACCCCCGTTCTCCTGCAGACCTCCTCCTGCTCTGACCCCTGACTCTTTGTGTAGAGGAAAGAAAGCATTTTCCTTTCTTACCTGGCAGGTGATCAGGACCGGTGATCTGGGTGCAGCAGATGCTGGGCCTTCCTCTCAGACATGTGCTGATCGCAAGAACAATTCACCCAGTTATAGAAACACTTGCCCTCTCCCTCCCGTGCCTCCTGGCAAGCTGAGGGTGACGGAGTGGGCTTCTGAGCATCTCGGCTGCCCTCCGGTCCCCACCACGTGCCAACAGGCAAAGCCTGGGGCAGACGATCGCTCGCGTGGGCAGGCTGAGAGCAGGAGGCCCTATAACCAAAGGCCACTGGAAATTCTGAAGGACAACCCTCAGCAAGAGAGAGAAATAAACAGAAAGGCATTCCCTCTGACTCTCTCCTTCCTGGTCACACGCACACGCACACGAGCCGTGTTGCAGGCAACAATTGTCTCATTAAATCGTCCACTGTAAGGAGGCCACCGTGGCATACAAAGTTCTCCGCCATCCACCCCTGAATTCTGAGAGCCCTACGACCGTGGCTCTTGGCTCCTGGCCTGGATCTTGCTGAGAGGGGCTGCTCCTAACCAGCCACGTCTGGGCTTTCAGGGACTGACGCTGGGAGAAGGCATTTCTCTTTCTTAAACCTCTTGGTCAGTCTTTTCTGCCTGAAGGAGGGTATTGGGTGGGGGCCCTCCAGCCAGCTGCACTGCTCATCAAGTGCGACTCTTGGTCTTGGGAACCAGCTTTGATTCCTCACTTAGTGGCACTTGGCCTAATGGATGGAGACAGCTTGTCGCTGGCCCTGCTCCCTGCCCTCTGTTGACCTTGATGCTGTCACCTGTGACCTCTAGGATGTCCATGCCCAGGAGGGCTCCTCAACTCCTCAGGGTCCTCACGAGCCTTTGTCTTCACCTTAGGATCCTCCTCGGCTCCTTTGCCTCCTGGTCCCACCTCACTCCTTTTCCATGATTGGTTGGTAAGTGCAGGGTGTGCAGGGCTGTGAAGGTGAGCCGACTGGTCACCTGACCCAGTGCTTTGCTTTTTATGTCACCTGATGGTTAGAAGGACATGGCTTCTAGCGTCCCACTCCATGGAGGATGCCCTGAATTACACATTTATTTATTTTTAATCTTAATTTTTGTTTATTTTAAAACAAAACTCTGTATCTGATTTCCTTTCATCTTGTCCCTGCTAATTCCTGAATCCAAATCCAAAATCAAACGGGAGAGGCCAGTTTTGGCTTTGAACTCATGAGACAGCTAAGCTAGGGGGACACCAGAAACCAAAGGGAATGTAATTCCAAGTCAAACTGGGTGATGTCCCCCTGCCCCCGATCCAGCTGAGCTCATTCTTCGAGGCCAGCTTAAATCACAGTCCACGATGAAGCTGGAGACATGAACCCCTGTCTTCCAAGCCTGCCTCCATGACCCCCCAGGCTCACTGTTGGTCCTTATGGTGCAGCCACTGCTCTCGGCCAAGGTCAGGATGCTGCTGGGGTTTCTGAAGAAAATCTCCGTGGACTGATAGCAGACCAGGTGCTAGGCTCTGGGGGAGGGACTTTATCTGCCTCCACCTTCCAGATGGGGAAACTGAGGCTCAGAGAGGGAACATCTGGCCCCAGTGTCTCACTGGAATTCAAACCCAGACCCCCCCGATCCCACAGCCAGTGCCCTTGACTACCCCCTCCCAAAACACACACATACAACCCCCAACTGGGGAGCTTCTCTTTGCAATTCTGTTCCCTGTGAACTTTGGGGGCCCCTGGTTGAGCCCTGGGTCTCCCTTTCCAGCCCTCAGGATCTTCACTGTCCAGTGAGGGGGTTGAGCTGGTGCTGCCCCAGGGTCCTTCCAGCTCTAACATTTTTCACATAAACCTCCACCTCCTGATGCAAAAGTCTGAGCTCTCCCACCACAAATGTTTCCCAAAGGATCGAGTGACAAGTCCCTAACGGGAGGGGAGATGCGCGTCAGGAGTGGGCTTGTTAGAAGCCTGACATTAACACACCTCGTGCGCACACAGGTGGGACGGGAGCCTGGTCACGGGGGAGGCAGAGGCGGTGGCGGGTAAAGGGACGGAGCTGGCTCTGGAAACACCTCTACAGCGCATGGTGGGGAGGCCTCCTTGTGTAGCTAAAGGGGCCAGCACGTGCAGACCAATTACTCCCCACCTGCGGGGTCTTGGGCACAGATGGGAACTCCTTAGCCAGATGTGACAGGGTGGTCTCTAGAAAGACCCTCGTAGCACGAGGTGTCCCCAGGCAGGGCTGTGCTCTTCAATTGGCCCGTGTGAGGATGGTCTCTTCGTTTGTTGAAATAGTGAAATGTTTCGTGCATTTACCAGTCCTGAGCCTTGGGGGAACTCCTGCCACCCCACTTCCCAGCCCAGCCAGGACCCTTCCTTGGAAACTTCTAGGCACCCCGCCCCCCTGCCAACCCAGCAGCTACCCGCACTCCTGCACTCACCTGGCACCTGCCTGGACTGGCCTGCTGACGGCTGACTATTCTTATCACTGCTGATTATACATCCCCCACATAGACACAGAGCCCAGAGTTTGGGCTGCTGTGGTTCTCCACTGTCCCCCAGGATCCTCTAGGGGTGCCAGCCCTCAGGGTCCAGCTCCTCGGGTTAGCCACGCTGGGGTCTCCCCACAGCAGGGCAGGAAGATGACTTCCGGTTCCATGGGAGTCTCAGAGTGCAGCTCCCACCCGCAGAGTCGAGGGGGCCTTTCAGAGTCCATCCTCTCCTGTCACTGGGAGGTTCTCCCCAGCCAAGCCCACCCACCACTCTGCATTTAATAACCAGAGGACGTTGAGGCTTCTGCTCATAGAGGAGGGAACTTTCCCCTGCTTGCCCTTTCTGCTCTCACTCAAATAGACTCCAGGATGGTGAAGCGTAGCGGGGGCAGAGACAGGGGCCAATCTCAATGGGCAATACGGACCACCCAGAGGGCTGTGTTGAAGGAAATCCCAGGTCATCGGGACACACAGTGCTATGATCGATTAGTCATGGCTGTCTGGTGATGGACTTGTCATGTCTGTCTGGCAGAGGGAGGCGTGAGGGGTCAGGCCGAGTGGATCTCGCATTTTCTCTCTGTGCATCCCCTGAGTGTGGGCATGAGCCTCTGTCTGCCTGTACAGAGCCCAGAACTATACCAGACACAAATATTAATAGATGCTTGGGGAATACTTCTAATTGGGGGTGAATGTTAAAATGAACTAAGCAAAAAAAAAAAAAAAAAAAGAACCAAGCAAACGGCATTTTTTGAACGTTCTTCATGCAATCACACAGATGATGAGGCAGGCAGGGGAGCTGGGAGTGCTGCTGTGAGAGGTCTGGGATCAGTTTATCCACCCATCCCGCCGTCCATTCGCGAGCGCCTGCTGCATGCTGAGCTCTGTACCGGGGGCTGGAGGTGCGGACCAGCACCGGCTCTAGGAAGCCTCTGGCCAGGAGAGGGGAGAGACACGGCGAGTACCGGTAGGGGTGGTGTGTGAGCTGCCCGGGGCGGCAGGACGGGTGGATACAACGTTTCTGTCTTCATCCCTGGCAGAGTCATACTCCAGGGACCAGCCAGGGTTATTAATACCCTGCTGAGTCAGGGGGCTCTTGAGTTTCAGCATCACAAGATGTTACATTCTTGACTCCTGACTGCCCGCTTGACTCCAAGAAGCCTATGCCTTCCTCGGGCTGTCCAGAGGGCAGCAGGTGCTGATGGAAAGAGGTCTGAAAGGGATGAGACTTGGGGTGTGAGTTCAAATCCCCACTCTGCCATCCATTAGCTTCCCCATGAGAAATGTCACCTCTCTGAGTCCCCTCATCTCTGAAAGAAGACTAGCAACCAAGCAGCAGTGAAATGGCTGTGAGTGCCAAGGGCTGACCCCCAGCAGGTGCTAGGAAGTGATGGCTGTTCATGCAAGTTCCCACTGAGACTGTTCCATGTGCCTTGTCTGGGGAAGGATGAAAACCATGACTGACCTAGTTCTGCCTTCATAAAACTCGGACAGGTTGGGAGGGTGATATGCGAGCACGATGGAGGACCCAGGACCCTGCAGCTCCCACTCGAGCCTCTGCTTACACTCTCAGGCGCTCTCTTGATTCTTTCCAGGTGACTGATGCCCCTCCTCCACGCTCCCCATGGGTCGACAAGCTCCACTTGGGAAGGCTTTGCCTGTCTGGGCCGACAGACTTCCCAGTGCCTAGCACATACTAGGTGCTCAGTAAATGTTTGCTCATGAGACCTGGGTTCGATCCTGGGGTCAGGAAGATCCTCTGGAGAAGGGACTGGCTATCCACTTCACTGTTCTTGGGGCTTCCCGGTGTGTTGCTTGAGTAGATGAGCAGTGAGTGAGAAGTGGAAGGGCTCCCATGCACAAAGGTAAAGCTGAGTAATTAGGAGATGAATAGGATCAGTAGAGTTGCTAATTGGAATATTTAAAATCAAATTTCCTTCTAGTTCTTGCTAGTGCACACACCTGGTTCCTCTCCCTCTGTCTCCTCTCCTTGTTCCCACCCCCAGCTCATCTTTCTACCCGCACCCCCCCCCCCACCACTTTCTCTCTGTCTCCTGAATAGAATGGTCTCAAGTGTCAGCTCTTGCTGATATATGTAGACTTGGATAATCACAACTTTGAAAGATCTTCTCAGCGTTCTGATAGGAGGTGAAGAGATCTATGTGTATTACTCGAGATCGCTGGGTCTTCCCTCATAGCTCAGTTGGTAAAAAATATGCCTGCAAGGCAGGAGACCTGGGTTTGATTCCTGGGTCGGGAAGATCCTCTGGAGAAGGAAATGGCTACCCTCTCCAGTATTCTTGCCTGGAGAATCCCATGGACAGAGGAGCATGGTGGGCTACAGTCCATGGGGTCACAGAGTCGGACACAACTTTGGGACTAAACAACAACAACAAGGGTTCATCAGCTACAACTGAAACACCGTATTATCCCAGATGGCTCAGTGGTAAAGACTCTGCCAGCCAACGCAGGAGACACAGGAGACATGGGTTCAATCCCAGGGTCGGGAAGGTCCCCCAGAAGAGGAAATGACAACCCGTCGCAGTATCCTTGCCTGAGAAGTCCCATGGACAGAGGAGCCTAGTGGGCTACAGTCCATGGTGTCGAAAAGAGTCGGACACCACTGGGCGATGGAGCGTACACGCACATTGTGAGTGCTCGGCAGACAGGCTGTGAGCACTGCGGTCACGATCTGACTTGCATCGTAGCTATTTGGACATATGGCTCACGTTCTCATCTAGGCTGTGAAGAACTTTAAGGCAGGGACCTCTTATGACTCATTTGAGTCTTTTACTCCTTCCCCTCCCTCTCCACCCTCACATCCCCCACCTGCTTTGTCACAGGAGGGAGGAGAGAGTGGTAACGGGAAGAACAAGTGATGCCATTGCCAGCTCCCATCACCAAGCAGCTGGCTTGTGCCAGGCTCTGTGCTTTATAACCATCATCCCGATACCCACTGCCCTACTGATGCTGGGACCGTTTGCTCCTCCTTGTTCACAAAGGAGGAAATTGAGATACAAAGTAGTTAAGTCACTGGTCCAAGACCACCCAGCTAGCGGGAGGCGCCATGCACTCGGCGGCTAGAGAGGAGCACTCACTCGCGTACACACCAAACCAGACCAAACCCGATTCCGGTCCTCAACCCATCTTCCTCGTGGTGCGTGCACGCTCAGTTGTGTCCAACTCTTTGCCACCCTGTGGACTGTAGCCCGCTAGGTTCCTCTGTCCATGGCATTTTCCAGGCAAGAAGACTGGAGTGGGTTGCCATTTCCTCCTCCAAGGGATCTTCCCGGCCCAGGAATTGAACCCACATCTCCTGCATGGGCAGGCAGATTCTTTACCACGGCAACGCCTGAGAAACCACATCTTTCTCATAAGGCACTTGAAAAATTTTTATTGAAATATGGTTGATTTGTAATGTGTTGATTTCTGCTGTGAGTTCATCACAGCAAAGTGATTCACTTATCCATATGTACACGTTCTTTTCCATCATGGTTTATCACAGGATATTGAATATAGTTCCCTGTGCTGTGCAGTAGGACATTGTTTATCCATCCTATATACACTAGGTTGCATCTGCTAATCCCAAGCTCCCAACCCTTCCCTCCCCCACGCCTCTGGTCCTTGGCAACCACAAGTCAGTTCTCCACGGTAAGAGACTTTTTAAACCAAGTTTCAGCAGGAGCTAAGGGTGGCATCACAGAAGTCTGGGGACCACCATCCTGTTGAAAGAGAGGAGCTGATGTTGAGGGTGTTGGACCAATCCCGTGCACTCTCTGCTTGGATATTATCTTCACACAGGGTGGGGGGAATAACCACCTCGTCCCCCCTCCCGTCTCAGAAGGGGTGGCTTGTAAACATATGGAGAACGGGGAAGGGAAAGTCGACGTCTTGACTCAAACTGTCATCTGTGCACCAGTTTTCTGTGCAGACTGAGATGAAAATCGGCCGTGAAACACACAGAGGGAAATGAAATTTGGAGAAAGGGAAAAACAACCCAGAGCGGCTTCTCCTCCCGGTAATTCCTGCTCCCTGGGTATAAGGCTGCATTCCATGGCAACAGCATTCGCACTTCGCTGAAAGAAAAGCTCCAACCAGCTGGACCCGTTATTAAAGTGGAGCCCCAGGATTAGCATGTTTGTGTGATGACAAAGTGAACCGGCTGCCCTGTATCAGTCAAACCGGCTTCAGGAGGCACTGGAGCCCCCGCGGCAGGAGACTGAGCATCCTTGAATGGCCAGACCCCGGAGCCTGTGGCCATTTTACCCCTCATCCCTGAGGGCCCCTGGGCTCCTATGCAGAGGAACAAGGGTCTTTTAGATCTGAAAGCGAGTCGAGCCTAGTGGTTATGGATGGGGCAGCAGGGACAAAAAGAACTGAGTTTGAATCCTGGCTCAGCTAAGAGACCTTGCTATTTGACTAGGAGTGAGTCCATTCCTTTCTCTGTGACTCAATTTTCACATCTATGAAATGGGTATAACAACACATTTCCACCAAGGATTCTATCCTGATCCAGTGAAGAAACACATGCAAAGCACTTAGCAAGCCGTTGCTGAAAACCTACTCCCAGTGAATTCTTGGACTTCCCTGGTGGCTCAGACGGTTAAGCATTTGCCTACAACGTGAGAGGCCCAGGTTCCATCCCTGGGCCTGGAAGATCTCCTGAAGAAGGAAATGGAAACCCACTCCAGTATTCTTGCCTGGAAAATCCCATGGATGGAGGAGCCTGGTAGGCTACAGTCCATGGGGTCGCAAAGAGTCAGACATGGCTGAGCCAGTTCACTTTCTTTCACTTTCACAGTCAACTTTTCAGGAATGGCCCTATTGGGGAAAGCAAGGATTCTTTAACATTTGATGCTTTGCGAAAAAATTTCACACTAGCCACTTGCTAAATACAGTCATAAAGCAATGTGTCTGTGTGAGGGACAGTGAGTGTGTGCGTGTGTGTGAGTGTGATGTGCGTGTGTGTGTGTGAGGGAGAGCGTGTGTATGTGTGTGTCGCTCATAAGGCAGAAGGAGGGAAGCACGGCAGACCCAGGCTGATGGGGTCCGAGTCCCGCCTCTCCATTCACTGAGGGGTCGTGGACAAGTCACTTCACCTCTGATCTCAGTTTGCTCTCCTCTGCAGAGTGGCAGTGCCACACCCGTGTCACAGAGTTGTCCGAAACGACACGCGAACGTGGGAATTTCCTGGTGGTCCGGTGGTCAGGACTCCTTGCTTTCACTGCCAAGTGCACAGGCTGTATGGCATGGCCAAAATTTTTTTTTAAATAAATAAAACGACATGTGCATATAAAGAACCCATTAACATCAACCATCCTCTCGAAGGACAGAAAACAGCTATGGCTCAGCACAAAGCTAGGTCACAGAAGAGAAAAAAGGACGTTAGTGGAAAACCAGTGCAATTCAGACAAAATCTGAAGTTCAGTTTCTAGTGGTTTACCGATATTAGTTTCGATAAATCTTAATTTCTTATATGAGATGATAACATTGGGGAGGCTAGGTGGAGAGTATAGAGAACTCTGTATTCGCTTTTCAACTTTTCTGTAAAGGTAACATTTTTCCTATATGTGATTTACGGAAATTATGGGCTTCCCAGGTGGCTCAGTGGGCAAAGAATCCTCCTGCAATGCAGGAGACACAGGAGACTTGGATTCAGTCCCTGAGTCGGGGAGGATCCTCTGGAGGAGGGCTTAGCAACCCACTCCACTACTCTCGCCTGGAGAATCTCACGGACAGAGGAGCCTGGCGGGCTACAGTCCATGG
Source organism: Ovis aries (assembly GCF_016772045.2). Classification (NCBI taxonomy): domain Eukaryota; kingdom Metazoa; phylum Chordata; class Mammalia; order Artiodactyla; family Bovidae; genus Ovis; species Ovis aries. Next base: position 4,694,613 of record NC_056056.1, read on the forward strand.
GGTCGCAAAGATGGGCTGCCGTCCATGGGGCCACAAAGAGTCGGACACGATTGAAGTGACTGAGCACACAAGCATATATATATATATGTGCGCACACACACACACATATACACATATCTAGGCTGAGGAACTGATCTCAAGGGACCTGATGATTAGACAGAAGAATCTGATGCAATGTGGGCTCTTGGCCTTAGTCCTGGATTAAGGGAAGCAACAAAATTGCTGAAAAGAACAGTATTGGGAAACTCAGCAAAGGGCACAGGTGGGCTGTATATAGGCTAGCAGTCTCCTATCAGTATTAAATTCCTGAGTCTGATCACCATCCTGAGGCTGTTGAGGAGAATGTCCCTCAGAAGGAAGATGGGTGGTTGCCAGGGATGTGGGGAGGGAGATGGGGGCAGTAGCTTTATGGTTAAGGAGTTTTATCTCAGAAGGATGGAAATGTTCTAGAACTAGGTAGAGATGGTGGTTGCGCACCACTGCAAGTGTACTAAATGCCACCGAATTGTTCACTTTAAAATGGCTAATTTTACGTCTCGTGAATTTTGCCTCCATGAAATTTAAAATATGTTTTAAAAAAAGAAAGGGAAATGTCCCTCTTCTTAGGAGACACAAGCTGCATGTAATTATGGGTGAAGGGACATGACTCCACATCCTTCCCCAAAATGATCAGCAAAGCACCAACAATACCAACACAAAAAGGATTATGTATGCTCAGAAAGGAAGACAAAGAAAGCCATAAAGCACATGAGGCAAAAAGTTAGCAATTGGTGAAACTAGGTGAAGGGCAGACAGGGATAAATTTTACTATTCTTGCTTGCTGCTGCTGCTGCTGCTAAGTCGCTTCAGTTGTGTCCAACTCTGTGCGACCCCAGAGACGGCAGCTCACCAGGCTCCCCTGTCCCTGGGATTCTCCAGGCAAGAACACTGGAGTGGGTTGCCATTTCCTTCTCCAATGCATGAAAATGAAAAGTGAAAGTGAAGTCGCTCAGTCATGTCCGACTCCTAGCGACTCCATGGATTGCAGCCTACCAGGCTCCTCCATCATGGGATTTTCCAGGCAAGAGTACTGGAGTGGGCTGCCAGTGCCTTCTCTGACTATTCTTGCTTACGTTTGAAATATTTTCAAATTAAAAAGCAAAACACACGGGAGACTTCCCTGGTGGTCCAGTGCTTAAGATTCCACACAGACGGCAGGGGTTGAATCCCTGGGGCTAGTGGCAAAGAACCCGCCTGCCAATGCAGGAGATGTAAGAGACCGGAGTTTGATCCCTGGGTGGGGAACATCCCCTGGAGAAGGGAATGGAAACCCACTCCAGCATCCTTGCCTGGAGAATCCTACGGACAGGGAAGCCTGGCGGGCTACAGTCCACAGGGTCGCACAGAGTCGGACACAACTGAAGCAACATAGCAGGGGGAACTAAGATCCTGTACGCCAAAAAAAATAAAAAGGCAAAAATCAACAACAATCACATTTATTTTAAAGAGCCTAGCTACCTATAGGCAACTCATTTAGTAATGGAGTTATCACTATATCCGCACACAGCTTTAGAACTTTATGTGAATGGTTATCATTTATGTTCACAGTAACCTCTTGACTCCCCCTCTGTGTGGAGGTCTGAGCTGGGCCCTGGCAGAGTCAGGGTGAACCGAGCAGTGCCCGTCCTGGTCACTCGGGGTGAAGGCCATGCCCTGGAGCTGCGGTCAGGTGACAGCAGGTTCTGTCTCCCCTGCCCAGCTGCTGGCCGGGCGCCTGCACACAGGAGATGCCTGCTAGAAAGCTGCCGGATGAAATACACAAACAAATCATCAGATCCAGGAGCTGAATATTGTAGGGGCCACAGAGAGGTCTGAGGGGCCCAGCCTGTGTGCTGGGGGGCCCTGGAGCTGTGCCAGCCCCTTGTCCTTTGCAGCCATTTGGCATTGGAGAAGTAGCCACTCGGGAGAGTTTAATGGCAGCCGAGATACCTGCGGGAGGGGGTCACCTCCATCACCGCTGCTCAGGGATGCTGGGTCCTGTTGAGCCCCATCAACACCTGAGTCTCCAAGTCCCTTGTGGGAACGATAGCAATCAAGTTAGGAGCGCGTAATTGGATAATTCAATTGCTTTCCAGGGAGAGCTGCTGTTTAATTAAAGAGGACTGAAGACAGAACCAGGAAGCTGAGGGAGCCTGGCTCGATCGTCTAGAGAGACTGCAGCCACACAAGGTGAGGGGTTGCGCTGAGTGATGCCCCAGCCGTCACCACCAGCTGTACGGTCCTGGCACCATGGACAAGGGGGTGGGGAGAGCACCAGCTTGCTGCCAGGGAAGGGCAGGGGCGGGTCATATGACAGCAAATCCAAGGAGATCCCAACTGGTCTAGGTTGCAAATATGTTTGCCTTTAAACAAACACCGCATCCTATAATCTGCTCATTTCTAGCTGTGTGACTTCAGGATGTTACTTAACCTCTCTGAGCCTCAGTAGCCTTGTCAAGGACACAGCATGTCCTTGTTGGGTAAAGTGAGAGATTCTTGTAACAGGTGAGTCTTTGTAATAAACTTTTTGTATTAGCCAGTTGCTAAACAGGCCCATGAAGCTGGAGTGTGCACACACGTGTATATGTGTGCGCGTGCATGCGTTCAGGCCTGCGTGTGATGAGCAGGGGGTGCGAGTTTGGGTCTGTTCTTCAGGACGTACTGATTCATTTGCGCTTGACTAGTTGTGGAGTGAGGCTGCCATCAGGCTTGCCTCCCAGGCTGTGTGAGGATTGAGTAAACCCTTGAAACAAGCCTGGATGCGTACCCAGCACCCAGTAAATGTCGGTTCTATTGAACAAGGAGAGGGAGGTGAGTATTGCGTGTTGGACCCGGAGCAAGAAACATGCCTGATAATTCCTGACATTAATACAGTTTCTGCCGACTGGAAGCTGCAGAAACTCACTCCCAAGACATAATGAGGTTCACATGGTTTCTGTCCCTGCCTTAGTCATTTCCAGAGACAACTGGGAGTTGCTCATAATGAATCAGAGCTAAGGAACACGGTCATGATGTTACCTGATCATTCAGGAAGTGTTTATGGAGCACCTGCTGTATGCAGGGTCTTTGCTGGGCACCAGTGGGCACGGTGGGCAGCTTCCCCACGCTCGGGAGTTCTCAGTGGGGTCCAGCCATGCCTTTGGTCTCAGAAGCAGGCTTCCCTGAGTGGCAGATGGGTGGCCGAGATGCCACGGGTATGAGAAAGCGGCAGCTGCGCCAGGAGTGGCTTTGCTACCCCCGGGACAGGCAAAAGGACCGGTAAGACTGAGTTCTTGCCACGTCCCCCCTTCAATTTCTTGCAGGGTCTCCCCTGAATCTTCCTCAAAGAGCAGAGCTGCCACCGCCGCCGTGACCAGACCCTTGGTCAGAGCCCTGGCATGGGGGTTAACATTTTTAATTGGAGGCTTCTCAGGCTGTGGTCCACTGGCCCTCGGCGGGAGCTGCCGCAGAGCTGACAGGCTCCCGGGAAGGCGGCCGCATGGGATATTGCACGCTGCCCTCCCGAGATGGGTTTGCTTCCAGTTCCCTATTGAAGCGGCCCTTTCATTCTCTCTGTGTTATCCCCCTGTTGCCGTCTGATTAGGGCAAACTCCGCCCTAAGATGTCCCTGGCGGCAGACATCGTCCTCCCCTCCCCAGAAACCACCGTGGCGTTTAACTTCAAAACAAAACTGTACAAAGGCACGTATTCCCTGCTTCCCGGCTGGTGTGGGGGGCGGGGCACAGCTCTTACTGTGTTGCCTGGCGCAGGCGGCTGGGGAGTGAACGATGGTGACCGTCCCTGAATAAGCGAGTGGCAGAAACTCTGTCCTGGTGCCCACACCCCCACCAGAGGAGACGATCTGGGGGAAGGACCCACGCTTTGGAGAGCCTAGGTAAGGGATGAGACCACACCGTAAGAGGGGCACAAATAAAGAGGAAGTGCCTGTATATGAAGTATTTTTAAGAGTCATTAATATTAATAGCATCTTCCAAATAGAATAATGAGCAGGACTCTAATTAATCATTTTTAATGGCAGATTTGCTCCCATTTTCATCCTGCATTTTTAATTAACAAGTTTCCCATGGGGCCACTGGGAATATTAACTGAAGGTAGCTGGTCCCCTCCCCTCACAGGAGCCCATTGCGATCTGGCAACTGCTTCCAGCTCAGAAAATCCATGAAGCTGCCACAGGGACCTGGCCATTGCAGAAATGATGGTCATGCAGTCATTTAACAAACATTTTAGAAATAGCCACTGTGAGGACTTCCCTGGTGGTCTAGCAGTTAAGACTCCATGCTTCCAGTGCAGGGGTGTGGGTTGGATCCCTAGTTGGGAAGCGAGGATCCCACAGACCTCATGGCCAAAAAACCAAAACCTAAAGCAGAAGCACTATTGTAACAAATTCAATAAAGACTTTTAAAATGATCCATACCAAAAAAATCTTAAAAAAAAAAAAGGAAATATGTCTATTTCATCCAGTCCATTCATGGCCTCTGAGGATGCAGTGATGGTCAGAACCATCCCATTGCCAGCAGGGAAGATAGCTGCTCCAGAGATAACAACCACGTGTAGAAGGGTTTGCCTGCAGATGGCCTGGTGTTTATCGGAGACCACCAACCAGTCCAGATGTAGCAGGGAGGCTTCCTGGAGGAAGTGACGTGAAGCTGAGCCCTGAAGTGTGGGTAGGAGTCAACAGAGGGGAGTACGGGATGGGCAGTGGACAGACATGTGCAAAGTCAAGAAGAGAGCAGTGAGCAGGTTTGAGGATCACAGGTCTTGCACAGAGTGAGGGCGTGGGCGTTGCACGCTCACTTTCCCATTGGCGCGGCTTACAACTGGTGGAAGGTGGGAGTGACCCAAGGGTCTGCCAGTGGGTGATGGGTAAACAAAAGGTGGTCGTCTCTACCATGGAGGGGAATAAAGTACTGATCCGCAGCACAACGTGGATGAACCTCAAACGCTTATGCTAAGTGCAAGGAGCTGCAGACGGAAAAGGCCATGTACTGCTTGATCCCATTCATGTGCCGCGTCCAGAACGGGCAAATCCACAGACACAAAGCAGAGGATGGTTGCCAGCGGCCAGGGGAGGGGAAGCTGGGAACTGCAGCTAACAGGAATGGGATTTTACCAGGGGGTGATGCGGGCACCCTGAAACCAGACGCAAGAGGCGGTTGCATAAGATCAGCAAGTGCTACATGCCGTTGGATTGTTCACTTTAAAACGGTTGATTCATGTTATGTGAATTTCACCTCCAGAAGAAAAAAAAAAAAAGGCGAGAGAAGAAAAAGCATGTGTGAGCAGCCATGCAAGAAGACGTGAGCTGTGTGTGGTTTGCCTCCTTTGGGCGGCCCCCAGCAAGGAGTCATTGGCCACCTGCCCCTGTGTTTCTAGTCATAAGCCCCTCGCCATCCCCTCTAAGAGAAATGTCTTTAATAAGGACCATCAGTATAACACAGGAAACTGTATTCAGTATCTTGCAATAACCTATAATGGAAAAGAATCGAAAAAAGAATATATACATGTATAACTGAATCATTTTGCTGCAGACCTGAAACTAACACAACATTGTAAGTCAGTTAACTGTACTTCAATTAAAAAGAGAAAAAGAAGTGCCAGTGTATAACGCATGATCCTTTTTACTGTGATCCCCCTCTCTCAACTTGGCATGGTGTTTCGTACTTGCTGTTAAACATAATTCTCAATTAAAAAAAAAAAACTGTAATAGCCCAAGAAAAGAGAGGAATGTCTCTAAACCTGGCATGGATACCAGTCCAGGTCTCAGATTTGCAAGAAATTTTCTAGAAGCTATTCGGATGCCTGGCTAGCTACCCCATTATTGAGGTTCCAATGAGTTAATGTACAGAAAAATGCTTCGAAGGGCCTGGCATAGGGCAAGGGCCAAGTTTTGTACCAACTGAAAAGGATCAAGCACTTTCTCTGGCTCAAATGGATGGCCAGACCCTGCTTGTATTATCCCATTTAACAACCCCCTGCCACCATCCTATCAGTCAAGCACTAACATTACCCTCATTTACAGATAGAGAAATCAGTGGCTCAGAGATGTTAAGTCATTTGCCCAAAATCACACAGTGAAGAAGTAGAGAACCAAGGCCTGGAATTTGGGCCTGTCCAACTCCAAAGTCTGCGCTCTTAACCATTGTCTGTTGCTTCCTAAATCATGAACTATTAAAAAGAGCCCGAACCTCCCTGGTGGTCCAGGGGCTAAGACTCCTTGCTTCCAATGCAGGGGGTGCAGGCTCAAGCCCTGATCAGGGAACCAGATCCCACAGGCTACAGCTAAAGACCCAGACTTCCCTGGTGGTCCAGTGGTTAAGAAGCTGCCTCCAATGCAGGGGACACGAGTTCGATCCTTGGTCCGGGAGGATTCCACGTGCTGTGGAGCAACTGAGCCCACGCGCCACAGCTACGGAAGCCTGAACACTTAGAGCCTGCATTCGGCAGCAAGAGAAGCCCCCGCAGTGAGAAGCCCCCACAGTGAGAAGCCCGTGCATCATAGCTGGAGCAGCCCTGTCTTTGCATCTAGAGAAAGGCCCAGCAGAGCAAAAAAAAAAAAATTTTTTTTTAATTAAAAAAATTAAAGATAAATAAAACATGAGGGATCTCCCTGGCAGTCCAGTGGTTAGGAGTCCACACTCCCACTGCAGGATGCCCAGGTTAGATGCCTGGTCCAGGAACTAAGATCCTGCATGTCGTGAGGCCAAAACAAACCAAAACCAAGCAAACAGAAAACCTGGCTCCCTTCCCTGACCCGACTCTGTCCCCTTGGCTATGGCGCTGTGACACTTCTCTCTCTGCTTCAAGTACCTGGACAGCCATCTTTTTTTTTTTTAATCCCCATTGTCAAACCATCCAGGACGGAAGCAGGATGAGGCTCTGGTCTCCGCACTATGTGTTCACGGCCCCGTTGAGATGTCCCTGTGTGGACACCTAAGTCCAGCCTGCAGACAGTCGACTTCTCTTCCAGGCCTGTGGGCCGGGGCCAGCGGATGTGCCGGCTGCTGTGGAAGTAGCCCTGGGGCCAGTACCAGGCTGGCGATCACCATCTTTCCCACTTTCTTGACGGCCAGAGGAGGGGCTATCGGAAATGTGCACCCAGGGCAGTGGACTTTCCAACTCGTGTATTGATTGGCCATCAGGAGTATTACGTGCCCCCAGCAAAAGCAGGTCTTCATCCCGGAAATGCTAGGAGCAGGAGAGCTCAGCTTCTTTTGTGTGCCAGGAGCCGGGCACCCACCCAGGAGCCACCTCTGCGCTGCCCCTCAAGGCCAGTTCCCCTCCCAGCCTGCTGTGTGCACTGGTGACAACCGGGCACAAGGCGACAGGACTCAGAGCTCCGAGGTGTGGACGTGTGGGCCCCTAACGCCACGGGAAGGCAACAGGGGCAGATGTCACAATCACAGAAATAAGCGAATTTGCCTCATCTTTTCCCCCTTGGGTAACCGTAAGTTTGTTTTCTATGTCTGTGAGTCTGTTTCTGCTTTGTGAAAAAAAAGGGCGGGGGGTGGTGGTGGAGAGGGATAAATTAGGAGCTAGGGATTAGCAGATACAAACTATTATATATAAAGTCGATAATCAGCAAGGTCCTACTGGATAGCACAGGGAACTATATTCAACTTCCTGTAGTAAGCTATAATTGAAAAGAATCTGAAAAAGAATATATATACACACATATGTATATATATAACTGGATCACTTTGCTGCACACCAGAAACTAACACAGCACTGCAGATCAACTATACTTTCATGAAAAAAAAAAAAAGAATGTGGCTGTGTGTGGAAAAAAAGACGATTCATTTCACCAGCAACTTCCCCAGGTCCATCTCAGAACCAGCCGTTTTCAGCACCTTTTTGCAGCTCATCGGAGGGCAATCGACGGCTTCGGGCCTCACATCGATCTGAAATATAAATACTAAAAGAGGAGGGTGAGGTGACATTTTTATTGATTCGATTGTAAAGGAAGTCAGAGGAACCAAAGGCTGATGAGTAGTGAAACGGTACCAAGTTGCCATGAGTTTGAATTCCATAGCAACAGGCAGACCCGAAAACCACCATCATTACCCAAAGACGAGGAAACCCAGGAACAAGATGGGGGAACATTCACAAGTGATATTTGGGGGCCTTTCGGCCTTGAAAAGAAGGCAGGCTCGGTGCTGTGGAGAGACCACCCACACACGTTTGCGGGGACCTTTGAGAGGGAGGAAAGGGCTGCAGGGTCTTTCCTGGGGGGCGAGGCTCAGCCGGCTCCAGAGACCTCCTGGAGGACTTGACCCAACAATGCAACCACCAAACAGCAGCCTCAGACAGAGAGCTCAGCAATCAGCCATTCTTTGCGACAGGCAGAGGCTCGGGGGCCCCAGGGTCCCAGTGCCCCCCTCCTACCCAGGCCCCCACCCCACCCCCCGGCACAGCAGTGGGCTTTGGAGCAGCCTGGCTCAGAGAAGAAGGCTGGAGTAATGGGGGCTGGAGGAGGGAGGCGGGCAGTGAGCGCAGAAGAATCCCATTAAGGAGCAAGGCTAATCAATACCAGCCTCGACCAGAAAGGTTTAAAAGCCTCTCCACCATCCCCGCTCCCCCGTCATTGGCAAACAAGTGGCAGGAGAGCTGTTTGGACCCTTCTCTGGGCAGGAGCATCGTCTCCAGTGGGGAGGAGTGCCTGGGAGGAGAGTCTCAGCCTGCGGGGTGGGCTGAGTGTGGGCCAGCTGCCTCTGGGGGTCTGGGAACACCAGAGCATCAACAGGACCCGTCCTGGGATTTTCACACCCCAGCCCTAGAAGGGACCTCGGAGGTCTCCTCAGGGCCCTTCCCTTCCATTTCACAGACAAGGACACTGACACCTATGACGGAAAGGATATGAACGAGGTGGGACTTCCCTGGTGGTCCAGGGGCTAAGATTCCATACTCCCAGTGCAGGAGGGGCCAGGTTCAATTCCTGGTCAGGGAACTAGAGCCTACATCCTGGGACTAAAAGTTTGCATGCCACAATTAAGACCCAGCACAGCTAAATAAATATTTTTTTAAAAAGAGGTCACCTGGCTAGAAGGTTCCAGGCCTCTGCCTCCCAGCATAGGTAACTTTCCCTTTCAAGGTCTGTTAACATTGCCGACTGTCTCACTTTGCTGTATCATGTCAAGGGGGTCTCTGCAATCTTACAGTCTATTACTGACTGACTGAATCTACCACTGAATGGGCAGTGCCCTGCCTGGGCGGTGTGCTCATCTGTTATGTGAATTGTGAATTGGTGTGAATGCATGAGGATTGAAACTTTCAGGCATGATGGACTTGGTCGTATTATGCTCTCCTTTTGCAGAGGGGAAACTGAGACCCAGAGGTCTCCTCACCAGCCCAGGGCCTCGCTTTGTTGTTCAGTTGCAAAGTCGTGTCTGACTGTTTGCGACCCCATGGACTGCAGCCGCCAGGCTCCTCTGTCCTCTACTATCTCCCGGAGTTTGCTCAAACTCATGTGCATCGAGTAGGTGATGCCATCCACCCATCTCATCCTCTGTCGCCTCCTTCTCCTCTGCCTTCCATCTTTCCCAGCATCACGGTCTTTTCCAGTGAGTCGGGCCTTCACATCTAAATTCAGGTGGCCAAAGTATTAGAGCTTCCTCACTGCCTGGGGGGGGGGGGGCTAAACTCCATCCCCCAGGACTCCAGAGCCCCGGTTTCTATACACCATGCTTGGGAGTCAACCTTCAGTGGAGACATGACCCAGCAAGAGACGGGGACACCCCTCTCTGATTCTTCCTGTGGCCTCAGGTTCTGGGGGCCAGTGAGTTCAGCCACCCCCCAGTTCAGCTAAATCTCCTGGTGCTGCTCCCTGGGCTGAGCTGGGTCCTGGGGCTGAAGGTGAGGGTGGTTGTGGGTGGCCAGCTCACCCCCTGAATGGATCCCAGGAGTCAGCAGGGGTGGCAGGCACTCTCACCAACCCCCCACTGGCTCCTCCTGGTCGGAGCCCCATCGGGGTCAAGGCCACCGGAGAGGAGGTAAATAAGACCGCTACCAGAGCTGGCATACAGGATGAACACCCCCGGGCCCTTTGTCCCATCAGACGACCTGGTCTCTAAACTTCTCCCAGCCCTGTCATTCAATGTTTCAGCCACAGTCGTGGACATTACGGTGTGAACCCACGATCATTCATGAAAGTGAACACCCTAACAGGTAAGTTCTGACATCATTCCCACTTTACATGGTGCTAGTGCTAAATCGCTTCAGTCGTGTCTGACTCTGTGCGACCCCATAGACGGCAGCCCACCAGGCTCCCCCATCCCTGGGATTCTCCAGGCAAGAACACTGGAGTGGGTTGCCATTTCCTTCTCCAATGCATGAAAGTGAAAAGTGAAAGTGAAGTTGCTCAGTCATGTCCGACTCTTCGCGACCCCATGGACTGTAGCCTACCAGGCTCCTCCGTCCATGGGATTTTCCAGGCAAGAGTACTGGAGTGGTGCATTGCCTTCTCTGACTTTACACAGTAGATAGATTTAAAGAGGAGCTCAGGGTTTCATACCAGGATGATCTGTGTGACTCTGGGGATGTGGTGATTGAAGTGGCCAGTCAAGTAATTTTCTGCTCTCAATTTCAGTAGGTGGAAATCGGTGTGGGCCGCAGAGATTCCCTGAAAACTTAAACATGGAATTGCTGTACGACCCAGCAATTCCACTCCTAGGTATAGACCCAAAGGAACTGGAAACAGAGGCAACAGGAAGCGCATGCACACGTGTTCCCACCAGCGTTAGTCACAGGAACCGAAAGGGGTGGTTGCTGTTCAGTCGCTCAGTCGTATCCAACTTTGCCATTTCCTTCTCCAAGGAATCTTTCCGACCCAGGGAAACACGTGCGTCTCCTTTGGCAAGCAGATTCTTTACCTCTGAGCCACCAGGGAAGCCCACAGTGGAATATTAATTAGCCGTAAAAAGAAATGAAGTGTTGATCACACGCTACAACCTTGAAAACACACGCTAAGGGAGAAAGGCCAGCCATCAGAGGACAAATATTGTGCGATTCCACTTTCAGGAGCTGGCCAGAGAAGACGTATCCATAGATACAGAACAAGATTGCTCGTCGCCAGGGTCCGAGGGTGTAGCTGTATAACAGGTGAGGGCTCCTGGTTTGGGGTGATGGAAATGTTTTGGAACTAGATGGGGGGATCAATGCATAACATCATGAATGTACTAAGTGCCAGGGCATGCCACTCGGAAATGGTTAATTTTATGTTACGTGAACTTCAGTAAAATCATTTCCAATAAAGAGTGGGTGTGGGTTTCGTTGCATTGAAACGGCCCCAGTAATGATGAGGGTTAGGTTTAAATGAGAGGGTTGGGACAGCCAGTCCGTGGGGGGTGGTGTCCTTTGACGTCACCTCTTTTCTGTCCCCCACCTCCCGATGTGTGTGGCTCAGTGAGGATCACGGGGTATCTGTATTTGCAGACCGTGGGGAGGGGGGCTGAACCCACAGCCCAAGACGGCTCACAGGAGCCCAGAGGAACAAGTCATTACACCAAACCAAAGGGGGAGGAGGGGACACCCAGCTCCGCAGGCCTGGCCGAGAACATGTATGCCATGTGACATCATGGGCTGCCAGACGAAACTCTACGAGAACCCTGGCTGGGGGGAGCCAGTCTGGTCCAACCCAGTCTCCAAATCGTGTCCCCAGAATCAAAGCGGTTTCACAACTTGTTCTCAAGGAGGAAAAACAACGCTCTGATTTGTCGTGTTGGCCAATTTCCATGGTATAAATACCCCCACAGTGGCTGATTTCACGCTGCCGACCTGATGTCGCTGACAGTGGGGTCAAGGAGAGATGCTGGGTTGCCAGCCTGATGCAGTATGTCCAACACACACACGATAAGATATAAATAAACTCAAGGGCACAGGCAATAGTAAAATATGGTGAAGAGCTACAGAGGGATGTTTTCAGTAATAGTTACCTTTGCTTTTTAATGCTATTGATTTAAAGATAAGCTTTTGTGATTTAGTTTTTAATAATGACTCTGTTCAGCAACCAGCTCACCAAATCCCTAAAAATTAAGTGATCAGCCTTGGGGAGCTGACTCCAGGGCAGTGCTGACCCTACCCTTAGCCTCTGACACTCCTCCCCTCTCTGCTTAATGGTCTCTTCAGTCCTTTTATCTTGAAGTAAAAGTTTTCCTTTCAAAAGAAGAGATCAGGTTTAAGGTTCAGGTTTAACTCACAGCCCTAGAAGGAGAAACACAGATTCAGTGCAGATTTTTCCCCTGAAGGAGACTTGATTCATGAAGATGACAAAGGCTGGGTGCTCTGGAGTCACTGGTGGTAGGTGGGCAGGGTGGGGGCGAGGTCCTAGTGGTGGGGAGGGAGGAGGCGCAGAGTAAAGGCAGGGAACAGCCAAGTGCTCGGGATGCAAATCCTCTTTTTCACAATCCCAGCTCCAATCAGCCATAGCCATGGGCTACTTGGGACAAAATTCCTGCCAACAGGCATTTGCTTTCTCTGCCAAATTTCCATCCCAAACTACCAACTGCTTCCTTGACCCATGGTACCCGATGCTGCCTAACAAAATATTCCATACCCTGGAGGCTTACACAGTGTGAAAACCAGACTGTGGTCTCTTATGGTGGGGCCTGACTGGGCTCAGCTGGGCGCATCTGGCTCAGGGTCCCAGGCTGCCGTGTGATTAGACTGTGGCTGGAGCTGGAGGCTTCCAGAGTCTCACTCACTCACACTTCTCTCTCAAACATCCAGGGCACCTGGGACGTCTGTCTCCCTGCGTGCTCACCATTGGTCTCCTTGGCATGGCTGTGTTATTCTTGTGGTTCAGTCGCTAAGTTGTGTCCGACTCTTTGTGACTCCATGGGCTGCAGCATGCCAGGCTCCTCTGTCCTCCACTATCTCCCAGAGTTTGCTCAAATCCATGTCCATTGAGCAGGTGATGCTGTCTAGCCATGTCATTCTCCGATACCCCCATCTCCTTTCACCTTCAATCTTTCCCAGCATCAGGGTCTTTTCTAATGAGTCAGCTCCTTGCATTAGGTGGCCAGAGCATTGGAGCATCAGTCCAACATCCGTCATCCGATTTCTTACTGGGCAGTTCAGAGCAGAGAGAGACAGAGACACAGAGAGATGGAGACAGAGAGAGACAGCCTGTTTTCTGACCTAGCCTCTGAAGTCTCATCACTTCTGCCTCATTCTACCCATTGGAAGTGAGTCTCCCCTCAGCCCAAGGGTGGAGAGAATTAGATTTTCACAGCAAGGATGTCAGAGGACTTGAGGACGTGTTTTAAGGCTACTGCAGTCCACTTGCTCAGCCCCATCCCAATCCCCCACCGAGAAGGTTCATTTCTGAGTTTAAGTATCTCTCAAAGTTTGGGTCAGTCTCCAGCCTGACCCTGACCCGGGTAGCATCAAACACAGCCCTTCCCAAGACCACCTGAGAGCTGGTGATGGAAGGGCCCCACACATTTGCAGCTAGTAACTTACCGGTTGTCAAACCCACGAGTTTTGATTGGTGTTTGTGGTGGCTGATCACTCCTTTCTGTTGTTGCTGTTTTTAAATTAATTTTTATTGGCGTGTAGTTGATTTACAATGCTGTGTTAGTTTTTGCTGTAGAGCAAAGTGAATCAGCCACACATATACATACATCCCCTCTCTTCTAGACCCTCACTCCCATATAACTCATTACAGAACACCATACAGAGTCCCCTGTGCTATACAGTAGATTCTTGTTAGTTAGCTTTTACATATGTATGTGTATATCACAACAGCCAGGACTTGGAAGCAGCCTAACGTCCATCAGTGGGGGAATGGGTCTCCCCTCTTGACGGTTCACCCCCTGGCCTGGTGCTGCCACGTCCCTCTGTCTGCCAGCCTCGCCGGTCCCCATCCCCTCCTCATGACACCTCAGTTGCTTCTCCGCTGCTTCCCGGCTCCATGCCCTCCCCCGGTTCTATCCCCAACTCCCAGCCTCCATCTCAGGGCCTCCATGAAACCAGGATGACCTCATAAAGGAAATTCCCTTCTACCCCATAACTTTCCCAAGCAGAAGTTTTGGGGCCCGAGTGCATCTGTGTGATCAGAACTCTTGTCTCCAGCCCGGGCTCCACCTCTGGCCCCAATCTGCCTCTGGGCCCTTCCATCTGGCCCCAAACGACCAAGAACTCCCTCCAAGCCCCCTCCTCAGCCTTCTCCCTGCTCCTGCTGTTGGTCATGTTGATGTTCCAGCATCGAGGTCCCCAAGCTTAGACTCTGGTCCGGTTGCTCCGGATCCCTCACCCCGCAGTGAACACAGGGGCCAAACCTCGGCTGTCCCTCGCAGTACTTCTCATCTCCCCCCTTCCCCCTCCCTTTTGTGTGGAGTTTATTTCACTTCTGTTTCCTTTACCTCCCATCAGAGCTCCTGGTGACATCTTTTAAAACTATGCCCACAGCAAATCCTCTCTGATCCAGAGCATCCCGTGAGAGGTGCTGGCGTGCACAGAAAGTGAGTGGGCTTTGGGCTCAGACAGCGTGTATGTGCGTGCTCAGTCATGTCAGACTCTGCAACCCCATGGACTGGAACCCGTGAGGCTCCTCTGTCCATGGCATTTTCCAGGGAAGACTACCAGAGTGGGTTGCCATTTCTTTCTCCAGGGGATCTTCCCTGGAGATTCAGTCCAGGGATTGAACCCAGGACTCCCGCACTACAGGCGGATTCTCTTGCATCTCCTGCATTGGCAGGCGGATTCTTTACCAGCTCTATCATCTGGGTAGTCCCCATGGGGTCAAACAGGGAGAGTTTAAATCCCGCATTAACCTCCCACTAACTGTAACCTCCAAGTGCTATTAGACGCTCAAGACCCTAGTCCCTACCTGTACAGTGAGAATTATAACAGCTGCCTGGTGCGCTTGAGCGGGAACTGAGTGAGGCAGACTATAAATTCCTACCTGCAACTGGCTGAATGATGGCCGCCCCCAAAGATGTCCTTGTCTTAATCCCCGGATGCTATGGGCATGTTTCTTTACACAACAGAAGGGACTTTCTAGGCATGATGAAATTCAGAGTTTTGAGGTGGGGAGATTATTCTGGGTTGTCTGGGCCGGCCCAGTGTAACCAGGAGGGTCGGAGGCAGGGAAGATGTGCTGAGGGCAGCAGAGGTCAGAGGGCTGCAGGGCCGTCGGGCAAGGAAGCCGGGAGACCTCCAGAGTTGGAAAAGGCCAGGAGTGAAGGAACTCAGCTTTGTCCGCGCCTTGATTTTAGCTCACAGACACTGCTTTTGGACTTCTGACCTTCAGAACTGTAAAATAACACATTTCTGTTGCTTTAAGCCACTAAAATGTGGGATAATTTAATGCAGAAGCAACAGGAAACTAAGACACTGGCCCAGGATAAATGCTTAGTAGGAATAAGTTTGGGGCTTTCCTACTGGTTCAGTGCTGAAGAATCCGCCCGCCAATGCAGGAGACTAGGGTTCGATCCCTGGGTGGGGAAGATCCTTTGGAGGAGGAAATGGACTCCAGTATTCTTGCCTTGGAAATCCCATGGATAGAGGAGCCTGGAGGGCTACAGTCCACAGGGTTGCAAAACTTAGCGACTAAACAACAAAGACGGCAGCAACGAAAAGGAACTGATTTCCTTCTCTCCTCCTGGAATGACCCCAGAACGTTCTTGTCTCCACTCGCTGCCTCTTCCCCTCCCCCTCCACTGGCTTTAAAAGAAAAAGAAAATCCCGTCTCCTTCACCCACCTCTTCAACCTCCTATCACATGACAGGCTTTATTCAAGCACACAATGCTGAGTTCTCCTGCCCTGTCCTGCACTTTTGCCCCCGCTATTTCCTGCCACCTCCTCTCCTCTCCACGTGCCCTGATGCAACCGCCGTGACCCCAGGGAAGCCCTCTCTGACCTCTCCTGAGGCTGGGACTCAAGAATGACTCTGTCTGTGTCTTTCTCACAGCTCATCACTGTCGACCAGGTAGGGCCGCTCATTTCTAGCCCTGCCTCACCCAGCAGGATGATAGCGTCTCCAAGGTGTGGTGCACCTTTTGTTTGCCTTCGGACCCCTCGTAGCACGTAACTCAGAGCACAGAGAGTGTGCTCAGTGAACAACTTTGGGACTGGGGGAGGGTGCCCAGGGCAGTGCCCAGCCATGACTGGCTGTGATTCGCCCAGTCACTCATCCTCCAGGAAAGGAACAGAGCCAGGAAGCTGGAGAAAGGCCCCCGCCAGCACCAAGCAGTATGAATACTTTATAACGTAGGATTTACACAAATCAGCGCAATCCCAGTCTAAAGGGAGGAGATGAAGTCCATTTATCAAAGGAAGGGAGATAGACTAAGTGCGGGCTGGAATACTCTAAAAGGGCTTGGGGAGCTCCAGACATGACATTTCTGGGCTGAAATTAGCCAAATGCCTGTGCAAACAGAACAAATCGGGGAGTCAGCTGTCTTGGAGGCTGGAACTGGCTGCCCTGGCGTGGCCCAGCCCAGCTCAGGGACCTGTTTCTGAAGGCGTCCTGGAGCTGTTCCAGGTGGGTCAGAACAGGCGTGGTGGGTGCGGCCTCTACCAGGACTAAGGCTGACTGGCAGGAGGGGAAGATGCTGGCCTGTTTTACAGAGCTGCCTGTCATGTTTTAGGTCTACATGAGACCATTACCTACGCCCTGGGTTCAGCCCCAGGGGTGGGGAGAAGCTTGGAGCCTCTGACCCGAGAGGGGTGCTAATCAGAGGGCTGTGCCAAGGCTGGCATCACTGGCAGAATGCAGAGGCCTGAAGGTCAGTCTGGGAACTGGGGCACGGGGTGTACGGGGAGGAGTTTCCAAGGCTAGAATGAGCCTTTGGGGCCAAGCTTAAGGGACTTGATGTGTGGTGAGCACACGATGTCAAGGATGGAGTGAGAACACCCTTCCAGCCTCGGATGATAGAATGACAAGAAAACCCAAGGTCCCCTCCGAGAGCTCTGGGCGCCAGGCCAAATCCCACAAAATCCTTGCCTCCCTAGATCTCTTTTTGAGGAACCCATGGGGAAGGGGCCGGGGAGACCAAAGGGAGGCCCATCCTTTAGACCAGGACAGCACAGTCTGGCCCAACTTAGAACAGCCTTGTCCACCGCGGCGACCAGTACTCAGAGCACTCTGGGTGGGAGAAATGACTCCCCTCTCACTGTGCCAGCCATGAGGAAGGGGAGCCCATTCCCAGAGCAGAGTGGACCTGGAGAAGGCTGCTTCTGTGCAAACGTTACTGAGTCCAAGCTCGCTCTGCTCACCACATGACAGCCCAGTGAACCCAAGAGACGAGGGGTTGAGGCGAGGGAGAGACCTTTTTCGGGGAGCTGGCTAAGAAGATAGCAGGCTGGTGCCTCAGGATAACCATTTATTGGGGTCCGGATGCCAGTTTCTTTTATAGATCAGAGATGAGGTGGGGGTGAGGAAGCAAAATAAAAAGGCCATTAACCTTGCCAAAATCACTGCAGATGGTGACTGCAGCCATGAAATTAAAAGACGCTTACTCCTTGGAAGGAAAGTTATGACCAACCTAGATAGCATATTCAAAAGCAGAGACATTACTTTGCCAACAAAGGTCCGTCTAGTCAAGGCTATGGTTTTTCCAGTGGTCATGTGTGGATGTGAGAGTTGGACTGTGAAGAAAGCTGAGTGCCAAAGAATTGATGCTTTTGAACTGTGGTGTTGGAGAAGACTCTTGAGAGTCCCTTGGACTGCAAGGAGATCCAAGCAGTCCATTCTAAAGGAGACCAGTCCTGGGTGTTCTTTGGAAGGAATGATGCTAAAGCTGAACTCCAGTACTTTGGCCACCTCATGCGAAGAGTTGACTCATTGGAAAAGACTCTGATGCTGGGAAAAGGGGACAATAGAGGATGAGATGGCTGGATGGCATCACCAACTCGATGGATGTAAGTTTGAGTGAACTCCGAGAGTTGGTGATGGACAGGGAGGCCTGGCGTGCTGCGATTCATGGGGTCACAAAGAGTTGGACATGACTGAGCGACTGAACTGAACTGAACTGAACTGAACCTCGCAAACATCTCCTAGGATGGCGAGCCTCAGGCCGGGGGTGTGTTCAGTTCTTCCTTCCTCCATCTACATGTGCACAGGGTCCTGAACAAAGGCACTTTAGTTTTGGTTCAACAGTCCAGCAGAGGGACAGAGTTCTCTGAGGCAGGTCCTTCTGTATGATTATAATAACAAAAGCAATGAGAAGCAAGTCAAAGAAAGGTTCCAACAGGGAGTCAGAATTGGCTTCTTCTCTGCAACACAAGGAATCCTAACAGCTTAGATCCTGGACCCAGAAGGGACCTAGAGAGACTCTCCAATCCATGTCCTCAGCCTATATGCCACAAAAGATGGGCACTTCTGGGTAAAACTGAGATTCGATGCAATCCCTCCTCCCCTGCTGCTCAAAAGAGAAAAAAAAAAAAAAAATCAGTTCACGTGTATGCAACTGGTGGGCCTGAAACTCTGAGAGCCAGGGCAAGCATTCTGGTCTCCAGAGATTTTCCAGGAGTGCCATGGGAAGTGCAGGGGCCATGTGACTTGAGACCAATCTCAGCAGCGAGCACCCTCTGTGCCCTGCAGCTCCAGACACTCGCGCTGGCCCATATGGAGGGTGCTGATCCCCTGGAGGAAGTCATGGTAGCCCACTCCAGCGTTCTTGCCTGGAGAATCCCATGGACAGAGGAGCCTGGCAGGCTATGGCCCGTGGGGAAGCAAAGAGTCAGATATGACTGAAGCAACTTGGCGTGGTGACTAATACTGCCAAACACCTTTTCAAGTGCTTAATTAGCTAGGGCTCTCTTTAGAGGACTTCCCTCCCCCACAGGAATTAGAAAGATTAGAAGCAATCACACACAAAGCACATCTCCAAACCACTGATTTGCACCGTGAGTGGGGCTTCCCAGGTGGCTCAGTGGTAAAGAATCCACCTCCCAAGGCAGGAGACACGGGTTCAATCCCTGGTTGGGAAGGTTCCCTGAAGTAGGTAATGGCAACCCACTCCAGTATACTTGCCTGGGAAATTCCATGGACAGAGAAGTCCAGAGGGCCTGTGGTCCACAAGGTTGCAAAAGAATTGGACACAATTGAGTGACTGAGCAACAACAACGAAACTCTTAGAGGCAAATGAGAGAAATGTATCGTAAACCAACGTAAGCCAAAATGCCTGTATTGCTTTAGGTCAGCAGCCAACCGAAACAGAGAGGTTGGTGAAAGGGTTCCCTTAATCCAGGGACTTGAACAGAGCCAAGGATTTCTATTTCTATCTCCCTTCTCAACTCTTCTCTCTGGATAAGCTCCATTCTCTCAGAAAGAACAGCTGTGCAGCAGCTACAGCCTTACAACTCCTTACCAAGGTCGTGTAGAAAAAAGAGGACTTTCTCCCTTAGCTCAAGTATGAAAATGTTCAGGGAAGTACTTCTATTGGCTTGCCTTGGGTCACATGACCACTCATGGACCAATCATTACAGTTTTCTGAAGGAAAGGGAGTTTTTGACCCCAAGGAGATGGGAGGAGGGGTCTGTTCAGCACAGCTCTCCCCATCTATGATGGGAAGGGAGGGAAAGGAGCAAAAAAGGAGGACAAGTGAGAAGCAATGTTCTTCAGGCTCCCATTCCTTCTCCCATCACTATTCTGGGGACAGTTTTCAGGGTCTTATCTCCCTTGACAATTCAAACAGAGCCAGATTCCCTAAGCCCCAAGAGCTCCCATGTCCCTGGAGCCTGTATTGCTAAATCCACATACTACCCAGCTTACTACTTAATTAAAAATTTCAAGTGTATTTTTTGTCCGAGCCAAGCAGTGTGTAGGATGTTAGTCCCCTGACCAGGGATCGAACCCTAGCCTCCTGCATTGGAAGCGCAGAGTCTTAACCACTGGAAGTCCCTAATTTAAAGATTTTGAATCATCTAATGTTTAACTTCATAATAAGTGCTTTCAAAAGAAACTTTATATTACAATGGTAAATGGAAAATCAGTACAGCTGGCTGCAAACACAAGGTAACTGTGAAAATAAATACAACAGAAACCGAATGATGCTGTCAATTTCAGAAGGAACTGTTCCCATTGGAAGCGGGGGAGCCTGAGGACAGATCTCCTTGTTAAGGAGAGAGATTAGAAGGTATCAGGGAGGCGTGAAAGATGCAGGAGCACCAGAGTCACAAGTTTCCCTTTAAGCAACGGCGGAGGTTGAAAAAGAATTGGAAGGAGAGTAATTCTCACTGAGATTTGACGTTATTCAACATCATGCTCAATTCTACTGAAGCTCTTCCACTTTCCACCGGGGCCACGCATCCCACACATTGGCAGACAGTGAAATAATCCATAAGGAGACTCCACTCAGGGGCTCCCTGTGTCAGATTTCAGAAATCCAAATCATCAGGTTTGCTACCCCATCCATCCGCCCTTTGCCCTTGGTTTCTGGCTGGGTGGGGAAGGGTGTGTTTGTGTATGTCTAACTGACTCCACTGTCTAAGCACGTCTTCTCATTAGGGTCCTAGGAAGGCCAGGGACGGAGGACAAGTTGGCCTGTGTTCGCCATCTCAAAGATTCCATTCAGCCAAGGTCTGGAGGTTATTACAGCCCCCTCTCCCCTGCAACTCCCTAGAAACCTCTGACACTCCATCAGCCAGGATGATAAATTGGTAACATTAGTATTTTGATAACTCCAGGCCCTGAAGCCACTCACCAACAGAGACAACCCCACCCCAGGGCTGAATTATTAAAACAATGACGATGTGATTGGAGAAACTAGAATGAGTACTCCCTGAGCCTTGCTTGGAGAGAAAGAGCGTGTACAGATCTTCAGCAAGGCCGTGGGCCGCACTGCCTGTCACTGTTTTTATTAACTGTACAAACATCAGCTCTCTGTTGCTGCTTCTTACTTTGTAATTCAAGAACAGGGGGTCGCTGGCAGGGGGTGGAGGGAATCCTCACCTTTCAAAAAGAAACTCAAGTCAGCTTTGAGAATAAGAAGCGGAGGAGGGGAAACTCTTCCCTAAGCACTGGGTTTATTTTGGGGACTTGTGGAGAGCAGGGTAGACTCTGAGACTTGCTTATTGAAACAAAGTTATCGATTGCTAGAAATCAATAGAGGGAGAGTTGTGTCTGAATCACCAGCTTTGAAGGACTCAGAAATCGCTTCCCTTCCTGAGTTCTTTCCTCTGCCAGGACTTGGAGAGTTCTTGTCGGGGGCCAGGAGAGTCTGGAATCGAGATGGTGTTGAGTGCGAGTGACTCGGGTTCGATCCCTGGGTGGGGAAGATCCCTTGGTGTAGGAAATGACAACCCACTTCAGTATTCTTGCCTGGAAAATCCCACGGACAGGGGAGCCTGGTGGGCTACAGTCCACAGGGTCATAAAGAGTTGGACGTGACTGATTGATGGAGCACAAGGGTGAAGCAGTGAATTTGCTCCCAGGAATCCAAACAGGAAGACCTTCATCCCGACATCAGATGGCCTGTGGAGTCATTTTCTGGAGGCAGACAGGCTTTTTTCCCTCAGGAAACCAAACACCGAGTTTCCTAATATGGGATCTTGGTGGTCAGGGGAGAGAGAATAGGAAGGAAGTAGGGCGGTCATCCTAAATAATGGGTTTCTAATGGACTTGGAAAAGCTTTGTTGCGTCTCTGGTGGTCTCTCCTGAAACGAAACCATCTGCTGGGGGCTAGCCACAGAAAAGGGAAGAGCGGAGGGGTGGAGAGTCTGCTGATAAAGGAGGAGGGGGGGTTGAAACATGGCCCCCCATACCCTGACAGCTGCTGCGCTGACCTTGTTTTCGCAGAAAGCTGAAATTAACAAGGACTGAAGACTTCTGGGAGTTAAGTCTTGATAACAGCGAGGAATTCAGCATTATCAGCCCTGGTCAATGTTGAGATGATGCCAATAGCACCGTCCTGTATCGTGTTTGCTGCTGTCTTGTGATGGGCGCAAATCCTTTACACAGGCTTTCACCTTTTCCTTCTAGATCCCTTTGTGGAGGAGCGGGAGGGGAGGGAAAGTGGGGAGGGGAAGGCCGAGGTCCTTCTTCCCTGACTTAAGTCAAAGTGAAAGTCACTCAGTCGTGTCCAGCTCTTTAGGACCCCATGGACTGTATATGACCCCATGGACTGTATAGTCCATGGAATTCTCCAGGCCAGAATGCTGGAGTGGGTAGCCTTTCCCTTCTCCAGGGAATCCTCCCCACCCAAGTCTCCTGCATTGAAGGTGGATTCTTTACCAACTGAGCCAGAAGGGAAGCCCAAGAATACTGGAGTGGGTAGTCTATCCCTTCTCCAGAGGATCTTCCCCACCCAGGAATCGAACCGGGGGTCTCCTGCATTGCAGTCGGATTCTTTACCAGCTGAGCTATGAGGGGAGCCCCCCCCCCCCCGTCCCCGTCCTAGGGCTGAGTGAATGAAGCCTTCAGCGCTGCAGGTGGAAAAAGTGACAGACATTCTGAGAGGGACTCACAGGAAGGGGGGGCCCCAGCCTCTCCCCTCACCTGGTTCCCTCCGGGTAAACAAATGCTCCATCAGCACGTCAGGGCAGAGCGTGGAGGGCCCTGGAGGAATTACCTAACCTACTTAGTATTTTGGGAAAATCATACTGGGTAAAGCTGAGACCTGAAATGCAAGATGATGTGAGTGTGGTATAGATACCTCAGAGAAGACAGAGGAATTGCTCTCCAGTCACTCGCCCGTGCTTGGAATGCAGCCCTCGGGCCACCTCCCCGCAGGATTCAGAACAAATTGCTCCCTTTTCCCGCTTGGTCTCATGCCCAACCCCAACCCCACCCTCGATCAACCTGTGACTAGAACCCATCAATGCGATAGCGTTTCCCCAGGTGACGACCTGCCATTGGGCAGAGAGAACAGGTCTTCTGTCTGTCTGCCGTGGGACAGACTGAGCTGAGCCCTGCCAGGCACACAACACAGCTCTCCCCGCAGAGTCCTGGCCTCACGCCAGACGCCGCTGTCCTTTGGCTTCACGTGCTCAACAACCCTTAAGATGAGAGCTGTCAAGTCAGGCGTCTGGGGAGGAGACTCGGACTCAAAGGTTGAAGGTTTTGCTCCACATGGAGGCGCGGCTCCTGCCCAGCGGGGTTGAGCAGTCCCATTATGCTTCTGGCCTTGCCTCCATCTCACCCCAGCGACCCGTGAGTCTTAGACACAGAGGAATTTAGACCTGGCAGAGCCACGTTTTCAGCCATCTTTTGCTTGTAGCCACCACCCACTCTGGGCTTCCTAAACTTCTCCAAGACTGGCTGGAATTTCCTTATACCTCTGGTCCGCTTCTCTCCCTCTCTCTCTCTGTTTAAAATCATCTATTTACTTGGCTGCATCGGGCATTCAGGATCTTGTGGTATTCAGAATCCTCCTTGCATCATGCAGGATCTTTCGGTGTGGTGCATGGGCCCTCTGGTTGCAGTGAGTGGGCTCAGGAATTGCAATGCGAGGGCTTAATTGCTCCAGGACATGTGGGATCTCAGTTCCCTGACCAGGGATCGAACCTGCCTGAAAGGTGGACTCTTAACCACTGGATCCCCAGGGAAGCCCCGCTGTTCTCCTTTGTCTGCGCTTCCCTTCCCTCTTTTCCCTCTTCCCTTCCCTTCAGAGCCCTTCCCAGACAGAGCACACTTTGGTTAATAGATGTTCGCTGTAGACTGTATGAATATATTTTGCCATTGTTGCTAAGCTGAATAATATACATATTTTTTTTGTCTACAGAGGAACCATTTGCTGTACAAAAGAATCCTAAAGTGAGTTCCTTTGCAAATGAAGAGGGTGGACATCTGGCAGGGTCATTGCTGACAAGGCTTCTCTACTTAGGGCCAGGGTAAGGATGGGGTGGAGGCTGGGTTAGTGTGAACAACCTCCGGGCTTCCGTCCAACTCAAAGGGTCCTTGTTTCACATGTGTTGGCATTCTTACTTTATCTTTAGTTCATCTTAGATGATCTCCTCGTGATCTTTCTCTGTGTTCATATTTTACATAACAGATGTCCTTTAAGATGGACTACATTTGGAATTCTACAAGATAAATGACTTATTTTCTTTCACAGCTAAATGGCATTTTAAAAAGGATATGATACAGACTAAGAGGCATGTCCATCAAATGCAATATGTGGTCCACATGTACCAACTGTATAAAAGACAGTTTTTTAGACAATCAGGGAGAACAATTGAACAAGGACCAGGTACTACGTAATATGTCATAAGGAATTACCTTCAACTGTGTTTGATATGATGATGGCGTTGTGGTTATTTTTTAAATATCTATTAAAGGTACATTGCAAAGTAATTACTGATGCTAATGATATGACGTCTGGGCTTTACTTTAAAGTGTCCTCCCCTGCCAAAAAAGGAAAAGGAGAGGTGAGGAGATATGATAAGAATGGTAAAATGTTGTAACTGTTGAAACTGGATGATGAAAACCTGGGAGATCATAGTCAAGCTGCATTTCATGCATGTTTAAATTTCCCAAAATAAAAAATTAAGGTTTTAAAACACATGTTACACTCAAGTACTATTAGATTTTCTTTCTTTTTTTTTTTTTTTGGCTATACCCCACAGCATGTGGGATCTTAGTTCCCTGACCAGGGATCTAAACTGCACCCCCTTCATTGGAAGGAGGATTCTTTCTTGTCTTTTTAAACTTTTACTTTGTACTGGGGTATAGCCAGTTAACAATGTTGTGGTAATTTCTGGTGAACAGCGAAGGGACTCAGCTCTCCACATATGTGCATCCATTCTCCTCATTTGAAAAGACCCTGATGCTAGGAAAGACTGAGGGCAGGAGGAGAAGGGGACAACAGAGGATGAAATGGCTGGATGGCATCACCGACTCAATGGATATGGGTTTGGGTGGACTCTAGGAGTTGGTGATGGACAAGGAGGCCTGGTGTGCTGCGGTTCATGGGATTGCAAAGAGTTGGACACGACTGAGCGACTGAACTGAACTGTTTCTTCTCCAAACCCTCCTCCCATCCAGGCTGGTATATAACATGGCGTAGAGTTCCCTGTGCTATGGCAGTAGGTCCTTGTTGGTTATCTGTTTTGAATATAGCAGTGTGTACATGATGGAAGGCGGATTGTTAACCACGGGAGCACCAGGGAAGTCTTGTGTAGTATTTTTAAATGTAGCCTGTGGCTGACTACATGCTGCATTCATGAACACCCAAACCTGGCCACGGCTTTCTGTGTGGTGGGCACACGTGTATATGAATGTTCTGTTTGCTTAGGTGGACTATGAGATAGAGGACAAGGTTCACTTCTTCCATGTCATCTCATCCCAGCACGGCGGAAGCCAGAATCCAGTAGGTATTTAGTGCATGGTCTTGGCTGGTTGACCGAGGAATGGAGAGATTCGCTGAAACTCAGCAAGCATCCTAAAGACCACCGTTTCCCTGGCAATGTTTCTTATGAGAGCAAGCAGGCCGCTGAGCTAAACCATCCTTCGGCTGGGACAATATATGCAGGGGAACTGTGGATAGCTATGAGATTTGATTTTAGTAAAATGTTTGCCATAATATGTTATGAAACTTTCCTTACAAAATAAATTCAACCTAGGTTGGAGAAGAACCTCATTTTGAGAATGGAACTGTGCACACACTCAAGCCAAGGGTAAATGACAGAGCGCGGTCTCGGCGAAGGTGTGTGGAATTGGTGTCTGTCCCGCTCTTATTTAACATCTTTAATAATGATCTGAAAGGTGGAGTGAACAGCTCACTAATGAAATTTGCATAAAGTCCTTAATCGGGAGGCGTTGCTATCGCCAAGAAGGGCAGAGAAGTAATGCAGAGGCCTCAGAGCAGGTTAAAGATATCGATGGAAAATAACAAAAATAAGATTTGGCTCAGAGGGAGAAAGACAAATTCAATTGGGAGGGAAGTCTAAAATGGGATATTCCTTGGGGAGAAGAACAATGCAAAAATAATGCTGAAGGAGGTTCAGGCAGAGAGCAATCGCTGCTGAAGTGAGATGCGGGGGATAACAGTCAAGATTAGGGAAGATGTTTGAAAGAAGACACACACGCCGATGGTGGGGCCCCCTTGCCCCCTGTTCCCCAGTTTCATGGGCTCCAAGGCCTCCATCCAGGGCCGCACAGGTCACTTGGGCCCCAAAACTTCTGCCTGGGAAAAGGTCCTTACTGGGCAGTAGGGAATTTCCTTTATGACGTTGTCCTGGTTTCATGGAGACTAGACAAACATTTCCCAGAATCTTTATCCACTGGGAGGGTACTGTGGACCAGGAACGTTTGGCCCCTGGAAGGTCAGTGGATGAGTGCCAGTCAGGTTGACCCAGCAGATGGCCTTTTGTGGTTTTCTGGACCAAAGGAATAGAAATTACATCTCTGGAAATGCTCCGCAAAGACAGGGAAATTCAGGAGGTTGATACTCTGCAGAAGGCCTCTTCCCCGGCGTGCAGATGCTAGTCCCGTTTCTGCTCACTGGATATAAAATTCTTTTGTTCAGCAAGTATTCTGTGAGCATCCACTGCAGTGCCAGCAGACATGGGCCCTGTCCTCCCAGAACTTAAACTCTAGTGAACATAATACTTGTCCTTCAGTGACCACCTACCTCTAAAGGAATCGAGATGAGAGTGGTGTTGTGATTATATTCTTTTCTGAGAAGATACCCGCCAGACAATTATACAAATTCCTCCCACCCCTCACCTTCCTCCCCACCCCCCGAAAAAAACAGGAAAAAAAAAAGTCCAGGAGATCGACAGGTGACAAGCCGTGATTAAAGAAGTGGGGAGAGAGATCTAGAAAGATGAAGATGAATAATAAGATCAAGAAAGTAAGATGTAGATCATTGTCAAGTTCTGATTCGAGGACGATATTTTTCAAGTGTTGGCTCCCAGGCTGATGGCTGTTTGGGTCTCAACTCTGCAATTTAATGAGAAGGACACCCAGACAATAATGTTGAATTAATTGGTTAATTTCAAGTTAATAAACCTTTGAAATTAGCAGACTGGGTTTCAAGTTCAAGCTTCAACTCTTACTAGTTGTGTGACCTTGGGCAAATCACTTGACCTCTCTGAAACTCAGTTCTTTCCTTCGTAAAGTGGGAACATCAACAGCATCTCACTCTTGGGAGATGACGTGAGATTTAAATAAAATAGTTCACATAAAGGGCTTAGTGCTGGATCCGACTCTTGGTAAACTTTCAGCAAATGTAACTCTTAATGACTTTATTAGGGACTTTCCGGAGAAGGCAATGGCACCCCACTCCAGCACTCTTGCCTGGAAAATCCCATGGATGGAGGAGCCTGGTGGGCTGCAGTCCATGGGGTTGCTAAGAGTCGGACACGACTGAGTGACTTCTCTTTCATTTTTCACTTTCATGCATTGGAGAAAGAAATGGCAACCCACTCCAGTGTTCTTGCCTGGAGAATCCCAGGGATGGCGGAGCCTGGTGGGCTGCCGTCTATGGGGTCGCACAGAGTTGGACACAACTGAAGCGACTTAGCAACAGCAGCAGCAGCAGCAGGGACTTTCCTGATAGCTCAGACAGTAAAGAATTACCTGCAATTCAGGAGATCTGGGTTCGATTCCTGGTTTGGGGAGATCCCTGGAGAAGGGAATGGCTACCCACTCCACTATTCTTGCCTGGAGAATCCCATGGACAGAGGAGCCTAGCAGGCTACAGTCCACAGGGTTGTAAAGAGTCAGACATGACCAATCAGCTAACACACGCACACGCTAGGCCATGACCTTAAACCACTGTGCACAAGACAATTGACACCACGGCTTGAGGCAGCATCCCAGCCAGCTGTTTATACTTGTGGTCTGTCGGTGGCGATGGCAGCACACTTATCCTCCCAGATGTGCAATACGGGGGAGGCAGGGCACCTTTTTCCCCCCAAGTCTTCCCTTTGGTAAAGTTATTTTCCAAACTTTTCATTCATCGTTCAACCAAATATTTATTGAGCTCCTTCTCCGTGCCAGGCTCCAAGACAAAGCAGAGTAAGCCCCATCCTTTCGCCCAGGACGCTCCCGGTTCAGAACAGACAACTCAACAAACTGCCCTGCCTGTTTCCTTGATGCCTGAGCTGAGAGGCTTGCTCCCCAAAGATAGCTCTTTGACTTTTCTTCTCCCATCTTTGGGATTTGAGCCTCTTTATACTTTATTGCAGGCTTCTCCGGTGGCTCAGTGATAAAGAATCCACCTGCAGTGCAGAAACCACAGCACATTTGGGTTCAGTCCCTGTGTCAGGAAGATCCCCAGGAGGCGGGCATGACAACACACTCCAGTGTTCTTGCCTGGAGATTCCTATGGACAAAGGATCCTGGCAGGCCAGTCCACGGGGTCGCAAAGAGCCAGAGGAGACTGAAGCGACTTAGCGTGCGTGCACGCATACTTTATTGCCACTCTTCTGACTTCCAGTCTCAGATGTTACCAGGACTGAAGTGATGGACTTTGAGTTAGGAAGACTTGGATTTGAAACCCAGGTCTGCTTCTAGTTTGCTGTGTGACCACGGAGAAGTTACGTAACCTCTCTGAACCTTAGTCTTTTTCACAGGGAAATGAGGATAATAGTGCCCACCTCCTAGGATTGCTATGAAAATTGAATGAGTTAAATCACCTGGCTTGGAAGCCCTTTTCCACAGCAGTGGGACGTGCTCAGGAAACAGTATTAAGCTGCTGTGACCTTAACCACGGCTGTAATTATGTAATTGTACATTATCTTATCCAATAGAATCCTGTGGCTTATTTCTATTTTTATGGATTTATATCCCAAAGGCCAAACTGTCTTGAAAATATTGATCTTGCAACTTTATTGAGACCATCTCTTCCCTGGGGCCTCAGTTTCCCCATCTGTCAAATAAGAGAGCTGGACTCCCAATCATTCCTATGGACCCCCCAGCTTCCAAGTCTCAGTGTCCATGGCTGGGGCAGAACAAGAGTGAGGTCCTCACTTCCTGGTTGACTTTGAAGCATCAAAAGCGATGCCAGATGAAGTGAGTAGACCACTGTTGAAAAATGGAGAGTCCTGGGGAGGAGGGAGGAATGATTAGCTGGGTCAGAGGAGGCATGATTGATGAAATTTAGAAATGGGTGGTGTAGACTACATCTCAGCGGAAGGCTCTCTGACAGTGAGAGGTCAGCCTTCTTAGAAATTCCCAGCACTTACAGCCAGGATGGGCCAGCCATCCTGAAGCGGAGATCAAGCAGACCTTTGCTGGATGGGGCTGTAGCCACTAGGAGGCCTGAGCAGTGCTGGCTAGAGGTGCAGGGAGGGGCACGTGGGAGCCAGCAGGAAGCCAGGCATGGGTGGGCAGAGGGCAGAGGCCCTGAATACGGAAGCCATCTGAGGGCCTCTGGTATCTTCTGTGTTTTCCACGTGTGTCCCATTGGACTGGGCACCCCCTCCCAAGACTCCCTACACAAGTGCTCTCCTGTCCCCATAACTGCTCTGTGAAGCAGGAATAACCATCTCAACCGTACAGATAAAGAGATTGAGAGTCAGGGAGGTTAAATGACTTGCCTGGGGTCACACAGCCAGCAAGAGATGGCAGAGGGATTCAAACCCTAAAGCTTGGAGGTTTCCACTGCCCTAGAACAGCCTTTTTGGCCCTAGGGACTGGTTTTAGGAAAGATGATTTTTCTACAGATGAGGGCCGGGATTGGTTTGGGGATGATTCAAGTGTCTTACATTTATTGTGCATTTATTGATCTCCACCTCAGATCATCAGGCATTAGATCCGGGAGGTGGGCAACCCCTGCCCTAGAAGACACATCCATCTGGACAGAACCGAGTTGGTGCCCTGACCTTAGGCATCTTGTTACCGAAAGAGTGGGGACTAAGGCCCTGACCTTAGTCCTATTGGTACCGCTTGCTGCTCAAAAGCCAATAAACAGACCAGGTTGGTGGAAGGGGAAGTTTGCTTCAGTTCAGGTGCTGGCAGCTGGGAAGGGGAAGGTGCCAGACTTCTGTCCAAAGTCTGACTCCCACCCCTGGTTTGCCAACAAGCAAGGGGTGAGAGCTTTTACAGATGGAGTTGGGGCGGGGCTGGGGGGCTACATGCAGAAACAGCACAGTCATCTCTAACAGTCATCTTCAGACTGGTCATCGGTGGTCTCACCAGAGTCATCCTGGTTGTTGTAGGTACATCAATCTTCAGTTCCAGGGTCCATTTGTTCCCATTTCTTTGTGGCCACTTCTCGGCATTGTGGCAGCTCAAGTGCTGGGTAGAGTCTGGTCATCATATAGTTAACTTCTTCCACCTGGAGATCCAGTATCTATAAGAGAGGTCACAGGATATGGCTCAGAATATTATCTACAGCCCTTGAGAAAGAGCTAAGGTCCTTAACTATGCTTAGTGACTGCATTACCATTATTCAGTCTCCTTCGATTGTTTTCCTTTATTTCCTCATTTCTCACTTCTCTGATTAAACTTATTCTTTGACTAAAGTTTTCTACAGACAAGAGGCAGGCCGAGGAAGGACCATAGGGCTCTGCTCCATTTCACTGTCTCAGGAAGTTTTTATTACACTAGTAAGCAGAGCAATAGCACTTGATGCTTTTATCTCAGGACACTTTCATATTAACCCTGTGTGACAGGAAGTATATCATTTCATTTCCGTTTTACAGGTGAGGAAACAGGTTCATGGTAGTTAAGTAGCAAGGTCATTAGATAAGCTAGTGGCAGAGTCAGATATAGAGTTCTATGTTCCTAACTCTAACCCAGTTGCTTTTCTTTCTTTCTGACTTCTTTAATTATATTCCAGTGTCATTTATTTTTTAATTGAGGGCTTGAGGTCTGGTGAGAATCACTTCCTAATAGGGAGACTTCATGAGATTTGGGGCAAGCTTCAAAGGAAAGATGGCCAGGGAGATGAGATAGACGAAAATGATTGAGGAAAGGCAGATGGTTTGGGGCAAGTCTTTTAACTTCTTAAGGTTCAGTCTTTTCTGTAAGATACGTGATAATGACCACCGATCTCTTCCAACTTCTGCAGTCCCCCACCACCTCCCGGGGGTTGCTCTTTGTAAAAAGGGTGCAGGGAAACTTTCAGTGAGAGCCTGGTGGGTAACACATGCTCCGTAAATGACATCACTGTCATTGTGAAGAAAAGTGTGTTTGGGCTAGGGCTCAGTTGCCTCCCAAACTGGGAAGCTGTGGACCACTTTAGGGAAGAGAGATGAATGTCAAAGAAGCCTAAAAATCCAGCTCTGCACATTAAAAAAAAAAAAAAAATTCTTTCTGGGAGTTCTCTGGTGGTCCAGTGGTTAGGAATCTGCCTTGCAAGGCAGGAGATGTGGTTTTGATCCCTGGTCCAGGAACTAAGATCCCACACGCCATAGAGCTACTGAACCCAAGCTAAGATCCAACATGGCAAAATAAATAAGTACCTAAATAAATAAATATTTGTTGGAAGTTCTTTCATCGCTGGCTGTGCTGGGCCTTTGTCGCTGCACGCGGGCTCTCTCCAGCTGCAGCCAGCGGGGGCCACGCTCTAGTTGTGGTCTGCGGGCTGCTCACTGTGGTGGCTTCTCTTCCTGCAGCCCACAGGCTCCGGAGTGTCAGGGCTCGGGAGTTGTGACACATGGGCATAGTGCCCCTGCAGCATGTGGAATCTTCCCGAACCAGGAGAGGATTCTTAACCGCTGGACCACCAGGGAAGTCCTCTGCACACTTCTAATATGCCTCAGAACACCGATTAGGGCTTCCCTCGTAGCTCAGTTGGTAAAGAATCTGCCTGCAGTGCAGGAGACCCTGGTTCAATTCCTGGGTCGGGAAGATCCTCCGGAGAAGGGATAGGCTACCTACTCCAGTGTTCTTGGGCTTCCCTTGTGGCTCAGCTGATAAGAAGCTGCCCTCAATGGGGGAGACCTGGGTTCGATTCCTGGGTTGGGAAGATCCCCTAGAGAAGGGAAAGGCTACCCACTCCAGTATCCTAGCCTGGAGAATTCCGTGAATGTATAGTCCCCTGGAGTCACAAAGAGTCAGAGAGACTGAGTGACTTTCACTTTCACTTTAGGACACAGATTTTCCTGGATCTTTTTGTCTCTTGAACCTCAGGGGCTTTACACAATGATTAAACATCAGGTCATTTCCCGGGCACATATTGGCCCATCTGTCTCGAGCCTTCTCATCCAGGACCTCCTTGGCAATGCTCATCCAGACCCTGGTACAGCAGAAAGCTAGGGGTGGTGTCCCCCACTGGGCCCCTTCCCTCTTTCTCATACCTCTGTCCCCCACCACTTGCAGGCGCCCCCCCCCCACCCCACTGATGGAACCAGGTACTTGCAAACAGCTTAGGCACACATGCACACAATCGATATCACAGAAGATAAATCTGCAGCAATTGACTGCAGGGTGTACTGTCACTAAGTGACAATGAAAAATGATCAGCACTTGAATACATTGCATTTTTATCTTTAAATCTTTCTACAGAAGCGGCGTCAATATCAGAGCACTAAATAATCTCTAGATAGCAGGAAGAAGCAAGAACATTTTTTTCCTTCATGGAAGATGAATGTAGCTTTTTCGAAGATCTTAAATACTGAAGCAAGGAATTAGCTCTCTAAATGCCCTACAATGACTGGCTCCCTTGTCAGTCCTCCGAGGGCGATTTGAATACCCAACTCCTCTCTTCCATCAGTGTTCTTTAAATAACAATGCTTGGATCTGAGGACTAGAGACCTCTTCCAAGCCCTAATGAGTCCATCAATCAAGGCTTGCTGCATTTTCTTCCTCAGACCCAGCTCAGCGAGCCAACAGGGGAAGTTGAGGCAGAAGGAAGTTTAGAGTCTTATCTCATAAAGTCAAGCAGGAATTATTTCCCTTCAGAGTCGACCCTCTGGTCCTTAAGAAGAGGACATAGTCAGTTTCACCTGGGGTTTTGAGATGGAACTTTCATCAGCAAACAGATTGCTTGGTTGTCACCATCAAATGGGCATCAAATGCGGGGCATTATTAAATGTAAGAGACTGATAGCAATTAGAAATGCAGAGAAATCAGCCTTCCTCTTTCAAGCTTACAAGGTATTGGGTGGAAGGACATTTGCTTAACAGTAATGACCACCATACATTGAGCGATAGCAGCACCAGGTTCTGCACTAAGAACTCTTGTTATTGATCAATCCCTAAGTCATGTCTGACTCTATGTGACCCCATGGACTGCAGCATGCCAGGCTTCCCTGTACTTCACCAACTCTTGGAGTTTACTCAAACTCATGTCAATTGAGTCGGTGATGCCATTCAACCATCTCATCTTCTGCTGCCCCCTTCTCCTTTTGACTTCAATCTTTCCCAGCATTGGAATCTTTCCCAATAAGTCAGCTCTTCACATCAGGTGGCCAAAGTATTGGAGCTTCAGCTTCAGCATCAGCCCTCCCAAAGAATATGCAGGGTAGATTTCCTTTAGGATTGACTGGTTTGATCTCCTTGCAAACCTAGGGACTTTCAAGAGTTTTCTGCAGGATCTCTACGTGTACCCTGTCAGCTGAGCAGACCTCCCAGGAAGTCCTTCAAGGGGAGCGTCATCAACCCCATTTTACAAACAAGACAACATTGCCAGTGACGGATATCCAGGGCAGGGCAGCAGACCTGGACTTGAGTCTCAGCTCTGTGGGAACTGGGGTAAGCTATGGCCCTCTTTGGCAGCTTCCTTTTAAGTAAAGTGAGGGAAGTCAGACTCTGTGCCCTGAAAAAAATACCCAGCCTTTACAATCATTTGTTCCATGACTATTCAACTAGATAGGCAAACTGTGTCTCAGCATTTGCCAAGTGCCTGCTTCACGCCAGGTCACAGTTGTCATTGAGCAATACATCTTTTGTTCTCTGTGTAGATAGAGAAGCTATGACAACCGTCCTCTCTCATAAAGTTATTATAATTAAAAAAGCAATTAAATATTAATCAACTCTAGTGTGCCTGCCACTGTCCCGGGGGGTGTTGGTGTAGAACATGCAAAGAAGAAGAAAACAAAGTTTCTGACTTGAAAGATTGTTTAGTTATGCTGGAGAGAGGAGGCTGGTGTCCAGTAAAATAGGCTTCACAATCAAATCTGGGAATAGGAGCTGGGGAGGCTGTAGGGTAGAGAGCATAGGGGAGGTGGAACCCCTTTGGTCTGTAGTTAGTCCTTAGGGAGTGGAGTAAGGTGCTCCAAGTTTGGAGCTGAAGACCCTCTACAGCAAGAATCTGGTAAGGATCAGCATGGAAGATATAAACATAGACATTTACTCACTCTGAGAAATAACCTGTGAATGCCTTGCTGACTTGGAAACACTCAAATCTAATCAAAGTGACCAAGGTATGTCATGAAGACTGACTAAAAAAGTGGTAACCCAACTGATTGGACTCTAACCTGTCTGGAGGAAAGTTATTAACAGAAAAGTACTGGTTAGCATCAAGTATGAAAGGAGGGGAGTTGAGCAGCAGGAACTAGTCAACTTTTATCCACTACTCCCCAAGGGAGAGAGAGACTGAGGCAGCATTTTCAATGCCTTTTCGTCAGCTCCCTTCAGTTCCCTGAAATGATTGGGGAAAGAGTTTCAAAATCCAGAACAGCTGGGAAAAGCTGCACCACATCCCCTCGGTGAGAGTCAATCTAGACATTAAAGCCCATTGAGGGACTTCCCTGGTGGTCTAGCGGCTAGGACTCTGAGCTCTCATTGCAGACAGTCTGGGTTCGATCCCTGGTCAGGGAACTAGATTCCATAAGCTGCAGCTAAAAAAGATCTTGCATGCTGCAACTAAGACCAGGGGCAGTCGAATAAATAAATAAATAAATACTAAAATAAATAAAGTCCCCTGAAGTTCGGAGAAGTCATATAACAAGCAAACAAACGAAAATACAAAACCTTACTTATCCTTCTTTAACCCGACATTTCCCAAACTTATTTGGAGATGAGATGGGGAAAAGAACGTCCATGAACATGAAACACAATTTAGAAAAGAATGATCTAAAGACTTAGAGGAAATGCATTAATTGGTCTCACAGAAAAAGATAAATTATGAGAAACAGGGGGAAGCAATTTTAGAGAGATGCTAAACTAATATATACAGCTGATGAGGATGATCTCCCAGGTATATTGTGTCACATGAGAAAATCTACATACAGAAGAGTGTGTGAAGTGTACTTTCATCATTTTTTAAACCAAGAGAGTAGAAGAATATACATGAATATATATATATCTATATTCTATTTATATTTGCTCACTCGTGTCTGACTCTTTGCGACCCTGTGGGCTGTAGCCCACCAGACTCCTCTGTCCATGGAATTCTCTAGGCAAGAATACTGGAGTGGGTTGCCATTTCCTTCTCCAGGGGATCTTCCTGACCTAGGGATCTAACCCTGTATATAGAAGTACATATATATACACACTTCCATAGGCATAAGACATCCCCAGAAATAGAAAAAGGAAGTCAATAACACTGGCTGACTTCTGGGAAAAAAGAGAGGAAAGAGACTTTTCAATAACTCCTTTCAAATTTTGAATCATGGAAAAGTATCATCTATTAAAAAGTAAAACAAAAATATCCTGAAATACTAATTACCATTCAATGCGGACGGAACTAACAAGTGACTATTGCTAAGAGTCACTGCTCCCCTGAAAATACTTCAGCGGCTTTCCACGTCCCCTTGAGATAAAGTCTAGACCTCCTGGAGGCCCTGCATGGTGTGTCTTATCCCTCCTTCCATTCCCATCCGTCTTCTCCACAGCAGCCATGCTGGTATTCCTGCAGCTTCTCTAACAATCTGTAGTCTTACTCTCTTCTCATGGTTTTTACACGAGCTAGACATTCCACTTGGAGTACTCTCTCCCCAAATGTTCGTATAGGAAATCCGTGCACCTCATTGAAGTTTCTCATTGGGTATATTTGATCCACCCCATTAGCCACCTCCCACCGTGTCCACTGCCTTGCGGGCCACTCGGCAGTATACACTATGTGGGTTGCTGTCCGTGGTGCTGATAACGCAATTGGGAACGGGGCGGTCTGCCCTCGCGTTGTTCCAACGCTACAGCGATGAAACTGAATGTACACATTACAAGCCATTTATTAATGGTGCCCCTTTCATTCTCAGAGTGTCATTTGGATTTTAAGTTATCAAGTCATGCCAGCTATGAAGAAAATAAAAGCACGCTAAAAAAGTAACGCGCTGTTGCTGCCTTGTGGGCCGAGGTTTTTCATGACACTTGAGTTGAATGTGCGTGAAAAACAAGCACCCAGAAACAGGAAAACAAAGTAAAGGGACAGGGTTGCTTCAAAGCCCACTAAAAGCAAAGAGGCCTCTACAAGTAGGGTCTTGTCCCTCTTGAGAATTTCTTCTGCTCTTAGATTTCATAGGTAATATCTCTTATCTTTAATCTTTCAGCAGTCACAGAAATGCTGAACTGCAGTGAAATAAAATGACCCAAGCAAAGTGGAAGTAAGATTTCCCAGTGTGGGGACCAAGGTGATATATAAACACATCTTGTATGTTTTTCTTTCTTTCTTTGCAACAGGACTTAGAAGCACCCAGGATCTTTAATTGTGGCATGTGGGGTCTAGTTCCTTGACTAGTAATTGAATCTGGGCCCCTACATTGGGAGCAGGGAGTCTTAGCCACTGGATCACCAAGGAAGTTCCTGTATGTGTGTCTTTCTAATCAACCTGTTGGAGGGCGGAGGACACAAAGAGAAGGTTAGGGAGCTAAAGAAATGTACTCCTCTGCAGCCTTATTCCCTCTTCACCCAGTGCCTGGAGTGGAAGAAGCGCATTTATGAAAATTCTATTACTTTTTAATACTGACATTGCAGACATAGACAAATGCTTTTTCACAACCAGCTTTTAATCCATTTATTCTTGTTGAATTCTACTTTCTGAATCCTGATCTCATTACTTTTTTTGAATTTTGAGGGTGTTGCCTCACTAGGCTGGGAAATGTGCATTTTGGAGAGTGGTAACTGTAAGTTTTGGTCTCGATCAATGGAGAGATTTTATTTGTGTAGCTGAAGAACTTAATCAGGACTAGGATCCAATCTTCCA
The DNA here is from genome assembly GCF_016772045.2 of Ovis aries. NCBI lineage: Eukaryota > Metazoa > Chordata > Mammalia > Artiodactyla > Bovidae > Ovis > Ovis aries. The sequence goes on from NC_056056.1 coordinate 4,731,551, forward strand.
GGCATATCGTTATCAACCACGGAGTGTGTGCTTTCCTTGTAAATACATGTGGTTCCTGATATGATGCCAGAAATACATTTTAGGACAGGCTTTTCTTTTCCTCCTTGTGCCCAGAGCCTATAATTGCCAGGCTATATTTGAGAAGTGAGCTCAGATGCAGATTTCTAGACTATGTTTTGTTGTAGACAGTTCTTGTCCTAACCTCCTCCCGGCCACCACAACTATCTACAGGAAACAGAATGTTTGTATCAACCTGGGTTTTGCTAACCAGTATCTCTAAAGATCTCATTTGTACCACTGTGACTGTGGGTGAGGTTTTATTTTGGGATTTTTGTTTGTTTGTTGCCTCTCATGATTATTTAATGAAGCTAGTATACACACAGAGGTTTTTGAAACTTTGGCAGGGGCGGAGAACCTCTTCTTAAAAGACAACTACTCAATTCTCAATATAAGTGGAGTAAAAATAGAGCTGTTTTTGGTTGAGGAGGGCCTGAGGATCTACTCTCTGACCATCTTTTTCCTTATCTCTTTTCTTGAGGCATACCTTATCTTCATATATTTCTAAGGACTTCTGGTGCCTTGAGGAAACCAGTTTGAAAACCACTGGTATGGAAGCATAACCCTGCTTCAAAGTTCCAAGACTTGGTCCTATATTAGTCCTCCCCTTAGCTATTGGACTTTGAGCAAGTCACTCAATTCCAGTGGGCCCAGTTTCTCTACCTATACAGTGAATTTTTCAAACTGGATAATTTCTAAAATCCTGAATTCTCAGCTTTGATATGATGAAGATCGCATGGCTGTGAAATTTCAGTTCAGTTCAGTCACTCAGTCATGTCCGACTCTCTGTGACCCCGTGGCCTACAGCACGCCAGGCCTCCCTATCCATCACCAACTCCCGGAGCTTGCTCAAATTCATGTCCATTGAGTCGGTGATGTCATCCAACCATCTCATCTTCTGTCATCCCCTTCTCATTCTGCCTTCAATCTTTCCCAGCATCAGGGTCTTTTCCAGTGAGTCAGTTCTTCCCATCAAGTGGCCAAAGTATTGGAGCTTCAGCTTCAGCATCAGTCCCTTCAGTGAATCTTCATGATTGATTTCCTTTAGGATGGACTGGTTGAATCTCCCTGCTGTCCAAGGGACTCTCAGGAGTCTTCTCTAACACCACAGTTCAAAAGCATCAGTTCTTTGGCACTCAGCTTTCTTTATAGTCCAACTCTCACGTCCATACATGACCACTGGAAAAACCATAGCCTTGACTAGACAGACCGTTGTTGGCAAAGTAATGTCTCTGTTTTTTAATATGCTGTCTATGTTGGTCATAGCTTTCCTTTCAAGGAGTAAGCATCTTAATTTCATGGCTGCAATCACCATCCGCAGTGATTTTGGAGCCCAGAAATAAAGTTGGCCACTGTTTCCACTGTTTCCCCATCTATTTGCCATGAAGTGATGGGACTGGATGTCATGATCTTCGTTTTCTGAATGTTGAGCCTTCAGCCAACTTTCTCACTCTCCTCTTTCACCTTCATCAAGAGGCTCTTTAGTTCTTCTTCACTTTCTGTCATAAGGGTGGTGTCATCTGCATATCTGAGGTTATTGATATTTCTCCTGGCAATTATGATTCCGGCCTGTGCTTCCTCCAGCCCAGCGTTTCCCATGATGTACTCTGCATATAAGTTAAATAAGCAGGGTGACAATATACAGCCTTGACGTACTTGACGTACTTTCCTATTTGGAACCAGTCTGTTGTTCCATGTCCAGTTCTAACTGTTGCTTCCTGACCTGTATACAGGTTTCTCAAGAGGCAAGTCAGGTGGTCTGGTATTCCTATCTCTTTCAGAATTTTCCACAGTTTATTGTGATCCACACAGTCAAAGGCTTTGGCATAGTCAATAAAGCAGAAATAGATGTTTTTCTGGAACTCTCTTGCTTTTTTGATGATCCAGAGGATGTTGGCAATTTGATCTCTGGTTCCTCTGCCTTTTCTAAAACCAGCTTGAACATCTGGAAGTTCATGGTTCACGTACTGTTTAAGCCTGGCTTGGAGAATTTTGAACATTACTGTGCTAGCATGTGAGATGAGTGCAATTGTGCAGTAGTTTGAGTATTTTTTGGCATTGTCTTTCTTTGGGATTGGAATGAAAACTGACCTTTTCCAGTCCTGTGGCCACTGCTGCATTTTCCAAATTTGCTGGCATGTTGAGTGCAGCACTTTCACAACATCATCTTTTAGGATCTGAAATAGCTCAACTAGAATTCCATCACCTCCACTAGCTTTGTTCATAGTGATGCTTCCTAAGGCCTACTTGACTTCTCATTCCAAGATGTCTGGCTCTAGGTGAGTGATCACACCATTGTGATTATCTGGGTCATGAAGCTCTTTTTTGTACAGTTCTTCTGTGTATTTTTGCCACCTCTTCTTAATATCTTCTGCTTCTGTTAGGTCCATACCATTTCTGTCCTTTATTGTGCCCATCTTTGCATGAAATGTTCCCTTGGTGTCTCTAATTTTCTTGAAGAGATCTCTAGTCTTTCCCATTCTGTTGTTTTCCTCTATTTCTTTGCATTGATCACTGAAGACGGCTTTCTTATCTCTCCTTGCTAGTCTTTGGAACTCTGCATTCAGATGCTTGTATCTTTCCTTTTCTCTTTTGCTTCACTTCTCTTCTTTTCACAGATATTTGTCAGGCCTCCTCAGACAGCCATCTTGCTTTTTTGCATTTCTTTTTCTTGGGAATGGACTTGATCCCTGTCTCCTATACAATGTCACGAACTTCCATCCATAGTTCATCAGGCACTCTGTCTATCAGATCTAGTCCCTTAAATCTATTTGTCACTTCTAGCGTATAATCATCGGAGAAGGCAATGGCACACCACTCCAGTACTCTTGCCTGGAAAATCCCATGGACAGAGGAGCCTGGTGGGCTGCTGTCCACTGGGTTGCTAAGAGTCAGACACGACTGAGCAACTTCACTTTCACTTTTCACTTTCATGCATTGGAGAAGGAAATGGCAACCCACTCCAGTGCTCTTGCCTGGAGCATCCCAGGGACAGGAGAGCCTGGTGAGCTGCCGTCTATGAGGTCGCACAGAGTTGGACACAACTGAAGCGACTTAGCAGCAGCAGCAGCAGTGTATAATCATAAGGGATTTGATTAGGTCATACCTGAATGGTCTAGTGGTTTTCCCTACTTTCTTCAATTTGAGTCTGAATTTGGCAATAAAGAGTTCATGATCTGAGCCATAGTCAGCTCCTGGTCTTGTTTTTGCTGACGGTGTAGGCTTCTCCACATTTGGCTGCAAAGAGTATAATCAGTCTGATTTTGGTGTTGACCATCTGGTGATGTCCATGTGCAGAGTCTTCTCTTGTGTTGTCGGAAGAGGGTGTTTGCTATGACCAGTGTGTTCTCTTGGCAAAACTCTATTAGCCTCTGCCCTGCTTCATTCTGTACTCCAAGGCCAAATTTGCTGTTACTTCAGGTGTTTCTTGACTTCCTACTTTTGTGAAATTTAGATTCCAAAATTTTATGATCCTCAAATTCTGGAAGTCTTCATCTTACAATTCCTGAGAAGGGTTGTGTACCTTAATGATAATTTCATAGTAACTATTGTATCTTTTTAAATAGGCTTTGAGTGTTAGTTTTTTTTTTTTTTTTAAGAAAGAGTAATTAGAAAATGTCTTTATGGAGGAAAGGACTGAGTAATACAAAGATCTGTGGGGAAAGTATTCCTGGAAGAAAGATGAGCATATGCCAAGGCCCTGTGGTGGGGAATGAGCTTGGCACATTCACGGGAAAAGTAAGCAGACCAGCAGGGCTGGAATGGAGTAAGCATGGGAGAGGGTGGTAAGAGGTGAGGTGGAAAGGTTGGCTGGGGTCCTCTTGGCAGAGTACTGAGTCTGGATTTCATTCCAAGTGCAATGAGAAGTCACAGGGGAGGTACAAGCAAGGGGTGACATAACCTGACTTAAAAAAAAAATATTATTTTTTGGTTGATTTACGAAGAGACCAGGCAGAAAGCTAAAACAGCATTCCAGACGAGAGGTAACTGTGACACAGATCTGGGAAGCATCAGAGGAGGTGGCGAGAAGTGGTTAGCTTTGAAATACCTTTGATGGTGGAACTCTCAGCACTTGATGACTGATTGGATGATAACTGCAGACATAAGAAACAAACAGCAGATTCTAATACGAGCCTTAAAGGTCGTGAGCACGATGCTCAGAATTGTTGATGTTGGTCTGCCATTGGGCTGCTTCTCACGTGGGCAGCTTTATGGAGAGCCTGCTCTAGGGTACAGAGGAGCAAGGGAGTATTTATTTCACAATTGCTCAAGATTCTTCTGAACCACACAAGTGAGGCCAGCTAGTACAGATGTGAACATGTATTCATAGGATATACGTAAATGGTATGTGTAGCCAAAAGTGGGATTGTGAGCAATTTTCTTTTTTCATGCACTTAAAATTTTCTAAGCTGTTTAAGACAAAAAGTAAATCTAATCCAGCACTCCTGGAGAGAGACGTAGTTTGAGAGATTCGGGGAAAAGGTGGGTTTTGTTTCCCTTGCCACCAGCAATGTCTTTCTTTAAAAAAATTTTTTTTGAGATTTCTTCATTTATTTGACTGTGTCAGGCCTTAGTTGCGGCACGTGGGGCCTTCCCTGCATCATGCGGGATCTTTCATCGCCACACATGGGCTCCAGAGCTCATGGGCTCAGTAGTTGCCACATGCAGATTTAGTCGCTCCGTGACATGTGGGATCTAAGTTCCCCAACCAAGGATGGAACTCATGTCCCTTGCATTGCAAGGCAGATTCTTAATCACTGGACCACCAGGGAAGTCCCTGCCATCTTTTATAATTCCCAGTTCTCAGCTCTTAACTGCAGCTTTGGATCATTTACCTACTGACACGTGTCCCACTTTGGCTGCCCACCCTTTCCTCCCAGCTGTCCCTTGGGTTTGGGCTTCATTGGCACCTGGGCTGTACCAGAGGGGCCCCTGGCTTTGGCACGCTGACCTACACCTGCTCAGAGCGAGGAACACCCTGCTCAGGCAGTGACTGTGATTTGACTGCCTGACTGATTCATTTGTCTAATGGTAACACATTGCTGGGATGCTAAGTTTGCTATTTCCCCAAAATGTTTTGAGGTTTTCCTCCTGACAACTGTGCTCATTGCAGTCCTGGTGAAAACAACAAAATGAAAAGGAATCTCATGGGCCACACACTTCTACACGATGAGGGAAACATTTGGTTTCTCGTAGCTGTCAACACAATTATACCCACAGAGAAAGAAAATGAAAGGCGAGGCTGAGACAGCTCAATTGGGCTTGGAGAGTGGGTGCGAAGGCTTGGGACCTTCACGCCTGGGCAGAAGGATACCAAGACCTCTCTGGCTGGGCAGGGGCCGAGCAGCCATGGAGATACACCGGTGAGAGCAAGCTGCAAGGTCGGCAATGCACGAGTGTTTAGCCAAAGACTTGCCAATCCTGCAAAGAGTGTGATGTTAAAGCCCTACGGAGGAGATTAAGGGGCAATGAGGTCTCCAGTGCTGGAGATCCCAAGAGGATGATCCTTCCTCCCAGCATGGGTGACAGTGGCTCCCAAGCCACACTTACAGTTCTTTTCCTCTCTGGGGACTCACATGAAAGAACCACACCAAACAATGGATGATTTTAGAGGAGGGCAAGATTAAGTTTTCTGGAGACTTCTTTGGACTATTGATTGCTCAGTGGAAAGAAGGGATTTCCCCTTGGGGGAGGGACAAGAGTCTCAGAGAGAGCTTTTTTCATCTAGTTCCTACCCCCACTTCCCACACATTCTAATTTTACCATCACAGGGGGAAGTGGGCTCCACCGCCAGCTACACCCATTGATGGAAATGCCTTAGTCATTCATTCGGTGACTCTGTGCCAGGCACAGGCTTCATGAGGACTGAGACTAGAAATACAGGTTCTGAGCCTCTGGGGTTTAATTTAGACTCTGTGACAAAGACTAGGTGAACACAACTGAGGTTTTGTGTTACTAAACCTCTTCCCCCTCCTTCTGATGTTCCTATTTGAAAAGCAGAGGGGAAATAATGCCCATATTGATTGAGTTCCTCCCTCCAATGTGCCAGACATCACGCTGCTGTACATGCCTCATCTCATGTGATCCTAAGAAGGTTAAGGAGTGGATATTCACCTGACATTTACAGAGGAAAAAGTGAAGGCTCAGGGAAGGTAATGAACTCACTTGGGTCACACAGCGAGTGCGTGGCAGAGTGGGACGCTGGCTCAGGTGTCTCCGACGCTACAGCACATGGATGAGGGCCCTGTGACTTACGTGGACTGGCTGCGTCCATATTACTTGGGCATTTGTTGGAAAGGCACCTGCTGAATCATGACTCGAGCTTTTAATAAGGATCGAGGTGATTCATTTACACATTAAAATTTGAGAGGCACTGAACCGGGAAACTCACACACAAAAACACTCTCAAGCACAGTACACTCTTTGGAAATCAGAAAGATTTATCACGTTTGCCCATTCTGTTTTCATCAGCTTCTCAAATGCTACACTACAGCTTTTAAAGAGACTTCCTCCCCCACCCAGAGTGAGAAAACCTTGCATTTAGGTGGCAAAGATTGCTGGGTGGCCTTTGTGTACTAAGGACGATTAGTGGATTATCCTGCTCCACGTGCTGTCCAGGACAGATCAGACAGTGGGGGAAGAGGGAGTTTTTATTTACCAATCAGAGTGGCTAAGACTGAATGCCCCAGTTTCTCAAAGGGTGGCTAGAGGATGTGGACCTTGTTTCGGGAAATAATTGGCACCAGTTCTAATAGAATTGGTCAAAGTCCGCTATTGGCTTTCTCACTTCTCAGTTGAGCTAGTGCAAGCCTGCTGCCTGGGAGACTTAACACCCACCCAGCTCAACTTTGGGGTTTGTGTGTATGAGTCACTCCGTTGTATCCGACTCTTTGTGACTCCTTGGGCTGTAGCCCACCCAGGCTCCTCTGTCCCTGGGATTTTCCAGGCAAGAATACAGGAGTGGGCTGCCATTCCCTTCTCCAAGGGATCTTCCTGACACAGGGATCACACCTGGGTTTCCTGCATTGCAGGTGGATTCTTTACCGTCTGAGCCACCAGGGGAGCTTCGGGGTTTAAAGACCCTAATAACCAGTCCAGAAATCACTGATATGAGGCTGCTCATGGATCTCTAAACCCTACAACCTAACACAAAGTCAGAGTTACTGCTGAGTCATATAGCAGTACCTTTGTGCAAGCTATTAATAGAAAAAGTGTCCCCTCCAGATAGATTGTGTTCCCCAAACCGTGTTGACTTAGTGAGGGAATGAGGGTAGATTTCAGCTCCCCATTGCCTCTTTGGCCTTGAGCCTTTGTGCAGTGAATACCCTGCACAACCACACGTGGCAGCCCCCTCAGGAAATAGTTATTTAATATCAGATATGAAGTCGTATTGTCAGCTCTACAAGCACAGAGATGACATCTGTCTTGCTCATCTGTATCCAAGCATCTAGTTCAGAGCCTGACTCAGAGTTGGTGCTTAATTAAATACATGCTGGACAGATGGATGGATGAGGAAGGAAAATAGAGTTAGTGACTCACCAAGCTCAGATCTGCAAAGTCAATGGCCTTGGAGAGCATGAGGCAAGGCGTATCCATGAGATTATCTCCATCACCCGCAACTTTCCACGCACAGGTTGAAAGCCCAAATACTGCATGAGAAGGCTCAACTGCAAGTGGACCTATGGTATTCTGCCTTTGCAAAAGGTAAAGGGGCCCTTTTTGAAATTGTTGCTTGAGGGCTTTTATTGACAAATATTCTTGTTGTTGTTCAGTGGCTAAGTCATATCTGACTCTTTGGGACCCCCCCAGAGCGCCAGGCTCCTCTGTCCCCCACTGTCTGTCAGAGTTTGCTTAAATTCATGTCCATTGAGTTGGTGATGCTATCTAACCATCTATCATCTGTTGTCCTTTTCTTCTTTTGCCTTCCATCTTTCCCAGCATTGGGGTCTTTTCCAATGAGTTGACTCTTCACATCAGGTGGCCACAAGTATTGGAGTTTCAGCTTCAATACCAGTCCTTCCAGTGAATATTCAGGGTTGATTTCCTTTAGGATTGATTGGTTTGATTTCCTTGCAGTCCAAGGGATCCAGTAATGTACATCTTAGTCCTTGGGAACTAAGGCATAAAACTAAACAATTCTGATTCTCATGGCCTAAAATTCTCATGACAAAGTTTTTTTGGGGGGGTGGGTTGAAAAGAGAGCCAAGAATTCAGGAAAGAACCAGTAGAATCAGGTCCCCTAAGGTCCTATTTCTTAAATCTCTTCTCCAGGTCTAAGAAAATCAGTTAAAAACAAAGATGCCAAAAAAAAAAAAAAAAAAAAAAGCCTTGTATGGAAACCAGCGACTACAGACTGGTGCATGAGAAAGAGATAACGTCCCGCCTGCAAACATTTCAGATTAGCCTTTCATGGTGGGGGTTGGGGAACAGAGAACATGGATGTGTTCTGACCAAGCATATCCACACATAGAGCTCCAGGTGTTCAAGCCCTCAGGTGCTCCAGATGCTTGGCCAGTGTTTCCCAAAGCCTCTTCCATCAAATTCTGATCCTGTGGGTTGCTTCTTGGGGACAGGTACCACTGTCAAAAGGAACAACCTTTTTAGGATATTTCCAATGAATATTCAACTATTTGGCATTCCTGCCCATTTCCTTTGTTTAGCCTAGCATTTTCCAGACTCACTTGATTGCAGACAACCCACCTTTCCACTACACACACCTTTCACACACCTGTGACTAATCATGAGGCTTCCCTGATGGCTCAGCAGGTAAAGAATCTGCCTGAATGCAGGAGACACAGGAGACATGGGTTCAATCCCTGGGTCAGGAAGATCCCTTGGAGAAGGAAAATGGCAACCCACTCCAGTATTCTTGCCTGAAAAATCAATCCCATGGACAAAGGAGCCTGGTGGGATACAGTCCAAAGTGTCGCGAAGAGTCGGACACGACTGAGCAACTAATCACCACCACTAGTCAGCAAGGCAAGACCTCACAGAAGCAGAAGGTAATAAGAAGAGGTGGCAGGAATACATAGAAGAACTGTGCAAAAAAGATCTTCATGACCCAGATAATCACAATGGTGTGATCACTCAACTAGAGCCAGACATCCTGGAATGTGAAGTCAAGTGGGCCTTAGGAAGCATCACTACGAACAAAGCTGGTGGACATGATGGAATTCCAATTGAGTTATTTCAAATCCTGAAAGATGATGCTGTGAAAGTGCTGCAGTCAATATGCTGGCAAGTTTGGAAAATGCAGCAGTGGCCACAGGACTGGAAAAGGTCAGTTTCCATTCCAATCCCAAAGAAAGAATGCTCAGACTACCGCACAATTGCACTCATCTCACACACTAGTAAAGTAATGCTTAAAATTCTCCAAGCCAGGCTTCAACAGTACGTGAACCATGAACTTCCAGGTGTTTAAGCTGGTTTTAGAAAAAGCAGAAGAACCAGAGATCAAATTGCCAACGCCCGCTGGATCATCAAAAAAGCAAGAGAGTTCCAGAAAACATCTATTTCTGCTTTATTGACTATGCCAAAGCCTTTAACTGTGTGGATCACCACCACAAACTGGAAAATTCTGAAAGAGATGGGAATACCAGACCACTCGACCTGCCTCTTGAGAAATCTGTATGCAGGTCAGGAAGCAACAGTTAGAACTGGACATGGAACAACAGACTGTTTCTAAATAGGAAAAGAAGTACGTCAAGGCTGTATATCATCACCCTGCTTATTTAACTTATATGCAGAGTACATTATGATAAATGCTGGGCTGGAGGAAGCACAGGCTAGAATCAAGATTTCAGGGAGAAATATCAATAACCTCAAATAAGCAGATGACACCACCCTTATGGCAGAAAGTGAAAAGGAACTAAAGAGCCTCTTGATGAAGGTGAAAGAGTAAAGTGAAAAAGTTGGCTTCAAGCTCAACATTCAGAAAATGAAGATCATGGCATCCGGTCCCATCACTTCATGGCAGATAGATGGGGAACCAGTGGAAAAGAGTGGTTGACTTTATTTTGGGGGGCTCCAAAATCACTGCAAATGGTGATTGTAGCCATGAAATTAAAAGATGCTTACTCCTTGTAAGGAAAGTTATGACCAACCTAGATAGCATATTCAAAAGCAGAGACATTACTTTGTCAGCAAAGTTTTGTCTAGTCAAAGCTATGGTTTTTCCAGTAGTCATGTATGGATGTGAGAGTTGGACTATAAAGAAAGCAGAGCACCGAAGAATTGATGCTTTTGAACTGTGGTGTTGGAGAAGACTCTTGAGAGTCCCTTGGACTGCAAGGAGATCCAACCATTCCATCCTAAAGGAGATCAGTCCTGAATATTCATTGGAAAGACTGATGTTGAAGTTGAAACTCCAATACTTTGGCCACCTGATGCGAAGAGCTTACTCATTTCCTGATGCTGGGAAAGATTGAGGGCAGGAGGAGAAGGAGATGACAGAGAAAGAGATGGTTGGATGGCATCACCGACACAATGGACATGGGTTTGAGTGAACTCTGGGAATTGGTGATGGACAGGGAGGCCTGGCGTGCTGTGGTTCGTGCAGTTGCAAAGAGTTGGACACAACTAAGCAACCGAACTGACTGAGTCAGCAAGGCCGGTCAATTACATAGGACATGGTTCTGTGGCAAATTTAGGGAATAAGCTTATTTTCCCCTGGGCTCAAGAGGAAGAAGTGTCCTGCTCAAGGGCCTCCAGATTGGGTTTCCGTCTCCCTTTCAGGATGTCAGCCCCTGGAAGTTTGGGCTTCAATGTTTTGACAGTACCTCTCACGTGAATTTTGCTTGTGGGGACCCAGCATAATCCAATGGTGATCAGCATAGCATTTTATTCATTTTTGAAATTAATTTATTTATTTCGATCAGAGTCTAATTACTTTACAATACGGTGGTGGTTTTGGCCATATCTTGACATGAATCAGCCACAGGTGAACTTGTGTCCCCCATCCTGAGCCCCCCTCCCACATCCCTCCCCATCCCATCCCTCTGGGCTGTCCCAGTGCACCATCTTTGAGCGCCCTGTTTCATGCATCAAACTTGGACTGGTCATCTATTTCACATATGGTAATATACATGTTTCAGTGCTATTCTCTCAAATCATCCCACCCTTGCCTTCTCCCACAGAGTCCAAAACTCTGTTCTTTATATCTGTGTCTCTTTTGCTGTCTTGCATATAGGGTCATCATTACCATCTTTCTAAATTTCACAGATATGCATTAATATACTGTATTGGTATTTTTCTTTCTGACTTACTTCTCTCTGTGTAATAGGCTCCAGTTTCATCCACCCCATTAGAAGTGATTCAAATGCGTTGTTTTTAATAGCTGGTAATATTCCATTGTGTATACATACCACAACTTTCTTATCCATTTGTCTGCTGATGGACATTTAGGTTGCTTCCATGTCCTAGCTCTTGTAAACAGTGCTGCAAGCACCACATTTTAAAAGAGAGACAGAAAGGACTTCCCTAGTGGTGCGGTGGGTGAGAATCCACCTGCCAGTGTGGGGGACATGGACTCGACCCCTGGTCCAGGCAGATTTCACATGCTGTGGAGAAACTAAGCCTGGGAACCACAACTACTGAGCCCGTTTGCCTTAGAGCCCATCCTCCCCAAGAAGAGAATCATCGTAGTGAGAAGCCCCCACCAAACAACCAAAACCCAGTGCAGCCAAAAATAAATAGATAAATAAAATAAAAAAGAGAAATATAGGAAACCAACCAGAATCACCTTCCATTCTCCCATGCCCAGACTAAAAGTGATCACGTTCTTCAAACTCTTCACCACCAGGGTGTAAGAACCTGGGCAGCCTGGGGTCCTGGTCGAATCATAGGAGGGACAGGCACCTCCTTGCTGATGGAGGGCAGAATCTCCTTTTGCTCCCCATCCAGTGCCCCTGCCAGGGCTGCCCTGCTTCCTTGAGATCTTCTGAAGTGGAGCAGAAAGGCAAGGGTAAGCCAAGGATGGAGATCAGCCCTGGCTGCCGGAGCAGGCTGAGCTGTGTTCACATTTCCAGGGAGCAGGATGCCAAACAGAGCCCCACCCCATCCCGACTCCCCAGTCTCCCTCCAGTCCTGCTTGCTGCCTCCCCAGTCCAGGTTCACCCCAGGAAGCGTTGTCACTCCCAAGCTGACCTCTCCACTGGGATCATCAGCCCTGCTGGGAGGACTCCGGGCAGTGACAGGTGTCTGCAGTTCACAGGGCCCTGTCAACCATCCCTCTTGCTCTCATGGCAGCAGCCACTGTGATCGCCAGAGAGGGCAGAGGACTTCGTCACCTCTCCAGACCTCCTGCAGGTTTGATATTCTTTACTGCGATTATCTCCCTCTTGTGATTTAATGAGGCTGAAATCAGAGAAAATCTGAAACTGACATAGGGTCTGTGTCTCCCAGAACCCACCACCTGCCTCCTTTCTCAGGGAGCATCCTTCCTGTCTCTCCCCTTTAGAACATTTTTTTAAGTTAATCCAAGTGACACATGTACATGGTTTAAAAAGTGAAAAAGAACCACTAAGGCTTATATTTTAAACTGGTCCCACTTGCTGACCCTGGTCTCTTCCCCAGAGGAAGCCACCTTCAACCCTTTCAGCTGTATCTTGATTTTTCAGCTATAGGCAACTTCTAATTGACTTCCACTAGAGAAAATGAAGATTTAGCTCTCAGAAAATGAAGATTTAACTGTGCTACGCACACACGCACGCACGCGCGCACACACACACACACACACACACACCCCTCTCTCTCTTTCATACTTCCTCTCTGCTCATCATCCCAATCTCATAGATGCTACTTAAATCAATCTTCAGTGCTCACTGTCCTAGGATTCATGTAAATATTGTTTGCCACAACTACCCAATATACTATGATGACATTTTTGTACGATTTTGTATTTCTCAGAATTAGTAATTTTTCTGGTTGTTTAGGTTTCTGTGTAGCTAACTATATCCCCAAACTCTACATCGTAACTCTAAGATTCTTGTTACTATAATGGAAACCTCAGGAACCTATAAATTCCACATTTCGCTTTGAACCCTATACCCTGGGCCCAGTCAAGGCTGATTGCTGTGCTGGGCCTGAGGTCTATCTGTGAGCCAGGGCACACCAGGAACTGGGGTCTTCTGGGATAAGCTTTGCCTTTCTCCTATGTTACACCTGCTCTTCCCTGGATTCTCTGCTTTCCACTTTCTTGGTTTACCCCCTCGTTTTGATGGGGCACATCCCCTAGTAGCTTTCTGATAAAGGGTGCTGCTGCTGCTGCTAAGTCGCTTCAGTCGTGTCCAACTCTGCGACCCCATAGACGGCAGCCCACCAGGCTCCGCCATCCCTGGGATTCTCCAGGCAAGAATACTGGAGTGGGTTGCCATTTCCTTCTCCAATGCATGAAAGTGAAAAGTGAAGTGAAGTCACTCAGTCGTGTCCGACTCTTAGCAACCCCATGGACTGTAGCCTACCAGGCTCCTCCATCCATGGGATTTTCCAGGCAAGAGTACTGGGGTGGGGCACCATTGCCTTCTCCGGATAAAGGGTGCATGAGAGGAAAATTGGATGAGACCTAGCGTGTCTGAAATGTATTTTGTCCACATTTAGGCTTAATGGATAAAATGTTTAATAAATTCAGGGCTGGGAATTATTATTCCTTCAGGATTATGAAGGTTCTGTACCATGTCTTCTAAGTTTTAGTGATGATGTTAAAAGGTTCAGTGTCTGATCACCAATCCTTTGTGGACGGCATTCTGTCTTTTGAAGCTTTCAATAGGCTTCTGTGCTAGGCATTCTGAAGGCTCTTTAAATCTAGAAACATACAGTCCTGGGAAACTGCCATGTATAGTTTTTTTTAATAATACTTTCCTCCCCTCTATTCTCTGTTCTTTTAGTCTAGATCTCTTATTTTTGGATATTAAACTTTATGGATTGTGGTAGAGAGAATAATCCTCTCCAACCCAACCCCTGACACCTGTGAATGTACTCTCTTACATGGCAGAAGGGACTTTGCCAAGGTAATTAAGTTAGGGATCTTGAAATAGGGAGAATACCCAGGATTAATCAGGTGGGCCCAGTGTAATCACAAGAGTCCTTATAAGAGGGAGGCAGAAGTGGGGGTCAAGTCAGAAAGTGGAGATGTGGAAATGGAAGCAGAGGCTGGCATGAAAGTGCTTGAAAGATGAAGGAAGGGGCCCTCCTGTACAGCACGGGGAACTCTGTTCAATGTTAGGAGGCAGCCTGGCTGGGAGGGGAGGGTGGGGGAGAACAGACACATGTGTATGTATGGCTGAAGCCCTTTGTGATCCTCCTGAAACTACCACAGCATTGTTAATTGGCTATGCTCCAATATAAAATAAAAAGTTTCAAACAAAGATGAAGGAAAGGGCCACGAGTTACGGAATGTGCGGGCCTCCGGAAGCTGGAAAGACAAGGTAATGGATTCTCACCTTGTCTCCAATAAGAACACAGCCCTGCAGACACCATGATTTTAGCCAGGTGAGAACCGTTTCAGACTTATGCCCTCCAGAACTGTAAGAGAATAAATGTGTGTTGTTTTCAGCCACTAACTTTGCAGCGGTTTGTTACAGCAGCCGCAGGAATCCCATAAAAAGGACCTAGGAGCGTCTACTGCACGCCCAGGCCTCACCCAGCAGGTGACATTCTTTAACTTCTCCGTGGAAGCTCTCCTGAGCCTTCACAACAGCACGGACCCCACACGGCAAACTCTCCCTATCGTGTCCGTCGTCATGCTGATCAAATAGTGATGGCTGTGATTATTCCTTAAGCGGCTCTCTGCCCGCTGGACTACGGGCACCATGAGGGCCGGGATTATGGGTCTCTTCATTCCATTCACCGCTTTGTCCCATTGATATTGTTCGGTCACTAAGTCGTGTCTGACTCTTTGCGACCCCATGGACTGCAGCACGCCAGGCTCCCCTGTCTTCCACTATCTCCCAGGGTCTGCTCACATTAATTCCATTGAATCGGTGATGCCATCCGACCATCTCATCCTCTGCCCGCCCCCTTCTCCTTTAGCCTTCAATCATAATAAATTCGTGCTGCATGAATGACTAAATAAATCAAATGAATTCCACTCAGCAGTCCTCCCAGCAACCCCATGAAGGGGAGCCACTGTCCATTTCACAGATGAGGAAACCGAGACACAAGTGAGGCTCCATCCCATCACTATTCCCAGGATGCATGGATTAGCAGGTGTGGGGCCAGGATCTGAACCCAGCATTGTCTGTCTGTGCCCAACAGCCCATCAGACCAGCCTCTAGGCTAAAAACATCCCAACTGACTGTCTGCCTCTGCCCCTCTGAGTGTCCCTACCCCTAGCTGACTTCTGCCCAGCAAACTAACACTCCAGGGGAAGGAGCATCTTAATTAGGCTAGCCTGCAGCTGTTAGGGGAGCTGCCTGGTCCACAGTGGAGGTGGAGGTTTCAATGACGAATCCCGCGCTTAGCTGGGCTGAGGGCGAAAAGCAACAGGATTTGTCAAGTTGCTTTGGGATCCTTGTGAATGGGCAGCATTCCAGAACCATAGTGTCATCATTGTTATTATTGTTTTTTTTTTTATATCTAATCTGTTCTTGAGAACAACCATTTTGAAATTGGGCAAAAATACAGCCTAATATATTTAAACATATATATTTTTATTTTTATATAATTTAAAAATAAACGCATTGATGTACATTTTCCAAGTGCCTGCCTGCTGAATTCCTAATGTAATACAACATGACTCAGAGCTAAATTTAAAGAGAGAAGCACATATGTTTAAAGCAGGCACCAACTTTCAATCTGAGGAGAAACAGAGTCAAAAGTATTTTTTTTAGCGTGTGAACGGACTGAGTGCAAAGAGAATTATCTCCAAGCCATCTGGGAAGTCTGGTGTTTTTCAATGCCTTCACAACTCTAATTTTAAGCCGTTATTTGGCCTTTAAATAACAATATCTTTTCTTTCCATTGGAATTTGCACCAGATTCCGCATTTATTGCGCTATCGACTCCAAAAAGAGACCTATCTTTTTGGGAGCAAAAAGAGCAAAAGTTATTGAACGTATTACTCTGCAGATTGGCTCTGGGAAAAAAACAGCAGTCTGATATTTTGCAAATGAAGTTTGACATATTCTGGGATGGCATATTGCACTCACCACAAACAGGCTGCTTGTGCCCGGAGGAGAAAGCTTAATTAAAGCCCCCTTAACAGCATGCAACTCCAGGAAAACGACTCCAAGAGCACTGTAAATGACCTTAAGTTGTTCCATGGGGTTCCCATTCATGAACGGTCTTGATTTTTACCTAGAAGACAGTACAATGTGATTATAGAATTTCAGCTCTAAGGGGGTTCTGATCTATGCTACCAGCCTGTCCTGGGATCCCCTACGTAGACTCCAGGTAATACCTTTAGTCAATGGACTTGCTGCCTTCCCAATTGCAGGAAGTGCTTTGCATTATTAGGTTGAAATCTTCCTCCCTACAACTGGTTCTCATTATTGCCACTAGATTACACAAGAGTCTTCACCATGGTTGACACAAAGGTGAGTTGAAGGTCACCATCACGACCTTCCACTGGCCTTCATCTGCTCTGCTCCAAATAAAACACACCCAGCTCCTCTAAGAACTTGGGTGGGTTCTCTCCAGTAATAAAGATCACAATTTTTTAGGAACCTGTCTACAAAGGAGAGGACAAAGAGACAAAGGAGAAGATGTTTTGAACCTCTATGAAATCAGATTTGGCCAATAATTTATTTCATTTGAATCCCAGACCTTCTATTTCTTCTACAGCCTCTATGTACGGTCTCTTCAGAGGTATGGACGGGTGAAAACCAAATCCTTGTTGGTACAGAGGTTCTCAATTGGTTCTTCAGCAGCTAAGTCATGTCTGACTCTTTGAGACCACATGGGCCGCAGGACTCCAGGCTCCCCTGTCCACTATCTCCCAGAGTTTGCTCAGATTCATGTCCATTGAGTCGGTGATGCCATCCAACCATCTCATCCTCTGCCAACCCCTTCTCCTTTTGCCTTCAACCTTTCTCAGCATCAGGGTCTTTTCCAGTGAGTCAGCTCTTCACATCAGGTGGCCAGAGTATTGAGCTTCAGCTTTAGCATCAGTCCTTCCAACAAATATTCAGGACTGATTTCATTTAGGATGGACTGGTTGGATGTGATCTTACCACCTATGAATTCTCCTTTGCCTTCTCTTCTGCAGAAATGCATTTTTAAAAGATATCTTCCCAGCTCAATCCCTAGGCTCATACAGGTTACCACTCAAAGATCTCTTTATCAGACTAACCTGTCAGAATGACAGCCTCCTCATCACTCTGTCCATTAATCCTGCTTTATATTACTTAACAGCCCTCACTACATGAAATATTACAGATATAGCTTTTTTTTTTGCCACCTACTTCCCTTTACTAGAATGTAGGCTCTGCAAGGTAGAGACTTTATCTCACCATGTACCCTGTTGAATCCTCTGGGCTTATAATATTTGATTAATCAATATTTATTGAATAAATGTTTGAGGATCAATATGTAGATATTGGTCCATGGATATCAAACCCAGAATATCCTTCTGCCAGACTTGAGAAGGACTGGATTAGCCTGAATGCTACATCCTTCAGGAGCCCTTTTTCCTCCCAGATAAAGTGACTCTCCCTTCCATAAGTTCTTCTCAAACTCAGGGGTCACCATTCACATGGCCTTGATCTTAAAGCAGTTTGGATTTTAGCTGACTTGCATTTATATCTCCCCTGTTGGGAGCAATTCCTGGAGAGCAATCTCTCCAGCCAGATACCAGTAGGTGCCCAGAAAATACAAGGTATTAAAAGGAATGGTACCCTCTTCCTCCCTCTGTTCTCTTTCATGGAAAGATTTTGAGGATATTTTGGTGATGGGAGCTAGTCATGATGAAAACTCACTATATCTAGTACACTCTGGGATGCTGGTTAACAGTTTGGGTGAGGTTTAGTATGGTGAATATCTCAAAGAACTTTTACTCTGTGCTCAGTTTTGTCCACTATCATGGCAGGTAGCATTCAGAATGAATTTGAAAAACCCTTTTAAAGTGCAACAGTGAAAAGACAGAGTTTAAAATGGACAAAGGATCTGAATAGACACTTCTCCAAAGAAGATATACAAATGGCCAATAAGCCTAAGAAAAGATGCTCAACATCATTAGTCATCAGAGAAATGCAAATGAAAACTACAATGAGATTTCAGTTCACACCTGCTAGGATGGCTATCATCAAAAAGGTAGACAATAAAAAGTGTTGATGAAGATGTGGAGAAATTACAACCCTCACACACTGTTGGTGAGAATGTAAAATGTTGCAGCCGCTATGGAAAACTTTGGCAGCATTTGGAAAACATTTGACCCAGCAAGAAAAAGCAAGAGAGTTCCAGAAAAACATCTACTTCTGCTTTATTGACTACACCAAAGCCTTTGACTGTGGGATCATACCAAACTGTGGAAAATTCTTAAGGAGATGGGAATACCAGACCACCTGACCTGCCTCCTGGGAAATCTATATGCAGGTCAAGAAGCAACAGTTAGAACTGGACATGGAACAACAGGCTGGTTCCAAATTGGGAAAGGAGTATGTCAAGGCTGTATATTGTCACCCTGCCTATTTAACTTATATGCAGAGTACATCATGCGAAATGCTGGGCTGGATGAAGCACAAGCTGGAATCAAGATTGCTAGGAGAAATATCAATAACCTCAGATATGCAGATGACACCACCCTTACGGCAGAAAGTGAAGAGGAGCTAAAAAGCCTTTTGATGAAGGTGAAAGAGGAGAGTGAAAAAG
This sequence comes from Ovis aries, assembly GCF_016772045.2. Lineage (NCBI taxonomy): Eukaryota > Metazoa > Chordata > Mammalia > Artiodactyla > Bovidae > Ovis > Ovis aries. The sequence goes on from NC_056056.1 coordinate 4,750,411, forward strand.
TTGGCTTAAAGTTCAACATTCAGAAAACTAAGATCATGGCACCCGGTCCCATCATTTCATGGCAAATAGATGGGGAAACAGTGGAACCAATGAGAGACTATTTTTGGGGGCTCCAATATCACTGCAGATGGTGACTGCAGCCATGAAATGAAAAGACGCTTGCTCCTTGGAAGAAAAGCTATGACCAACCTAGACAGCATATTCAAAAGCAGAGACATTACTTTGCCAACAAAGGTCTGTCTAGTGAAAGCCATGGTTTTTCCAGTAGTCGAGAGCAGGATTATAAAGAAAGCTGAGTGCCGAAGAACTGATGCTTTTGAACTGTGGTGTTGGAGAAGACTCTTGAGAGTCCCTTGGACAGCAAGGAGATCAAACAGGTCAATCCTAAAGGAAATCAGTCCTGAATATTCATTGGAAGGACTGATGCTGAAGCTGAAACTCCAATACTTTGGCCACCTGATGGGAAGAACTGACTTATCTGAAAAGACCCTGATGCTGGGAAAGATTGAAGGCAGGAGGAGAAAGGGACGACAGAGGATGAGATGGTTGGATGGCATGGCATCACCAACTCGATGGACACGAATTTGCGCAAGCTCTGGAGTTGGTGATGGACAGGGAAGCCTGGCATGCTGCAGTCCATGGGGTCACAAAAGTCAAACACGACTGAGCAACTGAACTGAACTTGACCCAGCAATTCCATTCCTAGATCAATATCCAAGAGAACTGAAGACATATACCAACACAATAACTTGTACACATATGTTTGCAGCAACATTATTTATTATAGCCAAAAAAGTGGGAACAACCCAAATGTCCATCAGCTGTTGAATGGACAAACAAACGTGGTATGCCCTTTGCTTTTGGCCATGAAAGAGTGAAGTACTGATGCATGCTACAATGGGCTTCCCAGGTGACACAGTGGTAAAGAGTCTACCTGCCAATTCAAGAGACACAAGAGATGTGGGTTCAACCCCTGGATCATGAAAATCCCCCGGAGGAGGAAATGGCAACCCACTCCAGTATTTTTGCCTGGGAAATTCCATGGACAGAGGAGTCTGGCAGGCTACTGTCCGTGGCATTGCAAACAGTCAGACACTACTGAGCGACTAACCCCATGGTACAACATAAGCAAGTCTTGGAAACACTATGCTGAGTGAAAGACGCCAGACACAAAAGGCCATATATCATATGATTCCATATCTGTGAAATTTTCAGAGCAGGCAAATCCCATAGAGACAGAAAGTAATTAGTGTCTTCCAGGGACTAAGAGGAACAAAAAATGTTCTGGAATTAGATAGCAGGGACGGTTGTGCAACTTTGTGAATATGCTAAAAACACTTTTAAAGGTGAATTTTAAAGTATGTGCATTATATTTCAATGATGCTGTTATTTAAAAAGAGAAAATTTCCCTCACCTTTCAGTAATTGAACATTCAACAAAAGTGATTTCTATAGTTAGCTCTTACATATTCAAATCAATTATGAAAAAAAAAAAAACCCAAAACTCACCTGGAAATAAAGCAGTTGAATAGAGTCAATTACCATTTAGACAGCCTTCAACTCACGTGAGATAACATAAGACAACATAACATCAGATAACATAAGACATCACCTTTTGAGTGGAGAGAAAACAGAAGTCTCTTTCTTGGGGAAATTACGCATAAGGAATAAAGTGACTGTTGGCCACACCAGGCTGTCTTCTTCCATTCCAGCAATGACCATCAATCACAGTGGACAGTGTGATGGCTGCTTCTGCTGTCCAAGAAGCCACTTAGATCATTTATTTCTACCAGGCTGTCACCAAAACCAACAAGTCTTTAAAAAAAACAAAAAGACCTAGAATCTGAAAACTGCAAGGCGTGTTCAACACACACATAATATCCTTAAAATTTTTTTTTTCATTATGGAAAATATCATATAGTATAGTGAAACACACAAACTCATCACCAGCTTCAGTAATTATCAGCTGACAGTCAATCTTCTCTCACCCTTTCCCCCCACTTACTTACTTCTGTCCCTCCATATTATTGAGAAGTGAAACTCATAAATTATATCATCTTCCCCAGAAATATTTCAGTATGACCCTTTCAAAAAACCCAAAATATATATTCAAATTTCCTTTGGTGTCTTACAAATATTTAAAGGAACAGTTTGCATAATGTCCTTTTTAATTGTTATCTCCATTCTCCATGGATACATGAGAACATGAATAGCAATTACTACTATTTACAGGAGCAACTATTGTGTGCCAGACAGTTTACTGGGGCTTTCTACATATCAACGAACATGATTCTTGCATCAATCGCAAGGGACACCACCCCTGTTCCATCCCCCAGCTCAGGGAGGTGAATGAACCCAAGCGAGGGTCAAGCTGGCTGACCCATCCTCTGTCTCCCACTTGTGGCTCTCTCTCGCCCACCTCTCTTTTAGGGCTCTGCTGTAAAATACTATAACCGCTGGGCTCTGTCTCTCAGTCTTGTCTGACCCTTTGCAACCCCATGAACTGCCCTCCAGGCTCCTCTATCCATGGAATTTTCCAGGCAAGAATATTGGAGTGGGTTGCCATTTTGGTCCAGGGATCGAACCCGCGTCTCCTGCATTACAGGTAGGTTCTTTACCACTGAGCCAACAGGGAAGCCTCTAGTATAGCCACTAACTACCTGCAAAAGAATTCAAAAATGTAGTAGGCAAAAAAGAATGTAAATGATCTCATTAGTAATGTTGATGTTAAATGATCATACTTTGGGTGTATTGGGTTAAAACCTATTGCTGTGCAACAATTGTTGCTACAACAATTTTATGTGATAAGATACACATAACGTAAGGTTGACTATCTCAGCCTTTTTAAAGTGTACAGCAGTGTTGAGTGCATCCCCATCGCTGGGCACCCATCAGTGCCATCCAGCGCCGGGACCCATACCACTCCCAGACCACTTATCAAGCCCACCACTCTTTGAACTTTCTTTAGCTTTCTCCGTAATTGTTAGTGGCAGCCAAGCATTCTCTACTGGGATCACTCGTAAGCGGCTTAGTGGGGACCAGCACACCTGTCTCTCTGTCCTCCAAAGCTTGTGCTCCTTCCACTTCTGCCCTGCCACAGCCTCCCAAGAAGGGACTGGTGATGCCAGCGCGGTGGAAGCTGGTCTCCTGGTTCTCCTCTGCACCTATTCCCTAAGATTTTGCAGAAAAACCCAAACGAACTTTTTGGCCAACCCAACATTATTCCCCAAACAGGGGAAGGAATTTGCAGCCAAATGGTGAACAAACATTAATTGCGAGCAATGTGTGCACTTTACACACACAAATTAACAAGTCAGGATGTCCACTGCTGCAGTGTTTCAGGTGGGAACACCTCGATGGCCAACAACGGGGGATCCACTTGCTATTGCTGTTGTTTAGTCACGAAGGTGTGTCTGACTCTTTGCCACGCCATGGACTGCAGCATGCCAGGCTCCTCAATAAATTATGTTAAACCGTCAAATGGGATCCTTGGCAATAATTAAAACATTTTTGAAGACGATTTTATGATAGGGAAAGATATTTAGGCTCTGTTGTGAAAAATGGTGGCTCAGATGGTAAAGAATCTGCCGGCAAAGCGAGAGACCTGGGTTTGATCCCTGGGTTGAGAAGATCCTCTGGAGAAGGGAATGGCAACCTACTCCAGTAATCTTGCCTAGAGACTTATTTTGTAAACTAATGTGTGTGAATAGTCAGAAGGTTGAGTAGTGAAATTTTGCATAGCTCCATGTTCCTTTTTTTTTTTTTTTTTGCTTCATGTTCTTATATAGGTTTTTTCTACAGTTTCCAAGATTTCAAAGTAATTCTACATTTGTAATTAGAGAAGATAAAGCAATACATTAAAAAAAAAAAAAAGAGGCTTCATCACCAAGGTGAATGGATTGCTTCTTGGTCAGCAATCTGCTTGGTCAGCTTTCTTGGTGTGGTCTTACCTGAGGCTTACCAGGAGCTGGAGGCGGGGACATGGAGCTGGAGGAGGGTGTGGGGAGGAGGAGGGGGGGGGCGTTAAAGGAGAGTTGCTGAGACAGGTTCTTTTGCTTCCATGGCTGCCCCACACCTTGGCTTCCCCTGGAAGCCCACAAGCTTGGCACCTGCCCTCTGCCCTCAGGTTTTGGGTGAAGGTTCCTGGGTTGGTAGCTTCTGCTGCTGGCCATCCACGGTCCGTCTTAATTAAAATGCACCATCCACATAACACAGTAATGGAATTAGAAGGCAGTTCCTCCCTCAGAAGGGCTGCGGTCAAGGCTGCACAAACAACTTGTGTTTTGTTCTACTGTGATTCAGCCTAATGTGTTGGTAAAAGGGTCCATTCCCGGGATGTTTTGTACTTAATTACGTATGAACGTGGCAGAAAGCAGAGGCCCCTAACAACATGCTCGGTGGTTGATTAAGTGAGCATCTGGATGGGCAATCAATAATTCACTGAAATATTTAGAACACCGCCTGGCTTCCTGGGATGGGAAGAATATGGCTTGCTTGTGGTCCTTTGTTGGTTGTTCTGCAGGTGGAGGTCTTCCTGGCTTTCTAGTCTCTCTGCCTCTAGCTTGGACACTTCTGCAGCTAGAGTGTGAACTTTCAGAAACACGCAGATCTAATCACATCACACCTCCATGCTGTCCACTGAACTTTCTTACCTCTGTGCCTCTCCGACTCCGACTGCACCTGGTCACCTGGGCACGCTTGGCCTCCACTGCATTTCATGTCCCCCTGTGATTGTCTTCCCTGTTGGGCTGTGAGCGGACACCACAAGACAGGAATATGTTCTATTCTGATCCTCATTTAATCTGTTTATTGGGTGGATGTCGCTGGGTAAATGAATGCATTGGCAGCACAGGAATCCTGGCGCAGTGGTTGTGATCAGCATTAAAGGCAAATGATCCTCTCCCATTTTCCCCATCTTTACAAAAAAAACTTAAAAAAATACAATTTATTGTTCTGTGTTTGGCCGTGCTGGGTCTTCATTTTTGCACACAGGCTTTCTTTATTTGCGGCAAGTGGGGGCTCCTCTCAAGCTGTGATGCTCAGGCTTCTCGCTGAGGCGGCTTCTCTCGTGGAGCACGGCTTCTAGGGCATTCGGGCTTCAGCAGCTGTGGTCCATGACTTAGTTGCCCCAACGCAGGTGGAGTCTTTCCAGACCAGGGATCGAACCTGTGTCCCCTACTGGCAGACGGATTCTCAAACACTAGAGAAGCAGGGAAGTCCCTGTTTTCCTCCTCTTGAATTAATAGCAAATTCCTTTAATCTTAGGGCTTCCCAAGAATCTGCCTGCCAATACAGGAAACGCAAGAGACACAGGTTTGATCCCTGAGTCGGGAAGATTCCCTGCAAGAGGAAACGGCAACCCACTCCAGTATCCTTGTCCAGGAAACCCCACCAACCAAGGAGCCCGGGGGGCTGCGTTCCACGGGGTCACAAAGAGTTGGACACAACCGAGCGCGGACGCATTGGGCGTTGTATTGTTCTCTAATCTTACACTCCTGATGGTTAGCTCTGGGGGCCACCCTCTTCCTTATCCTCTGAAAGCAAGAACCGAGGTTCAGAAGGGTTAACCCATTTGCCTGAGAGACCCCAGTGGGGCTGAGCCGCCAGCCTGGGTTGACTTCCTGACCTTCAGGACTCTTCTTTGTCCCTGGGATCATTTGGGTCACCATCGTCACTAGTGGCATCACCATCATTGGGTCAAGGTCGTGAGAGGCAGGAAATAGAGGAAAACAGGAGCGGGTTCAGAAGAGACCAAAGGGGATTCTTTACCATACGTGCTCAAACTGATCATAACAAACTTGGTTCCAAGCAATTTAAAAGATGACTGATGCCGTGAGTCTTAAGCAGGTGAGCAGGGAGGAACACATAACATTTGTGATATTTTCAGTGATATTTATTGGGCGACACTCGGCCTGGTTTTACCACTGGCTCCCCAGCTGTTTAGCAAAATGTCGAGCACATTCAACGTCTATATTTGCTGAGTGACTAACTTGAATGCCTACCATGTTCCCAGAACCATGGGCTGTCTCACCATAATCCTCAGGATCACCCCAAGGTCTTAAGCATTGTGCCACGTTGATTACGACAGGTGGCTCAGTTCTGAGGTGGCTTATCCAGGGAAAATTTGGATTTAAAGCTATCTGGTGACTTTCTGCACACCCCTCCAATGCAGTGTTCTGTGTCCAGTGAATCCTTAATAATTATAAATTGATGAGGGTGCTTTCTCAGTCTGAATGCTTAACACATGCTCTCTGAATATGATGGGTGTCGCAGCATATTTTAATTAAATCCTGACAACTTTAATTCTGATTGCTCATTCTAATACTCTTGAGCTGCTAGCACCAAGCTAATGACTTGTTCATTTTGGAAGATATTAGTAGCAGGGTGCTGCCTTTTAGCCAAACATAACATCATCATAATTAAAATCTGATATTTCTTGAAATGAACTCCTTTAAAATGATTTCTATTCCACAAGCACACACACAGATGCAAGCATATATGTGTCAACATGCTCAAGAATTTACAACACCTCAGAGAAGCTCTGTCCATTCCTTTCCAAAATGAAAAGTTTGTTGTTGACATGATGATAGACTCCTTACAAGGTTCAGGGGAAATGTGTATTTCCACTGATCAATTTCTGAGTTTCCCAGAAGAGGGGAGCCGGAGAAAGATCCTGAAAACTAATGATGGTGGGAGCAGAGTGTATTTGTACTTTACTGCGCCAATCAGTATCTAAACCACTGAATCAGAGAAAGAGACAAAGGAAAATCTAACTGTGTGGGAAAGGTGGCGGGAGGACAGCTGAGCAGGTGCGAGAGATGGTATCTGAGTACACAAAAAGATGAGATAATTTGGAGAGAGGATCCAGGAAGCAAATATAATATACTGGGTTAACTCACTGCTCTCACAGAGTGAACAACATCTCTTGTGCTCAAGGCATTGGAGAGCCGACAGTTACAAGTTAGCTGCCGGCCATACACCGGTGGTGCTTGCCTTAGTGCATGATTCTAACCAGAGGTTCATTCTTGGGCTTTAGTGGGGACTATGAACCCCCCAAAATTATATGCAAAACTTTGTGTTATGGGGACTTCCCTGGCAGTCTAGTGGTTAAGATGCCATGTTCCCAGTGCAGGAAACAGGGGTTCCATCCCTGGTCGGGGAACTAAGATCTCACATACAGCATGGTGCAGTCAAACCCCCTACCCCAAACAAAAATCTGCGTGTTTATAGATACACATGAGTGTGGGCAGAAATAGAGCGGCACAGTTCTCAACCTCTCCTCTCCTCTGGGACAAAAATACATAGCAAGGACCTCATTCTCTAAGACTTCAATTCAGTTCAGTCGCTCAGTCGTCTGACTCTTTGCAACCCCATGGACTGCAGCGTGCCAGGCCTCCCTGTCCATCACCAACTTCCGGAACTTGCTCAAACTCATGTCCATTGAGTGGCTGATGTCATCCATCCAGCTCATCCTCTGTCATCCTGTTCTCTTCCTGCCTTTAATCTTTCCCAGTATCAGGGTCTTTTCCAGTGAGTCAGTTCTTCCTGTCAGGTGGCCAAAGTATTGAAGTTTCAGCTTCAGCATCAGTCTTTCCAATGAATATTCAGGACTGATTTCCTTTAGGATTGACTAGTTTGATTTCCTTGCAGTCCAAGGGACTCTCAAGAGTCTTCTCCAACACCACAGTTCAAAAGCATCAGTTGTTTGGTGCTCAGCTTTCTTTATAATCCAACTCTCATATCCATACATGAGTACTGGAAAACCATAGCTTTGACTAGATGGATCTTTGTTGGCAAAGTAATGTCTCTGCTTTTTAATATGCTATCTAGGCTGGTCATAGATTTCTTCCAAGGAGCAAGTGCCTTTTCATTTCATGGCTGCATTTCACCATTTGCAGTGATTTTGGAGCCCCCAAAATAAAATCTGTCACTGTTTCCATTGTTTTCCCATCTATTTGCCATGAAGTGATGCCATGATCTTTGTTTTCTGAATGTTGAGTTTTAAGCCAAGTTTTTCACTCTCCTCTTTCACTTTCATCAAGAGGCTCTTTAGTTCTTCTTTGCTTTCTGCCATAGGGTGGTGTCATCTGCATATCTGAGGTTATTGATATTTCCCCCAGCAATCCTGATTCCAGCTTGTGCTTCATCCAGCCTGGTATTTCTCATGATGTACTCTGCATATAAGTTAAATAAGCAGAGTGACAATACACAGCCTTGACGTACTCCTTTCCCAATATTGCAACCAGTCTGTTGTTCCATGTCTGGTTCTAACTGTTGCTTCTTGACCTGCATACAGATTTCTCAGGAGGCAGGTAAGGTGGTCTGGTATTCCAAACTCTTGAAGAATTTTCCACAGTTTGGTGTGATCCACAAAGTCAAAGGTTTTGACGTAGTCAATAAAGCAGAAGTAGATGTTTTTCTGGAACTCTCTTGTTTTTTCTATGATCCAGTGGATGTTGGAAATTTGATGTCTGGTTCCTCTGCCTTTTCTAAATTCAGCTTAAACATCTGGAATTTCACGGTTCACGTATTGTTGAAGCCTGCCTTGGAGAATTTTGAGCATTACTTTGCTAGTGTGTGAGATGAGTGCAGTTGTGTGGTAGTTTGAGTACTCTTTGGCATTGCCTTTCTTTGGCATTGTGTCAAAACATGATATGGGGTTTGCCTTCTCTACTCTTCCCCTGGAAAGGATGAATAAACTGAAGCCATAATCAAAACCAGCCAACAGACACAGATATTTTTCTTCACTTTGGTAAAGTTAAATAGTATCTTCTGCAAATATCTTAAAAAACAAAAACAACTCCCCAAAAGAGACATTTTAAAAGACCATTTAAAATAGCAAGCTATAGGACATAGTTCACTGACAAGTTCTTGGCAACAGGGTGATGTAATTATAGACAATTTGAATAGAACCCTTGCTGATCCTTGCTTGATTCTATGCAAAGACTCCTCAAGTTTCCCATCGGAAACTTTCTCAGCACATCCTCCTCACAGTTAAGATCTTCTGAGTGTTTATTATAGGCTGAGCAATATTTCAAAAGCTTTGCCTGCAAGGTGTTATAAACCCCACAGCTATTTTATAAAGATAGGTATTATTACTAGGGGCCTCCCAGGTGGCGCGAGTGGTAAAGAACCCACTTATCAAAGCAGGAGATGCCAGAGACATGGGTTTGATCCCTGGTTCAGGAAGATCCCCTGGAGGAAGGCATGGCAACCCATACGAGTATTCTTGCCTAGAGAATCCCATGGGCAGAGGAGTCTGCTGGGACACAGTCCATAGTGTTGTAAAGAGCCAGACATGACTGAAGCACCTTGGCATACATGCATGCGTGCATGATTACTAGACCTAATTTACAGATGAGAAAACTGAGGCTCAGTGAAACTTAATGAATTGTTTGCAATTCCACACTTAGACATTTCCTGCTATCTCTGCCCCTTTCCCTTAGGAAGCACTATAAATGGCCACACTAAAAAGGTAAGGTAGAAAATGAAACTCTAGAAACCCAAGGCAATCAAACACCTTTCTTTCTTATGGGTCTATTAGCGTCTCTGAATTTGTCAGACGTCCTGAGCAGATTCAGGGTTTGCATTTTTTGGCAGGAACATCACAGAAGTCATGTTCTGATCTGTGCCTCACATCAGGTGGTGGGTTGTCCTATACTGGTGATTTGACCTTGATCTCCTCTCAGTGTGGTGTCAGCCAGGTTTCTTCACTGTGAAGTTACTATTCCCTACCCACCCCCTCACTGACATTATTGAATTAAAAGACTTTGTGACAAAATATATATAACCTAAAATTACCATTTTAACCATTTGAAGTGTCCAGTTCTGTAGCATTAAGTCCATTCTCACTGCTGGGCAACTGCCACCAGCACGCACAGAATGTTTTCATCTTCCCAAACGGAAATTATGCCCTCTGAACAATGATTTCCCCTTCCCACTTCCACAGCTCCCGGCAACCACTATTGTACTCTCTGTTTCTGTGAATTTGAGTGGAATGATACAGTGTTTATTATTTTGTGTCTGACTCATTTCACCTAGCGTAACATCTTTAAGCTTAACCCATGTTATACGTCGTGTGTGCTCAGTGGCTTCCGTTGTGTCCCATTCTTTGTGACCCTATGGACTGCAGCCCCCCAGGCTCCTCTGCCCATGAGAGTCTCCAGGGAAGAATACTGGAGTGGGTTCCCATGCCCTCCTCCAGGGGATCTTCCCAACCCAGGGACCAAACCAGAGTCTCCCGTGTCTGCTGCATTGCAGGTGGATTCCTTACTGCTGAGCCGGTGGAGATGCCCTCACCCACACTGTACCATGTGTCAGAACATCCTTCCTTTTAAAGACTGAATAAATGTTCCCTTGTGTGAATACGACACATGTTAATGAACTCATTCCAGGATGGACACTTGGGTTGCCTCCACCTTTTGGCTCTTGTGGATAATGCTGCTACAAACTTGGGCGTACAAATAACGAATACCTTTTCCAGACCCTACTTTTCCTTCTTTTGGTTATATAGCCAGAACTGAAACTTCTGGATTATTATTTTTTCCTTCTTAATCAGCGAGTTTCTTGAGGGATGCTACGTTGAGACTATATAACCATGCTGCTATTCCTCACCCTTTCACCCCCTAGCATTCTTCAGTTCCTGTATGAATCAATAATTAACCTACCAGTTGCCAAGCAGTAGTTTTCTTTCCATCATTCATTCTGCATTTATTAGCTGGCATTCTACTGAAGGGAAGAAATTTCCCTTCTCCCCCATTGATTTACGAACATGGAAGAATTTTATTCAACCCTTTACACCACGGACCCTTCATTGCTCTGAGCAATTCATTTCCATATGACTCCCAAGAGTGCAAGTTTGGGGAAGTGAGGGAACTTTCTGTATTTCCTTGTTACCATGGAGAAAGCCGAGAGCGCAGCCCGACTTCCCTAAATTCAGGTAATCGCGTTCCTGTTCACGCATTCCTTTAAAGTGGAAATCCTCTCTCGGGATGGCCTCACAAACCTTCCGGACAGTCCGGTCCCGCGAGAACTACATTTCCCAGAGTCCTCCGAGCGCTCGCGTCATCAGCGGGCGCGTCTTTTTGCTCGCCGGATTTGAAGAGCCGGCTGTGGCGGCGGCAACATGGCGGACGTGCTAAGTGTCGGTGTCAATCTGGAGGCCTTTGCCCAGGCCATTAGTGCCATTCAGGCGCTCCGCTCTAGCGTGAGCAGGGTGTTCGACTGCCTGAAGGATGGCATGCGGAACAAAGAGACGCTGGAGGGCCGGGAGAAGGCCTTCATCGCGCACTTCCAGGACAACTTGCATTCGGTCAACCGGGACCTCAAGTAGGTACCGGCTGAAGGGGCCGCGGGTCGCGACCTCCTACCCTGCTCCACCCCCGCGGGAGTCGCCTTAGTCACGGGCTGCTCTTTCTTTTCGGTGCTCCCTCTCTCTCCTCTCTAGGACTCTCCCTGCCCCTCAGGGCCTCCTCATCTTCCACCCCCGCTTTCTCGTCTCCCTTCTCTTGGCGTCCTGCTGTTGGCTGACTCCCGCCACCCAGGACCACCTCTGTGGTCCTTCCGTTCCTCGCGACGGGACGTGCTCTTCCCATGAACTTCCACTCGTCTTCTCGGCTCGTCAGGGTTCCCACCTGTGGGCCCTCTGGGCTCCACCACGTGTGATCAAATAGTACCAAAAAGGACCTGTTCAACGCTGCCCCAGAGTCAAGTGTATTCCACCTAGTTGGCCACAGGTTGGGCTTCCCTGGTGGTGCAGAGGTTAAAGCGTCTGCCTGCAACGTGGGAGACCTGGGTTCGACTCCTGGGTCGGGAAGATCCCCTGGAGAAGGAAATGGCAACCCACTTCAGTATTCTTGCCTGGAGAATCCCATGGACGGAGGAGCTTGGTGGGCTACAGTCCATGGGTCGCAGAGAGTCGGACATGACTGAGCGACTTTTAACTGTATCTTATCTTTCCTCCCTGAACCTGGAATTCATCAGTTCCAGTCCCTACCCCACCCCAAAGCATGATGAAACGGCCTTGTTCCTTTCTCTTTTCTCCTACCCCACCCCCTAACCACCTGATCACTACTTTCACCCCCACCCTCACTGTTTCTGTTAAGTTCCTGCCTCAAAAGAGACCTCATCACAGGCTTATGACTTCTGCTTAAACACCTCATCCCCACACCCCCACCCCGGGCCTCCCAACAAAAGCTAATTTGGTGTTCTTCAGGGTTAAGGATTGTGTATTTCTTGTCTCTTTCTTAACAAGTCAACTTCTTCTACTTTATCAGTGACATGAAGTGAGAGGGTGCTTGTAAAATGCCTGGTACTTAATAGGCAATTTTTAATAGGTCCTGGTCGTGTGCCCTCCCATCCTTGTGAGGGTCAGATCCTCTTAGGGAGGTTAGAATTGCAGGGTTTTTGTCTTTTACTTCTGAAAACTGACCTTAGCAGGTGAAAGCATTGGGTGAGCTACTCGTCCTATAATTTCTGGAGTGGCTGGTTCTTTTTTTTTTTTTTTTAAATGTCCTCAACTTGGTCTCCTTAGTAACCAGATGGAAGGAGGAGGTGGAATGGAAGAGGAGGTGGTAACCAAATGATGGGAGCCTCTTTTTATTTATTTATTTTTTCCTGTAAGTAAGTTGCCAATCTTGTTCTGGGGGAGAGCCAGGAGGTCACACCCCCTCCTCACTCCCACACTTACTTTCTGTTCTCTGGTGACTTTCCAGTTAATGCTTGCCCTGCCTGAGTCTGGGTGCTGGTGGTTTTTGCCTTTCTTTCTTCTCCTCGTTGGTGGGCTTTCCTTGGTAATGTGCAGGGTGTTGAAACCTGTCAGCATTGTAGAAAGCTTAATAATCGTGTTCGTCTCACCCCATTGTCTTCATAAATCTGTGGACAGCAGTGCGAAGAGGAAAGAGGCTAGAGAGCCCAAGATGAGCATGGCATGAGCAGCTGTTCCTATGACCTTCGGTTGACACTCTGGGACTGGCCCCTCAGCACATGCTCCTGAATGTGCTTTTGCTGTTGGCTCTCTTTCCCAAGCTGCTCTAGGGTTTGTTTTTTTTTTTTTTTTTCTTGCTATACTGAAGTATGTTTGTTTGACACAGCCCCCTCCATGGTGTCTTCCCGTTTGTTTATTTTATCTCTTTTTTGTTTTGTTAAGTTTTACCATCTGTGAAGCACCAGGTACAAATCTATCCCTGTGTGAATGGTAAATAATCATCATTTATTCAGGTACTTGCTGTACTGCCAAATAGAATGATCTGTATGTGGATCTGAAAACTCTTAGTGAGAAGCAGTGTTATACCACATTTTGAAATTCCAGAAGGCCCTCCTCTCCCCCTGCCTTGCAAAGAATGATTTGAGTTGTTCAATCCTGATTTTAGGAGTCCTGTTGATTTCATCGCTCTTAATTCTTGTTCTCCTCTGGAATGGTGCCAGAGAGCTCAGTTGTAAAATGGGATAAGCCCCTAGCTAGGGGTTCTCTCAAGTGGCTCTAGTCATCTTCTTCTTAATATTTATTTACTTGGGATCTTTGTTCCATCGTGTGGGGTCTTTCATTGCAGCACTCGGACCTTCCGTTTGGTGCTCAGGCTCTGGGATGCTCAGGCTCAGTTGTTGTGCATGGGTTTAATTGCTCCTCGGCATGTGGGATCTTAGTTCCCTGACCAGGGATTGAACCCGTGTCCCCCACATTGCAAGACAGGTTCTTGAGCACTGGACCACTAGGGAAGCTCCTGGCCCTTGTCTTCTTTTCAGAAAGTATTTCTTCTTAAGGGACTTGAATTTATGATGAGCAGTTTGCAGAACAGTCTGGACCAATGTAGTGGGCTAGGAACTGGAGTTTTAGCGGGCTCAGGTTTACTTGCTGCGTCTGCTTGCTTTTCAGTGAGCTGGAACGTCTGAGCAACTTGGTGGGGAAGCCTTCTGAGAACCATCCTCTCCACAACAGTGGGCTGTTAAGTCTGGATCCCGTGCAGGACAAAACCCCTCTGTACAGTCAGCTCCTCCAGGCATATAAATGGTCAAACAAGGTAAGACAGATGTGTCAGAAATGAAACTAATACAGGAAAAAGCAAGCTTTCTTACATTTCATAAAGGCAGAAAGTGAGGGTAAGTTTTTCTTTCCATTTCTTGTTCTTGATTTGGCATGGCGTTACAGAGTTGGAAGTTTTAGACTGTCCCTGGGAGAGAATATATAGTCCTCTGAAGTCTCAGAAATTAATCATGATGCTCAGGTAATTACATTTTTTAAAACGTTCAAACTCGGGTGTGTCTAACCTGGAAACTGGGTTAGGGAGCAGTTTTTATGAACCCCGTGAAGTCACACGCAAAGTGCTGTGTGTGTGTGTGTGTGTGCGTTTCTCTGGGAAGGACTTCCTAGCTTTCCTCAGATTCTCAGAGGGGTTCCTGACTCCCAGGAAGTGAAGGACTGGTGGTCTGTGAGTGCAGCTGCTCACTTTGTTTTTGTTGCTTGGCCTGCTTTCCCCATTGTTGATGGAACATCTCTAGAGGACTGTTTGGTAAATCACTCTTACTGTCCTTTTTTTCATCTGTTTTTTTAAATTGAAGAAAGTGCTGCACTCAATATGCCAGCAAATTTGGAAAACTCAGCAGTGGCCACAGGACTGGAAAAGGTCAGTTTTCATTCCAATCCCAAAGAAAGGTAATGCCAAAGAATGCTCAAACTACCGCACAATTGCACTCATCTCACATGTTAGTAAAGTAATGCTCAAAAGTCTCCAAGCCAGGCTTCAGCAATACGTGAACCGCGAACTTCCAGATGTTCAAACTAGTTTCAGAAAAGGCAGAGGAACCAGGGATCAAATTGCCAACATCCACTGGATCATGGAAAAAGCAAGAGTGTTCCAGAAAAACACTATTTCTGCTTTATTGACTATGACAAAGGCTTTGACTGTGTGGATCACAAGAAACTGTGGACAATTCTGAAAGAGATGGGAATACAGACCACCTGACCTGCCTCTTGAGAAATCTGTATGCAGGTCAGGAAGCAACAGTTAGAACTGGACATGGAACAACAGACTGGTTCCAAATAGGAAAAGGAGTACGTCAAGGCTGTATATTGTCACCCTGCTTATTTAACTTATATGCAGAGTACATCATGAGAAACGCTGGGCTGGAAGAAGCACAAGCTGGAATCAAGATTGCCGGGAGAAATATCAATAACCTCAGATATGCAGATGACACCACCCTTATGGCAGAAAGTGAAGAGGAACTAAAAAGCCTTTTGATGAAAGTGAAAGAGGAGAGTGAAAAAGTTGGCTTAAAGCTCAACATTCAGAAAACGAAGATCATGGCATCTGGTCCCATTACTTCATGGGAAATAGATGGGGAAACAGTGAGAGACTTTCTTTTTTGGGGCTCTAAAATCACTGCAGATGGTGATTGCAGCCATGAAATTAAAAGATGCTTATTCCTTGGGAGGAAAGTTATGACCAACCTAGATAGCATATTTAAAAGCAGAGACATTACTTTGCTAACAAAGGCCCATCTAGTCAGGGCTATGGTTTTTCCAGTGGTCATGTATGGATGTGAGAGTTGGACTGTGAAGAAAGCTGAGCGCTGAAGAATTGATGCTTTTGAACTGTGACATTGGAGAAGACTCTTGAGAGTCCCTTGGACTGCAAGGAGATCAGTCCTGGGTGTTCATTGGAAGGACTGATGCTGAAGCTGAAACTCCAATACTTTGGCCACCTCATGCAAAGAGTTGACTCGTTGGAAAAGACCCTGATGCTGGGAGGGATTGGGGGCAGGAGAAGAAGGGGACGACAGACGATGAGATGGCTGGATGGCATCACCAACTTGATGGACATGAGTTTGAGTGAACTCTGAGAGCTGGTGATGGACAGGGAGGCCTGGTGTGCTGTGATTCATGGGGTCACAAAGAGTTGCACACGACTGAGCGACTGAACTGAACTGAACTGAACTGAGCTGATAGTTGATTTATAGTATCATATTAGTTTCCGGTGCATACATATCTATCTATGTGTATATTCTTCAGATTTTCTTATTCATAGGTTATCACAAACTACTGTGACTAGCTCTCTGTTCTATGGAGTCAGCCCTTGCTGATTATCTATTTTATATGTGGTAGTGTGTGCTTAGTTGCCCAGTCATGTCAGACTCTTGGCAACCCGAAGAACTGTAGCCCGCCGGGCTCCTCTGTCCATGGAATTCTCCAGGCAAGAACACGGGAGTAGGTGCCATTTCCTACTCCATATGTATAGTAGTGTGTATACATTAATCCCAACCTCCTAATACTCTCTCTTCTCTTAACTACTCTGCACCTGTCTGCGGGAGATTGCTCTAAACGCTCTCTATTGTTCAGTTGCTCAGCTGTGTCTGACTCTTGCGACCCCGTGGAAGGGAACACTCGCCATAGAATGTGCTATTCGTGGCAGCCCCATGGCGGAGCCCTCAGGACAGCTGTGAAAGGGAAACTGAGCTGCAGTGTAAAAATAACAGGAGCATTAGGCTCCTCAGCCTGGCAGCAGTTAGTTTGTTTGCTCGCAGGTTCCTCTTGTTTGGGTGCTGTGGGTTGTTGTGCTGAGCTTTGTTTTGTTCTCCGCTGCTGATGGAAAGCTAGAATATATGTTTGGGACGATTTTGGAAGCTTTTCTCACTAGGATGCTGCTCCCCGGAGAGAATTGTTCTTAGCGTTACTGATTGTGATCCGCTCTTCCCTCTCCAGTTACCCATCACTCTTCTCCTCTTTTCACTCCCAGGTCTCAGGTGACAGATGAGCCGTGGCAGTGTTTCTGGTGTGTAGAATTATTCCTTTGAATTTGTGGGAATATTTAACATTCTTTGGTTTACAGTGGGACCCAGGTAGCTGCGTCTGAGACTCAGGGAGACATGATTTATCGTGGGACACTAAAGAAGGAGCTTGGACCTGGGAGGCATGCGTTTAGCCTATAAGGGTTGTCCTCCAGACTCGGGCTGCTGTGGACAGGAACCCACTTCAGTCCTGAGCATCAGGTGCCCAGGTGGTGTGGGGATCGGTCATTCTGCTGCCCAGTCTATGCCCGCTTCCCAGTGTTGGCTTGGTGTCTCCCAGTGGTGGGAAAGACAGCCCGGCAACTGTAGGTTTGTGTGGTCCTTCATGCCAGATGCTGAAAACGGATGCGGGCCCTGTTTGGTAGGGGCCCCTGCCTACCCAGACAGCTTGTTGCGCTCAGTGGGTGGGATTCTCTGATTGCCCAGTGCAGATCAGCTGAAACTCAGGGATTGGGGCTGCACGGCTAGAGGCAGGAGTGGGTGCAGGACAGACACAGAATCATGGCTGGCTGGGGCAGTTGCCAGGGCCAGACACCAGGCTGTTCAGGCTGCACACAGACAACGCTGCCCTCTTAGGCTGTCCTGTGTGAGCCTCCTTGTTTCCCCAGGCACTCGTGTGGGCATCTTAGCACATGGGATCTGATGTGTAGGTGACTTATTTCTGGTTGGATGCTTGGTCTTGGCTTTTGGATGTGGAAGCTGTGTTGATGTATCGTGTGGGTAATGTTCTCGGAATAGGCTCGAGTGGTGGAGACTTTTCAGTGGTGGGAAGATTTAGGCTGATCTCGAGGCCATGAGTGCCTGAGACCCCAGTGGGAGTGGCTGGTTTTAAATCAAAGTGATGATACGTACCATTTGAAGGTAGTTTTGTTTGCCCAGTTTAATAGAATATTAAGATAGAAGTCCCTGTTCCTCCCCTCAGATGCAGAGGATGTTTTAGGGGAAAGAAGCAGTACATATGTGGAAATGCTTATCCTGGAGATGCTGCGGGTTAAAACTAGGTATAAAAATGTGTCAGAGTGTAAGTCCTGCCCGAGTAGCGTGAGTGGGGTTGGGGTTGCAGTCGCAGCCTGGCCTGGTGCATGTTGTGAAGTCACCGTTCTTTCACCAGCTCTCTATGCCCAGCAGGGAGGGCATTCTGGACCCCTGCACCATTACTTGGCAAAATAAGGAAAATGAATCGGAGACGTTTAGCTTATCCCCTTATTTTATAGCCGGGCAAGTCAAGGCCCCATGAACCACAGTGCCCACAGCCTCATAGCTAGACTAGAATTTGCCACTCCTGACTTAGCCCAGTGTTCTTTACTCTAAAACTTGATGCTGATGCTGTAATCCCGTTTGGCTTAAGGTTTTGACTGTACTAAACATTTTCCCCTCCCTTTAATCTTCTTGTCAGGAGCAATTCATGTGTCATATTTTATTCATGAATCTGTATCGCATTTTACTCATTTTCAGTGGTTTACTGAAGGGTGGAGATGGCAAATACAGGCCCCTGCTCCTCACGCTGTCACGCTTGTCCAGGGCAGACGTCGCTAATCACCCTCCGCATTCTTCCTGCTGAGGCTCCCTCTGGACTCACAGCTCTGTCGTGGGGCTCAGCGGCCCCTGCCAGTTATCCAAAGTGGGCTGCAGAGAAGAGATGTTTTTTATTTCTATTATGGTAAATAATGTGCTATTTGGCTATTGCTTATTTATACTGTCCTTACTCTAGAAGGGATTTGAAATCTGTTATAAGAAAGCTGTACTTCGACCTTGAACGAAAGAGGAAACCAAGGATAAGGATGCCTTATGTACATTTCTTTAATAAACTCAAGGAGTAGCCCCAAGAAATAAGCCAGTATTCTAATTTCCAGCTGGGATTATGGAAGCAAGAAGCGATGATAGGTGTTGATCTTGCCTCTCCTACACACGAAAAGAGCTTTTTAATCGCAGGTGCTTTCATCATTCATCATTTTACTCTCCAAGCGTTTAAACCAGTAGGTACATTAATATGTTAAGTGGATTTTGGGGTAACTTGCCAATGTCAGCTTTCCGCACTGTTGGCTAAGAATTGAAGAAAGTTTGGGAAAGGCTTTGATACCAGCCATTATGTGATGAACTTTCTGTTTTACGTGCTGTTGGCCAAAGAGAAGTCTTGTTCACGCTTACTGACTAATTATTTTCTTTAGGGGATTTTGTAATTTTTGTAAAGTCAGTCAGAATATTAATTACATGGTAGTTGGCATAATTGTTAGGATAACACATTTAAAAATTAATCTAATGTAATGAAATGATGTCAAATTGCTGTGAGCAGCACTTTCCCCGTGCTGAATTGGGGAAGGAATGTAGCTTTCAACTCTGATGCACCTATAGATAATTGTTCTGTAGAGGGATGACAAGCTCTCTTGACGAGGGCAAAAAAATAATTGGCGTCAGCGCTGTCCTTGTAAGATAGCGGACGCGGAGTTCCATCACTGATTGCACCCAAATATGCCAAGCGTTAGACTGAACTGCCTGCTCTAAGACCCCTTTCCGAAGGTTTCCAGTGTCTCCTCACCAGGCTTTGATTTCTGGCTTTGACTGTCTTCCTTTCTTGAAGACCTCAGCCCTTCCCTGGTGGTGTTTGAAGCGGCGAAGACCCCAGAAGTGTCTCCTAGGGTTAGGAAGTAGGCCCTGGGGAATGGGCTGCCGCCGCCTTTTTTTTGGCTTCTGCACACTTAATTTTTCACTTTTATTAGAGAAAGAGTGGCTTTCTATTCCAGGAATATTCAGTTGGAAAGTCTGCAGACATTTCTCTCATTTTACCCTCCTGAGCTGTTACCACCAGAATCTGGTTTTCAGCAGCTTGAAGTTGCTGAAACATTGATGTCCCGCAGATCCAGCCTCGATGGTGCTCTTGACGTTTGGGCATCAGGGAGCTAACGGTGCTGGGACTGGTTCAGGCTGCAACACTGAACCTTTTCCTTGAAGCGCCCGTCATCTTTTAAGTCCCTGGGGAGAGAGACTGCGTCTATCTCGTTCCCTGCGGGGGAGTCCCACCCCAGTGCTGAGCAGGGCTCCTGGTACCTAGGACAAATTCAATTATAATTCACTGAATGAATGAAAAAATAAAGAGCTTTTTCTGTTGCATTTTTAATTTACAACCCCTTCTGTGGTTTGTGTGCTCGTATTTTTGATGACGCGTGATCAGGGCATCTCCATCTGGGGCCATTACTGGGAAATCTAGTTGTGTTACTTACAGACAGAGAAGATTCTGAGGTCCTGTGGTGGCGGCTAGGGCCAGGCTTCAGAAGGGTGATTTGGCAGGAAAGGTGAGGTCAGTTGGTGAATTGACAGTAAGCTTTTTGAGGGCCAAGCCTGGCGTTTCATCAATGTCGCCTGTCACCTGGGGTGCCTTCCTGAGAGAGCTGACTTGACTGCCGGTGCTCCGAAGGGGCAGGGCCTGGGGGAAGCCTTCTGGAGTCGGTGGAGTCAGGCTCGCTTCAGCGACAGCGCCCTGTGTCCGGTGCTCTGCGGCAGCTGCTGTTCAAGCAAAAGCGGGAAAGCTATCTGGGAAGAGGCGCATCAGCTCCATCAGCCCCTTAGGGTTTATCCCACTTGATGTATTACTGACTGTCCTGCTCGGTGCCCTGCCACTTGCTGACTATCCCACTTGGTGTGTTATCGGTAAATAAATATCACACTCAGTGTATCTATTACCAATAACTACTTTCCTAGTGTTTTTCTCTCTACCAGGCCCACCCTCTACTCAGGGAATGTGGATTCATACAGAACATAATGAGGAAAGAAAAGCACTGAAATATCCCCCAAGCCTTAGCCATGA
Organism: Ovis aries; assembly: GCF_016772045.2. Taxonomy (NCBI): domain Eukaryota; kingdom Metazoa; phylum Chordata; class Mammalia; order Artiodactyla; family Bovidae; genus Ovis; species Ovis aries. The sequence goes on from NC_056056.1 coordinate 4,770,994, forward strand.
CTTTGGATTAGGCACTGTTCCAGATTGTTCCGATTGTTAGCAGAGGTCCCCGGTACCATTCTTAGAGGTTTTCTTTCACCTCAATCTCCCTGCCACCCGCCACCCCCATGGCTCCTTGTCACTCAACACAAATTTGCCTAGAGTTTGACTCGAGTCGAGTCTTCCCTGGTTGGCCTTGAACCTGCACCCTTGCTGCCCTCCCACCCCAAGCCCCGCGGGAGCGTCATGAGAAGAGCAAAGAGTAACACAACCAACAAAACGGAACCAGCCTCCGGGGTTTCTAGATACTGCTGGCTTCCGAAGTGAAGGCAGATACAGCCGGAAACGTCGAGGCTTAACTCTCAGTTCTGGAGTTGGGCTGCCCGAGATGTGATCCACCTCCGCGCTCAGCCTGTGCCTTGAACCCGGCACAGGCTTGTTCAGAGCATCCGTTTTGTCGCCTGTGAAGGGGGTCGGTGCAGCTCTTTGTATCATAGTGCTAGGGCGGAGAGGAAAGGGCGCAGCGCGTGTCGTGCCTCAGGGTAGCTCAGTGCAGTGAGTGTGTGTGAGTGGCAGTCGCCGTTCCCGGGCCCACGGAGACCGTGTGTGTGTCCATGCAGAGGCAGTGTTGCTCACGGCTTAAGAGCTTAGGCTGCAGGGTTGGCCCCTTGGGTTCGCATCCCTGCTCTGCTCCCTGACAGCCAGGCAGTGTCCCTCTGTGTGCCTCAGTTTTGTATACTCTGAAATGGGGGCGACAGCTGTACCCACCACAGAGAAATATTTTGAGACCGAATGAGGTAATATAAGCACAGCACTTCCCTGGCACAGAGTAAGTAGTCTCCAGGGGCTGGTATTATGGTCTTAAAAGACGGTGTCGAGGACTGACCCTCGGGGCATGCTGGCCTGTCTTCCAGTGGTTTCCCTGTTACCCGGCCTCCCAAATGTGACTTCAGTATATTCTTCTGAAATCCTACAAATCAGAAGTTCATTTAAGTAATCAGAACTTTTTCCCCTTGAGGAGGCCCAGACATAGATATCAACAACTCACATGTTAGTATGAATTCGTGGGAGGGGGCTATATTTCCTCATAAAACCTGGAGATGGGCTGAGGGTTTGGGAGCTTGGTGAGGCAGGCAGTTAGCCTCTTGGTGACCTTGTGGTGTGGAGCCAGGAGTGTGGATGGGATGTGGGAGCTGAGGGGCGGTAAAGGCAGCGTGAAGGGCCTGGAAAGAAACCACAAGCAGGAAGGAGGGGGCGGCCGAGAAGCCGGTGAGAAGGGCTGTGGCTGGCCCAGGGCAGGCCATCGCTGTGAACTGAGGCAGAGTCCCCTCACTTAGGCCGTCGAGGAGGCCTTGCTCCCAGAGATCAGGGTTCAGGTTGGTCTGTGGTCTCTTATCTGGTGGGGAGAATGCCGTGGGCTAGTCAAGGATTTCTGGCGTTATTTCTTTAGGAGAACATTTGCACACATGGGCCTGTGTAAAAATAAGCACTTGGGTTATATCCAGTTTGTGAATTGGGTGCTTGTGACCAGCAGGGCTCTGGGGTCAGACTCTGTTGGGTTTGAGGCCCCCGCTTTATGACTTGGAGTGAGTTGGACACCCTCCCTTCGTCTCAGCCTCCTCATCAGTCAAAAGTGGATGATCACACGTCCTCCTTCCAGGACTGGAGGAGGACCGATGAGTGTAATACACCCCAGGACCCAGAGCGGTGCCTCTTCTTATTCCCTCTGACAGCATGGGTAAGGCTTTATTGAGGCAACGGTTGTCATGGGAACATTGGACAGAGCTCTCGAGGGTCTGGGGCTTAGTTCTGGCTGTGCGTTGCCCAGCTGTGGGCCCTGCTGCTCGTGGCTTTGCTCCTCTGGGTTCTAGCTGCCTCGCTGGTAGAATAAAGAGTGGGCTGGATGATGGCTGAGGTCGTCTCTCACCTGGGAAAGAATGGTGGAATTGTTTATAAGTTTGCATGGTTCTGGAAATGAAAGCGCACCCTGGGAGTGGAGGAGAGTTAGTTTTGTTGGTAACATCTTAAGCACAACCATGGTGTGTCCTGCTGTGCCCGCTACAGAGCATCTCAGACCAGACCAGGGCAGAGCTCAGCCCCAGAGGCCCTTAGTGGAGGACACCCTCTCAGAGGTCCTCCAGACAGCGTAGCCTCCTGTGACACAGGAGTGTAGACGTTAGTGAAAATCACGTGAGGCCCCCGTAATTCTAAATGGGCTCTACCCCAAGGCTTTGGCCTGATTCCACGTCTCTGTGTTCCGCTTGTTAGTTGTGGTTTCTGGAAACTGTCACTCTATTGTGGCCTGGAATCAGACTTGTGATTCCCTCCTCCTCCTCTGAAGGACCAGGAGATCTGTTAAGAAGCCGCCCTGAGCAGGGGCAGAGGCCGCTGGATGTGTGGCGCACGTGCCCTTCAGGAGTCACTCTGCCCTCTGCCCGGGGTGGGCGTTGGGGGGGACTCGGTTGAGTCCCGCTTTGGCTGTCTTACATTAGCCCTTTCTGGGCTGATCAGGTTTGTGTGTTTTGCCCAATGCCTTCTGTGGGTTGTAACCAGAGCCTGCAAACGGCACTTTCTCTTCTCTTCCAGGGATGTTAGTGGACAGGACATGGCCCCATATCATTTTTCCTCCAGGTAAGTTGCACATTGATGGTGGAGGATGGAGGTGCAGGGTTATTGGTGCGGAAGGAATCCAGTGTCCCGCCTGCCCATTTTCTCAGCTGCTTTTCCTGGTGGTGGGTTGAGCCGGGGCAGGGCTGTGAGGCCCCTTGTGCTTCTCTCCTGTAATCCAGGCCGGCTCCGGGCCAGCTCATCTTTTCTGCCACTTCACTTGCCAGCTGTGTCTGGATGACGCCACGCTCCAGGCCAGCCCTAGACTCTCCTGACACGCTGACTCCTGCGTCAGAGAGCCTGCCGGATGTCTGCACTCTAAATATATGTCTTACATTTGTGTCCAAAGGAGAAAAACAGGGTACTAACTTCCTGGCCACTGTTAACGTAAGGCCTGACCCAGCTGGACTGTGTCCTGGAAGACCTGTCCACGGGTCCCTGGTGCTGTGGGTTAATGACTGCGTGGCAAAGGGTGCTGCACGTTTGTTATTCTGTCTGTAAGTGGGGGTCTCTGTGAGTGGGGGTTTCTGTTTTCTTTTGGCCATGCCGTGCAGCTTGTGGGATCTTAGTTCCCCTACCAGGGATCCAGCCCAAGTGCCTGCAGTGAAAGCTCTGAATTCTGACTAGACCTCCAGGGAATCCCCTGTGAATGGGTCTGTGTAAATTTCAGTACCTGGAGCCCTGATGGCCGATTTTGCCCGTAGGCGAGGTCAGCCCCATGCGCTAACCAGTGCCTCCCCAGGGGCGAGCTGGGGGCTGCTGGGTCCGCATTGGACCCCAGACTGCTTGCCTGACTGTCTGTCCAATCGTTTACCTAGCTCAGCACACTTATGTTTCCTGGAGAAGGTGTTGATTCGAAATTCTCCCTTATCCCTGGTGTTTGTGATGAGAGTTAGAACCCCCCGAGTTTCAGTTTCAAGATGACATGAGTTCTTGGCCTCTCTTTCTTAGCAGACGACAGGCACCACTGAAGAGGTTTGTGTGGTTAGCAAGTGGAAGCGTGTTTTCTTTCCTTTGAAAGTCACTGCGATGATTTCTCTGTGTCACAGTTCCTCTCTGCATTTCGTCCTTTTCACCGCATGGTGAATCTGAAGACACTCCTTTTCGTGGGCTTTAGCGCAGGGCCAGCGCAGAGTAAGCCCTCGGTGGGTATGGGCTTTCTTTTAGTGCTGCACATGCCCGTCCGCTGTGCCCTTTGCCCCTCAACACTCAGCTTGAGCCGGTGGAGACGTGGCTGGTTAACTAGAGTACCCTCAGCTTGGTTTGGATAGCAAAAGTGCTTGGCCTAAATGCCTTTAAAGTGTTCCGAGAAGCCACAGAGGATTCTAGAGGCCAGTGCTCTCCGATCTTTGTTTTTCCCAGTCTAAAACAGAGCAGTCCGTGCTCATTTTAATTGCTTGGATGAGCTCAGACATTGAGATTTTAATGCATTTTCACAGTAGTTCAGGCAGCATCACCACATTATCCTGCTGGCAGTTCATCGGAATCCTTGGCCAAAACGCTGTGCTTGGGGACCTTGGCTTAGAAAACCAGAGCGTGGTAATTTCCTCGCAAGATGTCTTGTGGGGAATGCTGCCTTTCCCGGGGAGGCTTCCTCTGAATCGTGTTGTCCTTCTCAGTCACGTAGTGATGGGCACATCTTGCTTTCGAGGAGGGTTTTCAGAGCTTTTGGTTTGCAGAGGCTGGAGTTGCTTTATTCTAATGAATCACGAGGTGGGAACGGGCCCTTGTAAGCCTCTGGTTTGTTTTTGATCCTGAAGGCACACTGACAGTATCTGGTCCCTGGTGGGGTCTGGAGGGCATCACCTGCATCTTCCTCTCCTACCAGTTAGCTCCAGGCCAGCCTCCCTTCAGTAGGGAGGTGGCCACTGGAAGCCAGTGACCAGGGGAGAGCTGGGAATACTGCCTCTGGGTGGGTTGATGAAAACCAGCAAAACCAACCAGGCCGCATCCCTGCCTCGTGGATTTCACTCACTCTGCACATCAGCGGCCCTGGACCCCTCCGCGTCCAGCACTGCGGTCAGTTGAACCATAGTGTCTGGTGCTTGGCACGTGCTTAGTAAGTGTTGGTTGCTAAACGGATGAGCGAACGCCCCCACCGCTTCTCTCAGAGCCCGGGACATTTGCAGAAGTCTCCTCACTGGCCCCACTGTCTCACCACCTCCTGTCTCTCCCCGCATAGCATCAGAGTGACCTTTAAATGTGCAAGTTTGAGCTCACAAGTCTCCTGCTTAAAATATGTTGATGATTCCTTCTTCTGCTCGGGATGACGATGGGTGCTGTGATGGAGCTGCTAACAGTCCGGCTCACTGTCTAACTCCCGTGGTGTCCCAGCTCAGTCCTCAACCTGTGAGCCCTCCTGCTCCTTAAGCGGCCTGTTTCAGCGGGCCCCACCCCTCTCGTTTGGCTGATATTCTCTTGCTTTATTGGGAGACGCTTTTAGCTCCTCAGGTCAGGGTGAGGTAACCCCTCTGTACTGTCCTGCGGCGCCCCTTGCCCGCATCGTGGTGTGATCCAAGTTGGCCTGTAAGTACCAGTGGCTGGAGCTGGGGCCAGGGACACTGCCTGCCTGTTCACCAGTCTTTCCAGTATCCGACAAGACCTGGCAGAAGACAGACCAACAGAACACCTTCAGCTAAGCAGCTCCCTTGTCTTTGAAGTCAGTGTTTTTGGAGGGAGGAGGTGGGGGCTTAGGTAGGGCTCTGGGTCCCACTTCTTTTGGTGGGTGGGAGGTGGGTCTCAGCCACTGCATTTTCTGAGCGCACGGCTGCCGAGATGTCTTTATTTGGCTTGTGCATTCCACTCACGGCCTGACTTCCTGAAGGATAATGCATATTAAGTTGGTTTTTTTTTTTCCAGCTAGTTTGGGGATACAAACAGAAGGCAAATTATCTTGATTATTTTGAGGCAGATCTGAAAAGGGCAAAGAAAGGAGACTGAAAAGTTACGGAAGTGTCTTATGTTCGCTTCAGCCCTGTATCGTTTCTACAGTGTGAACGCGCTCGTCATCTCCTTGGATCAGAGAGGCTGTGTAGCTTGTCATTAAAGACAGGTGCTCCAGGGCCTGCCTGGGTTCAAGTCCTACTGCCTCTTTTTATTGGCTGTGACCTTCAGCAGTTTACTCCTGATATCTGTAAGATGAGATTGATGGTAGTCTCCCACTCAGGGCTGTTGTGAAGACCAAAAGCCTAGAATATGCGAGGGGTTCAGAAGAGGGCTGATGTAACGTTAGTTACCGTTAGCAGTATCATTACTGTCATCATCGTCATCAATTCTCCAGTAGCCTTATTTTACTTATTTTTATTCTCTAGTCTGCCTTTGCCGTCTCCACAGCCCGGATCCAGGTAGCTGCTTGCTTTCTGTAGTACACAGTGGTGTCTTTATAAGGAAGACATGGTTCAAAAATGGCTCTTCTCTTAGCTAAAAATCTTTGAATAGAAACTTTCGAAGATTTATTAACTGTTGGAAGGACTGAAACTGAAGCTCCAATAGTTTGGCCAACTGATGCGAAGAGCCGACTCATTGAAAAATGCCTTGATGCTGGGAAAGATTGAGAGCAGGAGGAGAAGAGGGCGACAGAGAATGAGATGGTTGGATGGCCTCACCGGCTCAGTGGACATGAATTTGAGCAAACTCTGGGAGATAGTGAAGGACGAGGGAGCCTGGCGAGCTACAGTCCATGGGGTCTCAAAGAGAGGGACCTGACTTAGCGACTGTGAAGTATAAGTCACAAAAGTCATTGTCCATAGTCTTGAAATACGTATATGGGCTGGCAAAGGAGAATGTCCTGTGTGAAGTGTAATTCCCTGGTTTAACTATATTACATCACATCTTCAGGGTTTTGTTGTTGCCATTGTGTTTAAATTTGAGTCGCTAAAGCATAACTCGGCTCCCAAACCTTCAGAACCAGAGATGCGATCTTTGATCTTGATCATCACACAGTGCTCATCTGTTCCTCCGGCTTCTGCCAGCTCGTGGCCAAGACGTCGGACTGTGTTACTTTCTGTACCTGTCGGTTGTCCACTCCCTGCCTGCCTGACTTGCTGCTTGCCTGTTTTTGTTTGATAAAATATATATCATCAAAGAGTAGCTTTGCAAAAGGCAGGGGTCCTTCATTTGGGTCTGGAATATATGTAGGTCCATTTTTCAGGAGACTAATCCTCAGCTTTCATCAAGATCCTTTCAGGGGTCTATGGCCCTGTTGAAAGTTCAATAGCCACTGCCACAGAGAAAGAAGTATTACTCTTTTCTTTAAAATTTGTATAAAAGCATTTTATTAATAAAATGTATACCCTTCTTACAATACAACAAATTTTGTAGTGATTGAGCGCGCTGTACTTTGTAAAAACTTATCACAGAAAATTCAAGCCAAAACAAATAGTTTAAAAGTCTACCACACCACCCTTCGTTTGTAACCTACTACCAGCGTGGGTATAAAAAGCAGTCTTGTAACAGATATCCAAATGTCTGTGCTGTGTCAGTTGTGTCCAATTCTTTGTGACCGCGTCGACTGCAGCCCGCCAGGCTCCTCTGTCTGGAGGCTCTTTCGGGCAAGAATACTGGAGCAGGTTGCCATTTGCTTACCAGGGGATCTTCCCAACTCGGGGGTCAAACCCACATCTCCTGCATAGCATGCGGATTCTTTACTGCTGAGCCATCAGGGAAGCCCTTCAGAATGTCTAGAAGGATTATTATTACTTTAGGTATTTATTTATTTGGCTGCGCCAGGTCTCAGATGTGGCACTCAGGATCTTCAGCCTTTGTTGCGGCATTGCCAGATCTAGTTCCTGACTAGGGGTCGGCCCTGGGCCTGCTGCATTGGGAGCTTGGAGTCTTAGCCACTAGACCGCTAGGTAAATCCCTGGAACAGTTTGTTTGAAAATTGAATTTGGAAGCTGAGTGGTGGAGTATGATTGGTGGAAAAGTGTGGAGGGTTTCCTGCAGGAGCTCCGAAAGGGTGACTCTGATGAAGCTTTCAGAGAAACGTGACCACTGAGTGGGACTGGGCAGCGGGCCCCATTGAAGGGCAGTGGCAGACCCTGTCCTGTGTGCCTGCACCCCCACCAGCTGCAAAAGAAGACGGCGGTCAGTTGACCAGTGTAGATTTCGCTTTGTGACGTATCCATAGCTGATGGGTTGATGGAGCTGACCGCTGAGCCGATCAGGAGCGGAGTTGTCAAGCTTTTCTGCTGCTCCCCTCCCGTGTTCCTTTGGCCCAGCTTCTTCAGGCTGGGTCTGTCTGCCGCTGGCCTGGGGTGTGCTTTTCTGCCAGGCTGTGTGTCACTGTTACTTCAGCTCATAGCAGGGGCCTGCTTTCTAATTTTGCATGCTTCACCTGAGATGATGTTCCTGCAAGTCAGTTCTTTTATAAGGAAATAGTTTTCATTCATTTGTTAATATTTTTTTCTTCCTTGAGTCTCCCCTCCTCCCCTGGCAGTGTAGCTACCTATCTGGATTGATCCTGGCTCCGTGGTTTGTTTACTGTGTGACCTTGGGCAGGCCCCTTGGTCCTTGAGTCTCAGTTTCCACATCTTCAAATGGGAATAATAGCAGTTCTTCCCCTTCTTGGGTTATTAGCATTAAGTAAAGAACTTTGCCTAAGGCTCAATAAATGTTAGGTCTTAGGAGTATGCTAATGAAATAGAGTAGCATTGATCCTCATGTGTCGATGATAACGTGACTTCTGAGTAAGTGGGTTGGGGGAGAGGAGAACATCCTGGTCACACATCTTGTTGGACGAGCGATCTGGCTTGAGCTGTGTTGCGGGCGAGGCATATTAATGGCTGCTTCCCCTAGGTCTTGCCTTCCTGAGGATTTATTTCCAGCCGCGTTGTGTAAATGGCCGTGGGCGTTCAGGCTGTAATGGATCTGGTGTTTAAGGCTTCCACTGTCACGGCTCAGCGGAGCCCTCCTCCCGCCCGCCCCTCCGATTGCCACCCTGGCTTCCCGTCCCCGGGAGCGTGACTGCCTCTCTCCTGCCCCCGTCACCTGCCAGCTCTGATCCGGGGGCTGTGAATCCCAGCCCTGGTGCTGCTGCCAGCTTGGCCTTAGGAGAAGCCAGGCGCTGGAGCTTGCCAGCACAATTTGTACTTTGATTAATTTATTTAATCTAACTATCTTGTATCAACCTGCGAGGATAATTACACACAAATTACTGTTTAAACTTGAAGCTTGCCTCCCTTGAACCGAGTCCCACGCTGGTCCAGAGCTACTGTGGGGTGATTCTGCTCCCTCCTACCCTCCCTGAGATACGAGCCCCTCCCCGAAGTGAGGAGTTGAATTAGAAGCTTTTGAGAAAGGAGAAACACTTGCTTGGCTTCTGATCTGGGAGGTCTCGTTTGACTTGTGGAGAGCTGTTCTCTTTGATCCCTGGACGGGAGATTCGTTCCCTTTCTCTCTGATGTCCTGAGGACACCTATGTCCTGAGGACACCTAGCCCACCGCTGCTGCTTCCTCCTTTCAGATCAGCCAGGGTTTCCAGATGCGGCTCGAGTGGGTTTGTTAGTTCGCTTCAGGGATGGGGAGGTGGTGTGACTGATGAGGGGTGGCGCCTTCACCAAGTGGCGTTTGTTTTATTGACAGTAAGCTGCTGTTGATTGTAAGACGTGAGTTTTTTGGACTGCTGAGAACGAGGGCTGCCAGAGAGCATTTTCAGACGTGTTGTGATTTCAAAAGGTTTTAGCATAAGTACCATATGATATATTGATGATGGAGCTGGTTACAAAATCCTTAGCTTTTGATACATTTTCACTGAAGTTGTAGAGGTGTGGATCTGGAGGACCAAGATATTTTTGTCAGTGTCCTTCACATGACCTTCCAGTTGCTTAAAAAAAAAGAAAATGGAGTGCACTTTGCCTCTCTGTGCAGTAGGAAGAGGGGACCAGAATCCTTACAATGCACATTATATCATGCATTTTATGTATGACTTTCAAATGATCTCATATGGTCAACATACTTTCATTCAGCCTAATACTAAGATTTTACTTTCAAATTGGTGGCTAAGTCTCATAAAATACTTAATGTAAAAAAAACAAAACAAAACTCAGGACTGTCACTTTCCGTATTTTTTCCCTTGAGCACAGAATATCCCACTGTATTTGTTGCCTCACTGGAACCAGCGTGGTGACAGCTTCCTCGCCGTTGTCAAGGAGGGGCTGAGAGCATAATGGGGGGACATTGGTTCTTCAGTGTCTTGAAGAAACATAAACTCAGTTCTCTGCCTTCAAGGGGCTTACGAGTCCTAAACTCAGGAGTCTTTTCACTTTGATGAGTAATACTTGGGACCACTTGCTAGAAAATCCCAGATACAGGCAGAATTTTCCAGTCACTAGCTGATTTAGTCTCTGAGGAGTTGAAATTTTGGCCTCCCATTGGCTTTGCCACGTGCTTACATTTTTTCCTGGAGAAAATGAAGCTCACTGAGGACCCACCAAAGTTATTCCTGACTGACGCAGGCAGAAGGAAGCTGGTGGCAGAAGCCAGAGAATGTCCGAGTGCCCAGCTCTGTGCTCCCTCAGGCTCCTTCATAGCCCTCTGGCGCTGTGCCCACGTCTGGTTCCCCCAGAGAACACTGCTCACAGCAGACCCCAGCCCAGAGCCCCCTCTGTGATCACATCTGACCCCCCAGAGGCTTGCACATGAGGCTGGTTGGACGCGGTGGTCTCTGCAGGCTTGCTGGTGAGGACGCCAAACCCTGGAGAGGGCAGGCGCCTCGCCTGAAACCTGAGGTGGCCCACGATCCTTCTCCCCCCTTGCTCCCCTTAGAGGCCAGTGAGACCTCGACAAGCTCCAGTGCTTGAAATAATCATGCTTAATGGGCTTGTCTGGGGATTGCCACAGGTAATAACAGGCCAACGTTTACTTTTGCTTTTTCTGGGCTTTTTTGGTTTCAAGGAAGAGACTCACTTGTGTTCATATATGCAGAAAAGGGGGCATTCATTGGGTGTTTTATGGGACCAGTGGGCAGGAAATGCAGTGAGGCCTTCCAAGGGGCTGACGCTGAGAAGCAGAAGGATGTCGGAACCAGGGCAGCGCCTCTGTGGTCTTGGCCCTCCAGGACTCGTGGCCCTCTGTCCCGCCTCTCCGTGTCTCCATCAGGCATTTCTGTCTGCAGAGGGGTGCACTGGGCCGGGCCAAACAGCTCCAGGGCCTCGGAGTTTAAATCACCTCAGCTCAGGTGAGCCTGGGGGCTGGGCGAGGCCCTTGCAGTTCTGCTTTCCACCAGGAACTGGAGTCAGCCATCTGTTCTGGTCCAGTGGACATGCCGTGGAGTTGGAGCGGCAGCTCTTAGGGGAAGGCATGGTGCTCAGTCCGTCCAGGGGCCGCCTCTGCACATCATGCGTCCTTGGGTAGCGTGGCGATCCCTTCCTCTCTCTTACTCTTTAAGTCAGGAGGTAGCTTTTCTGACATGGCTCATGCCTACTTGGAAGCTGGTGATGTTTCACCTGGCAGTTCTCCTGTTCGTTCGCCATCTGATGATTTGCCAGGGTGCCCAGCTGATGAGGTGGAGGTTTGCCCCTCCTCTTCCCGGTCAGAATGGCCCTGACGAGGAATCTTCAGATGCAGGAAGATTAATCTTTATTTCTCACTGGAGCAGTGTGCGTTGTAGGACTAATAATGAGCTGTAAAAACTGCCAGTATTTGTCCTGCTTAATGAAGTTACTTAATGAAGGCCTGAAATAAACAGTATGCCATAGTTATTATGGTGGAAATGGGAGCGAATGTGGTGTCAATTACATTTGCGGGTGAAATTGCAAAGCTCAGTGCATGACTATGGCAGGGCGGGCGGTTAAGCCCCGGGTTCCGTCGTGACTATGGCAGGGCGGTTAAGCCCCGGGTTCCGTTGTGACTATGGCAGGGCGGTTAAGCCCCGGGTTCCATCTGCTGCCAGGTTCCAGCTCTTCCCCTCCCTAGCCCTCCCTGGGAGTCTGCGGGCAGGTGACTTGGCCCCTCGTTACTTCTCGCCCGTGAAGTGGGCCTCACCAGCACAGCTTCCTCATTGGGTGGTTGTTGATGAATATACCTTCAGCACTTAGCATGATATCTGGCGTATAATAAGGACTCGATAAGTAGCAGTTTATTTTCTGCGAAGAAGAGCAGCAGGACTGTTAGAATTGGTTGTCACAGAGGTCTGACTAATGTGCGTGCGCTGTCCTCTCTGTGGGTGTAGTGGTCCGGCTGCCCTGGGGACTCCAGTGAGCAGGTGGGTAAGGAGGAGACCTCCCTCCGTTGGTCTCGGTCCACAGCCCTTCCCTTCCCAACATGCCATCTTGGAAGCAGGTTAGCGGTGCTGTGAGTGAGCGGAAGGCATCTTAAGGGCAGGTTTCAGTTGTCTGGAGTCTGAATTGATGCACATCTGAGTCCTTCTTGATTTAATTGTCTTTGCTGTCCTGTTTGATTGGGTAAATATTAATTTATCTGGTCGTACATGTGGTTTTCAGTGGCCCCAAGTTTAATTGCTGTGTTTTGTTTATAAAGTTCTCATAGAAGGTGAGGCAGTTTGTGAAGGACTTTAAAAAGCTCAGTCCTAGTTTAGGCCAGCAGACTCGCAATAAAACTTGGAGCATTATTGTAAAAAGAATTTCCAGTTTTTACAGGTGTGGCTCATGACCTTCCTTCTGCAGTCTTTTGTTTCAGGAGATGTTTAAAACATAGCTATTTTGTTGCTAAGTCGTGTCTGACTCTTTGCAACCCCATGGATTGGAGCCTGCCAGGCTTCCCTGTCCATGGAGTTCTCCAGGCAAGAATAAGGGAGTGCGTTGCCATTTCCTTCTCCAGGAGATCTTCCTGACCCAGGAATCGATCCCTGGTCTCTTGCATTGCAGGTGAATTCCTTACCGACTTAGCTACCAGGGAAGCGTTGATGACAGAAGTGGTCTTTCTGCTCGGGACAGCCCCAGCGTGATCACTTAGGAAAGGTTTCTTGAGGGCCTCCTGTGCTGGACTGGGTGGGGCAGGGAGGAGACAAGCCCCTGCCTTCACAAGACTTCCAGTCCAGTGAGAGGTGAGCCGGGACATGGATCCACGTGGTACAGAGCAGAGGGTCATAACCCACCAGAAAGGCACACAGCGCCTCCGAGGGTCTTTTGGAGGAGGTGACCCTGGTCAGTATACCGTACAGAACACTGTGGAGGAGTGTGTGCTGACCTGCCCCTGAAATACGCCTGGATTTGCAACAGGCAGACACGGAGGGTCCGGAAGAAGGTGGGAAGAACATTCCAGGTAGAGAGGGCAACGTGAGCAAATGTTTAAAAAATAAAGTGTTCACTAGATTTCCAAACCGGCCAATCTGAAAAAAATGAGATTCCCAAACCACCTTCTTCTTCTTATATCATTTTTACTTTTGATTACTTGATACCTTTTATTAGCTTTTTTCCTTAACATATATTGGCTTTAAAAAAGAAACTTTGTGACTTCTTTATTGTATATGGGTTTTCTAACAGACATTGTATTGCAGAGCTGCTGATATGAAAAGCATCACCTGGGAACAACCTGGCAGACCCCAGCTTGCACACTTTGGTGAACTCTGTATTTGGCTAATGAGGCGTGATTGTTTTGCTTGGAACATAACATATACAGAGGAGAGCAGTAGGAGGAGCCGGGCAGTAGCATCAGGCCTGTAGCACAGGTGTTTCAGGCCTGCGTCCTGGAACCTGGCTGCTTGGGTTCACAGCCCGCATCTGCTGTTCCCGGGCTGTGTGCCTTCTGCCGCATTGCTCAGTGTCTGAGCACCTCCGCTCTGTATGTAACACGGGCTCAGTGATGGTGTTCTCCTTGTTGAGTCGTCGTGGGGACTGAGGTGGGACCTGTGAGTTCCTCCCTACGGGGTTTAACACGTAGGAAGCACTCCCTGGGATGTCCATGCGTCTGTGTGTGTGTTGTAAGAAGTACGCCTATTCTTCTAACCCACCTGCCTCTCTCCCCCACTCCCTCCAGCCCCCTTTCTGTATTCAAATCTTCGGTGCGTATCATACAGAGATTGGCACCTCCTGCCTGTGAGCTTCTTTCTTCTTACCGTGGTGTTCTTTATACCCAGGCTTCCTACCAGGTTTCTGAGCCATCCTTCTGTGGAATCGTCAAAGGGCTGATTCATAAAGAGCAGGATGGAGCAGTCATTTCACTTGACCTGGAGTGTGGTGTGGAGAATCTCACTGCTCCTGAGTGAGACTGGGTTTTGTTACAGAGTTTTTTTTTTCCTCATTGCGTGAGCATTTAACTCTTACCTTGGAAGTGTTAGTTCTGCACGGAGTTCTTGGGCTTTTCCCTGAGAGCCACTGTATGACTCTACAGAAGCAGACCCAGCGCATGACTACTAGGTACTCAGTGTGTGGAACCAACCTGTTATTATGGAGCCTCAAAATAGGGGCTGTTGGCAGGTTAAATGTCAGTGCTTCTCCAAGATGTTTTGCTTGTGAAGCAGAGGTTTGTCGGCAGGTAACTGGCCCCTTTGAAAGGAAATATACAGAATATAGCTGTCTCCAGGCCACTCCTTCCTGGAGTCAAGAGATCAGGTACCTGCTGCTGCCAGTTCCTCCCTCCTTGGTTCCTCTGCTGTATGAGGTCCGTCTGCCCTGTGGCCATCCGTCTCTGCTCGTGAGAGGTCTGCTGCGTGCAGCTTGCCTGTATCACGGCCAGGCTGATGCTTGAGTCAGATGGAATAAATCAGAAAGCGAGTGGCAGCCCCATTATTCTCTCCGGTTGCCCTTTTTCCTAGACCGCAGTTTGTATTATGGTTCCCCTTTTGCACGGGTGATCCTGCGCTTAATGCCGTGTCATGGTTAAGATGCCGAGGGAAAGGGCCTGCTCTGGCCCTTCAGTCTGCTCCACTGCAGTCCTTCTGGCCTCACTGTGGCACGTGACACACTCCTTTCTGGCCGGTAGCAGTGCTGGCCGGGAGAACTCTCTGTGATGATGGAAATATTCTCCAGGTTACCCAGTATGGTAGTCAGTAGTGACCTGCAACTCTTGGCATATAGTAGGTTATTATTGACATGTAACCTGGAATGTGGCTAGTGTAACTGAAGGACTACATTTTAAATTTTTAAATATTAAATTTCAATCACATAGCCACATGTGGCCAGTGACCACTGTATTGGATGACACGGATCTGGAGGCTGGACAGAACCCTGCGCCATATGGACCAGTACCGTCGTAAGCCCCTTTCTGTTTATTGTGCTTATTTCCGCAGTCTCAGGTCTGGCTCAGGGGTGTGGCAGGAGACGCCAGAGGTCTTGGAGAGCATTGCAGTAGTGGGATGAGGAGGGAAACAGACCCTCAGCCAGCGGGGGCCAGTCTCTGACCAAGCCAAGCCCTCTCTTTTCCCCAGCATTGTCAGGTTTTAGAACAAAGTGCAGGTGGCATTTGGGCTAATCCTTCCAGAAATCCATGTCCTAGCTAGCTATAATGCTATGTCTTTCTTTCCCACTCAAGAAGGCTTACTGAAATGCAAATGAGTGGCAGATGTGTTGGGGATAACCTTGAATCTGCTCTGATATGAGTAAATAATTCACAGGCTCCTGTGCTTTAACTGTTACTGGGAACACATTATTTGGGACACACCTCACCATTGATTATAAAAATAAAGACTGCCATCTTGACACTTTGGTTGAAAAAGGATAGACTGATTAGAGCGTTGGCAGCAGGGTGTGTGTGTTGGATGGCGCATGTATGTGGGGCAGTGTGTGTGCGAGTGTATATATGTATGTGTAGGTGAGATGGAAAAGCATCTGCCTACAATGCGGGAGACCCAGGTTTGATCCCTGGGTTGGGAAGATCCTCTGGAGAAGGAAATGGCAACCCACTCCAGTACTCTTGCCTGGAAAATCCCGTAGACGGAGGAGCCTGATAGGCTACAGTCCTTGGGGTCACAAACAGTTGGACACGACTGAGCGACTTCACTTTAAGGAGTGTGTGGAATCAGTGTTCCCTGGACAAGTTATGACTGAGAAATACTGACCGAGGCCATCACTGAGTCTTTCCAGTTATTCATCCAGTATGTGCTGAGTGCCTACTGTATGCTGAGATGTTGATATGGTGGTAACAAAAGCCTCAAGGTCCTTGACCGTATGGAGCTTACATTCTTGGTGGAGGGGTGTGTGTGTTAGTCGCTCAGTCGTGTCCGACTCTTTGTGATCCTGTGGACTGTAGCCCACCAGGCTCCTTTGTCCATGGGATTCCCCAGGCGAGAATACTGGAGTGGATTGCCCTCTCCTTCTCCAGACAACTAAAAAATATAACTGATATCAGGGAGTAAGAAGTACTTTAAAGACACACTAAAGCAGGGTGAAAGTCTGGGGGGAGAGGGGAGAGGAAGGCCTGTATGAGGTGGGGGAGAGGTCCAGCCTCAGAGTCCGTGAAGGCATTCTGCTCCAGGTGTTGCTGTTGGCACCTTTTTTAAAAAAAAATTTTATTTATTTATTAATTTTTGGCTGCACTGGGTCTTTGTTGCTGCGTGTGGGCTCTCTAGTTGTGGTGAGCGGGGGGCTGCTTTTCATTCCTGCACTGACTTCTCATTGCGGTGCTTCTCTTGTGGAGGAGCGCAGGCTTAGTTACCCCATGGCATGTGGATTCATCCTAGACCAGGCATTGAACCTGTGTCCTCTGCATGGGCAGGTGGAGTCTTCCCACTGGACCACCAGGGAAGTCCTGCCGTCAGTATGTTCTACTGTCAAAAAAGATACTTTCTGTCTGTGGCATATATTGACTTAATTAAAAGACGCTTACTCCTTGGAAGGAAAGTTATGACCAACCTAGACAGCATATTGAAAAGCAGAGGCATTACTTTGCCAACAAAAATCCGTCTCGTCAAGGCTATGGTTTTTCCAGTTGTCAGGTATGGATGTGAGAGTTGGACTATAAAGAAAGCTGAGCACCGAAGAATTGATGCTTTTGAACTGTGATGTTGGAGAAGACTTGAGAGTCCCTTGGACTGCAGGAGATCCAACCAGTCCATCCAAAAGGAGGTCAGTCCTTAATGTTCATTGAAAGGACTGATGCTGAAGCTGAAACTCCAATACTTCGGACACCTGATGTGAAGAAGTGACTCATTAGAAAAGACCCTGACGATGGGAAGGATTGAAGGCAGGAGGAGAGGGGACAACAGAGGATGAGATGGTTGGATGGCATCACTGACTCAATGGACATGAGTTTGAGTGAACTCCATGAGTTGGTGATGGACAGGGAGGCGTGGAGTGCTGCAGTCCATGGGGTCGCAAAGAGTCGGACACAACTGAGCAACTGAACTGAACTGAGTGTTCTTTTCCCCGTGAATGTAGCAGGGCCTGGACCCTGTCTCTTACAGTGACTTGTTGGGCATCTTTAGCCAAAATCAGGTTGTGAGTTGCTACCCATGGCCTGCCTTCTCCCCTTCCGGCCACAGCGATGTGCTCGGTGGTGGGCTTCTTGGCAGCTTCCGCCCTCCTCAGCCTGGCGTTCAGGCTGCAGCCCCCCCAGCTGCTGCTCCCCTCTGACACCCTGTGTGCTCCCTGGAGTCAGAGCATCCCGTCTTCTGTTGGTTTGTGCTTTCCAGATTCCCTTCTGCTGATGTTGGGCCTCTTCTGAAGCATCCTTCTCTCCTCAGCCCTGCCCAGATCCTCTCTACCCCTGAAGACCCACCTGCCCTCACTTCCTGTGGGACACTTTGCCATATCACCTGCTTGTGACCTTCTTTCCTGATTCGTAGTTAAGTGCTGTTTATATGACATCACAAGTAATGTCCTAGTGTTTCTTGAGTTGGTGATAAATACGATCAGGCCTGTTCTACAGTGTAAGAAACATTTTATTCCTCCAGTTCCTTGGGCTTGAACCCAAGGACTGTTTGTGGTGTTAGGGTTAAGAGAAAGGAATTACTTTATTTTAAAATCGTGTAACGCCTCTGTGTATACACATTCCGAGTCTGTTTTTTTTTTTTTTTTAAAGAAATTTTACCTTTCCTTGTCCTCTTTGGATTGCCTCCATTTTTTTCTGGCAGTGTTCTCAGTTTTCTGCTTTTCCTGAGGATTCAGTGTGTGGTTAGGGTAACGTGGGGTTCTGGGAACCAGCCTTGTCGGCAGTTGGTGGGGCAGAAGTTCAGAATGAGCTGCTGAGTGCTTAAACTGCTGTGTTTCTTTCTCAGCCTTTCTGATCATAAGGTCCTGCCCAAGTCTCCATGTTCTGTGATTGTGTAGATTTTCCTGGTTGAGCCGACCTGGTTCTCTGTGGAACATTGGACCAGATCTTGCCAGCTTGCCACGAGAAGTGCAGGAGCAGTGAGCCATTGGCGGGAGTGGCCTTCCGGCCCCTCACGCAGGGGCTCTCCCCCGGGACTCTGGAATCACCCTTTGGCTGCTGTTCTGGCTCCGAAGAGGAGCACATGCGCACAGAATCTCATCTCAGGAATACTGAACTTCTTCCTTGATTTTTCCCACAGTCTGCAGAGCCTGATTTAGGGCCGCATCAGGATTAAGTAAGATTACCAGCATCTTCTCTCCATCTCTCCTGTGTATCTTGTATGAATGTGTCCTAATAACTATTGATATCAAGTTCATCCCTCAAGAAAGCAAGCCCGACCTTTAGTATCCTGCTGAGGTTGCAGTTTTATGATGTGTTTTCCTTGCAAGTAAAATCAATTGAGATAAATCTCGGTAACTTTTTCTGCACGATGAGATGGTGAGGCCCTGCTGCCATGGTGGGTTCCCCCCGCTACAGGGCACACTCCCGTGTCCCATGCAAGGTTTTGTTTCCCCAAAATTGATTGTTGATCTGCTCCTCTTAAAGGTCATGCTTAATCACATTTCAGGGAGACCGAAGAAGATACCAGATTGCCCAGGTACCAGAGTTGACTCTGCTCTCCTTCGGTGCTGTTTGCTTTAGCAGCACATCTCTAACTAAGCAGTTACCCCAGTGCTTAAAGGGCAGAAACCCACTGTGCATTTTTTACCCAGAAAATTAGTCACAGTGAGTTGTGCTGTGGTTTCGGAATGGTCTGTTTTTCTCCTGGACATTGTAACGCCAGTGGATGAGACCCCAGCATGCTGCCAATCCCTGCTCCCCACCTCTGTAACCAGGGTGTCGGTTGAAGGACAGAGCTCGGTCACAGAGTGGCCTGGCTTATCCGTGTGGTTGATGGCCAGGCTGACGGGCCCGGAGGGGTTCTGCTGTTAGCCTTTCATATTAAGCCTGATATGGTAGAACAGATGGAGGGGAAGGGGCCTCCTTGATGGTTTGGGAAGGTGGGGACCTTTAAGTTAGGAGGAATCAAAAGAACAGTTTAGTTATTAGTGGTGTCTGTGTGACAGCTTGACATTCTGTAATTGTCCATGGAGACCAGGCTGCTTTGGAATGGTGTTCTTGCAAATGTGTCCTATTAAAAATTTTTTCCTAATAAGGAAGACTGGTCTGATTTGAGTAGTTCTGAATAATTTCACATTACTTATTAACCATCAGCAGTAGGAATGTTTTTCCTTGCCAAGTGTTTGACTGGAGGGCTAGAAACAAGAGTAATTGAGATTCCTGCATTCAAGAAACATTTTTTTCATTCTCAAGAGAAAATTTTTGATTGGAAAATCTGTAACATGACTTAGTATCTTGAGAGATAATGTTGAGAGTGCAAGATAGGGAACATTTTGGAGGAGGCAGGAAGTAGTTACTGTTTTCAAAGTAATATGCACTTATTATCCCAGTCTGAAAAACAGAAGCCAAAAGAAGAAAAAGCCATCCATAATCCCTGTACTTAGTTTAGCACCGTTAAGACTAATATTCTTTCCTTTTCGTCTCTTTTTCTAGGTTAATGCTTTTGTGTTTAGCTTTGTTGTGTTCATTCTTTATATATAATCAAAGCTACCCTCACCCCCACTTCCCATTATGTCCCAAGAATTTTTAATGATATTGTAACATTATCAATGATAATGTTATAATGATATTGTAACATGTCTGTAGTTCTTTAGGCACTCTGTCTGCCAGATGTAATTCTTTGAATCTATTTATCACCTCCATTGGATCATCATAAGGGATTTGATTTAGGTCATACCCAAATGGTCTAGTTGTTTTCCTTGCTTTCTTCGTTTAAAGCCTAGATTTTGCAATAAGGAGCTCA
The DNA here is from genome assembly GCF_016772045.2 of Ovis aries. NCBI lineage: Eukaryota > Metazoa > Chordata > Mammalia > Artiodactyla > Bovidae > Ovis > Ovis aries. Next base: position 4,790,651 of record NC_056056.1, read on the forward strand.
TGATCTGAGCCACAGGCAGCTCCAGGTCTTGTTTTTGCTGACTGTATAGATTGTCTCCATCTTCCACTACAAAGGGTATCATCAGTCTGATTTCAGCATTGACTGTCTGGTGGTGTCCATGTGTGGAGTCGTCTCTTGTGTTTTTGGAAGAAGGTGTTTGCTATCACCAGTGTGTTTTCTTGGTAAAACTCTGTTAGCCTTTGCCCTGCTTCATTTTGTACTCCATGGCCAAACTTGCCTCTTACTCCAGGTATCTCTTGACCTGCTTTGCATTCCAGTCCTCTATGATGAAAAGAAATCTTTTTTTGGTGTTAGTTCTAGAAGGTCTTGTAGGTTTTCATCAAACCATTCACCTTCAGCTTCTTTGGCATTAGTGGCTGGGGCAGAGATTTTTATTACTGTGATGTTGAATGGTTTGCCTTGGAAATGGACCGAGATCATGCTGTCAATTTTGAGGTCTGTCATTTTCAGGTACTGGATTTCAGACTCTTGTTGATTATGAGGGCTACTCCTTTTCTTCTAAGGCATTCTTGCCCACAGTAGTAGATATACTGATCTGAGGAGGCTGTACAAATAGCTGAGAAAAGAGATGCGAAAGGCAAAGGAGAAAGGGAAAGATACACCAACTTAAGGCAGCTTCCAGAGAACAGCAAGGAGCGATAAAAAAGTCTTCTTAAGTGAACAATGCAAAGAAGAGAGGAAAACCATAGAATGGGAAAGACTAGAGATCTCTTCAAGAAAATTAGAGATACCAAGGGAACATTTCATGCAAAGATGGGCACAGTAAAGGACAGAAATGGTAGGGACCTAACAGAAGCAGAAGCTATTAAGAAGAGGTGGAAAGAATACACAGGAGAACTATACAAAAAAGGTCTTAATTGCCCAGATAACCATGATGGTGTGGTCACTTACCTAGAGCTAGACCTCCTGGATTGTGAAGTCAAGTGGGCCTTAGGGAAGCATCACTACAAACAAAGCTAGTGGAGCTGATGGAATTCCAAAGTATTTAAAATCGTAAAAGGTAATGCTGTAAAAGTGCTGTACTGAATATGTCAGCAAATTTTGAAAACTCAGCAGTGGCCACAAGACTGGAAAAGTCAGTTTTCTTTTTTAAAAATATTTATTTATATTTATTTATTTATTTGGATGCCTTGGGTCTTGGTGGTCGCAGGCAGGATCTTTGATCTTTGTTGTGGCATGTGAAATCTTTAGTTGTAGCATACAAGCTCTTAGTTACAGCATGTGGGATATAGTTCCCTGGCCAGGAATTGAATTCTGGCCCCCTGCATTGGGTGCACAGAGTCTTAGCCATAGGACCACCAGGAAAATCCCTGGAAAAGTTCAATTTTCATTCCAATCCCAAAGAAAGGCAATGCCAAAGGTTGCTCAAGCTACTGTACAGTTGCACTGATTTCACACGCTAGCAAGGTCATACTCAAAATCCTTCAAGCTGGGCTTCAATACTATGGGCACCGAGAAATTCCAGATGTACAAGCTGGATTTAGAAAAGGCAGAGGAACCAGAGATCAAACTGCCAACATCCATTGGATCATAGAAAAAGCAAGAGAGTTCCAGAAAAACATCTGCTTCTGAAGCCTTTGACTGTGTGGATCACAACAAACTGGAAAATTCTTCAGGAGATGGGAATACCAGGCCACCGGACCTGCCTCCTGAGAAACACCTGTATGCAGGTCGAGAAGCAGCAGTTAGAAGCAGACACGGAACGACGGACTGGTTCCAAATCAGGAAAGGAGTACGTCAAGGCTGTATATTGTCACCCTGCTTGTTTAACTTATATGCAGAGTACATTCTGTGAAGTGCCGGGCTGGATGAATCACAAGCTAGAATCAAGATTGCTGGGAGGAATATCAACAACTTCAGATATGTACATGATAGCACTCTAATGGCAGAAAGCGAAGAGGAACTAAAGAGCCTATTGATACGGGTGAAAGAGGAGAGTGAAAAGGCTGGTTTAAAACTCAGTATTCAAAAAACCTAAGATCATGGCATCCCGTCCCATCACTTCATGGCAAATAGATGGGGGAAAAGTGGAAACAGTGACAGATTTTATTTTCTTGGGCTCCAAAATTACTGCAGACAATGACTGCAGCCATGAAATTAAAAGATGCTTGCTCCTTGTAAGAAAAGCTATGACCAACCTAGGCAGCATATTAAGAAGCAGAGACATTACTTTGCTGACACAGGTCCATCTAGTTAAAGCTATGGTTTTTCCAGTAGTCATTCACGTATCGATGTGAGAGTTGGACTGTAAAGAAGGCTGAGAGCTGAAGAATTGATGCTTTCTAACTGCAGTGCTGGAGAAGACTCTTGAGAGTCCCCTGGACAGCAGGGAAAACAAACCAGTCAATCCTAAAGGAAATCAACTCTGACCGTTCATTGGAAAGACTGATGCTGAAGCTGAAGCTCCAGTACTTTGGCCAACTAATGCAAAGAACCAATTCATTGGAAAAGACTATGATGCTGGGAAAGATTGAAGACAGGAGAAGGGGGTGACAGAAGATGAGATGGTTGGATGGCATCACTGAGTCCAACAGACATGAATTTGAGCAAACTCTGGGAGACAGTGCAGGACAGGGAAGCCGGTTGTGCTGCAGTCCATGGGGCTGCAGAGACTGACACAACTTAGTCTCTGAACACTAACCATGTTATTATGTAGCCTTCTGAAAATTTAAATTTTAATAACTGTGTAATACTCTCCTCTTTCACTTTTGTCAAGAGGCTTTTTAGTTCCTCTTCACTTTCTGCCATAAGGGTGTCATCTGCATATCTGAGGTTATTAATATTTTGGGAAATAGATGGGGAAACAGTGGAAACAGTGTCAGACTTTATTTTGGGGGGCTCCAAAATCACTGCAGATGGTAACCGCAGCCATGAAATTAAAAGATGCTTACCCTTGGAAGGAAAGTTATGACCTAGATAGCATATTCAAAAGCAGAGACGTTACTTTGCCAACAAAGGTCTGTCTAATCAAGGCTATGGTTTTTCCAGTGGTCATGTATGGATGTGAGAGTTGGACTGTGAAGAAAGCTGAGCGCTGAAGAATTGATGCTTTTGAACTGTGGTGTTGGAGAAGACACTTGAAAGTCCCTTGGACTGCGAGGAGATCCAACCAGTCCACTCTAAAGGAGATCAGTCCTGGGTGTTCTTTGGAAGGACTGATGCTAAAGCTGAAACTCCAGTACTTTGGCCACCTCATGCAAAGAGTTGACTCATTGGAAAAGACTCTGATGCTGGGAGGGAATGGGGGCAGGAGGAGAAGGGGACGACAGAGGATGAGATGGCTGGATGCCACCACTGACTCGATCGACATGAGCTTAAGTGAACTCCGGGAATTGGTGATGGACAGGGAGGCCTGGTGTGCTGCGATTCATGGGGTCACAAAGAGTCGGACATGACTGAGCGACTGAACTGAGCTGAATACTCTACTCACGGCATGTACCATATTTTCCTGTAGTATTTCCCTGTTAGCTTGGACATTTAGTTTACCATTGTTAGAAATATTGATGAAATAAGTATCTTTAAGCACAGAGTTTTGTCTTTGCTTAGAAGTCCTTTCTAAGGATAGAGCCCTAAAAGTAGAATTATTGGGGCAAAGGGTAGTGATTTTTTTTTTCCCCAAGGATTTGGACAGGCTTTATTATAAAACTGTAGGTTACCAGTTGAACTACTGCAAAGGTGCCAAATGATCTAAGGGGTGTGTGTGTGTGTGTGTGTGTGTTTTGCTTCTAAAGATTCCATTTAGCTCTTCCTTGTATTTTTCTTTGCTGAGATTTTCTGTGTTTCTGTTCATTTCAAGAGTGTTTACTCTTACTTGTTGGAGCATTTTTATGATAGCCATTTTAATGCCTTTATTAGAAAATTCCAACATCAGTGTCATCTTGTGGTATGTTTACATTACCTATTTGAATTGAAATTTTCCTTATCATTTACATGCCAAGTAATGTTGGCTTGTATCCTAGACATTTCAGTTATTATGAGGAAAACTCTATTTAATTTCTGTGGAGAATGTGGATGTTTTTCTTTTCAGCACACCATAGACCCTGTGTGTTTTAGGCTGCAGGTTCAGATCAGCCTTCTGCGTTGTGGCTGCATTGTGTTGTTTGCAAAGCCTTTGCGTGGCTCTTCTAATCTGCCTCATGCTCCTGCCATTCATATTTGCAATTTGCGATCATCTATCCCATAGTCAAGTTGTTGAGAGTGTGCTTGAGGCTTTCTAGGGGTAAACCTGTGCTTGTGCTGGAGTTAATAAACGACTTTAGGAGGTTGCTTCTGCGAGCACATCTTTCTCTGTGATCTCTTGCGTTCCGCTTCTCTGGGCCTCTCCTTCTCGGTCCTTGGCGAGAACCGCTGGGCCTTCCTTGCACTGCTGTGCATACTTCTCCTTGTTGCCTTTGGGATGAAACAGTTGGAGGGCAGAGAATTAAGGGGTTGGAGCATGTTCCTCCACTCCTTCAGGTCCATAGCGCCTCAGATTGGAAAGGAAGTTCCCCACACCCTCAAAATTTCTGGCCCTTTGGGGTTGCCATTGTGAGAAACACGCTCACTAGCCCAAACTCAAAAAATGGACTTGGAGACACCAAGTGCAGCTGGAAATGAGGCCTTAATGACAGGCTTGCAAGATCAGGTGTCTGGTGGGCAGTCAGACCCAGAGTCCACACGGGAGCAAGTTATTGCTGGCACACGAGTCTCTCCCCCAGTTCCTCATTGGCTGAGCACTGTGGGGTGAACGGCCTTCCCGGACGTCGCCTAGATTTGTTCCTTCCCTCTTTATGGCTGGCCCCTCCCTGACATCTTGTATCCTCCTTTCCTGCGCACCTATTCCTGTTCTTAAGGTTTGAATTCACCAATAGGATGAATTCCTATGTTTTAAATTCACCAATGGAATGGACCCGTGTGAAAACCCTCGGCATCTCGCCCTCCCATTGTCTGCCCAGACTTTCTAGTTTTGTAGTCCTCAACGGCCATTGGCTATTACATCAGCAAGCTGGCCCTCAAAGCTACTATTCTTGAAAATGGACCACTCTTAAGTTTGTCTGTTACACCATTGCAGCTGCTAACGCTGTTGTCACTGTCCCTGCTACAGCTGCAGAGGAGCTGAGACAGGAGAGAAGGAGAAGGTCCAACAGGGGACGATTTTGCCCACTGTCTGAGCTGGGTGACCCTTTCCTAACTCATTGAGCATAGTCTCCACTGATGCACGCTTCTGGTTTCGGGCAGCGCTGAGTTCAGGCTGGGGATGCTGGAGAATAAACAGATAGTTCCCTCATCGCTGGTTTAGTGGTACTTTGCATTCTGGTCTTCCTCCTTAATTTATCTGCTGCTGTCCACCTCTCAGAATCCTCAGATCATAGCCCCTTACGTGCTGTCTGGGTTTTCTAGCTGCTGTCAGTGGAGAGGCAGAGTGGAAGATGCTCTCTCTTACCGGGGTCTGATGTGTGATTTGGACTTTAGGAACACCCTTGGTACATATTACCAGATGGCTTTCCAAAATGACTATCAGTTCAGTTCAGTCGCTCAGTCGTGTCCCACTCTTTGCGACCCCATGAATCGCAGCACGCCAGGCATCCCTGTCCATCACCAGCTCCCGGAGTTCACTCAAACTCATGTCCATCGAGTCAGTGATGCCATCCAGCCATCTCATCCTCTGTCGTCCCCTTCTCCTCCTGCCCTCAATCCCTCCCAGCATCAGAGTCTTTTCCAATGAGTCAACTCTTTGCATGAGGTGGCCAAAGTACTGGAGTTTCAGCTTTAGCATCAGTCCTTCCAAAGAACACCCAGGACTGATCTCCTTTAGAGTGGACTGGTTGGATCTCCTCGCAGTCCAAGGGACTCTCAAGTGTCTTCTCCAACACCACAGTTCAAAAGCATCAATTCTTCAGCGCTCAGCTTTCTTCACAGTCCAACTCTCACATCCATACATGACCACTGGAAAAACCATAGCCTTGACTAGACCGACCTTTGTTGGCAAAGTAATGTCTCTGCTTTTGAATATGCTATCTAGGTTGGTCATAACTTTCCTTCCAAGGAGTAACATCTTTTAATTTCGTTGCTGCAGTCACCATCTGCAGTGATTTTGGAGCCCCCCAAAATAAAGTCTGACACTGTTTCTACTGTTTCCCATCTATTTCCCATGAAGTGATAGGACCAGATGCCATGATCTTCGTTTTCTGAATGTTGAGCTTTAAGCCAACTTTTCACTCTCCTCTTCACTTGCTAAGTTTAGACGTATACATTTGTTTGTATCAGGATCAGGATTGGCTGTAAATACCATAGTCCTTGCAAGATATTCCGTGGTTGATATGGGAGCTCTGTATTGTCAGGGACCAGTTCAGTTCAGTTCAGTTCAGTTCAGTCACTCAGTCGTGTCTGACTCTTTGTGACCCCATGGACTGCAGGACACCAGGCCTCTCTGTCCATCACCAACTCCTGGAGCTTGCTCAGGTTCCATTTATCTTACTGCTTTGCCATGTGTAGTTTTCGTTTCTAAGTTGTCTGGTATGGCTGCTGGAGCTCCAGCCATCATCTCATTCTCATTCCTAGGAGGTTTCCCAGAACCTGGCAAAACATTTTGTTTGTTGGTCAGAACTTAGACACTTGGTTATACCTAGCTGTAAGTCTTGTTGAGAAATAGTTTTTTGGCTGGGCAGCAATGGGTCCTGTTGGAAAGCTTGAGCTTCTGTTTCTAAGAAAGTAAAGGAGAATGGCTGTTGACCAGCAGTTAGGGGTGGCTGCAAAACAAACATAGAGCTCTAAAAAGTAAAAAGGGAATGGCTAGCGTGGGGTTCCTCCCCACCCTTTTCCCCCTGCCACTCAGATACAGCCTTTTTTGTTTGTTTGTTTATGACCATTATTAACAGCTTGATGAACAGTTCTTTAGGACCTTTGTGTGTTTGTATGTGTGTGTGTGTGTGTGTGGGTGTGTGTGTGTGTGTGTAATTAACAGAAAAAACAAAAAACCAAAATATAGTTCTAATTAAACATCTTATAATTCTCTTTCATTAAGTAATATACAGATCATATGTATGAACACCATACATTTGCTATTCCACTGTATGGATATAGCCTCTATATTTTACTTTTTCCTGTTGATGGACAGATTGCCTGATTATTTTATACTTAAAAATTATGCGACAGGGAATATTCTTAAACACATATCTTGGCATACTTTATACAAATATTTTTCATTGTTTTTCTTTAACACTATTAATATTAAGCTTTTTTATTTTTGCATATATCTTCCCAAATTGTTGTTTGCCTTAGATTTTATTATATTTTCTTTTTTTAACTGACAGATATTTATTTAGTCAAATCTGTTAGTCTTTTTCTTTTTTGTCTCGTGTTTCTTTTAAATGAAGAAAGTAGTTGGGAAATGGTCATATCTTTTTCCTCCCATGGTTTTCTGTGATTTGATTCCATACTCTTAACTCTAATCAGCCTAGAAATATTTTCAGCGTATGATGTGAGATGATACTTTCGATTAGAACCTGTCCCTGTGTTTAATGCATGTCTGCTGAATTAAATAAATTTTATTTTTGCCTTGTTAATGGCATGCTCCTTATTAAATGGAAACTGACCAGAAATGAAACAAAGTAAATAAGTGTCTTCATTTGACTCAGTTCTACAGGTAATTTTCCAGCCATGGACTTTGGGGGTAAAATGTGCACTGTTTTTGATCATTTAAGCAGATACAGGATTGTCCTTCAGATGTAAGGTCAGCAGATCCAACTGCAAAGCAGATAATTAGAAACAAAGTTAGCTTGCAAACTAAAAATGTGGTGCAGTGGGCAGAAGGCTGCCAATAGACCAGCTGCCCCGGGGGAGAGAAAGGCTGCACAGTCCTCCCGGCTCTCTCCTTGCCCCTGAGGACAGACCTCCTGAGCACTAGCCCCGTCTCCCTTCGGGGTTTCTAGTGAAAGACCCCTGAAGAAGTGGCAGCCATGAGAAGTAGGAGTAATAATAAAAAGAGCATTTGCTGTACACTTGTAAAATCAGCCCTGAATATTCATTGGAAGGACTGATGCTGAAGCTGAAGCTCCAATACTGTGGTCACCTGATGCAAAAAGCTGACTCATTGGGAAAGATCCTGATGCTGAGAAAGATTGAGGGCAGGAGGAGAAGGGGGCAACAGAGGATGAGATGGTCGGATGGCGTTGCTGACTCGATGGACACGAGTTTGAGCGAGCTCCAGGAGGCAGTGGACAGGAAGCCTGGCATCCTGCAGTCTGTGGGCTCACAGAATCGGGCACGACTGAGCCCCTGAAGGGCAACGGCAAGCTCTCAGACTCTGTGCTAGGCACCTTGTGTTATTTCTCAACCAAGGAGCGGCCCGAACAGATGCACTGCTGTCTGTCTCTCTTTTCATTCTTTCATTTAAAATAATATTTTTATTTGGCTGCCCTGGGTCTTAGTCGTGGCATCCTCGATCTCCACTGTGGCATGCAGCGCTCTGAGTTGCAGCAGGTGGGATCTGGTTCTGTAACCAGGGATTGAACCTAGGTCCCTTGCATGGGAGGCACAGCATTTTACCCACTGGACCGCCAGGGAAGGCCTTTGCTGTCCTTTCACGGAGGAGAGAACTGAGCCCGAGAGCTAGTGACCTGTGCCAGAGTCTTGGCTGCCAAGCCTGGAGCCTCAGGTTCTCCCTGCCTTCTCCTTCCTTCTCTCCTCCCGGCTCTTCATCCACCCTTTGTCCTCTCCTTTTTTTCTTTTCAGTAGCCTCATGAATCACTTACAAAATTACATTTTAAATGATGAAAGTAACAGGTTTATTATGGAAGTTTGGAAACAATAGCAGGTGGGAAGAAGGAAAGTCCTGACTGATGCCGTGGACTTCAGTGTGTGTGGATGCCATTTCTCCTGATTTTTGTCGGTGCTGGATATCAGTGGGAGAGGAACCTCGTCAGCTCCCCAGGAGAGACTGGGGTTTGTGTGTCTTCATTCACACTTTGCTCATTCATGCTTTGGCCCCTCTTTCACGTGGATGGTTTCTCAGTTTTCTTATTGATATCCATCCATTGCGCTGCCCAGTGTTGGTTCTCTCATGCCAAGAACCTTCTTCCCAAGTCACAAATTATGCTGACCATTAGAAGATGGTCATATTTTGCTGACCATTAGCATTTCCTTTTAAACCTCTAACTTAAATTTTAAGTGAAGTCATCTTTTTACTCTTGTCTGATAGTGTATATTTTCATTTGTTCTCCACATTAGGGCAATCAGTGAGGCTTCCCTAATAGCTCAATTGGTAAAGAATCCACCTGCAATGCAGGAGACCCCGGTTCAATTCCTGGGTTGGGAAGATCCACTGGAGAAGGGATAAGCTACCCACTCCAGTATTCTGGCCTGGAGAATTCCATGGACTGTATAGTCCCTGGGGTGGCAAAGAGTTGGACACGACTGAGCAACTTTACTTTCACTTTAAGGCAGTCAGAAGGGTTTTTCCTTCTTTTTAAAATTATGCCAGATTTTATATGCAAAATATGAATCTATTCATATGCAAAATGCATAAATAATAGGAAAGTGAACATTTGTTCACCTACTCCTAGTTTAAGAGACCAAGTCAGTTCCTGCCCGGGTGCTTGTGAGCCCCTCCCCTTCGAGCTCCCCCAACACACGCCGTTATGCAGTGTGCTGGAGTTTGAGTTTCCTTCTTCAGTTTTTTGTTTTTAAATAAGATGGTAGATGGGAAAATGGTGTCTTAAAGATGAAACAAGTTGCCCAGAGCCTGGCAGTAAAGATAACTGTGTTTCTAGCACCTACATTTTGCGCTGCTAGTAGGTGATGATGTTTTTTCTTTCTTTTTTGAAACATTGTACTTGTCTGTTCACTTTCTTCGGAGCATGATGTCCTCCTGATTGTCCTGATTTTATCTGTGCAGATTTATGAAGAGTAAGTTCAAGTTGTTTGAAGACAGTGCTCTTATTACTGAGAGTTTCACCTTTGTCTACTTCATATGTTAGACAACTTTCGCTGACCCTCACAAAGCAAGCTGACGGTCCCCCTGATTTGTTTGCATAGCTAGGGTTGCTTGAGGTAACGTCCACATGATTAATGGGAACACGGTCACCTCTTTTATATAGTCCATGCCATGACTCCAAGTAAATAAGCATATCTTGGAAGATACTTAGCGAGCCTCTCAAAAAACCAAACGCTGGGGATTTTCCACTGCGTCTAGTTCAGGTTTTGTTCGTTTTTACAACTCCCATCAGCATTCGGGTCACAGGCGTGGATTGAAGGCGGCGCCTAGTGGAACGAGGCCTGTCTGGCCGTCCTGCTGGGCGCAGCTCAGTCCACTCCTGGAGCTGAGCTTCCAGGCGCTGAGTTGCTTAGTGCTCATCTCGGCTTTTGCTTCTGTGACCATTCAGAGCAAAGGCAGATTGTGGCCACTGGGTACTGGAGGGATGGCATTGCAGGGCTCTTCGTGGGCTCTTCAGTGGCTGCCGGGCAGCGTGGTTCTGTGGCTGCAGGCACAGTCCCTGGGGTCACATACCTGTCTTGGCTTTCCTACTCTTAGCTGTGTGACTTTGGGCAAGTGACTTTACCTCTCTGACCCCAGCTTGCTCAGCTGTAAAGTGGGGACATTAGTACACATACTCTCGGACATAAGGAGTTTAAACAAGGTACAGAGAGGGTGTAAGTAAGGTCATTTGTGTACAATGCTCCTCTCTTGCGCCAGGCACACAGTGTGCACTGAGAATCTAGCTACCAGTCAGGATTGCCCATGTCACCATCATGACCGTCTTTAAGCCAGCCCTCTTTTGTTGAGGAAATCGAGTCCGGATCTCCTGGCTGAGACAGGAGGTACGTCTCTGCCTCCCCGCCTGCGGTGCCCGGTCCGCGGCTGCCTGCCCATCTGCCCGCACCCCGTGCGTGGCCTTTGTTGCGTCACCTCCGCGACTCTCCGCAGTGCCGCGCCGGCCCCTGCTCCTGAGCCAGTAGCTCCTAACGACAGATGGTGCTGTTTTGAATTAAAACAATTTAACTCAAGATCCATCAACTGCCAACATCAAACACCCTTAAAAGAAGGAAAGAAACTCATTATCAAGAGTATTTAAGCAAAGTAGGTATTTAATCTATCTTAATCATTTGCATTCTTGAGAAGAAGAAAGTCGGTGGCAGCTGCCACCACAGGCCGGACCCCCTGAGCGCGCCTGCATGTAATTGCTTCGGACTGAGTTCTCCCCACTTTTCTTCTCTCCACAGAGTACTCATTTGGACTTCAGCCCTAAGTTTTTAAGCCACACTGAATATTTTAAAATTTAAAAACGTAATCTTTTTTTTCTGGTCCGCAAATCCTGTGACTGCACGTTTTTCAGTAGCAGGGGTTCAGCTCACAACCAGAGCTTTGTCAACACACACAGGAGTGCTGCAGGCTGGCCGACTCCCCGGGGGGGGGTTCCCATAGCCCTGGGTGAGGAGGGGTGAGGCTGAGCTCTGTAGGCCCCGCACTCAGGTCTCAGGACAGCTGCGCGCCTGCACCGAGCTGGATTCTCAGAAGCTCAGTGTTCTCTCAGTGCCGCTCTGCTCTGCTCTCTGCACCTTGTTCTTTCTGGAGCTCAGCGTCCACGCAGTTGCAGTCGCCTCCAGATCACCACCTCATGGCGGACGTGAGAGCGAGGAAAGGACGCCCGCTCTTGAGTACATCTGTGTGTCCAGCTTGACCCATTCCCGCCCGGCTCCTCGTGACTGTCTCCCGCGCTGCTCTCTGCTCATGTCCTCGCCCCCTCCCCCGTCAGCGCATCCCCCATTTCTGCCCTCTGATGCCCTGCCCACAGCCCAGGCGCAGGGGTGCTGACGTTGGCGGCCCTCACATGACCTGCCTTTTCTTCGTGGTTTTCTTTCTCTGCCCCTCTTCTTCTGCTTCATTTTGTTCTTTCTCCTTCCTCCCTTTTATCCTTCTTCGGTGCCCCTGGTTTGGTCCGTCGAGTAATGCTGGTCCTGCCTTTCGCTGCTCCACGGACGAGTGGTGAGTGGCACCCCCGGGGTCATGCGGGAACCCCTGTGGCCCTGGGTCCTGGCTCCTGACCACGGCTACAGCCTGGCTCCAGGCCACAGATCCTTCTCTCAGCCAGTCTCTGCAAGAGGAAAGAAGACTACAGTAGGCATCTGTTATCTCTGAAATTGGCAAAACACGGGGGAAATAAAAATGTTGCCTGGCCTTCCCAGAAAATCCTGACGTGTGCCGTCGTGTGAGTGTGGAGGGGAGTGTGTGCACGGACCTGCCGGCGGGAAGAAGTGCACGCCTGCTGCGTCAGTGGAGCACGTCGTCACTGTTCATACTTCCCGTTGGGCCTTCGTGTCCTCCGTATGGATTTATCCTAACGGGCTGCCAGGCTGGGGTGTCGTCAAGCCCTGCTGTCTGCCCCCTTCAGGACACGGCCCGAGGGAAACGTGCTGCCTGAGCACTTGTTTGCCGCCTCACACCTCTGCCCAGTGTATAGATCTGCAGTCTTATTTATAGCCTTCCTGTGCCATCTGCGCGGCGGCCTCCCATCAGGTGACACCCTCCGGGGCGGCTCCCTCGCCCCCTCCCTCGCGGCCCCCCCCTCCATGCCAGCCTTTACTGCACCTGTGTTTATAAACGGGTGTTCTTAAGTGACCTGCCATGGAGGCTCTTAGCTTGTGTAGTTTCAGCTGTCCTCCCATAAGGAAGTAAAGCAGAAAGGGGTGGCACGTGCTTTTATCTCTTAATAATTCAGTTCCCTACCTCAGGGAAGAGAGTGAGGCTCTGACGGCTTGAGAAGCCTGGTTTTATTCAGTGCCGATGGGCCCACGTGTCAGGACTGATGCTGAGCACGAGGAGTAATCGGTTTCTATCTGACAGCATTTTGAAAAGTGACCTGTAATGGTTGATAGGGGTGTGGTAGCATGAGTGAGATCTGTCACACCAGAAAGTGTGCTGGGAGTAATGCTTGTTGTCTGTTTTCTCTTTCTCAAATTATTCTACCCTTTGTCGATGCTTTCCCCCTTTCTAAGGTCTCATGAAATAGAACCAAAACAGAGAATCATGACATTTCAGAGCCGGAAGAGAGGCGGGAGAGGCAGGACCTGCAGTCCCAGAGGTGAAGGGTATCTGCTGGGTAAACGCCTTGCGGTGGAACCCCGTGTCGTGGGTCATGGTGTCCCCTAGCCTGCATAGGGGGTGGCTCTGCTCCGGCAGACACCCGCTCCCCTGTTCCTCTTCCTCCTCCTTGGACAGCGGTGTCCTTGTTTGCTCCCTTGAAGGAGGCCTCCCGGCCAGGTCCCAGCCTGACCTCTGATATCAGACAGCCCAGGTGGGATTCAGCTCCGTGTCCCCAACCCTGAGAGCCCACCTTGTTCTCTTCCCTTAGTGTAGTGGCCTGGGGCCTGAATGAGGCCTGCATCATCGGCCGCAGCTGGTAATGAGAGTGGCCAGCGTTCACTGAGCACTGGTGTGTGCCAGGCAGGGGGCTAGGTTTTTTGTGAAGTACCACACTGAACCCCCACAGCAGCCCTGAGTCATGGGTACAGTCATTACTGTTGTCCTCATTCTAGGCGGACTGAGCCTACCTTCAAAGTCTGGCCCCGGAGCCATGCCCTCCGCTGGCCTCTGAGTCCTCCCACCTCTCAGCTAAGCACCTGACACGCTGCATTCATGCAGTAACTGACAGGTTTGATGATAAAGCATTTGCACATCAAGTTTGCTGATAGTTCTGTTTGTGTTCTTCGTATTTTTGAAGCCTGAGAAGTTCACCTCCCATCCAAAAATCATGAACTCTATATTCTATGAGGAGTTATTTTGATCTGTGATATTCTTTGCAGTTTAGAAGTCCATATTGAAAGTAAAAGGACCAGAACATTACCACTGAATCTGAAGCCCTTGTTAAAGCCGGTTGACCTTCATGTTCTTGTTCTGGACCTGCCATGGGCTTGGTGGCTCTCCCTCCTTCTCGAGCCCAGTCTCTTCCAGCAGTCAGGGTGTGCTTTAGCAAGGAAAGTCCAGACACGTCGTGCGTCTACCTCAAGCCCTGCAGTGGCTCCCGCCTGTCCCAGAGTAAAGGCCCAGGTGCTCTCGGTGGCCCCCCAGCCCTCCCAGCTGCGTGCTTCTCCTCTCCTCTGCTGTCACTGCTCCAGCTGTTGGCCTCCTTCCTGATTCCAGGTCACTGAGGCGTGCCCCATCTCCCCTCAGAACCCCTGTGCTGACTGTTCCCCCTCTCAATAGCCCACATTCCTGTGTCCTCATGTGCACATCTTTCTCAGTGTGCACAACGCTTGACCTTGCAGCACCCCCACTTCCAGCCATCCTACCCTGCATGTGTTAAAATCATAACGTTTTCACCTTCTCATACACCAGATATTTCGCTTTAAAAAAGGGAACTTATTTTCTTTCTCTTCTTGGAAATGTTCTTGATTTCATTGCTGTTTCCCAAGGGCACATTTTAGGAAGTGTCCCATAAATATTTGTTGAAGAAATGAATAAATGAATGAAAGAAATGATTGAAGATGTCACCTTGGTGAAGTCACTTCTCTTCGGACCTTTTCTTTCCTTCCTTAAATACATAGCACGTGTCCCAGGTGAAAGGTCACATCCGTCTGCCTGAACTTCTGCGGATTCTTTGCACTGTAGTTGTTGGTCACTCGTCTGTCCTCCCCCCACCCAGCTTGAGGTGCGATTTAGCTGGTGCTGGGGAGGCAGGAGACGTGTCACTGCTATTGCAGACAGCTGCGTTCCCCTCTTCCGGCGAGGGGCACACTCTGTGTCAGCCTAAGCTTGTGCGCAGGAAACCTGCCTTCGCAGCTCCTCGGGAGGCCTGTTTTGCCCATTGGCGTTTCGTGCTGTCCCCGGAGCCTCATGGCGCACCGCTGTCCTTCCCCTCGCTGCCCGGCAGCTCCTGTTCGCTCTCGTCGCCCGACGGCGGCCGAGCCCATTGTTGCGGGGAATGTTTGCATATAGCAGAGCCATCTGTTCTTGCTACCATCCAGGCTTCAGATTTTGAGATACGAATTACCACCGCTCCATGGATTTCAGTGGCTTGCTGTTTGTTTGCATGCCAGCAACTAGTCTTTCAACTGCTAGAACCTCTGTTCTCAAAGCCTACCTTACTCCCATTTTTGTGTGTGTGTGTATAGGTGCCTGGGGCTATTTGCACTGAAGGAGCTGCTGCCCAGGTACAGAGCCGAGCCACGGGCTGGAAAACCTCACGCCGCTGCTGCTGCTCAGTCTTTCATTCCGGAGGCGACACCCAGTCAGAAAGTGATCAGAATGTGGCCACGCCGCACATGGAGAACCTGTAAATTAAGAGGACGCTCATTTCAAGTCTGCTTATGTGCGCTGTGAGCGGGCTGCCCCGTGTCCACGGTGTATGGAGCACTCTGTGCACGCTGTGGTCAGGTTGTGCTGCTTCTCCAGCAGCGTCGGTTGCACCGCTGCCCTCTATGGAGGGCCCCGGTCCCAGCCCTGCCAGGAAACATTTCACACACGCTTTCTCTCTCCACTTTCACAAGCTCCCCTAATCTCTGCTTTTTCACATGCTGTTCCTTCTGTTGGGAATGTCCTTCTGACCTAAGCTTTTAGCACTGGGCCTTTTTATTGAGGCATTTGTCACAAAAGCTTGTGAGTGTTTAGTTGGGGAGTTATCTATTTAATATCTAGCTATACTTACAGATGCAGTGCCAAAGAATTGATGCTTTCAAACTGTGGTGCTGGAGAAGACTCTTGAGAGTCCCGTAGACTGCAAAGAGATCAAACCAATCAATCCTAAAGAAAATCAACCCTGAATATTCATTGGAAGGACTGATGCTGAAGCTGAAGCTCCAATACTTTGGCCACCTGATGCGAAGGATCAGCTCATTGGAAAAGATCTTGATGCTGGGAAAGACTGAAGGCAAAAGGAGAAGGGGGCAACAGAGGATAAGAGGGTTAGCTAACATCACCAACTCAGTGGATATGACTTTGAGCAAACTGCAGGAAATAGTGGAGGACAGAGGAGCCTGATGTGCTGTAGCGTGGGGTTGGACACAACTTAGTGACCGGACAGCAATAATCTTCACGGGCTGTACGCTCCATGAGGCTCAACGCCACATCCCTAGCCCCCAGCACTATACTTAGAAGTAGAGTCAGTACTATTTATATGGCAAATGGTGTGTTTCCGTTTTCACAGATGACCCTATGAAGTTATGTGTATTATATGTTTTTGAAACTGGGGTTAAAAAAGAGGTTAAATCACTTGCCCTAAGATCCTTCAGGTCATAAAGGGCAGAGCCAAGGTTCGAATCCAAACTGTTAACATCATGTTCATTCTTAATAACCAGGGAATGTTGGCTCTCCTGACGTACGAGTTACCAGTACAGGTAAAACACAGTTAATGCGTAAACCAAATGGCCTGTATTTTGAGTGCATCTAGATGCTTGGAAAAATGAGGTGTTCTTATGTATTCATTGTTAACTAGATAAAATTTTTGTACTCTGGCTTTTTCAGGTGTTTCTAAAACATCTCTTTTTCCTAGTTTAAATAATCCAGCACACAAATACAGTGTTTTCCTTTTTTCTTCTGAGGAGTCTGCAGGCCCTTCACAGCCATCAGTCAGTGTCTGCTCTTGCTGGGCTGGACTGAGAAGACGGGTGGGCGGGAGGGTGGGCTGCATGGCCACTGACCCAGAACCTGAGGTGGAACTTACTCGGTTGCCTCTCAGGCTGGGCCAGGGGATGGCGTGCCAACTAGCTGACTGAAGCTGTGGGCCGGTTACTGCCACGCAGAGGTCTTCCACCCCCTTCCCTTCTCAGCCGGCTTCGGGTACCCACCCTGGTGCCGCATCTCTTTGAAGGGGCCCCCGCTTGTCTGGGTGTTGTAATGCTTTCTGCTAGTGATGCCTGGCCATGGCCGTGACGCTTCCCTTAAATGTTCTGCTTTGAAAATATTTCCAGCTTTCAGAAAAGTTGTAAGGAATAGTAGTGCATTAAACTCTGCATACTCACCTGGATTCAGCACATTCACTCTTTGTCATTATGCATATTATCGTGACTTTATTTTTTGCTAAAGCACTGAAGAATGCATAGCCTGTATCCTGACCCTTTACTCCTCCAAGAATGAGGGGACCTTCATTTATGACCACTATCCGTGTCAGACATCTTCTTCGGAAAGACTAGTGTTTCATCCTCACTGCTCTTAGCTCATCTTTTCTTAAACATCTGCTTATATAGAGTCTCCTCTGTGGAAGTACTGGCTTCTCTGGTAGCTCAGATGGTAAAGCGTCTCTGCAGTGCAGGAGACCCGGGTTCGATCCCTGGGTTGGGAAGATCCCTTGGAGAAGGAAATAGCAACCCACTCCAGTACTCTTGCCTGGAAAATCCCATGGACG
Source organism: Ovis aries (assembly GCF_016772045.2). Taxonomy (NCBI): domain Eukaryota; kingdom Metazoa; phylum Chordata; class Mammalia; order Artiodactyla; family Bovidae; genus Ovis; species Ovis aries. The sequence goes on from NC_056056.1 coordinate 4,807,987, forward strand.
GAGGAGCCTGGTAGGCTACAGTCCATGGGGTTGCACAGAGTCAGACATGACTGAGTGACTTCACTTGTGGAGGTACCACACCTGGCTCTCTACAGAGGGAGTGCGGGTTATTTCCAGTCTTCACCTCAGCAGGCACTCTGGTATGTTAGTGTGTGCCTGGAGGTCCAGTGAGTTACGTTTACCATTTCCATAGACCCTGTCCACTTGCCTTTCAGGGTGATTGTGCCCGTTGACACTCTCCACCACCAGAGACCAGGTGCCTGGTTTTCCCCCTCATGCTCGATTTTATCTAGTCTTCCGCTCTTTGTTAATCCAGTGGGCAAACGGAGGCGCATGACCACATCCTTACCCGAGTGTGCCTAAGTGTGGTCGGAGTGAGGGGTGAGCAGTGTCAGAAGGAGCACTCCGTATGTGGAATGAGTTTTGACAAGTCGAGTTGGAGATGGAGGAGGACCAGGCTTAGGACCAGCCAGGGTCAGAGTCTCGGGTGGTGACGGTGAAGCCAGAGACCTGCTCAGCGCCCACGGGTGCCCTCGGGCTGGAAGCTGTGACGGGTGATGCGCGGCTGTCCTGAGAAAGGCTCCCCCTGGAGTTCTTCCTGCCAGGGTGCCAGGCAGACTGCAAGTGCGTCTCCTTTTCTGTCCCAGTTCTCAGGCCACCTCAGAGATGCCGGGGTGCCCTTCAGGTCCTGGCTCAGATGGCACCTTCTCAGAGGGGCCTTCCTAGCCCACCCTGTTTAGCGTTGCAGCCTCCGAGCTGCTCCCATCCGCCTCTCCGTGTCATTTTTCTCCTCGCTCACGATCACGTTTATCACCCTGTGGGTTTTGCTCCTTTTGTTCGTTGTCTTTCTCACACCCCCTCTGGAATGTTCCTCCATGAGGATGGGAGTTGGCTTCGTTCATTGCTTTATTCCTAGTGTTGTACTAAAGCAGTGCTAAGCATACTGCATTCACAGTACATATTTATTCTTATCATTCAGTACTGATGAGTGAGATTCTGTTTATCGAGGCAGTATAGCTTAGTAGTTAAACTTGCAGAGTTGGGTTCATTTGGACCTGAAATCAGCTATGTGACTTTAGGCAAGTGACTTCACTTTCCTCAGCTTCTTTCCTTAAAGGTGAAGTGGGGTTTGTGAGAACACCTCCATTGTTGAGTCATGAGGATTAAGTGTCTGGCATACACTGGACACTTATTATTGTTTCATAAGTTGTATAGACTTTCCGTCTTTTTTTTTTTTTGAAACTTTTTATTTTGAATTAGCTCATTAATATGTGATAGTTTCAGGTGAACACATGTATCCATTCTCCCCCAGACTCCCCACCCATCCAGGCTGCCTCCTAACATTGAGAGGAGTTCCCCGCTGTACAGTAGGTCCTTGTTGGTTATCCATTTAAAATACAGCAGTGTGTCCATGTCCACCCCAAGCTCCCTAACTATCCCTACTCCATGTCATCCCCAGCAACATAAGTTCACTAAGTCTGTGATAGACTAGGAGTCTTTCTATGGGATAGTCTCCTGGGTGGGCCTCAGTCCTCACCTAATGAGGTGAGCTTTTTGTTTATTTTTTAAATCTGTTTTACTTAGTTTTGGCTCTGCTGGGTCTTGGTTGCTGTGCGGCTTTTGCTAGTTGCGGCGAGCCGGGCTCCTCCTCGTGGTGTGTAGGTTTCACGTCACGGCGGCTTCTCCTGTTGCAGAGCACGGCTCTAGGTGCGCAGGCTTCAGTAGCTGTGGCTCAGAGGCTCACAGTTCCTGCTCGCAGGCCCTAGAGTGCGGGGCCTCAGTTGTGGCTCATGGGCTTAGTTGCCCTGTAGCATGTGGAGTCTTCCTGGCCCCGGGATCGAACCCGAGACTCCTGCAGTGGCAGATGGATTCTTATCCACTGCGCCACCATGGAAGTCCAGACCAGGAGTCTTGATTTGTCTTTCCTGTGATGCGCGTTTGAGATAAGTGTGCATGTATGTGCGTGCACTTGTGTGCTCTAGTGAGTTTATCATGCTGTGAACGAACTAGGCCACCTTCACTGGTAGTTTTAAGAGCTGAAGGCTCAGCACAAACAGTCCCTATTTTTTACTCACAGCAGTCGGATGTTTTATGATAATGGCATTGTAAATCAACTGTATTTCAGTAAAAAAACTTAAAAAAAGAATGAAATGAAAAACCAAACCCAACCCTGTATGTGACATCCTCCTGCCTTGAGCCTCTTCCTCGCTGACCTGTGCTCGTGGCCAGATGGGAGAAGGGTGGCGGCCACAGACAGCACCCAGCCAGGGGCTCTGCTTGAATCCACTGCAGGCAAGGGGAGGAGCCATCCCTAAGTGGACTTGTGCGTGGGGTTGTTGAGGAAGCCGGAGCGTGCTGGTCAGCGTCTCTATGGCAAGATAGCAGAGCCCCAGGCTATTGTTTTGAGATTCTGTTCTCCACCACTTGCTCATGTTTAGGCATCTTTGGACCTCGGAGTGAGATATACCTTGGTTTCTTCTAAAGACATCTCTAGAGAACGTTTCCCCGGTTGCATCCTCGGACAGAGTACTGGGATGATAGCGAAGTGAAGGGCAGGGTTTGTTAGGAAACTGGTTCTTGGCGAAGTGAAAACTGGGCTCTGTTTTACTATCATAATCGTAATAGGTGACTTTGGTGACCTAAATCCTTGAGTCTGATACACTTTGATGAATTTGTCATCTCGATTTGTCCATGAACACTTTAAAGCTCACCTTCCCTGTCTTCCTTGAATCTAATAAAGGTAATCTTTTGTTTTCTGTTTCAGATCTGTTTATATTTATGAGAGCTAATGATATGTTGTGCCTTTGGGAAAGAAGGGAAAAATTCTTCCTGATTCTCCAGCTGGGGAGGGCAGAGCAGTCAGCTGCGAACTTTATTCCCATGCATTTAATCAGTTGCAGTGGTGCTCAGGATTCCACGTCTGTTCAGACGGGGCTGTGTGCTGGTGCTGTGTTGCTGCTGCTGAGATTGGCACTGTTATATTATTAATAGTACTGATCACACATGCCTTGCATTTAATATAGAACATAAGAGGCTCACCTAGCATGAATGAGAAATCCCAAATTGAAAGTGTAGACGCTATAAAATTTTTAAAGAAGGGAATGTGTTACGATTGAACTTCTGAAATAAAAGTAGTGTATTTTTAATCACCAAGTTATGAATGTCCTTGGATTCTTGAGTGGGGTGGGGGGCTGGTGTGGGAACGGGAAGAAGGTGTCTTCCTCTTGCTTTTGGGCCACACAGAATCCAGAGGCTTCAGTGGAACACCGAGGGTCTCAGTTACACCAACAGAAATGAAGAGAAAATAAAAAGGAGTTTAGGGAGGCAGCCGTTCCATTATTAATTCATCCGGTTATGCCAGTGATGGTGGAGATCTCAGAACAGTTGGAGATTTATATACATAAATGTGTGTGCTGAAATACCACACTCTGATGACATTCGATGGAGGGGTAACCTTTGATGATGAATTTTCTTGCCCTTTTTAGGGGAGTGGAAGGGGAGGCGGGTGGTACTTCACAAGACTCTAAATTTACCAAAGTTGTTCAAACTTGAATTTTCTTGGGAAAAATGTCAAATGATTGTAGATCCAAAAATGCCTTTGTTGGCATTTTAATGGTGCCTTTGGAGCCCAGGATGGTGCGGAAGTGAAAGAAAAAAGGAGTTTCTTTTCTTGGTAATAATGGTATTGAATCTGAAGTCCTGGACCAAACAATATCCCAGGAATCTTCATGATTTATATATTGTACATGATCTTTTCTTAAACGTTGTTAACCTGTGCCCTTTACAGACAATGCCAGGTCAGAAAATGTCAGAGAACCTTCAGCTTGCTTTCGTAAGCATGTAAAGAAAATTATTGTCCTCAAAATCCAGGAGCTCTGACAGGCATTCTTAGTAGAGTGATATGTTCAGAGGGCCAGACACCGTGCGTAAGACTGCTTTCGGCTGGTGGGGAATGAAAAATACTGGAGTGATGGTTTACTTCTGCCCGGGACCCATAGTGAAGGAGAAGATGTGTGTTTGCTACCTGTCAGGCTGCTGTAGACACCTGTTTAATTTGTTGGAAAGGTGAATTCTCAAAGCAGGAAGGCTTCTAAAATGCTTATTCACACTCAGACAGTTTATCACAGACTAGAAAGACGGCTCAGCGTGGGCTGCAGTCCCAGGCGCTGCCCATAAGGAGAGGGGCTTAAGCACAGGCTTTGGGAGCAGGGACGTGATGCCGGGAGGAAGGCTGGGTGGGAAAGAGGCCTGTCCTGGAGCAAGTGGAACCAGGAAAAGGAACCTTTGATGGGAGTGTTCACCATTCCTGCCGACTAGCTCTGCTTGACAGGCTGTCTTAGCTTCTTGTGGTATTAAGAGCTGCAGTGGATGACTTGTTCTGTACAAAATGCTATTTGCATAGGTGAAAACGAAGAAGTGTCTTCTTGTTCATCTTATCATTTGGGTCATTAAAAAAAAAGAAGGGTTTTAAGTGAAAGTGAGAAAAGAGACAGTTCTTTGGCAGAGCCAGAAGCGGTATAACTATTTTCAACCCCGTGTTCTGAAGCAACGTTGGTTACTTCAGTTCAGCTCTTTCAGAAAGAAGAAGAAGAAAAATAAAACGTGTGGGCTTGAGAGGCAGTTTTGCCAAATCACAGTCCAGAGTTGAACTCAGAGTGCCACATCCTTTCTTTTCAAAAAGTTTACTTTCTTGGTAAACATGGAATGAGAACCTATAAAAAGGAGCAGAAAAGCCGTGATGCTGTTTCATGAGGCGAAGACTGTCTCTCACTCCCTTGTATGTCTCTAGAATTTTTCCACTGCTTTTCCCTCTTCCACAGGGGATGCCCTTATGTTCCTTCTCTTGACTGGAGGCCGGGCGGGTCCTTGGGGCTTGTGGGCTAAGGCAGAGCAGCCTTGGGAGTCCGGTCGGCCCCGGCTTGCTGCTGACAGCCCAGTTATCGCCTCGCCCACCACAGCCACCTCCTGACGGCAGCGTTCACCAGTGAAAAGAAGCTTTCTGCACCTCATTAGTTCTGCAACCTGAGTGAATTTGCAAATTAATTGATGTGTGGGAGGGACAGCATCTGCTATTATAAAAACCTTTAACTGTCGCCATAAAACTTGAAATAAAATTAAGTGTTACTATAGTAAACTAATAGTGCCCAGTTGATGAAGCACATTTTGTAGTGTTCAGGGGCTTAACGTTTTTAGGACCTGCTTAACTGAGGCTCTGTTTGTTTGTTTGTTTGTTTTTTCTATTATAGTTTTTATTTTCATCAAAGGAATACAAGAAGGTGAATAAGGAAGCCTACAAATTTATAGCACAAGCGTTTGTCCTTTGTCTGCCTGTTCCACAAGCCAGTCCCTGGAGGGAACTCCTTTAAACTCTTTTAGTTGTTTCTTTGGATCCCTGCCTGCATTTTTCTAAACAACTTGTCTGGACTGCTGTCTTAGATGTCATCTGTTGACTTCGGTATGGATGATGAATATTTAACCCGCATATCCCACCTTCTCCCCATCAGTTTGCTTTAATTAATATTCAGGTTTTACACTGTTTCATGGCTATGAAATGTTCACAGCCGAGCCGTGTAGTATACTACGATTGCTGTTCCTTTCTATGCAGACAGAGGGAGGGAGGCTGTCTCGCTTTCCGAAGGGCAGGGCTGTTCCCCTGTTTTGAGTTGTCGCTGAGCCTCCCTGGGGCAGCCTCTCCTGAATTCTGATGGGAATAGGGGTCTGTGTTGACAGAAGACTTAACCATCCACCGTGTTTATGCTCCTACCCCACATCCGGCCTTCTGCCATCCTGGGTGCCTCCACTTCCTTAGTCTTTGCAAATCCTGCCCTCTAGTTCCCCTTGCTCTTTCTTGACTTCTGCCCGCCTGGCCGCCCGAACCCTGCTTCCCTCGTTCTCCCCCCTGCCAGGCAGCCGGAGGAAGCTGCAACACGCTGCTCTCGCCTGAGGTCGTTCTGGTCGGTGCCTTGTCTCTTCTGAAATTTAGTTGACATCTTCTCCGTTGCTGTCTCCTCTCTTAGTCTCTTTATCCTTGTGGGTTCACACTCTGCTGTCATTTCTGTGGTTTGGGATGAGAGTGTAGGGAACGTGACTGTTCATGCTTACCATGTGCAACAGGAAGACCTGGCTCCTGTAGGAAACATTTTGCTTTCTGTTACACATGGGCTTCCAGCATCTTAACTTAGTATTTTAAAAGCACATTTTGATGTAGTGGACTTCTGTTTTCCGTGAGGGGTCTCTTTTCCACTGCGTGCTTCTAAGAAATTTGTGCAGACGCTTGCGCGTGGCTGACCTGAAGTAGAGTAGCATGTCTCTGCGCCACTCACCTGCTTTCTGAGAGGATCTGTCTGATGCTCGCGTTTCATTATGTAGCTGCAAAGAGAGATGATAAAACACCGAGTTCTTGGGAAGAAAAGACTGACCTTTTCCCCCTCTTTTACCTACAAGCTGGTTTTAAAACCTCTTTCTCAGCGGAGCTCTCTCATTATTTTGGCTCTCAGCAGTTAGCTTTTCCAGAGTGTACAGTTAAGGGCAGGAGTACATGGGGGATGACTACCATGTTAAAAGCTGAACTTTTCAAAGAGACTGTGACTCCATTAAAATTAGAGCCACTCTCCTTGTGCTGGGGCAGGGGAGGGCCAGCAGTGCTCTAGTGAGGGACTGAGGGAGGCTGTCCCCAGGAGGAAGCGTGGCTCTGGAGCCAGTGCACAGGGCCCTTCTCGGAATACTGGCGGAGTGCCGGGTCAGGCCCTCACTAGGCCTGTGCCGTCTTGAACAGACGGACCGCATTATGGGCTGAATGTTTGTATCCCCGCTAGATGTCTTACGTTGAAGCCCTAATGTTAACCTCAGAACGATTGTATTAGGAGGCAGGGCCTTTAAGATGATTAAGTTAGATGAGGTCATGAGAGTCGGGCCCCCATAATGAGATTGGCTATCTTTACTAAAAGAGCAGAGAGACCTGAGTGCTGTGAGTACGCAGAGAACAGGTCACATGAACCCATGGGGAGGTGGTGGCCAAGTACAGGCTGGAAAGAAAGCCCTCACTGGGAGCCAAGTTTGCTGGTGCCTGGATCTTGGACTTCTCAACCTTGTGTGTGTGCGCGCGTGTGTGCAATCGTGTCTGACTCTCTGCAACCCCAGGAACTGTAGCCCACCAGGGTGTGTGTGTGTGTGTGTGTTCAGTCGTGTCTGACTCTTTGCGACCCCAGGAACTATAGCCCACCAGGCTCCTCTAATACTGGGGTGTGTTGTCATTTCCTACTCCAAGGGCTCTTCCCAACCCAGGAATCGAACCCATGTCTCTTGCATCGGCAGGCAGACTCTTTACCACTGAGCCACCTGGGAAGCCCCTCAGCCTCTAGAAGTATGAGAAATAAGTGTCTGTTGATTCCAGTCTGTGGCATTTTGTTATGGTAAGCAGAGCTGATGAAGGCAGACAGGTAGAGCCTTTTACATCTCTTCCTGGCCTTGCAAATGAGGACGTAAGCCACCAGTTTTAGCATGCTGCCTTTGAGGGACCTTCGAGTTTCTGTCTGGGAACTGGAGCCCATGTGAACCCACTTTTCTTGACCTCTGTGCCACCTTTAGCAGCAGCTGGCACATAGGAGCCTGTGTACTTTGATCTACAACTTTTGGATACCTCTCCCCCCTTTTTTTTGCAAGGGTAATGCAAAATGCAGCTCACAGGCCTGTCTCACACCTTATTAAAACATCATTTCCCCTGCCTTGTTCCCAGATCTCTGTGCTTAATCATAGAAAGGCAGCTTGTTCAAATATACATTCCTCTTGTTTGGAAAGTTCTGTTGGCTTGTCTTCCTTCTCACCCTGCCTGCATTATTTTGTAACCCTGCCTCACGGAGGCTGTTCTTATTAAATATCAAAATTTGCTCATTGGAAAGTTACTTGTAAACTTAATTACCTCTCTGTCAGTGGTTGAGTTAACTTTCTCTCTTTAATTTCAGCCTCCTTGGTCATGGTTTTCCTTACTCTGACCTGTGCCTGTTAAAGACTTGGTAAATAGTTTTGAAATGCCAGTTGGTGATATATGGGCCTCTTTAGCATTTCTTTGATTTATGTGCAGTGCTGTGGAAAAAGGCAAAGAAAGCAAATTATATGGCAAAAAATGTTGCCAATCTTCACTTTTTTACTCGTAGTTTTAAAAAGTACACTTATCAATCACATCTGATGGATTTTCTTTTTTATAAAGATTGAAAATTTAACTATTTGAAGACTCTTGCAGTGCAGGTTGTGTGTCTGCTTAATCAAGTGCGGTTCAGAGCTTGGGCTAGAGTCTCAGAATTCAGAAGCTCTTTCAGACTCTGCTGTGTGTCCTGCTAGGACACTCTTCAACGATATATGCTGGAAACAGATTTTTTAAAATAGGTGTCGGAATCTTCTTGACAGTAGAAACATTTCACATTCAGGTTTCAAACCCTGAATCTGTGCAGTGGGCCAACAAGAGTTGTATCTTTAGAGTAGCTAATTGTGACTGCTCTGAGGTTTCCTTATGTAGCAGATTCACTGCGAGTTCCAAGTAGAGACTGACTTCTTCAATCAGTGAGTGAGTCGACAGATATTTTTCAGATTGTCCTGTGAAGTGAAGTGGCTCAGTCGTGTCCGACTCTTTGCGACCCCATGGCCTGTAGCCCACCAGGCTCCTCTGTCTGGGATTTTCCAGGCAAGAATACTGGAGAACCCCATAGACGGAGGAGCCTGGTGGGTTACAGTCCATGGGGTCGCAAAGAGTCGGACACGACTGAGCCACTTCACTTCACAGGACAATCTGAAAAATATCTATCGACTCACTCACTGATTGAAGAAGTCAGTCTCTGCTTGGAACTCGCAGTGAATCTGCTACACAGGGAAACCTCAGAGCAGTCACAATTAGCTACTTTAAAGATACAACTCTAGATTGTCCTATAGGTGGATTCGAATTCCAGTGTGTCTGAGCTGCCTGGGTGGCTTCTTACAGTGTTCATTCCTGGGCTCCCTGGTAGAAATTCAAATCCAGCAGATTTAAGGTGGGGCTGTGGAACCTGAATTTTTGGGGGGCATTCTGTAGGTGACTCAAGCTTCCCAGGTGGCGTGAGTGGCAAAGAACCCACCTGCCCATGGAGGAGACATAAGAGATGGGGGTTTGGTCCCTGGGTTGGAAAGATTCCCCTCTAATACTCTTGCCTGGAGAATTCCATGAACAGAGAGGAGCCTGGTGGGCTACAGTCCATGGGGACAGAGTCGGGCATGACTGGAGCAACTTTAGCACGCACGCACTGTAGGTGGTTCTGGTGCAGATGGCTCGGGCTGTGTTGAAAAATGACCGGAGGACTCTGGCGCCCTTCGTTTGTACCACTCCCAGGCCTGATGTCCTCAGGGGCACCCCTCCCCCAGTCGTCTACCAAATAAAGTCCACAGAGGGTGTGAAAAATCCATACTGCTTGGGAGGGTATGGATTTTTAATTTGTGTGGGCCGGGTGTGTGGGTCTGGCTGGGCACAGTTCCTGCGATGCCTCCGTGCCTCTTCTGAGTGTTTTCTTATTTCTTCATTCATTCGTCAAGTGCTTACTGAGCTACAGCTGTGTGGCAGGCACTGTTCTGGGTGTTGGGGCCACAGCAGTGACGGGGAGAGCCGAGGTCTGGGTTTCAGGGGTGCTTTCATGTCCAGTTAGTGTGTGTGGTTGGTGGGCGAGGGGTAGAGCGGGGGACAGATACACTAAGCCCAGAAAGAAGCAGTGTGTGTCAGATACCTCTTTGGATTTACTGCTGTGATTAAGGTGAGACCCTGTGGTGTGACGAGATGACCTCCAAGAAGGCGAAGTTCAGGTTGAGACTTGAGTGATGGGAGGTTGGAAGTGCTGCCCAGCTCGCTCACCACCGCATGCCCCAGGCCCACAGCGCCTCCTCCAGAGCTTCCGCGTCCATGTTCTGGATTTGGAATGTTCCGGGTGATTGAAAGGTAGTGTGGTTCATATACCACGAAGTTCTCCAGCAGGGTCTGGGGCAGTACCCTGGAACCAAATGTTGTGTAGCAAGACGTTTGACTGTTCACACTAAGTGAGATAAATTAAGATGTAAACAGACTCAATCAGTTCATGTCAGTTTTTGCTGCCACAGAAATTTTGGCGCCTATATTGATGAGAAAGCTTTTGACTTTCAGAACTTTTTATACACTTTTATATTGCAATATATATATATTATATATATATATATATATATATATATATATATATATATATATATATATATATATATATATATATCGTGGCTCTGTAATGCCAGCTCCTTGTCCACCCTTCATTTCTCTGGTGTGAGAAGGCACTCACTGGGTGAAGGGGGGTGTGTGCACGTTTGCAGCAGGCAGGGGCCTGGGTGAGACGCGTTCCCGTCTGCTGAGGGCCTGTCTGTGGATTCATTGGCTCTCTCCGCTTCCCTGGGAGCCTCACAGCAGACCCGTACTAACTGAGTGGGAAAGGCTGAGCTGGGGAGGAGGGGAGGCCATGGAGCCCCACCGTCCTCCCAGTCTGCAGGGCCTTCTTCATGAAGGTGATTCAGAGCCCAGATTCCCTCCATACTGGCGTTTAGTGCAGGTCTCCTGGAGCTGTCCCCGGCTGCTTATGTATTCATCTATTCATTCACTTTAAAAAACACTTGGATACAAGGGTTTGTTTAAAAAAGGCAAAGCAAACAGGAAACAAAAGTGAAGGTCCTTCCGGAGAACGTGCCACGATCTGGAGAAGCCGTCGGGTGTCGTGGTTGTAGAGCAGGGACTCGGGCCAAGCTGCCCAGACTCCAGGCCTGAGCGGCCCGTGACCTTGAGCAAGCCACCTACCATCCGTGGCTCCGTTTTCCTCGTCTGTGAAATAGAGCTGATAGTACCCGTCTCATAAGGTGGTTGTATGGATTAATCAAGTGAAGTAGAATAAAACCTAGTTACAACGCGCCCTGTGTGTACAGTGTGTGTGCTCAGCCGTTCAGTCATGTCTGACTCTTTGTGGCCCCCGTGGACTGTAGCCCACTGGGCTCCTCTGTCCATGGGATTCTCCAGGAAAGGATACTGGCATGGGTTGCCATTTCCTCCTCCAGGGGATCTTCCTCACCCAGGGTTCAAAACCACACCTCTTGCGTCTCCTGCACTAGCAGGCAGGTTCTTTACCACTAGCGCCACCCGGGAAGCCCGTTGTGTACTTTGGCTCATGTTGTTATTGTGCTGCTGAGCACTGCTCTAGACACTGGGGACCTAGCAGTGAAGACGAGGGAGCTCTGTGGAGCTCTTAGCTGCTCTCATGGATCTTGTATTCTAGGCAAGTCTTGACCCTCTAAAAGCAGAGAACATTTCGTTTTCCATCCATCCATGTCTAGCACTATACTCGGCATCCATCAAGTCATCCCATTCTCAGCAAGGATTTATTGAACATCCATGCAGGCCCCTCTGCTAAGCCTGTGAGGCTTGTTAAACGATGTGAGACAGTCTGGCAAAGACAGATACACAAAAAACCATACTCTAGGGTAGAGTGATCAGCCCTGTAAAAGGTGCTTCAGAAAGACTTCTGGACTGGCTTGCACAAGCTTCAGCTCTTCTCAGCTTCTACCTGCCAGGTGCTTAAGGGAAAAGGCACCGTATTTATCTGAGTATCCTGTAACGAAAGGAGACACTAGGTGTGGCGTCAGTTGCCTGTTATTTTCCTGTCTCTGGTCCCAGTGGAAGCCGCTTCCGAACATCTGGTTGGATGTAGCTGATGGCAGATGTGTTGTTAGTGTTTCTTCTCGGACATTCCTAGCTGCCTGCTGCTGATCCCCATTTTGGTTATTGGACTTGTTCTTCATAGCACAATTCGGAGTTTCAGTAGGGCTGCAAAGCGTCGTAGAATTAAATAACCAGCTAGTCCATCCGAGTAACCCGTTTTGTGTCAGAGGCTCAGCCCTCTGTGGTCCTGCCATCCCTGTACACTCCCCAGCCCATATCCACCCAGAAACAGGCCTGTTTCTCATTGGCTCGTCTCTGAGGCTTTTCCTCAGAG